>NC_139240.1:17068837-19787979 GCF_977018435.1 Lepisma saccharinum
AGCACATCAAAACAAACAACTTTTCTCAGCAACATTTTTCTCGTTGGTGTGTCGAATTCGACGCTACAGCCGTTCAAAAAAGACCGTTTTGCCGCCTGGATGCTAGCAACCCAACACAACATTTGATTGTATCCGTGACGTTATTTCCTGCGGCGAAACAGCGTACGACAGGGTTGCAAGGAATACACAAATTTTGTGAAAGATGACAAACTACCAACCACATCATTAGCTGTAAAACGAAGCGAGAAACGCGTCCAGTAGACCAAACATCATAGCCTACCAGCCAGAAGATCAGCAGTCATCTCCGGTGAAGGGGGAACTGAACCAACGATATGAGAATGGTAAAAATACGTATTCAAAATGAAGTGTCAATATCGGATTTTGTCTCAGCCTACATGTCAAATATCAACAACAATAAACTTTATTGGACTTACAGCTTACATGTGGCTGTTTACGCCCAGTTACATGTTAAATATTTGCAAATCTCGTTGCAAGGTTGATATCTATAGGTTTGTGTCCAGATGCCATGTCGTGCTTTTCTGCTGATAAGGGAAGCATCCGAGGTTCACGTTATTACATTACGGCTAAAACACGTACAGCCACAGTAACAATCTAATGGTGAATAAGTAGCGAATATACTGTCCTGTTCACAGCTGCAAACAATTATTTATTTATTTATTGAGAAAATTTCAGATACATCACGTAGCCATTTTACACTCAAATCAGTAACAATGAAAATAACAAAAACGAACAAAAATAAAAATAGCAAAATAAGACAAATATTAATATAAATAAGTCAAGATAGCACAATTAAATATTATTTAGCAACATATCTTCTGATGGTTGACCGAAAGGCATATTCTGTGGAAAATACATCAGCACTTGATGGGAGGTCATTATATTGAGTGGGAAGTCTGTGGAAGAGCGATCTTTTTTGAATTTCCAGTCTAGGCTTTTTTGTGTAAAATAGATTTGTGTTGAGTGTTGAGCGCATAGGCACTCGAAAGTTGAATTCCTGGAGGAGCGTGTTGCAACGGATTTTGCTATTGACAATTTTGTAAAGATACCTAAAATCGTTCAGTAAACGGCGCTGATAGGGAGTCTGTAGGTTTAGAAAGGACAGGAGATGTGGTGTTGGAAAGTTGCGTAATGAGGGAACCCTGTAACGAACTATAGACAGGAAAAAGTTAAGAACAGAATCAATTCTGGAGAGCTGAGTGGGACATGCCATGGACCAGACGGGAGAGCAGTATTCTATTATTGGGGAGATGAATGATTTGAAGTACAAGGTGAGGGCTGAGATGTCACTAATTTCGGTGAAACGATACAGTAAACCTAAGAGACGCATAGCCTTTTTGTCGTGCCTGTAATATGTTCTTCAAATGTGAGTTTCTGGTCGAAAACAATGCCTAGGTCTTTATGGGAGGATACTGCTTTGATGTTATTGCCAAAGATGGAGTAAGATGACTTTAACAGGTTCTTTTTGAGAGAGATGGTGAGAGTAGTACATTTTTCAGGATTTAAAGTAAGTTTCCATGTCAGGCACCATGTGTATCCGGTGCATAGATAAACACACCCGTCGGAGAGCTTGTATTACTACTACTTATATCCCTGTATTTTCAACCATTTTTGCCACTTGCCTCATAATTCCCTGAATATACATTATATTAACCTATGTGTTGCTTACCTTTGGAATTTTGAGTTCTTTAATTTATTTTTTGTCATCTGTTCAGTGTGTCACATACAACTAGTATCAGAAGGACGAAGTGGATAGACTAAATTGTAGATGCCAACTTGGTAAATAAATTTGCAAATATTTGACATGTAAGTTGAGACAAAATTCGATATGACCACTTCCACTTGAATTCGGTTTTCATTCTACCATTTTTCGTATCGTTTGTTTACTTCCTGTTAGGTTACAGAACGTGTCTTCTCGTTTTGTTTTACGGTACATAATGTGGCTGATTGTAGCTATGTCATTTTTCACAGAATATGTGTGTTCCTGGCAACCCTGGAACGCATAGCTTCACGACTGGATATGACGTCACCAATGCAAACAAATGTTGTGTGTGGTTGCCAGCATTCAGGCGGCAAAACGGGCTTTTTTGAACGACTGTAGCGCCGAAACGACGAACCAACGAGAAAAATGATACAGAGAAAAGTTGTTTGTTTTGATGTCCTCTAAACGTTTCCGTGGTCCGTGGGCGCCATTAAAATGACACCCTGTACATATATGCATGTAAGACACATATATGTACGACATGCATGCATATGTATCCCCTTCTCTCTTACACTCCCGAGTTCCCTTCTGTTTTCCTTTTCCTTTTCATCTTTTCTGTTTTACTCCCTAATGCCATCTTATATCTTTCTTTCTCAGCTTGTTACCTCTTTCTCCCTTTCACTTTCTCTCGATCCATTCTTCAAATGTTTCTCTTAACTACCATGCACAACACATCACATGTATGCTCCTCCTAATCGCCGCCATCGGACACACACACGAAAAACCCAATTCTTTTTTCATTCTGCATAAAGTATCCCCAGGGTTATGAAAGGCTATTTTGACAAAAGACCGCCCCAAAGTAATAAGCAAGTAACATTGAAAAATCTGTTAGCTAAGTAGTTATTCTGTTTCTGAAGTAATATTCGTTAATCATGTGGGAGAAGTGATACACGTAGGGTTAGATGAACACATACACTGAGGTAACGAACAGTTTACATTTTGTAGAATGTGATTTTGGGCACAAGGAATTAATCGAAATTGGTCACTATACCGGTAACTTTTCGAAAGCGCTCAAATGTCAACCTCTATCCTGAGCAGTATACCTGGAAACTTTAATCTTGCAGGCGAACGAGTCTCTTGCGCTTAGAACCACAGTCAAAATAATAATTTGTGGGGGATTGTATTTTTAATGTCTGTGTGTATTTGTTTTCTCCCCTTCGTCACTTTCATCTAATCACGATCGAACCTCATTGTCGCCATTAGCCAAAATTAGCAGAAAAGTGACTTCACATAGAACAAATCAGTCGAATCAGCAACAACTTATTCTTCCAAAAGTGGAGTTTCATTAGTTCATACCACTTCGAATGTTGAGGTGGTAGTTTCAGTTTCACAGTGTTTAATTGTTGAATCAAGGCAGCTAACTCCGTTAAAAATAACGTTGTTTTCCGAAAGTCTCAAATATTGTCTCTGGTAATACACCCTCTTAAATGCACACTGGTTCAGACTCCACTTTAAACTGTACGTTTAGTTCCGATTAGCCTATCTGAGCATAAAAGTAGACTTAAAAACAAATAGACAAAATTTTCTTCTTTACTTCATCTGCATCTACAAATTCTGTTGATCTTTTCGGCTAAACCTCTGATGCTTCTAAAGTTTAAACCATTCTCATCGTGACTGATTAGTTCTCTGACGCCCTCAAAACAAAGCTTTCCTTCTTCTCTTAATTCTACGTAAGTTAATCACAAGAAAAATCGCATGATTACGTAACTGATAGGCAAAATTTATGTGTGGAACTAGGATTTCTAAACAGAATTAGCCACCCATTATCAATTCAATAATTCTGTTGCGTTTTCCAAACCCATAACTGTTACATCAAAATTAATATACCTCGGTATTATAGTGGTTATTGTGATTGCTTCTTATTAGTAGAACGAATATCAATGTAGACCTAATTCAAAAGTCGAAATAATTTATTGTGTTGCTGGAGGAAGGAACGCTGAGATCTTTATTTGTTTATTTAGAGATTAATTTAATCATACGCAGGCCGGGATTTATATATGTGAAGACCCGGAGCTTACAACACCAAGACCCCACCCGAACCCCCTTCACAGTTTCAGTTATATCTTTTCGCCAAGCTACATGAGGTGGTTAGTTATACCTTTATCTACATTTTTTTCATCACATCCAGTGTACCTATTTTTTTCTATATGCGGTAGCCTACTTTTCAAAGCAGTTTTTTCCCCAGTGAAGACGGCGACAGGGGAGCAGCAGCCCTCAAGCTCACCCTAAATTCTGATCTCATTTTGACCATACCCTGTATAATCTTGCGCCTCCTAAGCCCACTAGCTGCTTCTAATCATAGAAGTATTCAATTGGTCCCAGTTTTCTTGTTTCAAGATCTCTTGTAATTCCTTATTGCTTTCTAATGACAAAGTTAAATCAGCTTTTTATGGGATGATGATATGTGAACATTTCTAGTATAGATCATATTCGTTAGTAAAATATATATGTAATGAACACCAGAATACACTTATTTATTGCAACATTCACATATCTCTAAGTATGTGTACTTAGTGAATTTGATTGGGTGGGCAATCGGGTGAGCACAGCGCCCACCCGTGCCCACCCCTGTCGCCGTCCCTGCCCCACCCCCTTTTACAAGAAAGCAGAAAGCTTGTTATTTTTATTGTTAATAACAGACGCGATGTTCAGTTAGTTGGTATTCTAACAGATTAACTTAACTAAAAGCTCTGTTAGATCGAATAATTGAGCGCAAAATATGGGAACCAATTTATGTTGTCATATTCTAGGATTTAAAGCAAATAATAAATGGTTTCACAGGTTCCAAAATTTTAAAAAAATGAGTGTATGTGCGAGGTCACACAACATGAACACTATGACCAAAATTTCTGCCTAACTTTTAATTTTGTCCTTGAACGATGTGTGTAATAGGTAATAATAATATATAATAATCATGCATTTCAGTACACTAACTGCATGAAATGAAAAAATAATGAAAAATAGTTGTGATGGATCTTGACTTATCTGGTTCATGGAGTAGCAGTCTCCCCAAAGATATATAATACAATAATAAAAATAATTTGAAATGTAATTTGTTTAATTTAATTAGTTTGTAATAGTTTTTATAATATAATAATAATCATGGCCATGACTATAATAATTATTATTGTTATTATTTTTTCCACTATAGTGGATCACCCCTACAAACATTTCTGGCGATGCTCATTGTCGTCGCTAGAAATTTCTGTAGGGAGTCAGGCCATTGATGAAACTTGAATAGTACAATAATTACTGTTACGAAGCAAATAAAAACAAATTTAATGTTATTACTATATCCTTGGGGAGACTCCTCTACTTGATTCATCAGATGAGTGAATACCTAGCACAACTATTTTTCATTATTATTTTTTTACATTTCAAGTCAGTGCATTGAAATGCATATTTACACTATTTTGTCATTAGATTTTACATTCCTCGTTCAACACAAAGTTTATGTCATGTGGCCTCTCACATAATATTCTAATAATTTTTTTTAAATTTTGGCGGCCATTTATTCATTTCATTAAATGATAGAATATGTAAAGTTAACCTGGTTCCATAGGCGTCACCAGAAAATTTTCAATTATATTCTGAATTATGAATAATAATAATAATAATAATAATAATAATAATAATAATAATAATAATGATTATTATTGTATCATTGGAGTGATAGTTTTACTCAATCCGCCACAAGACTGATAATACAGCACATTTCATACAGTTAAGCCCACATCACACGGAACTGGATTTCCAGTAGGTATGCCCTAGTTGGCGCTGGACTGGCTACCAATTTGCTAGTTTTCGCCTCATATGGTACTTATCAGCGTACTTGTCGATAGACTTTTGTTCCCATATGAGGGAAGTTGTAATAGCGGCTGCGTGAGATGTAAACAATGTAACACTTCACATTTTTAAAAGCCGATAACTATTCAACCGAGAGGAATAATGTTTCGCATAAAACGTTATTAGGTACAAAACAATGGCGCTGTTTAAATACATACTTTACAACGTTTACTGTACACGTATGGAAGAATATTTTAGTTGTTTCAAATGTAAACACCGTGTACTCAGCATAGATGATGTAACTCAATGTGCCTATCATGCTGTATACGTTATACATTGCTGGAGTAACACTCGGAAACCACAGACAAAAGCGCTCCTTTGCACACTCACAGATTATCTTCACATGGCCAAACTTTGCTCTGATTGGCTGTTCCACAGAATCCAGTCGAGGATAGCAAGTACAATTAGAACATGTCCTATTCCTTCAAACCAGTCAAGCAGTCAGCCAGGCGGCCATGATTGCTACCTAGAAAGTCAGTTCAGTGCCAACTAGGGCATTCCTACTAGAAATCCAGTTCCGTGTGATAGGGGCTTTAGTGAAATGAAATGCAAAGTTATTATATTTTGTTATTAAGTTTCAGGATAAGCTTTAAAAATCAGGAGATTAGTCATAGAGTATACTCTCTGTGACCTCTGAAATAAAAATCTCATTGTTGGAATTTTGAAAATGGTGAAACTTGCAAAAATGCTCAATTTTTCGATCTAACACACTTTTCTTTGTACTTTAGTTATTCTGTTCGAAAGCTAACTACCTGAACTTATTTATGTTATTGACTATAAAAATAACATACTGGCTGCTCTCTTGTAACTTAAAACGAAGTATGCCAATTTCCCAGGAGATGGGGTGGATGGACCAGTTCGACTCCACCCTCTCAATGACCATGGGACAGACAAACTGAAAATGGATTTGAAATTAATGCACTTTTATCGGAGCACTTTAGACAACCTCACTGACCTCTCTGCTCTAATGGTATTGTTACAGAGTATCTGAAGTATGCCACTTGCATCAAATCTACCCTGACAGAAGAAGCGCACTGCGGAAGGCACTACAACCACCTGGTGGAGCAGGTGTCATCACGCGATGCAACGCAGCAAAAGATGTGCTGGTGAGTTAATGGCATTTACTATTAAATAATTTCTTCCTTCCATGTTGTTTTCTATCCTTTGTTTACTTCCACCACTACATGAATTGCAAGGATAAGAATGTGTGATGGTGATGAAATGGATGATCTTAATGGCTGTTTATATACAGAAATAAAGGATGTGGGTTCAACTTACTGCAGAGGTAGTAGATCAGCCTACAGCTGAACATTACTCACGGAATACGATTATTATTATTATTATTATTAATACAGAGCATTCCCTGACATTCGCTACGAGACTTGGCGGCAAGCAGCCCGGCATCAGTGCTTGTCTTTCCCGGTGAACGGGTCCACTACAGTCTGTTTTTTTTCGCTCTCCCTGCCTTCGCTCTCTTTCCCTTTCTGTTGACGTTGCAGACTGACGCCAGTATAATCCTCCCTCGGAAGTTGCGTTGTGTCGTGTCCGTGTGTTGAAGATTGTGGCTTAATATTCCACCACAGAAGTTTACATTACAACAAAGGATTTATCTTGTCGAGTGTTACTTCGGAAAGAGGAATTGTGGAGAAGTGCGACGACGTTTTGCAACGAAATTTCCTGGTGTTCCCGTTCCACATAGAACCACTATATTAAACCTCGTGAAAAAGTTTAGAGTAACAGGGTCAGTTCTGAATAAAAGTGGAAAGAAAAATGGGGAAATCTAAAAAATAAAGTATAAAAAGACAATCCGTACACCATCCATGAGTTAAAAAGAGAGTATTGTACGAGAAATCGGGAGAATTACAGTAGACGAACTTGCGCGTGTAAATGCCAATTTCCTTGGGAGATGCCAGGAATGTTTTGCAGCAGAGGGACATCATTTTCAACACCTTCTGTAATCAAGGTTAGTACACAATATGAAACTGTAATTTTAATAGCCAACTCTACCGACTGTCGCGGACCTGTTCACCGGGAAAGACAAGCGCTGATGCTGGGCCGCTTGCCGCCGAGTCTCGTAGCAAATGTCAGGGAATGCTCTGTATTATTAGCATTATTATTATTATTATTATTATTATTATTATTATTGTGTGTGATGATAATATAACTTCCAAAACATTTTCAACCAATATAGTGTTTTGACCAATTTTGAGATATTGTTTATTTCATTACATAATTAGTGCAAAATGTCTACTACACCAATGGGATAGATACACCTCTTATAGATAACATGGAGAACTTTCATATCTGGGGCCCACCAAGATACTCATCAATGGGCACTTTGGGCAGGGAGGGGTAACAGTGGCCAGAGCATGGGGCTCATCACGTCATCTTCACTATGGACAAGATCGAGAACGTGTGGGCCTGTAACTCACACCCCTTATGAGCCTTCACGGTACAGCGCAATGTGTAGAGGATGATGACATTACCTTTTACTTACCAAGTGGTCTACTAGTGACTTGAAATCTAAATGCACTTGTGAGAAGATGGTGTTTTCAGTCACCAGTTGATTGAATAACATATTCAAAAACAAAAATGGAATACTTGTGTCAAAATACAAACTAATGACTATTTTTATGGACTCCTTGTAATCACAGGGTCCAGGTTCGATACCCAGTGGAGGCTTACTGCACAGTGATTTGGTTTGATTTATTCTCAAACAGCAAAATGTACTGTAGCATAATCTGGAAACCATCTTCCTTCATGGTGTTAACAAGTAGTCATTAGTTTCTAATGAGCATAATAAACTTATATAGGGTGCGGCAATGAATCGGGCAATTTTAAATACTGCACACTTAAGACAAAATAATACATAACACACACAAAATAAACATAATTAAGACAAAAAGAACTACTTTATTTATTGAAGAAGAAATACCAAAAGAAAATACAAATGCAATCCTTATATTGCAATTTATTTGAAAACAACATTACTACGATGACCTCCAATTTGTTCCACGCATTCTATCAGTAAGACAGGAATTTGAGTCACCTCTTCCCTGTTCCCATCTTTAAGTTAATTGAGGGCGAGTAGGGGTTGGTTGGAAGACTTTTGATTTCAATTACTCCTAAAAAAAATCACGTGTGTTAAGATCTGGTGATCCGGCAAGCCAAGGAATATCCCTATTGTTGTTCTTGTAATACGCTTTCACAGTGAATGTTTGCTCTGCCCTGTTTTTACAACTCCATCATAACAAAATGGTAACGAAAGGGCTGCAAGATGGCAGTAGTCACGTGTTACCTCTGGCGCAACAACTAGGTATATCCAGTGTTGCAAAATCGCTCGATTCGTTGCACCACCCTGCATATTTGAAAGCCACGATATACTTTTATTGTGATTGCCATTGAACAGTTGTGTTGTATTTTCTTTCAGCTACCACCACAGATTCAGAGAATGTGTTCTGGACGAAACAAAGAGACGATGTGACTCTGCCAATGGGAACAGCCAAGCATCCAGATTTGCTCGCCAAATGCTGGACAAAGCTCTTAGCTTTCTTCTTGAGGAATGCAAGAACTACATGTAAGTGCAAGAAAATACATACTAGTTTTAGAATTAGTATTTAAATGAGAAGAAGGTTACACATAGAATGAACTCTATGTTACATCAATATGCTTAATCTGGGTGAGTTAGTGTTTGATATTAAAACCATGTGGGCAGTCCGTACATAGCCTCTTTACACCTGTATCAAGATACTGGGACACATCCCTTAATTCAAGTAAGGTAGCAATAGCTAGTTCATGAAAAAAAAATGGCCTTTTTATACAATATATTCAAAGACAGGGTTGGACAAAAGTATGAACAGCCAAAGAAAGTTTTCTTGCATGAAATTGTGCACTATGAAGAATTGAAGTGAAATAATAATAATAAAAAAAATATTTTACACTCCTAATCAGTGCTTGAAGTGGAAATTGCTAGCTGGAGGGATGTTTAGTAATGTCTTGGGTTTAACTAGGGGATGCACTTATATTTTAATATGGTAGCAATGCAACAGCTAGGGGATACCATTTCCAACATCCCTCCTCACTTTGAGTGAGTGAGTGATTTGTTTTAATTTACTTGACCTTTCTGCCAGTTTTATCTAATCGCATAATTGAAGGGGTGTAAAACATGGTAAGTGACATTTTGGTTATTTTTGGGTTACAAAGTAAAATGTGCCATCCTTCAATTTTCGAGTGAAATTGTCATGTCACACAATTTGCATTGGACTCAGTGAAGCCTTCTGAAATTGGGAAACACAACATGAAAAGAATTTATCTACCTTTTTTCTTAATAAACTCAGAAATTACCAAAATGCCACTTAACATGTTTTACATCTGAGCCCTTCAATTATGAGAGATTATATGATGTAATTGATGATGTGTGTGGGACAGTCACAAAGAATGTCCATGCTCAGGCTGGGATTCAGACCCAGGATCCCTGGCATCATAGCAAGGCATAGTTCTATATTTAGTATCCACATATACCATTTAAGTCATAAAACGCATTTACAAGTTGATTTTTAGACTCTGACACACTATTGGATATTTAGCATTTCTGTTGTTTTACAACATTTCTCTCAATCTCAAGGTTGGTTAATGCTGAAATATACGATTTGATTTGATTTTGATTTGATTTAGTTTATTTTACTTCGCGTTTTGTGCCTCTTGGCTAATTTGTGAAGATGGGGATGAGTGATGAAATGATGAAATTCATGAATGGACATTCACAAACAACTAAGCCCGACCGGGATTCGAACCTGGGATCCTTGGCGTTGCAGCACGATGTGCTAACCACTCGGCCACAGGGTCGGGCTGAAATATACGAAATAACATAAACAAACATGGCCTAGCTTTACAGCACACTATTCTAGCAGTAGATCCTAAATCACTACAACATAAATATTTTTATTTATTTATTTATTTTGACTTTATATACATGGCGAAGTTAAGGCTATTTTGCCTTTTCTTTCACTTAACCATCTACTTCGATTTTTCTTACATTGCTTTTCTAATAAAATAGGAAATTAAAGGAAACAAAATAATTTAAAGGAATACAAAAAAGAATACAATTACTATTCGCACACACAGACACGTGCTCACCATTTCACGGACATAAACAAAAAGGCAATACAGTTTATATTATACACACATACATCCTTACACAGTCACATGTACAAGCAAATATATAATGTTACGCTTAAAATATAGTCCCAAAACGGTATACATTAATGATAACACTAGCCTGCAAGTGAAAACATTCTTTCTGCAATATGAACCTCAATAGGTGACTTTTACTAATTGCGATACACTGATTTCGAAAATGTATTCTGTTTTGTTGTATCACGTCAGTATATTTCACAATATGTTATTTCATTATTATATCAATTCATCGATAACAGCAAACCCCCCCCCCCCATTTAGAAATACTGTAGAAATTGCAAATACATGATAAATACAATAAATTATAATAATATAGTAACATAATACATAAAAAGAAATATAGTTATATTTATTATATAATATGTGTGTAAATACATAAAATAAATGATATATTCTATTTAAATGCAAGGAATAGCAGTAATATAATGTGTACGAGAATGTCATAACAATCAAACCAAATTAAGAATCATAAGTATATTGATTGATTTAGTTTATTTTACTTCGCGTTTTGTGCCTCTTGGCTAATTTGTGAAGATGGGGATGAGTGATGAAATGATGAAATTGATGAATGGACATTCACAAACAACCAAGCCCGACCGGGATTTGAACCCGGGACCCTTGGTGTCGCAGCACGATGTGCTAACCACTCGGCCACAGGGTCGGGCGAAACATAAGTAGAAATTGACACACGTTTTAAAAGCTGATATATCTATGAGGATCGATATTAGATGTGTTGGTTTCCCTTTTCCTCTTGCCATGGAAATGGAATGTAAATGATTTCCTAGAGTGTTCTCTGGAAGGCTCATCACGTGTAGTAGACCAACAGAAATTGGCCATCATATGTACATTTCAGCGTATCTGATAACGCAGCTCCAATTATTTATAGTCTTGATGGAATCTCTCACCTTGCTCTTCAGTGACATCAGGGAATGAAGCTTCAGGCTCATATTACAACCAGGCACTTTGAACTTGTCCAAAATATTTCTCAAAATGTCTTTGTACAGTGGATCCTTCATATTACCAAGAAATTTCCTCACAACTTCTTTGAATGCTTCCCATGCATCTTCAATTGAAATCGTCATCAATCATCACTTATGAATTTGCAGTGCATCAAATACACCTCTGACTTTAGCTTGTGATAATAAAGGAAATTTCATGAATAGGTATTGGAAACATGGGCCACTCTTTTGTCTAGTGCCTTTACACAAAACTGTTTCATAATTCTAAGTTTTGTGTGTAATGGGGGCAGGAGAATTTTCTGACGGTCTACAACACTCGCTTTTGTAGCATTTCTGGATCCTGGTTTCAGTTCCTCTCTTTAAGGCCAATGTACAGTATTTCAATGTTTGTCTCTGGCCCTACCTCACTCACATAAAACAGGGAAATTTATTGTATCTTCTCTATTGTCCCAGTAATAAGCCAATGACATTAAGGTCACCGCATATTTTCCACTGATGCTCCTGGTACTTTATTTTGACCAGAACTAACTTAAGTGTTTCACATGACTCGGCTAGGCATGTAGAATGTGCAAGAGGAAGGGATGTTAATTTATTGCCATTGCATAGCAAAACGACTTTAAGGCTTTGTTTGCAGGAGTCGATAAAAAGGCAGCCGGAACTGGGATCATATGCTTCCTCTCCAAACTGTTGCACAAGGTTAGGGATATTGGTACAAAATACCAGTTGACCTTCTTGTGTGTAGTATTGCCGAAAATGTTAGTCACGATTTTTATGAAAAGAAAATTTAACCCCAGGAGCTAAGAGATTATTTTCGTATAGTTTGAGTTAAGTAATTCCCTCTTTTCTTTTGTGAGCTCTAGGTATCCTACCAAATCATTCAACTCAGGTTGGGTAAATAGTTTCGGTAAAGTGCATAACTCTTCTGTTTCGGGATACATTTCATCACTGCTTGAATATGACAAACTGCTTTCAAATTCAATGTCACTTAAGTTTTCTGGTGGTTTAGACACTGGCAGGTCATGTCCATGCAGAATAGGCCAGATGGCAGATCATATGTGAGGAAATTACTTCATTTTTTGTTGTAACCACTAACTTGGGACAAACAAAAATAACATAATCACAATAATTTTTCTGTTCGCACCACACCATAGGTATTGCAAAAGGCATTGCCATCCATTTTCCTTCATACCAATAATGTAGTTCCTCGACACAAGTGTTACATGCACTACGTGGAGCAAAAAATTATCCTCATCCCATACCTTCACTCTGAAATACATTTTCAGTAACTTCCCATTGATCATATAACACCCACAAATGTTTCAACAGTACCATTGTGCATCATATCTAATGTATTTCTAATTTAATTTTTGTTTCCTTCAAGATCTTTGTTCATATTCAGTGTAATGTGGAAAAATGTGATAGTATTACTACGTTGAACACATATGTACAGCTCACCGCTCACGAGAAGATCCCCAAACGAGGGGAGACGGGGAGCAGGGGTGAAGGGAAGGACTGGTCCATTTGCAGATTTGAGGGGTAGCAGAAAGCCTTCCGCTGTGGTCTAGTATCCTTTTCGAAGTGCGTGGGAGTTGATTTGCGTCAATCACGCAGAGCGTGTGTCCGCAGCAACATTTGCTGCTTTTCTTTCAGTGGCCAGAATACTTTTGTATTGCTTATCCTGTGTATTCTTAGACTGTATGTCAAAGAATTTTAAAAAGAATATACGGCAACAACTTTAGGTACCAGTTGACAAACTTTAAAAATGATGGCATTTTTAGATTGCAAAAAGTTAACAACTTTCGACGAAGATGCAGCACTTTGAACACACGTTTTGTACTTATTGGTGCTCTGGTGAGCTTATAGATCACACCTCTTGTAAAACAATTTCACACCCTTTCCGTATAACTAATAATATGCCTCATTATAGGCATATGTCTGAATATTTTAATATTTATTCACTATGCCCGTAATATTATACAGTTCCGGTTGTGAAACTCGGTCTCTTACTTTAAAATAACAACATAAATTGACATTCTGCAAGACATTCTGCCTTGGAGTTGTTTTTTCCTCGCCTAAAGTCAGGAAATGGTTTTTGTAAGGTAAGGCGTTACTAAAATCACATTTGCGTTACAGCATGGTTCAGATTGCTGGTCCACAGAACTTCACTTCTCCACTGCCATGTAACAACTAAGAGTACAGCAGTTAAAAGCTTTTGTTTATTCTGAACTCTGATGTCGTGAAACTCAAATCAAAGAAATCTGCGGCATATCGCATATTCTTACCTATTGTTAGAAACTTGCTGATCACCATGAGCCATGGTAGATGTCGCAAATGCTTTGTAATCAAAACCATACATGACGAGCGGCGACAACAGAAGAGACGCAAAAGTCCAACAACTTTTCTTTGTTGGAAGAAAAATTTCTTGGCTTTGCGCTTGCAACTGAGAGTGTCGTTTTTCTTTACTTCAAAATTGAAGACGAAAATAATATTAACAATTATTATTAAGTAACATTTTGTTACTAATCTTGAAGTTAAGCAGTTGTCTTTATCCCAGAAAAGAGAACATTTCCATATTTTCCTAAAAATCTGCCCGGACCATTATTAGGACTCGAAAAAGAGGATTAGTCCAGGTAAAACAGGACGTTTGGTAACCCTAAACGACTTGTATCGCTGCACCGGTTACAGCAAGCCCACATGTGTTTCTCACTCAGGGTGCACTCCCCCAACCATTATTAGGGAGTCGCCTGTCATCGCTACGTCACTGCACTTCTGTTGGGGATCATCTGCTGAGCAGTGAGCTGTAGCTATTAAAAAGGACGAAATTACATTGTGCAGCAACTGGACGTGATACACAAAAAATGTTGTTATTTTCGGATTTAGGTCACTGATGTCAATTTGAATCACCCATTTTTCATTGTTACCACAGAACCATTGGAGGCTAGTGTAATTCATCCTAAGTAGCTATTACATATTATCATCTTTTGCGTCTTACTTCTTCTGTCATTTTCTGCATCTGCTACTTGGTGTGAGATGTTTGTAAAAAAATGCTGTTATTTAATTGCAGCAATTGTGAATAAAACATGAGGCTCTATGACAGTGTCGTTGTCTCATGTAATTCTGCATTACATTGAATTTGCCATGTATGTAAAAAACTCCAACTGTAGGAATGCATTTGCTATGTAGCTACTAGTTTGTAGTTATTAATTACAGATTTTTCAACCTCTTTATGTTAATTGTGACTATGAGGATGAGTAAGGATTAGATGAAAGGACAAACAGAATGGAACACGTATGTCCTGGGTAGGACTCAAACTCACAATGTCAGATGCATGTAGAAATGTATGCACCATAGAAATTTTAATGTTCTTCTGATTCTAACTGTGCTGTACACAAGTTAATAATTCCATTTTTACAGACCTAACTCTGCAGACTGCCCGGCATTTGAATCAACGAGAGGACCAGGACTTGGCCGAGAAGGAACGACAGGCTCAGATCTTGATGCCATGCAAGACACCCAGCTTGGAGGAAATCGTCCGAACCGCAACAAGAACAACCGGAACAAGGACAGGAACAGGCCTCAAGGCAGCCGGCCGGACGGGTTCTGGAACTCTGGGGGAACCAGCCAGCATGGAGGTTCCGCAACCGGCTGGAGCAATTCACCCGGCTCTGGAGGCCAAGAAGCTGGAAGTTGGACACCAGGAAAGATTGAGCCAGGTGCCTCGAATCCCAGCAGTTCAAGCTCGCACAATCTGAACGTCGACCAGCCACCCGTCAACAACAACTCTCCGGGATCAAGCTCTGGGTCCTACAGGCCACCGTACGGCAGAGGAACGAGCAGCTCAGGGTTCGAGGCTGGGTCGTGGGTTCCGAAAGGACACTCGGATTCCTCCACGAGAGTCACAGGAGGTTTCCAGACAACAGAGACTTGGTACCCTAACTTCAACAATGCCGTTGACGTTGATGAGCCAAACCAACAGGGTCTGTCAGGCAAGAACAGTGGACACAGGAACATCCATGCAATATCCTCACTTCTACTTCTGTTAATAGTCAGTGTTAGTTTCTTCACATGAAGTTATGATAAGTATTAGAGACGAATCCATATTAGGTTTTCCCCAAAACTTCCATCCAACAAGTTTGGCCGAACAACAGCGTGTATCGTTTTTATTATTTTCTTGCAATATAGTGCACAGTGTCAAAAATGTGTTTTACTTGTTATGTCAAGGACACTAGTGCTGAAGGAGAAGCCAAGTTATAATTGTGGCCATACCAAGAGATCATAATGTTCAGAGAGACCATTGCAGTATTTACAAATAAGACAAAGACCATTAGAAATCAATGTGTGAGGATAGGTTTGATTTTGCAAGTGCACCAGTTTTTTTTTTTTTTTATAGTTTAATATTATCTAAGAGAAACACAAGGCAAATATAAGGACATAAGAATTCTCGACTTTACATAGTGAAGTCAGTTAAATTAAGTCAGGAGTGCCTAGCAAATGAAGAATTTACATAATAAATAATTAAAATATTTTTCTTACAAAAGAAGCATCTAGTTATTCAATTATAGTTAACTTTAGCTATGTATTAAAATTCATTATGTACATGTTGAATGATTGTTGATGTTTTCATTAGTGAAGTGTTTGGATTATATTATTAGGTTTAGAAACTACTTATGCGTTAACACCATAAAAAATAGTTTGGCATTAACATTTGCAAATTACAGTTGATGAATTTGAAAGGAAACTTACAAGAAATGTACATTAGAACTACATTATTCACAGTTCATCAGCAAGTTCTGAAATCTTAGGTTCAGAAATGAATACATAATATTAATTTTTATTTCATTTTTGTTTCTGTTGATATATTCAAATTGAATTAAAAATCATAAATTCTCAAGAGCAGATTAATCTCAATGTGTAAAGCCTCTGGAGGTCATTAAAGGGAGCAAGGTGTTCTCTTATTTAATTTAAATATTTTCTTGTATCCATATCTTCAACTGTTGAAGAACTCATCCATAGTAAAAGTGTTAACACTTTTCCAGAATTATTCTAAGAAGCCTATACTGAATAAATTTAAGTTTACAAGAATAGTATTTCAAAACAAACCTAAGGAAATATTTAATTAAATCAGTTTGTTTATAAAAGGCATTATAGATTGCAATAAATCTGAAAAGGAATATATTAATATCTAGACGTTTTGTTCAGCTTGAAAGAAAAGTTACATAATAACTATGTAAACGCTCAGATTTCTTAAATATGGTAAATAAGAATAATGTGAATGTGCAGATAATACAGAAAAAGGTCACTGCTATTGACAAGCACCCGAATGCATGGCATTTAAAATGATTTTAGAAAGATATCATTAATTGGAGATATGTTATAAAAACACTTTTTTGTACTTTTCCCATTGACACATCATTTGCATAAGTTTCATTTAAAATTCTATATTTCATTCAATATTTTCTTTCAAAAAATACCTGTTGCTTTTTCTGACTTAATTGCTATAGAATGTAAGAAATTTTAGCTAATAATTTAATTAATATATTTATGTGCATCTAAATGTAAGCTTACTTACACAGATAAGAGAGAACTGTACAGGAGAAGTGCTGTCATAGAAGAAGGAAACCAGTTCTTTCTGACGCCAGTGGTGATATAATAATTCAGAGAAGAAAGTATACGCATATGTGAAATACGTAGAGTAAATCACTTCATTATATGTAGAAAACCCCTTTATACATAATTAATTGTAATGATGTCTGTATTGAGATTATATGAGACACCTGCACTTCAGACTCAGGAACAAAAATCTCTGATTTCTTCAGACATTTGGAAAATTTGGTTATAGGCCCTGTGTATATGCATTTATGTTGTTCTTAAAGGTTCGCATAACCACTTTTTACAGATGCAAAATAATTTAACACAGTTATTTTTAGTGGTCATTATTTTATTTTATTTTACCACTAAAAATAACTGTTAAATTATTTTGCATCTGCATTTATAACGTAATTACTTCAAACATTAATGAATCATTTTTCTCATACATAAAAAAATATAGCTAGTACAACAAGGCTTCTTCAAGAACATAATTGTATCAGTATTCAGTTGCCAAATATAAATTAGAAATTTAACCATACAAGTATCTTTCTTTCTCATTACGAATAAGTAAGTACAGAGCCGGCCCTAGGGATGGGCAACTTGGGCACTTGCCTGAGGCCTCGCATTACATGTGATCCTGCACCATATGTAAATAATTGTTTGTTTATAGAATGCTGGTGCTTCCAATTAAGCAACTAATAAGACATTTCTTGATTTCATGAATTGTTTCGACATATTTGAAAATATCCAAAATTACTGCAATTACATTCTAAACAAAGTACTGCCTACAAAAAAAATCGGATTGAACAAGAAATAACAAACATGCACTAGTCATGTAATTATAGAATTAAATCATGTGAAAATATTATCTCATATGAAACAATGTAAATTCAGTATGGCATGACAATTAAACAGAGGAGAGTTACGACAGAAAATGTTATTGGATATGATTGAAATTTGCCACCTTGATAGGTGATATACTAGTTTGATTTTTAACCTGTAACATGTTCTGCTTGTTGCTCATAGATGATAATACGAAATATATATAAATTAATTGTAATGATGTCTGTATTGAGATTATATGGGACACCTGCACTTCAGACTCAGGAACAAAAATCTCCGATTTCTTCAGACATTTGGAAAATTTGGTTATAGGCCCTGTGTATATTGTATGCCCCAGGTCCTATGTCCCTGAGTAAGTAAATCAGTTTTTTTGAATATATACAAACAGCAGGTGTTCCAAAAGCATCAGAGAGAATAAAACAATAAAAATTGGTACATATATTTACTTCATCACATGGAAACACATGCGAGTATACCAATTTAGACTTTTGAAAAACATTGTTTTACTATCTTGATGCTTTCATAGTATTCTGATCAAGATCAAAAATACTGGTCAAGAAGACAGTGTTTCTAATGGCAGAATTCAGTTCTCTAAGGTTACCCTGCAACTAATAACAATGTAAATCTAAAATAAATAAATTTAAAAAAAAAAGTCATTTTGAACATTTAGTGTAAGAAAGCCATATCCACAAGGATTTGTAACATTGGTTTTAAATGGATGAAGATTTCACTCACTTTATTTTGTTATAAGTAGTACAGTTATGCCATAACATTTGTTTTAATTTCATGACATCTAGCTTGACATTTTAAAAATGATGTAATGTGTGTTCTTGAGATATAGTTTCCAACAACCCTAGTCATAAGTTACCTATTAGTGTGTATATTTTAAAGTTCACTGACAAATACTTTATGTTGTAATATATAAAAACTAGAATTTGTATTGTACAAAAAGCAATGACTGAATGTTTAGTAAGAATAGTTTAAAATCATTAATGAGCAATATTATCAGAAGCTTCAAGAATGTAACACATATTTTTTGAAATAAAAACTTTTTAAATGAAAAACATTCTTTGAAATCTTTTAGTCAATTCACGTCATGTGATTGTATTTCATTAGCTTTTAAATAGTGGTGTGTTGAGAATTTCCTCAGGTTAGGTTATATATTTTTGTTGTTCCATATTTGCCCAATCCTAGTCTGTCAATTCCTGCTTTAAAGATGCAGCTTTCCAATCTTCCTACAATTTGCATATTACATTTCCTTGTTTGCAAGGGGTCCCGGGTTCGATACCCGGTGGAGGCACAAGTAGTTCGGATCCCACTTTAAACTGTAGGTCCAGCCCCAAGTAGCCTTACTGTGTATAAGGAGTAAGGTCCGTCGAAGCCCACTTTCCCCTGCTCTAGAAGGTCTGGTCATAACATGCCTTTTTGTCAATCCTTGTGTTTACAACCTCGGCTGGGTTCTGTGACTTCATCAGCATGATACTCTCTGCGTGTCTGCTATTTTCAGCACTGTAAAGCATGCAACGCTCTTGTTTTTAAGAGGAAAAACACATACTGAAGAGCATTGCAAAACAACTTACACAGAATACATGAAAGTAATGGTGTATGGAAGAATTATAAGTATGTAAAAGCATAAAATTATCCACGGCTAGTGCTGGATAGAACTGGAAGAAGAGCAGCTCTGGGTCCATTGTTTCTGTTTCATTTGCTTTCTATTACTTCCACCTAGATCCGAAACTATAGCAACTATTTTATACCCAGCTACCCCAACCATTGATATATGATCAAACAACAAAGCCTTGATCATAGCCGTATCAAAGTTATAGTATACTGGCCATTCACCTGTCAATCCTCGAAGCATTGCAACCTGAACATTTCTATGGGGACCCAAAACTCATTTTCACTGTCGTAGCACACTCCTCCGTTAACATTCATTTCATCAAACAACAGGACACTCAGTTTTTCCACTTCAGTCAAACACTGTCCCTGCTGTTTCATAATATTCAAAACTGGTGCAAGAATTCCCCGAGGGAGTCACAATTTCTGCACCCAGCGACGAAGTGTTGCAATGCTGGGTAATGGAATTCCGACCTCTGATCTCATGTGGGTATACAATCGTTCACTGATCGCCCTTTGTGTTAATGCAGGAATTATATCTTTCCACCTCTGCTTTCTTTTCCCCTTAATTAACATGTTGATTTCAGTAGCGTGCCCAAGGGGGGTTAATGGGGGTTATAACCTCCCTCTTTCGCCCAGTATTCCTAAAAAAAGAACGTAAAAGGTAGGAAAATATGACAAAATGAGAGCTGACTACCAAGAAAAAGTATACATAACCCCTCCCTTTCGAAAATCCTGGGCACGCCACTGGTTGATTTGCCCTGGAGTAAAGGTTTTGCTCAAAATTTGTCTCACTTTTTTGTTCACGATAGTTCTTCCGCTCCCTTGTTTTTAAAGCCACTTTTGACTGCAATACCTTCTTATACCTTGCTTGCCATTTTTGCAAATTGATTTTAAGGTTTTTGATTTCCTCATGACAATTATTTATATCTGTCTTTAGCTTATCATTTTCCCCACGAAGCACTTCCAATTGTTTTGTGTTTTCGAATTTTTCACTTTCTATTGAACAAACGAATGACAACACAGATAAAGGCTTTTGTTCTTGAGGTGGCAGGTGCTGTTCACAAATAATTGTTCACTTACCTTAGAGAAAACCCTTTTCCTAGCACATCTTGCCTTTGCACGTCTTGCACGAACGCTGTTCTCGTCATTGACCTGTACATGTGTGACTGGAAGTAACAATGTAGGAATGGCATATTTCTTCAGACTCTTCTTTGGTGTAATTCCTATAATTCCGATTTTAAATCGCATTCGTAACATTCTGGTGAAAAATGTGAAGAACAAATACTCGAGTTAGCAACCTGAAATTTGCCTTTTCGATAACATTTGCTCTCCCAGATTTTTCGGAACTTCTCGTTGGGAGGAAATTTATGGTAAACAATATCAAAATTTCTAGTTTTCCTGAGATAGTTTCAACATGTGCTCACAGCACAGTTAGACATTATTATTATCACTCACACTACAATATGAAAAACACAACAAAATGACTAAAAGTACACGCGAATACACGAGCAAGGAAAGAACACAGAAACACGTTTCCCTTGCTAAAACTAGCGGATACTAAACTTTCCCCAGCGATCTGTCATGTCTATGACGTCACAGTTCTACAACCACCTCGGCTTGCTCAAACGGCGCATTATGAACGGACCTTCCAAAGCAAGCGGCAAACACAGATCAACGGACCTTGATAAGGAGGACTTAAAACACAAACTCAGTCAATCAATCAATCATTTTTTGTTTCTTGTTGCATCATAGGGAACCAACTGTTAATCATCATTAGGTCATCATGAAGGAAACAATCCATCTAGCCAACTTCTATTAGAATACTGCATGGGACTTTCGCTCACTCATACTCATTCGGGTCTCCCACCCTCGAACGTATACAATCCAATGTCATTTCAATGTGACATTTCAGCCCATAGTTTTCATATATCACTGTATTGGTAAGATAGAATAACATCGAGATGATGACTATATTTACTTAAGCTTCAATTTCATGGCATCTTTCACTTCACGATCCATACTAGAGCCCCCACCACCACAGACAAAATATGTTATACATGTACTACTGCTCATTTTGCCTATTCGAGCATTATTCACTCAAGCGAAGCTCTCAATTCCATATGCTATCTAGCACCGTCCATGTGAACTATTTGGCACTCAAGCAAAATCCTCTTCCTACAGCACTCTAACCTCTATTTTTAATGCGATCTTTTTAGGAATGCTGGACCAAAAAATGAGAGGGGATTATGATTATTTGGTGAAAATGATAACTTAGTTCTAACAATTGAATCTGGAAACAACAAATGAGAATATCATATAAATTTTTGCTGGATTTTTAATTGTGTTATGTGATTTAAAAAAAGAAATTAGCTTCACATTTGCAGTGTACATAACATAACCGTGGACTAGTAAATATTGGGCATTCTCATATGAAGATTGCAGCTGTTTCAGATTGAAATATTTCCTGTGCTAAACAATGCTATTTCACAGAATTCCTAAAATCCAAGTTCTAAGCTACTTCCAGAGTTTGCATTATTGTAATCCATAGGCTACCACTAGCCTTCCAAGATTTACAGCTGCGATTTTTCCTCTGATGGGGTAAATAGAGGATGTTATATGAAGTCAAGGGTTTTACGAGGTTTGAGAATCAAGTTCATGAACTCATCCTAGAAAAAGTGCTACACACCTCATTGCTGAATATCACTATGGTCTCCTTCAAAGCAATTTTGGAACTCTTTCTGGAATGGAAATCAGAGTTGTCATCGTATTACCCTTGATGTCCTGAATGACAAAACATCTTCATTTCAGTATCTCTTTAATATTCGGATAAGGAAAAGTCATTGGGGGTCATTTTCCCATCAGCAGGGATAACACAGCCCAAAACATTGTCTTGGCTCTCCAAAAGGTATTGGCAAATTTTGACTCTCCTTTGCTTTTGTTCATCAATGAGCTCCTTCGGAACCATTTTTCCACACACCTTTCTCATGCCAAGATTTTCAGTTAAGATTTTTCTAACTGTTTCTCTATTGATTGTATTAATTGGTTTACTTTGCTTTTCACAGTCAGTGGATGATTTTTATGCACAATTCAACAAATTGTTTGCAAGGTTTTCACCAGTTCTGCATGTTACTGGCTGCCCTGGTGACACTTTCTCTTCCCTAAGAAAAACATTTAATCCATTTGTACACTGCTGTTTCTTCATGTAATTATCGCCATAAATTTGGGACTGACGTGTCCCTCATTTTACTTCCAGTCTTCCAAAGTTTAACAAGAAATTTAGTAATGTGTTCATTGCTCTAATTCAAGCTCAGTCATTCTTGTAACAGCACACAAAAACACGCACCAACAATAATGAACACTGGTCAGAAAGACACCACCATATGTTGACACGAACACAGCTGTGACACACTGATATACCAAGGTTATGAAATCTTACAGAGCTGTTCATACAGTGTTGCCAACTTATGCACATGGTGGTAAGTTCACACGCTTAATTGTCAGACACTGTATGTATGTAGGAGTTTGGATTCTATCATTCCACTCTCTAGTGATGATATCATTGAGACATGAAACATATGGTCTTAATTTCATCTGGTAACAAAGTTTACTGGAAATGTTGTGAAGTTATGTACAAGTATAGGTTGTTTAGGTCATATTAGTAGCATCCAATCAGTGTTGTAGTTACACATTTTTCACAGGGTGAGATCATGTTTCCATTAATTACATGGATGAAACCATTTAACTTCTACAAAAAAAATCATTGATGATAGAATACTGATGATATGCCCTGAATTGTCTGAAAAGTATCACATTACAATAATAGAGAAGCCATTTTTTAAAATAAAAAAAATATGAAGCGCTTATTTTAATTATAGCATTTAGGCTACAGTACAGCATGTTATTGTATTTTATTTTCTTGTTGATGTTGCTTTTGTGAATTGTCGGAATGTATATACACAGTGAATAACTTTAATAATACTGCTAACAACACTACAAATGAACAACTTGGAAGAAATACTTTGAAGAACGTATTACTTACATTGAGCAATAGGAAAAAGCAACAATTCTCCCATGTTTTTTTGGTTCTATCCATGTTCAAAAATCAATATAAGGACCTTAATTGTCATACTTAAAGTTAAGAGCCTTTCACAAGATGCATACTCGATAGTTCGAAATCTTATGTTAAGTCAAACTTCTATGGTTAGTCAAATGATAGCAATAAAATGCCCCTTCTCAACATTAAGTTCCCGAAAGAAAAAATAGACAAGATACATGCTAATGAATAAGGTTAATCAGTGGGAATGTGGGATATACCCTTGATTACAGGCCCCACATCCATTGTATAGCACTAGTCAGTACAGCTTTTTGCTTTTTTTGGTAATTTTTTAGCATTGTAATATTCTAGCACTGCTTTTCTGGCACTTTTGGCTAATTAGGGACCTCCAGTAATGCTCAACATTGGAACAAAATGAGGCATTTGGGTTGGATGTGTTTTATGAATTTGCTGGATGCAGAATTGAGTAGCAGGGAGGTACAATTGGTAAAAATTTACAATCAACTTGCAATCCACGTGTTTCTCACTGCACTTTAAACTTAGCTGGAGAGGTAGAAAAGTTAACAAGGAGATCTATTTGTATCAATAACTATGAAAAATCAAAATTGTCATTATGTAAATGATGATGACTTTGAACAGAAGTCACCTCTTTGTCTACTATATCCTCAAAGCTATGCTCCATAGGTCTCCTGTCTGCCATGTCCCAATAACAATATGGTGGACAGGACTGCAGGTAGCATGTGAAATTCTTGCTGGCTGAAGTAGCAATCCAGTTAGCAAGTGACTCCAGTGGTTTCCTGTAGGCACCCAATGTGACGATGAGGATGAGTGTCGATTAAACGAAATTGATGAAAGGATACTCTCAAACAACACCCATGTCTTAGCTGGGATTTGAACCTGGGAACTATGCTGGCAAGTCTAAAGGTGAATCCCCACTATGCCAGTCGGCAAGACCGAATGCCAAAGCCAAACAAATGGGTACATGCCATCGGCTTGTGTCGACTGGCTAATCGGCATGCAGATGCCAAGCTGACTAGTAACAGTTTACTTCAAAGGAAATAGTGCGAACTGGGGGGCATGCCACAACTGTCTACAGAGTTTCTGGAAGGATTGATTGGTCTTCTTTGTTCAACTCTTGATCATGGAGTGGACAAACTCGCAAGTTATAACATTAATAGAAATGTACCATGATTGTCCTCTGACATGGGACTGCAGTTTGGAGTACCATAGAAATTGGAACAAATGACATGACTTGTTACAATGTGGCTACTCACCAGGAATTCCAGGAATTATGCATGAATTCTACATGCATTTTTCTCCCTAGATGTGAAAAATTGTAACTTGTATTAATCCAAATGAATTCATATACATACAAATGTCCCAAGGCAAGTTTTCACAGTTTGGCTTTTATGTATATCAAGGAAGAAAAATAACAGAAAATTGCTTGGAAAATGAAACAGAATTCTGTCAATTCATTTACTTTGTTAGTGTCCTTCGCAGAATAATCTATCTGACAAGCAGAAGATTATTGCAAGACATATTATCTTGAAGTTGATTAGGTAAATTTGAGTTTGAAATTCTTATACAATTAACAATTTTTCGTAGATTAGTATATTCCGCAACATTTGTGACTTGTGATTGTAGATGTATTTTGAGTCCGAGTATGTGAAATGGCACCTTAAACTGAATATTTCAAATAGTATATATACACCATTTAATTCAACTGAAATGGAATTTTTGGATACATTGGAATTACAGATCCTTTATTGTTAATATATTTGTGTGTGTGGGAGTGGTGAGAGGTGATAATACTACGTAAGATTGAAATAGAGAAAACATCTGCTTGGGCCTTTGAAAACCGGGAATTATGCTTCAATTTTATCATGGTTCTAGAGTGGCCACCCTGTGTTAGTGGAAATTGCAGTTTCAATTGGAACTTCTAAAGAAGTTGAACAAATAATGAAAAATTTGCTAAGCTATTTTTCAACAGAATGTAACAGTCTGGTAGTATTTGATTAAATCAATTCCGCTTTCCTTATTTCAATTTTTCAGACTTGAATGAATCCAAAATCTCTGTGGACAGTTGATAGCACTATTAATAACAATTACAGAAACTACTTACTGCTAAATATTCATCTTCCTGGCAATACATTTCATGAGTATTTCACATGTGCTGGCAGCAAGGCATCGAACAAAACTGATGCACATCTCCACGGCACTGTGCTGTGGGGACGTCCATTCATATCGACAAAGCAGAACAGCTTTGGCGCTCGGCCTTGCCAACCAGCATAGTGGGGATGCACCTTAAAAGTTGATTACCTAACATGCTTTGCCAACGAGTCAGCAATACAGCTAAAAGAAAGACATGTAGCCAGGTCCCGATTGATACCCACCAAGCACATTCTGATTCCACAGCTCCAATTCCTGTGTTCAATACGAGCGATGAAACTTATGCCAACTTTGACTCACCTACAAGTCACCTATACAAAGTAGCCAATGATTTTTTAACCCTACATTAGGCACGTCATTCTCTGTAACGTACTTAGGCACATAAGGTACACCTGTCATCAACCCTTTAACCATTTTTAAGGTATGAAATACACCGTGAATTATACTGCTCATGCATGCTGAACGTCCTTTCTTGGTCTTTCTTCTGAGATCAGCTGCAATTTTCTGCTGCACTATCTAAGTGACATAAAGTTGCAGTTGCATGATTGGGTCACAGTTGTCCCCCACGTGCCTAAATACGTAACAACAAAGCAGTGTCATGTTCAATTTTGGTCATACAGTCATTTTCGTCACTAACACATACCTACATATCCTCTCCTTCTTCACTAACCCACTTCCATGTAACATCAGAATTTGATGTGTGTTCTGTATTTTGACGCTTTCATATTTTTGTTGTCATTGAGGGGTAACCTTACCCCAAGCATGAGACTGATGTAAACTTTATAATAATATTACGTGGCTTAGAAGTGCAACAGAAAAACACAGTTGAACATAGACAGGTTTAAAAAAGCACTCCAGTGTTGCAATCCCACAACGAATATCTATGGGTAACACTGGTACCTCACATGCATAATGGAGGGTTAAAATATCAATCTTGACTGTTCCAAAATGGCAATACAAAGACTCCTACAAAACCAACATGTTAGAGCAAACTAAATGCACATTTTGACCGAATAACTAAAGCATTAAAGGATGATACATGAACATTTAAATAACGATTTACATAAATAAAAAATGCAATCGCAATACGCATATGTCATCACAAATAAAATCTTTATTTATTACATTCTTCCTTGTACAGGGCCACGTGGGAAAGTTTTCAACAGTGCAGCAACAAGAAAAAAATACTTCAGCAACAATGGCACTTTTGCCGAAGCAACAATACAAAAAATTCATTCTTTCAGTCAGTTTCTTACATACTAGCCTCAATGTCACGTTTAAGTTCCCTGACTCCGTTCATGGCCAGTCAGTGAATGTGTGCTCGCGTGTGCATTGTGTGCACGCTAATTTTCACTTTTGTATTTATTATTTTTTCACCTGTGGAAGATTACAGCATTGGCCAGCGTTCTGCCTCCATCGTTTCCAACTGGTCCCAATATGCACTGAACAGTTTCTTCCTTATCATATTATTAACGGAAGCATAGAAAGCAAATAGGTGAGTGTTGGTTGTGCAATAACGGAAACCTTTAACGGCACACGGATGTTATCTTCTCTATTCGGGACTTTCACTCCACTTCTTTACAAACATAACAAAGTCACTCTCGTACAATTTCTACACTCGCACAACTTACCTAATACACGCACCTACCATACAATCTAACATCACACACAAACACACTTGCATGTAAGACTTATATATATATTTTTTACCTCAGCTAACATGTTATAATCAAGAAAATATGCATCTTACATCCTTATCCCCCCCCTCACTATTTTTTTTACTTGAAAAGAAAATCAACACGCACTATGATATTTTTAGACATCTTTTAGAGCTGCACGATTGTCATTCTGCAATGTTGGTAGCAGTGGATGGAATGTTCACCTCATGCACTACATTTATTCTCGCACACATATTGCGGCACTACTAATATTTTATCTTTAATTTTTACGCATTGCATCTTCCTCTCCCTGTTTCACTTGTGTTTAAAAAAAAATCTTTGGCTTGAAAGTTAACTGTTTTTTAATTATTTTTTTACAAAGCCTAGAGCATAGTCAATGGTCACTCTTAATCTTCTGAGAAGCAGATTGTATGAAAGCTTGCTCGCTTGACTATTCCTGCAGCTTCGCGTAGGTGATTCTACAAAACGGCGGAATCCTCCATCAATGGCGAGTGTGCGCCAAGCATGTCGTGTTTTTTATGATCAACTTCATAGTGCAATTCCATTGATAACCCTGGAAAAGAACAACAAGAAACAAATTAATTTTTACGACTGATTGTCGCTTTTCCAAAAATATTGAAAGCTCAAAAGAGATGAATCAGCATGTGTAGATATCAGAACCAAACGTTGCTAGTAACATTCATAATTGTGTGTGTGTGCATGGTTTGATACATTACGACTAGATCAGGAACTAATTGAAAAAGCAAGTATCGAGTGGTCACAATTAAACTTGCCCTACTCAAGAGCCCTCTGGAGCAGTAGTTCCCAACCTTTTTCAGTCCGGGACCCACCTTGAAGGATATTACACTTCATGACCCATAAGCATGGGTACCGGCAGAATCATTTGTAGGGGGTGTGCACCCAGTTTATAATCATATTTCTGCAAACATCAAGTACTTTGAGAAGACCTTTGGCTTAAATGAATTAGACATACTTCATTCTAGAAAAGTGCGATAAATATGTAATTTAAAAGACTAATTTACTCTAGTCTAACATCTAACTAAACATATATGCTGAAATTGAGAGATGCTGGTAAAAAGCAATGGTAGAGCACGAATAACAGAAATGTAGAGTTTTGACTACGTACAACACGGGTTGAATTTAAACTGTTAATATATATGTTAGTAATTTAAATGTATTAGGTTTTTATGACACAGTAAATAAATTCTCAAGCCCAACTTCGCGACCCACCAAATGCCCCCTCGGGACCCAGCTGTGGGTCGTGCCCCATAGGCTAAGGAACAATGCTCTGGAAACCTTTTGAAGCAACAGATTATGGTAAAACTTGTTACAGAGGCTATGAAGACCCTGGGGAAGCAAATGCTGATAACAAAAAATACTTAAAATTTTCACCACGAGGTAAAAACGTGGCACTGAAGTAACAACCAGTAGTCGCTCATGTAAAACTTATATGCATGCCATCAACGAAATGACACTTTGGATGCTGCCCATTGTGCACCAGGTTTCAGCGCCATATTACCACCTGGTGAAAATTTTAATTCTTTTTTATTTATCAGCATTCACTTTCCCATTGTCTCCATAGCATCTGTACCAAGTTTCGCCACAATCTGTTGCTTCGAATGGGCTCCATAGGGCTACGAGTAAGGGAACTTTATTTATGACCAGCTAGTACAAGGAAGCTGCCACGCTCCATCTAAACTGCTGTGGTGGGTTGTTGAAAAGCTTGCAAGAGATGAGAGTGCGTACATATGAAGTGAGAAGGTGGTGGAGGAGAATATATGTGATGTGTGTTCGTGTAGATACAGTAGACAAATAATCGTCAGCTCTGTTGGGCCTGGCAGGCATATTTCCGTTCATTTAATGTCCATAATTCTTGATTGATTTTGATTAGAGCTTGTGGTTTTGGTATCAGAAAGTACCAATTGGAATTCATTTACTGATACCTGGCGATACTTTCCTGGAGTATAACTATCCTGGAAATTATTCAAAATTCGAAGTTTCTTTTTCTTTTGCACCAGTTTTGTGTGAAAAAACTAATTTTTTTTACAACTAATATTCTGATGTAATTCTTGAATATTTTAAAGTAAAACTCTTGGTAATTTGATGCTTATAATTAGTGTGAAATACTTACACACTAATCAATATTTTGAATAAATTTTAATTATCACAATTTCAAATATTACCATTGGAAGGAATCTGTGAGAGTATTGGCAACGGCTCAGCCCTAATTTACATTCACTTGGTTTATTTTACTTCACTTTTCTCCCACTTTTGGCTAAACACAAAGATGAGGATGATATGATGAAATTGGCGAAGGGACACTCACAAAACACACCTATGCCCAAGCCAGGATTTGAACTTGGGACCCCTGGTGCTATAGGATGCTGAGCTTGACACTCCACTATCATTCTTGAATATACATGTCAATTCAGAGGCATTGTAAGAAAATAATGGCTAATTGCCATGTTCTGGTGCATGGTTATGAGGATGGAATTTGACATTTTTGAATCCTTTACAGAGAAAGCATAGGAAAAGCAAGGGTAATTAGTGTTCCATATTGGTACAATGTTCCATCACTCTGCATCAGATCAGAAACATACCTCTGAAACATCGGAAGCTATATCTCGTTAACACAACTACATGTTCTGATGTGAATGCTGACAGCGGTCACCGAAATGAATCCAATGAAATAAACCATTCAAGTACATTTCATGTGCATATGAATATCTTCCAACATGTAAGTCTCTTAATTTGGACTATATTTTCATGTTAAAATTTGAAGTTCTAAAAAAAATACTGAAATTAATTTTAACCCAGTACCTATAAAATGCTGGTATGAAGTTTACTAATATTAATATTCCGCTGCCCATATATTTTGTGAAGAACCTACTTGCATTTTTCATATCTTGTGACAAATTGCAACAATAAGGATTAATGATGATTTCAGGGAACTGATGAAAACACTCACATGCCCGAGCTTGAACCTGGAACCTTCAGCACCTGCCTCAATAGCTGATCATGCTGGGTGGTCAACTTGCAATATTGTCACTGAAGGGTTTCCAGGTATGCACAATCAACAAAGGCACGAAGGGGTTCTTTTGTATGCTATCTCAATCCCTTTCTATCATTCATCCTCAACATCGCATGTAGCCAATTACACTAATACAATTACCGGGTTACTGCATATTTAGAAATTTACTTCAGAAAATTGGGATACATAAACGGTACTTTTATACAGATAAATGAAAAATTTTGCACTCAACTATACTATTTTCTGATGAGTAAAATAATCAGCAACTACCAATTATTCTGCCCAACCCCTAATTTAAAGCTATATATTTTTGTTACAATTCTAATGTAAATTAGAATTCGGGAAATAAAATCTCTGCAGATATTACATATTACAATGTATGAGTTTTTGAAAAAATGTGGAACTGATATAGATCCAATTATAAATAAAAGGATTGTTATATTTTAGTAATGTTACATTGTTTTTCTACCTACTAGGTTAATCAAGATGAAATAAGGGGACCATTTTTACATCGCTGTGCTTTCTTAAATTTACTGTACACATACGAATGAATGTAAGATTGTTACAAATTTATGCTCTTCTTTAACAGTGTAATCCAGTTTAAAGATTCAAACCACTCTAACAAAAAATTGACAATCTCTTAAATGCCTCAAAAGCAAAGTAATACACAACACGACAGATTTGCAGGTAAAGAGGTTTCTACTCTACCACATATAAAACTTCTAATATTGTTTACAGTGGATAATGTTGATGCACCTTGATCAATGACACAAACCAGTTAGGGGGAGAATTTAGTTCGGATTGAATACAATCCCATAAAAAGAAAAATATTATTGCAGATTAGGGAGAAGAAATTCATCCCCTGATCACAACAACCATTGCACAACATTTGAAACAGCTCCATAGTTAATTGCCATGAATGACCACAAACAAACATGTGGTTGTAATAATTGAAATCACAAAATTAGAAAACATGTATGCTTAGTATAGAACCAGATTCAATCAATATTTTATGGTAGAAATTATGCAACTGAACAGTGAATATATTAAGTGCCAAGAAAGTGCACTGAGAGTAAAAGTAGTGCAGTTTGTGCGCAAACTGTGTGGTTAATAATAAACAGCTTGCTCTACTTATTTTGCAAATTTCTCACTAATACATGATATAAAGAAAATTCAAATACAGAAGTTTTGGTGTTAGAATTCATATAGATGATACCCCGAGATATTTGATACAGAATGTCAAGATGAATATATTTACAATGTAAATAAAAATATAAGTCCTCTGCCACAACCTTCACCACACTAATTATGGGTACACGCAAGAAAACTATCATGCGATTATTCTTTCAGTAAATTATGTTCAATTCTAGTGCAACTTCAAAGGAATTATGTTGACAAGTGAGATGAAGCTTCCACAAAATGTAAACAATAATTTTTATTATAAAAATGTTGCTTAATTAACTGCAAGATGATGCTTGGTAAAGAACTGAAAAATAGAGGAAATTCCTTCTTTGTCCTCCATTGCTCACAGTGAAAAACTTAAGCCACTATCTTTCTCATAAAACTTAATTCTTGATGTGTATTTATCGTTTCTTGCAAAAGTGACTATTCTAAGGTGGCTGTATGTACATATGATAAGAGAATAAGGAAAACATTCACAAAACATTATAAACCTCTCAAGATAATAAATAACTTGTCTCATATGCAAGAGATGTCCCTAATAATATTCTCCACGTGACTTATTCCTGGAACAACTGAGCATGCACCCCAACACTTCAAACAGACAAGTTCTGCAATATTTAGTAGTGTTTGAACAGATTAATCAGAATCAACTAATACAGGAAAATCAGTAAAATTGCTGAAATTTTTAATTGAACTAATATTTCTATATAACAAATTTCTGTCATTCTGTTACTATTTTGACAAATATGAAGGTATATATAATTCACATATCTGTGTTCTGCAAAGCAAATATTTAAATATGCAAAATAAAATATGCAGACAAAATAAAAACCACCAAAAATAACGGATTATTTTGCATCTACAAAAAGTGGTTATGCGAACCTTTGAGAAGAACATTATGCAAATTCAATTTCTAAGTTGTTTTTTTATTTTCCACACAACAAGTGACAAATTGCATTCCATTCATTACAGGGCAATGGCAACATTCTGTTCATTGTGCTTTTCACAGGGTGTAAAAGAAAAAGGGACTTCATGAAAACAAATAAACATATTTTCCAAATCATTAAAGATACTGGCTCCACACTTCAGTAGTGTTGTGTCGTGCAAATACAACACCGTGTAGATTTCAAAGAAGGATCTTACTAGTTAAGAATATTACAAGAACAGCAGCAAACCAGGGGAAAAACCCTGAGAGCATTCTGCACCAAGTATGGGGTGAAAGTGGGACCAACACATCAAGCTATCGCTAATTTGATAGCAAATAATTACACAGAAACTTAGTACTCACATTTTCTGCAAAGCTGTTTTCAGTTTGTTCTGTTAATTTCAGTTGACCACCATCCTTGTTGGAACATGTTACACAACAACAAATTAATAGAACAAACTAAAAACAGCTTTGCAGTAAAGTAAAGATACAAACACATTTGCACGTTAGGGGAAAAATGTGTACGAAAGTTGGCAACACTGGCAGTAACCATGATCCATACGAGGAGGATTGGGAGTGAGTCGACAGTGCTGTGCTGAGTCTTGTGCGAGGAACAAGCGTTGGAAATGGCAGCGGCGATACCGAATCCCGCCAAGTGTGCACCATGATCAGGCACAAGGAAAGCGTCCATCGGAGATCCACCGAGAAATTGTGACTGTGTACGGGAACGTAATGAATCGTCAAAATGTGACGAAATGGTGCCGTGCCTTCGCAGAAGGTCGACGTGATGTTCATGCTGAAGAGAGAAGTGGGAGGCCGTCAAAACAAACTGAGAGGCATGTTGTCAAGTGGAATCCACTTTTTTCATGACAACACCCTCCCCCAGGCAGCGAATGTCACCAAGAATCTGCTTGCACAGTTTCAATATGAGGTCCTTCCCCATCTGCCATACAGCCCTGACCTTGAACCCAGCGACTTCCACCTGTTCCTGTACCTCAAGAAAAATCTTGGTGGAAAACACTTTGCCGACGACGATGAAGTCGGGGAAGAAGTCGCAACTTGGTTCCAGATGCAGGCGGCGGAATTCTACGATTCAGGGATACAAAAACTTGTTCCGCGTGTGAACAAATGTTTGGACAATGGGGGCACTTACGTGGAGAAATAGCTTCTGTATCAGTGTATCAAGTGTAACTTTAGTTGCGAGCAATACATTTATTTTATATCTTATTTTTGGTTTGTATCTTTACTTTCCGGACAAGCCTTGTACTAAGTTTCTCATTAATAATTGACTACCATGTCTCTCATTTTTCAAAATATGAAAATTGAAAACGAATTTTGAACAAACTGTAGCAGATTAGCTTCCGACCTGGCTAATTATGTGATTACCTGTGAGGGGTCTCATATGGAATACACCATTTTATAAGTTCCTTTACTTCTTATGTAATTTCCATTTCAAATTAACTAAATATTTGCTTTTGTTGGAGAATAAAGACAGTTTCTTTTCATCTTTTCGTTGAGTCCATTTTTACACCCTGTTCATGGATCTTTACAAACAATTCAAAAATAAAGGATTGAATCCCTGGAAAAGTGTTTACTCAACCCTCTCTCCTGGAAAAAATGCCTGGAAACACCCATGCTATGAGGGTCACTTAATTCAGCAAACAAGGGATGCAGCTTCTCCATTTCCTATGCTGGGGATCGATGCTAGAAGTGTCAGCTTTTTACATTGTTTGTGAGGAAATTTGAAAATAATTTTTGTAGCTCAATTAAAGACAATTATGTGGAATGAATGGAAAAAAAGATTAGATAAGTGTAAAAAAAGTAACAGTTTGAACATCTACAACACAAAGTATGAGAAAATTATTGAAATATTCCCTAATCTTATTCTCCAATTTAACTGGCGCTAATAATAAAGATCACCGTACACTTTAGTAAAACTATGAATTCAAGGGTCTAACTGATATCTCTGCCCATTCATCTCTTGCGTCACCAAAACCTCTATTTTTGAAAAAGCACTTCACAAAACAGAAATTTTATACTTTCCCTAAAACTAAATAAAGAATTAGGTAAGTATACACGAAGCAATATAAAAAAAACAAACTAAAAGGAACAATGATAAAGGGTATATGAGATGAGAGAAACAAGGCTAAGAAACACAACATGAGGTAAATTTTGATTTGGAACAGGTATTTTCTAGCATCTATAAAACAATCTCTATTGTGATATTACATAAAAGTTTTCCAAATTACCAGAAGCTTCTTCATCTGTTTTAGGTGATGAATCATAATCACTTGGGCTGCTTTCAATATTATTGTCACATTTTGGCACCTCGAGCAGCCCATTCTCAAGCTCTGAGGTGCTGGCTGCATGCAAAGGAAATTTTTTTGTTTTGTTTCTCTTTCATCCAACAATGGAAATGAATAAATAATGAATACACACTTACAGATAACACCATATAACTTGCTTCCTAAAGGTTAATCACAATGGTTGTTCAAAGAAAGAATAGTTGACGGTGCTGCACTTAACTTTCAATTGCTTCCTGACATTCAGATCCACTGTTGGAATTTTCGTCGGAGATGTCATCGAGCAGAAAGAGCTCTTTAACACCTCCACGAAAAATTTTGACCATGAATCTGATATGTTGCAAAGCAAAATCAAAAATCTATTCTTATTCTGAACAATTAGCAGTTACATAAACATCCCAAGTTGTATCACACTGTACACTGTCATAAGAAACTAATCAGTTTTCAAAAAATAACCCCTGCCATTGTTAGGCCCATTTCTAATCTCCATAACAGCATAGGATACACACACAAATTACGGCAACTGTCTTCCCATGAGAGTTATTTTGTAACATGTGATCAATTGGACTGAAATATCTAGAGATACACATTATTAAATCAGTTTGATTGTCATTATAGCTAAATATATCGGTTTGGCAGGTATATCTGTTCTACACAACTTACTCAATATGTATAAATTCCAGCAAAAAATGCAGGCTGGACAAGGAGTCGAACAGGGTCTCTGGCACACCATGCAATTTCTCTACCAACCGAGGTGTCAGTGCTGGATTTACCTGATTTTTCACTGTCGCTGTTTACCTGTGTGGAATCTCTACATAGTACATCTCCTGTGTGCACCAAATCAAAAGGTAATTTGCATCTCTATGCTGGGAGAAAGTCCACACTGTGGCTGTGTGGTCTAAGGAATCCTGCTTTGGGCTCGGGCTACGGGACATGTGCTGGTTTGGGTCTCCTGGGGAAAAGCGTAGCAACTTTCCTCCTGAGATTTTGGCCAGCGTATGGGACCGGTGGCCACCCACCATCGTGAGGACATTGGGGAGGTATGGATGAGTGGCATAAGCCAGTCATGGATAACACAAGGATTGGGGGTTTGTCATGTTGATCACACGTGACCCTGTTACTGGTTGGATGATAGATCGTCCACCTCTGCTGAGGCATGTGGGAGCGAGGTTGGCAGTCGGCAGTTAGGCCTTGCCCTCAAGGACTGTTGTGCAATGGGTTGTTGTTATGCTGGGAGAAACTAAGGCACTGTCAACATCATCAGTGTTTCAAAGGCAACAGATCCTGTTGCTGTAGCACTGGCAGAGACAACTCCACACAGGTAAAACAGCGACAGTGAAAAATAAGGTGAAGCCAGGGCTGCCTCAGTAGTTCAGTTGGTAGAGCAATGGTCCCAGAGACCGAGGTTCAAGTCCTGGTCGAGCCTGCATTAGCCATTGGAATTTCTACATAGTCCATCTCCTGTGCATACCAAATTGTAAGGTAACTTACTCGTGTAAAATTGCCGTCAATTTCTTCACACATGCCTAAAGAAGCTGCTAGAAAGATGGCAAAATCTACAGCACACTCAAATGTTGCATGGAACAATGAGTAATTTGTGTAGGATCACTTTGATTAATCACATTAATACGCAGTCAAGATAACATGATCTACTGGTCATCTTGGAACCAACAATAGATAAAGCTGAATGCAAGTTGAGCTACACTAAGAGAAATGTGTCAATCAGTCCTTACGCTTGACATATTCTATTAGACTGATTGGTATCCATGAGAATTATTTCTTTACAAACCTCTTATGCCAAGATTCAAGAAACTGCCTCTTTGAATTAACATGGAAGTAATTAAAAGGTATCAGATTTGAATCCTTGCTACAAACAAAAGAAAAAAGTGATTTACCTAACAAGTTTACTGACAGCTTCTTGAAATTTAGCATTAAGAGATTGTGTAAATATGAAAATGGACAAAACTTGTTAATAATGCAAAATATATTACTACTTAATAAAGATCCAAACTCTCTGAGGTTTTAATGGGGGAGTAATTTCCTTCAACAACAACCATGAGAAGTAAATATCAGGATTAACTGAATTATGTTAGTTCTTCATTAATGTTCAACAATACCAGACCAAAATAAATATTTTTAATGCCAAATTCATATACTATGGTTGCCAACTGCAAATTACTCGAGCTTTCCAGGAATGTTATCAGCAGTCGAACGAAATACAGGCAGGCAAGAAGAATGGAATTAAAGCAAGGACATCCTCTGCTTGGAAATCAGGTTCCTGCATATGAACTCATTTTCAAATCACGTGGCATCTTCCCTTTGCACAACTTACCTATCAACACATGTTTTCACTATCAACGAATCTTTCACCATCTATGCAATGTACGTTTGAATTATCTTGAAATTCAGAAGATGCAACATAAATTCCTAATTCATTGTGTAGGCTATGATAATGGGCGCATTCCAGTTTTGTTTGACAAAATGCACATGAATTGTGCCTGCACAGTGTTTGGCTAAACCTGTTTTCCTTCCTGCATTTGTTGAAAGTCGAGGTTTTAAGATGTGCACCCACGTTGTGTGAAAGTCAGGCTGCATATAAGCTACACAAGAATGTGCAAGTGTGCTCACAGCATAACTACCATGAAAAATTGTGCGTAAGGAGGTTCTTCGACAAGAAGCAAAACAATGTGGCAGCAACACCTGTAAAAGCACTGCTTCTCTGGTTGTCATCTACTCCTAGAAAGTAGATGACTTTTCCTCATTTCTGATTAGTACAGGAAACATAAAACCGTCTCTAGCATGGAGGAAGAACAGGTTAAGCCGAATATGGTTTGAAAGAAGTCCAGCTTTAGTTATTTGTGCTCAATCTTTGCATAAAAGAACAAATATTGTTCAAGTTTGGTTAAGTCTGATATCAGCCAAGCCTTATAACTCATTGCAAAGTCTAGCTTCTCTCATCTTCAATACTTCACAGTACTTGTGTAAGCTACATGAGCTAATTTGAAACAGTCGTTGCATAATTCTATTTGCAACAAAACTTATTTTTTTCAATTTTGTTCATCGTGCTTGTGCCAAACCGATCTTTGCAAAAAATGAACTGCAACAAAAGCATCATTTTTAAATGCACTTTTATTTCTTTTCTACTTATTTTGGGGCTACTAGCCAACATTTACATCTGTTTTCATTTCAAACAAATCGATATAAACCTAAATATCATATTGGATGTACATGAATAATGCAGTTCTCAAAATGAGACTTATTTTTAATAAAATACAAATAATTACAGAAGGCAAATATGCACAGAAAAGAGAAACAATAAGATACATGCTTTCAACGCAATCAAATAGTCAAGAAGAACATGCATACAAAGAAATACAGTATGAACATCTTTACACAGAAAGTGCACTACACAGAAATATAACATGCATTTGGTTACTCATGTTTCAATACATGCAAATGTGTTATTTTAGTCAACTGTGTAACAGAAGGAAACATATTAAAATGGAATGTGAAAGTCTCACATAGAAACACTTTCAATATATTGTTGAATTTTCAGAATCTTTAAATTTAAAAACCTACATAAGAATATTCCCCCCAAAATTAATCACACTCATTCATCAATAAATAACTGAGCTGTGGTAGCTCAGTCGTTAGGGCATCTGATTACCATGCAAGAGGCCCGGGTTCGATCCCCGGCAGGTGAGAACCAATACTTTTTTCAACCGGTTCAAGTGGCTCCGGTGTCCACCCAGCATCATATAAACTGGGTACCTGGAGGAAACTCTGGGGGGTAAAGATGGGCAGGGGCATGGTGCTGATCACATCACCCCCCCCCCCCCCCACCTTTGGCAGGGGGCCCTAACTCCACAACCCCTATACACCATGGTGTAGTGCAAAGCACAGGGGAGCACTTAACTTTTTACTTTACTGTACTCATTCATGCAATCAATCTGAAAATTCATTAAATGTTTAATATCCCCAGTTCCAAACAATTTAAGTTTCAGTTTTCTGGCATAAAATCTCATAAAGAAGCATATTTAAAATATTTGGTACTTTACATCTGATTGAAAATCAAGAATCTCTCCGATGAAGATAGAAATTGCAACCTACTGTTTCACTGTGCTATTATAAGACTTTAAGTTCCCATCATTATGTTGTTACCTATCAAAGCAAGCATTGTTGCCAAGAGCGTCTGTACTCACTCTCAAGACTGAAGTGTTGAATAATTTTCAAGACTAAAATTAAACTCTTGAAAGGGGCGTTAGTCATTCCAACATTACCAATGATCTCATGACTATTTTGTGTGAACAGTGAAATTGCACATCAAATAATGTTCCTTCTGTACAGTACGGTTCTTTATTTTCTGCAAGTTGTCATGTTGCAAACATGTTTCTTTATTACAGCTTAGATCTAATACGATGAAACAACATGCAAATGCTCAACAAGCAAACATGTTGGAGACGACAATAATTTCTCACACGTAAAATGAATCTTGAATATGAGAAGCATATGAGGGTTCAAAACACAAGTGGCGGAACTCCATTCAAGACAGTTCTGAGGAAAAGGCACATTTAAATAACTTAGTACTATGTTAAACTGTTGGAGCACAAACACAGTAGTGCTTCTATGAGCAAGATCTTGAAACTTAGGAGATACTTACTTCGAGCACTGAAATGTTGATACTTCACAGTTCTAAGTTATACATGTAATTCCATTTCCACGAAAAGTGGAGTTACGTCACTTGTTCTCTGAACCCCTCATAGGTGGAGAAAGAAGCTAACACTTACATGCTGTTTACAAGTTATAAAAGACTAAATATGAGCGTGTGGATGTGTACTGGACGTCTATAGTGACGAACAGTATGCCAGTTTTTACCTTCTTTTCTAATTCTCTGATGAAGATAACAGGTGGTTATCCAAACTTTGAGAAACAAAAATTCTGGCATCATTGCTCGACCAACCAAACTGCTGATCCAGCCTTGGTTTTACCTGATTTTTCGCTCTCCTGTTATGATGTCGAAGGTGCCTAATATCTTACAGCATGATTCAAAGATTATAACACAAGGGCAAAACAGCAGAAACGATCAGGCGAAACTAGGTCTGGCTCGATAGCTCAGTTGGTAGGTTAATGACATGTCATGATCAGAGACCAGGTAAAAGTTCTGGTCGAGCATACATTTTTCATTGAAATTTCGCCAAATCATAAGACAAACCTCCAGGTTTGAGTTTGCCAGTCAATATTTATTACCATGTTGGCAAATTAGGTTTTAAATATTCATTAAGGATGAACCAATATGAAATTTTTGCTTTTAGCGGTAAGTATTGACATAAAATTTGATGATATTCTACTGATCTGATATAAAATTACAAATCCTATGATGAAAAACAAGAATAGTTTCCCCACCACTTTAGAGGTGATGTTATCAGCACCATGCTCCAGTCACCTTTACCCCAGGTACCCATTTATTTGAGGCTGGGTAAGCAGTATAGCCACTTTATGCAGGGACAAGGCTGGAAAAATTCCAACTACAGATCACCCACCCTGGGAATCGAATCTGGGCCTCATGCGTGGCAGACACTAAACTAGTGCAGCTCCATAACAATAGTTTGTACTGGTTTGTACCATGTGACTGCAATGAACAAGAATGTATTTAGAGGGGGTGCAGACCTCCTCCCCCAAAGACTTACCAAGTCCACAATTAAATAAGGAAAATACATTTTTGCTGTTGCATAATATAAAGTTGATTTATATCCGCAGAACTTACATAAAGATAAGGATTAGATTGTGTTCACAGTGCTTACAAAATTTATGCACACCACTACTATTAATAATAATGGGCATAAAACAAGAACAGGAAATTTGTTTTCCATCAGACCTAACAAACTTTTTGATATTCAATAAATAACCCATTTAACTTTTTTCTTATATTAACTTCTTTGATAGAAAAGCCGTTTTTACTTAAATTTTAGAGATCTTAACCAGACAGAAGCTTGATAATGCACAGGTGCTGTTATATATCTATCCTTTTGTCATATTTTTACCTGTTCGTACATTAATAATAATAATTAATTAACTTGTTTTAATAATATTATCAAGAATACACATATTAATCTTATTAACCTATTAATTATAAACTTTATTTTATTATGTATGAAACAATTTGTTTAGAACCCTCCTGGAATATAGTTTATGGACAAAAATATGGAAACACCTGGTATAAAACAGGTAGCCATTTCAAACACCATTTGCATCTGAATGGTAGGTGGTGCTGTGGTCACTGGCAATTCCTGTGAGGTATACACCCTGGCCAACCTGACAGATGGGCCAGTTACATTTCAGCGACCGGTCCGTGCAGGTTATCGTGAATCATGTCTGAGCTGACAGAGTTTCAAAGAGGGCAAATTGTAGGTGCACGTATGGTGGTAGCTTCCATGACGAAAGTAGCGGAAATGTTTGGTGTATCAAGAGGCACAGTCTCGAAGATCATGACTGCCTACGAGACTTCCAGAAAAACCACATCAGTGAAGTACCAGTGTGGACGCAAGTGTGTGTTGCATGGCAGACACACGCACATTGGGTAGGATTGTGACCAAGCAGAAGATCACCACGGCTCCAAAAGTCACTGCTGAACTGAATACGGTGCTTACAAACCCTGTTAGCGTCAAAACAGTCGGAAGAGAACTCCACAAGCAGGGTATTCATGGCAGATCTGCAATTCCCAAACCACTCGTGACTGTTGACCATGCTGCTAGATAGAGACAGTGGTGCAACGCCCATAAAAACTGGACAATGGAGCAGTGGAAGACTGTAATCTAGTCGGATGAGTCATCCTTTACATTGTTTCCAGCTGCTGGCCGAGTGTATGTGTGGAGAACGCCAGCACAAGCGTACGATACAGACTGTTACCGAGAGTGAAGCATGGCGGTGGTTCAGTGATGATTTGGGCAGCCATGTCCTGGTATTCTGCCGGACCCATCATCACCCTGCATGGACATGTCACTGCCAGGGACTACGTAACCATTTTGGGTGACCAGCTGCATCCCATGGTGCAAACTTTGTTCCCAGATGGTGATGCCGTGTTTCAAGATGACAGAGCCCCTGTTCATACAGCTCACATCGTCCAGGACTGGTTTGATGAGCACGAAGATGAAGTGTCACATCTGCCATGGCCTCCACAATTGCCAGACCTCAATATTATTGAGCCCCTGTGGTCGGTTTTGGAGACCAAGGTGCGAGCCCGCTACCCAACACCATCGTCTCTACAACAACTTGCAGCTGCTTTGGAGGAAGAATGGTACAACATCCCTTTGACAACCATACGAGACCTGTATTTGTCCATTCCACGTCGACTGCAGGCCGTTCTGCGTGCCAAAGGTGGTCCTACACGATATTAATAAAGGTAATACGCATTTCTGCAGATGTTTCCATATTTTTGTCCATCCCCTGTACATGCCTGGTGATGGGATTTGAATCAGGGTTGTTAAAGGTCCAGGGATTTTAAATAAATCCAATTCTGCTCCAGGAGAGAAAATCAGCAAGCGTACATGGGTTCTGGATTGTAAAGAACCTTTTTATCTGTCAAAAATTCTAATTCGGTCCAGGAACCTTTTTTGGGGTGAATTTAAATATCGTCGAGGAACCTTTTTTCTGGATCAATTTAAATGCGGTCCAGGAATTTTTTCCCCGAATCAGTTTAAATATGGTCCGAGTTCTGCATTCAAATGAAACAATACACAACTTGGATCAAATTTAAATTGTGCGAATAAAGAAGGTTCGGGTTCTGTTGCGGAACCCAATACAAGCCATTATAATTTATGCGTTCCTGGTCCTTTAACAATCCTGTTTTGTATTGACTTTGACAGGCAGATATCAACAGATACCACTAGAATACTGATTACCCTGGGCCTCCTATTACATATACCATTTTATGACTTTTGTCAACAGATGTCGCAGGAGAAATCATTGAAACAGTCTCCAGGATACTTGTTTGCCAAGCATTTAAATGTTCATTAATTATACCATTTCATAAAGATGCACATTTATAGCATCCAAATTCAAACACCTTCATGCAAAAGCAGTGCACACAACCATGCCCCACACACAAATACAGTACTTTGGTCTTCTACAGATTTGACTAGTAAGACGCAAGTCTCAATTTGATTTGTCATTTCTGCCACCCGGCACGATTAAAATTATTGATTGATTCAATATAAAAAAATGAATAAAGTTAATAGCTGCACGCAATCTATGCTAATGGTAAAAACAAAAGTGTTTTAACTTGTAATCAACTCAAGCTATTGTACTCACATTGTAGCAATAGGCAGGCATGAAACATGGTGACATAGCAGCAAAATAATACTTATGCAGCTATTAAAGAAAAGAATAAACATACTACAATGTATATTATGCACAAATGCTGACCTGAATCATTACATAAGCCATTGAAGGTTCTTTTTTACAGAATATATTGTTCCTCCTTGCAAAATTACAATTTCTTTATGGTTTCTATTTTGGCCATATTTACTGATGAAGCAATGCAAACTACCTTCGAAGTATAATATACTAACTATGTAACTTGCATGTAGTCATGAACAAAAGTGTTTTGTATTTACTACATATTCAATAAATGAAAAGCACTAAAACATTTAGTAACAGTTCCAAATGTTTAATGATTCTTTCAAGTTTTATAGGAGTGTTAGGAAGTGTTTTAGAATGCTGTAAAAGATTGTGGAAGTAAGTTCAAGCTGGGACAAATTAATTAGCACAGTAAAAATCTTCACTAAGTGTTATTGACCATAGAAAGTATGATCCTCTCAGACACAGAGTGTTGGCTGATTTTCACGAGGCTCAAACGGGCTTTCATGCTTGAGAACAGATGTTACATGCTCAGGTGTTGGAAGCATTAGGAATGTTGTTTCAATGTTAAGAGCCCTAAACCTGACTCATATAACCTAACAAGAAAGCATTGCAGGACATTATATCCCTTTACACCTCAAATCTGTATCCAAGAAGAAAATGCACAAATGGCTGCTAGAAAACAAATATGCACATACAAATAAGTATACAGAAGGAAAAAATTGAATATTATTCTCAAGAAAATATGTATTAAGTAATCACTAAGCTGAAGAAGTATGTGTCAACAGACATAATCCCCTCCCCTTTCCTCTGGCATAGTAGCAAAGTCGTTGTCTTTCAATCAAGAGGTTCAGGATTCAGTACCTGGTGAAGGCACATAGTGGTTGTGATCCCATTTTAAATTGTACGTCCAGTGGTAATTAGGCTGTCTATGCATAAAGTGGACTTTAAAAACACCTCAACAGTTATACACAGAAATCAAACCATGTGTATCATGATTAGTTTGAAATTAAACAATCAGAACTTGGGCCAACTTTTAGACAACAGGTATTCACATGGAAGAAAACGGCTCTTAAAAGCTGGACTGTTAGTGGTTTTAGTGCTGTTTATTTACTTAAAATATAATAAGTATATTCATTCCAGTACAAGGCATTATGGATGGTATATCAGTTGCACTGATGAATATTTTGTTTGCTAATTATATGATTTAATGTTCAAATATACCATCTCAGGAAGTCCTTCTTTCAGAATCACATTGACAATTATGAATTTGTATTATTTTCTTTAAATTTCAGGTAATTCCTTTCATTACATGAAGCTCCAATAAAATATCATGAAATTTTCTTTGGCAATGAGAGAAATATTTGAAGGCATATTTTTAGTTCATCTAAATATCAGATAATCAATAAAGATTTATTGTAGTAGTTTGGACAGCAGAGAGTTACATAATAACTGACAATTCAGTGTAGCAATTAAATTCTTAATTTTATAGGTTTTCTCTATATATGCTACAGTTCTGAAAATGTAGGTCATTATGGAAAAGTATTATGTATGAGTTGAAGCTGGAGAAAAATTGAATATTTTTGATGCACACAAGAATTGAAATTTTCTTTATCTGTCCTCTGCACTTCTTTGCTACAGTACTGACAAGAAGTGACAACTCTGCAATTCTTTCAGTGCATACTCATGCATGGTAATAGAGAGCAAGATAATCTATGTTTTTTGCCAATCCTATGCATCATATTACAGCAATGCTTTATCTAAATTTGCCTTCATCTATGTAATTTTTATTTTGCTACCTCCTCCATGTTGTGAAGACAAAAAGGGGTGGGGAGATGTGAGGGTAGGGCCCCACATGTGCACAATCACACCCATTTCCGGAGGTGATGTGATCAGCAGCATGCTCCATCCAACATTAACCCCCCCCCACACACACACACTTATTTGAGGCTGGGTGAACCCCAGAGCCACTGCATGCAGGGACATTGCTGGAAAAATTCCCACCTCGGAAATCAAACCCAGGTCTCTCACGTGGCAGCCAAGTCTCATGTTAAATGACACTGACCTAACATTGTTGGGACAACCAAATATCATATCACTAAGGAAGCAAGGAGAAGCATTTAGTAAATAGATCTGCAGAAAAGATGATGCTTTTAGACAACATGAACATTTTCCCCCATTACTGTGTCAACTGTTGCTAAGCCGACAGCTTTTGTGTGTGTGTGTGTGTCAATTTTTTGTTTTAAGTCAACATTATGCTCAGAGAGGCTACTTGCGACTGGACCTACAGTTTAAAGTGGAATCCAAATCACTGTGCAATGTGCCTCTGCCAGGAACTGAGCCTGGGATCACTTGATTACAAGGTGACAGTGTTGGCAAGTCTAGAGAGGAACTCTGAAAGGTGCGGTCAATGAAAAGAAATGGATTGTGAATATTTCTGCATGATTTGTTCACATCTGTCAACACAACAGAAGGAATTCTTTGCTCACCGGAACCTTTTTTCGTAAATATGCACTTGCTATATCCCCTGACTCAGCTTTGTGTTATTCTCTTCCCATACCCAAATTTCCACACATTAAAAATTGTCAGAAGAAATATGGCAACGATATTAAACACGCGATAAAATGCAACCTTACAGATTGCTATCTTCATATAAGAAGCAACTGCTTGAAAAAATGGGTCATTTTGTAATAAGAATCAGGTTCCGTTACGTTTAAGTAATTCTAATGATGAAAGTGGTATGAACTGAATAGATACGTACTGGTGTCTCTCATGCTTCAGTTTTGAACCACAAAAAGGTGCAATGCACCTACTTAAACTATATTTTTATTTCTATCAGTTTCCTTTTAATTTACTTCACCTTCATTATTTGTAATTTATTTTCAACTATTTTACAAGTTCCTTACTTTTACTGTACACAAGTATACTACATAACTCTCCTACTTTTTAGAAGAAGACTAGATTACTTGATATTCACATTTTTAATTATTATTTTCTTTTCTTTGTGAAATATTACCTTTCAATATACATTACAGACTCAATACAACAAACAAACACAGCATATAAGCCGTACACAGAGTAAAAAGCATTTGAATGCAAATAAAAGTGTTAAAAGGAAGAACTAATTAAAATAGAACTAAAAATCCAATGTCGTGTACTTAAGCAACCTGTCTTGGCACATTGTAATTCATAAACTAATTATTTTTAAGATACGAGGGGGGAGTTCGAAATGGAAGCGAGTTAACATAAAAATTCAGAAAAACAATATATGTCTTATCAAATTTCACTGTACATGTGTACATATATATGTTAGTACAAACTTTTGCAAGTTACTTCAGACGCAATGCTTATGGAGATGATCACATGCTTTATACTGCTAGTTCCACTTGTGCATACATATTGAGCAAATGCTCTCTCATATAAAAGCTGGAGATCAACGAAAGGTGAGAACAGACATCGCAATATTCCACTGGCTCCATTTCATTGCTGCGCATTATTGGAAAAACTAGCACTTCTTAACAACCAACGTTCTCTGTACATCTGTTAGAAGGAACAGAAATTGATAATATCTGCATCTTCAAATTTTTCAAATAGTTTTGAAGAGTCTGCTGGACATAGGGTCTGTTTTGGAAATGAATTTTTAGAAATTGTCTTCTTTCATGACAATGAAATTCTAAATTTTGAAAATTTAGAGTCAAGTATTAAGAAATACAGTAAATGCTGAATTTCCTGAAATTTTATACTTCTTTCACATTAGTGGGATACAAATACATTAGGACTGAGCCGATGTCGATACATCGGTTAAATTTTATTTATCTGACTGATACTTTTTGGTGGGACATTTTAGTCTTTTGCAGATGCTGCCCAACACTGTGGGGTCTAATTACCCTGAAAGTTATGCAAAAATTGAAGTTTCCGTTGATTTTGCACCAATATTATGTGAAAAACTGTATTTTGTGATTACATATTTTAATATTTTGATATAATTTTTTAATATTTTAACGTAAAACTCTGGTAAATTCATGAGCTACTCAACCACTAATATTAGCCAATATTTTGAACAATTTTTAATTGCAACACAATTAAGTCTCATTCCATGTTACAAAAACACTAAATCTGCTGACCAAGGCAGTTTTATTAATAATAAAAAGAACTATAAATAGTAATGTTTGTGTCTTAGTCTGAAAAAGGCCCCGAATCTGGGTCAAAATGTTATGTTTATAGGTTTTGTTTCTTTACATGAATAAAAAATGCCCTGGTTAGTGGATTAAGCATTTTTGTAACTTTTAATTCTTACAATTTTTAAGTATTGGCATTGGTGGGAATGAATAAGAAGAGTATCCGTAATTTAAAGTGGTATCAACTCAGCCCTAAAATATATATAAACATTTTTAAAAACATCATTTGGTAAAAGAATATGCAAGTTAAAATAAGACAGATTTCTTGCCATCTTGGAAACCCTGGATGCGAATGCTCAAACTGTGGTGGTTAAACAAGCTGTTGGGAGTGGATTATTAACAATTTTGCCCCATGCTCTTCTTGCTTATTCCCATAACAACCAGAATTTATGTGAAATGGACAAGTGAAGCGAGTACACAGTCTCACCTGTTTTAAAATCAGGGAACAGAAAAAAAACAAAAAAACATGATGTTTCAGGGATATCTCCATGGCCAGGATAAGAAGGAAAGAAATAAATGAGAAAACTTAAAACAGAGATGAACAGCTGACATCAGCTCAGTTCATACTTAGTTTTCTGAGTGTTATTAATCTCACGAGAAAAATCAATAACTTGAAATTGGAGCTGTCAATGCTGATGCCAATATGGCTGATGTGTCAGTTGGATCTTGTTTACCAATACCGGTTGATGCCTTTCCGGTGTTTTGATCTTGATAGGGTCTGCAAAACTGGCATGTGACACTTTGTGGGGTCTAATTATCGTAGAATTTATGCAAAACACAAAGCTTCCATTTAATTTGCACCAATATTGTGAGGAAATACTGAATTCTGTCCTTGTACGATGGGTATTGTAATATTATATATATATATGGAGAATATCAACATATTTCTTCGAAAACTATGCATATTTTTGAAAAGTCATTGCTGAGACAGACCCCAGGGTCCAGCTCAACACTTCATTACCTTACTTCTATCACAAGTTTTAATTTCAAATTCCCACAAAAGTTACTTACGATCAGAGCCTAAAGTACTCGTAAATATTTATATTACACTGACAAATCAATGATACAGGTTTTAATGCTAATGTTGAAACAGAATCATAGGAAAATGCTTTGACAGCGACAGATAGTAAACAAGTACATTTGACTTTGGGAACATACTGTGGATAATTTTTATATACCAGATTTCATTATTTTTATCTGCCAGTTTGCCTCATTTTGATGATAAGAATGAACGATAATCAGCAACAGAGAAAGGGCTTGAAAGCCATTCATGTTTGCTTTGATATGTGATTTGTATCAATGCAAATTCTGCAAAAAGCAGTCTCACCAAAGGGTAAATTTTCCACCCCCACTACCAACCATAGCTTTAACCCATTTTCATTGTTGTCACCATTCCCGTCATTGTCGAGACGAACATCCACAGTTCTTGGCCATCACCTGTGTGATTTTATTACGACAATTATTTGTGTGAAAAACCCATATGCAAGACATGTGATGATGCATGGGTAAAAAAAGGTTAAAAACAGAGCAGGAGGGCAAACTGAATATTACACAATTTTGGAGGGGTTCAACTGATTGATTTGTAATATTTTGATTTTCTTCTGCCACTTTTCGCTAATTGCAAAGATGAAGAGTGATGATATGATGATTTTTACAAAGGGACACTCAGACAGAACACCCATTCTCAGGCAGGGTTCTGAACCCGGGACACTGCCATCATAGCACACTGTGCTAACCACTATGCCACAGATGTCAGTTGGGGTGGGGGCTGAGTAGATCAGTAGTAACTCAAATTTTCCAGGAATTTTGCAAAAACCAAATTCCCTGACATTTCCAGGTGCTTAAATAAGCATTATATCTACAACTTTGCACATCAATCAAATGACAAAAATAAACTAAACCCACATTTTTACATAAAACAACTATGGAGGAAAAATGAAATGGGTTTTCGGTTTCCATCATGTCTTTTTAATGATTTTTTTAAAAAAAGATTTTACAAAATTCCCCTTTTCACTTCCAAGCTGATTTCCCTGACTTTCCATGAGGATTGAACCACATCAAAAGGAACAACACATTTACATGAAGATCAGAGAAGAGGCACTCTCTTGACATGTAGAGTTATAATGGGTAAAAGGTTAAGGCAATGGATAACGTCAAACCAAGATTTCATGCTAATCATTAGGGTTATCGAACTTTTGAATCACCCTGTAGCAAAAATCATTTCTATGTTACTCAAGAAATGGAAATGACAGTTGAAATTAAATCAAAGGTGTATGGTGACTCACCTGATTGTCTCCTTGATGTGGTTCTTAAGTTGTTCCCTATTGCCGGTCCATCCGGGATGAATACTGCTACGAGAAGTGCACAGATCACAAGCAATGCTCCGAAGACAAATGGAGGTCCGGGAACGAGCTGAAAGTATAAATACGTGCACCATCAGTATTGTAACAAATGCTGGCATGTAGGTTTAAGACTACAACGACCTTCCCTACCTGTGTGTCACACTTTTCTCTTGTTCGCAAGGTAGTGTTCCCCTGATTCCCCTCGAACAATCCAGGAGAAAAACCTGTTAAGTCCAATTTTATCAATTAGTTGTTGTCGATGGCATTTAATAGCTCTGTCAGTGTAGTTTTGTATGATGTAACTGTACAGACGAAAAACAGTCCTGAGAAATGTGACTTATCAGGTTTTTCCCCTCTGGACTTGTATGTTTGGGGTTGTTAACTCATTGGCTATTCCTCTCTGCATAAACTCCTTAGCAAAGCCAGATGCTAACCAGTGTCCGACAATATAAAAGCACAGCGTGTGAGGGATGGAACCAGGAAATAAAAAAAATCACAACAGGGTTTTTGTACATTAAAATCCTCAAGAATTCAAAACACTATTTCTCACTGAAGTGATTGTGCATTTAAGGAGTGAATACTGTCATTTCCAAGACACTTCCAATACTAACAATGAAGAAAACGTCAAGTATGAAGCACTTTTAATACATGGCGATTCAAAATGGTCCGACTGTTCAGGAAATTGTTTCCTACAGTTGGGATCGACACAGGAATTTATTTTCTGACCCCAGTCCCATTTTGGAATCTTGCACACATGTAGTAAAAACAAGTCAAATGTGCATAACAAATGACTGTACAGGACAAGGTGGAAACTGACTTCACAAAGTCATTCTCCCATAAACTCCCAATCATTTTTTTTTACTACAACCACTCACCACTGGCTGCCTTCAAATGACAACTAATTTCACCAGGAATGGAAACAAGGGAGCTCTCCAATCAATATTATTTTCCATCATCGCAAGTGTGCTTAACTTCAAAGTGGACCACCATTTGAACTGTGCATTGTTTTCTTAGATGCATTTCATATTTCTGTGTTGGTTATTTTATGTCACTTCTCTGACACGTTTGTCTTATTGTGATGAGGATGAGTGATGAAATTGATGAGGAGACAGTAATAAATAATGCCCACATTGGGATTGAAATGCAGGAACTTCGGGTGGCGAAAAAGGTTGACCACTTAATGTACTTCGCCATGGAGTCAGCTTGATAATGGATGTGGCGAAAGAAGGAGGGGGTGGAGGTCTGTTAGTTTTATTATTTAAGGCTCGGCTGGGCCTTTGGCTAATGCAAGCAAAGCATTTTTGAAATTTCCTCTCTTTTCAAAAACCCACTATGACATTCCAAATTCTGATTACATCTGCTTAGAATTCCATCCAGAGCATTCACATAAATCTTTGTGGGGTTGTCTAGATATTTGCAATAGTTTAGTAGGCTTACATAGCCATGAAACTTTGCAAATATCTAGAAAATATAAAAAGCAAAGCAAAAGTTGAAACCAAATCCTGTATAAAGAATTCTAAGTAGATGTTATTTTTCAGAATTTGGAATACCAAAGCAGTTTTTCGAAAGGAGAGGAAATTTTGAAAATGGCTTCGCTGATGTTGGCAAAAAGTGGAGCGAACTCTAAATACTCACCATGGTGAAACCACACCTTGTCCATGAAAAACACTTGATCCACATTGAAAACAAACATCCACAATGGACTGCTTTCAAGCATTGAAGAATTCCCTTTTCAAACCTTGGCTTTAGTCAAATCAAGAAATTGAAAACAGCACTTGCTTCAAAATGATGAGTGACTATGTCAAGATAGTGCATGCACCCCCAACTGCTGACTGACATGGAGGTGATGAAAATACTTTTTGATGACAAGATTATACGTGGTTCATGGTAGCCAGGATATCCTCAGACTTTAAAGGCCTCCATTTTTATTGTGAAGCTTATTAGTCAGTCTACAGAACCAATCCACAGCACAGTGAAACTTTGTTTTGAGTCCACTTTTATGCTCAGATAGGCTAACAGGAACTGGACCTTTAGTTTAAAGTGAGATCCGAACCAACGTTCGGTGTACCTCAACTGAGAACAGACCACAACCATCCCTTGATTACAGTGAAAACAAATGCGCAGCACACTGGAGGAGTTTAAGACACTAAGGTCATTCACAAAACAGATACAATAAGGCTGAGAAAAATGTATTTTTTAGTGCATGAAAGCTCCTGGGCATCATGAATGAATTAAAATTTTTGAGTGCACTGGCACTTATGACCATTTTGCACCCTTTAATGAACACTGTGAAATATCCCCTTATCTAGAATCCTTAACTAGAGTAAAAAAGCCTTGATAATGGTTAAAAGTGCAGGGTTGTAAAGACAAGACAAACAACACATTAAAAAGTAAGAATGTACTAAAAACTTCCTCAGTGGAAGCTCATCTTAAAAAGTTAAAAAACATTTGTTAAAACCCTGTCATCATCTACCAACATAGATGATAAACAGTTGGAAAGATTAAAATTCTGTCTGAGGAAAAGTAAAATGGGCACATTCAATAAGAATATGCCAAACATATCAATAAATGATTGTAAGCTGGCATGACAATATCTGAAAATCAAATATAACATGGTCCACATTTACATTGAATGCCTAGTATTACTTCATTAACTAATGCAGGGAATATCACAGCAAAGACACAAAGGAATGGACAAATTAAAGTATTTTTTTAAGATGTACACTAATGAATGTCAAATTAAACAAAGTTTTTACAGGAGATGCTGCACTGCAGTTAGTTGTTCTAAATAAAGGTGAGACTATATGTGCCAAAAAAAAAAAAAAAAAAAAAATTCACCCAACCTAAATACATGTTTTCCCAGTACTTGACAGATTTATGAAGATCTGTATATTCCAACTTGTAATGTTCATCAAAATATGTTAATGTGTTTCAGATCCACATTGTGAATGGATAGGCTAATGGAGGCTGGTGTGTAATGCATTCCAGAAAGAACTGAACTGGGATTTCTTAACTGATATAACATTTATGAATTCTGCTAAGATAAAAGTAATTACAAAAAGCTCAAGTTTAGTACACAGAGCATGTCTCACCTCTACAAGTATAGTGAAGAAATATAATGAGATGATACAACAAAATGTTTCTTAATGAGACTGGGATTTCAACGAATTTGTAAACAAAAACCACTGCTGGCATGTATACTTTCTCGCACTCTTGTACTTTTTGAACATATCTTTCATTAAAACAAATTATCAAAGAGCTTACAACCTTCCCTGAAAGAGCAAGTTTTGTGTTTGTATGGGGGAAAATGTACCTACAAGATTGTCCTTGGTGTGTTTTTATTGGTCTTATCATTAGGCACATCCAGTTCCTAACACATTATCAAAATAATTTGCTGAGAGCCATAAACCTGGCCTCCTAATCTAACAACATAGGCATAATTAGAACTGTAATTGTGAAAAAAAATGCATGTTATGTAGTTGGTTTGGAGATGGTGCTTTCAACATGTCTTAGCAACCAAATTTCGCGATGTATTAGGAGCTGGATGTGCCTTCCAACAGACCCATTTTTTGTACCATTTCTCACTCTGTGAATACATTTCATTGTACCTTCTAATATGTTGTAAGTGTAGAATTGTGCACACCATGCACAGAGAGATGTATGTTCCAACATATACATACTCACACATGATTGTCACGCTAGACTAAATACATCAGGTTTCTCTGTTCTCAGTGCGATCACTGAATAGACTACTAACTCTAAGAACCTAAGCACATAGTCTAGACAGGACATGAGCGGTATGGAAACACTGCCTAACTTCTACTTGATTCTAAAGGTCTGCAATAGAGTGGTTACCAGGCGGCACCGCAGTACACAAGAGCCGATCAGTAGATTTTACAGTATACAGGGTGTAACAAAAATATTCAGTAATACTTCAGGAATGGATTCTTCATGCATAGAGAAGAAAAAGTTTACATCAACATGGGTATGAAACTGGTGAAAATTTGAACTTTTTTTTCATCAGCATTTGCATTCCCATAGCCTCTATTCTAAGTTTCACTGTAATCCAATGCTTCGAAAAGGCTCAAGGGGGCTCCAAGTATGAAAACTTTACTTGCAGGCCTTATTACTCACAGTAAAATTTTGCAGTTTGAAGTATTTCTGCATATTTTTGTTACACCCTGTATAATGAAGGGTGATGATCAAATTTCCTAATTATGTTAAAATCCAAATGATTATCAAAACATGTTTTGGACACTGTTCATGCCATCACTGTAAGCCACTTCAATAGTGAGAAATGAAAGTTGTTTTTTTTACACACACACACGCACACATACAAACTTTTAAAATTAAGTTAACACTGTTAACACTGTAATATGAAATTCACCAAAAAGTTGCAAATGAAAATCGTGGCTTTAGAATCAAACATGAGTTTATGCCTATAGCATACCTGGAAAGAATACCAAAGACCCAAGTTCGATCCTTGGTTGCCCCACAAGTTTCACAAACTCTTCAGTTAGTTATATTATATCCATGGTGTGTCATAGGCTATTTCACTTCCACATTAAAAGTAAACACACTTTCAGAAAACTTCTACACTCACCAAGTTACCAAACAATGCATTAGGAAATGGTATGCAATTCACAAGAGTGAATACAGTCCGCTCTTGGCATTTATAACAACTTCATGCTTTTATTCACCACTGTTATACACACACAGGCATAACGTGTACTTCTTTTTTACCACAAATTCGCAGCCTTATTTATAATAATCATTCCAGACATAATTTGACATAATTGGTTAATTATGTTAATGGCCACATAGTAATATTTTCTTCACTAAGAAACTTACATAAAAGCAGTTTTTCCAAGCAAGCACATTTACGAGGGATATTCAAAAATCAAAGTCTGAAAGAATGTCAAATGTTGAGAAGTAAGTGCCACACTTCCTGCCTCTGTGATCAGGTGACTCACCCACATGTTGTGACATGCCATTCTACAGACTCCTTTGTGAGCTGTGAGAGAGTAGACATTTTATGTAAGACTATGTAGAAAATATGTAATAAGACGAAACCATATGCCATATTTTCAATTGGAGCCAGCGCCTGAAGTCAAGAATGTTAGCTTGGCATACATTTTACTAGCTGGGAGGGACACCATCCTCCTGCATCCTCCCTCACTTCAAGCACTGATTTGAGCAGTAAAAAGTGGAATGTATTACGATGTTTAGTATCTGCATTCTGGTTCCATACTTTGCATCTGCACCCCAGAGTGAGATGGCTGATGTTTGAACTGACATCTGGCAAGAAGAGTGGCAACTGTACTGCAAAGCAGCATCTAGAATGGCATGACTTCAATGCCAACGTGAAAGAATGCAACAGTGCACTTGCAGACTTGGACATGGCCTCAGCTACATGCACAAACATTTTGCCACACTGGTTTCACTGGGAAGTGTTTGTTCATCCACTCTACAGCGTGGACCTTGTTACCAGTGCATGCCGCGCAAGATTTTTCATTTTTTTCACATTTCTCTTTACAGCCCACCGGACACTGATTTCCGAACAGCCCTCGTATATTTCTTCAACACATTCTCTATTAACTTAACATTAATCGAACACTTCTATGCTAATACTTCAAGCAATTAGTGCTCTTGGGGTGAGAGTTCAGTCCAATTCTACCAACTAGCAGTGTGGTTACATTCACATATGTTATTTTGGCACATATGTCATTCTTTGTTAGTATGTTTCATGCTAAAAGCTCTAATTTCATACTGAATGCTATTCAACTGTACCTGCTTAATAACCTCCCACGCCGGTGTCTTAAGAGAAGGAAGAGAAAATCAGTTAGAGCTATATTTACACTAAACTCCATGCAATACAATCTTATCCAACTAAGCACAAAAGAAAACAAAATAAAAAAAATACAATTAACAGATCTATGCTATAAAAAAAATGCAAAGAAAAATAATGCAGCTGCTTTCAGTACAGCATGTCCCTTGCACTGCAGTGTTTGCTTCCAAGAATAAATGAAGGCTAGTTGTACTTCAACAATATCAAAGCCCATACAGGCTATTTACTAGACAATCACTGTTCATATCTGTATTTGTCTTACTTAGCATTGCTTCTGTGTCACTTTGCTAACTGTAACAAGCTAAAAAATATGCTTAGCTACTGAGATAACCAATTGTTGTTCTTAACTGCCGGTGTCATCGCCTTCATTTTTTATGTATCTCTTGCTATTTTGTGCACTTTTCTATCTTTCTATATTCACTTCCCCAAAGGACCAACATATTTGATGGTACAAAGTATGTGTTCTTCACTAATCTGAGGGCCATGACTTCAAAGGAATTCATAGAACTAGCATAAGATGTTGTGTTTTCTAGGTATAACAGCATGTCGCTATTCTTGCATGTCCTACAGAACTCTATTACAGATACTGCAAAAAAATTGAGACATAATTGCTCGTAATGATGATGTTCTCCAGGCCCAGTGTTGGTGCTAAAATGATGACAAAGGAGATAAGATGATGATGATCAGAGACAGGGGGACAGACAATAGTACAAACAGCTATTGTTAAGTTCAACGTAAAATTCATAAATCTGTATATATTGTGTGAAACCACATGCTGAGTGAAATGGTAACTAAAAAAGTAATGTATTTCGGTGTTTCATATTCAACATCTTACACACAAATATATCACTAACCTAAAAAAGCCATCACCACCAGTATTATTGTTGGTTTTGTTATTACTATTAACACTAGAAATATGAAGAATGAAAATCTGTGAACAGTTCTATTAGAAACATAATAGTTACCTAATTTTTATGCCATTTTATGCCAGAAAACATACTGAGAATATGGGTCTTTTCTTTATTACTATTATTACTTTCATACAGTGCAAGATTGGCCGAAAGCAAGAATAGTACATTCCCCTCAGAACACTCAGTAACAGTTGAAATGCACTGCTGTTTGCGTCAGCATGTTGATGGGAACCTACAGTGTCCATGGCTTCTAGCAGTGTGTCTTCAGTAGAGTACTGCAATGAGTGTTTTTCGCTCGAGCGGTAAATAGTTCGCACGGGCAACACTAGATGGCATACAGAATTGATAGATCTTCCACTCGAGTGGAAAACGACCGAACTCTCGAACCCTATTAGTAGACGTATTTCCGTAATTTGTCTATGGTATTGAGCCCTCAAATATGGATCGTGAAGTAAAAAACAAAATGAAATTGAAAAAGTAAGTGAACATAGTTATCATCTCAGTGTTAAAATGCAGTTTTGTGTATCTTACTGAGATATGTGAAGATGAAATAGATTATTATGGGCTGAAACTGCTTAGGCTGACATTTTATGTTTCTACGATTATTGTCACATTGAAATGATGTTCGATTGAATGTTATAACTGTATTTTATTATTTTGCAGAATATGATTATCCTTTTCGGTAAGTGAACAATGATGACACGTACTTCTTGCACTGTGATACGATATTTGTAATTGCTTAGGCAGGTCTGTCAGCATGTGTATCCATTTTGCGTTTCGGTCTGTAGATATTGCATTATTTCATATGTGCTGTATTTGAGTCTTGCATATTATACGAAATTATTATTTAGAACTGTAATTGCATGTGTGGGCTTAAGGTTGATAGTGCTGGTTATTAGGCTCTGAAATGCGGGATGTTGTCAGTCATTCCACTACGAGTGCCGTATGATCGAGCATAGCATGCTCGAGCATGGGAGAATTGAACGAGTTTGAGTGAGCTAAAGTGGTCCGATGCAGTACTCTAGTTATCAGCATGCACAACAGCAATCCACTGGTTTTAAAAAGCTTACAGTGGTAACTCGAATCAGTTCACAAAATAAGTCTTTTCACACAATACTGGAGCAAATTAAATGGAAAGTTTGTGTAGTTTCAAGAAAATTAGACTGCATAATAGTGTTGTGCAACATTTTAGCAGATTCTATGAAAGACCAGAATGCTAGAAAAGTATCTGCGAATACTGATACCTCAGCAACAATATTGGCACAGTCCTAGGTCTGAAAGCTCCCCCTTAGCAGGCTATTGACCCCCCTGAACACAAACACTTTTGTACTGAGCTCTGTATTTAAAAAAATACAATCTCTACTTTTAAATTGAATTTCAAACACCCTCAGAATCAAGTCCAAATTTGAATCCCCAGTTGAGGCACATCATTAAGAAGAAGTCCCAGGCTCACTTTAAACTGTAGGCCCAGTACAGACTAACCCAGTGGTTCTCAAACTGTGGTATGCATACCCCCAGGGGTACATGAATGACTTGAAGGGGATACGTGATCAGCTCCGAAGAGTAAATGTCGAGAATACCCACATGACAACATTTTTGCTGCAGACTTCATAGCTTTGACACTCAACAGGAAAATAAGGTGGATTTTGTCACTGAACACACTTATCTTTGTTCCATGTGTTTTGAAATAAAATACTCGTTCAAAATCAACAATAAACTAAATTTGGAGCCGAATCTCCAGTTAAAAGTTTCAAGTGCACAGACAGACATCAAGAGACTGTGTCAGGCTATGGAGGCACATACTTCTCACTAGAAACTCTGAGGATTTGCAATAAAAACTCCAAAATTGAGCGTGACAGTTTGTTTACAAACTTATTTTTGTTCATTACTTTTTTTCAACAACTCTGGAAAAAATATGTGAAAATTTAAAGTTTTTCATGTACTTCTTAGCATACATGTCCTTTGCATTTTTTACAATCATAAAGATTGTAACCATAGAAACACTCAATAAAATAAACATAGGATTCTAATGTTTATTTGTTTACTATCCTTCCACATACAGCCTGAATGCCGTATTGCTCTATTGCAGATAGGTGCCTGCAACATATCAAAAACGCTCCACCAATCAGGCAGCCAAAAAAATTCCCCAAAACCCTCTATTTGGAGAAAACCTATGGTGGGGCTACATTACAAGTTTAGTTACGACTAAAGAGTACAATGAGAAGTTTGAGAACCAAATGGACTAGCCTATCTGAGCACAAAGTTCACTTAAACTTGTAACAAATAATTTCAGGATGTCGTTTACAACACTGTTACCAGGTCACATGAGAGGAAGTCAGGAATTTTCACTTCACATTTTTAAGAAACATGCCAGAGTAGCATGGTCTTTGGAAACATTGGCTGCACCCAAAGACTAAATTTGAGAAACCAACAAAATGATACGACGTGAGTTGTTTTTCATCTATCCATAATTCTGACCACAGGAAGCTAGAGCTATCATGTAAATGGTTAACTACAAGAAGTACAACTTGATTTTAAACTACCATACTAATATGCGCCTATCTATCTTTTCTACATAATACTATATTAACCTGCTACTGAACCAAAATAACTTAACCAAAATAACTTATACTTAACGCTTTGAGTCCTGAATATAATCAGTGGCAGCGAGGGGGAGCAGTTGCCCCCCCCCCCCCCCACTTTCTGCCACTTTAGTTCCCGCACTATGCTAAACCTTATCTACAAAGGGAAATATACAGTCTTCACCCCACAGTTTTGGCACCTTTTCCCATCTGGTTTTGGAACCCAATCGCCGCCACTGAATATAATTTCTCAAGTGTAGATAGGACACTATATTTGAATGGCCAATTAAATAGAATTCGGCACTTTCGTAAATGGTAGTATGGCAATAGAAGTTAACATAAACAAAAGAAAACCTGTTCAAAAACATTGTCACAGCCTTCAACTTTTGGTGAACCTAATATTTATAATCATTAACATGATTATGCTTTTTTTATTAACCTGTTTAACACTTTTATTGTTTTTAAATCCTGGGATTGGAGTCAACTGGCCCACTCAACCTGTCACCCTCAGTTGATTGGACTGGTAGCTCAATCGGTGCAGAGTTTGCATACAATGACGAGGTCACAACTATCGCAACTTTTCTGTTTGTTAAACCACCACCAACACATGCCAAACGCTACTTCCAACAACACTTTAATAAATATGGAGAAACTAGTACTCATTTTATCCGTGAAACTGGTTTATCTTCAATTTCGCCGATAAAGTGAGTACTAGTTTCTCCATATTTATATACTACCGCGTCTCTTTTCCAAATTATGAACACTTTAATGTTTTCAATTTGATTACCAGGGAACAGATTTATATGTAAATACAATGCCAAAAACAATGTTATTTTGTATTACCAGCGCAAAATTGTTATGTGAGCTCGAAAAATGCTATTGTTATTTTCCATATTTTTACATATAATTAGTTTTTAGCACATATTTTACATATTTTAGTGATATTTACATGTAATTTCCATATTTTTAAGCATTTTCTGACACACATGCCATATTCATAATATTACTACACTTCTCCTTCTTGTGTTAAATACCAAAGGTTTTCTGTTCATCTGTATTCTGTTAGTTTTGTACTCTCTGTAAACCTTGACAATAGATAATACATCTATTCTTGTCAACAAGAGAGAATGCAAGCTAAAGCTTTCACAGTGAAATCAATTGCACATTTTAAATATATTCCCATTACTTTACACAATATTGAACTCTGTTTCAGTCAATATAAATATGGATATCTTTAGGGGGATTCATGTTTAGTAGATTGAGTTTTCAGCACTTGGAAGATAGTTTGGTAATACACTGTTTAGGTAAGAGAAAATAAGGCACATTCTGTATTTGAATTTTGCATCACAATCACTGACATGCAAGCTTAATGCATTTTATTTATCTTGGTGAGCCCTTTGCTTAATGAAAATTGCCATTTTTCACAATTGTACGTCCATATTTAATTCCATATATTGATTAAAATAACTAATATATATATATACATATCTAACACTTTTTTGGTTTGGTTTGGAACAAAATGTTCATTTTATTTCCACATAGTTATAGTGTGGTGACTCAGGACTCAAAGTGTTAAAAGCCACTAAAAACATGGAGCAATATCACAACAGAACCAAAATACAAGTTTGAAACCTGAATTTCTACAACAATTTAAAGGGAGAAAAGAAATAAACGATAATCACCTGTGGCATAGAGTCATAATACTGCTGCATTGTGCCGTTCGAGTCCTGCTGTTTCACCTGTACTTTAGATGGGTCGTCATTCAAATCCACATGGAAAAGGTAGAAAATTAGTCCGTACACTGCAGGGCCCAATCCGTTGCACAGGCCTCGCATCCCTGTGATCATTCCCTGTACCAAACCTGTAAAGAATCATCAGAAACGTAATCATTATTAGAACTCGGAAGTTAATGATCTAAAAAGTCTCAAAAAAATGGCCTATAGAATTACTATACAATTATTATAAAATGACCTAAAACTAATTTTCTCTCTTACAATGAGAGCTTGAATTTTCCATTAAAAATACAAGAGAGCAGTTGAATAATTTAATAAAACCCATCTTTGGTGGTTTAAACTACCAAATTTAAGGGGGAAAAGGCAATTAAGTGTTTATGTACTTTTCTTTATTTTTACTTCAAAGTTACATAAAATGCAGTGCAAAGGTTTTTCGGTGTAAGTCATTCATCTCCTTTCATAGTGAGCCCTGTGCAGTACAGTAGTCTTGTCAGCAACTGTAAATACAGTTCTGTTTACTGATTATAATTTTCTAATGTTGCGACTAATATTACTTTAAAACCTCAGATGAAAGCGATAATAGCAGCCAGGAAAGGAACCTCAAAGTATTTCAAGTTTGCTGTAATTTAAATATTTACCACAATTAATTATTTAATCCATTGCCAAAGAATTTCTCAGAAATAATATTGTGACAAAGGATAGCTTTGTAATCAAGAGGGTCTGAGTTCAATCTCAGATCACATTTCACAACAGATCATCCGACTTTACACTGTAGGTCTAGTCCTGATTAGCTACCTGAACATAAAGTACACTTTAAACAAACTGACTTTGAAACTTTTATTATGGCACATATTTGGTTTTAACACAATTATTTCAACTGTTTCTAACAGTCTTGATCAGACACATACATATAAAGAATGCCAACGTAAAAGAAAATTACTTTTTGTCATGGACAAGCTGCAAAGTTCAAAGTCTTCTTCGGGTAATCACCTGATAATCATGTTGGCACAATGTGTAATATTTTATATCTGATAAGTAAAATACTGGTTTTATCAGGAATGGCAAATTTTGTATTAGCACTTTATTGATATCAGTTAAAAAATGCATATCGATCCATCCTAATCTATATTGCATGTGAAGCACGATAATTTTTCACAAGAATGGGTGAAACTCTTTCAAGGTTAGAGTTAATTTATAAGTTCACGTTGTGCACAGATAGGGTAATCAGGACTGGACCTATAGTTTAAAGTGAGATCCGCACCACTATGTGCCTCCACTGGGTAAAGAGTCCAGGATCCCTTGATTACAAGGTGACGACATTACCACCATGCCAATGGGGAGGTAAAAAATAGAATAAATATTGAACAATTACAGTCTGTCATAGGCATCTAGTAAGTACAGCAGAACCCCAAATTTACGTTCCTTGGTTTTACATTTTCCTGCATCATTTAATGTTTATTTTTATTTTATTTATTGAATTAATATCATTCAATCTTGATGGTCCCAACACAGCAAAACTTTAAAAAACTTTCCTTAATTTTTACATTTTCCAATATTTTAAGTTTATTTTTTTGGTCCCCTGAATAATGTAAAATCAAGGTTCCACTGCAGTTACAATACACAAAAAACACAGGGGCTATCTTCATCATATGAAATGAATGACTTGTCGAAAATCACCTCCAATTCCTACTGGACATACCTTGCTTGTCTGCATCCGAGTGCATAGACACAAAAGCACTGATGGCAGGATATGTTATGCTTGAAATTGCAGCAAGGAAGCCGGCAGCCCACATCATCCTGTAAAAGTTACGTTCACGTTAATAACTGTGTGGGAAACAAAAGTAAAATTTCAAGATGCCAAACATTTTCATCGAATACAAGCATTTTTGCATCTCTCAAAAACATTTTACGTTTTGTAATTTTCTGTGGTCAGCATTTCGAGACAACTTATCTAAAATCTCCAAGAGTACTGCTAAGAGGGCTGTTGCACCATAGAGTTCAGAGTTTATTTTACGTAATACATATGTTAAATACAAAAAAAATATCATTCACTTTGGCCATTTTCTTTTCCTTAGAATGAAGATTATAATTATCATAATTCCAACATACGAAAACTCAAAAAAACTGCTTGGTGCACTTGATTGTATGTCAGATGTTACTTGTAAATATATTCTTCTAAATGTAGGTGTGTCAGCAAAAAAATATATAAAATTATTACTGGTAATAACAGATTTAGAAATGCTACTAAATGGCTACAACTTTGAATTGAAGGAATCAGGGGTAAAACATGGTAAGTAACATTTTGGTCTTTATTGAGTTTATTAAGCAGAAAGTTTAATAGAAGCTATACTGTAGATAAATTGTTGCCTTTACCAATTTCAGAAGTGTTCAATGAATCCAATGCAAATTGCATGACATGGCAATTATAAACACGAAAATTGGAGGATGGCTCTATTTACTTTGTAAAAAGACCAAAATGTCACCATGTTGCATCCCCGAACCCTTCAATTAGTTCAACAATGAGAAGACTGAAGGTTGAAAGGAATACGATGATGATTTAATATTGTGTTATGACAGTGGTCAGTGAAATTAATTTAATGAAAATAAACCATTACACAGATACGCAAGTTGCATTTTACATGTTCATTAATTGGTCCTTGTATTAAAATGATATTCTCTAAAGCAAAGATTATCATTTGATGATAAGAATTTCTCACTTTTCTTTTGAAAGGCAATACATATAAGAGATATGAATAAGTTAATTTACTTTTCCAGACATTACTGCATATGTAGTAGTAGTACGCCAGGTCTGGTCAACCTGCTGCATTTGTGGAAGAGTACTCTTGTATGTACAAGGTGTGGCTATTAAAAATGCAACTGGCCAGCCATCTGCTGATGATGTTAGTAGGGGAGGAAGAGTGAGAGGTGGAAGACGTTGACTTTGAAGTGTGGTGATCCAGGAGAGGCACTGTTGTCGTGCTTGAACCGTTAGTGTGCCTGTGAGGTCTGTAGGAAGTGGATGCTGTGTGGTGATGGGAGGCGGAATCATGCCAGTGTGTGAATCTCAAATTCTTGGTGAAATTGAACAAAACGCCAAAAAAGTGTCTTCAATTATTATGGGAGGTGTGTGGGGACAATACCATATCATGTACACACGTCTTTGAATTGCAAAAAAAGTTTAATGAGGGGAAGGAAGACTTGGAAGATGACAAACGTGTGGGTTGACATATGACATCAAAAACTGAGGAAAACATTCAGAAAATCTGTGAAATCTGAGTGATTGATTGGGTGTCACAGGGTCAAACAGTTACTCAGCACTACTACATCGAGGTTTTGACTATTACGAGAATGCGTGTGGAGGAAACGGGCAGATCTCTGGAAGAACACCACCTTGATGTTGCATCAGGATAATGCAACAGTCCACAACACCCTCGTCTGTGAAGTGGCTTCTGGCTGATAAATGCATTCCTGTGCTTTATCATCTTCTTTATCATTTAGTCCCGTGTGACTTTTTTCTTTTCCAAAAAGTGAAAACTGCCTTGAAGGGAACACATTTCCAATCCGTAGAAGTGGTGAGGGCGAAAACAACAGAGTTGCTAATCAAGGTGACACAGGCAGGGTGGCAACACTGCTTAGAACAGTGGCAGATGCGTATGCAGCATTGCATGGGCAGTGAAGTGGTGTACACTGAAGATGATACCATGCAATATGTGCTTGTTTGTCAGTCCCAATTTTTAAATAACCACACCTTGTACATATGTGTGAACTGCAGAGTGAGCAGGGAGACTGTAGCATTGTAAGAGGGGTGGAAAGGAGGAAGTGAGAAAGTGAGGAGGTTTAGTCACATTTGCGCATTGGGAAACCTCTCATCAATCATGCGTAACAGTGCAGTGTGGTATTGTACTTTTACCTCTCAATGTACCTAGTTTCCCCACTCCTACTCACTGCTTGCGGGCCTTGATGTACAGTGTGCAGGTGAGAAGTTTGTAACACAAGTGCGTGCTCACCTCCACAAGCGCCAGCAACAAGCTCAAATCTGTAGTATGTGAATGTTTGATTTGATTTTTGTTACTTAGCATTATCTGCCACTTTTGTCAAATCGCAAAGATGAGATGAGTGATGATATGACAGGGTGTCTACAATCGTGTGAAAAACAAAATTCCCCAACTTTTCCAGGTGTTTCCAGACCAAGAACTATATTTTAGGTAACACCAGGCTTCGAATTTCATTCACTTCACATGGAAAGGTGATAAGAGTAGGATTGACTTATGGTTAACAAATAATTATTTTTTATCAAACAATCTTAACATTTATAACAGAAAAAGGTGGAAATCGTGGAAAAGTCATGGAAATGTCAGGGATATTTATGGTGTTTCTGGAAAAATGAACATTTCTTTGTAGTAGTGCACTGAAATTTTAAATTAGTTATGGACAAACCATTCAAAGTTTCATGTACTAATTATTGTCAGTAGTTACAGTAGAAATGGTATATTAAATACTCCAGAAAAAAAACATGATTTGAACTATTTTTATGTTGAAATCTATTACAGTAAGTGACTATTGGAAATTTCCACTTTCTTGTTGCAATTTTTGGGTTGTGTTTGGTAGACATTAGTATTAATAAAGATTTATTACTAAATTCTAAATTTTACTATAATTATGTATTGTACCCTGTATGATGAAATTGATGAAGGGACACTCATAAAGAAAATCCATACCCAGGCTTTGAGCCAGAGACCCCTGGCATCGTAGCATGCCACGCTAATCACTCTGCCACAGAGGTCGGCTAGTATATGAACGTCAAGACCTAAATACAACTATTTAAGTACATAATTTGAGCAGAGTTGAACACTCTGAAATACATTGATCTAGTTTTCACAAGTACCAGCACACGGGGCAACAAACCTCTCACCCACTCTAACTTTACATTTGACGTGAGCGTAGAATTACTTCTTGCAATTTTTATTAGTCTTCTAAAGAGAGTAAAGAAACACTATATAGCCTGTGTGTCTAAAAACCAAATTGACTGAAATCATTGACACCACAATGACCTCTCAGAAATTGTAATGAAAATCTGCCATTGCGTTAGATGGCATACATAAATGAAGTTGCATTGAGCTAAAATTTTGTACACAAAAACTTGAAAGCTTAACAAGCAAGGGCTTACCATGTTTGCGATCCGAAACCGTACCACATGAGCTGCAGCATCTCAAAGAGCAGGCCCACCATGATGGTGTGTTTGCTTCCGAGAGATCTCATGAGGAGACCCAGCACAGCCGTCTGTGCCACAACCGAAAGAATCCCCACCACGGCTATGAAGGTGGCCACAGCCTCTGCACTGAAGCCCATCACCTGTTCAGGAGAATAACACAGTTTATCAAATTATATGGCATTCACAAAGTTAATGGGGATGAACCAATATGAAAATATTACTGGTACCGAAGCATTATAAAATAGTTAACACATTGTTCATTACCTGAATGATACTGGATGGCCACAATTAATGTTGCCCTACTCAAGAGCCCTCTGCAGCCCATTCAAAGCAACAGATTTCGCTGAAAATTGGTATAGAGGATATGGAGACTATGGGGAAGTGCATGCTGATGAAAATAAATAAAGTTCAAATTTTCAGCACCAGGTTGAAATGTGGCGCACATGTATCAACCAGCAGTAATTTGAGTTAATGCCTTTACAGCAGTGTTCAATACGCGAATGACCGTTTGGAAGCATAAGGCAGTGTGATCAATGGTCGGACGAAGTGTTTCGCGAGACATTGTTCACTGTACACCAGAGTCTCCATATCATCTGTACCAAGCTTCAACGTAATCCTTTACTTTGAATAGGCTCTAGAGGGCTCTCAGTAGGGAAACATTAATTGTGGCCATCAGGTATATCTACATCCATAACAAACATATCAATTTTGAAGAACTTCGCTGGTGCAGTTCTTTGGGGGGGGGGGGGGGGGGTGCATAAGCATAGTTGGATTTTTATTTACGAAATGAGAGGTGTCCACAATGATTAATTCTTATGCCAAATTAGTAAGCTGAGCCAATACCACTTTGTAAGGATACCAATACCAATGGTTGAAAATTGTAACAATTAAAAGTTACTCCTTAATATTACTGGGCGAGTATTCCACCCCAAATAACTAACTAACTAACTCTCTAGCCTTCTTAAACCCGAAGGTTCATGGCTGCAGCAATACAGGCCTTCCATCTGTTCTATCTTGAGCAAGATCTATACTCTTTTCCATCCCTACCGATTTCCCTTAGGTCCATCTCAACGTTGTCCCTCCATCTTCGTCTTGGCCTTCCTACAGGTCTCTCACCATCAGGTTTCCCAACAAGAACCCTGTAAACTCCTCTTTCCTCCCCCATTCGTGCCACATGGCCTGCCCACCTAAGTCTTCTTGATTTAATTATTCTAATAATATCTGGACATGAATACAAATTATGTAGTTCTAAATTATGTAACCTTCTCCACTCACCTGTCTCCTCATCCCTTTTACGTCCAAATATTTTAATAAGGATCTTATTTTCAAATACTCTCAATTTATGTTCCTCTTTCAATGTAAGGGACCAAGTTTCACACACATATAATACTACAGGCAAAATTACTGTTTGGTATATTTTAACTTTTATTCTCTTAGATATTAAACGAGAAGACAAAAGTTTATGAAGAGAGAAGTAACATGCATTCCTGAATTGTCTACTTTTTATTTCCTCTTTAATATAATTTTCATTTGTTAGTATTACTCCTAAGTATTTGAATTTAGAAACTGGTTCAAACGAGTTGTTATCAATAATTAGATTTTCATTATTACCTGACACTTGGTTTCGGCCTGTAAGCATATATTTAGTTTTCTCTTTGTTAACTTCCAAACCTATCTCTTTAGCAGTTTTGAAAAATATATTAGCATTATTCTTAATTGTATTTATATTATCCCCTAGTAAGTTTACATCATCTGCATATGCTAACAACTGAGTAACGCCATTTAATTTTAGTCTTTCGTTAGTTTCTCTTACCTTCCTAACAGCATATTCTAAGGCAAAATTAAGAGCAATGGAGATAATGCATCTCCTTGTTTTAACCCATCATGAATTGTAAATTTGTCAAACACATTAATACCCACACGAATTTTACTTTCTGTTTCACTGGTGCATAATTTTATCACACTAACAAGCTTCTTAGGTATTCCAAACTTGACTAATATATTATATAATTTATCTCTTTTGACCAAATCATATGCTCTTTTGAAATCAATGAATAGCTGATGGACATTTTGATTATATTCCCACTTTTTTTCCAAGTGTCTGTCTGATGTGAAAAATTTGATCTGTAGTTGATCTGTTACGTTTAAATCCACATTGATAATCACCTATAATTTCATTAGCATATAGGGTTAATCTTGTTAAAAGAATGTTAGATAATATTTTATATTTGTTGAGAGTAGAGAAATTCCACGGTAATTATTGCAGTTCATTTTATCACCTTTTTTAAACACAGGAACAATTATGGATTCTTTCCACTGTTGAGGGATTTCTTCTTTATTCCATATTAAACAAATTAATTTATGAATTTGACATATTAATGAATTTCCACCATATTTAATTAACTCACCTGATATTAAAGCAATGCCAGGTGCTTTGTTATTCTTTAGCCTTTTAATAGTATATTTAACTTCAGTCAAGTTAGGTTCTGGAACTAAAGGTTCTGCTGTGTGTACTTCATTTACTTCTGATTTATCTCCTACATGGACATTAAAAGGTCATTAAAGTAGTTCTTCCATCTACTTAGAATATCGCTTGGGTCAGCTAGAAAATCACCCACCCTCTTTATCTTTTATCAAGTTTACTTTAGGTTGCCACCCCTTTCTAAATTCATTTACACCTTTATATAAATCTCTGATATTTTTGTTTTTGCTGTTTGTTTCAATTTTGTTAATTTTGCTTTTCAAGTAATCTCTTTTTTTTACTTCTAAACGTGCGGTTAACTTCTCGCTTTATTCTATTATAATTGCTTAGATTTGTACCATCCGAGTTATTTAACCACCTAAGTCTAGCCTGATTTCTTATTTCTATTAGATTATGACATTCATTATCAAACCATGGCTTACTTTGTCTTGGTTTATGGTATCCTATACTTTCTTTAGCTGCTGATTCTATTGCATTACGTATTTGCTCCCAATTCTTATTTAAGTCTGTTTCATTTATATTTTCATCATCATTTAAATCCTGCAAAACATCAAATCTATTTGACACTTTAATTTGGTAATCTTTCTTAATTCTTTCATCAGCAAATTTTCCTGTATTAAATTTTGTTGCTTATGATTTATCACTGCAAGTCTTTCTCTTAATTTAGCAATTACTAAATAATGGTCACTGGCACAGTCAGCACCTCTATGTGTACGAACGTCAATTATAGTAGTATGCCTTCTCTTATCAATGAGAATATGATCTACCTGATTATGAGTTTTACCATCTGGAGAAGCCCAAGTTTATATTTATGGATATCTTTATGTTTAAAAGTGGTACTTTTCACAATTAAATTCTTTGAGGTTCCAAAGATTTAAATTAATTTAAATTCCACCCCAAATATAAGCATCAATTCACTTGCCTCAAAATATTAAAACAATAAATCAGAATATAAAAATACCTGTTATGTAATCACAAAATACTATTTTACATAATATTAGTATACAATAAATTGAAACTTTGAATTTTGCATAACTTTCAGAATAATTACTGTGACACAGCACTTTTCCAGACCTTGCGAGCCATCAAAATGGTGTAAAAGTATTGACCGGTATCAATTTGATTGATATGCTTTATTTTACTTCGCTTTTTTGCCACTTTTGGCTAATTTGCGAAGATGGGGATGAGTGATGACATGATGAAATTGATGAATGTACACTCACAAACATTCATGTCCAGGCCAGGATCGAACATGGGACCCCTGGCACCATAGCACAATGTGCTAACCACTCCGCAACGGGAACCGGCTTGACCGGGATCGACAAATAAAATGCCAAGTTATATTTTCTGATACTGATACCACTGGTATCAGCAAACATCGATATCGGCTCAGCCCTACAAATTAGTTACATTTATGTTCACTGAGAAACTCCAAATTGAAAAATAACAACCCCCCCCCCCCCCCAAAGTGTCACAGGAAATCCATCAGTGTAGTTCTACAAAACACTAAAAACTTTCCCAAGATATTGCTGCAGAAACAACAACTCTTGTCTATACTCCAGCTACAAGAAGTCTGAAGTTGATATAGACAGTCACGTCATCTTGAAATCTCATATTGGCTGATTTTGACAGCAGCTGTGCAGCAGAAATGGATGAGCATAGTCGAGAATTAACTGATGGGCAAGCTCACACGCTTGCTCTGGACAGAGAAAAGATTTGTTGGTTATTTGTACTATTTGGTTAACAGCATTTCTGTGGAGTGACTGCATAAAAATACAGAAAAATTTTACCTTAGAAAAATAACCTTATGTATCTGGAAATGTATTTAACCCTGGGTTACTAAGCATTTATGCATGGGGTATCGTGCTCAGTAAATTCTAAGATTCTAACTATTTCCAGTCACTATTGCTAACCAATCTTCTCCTGATCTGCAATACCTGAATAGTGATTTTGTGCAACCTGCATGTGGTAAAAAAGATTTGTACAGTTGTGCATCTTGTCTGCATTGAATGATGTAGTATCACTTTTTTTTTTTGCAAACAGTCCCCATGTGGAAATCATTGTGAAAATATATTTTATGAATACTCTGAGACATTGGTCACATGTAACCAAACATTAGTGTAGTTTAATAAGTTCATGCAAAAATTGTTGAATGAAACATTATAATCCATTTTCATGTTCCTAATGCTTGCTAACAATGTTTCGCACATGTCTAGAGTTAGAAATCTGTGCACACTAATGTTTGCTAGGACTGACTTGATACCACTCTGACTCAATACTGATATTGATGCTGATCCATGGAAATTAAAACAATTTAAAGTATTATAAAGTATCTATATTTTTTTTTTGTTTCTAACTGTAACTATACTAAATACGGAGAAACTAGTACTCACGTTTATCCGCGAAGCTGTTTTTTTTTTTTTTTCAATTAATTTCAGTGGCCACTGACATCCTCGTTGGAACTTGCTGTTCCAGCTTCACAGCAAGTTCCAACGAGGATGGTGGCAGTGGCCACTGAAATTAATCGAAAAAGAAAAAAACAGCTTCGTGGATAAAAGTGAGTACTAGTTTCTCCGTATTTATATACTACCGCGTCTCTCTTTTCCCAATTATGAAAGTAACTATACTACGTGAATTTAATAGAATTTACTTTAAAATTGTCATAATTTCACATAATGTATTTCTTTAATCACAAAATCATTTTTCCCCACAACATTGTTACCAAAATGATGAAAATTGTGCATTGCATATAATTTCCAGGATATTTAAGACTCCAGAGAAGTGTGGCATTTTTGCAAGTCCCACAAGATTCCAGGACCGTGAGAAAAAAAAGTATTGGCTGGTATTGGTGATTAAATTCGAACCAATATTTTCACATTTCAATACATCAGCCCTCGTTTCTTTGTTTGATTTTTTTATGAATTGAAATTTTTAAGTCCTCTTTATGAACAGATAGGCTAATGAGGACTGGACCTACACTTTGGGATCAGAACCACTATGTGTCTCCACCAGGTATTGAACTAAGGGCTCGCTCCTTGATTATAAGGGAACAACGTTACAACTATGCCCTCAGGGAGGAGGCACTGCCCTAATTTTTACTTTACATGAGCGCAGATTTCCACTAAGAAAATTTAATGTACAGCATCCCCCCCAGCTGCCTTAGTGTCACCATGAAAGAGCATCTACCAGCTAGCCCTACGGTTTGAACAAAGCTCTTCCTAGCTAACAATTTCCAATTCATCCAGTTAAAAAAAAGAAAAAAGTTACTTCTGACTGCAGACATCACAACAGAGCCCAGCCAGCCCTTGAGGAAAAATTTACCTCCTTAAGTCAAGGGCATGCCCCATTTTCCAATTTGCATAAAATAAGGTTGTTTCTGTTACTCACCAACTTCAAATACACGAAGAAACAAGAATACTGGCCAGCCTCTGGGAGATATGAAAGGAAAACGGTGACACACAGCATGAGGATGGTGTGGTCCTTCCCTACTTTCCTCAGCGACTGGAATTAGAATGTGGAAACATCATCATCAGTATAACTGTATCTTTAAGCAAACTAAAAATAAATGTGTGATGAAGGAAGTGTGCATTCTCCCAGACTGTCACAACAAAAACAGTTTCTTGCTTTTAACAGCCTTAAAATACAAAAGAAGTAATCAACAGTAACATAGAATTGTAACATCTAGAACAGGGTTGCTACGATTTTTTGATTATGAAATTCCCTGACATTTCCAGGTTTTCCAGTCCAAAAATGAATTTTTTCCAGACATGTTTATTATCATGATTTTTGCTTTCGAAACTTGCATTTTTCAGTCTAATATACCAGGTCATTCAAATATGACCGGGAATGATTTTTTTTTTTTTTTTCAAACAACCTGCCATGCGGAGCAGTTGTGCGTCCTTGGGAGAAGAGAGCCACAAACCCCACCCTCCCTCGGGGCTCTGGTTAGAACCTGCTCAGTCATGTCTGAGTGTTGTTAGAGTGATGAGCGAACAGAAGGTGCCGCGGAGCATGGAACAACGCATTGTGATCAAATTTCTCGTTTGAGAAAATGTCCAGCCATATGAAATTTTGCAGAGACTCAAACAACAGAATGGGGAATAGTGTCTCTCAAGAACCCACGTGTTTGAGTGGTGTAAGTTTTGGTTCGAGTTTGGTTTGAGTTGATGTTTTAAGTCCACTTTGTGCACAGTAAGGCTAATCGGAACGAGACCTACAGTTTAAAGTGGAATTTGAACCACTATGTGCCTCAACAGGGTATCGAACCCAGGACCCCTTGATTACAAGGTGACAATGCTACCACTGTGCCATCGGGGAGGCCCTGTGTTGTGTAAGTATTTCAGAGAGGGAAGAGAGCGTGTGACGAATGAGTCCCAACAGTCATCACGTGACTGGCAGCATACCGGTCCTCCCAGACCCAAGAAAGCATGGAGGACCCGTTCGGTAGGCAAAGTGATGGGAACAATTTTTTAGGACTGGCAGGGGGGTTATCCATGTAGACTTTCTTACAGATGCCAGAACAGTCACTGCAGCTTATTACTCAGAACTCCTGACAACAGAAGTGAAGGAAAAGATCTGATCCAAGCGGGAGAGGTAGAAAGTCAGTAGCCTTCCTTCAAGACGATGCACGGCCGGCCTCATACAGCCAAAACAACAACAGCAAATTGAAATGGGACCTTCTGCCACACCCACCATACAGTCCCGATTGGGTCCCAAGTGATTTCTACCTGATTGGAAGGCTTAAATCAGACTTGGAAGGCATGCGGTTTGCGGATAACTACGCCATCATCGGCAGTGTTCGGGAGTGGAAACGCAGCCAACTGAAAAGGGCATTAAGATGCTTCCAGAATGTTGGAAAAAGTGTATGGACTCTGGAGGAGAGTACTTTGAAGGGTGACATGTGCAAATAAGTATTTGACAGTAAAGGATTTGGTAAAAAAAAAAAAAAAATCAGTCCCGGTCATATTTGAATGACCTAGTATAATCCATTCATTATTATGAATATTCACTTTCAGATTTATTTTTTTTCAAAATTCATTCTACACGCACAAGAACATGCAAAAATTCGAAGAGTAAAATGTAAAATTACAATCGGCATCAAATGTATTGGGTGCTACCATCAAGTGCATCTAACCTTCATGCTAAGGTCAGAAGTACATTATTTCTCCATAACAGATCTCCACAATATAAAAACAAGAGAAAAAGTTCATAAACCATACACAATTTTTCACTTTCTGGATTCATAGTGTCGTAGAAAATGCTAATTTTTTTGCTTACATTTAAAAGTTCACATAATCTGGGGAAATTTTTATTGCATACAGGAATTCTATAGGAAATACCAACAAGACTTATAGGCCAGGCAATTTACACTTTGACCTGGGCAAAATTGTTTCAGAAGGTTTTGAAAGAGTTTCTAGCCCATATCATTCCTGAATAAGATATCCAAAATCAGACAAAATTGAACCACGGGAAAACCCCCAAAAATGGATTTCAAAATGGCAGACTGCCTGTTTTCTACTGAAGGCAAAAATAAAGTAATTATGCTTTATAGAGAGAGATAATAGTTTTATTTCCATTTAATAATATTTAAACTAAAACTAGTGGCCGCGGTGGCTCAGTCGGTAACGCATCTCACTACCATGCTAAAGGTCCCAGGTTAGATCCCCGGCCGGTTCAAATCCGGGAACTTTTCTAACGATGGAAGCGGCCCCGGCGCCCACCCAGCATCGAATAACATGGATACCTGGGGGAAACCCTGGGGGGGTAAAGGCGGTCAGGGGCGTGATGCTGATCACATCACCCCCACTCACGACCGGATCAAGAAAGTGTGGGGCGTTACCCCCACACCCCCTATATGCCTTCATGGTGTGGTGCTATGCACAGGGGAGCACTTTACCTTTTTCTTCTTTACTTTTTAAACTAAAACTATCTTTCAAGAATACACAATTTATTATTTATTTAAATAATAAATACATAATATTTATTAAGGAAAGAAATTAAGAGAAAGATCAAATATGGTAAGTGTAGATATTATAATTATTTGAATTCTCGTATCGCTATGGGTCACCTCCTCAGATGTCTACTCCATCACATCTGATAATAAAATATTGCATGATGAGAAGGAAATTGCTGATGCATTTACGAGTCATTTCGAGGGTATTTTTTTCTAAACTGCAAGACAATGATCTTCAGGAATCTGATTGGTATTTTAATCGTATATTTCCTCCTGTAATCTGTGAGAAAGATATAATTGATGTCTTCGAGAAAATTAAGGCTAGAAGTAATTCTGGTCTCTACAATATACCAAATTATATTTTCAAAGGATGTAGTGATATACTTGCACCTGTCTTGTGTTCAATTTTTAACAAATCAGTAAAAACTGGAATCTTCCCCAAATTATGGAAGGAAGTAACTGTGGTGCCAATTCAGAAGATAACTGGAAACAGCAAAATTTCTAATTACAGACCGATTACCATTGTTAATATTTTTAGTAAGATCTTCGAATCTCTTATACACAAATCTTTATATTTTAATACTAAGAGTATAATTAATGAATGTCAACATGGGTTTATACCCACCAAAAACGGATTTCAAAATGGCAGACTGGCTATTGTGAATTTCCTAACATTTGATGTTTATTTGTGAAGGACAGGCTCGTGGACGATTTGCAGTTGCAAGCTGTGCTGCAAATCGTCCACGAGCCTGTTCTTTCAGCATTTATAAATTACATGAAATGCTGGTCATTCTTGGTGATCATATTTTTACTACCTCTTCTCCAATTTTTCTCTCACAAATCGTGCACAATTTAGAGACAAGATAATTTGACACAACAAGAGAACACAAATTATAAGTAAGAATACACAAAATATTAAAAAATATTCATAAATAAAGATAAAATGTTAGGAAATTCAGAATAGCCAGTCTGTCATTTTGAAATCCGTTTCTGGGGGGTTTCCCCGTCGTCCGATTTTGTCTGATTTTGGACATGTTATTCAGCAATGATTCCTGAGCTAGAAACTGTTTAAAAACCTTCTGAAACAATTTTGCCCAGGTTGGGTGGAAAATTGCCTTAGTTTGCCTGGACTATAAGATCTATAAAATAATAGAAGAGATAACTTCATCTTCACCAACCTATCTGATAATTATGATCATATTGCCCATGTACATTAGTTATCAATCAGATATCTGGACTGCAAGTTTTACTTATATATTCTTTCTGATATCTAGTACAATTTATTACAGAAATTGGAAGGAACCATAATTTTGCGCAAGACTGAGAATTATAAGAACAAGTTTCTAAACTGAATCCTTTTTGGGAGTGGTATCGCAAGAACCGAATCCAGAAATGGAAGTGAACTGCTTGTTTATTTTTGCAACATTTTCTCTTGCAGACTCCAAAATGCATGTAAATTCCAGACGATCTGCAAAATTCCCTGACATTTCCCTGTTTTCCAGACACATAGCAACCCTGTAGAATACAAGGTGAAAGCTTAGAATGCAGATTGATAACCTTCACCCAAAACAAGTCTCACCCCGCACAAAACAGCAACATAATATTAATTTTTTTTTGTTAACTTTCATTATGACCATCTGGAGTGGGGGGCAAGGGAAGGCAGCCCCCCTCAGGAAAATGAATGTCAATTTTACAGTTATATATTTCACAGTCAAAAAAAAAAAGGTAAAGTGCTCCCCTGTGCTTAGCACCATGCCATTAAGGCGTATAGGGGTGTGGTGGTAACGCCTCACACGTTCTTGATCCGGTCGTGAATGGGGTGATGTGATTAGCATCACGCCCCTGACTGCCTTTACCCCCCAGGGTTTCCCCCAGGTACCCATGTTATTCGACGCTGGGTGGGCGCTGGGGCCACTTCCAACGTTAGAAAAGTTCCCGGATTTGAACCGGCCGGGGATCGAACCCGGGACCTTTAGCATGGTAGTCAGACGCGTTACCGACTGAGCCACTGCGGCCACAGTCATTTATGCTAATTATAATATGGGTGTTGCACTAACATGGTAACTTCAAAGTGAAGGATTGTTTTTTTTAAGGGGGTAAATATTCCTAGTTTCACCCCCTCTGGAAAATTTACCTTGCTTGCCCCTCCCTGGAAAATATCCTGGGATGTCCATGTGAACATGCTCTGCAGGTCTCAATGCATTAAATATTGTACGAGTTCTCGGTTTCCACTAATTTGGACAAAAGAAATTTCCTGACTTTCCCAGTTATTTTCCAAGAATTTTCCTGGATAATTTACAAAGCTTTAACACACTCATATATAAATGTTAAGTCTATATTATATTGATTTAACATACTGATACAAAAGCATTGAACTATAAATATGAGAGCTTTCTACTTGAATTCCTCTTTTTCGTTGCACTGTTGGTTTACTTTGCAGGTCAGAACATGGATAGGTGGACTCCTCAAGAACATGCTTCCTTTGTTGAACTATATTTTACACATGGACAAAGCACTGGGTTAACTCAGTGAGCTTACAGATGACAATAAAATGTTTGCATTGCTTCTTCAAAAAATGTCACGTGATGTGTTGATCAGTTTAGTGTCAAAGGCACTGTTGCTTGGCCAACCTCCATGACCAACCTCAATATTCACTTGACAGATATGACATCGTGGATATTTGATATGTGCTCACTCATAGAATATGCATTGGTAACATAGCAGTCCTTGGACAAAAAAACATGTAAGGAAAATATAGATGATTCAGTCCAAATTCTTGAGGTATGTTAAGTACAAAGAAGACAACGCATACCTTAAATTGACCCCATACTCTGAGCTTCTATCTTACTTTAACATTGAAAAAATGGAAGAAGGGTGTAATCTAAACTTGATGAGCAAGCTACGTAAAATCGTAAACAACAAAATAGACTCTATGGAGTTAGTATTTGCATTGCAATATTGGGTGTCTCAGTGCAAATGATGCAGGGTTTGATGTAAACAGTATGTCTCTGCATAAGAGTGAGGAGTTCATCTGTATAGTGAATTAGTGACTCCAAACCTATTTATGTATGTGGTAAAGTTTCTATAATAAACAAAATAGTATACATGTATGCCTTGATACAACAATACTCTGTGGCATCATTTGTCTAATAAATACATATTTATGTTAAAAAAAAATAATATTTAATGTTAAAATCTTATCCATTTGGACATGTCTATTGAATGAACACCCTTCTGTCAGCTACATTACTTTAAAAAAAGGGAGTTGCTTACTGAGAAGGGGTCCGCCTGCTCCCACGAGATAGGCGCTCCCCACGAAGATGGCCGGACCTTTTCTGGTAATGACTCTGGCACGGCAACCAAAATGAAGAATACATCCAATACTGCAATGGCTGTCGCCAGGGCCACCACAAGGTTGTCACTGTACATTTTTAACATATACGCTCCGAGAGCAGGGGACATCACCAGGCTGGCTGCAAACGTCGCAGAAACCTGTAACGATAAAATTTTGGGCAATACGTTATATCTGCCATACTTCACAGTGGGACTATTAATATTTTTTAAAAAAATAATTCGTATATTTGTTACTAAACCCAAACTTAGTAATGGTTCACACATCGTCACACCAATAGTAAAAACACGAATGTGCTAAATCATACTTTTGAGATAAAAGCATTTTAATATTCAAGCTTCTGGGGGGGGGGGGAGCAGGTTTTACATTTGGAAAATATTACATTTGGATAAATATCATCACTGATACGTATGGCTCTTTATTAGGAAATATGAGTTAGCATAGGAATATGTCAAGAAAAAGTAGTAAAAAATTGCACAAGGTGAAAAAGTCAACATTTGCACATTCCTGGTTTTCACATTCATTTAGAAATATTCTATTACTTCAACATACATATACACATGAGCAGTACACAATGTAGTAATTTCTCAAGTTGTTAGTAATTATAAATAATATAAAATGTAATTTCAAAATGACACCATAGACGTACACTAAAAGAAAGCCATGAATTTCCTTCTCGACCCTGAAATTTAATACATACAGCATGTCCGGTAGAATTAACATCAAATTAACTGAAAATATTTCAAACAAATAATGACTTTTCTCCCTTTTTGTGAGAGAACTCTCCAAGTCGTGCCAGTACCCACAAAAGAAAATAATTGCTATGTATGGTGATCAAGCAGCATGTGATTAAATATATGGACTAATGTGGTAGCTTTCGTAATGTGACAGAGAACTAATTGCAATTTTTGGTTTACTGAATATCAAATTCCGATTAGAATGTCTCTGTGAAAACATTTAACCTACATCACAAAAACTAAGTTTATGCAACCTTCGACAGAGAATCATCGACACTTGTTAATCCATTACATCACAAATGCTTCAAAACACTTGACAACTGATATAGTACAATCTTGATATCTGTTGGGCCACCAAAGGTGAACATGTGAAGATCTACTGAAACCTGATGAGTTTCCTTAACAGAAAATCAAAACCCAATTAGTCTAGCATTATTAGTTTTGGAAATATATCAATTTATGACTGGTAGTAATTCTGTTGGACACACTGTAGTTCTCCTTTTTCATAGTCACAATAAAACAAAAAAAATATTTATGGCAAATACAACTGGACACAGACTAAATACACTTGAATTTGAAATTGAAGGAATTCCACAACACTTCTTTCATTTTCTCATCTATTGCTGCCTTCTACTGCCATGACCAGAAGGTGGAATTGAAATAAAAACAAGTTTTAGGGAGAATTCACACTGAAGTGACAGGTGACACGTGCTGCTTGAGAAGGAGCCAATCGGGAGCAATGTTTCACACTGTAGCGGAATAATAGGACACACAAGCATGCATTCGATTGGTGAAATCCTCAAGCGACACTTGTTCTTGGTCGCTTCAGTGTGAATTCTACCTTAAATACAGAGTTATGAAATTTAGAGGATGTGGAAGAGAAATTTCGTGGTAACAAACCTGTACGAAGGCACAAACCAGGGTTGATAATATGAAGAAATGGTGACAGATGGTCAAGAATGGATTGACCTTGATTAGTTCAAAAACTTGGGTTGCTGGGAAATACAGGGTCTCCAACAATGAATGGTGGTGTTTGGTGAGGTTATTGCGAAAGATACGTTACACAGTATACACTGAAAGTTGTTTCATTAGATTCAGCAATTCTAACAGTTTCTGCACATGTAATGAAGTGTCCGCAGGCAACACCACAATGTGGGGAATGAGAAACAAAGCAGAACTGCAGTCTGCATTCATTGTGTGCTACCACGTGGGAAGTTGCAGAGTGTATTTGATCACTGCAGTGCAATGTACACCGTACAAGAGAAAGATGCCTGTGTCCTACGGATGAGGGAACACAAATCTATGGTTCTGGTGCAAAGCAATTTAGATGCGAGTATCGAAAAGACTCCATCGGTGGTTCTCCCAGTTCTGTGAAGAAGGTAGTGTGGCGAAAAGGAAACTATCAAATAGACTGAGGATATCAAACAAAACAGTGAAAAAAAAATCCTACATTCCTGTGCTAGGAGTCCACAAAAATTGCTCCCATTTCTTGGTCAACAATTCGGCCTTCCTCAATCGAACATGTGGCGTGCACAATTCATTTTAGTCACTAAATCATCAGTCTGCTTACCTTGGAAACTGTTTGAGTTGCTCAGCCTAATGAAACAATATGTGTAACATATATTTCACAATAACCTCACCAAACTCCACCATTCATTCTTGGAGATCCTGTACACTAGAGTGCTGCAGGAAGAGGATTTCCCTTGAGTGCCAAATACAGCATAGTTCACAAGCACGACACTAGCTAGCGTACAAAATTTAGAGCTTCTGCTCAAACAGGCAAAACAAGCAGTTTACACTAGAAGCCCAGTAGTACATGTATAATCCTAATTTGTCTGTGGTAGTGGGCCCTCAAATATGGATCATGAAGTGAAAAACGCAGTGAAATTGAAATTTAAATGTAGTTTAGTCTATCTTACCAATACCCAGTGATACAGGGTGTACACAAAGTGTCTGTCACATTTTATTATTAATAAATCAGAAACTAATGAAGATATAAATTAACTGGTAGCAATGATAGATAAACTCAAAAAAGTTTTGTCCTGTATCAGTACACTTCTATGTGTGTTCCTTTTGTCCCACGGAGAATGTCAAGACGATAGTAAATTTTTTTACATGTTGGGGTCAGTATGTCGACATCCACAGTCGCTACTGCGTTGTTTATTCTGGCTTTTAGTTCATCACTTTTGCCTAATAAAAATTTCTGCCACATATCTCCAAAGAAAAAAGGAGTTACATGGGGTTTGTTTGGGTGATCTCGCGGACCAAGGAATAGGACTACCATGTCAAATTCATCTTCCAGGCAAGCGTTCGTTCAAAACACGACGAACAATGTTGACGAACCTTACAAAAGTGATGAAAATAAAGTCAGAATAAACAATGCGATATCTACTGTGGATGTCGACATGCTCACCCGAACGTCTGAAAAGACTGATTATAGTCTTGACATTCTCTGTGTGGCAAAATGAACACGCATAGAAGTGTACTGATACAGGACAAAAAAAAAAAACTTTTTGAGTTTATCTATGTATCAGTTAATTTATATCTTCATTAGTTTCTGATTTATTAATAATTAAAATGTGTCAGACACTGTATAGTAAAGTGAAATAGATGATTGCAGGATGAAACTACCAAGGTGGATATTTTACATATAATTTATGTGTCTATTGATTATTGTCACATTAAAATGATATGTCATTATATACGTTCGAGTGTAGCATGCTCGAGGCTGGGAGTCTCGAATGAATACGAGAGAGTGTAAGTGGTCCCATACAGTACTCCACTGTACATTTTGCGGATTAGGATTCTTCAGAATAAACATACTTGCAAGCAATTTGTTCAGTTCAAGGAAAACAATTTTCCACTGCATTTCTGTAGAAGTAGTGCAGAATTGACAAAAGAAGTAACAAGAAATAATTTTGCCAAACAAAATATTTCCGTCACATTTGTTGATATCATTACAGTGGAACTCCAACTGACATGTTCCCATTACAAATTTACTCTTTGTATTACCAATACAGTAAAATTTTCCAGGATTTTACAGAATTTTTGGTCCCCCGAAAAACGTAAAATCAACATTCCACTATATTAATTTTGAATTCCGGTATTCACTAATGTTCTAAAATGATTTCTACATCTAATAACACTATAACAAAACGTTGTACTTACCAAGCCATAGGCAGCACTGCGTTCATGCTCCTCTGTAACATCTGCCACGTATGCAAACACAACCGAGAAGGTGACCGCAAACACCCCTGAGATGGAGATCATGGCAAAATACCACCTGCAAATAAAGGTCTCGTAAGCATGAGTCAAGTTAGTAAAACAAGTTAAATTTTGCATTACTCATAAAATTATTTAATATTTTTATTTTTTTATATCACTTTTCTACAACTTTTACCTAATCGTGACAATGAGAGTGATGATTAGATTAAATTGATTTAGGGACACAAACAATGAACTCTCATGTCCAAGATGGGGCTTAAACCCAGGAACTTTGGTGGCGATATCGAAAGTCAACCACTTAAGGTGCTATGCCACAGAAGCAGCATCACTCATAAAAGGAATTCATATGTGTTGCTCATAATTTCACCTCTAAAAGTTATATATTCAGGTACCAGCTAGGGATAGTTATCTGCTTGAGTTTGTCCCCTCAATTTCATCTAATTGCTTGTCCTCATCTCAACGATTAACGTGAGCTTTTTTTATGCACAAAAAGGCTAATCAGTAATGGGCCTACAGTTTAAAGTGGAAATCGAACCACTATGTGCCTTCAATGAGTATTGAACCTGGGATCCCTTGATTTCAAGGTGATTACATTACCACTATGCCATTAGGGAAGTCTCAACGATTTACTTCAACAAGATAGAACATTGATCGATTTGACATATTTGATAGATGATGATTTGATGGAAGGGACATTCACAAAGAGCATCCTTGCGCAACCCGAGATTTGAACCTGGGCCCCTTGACATCAGTCATAGCATAACACTCTAGATGTTAAAAAAAAACTGACAATAATAAAATGTGAACCTAAATAATTGTAAAGTAAACAAGTAATGAAAAAGCTTCAAAGAGTCCTATGTTATAGTTGAAAAATTGCTCGAAGTGGAAATTCCTAGGGGTGTGGATCCATCCATACTTGAATGAGTTTAGGATAGGTGGGGAGTGCTTGTACATCCCCAGTATACCACTGTTCACGCTTGTCCCTTTCTCCTGTATATTTACAATTGACCTTAACATATTAGCATTTTGTTTACAATAGAAATACACGAATGCCTAAAATAATACTATTTTTATAGTTATAGATTTTTTAAAAAATCACGTTTTTTACCTGAGTTAATCTTAAAAAGGTATACACTCAAAACGTCCTTTTTAAAAAAAAGTTAAGAATTTACAACAGTCATGTGCAACATATAATTTCTGCCTACAGCTCATTTAGAAGGTCAACTTTACACAAGCAAATACCAGACAATCCCACAAGAAAACACACATTTTGATCTGGGAATATACACAAACAGACAGACAGACTCTGATGGCAAACACAATGTAGTGATGTGCAAATTTGCTTATGGTTGAATGTACCTCCATAAGTTGGCATGGAAGAAAGACAAACACTCAATTTACAGCATCAAAAGCAAACAAGCAACTCACACAATTACACGTGTACTTTGGGTGTCTGTGGAAGTTTGCATGATTAATTTGCTCTAATTGTTCCCGATATTAAGAAGATCAATGGAAATGGATGAAAATAGCAATATAGAATAAAGCTACCAGCAGTGGAAGGAATGAGAGCAATACCCATATCCAATATCGTGGGTAGGAATTTTGCTGAGGGAGGGGGTAGGTTATAGCTTCCTATTTTAGTATCCAGTGTGGTGGCATACTTGACCTGGTGCTCAAAGTGGAAATTCCTAAGGGTGGGGGATTCATGCTTGATTGAGTTTAGGGATAGGTGGGGAGGGGTGCTTGTACACCTCCCCTCCAAGTACACATCTGTTCATGCTTCTCCCTTTGTCCTTCATCCCTCATGTAATGATAGAGCTACTCTACAACAAGGCTGCCCAACCTGTGGCTGACGGGTCACATCCAATTAGCTATGCTTTCCATGTAACAAGGGCACTCACAAGATTTTCCTCAGGAGAAGGGAGTAAGATTTCACATCTCTTACCCTTCAGTCATAGAAACTTATATTTCACAGTTTATTATTATTATTTTACAAATTACAAAATTGAAATTGAAAATACTCTTCATTGTTGCCAAGTTTAGACTTGATGATTTGCCTTGCTATCTTTCCACAAACATCTATCTATAACTTGCTTCTGAATAGCTCGTCCTCTAATTCTACTCTTTCATGAAGCATAGATATCACACAGAGACCAATTAATCTATTCTCGCTTATGGTGTGTCTGATTCATGTTTTTACACACTAAAAGGGTACTGTAATAATAATAATAATATTAATATTAAGTAATTCAGAATGATGGAGTATGAATAGTTAAGCTTTCAGACTTCGAGAAATGATTTGCTAACTCTTTGGGATCCCGAACAGTGGAGAAATTCCAAAGAATCATATCTAAATTGGTTAATTCTTGGTATTTTTTGCACTATAAGTATCTGAAGTTTCTTGAAATTAACATGTTCTTTTGTTTGTTCCCTGAAGTGCAAAAACAAACACTTGAGGTAGAAATAATGTGTAGAATTCAAGATTTTCACCACTTTGGGAAATTTTGAAAATTTCCCTTCTTAATGCCGTCCCCAGCACACATTTTCCATCAAGCACAACCCTATGGCAGTCAACATGATTGCAACGTCTCTGGTAAAAACGTTCTCTTGTTATATTGTTGGGCAGGACAGTTAATTGCTGTAACTTATAAGTGTGTAAATCACAGATAGAAGTATTATTTGTAATAAAATACATACATACATACATAAAATACAATTTCACCATTTCAATTATGTGAACTTTGCCTTAATCCTTATAAAACTGAATTGAGTATATTGTGATTTATTTTCAGTGTAAGCATGAATCAGTTTTTTGGTTCTTAATATTCTTACAAAACATTTTTTGCATTAAAAATTAAAGTGTCAACATTTTGAATATTACCTTGCCTCATAAGCACATTGGCTGAAACAAATACCTGGGTACTATCTCAATCCAAATGTGAAAGAAAGCATCTCAAGACAACAAAAAGTTGTCTTAAGTATACTTCATGCTCAGGTAGGTTGACAAGTTCTGAACCAACATTCTAAACTGATTTGATTTGTTTTTTGTTATTTAGCTTCACTTTTCTGCCACTATTGGCTAATTGCAATAATGACGATATGATTAAACGCATGAAGGGACACTCGCAAAGAATGCCTAAGCTAGGATTCGAATGCAGGACCTCTGGCATCATAACGTGCTGCACTAACATGAATGTTGGATAATTCTAAATAGAAATTTGTACCACTGTGCAAAGTGCTTCCACTGGGAACAAACCCACGAACCCTTGAGTACAAGGTGACAGTACGTCATTGTGGAGGTATGTTTTTCATAGAAAGTTTTTTTTTCTAGTAAACAGCCCTGTAAAATATGTGAACAGTTTGATTAAAGCAAATAAAAAAAAATATACGTAAATATACATTTTTCTGGTACTGTATATATGGACCTACTATGGAAATGTTTGTTGAGTGTGTTAATGAAAGTATAATAATTTCAGTAACTTTTCTTCCAGCATAAATAAAACATTCAGGATGTACTCCATAATTGAAGCTTAAAATATTTTAATAGTCTTCGTAGCTGAATTTTGGCACTTTTTAATGATAATTTGCAAAATATCAGCTGCCATGTTTATTTAGAGTTTAAAGAATGACACGACACTATTTACGGTTTAACATGATTAGTATTTTGTATATTTTTCTACACAAAAAAAAATTTAGTGTGTTTAGTTTACATATTACATTTCCTTTCGTATGAGCTTCACACCATCAGTACAAATATCTTGTTTCCTTTCTTAGAGCCTAGTAAACACCATTCAATGATTACAAGATTAATGTACTTTCACGAAAAATTATTCTCATATCTACAAAATCCTAAAGTACGTTATTCCATAAATTATTACTTAAAGCAATTTTTTTTTAAATCACCCAATTTAAATCAATCCACCTTGTTTCCAACATTCATTTTACAAATTTAACACAAAGCAGTTGGCAAATCATTGTCAAGGCAGTGTCAATATGCTTATTGCATGAGAAATTAGGCCTCTTCTCACAGAGAATCTTGTGAAAATCACATGTTAACCGCTCATTGACAAGTTCACTGTCAGTTCTGTGTACAGAACCAAATGCAAACAACTAGAAAATATATGGGGCAGGATGAATCTCAATACTAATTCAGCATATTTGGGCAGACATAAAGGAATGCAATGTTCAACAATGTAAGCATGGGCGAAAATAGCACATGGTATTTTTAGATTCAAGTGCAACTTCTGTTCAATCTGCTGGATTATTTATTTTTTTAAACCATTCTGTGAACGTTGCACAGACTTCAGCCAGCGAGAAAAGCACCAGAGGATAGCTTTATTGCTTTGCTCTAGTAGGGAAAAGGTCCATGCAAGTTCAGTACTTGCTTCAAAAAGTAACTTACTTACAGTTACTCATTTGAAAAAAGTAACTCAGTTACACTTACTGGCACCTGAAAAGTAACTATAAATTACTTTCTGCTCCAAACAAATTGCACAAAATCAATTATTATTAATTGCAATAAAAAATATGTGAAGACTTATATGTGTTTTATATATGTTCATGGTATGGTATATATTATAAGTCCTCATATATTTATATTATTGGAAGAAATAAATGATGGGACAAGGAGAAGAGTTGGGTTGATTGAGTTGGTGTTCTAAGTCCAGTTTATATACAGTAAGGCTGATTGGGACTCAACCTACAGTTTAAAGTGGGATCTGAACCACTATATGACTCCACCGGGAATCGAACCCAGGATCCCATGATTACAAGGCGATGACGATGCTACTCTGCCATCGGGGGGAGCCCAACAAGGAGTCGAGTCTGCTTGAATGACAATTCATTTATTTTACTCTCTCTGGGGCATTCTACAAAAAGTGGTCCTACTCCATGTAGTTATATAACAAAATGGATTAATCTGAAAATTATTACTGTTTATAATTTCATTAAGGTTTAAATGTTTGTGAATGCATATAATTTGTGTGTTTCACCAACAAAAATTATTAGTATCTGTAGCATATATGCTTCACAGATAAATGAAGACAAATTTTGCTACATTTTTAAAGCATCACACACGCATCACTTTTAACACTCTTCATGCATTCAGGCTGTCATTTTTTTCATTGGTTAGTAGACACAACAAAAAATTGAAAGAAGTAAAAAGTGCTCCCCTGTGCATAGCACCACACCATGAAGGTGTATAGGGGGTGTGGGGGTAACGCTCCACACTTAAATACTTCATAAATCTATGACATCAGTTCATTATGAATATTTTAATCCAATCACATGTATAGAAACTTACATTTAGTGTTTGAAATGTCACATGAAATGCTGAACTCTCCCCTCTACACATGTATATACCTTAAACACTTTCTCTTACTTTACAAGAAAGTTCATTCCCTTACGAACTACATTTTCTTTTTAAGAAATTAAATATTACGTTCCATGGTTTTTGGTAATCCCATCTCAAGTTCAACAAGATCCACTTCCTCGACAAGGACTTCTTTCTAGCTCAACCACCACATCCAAATGAATGTAGCAATCCTCCCAAAACACTGCAATAAAGTGGATGTTCTAGCTTCCTTGCCTCTGATCATTCCACGAAAATTCTTTCATCTTAGCTTCCAGAGAAGACACATGGTTGTATACAAAGTTGCCAAATTTACATCTTCCCCACATTACAATTTTTCAAGTTTACAATTTAAGTGTTGCAAAGTAAGTGTTGATAACGCTCATTTTATTGTTACAGTTACAGATGCCTTCGAGACACCCCGCACATTCAGTGAATTTTTCCTGTCAGGTGGCAGCTGTTACAGGACAAACTCAGTTTTAGACAAACATTAGACTACTATATAAGGAAATAAAGCCATTACTTACCAAGTATTTATTTTCATGAGTGGGATAGGTGCACATGTGAAAAAGACTGTGATGAGAAGGAAGAACTTGCGGCCCCACACATCTGACAATGCCCCGATCAACGGCGCACTCAAGAAAGATAAAATTCCCTGGAAATAAAAAGGAACATTGTGATGACACAATAATTAGGAGAAACCTTAAAAAATTATTAACTGGTATAAAAGTATCACTGCACCTGATTTGTATAACCATTTACATAGTATTTACTTACAATATACTACTGACAAGTCTAGTGCAGGTGGAATTATTCGACACTTGCAGTTTTCAAGCAAATGGTTTAAAAACCTGAAACCAGTTTTATGATACTTAAAAAAAAAAGTTTTTGAAAAATGTTTTGGCAGCACAACTGACAAACATTGATAAATTTAGTAATTCTTGAAGCTTTCTTGGCGGCGCCAAGTGATTTCCGGATCATCTGGCTGATATCCCGAGAAAACTTCTTCATTGGTGTATTTCTCTATTTGGGAGGGGCGTTCATACTCAATGATTGCATTACTGGAGCATTCGCAGGATATTGGTATTGTTATATTCTCCATGTTTGTTTTCAATGGCTTTTGGGGGGCTCAAAACATATTACCCTTGTTAAATATGCCACTCTCGAGAACATTTATGGAGATATGTTGAAAAATTAATACCAGGATAGTCACAAAGATAACTATGAACTCCATAAGAAATGACAAAAACATTCTTTCATTGACAACGTTTCAGCACTACTCACAGGAGAAATATCAATAGTTAACGTAACAAATATTGTGATTCTCCAACTCAGGGGATTATTCAGAACTTTCTATCTGGGGTGGTGTAAGTTTGTACTTAGGGGAGAGTAAGGTTAAATTTATAGCTGAAAGTATCACAATTTTAGGGGGCCGTAAATTGCTCAAACTGACATTCATACCGATGAGTGAATATCCAAAACAACTGTTTCTCATTATCTTTTTACGTTTCATGCAGTTCGTGCACTGAAATGCATTGTTATTCTATATTGTTATTACTTTTACATTCCTCGTTCAATGAAAAGCTTTAAAAGTTAGAAGTTAGGAAGCAATCTTCTCATAAAGCGTATTTCATTTGACCTCTCACATAAAACTCAAAATTTTGAAATTTTAAAAGCTGTGGATGTGGAACCATCTATTCTTTGGATTAAATGGTAGAATATGAAGAGCATAACCCGTTTCTGGCATTTTTACACTCAATTTTTCGATACAACGACCTTTTTTACTTCGGATATTTTGTTCGAATACTAACGTTCCTGTTCGACCGCCCCCTCCCGACGCTCATGGTTGCGATTAGCCAAAAGTGGCATAACAGCGAGACTAAATAACAAATATTAAGAAATCAACATGCCTGGAATGGATGACTACAAAATGTGAAGGATTCCTGCGCCCAAGATATTTTATATGGGACATAAGGCAAGACTATAACGCATTGAGAAAACAAGCAAACTACGAGAAGCAATTTATAACTATTAGACAGGAGGATGACTAAAACAAAAATAAATAAATTGTGACATCTTTAAATTAAATTATTTTTGAATGGTATATATTATACAGAGGCTAACAGGGACCGGACATACAGTTTGTACATGATCATGGCTGTCAAATATCAAGTTAGAAGTGTTAACAAACAGAAAAAAAATTACGCGTAAAGGCATTTGGAAAACATCCTTGTAGAGTCGAATTACTTTCGTAACATCTCCAGCCGACTGCTCGAGTCTGTCTAGCGGGCCTAGTGGTCGTGTAGAACCTGAGCAAGGGGCTTAGCGGTAGGTTCTTGGTTGAGATGACGTCAGCGGCTCGCTTGGTTAATTGGCCGCTTCGATAGTTGTGACTCGTTCCGATGCTTCAAATGCATAACAGCCAAAGATGTTACGGAAGTAATCTGCCTCTACCTTGAACGTAATTCCTCCCACCCAGCATCCTGGGTTCCATCTAAACAAGGTGCATCCTCGTGGGGATGCGCCAAAATCTGCAAAATCCCGAAGCGACACTGGCGCCACACACGGCAGAAAGTATTCTGGGCGTTCTGCAGTGCACGCGCCTTTCACATCAAGTGGCGAGATTTTTTTTTTTAAATGCGGTCGACGAACATGTGACAAGGTCGCTCGCTGTGATGAATAGCCCTCGACACACGCGAGGCAGCGCTCACATACTTATGCTAATGAATAGGGTGCTCGTGGAACGCGAGGGGATATCCAGGTGCACTAACGTATAGATTCAGACTGGGATTGGGCGATCTGTCTGGCCACTGCACTAGTTTGTGACGGCAGGTGATTAAGCTCAAGGAGTTGCATAAAACCTCGACTCAAGGGCGCCTGCAGAGGGGGTACTTGCCCCTTCTGAGGTAAAGTTGAAGTCCTGATTCCCCTTAAACCTTTCCCACTAATAGCGTCCTTTTTAGGAACTGACAGTACTTGTCAAGTCCACGTGGAGCAAACGAGATGTTGCCAATTCAGTTTCTTTAGATTGATTGATTGATTGAATTGGTGTTTTAAGTCCACTTTATGCAAAGTAGGCTAATCGGGACTGGGCCTACAGTTTAAAGTGGGATCCGAACCACTTGTGCTTCCACCGTAGATTCTTTAGAGATTTCATAACATGAGGTTTCGGCTACCTTTGCTAGGTTGTGTTATTGTGTTGTGCTATTTTTTTTATACCGCGTGAGGCACCTAAAAGTACCACCTGAAATAGCGAAGAAACCAGAAACAGTAGCGATGTGAGGTTTGCGGGAAACAATAATATCAAATGGGGCTCGTAAATCGGAGGTATGGGGTGGGTCGAAAAATATCGAGAAATGGGGCATCTGGAACAAATTCATATTTTTTTTAATGGAACGATATACAATAACATGCATAATATAAAAGAGCACACGCAGAGAAACACAACGCCGTTGGTCTCGTGCATCTACTGCACACAGGAACGAAGATATGGCCATGTGAAAATATGTAAACAAACTAACAAGTGGCCCACTTGACCGTCAGTACCACGGCATGTAAGACTTCTCAGGTGCCTGACAGAACTGCCTTTACGCAGAGCAAGTTTTGATAGCAGGTCCACGAGATCGTGTTAGTTCATAGCAAGCAGTCATAGTGGTAAGAGCGAAGATTATGGTGTTCACAAACATAGAAAAAGCGGACATGATCCTGATTTATGGGGAATGCCGAAACAATGCCTCAGAAGCCTACCGTGTGTACGCAGAGAGATATCCGGACAGACGACAGCCATCTCGACGTCTGTTTGGTAAGTTATTTATTAAATTAAGAGACACCGGAAGTGTAACACCACGAGCACGTGTGCGGAACAAGCCAACTACAGGTGAGGCAGGTGCAACAAATGTTCTCGCCGCTGTTGCTGTGAATCCGCACGTTAGCTCCCGTGAAATTGCCAGGGATGCTGGGATGAGTCAGCGAAGTGTATTGCGCATTCTGCACACACACATATTTCACCCATATCATATCTCCCTCCATCAGGAACTTCACGGGAATGATTTTGTGGACAGTGTTCGGTTTTGCACATGGATGTTAAGACACGACACACCCGATTTGTCACGTATCCTCTTCACTGACGAGGCAACTTTTACCAATCATGGAAATGTCAACCTAAGGAACATGCACTATTGGTCGGTGACAAATCCACATTGGCTTCTCCAAGTGGAACGCCAGCACTCATTGTGTGTGAACGTGTGGTGTGGTATAGTGGGTGAACATCTCATTGGCCCTTTTTTTATACAAGGGACACTGAATGCTGACCGATACATACAGTTTTTACAACATGAACTGCCTGTACTATTGGAGGACATACCACTTCAGACAAGGAGGGACATGTGGTACCAACATGACGGGTGCCCAGCTCACAGTGCAAGACGCGCTACAGCATGTGTGGAAAATACATTTCCAAATCGTTGGATTGGACGTGGAGGGCCTGTCAAATGGCCGGCTCGTTCCCCAGATTTGATACAGTTAGACTTTTTCCTGTGGGGAAAGCTGAAGGACATTGTCTACCGGGATGTGCCAACAACTACAGAGGATATGCAACACCGCATTACTGCGGCCTGCAGGGACATTCCCTACGAGATGCTACATTCTGTGCAACGATCTTTGCGTGGGCGCCTCGTTGCCTGTATCGCAGCTGACGGCCACCACTTTGAACACACACTTTGACAGATTTTCGCTTCTTACGCAGTGGTTCTTCGACATACTGTCATGGTCATTTTCATTATGCTGTAACACGGTCAAATACATGGTGCTGACGATGTCTACTGTATTTTTTCTTCCTTTAACACGTTCTGTCTTCATCTTGTCCAATGGCTTCCGACATCTCATACTTGTACATGCCGTGGTACTGACGGTCAAGTGGGCCACTTGTTAGTTTGTTTACATATTTTCACATGGCCATATATTCGTTCCTATGTGCAGTAGATGCATGAGACCAAATGCCCCCAATGGTTCACATGTCGAACACTACTAGGCATACTTTATGAGTTTATGTATGCATGTAAGGAGTTTTGGAAATAAATCACGGTAAGTAAAGAAGATATAATAATTTAATCTAGTATAGTCCTTAGCGGAACACCCGGTATAATTCGAGAGGTGAAATTGTAGCGTAAAACCATGGATCAGAGTAGATTAAATAGTCCCTGTTTGGTATTCGTGCACCGTGAAAAAAATACAAAACCACAAAGAACCGTTCATCAACAAGGTGATGGATGCTTATGGAAAGGAGCCAAGGCGAATACATTTTCTATTTAAATAGTGGACTCGAGTCTGAACTTCATTGATTGATTTGATTTATTTTACTCCGCAAAGATGAGGATGAGTGATGATATGATGAAACTCGTGTAGGAACACTCACAAAGAACGCTAATATCTTTGTCGGGATTCGAACCCGGAACTGCTGGCATCGTAGCGCGCTGCTAACCGCGCTGCCAAGGACGTCGGGTAGTCTGAACTTGACAATAATGTCAAGACATTTTCAATTACAGTAAAACCTCCTTAATCCGGACAAATGGGGGGATAAGTTCACCGGTTTAACGGAAGTCCGGATTAACTGAAATAACCTAAAAGAACAGTAGAAAGTGCATTAAAACTCCGTTTATAGCAACAAAACACGTTTATTATGGTGTATTTAAAGAGCATAGGCCTAAATACACTATACAGCACAGTACAAAGTTTGCGGGAAACAATTTCATCAGTGGTTGACTGCCTTTTCTTTGGGAAGTTCTCTTGTTGACTTCTAGCCACATTTAAAAACTTGCATTCTGATTTTTTTTATTTGCCTGTTCGGATTAAGCAAAGTCCGGCTTATCGGGATCCGGATTAACGAGATATTACTGTATATGATTTGTAAAATAACAATAATAATGAAAGAGAGGTCTTATGTACTGGATGGTCGTAGGAGGAGGAGAAAACTTAGCATCACGCTTATAGAAGTATTACTTTACTTGTTCTCTTGGGAATACCAAACTTCGGATGGCGTAGGAAACCTCATGAACGGAAAGAGGACTCGTTGAATATTGATTGTCGCAAGAAAAATACGAAAATCCCCATTTGATTAGCCGTAACTTGAAGTTGTTGCGTTTTTTCCATCCAGAAGGAAAGCATGGGATCTTAAAATTCTTATATTTTTCAAACATCGTCTTCAGCTTAATTAGGAATCTGGTACCTCATTGCTTGGTCTCGTTCTATTCTTAAATGTACTCCAGCCTTATTGGTAAGAACACGTAGTTAAAGAATACACACACGTTTCTACTTTCGATTAGGTTATTTTATAGACATATGAAGGGTCAGGGGGAAAAACGATGAATGTTCATTCGAGACAATTTGCCAGGAAATGAAAAACAAAGTATTTCTTTTCATAAGTACGTTAATATATGCCAAAATAATAATGCGTTTCTCAGGCACTTCTCATCGTTTCCCAACCAAGGCCGTTCTCATTCTTATAGTACAGCTTCTGAACTATCAGATGGCGTTGCAATCTCAAAATGGGCGAAAAATCGACATTCATCGTTTTTCCCCCTGGCCCTTCATATGACAATGACATATACTTATGCACTTTTAAACACGGCAATCTCTGTGCAGCAGTGGTCATCTTATTATCAGGTGCCCATCATTAGTTTCATCAGTTAATTATTTATCTTCATTGCCGCGATTAGCCAAAGAGGTAGGAAAGCCACTAAAATAAACAAATAAAGAAAAACAAAGTTTCTTGGGTGCATTCTTCGTTGTAAGATAAAGCTGAAATAGAAAGATGGGTGAGAACTAGCGAGGAACTGGGTAGGAACAGGCCGGGGAAATTCTCAGGGAAAATGATTGTTGAAATATGTCTAATCCAAAATAACTTTTTTAACCTTCCACCCAGAATGACACTGAAAAGAATGCAGCTGTACCCAACCGACTGGAAAGCAGGTTGAACTGGCATTGACAGATATCAGACCCGCCCCCGGCGAAGGTGACATTTGCAGCGAAAAAATTTGCGACATGGAGTGCCATTGTCAGGATTTCGAAGGCAGAACTACTGGAAACTCTTACCATCTCTCACAGATGTGATTCTTTCACAAGTGGAAAAAATAAACACCGAGATTTTCTTGTGCACTAGAAGGGAATCTCATTTTACGCCAGTTTCCTGTTTGTGATCGCGATTATTATTATTATTATTTATTAGTTCAGCGCATGATACATCTCGCAATTACGTTGAACAAATACGGGGTGGGCACAATTAAAGTTTTCCTATTCAGAGCTCTCTGGGGCCTGTTTGAAGCATTGGACGGTTACGAAAAAAATTGTTCAAATTTTCACCACCAGTGATTAATGGTTGTTGTTACTATAGCGCCTTACTGCCACCTAGTGGTAAAAATTTGAACAATTATTTTTTCGTCGGCATTCGCTTCTCCATTTCTCACTCTACCAAGTTTCACTGCAATCCGTTACTTGGAACAGCCTCCAGAAGGCTCCGAGTAGGGGAATTTTAATTCGCGGCGCCAAACTTTAAATATGGTGACCATACATACCAAAAAACAAAACACCAAATGAAATGCATGTACACAATCTTTACACTTGGTTATGTGCTTGCTGTATTTTTCCTTCAGGGCACTTAAGTGTTCGCGAATATATCAAAGGCTTTCAGTAGTTCATTCATAGTGTCCTGTATTCGCACTGCACATGAAAACCTATGCACACTGACTTTTGATCTCTGTGTGTAGGTTTTTTTCTTTCTTTTTTCCCCTTGAGCACTGACAATCGTGTTTAATCAATTTCTGCACGAAAATGACGTCCCTGTGCCAGGACTCAAACACGGAAGGTTTGAAACCCTGAGGCGACCACTGCACTTGATCGGCCACCAAGAAAGACATCCACTTTGATAAATCTTCCTTGGTAGTTCTCTTTGTGCTCAAACGGGAATTGGGGGCTAACCTACAGTTCTCTGCGACACAAAGCATACAGCAGCTGCTTCACAGGAAGCACTAGCGTCCGCAGGTTTTTTTTTAGGGGGGGAGCTGGAATTGTAAAGGGGGATGGGGATACACAAACTATTTCGTATATTTCGAGCTTTTCACTCTATTAAAATTGTTCTCAAAGACAGTCATTTTGAGAAGGAGTGGTGTTTCCTTCTCCGAAAATTGGGGGGAGGGACAATAGCCCACCAGCTCCCCCTGCGTATGCCGTTGACAGGAAGTGAACCGAGAACTAAATCTGACCTTGTGGCCTATTAAATTAAAACAGTTTAATTAAAATTACACACACAAAATCTTGATTTCCTTTCACCTTTTAATTTTAAAAAAAATCTATGATGTCAACTCACCTTGATTCCCACTATCAAGCCATTCATTAGGAACGTATGATCAGGAAAAGTTTCATTCAGTACCTGAAAGGAAGAAAATAAAACTTTGTAAGTAAAAATCGTGCACATATTTAAGGAATGAAAAAAAATAACATCATTTTACAATAACATTGCATATTCTTGTCAGTTCAACTAAGAAATAATGAGTAGTGGGATTTGTGCTATGGACAGGACGAGAAAGGAAGAGCTCCCCTCAAGCAGCTTTGCTACACTTAAAACTAGCTCAACATGCCCATATGAGCTTTTTGCTCAAGTGTGGAACCCTTGCCTAATCCAAGATTTTTGTAAAAATGACCTCAAGAATTTTTCAGAAAGGAAGAGCTTTTTCGGAAAGGAAGAGCCTCCTTGTCTATACTTACAAAAGGCACTTCTGTGAGATTGTTGTCCATAAACTTGTCAAAAAAATGCCCCTCTTGACCACACTTAAAACTAGGCCACCCATACACACCCACACCCACCCACACATATTTACTTCCGGTCCACTTCCGGTCTACTTCCGGTCCACTTCCGGTTCACTTCCGGTTCACTTCCGGTCTACTTCCGGTCCACTTCCGGTCTACTTCCGGTCTACTTCCGGTCCACTTCCGGTCCACTTCCGGTCCACTTGTGACCTATTTCTGGTTTATTTATATTGCATCATGCTGTGCAACAAATTATTAGATATGTGTTGTTTTCTGATTGGTTGCTTATGACATAATTTGATGATGTGTTATATTCTGATTGGCCTATTGTTTCAGATGTGTTGTTTTCTGATTGGTTGCTTATGACATAATGTGATTATGTGTTATATTCTGATTGGCTTATTGTTTCAATGCGGTCCGTGCTTAGGGTATATAAAGAGATTTTGCATTGCATATCAGCCAGTATTGTAAGAGCTTTTGAAGAGTAAGGTTGTGTTGTTGCAGTGCTGAACCCAACTGATATTTTTATCCAGCATAGAGTTTTGATTTGAACCCCAAGAAATTTTATATAAATACCAAAGCCAAAAATATTAACATACATATACACATACACACACACACAAAGCACAGAGTTGAACCCAACTGATATTTTTATCCAGCATAAAATTTTGATCTGAATCCCAGGAAATTTTATATAAATACCAAATCCAAAAATATTAAGTGTATATACACATACACACACACAAATCACAGTGCTGAACCCAACTGATATTTTTTATTCAGTATAAAGTTTAGAATTGAAACCCAGGAAATTGTATATAATAAACAACAGCAAAAATGCCGAATCAAAAATATTGTAATCAGTGCAATAAAAATATATCCAGCTCTAATTGGGCCAGACACCAAAAAATTTGTAATCCAGACAAATGCAGAACTCCCACAAAAATATGCCCCAAATGCAATAGAGAATATAGCATGAAATACTTTACATATAAACATAAAGATACTTGCTCAGCACAACCATCCACATCTGCTCAGAAAAGAAAGCACGAAGCACCTGTTAATACCAGAGCAGCAAAGCAGCCACGCCATGAACCCATCCGTAGCAGTTTTAACGGCCAATTAAGGGATCACCGGTTTGTATCAGAGCCAAGATGCGGCATTGAGAATTTCTTGAACAGTATAAATTCTGATCTGCAGGCAATTCTTAATGCACAAAATGGCTCTTATAAGCTATCCCTCAAATTGTTTGTACAATATAAGAAACCAAATGGCACAAAATTTACACAGCCCCACATAACAGAAACTGTACCTGTATATTCAAATTCAAATTCAGACAAAATAATAGGCAATTTGATAGATCAATTAAATATCAAACACTCTGAATTTGCGGCAAAAGAGTCAGGATGGAGCCTATGCGGTTCATCACACAAGCTCTATGTTAATATTTCTGAATTCACTCCATTACAAGGATCTACTTATGTGCCTTTGCCTGCTAATATCAAAAACAAAAGAGCCGTGGTCAATATAAAAAACGCCGACCAGAAATGCTTTTTGTGGTGTATATTAGCTGCTTTGTATCCAGTTTCAAGCCATCCTGAGAGAATAATTTATTACAAACAACATGAGCACGATTTTGATGATGTAATGGAGGGTTTAGAATATCCAATGTCAGTTCAGAATATTGATAAATTTGAAAAAAGGGCCAAACACATCAATGGCAAACAATTATCTATTAATATATTTATTTGTTCCACTGGCAATTGCCCGATAGCACCTCTCAGAATCAGTACAATTGATGATGAATCTGCTATTCCGATTGATCTGCTTTTAATTGAAGGAGATGATACATACCATTATACTCTGATACATAATCTTGAAGCTATAGTCAGAACACAACTAGACAAATCTAATAGAATATTTAAGTTGTGCAGAAGATGTTTAACTGTATTTGATGGTCGAAAAATGGTAAATGGTGTTTGTGAAAAAAATGCAGAAATTGCTAAAAACAAGTTAATTGAGCATCTGAAATACTGTGGGAACCATAAACCTGTTCATATGGTGATGCCCAATCCAAGTGAAAATTGCAAATTCAAAAAGTATGAAGCCTTGTTGGAACACCCAGCATATATTGTCTGTGATTTCGAATCGAATCTCAAATCTCTTGCATTCTGTAGCCCAGATCCCGAAGAATCTTCAAGTACACCATACCAGCTACATGAACCTTCCAGCTTTTGTTGTGTGGTTATACGGGATGGTGTTGTTATTAAAGAATATTCATACAAGGGACCAAATGCCATCAAAATATTTGCACATATAATAGAAAATGTGTGCCGTGACATAGCATCTAACATCTTATTAAAATCAAAGCCTATGTTGCCTTTAACAGAGGAACAGATTGAAGATTTCAACAATGCAGAAAAATGCCCGGTATGTGATTCTGAATTTTCAGATAAAAATATTAAGGTTCATCACCATTCTCATACAGATGGTCGATATAAACAGGCCCTGTGTAAAAGCTGCAATATTCAGATCAAGAGACCAAGATTTATCCCCATATTTTGCCATGGAGCATCCAATTATGATTTTCATCATTTAATCAGGTACGAGGGGTTTGAGAAACAGAATTTAAACATTTTAGCTGAAAATGATGAAAAATATATATCTATTAGCAAGATAATTAAAGTTGATGGTGTTCCTATTCACATAAGATTTCTTGATTCTTACAGATTTTTACCTGCTAGCCTGGCTACACTGGCCTCTCAATTATCTGATGATGACTTGAAAATCACACGTGCAATGTTTCCAAATCTGGACCTGAAATTAATTAGGCGGAAGGGTGTATATCCATATGACTATGTTACAGATTTTTCTAAATTTGATGAGTGTTCCCTGCCACCGCAAGAAGCATTTTACAGCAAAATCAGAGGATCTGGAATCACTGATGAAGATTATCACCATGCCAAGTTGATGTGGAACAATTTAAAATGCAAGACATTTGGTGATTATCACATGGCATATTTGAAACTTGATGTGACCCTCTTAGCTGATATATTGCAGGCATTCAGAAAATCTTCCATGCAAAATTATGGACTGGACCCAGTGTATTTTTACAGTGCCCCGGGCCTAGCATGGTCCGCAACGTTTTTCAATACCAAAATGCAATTGGATCTGATCCACGATCAAGATATGTATCTATTTATGGAGAAATGTATAAGAGGAGGGATGGTGCAATGTTCCCAGAGATATGCCAGAGCAAATAACAAATACATGCCTGATTATGATCCAGCACGGCCATCAAATTATATACTTTATGTGGATGCAAACAACCTCTATGGTCACGCCATGATGCAAAAACTGCCATATGCAGAGCTTGAGTGGGTTGAAGATTTCAATATTGAAGATCTTCAGAATTTTGATGACAGTGAACATGGTCTCATCTTTGAGGTTGATCTGGTATTTCCAGATCATTTGCACAATAAATTTTCTGATCTGCCCCCAATTCCCGAGGTTCAGTGCTCACCTGGCTCTAAACAGAGGAAGCTCATGATGACCCTGGAGCCAAAACAGGGATATGTCACATATTACAAAAACCTACAGTTCCTGATGAAACATGGTGTTCAAGTGACCAAAGTTGGCAAAGTTTTGAGGTTCAGGCACTCAGAATGGTTGAAACCTTATATTGACACAAACACGGAGCTTCGAACATCTGCAAAGAGCCAATTTGATAAGGGCTTGTTTAAATTGATGGTTAATTCAGTGTATGGCAAAACTATTGAAAATGTCAGGAAACATACCGATGTTAAAATAATTACTGACCCCAGCCTGAGCAAAAAATTGGTTGCAAAGCCCAACTTCAATTACAGAAGAATTTATGATGAGTACATGGCACTTTTCAACATGATGAAAACAAAAATCAAATTTGATAAACCTATTTATGAAGGGGCTGTGATATTGGAATCGTCCAAATTACATATGTTAATATTATATTATGATGTGCTGAAACCTTTCTATGGTGATCGTGTAAAATTATTGTACATGGACACGGATAGTTTTATTCTCGATATTCAAACAGAAGATGTTTATCAAGATATGTCACAGCCTGAATTGTTTCAATACTTTGATACCAGTGAACATACAAGAATTCAACCCCACAACAAAAAGGTGCCTGGCAAGTTAAAAGATGAGACACTTGGTGATGTTATTGTGGAATTTGCTGGGTTAAGTGCCAAGATGTACAGTTTTAAAACATGTAGTGCTGTTGTCAAAAAGGCCAAGGGCATTGGCAGAGTGACTGTGGAAAAAGATCTCCAATTTGAAGATTATAAAAATTGCATCAAATCACAGAGTTCAATCAGAACATCAGAAAATAGAATTCAGAGTGAGAATCACTTGTTGACTTCAAATATTGTAACAAAAGTGGCTCTGGACCCACATGATGATAAGAGATGCATTTTGTCATGTGGCACACATACTTTACCTTGGGGGCATTGTGATTTGAAAAGTGGGAAACAATGCCCAATTCCAGAGCATGATTTGAAATAAATAAACATGCCTATGAACTTATTTGGGTTCAAAAAACAGGCTATTATGGAGCTGCCACCACCACAACCCTCTCCTGATTTACAATCTGTAATGTCTAAGCTGAGTGGCTTGTTAATTATTCATCTGAACAGCATACTTACAGATCTTGATGATGAAACAGGTAAAACATTGTACATATTTAACAATAATTTAAATTATTACCAATTACCTGTAGGTGGGCAATTGCAATTTATTACAACCCCTGAGGGTGATGTCAAGATTTCAGTAGGGAGAAATATTTATAGAATTAAGCACTCAAACATGATTTCTGGCACTGTATATACTGTTTCTGCTGGTGACTGCTTATATATTGAGGTCCCTGGATCATATGACAAGCTTATACCCTTTTTTATAGAATTAAGAATCAGATACTCTATAATAAATAACCATTAAAAGAAAATGCCTAATGATATATTTGGCCATACAAGACATGAAGATCACAGTGATGAGATTCTGATGCTTGATGTCAGAGTCAAGAAATTGAGAAGTGATTTACAAGCTTTACAAACTACACTCAATGCCAGTCTTCAATTAGAAATTACAAATTTGCAATCACAATGCATGGACCCTCTTCTTAAAATTGATTCTGAACTCAAAGTGCTGCTTCAGAAATATACTGATTTGGCCACATTGGATAATTTTCAAAGTTTAGAAGAGGCTGTAGCAGCTCTTCAAGCCAAATTTAAGACCCAGGCCACCAATTCTGAGCAATTGAAACAACAATTGGAAGAGCAGATAAATAATGTCCAGACACAACTCCAAACAATTGTCAAAAGCATAAAATCACAAGAAGATTTTGATCTAGTGATTTCCACTCTAAAAGAACAGATTCAGTCACTCCAGATACCTAATCTGGACCCTCTGAACAATGCCATAGCCGAGGTTAAAGAAAAAATTGAGACACTTGAAAATTTTATGAACAATTTGCCATCTTCTGATGCTTTGAATGCAATAACTCGGAGTGTTGCAAATATTAAGCTGCAACTTGAAACATATGAAGATTTTGGAAAAATTCAAAGTTCCATAACCCATCTTGAAGGTACAATAGCAGCAGTGCAAAGTGATTTGGCAAGTGTACTAGAATCTCGCCTGCCCGGGATTGTAGATACACTTGTCAGTGTCCAGCAACAGATCACAAAGCTTGAAAACCTCAACACTGAATCTGAGCTATCTCATTTTCATCACTTGATCGATGGTATCCAAACAAAACTTGAAATTTTACAACAATCAACACCTACTCAGGCAGATATAGCCCTGCTCCAAAATGCTATGCAAAATGTGGCTGATGCTTCTGAATTAAACAATGTGAAATTGGCACTTGAATTTTTGCAGAATACTGTGTCAAATCTCCCCACATCACAGGAACTTAAAAATATTAAGAGGGCAGTGAATCGCATATTGAAATCAGAAGATATCAAGAATATCCAGACAGAGATCAAACAACTCACTCAGACAGTGGCCACTCTACCAACCAATCAACATATTAATGAACTGCATGCCCTGTTTGAGGATATCAGAAGACAGGTCCATGATCTCACTGCTCAAAATTCAAAATTGGCAGTTGTTGAAAATTTGCAACAAATTGTAGCTAATATCAAGCAACAGCTAGGGACCATGGAATCCAATCAAGCAAATGCTCTGTCTGTTTTTGCCACCCAGCTTCAAGAGATTGTGCAACAATACAAGAAACTTGTTGTGGACGTAAAGATCAAGCCAGGCCACGATGATGTTGTTAGGACCATCAATGAGCACCTTGAATCTGTAACAAGCAGATTGCTCACAGCAGAAAAAGAAATAACGGGCATAATCGAGAATCCAAAACATACAGTAATTCTTGAATTGTACAGCATCCCCAACAAAGAATATGATTCACCATTTACACCAGGTGGCAAAATATATATGCTGTCCCCTGCTCAATTTTATTACCAGTTTTTTGTTGGGGGCACACTGAGACCAATCAAGATCAAATATTGGCTTCAACCACAGGCACACCACTACCCTACCTTATCAATAACAAATGCTGATAACAAACCAAAAATCACCAGTGTAGAGTTAGAGGATTTTACAGATCCCAATACATTAGAAACAGCCTATACTGAAGATGATGGCACTCTGGAATTTAAAATACAAATAGGGGACAAATTATATTTAGAAAATCCTGCAGTCTCAGCTGCTGAACACCCTATAGTTGCAATATTCTTGTTTACATATTATGTCTAGACAAATTATTGTTGATGAATTACACAGACAGGCCAGACATAATTTTAAGAGACTCCCAGTAGTCACAAAGGGTATAGATGATTTATGGCAGAGCGACTTGATTGAGTTGTCAAGTGGACAGTTGAAAAACTTAGACAAAATCAACAAGGGCTACAAGTATCTACTCACTGTGATAGACACATTTTCAAAATTTGCCTGGGCTGTGCCACTCAAATCCAAGACTGGAAAATGTGTTACAGAAGCCTTCAGGACAATCATCAATCATTCAGGAAGATCACCGCGCTATTTGCAAACAGATAATGGCAAAGAATTTTATAATTCTGTGTTCCAACAATTTATTAAAAGCCAGTCAATAAAACATTACTCGAGTTACAGTGATCTCAAAGCCTCAATTGTAGAGAGATTCAACAGAACCTTAAAAAATCTTATGTATAAACAATTTACACTTCAAGGTAATTATAAATGGATTAATATTCTTCCAGAACTTCTACATAAATATAACAACTCGGTCCATTCCACAATCAACATGAAACCCTCTGAAGTAACTTCATCTGATGAGCAAAAATTGATCAGAACTGTTTATTATCCTAGATACCAGCCAACAACAAGAAGGGCTAAATTCAGGGTAGGTGATCAAGTAAGAATCAGCAAATATAAGCACTTATTCAAAAGAGGCTTTACAAGAAACTGGAGCACCGAATTATTTACAGTGGTTCAAGTTAAACCCGGGACCCTTAACACATATATAATAAAAGATCACCGAGGAGAAATTCTCAAAGGCAGGTTCTATGAACAAGAACTCAGCAAAACTAAACAGCCTGACACATATCTCATAGAAAAAATTATTCGCAGAAAAGGCAACAAGTTACTTGTCAAATGGCTGGGTCATCCGGAAAACAGCTGGATCGATGCAGACAAAGTAATAATATGAGCACCTGGGATGTTATAAAGAGGCTGCCAGAACCTGAACAGCAGAATAAGAGAAATGGCAAGTTGCTGCCTGATAATATTAGATGTCTTATTGTTGGGCCATCTGCTTGTGGTAAAACTACACTAATGGTTGATAATTTTTTATTGGCACCCAACTGGTTAGACTGGAAAAACAGGCACTTGTATGTCTTCTCTAAGAGCTTGGAACAATTAAAATATCAGCAGCTGATGAAGCTATATGATGGATTGGATATTGCCACTTTTGAATCAGATGTTAAGCCACTTGATGAATGTCTCGATAATTCTGTTGTTGTGTTTGATGACATTATACTGGATAATCAAAACAAGGTTAGAAATTTCTTTACACAGGGCCGGCACAAAAACATTGACTGCTTCTACCTAGCACAGACTTTTTCAAAAATACCGAAGCAGCTGATCCGAGACAACAGCAATTTTATATGTGTGTTTCATCAAGATCATACCAACCTCAAACACATACATGATGAATATGTAGGTGGGGACTTGAGCTACAATGATTTTTCCAAGTTTTGCAGTAGGTGCTGGAACCAGGACAGTTATGGGTTTGTCACAATTGATATGACAAGAACACCTAATACTGGAAAATACAGAAATAAAATCAACGATTTTCTAGACGTTGAGACATAAATAAACAACCATGAAACGACCAGTCATTGATGATCTTAAGTTAAGAGATTATCTTGTAAAAAGATTTAAGGGATGGAAATCAGAGAACCGTGGAATTTATGAAAAACACAAGCAAACAGAACAGCCTGTCATTGATGCTATTAATAATTTAGGTAAGAATATCAAAACTGTTACAGAGCAAAATCAAGATTTGATCACAGAGCTTGTGCCTGTAGCTGCAAGGAACATATTAGATTATCCATTCACCCCACTTTCCAGTATTCATACACCTAGTCCTGTTGCCCCTCGAAGAATTGAAGCTACTCTGGATCCTATTGAATTGGGTCTTCTTGCTCAAAAATATTTAACCACACCTAAAGACAACAAAGATGAGGTGTTTGGCTTATATGCCGACACAGAGCTTGATGGCAGCATCATTCATAGAATCGGTAATTTCAGAGTAACTTTTATGGGGGATGATATAATTGTATATTCAGAATCTCGTCTCGGAGAAAAAGGTGCTTTTGTTAAGTACCCCGGCACACCTGGGTTGTGGGAACTGATGACTAGGAAAAGGCCTGGCAGCTATACAGATCAAGATTATGAGCATTACAAAGAAATATTAATAAAATCAGATGCTCTGTACCAGAACAATGATCCCACACAAAAAAGAGTCAAGTCTAGCAGTGGAGCAAAATACAATAATTTAATCAAGCCCATATGGTCACAGATCAAGACAGGCAGTGGGATCAAACAATACAACACACTGCCCAAAGAATTTGTGTGGGTTGATGATGTCAGGAAACTTGTAGATAGGTTATTGGTGATAGCTGGGGAGGAAAATGCTGGCAACCACAATTTTTACAATGAAAAGGTTGGAATTATGGACATGATAAGCACAAAATTGTCTAATTTTATAGTGAATGACCCTAAAGGGATTGGATATCTCATAAAAATTATTAATACTCTACCACCCAAATTTTGGAATGTTTCTGAGGGTCGGGGCCTTGTTAATGATATTATAAACAAGCTGCCATTTGAACTACATATTCCAGGCTATCAGTATTGTGGTCCAGGCACAAAATTGGACCATAGATTAAACAGAGGTGATCCTGGTGTTAATCCTTTAGATGCTGCTTGTAGAGACCATGACATAGCATACAACACACATTCTGATCTAGACAAGAGACATGTTGCAGACAAGAAATTAGAAGAGGCTGCATTTGGTAGATTTGTAAGCAAAGATGCTTCTTTGAGTGAAAAAATAGCAGCATTGGGAACCACCATAGCTATGAGCACCAAACAAAAACTGGGGTGGGGGTTGTGAATATGTATATAATAAACCTACGATGAAGGCCAAGGGTGTTATGTATCAAATACCTTATGCAGGTCTCAAATCTCTTAAAACTATTGATAGCCTCTTGACCAAAAAGCAGCGCAAGAAAAAAAATTCTTGTCTTGCAAAGGGGCATGGTATGAAATTGTTGCTTAGCACCCCCCAATTAAAAAAATTACAGCAATCAAGAAAAAAATCACATGTGGGGGGATTCATATTTACCATCCCGGCCATCTTAGCTGCTCTCGGGGCTGTTGGGAGCTTGGCTGGGGGATCAGCTGCCATAGCAAAAACAGTAATAGATGCCAAAAAGAATAAGGCAGAATTAGATGAGCAGAAGCGACATAACCTGGCCATGGAGAAAAAAGGCAAAGGTGTTAAGAGAGCCATGAATAAGTTTAAAAAAAACAAGTGCCGCTTACAAACCAAGATATTGAAGCTTTAATCAAACCACTGGGCATCAAACATTTTAGAGGTGTGTACATGTCTGATTCTTTACCAGAACAACCACTCAACAAAGAGTGTGGCATTGTTAATTTGGATGAGTACAAAAATCAGGGCACTCACTGGATCTGTTATCTTAAATATTTAAACGATGATGCATTTGTGTTTGATTCATTTGGAGGTGTTCCACCTGAAAATTTAATAAAATATCTAAAATCAGCTAATCTTTATTACAATAATGCCCGTGTTCAAAACTTCAAAGATGTTAATTGCGGACATTTGTGTTTATCTGTTCTCAGATACATGTCTCAAATAAATAAACCATCAATTGAAGATTTTCAAAAAGCCTTGTGGTATCTGAAACATCATGGGGGTATTCCATCTCACCAGCCAAAATTCAATATTGAAACTCAAATTGCATGATGACATAGTGTATCCCAAAACAATAGCTCTCAGAGCATTTTACGGCATGTACTTGATCCCAAATATTACGCACCACAACAACACAATTGCAGTAGGGGATCAAAAAATTGTCATCACTCCAGGGCAGTATAATCTGTCCACTCTAAATGCTCACTTACCCAGAGGTGTGGTGTTAAGTCAAAATTCTGTCACTCACAGAGTAGAGATTGTATCTGCTACAGAAACGGTGCATCTGGGTACTATAGGAGAGCTGTTAGGATTTGAGAACAACACAAAACTCGAACCGGCCATCAAACACACTGCTATGAATATACCTAAATTCTTGGCCATAGAGACTCTGAATATTCACTGTAATGTGGCTGAGGGTATGATCACCAAATCAAATGGCATAGGCACTCACAAACAAACCGGCGTCATTGCAACATTCAAACCTAATTCCGAATTTATGGAGCCAATCATCTACAATCCATCCCCAACATTATATTTTCCTGTGTGCCATAATAGAATAGATTACATTGAGTTGATGGTCACTAATGAAAAAGAAGAATTAGTTGATTTTGCTGGAGCCACAACAACTGCTATCATAGAGATTAATATTTAAATAAAAATACATACAATGGAAAATATTGAGAGTTATGAGCTACAATCATTCCCCCCAAACAGGAGGACATTTGCAAATTTAAATCAACCCAACACGGAGGTTGAGGTTGATCTTGATGTAGGGGATGGCTTTATACACCCCCACAGAGCAGATCTATACATCAAATTTGATGTTGTAAAGCTCGATGGAACAGATTACCCGGCAAATTCAAATATAAGATTGGTAGACAATTTTGTGCCGCATCTGTTCTCTGAAATTGAGATCAGAAAGCATGGTGTTGTTATAAACAGAATAGATTATCCCGGCATTACCTCCACAGCTTTGGCCACTCTAAAATTATCCAAAACCGAGGCTTCTTACTACAAAATAGGCGGATTTGAAGCTGGTGATAAAATATTATCCAAGAGCCACACAGTGCTGTTCCCCATGCGCCTGTTGCCAGGATTCTTCTCGGATTACAAAGATATTATGTGGAAGGGTGGTTTAAGAATTACATTTAGAAGAGCTGCCAATGATAATAATGCTTTGATGAGGTACAGCACATTAAACCCTACAGGAGAAGCTCTGCCCAATACCTTACCTGATGAGGGCAAGTGCATTATTCAGACTATGGAGTTAAGAATCCCCGTTGTTGAGTATGAAGCCAGTTACGCTCTTAAATACAAAGCAGATATCCTAAAAAATCCACAGGTTCCTCTTCAATTTTACACATATCAATGCGTACAGAAGCCTGCCTCTGGTACTTATTATGAATTTGATGCCACAAATTCATTCTCCAGTATTCAATTTGACATGCCTGATTTTGTGGTGGTACTGTTTCAGACTGGGAGACACAACAATCAGGAAAAAAATTCAAGCAAATTTGATAACTGCAACATCAAGAATATATATCTTAAAAATGGCAGAAATGAGGTATTTCCTAGAGAAAATTACAATTTAGACATGTCCAAGGATGATTTCCTCAAATTATATGAGGCTTTTTCGGCTTTCAAACGTGTCACTACTGGCAATACTGACATGTATTACACACCAGATGAATTCAAGGCACGGAGACCCATGTTTGTAATCAACACTTCAAAAAGAAAACAAGTTGTGGTGAATGACAGGACAAACATTAAAATTATCTGTGAATTCCACGAGGCTTTACCTGATGACACCATTTGTAGTGTCATTCTCATAGGTGAAAAATCATATGTTTATGATGTAAGAAATGAGAGAGTCACGGAGCAATTCTAGAGGGTCTCTGCATATTGTATTGTCTTAGTACTAGATATGCAAGATGAGCCTGGTGGCTAATTGAACTCAAACCGGAAGTGGACCGGAAGTGGACCGGAAGTAAACCGGAAGTGGACCGGAAGTAGACCGGAAGTGGACCGGAAGTGGACCGGAAGTAGACCGGAAGTAGACCGGAAGTGAACCGGAAGTGGACCGGAAGTAGACCGGAAGTGGACCGGAAGTAAATATGTGTGGGTGGGTGTGGGTGGGTGTGGGTGTGTATGGGTGGCCTAGTTTTAAGTGTGGTCAAGAGGGGCATTTTTTTGACAAGTTTATGGACAACAATCTCACAGAAGTGCCTTTTGTAAGTATAGACAAGGAGGCTCTTCCTTTCCGAAAAAGCTCTTCCTTTCTGAAAAATTCTTGAGGGCATTTTTACAAAAATCTTGGATTAGGCAAGGGTTCCACACTTGAGCAAAAAGCTCATATGGGCATGTTGAGCTAGTTTTAAGTGTAGCAAAGCTGCTTGAGGGGAGCTCTTCCTTTCTCGTCCTGTCCATAGCACAAATCCCACTACTATAATGGAAGGGTTCCCCGACGGTGTGGTAGTAATGAAGGGCAGGGGTAGAAAAAAAACAACCTAATTCAGGCATCAGCCCATTTTTCTCAAGTCAGGATTTTTTTCAATTCAATTTTTTTAAAATACGGACTAACAAAGCCATAAATCCAACTAAGATAAGCTACGAAGTGGGATCTTAAAACACTTAATTTAAACAAGACAAAGACAAAAGACAAGACAAAAGCAACTAATTCTTGGGCCAGAATGGACATCTTAAAGTAGGATCAACTGGTAACAGCATGAATAACTATGCAATACATTCTAATATATGGCCGACTCGACTCGACCATATCGCTGCAATTTTAAAAATATACTAGCAACAGTGCAAAAATTTATAATGGCATGTTTATTATTCTGATTTTTATGATACACGTGATACAGAAAACATAAAAAGTAATAATAAACACATACACTGTACTCGTTATTAAAAAGAAAGGTAATTTCCGTAACTGAACTCGAATTAAGGGGGGGAGAAGAAGGAACTGAATTTTAAAATTCAGGCGCCCTGTATTTTTCTCCCCAGATCAAGGTGTACAGTGTTCTATTACTGTGGACGCACACATTGTAGGCCCAATCTCGATTGGCCCATCTGTGCATAAAGTGGGCTTAAACGATGGACACACTGAATAGAAAGTGCAAACTTTGTACACTTTAGTGATACTGAGCGTATTTTTCAAATGGCAGCCAGAAAGCAACTGATGTATTCTTGATTTTTATTTTTGTTAATTCGCGTCGCTTTTATGCCAGACTTGGCTAATCGAAACGATGTGATCAGTGATATGATGAAAAAAGATGAAGGGACAATAACAAACACACATGTCGACCTTGGTGGCGTTGTTGACACAAGAGCGCTACGATGCCAAGGGTCCCGGGTTCGAATCCCGGCCTGGGCATGGGTGTTCTGTATGAGTATCGCTTCTACAGCTTCATCACTAGAGCCCGGAAGTTCAGGCATTTATTTTCGTTAAAATAGGCAGGCAAAAAGGCATTTATAATGTGGTAAATAGGCACTAAAAATGAAAAAAAGGGCAAAATAAACCGAAAAAAGGCACATTTAGAAGTCGCTTACTTTTATCTATAATTTCTGGCAAAATGTTAAAATCAAAATTGGGAGGAGCATTTCAATTTTCTCCGTCTTGATTGCACATAACTACAAGGTGCTTTTTAAGTTCTAAACATTCATTGATAGTCGTCTGTCAGAGAGAATGTTTCTCATAATAGAAAATGATCTTTCTACTTCGACAGAAGTTATTGGAGCATACATATAACAAGCTAATGTAGCTGGACTCATTTTGGTAACAGCATTTTCACCTTTTAGAATATCACAAATTGTTTTCAATTGTTTCAAGTCCTCATTTGCACTCACTACATGTTATCACTTTTCCGCAACAGCTGACCCCTTTTCTCCTGGCACTTCCATCATCTGCTGCATAGATTCCTCGAAGATTTTCGTGGATGCAATAATTGTAATTGTCTCTGGCAATGCACCATAATGTGCAAAAGTAAACTTGAATAGCACAGGAGTTTTTTCACTTCACGAATTGAAGCCGCTTCATTTTCTGGAAGAGCATCATCGATCACCTCACTGATTTTTTGAAGGTTGTTAGCATAATATATAGCTGCTGATATCCAGGTTCCCTATCTCGTCAAGACTGGTTGCTAAGATAAACTAAGCTCAATCGCAACTTCCTGAAATTTTCGGGTTCGAGAGGGAGATTTCAGAAATATTTTCTTTGTGTTCGAAATCAACCTGTCCACTTCAGCTGTCAATCGTGCACAAGAAATGTTAACCGAAAGGCAATATCCTGACTCAGCATGAAATACTTTTTTCTCACACTTTTCTCCTTCAGCAATGTTGAAACATGCGTGAGTTCAATATTACTTAAATAAGGCGAAAATTATTCACATAATAAACGGAAGAAAAATAAATGCCAACAACGTTTTTTGGGAGAAAAATAATTTATATCCACATTTTTTTTTAAAAAAATGTCAAATTTCATTGAAAAAGGCAAAAAAAAGGCATTATAATTAAAAATAGGCAGTGGGGTCCCAAATAGGCAAAATAGGCAAAATGAAAAGGCTTCCAAAACATTCGAAACAACATAAGAAACGTATATCCGGAAAAATTTTATCAATATATGTAGTAGATAAAAAGAGGCATTTTGCCTAACTTCCGGGCTCTATTCATCACACATCCTCATGGCCGCGATTAGCCAAAAGTGGCAGAAAAGCGACGCTAAATAATAAAAAACAAACATGGAAAATATGCAACAGAAGCTCCGAAGATCTTGCCGAGAGTCCAGACGCCAGAGCCTCGTTAGTCTGCGAACTGCAATCCAGAGTGTAACCCTGGATTGCTTGATGAATTTTACTTCAGTTTTCTGCTACTTTTGGTTGATGAGGATAAGAGATAACATGATGAAATTGATAAAGGGCACACGGTATTGTCCTTTCCCTTTACTACTACAGAAGAGATTGATGACTAGTGAAAATTACGCGCTGTATTATAATTAGTAATACTTAATATCAAAATATTTACATAAACATCAAATTATGTAAAATACGGGGGACACGAGTCTGCTGGAATTTTCTTCCCTTTTACGGAAATCGTGGTAGTCAGCTCGCCCAACCGGGAATTTTCAAAAATCCAATGTTCATATTCTCAATATTTGGTCTAAATAATGTTTATTAATATAATCAATTTGTGCAAGTGAAAGATATTTCCATATTGTTATTTTGCGTGTGGTGAACGATTGGATTTATTCTGTAGAACGTCAACAATATATCTGCTCAGTTTAGTATCAGAAATATAAAAGCATGCCGTAAGAAAGATTTTATTTATACTGTTATGTTAATCAGAGCAATTTAAAATACGAAAGTATGAAAGAAAAATTAGTGACTATACAAGAAGAACTCAAATGTGTAAAGATTTTCTGTCAGAACAATCGATTGATTGATTAATTGATTGATTTAGTTTATTTTACTTCGCGTTTTGTGCCTCTTGGCTAATTTGCGAGGATGGGGATGAGTGATGAAATTGATGAATAGACATTCACAAACAAACCAAGCCCGAGCGGGATTCGAACCCGGGACCCTTGGCGTCGCAGCGCGATGCAGAACAATCGAATTTACAAGGCACAAAAGAAGAAGATGGCAACATACTCTGCTAAGTCCCCTCGCAGCAACATCTCCCTGTAGAGGGAAAGCCAACATGAATGACATAATGCAGTGGTTCCCAAAGTGTGCGCCGCGGCGCCCTGGGGTGATGTGGCTGGCTCACAGGAGCGCCGCGAAATGTTCCAATATTTTCACTGAAATTGTACTTGCTTCTTAGTGTCTCTCTCTCTCTCTACTCTACACATGGTTTTAGTACTTTTTACACATAAAATGTTTCTAAATTTGAAATATGTGTTTATTTTCTTAAGGCAAGCAACCTAACCACAGTAACTGAGCGTTGCAAGTGTTTGATAGGCCTACATTCTGACTTGGGCGTCGCGGAAAAATCCCGAAACATTAAGGGCGCCGTGAAACTAAAAGGTTTGGGAAACCCTGCTTAATGTATAATTATAAAACAGTATTAAGAATTTAGTTCACACTGGAAAGCAAAATGTAGTGATAAACTGTATATAATAATAATAATAATAATAATAATAATAATAATAATAATAATAATAATAAAGGAGCCGGAACGGTTCGTTGCCATTTGTGATCAGCCGCAACGGGAAGGTTACAGTATTCAAGAACGGCAACGCCCTTCGCATCCGCTCCGGTACATTTTGAGCTCGGCTTTTATCCATTTCGAAAATCATCACGGATATTTTCTTTGTGAAAAAGGTAATCCCTACATCATGCTATCGAAAACATATGGAATTGTGATGATGAAGGGTGTCACTTTTACGCGACAAGATAAACACGTAATGATGAATTTTCATTTTTTTTTGTGCAATGTATTTTTTAAAAATTATTTTGCGCACATGTCGCGTGCGTTTGGAGGGAATAATGCCTGCCCCCCCCCCCCTAGCCCCTACCCAACTACGCCTATGCCGGGTTTCAAACTCGGGAGCCCTGGCGTCCTAGAGCGCTCAAATAACCCACTCCGCCACGTAGGTCGTCTGTACTACGTGGAAGTGAGGTTGAAGTGCGTACGGGGAAGTTCGAGAAGCCCGACAAAAAGCAGAGAGATGAAATGAAAGCTTCAGAGCATTAATTAACGTAATCATTCTGAACTGGGCACTTTGGAATTCCGGTACCAGTGTTCAAAAATGCCCGATCCACGTCAAGTGCGGTACGGGCGAAAGGCACCCGTTGCTTATCACAGCTGAGATCCGATAGCTGGCGGTTGGTTCCCCGAAATCAGTTCAACCTCAAGGTCGCCCCACACTCTCCCCTTTCTGCACCAATCGATACTCCCGGTGACGACATCGCGTTACGCAACTCACGCTCGCAGGGTTGCAAACTCACGTCACTATGATCAACGTCGGTCTTCACACTGGGCACAGCTTACAAAGCTTCCGCACGGTTACGTCACATCTATACGTGCTGGTGCTCAGATGAAACCTAGGAAATCGAAGACTGAGTTTACCACCAGGCTATCCGGAAATTACAGGTTACACCGGTTGCAAATCGTATTTTTATTTTATTCTAACTTTTTTTTAAGGAATGGAACTGTACTAACGCAACAAACGATGTCATTTGCTTAATGGTGTTTATTTTTCAATCCAGCCTACCTCCGTGGCAGAGTCGTTAGAAAAACGCGTTACGACGTCGGTTGTGCCTGTTTCGATTCCCGGCCTGAGCATGGGTGTTCTTTATCAGCGTCTCTTCATCAATTGCATCATATCATCACTCATCCTCATAGTCGCGACTAGTCAAAAGTGTTACAAATCGACGCTAAGTGACAAAAATTCACAATATTTTACTCCTTACCCTCTCATTGCCGAAAATTGAGCGAATGAACATGTGATGGGCGGTTCTGCTACATTTACTTTTGCCGCCGGCTGTACAAGTAACACTAGCAACTGGTAGCAATATATGTCTCATGCATATGTCGTATGTGCAACGTACAGTCATGTTCAAAAAATCTGTCGCATGGATTTTTTCTAAGTCCAACGTCTTACGAAATTATGTTGGTAGCTCTGAAAACAAGGAAGTGTTGTGGAATATACGATCCTCCAATCAGAGTGAAGTTCGATTCGGAGGAGCAGGAGGCGTGACTCACGGTCTTGTCCACAGGAAGTTCAACCAATGCAGCATTTCCAAATTTGAGATAACGTCCCCATTGGTTAAATGTTTAAATAATGCGAATCGGCAGAAAGGTTGAGCAAAAGTTTACTTTGTCGTTTTAATTGCCATTAATCGTTTCAAATTAGTATTAAATTGTCCCAATTATAGTTCACGAACTTAATATAATGTATTCATGTATGTGTTTGACAATTATATATCACTCATTAGAACAATTTTCACATTGTTTTCACTACGTGAGATGACATTTCATTTACATTTACGATAAAATAGTGGTTTGGGTGTAATAACAGTTTTCATTAATTAATTTAGAGATGCATTTTTATTTGTTGAGTTAATGATTAGGTTAATTCGTTATTTCTCGCGAAAAGAGGGAACTCAACTTGTATTATTGAGGTCAAGAGTTCGTTTTAACATCACTTTTTGCACACATAGCCTAATCACGACTCGGGATACATTTAAATTGGAATGTGAAACATTATGCGACCTGACTGGAACTCGGAAAAGGACACACTGATTACAAGACGTCGATACATTACCGCTTGGTCTGGCGAACGCCAATAATAATGAGGGGTTGTGGGAGTGGGAGAGGGGTGACGGAAAGTAGAAAATAAATAGTATTTGTGGGGGTATTTAATGTTATATTTATACAAATACAAACCTAAGAAAATATTTATTTTGATACATGTGTGTGTGGGGTGGGGAAGGGGGAAAAGAGAGGGACAGAAAGATATTGGGAGAGATGGGACGAAGAGGTGGTTGTGGAAAATGTTTTATTTCACGTTCAATAATAAAAACAATCAAATCGATGATGATTATCTTATAAATACCATATTTAATGTAAATTTGTTTTAAAAATGGGGGCGGGGAGCTGTTTGATTTACGTTCAGTGCAGGATAACAAGTGAAGACACACAGTGGTTCGTATCTCACTTTAAACTGTAGGTCCAGGCCCCATTACCCTATCTGTGTATAACGTGGATTTAGAATTCAATAGAAAATAACGTCGATCTAGTATTTTGGATTTTAGATGTGTTGGGACCACTAAAATTTCCAATTCTTATAATAAGAAATATGTCCTCATGTTACCATTTTGAAAGACAGAGAGTTAATTGTATAATCTTTAGTTGTTAGTTTCAAAGAAGACTAATTCAAATAGTAACAATGGGAACGAATAAAGCTTACGAAAAGTTTTTGCCGCCGTGGGGATTTGAACCTACGACCATTAGAGTGACAACCCAGTGCGATAACCACTACCCCACGAGTTCGTTCCTTCTTATGGCATGATTATGAGTTAAGACCAATTCGTTCAATATGCATTAGAAATATAATCCCCACTCGCCTCTTTATAAACAACACACCCAAACGATCCTTTGTAGCAAATGAAATAAAGGTGGTATGAATGTCACAAAACTTTGAAGCAAAATCTACTATATTTACGACGCAATCGTTTTACATGGAGAGGCTACAGCTTCGAAAATTGAGGTTCCAGCGTGCACTAGCCAGTAATTTCCGAGAAAAAAACTTCAATTTTTTTAATGATGGTAAATTGGTTCGGTGATAGGCGATCAGTATTACACGCCGAAAATTGTAGGTTTGACTTCTGTTCGATTACCCCTATTATTATTATATATAGCAACTAAGTATTGTTTTTATTAATAATTTAAAGAAATAAAAATGTTATATATATATATTTTTTTGAAAATAACGCTCCTTTCTAATGATTTTTCAATGTTATTTTTGAAAATAATTTTTCAGAATATGTTTTTGAATTTCTCATAATTTTACTACGATTTGCATAAAAATGATCCATGTGTCATATTCGACGAAATGTCATGTACAGCGAAAGCTATTCATTTTTATTTTAGGGACAATTATCAAGAAACAAAACAAATAAATACTATTGACATCCTTTTGTGAATAGTATTTATTTTACATTATTTTTTGTTCACCATGCATAGTTGTATTCTTGTAAAAAGCATGAAAAACAATATATTCTCTACATTTCGCAAAGCAAATAAGATACGAATTTTCGTAATAAATAAAATGCAATAAATAATTTTTCGGTTCAATAAGAAATAAAAATCGCAGAGTTAACCGAACGGTGAATCGAACACAGAATTTTACAACCCATAAAATGCCTTGTAGCCTTTGCAATGAAGTGATGTAGATTCAAGTAATAAAATTTCATGCAAAATCGCACGTTATAAGATTGTTCAAATATATTAAATCAATGTGTCCATAAGTTATTATACTGTCAGCCATTTGGCACATCTCGTTACAAAATCTCAGCACATCACCATTCACTAGTTAATCGAATTGAATATTTTTTCAAGTCTCATATCACGTGAGATGTAAACTCAATTCAATTCTCTCATTGTATGTAACTTGTATGTTGAGCTCATGTAGAAATATCAATTATGAGCTCTAAGCTAAATTTGACGCTACAATCGCTTGATCAACTCTTGCGTCTCGCTGCCAGACATTCTACGTTCCTGTTTGCTCCAGGTCGCTTCTGCATTTCATTATCATTGTTTTTACCCCTGTTTCATTCTCATCGTCGTTATAAACCTACGTAATTTCTACTTTGATTTTTTGATTTTGAATTGATTTAGTTTATTTTACTTCGCGTTTTGTGCCTCTTGGCTAATTTGAAGATGGGGATGAGTGATGAAATGATGAAATTGATGAATGGACATTCACAAACAACCAAGCCCGACCGGGATTCGAACCCGGGACCCTTGGCGTCACAGCGCGATGTGCTAACCACTCGGCCACAGGGTCGGGCGTAATTTCTACTGTTTACAGTAGAGAGATACTGATATCAATTGTAGTACTCTACTCGAAATCAATGATTTCCTACTAAACACTTTCAGTAGGCCTAATGTGTAATTACAGTTGAGGAACCACAAGTGAAATATTCTCTTCAGTACTACATGTAATATTGCATGTAGTGTTTGAATTTGAATTCAAAATTTTGGGTGCGTCAGTACTTAGGCTATCTTGCACCTGTCACTTTATACGGGGTCCAGTCCCTTACCAGAACTAAAATAACATAACTGTAACGTCGTGTTGTAACTAACATATTAAAATATTCTGAATTCGGTTAAAAGCTGAGGCTGTAAAGAGGCACTCAGCACCCACAAGGACCAAACACAGGACAACACAGAAAATTATACTGGCCATGGGGCCAGTCGCCAGAACCTCGTTCGTCTGCAAACTGAAGTCCAGGGTGTACTACGTGGAAGCAACAATTGGGTGTACATACTTCGTGGAAGGTCATCCCTTACACCCTTGTAGTGTGTTTAGCTCAGCATGTTAGCTGTAAATATTCCTCCTCACTAACAATTTGTTTTTATATCTATTTAAAATTTAAACCAACCTCACTTCCATGTAGTACACCCTGAACTGCATTTTGCAGACTAACGAGGCTCTGGTGACTGGACCTACTGTTAGTATAATCTTTGTAGGACTGCGTGTGTGTTGTCCTTGTTTGTGCTGACTGTCTGTCGCTTTACAGGCTCAGCTTTTAACCCAGGTAAGGATATTTTAGTTTTCAGACACGCTTTTATTTTTGTCATGATAAGGGGCTGGACCCCATATAGCGTGACGGGTGTAAAATACCCTAAGTTTTCAGGCACACACATTGTAATTCAAATTTAAAAAATCTTAACATAGATGTTTCAAAACACCTATTGATCTACTGAAACCAGTACAGTAGAGAAACTGCAAGTGAAATTAATTTATTCAGTATAGTGTATAATATGTTAAGTTTAATATTTTGGCTGTAAATATTAATTTCATACCCCCTTATTACTTTTTGTATTTATATCTTTTTGAAAATCTGAACACAGTAGATGTTTCAAAACACCTATTGATCTACTGAAAACAGTAGACAAAAGTTTCATTGGAGTAAGTAGAAAAGAGTCAGGAAATAATACCCAGAAGTCAACCATTATGAATTAATGTTACATACTTTTTGTTATTTCACTTTCCAAAACCTAGGAGCTCGAAATAATACATGGCATGCGATTTACTAGACAGTCTGCTTTTCTGTGATTGATTCGTCGTGCCCAGTCGGGGATTTCAAGGTAAAAGGGGAAGGGGAAGAAATCCACCACAGTACCATGACGTATGAAGTAACATGTTCACAGGCATCCAATACAACTGATAAGGGTTCACCTGACCTTGGAAGTGTGGGAAACACGTTTCACGCTGGTTTCCAGAATGCTGTGGCTAAATCTGGAACTAACGGTGGAATAAGAAATAGTTTGTAACATTTAACAATGACATTTCGCATTTACAAAATATGAGATTTGTAGACTTTGATTTATTTATTATAGTAGACGGTAGAGAATTACTTACCACGAAAGTCAAGTTCTAAATTGCAGACATCAAAATCTACTCCAGGTTGTAAATACATTTGTGGTAGACAGCAGATAGGTTAATAAGACTTACAAGATTGCTAACGACTCGTAAGACAAACGTTCAACGAAGGTTATTGAGTGAGAAAATGGGAAATTGTTAAAAATAGCGGCCTAGTTGAGTGAAGATCGAAGGTTCGAATCTCTTATAGAACCGGCTATTTTTTTACATTAATTTTTGGTGCATAATATATTTAATGTATTGTCGACATTTATAAGAAACAAAATATGAAAACTCTCCTCCTCCGTAACGGTGCGGTCTAAGACTCTGTGCTTTGGTCTCGGACTGCAGCGGGACGGCATGGATTCGAGTCATCCTGGGTTCTCGGCCTGTTATCTGTATAGGACCGGTGGCAACCCACCAGCGTGAGGAAATTTGGGAGCTACAAGTGACTGGTGTAACCTGGTTTCAGATATCTTCTATAACGGCTGAGGGTTCGACGTGCTGAGCAACGTCACCTCGTTGCCAGTTGAAGATAACTCTAGGTAGGATTGTGGAAGGGAGACTGACAGTCGGGAGATAGCCCATGGCCCTTCGAGGTTTTAAAATATGAAAACTATTCCTTCCGTAAATCTAATTTCTCGTCATTGTCACGTGAGATTTCTTTTCAGTATGACTCCTGCAATACTAATTAGTAGAGGCACATATTTTTGGTAAATAAAAAAGCAAAATTTCGATACAGAAACGGAGTCAATTTCAGGTTCAAAAGCGGTAAATAAAATAAAATATCGGTGTTATAGCGGTGAAAAATTGGATGAAAAGTGGTATATAAAAAGACATTTTGGTTTTAAAATTGTGAATATAATCCTAAATTTGATTTAAAACCTACACTTATTCCACTGAATTAACTTTCACTTCTAATAGCACATTTATGTAGTTATCAGAGTATTAAGTTTATTTCTGTGTAAAGAAGTCCATTTTTGCCTCTCCAATATTAACAGCAGAATTAATCAATTTTCCGGGAATTGCATAACTCTTAGGATAATTCAGACCTCAGAAGGTGTCATGTCGGTGAATAAACCCTAAATTTCGTGTTTAAGAGTTAATTTCGCATTATTTCGTGACAAAACATGGTCACAAAATGCATCACACACCTTTCAAAAACATGAAAAATTAACACTACAATGTGTTTTTTCACATTCCGTTTTTTCGTCACAAACGAAATATGCATGCCCCTACTAATTAGTTCCTAAGTAGGATAATGAGATGGACAGAGAGATATTAAAGTATGAGTTTACTGTTTATAAAATAAGCATTAAAACATTTTTATATTCACATAAACTAAACGAAACCCACAGCGCTACAGCCCTTTGAAGGGCCTTGACTTACCTACCGACTGCTGGTCTCCCTCCCACACTGTTCCTCCGTCACCTGTTATAGCGTGGAGATCTTAGACCAGTATTGGGGTGACGGGTGATCAGCCCGACGAACCCCCAGCCGTTATTGTAGGTCTTCTTGACCGGGTTACGCTCAGTCACTCGGAGCTTCGCAACTTCCTCACGATGGTGGGTTGCCACCGGCCCTATACGTAGGCCGAATAAATTCCGACCAGAGCCGGATTCGAACCTACGCCGTCCCGCAGCGAACGAACTCAAGACGAGTGAACGCCTTAACCCGCTCGGCTACGGAGGAGGACTTTATATTCACATACCTCTTTACAAATTCCTGAGCACGTCACTAGAAATGAACCAATCTAGTGCACACCGTGTTGTTTATAAAGAGGCGGGTGGGGATTATATTTCTAATGCATATTGAACGAATTGGTCTTAACTCATAATCATGCCATAAGAAGGAACGAACTCGTGGGGTAGTGGTTATCGCACTGGGTTGTCACTCTAATGGTCGTAGGTTCAAATCCCCACGGCGGCAAAAACTTTTCGTAAGCTTTATTCGTTCCCATTGTTACTATTTGAATTAGTCTTCTTTGAAACTAACAACTAAAGATTATACAATTAACTCTCTGTCTTTCAAAATGGTAACATGAGGACATATTTCTTATTATAAGAATTGGAAATTTTAGTGGTCCCAACACATCTAAAATCCAAAATACTAGATCGACGTTATTTTCTATTGAATTCTAAATCCACGTTATACACAGATAGGGTAATGGGGCCTGGACCTACAGTTTAAAGTGAGATACGAACCACTGTGTGTCTCCACTTGTTATCCTGCACTGAACGTAAATCAAACAGCTCCCCGCCCCCATTTTTAAAACAAATTTACATTAAATATGGTATTTATAAGATAATCATCATCGATTTGATTGTTTTTATTATTGAACGTGAAATAAAACATTTTCCACAACCACCTCTTCGTCCCATCTCTCCCAATATCTTTCTGTCCCTCTCTTTTCCCCCTTCCCCACCCCACACACACATGTATCGAAATAAATATTTTCTTAGGTTTGTATGTGTATAAATATAACATTAAATACCCCCACAAATACTATTTATTTTCTACTTTCCGTCACCCCTCTCCCACTCCCACAACCCCTCATTATTATTGGCGTTCGCCAGACCAAGCGGTAATGTATCGACGTCTTGTAATCAGTGTGTCCTTTTCCGAGTTCCAGTCAGGTCGCATAATGTTTCACATTCCAATTTAAATGTATCCCGAGTCGTGATTAGGCTATGTGTGCAAAAAGTGATGTTAAAACGAACTCTTGACCTCAATAATACAAGTTGAGTTCCCTCTTTTCGCGAGAAATAACGAATTAACCTAATCATTAACTCAACAAATAAAAATGCATCTCTAAATTAATTAATGAAAACTGTTATTACACCCAAACCACTATTTTATCGTAAATGTAAATGAAATGTCATCTCACGTAGTGAAAACAATGTGAAAATTGTTCTAATGAGTGATATATGATTGTTAAACACATACATGAATACGCTCGTGAACTATAATTGGAACAATTTAATACTAATTTGAAACGATTAAAGGCAATTAAAACGACAAAGTAAACTTTTGCGCAATCTTTCTGCCGATTCGCATTATTGAAACAATATTTAACCAATGGGGACGTTATCTCATATTTGGAAATGCTGCATTGGTTGAACTTCCTGTGGACAAGACCGTGAGTCACGCCTCCTGCTCCTCCGAATCGAACTTCACTCTGATTGGAGGATCGTATATTTCACAACACTTCCTTGTTTCAGAGCTACCAACATAATTTCGTAAGACGTTGGACTTAGAAAAAATCCATGCGACAGATTTTTTGAACATGACTGTACATGAAGATTGGGCCTCCCCGATTGCATGGCAGTAACGTCGTCGCATTGTAATTAAGGAGTTCAGGATTCGAATCCCGGTGGAGCTACATAAGTGGTTCGGATCCAACTTTAAACAATCCTGACTGTCCTATCTGTGCGCGAAGCGTACTTAAAAGAAATAGATTATACTGCTTGCATAAACATTACGCTTTTTAGATACAGGCTTTTGACTCCTCCTTTAGTGCTCCCCTGTGCTTAGCACCACGCCACGAAGGCGTATAGGGGGTGTGGGGGTAACGCCCCACACTTTCTTTATCCGGTCGTGAGTGGAGGTGATGTGATCAGCATCACGCCCTTGACCGCCTTTACCCAGGGTTTCTCCCAGATACCCATGTTATTCGACGCTGGGTGGGCGCCGGGGAACTGAGACACAAAAATACCTATAACTAAGATAGATCTCTCCCTTGCTGATACAATTTCAGTTATTTTACGCTTCTTTTTTTTATCGGATTAAATGCGACGATGGGATGAAAGGGTGAACTTATGGAATATATAATTAGGCTTATTTTAAGTCGATTTTCCATCTTCGTTACGATAAGGATGAATAATGGAATAGAAGACGGAACAAAAACATTTACCGTGATTCGAACCCTCAGTCTGCGTAGCATGATGCGCTAACCTCTTCGCCGTAGAGGACGGCAAGTGCACGTTATGCTGACATAAAATACCCCGAACTGAACCTACAGTTTGAAGCGGGATCCTAACCGGATTGTGAACCTGGAACATCTTGATCATGTGTTACGCACTGCCCTATATGGAAGGCCTCAATGAGACAGGCGACAAGCAACACGTCTCGGTTGGAAACCAAACTTCAGAAATAAATGAAACCCTTCGTACCTAAACGACACAAGCTACACGTGTTGCTATGTTTACTCAGTATCATGCGTACTGAATGAGTTTTTACACACCGGATAGGACCAGTGTCGCTTAGGTGCGAAACCCCCGTGACGCTTCCCACTTCGCTATGAAAGCTGCCTGTTAGTAGTAAAGGCTGGAATTAGTCGTCATGACAACAGGAGCTGGGCCGATGCCGATGTATCGGTCGTGCTTTATTTACAGATACCGGTTGTTGATACTTTCCCGGAGTCTGATTATCCTGGAAGTTATACAAAATTCTAAGTTTCCATTGATTTTGTGATAGGTTCAGATTATGAGGTAACCGACTTTATATTTTGTGTGATGATAAGAACGACATAAATTTGTTATATGGATGGACGAACATGTATTAAAAGTATACATTATTATGCTCTTACGTTTCTTATGTGTAAGTTTCCACAATTAAATGGACGTTGTCAACGATCAGTGTTGTACTGACATAATTTATGGCGCAGTAGGTAGGATACTGCGGAAGGCATGACAGGCCTATGCCCATTAAATACACCATAATAAACGTGTTTTGTTGCTATAAACGGAGTTTTAATGCACTTTCTACTGTTCTTCAGGTTATTTCAGTTAATCCGGACTTTAGCTAAACCGGTCAACTTATCCCCCATTAGTCCGGATTAACGAGGTGTTACTGTATATGCATGTATTAGTTACTAACTTGGACGATTTCCATAGCTTAACTGTAGCTACTGATTAAGTCGAAAGACATTATTTTCCTTTACACCTTATGTTACAACGCTTATTGGTATCCATGTGAGTAGCATTCATTCTATTGAATTGAATGTCACTTATTTCTCCTACAATAAGTTTAAGCAACGGGTAACGATACATCATTTTGTACCAACATTATAATAAAAAAAATTATTTTGTGACTATATAACAGATATTTTAATATTCGGATGTAATTTTTGAATATGTTAAAGCAAAACTTGGGTAAATTGATGCTTATAATTGTGGCGACATAGGGCTACTCACCAACTAACATTAATCAATATTTTGAACAACTTTTAATTGTTACTACAGTAAAACCTCGTTAATCCGGACTAATGGGGGGATAAGTTGACCGGTTTAACGAAAGTCCGGATTAACTGAAATAACCTAAAAGAACAGTAGACAGTGCTTTAAAACTCAGTTTATAGGAACAAAACACGTTTATTATGGTGTATTTAAAGGGCATAGGCCTAAATACACTATACTGTACAGTAAAATGTAAAGCAATACGACAATGCAGTGATTCTAGCTACATTTAAAACCTTGCATTCTGCTTTTCTTTTGTCTGTGTGGATTAAGCGAAGTCCGGATTAACGAGGGTTTACTGTATTTCCAAGCGTCGGTATTGGTAAGAATATCGGCATCGATTGAAAGTAGTATCGGCTCAGCCCTACGAAAAATGATCGTTTCAGGAACAACGTGTAACAACTATTCTTTAAAAAAAACTCCTCTGGTGTCCAAATCAATCCCCAGTACTACACGAGAGATGTTGAACGACGCACTTCCTCTTCCAGATTTAACCTTCCGTTCAGCCCAGAATACTCGCAACTGGAATTCCAGTTACGGCCAAAACGGTGGACAGTTGACGCACAATCGGATTACCTCGTGCTGACAAACCATTACGAAGACAAGGAAATTGACGGTCGAATGTCGCAGATGAGGTTAGGATACTTTGTTTGGGGCCTACCCCGATCGAATAAAGCGCTAGCGACTGTATGCGATGAAGTGGGAAGCTCGGGATTTGTTGTTTCGTTATTACCTGGTCGTCCAATGAAGAGATCCACTTGCTATAATCCACGCATTGTGAACTACAGTCTTGCAGGCCACTAGGTTCTGGCGTCTTGAGATATGACAAGCAGAATCCTCTGTTGGGCTGTGTTCCTGTGTTTTGTCCTTACATGTGTTGATTTATACAATCTCAGCTTTTAATAGGTAACTTAGAATGCAATAACAGTACAAAATCGTTGTTATGGGCCTTCCCGTAGGCGTAGTGGTAGCGTCGTCGCCTTGTAATCAAGGGGTCCCGGGTTCGATACCCGGTGGAGCCACATAGTGGTTCGGATCCCACTTTAAACTGTATAGGTGCAGTCCAAATTAGCCTTACGGTGCATAAAGTGGACTTAAAACACCAACTGAATCAATCAAAAATTGTTGTTTCTCTTTTTTCATTTTCAATATTTTTCTCCTTTCTCACTCTTCTATCTCCCTCTCCTTCTGAGAGAGGGAGGGGGACACTAGATAGAAAAAAGACACACAAGCATAGAGGGTGGGAAATAGAGCGACGTACAGACAGGGAGGGAGGAGAGGGGGTGCAGGGAGAGAGAAACAGAGTATGTGAGAGAGAAATAGAGAGGGAGAACAAGGGAGGATGAGTTTTTAGTCCTTTCATGCACACGTAGGCTAATCAGGACTGGACCTACACTTTAAACTAGGTCGATTGATTGATTGGTTTATTTTACTTTGCATTTCTGCAACTTTTTGGCTAATCGCGAAGATGAGGTTAAGTGATGATGAAATTGATGAAGCGACACTCACAAAGAACATCCATGCCCTGGGCGGAATTCGAACCTGGCGTCGTAGCTACTCTGCTAACCACTCGACCACGGAGGTCGGCGGTTTAAACTAGGATCCGAACCACCGGGTATCGAACCATGGGTCCCTTGATTACGAGGCACTTATGTTACCACTATGACATTCGGAAGGCCCCGAGGGAAGGAGGGAGAAAAAGAGAGGTTGGGAGTGAGTGTGCTTGAGAGATAAAAACAGGTAGAGAGGGAGAGTGTGTGATACAGGAAAAGTCTGAAGTTTCGAAGTCTGGTGACGCCACTGCAGCTCCAACTCGTGCCACAGTTCCGGCCACAGGTTACATAACGGCTCCAGCTGTCGAACAAATAAGAGCGCCCGTTCTTCTCCCGGTTCGAAAATGTTTCCGAAGTTTGCAGGAGCCGTGCCATCAGCGCCGGAAGGCTAATAAAGGCCTTGGAACTTCGGGCGCTGCCAAAAACGTCAAGGTCTCCCTAATACCGAAATTGAAAAGGAGGAAAGGGGTAAACAAGACGAAGTCTTCCGCTTCCCTTCCAGGAAAACGTGCAAGTTTGGAAACAGGCGGTCCCCAGACTATGACGTACTCCTGGACGAAACGATATCGATATTTGTTGGAGCGCCAACTCAAACTTTGGCATCGACCACACTTTTATTTTACATCTAGACTGGACTGGCATATTATACCCTGTCCCAGCTAACTGTGGAGCAGGCAAACGAAAACAAGTCTCTGCGCAAGTAGTGACGCGAGACTGTTCCACCAATGAACACGAGAGAGGAACGGAATTGGGTGGAGTGGAGGAAAGCGACTGCAGTTACCAGCCTTCCCAGCAGCGTGTATTCCTTCGCTCTGGTCACTAGATTTCCTTCGCTTCTCTGACGCGGCCTTGCTCCATAGTTAGCTGGGACAGGGTATATATGTCAGATATCAGCTCATTCTGTACAGTCACGAGTACAAATGTGTTGCGTTTTCTGAATTGCAATCAGTTTTTCCCCTAGACTACTATACTGATCGCATGCCTAACTGGAGGCTGATCTACATACTCGCTCTATCTGTCCACCAATCGTCTTCGGGGTGTGTGTGGCTCGTTGAGTGTCAACAAAATCAGTTGCAAAATTAAAGCTGGAGGGGAAACATCGCCCTCCCGTTACAACGTTGCCAAGCGTACGTCTGTTTTTGTCGGTTGTTTTATTTGCCTATTTGTACAGTGTTTGGGTGTTTAGTATACTAATTTTCCGTGCTTCTTGTTCTAGTGTACAACTTTTATCCAGTAACGGCACTAATCACCTCTCTCTCTAGTTTTACAGTACGTTTGTCAACAGTATGTATCCGACGCTCATTTGTTTCGGTTGCCTTAAGACACGAAACTGCCCGATGTCACTCGAAGATAATTCAACTGATTCGTTGTTTCCCAGCTGCCAGCTGGAAATGCGACCCGTATAGAACTGGCTGTCACTGCAAAGAGAGAGGTGCGTGCGCTGGATGGCTGTAGGAGGGGGTGAAAACTTAGCATTATGCTTATGGAAGATTTATTTTACTTGTTCTCTTGGGAATATCAAACTTCCAATAGGAAAATCACATGAACGGCAACAGAACAGGTTGAAGATATTGTTTGTGTTAGGAAGAGTCGAAACTTCCATTTGATTAGCCGGAAGTGCGAGTTGTTTGTCTATAAGGAATAGAAGAGTCTATAAAAAAATCATCATATTTTTTACAGATCCTATACAGAGTATAGCTTAATCATCAACTTAAAAAACGGGTTCCACTTGTAACGTGGGGAGAAATTTATACTCTCTTGTACTATGTTTTGTTTGTAGCAGTGCGCATTTCGACGATATTGAAATACAGGGTGAGTCAAAAGTCCCTGGCCACCCATTATAAAATGAAAGGGAGAGTAGATTGCAGCAATTGGTCATGGTACTAATATGTTAGGCCTAGGGCGAAACTTTTTGGTGCATGTCATGACAACGTCCGCCATCTTGGATGCAACTTTATTTCTTTAAATGGGAAGGGGGGCATGTGGGGTATCGTTTTGGGCTAGAATTTCGCCAGGAATTCAGTGGTGAAGTCAGATACATGCATACTTGGTGCGAAACTGTCACTCTTCGCCTTAAATCAGGTTGATTCAAGTCGTCTGTTTAAAAAATAATGATTTAAATCACTTTCATATGAAAGATAATTTCTCTTTTATTTTCCCTGTTTATTTTACGTCGCTTTTCTTCGACTTTTAGCTAAACACGGCGATGAAGATGATTGATGAAATTGATCGAGGGACAATCACAAAGAATACCCATGCCCAGGCCGAGATTCGAACCTGGCGCCAGACCGGGCTTGAAATTGGAAATTTCTGGGTTCGACGATGTTCCTGCACGAAGCGATTCTGGAATCCATCCAGTCCGCAATCATCGGGGTCCGATGGTGCGAAGGCTAAAGGAACGTGGTGCTGGTCAGCCACGGTGCAATACACGGGAGGGCATTCGGACGTTACAAACTCTCAAAGCAAATTATGACGTAGGTATTAGAATTCCAGGTTATCTCGATCAATTCTTATCGCAGCGATACTTGAAATTTGCTTTCCTTATCTTGTAAACGTTCTACATTTTCACGATGACATATTTCGCAATATATACTTGTCACAGTCTGAAGATCAAAATCAGTCAACTCACGCCATATGCCCAACTCTTTAGGCCACCACGGCCCGATTTCACGAAACCAGCCGCGTTTGCATTCCGCATGTTTGGAACGAGTGAAAATAAAAACACATAAAGACGTCCATTCAGTAAATACCTTCAAAAATTTCAGTTAAACATCTTCTACGTGAAAAGGAAATCGTCCCATTTTACTTCCGGTTCCAAGTCCATCTGTTGTACCGAGAGGAGGAAGCAAAGTCGATGCAATCAGTTGCTTCCATGTAATGCTGCCCTGCTTTGCCAAAACACACCGTCGTCACCTTAAGTCAGTGTCAAGTACTTGTGTCATCATGAAGGGGAAAAACCGTACACAGTGAAAGTAGACGAAATATTTAACTTTGATTTTTTTTTTAACAAAGAAGCAAGTTATAAATATGGCAAGCATTTGGGCACAAGCGAAGGGGATGTGAGATGAGAACAAAAATGACTGTCCACTTTAGTGGGCGTTCTTTGCCAGTGTTCCTTCATCAATTTCATCATACCATCACTCATCCTCATCGTCACGATTAGGAAAAAGAGGGATTCTAAATAACAAAAAAAAAAACATTAAAAAAAACATAATTTCTGGGAGCTCTGCTGATTTATCTATGTGAACCACGAGCGCCTAACTTGGGGGGGGGGGGAGATCAAACTTGGGACTCAACTTTGGGGGTCAGAATCAAACTTGCGATTTACTTTTATTGAGCAGCATCGACAAAGTTTCCACCCAATAATAGCAACCACGACTATTTTGAGTTTGAGTTTTAAGTCCACTTTATGCACAGAAAGGCTAATCAGGACTGGACCTACAGTTTAAATTGGGATCCGAACCTATTGTGCCTCCACCTGGTAGAACTATTTTGCTAAATAAGTGTTATATTTACTAAATCGTAAGAAAATACTCTTCATTACTTTGCTCAAGAGGTCGCAAGGTGTTAACAAACAACTTCTAAATTTAATAACCTGGAAATTTTGCCAACGCTAAGTTACGCCTACGCGATGTGAACTAAGCATTGTTTTTGTGTTGCAGCCATTTCATACGGTGGTGCCCCCTAGAGCAATGCTTTCGCAAGAATTATTGATCGATACTTAAAGTGCAGGAATCAATGTCAACGTTTGCAACAGAAACCGAAATTGCGGCGTGTGTCACGTGCAAAAGAAAGTGCCAGTAAGTCTACCGTTATCAAGCGGAGCTCACAAATGCCTTTTCCTGCAACAGTGCACTGCTCTTATGTTGCTTGTCAATGCACGCAAATACCTCATTAACAAACTCTTATCGTTTCGTGGCTTCAGCCTCTCTCGTGACGTCAAAAGTAATCGGATTTTTTTTTGTCCCTTTCAGTAACGAAGAAGGAAGTGCTGACGTAAAATCATCGTCGAACAGTTCAGCAACACAAAAGAATTAGCTTCTTGGATTTGTATTATCTTGCGTCGCGGTTCTGCCACTTTTGGCCAATAGCGACCGTCCACAGGGCGAGACTCGAACCCGGGAATCCTGGTGGCGAGATCGAACGTCGACAGTGCAGTTTGGCGTGCCTAGGTGGGGTTTGGTGAGGGTCACAACCTCCCTACGTGAAAAGCAGGAAAAAAAGTAAAAAGCAATTAAAAAGTCAAAATGCTCTCTGATAAGGACTGGTGCATTCATGTTGTTTCGTGTATGGGCCCTGTTCTGGAAGTGAATATATAAGATGATGGTTGGATCTTTCATCAATTTATTGTGAATCTTCATCTGAAGAAGACCCTATTAGAGGGTGGACGTTTCTAGTGATTATTTTTATACAATAAATTTTGCCTTGATCAGCATTTTAATGTTTTATTACAATGAAAACAAGGCTAAATAGTGTTATCAAAATGAGGGGTGCCTACTAAAAAAAAAAAATATACGTAACCCCTACGCCTTTCGAAAATTCTGGGCACGCAATTGAGTATTTGTGTCTTAGATTACTTCGCTTTTCTTCAACTTTTGGCAAGTCGCGAAGATATGGATGAATAATGATAGTATGGCACGGATAAAAAACAATCACAGACACGCAAGCGCAGAGCACAACACGATCCCCACAGAAGATCCAGGCGCCAGAACCACGTTGCCCTTCAAGACTGCAGTTACGGGGGTGTACATAAAACCTACATAACCATAACATCTCAGTCAACCAGCTTTTTGATTAGTAGATGATAGTCTGCTGCACAGTCAGGATCGTGAATGTGTTGAGCCTTACCTTCACAGAGTGCTAAAATTGTATAATGCACTGGCACGGGATCCCAGTCATTTGCATTTTGTGTCCAAGGCTTAAATTCCTCCAAAGCCAACCGAAGTTCTTCACTAAAGCGCCAGTAAAGCACACAAGCAGTAGTTTCTTTTTGTATCAAATTCTGTCACTGTAGCTTCTTGTCGGGTGAGATCAATATAAGGTGCACAAGCGTCTTTCCCGTTGAAGTCACCTCAACTTTTGCTTCTGTTAAGGTCACGCCGACCTCTGTGGCGCAGTGGTTAGCACAGCGTGCTACGAAGCCCGTCGCGATTAGGAAAAAGTGGCAGAAAAGCGACGACAAAAAGCAAAAATAAAATTAAAAATTACAGTCACGGGACGGATGACGTACAAAATGAAACCAAGCGACGTAGATTGGTTGGAAGAAACAGACCTTTCAAAAACAATGTTTTACTTTAGAACATCTTTCCTTTCTTTAGACTTCACCCAGTCAGTGATCATGCGTGTTCTCATGTAACACGAAGAATTCAAAGTTATCGTTAGGGATTAGAAAAAAGTGAGAAACTTGGGGCCTTGATATTTCTCTGTTGACATATGTCGTAATTCCCTCTATCACTTCTCCTTTAATCCTTTTGGATTGTCGGAAGTGTCGCATTTTTCCAAAGAGGTTTATATTTTACTTTATTAAGGTATCGACACAGTGATCTCAACTTCAAATGCCTGTAAATTTGGCTTCTTCCCATACTCTCCCTATGGCGCCATCTATCATCATAATTATTATCCACCTTGTGTCAGCCCGTAACGCCGATTGATTAATAGAGTGCGGATTTCTAGGCACAAAAAACTTATTAAATAGGCAGGCAAGTAGGTAGCAGAAATGATGAAAAATAGGCACTCAAAATATACCCGAAATTACATTAAAAATAGGCTAAAACTAGGGCACGATTAACCATTACCATCAAAAATTGGTGCTATAAAAATGAGTTTTCGAACTGCAAACACCACGAAACGAACTAAAACATTAAAGCCTATGTTTTACTACAAAGGAATAAAAAGGCACACAGGCAAAAATTCGAGCTCCATGGATTACTGTAGTTTATTTACCGTCGCATTTCTGCTATTTCCTTGGCTCGCGACGATAAATACACTGTATGAGTTTGAATTGTGAGTGTTTGTGCACATATCAGCTAATCGGCACTGGAGTTAAAAGAGTTTAAAGAGGGATTCGAACCACTATATCCCTAAACCGCGTATCGAACCCGGAATCTCTGATTATAAAGCGACAACGTTACCACTATGCCATCGGGGAGACCATTCAAACATAAATTCCAGTAGAGGTGGTCAGACCATTGATAAAACTTGAATAATAGAAACAATAATAATTATTATCACTGTTATGATTATTATAAAATAACTCTTTCATACAATCAGGGCATTGAAAGGCATAGTTATTTAATTTTGTTATTAACTTTTACAGACTTAGTTCAAGAAAAAACTTTAACAATTAGGGGGAAAAATAGTCATAAAGTTTATGTTGTGTGGCCTCTAACATAAAACAACGGTTAATGGGTTCGAATCCCGGGCTGGGCACGAGTGTTCTTTGTGAGTGGCCCTTCATCAATTTCATCATTATCATCACTCATCCTCAACTTCGCGATTAGCCAAAAGTGGTAGAAATGCGAAGTAAAATAAACCAAATCAGTCAATCAATAAATCTAACATTCCTTTTTCAATTTTCAAAAAAAGTGGGTTCCATTTGTACTTTGGATTGAATGGTCGAATATGAGAAAACATAACCTGGTTCTTGCTTTATATACAATTTTTCTCCGATCTAATGCATTTTTTTTACTTTGATTATTCTGTTATAACTGAACTTTATTATGCAAACTGAACTCTATTAAGTTATTAACAATAAACATATTTTTTTTAGGTATCTTTCAATGAAAGGTGCTAATTTCTAGAGAGGGCGGACTGGACGCCCATGCCTTCATACACCAAATATATTTGAATTTGAAATTTTGGGTGCCTCAGCACTTAGGCTATTTTGAACCCGTCACTTTATACGGGGTCCAGCTCCTTACCTGAACTAAAATGTAAATAACAACAGATATGTAACGTTGCGAGACTAAAATATTCTGACGTAGGTTAACAGAACTAAAATAAACATAACTAATGTCGTGTCGTAACTAAAATATTCTGACTTTCGTTAAAAGCTGAGGCTGTAAAGAGCCACTCGGCACACTTAAGGACAAGACACAGGGCAACACAAAGAATTATACTGACCATAGAGCCAGTCGCCAGATCACTGTTCGTCTGCAAAATGCAGTCCAGGGTGTACTGCGTGGAAGTGCGGTACATACACCAAATATAATAATAATAAATAGCCCTTGGCGCGACAGCCCTCGAAGGGCCTTGGCCTATCTCCCTCCCTCAATCCTACCTCAAGGTGTGGAGAGCCTCAACCGGTAATGATGTGACGTGAGGTCAGCACGTCGAACCCTCAGCCGTTATAAGAGATTCCCCACACATGGGTTACGCTACTCACTCGTAGCTACCGAATGGTGGGTTTGCCACCGGTCCTATACACAGGCCGAAAACCCAAGCCCAAAGCACAGCGCCTTAGACCGCACGGCCACAGAGGAGGACTCGTACACCAAAAGTATTTCTAATTCTATGTATTTCGTGACTCCCCAGACGAAGTTTCGTCCCTACGTAAAATAAACGGTCTTCCGCCATGACACTGATCTAACCTATAAATGGAAGGCTGTGCAGCTGAAATCGCCGATGCATTGTAAGCAAATACATGTTGCTGTTGATGCATTCCGCCAGTTTACCACTTTCACTTTCTTCCTGCTTCCCGCCAATTGCCAAAGAAGACGAACCTGGCCGCCTGGAATGCGGTTTTCTTGCCATACCTGTTTTCAGGAACAGAAGGTTGATTAAACCAGTTGCCTTAATTGATAGCGAATGGGCACTAGGTCAACCGCCGGAGGACGGACAGTGGTGCAAACTCCCTAGTTTTTTGAAGGAGAAACAATAATCAGTAGCATGCGGATTTATAGGCGATAAAAACCTCTCAAATAGGCACCAAAATGACGAAAATAGGCATTTAAAAAGCACCCTAAAATTACGGTGACCATAATATTTTGACCCAAAAACGTTACATCCCAAAAAGGTCAATTTACCCCGCCCCCCCGGGTAAAACCAGTTAGGCCTAATTATAAAATTATCGTTATTATTAACGTATTGTTGTTGTTATATTATTTATTAAAATATTGGTCACATAAAGGACACTTCACAAACAATAAATGTAATACGATCTCCTGTTGTCAAGAGGTATTATTTATAATCCCGGTAGGGTTTACATAGTTTTCCTGTCCCCTTCTGATCAACCTTTGATGTTAGTCTTACGCTGAAGTTGAGGAGTGGCAGAAGTTTTATCAGAAGATCCGATATTATTGAGAACGACTTTATTATTCCCCAACCGTTCATACAACTCCCCACATATCTGACACACACAGCGAGATTTGTCATTTGCGAGTGCAGGAATTTATATTTTTGTTGCAGGTCCGTATTGAAACTACATATGCGAGCTTGTTGGCCATATTCACTGCAAATACATTGAATTCATCTAAAAATGGCGGAACACACACAAAACAAGACAGCTCGAACATTCTCGACGGCCATGAAGCTAGTTCAAAAATTCATTATTTTTAAGCATGAAATGTTTCTCAAATTCAGATTTGATTTTCAATCTAACTCCTAGACTTTTTCTACGTAAAACGGGACAAATAGTGTTCTTTTAAAAATAATATCGACGGGACGACCGGAACAAGCCTCTGAAACTGGATGTCCCGGTCAAAACTGGACGTATGGTCACCCTACAAAATAAAAAGCCTAAGGCATCGAACATGACTTATTTCATTTTTTTTCCCTTCAAACACACTGTTATGCTGTATTTGCATTACAGTTTATAAGTATGCTACGCTAACGATTCATTGATTGAGTGATTTGGTTATATTTTACTTCGCTTTTCTGCCACTTTTGACTAATCGCGAATATGAATATAAGTGATGAAATTGATCAAGGGACAATGGCAAAGAAAACACATGACCAGGCCAGGATTCGAACACGGGACCCCCGGCGTTGTAGCGCAGTGTTAATACCACTCCGCGATGGAGGTTGTCTATTAAACGATTCACAAACTGCTAATACTATTTTAAACGAAATTCACTTTTCCGTCGTCAGTAAAAGTATTCTGACAAAGAACTTGTGCTAACGATTGTGCTGAATTAAGCAAACATTGCAGAATAGGCATTTTAGGCACGACTAAACAAAAAACGCGATAACGTTCAAAATGGGCACTGACCCTCAAAATACGCATTCACAGGCACTATAAAAATGCGTTCTCAGACTACAAGCACCATGAAACGAACTTAAAACACTAACGTCTATGTTTGACTACAAAGGAATGAAGCAGGCAACAATACGCACTTCCTAACAAGAAAAAAATAGTGCTCCCCTCATTTCAAGCTTGTTCTTTTCTGTTTTACTTTCACATTTGTTCTTACACTCGTATTTCTTTTGCGCTTTCCACTCTTTTCTAGAAGGTTAAGTTAAGCAGATCTGAGTGAGTCTTGTCGTATTTCTTTTTCGGGAGCTTTCATATCGAAGCGACACGTAATAAGGGATTTCACACCAAAGTGACACGCGACTAGCGACATGGACCCCATCCGGTCTGCAGAAAAGCATTCGCTGCGCATGCGCGAACAGACCGAGGCGGCACGATGAACCCTACTGAGGAAAATGCGTATTCAAATCGACCATGCGCAACTTGCCGTGTAGCCTCAGATGAAGGCTCGTTTCCAAGTTACACGTGACGCTTAAGTATGAAAGCTCCCTTAGGTAATACTAAAACTAAACTCTATGGTGAAACAGCCCTTAGGGAGCTTTCAGACCAAAGCGACAAGGGACGCGTATCTCTTGGAAATGATACAATATTATTGAGATCCACGATGGCCTTGATAAACAGCCTTGTGCTTTACGTAACTCGTACATGACGAATGCAACACCACCATTCATTCCCGCTTAATTTCAGTTTCAGGGGGGGGACTTATTTCTCGTTCTTACGATGTTTTCTGTGGTGTAACACGACAGGAACTTAACTTATAACTGCTGACCTCCGGGGCGTAGTGGTTAGCAGAGCGGGTGAGGACGCCAGGGCTCATGGCCATTCATCATCGCGATTAGCGAGAGAGCGAGAGAGAGAGAGAGAGAGAGAGAGAGAGGGGGGGGGGAAACGTTGTAGAAATTGTAATTCAAATAACTGAAATATATTTAGTAATATACTCTATGTGATCAGAAGTATCCGGACACCCACCTGAAAATAAAGTACAAGTTTGGGCAACCCTCCATCGGGAACACTGGCAGTCAATACAGTGTTGGCCCACTCTTAGCCTTGATGACAGCGTTCACTCTCACAGGCATACTTTCAATCAGGTGCCGGAAGGTTTCCTGAGGAATGGCAGCCGATTCCTCGCAGAACGCCAAAATGAGAAGAGGTATTGATGTGGATCGGTGTGGTCTAGTACGAAGTCGGCATTGCAAAACATGCCAGAGATGTTCTATGGGTTTCAAATCAGGACTCTGCGCAGGCCAGTCCATTAGTGGGACGTTGTTGTCGTCAAACCACTTCCCCACAAGCCCTGCAGTATGAACGGGTGCTCGGTCGTGTTGAAAGACACAATGGTCATCCCCGAACTGGTCTTCGACGGTAGGCAGCATGAAAGCTGTTAAAATGTCAACGTAAGCTTGTGCCGTGACATTGCCATGTAAAGCAACAAGGGGGCCAAGCCCCTCCAGGAGAAACATGACCACACTGTAACACCGCCACCTCCGAATTTCACTGTCGGCACTATACAGGCTGGCAGATGTCGTTCACCAGGCATTCGCCACATCCACACCCTACCATCGGATCGCCACATTGTGTACTGTGATTCATCACTCCACACAACGGCGTTCCACTGTTCTATGGTCCAGTTTCGACGCTCCTTGCACCACACGAGGCGGCGTTTGGTATTTGTCTGTGTGATGTTTGACTTGGGCAGCTGCTCGGCCATGGAAACCAAATTGCCGCACCTTGAGCCAAACAGTAATGGTGCTTTGAGTAGATCCTGATGCAGTTCGGAATTCCTGTGTGATGGTGGCGATGGATGATTGACGATAATGATGTACGACCCTCTTCAACACTCGATGGTCTCTGGAGGTCAACATGGGAGGTTGGCCTGCACGCTTTTGGGTTGTACACATCCCTTCACTATAACATCGGAAACAGTGGACAGAGGGATGTTTAGGAGGGTGGAAATCTTACACACAGACTTCCTACACAAGTGGCATCCAACCAACTGACCACGTTGAAAGTCTGCGAATTCCTCAGACCATCCCATACTGCTGTCTCACACTGTCTGCAGACTACTGAGTTCGCTGACTATGTGTTCCATGCAGTAGATGGCAGTACTGTTTCGCCCTCTATGATAAACACACGTTTCGCAGTGTGTCCGGATACTTTTGATCACATAGAGTAGATATCGAACTTTGATATGGACAAATTGATACCGCACAGCCCTAGTCAAGAGTGAATTCATCTTGTTGATTGATTAAGTTTATTTTACTTCGCGTTTTGTGCCTCTTGGCTAATTTGCGAAGATAGGGATGAGTGATGAAACTGATGAATGGACATTCAGAAACAACCAAGCCCGAGCGGGATTCGAACCCGGGACCCTTGGCGTCGCAGCGCCATGTGCTAACCACTCGGCCACAGGGTCCGGCTGAATTTATCTTGTGCAAGATAGGGAAAGATGTTGCTGACAGTGGTCCGTCTCAGAATCTCTAGAAGAATAACTTTTAAATGCTAGGAAATAATGCTAAATATAGGGAAAACTACATACAAATAAGACATAATTCCCCTTTCGAAAATCCTAAGCACGCTATTGGTTGCTACGGTAATAAACCTTAGGGTTTTGGAATACCGAAGACAGATTATTTCTTCATATCTTGGGACATGTCACTTTCCGACAGAAAAGGAGAAAACTATTGTACAGAGCTAGCACCACTGTCGAGAGGTGAGCTTCTTCCTAGCAGAGCGCCAACGCACGGGCAACAAGCCCGCCAAAGAACAGTGGAACTAAAGTCGACCACCCACTCTTGCTATTCACGCAACAGATGAGGCAACCAGGGCAAGCAGAATAATCGGACGTCAGTCAGTCTCTATCTGGGAGGTTGCATCGTTCCTGACTCTTCGCCCAGCGTTCATCCGCTGCATTCACTGGCGGATTAACGACCTTCACTCGCGAATCAGGACGACCTCTCTCACCCGAAGGTTTACTGTAGTTTTAGAAGTCGTCGCCGGGGACGTTCGGTTAATTCTAGATGTCAAGGGAAGGTGATAGTCATCTTCTAGATGACAATCTCTTACATCAGTGGTTCCCAAAATGTGCGCCGCGCAATATTTTCACTGAAATGACACTTAATTGTTTGAATCGTAATTTATATATATGTTTATAACATATTGTGTTACCTGCTAATATATATATATATATACATATATATATATATATATAGTGTGTGTGTGTGTGTGTGTGTGTGTGTGCGCGCGCGCGCGCGATTTGTAATTAATACACTCTTACACTTTGTAATTATATAACACTGCATATATTATAATGTTTTATTTTAATTTTTAAAACACTGTAACTGTAGAACAACTGTATAATTTTTGTATAACATTTCTATCTTGTTAAATGTGTCAATGGAATGGAATGTCTCACATTTATGTGTGTTTCCATTTCCAATACATTCGAATGAATAGATATTCGTTTCAATGGCATTTACAAAATCACCTCTGACATTTTATGTTAAACAAGTAAGATTATTTTTGTGCACGAGTGTGTTAGCCGATGCGTACCAAAGTATTTTAGGAACAACACTTGAAAAAAATCTTGTAGGACTAACTAATGAAACATTTATTTGTAATCGAAGATCATAATACCTTTTAAGGTGTGGTAATATTATAATGGGATTGAGATACGATCCGTTTGGTCATTCCTAGTCTACACATGGTTTTAGAATCGGACCAAATGATTGTTCCATGTACTTCTTATACCTCTTACATGTAAAATGTTTCTGAATTTGAAATAGCGTTGCAAGTGTTAGATAGGCCTACATTCCGACTTGGGCGCCGCGAAACGAAAAGGTTTGGGAACCACCGTCTTCAGACCGAAGCGACAAGCGGTATAAGTCTCTTCAGACGGTAAGAAAGCATTAACCGTGTATGACCAACAGACCCTAGGCGACACGATACAAGTCCCAGCGACACGTGCACATTGTCGTATCGCTTCAGTTACATTTATTTCTTAACATTAGTTTCCCTCTGAAACGTCTCTCCTCTATCCGAACTTTCCCTTTGTGTTTATTTTAGTTGGTCATCGGCAATACCAATGGGACACCTACACCACAGATAAGGGTAGTGCCTACACCCTGAAATACTCGGTTGGCCTGCAAGGAGTTACGTGTGTTGCCTAAATCTACGGCGACAACTGGATTTTAAAAGAAATTTTTCATTGGTAACTTCTACTACCGCTGTAGAGGTAGGCGGCACACATAAGGCCAGTAGGTAAAGCGAGTATCTCAGGGTCTATGCCCCACGACAGGTTAAGTTTGCAGCAGGTTTTAAATATTACTCCACGCGAGAACGGCGCTCAGCATCTCCCATGCCAGTCTTGCTTAACCAGCGAGCTGTTCATATCACAGACAGTGAGAAAATACAAAGTATTGCAGCGGAACTATATTCTGAGTGGTTGGTTGCCGCACCCGATTTCTAGTAAAATCACATGTCCAACGTACATTTGATACCCAGCACAGACATGAAGAAATTCGTTCACCTGAAGACAAGAGAAGAGGTGCTCTCTCGAAATGTAATGTTAGAATAAGTATAGGTTAAAGCACTACACAATGCATAAGGGTCGAAGCAACATTGCATACTAATGTATTGGGTTGGTGCATAAGTTCGTAGCGTTTCATAACATACGTTAACAGGAATACAATAATTAAATAACACAAGTACACAGGAGGTAAGATGAAACATTGTTATTGTAGTCTAACAATACAGTCACAACAACACTCACTCGGTCAGTAAAGTAGTCGCCTCCATTGTCAATGAGCATCTGCCAATGTAGGGGAGGAGTTCGATGCCTCGCCCTTAGAACTGCTGTGTTTTCAGTATATGGCATTAGCTCCATACACAGCACAAACTGTTTTTGAGTTGAACAAATCAGTTAGCCAAACTTCAAGAGCAGCTTCATTAGGAAATACTTCCTACTGCTGCACTGCACCTCGGTTAAACTCGAAGTGTGCTAGGAATTAGAATACACCGTTTTTTTCACGAACACAAAACTACAAATTAAGCAATAACAATGGAATAACGGACAAGAAACTTTTGACTACGCAGTGTTGCCAATCCATAACAAAACGCTACGAACTTGCGCACCGACCCAATAGAAATATTGTCACTAATATTCGAGAATACTCTGGAGTCGTCCTCTCATGCTGAGATAAAATTACTTAACCTTGGAATATTTATGTGCTGAGATACAAGTATGCTTTAGACAAGTGTGTCATATATCATGTCACCTGGGCGTCAAATCTGGATTAACAACACATGAAAACACAATGTTTATCTTCTTTCGCCAACGATTCGATTCTATTATTTTGTTATTTACCGTCGCTTTTTTGCTACTTTTGGCTCGCAGCGATGGCTAGGATGAGTGATAGGATGAAGGGACATCCATGAATAACACCCATACCCCTGGCGTCGTAGGGCGCTGTGCTAACCACTCCCGTCACGGAGGTCGGCTCTTCCACACGATCTCGCAGAAAAGCATTTCCATCAAGCGGTACCTCTTCACTTCCCCCTCTTTAACCTACTCGTCCCACCACCTGAAAACATCAAGTTATCAATTATCAGTACCTTCTCCACGGGATGCATATTCCCATTGGTTCCAGATAACTAGCACGATCTTTTTATTTCTCTTGTATTTGCCTTTCCCACCAAATGTCTGTCCTGTCGCTTTCAATGTCAACTGGATTCCGCAACTACTACCCTCATAATATCTCCTTGTAATACTTCTTAAAGCTCGACAGGACCTTTGGCAGCCGAAAGGGTCATTTTTATCAAATTCTCCTCTCCATTTGAAAAACCTCTGATGTTTCAAAACATGAAAAATTACATACGCTTAGAATTGCTTCTAGAGCATTGACGTGAATTTTCGTGTAGTTTGTTTTCGCTGTTATCTAGATATTCTCAATAGTTTTGCGATTACGTACGTCTATTAAACTATTGCTAATATCTCGATAACGGTGAAAGCAAACTACATGAAAATTCACAACAATGCTCTAGAAGCAATTTTTGTAAGTATATGTAATTTTTCATACTTTGAAACATCAGAGGTTTTTCGAATGGGGAGGAAAATTTGAAAAAAAAATCGTCGTTACGGCTGCCAAGGGTCCAGTCTAGCCTTCATGTCCACAATTCCCTTGCTAGTTAGCACCTTACAGCCATTTCCCCCATCGTGAATGAAAATATCTTTGTGCAGGAAGTCTGAATTAAACTTGTGATTTCTAAACTGATTGATTTAACTTCGCCACTTTTGACTACTCGCGACATGGGACATGTTGGGGTTACTGCTGGTGGATTTCATGCCTGCTGGCGGAACAATCAACGCAATGTCCTACACTGCCACGCTTACCAAGCTACGCCGTGCCTTGCATGACAAGCGACAGTGACCACGTCTGCCTCCTTCACGACAACGCAAGGCCACACGTCGTCATGGCGGTACGGCTGGGAAATCATGGAACATCCGCCATACAGTACAGATCTGGCGCCCTCTGATTATCACCTCTTCGGCCCTATGAACAAGGCATTGACTGGCCAGCACTTTTCGTCTGATCGTGAAGTGCAACATGCTGTGCGGCAGTGGTTGCAGCAGCAGCCGACGACGTTCTATGCCACTGGCATATCCAAATTGGTGTCACGGTGGAAAAAATGCATTGCAGTCGGTGGTGGATATGTAGAAAAATAAGTAACGAACTGCTACTCCTGCACACCTATTGTCGTCTTGTTTGACCAATAAATTGCTGTGAAAAAAAATCGTGGAACCGACTTATTGATTTCCCCACGTATATGGACGGCTAGAGGCAGTGCATATGCCGTTTCTACTTAAAAAGTAGCCTGCGATGACATGGAATCTCTAATTTGACGCCCTTGTCTCTCGGCGAGGGTAAACAATGGATTTCTCGTGTTTAGAGTGCCACACACGTAAATTTGCCGTTGCGTAGAAACGAATTTTCGTTTCGTCTCCCTCTCTCTTAGCATCATGTGTTCTACCCTGCTCGAAAACCTTCGCTATTGTTGCCACATTGTCATTCTATTCCTGGACACACTCGCGCAAACATCATTGAAAACAATTGAATAGCGCTCCAGCTCGCGGTTCCCACCGTTCGGTAGGGACGCTAATGTGGCAATATAGCACGGCGTAGTGCTTGCTTCTTTTATGCAGTGCATGTTCATTGGCTAGCTAGTAACTAGTGTTGCCAACTGTAATAATGAAGCACTATTTCTGTCACGGAAGGGGAAAAGGCAGGTAAAGTGGCGGTGAGTTTTGTTGGATTGGAAGCACCATATTTTTATTTTATACTAAGTATTTGACCGGTTTGACGTTGTGTGCGTGTATTGCCTGTGTGTATGTAAAAGTGTGTGTTTGCTAATGAACGTTAAATTCCATAATGCCTCCAGTTCTGTCGAAGTTGAAATCAAAAACCTTGCATAGCCAAGCTCGGGAAATTCTAAGCAACGTGCACGAGTTCATGAAGGAGGAAGCCAGTCATGGTGTTAGCATCCCAATAAAGCATTTTGGCAAGAGAGCAGCGAACAGCAGCAACAAATTGTTCATATTTCATAATTTTGGAATTATTCAAAATAAATAAATTATGTGTCTCCAACATCATTTCAACTCTGGCTCCGGCACGTGTTCTTGTAGAAATTGCATAGAGGAGGCTGTCATTTTTGCTGCTTAATGCGATACATATTGTTTTCTGTGTTAAAATTGCCATGCTTTGATGGGTGACCAAGTTCATAGCAGGGCCGGCGGAAGGGGAGGGCGAACCGTCCCATCGCCCAGAGCGGCAAAATTTGAAGAGAAGAAAAAAATAAGCTTATTGAAAACTGTGATCGAGCGAGATATTCTTTTGCGCTGAATAGTATTGAAATAGCATAAGAAGTCTCATTATTTATTTTATATTTTGATGTTTTAGTTAGGAATATATTGATTTTCAATTTTCCGTTGCTGCGTAATGACCGGGGGGGGGGGGGTCGAAAAAGAGCGGCATCTGCCGCCATCTCCCAGGGAGGCAAAATTACTAGCGCCGGCCCTGGTTCATAACAAAAGAAAAAGCCGCGCAGCTTATCGTCTAATAGCAGTATATGTACTTGTTATTGTTGTCGAAGCCGGCATCCTTTGTAAATGTACAACAAAGGCAACCGACTGTCGCAGATCTCAGAGAGGAAATAATAATACTGTTTGAGGAGGAGTGTTATGGTGCAATTGTAGCGGTTTAACACGTTGGCATGTTATTATCTGCCGTTGCAGTTCCATACCATTGTATACGGGTTTTGGGAGTGAAAAGTTAGAACGCCACCAGTGCATTAATGCAATGAAAAATAATATATATATTTTTTTTATTTTGTTTGAAATCACTCAAATAAGGAATCGTATGAAGAAGTCTTCTTTGCAGCATTTTTGGTAATTTTACTTATGTGTTAGTTCATATTTTGCGAATTTTTAGTCCATATGTATGTAGCTACATACAAAGCCACTTGTTAGTACATATTAATCCTAGTCCTGGTATAATGCATGACGTTTAAAACTCAACGTTAGATAGACCTGAATTCTCTAATTTTATTGTTGTACGTAACAGCTGTGCATCGGCGCACTGCAGCGATTTTTCTATCTGCTCCATTAGCAACACTGCTTCTTTAGTTGTTTCGCGCATCGCACGGCAGAATTATCTGCGCTGGCCTTTACCACGATGTGCCTCCGTGATCCTCCTCTGCGGGGGTCCGGATATGGCTATTGATCAGAATAGATGGGGCGAGGAGAGCGGCAGGAGTCAGGAAATCAATGGACGATCATTTTCCGGTAAATTTGAGTTTCTCTTCGTTTTACAAAGCCGTCGTGTCATTTGTGGTTAACACGATTCCGTTTTTATGCCTCGTTGTCGCCTGGGAGGGTCCTATGGGGAAACTGGTGGAAGAATGAACTCTTTTATTTTTGGCGGGGTGGTGGAATAACCGCGAAAGATATTAGCGCGAAATGTTAAACAGGATTAAGCGCGAACGGAATAAAGGCGATGGAACAAACGCGAAAGGTTTATTACAGCGAAACGGATTAATTGTGAAACCAAAATTGAACACCAGAATAAGCGCCAAAGGAAGAACCGCGAAACGGGGGGAAGAGTGACAATTACGCACCAGTTGTGCATTTATTTCAATATCGTCGGAATGGGTACTACTAATAAAAAAAAAAACTATACAAGAGAGTATGAATTTCTCTCCTTGTTGCATGTGGAAGCGGTTTTCTAAGGCGATTATTAAGCTAGACACGATGTTTGAAAAATATGATCAGTAAGTATTTACAGAATCCTATGTATTCCTTTGAGGAAATAAACTTCAACTTATGGCTAACAATCAAATGGGAGTTTCGACTTTTCCTACCACTAAGACATAGTTCAAAGTGTCCTTTTTCCGTCCATGTACTATTCTACGTCATTGGATGTTTGATATTCCAGAGAGAACGAATAAAATAATGGTGCCATAAGCGTAATGCATTTCTCCTTGCCTCCTACGGCTATCCTGGCAGTGTTGCCAAACCTGATGTGCATAAAAGAGCTAAATTTCACCTTAAATAGAGCAAAAGTTGACTTTCAAGGAGCTAGGTTAACGAAGGCTGCATAAAGTGCCTCCTAGGGTAATTTTAGGTGTCAGAGCTACATTACTTTTAACTTTAAAGTTATGACAATTTATTATTACTTTTCACCTTCTAGATCCGGTGGCATCACTCATCTCAATAATCCACCAATGGTTTTATGGAATTGGAATCCTGGATAACAATATTATGCCATCTTCACGTCATCTACGGCACTATAAAGAAGCAGCTGAGGAGGCAAGAGGGGGTGGGGCGACACAGCCAATATAACAATATTACATCACGTGCAAAATATACACTCATGGCAGAAGTTGGTCTTTGTGGGCCAGAGCCATTGATGGCATCATAGTGGGGTAGGGGGCGGGTGTCACAGTTTACAGCCAAACGTGTGCACGAAAGAGCCAGATCTGGCTCCAAAAGAGCGAAGCTGGCAACAGTGCTCGGCAGCTGCCGCAGAGAGAAGGACTTAGGGGAAATTGCCCCTTCCCCGTTTTTGACTATGCTCGTATGTTGACTAAGAATTTACTGTCAGTCCCCAGTACACACAGAACAGTTAATGCATCAGCTGAAAAAATGCATAAAGTCTGTAGCTCAGAATAAATGTTTAAGTGCATCCCCGATAAGGATGTAGGAAGAAGCATCAGAGAACTCATCAACTGACGCTTTACAGTACAGCTTAACATAGAAAGATATACTCAACTGCACTTTCACGTTACCTTTACAAACGATATACAAAATGTAAACTGATTTCTGACAAACTGTAAAAAACACAGTTTAGTGCATAAATCGATTCATTTTTAGTGCATCAAATGGATTTCATGCATTTAGTTTTCACTGCGTACGGATGGATACCATATCTTTCGAAATGTGTTGGCGGCGAATGCTGCGCATACTTTGGGCTTCTAAGCGATAAAATAAACTGAACAAGTATTACAAACAAGTATCACGGACATGCTCAACAGAGGGTTATACCATTACCTTCTCTATCTGAAAGCCTCATGGCTTGTCCCGGGCACGTGACTAAGCGTCATCAACTGGAGGCGAGATAGCCGCCATGTTTGGTTTGCTTCTTCGGAATCAGTGTTGGACCTTTTTAGTGAATATGGAATTGTAATGCAAATTTGAGAACTGTAATCGAGTTTACATGACGTGTAAATATGCAAGAGGTATGGTGTATAAGTGTTGTGTGCTCAATTGCAGAGGCAATTATAATGAAAAAGGTAAGAGTAACGTTCACATTTCTTCAAGATGTTGCTGAAAATGGGAAATGTTTAGTGCAATTCCATGTGATTCGGTCCCTACGAAAAGATACAAGTTACGTAACAAAGGTTTTATACTCATAAATAAGTAATAGTAAATAGTTCATGTGTCCGGAATAGGCATCTAATATACTCCTAAATGTGGTCATGTTTTATCTCTTGTCAACATTTTTTTTAGAAATATCAAATAATTTACCCTGAATTACAAACGTTGGTTAACGTTAAGATTATTGCTTATGATTGCAAATTAATTTGTTTTAAGATTTAGTCAACATGTAAAATATTACGTTCTTGCCTACCAAAGCAGTTTGTTAGTGTAAATTGTGTGCAAGCATTCGATAAAATATTCATATTATTTACACAAATTTTCAGTTTCAAAATATGCTTAATGAAAGAAAGCTATACAACGGGGCAAAGTTGATATATGTGTACATTTACATTCTTATTTTACCCCGCTTTATGCTTCTTTATGCTAATCGGATACTAATGGAAGATATGTTGTGCATTCAAATACAAGGGTGCGATGTGTATCCAAGAATATATTACTTATGTTTCAAATTCAAATGTTTTCACACAGAAAACTGTTTCATATGAACTGCTTTTTATTTTTTGTCTTTGTGAAGCTTCGATGTTCGTAACTTTGATTATTGAATCAGTGATGGTGTTTATTGTTTCATAATTTATTAACATTCTTCACGATTTTATTAACAGAGTGTAAAAACAGTGTAAGGAAATCTTCCAAATGTTTATTTCCCAAGTGAACGCTAAGATCGAAATATTAATCTGCTTTTTCTTTTCAGTGAAAATGTTGAAACTCTTAAGTTATTGTCACAGATCTTACTAACGACAATGAAAAGATTCAATTTGTTTATTATCTTTCGTTCAATAGGGTCGAAATTACAACGTGACAAATGATTTAGGTTTAGTCCTTATTCACAGAAATGTAACATTGCCCTTGTACCAATTTCTTTCGCTTTTGATGCAAGGATATAGAAATTAAGTTTTTGTATTGAGATTGAATAGCTACACAGAATATCTGCATTATCTGGTTGATTAATTTTGGGTAAAGTTAAAGACAATTTAATTGATTAAGTAACTTGGAAAGTTTACGGTCAACCTAACATGGGGTTTTTGATTTAATTAACCAAAGTTCATACAAAAACGGTTACGAGTTTTACTGTAGCTGACAAATATTCCCGATAATATTTTTCAAAGATATACAATGTTCAAATTTTTCCGCCAGGAAGTTTCTTCTTATACTTTTTTCTTCTAACTATATTCGTCGGAAGGGTAAATGTCAAAATTTAACTTCATAAAAGAAAGAAATATACCTTAATTCTCTACGGTAAAATTACGACGAGGGGTTTGCAGCGTTAAGACGATCGCCTCCAGATGATGACGTCTTGACTGAGCGCTGTGGCCTGAACCTCAAGATGGTCCTGGTTATACTGGCTCTGAGTCCAGACGCCAGAGCCTCGTTAGTCTGCAAGAATGCAGTCCAGTGTGTACTAAGTGTCGAGTGCCTTCTGAAGAGGCCACACCTTTGTATACCATTTAATGCGTAATGCGATTTTAAACGAACTTTAGGTAATGTAGGTAGCGGCCTTCCTGAAAGCGATCAAGTGCCACCTACTTCCACGTAGGACATTGTTACAGGTTAACGAGGCACTGTTGTTTGGACCCACAGCCAGTATAATCTTCTGAAAGTTTGTGTTTTGTCCTGTCATCAACTTCATCTCATCACCAGTCATCCCCCATCTTCGCGATTAGACAAAAGTTGAAGAAAAGCAAACTAAAACAAATCAATAAATCATTAAATGAACACAGTATTCGTGGCAGGATATGAACAATTCGCCGAACTTTTGCAACACATTGGGAGCGTGGTGACTCGGGCTGAAACTTGTCTTGAGGAATGAGATTTGAGTTTCTGTTTCAAGTCCACTTTATGCACAGATAGGCTGATCTGGACTGCATCTAAAGTTTCAAGTTGGATCCGAACCACCTGTTCTTGAGGAATTAATTTTCCAGGGAAAGATATATGAAGAGAGATCCAGACGTAGGTTGTCAAGTACATGAATGGATGAAATTAAACATTTTACCGGAAAAGCTCCACAGATTTCATTGAAAGATGAAAGTCGTGTAAGTCTCTTGGAAATGCTGTCTCGTCTCGAAAATATTCGTTTGTCTCATGACACATGGTCAATCTCGTCTCGTCTCGAATTTTTAAAAGCCTGTCCCGTCTCGTCCCGTGGACAACACTATCGACCTCACTCCATGCGACCTTTTTTTTTATGTGGAGTTCTGTTCAAGATTGTGTTTACGTATCTAGAGATTTACCAGACCTTTGACCAATAATCCTGGATGCAGTTGCTACCATCGACGTTGATGTTGGAACCTGTGTGGCAAGAGGTAGATCACAGGATAGGATTGACGTGTGTTGAGTAAGCAACAGCCAACATTTCTAAGGCAGGTTATTTGATATTTACTCTTTTCACTGATATACTCTCGTCCCTGTGGGCGACCTCCGAAATCCCGGTGGGGCTTATGAAACGCCCTGTGGAAAAAACTAAAGCCATCCGGCCAAAGAACACACCCAGACTTTTCGTATCCAAATGTCAAGAGTTTCCAACTACAAAAAAGCGGTGTTGCCACACGACAAGTTGTAGATGACATATTTTCCTGTCAACATGCACCCTTCGCTCGCGTTTCAGGGAGAGGCAGAGGATCGGCGACCGTTAGGCTTAGTTGCGCCTTGGCCTTGTTGGTGGTGCCTATGCCATCGGTTTTGCTGTCAGGCATAAGTTTAACAAAGCAGAATACCACAACAATTTCCCCTCATTATGACAACCGGACCTGCCTTTCGACGGAAAATACAAAAATAGAACTTGAAGTTTGTCCTCTAAGCGACCAGGCTGTCTCTCAGAAGGACTGGTCTCCTCCACTCTACCGAAGTCAACCTGGTCTTACGTAAGAGGTGCATGCACGCCGACCTGCTCGCGGCCTTCACCCGCGCTCCCGATTCAATTAGCCAAGCTAGGCACGTCACAGCACGCTGATGGCCGGCTACCAAAGGTCGCGGACTCCGGCCACAGGCGGGCATTGTAGTTCCCGTCGCCTTGCCCTCTTTCCAAGAGGCGAACGACTTCTGTCACCCGTTCCTTCCGAGCCACGGGAGAGGAGTTGGCGCGGCGACCAACCGCGAAGGAGCAGGGCTAAAATTGGAGGTTTATTTCCTTCTCCACGCCGCTCGACGTCTTCCTGGACGTCACGAACGGGCCTACAGTCTAGAGCTGTAGTCCCAAAATTTCCACAGAGCATACGTAGAACGAGAATGATTCACAGGAGGAAGTAAAGGACCGATTTATAGCGGCAGATAGGGCCTATTGTGGACTACAGATATATTTTAAGACCACAATATTGTCCAGAAAAATTAAATAACACTTTACAAGACACTGATAAGACCTGTATTGACGTATGCTGCGGGAACTTGCAGGAGCAATTCAAAAAAAGATAAACGGTTGATGGAGATTTTGAAGGAAATATAGGGTGAGCATAAAAGAAAGACAGATTAAACGCTTTATAAATCGAAAACTGTTTGTTTTCTCAGGAAGCATTTAGTACTGATTTGTAGAGAAAGTGTTAAAGTTTACGATCTCAATTTTTCATTTCTTTTCGTGACGTCAGCATCACGTGAGCTCCCTTGACGTCAGTCGAGCAATATGACCGCTAACCAGGTAGAAAGGGCTTTCTGTGTGCTTGAATTTGCAAAAACAAATTACTGTTGTACAGTGTCGTTTTAGAACACGGTATGGCAAACAACCACCCACAAGGCAGTCAGTCATCTACGATTGTAGCCAGAAATTTAAGGAAACTGGCTGTCTGTACAAAGGGACAAGTCCTGGAGACTGGACTATCGCATGGATATCTGTCGTGTTACAAAAAGGTCACACACAGAACATATGTAACTTAGCCATGTAAACTTCAGTATCTTCCAACCATGGTAAGTATTTCAGCCATTTTATTAAAACTCTCGTTTCGTAAAACTTTAAAACTGTCTATCTCGTTTAGGCATGTGAGAGTGAACCCGCAAAGCGTGATGTTGGATAACCCAGGTGGACAGAGGAAGCGAGGAAGACCTAAATTAAGAAAGGTGGATGTAGTATGAGGACGTTCGGAAGCTCCAGTCCAGAAATTGGAAAGTTGAGGCACAGACTAGAGATAGATGGAGACAAATCACGGAGTTCATCAGTGGACAGACAGTAGCGGCGTAAGAAGATGAAGAATACGCAAGAGGAAGAAAAACAGAGAGGAAGGAGAGAAATAAAGAAGCAAGGCAGAAAAATGAATCTTGTATATACACTAAGTTTCGTGTAACGTTAAGTGGAGACTTTATTTGCCCATTAACTTTGGATTATGTTTCCGTGAAATAAAAGGTGCGGCAATGAATCGGGCGATTTCAAATGCTCCAAAATAATGCAGAACAAAGAATACTTAATTAAGACAAAATGAACTACATATTTCACTGAAGGAGAAATACCAAAATAATATCTTTACGTTTCATGTTATTTGAAAATAACATCACTACGATGGCCTGCATTTCGTTCCACGCACTATATATCAATCTTTAGGTACGAATATGAGCCACCTCTTCCCGGATCCGATCATTAACTTCACTGAGGGTGCGTGGTGGTTGGTTCCCTTTTTTGCTTTCAAATCTGCTGCTTTTATCAATGTCCTGACCCGCCCCCCCCCCCTTTACCCCTGCGAAAGTTTCTGGTGACGTCCTTGCCAGTAACTGTAAACGAGTTAGGCTCACTTTAATGACGGAAGGATTTCCTTTAACACTTTTGCTGGAATAAATGCTACATATATGCGTTTCAAAAATTGTATAGCAGATAGTACCTACTTTACACGGAAGCATTTGATGTAAAATTTCGGTAAGCTTTTGCGATTACAATGTATAACATATACAGCACGAAAGGAATGTCGAGTTACACCATCTATGGTGAGTGCAAGGTGTTTACAATTGAAACAACTAATATATTCTTCCATATGTGTACTGTATACGTTATAAAGTATGTATTTAAGCAGCGCCATTGATTTGTACTTAATACATTTTAATACGAAACGTCATTCCTCTCGGTTATCGGCTTTTAAAAATGTGAAGTGATACGTTGTTTACATGTCACTCGGCCGCCATTATCTGCACTCATGACCTAGAGGTCGCTTCTGATTGGTTATGCTACGAAAAATGCTACGGAAATAGGACGGATCCTATCCTTGAGAAATGCCATGAAATATGCCATGGCATCTGAAATGCCGTAAGATTTTTCACTTTACACGGTAACATTTTGGTCATGGCGTAAATGTTAAGGAAAATGCTTTCGTATAAAGCAGGCCTAACTTACTAAAATGAGTAACTAAGTTACTTTTGTAACTCTGATCGATCACCTCATCGTTGCGATTAGCCTAGAGAGGGAGAAGCGACGTAAAAATAAGAAAAATGCAAGGAATCGCAAACACGCCTCGTGACGACCTCTCTTGGCACGGTCGCTGCTCTGGGTGTCGCAGCGTCCTTTCCAGAATCATCAGATAACATCTCCTCCTCGCTCTCCGCTGTTTATCACAATCCCGTGTTCCGGGGAATCTCCCTTCCCTGTTTCCAGGAAGCCATCGATTCCTGCAACAGCCGGAAAATTCTCTCGTCTTATTCGGGTTACGCGTGCTCCGACTCGTAACAGGGCTTTAATACTGCGGAACATCCTCGGGTGTCCACGTACTGCCCTCTGCTTATTTTCCTGCCTCTTCAGGATAAACACGACGGGGGAGAAGAGAGACGTGTGGATGAAAGAGTTCGGAACTAACCACGCAGTAACGTCCGTGCCTCGCGTGGAAGTTTGGCAGAGCGCGACTTCCGTGGGGGGGGGGGGGGGGAGTGGTTAGTACAGGGATCCCGGATTTGAATTAGGGATGGTCAAATCCAAATAAAATTTTATCCGGATATCGGATAATTTTATCTGGATTTCAAATATTTGAATATGGATATTCTGATATCCGCATTATTTAATCATTATCTGAATTATCCGGATATCCGAATGTGTGAATTATCCGGACACTTTTTATCGTTTACCCGTTTTACGGTCTATCCACATATTCTGTTATTCGTCATTTTCGAATTTCACTGTACGTTTTTTCCACAAATTCTTCATCAAATCTGTTCTATCCGCACATCAGAATTCCCCGGATACGGATTATCTGTTGCATCCGAAACGGATATTGCCTAGGCATGAGCGTTTCTTTTGAGTGTCCCTTCATCCAATTAATCACCATCACTCATCCTCATCGTTGCGTTTAGCCAATAGTGACAGAAAAGCGAGGTAAAATAACCTAATTCAAGCAATCACAGAGAGAGTAGAAAGAAAGGAAGCATACCTCACTCACTCACACACACACACACACACATGATGAGCGATGAAAAATAAGATGAAGCACATAGAGTGAAATGTACAATTAATGTTATTAATGCATATGGTTTTTTAACCGCAAGCAACATTTTACACAATCCGTGCATTTACCTTTCATTCACATTACCGACATATTTTCAATCAACAAAACAGAATTTATTTATTGACATTTTACTTGGGATTACCGCTAAGCAGTTTTTCTCATATCTATAAAACAGAATATACCATGACAACGTGCAAGTTTTCTTCTTCTTCTTAACAGTGTAATATAAACCTATCAAAACACACACAGAAACAAGACATTATCCTACGTTTGTTGGTATGATTTCGATATTGTCATTAGTAAAATATATATGAAGTCAAAATGTATTGCTTATCTTCGTTGCCATACCAACCCCGCTGGAAAACAACCGATTCTTAATAATTATGTACTAAGGTGAATTCTCTTATCACGTGGGGAAATCTGGTTCATAGCGTACCTCATTGCCACGTGGGAGACCCAGGTTCGATTGCCGTATTTGATGATCATCTCAGTTGGGAATCTTCCCAACAATGTCGCTGCATAAAGCGTTCCTGGGGTTGATTGATTGATTTATTTGGTGTTTTAAGTCCACTTTATGCACAATAAGGCTAATCGGGACTGGACCTACAGCTTAATGTGGGATCCGAACCACTATGTGTCTCCACCAGGTATCGAACCCGGGACCCTTTGATTACAAGGCGACGACGTTACCACTGCGCCATCGGGGAGGCGCTCGTAATGGTTGTGGCAACCCTGGCGAGAGGGACGAAGGCATTTGGAGCGTGGTGTTGATCACATTCGCTAAAATGGCCGCCATGGAGAATGAGTGGGACACTACCCGACGCTCCCTACGTACATTCATGGCAGGGTGCAATGCACAAAGGAGAGCTTTACCTCCACGTGCGATAAGGCAAGAAGACCGAAGCAACAGTACCACAAGTGGTTAAAAACGGCAAAAATTATTTACGTTACCGCGTTTTGCTTGAAATTCGCTGTCAACACACCTGCTGAGAAAAGTGAAGCAACGGAGCTATATTTACACAAGTGGTCCAGCTGCTTCCAGGCGATATGTTTACGTGGAAGTGACGTCATAGTCATAACACGCGGCGCGCTGAAAGAATGAAATAACAGATCCCGCTGCGAAATGTATCCGGATTAAGGCAACGTTAGCGGATGGCATTAGGCTGGTTCGTGGGTGCCAACGCGGGAAAGGTTGTTCCTATTACGTCATCTGCCTTTTGTCTGAGATGCCACTCTCCGAGGAAAAGGAGGGCATGCCCTCTTTTCATTCCGTCCGGCACGCGTTTTGAAAAAATTGTCAAATGTCCGGCATTTTGCCCATCACCGGGGCACATAGCGAGTCGATATTTTTAAAAATACCGGAGCTTCAATATTATAAAAAATATCGACATCGACGGTACGGATATTATTAATATCGACGATGGCCGTAACAAAAAACTGTGCGCTTGACGTAACTTGTACAGTGGGATGCACAAGAATTGCCCGGAAAATTACTATTTTATCAAGTTCCTACGTACGTATGCTGGTTTTTGTGGTTCTATTTGAAGCTCTCACTGAATAAAGCTGAGAGAGTAAATATGGTGATGGACAAATTGGTTGCTAATACTTACGCATCCCACTCTACGTGACGAATGCAACACCGCACTACCACTCAATCTAGCTAATGAAAGCAACAATGAAAGCAAACCACACTATAATTCACGTGAATGCTCCAGAAGGAATTCTAAGCAAATGTAATTCTTCAGATTTTGGAATATCATAGCGGTTTTTCGAAAGGAAAGGAAAATTCGAGATCAGCTGCTCTGGCGTTGGTAAAAGGTACAGCTAAACCTTACAAATTCTAGAAGTATTTTGCGAACACTGCTCTGCCAGTAATCGGCTTCAACGAAGACAAAGGTTCAGTAAAGTACACATTACTGCAGATGCTTCACGGAGGAATATCTTATCTCGCCTGTCAAAACGTAATTCTCAATAGAAGGATTTCTCAACATTGAGTACGCCCGCCATATTGGTTTCTGAACACCATTATCGCTGCCGCCATGGCAACGAGATAAAAACTGATCATTTGTGCGATTGTCAGCTGTGTTCAAGTACTAAGAAACACTGAACTGAAGAGATTCCCAAGCGATCGATCTAAATTTAGTTTGGTTGGACACTTACGTCGTTCGTTTGTACCACGAGGTTAATCGTGACACGTGAAAGTTTGACGAAATGGGGACAGAAACGTACTTTAACCCTTTCACGTGTCAAAATCATACATGTTTTTCTTTTATTTATTTATTTCATGGATGATTCCAAATACAGTATTAGTAATTTTACATTGCAAAGTACTAAGCAGAAAATAAACTAAAATTACATGCGATAAAGTGACATACACATTTTTACACAACCCCTAAAACATGTATTTTCAAAAATGTCTTATTTGGTTTGCTAAAATTTTATATTTGCTGGGTAGTCTGTGGAACACGGAACGATGGATGAGGAATAATCTTCATTGATTGATCTTACTTCGTTTTCCTGCCACTTTTGGGCAAATCGCGAAGATCAGGATGAGATATGATATGATGAAATTGATAAGGGGACACTCACAAAGAACACCCAGGCCCGGATTTGAACTCGGGACCGCTGGCGCCGTAGCGCGCTGTTCTATCCAATCCGCCACGGAGATCGGCGAGGAATAATCTTGGGAAAGGGAAAGTTGAGTGTTTAGGGTGGTGCGAGGCGCCTCCTGAAGAAGGCTGTCATTTCTGATGTTGCCATTGGCTATTTTAAGAAGGAATATATGGTCTGCCAGTTTAGGTCTCTCGCAAGGAGTGTGGAACACGGAACACGGTCCTGTTGCAAGTGTTTTGTAGATGGCCAAGAAGAAATTTAGAACAAAATTCAGTCTATCTAAATTTGAGGGGCGTGCGATGTAATAGATCGGAAAGCAGTATTCAATTCTAGGTGAAACGAAACATTTGTAAAAATTGCTGAGAGCAGACAGGTTGTTTATTTTAGTAAAACGGTAGACCATACGCATGGAACCCTTAGTGACCGCGGATTTGCTCATCAAATATGACGCCCAGGTCCTTCTGTGCGGCAACTCTTTGAACACAATTATGTTCCATGTTTAAATGTTTTTTAAGGAAAACGTCATCGTAGAACATTATTGAGAATTAAATTTCAAGTTCCACATTTCAAACCACTTTATTATGGAATCTAAATTATTTTGCAAAATGTCAGTGTCATTTGTAATGTTACTATATAGTTTGCAATCGTCAGCGAACAAAAGAAGGTTTCCACAGGAGTCGGAAAGATATTGTGGAAGATCATCAAGGTACAGGATGAAGGTACATGGTCAAGTGGAAGAAAAGGCTCCACAGCCTTAACTTCGCCATGTAAAAGAAGACGAAATAAATAAAAAGAACAGCTTCAAGAACACTGCCTTCAGGTACACCAGAAGATACAGCTTGATAAGAACAGGTTCCAGAAAATAAATACTTTTGTTCTCAGTTTAGAAATACGGTTTGAACAGAAAGAGAAATTTTCCATGAATAGTGAATCGGTTAGATAAATTCATGAGGTAGGTAATTGTGGTTTACAGAGTCGTTTGAAATATATACATACACACACACACACACACACACACGTGGAAGTTTGCAGATAAAGAGTTGATAGCGTTGGTAATAAAATGCTTAAGTTGGTTAAGCAGGAGTTGTGCGATAAGAAGTCAGCCCAACATCCAGCTCATCAGGGATGAGCAAAATTTCGTAATAAAAATAAAATACACGAAATGGGGTACTGAAGAATATGACGAGAAACGTGAGCAGCAGTGATTTAACCGCACAGATCCTAGCACACACAAAAAATGTCATCATCAGCCCTTCAAGTTGTTCACAAAGGCGCAGTGGTAGCACCGTCGCCTTATAATCAAGGGGTCATGGGCTCGATACCCGGTGGAGGCACATAGTGGTTCCGATCCTACTGTAGGTCCAGTGCCGATTAGCCTTTCTGTGCATAAAGTGAATTTAAAAGAACAATTTAAATGTAATATAATACAAGATCATATCTCTACAGGTAATATCTTCTGAATCACTCTCACGAAATAAATCTCCAGGTTCAGTTTTTCCACATTTTCTTATGCACGTTACTTCAAAAAATATAATATTGTATCTGGCTACTTGATAGTTAATGCGATTTATAAAGTGAAAACATCTTCTTTACTATGTGGTTACTGATTATTATAGTAAACAGAGAGAGAGAGAGAGAGAGAACGGGACATCTCAAATGAAAGAAATAGCTTATTATTTTGAAACACTGATATTATTTTAATAATACTGTGGCGGAGTGGTTAGCACATCGCGCTATGACGCCAGGTGTTTCGGGTTCGAATCCCGGCCTAGGCACGGATGGTTGAGAGTCCATTCATCAATTTCATCATATCTTCACTCATCCCCATTTTCGCAAATTAGTCAAAAAGTGGCACAAGAAGCGAAGCCGGCCACACCATGCGTCGAATGCCATGCACATCAAGCAACTCTTGAATCATTCTGGCTCGATGTGGTCGAGCGTTATCATCTACCAGCCTGAAGCCATCCCCCACAGTTGTAGAGAAACCTGCTACCACGGGTTCGAGAATAGCGTTTCTGTACATCAGACCAGTCATGTGACACTGAAGAGGAATTAGGGGCGTACGTCGACCAAACATGATTCCACCCCCAAAACATGATGGAGCCCCCCTGCTGCTGGTGTCGTTCCTGGATGAAGGGCTCGTTCAATCTATCATCTGATTGTCTCCAAACCCTTATGCTTTTGCTTAACGGGTGCAAACTGATGGTAACCTAATCTGTAAAGAGCGTGTGCCCCCACTGTTCCTGACTCCATTCACTGTGCATTGTTGCCCACCTTACACGGTCTCTCTTATGGTGTGGATTAAGAGGAACCTCGGGTATGAGTTTTCTTGACGTCAATCCTTCCTCATGAAGTCGATTCCGCACTGTCTGATTGGAAACATTCGCTCCTGAGGTCCTCCGCAGATCTTGGCACAAACTGGTAGCAGTTGCAGTGGGTCAACGACGTGCCGAAATCACCACGTACCGATCATCCCTGCGTGTTGTTTTGCGTGGCCGCCCTGTCCTTGGTCGATCAGCAACTGATTGTGTCTCCCTGAACCTCTTCCACAGTCGAGAGACATCACCTTGGCTCACTGCAACACGGGCAGCTACGTCTACTTGTCGATATCCCTCTTGCAGCAGAGTCACAATTCGAATCCGGTCCGTAGCAGAAACGGTTGCTCGAGGCATGTCGCCCTTCGTTTTCCACCTGGTCTCTGTAAAGTAAAAAAAAAAAAAAGTAAAGTGTTCCCCTGTGCATAGCACCACGCCATGAAGGCGTATAGGGGGTGTGGGGGTAACGCCCCACACTTTCTTGATCCGGTCGTGAGTGGGGGTGATGTGATCAGCATCACGCCCCTAACCGCCTTTACCCCCCAGGGTTTCCCCCAGGTACCCATGTTATTCGACGCTGGGTGGGCGCCGGGGCCGCTTTCACCGTTAGAAAAGTTCCCGGATTTGAACCGGCCGGGGATCGAACCCGGGACCTTGAGCATGGTAGTCAGACGCGTTACCGACTGAGCCACCGCGGCCACCTGGTCTCTGTGCAGTTTCCAACTCAAAAGTGCGGATAAGACACGGACAATGCCTCCCATCGGGTTGCTTTCAAATCTGCTCAGGGATCATTTGGCAAATTCTGCCCTCCATCTGCTGAACATCAAACTCACTTGTGGCATTATGTCGGTTTCTGTCTCGGGTGTTGCTCACATAATGAACATTGTATACCTTTTGGGGATATCGCGACTCAAACCGCATGCAATCATAATATGCAAAACTTTTTTTGAGCACTGTAAGTATGGTCACAATGATAGGAAAACCTGTGCTAAAGTGATAACGAATACAGATTTCATATTCATATACCCAATAGTTTGTGAAAAACGAACGTGAAGTTACGACAATTAGGCTAACATTATCCATATATGCAATGACATTCGCCTTCAGGTACACTCAAATAAATTAGCCTTCATATAAGAAAGTTCAGGCAGCCCTCATGTGAAGGAAGCAGTGAAATGTATTTTCGGGTGATCAATATTTTTACATAGTTCCCTAACTTTAACAATCTTACATTCACTTTCCCGTTTTCCAGAGCAGTGGGAAATTTCGAATACAACACCAAAGGGTGCGAGAGGGACGCGTGGTTTCACTCAGCTCCGTTACACGAGGATGCCCAGAGAAGAAACAACACACTCGCCTGAAACGTGAAAAGGTGCGCGGAAGCATGTCATCAAATTCATCCCGAACAGAGATCCCGTGAATAATCTATTAAGTTAATTACATGCTCGGGAAGTTCCAATTCTTCCGCCGGCGGGAGCAAACGTCACATAATTAGTCAACTTGGAGAGGCCACGGCGCCCACCCCCCACCCCCGGCCGCCCGCCGTGAACTCTCCTGTAGCCGAGCGACTCATCTGCAAGCGACAATTATCGATTTCCACAACACCCACTCGCCAAAATTTCTTTCTCGTTATTCACCCTCCTCCCCTACACCACTTTCGTTCCAGGAAAGCCTCCAGAGGTTACGGCAGTATGACGCATTAGTGGACGTATACGAGTAGCGTGCAATGTTGATTGAGCACATTACCAATTGTCTGGTGCTTTCAATCTTGGGTAGCCGCGGTGGTCTAGTCGGTACGGGGTACAGTAGTCTCGCCGTTTAATGATATCGGCACGCGAAACAAAACAAAAGCCGACCTCCGTGGCGAAGTGGTTAGCACAGACCGCTACGATGCCAGGGGTCCCGGGTTCGAATCCCGGTTCGGACATGGATGTCTGTGTTTGTCTGTATTGAATGAAAATATCGAGGGGCAACAACCCTATGGGTTAAGGCGGTGGGAGCGTGGTGCTAAGCACATCACCTCGAAAATTGCCCAGATTGAGAATGTGTGCGGCCTTATATGTGTCTTCATGGCACGGTGCCTTACCTTTAACCCTATCTTACTGACGGGAAGGGGAATGTGTTGCTAACCCCACCACCTCTTGTTTCTCAAATTTTTAACAGGGAACATTTTTATAAAAAAAACTTTCGCAATGCTTCTCTATTACTTTGTTCATAAAATTATAAAGGTAAGGTACGTAGGAGGCAAATTCGTGTGTGGGCCTATAAACACCACCCCACGTGACATGCCAGTGACAGTGTGCAATTGGTTGGAAATGATGGCAATTTTTGTAATTATTATAATTACTATATAATTGCAGGTATATATACAAAGAAGCATTCATTCAACATTTTTTTTTTTTTTTTTTGAGGTTCAGTGAATGATAAAATATGTTATACTCATGCCATAATCGGTTCTTGTTTTCTATTAATGATGGTAATTCTTACATAACTGCACCTATATAAACAACAAAGGAAGCAGTGATTCAATAACAAAATGCTTACTTCAATTTTATGGAGATAAAAAATATGTGGGCCCTTTTAGGTCATCCGCCCCTCAAGTAGTTTCTTGGACGGTACGAGTAAGCCAGGTTTAACTACGGTGGTGCTTCGTATAACGAACGCAATTCGTTCCAGGCGAGACGCTGTTTCCCGTAAGCTACTTCAGGAATAATTTTAAACCGTTACCGAGACCAATCCAAAATCGTGAAACATCGTTGCAGGGAACATCAAAAACACTAACAATGTCGAAAATGCTAGAAATTTAGCAACTTATAAGTAACAGAAAATACAGTACGTACGCCAACACTTATAAAAAAATATATACACTACAATATGTGTCTACGTACAGGATCTTTTGTTCATTGTTATTTTGGCTTTCAACGCTTTGGTCGGGCTTTCTATTAGTGCATTTATAACAATCGATTTTTACCTGAATTGTAGCTAGATCGCTGATTGTGTATAAATTACAGTACCTCGAGCGCCTGCTGAGGGGTTAATCATGCGTGACGATATTCGCATGCGGTTCCTAATGCGAGACATTTTCCAGCCCGTGTGCACGTTCGTTATGAGTTGGGTTGTTTGAGTTGGTGTTTTAAGTCCACTTTATGCACAGTAAGGCTAATCGGGACTGGACCTACAGTTTAAAGTGGGATCCGAACCACTTGTGCCTCCACCGGGTATCGAACCCGGGACCCCTTGATTACAAGGCAATGACGCTACCACTGCGCCATGGGGGAGGCCCACGTTCGTTATGAGAGGAACCATTCTAACATTACCTCCTCTCTTATCTCATCTTCAGGTGAGCTAATCTCTTCTTGCAGGTGGTTGGGAACGAACCCACGACAGATGTATCACACATCCGTTGCACTAGCCGACTACTCCAATTTTTGCTCCACTTAAGTTACTATTTCTAATTTTTGAGCAGAGGGGACCATATTTGCTTGACTTCTACGCTATGATTCACATACACAATACATACAAGAAGTTGGGGCGCGTAAGTACAGGGTAAGTCAAAAAGAATGAAATCAAACAAGGCACCAATATAAAGAAAAACTCTGGAAGTTTTCCTCACATGATTCACATTTCAATGATCCAATAAGGGAACCACATGACGTGCGGCAAACGTCCGAATGATAATCAAGCTCTTTGCCACACAAAAGACAGCATGTCGACCAGTGGCGTAGCAGCCGCCCCCGCAACGCCCGCAATGCGGGGGGCCCTCTGTCATCTCTCTTTGCATCCTGAAATTTTATGTAATCCCAGAAATTCAGCAGTTATGCCGCTTATTTAAAAAATGGATTTACGAAAAAGAAAGTTGGTTCCCAGTAACATGCGATAATAAGCAGAGGGGCCCGGGCAACTTGACATTATGGGTCTCCTCCGAAATTCAGAATTAAGTTACTTGCTCATAGATGGCAATCTCATACCTTTATAACTACATGGTTTTCGTAATAGTAGTGTAGTGTAGTGTAGTACAGTTGGAATCGAGTAGAAAGATTCAGTTGCTCAACCGGTCGATGCCTTATTGTTACACAATACCTAAACAAGCAAACTTGATAATTTATGACATTTTATACTACCAGTAATATTACGTGATATTTAAAATGTAACTTCCCACCAAATATTTTCAAGGGGGCCCTCCAAGCCTCAGTATGAGATTGAAATAAGATCCGAGATAAATTTCCCACATTGTCCACACCTATTACGTTTTTCTTCAAAGGGGCCCAAAAACTCAGGATGTTGAGCCCAGGGGCAATTTTCCCTTTGCCCTTAGGTCCAGTAGCCTCAATTCCGCCATGCAGGGTATACAAAGTATACAGTGCTCGAAGTGATCCAATCCCTCCAATAGGCATTTCATTGAGTGACAAATTTTCAGTGAATAAAGTCCAGTCGCTGCTTAATTTTCTATCTCTTGAGTCCGCCTCTACTTCTTAGCAGCAGATTGCAATTTGCCCTTTGATATTATGTCTCCATTGACAATGTAGAGGTCCTGTTCAATCCCCGTAACTGAAATGATAAGTTTGCTTGAGTATATAACTCAGTATTAGTATTAGAAGCGTAATTGTGAGCGGCTCTTTCGTTGAATCTTGGCCTGGCATAGCCAGAGGATGGCTTTTTGGGCTGAAGGTGCATCAACCTCAAGTCCAAGAAAGGGAGTGAATTTACCCAAACAATATTTTTTAAATATATGTGCATTATATGTAACCTAAATTAAAGAAAAAACTCTTCGAACAAAAAATACAAAGGATCACGAACAAAATAGTTGGCTGTGTGAAGCCTCCACCCTCCTTAAAAAAATAATCCTGGCTGTGTCACCTCTTTGAAGTAAGAGAAAATATTTCTAATTTCTTCATCAAGTTATTCGTCAGAGATTCAGACCACCCTGATTTCGTTTCGACACACTACTAAACTGATATATAGCCTAAGTCGATGTCGAAAAATGGGAAGGAAGGGTTAATTCATTTTACAACTTGGGGGGGGGGGGTTGCTAACTATTGTGCGTCTGTCCCACTCTGGCATCATCTCGATGTTTATTTTTTTCCACTGAGGAGGACGCCAATATTTTACTTGCAGGGGGACCCAGAGAACTGTGCTACGCCACTGATGTCGACTATGGTTTCGAAGACACTGACAATTCACCATTGTATCTCTGGCAGATCTTTTGGAAGGGGTGGAATATACACATTACTACAGTAACTCGTCCAGAAATGTCTTTGCACCAATGTGACTGAATCAGTCTTCACTAACTCCAACACACAATACGCCTTCTGCTGATCACGTGCCATTTTGCCACATTAGCGATCCTGGCGGAGCAGCGGCAAAGCTACATAAGCGTGCCAAGTGGCAATAAAACTTCCAGAGTTTTTCTTTATATTGATGCCATGTTTGATTTTCTATCATAAATAGTTACGCCATAATAGTTGTGTAAATTTGTTTCATTCTTTTTGACTTACCCTGTATATTAGTCGGTACAGACGAAAATTTCTTAGGCTTAGCAGAATAATAAAGATGTACTTACTGTGATCATCGGTGTGGTAAGCAGTCCCCACGCGAAGAACTCCAGGAAAATGACGACCAACGCATGGTACACACTGGGTTCCCCAATCCCTGATGTCTGCAAAGAGAATAAGGATATTAAAATGCATTCAACATATGCACTACGGCACTTGACAATTTGTGTGTGTGTGTGTGTGTGTGTGTGTGTAATAATGTTTCTTAGAATATAACTTCTTCAAATGTATCATATACAGTCAAAAGTCAGGTTACATACGAAGTTTTACTTGTCTCATTAATTGTCCGTGAATTGTTGAATGTCCAGTTGCCTGGTGCATGGATTGGTCACCGTGGTCCCCTTGAGTGGCCACCGCGGTCTCCAGACCAATAAATTTTGTCCTTTGGGGTAACTTAAAGGTTCATAAAAAGCAGCATCTGAAGGAACGCATTGTGTAATGTGCAGATGTGATTAAGATGGACGTTCTGACAAAGTTTCTGAAGAACTAGAAAGTTCAAGTGCACAAATGTATTGATGTTCAAGGTGCACACATTGAAGATATACTATACATCCCTATGTAGCATGACTTTTGACTCACCCTGTATAGTTAAAAGCAAGTTTGAAATTCGAGCAAATCATTACCGTGCAACCACAAGTGTTCTGCCACTATGAGAGTCTTTTGCTGGCAGGAACTGGCTACAATGGCGACACTACGGTAGAAGGTCTACTGTATCATCTAGTATGCAGAGTCCATATCAACAATTATTTTTCAACGTCAATATGGGCCATCCAGGGTACATATATTCAGGTGTACTAATGGAAAGAAAGACTTCAGAAAGTAGGTCGCTTTGCAAACGACGGTACTTTTACACTCACCTCAATTAGTACTCCGGCAGTTTGTTTCTTTATAGAGAATATTTGCAAAATATACAATTCAACCTACACGTGTATCAATATACGCTGTATAAAACACATCTTACTACTAACTTCGGTGACCTTGTACGTCTGCAACGTATGAATATATTCAAATGGAAATGGGATTTTAACACCCCCAGTACAAGGCCACTGCAGCGCGCAACATGGAAATGGTGATGACCAATCGTTATCAGGCCAAGGGGGAATCACATTGACGCCACCCACACGGTCGGCGGCCATCTTGATGTCCGCCATCTTGAATTCAACTTCAGAATTTTAAATGGGAAGGGGGTCGTGCGACATATCAAAATGGGCAAGAATTTCACGAGAAATGCAATGGTGAAGGTTTTTTCGACGTATCTTTAACCAGTAAAAAGTTATGACTGAATTCTTGTACCAATTTGCTCCTTTTCGAGGTGTTACAAAAATGCCTTAAAATTTGTTTATCGCTTCGGTAATGCATCGAGATCAAAGTGACGTCTATGGAGAGACGTTCGCATTCCATTGCACATTATTTTAATCGGATACATCCATGAAGAGCTGTGCATTATGAATGGTTGTCGCGAACAATTTACAGTGTGACGCTTCCATTGAATTAAAAGTCCTTCACAGTGAAAATGCTAATGTTTATGTTCATAAGGAAGTTCATAAACAGAATATTCGATGATTTTTATCTAATAACCCATTTTCGACAGATCAAAGCTAAATGGTTAGTGTTGGTAAGTTAATGGTGTGGCGTGCTGTGTGGAACACGATTGGTTAGTCAATTTTCCATCAACGGAACCTTAAATGCTTAGGGCTACTTGGATTTGTTAAATAAACAGTTTTTTCATCCTTGCTTATGGAAGAAGGTACTTTTTACAGAGTTTTTTTAATAGGGAAGAACACCAGAACACTTATGGGAACGTTATGAACCAGTTTTTGTCCAAAGTTAGTTATCAGATGACAAGGGTCACATATTCTGTTTATGAACTTCCTTATGAACATAAACATTAGCCTTGTCACTGTGAAGGACTTTTAATTCAATGGAAGCGTCACACTGTAAATTGTTCGCGACAACGATTCATAATGCACAGCTCTTCATGGATGTATCCGATTAAAATAATGTGCAATGGCATGCGAACGTCTCTCCATAGACGTCACTTTGATCTCGATGCATTACCGAAGCGATAAACAAATTTTAAGGCATTTTTGTAACACCTCGAAAAGGAGCAAATTGGTACAAGAATTCAGTCATAACTTTTTACTGGTTAAAGAAACGTCGAAAAAAACCTTCACCATTGCATTTCTCGTGAAATTCTAGCCCATTTTGATATGTCGCACGACCCCCTTCCCATTTAAAATTCTGAAGTTGAATTCAAGATGGCGGACATCAAGATGGCCGCCGACCGTGTGGGTGGCGTCAACGTGGTTCCCCCTTGGCCAGATAACGATTGGTCATCGCCAATTTCAAATTCCATGCCGCAGTGGCCTTGTACTGAGGGTGTTAAGTGACTTATTGAGCCACCCTGTATAGTTAAAATTGGGATAAATAAACACCCGGGCAACACCCGGTAATCAGCTAGTAAGGGATAAAGTTGCAATCACAAACTCAAAATATGGGACAAAATTACAATCAGAGGTTTAAAATAAGTGACAAAATTGCGATCAGAAGTTCAAAATAAGAGACAAACTTAAAATCACAAGTTCAAAATAAGAGACAAAATTGGAAAAAGTTCAAAATGGGAGACAGGGTTGCAATAACAAGTTCAAAATAAGGGGTAAATGTGCAAAATCGAAATACATAGCATTTTATGAAGAGTTATTTCTTAGGATACTTTCTAATTCTTGTGCTCCATTCCTCGAACATGTATTACATCACTGCGATCAACATGTGCAATTGATTTCTTTGTTGTTGGTTGCAGTGTTGCAACCTGCTTTATATTTATTATTTGGTAGCCTTTACTTAATTTTGACCAAAATTATTTGATATCTAAACATATGTGAACAATCAGTAAAATAATGTCTTTCTGGTGAACAAGTAGGGAAGGTAAACTACTGCACAATGCTATGAAGGCATATTTAGGAGATCTCAGGTAGGGTCCCACAATTTATCGATCTCGGCCATTTCGGAGGTTATGTGATTAGCACCATGCTCCAACTGCCTTTATCCCTCACGGTTTTCCCAGAAGCCGGCCTCCGTCGCAGAGTGGTTAGCACATAGCGCTACGACGCCAAGGGTCCAGGGTTCGAATCCCGGTCTGGACATGGATGTTTGCGAATTTCCATTCATCAATTTCATCATGTCATCACTCATCCCCATGTTTCTAAAATTAGCCAAAAGTGGCACAAAAAGCGAAGTAAAAAAAGCAATCGATTCAACCTACCAGGTAGCCTCTTGTTTCACGCTGGGTGAATCCTAGAGCCGCTTTATGCAGGGATAAGGCCGGAAAAATTCCGACCATAGATCACCCACCCCAGGAATCGAACCCGGAGCTCCCGCATGGCAGTCAGACGCCCTACCGATTAGATAACCGAGGCTCCTGAACAAGTATTTGTAGCCTATTTAAAGATATATTTCGTTACCAGAAACTGTTTGTGATAGATCCAAACGTTTCCCTATATGTAGTTCCAATGAAGGCATATTTTCATCGTATTACCAAGGCTGATTGGTGTAATCAGGTAAACAGCTTCTCCATTCACAACCTGACACATCCCCGTTGAAATAATGCCACGTGTTCCGACGAGATTACTCTTTAAAGGGAAAAGAATTCCCAGACAATCTCACGGAAAGATCCAGAGCAATTGAAGCAGTTTTGGTGAATGAACGAGAGTGGCATCAAAACGGCAAATGGCCTCTCGTCACGCAGAGCGATGCTAGAAGTGCGTGACGCAGCGATTCGCAAGCGTACACGCCCAGCTGTCAAGCTGCACTCTTCAGGCGATTCCCCCATATCACGCCATATCAGCGAAGAGACGCAACTGGTGCGGGGATTTGCTTAAAGGTGATGAAATCCATTAAGACCCTCTCGATTATTTCCAACCCCTCGATTGTGATTGGTTTATTTTACTTTGCTTTTCCGTCACTTTTGGCTAATCGGGAAGATGGTTGTTTGATTTATTTATTTTACTTCGCTTTTTTTCACTTTTGGCTAATTGCGAAGATGAGTGATATGATGGAAGTAATGAAGGGACACTAACAAAGAACATCCATGCCTGGGCCGGGGCCCTTGGAGTCGCAGCGCGCTAACCACTCTGGCACAGAGATCGGCTGCATTTGCTGCATTTCTTTTCTGCTTCTGCACAGAAAAAAAAACGGATGTGTTCTATAGAACTAACAAAATTCGTTTGGTTTGAGTTATTTTAGTAAACAATAAACAATCGTAGCCTTTATTAAAATTTCGTAATTTTGACCAGAACGTTTGTGTATACGATTACAAAAATAATTTGGTTCATCGCCTACTTAAACAAATATTTGGTTGATAGCTTGATTGATTTGTTTTATTTTACTTCGCTTTTCTTCCACATGTAGCTAATCGCGACGATGAGGATAAATGGTGATAACATGAGATGGCTGAAAGGCAATCACCAACACATAAGCGAGTCCTACAGATTACTTGCTGTGAGACCAGACGCCAGAGCCTCGTAAGTCTGCAAAATGCGCTCCAGGGTGTACTACATGAAGGGCGGTTGATATTTGGGTGCCTTCTGAAACAGTACCTTCGGATTTTCAGCGCTGAAGCTTCAGTTGACGTCATCGCCTATTCCACCACTTAAAGTTTCGAATTTTCATCACAAATTGTTTGAAAATGGAGGCTACAGTAACTCTTTTCTCTGCAGTTTCGGCTGTTGCTTCGGTTTTTATGGAAACACCGTTGTTGAATGAATTTAAAAGAACAACTAAGGATAGTACGAAGGAAAAGGAAGATTTATTACTACTTACAAGTGCAAAGGCAGAACACACACATTTATTCTGTAGATTTCCGGCCCGTAATTCACTTTCATCGTTCTCATCCACGCCATTGTAGCTCATCGTTAGCAGACTACAATTACCCACAATTCCTAAAATCCACCGCTTGCACCAGCCCCTGTTTGTGGTGGAAGAGGTAGAATCTGATGGATTCAGCGCTGAATCCATCGGTGAATATCCGAATGAAAATGCTTAAGCGCTGAAAATCTGAATGTGCGGAAAGATTTCCCTTACACGCCACTAATATCAGGTTACAAGAAACTGTTTCTAGGTCGTTCCGAACACATTTTTGCCTCTGTGTAGGTTTACTAGGATTACAAGGATGGATGATGGAGAGAAAAAAAACGAACACAAATAAGCACCCACACTTGTAGCACTCAGAATTCTGCCTCAGGCGTTCGATTGGAGACAAGTGGTGTACACAGCGGCTGCCTCCCCCCCCCCCCCACACGACTACCTATTGTGTACATAATTGACGAAAAGCCTGCAAACCTAGGGTCACGGGGTACCATATTGCATAACGAGGTTTACCCTAAGGACATCCAACACGCAAACGCGGCAACATGCGACGGACGAACGCCCTTTAAATCTTTGAAAGGGATTCTCGGAACGAGGGCAAGCAGTGGCATATTAGCGTTTCTTTCACTTAGGCCCGGTAAACACAAAAAGCTCAGCAACGTTATTTAGTGTGCATTCACCTTTCTTCTTTGGTAATCTCAACGTGCTTCTTGTTGGGAGGTGACGACTGACTAGAGTTGGACCTGCTCATTAGCATCAAGGGATGGGCCAAATACTTCCAGGTCGGCGTTGCTCTGGTTGTCATGGACTGTTAAGATGCTCTACTTCTATCTTCTTCCGCTTCGTCATCTGTCTTTCTATCTTTCCACTTTCTTCCGCTCTTTATGTCTCTTTTTCCACACTTTTCTCTTTCACGGTTTCTTCACTTTCGTTTCTCTATTTCTTTCTCTCTCTCTTCTCTTCCATATTCCCTTCACAGTTTCTCTTTTTCCTTTCATCCTGTTTCTTCGCATGTCTTGAATTATCCCTTTCTTCCATTGTCTATCTTTCCTTTCATCCTGTTTCTTCAATTCTCTATCTCTTCCTTTCGCCGTTTGCTATCAGATAAATGATTCATGAAATATCCGACAAAAGTCCAGGCAAAAATTTGGGAATTAGACTTCCATATTTAGCGACTAATGCATAACATTTAGTCTAAACCCTGTACACCCGACGGTAAAAGAAACAGTAGGCGAATTGTCAATCACTATTTTCATTCAGTTTGTTTTTCACACTGTCATGATAATGAATTGAAATAAAAACGTTAATACGTCGAGTCTACAGCCTGCTTCGAATCAACAGAATTCCACTCCTTTAAACAACACAGGATGTGGAATCAATATATAATGAAAATAGCTATGGACGATTTACCTACAATATATGCTGTTGACTGTACCTCTATGGAGGGGGTGGAAGGAAACAAAAATCAGAAGTAAGTGAGAAGTTTCCTGGAGTGACTGAGGAAATCGGTATAAAAGAGACGCAAAATAACTAGAAGTTCGAAATAATTCGGGTTGCGCAGAGGTTTCTTCCAAAATGCTATCCTTCACCAATAGTCCAATACTGAAATTCGAACGTCCGTGAATTGAACCTGCGTAACTATTAATGGAGAGAACGAAGAAGCCTTTTGCATGGTGTAGTATTGAATAGCGCAGAAACTTGGACCCTACAAAGAATGAACCGACCTTGCCCTGGATGGTTGTAGGAGTGGGAGTAAGCTTAGGATTACGCTTATGGGTGTGTTATTTTACTTGTTCTCTTGGGAATACTAAACCTCCGATGGCGTCGAAAAACGCATCAACGGAAAGAAGTCACGTTGAAGATTTTATTGGTCGTCGAAAAAGTAGAAACTCCCATTTCATTAGCCGTAACTTGAAGTTTAAGGCGTTATGTTTTGTGCCTCCATAAGAAATGCATGAGATTCTGAAAATTATATTTTTCAAACATCCTGTCTAGTTTAATAATCAAATTGAAAAACCGCTTACAATTGAAACATGGGGAGAAATGCATACTTGACTTTCCTTTAAGTAGCAGTATCCTTTCAGACTGTACTGAAATAAATGCACACCTGGTGCGCAACTGTCACTGTTCGCCTTTAAAGATGCACTGGAAAGTATGGTTAACGAAGAGAATCCGGGGGGAAAGATATCAGATGACATTAAATTAAGTGGCTCCTACGCTAACATGAAGCGTGAGGTACCAGATCGGAGACTGCAGTGAAGAACCTGTATATTAAAGCAGAGACCGACGAATCAATGCCAATGAAGTACAATCACACTCATAAAATGTGTCATTTCAGAGATGGGGCTGCAACAAATCGTCTCTTCCGTTCGTGAAAAATCTACCGGAATCAGACCGCGAGAAACTGCGTCCCCTTTCCCCTCGAGGGACTGCATCGGCGGCTGAAATCACTTCCCCGCCGAAGATGCGATCTCCCGAAGCATCCTTTCCCACGCTCCGGAAACTCCGCGGAGGCAGGTGAATCTCCCGGCGGTGAAAGATGCCGCAGCGGACGAAAACTAGGTTAACCTCCTCCTATTAGAACTGAGTCGGTGGGCAATAAAGTTGCCGCAGCGCATCACCAACGCCGTCAGAAAGCTTTTGACGCGAAAACTTCTTACGGATCTCGAGAAAATACACCAAAATAGCCTTTTCTGTTATTAACTTGTATTCTGAATCAGACAGATTCAGACACCAACCCCCCTTGGGCACGCCACTGCTACCAAGTTCATCTTACAACCTGTATAGCTGCGACGTAGATTCATACCACGGGATGTTTAATTTCGTGTCGTCCTTAGGTTAAAACCGACCTCCGTGGCGGAGTGGTTAGCACAGTGCGCTACGACGCCAAGGGTCTCGGGTTCGAATTCCGGAATGGGCATGGGTGTTCCTTATGAGTCTCCCTTCATCAATTTCATCATATCATCACTCATCCTCGTCGTCGCGATTAGCCAAAAGTAGCAGAAGAGAGTAGTAAAATAAACCTAATCAAGAAAACAATCCTAACTTAAAATTGGTTTAAGCACTTTCAGCACAGGAAGGCTAATCGGGACATGACTTCAGTTTAAAGTGGTATTGGAACCACTATGTGTGTCTACAGGTTATCGACCCTAAGGCCTCTTCATTACAAGCCGAGGACGTTACCAATCCGCCATTAAAGAGTTTGTGTCTATATTGATTGATTTGTTTTATTATCATTCGCCTTCTTCCACTTTTGGATAACTGCGACGACGGGGATGAATGGTGATGATTAGATGGATGCAGGAACAACCACAAACATATATGGACAACAAAACCGGGCAACACACAGGATTATACTGACTGCGAGTCCAGACGCCAAAGTGGAAGGGAAGAGCCTTGTAGTATGGCTGGGGTTGGCCGTGCGGGTCCTAAATTGAATTGGTTGATTAGAAATTCGGTTTTATACCACTGATGATTTTATGCAAAAAATTTAATTCGCGACGAGTGTGTGGTGGCTGTATTCAAGACAGACATGGTATCTGTTCTATGGAGGTGCCTCAGAGAAGGTGAGCAATGGCGAGGAAAAAGTTGAGGACAGAATCACGCCGGGAGAGACTACTTTTAGAACCCATTGCCCAGATGGGGGAGCAAACACTCAAGAATTTGGAGATAAAAGATTTGAAAAATATGCTACTGGATGATTTAGATTTCAGAAAACTTGTACAGAAGACCAAGGAGACGCGTGGCTCTTTTAGTAGCATCTGCTCATATGCGTGGTGATAGTGTGTAAGAGTTGATATAAACAGAGAATCTGGGAGGATTATTTACCAGTGGCCGAGGTTGCCAACGGTGCAAACTGTTTGTTGGGAACTACACTAGAACATCTGCCTCAGCCCACTTCATGCACTGAATCGAACCCGGAACCCCTTAAAACAAAATCCTAGCGCGCTAACCATAACTCTACCGTGCATTAACAAGGGAAAGTAATGGCGTGTGTTTTAATGACGTGGAAGTAAATAATAGCTATTATGAAGCACCGCGACCTTTTGCTAAAGACTTTCTCGGCTCGTGCCACAACACACTAATTAATAGCCGCACTCCTACGTGCAATTGTTCCCCGGATGACGTCACCACTTTTAATGGAAACAACGGGCAACGTAAAGCTGTCACAGCAATTTCACAACACAGCGTTACGAAAACGTGGAGTTGGGTTGGGTTGAATTTTTGGTTCAAGCCCACTTATGCGCAGATAAACTAGTCGGGACTGAATATACAGTTTAAACTTGGATCCGAACCACTATGTGCCTCCACCTGATATCGAATCCGAGACCCCTTGATTATAAGGCGTGCTACGAAAACGTACAACAATGGGCAACTGTAAAGACGAAATGCTTAACTGTTGAAAGCAAAAATGCTGCCTTAATCTGCGCGTCATTACTTATATATACAAATAATTTTATAATATACGGAGCCACACTGATAGGTCGACACGATGTCTGTTCGACACAGGGGAAACCCGGGCTCGAATTCCGTGGTAGGTTATTTCAGGTGGTCATTTTTACAACAATGTACCTGGAGAGTAAGGGCGGTGGGAGCGCGGTACTGATCACTTAACCTCCACAAATGCCAGAGCACAAAGATATGTAGGAGAGCACACCCAATATAAGTCCCACAGAGGATTATACTGGCTGTGAATTTAGATGCCAGATCCTCGTTAGTCTGCAATATGCAGTCCAGGGTATGCATTATATAGACAAAAGTCACTGGACACCCAGTGCTGTTCATTGCAAAGACACCAGCCAGGTAACTACATGCCGGACCTCCGCTATTATTACAGCATTTATTATTTACTCTTCGGGACATTCTTTCTACAAGTTCTGGTATATTGCTGGTGGATTTTTTTCCCCATTCGTCCTTTTCCCCCCATGAATAGTTAGTTCATGGCTCGTTTTCAGTCGAGTGGGTCTGGCCCGCAACCGACGCTCCAGTTCATCTCAAAGATGTTCTCTGGTGTTCAAGCCCGGGCTTTGGGCGGGCCAGCTAAGCACATCCACCTGATTGTCCTCAAACCACGATGCAATGGACCCTGCTTTATGGGCAGGGGCATTATTGTGCTGATAGAGAAAATGGTCCATTCCAAAGTGTTGACACAGTGTGGGCAGCATGCTATTGTCCAAAATGTCCTCATAAACACCAATGTTCACGTTGCCATTGACCAAAACTAATGGTCCTAGCCCAAACCAGGGAAAACAGCCCCAGGCCATGACACTACCGGCACGTTCACTTGGGTGTCCGGTGACTTCTGGCTGTACAGTGTACTACGTGGAAGAGAGTTGACATTTGGGTGCCTTTAAGAAAGGGTCCCCGAATATCAATCAGTAAACCAAACTCTAAACAAAATATGAATATTCGAGGGGGGAGGGGCAAAGAAGATATGCAGCATATAGTATATTTGTGATAGGATAATGGTAATAAATAATCGCATTAAAGTACGAAATAATAAAACATTCACCCGACCTTACCTCAATGGACTTCTTTTCTGGGGTGTATAGAAAAATAACGATTATGGGAGAAAGCCCCAAACAGTGGACGAAATGAAAATAGTTCACACCATGCATTTATGGACATTACTTCAGACCGCAATTTGTGTTAAAGTGTTTCGGATAGATTGTATACATGGTGTAACATTTATGGAGGGCTTTTCGAGCACTTTAAGAGATCAAACAGTGTTAAACAACTAAACAGCTAAGTGCTATCACTATGTTAAACAACGTAAATGTTAAAGTAACTAAATGTCAATATCTGGGAAGATCCATCAATGTACATAAAGTAAAGGTAAAGTGCTTATCTTTGCTATGCACCACGCCATGAACGTATCGGGGGTGTGGGGTTAGGGCCTTACACTTTCTTGATCACGGCCGAAGGCGGGGGTGATGTGATCAGCACCACGCCCCAGGCCGCCTTTACCCTCCCCCAGAATTTCCTCCAGGTGCAGACTTTATACGACGCTGAGTGGGCGCCGGAGCCACTTGAACAAGTCGAAAAAATCCCGGATCTCGCCCGCCGGGATCGAACCCTGATCTCTCGCATGGTAGTCAGACGCCTTAACAAACCGCGGCTTACATAATGTGCATAAAATGAATCAATATGTTATGAACAATAATAATAAAACAAACCATTATTAGCTTAAAATCATTACTATTATCCCATTACAAGTATTGCATAGGGGAAAGTTGCCTAAATCGCCAGTGCACTAGTCTCAAAACTAATATACTGAACATTTATAAAATCTAGCGGCTGTATATAGATCCTCATGCATGCTCAAGCACACCGCCTGTCAGTTGCAGCTGTTGATGAAATGATAGGCTTTGTATGCGCATTTGAAGAAAACACCTGTTCTTCGTGCTATTTTTTGCACCTTTTCATAAGGATATAGGAGACGAGTTAGTTATATTATTTTAACTTTAGTTATTTGTCACATTTGTCAATTCTGTTAGATTAATTTTAAACACATTCGCATTGTGATGTGCTTACGCACTGAGAAAGGGATTTTTTTAAAATTTCAAAATGGCTTAGGCTCCTATATCCTATATCGCGTGACCAAATCGCACCGCATTTCGCTACTAAAACTCTACGAAGATTCGCGATTGTACAGAGTCAAGTCCTTCATCCTCATCGCAGGCAAGGAGCTATACAAAAAGAGACGAAAGGACTCAAAACAACAACCTGCATTTCCATCTGTATTTCAAGATCTCAAGACTACCAAGGGAGACACCAAAAGGTAACTATCAGAAGAAAATAATCCCATGAGACCTACAATTAGATCTTACAAATTGAAATGTTGTGACCAAGGTAAAACCCAAGCTGAAAATGACATACAATGGTATTTCATCCTATGCGGAGAAACTGTGGAAGAAAATATGGTGCAACGCATCGAGTGCACGAAATGGGTACACGATTCGTGTTCTGGCCTCTCAAACGAGGAACTACATTTCTACATTTGTGATGATTGCAAAAAAACACAGTCCAACATTGTGTTTACTTTTTCCAGCTTCAAACTTAATGTCGAGAATACGTTTACTTGTTACTCATTTTCCATTTCTTTTAATGAAGAACTGATATATCACATATATTTAGAAAGATTGTGGCTCTAAATAAACATACTGTCAATAGAAAACTTGCCACTGTATTTTGTAGTCTTTGAGCCTTTGAAACATGTTCTTTCTCAATCTTTCAAGCAGCAGAGCAATTTGGGCTCCCTGTGGTGCGATTTAGAAGACAAGTTGATTTAACTGCACCACTTGCAAGGGTTTGGAATTTCATATCGTTCTGGTACTTCCAATTGGAATAAAATTTTCCAAATACATATGACGAGAGGTAAAATTTCCCTTTACGAGCTGGTATCGTCACATCACTTGTTTTGCAGCTACGCCCATTTATTTGAAAACTGGTGCGATTTGGTCAACTTTCCCCATCCTACCTATTTTTGTCCCACCCTGTGTTTGAATGACTGGAGGCTTTTCTTTAGGATATTCCCAAGGAACACTAGCTCCATCCTGGCAACCTTATAAACACCGGGAACATTAACCTCATAAAGGGGCTCCCACCTCGTAGCCCGGAGCCCTAACCTTCCGCACAGCACGCCGGTTCCTTCACCCAAGATATCCGGGGAATATCGATTTCGCTCGGCACCCCATATGCAGCTTTTTGGTGGCACACAACAAAGGCAGACGCCGCTCTATCCGCGCCCCCTATGCATCATCATGGGTGCGTCGTCGGATATCCTGTGCAGGGAGAATTCCGTAGATTTCCTACTTGGACTACTTGTGTGGTAGTTGCTCATCTGTTAGTTTTCGCCTCGCACGATACTCCTTGCCGTACTTGGGAAACTTCGTAGGAGAATAGCTACTGCCGTTATTTTCCTTACAATTGCCAAAATTAAATGTTTAAGAAGATAAAGAAAAGTAGATTTCATCGCTAAAATACAGTGTGTCCACAATAACATTCCGTGATTATAAACGACCACAAAATTTTAATTATGTATATTACGAAATTTATACCGATACCATTCGAAAGAACAGCTCAAAGAATTTTTGCGGATGTGTAATTGTTGGCGTTAACTACAACAATAGATGGCATGACAATAAAAGAATGAAAAAATGAAAAAAAAATATTTCGATTGTTAATGTGTTATTGTAAATGGCATTGTTGTTAGAGCAAATTGTGTAGAGCTAGCCTGCAGTTAAATATTCCTAAATCCACCTCGATGTTCAGAATTTTCTAAAACTTGAAGGAAGATGGATTGGGCGCTCCGGAAACAAAGATGCTGTGTTCTGCAAGTGGCCACCGAGGTCACCTGACTTGTCTGTCTGTGACTTCTTCTTATGGGGTCACATAAAAGATCTTGTATACGTACCTCCACTGCCTCAAGATCTGGAAGATCTGAAACGTCGTATCATTGCCGCCATCGGGACACGTTGGAACGCGTGTGGCATGAGTGGGAATATCGCCTTGATGTTTGCAGCGAGACACGAGGAGCACACATTGAGTGCCACTGAGATTGGTAGTTAGGTATTAAAAAATATTGAGTTTCTGTTTCTAATGGCACCAATTTTATATAAATGTGAGTACCGAGAGCGATGCTATATGTGTTTATAATCACGGAATGTTTTTGTGGACACGCTGTATATGTACTACATGAAGGGTTCGGATTAATAAGAAATGTTCTTAGAAGCTATACTATGAAACATTGTTTTCGTGCTGTGTTTACCAATTTCAGAATGGTTCAATACAAATTGCATGGCATGGGAATTATGTGTGATAAAAAGGAGGATGGTTCTCTTTACTTTGTAACTCAGTAATGACCAAAATGTCGCTTACCATGTTTTACTCTCGAGCCAATCATAGTTGTTTAACTAAATGTGTCAAACATTTAACACACTGATAATAATAAAGATCTTCACTTTCTTCATCATTATCGAGTAATCACATCTCATCTGTTGCGGATGAATTCGTAAATATGCATCAATCTGGCACGTAATCTGTTCCAACACTTCGTCTTTGCCATAACAATAAACATAAAAGAAGACAGTTAAACCAATGCTCAAAAACCACAGACAACAACTGCTTCTCCTTGCCAAACTCAAAAGACCAAAAGTTCGTTCTGATTGTTTGTTACCGCAGCATACCGCAATTTGAACACGGTGTAGTCGCCAAAAGCAGAATGGCAGCCACCATTTCCAGTCTGGTAGCCAGTCGCAACACCAACAAGGGCCAAATGTGGCTCCGTGTGATTCGGTCATTAGCAATGCATTTTTGACTTTTCAAAGGAACTACTGTACATTATTTTCCACTTCTTGCTTGATAAAGTCAATTGTAACGAGTCACTTGCTTGTTTGTTTACAAGTCCACTTTATGCACAGAAAGGGTAATCGGGACTGCACCTTCAGTTTAAAGTGGGATTCGAACCACAATGTGCCTCCGCCGAGTATCGAGCAACAATGTACTGTTTAACAAACAAAATGATATACTGTATCTATATGTCCTTACAGAGTTCCAACCCGGGACCTCTGGTGTCGCAGCATGTTAAGAAAATCACTCCACTACTGATGCCAGCCAGCTCCTTTCAAAATATACACCAGATGCATGAAAATATGCTAAAATATGGGACTGACTGTCTTCTGCAAAAAAAGGTACATTACTCATTCAGTGTTCCTATTCGCAACAGTACTTTCCACAAAGTACCGCTAGCAGGCATTATAATAATCTTTGTAGGAAGTGAAGGGGAAAACAATGCGGGTGCATTGGGAATATATATATTGGGCACCTTTTTCTGGAAAGGACGTGGCATTGAGGACAAACTGCGCTTCGGCCATATTGTTTCACTACAAAACACGCTGGTTGGGTTTTGCAAAAGCCTCAATTAGCATACATGATCATAGTCAGCACACAATGTTAATTGGACGTTAGCCATCGTGTAGTGCTTTAACTACACATTATTCAAACTCTAGCTTTCGAGAGCGCCGGACCCCGTGGCCGAGTGGTTAGCACATTGCGCTACAACGCCAGGGGTCCCGGGTTCGAATCCCGGCATGGGCATGGATGTTTGTGATTGTCTATTCATCAATTTCATCATGGAACAAAAGGCGAAGTAACATAAAGCAAATCAATCGAGAGAGCGAGCATCAGTTCTATCGTCTTCAGGGGAACACATTTATATATTTCCGGCAATGGGGATCGAACCTACGTACAAATCTGATGCGCTAACAGGGTGGCCATTCTAAGACCACGATAAAATTCAAGCATAATCCCGGTTTTCAAGGCGGACTTTCCGGAAATTCAAGGGTACAAGCACGTGCTTTCTCTATTTCAACAGCATCTCACCACCCACACGCATACATACAATAAAATATATTACCAATATGAAGGGTCTGTGTGATTTCAATGTATTCCAAAATTGAAATTCAATTCAATTAAATGGTATACATATTTAAAATATTTAATTTAAGACGCGGAGTTTACATTTGCTATTTCACATAATCAGAACTAGTCGATATCACTTTGAACCAATGCCGATAGTACTCTTACCGATTCCCACCGAAACCGATACTTGAAAATGGCAACAATAAAAATTTGTTCAAAATATTGATCAATTTTGGTGTGTACATTTTCTTCTCCAATTACATGCATCAATTTACCAAGATATTTATTTACTTTAGAATATTTAAGAATTGCGTCACAATATTAAAATAGATATTATGTAATCACAAAATATAGTTTTCCGTGCAAAATTAGTGCAAAAAAAAGTAAGTTTTAATTTTGCATAATTTTCAGGATAATTAGACACCGCGAAAGTGTCGCGTGGCATTTTTGCGGACCCTGTGAAAGACCAAAATGCAGGAAAGTATCGGCTGGTATCGGTATAGATGAATTCCAACCGATACCACTGGTATCGGCCCATACAGATAGATCGGCATCGGCTCAGCCCTACTCAGAACCGAAATACATCTACAAAAACAAGTCACAAATATTACGGGATACACTAAATGTAATTAATACGAAAAATTGTTAATTGTATAAGAATTTCAAACTCAAATTTACCTCATCAACTTCAAGATGTCTTACCTTGAAATAATCTTCCGTCTGTCAGATCGATTGTTTTGCAAAGGACACTAACAAAGTTAACGGATTGAGCGAATTCTGTTTTATTTTCCACGCAGATTTCTTTTCCTTGATAAGAATATAATCTATACTGTGAAAAACTTGCCTCAGGGTATTTATAAATATGTATAAATTCAAACAGATTTGTATCAATAAAAGTTACAACTTTTCACGTCTACGGAGAAAAAATTCACGCAGAAATAACGAAGAATTCCCGGAGTATATAATTCACGCATAATTCCCGGAATTAGCTACCCTGGCTAACCAACTACTCCATGGCGTCCCCGCCCCCTCTTCGGAAATCAAATATTTTTGCTCTACTAATGCTACTTACTTCTACACTGGGGTGACTTATAGGGCTTTGAGCCATAGGCTTCTTTGATTTTTCTTAGTTTCCAATTTGGTTCCTTTTGTAGTTGGGGAGGCGGGGGCTAGTTGCAACACTTTTAAAATTTTCAATTTAAAAAAATGTATAATTTTTGCTTTAAAACATACGTCCACGAAACTTTGTAGTTGAAAGGCGGGATACATTCCACTTGCACAGAAAATTTGAGAACCTCGACATTCATGTACTTTTCTTGGAAATTTAAAATTTCCAAACACCTAACTTTTGATATTAACAGTGTTGCAACCTACCCCTGTTGCAACTAGCCCCCGCTTCCCCTACTTGTTGCCCCACTAAATTTTATGTGATTCATAGTTGGTTGGCGCACCAGATTTCTAATAAAATCACCAGTCTGTCGTAGGTTCGATCCTCACCACAGGCAAAAAAGAAATGTGTTCAACTGAAGACAAGAGAAGAGGTGCTCTCTTCAAATACAGTGTTAGAATAAGTGTAGTTAAAAGCACTGGACAACGGATAATGTGCAATATACATAGCTGTTAATGTAGAACCATAGTCACTAACATTCAGGTAATTACGATCATGGTGCGAACTGTGGCATTTCCCTAATGACAATGCATGGAAAAAAAAGCTAAAAAAAAACTTCTGGGGTTACTTACAAGGAATTCTTCCTACAAGTGAATTCATTTTAATATGATACAGGCGCGAAGGCAGATTTCTATTCGGGTTGGGTCCACTCTTCGACAGTCCACTCTTCCACAAAGTGTGGTGGAGAGTTGATAGGGGAACATAGTACAAAAACAGCAGCTACACATCTGTCACTATATATCGAGTGTGATTTCATTACTGTATTCAGAAAATATTGACCCCAGACATTGAACTTAATAGCAGGGCTGATCCGATACTCTTACCGATTTCCATCGACATCAATGATGGAAATTTCTAAGAATCATTAACAGCCCGTAGTTTTCACGGTTCAACGGACATCGCTGTGTGTGGTGTTACCATGTCCCACGTACAAATTTACTTCGTTGAATAAAAATCTGTACAAAATCGGTTTCGCAATGTAAATTGACAATGATAATGTATTTTAAAAACGGATGGAAAGACCTTCAAAACAAGACCAAGATCTTATTTGTAAGACTACCCAAAGCAAGAAAAAGTTGTTTCGCAAAATTGATACGAACAGTTTTTTGACAAATTTTAAAAATTGAAAATTATGCATTGTGTTTAAAACCTTTTTGCTCGCATCATACTACAATTTCATTACGATCGGACAAACTACTTCTTATTTATAGAATTTCAAAGAGAACGATCGTTTGAGAAAAAAAAAACATCAGCACTTTCTTTGTTCTCACGACGATAAAAAATAGAAGGCTTCAGTCGCGATGCTAGATAAAGGGCAACTAGGGCATTGCCCCACAACAATTGTAACATAAAAAGTTCATCTGAAGAGACGATCGGTATATAATAATTTTCAATCCGACAGTAGATATGACAACACGAACACTGAAACATACTACGAACTAAATCTATGTAATGAAGCAAACTTAGGTTGAGAGGAAATAAAGAAGTCTCGAGACTTTGACGCAACAATGTTCTTGTGTTTATTTTCTGCGGCTCTTAAGTTGAAGCTTTGGTGCAAAATGCGATTAAACTTTCTTTTCTCCCTCCCCCACTTACTTTAACAATGACTCATTTTGCACGGGTTCTCAAAATAATATTGTGCAAGTTAATTGTTTGGTATGCAATAATAATTTTAATAATTGCAATAATAACAAATTTCATCGCCCGCCAAATGAATACAAAATGGAAATAAAAGTTATCATATGAAATATAATAATACTAATCTCATCATTCCGGGAGATACCTAAGTTCGATTCCAGGAAGGTTGGCAAGCTCTATTATAATATCAAAAGAAAGGGTCACAAAATCCGATTTGTGGATATTCGTATAATCCGGGTGACGAATAATGGAGGATAAATAATCTGACATTTGGTTAAAAATATTAGAATATGGCCATCCGTAAGACTGATAATATCCACATAACCAGCACAAAATAGCTACAATGGTAAACGATGATAGGCGCACCCAATGAGAAGTCCCCCAGCAGGTCAAGACCCGCAAAATGCTGTCGAATTACGGACTTTGGTTCTTCTGCTAAAGAGCGAAGGTCGCCTATAGAACCACTACAGCTATCATTATACAGTTTCGAAATTTTATGCAAAGAAATGTTTATTTACCACAATCATCATGTAGAGGTTCAAATACACTGCACTTTATGAAACAATATTTCTTCTCTATTTTGTATGCTTTCTTGACGAATTTTACCAAAAGAGTGACATCTTTCTTTTAAAATTTTGTCAAAGTGAAAATGTCCAGATGCAAGGTGACAGAGAAGGCAGTTTCCAAGAGAAAATCCTGGAACTGCACTGTAGCTGATTACGGACACAAAATTTACTACAATGCACAGAAGTTTCTTCCATGAATTTATCCACCTTGACACACACTGATAATAATAAAGCACAGTAAAATGAAAACCTTAATTTCCGTTTTTGATCTACGGGATTTTTATGCAGGGTTGTTTACTGCATTATTATTGACTTGTAGGTAAAAATTAGAAGGAGGAAACATTATTAACAAAGACCCTTTGCTGATGAATGGCATAGAGCATCGATAAGGGAGGTATACTTTGGATTTTTTCACAGATACCAGCCGACACTTTTTTTGGGTGCTTTGGTCGTTCGGGGGGTCCGCAGACAGACCGTGCGACGCTTTAGCGGAGTCTAATTATCCTGTAATTTTGCATAATTGTGCAATGATTGTGGACCAATAACTGTATTTTGTGATTACGTAACAAGCCTTTTCATATCCCGATGTAAATTATTAATATCTTATATCAAAACTCTGGTAAATTGGTGCTAGGAATACTCACCCACTAATATTTATCAATATTTTGAACAACTTTTAATTCTCACAAGTTTCAGGCATTTTTATCGGTTTAAAGTTAGTTGTAGTAGTCCTAATATATATGTAATATGCAAATTTGGTTCCTCCTGGAGGAAACTCTGGGGGTAAAGGCGGCCAGGGGCGTGGTGCAGAATACATCTCCCCCCCCCCCCAGCTCAGCCGAGATCAAGGAAGTGTGGGGCCCTAACCCCACGCCCCCTATATGCCTTCATGGTGTGGTGCAGAGCACAGGGGGGCACTTTACTCTAAACATATTAGCTTAGTTACGTTCCGAACAGCTGTCCTCAGGATGATCAAAATGCGTGCCCGCGGAGGAACAGAACCATGGGAGAGTCCTGACCATTGTTTCAAGGCTAGGATTCTATGTTCCACGACTCAACAATAAATGCTGGAATAAGAAAAGCGTGGGGTTGAAACTATTCTAACCCATTGTTTTATCTTGATTCCTTTTGGTAAATGGGTGTTAAGGAAACACACAAGTCCTTCACGAGGATTTCAGATTCCAGCGACCGTTGAAGTGATTAATTCCGCTGGGAAGAGCCTGCTGTCTTTGTGCTAACAAGCGGGGCTGCTCCTACCGCAGGCGGATCTAGAGGAGGGGGGGGGGGGGGGAGGGCACAAAATATGCTACAAGCTTATGCTTATAAGAAGTAACATTGGAAATACAATGTGCATATTTTTCTACATATTAAATAAAGCCTTATTTGCAAGCGTATTTTCTCATCAAAATAATGAAGTACCTGGTCAGATATACTAACCGGGAGTGGACCTTCAAAGCAGCTGAACAACTGGACAATTTGCATACACCTGGAAACGAACCGGCGACCCATCGATCATAACATGAGAGCATTAATAAAGTTTTGTGAAACAGAAGTAGTTGTACGTTATTTATATATTTATGCTGAAGTATACAAGCTTGAGATTTCATTCTCTCAGTAGAAACTGTTCCAAACTTCCGAAATATTTCACCTAAAATTATTATAGTATTCAAATGATGATGATAAAATGCATCATGTGGTCATACGCTCTCCCAGTATTAGAAATCGAATATGCTAGTTGGAGGATGTTTGAGTTTGGGAATAGGTGGGGATGCTTTTGTGGATCAACATGGAGACAATGCAGGTCGTGGGGCATGCCTATGCATATTATCTTACGGGGGGGGGGGGGGGGTTCTTCACGAAAATCTTAACTGTGGGTTAGCTTCCCACGTGTCCCCTCCTTTAACCACTGCCATCTCCCCTTCTCATGCGAAGTATTTGGCCTTAATTCGCTCGCTGGTGTAATGGTCAAATCACACAAGTAACAATAAACAAAAGTAAAAGTTATACGCATTGTAGCAGAAGGCTCAAACATTTATTTTGTTCGTTGTAATGCTACCAATACTTTTTATAAGCATAGTCGTCACTAATGAATGAGTAATGTTAACCAGAGGGACGCCGTATATCCCCGACTACAGCCCTGGGTCCTGTCATGTTACTCCATCTCCGACAACAACATTAAAGTATAATTCTCTCACAAAGATTTACTCTTTGTTTTAGACCAAAAGCTCACATTCAAACAACATCAGGCATCCCAAAAAGGGCAATGAGATATCTTCATAGTGATATCTCAGCACTCACCTTACACTTCAAGTCATTCATTTCACCAATAATAGAACACTGCTCTCCAGTCTGGTCCATGGCAGCAGGTCCCATTCAGTTCTAGAATCGATTCCGATCTTAACTTTTTCCTAGCTATACATCGCTACAACGTTCCCTCATTACGCAAATTTTCAACACAGTATGTATATCTTGTCTTTTATAAACTTACAGACTTCCTATCAGCGTCGTTTGCTAAATGATTCCAATTAAATATACAAAAACCGTCAACGGCCAAATCCGCTGCAACACACTCCTGCAGGAATTCCACTTCCGAGTGCCACGCGCATAACACAGCAACACAACTCTTTTACACAGAAAAACACTAGACTGGAAATTCGAATAAGATCTATCCCACCCAGTAAGGCCTCTCATCAAATGTTGACATATTTTCTTCAGAATATGCCTTTCTTGGTAACTCCCATCAGTGCCATCTTTGACTTATTTTTGTTGACTTTTTTTTAAAAAAAAAAAAAGAAGTTATTTTGCTCTTGTCTTTGTTGACGATTTCAGCATTAAAATGGCAATTCGTGCTGTATCTGAAATTTTCTCAATAAATAAATGAAGAGGTGGGGTTGGTCCTCCCACGACTGATTTAGCCTACCTTCCTGCACCACCACGACGGTCCAGCATCCTCAGTTTTCCCGTTTTCCTCATCTTTGGCGTCCACGTTCATCACTACACCAGACACTCGGAAGAAAGCCCGTCAACATAGCAGGAAAATAGTGCACGACCTCCGATCGTGTAATAATCTTATCGCAAGCACACGCCCTATCAACTGGCACTGGCTACAGAGACGCTCACACTAAACAACGGCGACTGCCTTTTCCGTTCGGGACAGAAATAACCTCCGAGGAGGTGGCGGGAGCAGCAGAAGGCACGGCGACGAATTTCTGCACCAGTGGCGGAGACAGGATGGTGGCCGCCATCATATTCCAAATTCTCAAAATTGCACCATTTGGAGCAGTTGTCCTTAACCTCTGATCCTCCGACTTGTAAGAGGCTGCCATGACCTCTGAGGCAGTGTAGCCATAATCTAAGACCACGAATTTTCCAGTTTGAGCAGTTTGTTAGGTTTTCTAAGTCCACTTTAAAGGCTAATAGGGACTGGGCCTACAGTTTAACTCTCCATCAGTCGTGCTGTATATACGATTGATTTGGTTTAATATATTTCGCTTTTCTGCCACTTTTGGCTGATCGCGAAGATGAGGATGAGTGATGTGACGAAATTGATGAAGAGACACTCATAAAAGAACATCCATGCCCAGACCGAGATTTGAACCCGGGACCTCTTGCATTGTAGCGCGTAATGCTAACATCTCTGAGATACATGCGACTAAAACTGTTCATTTTCTCGTACAGATGACCACAGTGTAAGCCTAGTACAGTCAACGGCAAAGATAACGGTAGGCAAATTGTCCATCGCTATAATTACTTTTTTATTCTACATCCTGTGCTGTTTTAAGGAATGAAACTATGTTGATTCGAAGCAGGCATTGTTCTCTGCTTCTTGACGTCATTATTTCAATTCATTGTCATCACAATGTGGAATACAGACCCATTAAAATGGTGGTGGACAATTCGCCTGCTGTTTCTTTCGGCGTTGGGTGTACCTCTTCGTGATTGAACTTAGTAGGTTGCTTGTATCTGTGAGACACACAGCGACATTTCCTTTGGGTTAATGAATGAATGATTTGATATATTTTACTTCGAGTTTCTGCCTCTTTTGGCTAATTGCGAAGATGAGGATGAATGCCGATACTACGAAATATATGAATGGACATACACAAATGGACAGTTAAACGAGTTATGGCCACTGGCCATTCCGTAAGTCCTGTTGTGAACTTGGTGAAGTTCGTTATGGCGTTCGTTAAGTGGATTTTCGTTCAATATGTATAGTTCGTTCTCGCAGGAAACACACGGACCGGGAGGCTGGTTTGTTGTGAAAATTGTCAATGCGTGTGCATGATAGCCTCGAACTGCGCTAGTTCGGAAAATACAACGTGCCTCAACAATGTGATTAAAATTAGTAACAAAGCCCGCTGTAGAGTTTATTTCTGTTAAAAGGACATGCCTTCCGCTGGACGCCATACGGAAACTTTCTCTAAACAAAAAGCTGCGCCTGCGCTTTCGTCCAGAGCGTCCCATAAGTCTGTAAAATAACTGGTTTCATCAGATTCACGAGCCCAGTTATCTTCGTTGAATTCGTTCGTTTCGTTAAGACTTAAGGAACGCACCTATAGAGGATTACACTGGTCGTAGGTCCAGACGCCACAGCCTCGTTAGTCTGTAAAATGGATTACGTGGCAGTGAGGTTGATATTTGGGTGTCTTGAGAAAGTGTCACACTTATATCCATTCGCGTTAATTCAGCACGGTCTGCTTGTAGAATTTACTGTTAGGATTCCGTAAGAAACGCTGAGCTCGTTCGTTCCATGCTCTGCAATACTGATGGTAAATGCAATGAATGCTATACAATTAGTGATAAGGGTCTTTCGCGATTGTGATAAAGCAGAGGGAAGATAAGATAATTCGTAGACTAAAGTGGAACGTGATGACGATTGCGATGAATAGAATACTGCGAGCAGAGTGACGCATGTAAATAGATGTTTGTAAGGTGACAATAAATACCATGTATAGTGCTAAAGAAATGTTTCGAAGGTGCGTAAGAATCATCATCATAGATAGGACTAAAATAAGATAAGCTAAACATTGAAAAGTAATCATGAATATTTCAAAGATACAGTACTTTTCCAGGTGCGACCGATGAAGAGTTAAAGTGGTACCGAAGCAGTACGTGCCTCCATCGGGTATCGAACCCGGGTCTGTTTGATTACAATGCTGCGACGTTTCCACTACGGCATTGAAGAGGCCAGCTTCATCTAAAGTGAAGTAGTAGTATTTTCTTTGGGCCATTAACTGTATATCAGCCTCTTCACTACAGAGCTACATGTCCCATGTTAGAACCCTGGTCCATTATCCTTCATCTTAATTGTCACTATTAACCGAATATACGGAAAAGCAACCTGAGATAAACAGCGCAGAACTATGAACAGACATGAAGCCTTGCACCCCAGAAAGAGAGAGTAAGAGGGAGGAATCTGGAGAGATAAAGAAAGGTGAGAGAAAAAGAGAGAGGAAGAGTGTCCCTCTCTTTCTTCTAAAGAGAGAAAGGATAGAGAGAAAGAAAGAGGGAGGGAGGGGAGAAAAGGAAAAGGTAGAGAAGAAGAAATAGAAAGAGATGCAGAGAGAGAGAGAAAAGAAGAAAGGAGCGCCTCTCCCTTCTTCCTTCTCTCTCTCAAACTACCCCGTTTCTTTCTTTCTTTTCATCTCTTTCTTTCCTTTCTCCTCTTTCCCATTCCCTCTTCCTCCTCTGCCAGAGAGAGAAAGGGAGAGCAAGACCCCTCTCTCTCGGGGAGGGGTCCGGACCGCCCTCCTCCCGAGAAGAGAGAGGGATAGAAATAGAGGAACCCTTTCCTGTTTCTCTCTCCTCTCTCCATCTCTCTTCTAACACTCAAAGAAGTAGAAATATGAAATAATAGTAAAGAATTATGGTTGGTCGAGTGATTTGGATTTAATACTTCGCTATTACGCCACTTTTGGTTAATCGCGACGATGATAATGAATGATATGATGAAATTAATGAATGGGCCCACACAAAGAACGCCCATGTCTAGGCCGGGATTAAGAATGACCAAATTAACAATTTGGTTATTATTATTGTGATGTACACAATGTTATATATTATCTGTAACCACAAATTGCAGGGACAGATAATGACTTCGGGAATGAGTAGAAAGTTTGGGACCAATTTTTCTGCTATGTTTTCTTGTATTCTGTGTTATAATATTGAAGGAAAATAACGTTATTTTCCTCATCAATTTTTGTTTACGTTTTCACTGAGAAGTCATCTTGGGTTTCACAAGATGCAGTAACGAAAACAGAAATATTAGCATTAGTGACAGATTTATAAGAAACTGACAAATTACAAACCAAGATGAAAAGGTGTCCTGCGAACAAAAAGTCTCTGGTGAATGCAGAGGGAAGCTGAAGGGGTGCCTCCACTCTCCTTCCAAAGAAATTTTGAGAAAATCAAAATTTTCAAATGAAACCAGGAAAAAACTTGGAAAAAACGAAAGTAGAAAATCCAAACCACATAAAATGACGATTACCATTCTTGTCTTCGAAACGTTTTAACAACGAAGGTTAAAAATAAAGCTAATTACGAAATATTCCATTCTGTGTACCGCTCGAGCCCCCGATGCCACTAGTTTGATTTGTAAGTCAGTAAAGTTTGCTATTGATATTTCATTTGCGGAAATCGATACGCTACAAAAGATCGATAAGAACTGTTATTGCTGCGACGCTGGTGGCCTTGGTTTTGCAATTTCCCTTGTTTGCCCGTGGCGAATGGCACTCTAGCGAGAAACAATGCGATATTGACATAACGGTAGTTTTTAAGAAGCCAAGGTAAGATTTCTGTTTGTTTCGCCACGACGAATAGTGTGCAGTTTGAGTTTCTGCTTTAGTCCACCTTAACTAACTACCCAACTCTCTAGCCTTCTTAAACCCGAAGGTTTATGGCTGCAGCAACACAGGCCTTCCATCTGTCCCTATCCTGGGCAACTTCACAATCAAATCTTTTCCATCCTTACCAATTTTCATAAGGTCCATCTCAACGTCATCTCTTCATCTTGGCTTTTCTACAGGTCTCAGGTTTCCCAACAAAAATCTGGAAAACTCTTCTTTTCTCCCCCATTCGTGCCACATGGCCTGCCCGTCCAAGTCTTCTTGATTTAGTTATTCTAATAATATCTGGACAGGAACACATTATGCAGTTATAAATTATGTAACCTTCTCCACTCACCTGTCTCCTCATCCCTTTTACTAGTTTCTTTCTTTCTTTCTTTTTATTTCTTTATTTTTAATAGCTTACTGCAGTGGTTTCCAAAGTGGGCGCCGTGGCTGGCTTACAGGGGCGCCGCGAAATGTTCCAATATATTTACTGAAACGACACTTACTTGTTAGTCTGCACAAGGTTTTAGATATGATTGTTCCAAATACGTGCTTATTTAGTAATTTGAATTTGAAACATGGGTTTAATATTTAACTGAAGGCAAGCAACGTAACCATACTAATAGAGCGTTGCAAGTGTTGGATAGGCCTATATTCTGACTTGGGTGTCGCGGATAAAAAACTTGAAACACTAAGGGCGTCGTGAATCGAAACAGTTTGGGAACCACTGGCTTACTGAATGATTGAAAATATTGAGTGCGGCAGCACTTACGTATACTTACCCTCACGTTACACAGGATCCACCCCCTTACCATATATTAACGTAATCCGTGTCCTTATTACAGTTAAAATCAACACCTGCTTCTGAGGACAAAAATCTCGTCACCTAGGTTAAAGGCCGACGCTGTAAAGGGGTGTTCAGGACAAAGGACAAAACACAGCCCTACAGAGGATTAGACTGGTCGTAAATTCAGACACCAGAGCCCCGCTGGCCTGCAGGATTGTAGTTGACCGGGTGTACTACGTGCAAGTGAGGATGACTTTTGGGTGCCTTCAGCGAAGGCCACTCCAAAGAAGTTTAAATTGTGGAATATGATTCGATTAAAAGTTTTGCTTATCTACAAAGACAATTGTTCCTTAGTTTTAGGAAACTTTCTATTGACACTTTTTAATTTCTTTGTGTTCAAAGAATTTCATCGGTCAAATTTCTTGAAGGCGATGGTATTTTCACACTCTAGTTCAGAATAGCAGAACCAGTAGTGATATCATTGCAAATTCTTTTCTAAAATTTTATCCAGGACCGTATCATTACTGCACATGCACGATCAAGATCGTAATGTTAATAAAGCTGCTGGCGATATCTTCCAGGCCACATCTCCAGTGTTAAGTCGCAATACGCCCCTTCCCCTCTCCCCACTAGTATGGATTTGGTACTGCAATTAAAAGCCGCGATTCTCTGTTGGGACAATTTTAGCTGCACTTGTTTCTTGAGACTGACCTTACCCTTCAATCGAGAAAGATTTCTATTACGAGAAGCAGAAGGTAATCGTAGCGAAGATATCACCACACGAAGACAAATACACGCGCGATGAAATATGCTTTCCGGTCCTTTTGAAGTTAGGCATGCAAGCACCAAGTTTACTTACTCCATATACCGTGGCTATTCTCGAACAGTGATAGAAGACTTGGTTATAGAAATCTATCTAAAACTGGACAGATTGCAATCGGGTGTCTCTCAAGTCTATCTCAATGTTGACTTATCGACTCTGGCGTCACATTGGTGGATATTTTGAACTTGACAGATATCGACTGGGTTTACAGAAGCTCTCGGCTGAAACATTCACCCTAAAGGGTTTGAATTTGAGTTTTGCTCACGGAGATATTTATGTTTATCTATCCTATCCCCAAATCTCCCCATCCTTTCCCTCCACTTCCATCTCTCTCGGACCTGGATCTACAGTTTAAAGTGGGATCCGAACATAACCGGCACCCCTTAATGACAAAGCAACGACGTTACTAGTACGCCATCGAGCATTTTCAGCCTAGAAGCATACGTACATATTCCACAATGTTCTTTGAGTTTTACTTCATTTCATTACTTATTCGAAGTTCCATTTTATGTTGAACATAATACATAAATATAATGTTAATAATATACAAACAATAATGTTAAAATTGACAAGTGTAACAACATATTATAAACCGACCCCGTGGAGGAGTGGTTAGCACATCGCGCTACGACGCCAAGGGTCCAGGGTTCGAATCACGGCCTGGGCATGGATGTTTGTGAGTGTCCATTCATCAATTTCATCATATAACTCATCCCCATCTTCGCAAATTAGCCAAAAGTGGCACAAGAAGCGATGTAAAATGAAGGAAATCAATCAATTCAACATATTATAAATACAGTTAAAACTTATTTACAGTCAAATACAAAATAAAGTTTTACAGAATTTTGCGCCTAATATCATTATATGGATCAAAAAATATGTCCAAATTATGCGCTAGGAATAACTCATTAAGCGATTTCTGAACTCTTACTATTGGAGAGTTTTTGTGTATGTTTAACCTTGAGAATGGAGAGTGGAACTCGTTGTAAAAGGTATTACATGGAAGGTTATGTTCTCTAACAGCTCAGAATATAAGCAGCAATAATGTCTTACTACTTACGTAAAAATATTACATCATTAGAAACTCTTCTGTCTTTCAAAGTATTGAGACCAAAATGTTTGATAGGAAAAGCAAATTAAAGATTCCTGGAAAGGTGCGTTCGAATCAGCGTTGCCTGATTTCTCTTTATACATTTTGCAGCAAGTATGCCGTATGTGACCATGTAAGCAATTCACAATGATTCACGTGTATTGGCGTATCTTATCGGAGAAGTTGTATGCGCGTTGATAACATTTTTAACCGCGAAGAGAAGCCGTAGCTACGGATGGATTTTCACGTTCACGTCCTTGCTTGAATTCTGAAAACAAGTCTATGTCTCCTTAGAGTTCAACACATCCGTTCTCCCAGTTCTGACACCATGACACCCGACTCGTATAGTATGACCACATTACGAGGAAAGTCCCGTAACATCAAAATAAGAATGTGTGTCTCAAAAATTAGAAAAACTTGCTTAAAACTTAAATTGCAGGGATGAATTTATCACGGTGAAAACTAATAAAATTATACGAGGTGTGATAAAACTTAAAATATTACAGTAGCACTCCCACTCAAAACACACACACTGCCAATACACGGATCGTTTGATTGATAAAAAAATGGCTTTGTCTGCACTTGGGCTATTTGCACCCGTGACATTGTACGGGGCCAAACCCCTTAAACGCCACTGAGCACTAAAATCACTTTACTTAATTAAAAAACGGAAGCTGTACAGGGGCACTCAGCACGTATAAGCAGAAGAACACAGCCCTACGGAGGATTAAACTAGCCGTAGGTCCAGGCGCAAGAGCCGCGTTAGCCTGCAATATTGCTGAAGTGCACTACATGGACTTAACTTTTGGGTGCCTCTCAGGACACCCCTTACACGCCCAATACACGAAACAAAAATATCCTGCGGATCCAGACGCCATAACCTCTTTGGTCCATGCAAATGCAATTTCCACGCAGCCATGAATGGTACCTTATCTTCTAAATATATCCACGTACTGTATATCCAACCTTAGATATGATTACAACTTCATTTTTTACCTGGACTATATGCAGCACAAAAGACGAACAAAATATCACCAATGAACCTCCATGCACTCATGTGACTCCAAAAATAAATTATTATTGGTCATTTACAAGTTCCATATGCCATCCAGCTCTACCATAAATCATGTTTTTATTGCAATGCCAACATGCGAGTTATAAACTCAAGGGTTTATGAGCGAGGTGCACGCCCCCCAAGCGCCGGTGTTTTAGTGGAGAAAACTGGAAAGGTACAAGGGCCAAATGCAGAACGTGACCAACCTCAGCCGTGTGTAAACAATGATAAACAATTCAGATGCGTACGTGGGCTATTTTGGTTCATTGGGGGAAACGCAAGAACAAGTGTCCCTTACCCAACCAGAGGACTGGTTTGTGTACCTGTCCACGAAGCTGTTTGTTCCTGGGTTCCTGGGTGCTTCACACGCTACGATATCTACCGACAATCTCACAAACAAGGAAAGGTGTTACGCTGAATGCCTAGTTCACAATCCTGGCCATCTTTTATAATAATAACCAGAGCTCGAATCGGGCACTACTAGCTGGTAGGATGCTTGTTCAAGTTTAGGGATAGATTGATTTCATTTATCAGACTTAGCTTTTCTGCAAGATTTGGCTAACGCGAAGACGAGATGACTGAAGAAACAGTCATACACACACACACATCAACAGGACACATGCTCAACAGAGGGTTATACTGGCCATAGGTCCAGACGCCAGAGCCTCGCTAGTCCACAAAATGCAGTCCAGGGTGTATTACGTGAAAGGGCGGTTGCCACTTGGATGTCTTCAGAATGGGTCACCCCCCGAGGTAGCAAAATACACGGTGCACTATCTTTTACTTTTTTAAAATAACGAGTAAGTTTGTTAAAGTTTGTGTGTTTTCTGTATCACGCGTATCATTAAATCAGAATAAATTTGCCATTATAAATGTTTTCACTGTTGCTAGCCGAATTTTAAAATCTGCAGTGATATGGTCGCTTATATATTAGATGCACTGCATAGTTCCAGGTAGAGAGAGCCTTCTCTAGGCAGCTTTCAGTTAGTTGAATTCATGACTTTCTTAGCCTTCTTTAGGCAGCTTTAAGTTGGTTGGTTTCATGACTTCCTTAGCCCGTATTTGTATAAAAAGGGGAAAAAAATATGCTGGCTCCAGAGAAAAGGGCATGGCGCCTGAATTATTTTTAGTTTTTTTTTTTTTTTTTTATCCCTGGTCACCCTTTACATCCCGAGTTTGGGGATAGGTGCGCACAGAATTGACGCAACAATTGACACAGTTAAACGTGTAGTTTTCGTTTGTCTGATCCCCTACACTGCACATCGCAGCGAAGAGGAGCTGATAAAGGTACCCTTTTATGCATTTCTGTGTACTTTGACGTACCAAAAGCGAAAATTCACATGAATATGTTAATGGAGTCAATATATTTGTGTCAACTGACAAATTTGGTGTTCTGGGGGGATGCTTAGACAAATTTTCTTAACTGGAGGTTGGCATTCCCTTACTTCGAGCATTAATCATAACTAACGCGTTCATTGCCGAAGCAACAAATCGAACGCTAATCTAAATCAGGTGAAACTCATGAGAGGATACTCCCAAAGCGAGATACATATATACAGACCAGGACTCGAACCTTAACCTTCGGCACCCAAACGTCATCTCATTCGCACTGCGAACTGCATTGTTGCAGACTAACGATACTCTGGCGCCTGGACTCATATTTAGTGTACTACTCTGCGGAATTTGTGTGCTGTCCGTGTATGTTAGTAATTGTCACACATTTCATCTTATGACTAGAGCTCGGATTTTTATGTTCTAAAAAGTGTGCTTTTAGGTTCCTAAAATAGGCTCTAAAAATCCTAAAATAGGTTCGAAAAATCCTAAAATAGGTCCTATAAATCTTAAGTTAGGCTCAAAAAATCTTGAAGTTGGTTCAAAAAAACTTAAAATAGTTCAAAATTCCTAAAAAATGTTGATTAGGTATAGACACCGGCAATGAAAATGGGACACCTATGTCCTGAAATACGAAATATCTTGCATAACGTTATGTGTGTTGCCTAACCCTACGGCGATGGCAGAAGTTACCATTGGAAATTTGCTATTATAATTCACTCTTCGCCGTAGTTAGGCAAAAATATTTTTTCATGTTATCCACAGTCAAACTCCGCAATTTTGTCTGTGAAAACTTATATGCTGAAAATAATATTTCAACAAAACATAGTCAGTGGTGCAAACATCAATGCTGAAATGTTAGTTTGCAAGGCGTGAATGCCACAAAGCACCGAAGATGACGTGAAAGTGAGACTACTTTGGATTGTACAGGTAACAGTGGCACCAGACATTTTGCTTTGTTCAGAGCTTTCAAAAATCGCCATGGACTTGGAGGAAGGGATATCGACCGAGAGTACGTTTCAAACACTTCGTCATTGAACTTTTTCGTGACCAAACAAAGCAAATGCCTCTGCGTGACATAAAAATCCTGTAAAACCTATAAAAAATATATAAAAACTAAAAAAAGGCTTGATTTAAACCTAAAATAGGTTCTAACAAGCAAAATAGTTTTTTTAGGCACTATAAAACTTCATCAGTTGTTGCGATTTTTAACGAAACGCTGACATAACTTATTATTTCTGACATACCTGTAAAGGAAAAGATAGGTTAAAAACCTAAAATCCGAGCTCTACTTATCACCTAATCTTCGCGATTAGGCAAAAGTGACAGAAAAGCGACGTTAATAACACAAATGCAACACACACACACTGATATTTTAACTACATTTATTCTTTTCTTCCGTCATCGATGTATACACACACGCAATTACAATTATAATAGGCCTCTCATATGGCGTAGTGGAAAGGTCGTCGCCTTGTAATGAAAGTGCCCCGGGTGGGTTCTGTGATTGATTACAAGGTGGAGGCACAAAGTGGCTCGGATCCCACTTTAAAATGTATAGGTCCAGTCTCGATAAGCCTAAATCTGCTTAAAAAGGACCTAACACAAACTCATAAAATCAATTATAATAATTAGAACACAGTAACAGTACGGAACAATCTAATACCACAAGATAAAATTTCAAAACTTTTTTTCCCTTAATTCTTAGCTATTGAGTTAAATATGTGTGCAGCACATGAGAACGTTGGACAACAAACATTAAACTAGGAATTAGTTACAATATTCCATCAAGGTCCAGTTTAAATAACGAATGCAAAAGAAAGCTTACTGCGTTTGAAAAAGATGTTTAAACTTTCATTCTCACCAACCGGAGAAAGCTTAACCGTTATAAACGACAAATCAGCGTTCCCGATCGACTAGTGCCCTTGATTACAAAACGACAGCCTGTACCAGCACACGTGTATATCTTGGCGTCGGTTACATTGCTCTCGGAAGAACTGGAATCAGCATGTTTTTATTTATTTATTTATTTATTTATTTATTTATTTAATAGAAGATTCCAAATACAGCGTTAGCCATTTTACATTGGAACGATTTTATAGAACATAAGGACAAAAAAAAATAATAACATAATACAACAAAAAAAATAACAGAAAAATTACATGTGGTTAAGAGACTTACATACTTTTAGCTAACTTTCTTCTAAAACTGTCCAGATTTTCAAAAATGTCTATTTCGCTTCCTAGATTATTGTATTCACTGGGCATTCTATGGAACAGAGAGCGCTGGATGAGGCACAATCTCGGCTTCTGAGAAGCAAAAAGTAGAGTGCTTCTTGTTGAGCGGGCAGGCACACGAAAGTGAATTTCCTGAAGAAGGCGGTCACTTCTGATGTTGCCATTCACTATTTTGTGTAGAAATATATGGTCGGCCAGTCTATGTCTCTCTTGAGGAGTTCGGATATTTAACATTTGCAGGAGGATGGACTTTTGCAAATGTTTTGTGGACGGAATTCGGTGTCGAACAATGGCCAGGAAGAAATTTAGGACGGAATTTAGTCTATCTGAATTTGAGGGGCATGCCATAGACCAGATCGGAGAACAGTATTCAATTTTAGGTGACACAAAAGATTTGTAAAAGGTGCTGAGGGCAGTCAAGTTGTTTATTTCCGTGAAACGATAGAGAAGACCCAGCATACGCATTGAACCCCTTGTGACTGTAGAGGTGCTCAGGAGTGAACGTACTCCGTGGCCCCATCATGTGCACACATGGATGAACTAAGAAAACTAAACACAGGCGCATGGCGACAAGTGTTGTCGCGATCTCTGGGTCCAAAATTCCCATTGCAAGAAACAAAATTTACCTTTTTCGCATTTTTTTCCTTCATAAAAACATTGATTGGTTTGTTTTACTTCGCTTTTCTGCTACTTTTGGCTAATCGCGAAGAAGGGGATGAATGATGTACGAAACTGGTGAAGGGACCCTCAGAAAGAATGCCCAGGCCGGGATTAGAAGCCGGGACCACTGGCATCGTAGCGTGCTGTGCCAACCACTCTGCCAGGGAGGTCGGCCCTTCACCAAAACAAACAATACAACAATAATAACAATAAATAGTAGTGTAGTAGTTGCAGTAGCAAAATTATTTTCGTTGGCCCGTGTTCGTATACAGACCCTACTTGTTATTGAGTTGGTGCTTTAAGTTCACTTTATGCAAAGTAAGGCTAATCGGGACTGGACCTACAGTTTAAAGTTGGATCCGAATAAGTACGTGCCTCCACCGGGTATCGAACCCGGGATCAGACCCTACATGAAAAATGTGAAATTAATGATCTACAACTTCCTCGCTACCGGACCAGATGTCCCAGGTTCGAATCCGGGACAGCAATGAATGTACAATTGTGTTTGTTCCATCACACATTTCATAAGATCAACATTCATACTCTTCGTCGCTATTGGCAGTTGAGAAGCGACGTACAACAAAACAAAATAGAAATACCGTATGTAAACTTACACTCACAGGAGTAACAGCGACAATTTATGGAAGTGATGTCTTCAAATTTCCATGAAATTTTGGTACTTTGCATCGAATTTCCCTGTAGAAAGCGGCATTCTCACTCATGTGGAAACACTGCTGGTGACGAGAGAAGCTTCGGTTCTTAAAAACAGGGATTGGCAAACTGATACATCCATGGCAAAAAAATGACTATATCTTTCAAAAAACCTGGAATGTTAAGCTATTTTAATACAAAATCAGAGGGATGAAAACGGACTTGGTTATTCAAAATTACGTCGACAAATCTAAGGTTTATAATTATAAGTTATTTACATTAGATGTAAGAAATGTTTAAGGCCAATCGCATCCAATGTCTATGGTTACTGACCTTTACCGCACAAGAAAGTCATGAGTTGCATACGTAACGTGGAAAACAGGAGTTCTGACCGAGATAAACAAACAAGGGCTGGCATGAAGGGTATTGAGCATCGCCGGTATCACGTCAATCGGAAGCCCGCGGTCAAGAAACGGACAGTCATGTGTTGCGTAGAGAGGAGAGAGAGCATAAGCGTTTCTGCTGCGTATGGACATTGTTTTCCGCATGTGTGGACAACAAAGGGTTCACGTAACCTGCGAGGGCTTTAGATATAGTATAAAGGAAGAAAACGCACTGTTCCAGTCCCGCAGACGAAATGGAACATCTTCTGATATAATAGTTTCAGGGTGGCCCAAAAGCCCCGCATCATAGGAATAACAACTTATATTACAATACTTGTTCAATATGATTGCCTCCAATGTCAAAACACAAATGTAGGCGTTCGATTATGTTCATCAAAAAGTTTTTTACCATGATTGGCGTTAGAGCACGGCACTCAGCAGCTATTCGCTCACGCAATTGGTTTGTATCTCTGATCATCACACTGTAAACTTTCGCTTTAAGGTAACCCCATACAGCAAAATCCATTGGATTTAAGTCCGGGGATCGGGGAGCCCATTCCACAGTTCCCCTTGGGCCAATCCACTGTGGTAAGTTTTCGTCTAGCGAATCACGTACTTGAGTGCCGTAATTGGGGGGGGGGGGGCGCCGTCTTACATGAACCATTGCGGTTTTGATCCAAATGCGTCCAAATCGGACATCAATGAATCCCCCAATATTTCGAGATAATTTTCACTTTTGACAGTATCTTTAAAAAGGAAAGGGCTGAAGATTCGGCCTTTCCACAAACCACACAAATTATGTTCAATTTCATTTCATTATCGCTGCATGATTGAATGAGAAGAAACACACTGGTCCTACCTTTCACTGCGTTTGGAGGTCAAACTCACAATCATTCGGTTGATTGATTATTTTACTTACCTTTTTTGCCAATTGTTGGCTAAATGGGAAGATGAAGATGAATGGTGACGAGATGAGATGGATGACGGAACCATCACAAACACACAGGGATGATACAACGCAAGCTTCACGGATGAATATACTGGCTTTGAGTCCAGACGCCAGATCCTTACTACTCTGTAAATGCATTTTAGGGTGTACTACATGGAAGTGAGGTTGACAGTTGCGTGTCTTCAAAAAGAGCTACCCCCACTAAATTATCCGAATGTCAATTTGACGATACTCTAATCCTGATCCTCGAATACAGGATTCAGGTGTGCCGTAAACGGATTTCCAAATATTTTACGTACTTCCGAATATCCTTGATAACATTTGATAACACACATTGCATAGACAAAACTACATATACTAAAAAAGCAACATGTATTTGTTATTGTTGGCCAAGGTATTCACATGTTACATAAAGGAAAAAGAGAGAAAAGGCACCCAAAATGATTTAATATTGTGTGGTAGCATTTAAGAAGTATACGAGGAATGGATCCAAGCATATCGCCGGTTCGATGCTGTTTTGTCGTATCTCCGCTTTTCGTCGGAAATTAGTTAATGACGTTATCGTGTTCCGAAGCGACGTACCAGGATGTCGAGTGGTGTGAATTATCAACATTAATAAAATGTTTCCGGAAACCCTATAGGGTATTCAAAATCCGCAGAAATGAAACTCCAACCAACTCTCCTCAAGAGTTTGTGCAGATGGACATATGACAAAATAGTATTCAGTCCCCGATACGACAAGCATATAAATTGAATTGCAACTTCAAATAATGTGCTCGGAAACAAATAGAAAGAAAATCGGAGCCCAAGGTTCGTAATGAATCAAAACATGTCAGTAACAATTTCGGGGTGGGGGGTTCAAGGGGGGGGGGTCCGGACCCCCGAAAGGCTAACTAAGTACTAAAATTAAATAATATAAATGTAATTCTTTAGCATTTGATGGATAATGGAGACTTATTTATTTCCGCCGAACTTACTGGAGAGCAAGGATTAGATTGAGATCATAGGACATTGAACTGACAGTATCAAAGAAGATTTATGCACATTACTACTTATAATGATATGCATAAAATATTGACCAGGAACTTTACTTTTCGTCAACTGGATCTAATATCCTTTCTTTATTCAATAAATGTAATTATTTATCTTCTTGACAGTTCTTTTATACCAACTTTGGCGATCTTAACTACACGTAAGCTACACATAATGCTTATATCTCTATTCTTACACGTATAACAATCTATTAATTTACGTATTATTATCAATAAACATACAATTAACTTATTAATTTAAATGTTTATATATTATTATCATGATTTCTGGCACATTTGGTTCGGACCCCCGCGAAATATATTTTTTGATACGTGCCTTACGGCTTCCGCTTCCATTCCTGCGTGCTCTCTGGAAATCAAGAGCAACCACGCAAAATCCTGGTCTTGAAAATGTTCGTAACAAAGTGGAATGGAATATTAGTGGATAGTCAGATACTGCATTATCTTAAGGAACGAACCTGCGAATCAAAGCCCCGTTATGATCTCTACCTGTATGCCAATTGCGGCGTAGTGCTAAGACCACTGTCTCTTACTTCTCGACCAATTAAGGGGTGCAGATTACTCTGCAAAATTAAATACCTTAACCTTGTTAAGTATTTTATAATAAATTTCCAGATATTATTGTTTTAAATTACTAGTATTGTATATGTATTAAATTTCTAGCACTGCCCACTATTCCTTGTACATATTTCCCAAGTCAAGGCCTCCCAGTTGACGTAGTGGTAACGTCGTCACTTTGTAACCATTGGCTCCAGAAGATCGATCACCACCGGTGGTGGAGGCATTGGTGGTCATCCCGATAAGCCAATTTGCGTATAAGTGGACTTAAAACAAAGTTTGACTTTGAACCCACAAAAAAGAAGCGTCCCTGCACACACACACACACACATGCACGTAGAGTACATATTCATGATAGCTTACCACATACATGAAGAAAATGCGTAACAGCTAATACGACACAAAATCCGCAACACACACTATGAGCATATGTCAATGAATGAGGTGATCTGACCCTGAAGCAAGGGTGGAAAGTTTTTGCCTGATGGCCAGTGCCAGGCAAGCAGGCATTCCAGCTCACTGCAAGAGTATGCTTCAGTACATACAGTGAAGTAACTGCCTGTAATTCTTGCCTACACACCGTAACACAAACAAAACATAAATTTATAAGATTGTATTGCATTTGACTGTTTGTTGTTTAAGTCGTTTTTTCTGTTTTTCTAGGCGAATCGCGGCTATGAGAATGGATGAGAGACTCGCCAAATGTGAGAAAAACAAACCATGCCTTATTCCAGTAGTTTCCAAAGTGCGCGCCGCGAAATGTTCCAATATTTTCATTGAAATTCATTAAATGACATGATTGTTCCAATTACGTGCTTATTTAGTACTTTTTACAAATAAAATGTTTCTGAATATAAAATACTGTATATGTTTATTTTTTTAACTCTGCAAGTGTTAGGTCCACATTCTGACTTGGGCGCCGCGGAAAAATTTTGAAACACTAAACGCAACGTGAAACGAAAAAGTTTGGGAAACCCTGCCTTATCCAGTATTTGAACGAACAATTTACAAGGCCAGATTAAAAATGAAATTGCACCTAGGAGTTCTTGTTCACGCGTTACGTTGTCGACAGTCCATACAGTCAGCGGAATTCAAGAGTTAAAATTCCGGCCTGGGCATGAGTGTTCCTTCATCAATTTAATCTCATCATCGCTCATTTTCTGCGTCGCGCTTAGGCAAAGTGGCAGAAATACGACGCTAAATAATAAAAACGCAAACATTTCTGCTTTATAATGGGCACTGGAAGAGGAGTGGTGGTCTAGTCGATGGGCGTCTGACTGAAACGCGGGAGAACCAGGTTCGATTCCAGCAGTTGGTGATCTAAGGTCGGATTTCTTTCAAGCAAAGTTCCTGCATGGAGAAGCATTGGAGTTCACCCTGCCTCAAATAAATAGGTACGTGAGGGGTGGGTTCAACCCGGCAGGAACGTGGTGCAGATCGGGAAATGTGCGAGACCCTGCCTGCGTATCCCCCCTGTGCTTCCATTGCATGGTAAAAAAGGCACGCGGTACTTTTGAATACTGAAACTATACTGTACAATATGCCTCCGACGGATATAGAATCCGCGACCCCCGATTACAAGGCAACAAAAGTAGCCCCAGTTTTTACTCAATTTGAAAGAGAAAGTACTTTCGGTTGCTTCTTTCTCAAAGCTCGAGTTTTCTCAGCCACATTTCACAACTTTTCATCACAATAAAAAGTGTCCCCTATCGCCTACGTCGAGGAGTGGTTAGCACAGCTCGCTACGACGCCAGAGGTACCAGGTTCGAATCTCAGCCTGAGCCCCTTCATTAATATATCATCTCTCGTCATCATCGTCGCGATTAGGCAAGAGTGGAAGAAAAACGACGCTAAATGGCAAAATACGATGTAAACATTTGTTGGAGGCCCAGTTCCGAAGCTTGAAGAACTTTGGTCACAGAACGTGGCGAAATCGATGATGAGCCGGTGCGCATCTCACCGGTTCGATTTCTCTTCGGAAGCTCCTCGGAGACGCGTTGTCCGGCGATGAATGATGAATAAGGTCGGGCACGGAACACGCGAGAACTTCTTTCGGTATTGTTATCTTCGGTTTCTCCAAGGTCAGCGAAGGTCCTCTGCTGCTGCGATGCACGCCAGGTGGTGCACCGCATTGTTCGATCGCTCTGTGGCACGATCCCGTGTGGTGCAATGACGGATCCACAGTTGGGATAGGCGAATTTCTGTACCTCGATACCCCGAGAATCAATTCTAGGGTACACTTGAACTGTTTTATCCCTAAATATATAGTTCTGAATACAGGAATCAACCTGACTTACATGCTCTACAGATTGGCGCATTGTATTGCAAAACCAGCGATCCTCCCACTGCCACGGGAGGCTGAACGATCACATATGAGCAGTACAGTAAATAAACAAATAAAATAAAAACATATTCTTTGAAAGACATATTGCAGTGTTTCGGATCCAAATGTAAACTGTAGGTCCAGTTCCGATTAGCCTATAATGAGCATAAAGTGGACTGTAAACAAACTGTAAAGAATATTCTTGATTCTTGGTGATAGGTAAAGTTCCCCGTGCATATAGCACCGTGCCACGAAGGCACGGGGCTCCACACATTCTCGATCTCGGCCATTTTGGAGGTGATATGATCAGCGCCACGCTCAGGCCGGCTTAACCCCCCCTGGGTTGGCAATAGGTACCCATTGATTTGTGGCTGGGTAAGCCCCGGAGCCGTTTTATGAGGAGACAAGGCTGGAAAACCTCCGACATTAGATCACCCACCCCGGGAATCGTACGCGGATCTCCCGCGTGACAGTCAGACAGACGCTATACCGACTACACCACCGCAGCTCCCGACTGTTGGTGATAATCTACAGAAATGTTCAGTCTTCAAAAATAATAGGCATACTAATGTAAAATCTGGTAGTTGGGAGGGCCACTGCCCTTATTGACCTCCTTGTGGATCCGCGTCTGGTGTGCTGTACCGTCCCCTGCATGAAAAAGCTGTCCTTGTCCCTCGTGGTTTATTTTACTTCGCATTTCTTCCAATTTGGCTAATCGCGAAGATGAGGATGGGTGATGAAATTTATGAACGGCCACTCGCAAAGAACACCCTTGCCAAGGCCGGGAATCGAACCCGGGACCAGCGCGCTGTGCCTACCACTCCGCCACGGAGGCCGGCAAATCGAGTTATCGATGTTATACTCAGTGTTGCCAATCGGCGCACGGTTCAAAGCATCGTATCCTCCCATTTTCTGGCCACGGATGATTACACCAACGGCTTGCTAAGGGTGCCTACCGCTCCTGGGATCTTGCCAGCGTGCCAAAACTCGAAGACGAAACGTTGAAAAATGAGGTCAGAGATTATCCCTGTCTTGAGAGGCAGTTCATCTGATAGCGGCAGAAGGTATAAGGGCTGTCGAATGCAGAGGACTCCACATCTCATGCGAAGAGAGTCGTCTCGTGTTCAGCCGCCCACGCACGTTCTCGTATCTCTCTCGGAGACCGGGGATCGATTACGATATGGCTCGTATGACGGCTACACTACCCGATGACGCAAGAACTTTGGTGAACCACAAAGTTACAGCATCCGAATGATCGAGGATAACTTGCATCCGTGTTCTGCACGATAAGAATCACAGAAAAGATTACAAGGTGCAAAATTATGGTCGGTAAAGGGAAAAATAGGTTCTGAAAATGATTTCAAAAATGTTTTTAAAAAGGTGCTGATGAAATGACTTTATTCAATGGTGGACCGCATAGAGAACTGTGGTTCTACCGAATAGGTTCCGTTGAAGATTGTGTTTTCTCTCGTAGGTTGTGCTACATTATCTTGGGAACTATTGGGGCTGTAATACCATTTTCTATATCTCGTTGCACTCTGCAAAATGAGACTATAGGATTTTATGTAGCTGCTCAAGAAGAGTGAAAATGATTTATTTTTCTGTCCATTTTTCTAACAAAATATGAAAGAAAAGGGCGCTGAAGCATCAAAGACGGTAAAATGGGAATAAATGTGCTAGTGCACCAAAGTGTGTTCATTTTACTTGATTTCATGTCCTAAAATACATATCGGTATAAAAACATCTATATTTTTGGAAAGGTGCTGCACCTTAAAATCCGTTCCCTAGTAAGAATAATTTTAAAGGGATCATAGCTGGCACTGTACAACATCACCTTCTGATTTTGTGCTTCAAAATATTCATAACTTCACACGATATAACAATTGTCACGAAACGAACCTCTCCCCGCAGTGTTGTTGAAAAAAATGCACCTTGTATAATTCTCACGATATTTGGGATTCCGCCAGTGTGGCGCATCATCTTTGCGGATTCGCTGGGGAACACGGGCTAAAAACAAACTACTGGACGATATCAGTAATTAAACTCCAACCGATACATCGCCATCGACTGAACCCTCATTCTTCATATCAACATTTACTATTATTACTGTTGATAATATACTTTGTTGTTGTCAGTTGGTACGACGCTTCAATCCTTATCGATTTCGGGGTGTACGAGGTGAATCTATGTGAAGACACCCGAATGTCCTCACTTCCATGTAGTACGCAGCCAGTATAATCCCTTGTGAGGCTTATGTTGTGTTCTGTACACGAACGTTTGTCATTCTCCTTTTTATCAATTTCATCTTATCATTCATCTTCGTCACGATAAGCCAAAAACAGCAGAAAAGCGTAAGAAAATAAATCAATATGCGAGTCACTTAATCAGTACGCAAGGTGCCCCTCCATTCAGAAACATGTGTGCTGCTCCCGACCATTTCTGGGTCTCCCCGATGGCGAAGTGGTAACGTCGACGCCTGGTAATCAGGAGGTCCCGATTAGCATGTCTGTGCAGAAAGACTTAAAAGTCAGATCCAAATACCAGAACCATTTCTTTTACTAACACTTGTTCTTCGTAAGGTTGGCCTAACGAGCCTACGAGATATAAGTATGGTACGTGTGATCGTCTCGATCTGGGTATCACTCTTCGCACCAAACTGAAACACCTTCTTGGTCAAGTGCCATATTTCATCTTCTGACGTAAGCGCGAAGTGCTATCGTTGTTATGTTTGGCTTGGTAAGTTTAAATTACACTTAGCCTAGCACCAACAGTATTCAACCTGGCGTCAGAAGAAGAAATACGGGACTTCACCAATAAGGTGTTTGAGTTTGGTGCGACAAGTGGGACACTCAAGGTTCACGTTTGGCCATCGGTGGTGTCAAAGAAACATTCAAAATTACGTCATAACTGCACGCCCCCTACATCCATTTTGGGGGAATCCCTTCCGTCGAGAAAGGTCGCCAACTGCTCCTGGAGCCCACCAGAAGAGCGAGCCGAAAACTGACACCAATCGATATTTACCCTGTCTGTACCCTGTAACCCTGGGGGTTGGTGTTCCAGACCCCGGTGAGATGGGAAGTTACCGCTGGTGACTTCAATTTTGACTTGACCACTGCAATGTTCGTTCTGTTTATTTCATCCAGTGTGTGACCAGCACAACTAAAAAATCCCAGGTTGAATCCTTTCAAGAACTTCCAACTATGGAACAATGGTTGTTTTCCACGCATTTCTTTGTTACTTTAACTTTCGACATGCAGGATAAGATGATAATGCGAAATATTTCTCAAACGAAGCGCTTTCGAAAAAAATATTTGAAATAAAAGTTAATTGACTTTTTGGGAGAAAGCGAATGTCATTACTTATTCCTCTTACAAAAAGAAACAACTTTTGTAGAAACCATTTATCTATTCAATGCGGACTTTCACAGATATTTGAAAAATAAAAAGTGATAACAGAAATTCATACTATGTCATAAGCATCGAACTTTTTCTTCCAACTCGGCCTCCGTGGCTGAGTGGTTGGACGCCAGACGTCACGGGTTCGAATCCCGGTCTGGGCATGGGTGTTTTTTGTGAGTGCCCTTTCATCATATCATAAAAAAAGGTCCCTGGACCGTATTTAAATTCAGTCGGAAACCAGAACCCATTTACGCTTGCTGATTTTCTCTCCTGGACCGGAATTGAATTTGAAATTCTTGGACCTGTAACAACCCTGATTTAAAGTCTAGGTCAAGTCCCAATAAGCCTATATGAGCACTAAATTGACGCACAACAGAGTTTCATACAACATTTTAAGAAATACGGAGGATGCGCGTACAGACGACCAATAGAACGACGGCACTACTTGGAGGGACTGAACAAGTATAAAGATCTTGTTGGCTGATGACGTCATGTCAACGATTTGGGACCAGTAGGAAGATTAATTAAATGGTGCAACAATCAATCATCATTTCTACATCCAGCCGACTCTGAGTCCAGTTTTGGTAACGGTCCCGCCGATCCTCACAATATGATTACAATGTTTATTACAATTATTAATTCATATTTAAATTTGAAAATTTGTATAATAATTACCGTATTTGCCGACGTATAAGACAGCTTTATCATTGAATTTAATTAATTTACAGTATTTCAAATACAAAGTAATATGTAAATCTACTTTCAACAAATAGCTAATCTAACTAGGAAAGAATACATTTTAATCTTCCTCGTCACATACAGCAAGGAAGCTGAAACAGAGAAAAATTCCAGAAATGAAGGTAATGAAAAACTGAGTATCGACGTATAAGACGCACCTTATTTTTCAGACCCATTGTTGAAGTAAAAAAAGTGCGTCTTATACGCTGGGAAATATGGTACTTTTGTACAACGCTGATAATGTTGTAAACTTAATTCTACTTACAAAAATTGAGTTGTGACGAAGTGGTTGACTAACTGCTAAAGGTTTGGTACCAATTTCGTGCACCCGGATTCCATGAAACGTAATATATGTTTCAAATGGAGCACATTTTATGCAAGCCCTGTCGATATGATATTTAGTTTCCATCAGAGGCTGAGTGCTTCCTATACTGACAGGCCTCTGAGAGGAAAAAGTTCATCTACAAAGCCTAATGAAAGAGATGACCTGGCATCTAGCGAATGAACGTCGTACCCGTTAACCCAGAGATCTAACGATGAAACAAAGACTTGGCTTGCTTGCTCTCTACACAGAACTCTTTTATTCCGGTTTCCTCTTCCTCCATCTTTAGCGTTTCGCCTCAATTCCTCCTTCCGCTCCACCACAATTGAATCATCCGAACTTCCCGAGTACAGGGAAATAACTTCTAATGACGTTAGTTGCTAAGAGACCTCAAACTGTAATAACGGAAGTAGTGACACAACGCAATATAAATGGACAGATGAACATAACACGACTCTCAATGGTACAGTCATGGTAACGATAACATTAAAAGTCAATAAGGTTGTGAGAAGTCAGATGTGTTCGTGACTGTACAAGCACTGGAAAACCCAAATGAACCGTTCTGCATGGGACACTTAGATTTCTTCAGTGTCCTAGAGGCATTCAGCCTCTCAATCTTTACACACGTATTATATCTGGAAAGATAATGCGACAAACACTACTTTTTAGTATTCATTAGACCTTACCAACAGGGAACGGATTTTATATGCAGCAAAAAGTGTTAAATACGTAAATATATGTCTAGTTGTTTTAATCAAAATATGATATTAAATAACGACTTACAATTATCAAAAAGCAAGCAGTTCATCTAGCTAAATAAAATATATTTGGCTCTCATGACATTAATTTTAATGAAAAATGACCACCCAACTTTCTTCTAAGTGCTGAAAGGAACAAAACCTCATGTTGTCCCTAAAGACAAATTTGTATTGACTGCTACACTACGTTCAATATCGCTTGAAGTAATGGGAGAATATGGGAAGTAATCGATTAATTTCACCGCGAAAGCTTGAACTTGCATTCGTTATTGTTTACAAGAATGTTCAAATGCATTCTACGCTCGGTCCCTACCCGATGGCGCAGAAGTAACGATGAAGCCTGGTAATCAAGTGGTCCTGGATTCCATATCCGGTGGAGGCACATAGTGAAGATCATCCCACTTTCATTAGACAAAGTGGGGAAATTATTGTTAAGCCTCGACAAATTCACTACTGCGACGTTCAAAATGTGTTTTTTTCATATCGTGGTGTCAGTAATTCTAACAAATGGAAATTGACTAACTAACCTGTAAGTATATTTTCGGTTGCTAGGGGATGTTAGTTGTTTGTAGGGATGATGATTTAAGCTGATTCAACTGTACGATTTCGGTAGTGCATTTGAAGAAAGGCTTTCACGATTAATATTGGTATTCCCAAATTCTGTTGTTTTCTTTGTTAAGTGTAGATGATGTAGAACTAACATCACTGGAAGTTGTATTTAGTTTTAGCTGACAGGTAGTGTGAATGCTTATGATATTTCATACAACGTCATAAGGTTTATCGTGTGAAGTGGCCTCACTCGTTCTCCGCGAAAGAAGTGAAGGTGTAGTCTAACGTGAAAAACTGATCATGCTAACACTTTGCGTTCAGTTGCCACTGTGCGTACACTTCAATGACTACGATCCAGATCCATAGCTTAGGTCTCTCAAGCCTACCGCCTCTTTATTTTCACACTGTGGATATTGTTATAATAAACGGAAAATAAATTACATTGTCTGCTAGGGTGTTCTGAATGTTTTTCTATTACTTTTGTTCATAAAATCATAAAGTTAAAGTAAATAGGGCAAAACTCATGTGGTGAGACTATCAACCCCCCCCCCCCCACCGGGATATGTTTCTCTAATTCATGGCAGTGACAGTGTACAATTAGTTGGTAGCGACACTAATTGTAGTTATTTTAATTACTATTTAACTGAACGTATGGAACAGAAAAGCATTGATGTAAAATTGTTTGTTTTTAGGTTTAGTGAATGGTAAAATATGTGTGTGACAGTCATGCAATAGTTGGTTACTTTCTAATATGGCAAATTTTGTAACTAATATAATTATTATACCGGGTGATCCGTTTGAGATGTCAGAAAAGTAAGCCTTTATACACAAGACATTAATGTACGTACCTCCGAACAGCTTGTTGTAATATAAGCAGAAAGGATGTAAGTTTTTGAATGAGTGGAGGTTTACCAACTTCAGCCACATGGCGGCGCTAATGTGCGTGGTAATAAAGATGGTGGTCACGTCACAACAGCGCACACAGTATGTCGTATGGTATGCGAAATTTTCGAGTATTACATGCATGCTACTGCCGCCACGCAGCTGAAGTCAGTAAACCTCCACTCATTCGAAACTTGCATCCTTTGTGTTTATATTACAATCCTTTGTGTTTACATTACAACAAACTGCTCACAGATACGTACATTAACCTCTTGTGTATAAAGGTTTACTTTTGCGACATCTCAAACGGATCACCCGATATTACTGAACCTATACAGGGTGTCTCAAAAGTAATAGCGCAAACTGACACAGGTGAAAGTACACGATAATACAAGCAAAAAAGTCTCAGTAAACATGGGTCTGCAAACGAGCCGTTTTCGAGATAATCGCGAATGTGTGATTACAAGCCGCCACTGACTTGGGAGTATTTTGTCGCAAATCTCAATCACAATTTGACGATCGAAGAATGGTTATTTTAACATTCTAATTAACACAAAAATTAATATCAATAATTGTTTGTAAATGTCGTCCTAGTTGGTAAAATGCTAATAATGTGTGCGAATTTGTGAGTACTAGCCGTCATTGATTTCAGTGTTTGTAAACGTCGTCCTAGTTGGTAAAATACCAATAATAAAGTATGAAAAATCAGGAGATCTCATTGCTTTTATTGAACATTCTACTTTACTTCTTTACTAAGCCAAGCGTCAGGTTAACCTTGCAGCAGGTTTTATGTATCAATCCGCGCGAGAACTGAGCTCAGAATCTTCCGTGCCAGTCTTTCCTCAACCGCCGAGCTGCTTACATCGGAGACACTGAGAAAATCTACAGTATTGCCAACCGCACAACACATCAAAACCCGCATGCATGTCAAGTGGATTGTATTTTTGCTTCTCTTTGTCTCCTGAAACATAACATTTTAAAAGTACTTTCTGCGCATATATTATTTAATAAATGTGTCATTAATATAAGAGCGAAACAACTTCTAAACATGAGAGCATGTGTGTATATTTCGAGCACGCAAAAATAAAAATAAACAAAGATAAAAGTAAACAACGATAGGCCCCTCTTGAATTTAATGACAAATTATTGTTTTTGGTTTAGAAAGAAATAGATTTATGAAAAACTTGGTTGCTTCGTTCGCAATACATCCGTTACTGTAAGACACACGCACTTCAAGTTGTACCACCAAAAAAGCATGATTTGTTATTGGTGATATATACAATCAGGTGTATTGTCTGTCGCTATTACTCTGGTTTCAATTTATGAATCACTTCACTAAACCAGGATTCAAATCTTGGTCTGTCTATTTGTTGCTGATAATCACCCTTCACTTTCTTTGCGCTGAAAAGTAAATATGCGCCTTCAACAAAGCTTTCATTGCCGCCAGTGGGTGAAACAATAAGCCTCCCCCTTCCCCTCATCGTCGGTTTCTTCAGCCCTGGCGGTGGTTTTGCATGGTGGTATCCTTCCATGGTTTATTCCCCCTTCCCCCACTCACCGAGTTGAAGGACGTCTCGTCCAAATAATAAACATGTTTCTTCTCACTGCGATATATTTTAATACCGCGGAGATTCTTTTGTCGTCAAACAACAAACAATCGTTTCCTCTTGCTAAACTCAAACCGCAATTCATTCAACACCCGTGATACAATTCGTGTGCACATTGACGGCAAATCACCTCACGCCCTGTTTTACTTTGATCTTGTTGCCGCAAGGAGGATTATGCATTTAAAACAACTTGCTTGACTTTGAAGAACATTTCCTTTCGGATGAAGCCCAAAATAACATTCGGGTAAAACCGCGCGCTGAACAGGAGATTCAGCCATTCTCGCCGCTCTACAATAAACATAGGGTTAAAATAGTGGGATGTGCAACACTGGTATCAGCGATTTCACGCGCTCTGCAACGCATTCAGTCTCGCTCGACTCGCTCTAAAGTTTCAATGTCTCTTCAACGCAATACAGATTCGAGTTGGCGAATCTGCGGTTCTAAGTTCGTCTGCACAGTGATTGCAACCAATTAAGTCCATACCTGCTAATCAATGTATTATTTTGTCTGTATATTACAAATTAAATAACTGTTTTCTTGCAAGTATGCAGTTGTGTCGGAATAGAACCCGTCTCAGTGGAACTATATTCTTGCGCGCACGTTTGGATCTACATATGCTAAAACCTGCTGCAAGGTTGACCTGACGCTTAGCTTAGTACGTATGTTCTACGTTACAATTACTGTACATTCGTACCTGAGGTGGTGTTCAAAGTGTCGTCCTTCCATCTGGATGCAATACTGTACGCGATTCCGTATTGAGTTTCGAATTATTTCGAACACCCCAGGATCATTTCGGAATTGGTCACAAGCATATACAATTCTCTGTACTGAATTTATCCATCCTGTTTGATTACAACGCCACCTCTCGGAAATGTTCTGTTTTGTAAGGAGTAAAGCACTCGGTGTTTACAAAATGCAATCAATGACGGTTTGTAACCACACATTATTAGCATTTTACCAACTAGGATGAGGTTTACAAACAATTAAGTCAGTGGCGGCTTGTAATCACACATTCGCGATTATCTCCAAAACAATGCAGACCCATGTTTACCGAGCCTTTTTTGCTTCTATTATCGTGTACTTTCACCTGTGTCAGTTTGCGCTATTACTTATGAGACACCCTGTATAATCAACAACAAAGGAAGCAGTGATTCAATTAACAAAATGGTTTATTCAACTTTATTCATTCATTGATTTGGTTTATTTTACTTCGCTTTATTGCCACTTTGGCTAGTTGAGAAGATGAGGATGAATGATGATGATATGATACAATTGATGAAGGGACGCTCACAAAGACCCATGTCCAGGCTAGGGGCCGAACCCGGGACCCCTGTCGCTGTAGCGCGCTAGGCTAACTAGTCCTCCACGGAGGGCCGTTTATTGAAATTTAGTTATAAACGTGTGTGCCTCTTAGACCCATCCACTCAGGTTTCTTGTACGCCACAGATAAGCTAGATTTAAACTGTAGGTCCATCACCAATAGATAAATGGGGGGTATAAACTTCAGATGATACCTAGTACACTGATTCCCAATCGACTGAATCCATTCTAAAGCGCCCCACGAAGCCTCTCTCCATGGGCAAGGATTTCTTGAAATTGATCCAGACGATAAAAAGCGGCGAGAGGGAAGGATGCATATTGAAGGCGGCTTCCCCGGCCGAGATGATGGCGTCAGGTGCCCGTCTCATATTGATTTTCCCCTCAAGGCCACCGCTCCCAACGAGGATCGGGTTACGTCGCTTCAGGAACAAAGGGAATCCAAACAATCTTATTAATTCTCCCGCCGAACGACTTCAGCGTTGATCACAACTGCTCTATTCAAACTTTGATTCACATGCCTGTTAATTTATGGATATTATAATCATTTTTCTCTCTTTCTCAGCCTGAGACGAGCCCAGTCCAGAATTATAATTTAATATTTAAGTTTATTCTGATTGAAAAAAACCTGTTGAGATTATGGGCTGGAACTGCAAATTGAAATGAAATTCTATGTGTGTGCAAAATTGTATTGATGGGTAACCATGGAGCTTTGAAGTTTCAAAAAAAATGTTCTATTTAATTAGAATACTATGTACCACTATGCAATGCGCCTCCACCTGGTATCCAATCCGGAAGTCCTTGATTACAAGGCGGCGACGTTTCCACTATACCATCGGAGAAGCCACAGCTTTAATATGTAAGCAGTAGCGTATTGCGAGTTCAATATGTGACCTATCTCACCTGAAAGGGGAAGAGGCTCTTACTAGATCACATTTTTGGATTAAACTTCAAATCATGCATCACAAAATAACAATATTTGTATTATCATCTTTGTTGACCCTTTTCTTATTGAACTGAACAATATTATTATTTATAATGATTCTAAATATTTCGATTTTTCTACGGTATTGCAGCTTCGAGCTTCGCAGGTAGCCTAGAATAGACGCCCCTGGTAAGAAGATTTTATCCTCGGAAATAGTATAGTTTTAGCTCTTGTTAAGTAATAAATGAATCAGTTTTAAAAACTGACTATACGGCGCACGCTTTTAGAAGGAACATGAGGTCGGCCAATCCCCAGCCAGTCCTACTGCGCTGTTGCCAAACTAACTGCTAGCGCAAGGGAAGCACAGAAAATTCCCGATGTGTCCATTATTTTTGATAATGCATGCACGGTATATATGAGTACAGTGAAATAATATAGTGAATATTTCTACACAGGATTATAATATCATATCACTGTAGTATATACGAGAAACCCATACCTGAAAGAAGCTTGAATGTATTTATTCATCACCGCTCTCGTCGTTTTCCTCGGTCTCCGCATGGACGTCCGGAGGATTTTTTTCCAGGGAGGGGCAAGGAAAGGGTTTTTTTTCCCAGGGGGGGGGCAAACAAGGCACATTTTCCTCCATAATAGTGTTGTTCCCTCAAAAGCATTGATTAAAATTGAATATCATATTCATGCAATAATTAACACATATTATTGTGGCTGTAATGAAATTATATGTGAAAAATATATAATTTTTGGTTGACTTTCATTTTCCAGGGGGGGCCATGGCCCCCCTTGCCCCCTTCCGGACGTCCATGGGTCTCCATTTCACTGATTTCACTCATTTCCGAATCACTCTCCTGGAGGTTAATGATTAGATTTTGCACCCTTGGTGCCTGTACTACTGGTTCTAAGTTTTGAGAGTGACATTATTTAAAATTAAAAGAACACACGGAACGGAACACACACTATCGCACGAAAGGGCTGTATTTAGTCTTTTTACAAACTGTTCTTTGTGGCGCACGAGTGAACGATGAGCGAATAATTTTACACCGGCCTTGCTATGAAAACGATGAACTCAAACTGACCCAGGCTTTCAATGTTCGAGAACGCCCAGAACAATGAAGGGTCATTGTTTATATCGAGGCGAATTTAACACCCACAGTTTTCCCTAGACACAACAACTCAGCTGCGTCAAAACGGTGGCAACGAAAAAAATACAGGATGAAGGAAATGAAAGGTGTTTCCCTTGTTTCTTCAAGGAACGATAACTCGGGCTGTAGGCGACGGAAATTCATGGGATTTGGACAGTCAGGTTCCAAATGTCTTTTCCCATCTTATGATGAACCTTAAAGTGGCGAGTTTTATGAAAACTTCTCACGCAAGAAAAATACAGAACACGGCTTTTAATTTTCGCGCCGCAGTCTCCTAACTGTACAACGTTGCACTCCTGCCATTGGTTGATCGCCACGCACACCCTCTGCGTGGCCCCACCCCATATCGCTTCTAAAAGCGTGCGTCGTATAACAGGCATATTTTATTTTTTGTTGGAGGCATGTTCTCCTTACCCCGTATTGTGGGACGGGCAAAATAGCCTGTGTGCACAATATAAAAAAAAATACAATGGGTCTTCCGATGGCGTAGTGGTAGCGTTGTCGCCTTTAAATCAAGAGGTCCAGTGTGCGATACCCGGTGGAGGCACATAGTGGTTTGGATTCCACTTTAAACTCTAGGTCCAGTCCCGATTAGCCTTACTGTGCATAAAGTGAGCATAAAAACACCAACTCGATCAAACATTAATGCGAGTGGCCGTTCACAAAATATCTCATCCCCTACTCGCACCGGTCCTTCTTTCCTTGCCGAGATTAACTGAGCTGGAGGTTTTACGTATGCCTCAAAGGAAGGCACAAGGGGGGATGAATCAGCAGGGAAATAAAGTTCAAGAGTAGAAGGTGTAGCCTGAATGGAGGAAAGCGAGCGTGTAGAGAATGCTACTTGTGCGGAAGTAAAAGCGGTCGTCCGCGAGGGTCGATGAGGCGTGCAGCCACGTCACCCAGGCTTTTCTCTTTCCCGATTCCGCACAAATATGCCCGTGATTCACCATCGAACGGGATGTGACGTCACCACCGAAGAAACTGTGTACAAACAAGTTGGAGTTGTGGTTACCGAACCACGAGAACTAATTCTCGTACACTGAAATTTCGATGTAAACATGGTTAAGTTGTAGAAAAGGTTACGAAACCTTAACTTTGTCATGATAAACAAGACGTAATAAATGAATAATATAAATAAACGAGAGTGGATCGTGGGGGGGGGGGGACAATGATGCACATTATGCACACTTGAATTAGCACTTACGCCTGGAAATTATGAAATACCGATGTGAGAACAGTGCACTAGGTGGAAGTGAGGTTGACTCTTGGATGCCTTCTTAAAATATGACCATTTACGCCCCCTAATCGCGAACAAGAGTGAATGGTGATATGGACAAAGGGGCGTTCACAAACATATATGGATGATACAGCACGATTTGATTGATTGATTTAGTTTATATTAGTTGTCTTTTCTGACACTTTTGGTTAATCGCGACGATGGAGAGGAATGGTAATAAAATAAAATGCATCAAGGGTACGGTGACCAAAATATTTTTAACCTAAAAACGGGGCATCCCAAGAAGATAACTTTACCCACCCCCCATCCCACCCTTCCTGAAAAATCGGTTAAGATTAACATTATTATTTATTAACGGATGGATCACATAAATGATTAATCATAAACAAATGGATGATCTCCTGTTGTGAAAAGGTATTAATTATTATAATCTCGGTATGACTTACATAGTGTTTCTCGTCCTTTCTGATCAACCTTTGATGTTAGTCCTACGCTAAAGTTGAGTAATGCCAGAAGTATTACGCAGAAAAAACAATCTTGAAGGCAGCTTTATTCTTCATCAACCGCGTTCATAAATCTCCCTGATAACCTTACCCCACACATGGACGTCCGCAGGATTTTTTCCAGGGAGGGGCAAGAAAGGTATTTTTTTCCAGGGGGGGCAAACAAGTCACATTTTCCCCGAAAAGTGTGTTTTTCCCTAAAAAAAACATTACTTAAGTTTGAATTTATGGTGTTCATGCAATAATTAACACATATTATTGTGGCTAAAATGAAATTATATATGTGAAATACATAAGGTTTGGTGGACTTTCATTTTCTAGGGGGGGGGGCCACGGCCCCCCCTTGCCCCCCCTTCCGGACGGCCATGACCCCACATATCACACACACAGCTCTAGATTTTTCTTTTGAGTTTGTGTCAAGAAGCAGGAACTTTAAATTCTTGTTGTAATTCCGTAAAGAAACTTCGTGCTTATTCACTGCTCTACAAATAACGGAACACGCACAAAACAATACAACATGTGTCTCAAATTTAGACTTGGTTTAAGGTAACTCCTACTCTTTTATAAAACGGGTCAAACGAACGGGACAGTCCCGGTCAAAACGGGGCGTATGGTCACCCTAATCAAGGGACAACCACAAACATAATCCAAAGATATATATATATATATATATATATATATATATATGACCAGTTGTCTTTCTCTCTCATCCAAGCAGGAAGAGAGAAACAGTAAACCCATCAGAAAAACGATAATAAGGTGAAACAAAACACTGTACAGGATTATTGCTATCTTTCGTCACGTTTTACACATCGCGACAATAAGTGGTGATTAGACGAAATTGATAAACAGTCATGTCCATTACCCAGCCCGAGAATCAAAGAAGGGAACTTCGGTTGTGAGATCGAACGTCAACCACTCAACACGCTCAGCCACCAATCCCATGGGAAAATTAATAAAAGGTGGAAACGAAAAGGGCATAAACAAGATGAAAAACAGAAAAAGAATCACATAAATTGTGATGAAGACACAAGATAATATGAAATGAATATAATTAAAGATGGAAAGACTTTGAAATGGTAAATGGAAGTAAGAGATTGAGGGAAAGAGACAAGAGGAAGAAATATAATTAACTTTTTAAAAAAAATACGAAAATGCAAACGGGAGAAATTCGAAACGAAAATATAAAATGACAAAAAGGTGCAAAAACAAAGGCAAATGAACAGTTGTATTAAAAAAGTGGCAAAATCCATGCAGCGTCCATAACAGACGAATTGTTTAATTGATAGAATTGGATGTTACGTCGTTTTTCTGCCACTTTTGGCTAATCGCAAGAAAGATATTTGATAAATGGGCACTCACAAAAAAACACTCATGCACACGCAGGGATACAAACCCGGGACAAAACCCGACGAATAATTCAATATTACGTAGCCTTGCTAGCATGTTCTGCGAAAGTCACAGTGTGACCAACATGTAATTTTCGGCCGCTATAGTAATCGCAATTTCTGACGTATCAATAACGTTGGAGTCGTCTGGTTACTGATGACAGCTCCTCAAATAGGAAGAAACAGATCAAGTAAAAGTAAAAAATTGGTCTTAATTAAACTTACTTTCTTAAGATGCTAGAGTTCCATTCGGCTCTTTCCGCAACAGCTGGCAACACTGAATTTCCTCAGAACGTAAAAAACAGTGTAGCCTTGTGCTGCTTAGAAGAATGGGAACAGAAAAAGGCTTTCTTCTTATCAAAAAGGAAGCAGGAATTTCCCACGCGGCTCGGAGTTTCCTTGGACACAGAAGCCTTGCCACAGCGCTTGGAGGCGGCAGTTTAATTGACACTGAACGGAAGTTACTGTCGAGTTTGCCTTTCAAAGGGACCAACCACCCAGCAAAAGCATCTTCCCATACACTCGTACTTTAATTAAAGAACTGCATACGTGATAAGCAGGGTCTGCAGTCACACAGCACACCTACATGTATGAGTAGCAAGGTGAATTGATTTTCGATCACTGATTTAAATCACTTTAAATAAATAATTTATAGAATAACGTACATAAGGATTATGTAGATAAAAAGGTAAAGTGTTCCCCTGTGCATAGCACAACGCCATGAAGGCGTATAGGGGGTGTGGGGGTAACGCCCCACACTTTCTTGATCCGGTCGTGAGTGGGGGTGATGTGATCAGCATCACGCCCCTGACCGCCTTTACCCCCCAGGGTTTCCCCCAGGTACCCATGTTATTCGACGCTGGGTAGGCGCCGGGGCCGCTTCCACCGTTAGAAAAGTTCCCGGATTTGAACCGGACGGGGATCGAACCCGGGACCTTGAGCATGGTAGATATCGGAATCATTTTGGGTGAAAGTACATAAATCTCGTAATCAATGAATGGTGTTTACTAGGCTCTGAGAAAGGAAAAGAAAGGAAACAAAATATATTGATGGTGTGAAGCTCATACAAAAGGAAATATAATGTGTAAACTGTAAACACACACAAATTTCTCTTGATTTAAAATTCAATAATTTTTATACGCAAAAATAGCAAAGACACTGTTGAGAAAAATATATAAAATACTAATCATGTTTTACCGTAAATAGTGTCATTAAAATGTAAATAAACATCACAGCTGATATTTTGAAAACTATCATTTAAAAAAAATAACAAAATTCAGCTACAAAGACTTTAAAAACTATTCTAAGTTACAATTATAGAGTACATCCAGAACGTTTTATTTTCACTGGAAGAAAAGTTACTGAAATTATTATAGTTTAGTTAGCACACTCAACAAACATTTCCATACTAGGTTCATATATACTCTATCAGATGTTTTGCTATTAAAATGCGTTGTTTTTTTTAATGAACCTCCACTAATTCGGTCTGGTCCTCTGGTCTAATATCTGCCGGATTAATGTAAAATTAAAAAGCTGGATCATGAGGAAAAGGGGCTGGCGCCTGAATAATATTTAGTTTCGTCTAAATAATGTATATTGCAGTACACCGTGAACTGTAGAGATTAACGCGCACAAGGTGAAAATAAAGGTCCGAATCTCTGTAGTATTGCCCACGAGACGAGACTTTGGCCTGTCTCGTGGAAATGCTGTGAAATGCTGTCTCGTCTCGAAAATATTCCTTTGTCAAAGGGACACATGATCAATCTCGTCTCGTCTCGAATTTTTAAAAGCCTGTCCAGTCTCGTCCCGTGGGCAACACTAAATCGCGGATACGTAAAGGATGTTTTATTATTTTCTTCCATCATTACTACATCTTTCCATTATCGTGATAAACCTAAAGATGCGACAAAGGGGGAATTGAAGAAACAGGGAGCATTTCTCTAGAATCATGTCGTCCCTGTTGAGCCAGGAACATTAAAAAGCATTGTCGTTGTCTCCCAACAGGGATGACAAACAGTTGTGAAGACGAAAAGTACTCGTCATTTGTTTGATTGGAAATGTATATTATTTCCAGAAGACACCAATACAGAATTAGGAGATAATAATAATAATTGTGATAACTGACATTAGGTTTTACAATGTTCAGAAAATGTCCATAATGTTTTACACGAATGAAATAATGGATAGCGACAAGACGACTTAGGTGAGCAGGCCATGTGACAAGAATGGAAGGGGAAGAAGCGTTTACAGGATTCTTGTTGGGAAACCTGATGGTAAGAGACCTTAGGAAGGCCAAGATGGACCTAAAGGAAGTCGGTAAGGATGGAAAAAGATTGGATTGATCTTGGCCAGGACAGAGACAGGTGGAAGGTTTGTGTTGTAGCCATCAACCCTCGGGTTTAAGAAGGCTAGAGAGTTAGTTAGTTAGGTATACAATATAGATTAAATATAATTGTGTTCGTTCAACAATTCAATCATCATTCGTCGTCGCGATCAGCCTAGAGGTACAGGCAGGTGACGTAAAAATAACAAAAACACAAACTAAAGGTAAGTGCATCGTCTCAACACAAGTTTCCCTATCCCCAACGCACACGAAGCATCACGAACGTCGAGGGTTCGATACCCTTGGAGGGTCCTGCCTACCGTCACGAACCGATTCGTGACTTCAGATTCCAGAAGGTCACCGCTGACGCAAAGACGCGGCGTGAGGGCGACAGGAGTTATAGAGACGCACCGATAGGATGAAATTGAGGGTTAGGACGGCGCCTGGTTCGAACGCAGCCGCGTGAGGTCGCTCACCCAGCGGGTGACCCCGTTTCGCGCCCAACGTCGATCCACTGGACGCGAATAGCTCTCGCCGCAGCGTTGCAGTCCCCAGCTGACGTTCGCCAGCTTCAGACGCATCAACACGCCTTTCCGATGGGGCTGGTCAGGCGAAGATAATTGTAGGTGGCAGCACGATAGTTGCGTCTAGGGATGGTCAAATCCGGATATCGGATTATCCGAAATGTACGGATATGTGAAATATCCGGACAGTTTTACCGTTTCACGATCTCTCCACATATTCTTAATTCATGTTCGTACTTCAACTGCACGGATTCTCTACAAATACTTCACCCAATCGGTCCGTTTATGAGATTGTACGGATTCCCCACATAGTTTTTAAATGTTTACTTTTTTTTGCCTAAAACAGATATCTTCATTACTAAGTTCTGTGTAAATACACAAAGTTTTCCGCCGTAACAAAAAAAAATAAAAAATAAATGAGATACAGCTGACAATGTCACAGTATCAGCTTGGTGTCCAGATCCTTTATTTATTTCCTTAATTTCAGACATCATTGTTACCAGAATAACTTACCGACCTTGAAAAAGGAAATAGCGATCTGCATGAACACTGATTACCAGAATTCTCGGACATCAGGAATAACAGTATAGTCTGATGTAGGTATTATCCGGATATTCGTATATCGGATAATTTGAAATCCCGATATCCGTTATCCGGATTTTGTGTCCATCCCTAGTTGTGTCCTTGCACATCGGACAGGTAACTAGTGTGTTTGTTTTTTCATTCCACCTTATTCACAGAAAGGCTAATCGGGACTGGTCCTGCAGTTTACAGTGGGATCCGAACCACTATGTGGCTTCACCGGGTATTGAACCCTAGACTCCTTTATTACAAGACGACGACGCCCTCGGGGAAGCACTGACAGACGGAGTAGGACACACGAAGAGGGAGAGGGAAGAAAGGACAAAAAAAGGCGAGAGAAAGAAGGAGACAAAAAGAGGACAGAGAGGGAAGATATGAATAATGAAAGAGGACGAGAAAAATAAAACAAGCGTGACACAGAGAGAATGTGTTTGCAATGAAGAATTCAAGCGTTCGATTCCTGATGGGAGTACATTATGCAATGGTTCGGATCGCAATTCAAACTGTAGCTCGTCATGGTTACACTACACAAGCATAAAGGTATCTTCAAACTAACTTCATGATAACTACCGTATTCTAAAATATGAAATATTATTAGTTATGCATGTGGTTGAAGTTGGTGGAAAAAATCTTCAGAATTTTATTTTGAATACCACCATGCAATTCCCACACCCGCTGTTGTATTTGAAAGTCAGGAGATTGGCAAATTTTATCTGGGTTAGCTTAAAGTTAGAAATCCTCATATCAGATCTTAGTTGGCCGATTACCTTGGAAAACGTTTTGTGTGGTGAACCTTACAATCGTTTAAAGCACTATCCCGCATCTCACATGACACCAGTGGTCCCGAGTTCGAGTCTCGGCCTAAACAAGTTGTTCTTTTTGAGTGTCCCTTCATCAGGGATAATCTTCTTCGCGATTAGACAAAAGTAACAGAATCAATCAATCGTACATCTCAGCACAGTCTTTCACTGCCTGCAGAGCGTATACGTAATAAATCTGGTGCTCTATTGGGAGCATATTCAAGGGGAGGAGGGTCCCATAGAGGTATCTTAAGGTGAGAGATGGAAACCCAAACGGGCATCACGCATTCGTGAACGACTGCCAAACGCACGACGCGTGTGTGTGAGGGGAGGATGAGGTTGGGCTATGACAGTTCCACGTGCAAGGGTAGTGCACGCTTCTCACTCATATCACATGCATCATCGTAATTAATTACAAACGGCTGCTTACATATTCCTAACACCTCGTCATGCTTACGACGACGTGAAGTGTTGGAAAAGTTTCTTTTCCAGCCCGTTTTAAGCTCAGGCAGGATGCTCGGGGCTCATTCGAAAAGTTGAAAGTTTCCACTATTGACTGATTGATTTGTTTGTCTTACTTTTCTTTTCTGACACTTGGCTAATCGCGAAGATAAGGATGAATGGTGACAAGAATAGAGGATATTACTGGCTGCGAGTCCGGATGCCACAGCATTGCTGGCCTGCAGTTACCGACTGGAAGTGAAGTTGACTTTTGGATGCCCCAGGGTTTCCCAAATTATTACGCTTCACGGCGCACTTAGAATTTCAAAATCTTTCCGCGGCGCGCAAGTCGGAATACAGGCCCCTCTAACAACTGCAACGCTTAGTTAGTGTGGTTAGGTTGCTTGCCTTGAGTTAAAAAATAAACATATTTTAAATTTAGAAACATTTTATGCGTAAAAAGTACCAAATAAGCACATATTTGGAACATCACATCATTTCAATGAAAATATTGGAACATTTCGCGGCGCCCACTTTGGGAACCACTGCCTTAAGCTAAGACACCCCTTAAACCCCCAAAAAAATACATTGACTAACAACAATGTACGTTAAGTGCGAAACATGATTCTGAACTATTCAATTATATACTCCTCACAAAAAGTTTGGAAGCCACCTGTGGGAACGATGGTACACAGTATGCCGTCAATCCGTTAAATAACAGAAATGCAATGCTAGTCTTGTTTTGAAGATGAAGGAATGTACATGATAAAAAAATATAAAAAACTGCTGAATACTTTCTTGTGAAGATGAAGATAGCACAGGATGTCTTAAATCACTGAAGAAACGAATTACCTGTGCAGCATACGCACCAGAACGAGCGCTTACAGGCATTTCATTTTATGCCTCCGTTTTACTGGCATTTGTGCTGTTTCACGACGCATAAATATAACTCGTAAAGAACTCCACGAGCATTGTTCATTGGTAAATTATCTAAAACGACTCTGGATAGAAACTGTCGTGCTGCACATTAACAATGCGGTTGTTCTCGGAGTGGAGTGAAAGCTTCGTATATTGGCTGTCACTCATACAGTCTCTAATACACAGATTCCCATCGGTTCCGGAGTTCGAATCCCGGCCTGGACATGGGTGTGCATTGTGGAGGCCCCTTCACCAATTTGAACATATCGTCACTCATCCTCATCTTCATGATTGAAGTGGCAGAAAAGAGGAGCTAAATCAATCCATCTATACACTGATTCACAAAATAGGCAACTTACTCTGTACACTTCTGTTCACATAAAGTGGCACATTCTATAAGGTTGAACAGTTCAAATGTGTGCCACTTTATGTGAACAGGAGTGTACCACAAAAGGAGCAAGGGTGTGGCGAAGTTGAAAGGGGGGGCATCCGTCGACCTACCATAAATTTTTGAATCTGATTTCAAAATTTTGTGTGCGTCAGCACTTAGGCTATTTTGCACCCGTCACATTATACGGGGTCCAGCCCCTTACCATTACAAATAACAACTCTAACGTTTCGTTTGTCTGTAAAATGCAGTACACCTACGTGGAAGTGAGGTTGACAGTTGGGTGTACTACATGGATGATCACCCCTTACACTCCTCGACCTACCATGAAAATTGGAATCAAAATTAGGGGAAAAAAGGGAAAATTTATTATTTTAATAACCGACAGTTCAGCAGTATTACATTGATTTCTTTTTAAAATTTTGTTTTAGTCCTTTTTTGTGCACAGATAAACTAATCCGGACTGGACCTACAGTTTACTGATCGATTGAGTTGGTGTTTTAAGTCCACTTTATGCACAGTACGGCTAATTGGGACTGGACCTACAGTTTAAAGTGGGATCTGAACAACTATGTGCCTCCACAGGGAATCGAGCCCGGACCCTTTGGTTGCAAGGTGACGACGTTATCACGACTTCTAGGGAGGCGCAAGATAGTATTACTAATAGTATTACAACAAGGTGTTTTCAAAATGTCCTCTACTTCGAAAAACAGCTTTATTCCAAAATCTGTAAAATCTCATCTGTTTAGAATTCCTTCAAGAGCTTTCACGTGAACTTTCGTGTAGGTTGATTTTGCTGTTGTCTAGATCAGTGATTCTCAACGGTGGTCAGGTATTTTCTTTTTAAGTGGATGCCCCAATTCCAACAATTGTAAACACCTTTCTTATTTTATAACTGTAGGCATTAATTAATATGTAACCTTGAAATTAAATATTCATAAATGAACTATGGCATAATCATAGAGTAATAGTTCGATTATATCTAGCATTGTTGACAAGTATAAAATTAGGTTTATATTAGTTTTCTACCACCCTATCTAAAACGAATTCTTGTATTTTTCTCAAGCCAATATCATGAAAATAATTTGGTAAGTGCTGAACTTCATGTTGCATTTTCAACATAATTACAATATTAATGTATATTGTATATCAAGAGCCTACCTTTCAAAGCTACCTTCGCATGTCCATTTCTAGACAGGAAGTATAAAAATATTCTTTTAAACAATTACATCAGAAATGCATGGTATTAAATAATATTGATTTGGAATCATTATATGTCACACATAGTGCTAACTCTTGCCACTTTTGGTTAATGTGGCGATGAGGATGAGTCGCACACAGCAACATAGCTGCAAGAGCCAATCATTTTCCCAGCTGAAATTGCCACCTACGAAGAGGATTGGCAGATAGAAATGGCTTTTTCGAAGGAATTCTGACATCGAAAGACAGTGCTATGCGAAATAGTTACTACCAAAGCTTGTTGTGAGCAGTGTTACTCCATGATGTAATGTACGTATTAGACATAAAGTATTTATTTTAATGGGATTAAAAATATCATCTTCTCTGTGTCTCCTATGAGTTTTTGATCTGTTTGTAAGATTTTGTATTATGTTCAAAAGAATTAAGGAGAGATCATTAATATGTTGTAATAGTTGTTTTTGTTCTGCAGAAAAAAGGTCAAATATCAGGGTCTCTATTTCTAATGCAGAACAAATATTGAACAAGACAAGAAATAGTTGCTTCCTATTATCTACTATAATGGTCCGAGTACAATCAAGTGAAATTTGCACATGTGGGGATACATAATGGTTTTGATTCCATTATTAAACTAGAGGTCCTGTCCAAATTATATATATATAAAAAAAACTAATTACAGACTTTACTTCACTACAAAAAGGCCTCCAGGTTCAATACTAAGTGGGGGCACATAGTGGTTCAGATCCCACATGAAACTGTATGTCAAATTCCATTAACCTAGCTGTGCATAAAGTGAACTTAAAATTCAAACTAAATTTTTAAAAATCTCATGAATTCTAAAAGGTCATGTACGAAAAGACCAGTCACGTGAGCAGATTTCTGATATATATGGACACGTCTCCTATCTCCAGTGCATAGGAAGCAAAGAAGTAATTGAATGAGAGATTAAGGGCAATTCCCTTTCAAGATTCAAATTCCACACCCTTGGTGTTTGATTAAACTAGGTTATTTGTACCTAGCTTTAATGCCAATTTCACTAATCACAACAATATGAATGAATGGTTATGAGATGGATGAAAGGACAATCAAAAACGTATATGGAAGACACAATGCAAGTCTTATAGATGATTATACTGACTGCGAGTTGAGGCGCCAGGGCCTCGTTAGTCTGAAAAATGCAGATCAGGTGTACTATGTGGAAGGAAGGGTAACATTTTTAGGTGCCTTGAGAAGGGGTCACCCATTACATCCCTCACCCTTAACTGAGATAATATACGTGTGCATATAATTTTCTATAATTTCATTGAAAGTACCTTGAATGAATACTTGATGTAGAACAAATCCCATAGTATTAAACAAGGAAAGTAAAAAGCATTTATTTCAACCTCTTACACCACGATATAACTGCTGACAAGTTAAAGAAAACAAGCATGAAAGATGGAGCTGGTACTGTAGATGTATCCAAGCACCATGGCACCAGCAATATGTTTCCCCTGGTGACAATTTGCATTACCACATTTCAAATAAATATGAATGTGAGACAATAATTCAGAGAGTTGCAATCATACATGGTGTGGCAATTAAGAAATGCTAGGATCCTTGCAACAAGCATCAATCATTTCCTTATACAAGGTCACCTTGGGAAATGCAACCAAAAAGGGAAAAAAATCACTTTTGACATGAAGGAGAGAGAGTACAAACACCATAATTTAAAAGTACAATTCCTACAGGTTCATGAAATCTACCCCACACAATTTCATGCAGTAAGAAGTTGTTTCATGTCATTATCCTGTTATTCTTACACATTGACACAAATATTTACTCAACACTATCACTAAGTTGATAATATGTATCAGTTAGCTGAAGGTGATGTGCTGCAACTCTGGTTTGGGAAACAAACAAAAGAAAAATGGTACTGGAAAACACCCATTTTGCTGAATGCAAGAACGAGAATATTGGCTAATGGTGAAGATGGGGGCGAGTCATGATGAATTGACAACACCCAAACCAGGATTTGGACCTGGGATCCTTGACTTTGTACTGTGCTAACCATTCTGCCATGGAGTTTGGCTTCAATCTTACAAGTCACCTCCATTGATGGGCTATCCTGAGGTGTTCCTACCACCTACTGCATTTCGTTTCTTAAATTCTGTATTGCATTAGGGAGGTTAACTTTGCAGACCTGAAACTCGACCTTTAAAGCATCCTAACGTTGATGCTTGACAATTTGAAGCAAAACCTTGTTTCATGCAAATAGATGGGTATTGAAATTCAATGCATCCTAACCTAACCTAACCCAAGCAGTAAGCCCACATACAGCCAACACCAAAAATAATAATAGGCAACTGTTCAGTGCTATATTTCACGCATTTTTTACTCTACATCCATAGTTCTTATAAAGAATGGGATTATGTTTTCTCCTGCGATTATTGATGTTTTATTTCAAATCATGATCATCACATTGCTGAAAACAGACTGAATGAAAATGGTAATAGACAATTCCATACTATTAGCAGTTGTGATAATGATTCAAAAAGTTTAGTGACTTTCTCAAGTTTTATAGGAGTATTGAGAAATGCTTAAGAACGATTGTGGGAGTAAGTTCGAAGCTTGGAGAAAATAATTAGCACAGTTAAAAGCTTCACTATGTATTAGTTACATGAGAAATTATGCTTTGAAATGTAGTCTGCGTGAGCAGGAGTTCTTGGTTTTCCGTTGATTCAGACGATCCAATTTCATTTTCTTTTCTCAGTCACTACCGTGTTTTTTTTTTTTTAAACTCTTTCCAGCACAGTTTGATCCTTGAGTTAGTCTATGCATTTCACACACCCCATTGTTCATTATAACCACATTCTAAAGCTTTTCCTCAATTCTTAATATCTTACAGATTTCTGCACCATAAAATGCTATAATTCACACAAATAATACCTCTTTGTTCAAGGTCAAGAAGAAAATGCTTCTTCTATTAAAGCTTGTTTGGTGAATACTACTCATTTTGACTTCCTGACTGTAATTGTATTTTGTGCTTTAGCATATTTTTTCTGACACTTTTCGATAATAGCAATGATGAGGATGAGTGGTGATATGATGAAACTGATGATGGGACACTCACAAAAAACACCAATGCCAGGATTTGAACCTAGGAACTTCGGTGCTGAGTTCAAATGTCAACCACTTAATGTGCTTGGCCACCGAGCCAGTGACTTGCTGACTGTATCATGTCATGCATATGATGCATTCAAGGTATTTGAACTGAAGTTGTTAAGTCCACTTTATTCACAGATAGGCAAATTGGGATGGGCCTACAGTTTAAAATGGGATCCGAACAACTGTGCAATGTGACTCCACCGGGTAACAAACACTTGATTGCAAGCTAACAACTTTACCATTATGCCATTCAGTGGAATATTTTAAAATTTGTCCTTGTTTACAGCAACAATTGTTATCTGTTTCATGTATTAATTACGAAAACACTAAGTAGCTGACCAAGGCAGTTTATTAAGATAAAAAAAAACACTTAACAGGTAACGTTTCAGCCCTGTATCAGGGTCTTCCTCAGACGAAGAACTAAACAAACCTGCTAAGTGTTTTTTTTTTATCTTAATAAACTGCTTTGGTCAGCTACTTAGTGTTTTTAATATGGAAACAAGGCTTACTTATATTAGTATTAATTACATATAATATAAATAAAACACCAATGCAGGCATGCAAGTAAAACAAAAAAAGAAGTCCTCAACAACTAAATTTCGCAGCAATTTAAAAAAAAGTTGGTTTACCAGCAATAAACTAGATAACATGGGAGAATATGCCACTGGAAGCTAATAACATGTTAAATTGTTTCACCTCAGGTTCTCCTGTCAAATTTCCTAAGTTTTCTTCCCATAACTTTTGCTACTGTCTTGTTCACATTTATTTTCATGCACAAAACAGCTCACAATATGTACAACATACTGTTCACAATCCTTTAACTTTTCTTAACAAAACAATGTTATTTTGAATAACATGGCTGATAGGCAGAGTAGGGTATGTTACTCAAGAGTAAGGCATGACAGTTCCTGTTACTTTGATTTCAAAAGTAATATGTTACCATTACTATTACTTTTCTTCCATAAATGGTACCATTATTATCAAACAATAAGGATGTTTTAACTGTTTATAAATACTGTTATTACATATGATCTCTGTATTGTACGTTTTTCCAGTTGTGGACCTTTAAAAGGGGGAGCCTTGGCCAGCTGTACCCCTTCGAGAATTATGATTATTTCTCTATTAATTGAGAGACTTTGATGTCTTATATAATATAAAATGTATTTCAGGGTGCGGAAAACATAAATAACATATTTGATCTAAAAATATAAAATGCATAGGTAAAAACCTATCTCTAAGTAGTTTCAATGTACTCAAATAGAGAAAAAAACATGTTCAAAAGATAACACCGACAAACTTAACATAACAAAAACATTGAAAATTGCCATCACCGTCATATAGGTATAACACTGTAAAATTCTAAATACCAATAAATCTAACACTCCTAACATTAATTTCACATCTATTTTTGTTTTGCAAGTCTTCAGTCCATCATGCTTCATTCACTTTATTTTACAATACATTTTAATGCAAAAAATTCTTATTTATTGTAAATTTATAGACCTTCAACATTTATATTTTGCGTTTATGAAGCAGCAAGCAGCGTCCCATCTGGTGTTGTTTTGGGTGCTATATTCACTTCCGTGAAGCCTTCGAGCTGGGCTGCCTAAGACTAAGGTAACAGAGGTACTTTACTTCACCAAAACACAACTCTGGGAGTTAAAAACGTTCATAAACAATATATACATCATAAACCATGCAAAACATTTTTAACGGGGAGTTCAAGGGTACTGTTTAAAGCAACAAAACAATGCATATTTTATCCTACAAAAAAAATCCTCCAGTTCTGAATTTATCATTGTCATACTCCTAGCCCCGTTTCACTTTCACCTTACTTTGTCAACTCTCCTATTATCACTTGAATTCACTATTTCATGTTCACATTGCTTAACCAACCTTTACTTAAGGAATGTAATACCATTTCTATGATTGCCTGTATTAACCTATGTCAGTGAAGTAACATATGTATCCAATATGTTGCTTTCAAACCATACAATATACTCCATACATATTATGGGTAGGCTGACGGCCAGCTCTATTAAGGTCGGAATCCTGAAATTTGGCAATGCTGTTTCACCACCTTAAAAATTAAGCTACAAAGCATGGGCATGAATAGCACAATTGATGTTGACTTTTAAAGAAACAAGGGAATTCGTGTAAAATGTTTTTTCCCCCTTTCCAAATCTGGACAGAAGATTGACATTATGATGCAAGTGGAAAACATACATTAACAACAAATGGAAATTTATTGTTAAATAACTGGAAATAAACAGAAAACGCAAGGCCAACTATACATATCATATGCAGCATGGAACTTTCCAATAATGTGTACAGTAGTTTGAACTTATTTTATTTAATAGAATGTCGGAATGACATTAGAAACTCTTTAGAAAGTAAATATTTAGGTGAAGGAAGATCTAATACACTGGTTTTACACTTTTAAAAGTAAGACGTAAGAGTAGTTCGGATGTGATAAACCAGCATGTGCAAGTATTACAGAGTGTAAAATGTATCTTGAATATAATATATCTGTACAGCATCTTCATATTAGCAGTACATGACATAATTTGCCAAGATTTTATTCAACAGACAACACATTGTAATTATGATGTGCTTATGAGCATATATTTGTTTTGTGTGCATATATATGTACAAGGCTAAAATAATGCCTTCCACAAAAATTAATTAACTTAAAATACATTCTCAAACAAGTGGCATTCCTGATGTTGGTGGCTATACACTCCTTCAGAGAAAGTGGATAATTTTGCATGGTTTAGGAATTAGTTTTACATTTACAATGTTTTTCTCTTGCAGAGATATGTTCATGGTATTTTCTTCCAGGGGAGGGGGGAGCAAACAAGGCACATTTACTCCAAAAATAGTGTTATTCCCTAATAAAACATTGCTTAAATTTGAATTTATGATGTTCATGCAATAATTAACACATATTATTGTGGCTGGAATGAAATTATATGTGAAAAATACATAATTTTTGGTTGACTTTCATTTTCCAGGGGGGACACCCCCCCCCCTTTCCAGGTGACCATGGATATGTTACAGTGAAGGAATGAGTTTGTGCTCTACTGTTTTTGTTAGGTTAGGCCTGTTAAGTTTTATGCTCTTCAAGTTTATACAAATTGTTGTTTTTTGGGTGTTGTAGTTTCGGTCTTGTACTTAATACGAGTAACATTAAAGCTTAGCATGTGGTGCCTCATGCTCACAATTTTTCTCCATGTGGAATTTGCTTCTTGCGTAAACATGTTTTAAATTAGTCTGCCTCTATGTCATGGTTATAGCTTTTCGACTTAGCTGATTTATTTTGCACATAATTAAAAATCATAATGACATAATAATTGGATATGTATTATATGCTCCGTGAAACTTTAATGCATATTTTTTACAACTTATTAACATACTGCTTTACTTATGAAAAATAACGTTTGAATACAATTTAAGCGAATGTTTTTTACGTATGGATGTTCATTCTCTAACGTTTCTTCCGAGTAACATCCGCCGACTGATGTCAGGATTACAGGGTTGCAAAATTGAAGGCTCCGGGATCCCTCGGATTAAAGATGACTATCGAGGCTACATGAGCAATTGTCACATTTTTTATGCATTGTTGCATACTTTTCACACACTTTTCTTTTCTCGTTATTGCTCTAGTACTATGTTCATAGCCATAATCAAATAAAAGCACAAAGTAGCATTCTACCTACAGGTATTAACATTCTTTGTTGAACTTGAAAGCTGCTGATAACATGGCTACTGCATTGATGATTGAGGTAAACTTTTGATCCTTATCTTCTAGAATAGCAGATTCTTATTTCGAAGGCAAGATTTATTTTTTATGAGTGCTACATTCCATGGCTCTCTCTACAATATCTTTGAACATTAGTATGGTCAGTATGTGAAGTGGAAATTGTTAGCTGGGGGGATCTCCTCTTGTTCAACATACGTATTACAATGGGACAACTTGGGGGATGCTTAGCAAAAATTCTGTAACCAGATGGGATAACCCTCCCCCCCTCTTCCAGCACCGAGACAGATTATATGACACACTAAAAACAATAACAATCCTTATATTTCCACTGACCCATGCTTCACAGTGCGTGTAAGTTTCACTATGAGCGAAATACAAAAAAATCCTAATTTAATACCATGCACTTGGGGAATCAGTTCATCCTGATTTCTGCATAGCTGATGTAATTTGTGATCAAGATTTCAAGCAAGATATAAACCCATCCAGTCCAGTTCCAGAAAGGCATAGGCTAGAGTCTAGTTTATGTCCTTCTTGCCCGTTTACAAAACCGTGCTAGCAGACAGCCGGCATCAGTAGGGTAAGTAACTTTTTGTTTTTACACTTTACTGTCACTAACCATTCATGGGAACAAGGTATGCCTACGAGGTTAGGTTCCATTAGCACTCATTTCACCCCTAAATATTTGCTTCATTATCGAAAAATGTCCTCAGTACGTTCAATCATGCATATCCGGACAACATCGGTTTCTCCCGATTTTCTCCTCCAGGAAATTTTTCCTCGCCTTGGGATTTAGTTTGTTGAATTCCTTATACAATAACCTTTCCAACGATACATGACACATATTCCTTATGAAAAGGACGTAAACTAGACTCTTAGCAAGGCATATTCTACAATGTAACTGTAGAAACGTCTAATGCCAAAAAATAAAAAGTACATTTCTGCACTATATAAATCCATGAAATAAAAATTTGAATATATTTCATTTTTGCCTTCGACGTCATCAGTCCATTGCAATTAAGCAATACAGAGAATGGAAAACCAAGAGCATAAAACTAAAAATAATACTGTGAATAAAAAATGATTTGATTTTCGTTATTTAGCGTTCCTTTTCTGCCAACCTGAGCTAATTGTTAGGACGATACGATGAGTGAATACTCACAAAGAATACGGGACCCGTGTAAAATATGATTTGTCACAAAAATCATATTTACCATTGTCCAATGTTGTGAAAATATTCAACGTAGCTATATACATGTAGGAATTACAAGGTCGCCAAAAAAAAAAGGATCGATGGAGGCAGGCGTCAAATCAAAAATTGCAGTCGTATTTGGTCCCAGTCAATAAGATTCACATGTAAATTTTCAACTCGTTACACTATAGTGCCTATTGCACAATTGACTGAATATTTAACGTTAGCACATCATAATAAGACACACTACTTTTTCTCTACAGTGTTATTTTACTTAGTATACTCCATATGTTACATCATATGGATAAGTGTGCCAGTCACGTGTTAATTACAGGATGATTCACAAGAGCAAAAAACAAAAATAATTTTTGTAACATTTCCTGAATAAGTAGCACCGTTCAGCATTCAAGGCTAATTTATCAGGTACATAAAAACAATATTTCAATGCGTATAGGATTTATGTTGCCTTTTTCATGCACTATTATTAGAACAATGTTTTCGTTTCATAATGAAGAAACAACCTCAAATCTCACATAAATATACAAAATCGAACTATATGAAGGACGTCATTACGAAGAGCCAGTTGGCGTCATCAACTTACCGTAACCACACCATCCTTCATTATTGTCTTTCTGCTTCGAATTATCATGCCCACGACTTTCTTTGACACTTTCGTTGGCATATTCACTTTTGTCCACACTTCAAAACACTTTTCTCACGAAAGTTTTTCATTTGAACCTATATCACACCGTTCTAACGCCATCTTCACACCGTCTGCACTCTCTCAACCAGCAAAAACCTTGCAGGTGGCAGCACATACGGGTCGTTCCAGGGCTCAGGTTTGAACAAGCGAAGACTGCAATCCGTGAAGTACGGATGCCGGTAATAGACAAATCAATGCTGCGCAAGTAAATATCATATATCTTAAAATAATACACAAGTAATTACATCCTATTTTAATAGTGTGGGAAAAGAATACGACATACCTGAATGAACGTCAATATCATCTCTTCCGTTGTCTTAACATAGAATCGATGCAGAATTTCATTAGAAGTGAGAATCTCTCGCCCAAGTTTTTATTTTTCTACGATTTTCCAAACATGATGCAAAGTAAATTAATGCATGTCCATTTTTCGTTTTGCTTATAGCACTGAATCGAAAACAACACTTTTCATCCAAGGCGCAGCTACAGAATGACGGTGCGACGTCAAACAAAATATGCAATGCGGGCTTTTCAAGAGTGGGACGTCTGTGCTTTGCACGACAACATATTGACTTTGCTTACATTTTACTGGTTAACCTTCCTTAATGCCAAGTTGACGTCAGGTATCGTGTATCCGCCGTGGCACGAAAGGGATTGACAAAATTCTTAGAACCACGCAAGACACGGTGGGGTCTGCAGTGAACATTATGCAGGATATTATTCTTGGATGGATCAAATGAAAAACTCCACTGAAAAACAGAGAAAAATCAATATGCATCAACAACTAACCTGGTGGAACATGAAAAGAAGTTACATGAAGATAGCAGTGTTTTTCTCTGGAAATAACAAAGCAATTTAGTGTTAACTGCATCAACTCCTCTCCCCTTTTTGAACTTGTACTGAAATGATAATGATGGATATGCACTAAACAATCCGATATCGTGCATGGAGTGTTTGGAATTTCTTCCAAGCAATCTTTTTTAATTTGAGTTGGTCTTGAAGTTAAGTTTCTTGACTGATAAAATGAAACAGGGGACGGACACGCAAGTAGAAAAATTCGACCCAAGGTCATTATGGAAAACGAGTTGTGTAAACTTACCAGATGTTCTTTTTAGGATGATTTCAGATCGAAGCGGCAAGCTAAAAACTGAGATTTCGCACCGAAGCGACAAGCTACATATGCCTCTTGGGAACGAGCCAATTAGCAACTTTTCACACCGTAATGGCATGACAAGTGCACGCCTACCCCCGGGGCGGAGTGGTTAGCAGTGTTTCTTTCAGACACCTTTCCGGGGTACCCCCGGACAAAATTGTACCACAAAACCAAAGTATAAACTTTTCTGCTACCGTTGATTCCCTAGCATCGGACTGCATTACTTTGTGTGGCGAATATTCTTGCCTTTATATTTCCCTCCGTAAATAACAACACCCACACTTGTCCAATCTTACAGAAGCAGCAGAATAAAACTGGCAACTGCACTAGCCTTATCTCCTCTCTCTCCCATCTCGAATGAAAGTTTCATTATTACTTGCAATGTGATTAATGAAATCTTCAGTGCATTTTCTAGCCTCAGCAACGCTTTGTAAAAGAAGCATTTGAGTCTGGCTAGTCATCCCTCTAATTACTTCAACCAAATTTCATTTGCAGGATATTGCAAATCAGTGTGAAAACATCAACAGTGATCTGCAATAATTATTCGGACCGAACTGAAGAATATCGGATCTGCAGCGCACCTGGTTGCTGACGAAGATGCTAGGAAAACTTTCTGTGGGATGGAGGAATACGCGGAAAGTGTAATTGAAGAAATGGAAAACAGGTTCAACGATCAATCTGTTGATACCATGAGATTCGCAAGTCAATTTGAAACCTTTCAGTCAGTAGTAGACTTGCAAGACACCGAAGTCAAAAAAAATTGTGCTAATTGTCCCATGCTTAAGGTGCAAGGCGTTCTTGCTGACCTCAAGTCCTACAATTTTTTTTGTCAAGTCGATGCTTGATAATGGAATATATACAGAAGCTGACAATCCATTGTTGAAAATCTTAGAAGCTGACGTGGGATATTGCGAGTTGAAAAATAAATTTTTGAAGTCCTTCAAACCATTCCCGTAACGACAACCGGCGTAGAAAGGTCTTTCAGTGCTATGAATACGATACTAACTAGGACAAAAAAGTAGAATGCTACCAGGAACTTTAATGCATTGCATGATAATAAGCATTGAGGGACCTAAGATTCCAACTGATGATTCTCTGGACAAAACAGTAGATTCGCAGGATAAGATTGCTGTAAATTCTTCATGCCTTCTTAAGCTTTGCATGATGTGTTCTATTGAGTTTAATAATTGCAATATTTTTCCTGGTTCACCATTGTGGAATTTGTTCTGAATGATTAAATGTAAAAGTAGGTGATAATTTACTATTTACTATTGTAATGCCAATTGACAATATAATATTTGTAAATGTTAGACAACAGACTAATAAAAAGAGACAGAGACAAATAAAGAGAAAAATTTATGTCTTTCCACATTGAATTACTAAGTATACTTAGGTCACCGAATCCTACTTTATTTTGGTTACTGTACGTCATTTCCCACCAGCGGCGTATACTCTGGGTCGTCTAGGTAATCGCAGATGACCCGGCTGTATTTCTTTTTTTAAATATATATATATATATATATATATATATATATATATATATATATATATATATATATATATACATTTCTTCCCAATATTCTTCCAAACCAATTTCGATGCATACATTTCTTTGCTTCCAGCGCGCGAATGCTTCCAACCGTTTGCCGCTGAATGTCCGGGAACCTTTCTCCAGCCGGTGAAATGACTTCAGGGAATCTCACCCTGACGTCATTCCTCTTGCTTCCCTTACAACCCATGGCGAGGAGGGAGGAGAGAGGAAAGAGGGGGAGGAAACACTGGTTCTCAGGCGCGGTGCTTCCGTGCCCAGGGTAAGCTCCTTCTTGTGAGAGTCCACCGGTCGCACTCTCAATCTTCAGAGCCTTTCCCGTTCCCCCCGCTGAACTAGTGAAAACATACCCGGTAGAGTGCGAAGAACAGGAAAATTGAATAACATGGGCAAAACCAATTCTACGCTAATTTTCACTTTACATTTGCTTCTGTCTTGCTGATTTCTGTTACTTGAACATAAATTTATCAAAAGGAAAAAGCTTAAATATTGAAGATGAAGCAAACTAAAATAAAATTCAAAGCTTAAGCAATTAAAGCACCTATATACTGACTCCCCCCATCCTTGTATTTACAAAAATAGTGGTTGTTCCTCCTCTCTAATCTTCAAAAGCAGCCAGAACACTTCTTTTACGGAACTGAATATTTTTTAAAGGGTTGCTATATTCCGCCTCTTCAGATTAATAGTGATGAAGATGAACGAATTAAACATAAAATGAAAGAAACACATCAGGCACGTAGCCAGGTGGAGGACTCGGGGGGGCTGAAACCCCCCCCCTCCGAAATCCTACAAATATCTAATTTAAAAAGTGTATAGTGGTAATTAATTTTACTTCATTAGCAAGATTAAACATAATACGTTGTCATAATCTGAGATTCATCATCAGGACTTCTAACCCCACTGTTTCAACTTTATGTGGCGGCTGCTAATAAGGGATGATCCCCATCCCGAAATAAAATTCTGGCTCTGGCCTGCAATGATTCGAACTTTTAAAACCTGTCATTTCGAGCTCGAAAGGGATTTTTTTTATCATTCATAGGGAATTTCATTCTGAGCCAAGAACACAACAACAGAAGTTTGGCGCGTGAAACTGAATGTGTGTAGTCGTTCTTTTCGTGCTGTGCTTCGTGTTTATTATTTATTTAGGTGTTAGTGTTTGCAGTGGCGGCTCGTGGTGAACCAAAGTGGAGGGGCGACAGCTCATAAACTTGCTCTACTTGTACTGTGAGTTTAATTGATTAATTTCGTATATAACAGCCAACATGATAAGAAATTGATATATTCGTCTTTACCGAATATCATGCTTTGCACGTTTGCACATATTATGATAAATTAATAATTATTTAACAGTAATGCGAAGATTACGAAAGATGGAAGAAGAAATAGAGTTCTAACAGATTTAGTTGTTTGTTTTTTAACTTAACAGAGGGGAAAATTGATATGCACAATGACGAATATTTACGTGCATTGAGCGTGAAAATTTCTAGTAAAAATGTTCCACAAAAAACGTTTCCTGTCCAACATGACTAATTGATATATGAAATAGGGCAGCAAAGTAAATATCTCACTGGAAAGGTGATATCTGCGTTACCAGAAGCTCAAGCTCTACAGTAAAAACTTCAAACTTACCAGAAATCTTCTTCAGACATGCTTGTTCACCAGAAATCTTCTTCAAACATGCTTGTTCTAGATTCAAATTCGGTCTAGGCCGGCCTAGGTTTTTTATGTTTATTTTATTCATCTAGACTTCTGGGAGAAAAACTTCGCACCAACAAGTTCTCCACATAGCTCATCGCAACAAACGCACAACTACAGCACACTACCGAAAAAGCTTCACTTTTCCATGGAAAACGAAGAAACAACAAGCAAAGAGAATCGAGTATTCTCTTTGCAACAAGTGTCAATGCTATCGTCTTCCCATGCAGTCATTTTATTGCCTCGGGGTTGCCAGACAATTTTGCCAAATTTTCAGAAATTCGTAGTACACAGGTTCCTGTAGCGGCTCTTGGTGAGTTTAGATGACTAGTTTCTAATTTATTTAACAGCCGGCTTGAAAAGAAATTGTGAAACTTTGTCACACTATCAGGGTTTTTTCAAAACGTGCTAAACAAAACATGTAATTCAATCTAATTTTGTGAGTAACACGCAGCTGTAGCCGACTTCCGTGGCTATAAAAAGCCATGGATCCTGGGTTCGAATCCCGGCCTGGACATGGGTGTTCTTTGTGAGTGCCCTTCCATCATTTAATTATCACTTATCCTCATCGTCGTGATTACCGAAAAGTAGCAGAAAGCGACGGTAAATAACAAATATCAAGCACCTGTCTGTACTTTTTCAGTTACCGATATTTTCTTTCCTCATTGGAAATTGCATTATTTATTGCTCTATGGAATACAGAATGATTTCTTTCGACGGTTGGTAATTTTCTTTCTTACGTTAACTTCATTGCTTTTGGCAACTCTTCATTGTTTACCGTTCTCCGGAGAGAGGGCCAGTTTCGCCTAGGGGGTTGGTTTCGGACGACAAACCCTCCGTCAAAGAGAATAAGATTTTTTGCCCTCCGTCCTCCCAGCCCATTCCCAGTCACAGATCCCGCGCGTGTTATTCCGCCAGTTCCCTCGCCTCTTACCCCTCGCGGCAGCGCCTGAAAATGCTCTACGTCTCGTAAGGTGGGAGGACGCCGCCCCGCCAGATTTCTCTCGAAGTTCCGTATTCCCCCGCACGGTGGCCTGCAAACTTCGCAATTGTCGCGGAAGAATTAATACAGAACCGACTAACCAACGATCTATAAGCAACGGAATATTTGTAATTCAGACAATGTAAAAGTTAATATATAAATGTTAAAGTAATGTTTGTTCACTTGTGATTACACACGGCAGTGCGGCGTCCGTATCGTCCTTATGAGCGGCCGCCCCTGAGTGTTTGTGCTGTGTTAAAGGGTAATGGATGTGATACAAGATTTGCTGGTGAAACCTTTTGGAACAAGATCTTTTCAGGAGAAGTTGCAAATTGTTAATACAGGTAGGCCAGTGTCATCGCTTGAACTTATTTCTACACACAAAGACAAAAATCGGGAATATGTGAGGCATTTTCGCAAGCAAATTATGACAAAACACCATGGATGACAGGAAGTATAAGTGTTAATAAGCATTGCTATTTTGTTGGCCGTGCTTACTTTTCGGGGCTGAAAAGAATGTATGGGCGCGTGGCGGATACTGTAATCTTTGCAACGCTTGTGCCAAACATGAAACATCCAAAAGTCACATAATTTCCTTTGTTAAGCTGCAATCTTTCGCACAGACACGTATTGACGTGCAACTGGACAAACAGCGTGCTTTGGATGAGGTACGGCACAAGTAATCGGGTCCTGGAGTAAGTTGAATTTTGCACTTAAATTAATATTGCAGGTTTTTATTTCACTAGTGCACGTCTTTCATTTTATATTTAACAGGTTGTTTTTTATAGCTTTATAATACTGTCTTGTTTTATTATTTGAAATTCTACACTTATATTAAACTGCAATAACGAGAATTAATTGATTGTGGTCGTAGCAATAAGACAAATATTCCGCCACAATATTCCTAAATCCAATATGGATCCTAGATCAAGGGTCGGAGATTACCCACTCGTTAGAACCAGCATACGCCACTGTTTCCCACCTATAACGCTCAGCATCAAATAGTTTGACGAACCACAAACGACCACAGGTAATTCTCAATGTTAAACGCACATATGTTGTATTTCGCAGATGAGATTCACAACGCCCTCCTTGTTCTCTGGAATGCCCCCCCCCCCCGGAGCAAATTTTCTGAAAGAAACACTGGTGGTTAGAACAGCGCGCTACGACGCCAGAGATACTGGGTTCGAATCCCGGCCAGGGTGTTTGTGAGTGTCGCCTCATCAATTTCATCATGTCAGCACTCATCCTCATCTTCGCGATTAGCCAAAAGTAGCAGAAGTGCAAAGTAAAATAAAGCAAATCAATCAATCAGTGACAGGCCTGCACAAGCTTGCTTTCAGTCTAAAGCAGTCGTTCTCAACCTTCGTGAGTCCGCGGTTCGGTAAATTCGTTTTTTTTTTAAAAGGTGATGACCCAATCATAACAATTTTAATCGTAAGTAGCTACCTATTTTTTTTAATTTTATACATATACGTTAATTAATATGTAACCTTAAATTTAATATTAATTAATAAATCAGGGCACACTCATAGAGTGTCGTTTCCATGATGTCTAAAGTCGCTCCGGCTAGAGTTTGGACTTGAGGAATCCCAGACTTTTCGTCTCCAGTTGTGCTAGTGTGAAAGGGGGGGGGGCGGAAGCAGTGTTGCTAAACGTCTGATTTTTTTGACCAGTCGTACAGGACATCTTTTCCTGTCAACATGCACCCTTCGCTCGCTTGCATTTCAGGCAGAGCCAAGGAGGCGGAGACCCACGCATTCCCCTGCTACACCAGCAACCGGCTTCGCCGTGCTTGGCCTTTTTGGGGGTGGACTCTCTCGTGGGAGGGGGGGGGGGGAGGGACGATGAGCTGACCACTCGGAATTATTGCGGAGGGTTAGAATTCTTTCTAGGGTATTGTGGAGGCTGTTCGTATGAACATCTCACTGCAATCAAGGTTTAGGGTCCAGTTACTTGTGGTGGCATATTTCGTTTCGCTCCCCAGTTAAAATTGCACATCGAGTTCCGATTACGTAATATTATCCATCCTTTATAGTTTATATTAATTTCATTGTTGTCTACACATCGATATCAAATAGTGAATTGTAAATTGATTGGACGTGAAAGAACATTATGTGTTTTACTGATATCCTCACAAGAGTATCTACGGCATGTTTAGCAGTGGCGTAGCACGAGCATTTCGGATGGGAACGCCAAGTTAGAAGGAAGGGTAGGCCTTTTTTTTTTTTTTTTTTTTGCTTAAGAGTTTACTTATGGAATTAGCCGACATATGTATTGTCTATTTAAAATCACAATCTCATTGTGTTTATTACATTAAGCCAGCCGGGTTCCGATAAAACATGATCCATGCTTGTTTTATCTAGAAAATAAGATGCCTCAGTGTGCAATAAATGCTTGGAGCACTGGTGTTTTACACCATTTTTAATTAGATTGCTCAAGTCAGAAACACCGTACACCATTAGGAGTATTTTGCGCCACACGTAACACATGTGTAGCAAAACAGTATTTTATAATCAAGGAAACCTTTCGGCATGACGCAAGTAATTAAAAAACCTACCTGAATCACAAGCGCCTTTAGAACAACAGTAGACTTCATTGTTGTGGATGACACAACTATTGATTGATTTGGTTTATTTTACTTCGCTTTCTATCACTTTTGGCTAATCGCAAATATGAATATGAGTGATGATATTGATGAAGAGACACTCACAAAGAACAAACATGCGTAGGCCGGGATTCGAACCGGAAACCTCTGGTGTCTTAGCGCACTGTGCAAAACACACTGACACGAAGGTGGGTGGATGATCCAACAATCGTACACTCTACTGACGTAACAGTGCCTATTAGTAGTAATTCAGAGTTTCAGACCACTGTTTATTGTATCTTGAAAATGATGATAAACATTTTAAAATAATTTTGTCAAGAGATCATATGATGTTAAGAGTTTTGAAACGAATACTAAACATTTCCGCTGGCACAATATTAGGCAGTTAGATACTAACGAAAAAATATTTTTTTTAATAAATAGTTTTGCGTGTTAGGTGGTAGAGCAACGACAGGCTGAACTTCTACCACGAGGACTTTATCAACTTGTTTGACAAAACCTTTTTTGTTATTTTAGTTTTTAATGCACTTCACTGTTCTTGCGATAAATTACACGATGCAGTGGTCATTAAAGAAAGATACACAGCACGAGCAGAGGCACGAGCGTTAAAAACCGGGTAGAAATTCTACTTCTGTCGTCTACATCGGAAGTACAGCGCCTTGAATCGGAAGGCAGGAAAGGTCACATGGCCCCTAGAACCAATCAGGTCTCCGTACGCCCGCGTATGGCGAGAGCATTTCGCCCGTGCTGTAGAGATCCAAGCCACAAGCTTTCCCTCCTTCTCTTTGCCTACAGGCAGGCATGGTCCTAAACGCCAAACCTAGCCGGCGTCCGGCAAGCAAAGACATTAGAGAAATGCTACAAGGAGAGCTGTTAGTGGAGCGTTGTAGACGGATCGCGAAAAATAGCTTTTATAATGCCATTATGCTCAAACATGTATATAATTAGTCACGTTTTACTTTATATTTACAGCATTTACGCATTTTTAAAATTTTAAATCAGGGAACGCTGGGCGTATGGGCGTATTAGGACGCTACGCTACTGATGTTTAGTAAGATCCTGAAATTTAGGTTGAATTCAGAATTTATGCGATATAGAATGGGTGGTTGGGTCGGGGGGGGGCTCATGGGGCTGCAGTTCCCTCCCGAAATTTTGAGAAATTCAAAAGTTTCAACTAAAAGCATTAAAAAAATCAGGAAAACCAAATTGGTAACTGGAGAACCTCTTAAATCAACCTCCCAAATATCATATTTGTCTTCAAACCACTTTTAACCGTGGTATCAGTATCGGAAGATATCGGTTGGATTATATTTACCGACACCGGCCGATACTTTTCCAACATTTTTATCTTTCGCGAGGCTTGCAAATATGCAGCAAGCACTTTCAGGGTGTCCTTGAATTTATGCATAATTCCAAGCTTCCGTTATTTTGAACCATTGTTGTATGGAAAAGTGTATTTTGTGATTACGTAATAGTATTTTCAGATTTTGATCTAAGTCACAACCCTAATAAATTGATGCACAGAATTGGAAGTATTTACTTACACGCTAATATTAGTCAATATTTTGAACAGCTTTTAATTAATACGCGTCATTTTCAAACAAGAGTATCGGTGAGATAGGTAAGAGAATCAGCATGGGTGTGGATATCCATTCAACTCTAATAATTATGAAATGTTTTATTACTTATTCCGCCCCACGGAAAAATGCAGCTTTGTAACATGCACATTTACAATTCTAGCCCTCCGAAATAAAATCCTGCTTACTCCAGTGGTACTATAGCATGTTATGATGCGTCTGTCTCCATTAAGCGGGACTTTTCCTTCCCGATGGACATCACGGACGTTCTGCTAATTCCCAGAGCCGCTGCTGTTCTCCCAATCACTTTTTTAAACGGAAGCAAAGGGCCATTATTATCTCTTTCATTCGCGTTCGTGTTAGGCTCATCATCTTTCAGTATAAAAATCACAGATAAAAAAAGCACAAACAAACCGCACAATAACCCCGAGCTTTTGCTGTCAGGCATACACTTGGCAACGCAGAATACCACGAGAATTTAACCTCACGAAGGCAACTGATCAAAGCCGATTGGTTCAGCGGTTCACGTGACCCTCCCTAACTTTCGACAGAAAAGACAAAAATAAAATTTCCAAGTCCATTCTTTGAGCGGAAGCATTTTAGGCTTGCTTACAAACATAACATTTGGTTAAAATTACTTATCGTACCATACTAATGTAATGATATTGGTCAGAGGAAACTAAAAGATTCCATTAGACCCAGTTGCTGTTACGAGGGTCACTATTTATACAGGGTGATTCTAAAGGTCGTTTACAACGCTTGGGAGGTGATTCCTCACACGAAAACAAGCAAAAAGTCTAAGTTCCATTTTTACGACTGAGGCTTCGTTTCCGAGATAGGAGCCTCGCAAAAGGTGACAAAGTGAACGTCACACCTAACTGGGACGAATACTATCACAGATAGAGAGGCGGTTCCAAGGGAATCATAAAGGAATCGTATGTGCTCAGTCCGGAAGTCACTATGAAAAGTTCACTGCACGCATGCGCAATGGAGTCCTCAAAGGAATTGGGGATTTCCAGCAACAACAATGCATGGAAAAGGTATGTAACGCAGCAAGAAGGACCGTGACAATGAGAAATGCGTTCAAGACAACACATCCCGACCTCAAACATCAAAACATGACCACCGAACACAAAATCCGAAAAGTTGAGCACGGTTGCATACCCCAGTTACACGCGAGGAATGAACGAATCATGTCATGTGGCATACGAGAGACAGGAGGAGGGAAAGAAAAACACAATATCAGATGATTGCGACAACGTGTATTTTTACACGCGACAACTACGTAATATCCCCCCCCCCACACACACACACACAACAAACAACAAATGCTACAATATCTTACGCACAGACAGTCCGTGTCACTGTACACCAACTGAAGATGTCACTTTCACCACACAAAGGGGGTGGGGAGCAATACCAAAAGTGTTCGCACGCGATCATTGTGACGTAAAAGAGACCAGTTTTGGAAGCGCTGCACAGGCAAGTCTGGCTCTCGTAGTCTACGTTTGACCTTCGTGACTGCTGTTCCCGCGAGAGGAGCTCGAAGGGTTGGTTCTCTCCGGCAGTCGTCCCAATCGTGTTGCAGGTGCTGGGATATGATCAGCAGTTCGCTCTAGGTTGTCATACGCATTGAAGAGTACTAGTATGTTGCATTGAAAGAAGTTGACGTGGTGGAGTGGGCAAGTCAAGTATCGCAACAATTGGTCTGTGGTGTTCGTACGGTGATACGGCCAATTTGTGCAGTGTGCCAGTGTTAAACAAAAACAATACTTTGCAGTTCCAGCTCCCTATTACACAGATGGCTGCGTATACGACCCAGCAGCTAGCAGACATGCATCTCATGTATGGGGAGGCACGTGGTAATAGCCGTGAGGCAAGGCGTCTTTATGGAGAACGCTTTCCACATAGACGTTTACCGTCTCACACCTTCTTTCAGGTAGTGGACAGTCGACTGCGTGAAACAGGGTCAGTGTTACCACCGCGACAAGAAGTTGGAAGACCCCGAAGTGTACGCACACATCAGTTTGCAGAAGATGTGTTAACAGCGGTCGCAGAACATCCTGGCACCAGTACGCGAGTGCTCGCTCGGGCACGAAACACGTCTCATGTGAATGTTTGGCGAGTGTTGTCAGATGAAGGAATGCACCCTTTTAAACTGCAGAAAGTACAAGAACTGTTACCTCGTGACTTTCGACCTCGTATGGAGTTTTGCCAATGGTTGTTGCATCAGCTGGACACAAACCCTCACTTCGGGGCAAACGTATTGTGGACAGATGAAGCCATTTTCACCAGGATGGATGTCTTCAATAGTAGAAACAGTCATGTATGGGACTTTGACAACCCACATGCACTTTTTGTGGCCCATCACCAGCACAGGTTTTCAGTGAATGTGTGGTGCGGGATAGTACATGATCATTTAATTGGACCATACATTCTCCCTGTTCGCCTGAATGGTCGCACGTATCATGCATTTCTTAGTGAGGTTTTGCCTGAACTGTTGGAGACCGTACCTTTGGCACTGCGGCAAGAAATGTGGTACCAACACGATGGTGCACCAGCTCATTTCGATCGTAATGTACGACATTTCCTGCATGACGTGTTTCGCAATAGGTTCATTGGTAGGGATGAGCCTGTGCCTTGGCCACCGAGGTCGCCAGATCTCAACCCTCTCGATTTTTTCTTCTGGGGAGAAATGAAAACCCTCGTATACGACACACCTGTCACATCAGCTGAGGACCTCGTTGCTCGCATCAACGTCGCCGCCGCGACGGTAGCAGATACACCTGGCTTGTTTGCTCGTACTCGACAATCCTTGATTCGTCGCTGTCATCTCTGCGTAGAAGTAAACGGCAGACATTTTGAAAACCGTCTGTGATTATTGCCCTCGGCAAATACCAGTGAGAACACTTTTGGTATTGCTCCCCACCCCCTTTGTGTGGTGAAAGTGACATCTTCAGTTGGTGTACAGTGACACGGACTGTCTGTGCGTAAGATATTGTAGCATTTGTTGTTTGTTGTGTGTGTGGGGGGGGGGGGATATTACGTAGTTGTCGCGTGTAAAAATACACGTTGTCGCAATCATCTGATATTGTGTTTTTCTTTCCCTCCTCCTGTCTCTCGTATGCCACATGACATGATTCGTTCATTCCTCGCGTGTAACTGGGGTATGCAACCGTGCTCAACTTTTCGGATTTTGTGTTCGGTGGTCATGTTTTGATGTTTGAGGTCGGGATGTGTTGTCTTGAACGCATTTCTCATTGTCACGGTCCTTCTTGCTGCGTTACATACCTTTTCCATGCATTGTTGTTGCTGGAAATCCCCAATTCCTTTGAGGACTCCATTGCGCATGCGTGCAGTGAACTTTTCATAGTGACTTCCGGACTGAGCACATACGATTCCTTTATGATTCCCTTGGAACCGCCTCTCTATCTGTGATAGTATTCGTCCCAGTTAGGTGTGACGTTCACTTTGTCACCTTTTGCGAGGCTCCTATCTCGGAAACGAAGCCTCAGTCGTAAAAATGGAACTTAGACTTTTTGCTTGTTTTCGTGTGAGGAATCACCTCCCAAGCGTTGTAAACGACCTTTAGAAACACCCTGTATATTTATACATTATGGTCAATAATGCCAGACGATTCCGGGCAAACGTCAAATCGCGCCTAACTTGAATCAGTGTTGCGAAGGCTCAAAATATAAATAGTGACCCTCGTAAGTGCTGGTTTTCATTGAAATGTTACATTTTGGGCACAGAAAAATTCCAACAATCAAAATTTTCCATTTCAATATATTCGTTTACGAAAATTGCTGCGCAAACTAAATTGACCGTGGTGCTAGTCAGCAAACTTCCAAATTTGGAAGCGGGAAGCAACGCACCCACCCGTTAGACCGTTTGATCGGCTACCGCTACTGTTGCGCAAGATTGTCTGTTATCCCTTGTGTTGCTTGTCGCTTCGGTGTGAATTCTCCGTGCCCCTTGTCGCCTACCGCTTGTCGCTTCGGTCTGAAAGCTCCCTTAAGCAAGACATTCACCGCGCATAGAGTCCCTCAAAATCATACCGTAGCGACACGAGGCACGATATTTAGAAAATAGCCCGGTCCGAGCGACAAGTGATAGGTGCACCTCTTGTAGTGTCTCTTCGGTTCGATAGCTTCCATTATGATTTTGAAGATTCGCTTCTAAATGACATGTGTAGCTTGTCGCGTTTCGCTTCGGTCTGAAATCTCCCTAAGGGAGTTTCAAATAGAAGCGACAAGCTGCAGGCGACAGCCAACAAGATACAGGAGGAATTCACACCGAAGCGACAACCGATACAGACCCTTCCGTCTAAAGCAAAATATTTACCGGGCACGAGCGAACAACATACCGAGGCGACATGATGCACTGCATTGGGAGAAATAGCAGAGTCCTAGGGACACGCAAGCGACAAGCGACAAGCGACAAGCGACATGTGCAGCTTGTCGTGTCTTCCATTCGAAAGCTTCCATTGATTACTGAAAGTTCGCTTTCAAACGACACGTGACGCTTGTCGCTTCAGTCTTTAAACATCCCTTAGTGTAAAATCAATTAGTAAACAGCCACTGCTATCGCCGGAAAATTCCGATTGGATGAGCTATAAATGGTGTACGATTCATCTCTCTCTCTCTCTCTCTCTCTCTGCTTTCTTTCAGCCTCGCCTTCTCTTTTATTTATTTCCCTCCATTTTCTCTTTTCTCTTTTCTCTGTCTTTCTCTACAACATTCCTTCTTTCAGTCTTCCCCGTTGCTTTATCTTTTCATTTTTATTTCTTTCTTCCTCTGCCTGACTATCTTATTGTGTCACCTATCAATTTTGGTCTCATTCATTCTTTATTTTTGTTAAATTCTCTCCCTCCAACTCTAGTCTAGTATCAAGTTCAGAATTACTTCAATTCGCTAAATTTCGTATCTGTAGTCAGGGGCGTAACTGAGGGAGGGAAGAGAAAACTCCACCGGCACAATCTCCCCCCTGCCCCAAGGCTATAGGCGCATCCCCCAGATCATGTCGAAATCCCGATAAGGTGTTTGAATACGACAGCGCGTCAACACTACCCTATTACTGAAAGTCACTATTTTTAGCTTTATTGAACATTTTTTTTTTGTCTTCCCTCTGCATTCTCTTTCTTGATCTAACAAATTAAATGTGGTTTACCTAGTATCAATATTTACTTGGAACAAGCTAAAGCAAATGAATTACTAAGGAAATATATTCCGATTTCCTCTCCGTCGCCTCATCGCACATAATGAAGCATGATGTCAAAGCGTAAACTCTGTATATTTTTAGAAAAATATATGTATTGAATTTTGTATTATTTTAAGGAAAAAATCTCCCCTAAATTTTGATCGCGGGGTTCGCCATTTACTTTCCTGCACCCAGAGGCGCAACCACGAATTTTTGTCTAGGGTGGGGGCAAGTACAAGGATAAACGTGCCAATAATAATAATAATAAGGTATTTTTATTATTATTGTGCTGGTGGTGGTAGTAGTAGTGGTGGTAGTATCAAAGACGTTATTATCTTCATAAATCAAGCAAAAAGGAGGTAGAAGCATTTGTGTTGGAACAAACGATTTAAAATATTTTTTTAAACATGTTCAATTTCACATTAGGTAATAATGGAAAACAAGCATACAAACTGTATTTTTGAAAGACATGAAATGCATGACACATATAATTCTTTTTGACACGTATAATTTTCACCTACAACAAATGTTTTACGTGTGTGCAATGGATGCTCGTGAGTATAGGTTAGACTTTAATTCCCGTATGTATTTTTCTTTTCGTTTTTTAAAATGTTTCTTTGTAATTTTATATTTTTATTTTTTTATTTCTAATATTTTATGTAATGGTTTAAATGTTTTCTAATTTTCATATGCTAAAATTTCGATGTAAACATGGTTAAATGGTAGATTAGGCTACAAAGCCTTAACTTCGCCATGATAAACCAGACGTAAGAAATAAATAAATCTTGAGTACCCATTTGCCATGCTACTCTTAGATTCATCCAGTCTTCCTTTTTTTACTAGAATTTATTTCCGTCCACGGTTGGGGAAGGCAGTACCCCCTGTCCCCCTGTAGTTGCGCCACTGCCTGCCCCACGCCCGTATGCATTAGTGGTTTGCGCTTCATGTCTTGATGCCTTTCATTAAGGGCATTGAAGAGAGAATGAAAGAGAAACAGAAATAAAAGGGTGGGACAAAGAGAGAGAGAGAGAGAGAGAGAGAGAGAGAGAGAGAGAGAAGAAGAAGAAGAAGAAGCCGTGAAGACAACGGCGGAGCCAGGGTTAATCATCTAGGGGTGCTGAGGGGTTGCGGAATGAAGTTAAGTGGGTGCGATGTTGAAAATATGAAAAACATCAGACATGCAAGCAAGGGAACCCACAGGATTTTTCTTCGGGGGGGGGGGAGGCAGGCAGAGCAAGATTTCATATATTTCCAGAAACATATATTTTACCTTCATTATTGCTGATGATAAAGTTGAAACTGAATTGAAAATACTTCGAAGTTGGTGTTAAGTTCAAGCTTGAACTTCTATTTAAATAGAAACTGGATTCACCTCGTATCCTTTCCATAAACATCTTAACATTTTGTTGAACAGTTCCTTGTCTTTTTGTACTTTTTTCACAATGCACAGATAAAGAAAAATCGCTATGCAACATGAAGTTCTATTTGCAAATAAAAAAAATGAATACGAAATCATGTAGTCAGCTTCATGTAATTATCAGACTCCATCCCTGACACAGAAGTATGCATAAACAACAACAACAATGAAAAAGCAACCATCACGCGTTAAATAATTTCCTGGTCACAACCCGATGATCTACTTAGCCAATTAAAAATTTTGTTGCATTGCGATTTTGAGAATAGAGGACGAACAAGTAGGCGGGAAATAAAACTGTTTTTATCAACAATGCTAAAAAAACAACAAAAAACATGAAACAACTCATACTGAGCTGTAGGCAGGGGCGCCGACTTGTCAAAATTATTGAGGGGGACTCTGATCACTGAAATAAATTAATGAATGGCTCATAGGAAGAACACGCACATATAATTGGAACACACAGCACAGAACTGTAGGATTGTCGGTACCAAACGCAGTGCAATTGTAGAGAGACGCTGAATTCATAGACACCGTTGTTCCCGGATAGGCATGGGCATAACAATAGACGGACCAGAGCAGGGTAACGGAGCATGGTTAGCCGAAACAAAAAAAACAACATGTATTTCTTCCTTTGAGCCCCTCTGTACAACTGCCAAGTTTCATGGAAATCGGAGGGGGAAAGAGGAGTCAGATCCCCATTTCAATTTGTCCTCATTTTGACATTTGAGGGGGGGTTTTGCCCCTAAACCCGTTATTTAGCTGAAGCAAAAAACACGTATTTCTTCCTTTTGGCCCCTCTATACACCTGCCAAGTTTCATGGAAATCGGAGGTGGACACAGGGGTCAGATGCCCACTTCAATTTGTCCTCATCTTGATATTTGAGGGGGGTTTTGCCCTCTAAACCCGTTTTTTAGCCGAAACAAAGAAACACGTATTTCTTCCTTTGGGCCCCTCTATACACCTGCCACGTTTCGTGGAAATCGGAGTGGGACACTTATATAACCTCCTTCATGTGTTTTGCTGTCTCTGGTCATAGCCCGCCCCCAAAGTTGATGGTTTAGCGGTCTCAGCCCTCCAGCGTTGATGGTCTATAACATTTCAAATGTGTATTTAAAGTTAAATTCATGTGGCATAATTCAGAGTAAACTTTACAAGAGAAGCAAAATAATACATTAGATTCTCTTAAGCAAATTATTTGAGGGGCTCTGTCCCCACTTCAATAACATTGGGGGCGCTCGAGCCCCCCCAAGCCCTATGGAGTCGGCGCCTATGGCTGTAAGCAATTATCGAAAACCACGAATAGCCAACCGAAATAAGCAAAAGTAGAAACAATTCTTAACAACAATGGTGACGAAAGAAAGACAACAACCGCTGATATTTGTACAGATAGCCGCCACTACAGGAAAGTAAATGCGATTTCTCTTTTGGGATCAATACAACAATAGCGGTATTACTTCAATACCAAACATTCTCAGAGTGACGATATTGTTTTAACGTAATATAACATTTCATTAGGTTGAAAATCAGTTTTGAAAAGGGAGCTGCTGGAGGGGGTGCGCAAGCACCACTTCGCGCCGCCCTTGTATACAATTTAACTGTATTGTATTTCAGTTTTAAAAACGGAGGGAACGAAACAAAATATAATTGTTACTTTTTCTATTCATTTTTCACTTTTTAATATGTGACTTTCAATTTTAGTGTAATCGTAGCATATCCTGTCGATAAGGGTAGAATCTTGTCTAAACGTGTCAGAACCTGCTCCTAGATTTTGTTGAGCAGAATGATGGTTTTTTAAGAAAAAATATAAATATGCTGACCAAGGCAGTAATTTATTTTATTAAAAACATAAACTAAACGTTTAGTTTATGTTTTTAATAAAATAAATTACTGCCTTGGTCAGCATATTTATATTTTTTCATTGTAATGGAAACAAGGCTTAATGGTGTTATAATTGGTTTTTTAACACAGCAAGCAGGGAAGCTTTCCCATAGGCGTAGCTACGGGGTGTGCAGGATGTGCCTAGGCACACCCTTATGGGCTGCTTTATCAAAGAGAATTAAAGACAGATATTTCAATAAGAGAGAAAATAAGCGGAAGTTTGTAAGAAGTTGAAAATGTCAGTACTTGGTACAAACGTGTGAATTATCGCTGATGAAACGAGTGTCTGTAGTTTTTCGGTTTTTTTATGTCATTGGAGAAAGAAGATATTTACTGCATTCTATTCTGTACTACACCGCTTTTCTTCTATACCTGTCACAAGCTGCACGTGTGAGAGAGCTTTCTCCAAGCTTACCCAAGTTAAAACTAAATTAAGAGCAACTCAGAAGCAGGATAGATTGGAAGCCCTGCTCTTGCTATTTGTGGAACAGGAAAAAGCTTCGTCTATTGATGTAAATGAAGTTATTGATGAGTTTAAGAACATTGTACCTTTTGACAGACATCTCTCGTTATAGATGACGTGTATTTTGATGTATTTGTTTGTAACATTTATGAACATTTTGTGTGTGTGTAATTTCTATGCAATTTGATTTTTTCTACTACATATATTCAGAAATTTTCAACACTTTCATTTAGTGAATTTATATTCCTTTACAAACATCAGTGCAGTTAAAGAGCCAAGTGATTGTGTTGCAAAATATGCTATTAAAAAGGTACAAGACCTCATTTTACTTCTTTGTGCACACCCAAATATAAAGTTCTAGCTACGCTTATGAGCATTCCTTGAGCCAGCTGAACGAAGGTCGCAGCAAGAGATACGAAAGGTAGGAATCTAGGAGCAGGTGGATCTTTTCATTGCCGTCGTCGAGAGAAGGGACATCGCTAAGGGAGAGCGGACGGGGTAAGTCATCCCTTATCCGTAACCTGCTGCCATCCTCAGTCAGAAGTGTTGGGTTTTAAAACATCAATCATTCCATTTAATTATTAGTTTAGTACCACACGTCTGACCTTTTAGGGGCATCGCAGACAGCGAGTCTTATAGTTTGAGTGTAAATTAAAACCCTAATGGATCGATCCAAAGTTCCACAGTGTGGAACGCTACGTGGTGCAGATGCGGGATTTTAATTTATTTCAATCCGAAATAAGTGAAAATTGAAAGGACAGGCAACGATACATTGTGAGATGCTTTGCGCCAGATTTTCATTCATGGAATGGAAATAAATTCAGCAATTAATTTGTGACATATTAGAATTGTCTTGCCCGCGATTTTTTTAGTTTATTTTGGGGGATTTTTACGCACAGTGCGTCACTACTGTTGGTGATGCTTCATGTCATTTTGCGAGCTTGAAGACGAGCTCGATACAACATTGGATCGGCTTCTTGATATCGCCGAAAATGCAGTTGGCCCGTATCTTGAAGTGAAGGGGCCTCCCTGTGCTTCATCCACCCCCGCAGCAGAAGTCGTATTGTAACTAGGAGTCGCACACGCGTGCAAGTTAATATTCCAATTAGCAGTATTTTTAAAGTTATTGGCAGTACATACTGATAATTCAGAAAAGTAATATCAACATGAATATAAAATAAATAATATCCTGTACTGTAGCTTTAAAATATTCTACTGTAGCTTATGTCTTTACATGTAATCATTGAAATATGCGTTTCAGATTTTTCTTTTTTAAAAAAATGTTCCTTCTATTATAATATGACTCTTTTATGTCAATTATAGGTAGATGATCATCAGTATTCTAACATTTCTTTTTGTAAACTTAATTGATTTCATCCATTTCAATCGAAACATAAGCTAAAGTTAATGGGAACATGGTCTCCAGCATTAATGTTCCACGTAACCTAGCGAATGCCCTGTGGAAATTTTGAGAGTACACCACTGATAATATGCTGATATGGCATATTCCTTCAGAATTAAAATACATTAGTTTGTATTTTGTGATGAATGGACACAGGCGTCGCCTGAAGGGGGTTCACGGAGCACACGAACTCCCAACCGAAAACGGAACATTTTCAATTTGTTTTCTTTTCTGCACAATAAAACACTACATTTCAATATACTTATTTTCAAAGCAGCTTTTTTCGTTCATAAAGTCTTCACAATGCTTCAAGAAGCCCCGACTGTTGACAAGAAAAGCTTACCAGATTAGGCAGCAAGAGCGCGGGGCACCTCTGCAGCTATGAACTCCCTCTCCTGTATTCTTCCTGTGTTGTAGCTCTACCGAAGGAGCCAAGATAAACCAAAGGGGAAAACTGGAGATCGGAGCACGTGCGCCTTCCGAAAGAAAGATGTCAGCAACAGATGGCAACAACTGTTCGGAGAATGCCGATAGCGGGGGAGGGACGGGGTATTTTATTTTTCCTTTCGTTTAGGTTCTGTATTGGGGAAATGGAAGCAGTAGTTAAGATATAATGCAAGCACTGTTTGCATTGTTTAGATCCCGGATGTTCAGGCACGGAAAAGTATTAAAAATGGCAGGCAAAAAGGCAACGAAAAATTGAAAAAAGGCAGTGTATGTCGAAAAAAAAAGACAGTCTAGTTTAAGAAAGAGGCAGTGACAATTGAAGAAGAAGCATTAAAAATTCAAGAGAAGGACTTAAATTCTTCTTAAATCTTTAAAAATGTATTTACAAATAATAATTTGAATAACAAGGGTTATTGAAAAATGAAATCAAATAGAAGAAGAGAAATATAATTTTAAAAAAATGCCTTGTCGGAACGACAAAAGAGGCAAAAAAAGGCAAAAATGTTTGAAAAAGGCAAAAAAGGCAACATAATGCCTTGTTGGGATGACAAAAGAGGCAAAATAAGGCAAAAATGTTTGGAAAAGGCAGCGTAAGGTGAAATAGGCAATAAAAGGCAACATAAAGTATTGTTCAGAATGTTATTTTAAGAACCTTCGGATCGGTGTACTTTTGTGTACTAGCGTCGGAAACAAATAGGCATTTTGCCTAAAATCCGAGAATTCCTAAGATCTTTGATGTTTTAGCCTAATATCTTTGTTTTCCAATACATTTCACCAACAATTAAGGTCGCAAACCTCCTCAACAACTCCATTGCAAATAGTTATCGCGCACCCAAAACCTTGCATGCCGAAGGTTTTAAGTTCTAAAACACTATATCACCAAAATGAGCAGATTTACACTTACATCGATAGTTAAAATGTGTTAACACTGTTAAGCCTTGTTTCAAGGTTAATAAAACATTAAAATGCAGACCAAGGCAAACTTATATAGTAAAAAATATACATAAAAACGTAACGTTTCCACCCTCTAACAGGGTTTTCTTCAGACAAAACTTCACAACAAATAAATGAAATAAATTTCATTTCAGGAATGTTCTAAGATAAGGACTAGTGCCTTCGTGTTGTTTTGTGTATGGACCCTGTTTTGGAGTGTATATATAAGATGATGTTTTGTAACTTTCATTTATTTGTTGTGAAGTTTTGTCTGAAGAAAACCCTGTTAGAGGGTGGAAACGTTACATTTTTATGTATATTTTTTACTATATAAGTTTGCCTTGGTCTGCATTTTAATGTTTTATTAAAATGTGTTCCTTAAACCTTTAGATAGTGTACATGAGTCGAAACGAAAGAAGACTAAGACACTGTTAGCAGAAAATAATATTTATCTTTGTACACATGTAAAACGAGTATATGGATAATTATCAGTTACATTTTTTGGAAAATAAATTATAATTTTTATAAACTCTTACAGATAAGCTTTAAAACAATCACGAGTTGCAATTCTCATCATGAAATTTAAGCATTACTAGAGACTTACGAATGAAATATAGGGAAGCTGCTGTGAAATTACAAATAGCTATTTTTTAAAAAAAAATCATATATTCAACGGTATCATGATTAGGTAAAATGAGAGCGGGGATTAATTCTTAGGAGCAAGAAAAGGAATTTCCAAAACTAAAATAAAGAGAAAAGTAATTGTTTATTGGTTTGGTTTATTTTACTTCGCTTTTCTGCCACTTTTGGCTAATTGCCAAGATGAGGATGAACAATTACATGATGAAACTGATGAAGGGACATTGACAAATATCCATTCCCTGGCTGAGATTCGAAACCTGGACCCCTAGCGTTGTAGGACGCTGTGCTAACCACTCTGTCACGGAGTTTGGTGAGGAGAAAACTAAGGAAATTCAATAATTCAAATTTGCAAAAGATTGATTGATTGATTATTGTTGCTTTAAGTCCACTTTATGCACAGGAAGGCAAATCGGGACTGGACCTACAGTTTTAATTGGGATCTGAACCAAATTTGCAAAATAATTTTTGCAATGTAATTTTTCCATGTTTTTGAGGGAGTCTTCTCGGTCGACAGGGGGGGGGGGGGTTAAGAAGACACAATAATTCGCAAAAAATAAAATTGGCCTGCATTTTGTAAATGTATTTTCGCTAAGCACTCGGGCAGAGAGTCTACACAATGCGCTACAAATACAAGGTCCCAAGTTCGTATCCCTGATGAAACACACGCTGTTATATTCGTACTTTTATGTTGCTTTTATTCCACATTTGGCAAAGGCACTGGAAGATAAAAGAAAAGTCTTAGCTTCCATTCTTGGCTGAAATTTTGTATTTATGCTCGATTAACCAATGTCACTTAGGTTCACTGTTCTCTTCTCTGCGATGGTGATCAATAATTGTTTTCTCTGTGTGTTTGTAGCCCCCTCGGTCAGAGGGACGGGGGTGTAAATTTTCTCTGACTTTAGGCTGGCTGTGAACACCCAAGGATTTACTCCACGCAACGCCACTGTGAATGGATCTTCTTCAGTACGTCCGTTCTTCTTTGAAATTAGCATTTATGAAAGTTTGAATACGTCTGATTAAAGTTCACCTTATTAATCAAAATAGCTTTCAAAATTTGTACTGAAAGAGTGTTCTTGTCACTTGTCCACAAACTCTTCATGTACGAAAACACTCCTTTAGGGGGGGAATTAGTTCCAGGTAAACAGAGAAGAAATCCCAATATTTTAAAAAGATTTAAATATGGCACATTGTTGACATTGAAAAAATGTTACCCAACAATACCATAGTTCATAACAATAGTAGAGAAGGTGTATTGTTGCAGTAATTCTATGCCGACAAGTCATTGTCACAAAAAAAGAACTTTCCCAGCTAATATGGGACGTCCGGTCACTTTAGATATAAGAGCATGCATAATATAAACACATATGTGAGTTGAGGACTAAATGTGGTAAACGTTGTAAGTGCCAAAAGCGAAAGTGTTGGAAAATCGCTTCGTTCCGCACATCAGCCCGTAAGAACGTTCACACTTAGTGACCTCTTTACACGCCCTTTGAAATACTTAGAGGGCTACCAGCCACTTTTCACGTTTACCACATTATAAAGCATGGCACATTTCACAGTTTAAGGTGGAAAACGGTGTTTGAATTATTGTGGCACTTACATCGTTTACCAATTTAAGTCTTTAGTTCCTTTTCTACTCTGCTTTCAGATGGGATGCCAGAGTGTGCAGATTCAACAATGCAACATTTCAAGCGTCAATTGTACTTCTGTACGAAGTGCAGACACTTTTGAAAAGACACTACAGCGTTCACAACGGGCGGAAGGATTTTCTCTGCAAATTCTGCTCTTACGCGACAAGCCACAAAAGCAACTTGCAGCCCCATCTACATGTTCACTTTAAAAATACAACCTCTCTCAACAACATGGTTGCCAACTCAGATGTTAAACAAGAGTAGTGTTGCCCACGAGACGAGACGAGACGAGACGAGACGAGACTAGACTTTGGTCTGTTTCGTCTCGAAAATATTCGTTTGTCCCGTCTCGAAGGGTTCTGTCCCGTCTCGTCTCGTAAAATTGATCCGGGATATCATGCCAACAAAAGTCAAAAGTAGCAGAAACACAAAATATTTTTCCGGAAAGTGGCATACAGCTCCAAATATTTTACACATTGCGTGGTGAGAATAAATAACGTTCGTTAATCAGGAGGACATTAATATTAAAAATGCAGTTTCTTGGTTACTGATTGCTAGGTATCTTATGAAATCTATCGTGTAGTTTTTCTCGCTTCCATACAACTGTCTATCCATCGTATATTTAAGCGAGTGCTCTTTTTCATTACTGCCATACCTTTTGGAAGTTTTGAAATGCAGAGCAGAGCTCTTCTTCTCGTCCCAAGGGCAAGGATTGGCGATATGTTTTCACACAGCACTGCAGTCCAAAAATTTTTCGGAGTATACGTTCAGTGGGTCCTTCTCCGTGGCCAAAGGTATAAGGCGCTTTGCTTTGGGGTCCGACTGCTGGACGGCATGTGTTCGAGTCCACCTGGGTTCAGTCTCTGGGCTCTCGGCCTGTGTGTAGGACCGGTGGCAACCCACCATCGTGAGGAAATTGGGAAGCTACGAGTGAGTAACGTAACCCGGTCACGGATATCTCCTTTAACGGCTGGGGGTTCGACGTGTTGACCCTACGTCACACCATTACCAGTTGAAGAACTCCACAACTCTATAGTTAGGATTGTTTGAGGGAGACTGGCAGTCGGTAGATAGGCCAAGGCCCTTCGAGACCTGTCGCGCCAAGGGTTATTATTATTATACGTTCAGTGGAGACCTTGGTCCTCCCTCCCTTTGGATTATGTTTCCATTAAATATATGGATGAAATCATTTAACTTCCACAAAACATTGTCATTGACTGTAGAGAACTGCAACCCTAATTTTTTTTATATCATTAAGACAAACCATGCTTTCTAATTCCTAAGGTGCAAAAAAAATTGCTCGTGCATATTGCACCGCGCCACGAATACATACAGGTTCATCACGTTTCCAGTCTGGTACCTGGAGGTCTGTCGTCTTTGTGACATTTTTATATTCACATATATTATCCGTGATACATCTTTTTCCTTGGAAAATTTTCGTGAGTTTGCAACCGATAAATCACCTTCCTCCAGCAATAGTTGATTGATTGATTGAGTTGGTGTTTTGAGTCCACTTTGTGCACAGTAAGGCTAATCGGGACTGGGCTTACAGTTTAAGGTGGGATCCGAAACTATATGCCTCCACCGGTAATCGAACCCGGGACCCCTTGATTATAAGGCGACGAAGCTACCACTGCGCCAGCGGGGATGCACTTCCTCCAGTAAGAGAAATCAACAGATTTTAGTTTCTGTGAGCAGAGTACCTTCTATAGAACTGCATATCGAAGTAACTTACTGAATTCAGCTGCTAGAATCGACGAGTTTTGACATTCAAAATAGATCAATGAATGAAGTAGAGCACGGACATAATACGCCCATAACGTGCTCCTACAAAAAGAGAAATTACACAAAAGTGCGAACTGTGAGCAACGCAGTCCAAAGAAAAACTTAGATGAAAATTTATTTAAACATCATTATCAACAAAGTTGTTGCGGAATATTAGAATAAACTAGAGCGTTCACTCGTCTTGAGATCGTTCGCTGCGGGACGGCGTAGGTTCGAATCCGGCTATGGTCGGAATTTATTCGGCCTACGTATAGGGCCGGTGGCAACCCACCATCGTGAGGAAATTGGGGAGCTCCGAGTGAGTGAGCGTAATCCGGTCACGGAGACCTACTATAACGGCTGGGGATACGTCGGGCTGACCCCCCGACTATTCCAATCCTGGTTGAAGATCTCCACGCTTCGAGGTGACGAAGGAAAGCGTGGGAGGGAGACCGGCAGTCGGTAGGTACGCCTAGGCCCTCATGGGCTGTTGCGCAACGGATTATTATAGTTATAAATTAAAAAATCAAACGAAAATATATTACATTTACAAATTTCTTTATAAAATATATTTTATTTATATACAAATAATTTGTACAATATATTTTAAACTCAAGTAAAGACTACATAAATATTGACATAATTAGAAAGTTAATTAAAAGTTTAGTATCCCCGAAACGTCTGAAATTCCTTTATTTTCTTGTTTTTCACATTGGTACTTAGGTTCCAATTCAATTTATGACATATCGAGTAATTCTTGTTTGTTCGTTTTCGCTTGCGTTACACGCAATATGGCGGAGAAATCTTGACTAGCGTTGTCCACGATCAGTGGTTATGCAGTGTTGCAACCTTCTTCATCGAAAAATACCTACTTTCGTGCTACTGATTTTTTTTTCCATGTTCGAAAACCCCACGAACCATGCACGGATAGCCCCAAGAACCATGCACGTAGCCCCACAAACCATTCATAAATAGCCCCACGAACCATTCACGGATAGCCCCACGAACCAATCATAAATAGCCTCACAAACCATGCACGGCAAGGTTAGGTTAGGTTCGGTTAGGTTAGGCAAACATAGTTAACATTGTCATCTTCAAAATTGTCATGTTGTTGGAAAACTAAGTTGTGGTTGGAAACACTGACCGGGGGCTACATCATCGAACGCATGCAACATTTGATTCACGTAGTGGAAGGACATAGAGGCAACAGCTTTTGTGCATTGGAGAGACATTAATCTTCAAAAATACATGATTTACCGGCGAAATAAATTAAGCGATGGGAAAAAAACACTTCCACGACCTTTCAAAAGTGTACGGAAAGTCAGTTCGTTAAGTACTTTCTCCTGTAAAATCGAAGAAATACGTTTCGGGCATACTAAAATTTTACCGAAAGTTACAAGTACACTGCCATCTATTGATGCTCTTGGAAACCTACGGAACACTGATATCGTTTTTGCTGTTTTGTCCCCACGAATCGGACACCATGTTTGAGGACGCTGCTTGAGTCAGAGGACCATCAGTTTGTGAATGGGTTGCCAAAAATGAAAAAAATGTAAAACAGATACACATACCTCCTTTGATAGGAGGACTGTTAATTTTCAGCAACGATACATAGTCATTTCAATGTATGAAAATATTCTCCAAACATGTGAAATATATTAAATAAAAAAAAATAGATTATAACGGCTGTGCAAAATGATCACATCCATTTCAACTTATGGCATTTTTTAGAGCGTGTGGTTAACTACTAACCTAGGCAGGGCCGTACCCAGGACTTTTTTAGGGAGGGGCCAGATCTGAAAATGTGTTCACACCCACCCACATATACGTATAAACGAGGGCCATCCGGAAAATAATACGCGCCGTGTGGAGTGCTAGTGACGCCAGTAGCCGCCGCTCGAGGTCAGACTTCATTCAGTTGACTGCTGAGTGTGTGCGAAGTTTGGTAGCGCCTTCATTGTAGTTCAGGGGCACCCACGGGCGTGTTTGCGGACGCAGGTTTCGTCCACCCAACTTCTGCGGGGGGGGGGGGGGTTGTGATGGAAATTTGACTGAATGAAAACTTCAGCATTGGATAAAAGTTGAACTTCGTTAACATGTAATAATCACTTCCTATACTGCTTGGAGACGGGCAAGAAGTATTTTGCGGGGGACAGTGTCTAGTGTTGTGTATTTGGAACACATGCAGATCTTACACAAGGTGTCGAATATATCGTCAATGATAAGCACTCATAATTCAACAATATTTAATTGATCACAAAATTCCATTCAACAAACTATAATGAACTCCATTTATACAAGACAAAACACAATCTGTTTTTACCTACATTTTGACAACTTCCAAGGTCTTATAAACCATACAGACTATTTACGCAATAAGCGTCACACATACGACATTCCCCCGCGTCGATGAAATTTTGCATTAGCAAAATTTTGGTTTTAATGTCCTTACTTCTTTTAACCATAATCACTCAAATCGAATCTGTCAGGTGGTTTTCTTTGCCTCTGACTTCTCCTTAACACTCTTGACTCTGCTGCTTCACGTCTATCTAAATCTATGTTACCTCTTGCAGCTTCTTCCACCACTTCATGATTGTCTCCTCTCTCGTAATCCTTAAACGTATCATTCGCATCTAAATATCTTCCTTCGTGGACTTCTGAAGATGCGTCATTATGCTTATCGCCTGTTTCATCACTATCATGATGATATCCTCTATCATTTTCTCTCACATTTCTCCATTTTATCTGGTTCCCATGCACTAACTTAACATCTTTACCAACTTTAATATACCAAGTATATGTCCCTGCTCTCCGGACAACTTCACCTTGAACATAGGATGCACCACTGGAATCTCGGTTGGCAAGTTTCACCCAAACTTTGACACCTCCTCTGGTATCCTCGCGTTTGCTTTTATCAGGAATATCCTGCAACCGACCTATATCATCTTTCGGTCTCGGCTCAAATGCATACATCATTTCAGCAGGAGATTTCAAATTAACGATGTTTGGAGCCATTCGGACACAATGTAGCACATCCAGCAAAGCATTATTTAAATCAAAATGCTTGTCATCTCTTCTAGTTTCGTACAATTTACATCTCAGAGCACTTTTTATAATTTGTACGTGTCTCTCAGCTTGTCCATTACTAGCCGGATGATAAGCTGGTGAATGCATCAAAGCAATCCCTTGATCTTCACAATATTTCTTGAATTCTGCAGATTGGAAGGGAGGACCATTATCCGTAACTAAAATGTATGGCTGATTATACCTTGAACTTAGTCTTGACATAAATCCTTTTACATCCCTGAATGATGTAGAAGATACAACTTCACATTCTGGCCATTTTGTAAATGCATCAACAACGAGAAGCAACACTTTTCCTTGAAAATAGAAAAAATCCATGTGTGCTCTCTCCCACGGCTTATTTACTTCCTTCCAATCAATGTATTCTTTCTTTTTGGTGTCAGGTTTCACAGCATTACAAACGTTGCACGATTTTACGTGATCTTCAACGCATTTGTCTATACCAGGCCACCAATATCTTTCACGCAATAGTAACTTCATTTTAACTACGCCATCGTGATTCTCATGAGCTTTCTCCAAAACTTGTTGTCTCATTGAATTAGGTACAATAACTCTAGAACTCCACAGCAATATATCTTCTTCACATTGTAGTTCATGTCTTCTTCTTCTCAGCGCTTCGAATTCACTTGCATCTATATTTGGATCCTTAATCTTAGATTCTGGCCAACCTTCCATAACGTACCTTTTGACCTGTTTCAACATCACATTTTGTTCTTGCAAAGTTCGGAAGACATCTTTCAGACGATCCGTGAGCTTGATTGCATTTACAAACTGAATCCCGTCGATATCAACTGTTTCCCCTTGCAATGGTAACCTCGACAACACATCCGCTACTTCAACATTCTTCTTGTACACAATTTCATATTCATAATTAGCCAAGAACAAACACCAACGTTGAATCCTGGATGAAGCCATAATGGGTATAGCCTTTCCATATTGAAGTAGTTGTTTGGCGGGTAGTGAATCAGTCCATATTTGAAATTGCTTTCCATAAATATATTTTCTAAATCTCTTCACGGCAAATATAATTGAAAGAGCTTCCTTTTCATGATGAGGATAAGCCATTTCATGTTGCGAAAGAGTAGTAGATGCACACTCTATTGTTTTCAATTCACCATTAATTCTATGGCATATCTGAGCTCCTAGTCCATAGCTCGAAGCGTCACATATGATTACTGTATCCTTGCTAGGATCAAACGGAGTTAAAGTTTCGGATGACTGCAGTGCTTCTTTAACCTTTTTGAACTGACTTTCACAGTCATCACTCCAATTCCAATGCACATTCTTCTTTAATAAATTGTACAAGGCTGGAATCAGTACAGCCATATTTGGAATGCACCTTCGAAAAAAATTAATGCCTCCCAAAAACGACTTCAATTCCTTCACGTCATGCGGACGTGGACAATTAAGCAATGCTTCAATCTTGCACTGGCATGGTTTAATTCCTTCCGCAGATAGTTCATATCCTAAGTATTGAATGGATGATTTAAAGAACTTGCACTTTTCCAAATTAACCTTCACGTTATATTGTGCTAACCTGTGCATGACCTCAATACATCTGCTAACCGTTTCATTCAGTCCAGATCCACAAATTAGAATATCGTCTTGATATGGAATTACATAATGCAGACCTTGAATTTTTTGTGTTCAATTACTCTCTGAAATATTTGAGACGAAATTTTAACTCCAAATGGTAATCTTGTGTGTTGTAATAATCCCCATGGCGTGTTCATTACAAGCAACCTTTTTGCTTTTTCACTCAAAGCTATTTGCCAATAAGCTTTTTGCAAATCCAAACTAACAAATACGGCATTTCCTCTAACTTTCTGGAAAATATCCTCTAACAGTGGTAGGGGATAAGAAGCATTTTCTACATATCTGTTCAATGTACTTTTTAGATCGCAACAAATGCGTAAATCTCCATTTTTCTTTTTAATGACAACCATCGGACTGGCCCATTCACTAGTATTGACTTTTTCATAAATGCCATTTTCTACCAATTTATCCAATTCTGATTTTACTTTATCTTTAATTCCATAAGGTACATTGTAAAATCTCTTAAAAATTGGAGTTGCGTCAGGTTTTAATGGAATATCAGCTCTAAAATCTTTTATAGGCAAGCTTAAATCGCCATCAAATGTAGAATGAAATTCTTCCTTTATAATATCAACGATCCCTTGTACATTATTAGTTTTTATACAATTGTCACATTTATTTAATATATGCTTGACATTACGAACATCAGAGTTCATTGCATTATTTTCTGTGACATTGTGTGCAATAATATCAGACTGCGGATAACAAGTTCCCCTTGCACAAATTTCAGGCAACTCACAATGTAACTTGGGTATCATAATTTGAATCCAACTTCTTCCTAAAAGCGGATATTCTAAATGACAGTTAATTATGTACAAATCTAGACAATAGAACTGATTTATCCACGCAACATTCACATTAACTTTTCCCAGTAAAGGTATTACATTATTATCAGCACCTTTCAATGTACAGTTAGGTTCAGACATTTGTACATTATGCAAAAACTTTTGATAAAAATCTTTACTAGCTACAGATGCATAGGATCCAGTGTCAATCTCAAACGTGGCTTCATGACCATGTACATTAATATCTATTAAATATGTACGCTGGTTAATGTTGGAATCTAGTTCCCTTGTACACACTTTTATATCATTTTCCGAATCGTTGACCACATGTTGTGATGATTGAAGTTTGGATGCATGATCCACGATTTCTTCTTTATCAACTTTACTATTAAAGTTGATTTGAGTATCATTAGAATGCGTAAAAATAGTGGCAATAAATAAATCTTGAGTTGCAGCTGTGTTTGTTGGACTAGCTTCAGAGTTAGGTGCGGATTCTAACTCAGTTGTATGAGCAACAAATTTGTTATTGAGTTCATAATTTGTGGATTTTCTGCGTTCAATGTTAATCCTTTTATAACATTTCAAATAATTATGTCCTTGCTTCCCACAAAACGAACAAAAACTTCCTTCATAATGCCCTTGCACTTTGGACATTGAATTATATGATTTTGAATTATTACCTTGACCATGAAGATTACTTTGCTGATTGCTAAATTTGGAATCAATCTCATTTTTACGTGAAACGTTATTCGTTTCATGAAATCTTCTGTCATTGCCCTTGCACTTAATATTATTCATTGTGCCTTTTAAGTTCACTTCACGGTAATAATCCTTCATATCACACTCGAGTTTTTCCATTTGTCTAGCTAACTCAAAAGCTTTCTGGAATTCCATGATATTTTCTGCTATTATTTTCTTCCTAATAATGTCAGACCTTAAACCGCTCACGAACGTGTCAAACAATGCAATAGGTAAACACTCACCATATCCACAAGCTTCACCTATCTTTCGGAGCCTTCTTGTAAAATCTTCAACCTTCTCCACGTCCAATTGTGTACATTTTCTTAGTTTTAGGCGTTGCACTATATAATTACTACTTGCATTGTAATAAGAAATGAGCCTATCAGAAATTTCCTTGAACGATTTCTTCTCTGGTAATATTGGAGAGAACAACTCGCGTAACACTTCATAAGGTTTGGGGCCAATTACAGATATCAATCTAGGAACTTTGCTTTCCTCAGATATGTTAAAAACTCGGCAATAATTATCATATCTTTCTAAATAAGAGTTAATGGTTCCTTCATCTGGATCATATTTGTCAAATCCTGGCACATATGACATGATGCCTACAGCACGATTAAATCCAATTAATCATAGACAAAACTCACCTAAATCTGTACTACGCCCTTAAATCTTTTTTTCGTCGCCATTTAATACATCTGTTGTGTATTTGGAACACATGCAGATCTTACACAAGGTGTCGAATATATTGTCAATGATAAGCACTCATAATTCAACAATATTTAATTAATCACAAAATTCCATTCAACAAACTATAATGAACTCCATTTATACAAGACAAAACACAATCTGTTTTTACCTACATTTTGACAACTTCCAAGGTCTTATAAACCATACAGACTATTTACGCAATAAGCGTCACACATTTAGGTGAGTTTTGTCTATGATTAATTGGATTTAATCGTGCTGTAGGCATCATGTCATATGTGCCAGGATTTGACAAATATGATCCAGATGAAGGAACCATTAACTCTTATTTAGAAAGATATGATAATTATTGCCGAGTTTTTAACATATCTGAGGAAAGCAAAGTTCCTAGATTGATATCTGTAATTGGGGCGTGTTTGCGGACGCAGGTTTCGTCCACCCAACTTCTGCGGGGGGGGGGGGTATTTGTGATGGAAATTTGACTGAATGAAAACTTCAGCATTGGATAAAAGTTGAACTTCGTTAACATGTAATAATCACTTCCTATACTGCTTGGAGACGGGCAAGAAGTATTTTGCGGGGGACAGTGTCTAGTTCTTACGTATTAAGTTTTAAATTGTCAGGTGAATACTTGTGGAGAGATTAAGCATTAATTTTGTGGGGAGGGGGCACTATACAACTCTCGACTATCAATGTTAAGTCTTAGATTATCACGGGAATTCTACTAGGGTGGGGCGGATTGAGCATTAAATTGGAGATTTTTCTTGAATAAATCCAGATATTGGATATCAATGTTAAGTATTGGATTGGCAGAGCGAATTTCAATAGTAAGGGAGGGATTGAACTATAAATTTCGGCGGAGGGGGTCAATATTTAGCGCTTTGGTATAAAATTCGTATGAGGATCATTATTTAGGCTGTCATTTTTCTATAATATTTGGATGTCGTATAGTATCAAGTGAATTTTACTTTGGATTATTAGGGCTTCCTCGATGGCGTAGTTGTCACGGTATCTAGTGACATGTGAAACGCAGTTCGATATAAATTATTTTTGTTTATTGATTCCTTGTATGTTCAAATATAAAAGTGTGAGGTTTGATTTTATTTTGTGGATAAATTTGTATCCGAGCCAGACGTCGGGAGTTGGGAGACGGGTTTTTCCAGAGTGACAGCCACCGCTTAGAAAATGACATATTTGCACCAACACGGAGAATAGGAAAGATTATTTTCGTCGAGACCGGGCTTGAAGTCGCAGCGGGTGGGCGAACCCATTTGTCACGGATGACCAGGAGAATCAGCTGGAGCCCAAGCCTGCAAGGATTGAGGACGCGCGGGTGACCGCGTTTTAAGACAATGGAGAAAGGTCATTTCCATCCCCTCAGAAATCGAAGCCAAGCCACTTGAGCGTGCTTTTCAACGGACGAATTTGAATCTCTAATAAGAACAAGCGTACTAGGATTCCAGAGACAGTTTTGACCTCAGGTTTCATTGAGAGAGCATCTCCGCGCTACACTCTCGCGTGTGTCCGTGGACTTCGTTTTCTTACGTACCGTGAGCGAATTGCAGATAGAGAGTTACCAGTGTGAGCCTTATTTTGGTGAAGTATTACGCGGTGATTTGTTTTTGCCAAGCGTGGACTACCAAATAATGGAGGGCTAAAGGAGATAGAGAAGGGGGGCCGTCGCCTCCCCGGCACCCGCAACGATGCAGAAGCCAGCCAGACGACGCCAAAACCAACCACTGCCCAAAGCCCGAAGGACGTTTCCAGATCGACGTTCCAATCGAAGCCCATTACCAGAGAGAGATGATTGCAGATCGACGTTCAATGGATGCCCGACGCTAGAGACATTCCGGACCGGCGCGTGACCACGTACACCCGACGCTAGTGAAAAGAAGAACGCCCGAAGTACTGAGGAGGTGCAAGTACAGTCATGCAAAAAAGTTCTTCGTCATAAGGCTTTAATAGGAGCAAGTAATGCAGGAGGGTAGGCAACACATATTGCACCCTTCGATGATCGGGTGATTTTGCCTGTCTTAACACCGAGAAATGTGTTCCACGCGAAGGTCAACATGACAGGAAAGCAAAGAGGGTCAAGTGACTATTGGTTACGTGGAGTGTTGTGCTTCTCCACGTCCCCAGTTCTTGATCCACATTGCAGAAAAAGTAGAGCTGCATGCAATATATGAAAATAGGTTGTTTTCAACTACACGCTTAATTATGATTTTCCCAATTGTAAATCTATCAGACGTGTCTCCCGATTTAGTCGGGACAGTCTTTTACTTTGAATTCCTGTTTGTCATAGGCGTAACTTGACGGGAGCAGAAAGGGCATTTTTTAACCCCCCACAAAAAATCAGGTTTCTTAAAGCTGCTAAAACAGGAATTAAATACTATGATTTGACGCGTCCAAAAAAATTATTATATTGAAAGATTTTTCCCAAATACGTAGATAGCAATTTAATACTTTGAAAGTGTCTCAGATTTGTTTATTGTCACAACTTAGTGTGGCACAGGTCTACTACAAAAGTGGAATTTCGTAACAGAAATATGAACCCACTACTTTTATTTCGTAGCCGATTTCATCTTGAAACTGAAATTAAGAATATTAGTTAACAATGTCATTGGTAAACAATAAAAAAATGTGTTAGACCCAATTCTTTAATACCTTATCATAATCTTTATCGCAAGTTTAAATTTTGTTGTAAGTCCACTTTATGCAGAAAAAAGGTAAAGTTCTCACCTGTGCTTGGCGCTACGCCATGAAGGCGTATAGGGGTTGTGGGGGTAACGCCCCACACTTTCTTGATTCGTTCGTGAGTGGGGGTGATGTGATCAGCATCACGCCCCTGACCGCCTTTACCCCCAGGGTTTCCCCCAGGTACCCATGTCATTCGACGCTGGGTGGGCGCTGGGGCCGCTTCCAACGTTAGAAAAGTTCCCGGGCTTGAACCGGCCGGGAATCGAACCCGGGGCCTATAGCATGGTAGTCAGACGCGTTACCGACTGAGTCACCGGCACAGATAGACTAATCTGAAGTGCATACAGTGTAAAGTGGGATCCGAACCACTATGTGCGATCACCTGGTATCGTACCCCAGACCCTTTGATTACAAGGCCTTACCACTACGCCATCAGTGAGGCGCACACAATCTTTGTATTTCGACCTTTTTAAACCTATATGTATCATATAAGAGGTTGTTTAACGTTGCTATGCCTCTATGGATTATATTTAGCCAGTATTCGAGCACATAGCGTCAGGTTTCATAGAATATAAGATTATCTTCAATGTTTATGGTTTCCTGTCTGCAGTAGAAAAACTGGCAGGTTCCCATAGCTTTTCTTTCAATAGTCTTCCAATGGTTGCATATTCACTCACTCAAATTTGATTCACTCGTTTCGAACACAATCCCCGATGGCGCAGTGGGATCGTGGGCGCCTTGTAATTAAGGGATCCCGGGTTCGATACTCGGTGGAGGAACATAGTGGTTCGGATCCCCCTTTAAACTATAGGTCCATTCACGATTAGCCTAACAGGACATAAAGTGGACTTAAGACACCAAATCAAGCAACCAACACAATCCCGTTATTGTCCAGATAATCGAATCCAGAGCCTTCGTCGCGAATAACATAAGCAGGAAGACAACGTGAAATAACCGAACAGAAACAAAACCTAAAACCTACATCGGATAGATTGAATTAAGTCGACGATACAGCACGGGTTCTGAAATGAAAAATAATACGAAACTTGAAGGACCTCTATACGCACCCACTTTTCCTCCACTCAATGGGGAAGATATCCTTCTAGCTGAGAAGCCTTTACGTAGGAGTGCCCTGAGGGAACTTCAAGGCCACGACGATAAAGTGTTATACGTGCAATGACGGGACCAAAACATACGTCAGATAGCTGTGTTCCTCCTTATTTCGTACGCCATTGATAACAGGAACACGTGACCTCGTCTTTGGTAGAGCAGACGCCTGCTTGCTTGCCACCACCCTTTGGTTCAGTGACCTTCGCCCGTAGTCAGCAAGAGCGAATGACTCACCAGATACTTGTTGTCTGTGAGGCTACACGAGAATAGATATTTCGTTAGTGACTGTAAGTATTGTTTCATCTGCAGTTATATCAGTTAACATTTCAATAGTTTCCTAATGGTTACGTTAGTAATAAACATGTAAATTAGTTCTCGAGAGTGAACGTTTTATCTATTTGAACGGGGGATTTTTATACAGCCTGCATGTATTATTTTTTCCTGAAACAAGAAGAAATTCGAAGACGCAGAAAGAGTTGTATAAGAGTAGTTAACAAAAGGAAAAAAGAAGAAGAAAACGAAAATGTAAATCCTGAAATAAATTATGGTAGAGATCGAGTGAATAACATTTTGTCATGGGGCCTCCTCGATGGAGTAGTGATAACGTCGTCGCCTTGTAATCAGTGGATCTCGGGTTTGATACACGGTGGATGCACATAGTGGTTAGTATCCCACTTTAAACTGAAGGTCGAGTCAAGATTGGCATATCTGTGAACCAAACGAAAACTAAGAAAGAAATTGTCACAGTGTAAGAAACTTTCATGTTCAACCACATACGAAACAAAAGGGAATAATATATTGCAGGTTGGAGTTCACATCTGTAGCATCTAACCAGCACAATTATTAATCGCAACATATCGTATCAGATCCATTTTTATTATACATGTATGATAATATAAGAGAAGTAGAGGAAAGAGAAAACCAAGCGAAACACGGACGCCTTCTCCAGAATTTCAAATCTCGTTACATAAGGTTCTGGGTTGGAGTCCCGAACAGGCATGACTTTCTTGTTCTTGCCCTTTTATCTGCTTCATTTCATCATAATTCATCGTTATGATTCACCTGCAGGTGAAGAATAATGACAATAATTGTCAATACAAAGCCAATGACAAACAGAACAACTCGATTACGGAGGTGCCAAGAAGATACGAGACTTGATAGTGTCTCCGTCTCTCGGTTTATCGAATTGAAAATTACTCTCCCGTTCTCGGTCTCGATTAGTTAAAAAAAGAAATCGAAAATGTATGTGAATGAATATACATGTATTTTATATATTCCGTTTTTGTAGGAGATTTGGTGAGAGATGAAATAAGTACTCTTCCATCGTATTTATTTGGGCCTCCCCGATGGCGCAGTGGTAGCGTCGTCGCCTTGTAATCAAGGGGTCCCGGGTTCGATACCTGGTGGAGGCACAAGTGGTTCGGATCCCACTTGAAACTGTAGGTCCAGTCCCGATTAGCCTTACTGTGCATAAAGTGGACTTAAAAAACACCAACTCAACAACCATCGTATTTATTTTTATAATTTTTATTCCCTGTTCGATGATCGCGACGATAAGGACGAGTGACCATTACATAAAATGGATGACAAAATAGTCAAACACCCCCGACAAGAACGGTACTCAAACCCGGAAACTTTGGCGACGATATCGAATGTCAATCACTTAATGAGCTTGACCACCGAACCTGCTTAATGTTGTTTCTGTCAGGTAATTCGTAATAATATCCCACATTCACTATCATTTGCTTCATAATTTATCTTATTGTTGTGATTAACCTGAATTCAAAGAATTAGTTGAAAGGCAAAAATGCAAGATTGAATGTCTCTGATGTTACTTCGTGCCGAATAATATGACGTGGTATTATGATATGAATTTATTAATCATATCATATGCCTATTCATTCCATTGATTGATCCCAATTGAGCACACAAAATATGGTATAATGTCCACTCCATGGAGGAGTGGTTAGCACAGCGCGCTACGATGCCATGGGTTCCTGGTTAGAATCTCGACTTGGGCGTGGGTGTCCTTGGTAAGTGTCCCTTCATCAATTTCATCATAGCATCACTCATCTTCATCGTCGCTATTTGCCAAAAGTGAAAGAATAGCAAATCTAAATAACAAACATCCAATCAAATCGGACATCTCTACCGATTTAATTCTATACGGTACCGAATTCCCACTTTATTACTGCATCTTAAGTCATTTTACAGCATCTCAATTGTTTTCCGATTCGAAAACATTTGGAATGTTGTTTTGTGCAGTTGATTGTGCATTGTTTCGTTGTTTGGATTGTTTAATTAACGTCGCATTAATTAGTTTTAGACTAATCGTGACAGGGGGAAGCAAGAGCACAAAGGAAGCGAAAAAGACAAGGAAGAGACCACGGCTTTCTTTAAAGATAGCATCCCGTGAATACAACTCAAGTGACTGCAGAATATTATTAATAAAATTTATTTCGCTTTTTCCTTTTATTTCTGTTTCAGTTATTTTACTTCGCTTTTCTTCTACCACTCGCGTTAATCCTCTCGGTGAGGAAGAATTATAAACTCGTGAAATGGACGATGGTACGCCTCTCCCACGGTTCGAAACTGTCAGTACAAAATATTGTCTTATTTTTAAAATTTACGGTCAAATATGGTTTGTCACGTAGCAATTTTCGCTTATCTCTTTCTCAAGGGGTTCCATTGCCTCTCTGATGTCGTAGTGGTAACGTCTTCGCCATGTAATGAAAGGCTTCCGAATTCAATACCAAATAGAGAGGCATTTGGTTCGGATCCCATTTTAATCTGTAGGTCCAGTGCATGAAATGGACTTAAACAATTAACGTGTGGCATGTGGTCTGTGATGAGAACCATCATTTCAGCGAACCTTCTTGACAATGACTCTAATATCACTTGAAAGAATAGTATTTCCTTACGAGTAGCTCTTGTCAAGAAACCAGTTCCTGAAATTTTCTTCTGGAGGCATCGTAGCACCCAGCTGTTTGTTGTGGCTGGGGCACGAGTCATGTGACTCATGCTATCAAAGCTCAATCCTTCCCGAGAACTCAGAATCACCAGGCAAACTTAAGCGAATATTTTGTTATTTGGGTTGCATAAACAACAGGCTTTAAGACGTTACGAAATTCTACGTCCCGTGGCCCAGGTATTTTTTTCTAAGACTGTACACCATATCGTCGCAATTATTCTTCGTCGCGATCGACCTCGGAGAACAATTTCGCCACAAAGGAACCGTGTGCAAGTCCCGCGTCCAGGAGAGATGAATGACCACGCAATGTAGCAGAGTCCGGTACAGTATTCTTCAGAGGGTCTATGTCCATGTAAACGTGCATCGTTAGTATCAACACCGTACTGTTAACGCCGAAGTCTCACTTATTTGCAAAGTGACTCAGGAACCCTAACTTCCGTGTCTGATAATTTTTTGGTATTGTTGTAAAAAGGGTTATTTCATGTTCAGATGTTCTAATTTAATTGTCTGCATTCAGGGTTGGAAGCTCCATTTCATTTCTTTAATATTTAGTGTAAATTGTCAAAGTGTGCTCCATTTTTTGTGTAACCGACCGCCCCGTCGCGCCATTTAATTTGTCAATACTTGACTGATGAGTCCTTTTTAATTGTGGAAAGCGTAGTTTTTTTATTGCAAGGTCGTGCGCGTGAAGTAGTATTATTTGTTGCATAGTGGTTATTAATGTAATTTTTGCTCGCGCCGACGATTGATTTGTGTATTCCGGAAGCTGGAGCCAATTAAGTGTTGCATCACTATGTAATGGTGTAGTTGTTCCCATTGGACATTGTGTATTACCCCCGTCCGAGAAACTTGTTAAATGTCGTGCTTACGACTGGATGCATACGTTCATTCGAACGAAAGATTTAACCACGCCGACCCAATTTTCTTAGTTAACCGCTTTCTGAGGACTGGCGCATGAATTAATTTAAAAGAGCACAGGAGCTGGCAGACAAATACCCTAATTCACATAAAGGTTTAAAACTAAAAAGGAATGATATGTTAATGAGATTTGTGATTTGTATCTATACTTCACATGTAAAAATACCTCAAGTGTGTGAAAGAGAGTGAATGAGTGAGAGTTTTAGGAAGCTTTGTAAACAGTTGTTGATTGCAATATTTTTTTGTTTGTTACAATATATAGTCACTTTTTACCGTTCGTCAGTGTTGTTATTTGACGTTTTTCAGGTACCGGATATTATGCTATTATGTTATGATTGTTCGAATCTACATATCAAAGGTAAACAAAACAGTGTAACATTTCAAGGTATTTATCTCCGCCTCGCATTAGTACGACAATAAACGACCGTCTCAGTACCGAACTTGAAAACCTGGATCGTGAGAGTCACGACCGGTTTCCCGTACACATAACGACGTTTCGCCCCGTGCCAGGGTATGAGTGACACGTCATTTCGGGGACCGTGAGTGCACTCGTTACATTTGATAATGTCATCGCTTTGTAATCAGGGAGTCCCTGGTTCGATACTTTTGGACATTTTACAGTGGTTCGAATTCCACTTTAAACTACAGGTTCAGTCCCGATTAGACTATCTGTGCATAGAGTGGACTTAAAACAGCAATTCAAACTCTGGATTATTCGCTAAGCTGGGCAGCGGTGGATGTCATCACTATCGGCCTTTGTTTCTTCGCTCCTAAAATTAACATCGGATACATGAAAAATTCGTGAAGTAAAACATGGCAAACAAGAACTTCACGGTAACTAGTTTTGTTATTTTACGTCGCTTTTCTGCCACTTTAGGCTAGTGAGGATGAGTGATGATTAGACACAGTATTAGCTGCGGGAGAAGGCCACAAGCGCCGAGGCAAAGTGGTTGCTGAACAAGCAAAAAGAGAAAAAGATGGAAGGAAGTCTTGCGAAAGTATTGACTCCTTATTAAATTAGTGTTATTACCACTTTTGAAATAAATACCCGCAAAATTTGTATATTAAAATATACAAAACAGTAATATTGCCTGTAGTATTATATGGGTGTGAAACTTGGTCCCTTACATTGAAAGAGGAACATAAATTGAGAGTATTTGAAAATAAGATCCTTAGGAAAATATTTAGGCCTAAAAGGGATGAGGAGACAGGTGAGTGGAGAAGGCTACATAATTTAGAACTACATAATTTGTATTCATGTCCAGATATTACTAGAATGATTAAATCAAGAAGACTTACGTGGGCAGGCCATGTGGCACGAATGGGAGAGGAAAGAGGAGTTTACAGGATTCTTGTTGGGAAACCTGATGGTAAGAGACCTGTAGGAAGACCAAGACGAAGATGGAGGGACAACGTTGAGATGGACCTAAAGGAAATCGGTAGGGATGGAAAAGAGTATATAGATCTTGCTCAAGATAGGGACAGATGGAAGGCCTGTGTTGCTGTAGACATGAACCTTCGGGTTTAAGAAGGCTAGAGAGTTAGTTAAAATTTTCTTTCTCGCTTGGCTCGCATTTCTACTCCTGAAAATCTGTATTATTTTTACAGATAACGGTAGGTAATTTTCACATTTCACACTGCGTCCATTATAAGTCTTCCTCCGTAGTCGAGCGGGTTAAGGCGTTCAATCGTCTTGAGATCGTTCGCTGCGGGACGGCGTAGGTTCGAATCCGGCTCTGGTCGGAATTTATTCGGCCTACGTATAGGGCCGGTGGCAACCCACCATCGTGAGAAAATTGGGAAGCTCCGAGTGAGTGAGCGTAACCCGGTCGAGAAGACCTACAACAACGGCTGGGGGTTCGTCGGGGTGATCACCCGTCACCCCAATACTGGTCTGAGACCCCCACGCTATAACAGGTGACGGAGGAACAGTGTGGGAGGGAGACCAGCAGTCGGTAGGTAAGCCAAGGCCCTTCAAAGGGCTGTAGCGCTGTGGGTTATTATGATACCATTATAAACGAAGAAGTTAGTAGAAGTTTTGCATTGCCTTACCATATACTTGATATTGTAACACCTTCCGTTCCATTGCTAAATGATGCACAGTTTTCGTTTTGGGTTGCCCATGAGCAAATGGGGGTAAGTTGGGAAAGACTAAATATCACTGTACACTATGAAAGTATTGACGCTATATTAAATAAAATTAATATTTTTGTAAATTTGCAAAGAAATAGATGTACCAATTTTCCTGATCGCTTCGCTCGCAGTTCTCCGTCTTCGACGTTTATTTATTCTTGGTAGGCAAGGGTTAGCATTAAGGACCCATAGTGTGGGGCAAAATGTAGTAGAAAGTGCGGAACAATTGCCTCCCCCCCACTCCGTTATTCGCCGCCACTGTATTTAACCAGTCAATTTGATAGCTTCATCTGTGTCAAAAATTTTACATTTTAAGACATAACTGTCAACCACTTGACAGGTTATTGCATTCGAATTAAAATCAATTACTATATAGCCTATTTATCAAAAACATTTGGGGAAGGGATTATGATGAATGAATTTTGGGGGGTACTGCGTCCAGGGTCTTAGGGGGGGGGGATGGGCACAGGTCCGTGAACTTAGCCCGCCACTTGTCTAGAAATCTCATGAAACTTTGTCTATCGTTAGTGCTACGTTAGTGATGTTTTCCGCCGTAAAGAGTATCGTTAGTGCCCTTGTTCCAAAAATATAGCAGCACTAACGAAACTCTTTACAGCAGAAAACATCACTAACGTAGCACTAACGATTGGCAAAGTTTCGGTAGTTTTGCGGAAAATTTGAAAATCGTGAAGTTAGACCGCACCATTTTGGAACGGCCCTTGTTCCAAAAATAAAGCAGCACTAACGAAACTGTTTACGGCAGAAAACAGCAGTAAGGTAGCACTAACGATGGACAAAATTTGGTTGTTTTTTCTGGGCTCAGAGATTAGTGAACCCTTATCAACATTCATCTCTGGCCAGGTTTTGTGCCCAATTCGAGTTCGCACATTTTTCTAGACAAGTGGCGGGCTAAGCTTACGGACTTGATGGGCACCCCTGTTGTAGTTATTGTTTCTGTGAGTGTTTACAATGTTCAAAGAAATTGAAAAACACAGCCACTTGTGAAGTTAGGGGCGTGACCACATTTCTCAACGCCAGGAATGTGTGACCGTGTGATATTCACCGTCAATTCAAGGAGGTTTATGGAGACAATGTTATTGATGAGTCGCCTGTTCGGTGTGTGTGTGTGTGTGTGAGGGGGGGGGGAGTGGTCCGGTCTAAATACGCCCATCGTGTTCTTCAAAGCCCTATAATCCCAATATAATCCTTGTCTTCCAATAAGTTCAGAGGAAATTATACAACAAATGCTAAACGAGGATATTTTCATTATTTAATTTTAGTACTTGATAAATCTTTCGGGGGGGGGGCGATCCGGACTCCCTGGACCCCCCTAAATACGTTCTTGCATGCTACGGAATCTTTTCATCTCATGTAATGTTTTGACCAATTTCGAGATATTGTTTTGTTACACAATTAGTGCAAAATGTTTACTAAACCGACGAGAGGGATTTTAACCCGTTAAACCCTCTCCTTATACGGCCATATCTCCATAGTCTGTGCTAATTGCAATCCGATTTACACTTAAGGGCATGAGGGAAGAATTTCCTCGTGGTCGTCCTGTCTGCGGCGGCTGGGGCACTGTTGCCAACTTTACCCTTCTTGAGCCAGGTCTGGCTCTTTCGTGCACTCGTTGGGCTGCTGTTGGGCTCGTCATCCTGCCCCACTGTGGTGCTATCACTGGTTCCGGCTTACATAGACAACTTTGCCATAAGTATATATTTTGCACGTGATATTGTTATATTTGCTTCGTCGCCCCACTCCCTCTTACCTCCCAGCTACTTTTCTTTATAGCGCCTTGGCGTAATATTGTTATACGAGAATACTTTATTTTCGATTTCATACGACCATCGGTGGATTATGAAGATGGGTGATGCCGCCGGATCTAGACGGTGAAAACTAAGAATAAATTACCATCACTTTAAAGCTAACGGTATTAACAGCGTCCCCCTCCCCACCCACACCCCCACTCAATTGAAACCTAAAATTACCCTAGGAGGCCATTTATTCAGTTTCGTAAATCTAGCGCCTTGAACGTTTTTACTCAGTTTACGGTTAAATTCAGCTCTTTTATGCGCATCAAGTTTGGCAACACTGCCAGAATGGCCGTAGAAGGCAAGGAGAAATGCATTGCGCTTATGGAAATGTTATTTTATTTATTATCTTGGGAACATCAAACTTCCAATGGTATAGAAAAAGATATCAATGGAAAAAGGACAGGACAGGTCGAAAAGTCGAAACTTCCATTTGATAAGCCATAACTTGAAATTGATTCCCCAAAAGAAACACGCGGGTTTCTGAAAATTATTTTTCATCACGGTTTTCAAACATCGTATCTAGCTTAATAATCAACTTCAAAAAACGATTTCACTTGCAACGTGTGGAGAAATTCTTATTCTATTCAACACCGGTTTTTTCCCTCAGTAGCATTGCCCATTCGGACGGTATTGAAATAGATGCACAATTGGTGCGAAATTGTCACTCTTCCCGTCAAGGAAATATTGGTCTCAGTAATAGTTCAGGTTTTCGCTACCAGATGACTCTCTCATCACGAAGACTTGCCCGCCCTCCTGCGGTATATCTCGGAACTTCTTTCACTGAGCTCCTCAGTTTTCCCATGCGATGTGTTCACAATTTCTCAAAAAGTGTTATAGCCGACACCAGAAATTTTTGCAGTGTGTGTCAGGCTTTGATAAAACTCGAACAGTAGAAATAACAACAATAATAGCAAACTAATAAAAGCAAACCCATTTGATTTGAAATTTATTATTATCATCATTATATCCTGAAGGAGACTTTCACACGTCGTTCTCAAGAATAACATTTGAAGTTTATAGACTTAACGTTGTGCGACCTCTCACATCATGAAACCATTTGCTTTAATCTTGATAACTGTGTGGAATAATTTATCCTTTATATGAATACGCTATGGGGTTCTTCTATCACATTTTTTACTTTGAAAATTGTTCGATTCATTGATTTCTTTCATTTTACTTCGATTTTTGTGCACTTTTGGCTAATTTGCGAAGATGGGGATGAGTGATGATATGATGAAATTGATGAATGGACACTCACAAACGTCCGTGCCCATGCCAGGAATCAAAACCGGGATCCCTGGCGTCGTAGCGCGATGTGCTAACCCCTCGACCATGGGGGCCAGCATGAAATTGTTCGAATGCTAAGTGAAATGTACTACTGTTATTAACTATGAAGTGACAAGCTCTGCTTTTCTATTTTAATAATTTAAATGAACGATACTACGAATTTTCAGGGAGGTGGACGGACCAGTTCGAACTACACCCCGCCCCCTCTAGACAACCATGGAACATGGTGGAATGGGTTTGTCGATATGTTCCAGCTTCAAAGAAAAGGAAGGTTTAGCCCATGGCAAGATCCTTTATACCGAAAATAAGACAACTTATTCTGTAGAAGGCCATCTTATGAGGATGTTACAACTACGGATCTCATGGCGTTATTGAAGATCTCAGCGTGGTATTTGAAAGGGGGGGGGGGGTATAAGGAGCTTCTACACAATGACGGCGCCAGGTAAAAGTGACTGGAGGGCGGAAAGGGGGCAAGAACATATTATAGGGAACCAGTCACATTTAAACGCACGAAAACACTACATATATATAATATATATCAATATATAATAATGCTTATTATTATTATCATTATCATCAACATCAACAAATATTGATGTCGCTGAACTTCAGGCAGATCTCGATACAATGACATATTCGTGCAAGATTAATGAAATGGAAATTAACTTGAAAAAGTGTAAAGTTTTAAGATGTTCTAAGAAAGTTCATTATATAGTCTCCAACTATTTTATTTATTAAATTAAATCCAAGTGTGCGACAGTCATAAAGACTTAGGAATATTAACAGACTCCTCTCTCATATTTGATGAGCACATTTCAGAAATTTGCAAAAGAGCAAAGAGAATGCTTGGTTATATATTTTTCTCATGGAAAGTTTTTAAAAAACAAGATACCTTAATATTCCTGTATAAAACGATAGTTCGTCCTATTCTTGAATATGCAAATGAGTTATGATTTCTGACTGCAACATTCAAAAAGTTGAATCAGTTCAAAAACTTTTTATCAGGTTATTATGCACAAAGTTAAAAAAAATACTATGACCAACATTACTCTGAGTGGTTAACACAGTTGAATATGTTTTCCTTAGAAGAAAGAAGAAAAATGAAAAGGATAAATTTTGTAGAGAAGATATTAACTTTCCAAGTTGACAGTGAATACTTTTTGAATAATATAGCTTATAAAATTCCCAGATATTCCCATAGGTATATCTCAATTCTCACATGCCTAAACAAGGCCAGAGGTTTAGTAGCTAATCTTGTTGAAACCTACAGCTTGAATTTATGTTGATGTATAAGATTGTAGGATCCACTGTTTTATTTTATAATTATGTATTCAATTTTTAAATTTTGTATAACCAATTTTGACATAGTGATATACCTCGTTGTTTAATTGTTATCATCACTTCAATAAATATGATAATTATTATTATTAGAACAATACACAGTTAATTGCACAATATTATATAACAATAAACAATTATTAGTATCAGAGATATAATAGATCTCGTTGAGAACTGTAACTTGAAGTGTAAATATGCAAACTTGTTATGTTATGTTATTCTACAGCTTACGTATTTTATTCGTGTAACTTCATACTTTTTTTATTTAGGAATATTGCTGTATTAGGTTTCATACTGTGCTCAACACTTAAAATAAACGATTATTATTATTATTAAAGAAGACCTACAATAACGGCTGGGGATTCGTCGGGCTGATCACCCGTCACCCCAACACTGGTCTGAGATCTCCACGCTATAACAGGTGACGGCGGAACAGTGTGGGAGGGAGACCAGCAGTCGGTAGGTAAGCCAAGGCCCTTCAAAGGGCTGTAGCGCTGTGGGTTATTGTTGTTGTTATTATTATTATTATTATTATTATTATTATATTCATGCGTAGTTTAGATCCATATGATTCGCTTTAATAAAGACATTAATTCTTTCTTTATTCGTAAGTTGCGTTGTCTCTACTGGCCTATTTCAGTGTTGGAAGACAGGTAGAAAATGGTCTAAAATAGTTTCCCCACTTATAATTTTATAATTCATCGTCTTTCTTGAGATGAAACTACTTATATAAATATTAAAGTTATAAGATATTAAAGAAAAACGGAAACAAATGTTTCGAAGAGTTTAATATTCTTGCAAAATTAATATTACGTTGGAAGAAACTAATTTTCGTAAGTATTAGAAATAACGAATGTCACTTAGTCAACTGAAATTCTGCTGTAGGGGAATTCTGCCCTATGTGCTTTGGAGAACACATTGCCCACCTTCGGTACAGTGGGATCCATGAGTATTACCTTACAAATTGTCCATAACCATGTTCGTGCACTTTATTTGACCCAATGAGAGCTTCAAGAATTAAAAGAAAACTCAAAACAAGCTGTTGACAACTTCTGCACCAGCATACATAAGAATCCATCGCTTAAAAACACGCAGGATGTAAGTTAAAAATTAATGAAAATAGTCATGGACAATTTGCACGGTAATACTCATGGATCCCACTGTACGTTCAAGACTTGACATTCCTTCTTCTCAATAACAAGGACAGCCAAATGAGGCAGCTGGCATCCAGCATCCTGTTTCGAGCAAGGGTTTTCAAAGGTTTCTGCAAGAAGTGGTCCTTTCACACGCTGCATTGGAAACTGGCATTGTTACAGAAAATTCAATTAGACTATGAACCTTGTGAAATGCCAATTTATATTTTCCTAGGATATCGAAGAAATTCATTAGGACTTCTTTCGTTTCACCTTCTTAACGTTGAAGAGTTTTGGGCAAAATCTGCGTTTCACCTTTCAAGGAAATGTTATCACAGGATTCATACTTTATTGGTTTTAGCTGTTATACCAGCTCTACACCAAGTGTCCTAAAAATATGTCATGCATGACACTGTTACAAAAATTACAAATTTTGAATATATACAGTTTTCTTATACATAATTTATCTACATCATTATCATACAAATTTAAAATTGATAATAAATACAATTGTTATACCTGGTGACTATATCAAGTTACACATTTTGAATATTTACAATTTTCATATGTCTATATTAATATCATGAAAAAATCTACAAATGATAAATACAATTGTTACATCTGGTGACGATATTAAACAGGATAAAGAAGTTGGAAGAGGTATTCCTTTCTTTATTAAATTCTTGAATAACATCTCCCTTTGAGTGGTATAAAGTGGACATTGAAATATAACATGATGAGCATCTTCCTGATCTAGATTGCACTTGCACATAGGTGAATTTACTAAATTAATTTTATATAAATGGTGATTTAAACGTATGTGACCTGATCTCAATCTTAGTATTAAAACTAAAAACTTTCTGGGTATTTTAAATGTATAAAACCACGGAGTCTTATTGTTTAAATTTAGTACATTTTTATATGAATGACCCATATATGTAAATTTTTGTTTGACCCATATCTCCCAATCTTGTTGAATTTTGTTTTTAACTCTTGGTAACATATCTGTATATGATAAGAATATATTCGTTCTGTGATCCATAATCCTTGCTTCTTTAGCATTTTTATCTGCCAGTTCATTATAATGAAACCCTGAATGTGCTGGTATATATGCAAAATGAATTGTCCTTCCCTCTGTAGTTAACTTACCATACAATCTTATTATGTAAAGTACCAATGCTGCCTTATATAACTTTTTATATGAAGATTGCACACTGTACAAAACACTTTTAGCATCTGTTAATATTAATATCCTTTTATCTGGAATATTATTAATGTACATCAATGCACGATATATTCCATATGCTTCTGCCGAGAAAATAGAACACTCTCCAGGTAGTCTAAACTTTCTAATATTTCCATTTGAAGAGTCAATAAAAGCACATCCTACTTCTTCTTTATTTTTTGATGCATCTGTGTATATGAATCTATAATTCTCCCAATTTTGTAAATATAATTGAATATTTGCATAACTTGTTAATGAAACATTCCTTACCGGTATTTGATCATATGAAATTTCATAAATTGGATGTTTGCTATGCGTTATTATTGTAGAAAATAAATCTTGAAATTCTATTTTCCATTGTAGGAAAGTTGAATATTGTCCCTTTATTTTGTTTTCTTGATATAAAATCCATTGGTCTTGCATAAGTTTATTTACTGGATGTTCTTGTGTTTCCCAGCACTTGAAAACGAATTTATTTGTAATCCATTTGCATCTATACTTAAAAGGTTTTTCTATGGATTCTAAATAAACTCCTACATTGGGAGCTGAATTCATGAGACCCAATGATCTCCTCAAGACTTTTCTTTCTAAACTATCTACGTATCTTAGATAGAATTCTTTCTGTAGCATTTCCATATATGCTGCATCCGTATTCTAGCTTAGGCCTAAAAAAGTTTTTGTAAAATAAAAGCATTATTCTTGGGTGAGCACCCCAATTAGTATTTCCTAAAATTTTAAGCATGTTGAAAATTTTTTCACCTTTAGCTTGTAAATACCTTATATGATCCATCCACATTAATTTTCTATCAAAATTAATTCCTAAATATTTTATTTTATTTTGAAATGGAATACCAGCAATTTGTGTCAACGTATTTGGATATTTATGTTCACTTTTGTTATTAAAACATACAGCTGCTGACTTGTTCTGTGATATGATAAAGTTCATTCTCTCCAGCCAACATTTCACTTTATAAAAATTATTTTCTATTTTCTGAATACCTTCATATGGATTACAAAATGATCCTAATATACACAAGTCGTCTGCATACTGAATTATTTTTATTGTAGAATTATGAAATTGAAATATTCCTCTCATATACAGGGTGTTTCTAAAGGTCGTTTACAACGCTTGGGAGGTGATTCCTCACACGAAAACAAGCAAAAAGTCTAAGTTCCATTTTTACGACTGAGGCTTCGTTTCCGAGATAGGAGCCTCGCAAAAGGTGACAAAGTGAACGTCACACCTAACTGGGACGAATACTATCACAGATAGAGAGGCGGTTCCAAGGGAATCATAAAGGAATCGTATGTGCTCAGTCCGGAAGTCACTATGAAAAGTTCACTGCACGCATGCGCAATGGAGTCCTCAAAGGAATTGGGGATTTCCAGCAACAACAATGCATGGAAAAGGTATGTAACGCAGCAAGAAGGACCGTGACAATGAGAAATGCGTTCAAGACAACACATCCCGACCTCAAACATCAAAACATGACCACCGAACACAAAATCCGAAAAGTTGAGCACGGTTGCATACCCCAGTTACACGCGAGGAATGAACGAATCATGTCATGTGGCATACGAGAGACAGGAGGAGGGAAAGAAAAACACAATATCAGATGATTGCGACAACGTGTATTTTTACACGCGACAACTACGTAATATCCCCCCCCCCCACACACACACACAACAAACAACAAATGCTACAATATCTTACGCACAGACAGTCCGTGTCACTGTACACCAACTGAAGATGTCACTTTCACCACACAAAGGGGGTGGGGAGCAATACCAAAAGTGTTCTCACTGGTATTTGCCGAGGGCAATAATCACAGACGGTTTTCAAAATGTCTGCCGTTTACTTCTACGCAGAGATGACAGCGACGAATCAAGGATTGTCGAGTACGAGCAAACAAGCCAGGTGTATCTGCTACCGTCGCGGCGGCGACGTTGATGCGAGCAACGAGGTCCTCAGCTGATGTGACAGGTGTGTCGTATACGAGGGTTTTCATTTCTCCCCAGAAGAAAAAATCGAGAGGGTTGAGATCTGGCGACCTCGGTGGCCAAGGCACAGGCTCATCCCTACCAATGAACCTATTGCGAAACACGTCATGCAGGAAATGTCGTACATTACGATCGAAATGAGCTGGTGCACCATTGTGTTGGTACCACATTTCTTGCCGCAGTGCCAAAGGTACGGTCTCCAACAGTTCAGGCAGAACCTCACTAAGAAATGCATGATACGTGCGACCATTCAGGCGAACAGGGAGAATGTATGGTCCAATTAAATGATCATGTACTATCCCGCACCACACATTCACTGAAAACCTGTGCTGGTGATGGGCCACAAAAAGTGCATGTGGGTTGTCAAAGTCCCATACATGACTGTTTCTACTATTGAAGACATCTATCCTGGTGAAAATGGCTTCATCTGTCCACAATACGTTTGCCCCGAAGTGAGGGTTTGTGTCCAGCTGATGCAACAACCATTGGCAAAACTCCATACGAGGGCGAAAGTCACGAGGTAACAGTTCTTGTACTTTCTGCAGTTTAAAAGGGTGCATTCCTTCATCTGACAACACTCGCCAAACATTCACATGAGACGTGTTTCGTGCCCGAGCGAGCACTCGCGTACTGGTGCCAGGATGTTCTGCGACCGCTGTTAACACATCTTCTGCAAACTGATGTGTGCGTACACTTCGGGGTCTTCCAACTTCTTGTCGCGGTGGTAACACTGACCCTGTTTCACGCAGTCGACTGTCCACTACCTGAAAGAAGGTGTGAGACGGTAAACGTCTATGTGGAAAGCGTTCTCCATAAAGACGCCTTGCCTCACGGCTATTACCACGTGCCTCCCCATACATGAGATGCATGTCTGCTAGCTGCTGGGTCGTATACGCAGCCATCTGTGTAATAGGGAGCTGGAACTGCAAGGTATTGTTTTTGTTTAACACTGGCACACTGCACAAATTGGCCGTATCACCGTACGAACACCACAGACCAATTGTTGCGATACTTGACTTGCCCACTCCACCACGTCAACTTCTTTCAATGCAACATACTAGTACTCTTCAATGCGTATGACAACCTAGAGCGAACTGCTGATCATATCCCAGCACCTGCAACACGATTGGGACGACTGCCGGAGAGAACCAACCCTTCGAGCTCCTCTCGCGGGAACAGCAGTCATGAAGGTCAAACGTAGACTACGAGAGTCAGACTTGCCTGTGCAGCGCTTCCAAAACTGGTCTCTTTTACGTCACAATGATCGCGTGCGAACACTTTTGGTATTGCTCCCCACCCCCTTTGTGTGGTGAAAGTGACATCTTCAGTTGGTGTACAGTGACACGGACTGTCTGTGCGTAAGATATTGTAGCATTTGTTGTTTGTTGTGTGTGTGTGTGGGGGGGGGATATTACGTAGTTGTCGCGTGTAAAAATACACGTTGTCGCAATCATCTGATATTGTGTTTTTCTTTCCCTCCTCCTGTCTCTCGTATGCCACATGACATGATTCGTTCATTCCTCGCGTGTAACTGGGGTATGCAACCGTGCTCAACTTTTCGGATTTTGTGTTCGGTGGTCATGTTTTGATGTTTGAGGTCGGGATGTGTTGTCTTGAACGCATTTCTCATTGTCACGGTCCTTCTTGCTGCGTTACATACCTTTTCCATGCATTGTTGTTGCTGGAAATCCCCAATTCCTTTGAGGACTCCATTGCGCATGCGTGCAGTGAACTTTTCATAGTGACTTCCGGACTGAGCACATACGATTCCTTTATGATTCCCTTGGAACCGCCTCTCTATCTGTGATAGTATTCGTCCCAGTTAGGTGTGACGTTCACTTTGTCACCTTTTGCGAGGCTCCTATCTCGGAAACGAAGCCTCAGTCGTAAAAATGGAACTTAGACTTTTTGCTTGTTTTCGTGTGAGGAATCACCTCCCAAGCGTTGTAAACGACCTTTAGAAACACCCTGTATATATTAAATAATAATGTACTCAGTGGACTACCCTGAGGTAATCCTTGTGAAGTGGTACGGGGCCCACTAAGTGTGTCCTGAAACCAAAATAATATTTTCCTATTTATCATCAAGTTCCATATTATCTTCATAATTATTTTCGGAGTATTTGTCTGATTTAACATATCAATTAATATATGAGGATCAACGCTATCATATGCACCTTGTATATCTATAAAGTGAGCAAATGTATATTGTTTCTTATACATTGCATTTTGAACATGCAATGTTAATGTTGATAATGCATCAATACAACCCTTGTTTAGCCTAAAACCGAACTGATAGGGATAAAAATATTGTTCTTTCTCAAAATACCACTCTAATCTTTTTAATAATAATCTTTCAAATATCTTCTCAATTGTAGGAGCCAACGTAATAGGTCGATATGATTCAGCTTCTTTCGGATCTTTAGTTGATTTAAGTATAGGTAGTATCAGATGTGTTTTCCAGTTTTGTGGCACATTTCCACTTCTCAGAATATTATTATAAATATTTACAAGTACTTTTAATGCATTGTCCGATTGATGTCCTATCATTTCATACGTTATTCCGTCGTATCCTGGAGCAGTTGATTTTATATTACTTAGAGTTTCTCTTAATTCTTGCAGTGTTATTTTTGAATAAATTTCATCACTGGAACTTATATTATTTATAATCTCGGGTATTTTATTTCTTACATAACTAGGTGTAAACTTTTTTTCAAAATGTTCTTGCCAAATTGTTGTTATAGGTGAAACTCTAGTTTTATGTCCTTTTTTAAGAAAATTTATTTTTTTCCAAATTGTGTTTGTTTTAACAGATGGTGATAATGATTCACAGAATTCTTCCCATGCTTGCCTTTTTGCTTTATTAAAGATACGTTTTGCTTTAGCAATTACTTGTTTTAAATTTATCCAATTATTTGGCAAAGGTTGTTCAGCAAATATTTCAGACAATCTTATTCTTTCTTCTTTTGCATCTTGACACTCATCATTCCACCAACTTATAGTAGGAAAGTTGTTTTTATTATTAATTTTCTTCCGTTTAGCTACAATATCCATTGCATATGTTATTAATTGTAAATAACGTTGACACGTTATGTTTTGTTCCTGTTTAATATCTTCCATTGAGATATAAGAGTCCAAAATTACAGAATATAATTCCCAATCGATGTTTTTAACCTGCCACCTTCTAATTGGTAATGAATATATTTTAGGTACTGAGTGTGCATCATTTAACAGTGTAATGAAAATTGGCAAATGATCACTAACCCTATTTACAAAATCTACTTCCCAAAACAATTTATTTATTATATTATTTGACACAATAGTTAAATCTATGGCTGTTGGTGAGTTACCATTCCATGGATAATGAGTAGCTGACCCATCGTTCATGAAATGTAATGATCGATCACTAATCCAGTCCAAAATACTACATCCTAATGCATCTCTATAATTACAACCCCATGCTTCATGATGAGCATTCATATCACCTGTGATAATGACATTGTCGTGGACATAATATAATAATTCATTAAAGTGTGTTACTTTAATATGTTGAGATTTATAACTCGATGGAATATAAATTGAAATTATTGTACACTCTAATGTGTTCATCTTAATTTTCACTGCTATTAATTCTACATTAAATAATTTTATCAACCCTAATGATTCTGGTAATGTTACTCTCTTAAATTGTATACTTTCATGTATATATAAACCTACACCTCTTGTATCTTTAGTATGTAAATTAGATATTAACTCGTAATGAGGTATTTGATAATATTGATGCTGTCTACCACGAAATTCGGACAAACTCAATATACCTGGATGATGCTCATCTATAATTTGTAATACTTCTAATCTTCTAGCTGTAAATGAATTTATATTCCATTGCACTATAAAAGACATACCTATTGATCCTCTTCTACAAGTTTAACTTTCTGATAATATTGCAATTATCTTTCCTATAATTTGTTGCATTGAAATTAAAATCTTCTGTTTCTTCCTGGAATCATTTAAATCACGAACTGATTCAATCATGTCTGGTAAAAGGTCCAACAATGACTGATATATTTCCTTTTGTCTACAAGAAACTGATTTACGATCCGAATATCTTCTGCAATTTATATTGTCCATATCTTGTTCTTGCTTACTATAAGGGGATTCTCTCAAATATACTGGATATTTGTATTTTATTTGTTCTTTTTCTGTGTCTGATGAGGATGAAGAATCCACATTCACATCCTTTTTGTTTTCCCGTGGGAGTTGTACAATACGTCTTGTAGCCGTTTTCATAATCTTCTTTGGAGGTGATGTAACAACTTTGCTGTATTGTACTCTCATTTTTTGACCACTATTCTCTTTTGATATTTTCTTTTGTTCCGCCATTTGAGTTACAAAACTCGCACAATAACTCTCTCTGCTCTCCTTGCAACTATCACTTGTTGGTGCATTCTTCTCATTCACATAACTCTTTTTGATGGGAGGGAATTCCAATCCGCTTCTTCGAACAGTTTCATGTTGAAATTGATCCCTAAATAATTTAATTTTTTGTTCACATGATATATTTTTTGAATTATTTCCCGTCACAATACCTTTTGCTTCATAGTATGAGATGTTTTTCTCGGCCATAATAATTTGAATTTGCTTTTCATCCTGATATTTTGAGCACATTTTGTTGCAAGCATTATGATCTCCTTTGCAATTTATACATGTTTCACTCATTTCGCAGTTTCCTTCGTGATAATCTTGGCCACATTTATAACACAATTTTTTACCCTTGCACTGTTGACCTGTGTGAGCAAATCTGAAACATCTATTACATTGCAACACTGGTTTCACACGTGGCACTACCTCAACTATTTGTTTTCCAACTGCTATGTATTGTGGTAAAACTGTCCCCTTAAAAGTTACACATAAGACTTGAGTAGGTTCAAGCTTAAATGACCCATCATTCCGCCATATTTTCTTCTTCATTCTTTCCATCTTAGTCACTAGCACTGGGCTTTCTATACTGCTTTCCAAATACTGCATTTCAAATTCTGTGGGTATTCCAAACACAAGGCCTTCCTTCTCCACTAAAGATTTAGGAATTCTGGCATTTACTCCTAACTTGTCTAATAACACTTTATTTTTCACAAAGTTATTAGCTTCTTGTGACGTGTTGAATAATGCTCGAACTCTATTTCGTCCACTTTGATCTACATACTTTACTTTCACATTATTATCCATCAACATATATCCAACTTTAACTGGATGCAAATTTCCTAACTGTTGGTTTCTACTTTCTATTATCACTAAATAGGGTTCGTTGGCACCTATGTCATACTGGTATATTTTTTCTTCATGATTGGTAGTGTGTTCCATCCTAGAACTTTTGTTACCCATTTCATTTTGTATTGTATTGTTATTTCTTTTATTCGGCCCATTTACTTTGTGTGAAATGTCCATGACATCATTTACATCATTTTCTTCATGTTTTGAATCAGATGATATTATATCAATATTATCACTGGTTATAGTATTATTGCATATAGCACTATGTCCGTCCTCAACAATATTGCTTCCCTTTTGATCCATTATGATAAATAAACGAGACAGTTAAAGCACATCTCTAATACAATCCAAAGAGATATTGAACGTCTTAAATTGTAATCGATTTGATTATTATCAATCAACGTTTGTCCTTTTCTATCACAATAGATAATAATCTAAACACTACTTAATCTTACTACACAAGTCCTTCAATTAAATCCACATAACATTCGATTCAATCTAGCGAATAATCTTGCTTATTGAACAATACGCCATTTTTTCACTCAATCCCAGAAGTTCTCCAAAATCACTTCCATTATTCCAGCAACATCCATGTGTTATCACAGGAATAAAAATCTGAAAAAGGTTACGGTTATCTCGGTTATCTCATAATTCAAGAAATATTCCGACCCTGGTGCACCTCTCACAGTACCACTCCAATGCATGTTTGTGTTACACTATTACAGGCACGAGGCACGTATCCAGTAATTCCTTTCGGGGAGGTGGGGCTGAACATCATCTTTTTAAGGAGTATAGATAGAACCTCACAATTGGATGTTTAAGGCCAGTGGTGGCGATTGGGTTCCAAAACGGGGGGGGGGGGGCGGTCGGTGCAAGGAAAGTTTACTTTCTCTTGGTAGACAAGGCCTAGGATTAAGAGGCATAAAAATGGGGAGCAATTATCCCCTAAATCGTTGCCACTGTTTAAGGCTGGCATTTTAAGCACGACGTGAAATCGGAACATTTTTACCACTCGACTCCCCTGTTTCCATGCATTAACATTGTGTGCCGGAACCAGAGTATGTATGTTTGTCCATTTCTTCTCATCAGGCATCAAAAGATCTATGGTGTCCGAGTGTTTTTACGAAGCTGTTACACATGCACAGGATGGACAATTCACTCTACAATACGAGATTCAAGCCGTGGGCTGCGAACTGGATGCAGACAGTTCTCGAATATTTATCTCTGATTCGATCCTGAACACCACTAATGTGTCTTGTCCTCCCATGTTTGCAGCTCTTATAAAAGCCGAAACCCACCAAATTCTTCATATTCAGGCCTAAGCAAACGCAAGTGTTCAAAAGTGTGTCATAGCTTCCGCAGTCTTGTCATATACGTATATCAGCACGAAACAAAGGAAGTCTTCTCGAATACAGTTGGATCGTGAAACAATTAATGCATTGTGAAAACTCTTCCGTTCCCAACACATCTAATGTTTCGTCTCCCAATATGATCAAATGCTTACTCATTTATTTCTAGTGACGTGCCCAAGGGAGGATTGGTGGGGTCATAATCCCATTTGATCCAGTATTCCCTAAAAAGGAACGTCAAAGACAGGAAAAGATGGCAAAATGAGGACTGACTACCAAAAATAGTATTCGTAACCCGTCTCCCTACCGATGATCCTGGGCATGCCACTCTTTATCTCGGACAATTTTTTTTAAAAAATCAACTCACCAGAATTTTTCATCATTTCGTATTGGATACATAAGTAAGATGCGTTCTTCCTGCAGGTTTGGATATTATCCTTTAGGGTGCTGTCGCCTACCTTCGCACCTAACCTTAACAAAGTCCTAATATTCCATTCTTGTGACTTGCATCTTCAAGACTTAGGAAGATTTCAGACCGAAGGGACACGCGATACATGTCGTATGGAACGAACCAATCAACAGCAACGTTTCACACCGTAGCTACACAAAAGGTCGCGCAAACCAACGTTCGGCTTGTGAAATCCTCAGGCGTGAAATCTCCCTTAGTAGGCCACCGTCATCGTTACCTCGAAGCCGCAGCTCGTGTTGACTACAGAAGTAAAATGTCCCTTCAACCGGTGGGAATACCCCTCAGTTTTCTTCTTTCTTCTTTAGTTTCTGCGCTTGTTAATTAAACAGGTAACATCTTACCTTGACATACACAGAACATGTACTATGTTAACATTTTAGCGCAAACTCAGTCGAAGTCAATGGTAGCTCGGTGGCTCAGTTGGTTGAGCAATGGCATGGTATGCTAGAGCCCTGATTCAGGTCCTGGTAGTACCTGCAATTTCCGCTAAATGAACTACATATGCAACATCTTCTTGCTTTCTCCGGAAGTTCCGCTGTTGTCAATGTCTTCAGCTTTGGAACCGAATAGTAGACTTTGTTACTTTACGGTATTTAGACCTTTTCATTTTCGAATCACTAGATCTTATAAAACAACCAATGGACACTGACTGATCACTAATCGACTGTATGAATTGTCATACTCTGAAGTCTCATTAACCGATTCTGTTGTACAGATCAACCTGTAAATTGAAGCCGCATATTTATATCCTCATTATATTCTAGAACGTTCCGCAGATAAAACGATTCCTTAATTTTGCCAGTAGTTCGACTCCTTCTCTTATTCAAGAACGTTCCCTCTGGCGCTTTCCAGAGATTAAAAGTTACAACGAATCGTCCTACTTGTGGCGCTACCTTTCTTGTGCAGCTTCCAAAAAGTGCGCTGCGACAACACCGAAAGCGCAACAAAAGTTTCCGTGCAATATTATCAACAAAAGGTTTATAGAATATTCTCCGTCTTGTCTTTATAATTATGTATCTTCTTAAATTATCGTCACATTATTAAAGAAGACAAAAACATAATTTCATGTAGTGTAAATCGAAAAATTTCCTGAAGGGGGTTCGAGCCCCTGATCCCCACCTTGAATACATGCTATTAACAATAACAAGGTTATAGAACATTCTCCATAATTATTACTCTCAAATTATCATCATATTATTCAAGTACATTTAACCTAATTTTATCTAACGTAAACTGAAATATTTCCTGAAGGGGGCTCGAGCCCCCTGATCCCCACCTTGGATACGTGCTATTAACAATAACAGGGTTATAGAACATTCCCCGTCCTGCCTCGATAAATATTTCTCTCCTTGAATAGTTGTCACATTATTCAAGAAGCCAAAAACCTAATTTTATCTAGTCTAAACTGACAACTTTCCTGGGGGAAGGGGCTCGAGCCCCTGATCCCCATCTTGGATACGTGCTATTATCAATAACAGGGTTACAGGACATTCTCTATCTTTCCTTGATAATTATTTCTCTCCTTAAATTATCCTCACATTATTTTATTTCACACCCCTAAGCCCCTCCCTTGGATATGTGCCTGACAGGCATCTATTAAGATATTGGAAATAAGTTCATTGATTTTGATATCTGCAAAGAGCGAACCTGCATCTACCGATTGAGGAGCAGCAAATCCTAAAAAGCGTTCTTTTACCTGCCCGTGATACAAATATCTGTCTTGTTCCTTTCTCGCATATGTCTTTTGTTTCATCTGACATCAGTGCGAATACTCTCGCCTCTTCCACTTTCTGGCTTATTTTGCTGAGAATACGTGTTGAGAATTAGTGTTGTCACTAACGATCCACTAGAATAATTTTTCCGTAATACGGATGTTGTTTTGTGGTCCTGAGAATGATCGTGATGTTTTAAAACCATCTACATTCAACGCTTTTTTTTCCAGTTCTTAAAACTGGTTAAAATTTAATTTAATCGCGACGATTACAGAACATAAATGAATGAGAAATCTGGAATCTTGAACAAAAGTCACACACACACACACATATATAGCTAGCAAAACAACATTATTTTTTGTTACAGTCATGTTGGTATTAAAAACAGGAAAAGTGATATCATGCAGAACACACCACTTAGAAAAGGTGAAAATTGTCATACTCTTATAAATGAACTCTCTTATTATAAGATATTTCATTAACGTCAGTTTGGGAGAGGAAGGGGGGCGAAGTGTCTGATTGGATGGCGCTTGCCTCCATGCCCCCCCCTCTGGCGTGGTCACTGCTTCTACCCCCCTTCATTCATTCATTCATTGTTTTCTGCCTAATTGGCAGGTTTTTCACTGCAATCTCCAGCTTTCCCTGTTCTCTGCCTTACGCTTCGTAATAGCATACGACCCAGTTCATTTAATATCATCCATAAGCTGATATCTCTTTCTTCCACGGACTTTTCTTCCTTCAACCATTCCCTCCAAGGCATCTCTTAGCAGGCAGTTCCTTCTTAGACAGTGTCCTAACCAGTTTCTTTTCCTCTTCTTGATGGTCTCCAGTATTGATCTTTTTTCACCAACTCTTTTCAGTACGGCTTCGTTTCTTACCTTGTCCGTCCATTTTACACGCTCCATTTTTCGCCATGTCCACATTTCAAAAGCTTCGAGTCGTTTCTCTTCATTTCTTCTCAATGTCCAGGTTTCTGCACCATATATTGCTACACTCCACACAAAACATTTCACTAATCTCTTCCTTAGACCTATGTCCATGGGTCCACAAAAAACATTTTTTCCTCTATTGAAAGCTTCTTTTGCTATTGCGATTCTCATTTTCACTTCTTGGTTGCAGCTCATGTCACTGCTTATAGTGCATCTTATAGTTACTAATTTGGGAGGAAACTATATTTATAATTCATGTAATATTCCAATTCCTCGATAGTACTTCCTGGAACTTACCTCTCACTGGAAATTTTTGAAATATCTTGCTGAAGGTTCCGGCCATGATATGGGTAGTTATTTTGTTTGTTCTTTTATTTACTTTCCCTAAACATGATTCATCATCGTCGGTCAACCTAAACGTGTTCTGTTAGCGGACAGTTCATGAAGCGAACAGGGCATTGAGCGGACAGAACTTGATTGATATGTTATGTAGTGAACTAATCAGTTAGACAATCTAAACCTCCCGCCCCACGCGCTACTGGCAGGCAGCAACCAGTTCGTGGAGCGGACACGTGTTCATTGACCTCCCCCGCCCCTCGGGAAGCTTCATACTTCCTGTCCTGTCTCCTGTGAGCTTATTTAATTTTTATGCGATTAACCTAGCTGTTCTTTCATGTTAAGTAAGTCCCGAAATATAAGAATATGGAGATCGTAGAGACCAGGAAAGGGACACCGTAGATTTTATAACTGATTAGTTCACTAGATAACAGTGGCGTCTCGTCCCTTGGGGCTTCCGGGGCTTAGCCCCTAAAGAAAAACGGACGTGTTGACGTAATTTTTTAATCACCATAATACATAACTATCACACAATCTTTTAAAAGGCTATTTTTACCGACGTAAGTCATCGTCAGCAGCAACTGATACGACAGCGCTCCTAGCGGCATTGTTGTCAGTTATCATCTCGGGGCTCGTCGCAGAGGAAGGCGTGGTCTACGCTACACGCTACAGTGAAGGTCACGTGCTAGCAGAAAGAGCGAAGGGAGGGGTGCAGTGGGTTTGGATGTTGATTCGGGGCTACTTCCGTGGCGTCGCGTTCGTTCGATCCCGCGTGTTGTAGTGTAGCGTTGTGGTGGCTTTTATTCGCTATGAACAAAGTGGATTTCTTGTTGGCAACACCATTTCAGACATTGAGTGACCAAGAAAAACTTGTTGTTAAACAATTAGGTTTAGAGGGCTTCAATGAAAAAATAATTAAAAAATTAATAAAAAAAATAATTACAAAATTTCCTGAGCAGAACCAACGTTAGTAGAAAGGTACGTTTCACAGTAAAACCTGTTTCTTTCGTAATTCATTTGAATGGTCATTATATTTTAAATTCTTTAAAAAAATAAGTCCAATTTTGTAGATTGAAGAAGATAAATACCTGTTTTTTGTAATTCATATGAATTGTTATTACCTTTTAAATACTTTCTTTAAAAAATAAGTCCAGTTTTGTAGTCTAGAAGAAGAAAAATACCTATTTTTTTGTAATTCATTTGAATTGTCATTAGCCTATATTTTAAATTCTTAAAAAAATAAGCCCCGGCCAAATTTAAGGCCACGAGACGCCACTGCTAGATAATATGTCAATCAAGCTGTGTCCGCTCCATGCTCTGTTCGCTCCATGAACTGTCCGCTAACAGGACAGCTCCAACCTAAAGGGGTAGGAAAGTGACGTAGAAGAATTTTTTTTTTTAAAAGAAAATCTATTATGCAGTGGTGTGCAGAGTAATTGTTGACCCGGGTTCGACACGCTGTTGAGGCACATTGTAGGTTGGATCCCACTTTAAATTATAGGTCGAGTCCCGAGTAGCCTATCTATGCATAAAGTAGACTTAAAACTCAAAATCGATACTGTTAAAAAAAGAATAAAACTATGATTATCTTACAGCCGGTGTCACAACTACTTCCAAATTTAGCGCTTCAGATAAACTGCGTTATCGCGAAGAAGGTTTTTTTTTTTTTTGGAATGTTTCATCATATCTAAATAGGAATTCAAATATTAAATCGGCGTCGTTATTTACTTTGTCTTCTCACCTCGTTGGCGACATTGACACAGCCAATAGAAAATATCGTTATTTCTGTATTCTATCATTCGCTGGGAATAATACGGGCAATCCCGAATACTCTCTACAAAAATATCCCATTTGCATATATTGCATTATAACATAACATTATTCATTCAGTTAATGTCTAAAATTAACATGCATATCGAAACAAATTTAAAACCAAATTGTGAATTACTATCAAAACGTTTGCCAGAGTTTTTCACAAATTCATTTTATGCTCAGATAGGCTAATCGAGACTGGACCTACTGCTCAAAGTGGGATCGAAACTACAGTGTAACGTGCTTCCCCGGGAATCGAAGCAAGATCCTCTTGATTTTAAAGGGAACGGCCTTAGGAGGCCCTTTACTACAGGACGTGAAAAAAACAAAAATTGGCGGGGACCACGTCATCCACTTATGCAGTTGCAAGTTGAAAACAAAACTGTGAAAAATCAACATTTATTTCTGAGGACTAAAACCTCCTTAGCTTGTTAATAACTAAAGCTGCAGTTCTAAAGGAACACTCAGCACATATAAGAACAAAACACCGCCCAACAGAGAATTATACTGACTGTAGAACCAGACGCCAGAGCCTCGTTGGCATGCAAGAGCAGTGTGCGAATTAAGCTTTTTGCTTTGGGGTGGATGCCCACTAAGTGCTGCATTTGTGATTTCATTTCAGGGAGGGATAGATTTTTTGGGTATGCAAATTTGTATGTTACTTGTTAGTGGTTACTCCAGTTAATATACCAGGTGTATAAGCTTAAATCTGCTGTTTGCTCATAGATGGCGTTAGTGAGCGTATGAAGCTACCATGAGCACGCCATACCTGGTGTTTTTATGAGTTGGACATCTGCCAACACAAATCAGTGCACATCGTTAGCAGGTGCAGACAACAACAGACAGTGTTCCTGTGGTAAGCATGTCTAGTTTTGTGCCAGAAAAAGAGCATATGCGGGAAGCTCTGCTTTTCTGCTTCCATTTGAAGAAATCGGCTGTCGAATCGCATTGAATGCTTGTGGAGGCCTATGGTGACAGTGCTGTATCGGAAACAACGTGCAGGGATTGGTTTCGTCGGTTCAAAGACGGCAATTTTGACCTGAGCGACAAGAAGCGTGAAAATCGGCCCAGGAAGGTTGAGGACCATCAATTGCAGGCTCTTTTGGACGAGGACGATACCCAAACGCAAAAGATGCTTGCCGAGCAATTGGGTGTTACTCAAGCAGCCATTTCCATGCGTCTACGTGCCATGGGAAAGGTTCAAAAGATCGGAAAATGGGTGCCGCATGAATTGACCGATCGGCAGCTGGAGAGACGGCAAAACACATGCGAAATCTTGCTTGCCAGACAAAAAAGAAAGTCTTTCCTGCATCGGATTGTGACTGGTGATTAAAAGTGGATATATTTCGAGAATCCTAAACGCAAGAAATCGTGGGTTGATCCCGGCCAACCATCAACATCTTCCTCGAGACCAAATCGCTTCGGCCGGAAGACGATGCTGTGTGTTTGGTGGGATCAACAGGGCATCGTCTACTTTGAGCTGTTGAAACCTGGTGAAACTGTCACTGCCCACCGCTACCACCAACAACTGATCAAATTGCACCGTGCTCTGTGTGACAAAAGACCGGATTATCAAGAAAGACATGACAAGCTGATTTTCCTCCACGACAACGCCCCATCACACACGTCAAGACTGGTCCAAAACTACTTGGAGACACGCAACTGGGAGGTGCTACCCCATCCCGCCTATTCACCAGACCTGGCCCCTTCCGACTACCATCTGTTTTCGTCGATGGGCCACGCCCTCGCTGAGCAGCACTTCGATTCGTATGCAGACGTCCGAAAATGGCTTGATGAGTGGTTTGCCTCGAAAGAGAAGGACTTTTTTTGGCGTGGTATCCACAAATTGCCCGAGAGATGGGCAAAATGTGTAGCTCGCGAGGGCAAGTACTTTGAATAAATTTCTTGTTGCTTTCTATGAACAAACCATGTGTTTTTCTGACTACAAAACAGCAGATTTAAGCTTATACACCTGGTATACTGGTACTCTACTATTGCTTCCCAATTCTAGGAACCTAGAACATTTAACATTATGATAACATTCACACATAATCTAGAAATCTCACAAAGCCCAAACCAATACACAGAAAGATCAATTGTAGTAGCAACACGGGAAACTTGACCACCAATATACATGTATATTGCTCGTTCAATTCAATGGCGGCGTGCGGCGAGAAATGTCATCTACCTCCAACGAATGAAGATGACGAAATCAACCCCAATTGTCATGGCATCAGAATTGAATTATTTTACGTTGTTTTCCTTGCACTAATCACGACGGTGGGTGTGAATGGTGATAAGATGGATGAAGGGACAGTCACAAACCCATATGGACGAAACAACGCATCATGCAGAGGATTTTCCTGTATGCGTCCAGGCCCCAGAATCTAGTTAGCCTGCAGTGTCCGGCTTCCCCGATGGCACAGTGGTAGCGTCGTCGCCTTGTAATCAAGGGGTCTTGGGCTCGATATTCGGTGGAGGTACACAGTGGTTTGGATCCCACTTTAAACTGTAGGTCCAGTCCCGATTAGCCTTACTGTGCATAAAATGGACTTAAAACACCAAATCAACCAACCAACCTGCAGTTACCGGGTTGTACTACAGAGAGGTTGATTTTAGGGTACTTTTACCGAAGATTACCTCGTCGTGTTTGGAATGTTGTTTTACGTATTTGACATATTCTTGTTGAATGTGACGATTTTGCTTATGATTTCCCAAACGCTTGTCATGCCTGTTAGGAGATGACAACGTTGTTTTATCAAATGGAGGGTTTGCTGCGAGAAGGAGGTAGCTCCAATTTCATAAATTATAGGTAAAGTGAAAAAAACAAACAAAGAAAAACGTTTAGATATCTGAAATGGAGAGTTATTTGAACAGAAGTGGCTTCAATATATTCTGCAAGTCTTCCTTCAGAATGGGGACAATATCTTCACCCAAAACATATGTTCTGGATGGCCTGGCACATGTTTTCTTGGTGGTGCTACCTCTTTGTTGCAACAAAACGGATGATCTGCTGTTTTCTAGGAAAAAGATTGGGGCAAACAAGTGATACCATGTGTAATGTTGTATTGGAAATATAGGGTGTCTCACGAACGGCGCAACTGGGAATTAAGAGTGGCGTTACTTTGTAACCGAAACCTGTACATACATAAGTCATACACCAAATGTTAGCCCTGTCCAAGTAGATATTTTTAAACATACAAACAACAAACGATGTGCAGTGTTGTTCATTCAGTTTTGCCAAATGTAAGTGAAAGTGTAAATTTATTTTTCCACAAAGCATGGAAAATTGACAAAAGTGTTAGAGTAGGTAAGTAACACTTTTGTCACCATAATTTTCATTTTCTTTTTTTCCTGTTTCCAGAATTTCCATGTCATAGACCATCACTAAACACACCTTTTGTTGCCTTCAAACATCAACAGTGTTGCCACTGTACCTCATATTTTTTTTAAAACACCCATTTGGACCGGTACGCCTTTACGAGGCATTTCAGGATTGGCTATACGCGAAAACGATCGGTTTTCTTCTCTGAACTATAGATGGCGAAATAGTCCACCTACCCAAGGTGGAAATTGACGTCCAAATTTCCGTACGAATGTTTGACATGCAATTTTCCATTCTTTGTGGAAAAATAAATTTACACTTTCACTTACATTTGGCAACACTGCATGAACAACACTAGTAGTGTGATTTGTGATATTACTGGGGCGATAAATGATGAGCCCCCCTCAGGCAGATTTGGCTACACTTCAAACTAACTCAAGATGTGCATATGAGCTTATTGCTCAAGTGTGGTACTCTGTCTAATCCAAGATTTTTGTAAAAATGCCCTCGGGAATTTCCCGTGAAATGATGAGGCCCCTCAGATTGATTTGCCTACACTTACAAAAGCCACATCTGTGAGATTGTTGTCCATAAGCTTGTCAAAAATATGCCCCACTTGTTATTGTTTTTGCTACACTTAAAACTAAGCCAAAAAGCCACCCACATACACCCACACCCACCCACATACACACACACACACCCACACCCACCCACACCCACACATGTTTACTTCTGGTTTATTTCTATTGCATCATGTTGTGCAACAAATTATTATCCAATATTATGCAACAAATTATAAGGCAAGAGCTCTTGCATCATGTTGTGCAACAAATTATTACCCAATATTATGCAACAAATTATGATGCAAGAGCTTTTGCATTACATATCAGTTAGTATTGTGAGAGTGGCTGAGGAGTACAGATGTGTTGTTGCAGTGCTCCTCATATTTTTTTTAAAAAAAAACACAAAAATATAGCAGATTTGTATAAATTGAATTATAGGTTTGTTTGATTTAATATACAGAATTTTCTAATATATTGAACAAAGGGTTTATATCTGCCCCAGTTTGTTATACATGACACATGGTATTAGGTCATTGCCTTTCTAGGACATGCCTGTGTAGACATGTCTTTGTGCTAGGGCAGTGCTTCTGTAGATTAATACTTATTCTACCTTTGTGCATGTAGGCTATTAGCTTTACAACCTGTCATAGTTTTATTAAGTATAGAGTTTTGATTTGAACCCCAAGAAATTTTATATAATAAACCAACAACAAAAATACCAAAGCCAAAAATATTAAGACACTAAGTATACACACTAGGTATACTAAGCACACTGCTGAACCCAATTGATATTTTGTATTAAGCATAGAATTTTGATTTGGACCTCAAGAAATTTTATATAATAAACCAACAACAAAAATGCCAAATCAAAAATATTGTAATCAAAGCAATAAGAATATATCCAGCCCCAATTGGGCTAGGCACCGGCATAATTGTGATCCAGACAAATGCAGAACTCCCACAAAAATATGCCCAAAATGCCATAGAAAATATAGCATGGAATACTTCACATATAAACATAAGGGTACTTGTTCTGCACAGTCATCAACATTGCCCCCACAACCATCTTCATCTGGTCTGAAAAGGAAGTTTGAAACACCTGTTAATGCTAGACCGGCAAAGCAGCCACGCTATGAACCCATCCATAGCAGTTTTGCTGGCCAACTTAGGGATTCCCGGTTTGTATCAGAGCAAAAATGTGGTATTAAGAATTTTTTGAACAGTATAAATCCTAATGTGCAGGCAATTCTAAATGCACAAAATGGCTCTTATAAGCTGTCCCTCAAATTGTTTACACAATATAAGAAACCAAATGGCACAAAATTTACACAGCCCCACATAACAGAAACTGTAGCTGTATATTCAAATGCAAATTTAGACAAAATAATAAGCAGTTTGATAGAGCAATTGAATATTAAACATTCTGAATTTGCTGCAAAAGAGTCAGGATGGAGCCTATGCGGAACTCCACACAAGCTCTATGTTAATATTTCTGAATTTAGCCCACTACAAGGATCTACATATGTGCCATTACCTGCCAATATTAAAAACAAAAGAGCCGTGGTTAACATAAAAAATAATGATGAGAAATGCTTTCTGTGGTGTATTTTAGCTGCTTTGTTTCCAGTTTTAGATCATCCTGAGAGAATAAGTTATTATAAACAACATGAACACAATTTTGATGAAGCAATGGAAGTCTTAGAATATCCAATGTCTGTTCAGAATATTGATAAATTTGAAAAAAAAGGCCAGGGATATCAATGGTAAACAATTATCTATTAACGTATTTATTTGTTCTACTGGCCGTGGCAATTGCTTGATAGATCCTCTCAGAATCAGTACACTTGATGATGATTCTGCTGTTCCGATTGATCTGCTCTTAATTGAAAAGGATGGCACACACTATTACACTCTGATACACAGTCTTGAAGCTTTAGTCAGAAAACAACAAGGCAAATCCAATACAATATTCAAGTTGTGCAGAAGATGTTTGACTGTATTTGATGGTAGAAAAATGATGAATGATGTTTGTGAACAGAATGCAGAAATTGCTAAAAACAAGTTAATTGAACATTTAAAATACTGTGGCAACCATAAACCTGTTCATATGGTGATGCCTAAGGCAAGTGAAAATGCCAAATTCAAAAAAATTGAAGCCTTGTTGGAACACCCAGCATATATAGTCTGTGATTTTGAATCAAACCTCAAACCCCTTGCATTCTGCAGCCCAGATCCTGAGGAATCTTCAATTACATCATACCAGTTACATGAACCTTCTAGTTTTTATTATGTTGTTGTACAGGATGGTGTTGTTAGTGAAGAATATTTATACATGGGACCAGATGCCATCAAAGAATTTGCACATAGAATAGAAAATGAATGCCATAACATAGCATCTAATATCTTATTAAAATCAAAACCCATGTTGCCTTTAACAGAGGATCAGATTGAAGATTTCAACAATGCAGAAAAATGCCCGGTATGTGATTCTGAATTTTCAGATACAAATATCAAGGTGAAACACCATTCTCATACAGATGATAAATTCAAAATGGCCCTGTGTAATAGCTGTAATATTAAGATCCAGAGACCAAAATTTGTCCCCATGTTTTGCCATGGTGCATCCAATTATGATTTTCATCATTTGATCAGGTACGAGGGGTTTGACAAGCAGAATTTAAATATTTTAGCAGAAAATAATGAGAAATATATAGCTATTAGCAAAATAATTAAAGTTAATGGTGTTCCCATTCACTTAAGATTTCTTGATTCCTACAGAATTCTGTCTGCTAGCCTGGTTACACTGGCCAGTCAATTATCTGATGACCAATTCAAAATCACATGTGCTTTGTTTCCAAATCAGGACCTGAAATTAATTAGGCGGAAGGGTGTATATCCATATGACTATGTTACAGATTTTTCTAAATTTGATGAGTGTTCTCTGCCACCACAACAAGCATTTTACAGCAAACTCAGAGGATCTGGAATCACTGATGAAGATTATCACCATGCCCAGTTGATGTGGAACAATTTAAAATGCCAGACATTTGGTGATTATCACAAGGCATATTTAAAACTTGATGTGGCTCTCTTAGCCGATATACTGCAGGCATTCAGAAAATCTTCCATGCAAAATTATAAACTGGATCCAATGTATTTTTATAGTGCACCAGGCCTAGCATGGTCTGCAATGTTTTTGAACACTAAAATGCAATTGGATCTGATCCAGGATCAGGACATGTATCTGTTTATGGAGCAATGTATAAGAGGAGGCATGGTGCAATGTTCTCAGAGATATGCCAGAGCAAATAACAAGTATATTCCCAATTATGATCCAGCACTGCCATCAAATTATATACTGTATGTAGATGCCAACAGCCTGTATGGCTATGCTATGATGGATAAATTGCCATATGCAGGGCTTGAGTGGGTTGAAGATTTCAATATTGAAGATGTTAAGGATTTTGATGTCAGTAACTATGGCCTGTTCTTAGAGGTTGATCTGACAATTCCAGATAATTTACACAAGAAATTTTCTGATCTGCCCCCAATTCCTGAAGTTAAGTGTTCACCTGGCTCTAAACAGAAGAAGCTCATGATGACTCTAGAGCCAAAACAGGGTTATGTCATATATTACAAAAACCTCCAGTTCCTGATGCATCATGGTGTTCAAGTGACCAAAGTTGGAAAAGTTTTGAGGTTCAGGCACTCAAGATGGTTGAAGCCATATATTGATACAAACACAGAGCTTCGAACATCTGCAATGAGCCAATTTGATAAAACTTTGTTTAAATTGATGGTCAATTCAGTGTATGGCAAAACCATAGAAAATGTTAGAAAACATACTGATGTTAAAATAATTACTGACCCCAGCCGGAGCAAAAAATTGATAGCAAAGCCTAATTTCAATTATAGAAGAATTTATGATGAAAATATGGCACTCTTCAACATGAAAAAAACAAGGATTAAGTTTGATAAGCCTATTTATGTAGGGGCTGTGATATTAGAATTGGCCAAATTACACATGTTAAAGCTCTATTATGATGTGCTCAAGCCTTTTTATGTTGATCGTGTAAAACTGATGTACATGGACACAGATAGTTTTATTCTTGATATTCAGACTGAAGATGTTTATCAAGATATGCCACAGCCTGCATTGCTTGAATATTTTGATACCAGTGAACATACAAAGATTCAACCCCACAACAAAAAGGTGCCTGGCAAGTTAAAAGATGAGACACTTGGTGATGTTATTGTGGCATTTGCTGGGTTAAGAGCCAAGATGTATAGTTTTGAAACATGTAGTGGTGCTGTTGCCAAAAAAGCCAAGGGCATTGGCAGAGTAACTGTTGACAAAGAGCTCCAATTTAAAGATTATGAAGATTGTCTCAAATCATGTAGCACAATCAGAACATCAGAATGCAGAATTCAGAGTGTGGATCACTTGTTGACTACAAATGTTGTAAGAAAAGTGGCTCTGGACCCACATGATGATAAGAGATGTATTTTGTCATGTGGCATACATACTCTACCATGGGGTCATTGTGATTTGAAAAATGGTAATCAATGCCCAATTACAGAGCATGATTTGAAATAAATAAACATGCCTATGAACTTATTTGGATTCAAAAAACAGGCTATTATGGACCTGCCAACACCAGCACCCTCTTCTGATATACAATCTGTGATATCTAAACTAAGTGGTTTGTTAATTATTCATCTGAACAGCATACTTACAGATGTTGATGATGAAACAGGTAAAACATTGTACATATTTAACAATAATTTAAATCATTACCTATTACCTGTAGGTGGTCAATTACAATTTATTACAACCCCCGAGGGTAATGTCAAGGTTTCAATAGGGAGAAATATTTACAGGATAAAGCACTCAAACATGGTTTCTGGCACTGTATATACGGTTTCTGCTGGTGATTGCTTATATATTGAGGTCCCTGGATCCTATGACAAGCTTATACCTTGTTTTATAGAATTAAAAATTAGATATTCAATAATAAATAACCACTAAAACAAAAATGCCTAATGATATATTTGGCCATACAAGGCATGAAGATCACAGTGATGAGATTCTGATGCTTGATGTCAGAGTCAAAAAATTAAGAAGTGATTTACAAGCTTTACAAACCACACTCAATGCCAGTCTTCAACTAGAAATTACAAATTTACAATCACAATGCATGGACCCTCTTCTTAAAATTGATTCTGAACTCAAATTGCTGCTTCAGAAATATACTGACCTGGCCACATTGGATAATTTTCAAAGTTTAGAGGAGGCTGTAGCAGCTCTTCAAGCCAAATTTAAGACCCAGGCCACCAACTCTGAGCAATTGAAACAACAATTGGAAGAGCAAATAAATAATGTCCAGACACAGCTCCAAACAATTGTCAAAAGCATAAAATCACAAGAAGATTTTGATCTAGTGATTTCCACTCTAAGAGAACAGATTCAATCACTGGAGATTCCTAATCTGGACCCCTTGAACAATGCCATATCCGAGGTTAAAGAAAAAATTGAGACACTTGAAAATTTTATGAACAACTTGCCATCTTCTGATGCTTTGAGTGCAATAACTCGGAGTGTTGCCAACATTAAGCTGCAACTTGAAACATATGAAGATTTTGGAAAAATTCAAAGTACCATAACCCATCTTGAGTGTACAATAGCAGCAGTGCAAAGTGATTTGACAAATGTACAAGAATCTCTAGAATCCCGCCTGCCTGGTATTGTAGATACCCTTGTCAGTGTCCAGCAACAGATCACAAAACTTGAAAACCTCAACACTGAATCTGAGCTATCTCATTTTCATCACTTGATCGATGATATCCAAACAAAGCTTGAAATTTTACAACAATCAACACCCACTCAGGCAGACAAAACCCTGCTCCAAGAAGCTATGTGTTGTGTGGTTGATGCTTCTGAATTAAATGATGTGAAATTGGCACGTGAATCTTTGCAGAATACTGTATCAAATCTGCCTACATCACACGAACTTAAAAATATTAAGAGAGCTGTGAATCGCATATTGAAATCAGAAGATATCAAGAATATCCAGACAGAGATCAAACAACTTACTCAGACAGTAGCCACTCTACCAACTAATCAATATATTAATGAACTGCATGCCCTGTTTGAGGATATCAGAAGACAAGTCCATGATCTTACTGCTCAAAATTCAAAATTGGCAGTTGTTGAAAATTTACAGCAAATTGTAGCTAATATCAAGCAACAGCTAGGGACCATGGAATCCAATCAAGCAAATGCTCTGTCTGTTTTTGCCACCCAGCTTCAAGAGATTGTGCAACAATACAAGAAACTTGTTGTGGACATAAAGATCAAGCCAGGCCATGATGATGTTGTTAGGACTATCAATGAGCACCTTGAATCTGTAACAAGTAGATTGCTTACAGCAGAAAAAGAAATAACTGGCATAATCGAGAATCCTAAACATACAGTAATTCTTGAATTGTACAGTATCCCCAACAAAGAATATGATTCACCATTTACACCAGGTGGCAAAATATATATGCTGTCCCCTGCACAATTTTATTACCAGTTTTTTGTTGGGGGCACACTTAGACCAATCAAGATCAAATATTGGCTTCAACCACAGGCACACCACTACCCTACCTTATCAATAACAAATTCTGACAACAAACCAAAAATCACCAGTGTAGAGTTAGAGGATTTTACAGATCCCAATACATTAGAAACATCTTATGCTGAAGATGATGGCTCTCTGGAATTTTATATACAAATAGGAGACAAACTGTATTTAGAAAATCCTGTAGTATCAGCTGCTGAACACCCTATAGTTGCAATATTCTTGTTTACATATTATGTCTAGACAAATTATTGTTGATGAATTACACAGACAAGCCAGACATAATTATAAGAGACTGCCAGTAGTTACAAAAGGCATAGATGATTTATGGCAGTGTGACTTGGTTGAGATGCCAAGTGGACAGCTGAAAAACTTAGACAAGATGAACAAGGGCTACAAGTATCTACTCACTGTCATAGACACATTTTCAAAATTTTCCTGGGCTGTGCCACTCAAATCCAAGACTGGAAAATGTGTTACAGAAGCCTTCAGGACAATCATCAATCAGAGTGGAAGATCTCCGCGCTATTTGCAAACAGATAATGGCAAAGAATTCTATAATTCTGTGTTCCAACAGTTTATTAAAAGCCAGTCAATACAACATTACTCGAGTTACAGTGATCTCAAGGCCTCAATTGTAGAAAGATTCAACAAAACCCTAAAAAATCATATGTATAAACAATTTACCCTCCAAGGTAATTATAAATGGCTTAATATTCTTCCAGAACTTCTACATAAATATAACAACTCTGTCCATTCCACAATCAACATGAAACCCTCTGAGGTAACTTCATCTGATGAGCAAAAATTGATCAGTACTGTTTATTATCCTAGATACCAGCCAACAACAAGAAAAGCCAAATACAAGGTTGGTGATCAAGTAAGAATCAGCAAATATAAGCACTTATTCAAAAGAGGCTTTACAAGAAACTGGAGCACTGAATTATTTACAGTGGTTCAAGTTAAACCTGGGACCCGATACACATATATAATAAAAGATCACCGAGGAGAAATTCTCAAAGGCAGGTTTTATGAAGAAGAACTCAGCAAAACTAAGCTGCCTGACACATATCTCATAGAAAAAATCATCCGCAGAAAAGGCAACAAGTTACTTGTCAAATGGCTAGGACTCCCAGTACACAGCTGGATCGATGCAGACAAAGTGATACTATGAACACCTGGGATGTTATAAAGAGGCTGCCAGAACCTGAACAGCAGATTAAGAGAAATGGCAAGTTGCTGCCTGATAATATTAGATGTCTTATTGTTGGGCCATCGGCTTGTGGTAAAACTACACTAATGATTGATAATTTTTTAGTGGCACCCATCTGGTTAGATTGGAAAAACAGGCACTTGTATGTCTTCTCTAAGAGCTTGGAACAATTAAAATATCAGCAGCTGATGAAGCTATATGATGGACTGGATATAGCCACTTTTGAATCAGATGTTAAGCCACTCCATTAATGTCTCGATAATTCAAAACAAGGTTAGAAATTTCTTTACACAGGGCCGACACAAAAACATAGATTGCTTCTACCTGGCACAGACTTTTTCTAAAATACCGAAGCAGCTGATCCGAGACAACAGCAATTTTATATGTGTGTTTCATCAAGATCATACCAACCTCAAACACATACATGATGAATATGTAGGTGGGGACTTGAGCTACAATGATTTTTCCAAGTTTTGCAGTAGGTGCTGGAACCAGGACAGTTATGGGTTTGTCACAATTGATATGACAAGGAAACCCAATAGTGGTAAATATAGAAATAAAATCAACAATTTTCTAGACATTGAAACATATATAAATAACCATGAAAAGGCCAATCATTGATGATCTTAAATTAAGAGATTATCTTGTAAAAAGATTTAAGGGATGGAAATCAGAGAACCGAGGAATCTATGAAAAACACAAGCAAACAGAACAGCCTATTATTGATGCTATTAGTGAATTAGGTAAAAATATCAAAACTGTTACAGAGCAAAATCAAAATTTGATTACAGAGCTTGTACCTGTAGCTGCTAGGAACATATTAGATTATCCAATCACCCCACTTTCTAGTATTCATACACCTAGTCCTGTTGCTCCTCGAAGAATTGAAGCTACTCAGGATCCTATTGAATTGGGTCTTCTTGCTCAAAAATATTTAAGCACACCTAAAGACAACAAAGATGAGGTCTTTGGCTTATATGCTGACACAGAGCGTGATGGTAGCATCATACATAGAATTGGCAATTTCAGAGTAACATTTATGGCAGATGATCTAATTGTATATTCAGAATCTCATCTTGGAGAAAAAGGTGCTTTTGTTAAATATCCTGGAACACCTGGATTGTGGGAACTGATGACTAGGAAGAGACCTGGCAGCTATACAGATCAAGATTATGAGCATTACAAAGAAATATTAATAAAATCAAATGCTCTATACCAGAACAATGATCCCACACAAAAAAGAGTGAAGTCTAGCAGTGGGGCAAAATACAACAACTTAATCAAGCCCATATGGTCACAGATCAAGACAGGTAGTGGAATCAAACAATACAACACCCTGCCTAAAGAATTTGTGTGGGTTGATGATGTCAGGAAACTTGTAGATAGGTTGCTGGTGATAGCTGGGGAGGAAAATGCTGGCAACCACAATTTTTACAATGAAAAGGTTGGAATTATGGACATGATAAGCACAAAATTGTCTAATTTTATAGTGAATGACACTAAGGGCATTGGATATCTTATAAAAATTATTAATACTCTACCCCCCAAATTTTGGAATATCTCTGAGGGCCGGGGGCTGGTTAATGACATCATAAACAAGCTGCCATTTGAATTACACATTCCAGGCTATCAGTATTGTGGTCCCGGTACAAAATTGGACCATAGATTAAACAGAGGTGATCCTGGTGTTAATCCCCTAGATGCTGCTTGTAGAGACCATGACATAGCATACAACACACATTCTGATCTTGACAAGAGACATGTTGCAGACAAAAAATTAGAAGAGGCTGCATTTGGTAGATTTGTAAGCAAAGATGCTTTTAAGTGAAAGAATAGCAGCATTGGGGACCACCATAGCTATGAACACCAAACAAAAACTGGGGTGGGGGTTGTGAATATGTATATAATAAACCTAGGATGAAGGCCAAGGGTGTTATGTATCAGATACCTTATGCAGGTCTTAAATCTCTTAAAACTATTGATAGTCTTTTAACCAAAAAGCAGCGCAAGAACAAAAATTCTTGTCTTGCCAAGGGCCATGGTATGAAATTGTTGCTTAGCACCCCCCAATTAAAAAAAATTACAGCAATCTAGAAAAAAATCACATGTGGGTGGATTTATATTTACTATCCCGGCTATCTTAGCAGCACTTGGGGCTGTGGGGAGCTTGGCTGGGGGATCAGCTGCTATAGCAAAAACAGTAATAGATGCCAAGAAGAATAAGGCAGAATTAGATGAAATGAAGCGCCATAATCTGGCTATGAAAAAACAAGGCAAAGGTGTTAAGAGAGCCATGAATATGTTTAAAAAAACAAGAGCCGCTCACAAACCAAGATATTGAAGCTTTAATCAAGCCACTGGGCATCAAAAATTTTAGAGGTGTGTACATGTCTGATTCTTTACCAGAAGAACCACTCAACAAAGAGTGTGGCATAGTTAATTTGGATAAGTGCAAAAATCAGGGCACTCACTGGATCTGTTATCTTAAATATTTAAAAAATGAGGCATTTGTGTTTGATTCATTTGGAGGTATTCCATCTGAAAATTTAGTAAAATATCTAAAATCAGCTAATCTTTATTACAATAATGCCCGTGTTCAAAATTTCAAAGATGTTAATTGTGGACATTTGTGTTTATCTGTTCTTAGATATCTGTCTCAAATAAATAAACCATCAATTGAAAATTTTCAAAAAGCCCTGTGGTATCTGAAACATCATGGGGGTATTCCATCTCACCAGCCAAAATTCAATATTGAAACTTAGATTACATGATGATATAGTGTATCCCAAAACAATAGCTCTCAGAGCATTTTATGGCATGTACTTGATCCCTAATATTACACACCACAACAACACAATTGCAGTAGGGGATCAAAAAATTGTCATCACTCCAGGGCAGTATAATCTGTCTACTCTAAATGCTCAGTTACCTAGAGGTATAGTGTTAACTCAAAATTCTGTCACTCACAGAGTAGAGATTGTATCTGCTACAGAAACAGTGGATCTGGGTACTATAGGAGAGCTGTTAGGCTTTGAGAACAACACAAAACTTGAACCGGCCATTAAACACACTGCTATTAATATACCTAAATTCTTAGCCATAGAGACTCTGAATATTCACTGTAATGTGGCCGAGGGTATGATCACCAAATCAAATGGCATAGGCACTCACAAACAAACTGGCATCATTGCAACATTCAAACCTAACTCTGAATTTATGGAGCCCATCATCTACACTCCATCACCAACATTATATTTTCCTGTGTGCCATAATAGAATAGATTATATTGAATTGATGGTCACTAATGAAAAAGAAGAATTAGTTGATTTTACTGGAGCCACAACAACTGCAATCATAGAGATTAATATTTAAATAAAAATACATACAAAAAAAATGGAAAATATTGAGAGTTATGAGCTACAATCATTCCCCCCAAACAGGAGGACCTTTGCAAATTTAAATCAACCCAACACAGAGATTGAGGTTGATCTTGATGTAGGGGATGGCTTTATACACCCCCACAGAGCAGATCTATACATCAAATTTGATGTTGTAAAGCTCGATGGTACAGATTATCCGGCAAATTCAAATATAAGATTGGTGGACAATTTTGTGCCACATCTGTTCTCTGAAATTGAGATCAGAAAACATGGTGTTGTTATAAACAGAGTGGATTACCCTGGCATTACCTCTACAGCTTTGGCCACACTAAAATTATCCAAAACCGAGGCTTCTTACTACAAAATAGGTGGATTTGAGGCTGGTGATAAGATATTATCTAAAAGCCACATAGTATTGTTCCCCATGCGCCTGTTGCCAGGATTCTTCTCAGATTACAAATATATTATGTGGAAGGGTGGTTTAAGAATTACATTTAGAAGAGCTGCCAATAATAATAATGCTTTGATGAGGTACAGTACATTAAACTCTACAGGGGAAGCTCTGCCTAATACCCTACCTGATGAGGGCAAATGCATTATTCAGACTATGGAGGTAAGAATCCCGGTTGTTGAATATGAGGCCAGTTATGCTCTTAAATACAAAGCAGATATAATAAAAAATCCACAGATTCCTTTACAATTTTATACATATCAATGTGTACAGAAGCCTGCCACTGGTACCTATTATGAGTTTGATGCTACAAATTCATTCTCCAGTATACAATATGACATGCCAGATTTTGTGGTGGTACTGTTTCAGACTGGAAGACACAATAATCAGGAAAAAAATTCAAGTAAATTTGATAGCTGCAACATCAAGAACATATATCTTAAAAATGGCAGAAATGAGGTGTTTCCTAGAGAAAATTATAATTTAGACATGTCCAAGGATGATTTCCTTAAATTATATGAATCATTTACAGCATACAAAAGGGTCACTACTGGCAATACTGACATGTATTACACACCAGATGAATTCAAAGCACAGAGACCCATGTTTGTCATCAACACCTCAAAAAGGAAACAAGTTGTGGTTAATGACAGGAAAAACATTAAAATTATCTGTGAATTCCACGATACACTCCCTGATGACACCATATGTAGTGTTATTCTCATAGGTGAAAAATCATATGTTTATGATGTAAGAAATGAGAGAGTCACAGAGCAATTCTAGAAGGCCTCTGCTTATTACCGGACCGGAAGTAAATATAAGTGGGTGTGGGTGGGTGAGGGTGTGTATGGGTATAGATGTAGCTAATAAGATTACATTTTACAGGGTATTACACTAAAAGCAATAAGCTCATATGAGCATTTTTGGCCTAGTTTTAAGTGTAGCAAAAAAATATCAAGAGGGGCATATTTTTGACAAGCTTATGGACAACAATCTCACAGATGTGGCTTTTGTAAGTGTAGGCAAAACAATCTGAGGGGCCTCATCATTTCACGGGAAATTCCCGAGGGTATTTTTACAAAAATCTTGGATTAGACAGAGTACCACACTTGAGCAATAAGCTCATATGCACATCTTGAGCTAGTTTTAAGTGTAGCCAAATCTGCCTGAGGGGGGCTCATGATTTATCGCCCCAGTAATGTCACAAATCACACTACTAACACTGCACCCCGTTTGTTGTTTCTATGTTTAAAAATATTTACTTGGACAGGGCTAACATTTGGTGTATGACTTATGTATGTACAGGTTTCGGTTACAAAGTATCGCCACTCTTAATTCCCAGTTGCGCCGTTCGTGGGACACCCTGTAGATAAGAATACGGTTGTATAATGAAGTCAGAACAGAAAATAACCCTTCATGTCAACCAACCATACAAGGCATTTCGCGCAAAACACAGGCAGCTCCAAGGAGGTACCCCCTTCTTGCACCAACGAACAAAACAGTCAGCTAGCCACCTCGTGAGTAACGCGAGAACTACCGCTTGGAGCTATACCTTTCTTGCACCAACTGAAAGCGGAGGTTTTATTGCATACGATGAGGTACAGAATACTAAAACCTCCAAAAGTGGAGTTACCTCCTTTTTGCAGCAAACCCTTCAAATGTTTTTAGCTTTTTGTGAAGAGCTGGTTTGTTGCACTCTCTGTGAGGAAGCTGTTAGCTTATCTTTACGTTTTAATGTGTTGCGTTTGTCTTGTGCATGTTCCTTTACAACCTTGCAACTTTAACTTTTCTCAAGGGGCTTTTTACACCACTTGTTTTAACCTTTTTAAGTAAGAATTGTAGGGAAGGGGATATTCCCCCGCGTACATTGAAGGGTGCAAAATGTCCTGATGTGCCGACGCACCCAACAATTTTAACTCAATCAATCAATCGAGGTAAGTCGTGGAAATTATTACAGGATAAGAAAGACTCAAGACAATAATAGCAAACTGGTGTATATAAAAGTTTACACAAAATTTTATTGTTATTGACATTATGACATTTAAGGCAACGCCGTTACGCATCTGAGGGAGGCGTATTTCTTCTCGCTTCTTCTGATCTTCAAGCCTTGGTCGTCTCCGTCGGGACGCTCTTGAAGGCGGTGCTTCCCTTGCGACGGGGGATGGACCAGTACTTCTGGTGCTTCCCGAACACTTGGACGTCCGCCAAGGTTTCTGGCAGGGCTTGGTGGAGCGTCTCTGGGAGAAACGATGCGCTGATGGCACCGAACACCGTCAGGGCTCCTAGGATGGCATAGGGATACCTTATGTCCACCGCCGTCCCCTGAAATCATACGCATTTACGTGTGCTGTTCAATAAAGAATGATCATCACTTTTTATATTCACATAATATCTCACTCTAAAATTTAAATTTACATGAATTGTTAGCTTAACGGGGAGAGTGAAAGTTTGCAATGTATTTTAATGTTGTCGGAATGGCCACCGCTAACAAATAGAAGTCCACTTTAACAAGAGAGTGTGAATTTATCTCCATGTTGCAAGTGGAAGCGGTTTTTAAATTTGATTATTAAGCTGGACACGATGTTTAAAAAATATGATGAATAAATATTTACAGAATACCATGTATTCCTTATGGGGAATCAACTTCAACTTCATGGTTGGTTGGTTGGTTGAATTGGTGTTTTAGGTCCACTTTATGCACAGTAAGGCTAATCGGGACTGGACCTACAGTTTAAAGTGGAATCCGAACCACTTGTGCCTCCACCGGGTATCGAACCCGGGACCCCTTGATTACAAGGCGGCGACGCTACCACTGCGCCATCGGGGAGGCCCAACTTCAACTTCATGTTAGGGCTAATCAAATGGGAGTTTCGACTCTTCCTACTGTAACACCATTAAGCCTTGTTTCCATGATTATCAAAAACTAAATATGCTGACCAAGGCAGTAATTTATTTTATTAAAAACATAAACTAAACCTAACGTTTGAAACAACATAGAGATGATGTACGACTTAAGAGAGAGAGAGAGAGAGAGAGAGAGAGAGAGAGAGAGAGAGAGAGAGAGAGAGAGAGAGAGAGAGAGAGAAATGCAATATTAAAACACACGAGAGAAACAGGACATGAAATAGAGTGGGATGAGGCTAAGCAGATAGGAAGGGAGAAGAGAATGCTAGTGAGAAAATGGAAGGAAGCCAAGAAAATAGAGAAGAAAGGTGAAGAAGACATAATGAACTGGAATGGGGGACTGAAGTTAAACAAAGAATGGAAGAAGGTGTTAGAAAGAGTGGAAAGGACAAGAGAGAAAGAGGAGAGGAGAAGGGAGAAAAATGAAGGAAAAAGAGCTTGAGATAAAAAGTCCAACCACATTCTATATGAAAGTAATTATGTTTAGCCTTTTAGGTGAAAGTACAGTTGGCAAGTGAAAGCCACCTGCTAGAAAGTTCCTAACAACTTTCTAATAGTCTGGAGGGAGTAATGTTTGTGTATATATAATGCCCTTTTTGTGTATCTTGTTACTTTTGTACTTGATACAGAGTCTGATGAAGACCTTGCTAGAAGGTTGAAACGTTACGTTTAGTTTATGTTTTTAATAAAATAAATTACTGCCTTGGTCAGCATATTTAGTTTTTCATCTTCCTACTACTATGACATAGTTCAACGTATCCTTTTTTCCGTCCATGGACTTTTCTACGCCATTGCATGTTTGATATTCATGAGAGACAAATAAAATAATGTTCCTACAAGCGTAATGCATTTCTCCTTGTCTCCTTCTGAAGCAATCCTGGTAGTGTTGCCAAACCTGATGCACACAGCTTAAATGGAGCTAAAGTTGACTACCAAGGCTGGAGGCTGGAAAAATTTCGCAGTCTAGATCTGACGCCGACACCCATATCAATAATCTTCTGATGGTCGTATGAAATCGAAAATAAAGAATTCCCGGATAACAATGTTATGTCATCCACGGTGGTATAAAAAAATAGCTGGGAAGGTAAGAGGGGGTGGAGTGACGCATCCAATATAACAATATCACGACATGTACAAAATATATACTAATGGCAAAAGTTTGTCTGTGTGGGCCGGAGCCAGTAATGGCATCATGGTGAATCAGGGTGGCGAGCGCTAGAGTTCACAGCCAAACGAGTGCACAAAAACGTTAGATCTAGCTCCAAAAGAACCAAGTTGGCAACAGTGCTCCGCAGCTGCGCGGAGGGAAGAACTTCGCGGAAACCCTTCCTCATGCCCTTAATGTGTAATGTACAGTACATGCGGTACAAGTTTTATTGCTTTGACTTCAGTTGTGCGCCTGTGACAGCCGTGAAGTTTGAGACACGTTCAGTTCCGCCTGTGGTAATAATGGAGGTAACACGGGACGAACAATGCGCTGCTTTGAAATTTTGTGGATTTCACCTGAACAATTCCTTAGCTGAGGCCTACGGAATGCTACAGGAGGCCTAGCCTATGGAGAGTCTGTTCGAAGGTGGTTTAAAATGTTTAAAGAGGGGGACAATCAATTTCAAAAGAAGGTGGACCAGAGCTCCGGTAAATGCTCTTACGGAAGAAAACATCAACACTGCTGCTGTCATTGTGAGAGAAGATCGTTAAATAACGTTAAAAGTACTATCAGAAATACTGACAATTTCATTGGGTGCCATCCACACGTTGGTAACAGAAAAAATACACATGTTTGTGCACTATGGGTTTCAAGACCACGATAATGCTCTGCTGCATATCACATTGTTCCTGAATATCTCACAAAAAACTATGTGAAGTGTGTTCCTCATCCTCCCTATAGTCCATACCTAGCCCATGCGAGTTTCTTTCTTTTCCCCAGTTTGAAGAAACGCCTTCGCGAGAGGTATTTTACATCATCAGACGCAGTAGTGAAGGCTGCGAAAGCGAAACTGAACCAATAACAAAACAGCTTCCGGCGTGTCTTTGAAGACTGACAATTGCCGCATCGCGTCCAATGGGGAATACGTTGAGAAAGAATTATGAGGATGAGTAAAGGTATGTTGTCAATGATCGTTCTTTATTGAACAGGCCTCGTATTTTAGAGTTGTGTTGCCCAAGTCGTTTGGTGTAAACGTAACGTTTAAATCAGACTGAAACATCTGTACAAACGTTCTATGAATATAAATATTCCAGAAAATTTAATTATTCTGGATTTTGAAATTTAATTTAAGAGTTTGAAGGTATAATACAAATCGGAAAAATTATCAACGGAAGATTTGTTAGTTAAAACAGGATGGATTTATTGTAAATCGTTGAGAATATTATAACTACATGATGTAATTTAACAAACCTTGGTTTTTAATTGATTGATTTGATTTATTTTTCTTCGCTTTTTTGCCACTTGTGCTAATCGTGAAGGGGATAAAGTGTGATATGATGAAAGGCTGATTCATTGATAAAGTTATTTTATGTTCTTTTTCTACAACTGTTGGCGACGATGATGTGGTGATGAATAGTGATACGATGAGATGAATGAACAGACAATCACGAACATCAGAGCCTCGTTAGTCTGCAGAATGGAGTCCAGACTGTACAGTGGGATCCATGAGTATTACCGTACAAATTGTCCATCACCATGTTCATGGACTTTATTTGACCAAATAAGAGCTTGAAGAATTAAAAGAAAACACAAAACAAGCTGTTGACAACTTCTTCACCAGCATACATAAAAATCCATCGCTTAAAAGCACATAGAATGTAAGAGAAATATTAATGAAAATAGTCATGGAAAATTTGCACGGTAATACTAATGGATCCCACTGTACGCATGGAAGAGGTATGTTCAGAAAAGTTCACCCCTTATACCCCACGACTCTCTGGAGTGCACCGAGGAAATAATGATGAAAGGTGGTGAGCACTTAAGAAAGACGACGAGCCGAAGGACGTATTCAAGGGAGGGGTCCAGGGGGTCAAAACCCCCTAAAAGACTTACCAAGAACTGAAATTAAATAATGAAAATATACTTGTTTATCATTTCTTCTACAATCAAGGACTATTTATTATCCCTGAACTTATTTGATGGCAAGGGACATATTCGGATCTTACGTCTTTAAAGGACAGTATTTATGCACTACTTATAATAACATGCATAAGATATTAAGTAGGAACTTTACTGTTGGTCAACTTAATCTAACATTTTTTTTTGTTATTTCAATTCAATATCTATTTGACACTAATTTCCATGCCAGGACAGTTGTTTTTATGGAAATTTTGGCGATCTTAACTACACTTTAGTTAATGATGAATATATGCTGTTATATCGCAATTCTTATTACATCTTTTAACCTTTTCACGTGATAATAATACGTAACAGGTTCCCCTGATTAGAGAAAAGTAGCAAGCTAAAAGCAATAATCTCCTTCGTCGGCCGTTACTCTCTCAAGCACTCAAAGAATGCTACGTCAGTATCAAATCAATCTTCCTGGTTGATTGAAAGTAAGTTGCTAATCCAGTAGTATTAGGGAGCAATAACCAGGTGGTGGAAGAAAGGATAAGTTAGAGTGTAACGGGCGACTTCGGGTCTTTTGCTTTGGAACGAGGAACGAGAAAGATCGGGGAGCTTGAGCGAGTCTGCATAGCGCAACTCTAAGAGTCTTCTCCGAGGAACTATTCATCACCGAATAGACAGGTAATATCCTTCTCTAATCATGTTGATCTAAGCTAGGAGATATAAACCCAAACTCTTAGTATTGTGCCATTTCAAGTGTGCAAGTCACCTCTCGCCCATTACCATCAAGTTATCTGCCAAAGGGCGAGTGCTCACCAGTAAGGATGAATGAATGACAAAGCTACATCACCCAAGAATAATGGTTAGGATTCTTGGTAATATCTCAACGAGCAACAGTTCGTTACGAATACAATGTCAATCAGAGATGAGCAGATATCGATGCCGATGTGTTGGTATCGAAAAGTATCGATTGAGTTTTATGTAGCGATACTGCTCGATACTTCTTTGCGGACGGGGTCCGCAAAAACTCCGCGCGACACTTTTGCCGAGTCTGATTAACCTGGAAGTTATGCAAAATTAGAACTTTCTATTGATTTTGCACCAATATTATTCGTAAAATAAACAACCTATTTTGTGATTCCATAACAAGATATTTTTATATTCTGATGTAATTTTTGGAATATTTTAAAGCAAAACTGGTAAATTGATGCTTAGTGGAAAACCAAATAATATCTTGAACAACTTCTGATTTTTTCAATTCTCAAGCATCGATGTCGTTGGCAATCGGTAAGAGTACTTGTTCCAAATTATATTGACTCAGCCCTAATATTAATTAATTTACTATTTTAATTAATATTATTATTTTAAGTTCATTTAATATAATTGATTTATTTTCTACCAGTTTTGTCTAATTGCGAAGATGGCGTTGAATGGTGATGAGATGAAGTGAACGAAGAGACAAACATGTGTGAACGATACGCAACACAAGGCTCATAGAGGATTAGAGGATTATACCAGTCATAAGGCAAGACGCCAGAGCCTCGTTAGTCTGCACAATGCAGTCCAGCATGTACTACGTGGAAGGATCGCCCCTTTCAAACACAATTTAATATAATTATTTTAAGTTAAACATTTACATTATTATTATTATTATTATTATTATTATTGTTATAGTTCGGGCCGGTCAAGAATTACCTTAAAAAAGTTGAAGCAGTTCAGAAACTTTTTATCAGATTACTATGTACGAAGTTTAAAAAGAATTGCCATGAACAGCATTATTCTGAATGGCTAACATAGTTAAATATGTATACCTTAGAAGAATGAAGAAAATTAAAAAGAAACAATTTTTGTACAGAAGATTTTGTCCTTCCAAGTGAATAGTGAATCATTTTTGAATAATATATCTTATAAAATTCCAAGAGGAATATCTCAATTCTAATATCTCTCCAAAAGGTCAGGGGTTTATTAGCTGAACTTGTGGAAAACTGAAATATTGTGCTGTGCTTGGAAAGAATGAGGTAGGGGGAAGTGTAAACGTCAGCACGAGCTAGAATGCGGAGTGGTGCGAGTGCAAGATGTGGTAAGGGTGTTTACGTAGAGAGGTGAATGGTCGTAGTTTTGGTGGAAAAGGAAGAACCAGGGTAGAAGAGTTGGATTAGAGTCGGCAAAGAAATAGCATCAATTCAGGAGAAGGTCCTCACACATCCCAGGTAAATTATACCAACCTTGCACCTGAATGTGAATCTGTCTGTCGTTGTACAAGTTATTAGAAATGTGGGAATAAATGTGTTTTGTAATGCATAGCCGTTCGTTCGTTCCTTTTGCCAAGGATGAACATCCGCCTATTTCATCCCCAATGAATCGACATAATTACCACTCGCAGCCCTTCCCTATTTCTAGGAAGGTTACGTAATAGAACAATGTATAACATTGTAGGATCCATTGTATTATTTAATAATTACATATTCAATTTTGTAACTTTGCATCTCCTATTTTGACATAGTGATGTACCTGGTTGTCATGTCGTGCTAATCACTTAAATAAATATATTATTATGATTGTAATTTCAGAGACACTTGGTATCCCTTGGAAATATAAAGAACTCTCACCAAGTACACGATGTACGGCCCAAGAATCCCGAAGATGCTGGATATGATGGAGCCACAGGACATCCCCGTCTGCCGCACGCAGGTGGGGTAGATCTCCGTGGCCTGCAGGTACACCGTGAAGAACGTGATGGTGATGCAGAACTTGATGAACACAGCCAGAGCCACCGACAACCATTCCAAATCGTGATCTGTAACAAAAACAGAACATTTGAAATCTTTCTTTTCCCCCTTTAAATGAATACGGGCACAGTAGGGAAGGAAAACTTTCTCACGAAGTTGCTGAATGGAAGTTTATTAAATACAGGGTTTATGCACAACCAATGCCAACTTCCATCCAGCAACTTCGTGATCGGATAATGCATGCAGTGCAGGACATTACAGTGGACATGTTACACCGTGTCTGGAACGAGTTTGATTACCGCGTTGGTGTGTGTCTTGTGACCAGGGGATCCCACATTGAAGCACTGTAATTTTAACTCACATATAAAAAACTTGGATAGTGTTTGCTGCAATCACATAAGTTGAAAAATATTTTTTTTATTGACATTTAAAACCGCACCATTCATTTGTGTATACCCTGTATATGTGACACTCATGTAATAATTTGTTTAAAACATTTTGTAATTTTTGTAATTTTTATAGTTAATAAATAACTGCACTTATATAAACAACAAACGAAGCAGTGATTAAATAACAAACTTCTTTTCTTGAATTTTAGTGATTGAAAAAAAAAGATGAGCCTGTGAGCCCCCTCCCCCAGGTAAGTAAGTTTCTCGTACCGCAGGGATAAGCTTGGGTTAACATTCTTCACAAGGGCCCAATTTATGTTTGGCTCTAAATTTACTCTTACACCCCCCCCCCCCCCCCCCGTTAGCAAATTGAGGCTCGGGTCATATCCATTCCGTAGAAAAGCATTCACTGGGTATGCGTCTTGAACAGACCAAGGCGACATGATGCACGCTATTGAGAAAATGGACCAGTCTCTTGTCTTGCAACTTCCGTTCGAAAGGTTGTATTCATATCTAAAGAAGTCTTCAGGATTTTTTTCAGACCGAAGCGACACGTGTCACTTGGAAGCGAAAGTTCAGAAATTGAATTGACATCAGTATTGAATATGAAGTTTTTGGGTGCGTCAGCAATTGGTCTATTTTGCACACGTCACATTACACGCGGTCCAGCCCCTTACCATAACTAAAATATAGCATAACTGTAATGTCGAGGGACTAAAATATTCTTAGTTCGGTTAAGAGCTGAGGCTGTAAAGGGGCACTCAGCACACACAAGGACATCACACTCACAGCCCTACATATGATTATACTGGCCGTAGATCCAGACGCCAGAGCCTCGTTAGTCTGCAAAATGCAGTCCAGGGTGTACTATGTGAAAGTGTGAACCTTATGAAATTGTGCAAATTTTGAACAGGAGTGATACTTCAAGCTGGGCCGCGTTTTTCAATACCGTGTACTGTGTCGCTTCTGTCTGGTAAGACTTACATGAAAACAATATAGGCCATGCACAATTAAAGCAAAACAAGAACACAAGACAAATATACGTATGATATCTAATTGGTTTATATTAACAAATAGTAAAAATTAAAAAAAGAACACTTATAGATAATGAAACCATATCAATAATTTAACAATTTGTTGACCAAATAATTTCACACCACGGGGCTGTGGCTGTATTCGTGGATGAAAGGAGGAAGTATGGTAATGTAGGAGTCTCGGGTTCGATACCCGGTGGAGACACATTGCGCAGTGGTTGGGATATCTCACTATGAACTTTAAGTCCAGTCCGGATTAACCTATACCTGCATAAAGTGGACTTAATAATTAAACAAGGAAACTAAAGAAAGGAGGAGTGACGTCACAGCCTAAGGGCCAATCAGTACTTACTTCTGCCAATGGCGATGAGCACTATGCATCCCAGAGTGACTATGATGAAGAAGAGGGCTTGGTTCCATCTCCTGCCGATCCTCTCACAGAGCCACATGCCCAGCATGTAGCCAGGCAGTTCTACCAACGAAAGGTAGAAGAAGTTGAGGAAGGGATTTCCGGACATGTTGCTGACGTTGAGAACCAGCGTGTAGTACGCCAAGGAATTCACTATCCTGTTGGCAGAAGTGGGAACATCAATCACTAACAAACCACTGTTACAGCTTAAAATATGCTACCCTTAAAATTTAAGTCTGCCTGTTAATTTACAAGAAAGGGCATTGTAAGCATATAGTGTAGAGGAACTCATTTATGACGTCATGTAGACTTGAAACAAATCCGTGACTAATGCAAGGTCTGCCATTGGCTAGATTTCTGAGCTGGATGAGCAATGAGTCTGGCATGGTAGAACCTTGCCGACTGGGAGACACGAAGGACATACCTGACTTAGGCCGTGTCCGAAAGGTGCAAGACCGTACTTGAAGCGAGCATCCTCCGAGTATGGTCTTGCAGTTCGGACTTCAAGTCGGGGACTGGAAGAGAAAGTCTTTCGAATTGCACTTCGACTGCAGCGCCAAATACGACCAGTAGATAAAACTGAGGAACGTTGTTTTCCCCGCGTTTTAAACACTTGTTTTTCACCATAGAAATCATATAGCATTTTCAAATGTTCGTACACATACATTTCCACACTTTAGAAGAACTTTAACCAACAACTTGCTGGCCCATAACGTATATTAAACCTGTGTTGCTGGTTTTCCACCTCAGTTATTTTAAACAAATGAACAACGAGTGCGGATATCATGTGACCTAGTCAGCAACGATCTGTTCTGCGAACTGTGCACTGTGCTTGACGCTTTCGAACTGTACTAGATGACGTCACTTCCGTCAAGACCATACTTCAAGTCTGTACTTTGTACCTTGCGAACACCTTTGGCTGAGTATACTGTAGCTCCGTATATTTCCTTTTTGCCCTGCATGGCCTGGTTGTGGTTTGACTAGTATTTATATATATATATAGACCATTCATAGATATTCTAGTGATTTAACATTTGAAAGTTAAATAAGGGTAGATTGTTCCGGGTCATATTGGCTTTGGGCGGGTTTGCAGTGCACTCGATATAGCCTCTATACTTGCCGACTAATGGGCTTACTGACTGTTTAATTGGACTGACTTCGATATGTTTTATCTCTGATAAACGAATGGATATGGTATTTAATGTCATCAATGAATGGGGAGATTTCTTCTTGCAATTATTGTTGAGTTACTAAAAATGAGGTTCTTTGTTATTCAAATATGTAATGGGTCTCGGGTGTTAAAGTTTTTTGGAAATTATAGTTAAACAAGGATTTGTTAATAAAATTTGAGAGTATATATATAAATTATGTTTTAAATTGACCAGCATACCTAAAGTAGTACATTACAATACCTTCTATTGCGTGGATAAGGTAACCCCAGTCTCACTCTTTAGTTTACTATTTTAAGGGGAAAGAAGAGTCATAAGGGATTACAGCATGCATAAAGATAGATAACAATAATAGATTGCAGTTGCGTACGCCATAAATACAGGATGCGGCAAATGAACCTGACGATTCTTACATATAATAACAGAACTGTTTCGTGAAACGAAGTCAATTTAATACATGTTGTACTGCATCTCAAACCATTTTAGGAAAGTAACATGAGAGGCAGTTTCTGGACAAAGACAGTGCATTTTGTAAATAGAACACTTGTGAGGTGTGGCAACTCAATCCGACGGTTTAAATCAACCTGAACGGAAGTTGCGCATTGTAACGACATTCAGCTGTTAGTCAGCATGGAGCAGTGGTCGGCACAACACCGTCCTTTTGTGATTGAGACATTTTTTATAATGAATGTGTGGTGGCAACGCAACGTGCTTTCCGTCGGCAATTGATTAACATCCCCGTAATCTTCATGTTCCCAGTCGGAATACCATTTTACTGTGGGTAAGGAACGTCATCAGCCATGAGAAGAACACCTTGTGGACATTGTAAGTTTCGCACTCCCGAGAACATCGAACGAGCTCTGGTCTGTTTTGAGGAGTCTTTGCCTATCAGCACGGAAACACGCCGTTAGTCTGGAGTTGTCAAACCGCAGTGTTCGCCGAACATTGATTGCACAATGATTTAAATTTTCACCGAGTTATGCAAATCTTCAGAGAACGTCTACACGAATGTGTTCCCAATAACGGGGCCACCTCACAGGTGTACTATTCAAAAAATGAACTTTCCTTGTCAAGAAACTGCATGAAACTGCCACTCATTATGTCTTTGTAAAACGCTTTGAGATGTAGCACAGCATGTATTAAGTTGACTTGGTTGCATAAAAGAGTTTTGTTTTCATTTGTAATTAAAAACCGTCAGGTTTATTTTCCGCACCCTATATATTTGTAAAAACTCAACAATAAAAATTACATTGATTACGTGAAGTATGTAATCTCCGTAAATAATTTTTCAATAGTCATGGTCATTCTTTTCGGTAATTAGATGCAAGAGGCCTTTGAAGGCAATTTGTCCAGTCAAATTTCTCAGTAGAAATTCGACAATGCTATGCATATGCACATTCAGTGATAAACTTCCTCCGTAATTAGATTACTTTATTTCATAAGTGAAAAATCTAGGACGCCGCTTACCGGGAGCCTGTTGGGGAGAGAGGTGGGCCAGGACCCCATAAAGTAGCATGTAGGTTATTATGGACAAAACACCGAAACTGCCTTAGCGTTCCAAAAATGATGAGATGGTTTTCAAGGACGCAGAAGAAGTCAAAACATCGCCTTGTAATCTAATTTTAGAAGACACGTATTTGCAGCAAAAATAACAAATTTAAGACTTAAAAAGAATTTTCATAAAAAATAATTTGTAGCTTACATAATATACTTACTCATGTATAGGAATGTACTTAGTAAATAACGAAATTGATGAAATTGATGATGATCATTCTCCTGCATACCAAGTTTTAGATCTAGCCTATATAAAATAATAAATAAACTGTAGTAAGAGTAATTTAGTACTAAGTATTTGTAACGTATGTTAATTCATTCTGCATATAATACGTATTTACTATTTCTCCATACTCATCCTATATATTTATGTATGCATGCTTATGCTATTCTTGCATTATGTATTATATTTGTATGTTTTATGGTATTCTTGTATTATGTTTTATATTTGTACTGATGACGACATCTATTGCATTACTGTAATGCTTAATGATGAATAAACATATTGGTAATGATACAAAAATCAAATTTCACTTTCACAAGACTGAAACATGCCAAAGTTTTTCTCATTACGTTCTAGTCCTTTTTGATATGTTACATGCTCACCTTTCTATTAAAAAAAATTGAAGTTGAATCCAAGATGGCGGACTTCAGGATGGCCACCATATTGATGACATACCCCATTCAGTTTCTCTCCTTCCTTGTATCATGTATCAATATGTTCTATCACCGTGTTTCTCCATCCGTATTTGTTTTAAATGGTTATGGATCTATCTAATGTTATCTGGTAGCCTTAGGAACAGATTTCCATTAAACAGTGGCTTACCAGCAGAAGTTGATGAGCAGCGTCCGAACAGCCATCGTCTTGCTCGAGAAGAGGCTGGCCATGCCGTACGTCTTCTCCTTCCTCTTGGACAGCTGGTTCAAGACTTTCATGTAGTCGAGAGGCAGCTTTGTTTTGTTAACTCGAGCAATCGCCGCCAGACTTTCGCCAGCCTGCTTTGCTCGTCCCGTCGCAGCCAGCCATCTTGGAGATTCAGGCATTAGTCTGCAAGGTAAGAGTTCCAGTTGAATCATATACTAATTGAAGAGTTTGCGGAAAGCAAGGAATATATTTCCGAAACAAAGCTATATCTCTCTCGCATTCTGAAAAATACAGTGCGTTCGAAAACTCCCCGCACTCAAAGTTGGAGAATTTTTTGCTCATAACTTATTGAACTTGGCAAAGTAATGAATACATATATTTGTTAACTATATTTTGAAATACACAAAATAATAATTCGTAAGCTAAATGCGAGTAATACTGCAATCTCTGAGGTCGGTAACACACTGACAAGACGGGTAACCCCTTTCCGCGCTTTGATTTGATTTCATTTGATTTGCTTTATTTTACTTCGCTTCTTGTGCCACTTGTGGCTAATTTGCGAATGGACACTCATAAACATCCATGCCCAGGCCGTGATTCGAACCCGGGACCCCTGGCGTCGTAGCGCGATGTGCTAACCACTCGGCCATGAGGGCGGCTTTACGCGCGTTCAAATACACAGAAAGAATATTGAAACTAAATTGGAAACAATCATCCATTGCGGTTTTAGCTGGTGCCGGATCATCTAGAAATAGACTTCTCCATTTCTCCACTATCTTTCATATGAGATACTCAAAATATGCTTCGAATATAGTGATTCGCTGTGCGCGCGTAAAGATTAACGCCCACTGAGACGCGAAGAAACGTGGCAATTGAACGCAACTGACTCATTTCCACCATCTCAGTGGGCGATAACCTTTAAGATAACCTGCAGATTTCTGGCAGGGAAATTCCGTGCTTCGGTTCCGAAGGTTTCCCTGTAGTGGGCGTTACACCATTTGATTTCAATAGAAGCAGACCACAGAAGTTCTCTTGCGGCATTTCTCCACGTCTCAGTGGGCGACATGCTTAAAAGGTATTGTTGACAAACTGTGATTGTACGTCTCACACCGAGGACTGTAACGGCGGCACTGCTCTGAACATAACATAAACATGTTCTTGAAGGTCAAACCCACCCCTACTGACAAGCTTGTCAACTCATCCAGATGAATGCCTCAGTAGCTTCTTTATAAATTATGAGTGCGGAGACTTTTGGAACGCACTGTATATTCATTATACCAATGCCCAGGCAGGGATTCGAATCCGGGAACCTTTGGAGTCGTAGCGCACTCTGCTAACCACTCCGTCACTGAGGTCGGCGCTTGATAGAAACTTTTGCCAAATTAAAGGAGATTTTAATTTTGATTTAATTTTGAATTTGATATAAAAAATTTGTGTGTCAGCACTTAGTCTATTTCGCACCCGTCACATTATACAGGGCCCAGCCCCTTATCATAACAAAAATAAAAGCAAGTCTGGAAACTAAAATATTCTTACCTAGGTTAAAAGCTGATGCTGTAAAGAAACACAAAACACACGTAGCCCTACGAAGATTATACTGGCCGTAGATCCAGACGCCAGAGCCTCGTTAGTCTGGAAAATGCAGTTCAAGGTGTACTACATGCAAGTGAGGTTGACAATTGGGTGTACCAAGTGGAAGGTCCACCCCTTACGCCTCTAAGAGAGCTTTTCTCAACCAAAGTATTTGCTTACTTATAAAGGAAAAAGAAGAGTCCCGCAGGAAGAGAGCTGACCAGAACAAAGCCGACCCAGTCGCCCATAGCCCATGCGATGAAGGGGAGTATGCAGATGCCCAGCGTCCAGCCCAAGCACTGGGCCATGCAGATGCGTGACCTCATTTCGCTGTCCGTCATCTCCAGACCTGGAATAGTGAGAATTGAGAATGAAGGGAAACACAATCATAAAAAGTTTTCTTGTACTGTTACAAGTTAGGTGAGCAAAATGTGGCCCACTGTACGAACATCATATTAGTATCTAAGACAGCTAAGAAATGGAACTACATTAATATACTCAGTCCGCCTCAGGTGCACCATGGAGACAACCAACTGTCTCGGGCGGCCAGAAGCCATTTTATGTAAGTTGTGTTGGGGAGCCAACACCTTAGCTGTCGTTGTTATTTGCAGATACGTAAGAAATATATGATTGTACTACATCCTTGAAATTAGAGAATGTTCACATATTATACATATTTTGAAAGTTTATTTAACTATCTTTTTGATCATGAAGTTATATTGTAAAAATGTTTTTTGTGTCATAGCAACGATATCTTAAAAACGTGGTCCAGACGCGATTTCCTAAGGAGGCCCATGACTGATTTGGTTTATTTAACTACGCATTTCTGCCACTTTTTGGCTAATCGCGAAGATGAAAATGAGTGATGATGAAATTGATGAAGTGACACTCACAAAGAGCACCTATACCCAGATCGAGATTCGAACCCGGCACCTCTTGGCGTCGTAAGGGCTTTGCTAACACTCCTCCGCGGAGGTCGAGTATTCGCCGTTACTGTATATAATGTATGTCAACAATCAAAAGTTTGAGATCAACAATTTCCTCTAATATATTGTAGAGACGTGAATAAAGAGAAATAAATATGTTTTCTTGAGAACAAGCAACATTTTGTAAGCAACTAACCAAAGGTTTTGTAATTATTTTTTTAAGTTAGAATTTTACAAAATATCCATTCGGTACACGTTGTAAATTAGTTGTAGCTATAGGAATAATTTGTTTTTCATTTCAGAAATTGCCCTAGAAGCTTAACTATGGCCACCTTTGGTTCATTTACCTCATATAAGATTACACAGGGTAGATTGAAAGACACAATCGGATATTGATATTACATTATTATTGCGGAAGAAATGCGGTAATCAATGTAGAAACTGTATTGAACTAAATTAGTTTGATTGAAGAGTGAAATAGGAGAAGAACTCCTGTAATACCTGACAATGAGGCTTTCAACTGCAGCGTTCGGAAGGACCTCTATAGGAAAACCTGACTCCTCCATACAGTATTTGGATTGACTAACCCAGGTGTTCCCAAACTTTTTCATTTCACGGTGCCCTTAGAGTTTCAAGATTTTCCCGCGGCGCCCCAGTCAGAATGTAGGCCTATCTATCATTTGCAACGCTCAGTTAGTGTGCTTAGTAGTGTTAACTTAAAAAATTAACACATATTTAAAATTCAGAAACATTTTATGTGTAAATAATGCTAATTAGGAACATATTTTGAACAATCATAACATTGATTGAATTTGCCACATGCGTCATTTCAGTGAAAATATTTGGATTATTTTGCGGCGCACACTTTGGAAACCACTGGACTAACCAATATCAGAAAACAGACGAATTATTACCACAAAACGTTCCTCTGAAATTATCACAGCTTTTTATGTCAATTTCGCTTGCGAATAATACAGAGCATTCCCTGACATTCGCTACGAGACTCGGCGGCAAGCGGCCCGGCGTCGTCTTTCCCGGTGAACGTGTCCGCGACAGTCGCACGCTACAGTCGGTTTTTTCGCTCTCCCTGCCTTCGCTCTCTTTCCCTTTGTGTTGACGTTGCAGACTGACGCCAGTATAATCCTCCCTCGGAAGTTGTGTTGTGTCGTGTTCGTGTGTTGAAGATTGTGGCTTAGTATGGCACCACAAAAGTTTACATTACAACAAAGGATTTATCTTGTCGAGTGTTACTTCGGAAAGAGGAATTGTGGAGAAGTGCGACGACGTTTTGCAACGAAATTATGTGTTCCCGTTCCACTTAAGACCACTACATTAAACCTCGTGAAAAAGTTTAGAGTAACAGGGTCAGTTCTGAATAAAAGTGGAAAGAAAAATGGGGAAATAAAGTATACAAAGACAATCCGCACACCATCCGTGAGTTAAAAGAGAGTAGTGTACGAGAAATCGGGAGAATTACAGTAGACGAACTTGCACATGTAAATGCCAATTTCCTTCGGAGATGCCAGGAAGAGGGACATCATTTTCAACACCTTCTGTAGTTAAGGTTAGTGTACAATATAAAAACTGTAATTTTAATAGCCGACTCTAGCGACTGTCGCTGACCCGTTCACCGGGAAAGACAAGCGCTGATGCCGGGTCGCTTGCCGCCGAGTCTCGTAGCGAATGTCAGGGAATGCTCTGTAGTATATGTAGTCCCCAATCGTGGCAAAAGAATTTATGAAAGTCCCGGATTCGAATTCCGGTCTCTTCTTTGTGAGTATACCGTGATTAATTTCATCGTACCATCACTAATTCTCATCGTCGCGATTAGCCAAAAGTGCCACAAAAATTCAAATGGGGCATTCCATGTCAAAGCGAATCTGAGTCTAAATTTTTAAAGTTAAATACAATATAAAATAAAGCGAGCGAAAAATGTAAAATTGTCATTTGGACAAAATTTCAAGTATTATACATAATTCACTTAGAATGTAGAAGGTATTTACCATATTTTTCGTTTATTTTAACTCTTTGATTTACTTGTGTTTTCTAATGTGCCCCACCCGTGACACCAAAAGTTCTCCTTTAACTGTTACATTCCCCCCTCAATTCCACTGCAATATTCAAAGGTCAATTACCTTCTCTCTTTGTCTTAAATAATTTATTTTTCGTCATTTGACAGTTCACAGAAATTAAAATATATTTCTTATAAGTGAAGAAGCAGTGTTTCGTCTGTCCCACCCGTGACACAAAATTGTTCACTTATAGCTACAAATTTGGGAAACTATTTTAAGGGTAGTTATGTTTAATCGACAGTGTTAAGTTTCATCTTTCATTGCACAGAAACTGTAAGAAAAACGTTGCTTAACTCTCAGTAGAAAAGTTACTTTGATATAAAAAATTAACTCCGTGTGTCCTACCCGTGACAATGGAATAATCAATACGATGGTGTGCCGATATTTTTTTTATAAACAATAAGTAAGAATATAAGAACTAAATTAGATAAGTAATGTGATAACATTTTCTGTATATTACCAGACATATCTACAAAAGTATCGGGTGGGAGGGGGGGGGGTTCAACTGACCGTAGCCCAGGGATGGTGCACATGCACACAGTTCAATAGTTAAAACAATTTATTGATTTGTTTTTTTAAGTCCACTTTACGCACAGTAATCGGAACTAGACCTACAGTTTAAAGTGGGACCCGAACCACTATGTGCCTCCACCGGGTATCGAACCCGGGACCTCTTCATTACAAGGCGACGACGCTACGACTGCGCCATCGGGAAGATCCTAATAGTTAAAATGTTAACTGGTTATTTATTAATTATAAACAAGTTTAAATTATAACCAATAAAATGTTCAGTCCAATCAATTTGGATGTAGATAAATATTATCTATAAGCCTACAATGTTATTTTTACACTTAGCTTCATTCAATTTTGGCTTTTATTTTTAAAAGTCTACTACTGTGTGTGTGTGTGTGTGCAGTGCCGGATCTACAGATTTTGACCCCTCCCGCAAAATATTATTAAAGGACCCTTATATACTCGTAAAAATACACTTAATTGTAAAAATAAATATAAAAGCTTTTGCTGTTACTCAGTTCGTTCAATGTATGTGCTTTAGGGGGCGGGGGGCGTGTGGAGAAGTTGCCTCCACTTTTATCCCATTTGGGTTCAGCACTATGACTTCTTAAGGTAACCTTTATATACAAAGAGAAAATCAACTGTTCTTGCCCACCGAGATTTTTTGCCCAATCGCCGCTACTGATGTACACACACGCACGCACTTCTGGAAATATATGATTTTCGTTATTTAGCGTCTCTTCTTTTTCCACCTTCGGCTAATCGCGACAATGAGGATGAAATTGATGAAGGGCAAGGGACACTCCCAATGAACACCTATGTCCAGACCGGGGTTCCATCGCGGAATCCCTAGCGTCGTAGCGAGCCGAGATAACTACTTTGCCAAGCAGGTTGGTATACTTCTGGAAAGCTAGGTATTGTACTTCTCTCACAAAGATTTTGCAAAATCAGTGACGTGCACAGAGGAGTAGCTAGTGTAGTAGTGATAAATCAATGATCTCACGCGTCCAATTATTTTTAAATTGCAATATTTATTGTCTTCTCGAAGTCACAGTTCAGATGTAACACTTTTTCTCGCTTGCTTCTCGATCCTTGTACGATCGCCATTCAGCCTGGAAGGAGCTACTCCAGCTGACCCTTCCACCTCTTCGGCTCAAACCCTCCGGCCAGAGTCATGGTTAAAAAGCTCCTTTTTTTAAAGGTAGCCCAGTCTATCGCCTACATACGAGGGTCACTATTTATATTTTGAGCCTTGGCAACACTGATTGAAGTTAGGCGCGATTTGATGTTTGCACGGAATCGTATGGCATTATTGACCATACCGTACTTCAAATGATTTGTCAATAGCTTCATTTGTGTTGTTTATGTTGCCTTGGAGATTGCGCGACAACAATAAAATGGAATTAACTCGTGAACATTTTCGTGCGATGATTTTTTACGATTTTCGACGTGGATTATCAAGACAAGAGTGCATCGATCAACTTACTTCCACATTTGGCGATGAAGCCCCATCCTTTGCCACTGTGAAACGCTGGTATAAGGAATTTAATCGTGGCCGCCATTCGCTCACCGACGAGATTCGCGAAGGTCGTCCAAAATCAGTTGTTGTTCAAGAAAACATTGATGATGTGCAAAACCTAATACTGCAAGATCGTCATGTGACATACTGTGAGCTTGAGGCAACCATAGGCATTAGTTCCACCAGCATATATAAAATATTACGTGATCATTTAGCTGTGAGAAAGGTATGTTCTCGTTGGATCCCACACAATTTGACAAAAAACTCAAAAGGACGCTCGCGTCAATTGGTGCAAACAAATGCTCAATAAATTCAATCGTGGTGCTTCAAAAGACGTATATAAGATTGTAACAGATGACGAATCATGGATATATGCATATGAGCCGGAACGTGAACAGCAGTCGACTGTATGGGTGTTTCAAGATGAACCCAATCCAACAAAAGTTGTTTGCGCTCGAAGCACATCGAAACAAATGGTCGCCTGTTTTTTTCGGGAAAACTGGTCATGTGGCAACTGTGCCTTTAGAGGAACGTAGAACGGTCAACTCTGAATGGTACACAACAATTTGTTTGCCAGAGGTCTTCGGTCAAATACGGAAAACAAACAAACGCCGTCGGATCATTCTTCATCAAGACAATGTCAGCTGTCACACATCTCGTCTAACAACCGACTTCATGAACAGTCAAGAAATCGAATTGATGGGTCATCCGCCGTACAGTCCTGATTTGGCACCCAATGACTTCTTCTTATTCCCGAATGTCAAGAATAAATTGCGTGGATAACGATTTTCGTCGGCGGAAGACGCCGTTGATGCGTTCAAAAACCATATTATGGAGGTGTCTCAAGAAGATTGGAAAAACTGCTTTGACAAATGGTTCGAACGAATGGAAAAGTGTATTGACCATAAAGGTGAATACTTCGAAAAACAATAAAGCAGTTTTCAATGCCAAATTCCTGTTTTTTCATTGTTAGGCTCAAAATATAAATAGTGACCCTCGTAGAACATACAGGATTAGTTGGTTTCCGTCGATTCCCTCGGGGGTGTAATTCCAATATTTACATCACAAATCTTACGCATTTTATTTATGTATAATTATGGCTTCAAATCTTATTATTTATGAAATGAGCAAGTGAGTATTTTGTGTGAGGACGAATTACTGGAAACATTTATTTTCTTAGTAAGAAATGAAATTACGTAAAAAAAAAACTCTTTCGTATAATAGTATTATTATCTTTAATTGCACTAATCTCTTGTCTTCAAGAAGAGAACTTATCAATGCATTTTGATAAGCCTAATAATCTGAAATTTGGTTAAATATTCGTGAAGGGGCGGCTTGGGGCTTATGGTATTTTACTTTGTCTAACAAAGTGCAGTGAAAAACTGTGCAGGGGTCACATTACATACACAAAATCTCTCTTACCAGTTTTCTCGCTGCGCCAATTTACATTCTTGCCATCTCATGCCACTTTTCTGGTTTTTGAACTTTAATTGCGAAGCGGCAATAAAAATGGCTAAGGAACTCATCATTGGGTGATGAGGAAAGTCCTAAACATTCATACTGTACTCATACTGATGGGGATGAGTGATGATATTGATGAATGAGCACTCACAAATTTCCATGCCCAGGTCGGGATTCGAACCCGAGACCCCTGGCGTAGTAGCGCGATTTGCTAACCACTCCGCCACGGAGGCCGGCTAAATTATCGATATAATGTTATAATGTTATATATGTTATGTTCTATGAAATAATTAATTCTTTCGTCTGTGCTGAAACACCACTGAAATCTATACATTTCGATGTCGATGTGATTGGGGGGGGAGGAGATACGTGATGCTTTGAAGACATAATCAATTGCTAATCCTTAGTGCTGAGGTCATCGCACGTCACTGTGCAACATCATGTACAGATGAAACTTATAAAACTTACAAAAAAAACCTTTCAGATTTCATTTGTACATGACGTAACCTTTCACTTTACACTTTGTTGGTCTTCTTTGCTCTGCAGTGCTGGACAAATTACTACATTGATTGCGGGGTTTGCCGGTTTATATTTCCGGAACTGTGTGTGTGTGTGATTCATTAACTTTTAAATACCTCTCATCCAATGTTGCATTGAGACATTGTCTCTTTGATTATGCAATTGACGTAAAAATCAATGAGAAGGCTTTGGATCCGTTAAACTATCGTCTTATATGCAACTATGCTACTAGATGTATGCATGATGAAAAAAACAATTATGTTTACTAACAACTTCAAATACGAGGGGCGTACAATAAGTTCGTACCCTGACCGATTTCTGGTAGTGACACCGGGAAATTTCTTCCATCACTTTTCGACATTTTCCCATCTGAGAGCCAGACACTTAAGGCATCGTTTTTCTAAATCTGCAATTCCAGTGGAAAAAAAATGCTCTGTCTTGTTCCTGTAACCCCCCACAGCGTCCATGACATCAGAATCATTGTGAGATTTGTTACCACGGAACTCTTCTTTAGTTTAGGAAACAGGCAGTAGTACTTCGGGGCAAGATCTGGGGAATAAGATGGATATAGCAAGCTTTGAAGCCACAGGATAGGATAGCCGCTGTGGTTACACTTGTAGTATATTTTAGCACTGTCAACATTCAAGACACTTAATCCCAAGTGGTCAGTTAAAATGGGATGAATGCTACCGTTTGATATGGCAACAATGCCAGCAAATGTCCTACTGGTGAATCTCCTATCAGTGTTGCTTAATTGTTGCACACATAGTTTCCTGGGTAACGGCTGTTGATGGTCTTCCCGTACGTTGTTCATCACATGACTCTCGACCGCAGCCGAATTCCCTATGCCACTTCTTTACCGTGGAATATGAAGGCGTTCTCTCCCTCAATGTCTGCATCATATCATTGTGGACTTCTTGAGGTGATAGACCTTTGAACCGTAGATACTTGATCACAGCTAGTAACTCTGAAGGCATTTTCCAATATAGCTTCACCTTCTGTTATGTTTACACTTGCAACACAAAAATTTTATTAGATACATGCTTGAAACTTGCAACACATACAAGGGAAGGATGCATGAATAATACAAAAAAAAATTATTCATCAGACACAACCAGAAGTGGGTCAGGGAACGAACTTATTGCACGCCCCTTGTAATGCTTACCAGTTGCCAAAGGTGACTGAAAGACAGCTGGCGTGGACGCACTGCCGAGTATCACAGAGAGGACGAACAACGGGTAGACAGAGGCAGTGAACGCCAACATACTCCGACCTATCACCAACAGAAACAAGGTCACGAAGAACACCGGTCTTCGTCCAATACTGAAAGAGAACAATATATTACATACATAAATTTTACAGCGACACTGTAAACCTTAGAAGCAGTGGTGGTTGCAGTGAGAAAAATAAAACTATATTTAGTTTTAATTTTTTCACTGCAACCACAAACGTCCCGAACCACGAGCCGCCACTGCTCTTAAGGGAAGTGAAATCTTTTCATCCTCTCCTCCAACAAGCTCAGTTAAAAGATGAAGGAAGAAAGTTGAACATTTTTCCGAGTATATTCATTTGGTGAGTCAGTATGGTCCAACCAAATCTAATTGTATTCGTGTGAAAGTGAGATGCCAAATTTTACTTCCTGTTGAAGTCCTTCATTTTGCCCAGAGTTAAATGCAACATATCACCATTTAAACCTGTACTTTTAAATTCAAATAAGACTTTTTCACTGAAAAAAACAACAACTTTGAACAGACATATAATACTCATAGTTCATAGTTCCAAGAGCACCATATATCACTGTAAACAATCAAGAAATACAGCTAATTATTCCTCTAGAGCAGGGGCGGCGCCAGAATATTTTGACCGGGTGGGTAGGATCCATATGTTGATACATTAGGGTGGGCAGACTTAAAGTAAATTATATGAGTTTCACACGCATGCATTCTTTCTAACCCTCTTACCACAGCCTTTCCCAATTTCGCTCCCACACGCACATGCGCACGCGTAATCCTTTTATTAATTGTTCTAATCAAATTTCTCATCTGCATTCCCTCTAACCACTCCACTCTAGAAGAAGGTGGCGAAGGGACTCGATGCCATCACCTATTGAAGAAACGCTTGGCAGGTCCTGGCCCTTGAAGATCTGTTGCTGCTCAAGGTTTTCCCCTGTCTATAATTTCATCTGTCTTTCCTGTGTCAGTCTTGATATATACAGGGTTAGTCAAAAGTATCGGGACAGGCCAGTAATAACGAGACCCGTGGACGGAGGAAAATCACATGTTGCGAGTGGATATTTGTGCGGAAACTGCATTGAATGGAGGTGTGGCCATCATGGCAGCCATCTTGGATTCCGCCATATTGGATATCACGCAATATTTTCAAATGGAAAGGGGTATGTATGACACATCAATTTAGGCAAGAATCGTCCCACAAACGACAATCCGAACTCATTTTGGACCTATCGCCGTTCGTGGAAGAGATAGGGTGTGCTACGTTTGACTGCAAAAAATGAGATTTGTCTGAAAGAATGGTTTACTATATTCCTGTGGGTAACTGTACACTACAAATTACAGAGAGCATGAACAAGAAAACACGAGACTGACTTACAGAATGCCTCAAAACAAGTGCTCAAACTGCTTCCCGTCGACTGTCTGACAATATGCCAACCGATCGTAAAAACTGCAAAGTGCACGTTGTAGCATATCCCGAGAAAGTCATCTTGTTTCGTCCACAATGCGATTCCGTAGATCATTCAGGGAGTGTGGTTCGGTGCGACACACTTTGTCCTTCATGTGTCCCCATAAAGTAATCCAGGGGTGATAGATCTACAACGGGTAGCCAGAGGCAGTGAACGCCAACATACTCCGACCTATCGTGGAAGTAAGGCAGTTTACATATAAATAAAACTTACCTCCATCATTATTTGTTCCAGGGTCCATATCGCATAAACGAAACAACTTACACTTGGATCACTAAATGTTCACTTCCCACAACCACGTCAATTCGCGTGTGTTTATTGAATGAATCCGTGAAGGTGCTTGTTGAGGAGTGGTAAGGTACTTCCTCCGAGGAGGTGGGCGCGTATTGTGGACGTGGAGAAATCTGTGAATCTGGAAGAGTTTCAATAAGACTGCACGTGTCACACTCCGCCGGGGGTCATGATCGGTGAATCGGGAACGAATTCAGGCAGTCTGTGAATTGGGAATCTGTGAATTGGACATGAATCGAGAGGGAACGGGATTGCATGGCGGGGGAAAAACGATTGCAGCTACTAGCCGTTGACAAGAGTCAAGAGAGTGTACTGCTTCGCTCCGCTCTATCGATTTCTCCCCTTCTCTGACGTTATGCTCGGTCTTGCTCCCCAGATACACGAGTAGTTTGGACTATGAAGAACAGCAATACTTTTAAAAAAAAATCAATAAATATTCTAAGAGGGGGAACGAAATGCACTAAAATAAAAGATTGAAATTGTGAAATTTTGCAAACCGTCTTGGGATACCTTGTTACTTACATGTCTCCCAGGTGACCAAAAAGCGCGGTGCCAACCACGTCTCCAACCCGACCGAAGGCGAAGGTATTGGTCACGTACATCCCCCTCTCACACACCCAGTCCTCGTCGGATGGAGCTGTTCTTGTGTACCACGTTCTGTCGTAGTTCCATCCGTACTGGCAGTCTGCAGGAGGAGAATCACACACTAGAAATGATCTAACCTATAAGTAGTTTTTAGTTTATTGCAAGTAGCGTAGCTGATGACAAAGACACATTGCAGGACACTTTGGATACTTTAATTATACTTCCCCTTCTTTTGCATCATCATTCTAGATTTTCACTTTATTTTATCTATCCCAGAATCTGTTTAAATGGGATACTAATATTGCATTAATTTGTGGGAAAACGGAAGAAAAGAGTTTAACAAGATAAAAAATTAACTCGTATTGTACAAAAAGGATTCAATGTGTTATTACTCGTATTTCAAGCGTTATGAACGTTGCATTACATCATGAGACCCTTTTAAAAACACGATTAATTTATTCTTGCTCTCATTTGCTACCTCTCTCTCTTTCGTTTTCTATCTCGCTTCCTCCTTTATTCTCCCACCCTTTCCCCTCTCTTTAACTTCTTAATATATCTTTTTTCGATTCATTCTCTCTCTTCATTGTACCTTTCTTTCTCTTTCCCGAGTTTCATGTATTGTCCTTCTCTCTCTCTTTTTTAATTTTATGTCTCATTTCACCTCTTATCTATTTCCTCCTTCTCTCTCATTCTGTTCCTTATTTCCCCCTTCTATCTTTTTATTTTGTTTTCCCTTTCTCCCTCTTTCTATCTTTCCTTTTTCACTTCTCTCTTTGTCTCGTTCTTGATTTGCCTATATTTCCTTTATCTCATTCTTTCCGTTGTTTCTATTTTCTCTTATTCCTTGTGCATTTTAATTTCCCCTTTTATTCTTCTTTCATCCTTTCTTCATTTTTGTTTATTTTTCTATATTTCCATTTCTCTCTCTCTGCCTTTCTTTTTATTTCTCCTTTCTCCCTCTCTCTTACTTGAGTTGCCTTTAGGTCCCGTTTTCTATCTTTCTCGAGTTTCTCCTATTTCCCCGTTGTCTCTTTTTCTCGCTTTTATTTCTTGTTTATCTTTATCCAGTTTCTTTAACTTATTTGTGTCTGCGTTCGATGTTTTTTCTCTCTCCCTCCATTTACTTCTCTTAAAACCTCTATTTTTCAATGACATTTAAATATGATTTTAAACGTTCTAATTTCGACTTCATTTAAAAATTTTCTGCGGCGCACATGGAGAGCTTTCTTATGGATTTTATTAGCATTAACATTTTACACCCACCAGGTATTTTTTGTAGTTCTAATATAAGTCAATGTCATTAAATTTGTTATTGTGAATATCTATGTAAAGTTCCTGTGGTACTACTTACCAATAATATTTAGATCTTCTCGTGAATCGTTCGTAGCCATGAGTTCTGAAAATCCATTCGACTCTATACCTATAGAGTGGGTGATGTTATACATCTGGCATTTGCTGTAACTTTCTTGGCCCCTGTTGTCCTTTTCCCTGCAAGAGGAGAAGAAGAGAAGGATAGTAGAAATATTATTCTAGACGTTTTATACTATTAGACTTTAAACTGTGGAATTTGCCAGGAAATGTTGTTAAGGTATGAGGGATATATATAAGGGGTGATGTCGAGAAATGGTGGGAGGAACGTTTTTGATTTAGAGGGTATGAAATTCAGTCGCTGAAAAACGCAATGAAGAATTTGCCTATTGTTATTTATCGTAAACTGTACAACACGTTTGACAAATGAATTGCAAGCGGCGTGTTTTCACTTTCAATTTTAATGAAGTGCCATTTTAACAGTATTTAAAGTAATCACCTGTGGTGCTCTCTAGCTGACTTCTTGAGCGTCACGGGTGACCTGATCACATTCTGATAACATGATGCGAACGGCAGTTTGAGAGGGACCATTGTTGTGGAAGAGGCGTCGTCTGGGTGAGCGCAGAGCTCAACTGCTACCGATTATGATACATATTTCTTATTTAGATTTGTGCATTATTTAGTCAATAAATCTACACTTTTTCTAATGATTTTTCGTGTCTCTATGTTTTCTTTATTTTGTGTTAATAGAAAATACGAAAAGTGTCCAAGTTATTTTATTATATCCGATTTGTGAAACATGGATGGAACTGCCCCAAAGTTCTTTAGGGCAGGTTTGAGTAACATGCGCTCTTTGTTAGCTGTTCGCTTCGACGATATATCGTAACAATCTGTAGAATCTTTGAAAATGTAAAGTGCAAAGAACTCCAAATCCAAGACATTTAGCCATCGCCTGTCCAGACAGAAAGTATCTATACCCCGCGACAGGTTAAGTTTGCAGCAGGTTTTATGTATTAAGCCGCGCGAGAACGGCGCTCAGCATCTCCCGTGCGAGTCTTGCCTCGACCGCACAGCTGTTCATATCACAGACATAGAGAAAATCGGCAGTATTGCAGCGGAACTATATTCTGCGCGCACGTTTGGGTCTACATGGGCGAAAAGTTGCTGCAAACTTAACTTGTCGCGGGGCTTAGGAACATCTAAGGACTGTCTACATTGTCGAGCTTCCTTGATCGCCATTGTTGTAAACAGGTGTAAACAATCGCAATCAAGGAAGAGACTACAGATAACTGAGTCGGCATTATTGAGTAAATTCGATTGGAATAAATATCTGGGAGGACGGAGGTGAGGGGCAGTCAGTCAGTCGCAGTCAGTTTTAGAACGAACATCGAGAGGAGAGTTACGAGCATTAGATGGAAAGAAGACATACGATTGGAGGAAGAACGTGTTAAAGCAAGTCGCAAGTCAGACTCTTTTGTACAGTCACGACCAGGACCGGATTAAGGTGGGTGCTATTGATGCTGCAGCATTAGGCCAATTCCTGAAATAGGTCCAGATGAAAACAGACGAGAATTTTCCGAAAGCTGAATAATTTGTTTTTGCTATATTAACCTGAAAATAAATCTTAGAATGAATATTGGAGCCCCAATTTCGGACGCCTAGATACAGCGTTACTTATTATACAGTTACCATTATTCTTTGCGCTGTGACGTAACTATAACGTCGTTGTGTTTATTGTTCACCGAAGATTTTAAGCATCAGGTCCAATTTCGGCTTAATCCGGCCCTTGTCACGACCATAATCTCTCATCGCAATCTTAAGATGCTGAGCAAAGACAGGTATACCTTTCCAATAGCCATGTTTGGGGGTTTGAAACTCAGGTGTACTGTTTTGCCATTTAAGTGTACAATTAGTACCTCTCGCACTTTACCATTAAGCTCACCATGAGTAGCGAGTTGCTCCATAATCAAGGATGAATGATCGGTGAGCTACATCAGCCCAGTTCGATCCCACATACCGAAGGGTATGTTACGTGGTGATAGATGCGGGTTTTAGCAAGTTATCTGTTCTCGTCACGCCCCTGCGAGAATGTTACGATAGTTCGTGGCATTGATTAAGTTGGTGTTTTAAGTCCGCTATATTCACAGTAAGGTTACTCGGGACTGGACCAACAGTTTAAAGTAGGATCCGAACCACTATGCGCCTCCAACGGGTATCGAACACAGGGCCACTTGATTACAAGGCCACGACGCTCTCACTGCGCCATCGGGGAGGCACATGTCGTGGAATGTCTGTGAGTGCAGGTATGAATGGAAGCGTTCGCAGTGATCGGAAAATGGAAGTGATCGGAAAGACATTCTTGAAGGAAATGTCGCGTCACTGCCGGAGTGAACCAAGTTGGAATTTAAAAGTCGGAAAGAACGAAAATGCAGGATGGTGATCGGAAAGGGGTGAGGACAAGAAACGTGGCACGTGTTTGCTTTTTAATGCTGCTTGTTTGTATGCTGTTTAAATATAAATAGAGTATTGATAATATCTGGGTACTGACTGGGTTCAATGGACCCCGTTCGTCTCGTTCTTGTATCTATTTTTAAAGGGTGCGGAATAAATAATATCATTCCATCCACTGCAAGTAGAAACTTAATGTAAACAGAGCGACGTGATGTTCCGCAACACTCCACCCTTACCAGATCGCTTCTGGCAGGAAGAAAACAAATAAACAACTAAATAGGCTCGTTAGTCCTGGGTTCCCATCCCATCATAGGCGTGTGCCGGGTGTGCCTCGGGTGTGCCTAGGCACACCTTAATGGGCTGCTTTATCAAAGAGAATTAAAGACAGATATTTCAATAAGAGAGAAAATAAGCGGCAGTTTGTAAGAAGTTAAAAATGTCATTACTTGGTACAAACGTGTGCATTATCGCTGATGAAACGAGTGTCTGTAGTTTTTTCGATTTTTTTATTTCATTGGAGAAGGAAGATATTTACTGCATTCTACTCTGTACTGCGGCGCCTTTCTTCTATACCTGTCACAAGCTGCACGTGTGAGAGAGCTTTCTCCAAGCTTACTCAAGTTAAAACTAAATTAAGAGCAACTCAGATGCAGGATAGATTGGAAGCCCTGCTCTTGCTATTTGTGGAAGAGGAAAAAGCTTAGTCTATTGATGTAAATGAAGTTATTGATGAGTTTAAGAACATTGTACCTTTTGACAGACGTTTCTTGTTATAGATGACGTGTATTTTGATGTATTTCTTTGTAACATTTATGAACATTTTGTGTGTGTGTGTAATTTCTATGCAATTTTATTTTTTTCTACTACATATATTCAGAAATTTTCAACACTGTCATTTAGTGAATTTATATTCCTTTACAAACATCAGTGCAATTAAAGAGCCAAGTGATTGTGTTGCAAAATATGCTATCAAAAAGGTACAAGACCTCATTTTTTTCTTCGTGCACACCCAAATATAAAGTTCTAGCTACGCCTATGCATCCCATTCTTCACCAGAGCGCTCAGAACAAAAGAATCAATTGACAGGCAAGAACTTAATGAATTTACGATGCATAGTGATTGATGAAACTCTCAGAAATTGGCTTTATACATTTATTAACCAAACAAGGCTCGGATTATTCCGTTAAAGTACCCTAATCAACATTATGTACAGTCACCGCCAATAAAAATGGGACAACTAGATCCTTAAATACTAGTTTCCCTGCAAGGTATTATGCGTGTTGCCCAACTTTACGGCAATGGTTGAAGTTGAAATTGAAAATTTGCTATTAAAATCCACTTATCGATGTAGAATTAAGCATCGCGCATAACGCTTTACAGGGAATTTTTCAGGATCTAGATGTCCCATTTTTATTGCCTGTGACTGTACATAGTTTCTCTAATGTGAGTCCCACGCGACGGGAGGCCGCAAAAGTCCGTAAGATCACTCTCCCTTCGACTATCAGTTTCACACAGTCTCTCTCCCTTCCTCTGTCAGAGACGCCATATTTATACTTCTTCCCTTGTCGCATGGGGGAGGGCTGAAAGTTTAAATTCTATTGGCTCTTTTGAACTATTGAAAATTGTGGAAGAAATCCAATAATACAGAACTATTACAATTTAAAATATTGGGTGGGTGCATAAGTTCGTATCGTTTTATAACATACGTTAACAGGAATACAATAATGAATTAACCGCCCGACCCTGTGGCCGAGTGGTTAGCACATCGCGCTGCGACGCCAAGGGTCCCGGGTTCGAATCCCGGTCGGGTTTGGTTGTTTGTGAATGTCCATTCATCAATTTCATCATTTCATCACTCATCTCCATCTTCGCAAATTAGCCAAGAGGCACAAAACGCGAAGTAAAATAAACTAAATCAATCAATCAATCAATCAATAATGAATTAACCCAACTACACATGTGGTAAGATGAAACATTGTTATTATAGTCTAACAATACAGAGTCACAACGACACTCACTCTGTCAGTAATGTAGTCGCCTCCATTGTCAATGAGCATCTGCCAATGTAGGGGAGGAGTTCGATGCCTCGCCTGTAGAACTGCTGTGTTTTCAATATACCGTATTCTCGCGTCTATAAGCCGCACTTTTTCCCCCCGGAAAGTGGACCAAAAAATGGGGTGCGGCTTATACACGCGAATGAAAGAAAATGCAGCTACTGCTAGGATACTAAAATACGTACGTTGATTTGTTATCCTTATCACATAACGGATTCATTAACAGCAAATCCAACAACAATGCATCTGTAGCAGGCTTTGCAACAATATGATATCTTATCTTTAAACTTTTTTTGCAACAATATGATAATATCTTATCTTTGAACACGAATCATCCTTACTGTCGTATTGATCTGGAAACCATTCAGTAAAGTGAAGTTGTTAAAGAAGGTTGTGGGCCTGAGGCTAAGGTTGGTACTATCAAAGAGAGGATGTCTGGCAGAAGAATCAGCTACGATGCTCATTTTAAACTTCAAGCGATACGTTATGCTGAAGGAGTAGTATAAAAGTATATAGGATGAGGACACACATAGCGTACAAATGAAGAGGTTATTTGATTAAACAGCCCGATTTGGCTACACTTAAAACTATGCCAAGATGCCCATATGCCCCAATTCTTCAAGTGTGATATGCTCTTAATCCCAAGAATTCTGAATCCTAGTGTATAAATGAAGAATCCTCAATAGGCAGATTTGCCTACACTTAAAATTAAGCCAAGTACCCATATGATCTTATTGCTTATAGTGTGTTACTCTGTCAAAATCCCAAGAATCCTGAATTCTAGTGTACAAATGAAGAACCCCCCTCAGATTGATTCGGCCATGTGTGCAAAGGCTGAATCTGCCAGATTGTTGTCCATAAGCTTGTCAAAAATATGCCCCCCTTGATATTATTATAGCTACACTTAAAACTAAACCAAAAATGCTTATAAAAGCCACCCTCGCCCACCCACACCCACTTATATTTACTTCCGGTCCGGTAATATGCAGAGGCTTTCTAGAATTGTTCTGTGACTCTCTCATTTCTTACATCATAAACATATGATTTTTTCCCTATAAGAATAACACTACATATGGTGTCATCAGGGAGTGTATCGTGGAATTCACAGATAATTTTAATGTTTGTCCTGTCATTAACCACAACTTGTTTCCTTTTTGAAGTGTTGATGACAAACATGGGTCTCTGTGCTTTGAATTCATCTGGTGTGTAATACATGTCAGTATTGCCAGTGGTGACCCTTTTGTATGCTGTAAATGCTTCATATAATTTAAGAAAATCATCCTTGGACATGTCTAAATTATAATTTTCTCTAGGGAACACCTCATTTCTGCCAATTTTAAGATATATGTTCTTGATGTTGCAGTTATCAAATTTACTTGAATTTTTTTCCTGATTATTGTGTCTTCCAGTCTGAAACAGTACCACCACAAAATCTGGCATGTCATATTGTATACTGGAGAATGAGTTTGTAGCATCAAATTCATAATAGGCACCAGTGGCAGGCTTCTGTACACATTGATATGTATAAAATTGTAAAGGTACCTGTGGATTTTTTATTATATCTGCTTTGTATTTAAGAGCATAACTGGCTTCATATTCAACAACTGGGATTCTTAGTTCCATAGTCTGAATAAGGCATTTACCTTCATCAGGTAGGGTATTAGGCAGAGCTGCCCCAGTAGAGTTTAATGTACTGTACCTCATCAAAGCATTATCATCATTGGCAGCTCTTCTAAATGTGATTCTTAAACCACCCTTCCACATAATATCTTTGTAATCTGAGAAGAATCCTGGCAACAGGCGCATAGGGAACAGCACTGTGTGGCTCTTGGATAATATTTTATCACCAGCCTCAAATCCACCTATTTTGTAGTAAGAAGCCTCGGTTTTGAATAATTTTAGTGTGGCCAAAGCTGTAGAGGTAATGCCAGGGTAGTCTACTCTGTTTATAACAACACCATGTTTTCTGATCTCAATTTCAGAGAACAGATGTGGCACAAAATTGTACACCAATCGTATATTTGAATTTGCCGGATAATCTGCACCATCGAGCTTTACAACATCAAACTTGATGTATAGATCTGCTCTGTGGGGGTGTATAAAGCCATCCCCTACATCAAGATCAACCTCAATCTCTGTGTTGGGTTGATTTAAATTTGCAAAGGTCCTCCTGTTTGGAGGGAATGATTGTAGCTCATAGCTCTCAATATTTTCCATTTTTTTTGTATGTATTTTTATTTAAATATTAATCTCTATGATAGCAGTTGTTGTGGCTCCAGCAAATTCAACTAATTCTTCTTTTTCATTAGTGACCATCAACTCAATGTAATCTATTCTATTATGGCACACAGGAAAATATAATGTTGGGAATGGAGTGTAGATGATCGGTTCCATAAATTCAGAGTTAGGTTTGAATGTTGCAATGATGCCAGTTTGTTTGTGAGTGCCTATGCCATTTGATTTGGTGATCATACCCTCGGCCACATTACAGTGAATATTCAGAGTCTCTATGGCTAAGAATTTAGGTATATTAATAGCAGTGTGTTTAATGGCTGGTTCAAGTTTTGTGTTGTTCTCAAAGCCCAACAGCTCTCCTATAGTACCCAGATTCACTGTTTCTGTAGCAGACACAATCGCTACTCTGTGAGTGACAGAATTTTGAGTTAACACTATACCTCTGGGTAATTGAGCATTTAGAGTAGATAGATTATATTGCCCTGGAGTGATAACAATTTTTTGATCACCAACTGCAATTATGTTGTTGTGGTGTGTAATATTAGGGATCAAGTACATGCCATAAAATGCTCTGAGAGCTATTGTTTTGGGATACACTATATCATCATGTAATCTGAGTTTCAATATTGAATTTTGGCTGGTGAGATGGAATACCCCCATGATGCTTCAGATACCACAGGGCTTTTTGAAAATTTTCAATTGATGGTTTATTTATTTGAGACATATATCTAAGAACAGATAAACACAGATGTCCACAATTAACATCTTTGAAGTTTTGAACACGGGCATTATTGTAATAAAGATTAGGTGATTTTAGATATTTTACTAAATTTTCAGGTGGATCACCTCCAAATGAATCAAACACAAATGCCTCATCTATTAAATATTTAAGATAACAGATCCAGTGAGTGCCCTGATTTTTGTACTTATCCAAATTAACAATGCCACACTCTTTCGTGAGTGGTTGTTCTGGTAAAGAATCAGACATGTACACCTCTAAAATTTTTGATGCCCAGTGGCTTGATTAAAGCTTCAATATCTTGGTTTGTAAGCGGCTCTTTTTTTTTTTTTACACTTATTCATGGCTCTCTTAACACCTTTGCCTTGTTTCTCTATGGCCAGATTATGGCGCTTCAATTCATCTAATTCTGCCTTATTCTTCTTGGCATCTATTACTGTTTTTGCTATAGCAGCTGATCCCCCAGCCAAGCTGCCAACAGCCCCCAAAGCAACTAAGATGGCCGGGATAGTAAATATAAATCCACCTGTATGCAATTTTTTTCTAGATTGCTGTAATTTTTTTAATTGGGGGGTACTAAGCAACAATTTCATTCCATGGCCCTTGGCAAGACAAGACCTTTTTTTCTTGCGCTGCTTTTTGGTTAAAAGACTATCAATAGTTTTAAGAGATTTAAGACCTGCATAAGGTATCTGATACATAACACCCTTGGCCTTCATTGTAGGTTTATTATATATATATTCACAACCCCCACCCCAGTTTTTGTTTGGTGTTCATAGCTATGGTTGTTCCCAATGCTGCTATTCTTTCACTTAAAGAAGCATCTTTGCTTACAAATCTACCAAATGCAGCCTCTTCTAATTTTTTGTCTGCAACATGTCTCTTGTCAAGATCGGTATGTGTATTGTATGCTATGTCATGGTCTTTACAAGCAGCATCTAGGGGATTAACACCAGGGTCACCTCTGTTTAATCTATGGTCTAGTTTTGTGCCTGGACCACAATACTGATAGCCTGGAATGTGTAGTTCAAATGGCAGCTTGTTTATGATGTCATTAACCAACCCCCGACCCTCAGAGATATTCCAAAATTTAGGAGGTAGAGTATTAATAATTTTTATAAGATATCCAATGCCCTTAGTGTCATTCACTATAAAATTAGACAATTTAGTGCTTATCATGTCCATAATTCCAACCTTTTCATTGTAAAAATTGTGGTTGCCAGCATTTTCCTCCCCAGCTATCACCAGCAACCTACAGGGAGTCCATAAAGTCCTGCAAAAAACTAAAACTCTATAACTTGAAAACTATTAAGTTTATTAACAAAATATTTTGTGTGTACTTACAGCAAGGTTCAAAGTTTATTTCCTGCTTGTTAGGTTCATCGCCAAACCTCCAATTGTGCACCATTCACGTCCAGATACTGTTGCAGTCTTTTTGTGAAACCGAGAATTACGTGCTGACGGTGCTCTCCGGGGATATTCAGAATCACATCTCTTTTTTTTTCTTTTAGTTTCATCCAGATTAGCTGGTTTCTGTGAATACACCTCGGTCTTTACATGTCCTCACACCCAGTAATCGCAAGGTGTCAAGTCTGGTGATCTTGCAGGCCAAGGTGTGGGCCCTCATCGGCCAATCCATCTCTCCTGAAATTGTTAGTTAAGAAACTGCCGAACTTCAAGGGCAAAATTTTAACTTGTAGGGCCAGCCTTCCCCTTCTTGCGTACGATCTTGTGTAACGTTGACTTCGGTATTCCCAGTTCCAAGGATCTTCGTTTAAGCGATTTCATTAGACTCCGGCCCACGCTGTCCTGCACTGTCTGAATCACATCGTCACTCGTTCCTGGCCTTCCACTGTGTGGCAAATCTTACACACTTCCCGTTGCCTTCATACCATCTCTTGATACTTGTGTCTGCTGGAGGTGGTTTTCCATACGTTGTTTGGAACTTTCTCCGCACTGGAACGAAAAATTTTAACTCTGCAAACCACAGAACACACTGTGCCTTTTCCTGGATGGACGCCATCTTAAGTCACATGATCACGTGATTACCAGTTCAAGCGTCACTGAGCAGTGTGGCCAGAACAAAACTTTAAACTTCCACCCTTCTCACCCAAAAAATGTGTATTGTTAAACGCAACAGCTAAAAAGTTATAGAGTTTTACTTTTTTGCAGGACTTTATGGACTCCCTGTATCTACAAGTTTCCTGACATCATCAACCCACACAAATTCTTTAGGCAGGGTGTTGTATTGTTTGATTCCACTACCTGTCTTGATCTGTGTCCATATGGGCTTCATTAAGTTGTTGTATTTTGCTCCACTGCTAGAGTCGTTTTCACGTTCAGAAGAGACAACGGCGCTTATGGGGAAACCGCACAGTGTTGCCAATACAGCGCTAGCTCCTGTCGCCGGGAAATGATGACCTTCCTTCACAATGAAGGTGTTACATATTTTGTATATATAATGATAATTATATGTAATTATTAACATTAATATTATACTGTGAACGTTACAGTTACCCTTTTTACTATGATCCATTGCGATCACTACACACGCGAGTGTAATGCACGAATATGACACTTCAGAAATCACTTAAAAAAGTAAAAATCGCTGAGAGCTCACACAACTGAAAACACTTTTTCGGGAGAGGGAAAAAGTCTAAACAGACCAAAGCAGATATCTCACTCAAGTAAGGGGACCCTGGCACATGGGTTAAATTCAAGTTGCAACCCAAACAAACAAATGAGTTAAGGCCCACGTGAACTGATAAGACGTGAATGACTCAAGCAAGGCATGTCATATTTCTATCTTGAAGCCCCATATTTTGTCACGTGTTGGAAAGCCTTTCAAAGGTTAATATGGTGTCTATGAATTTATGTGTACGTTGGACATTAATGTCGACAGTAATGTAAACGAAAACAACGTGTATTTACGACAGCACTAATGTTGCTCAAAACAGCAGCATTTGAAATAATTGTCAATTATTAAATTTAAGTAATTTCAATTCTATTATAACAAACTGCATGAAGTTCATATTTTTACTGAATGGAAATAAAATAACAACTGGAAAACTTGGTGGTGATTAGCCGGAATGCTGAGGTGAGTCAGCTCAAGATGGCCAGACAACTTCTCCTTACTTCGCGCGCGGTTCGGGTTAAAAAGAAACTCCAAATGCATGGAAGTAATATTTCTGGGAACCTTTGAGTGGTTATAAAAAATAATTTCATTATTTTCTCCACAACTTTGTCGCTGGAAGTTTTTACTTGGAATTACAGAACAAAAAATGTCCAGCGACGACATTTTCTACTGCACGAATATAAAAAATCTCCACATACTTTATTTGAATATTTTTTAATGCAAATATGCTTTAAAGTATTGATAAATTCTGAGTACCACCGTCACCTATGACAATTAAAAAACAGTGTCAATTTTTTTCATAATGAAAGCTTCAATTTTACGGCATGTTTCAACGTTAGGAATGAAAACATTGTAAAAATTGTGTTTTCACAGAAAATTTGCGTTTTTAATTTATCTAAATTTATGTAAGCAAGTTACCAGTTTTTTGTGTTCACCATCGTATTCTCTACAAAATTTCCTGCAAAACTGCAGGTACCGATTTTACTTAAGCTAAATTTGTAAATCCAGAAATTTGACAAAAGCGCGCTCGTATTTCCCATAAGAAAAGCATTGCCCATAAGAGCCCATTGTGTCTTCTGAACGTGAAAACGACTCTAGACTTGACTCTTTTTTGTGTGGGATCATTGTTCTGGTATAGAGCATCTGATTTTATTAATATTTCTTTGTAATGCTCATAATCTTGATCTGTATAGCTGCCAGGTCTCTTCCTAGTCATCAGTTCCCACAATCCAGGTGTGCCAGGATATTTAACAAAACCACCTTTTTCTCCAAGATGAGATTCTGAATATAAAATCAGATCATCTCCCATAAATGTTACTCTGAAATTGCCAATTCTATGTATGATGCTACCATCACGCTCTGTGTCAGCATATAAGCCAAAGACCTCATCTTTGTTGTCTTTAGGTGTGCTTAAATATTTTTGAGCAAGAAGACCCAATTCAATAGGATCCTGTGTAGCTTCAATTCTTCGAGGACCAACAGGACTAGGTGTATGAATACTAGAAAGTGGGGTGATTGGATAATCTAATATGTTCCTTGCAGCTACAGGTACAAGCTCTGTGATCAAATTTTGATTTTGCTCTGTAACAGTTTTGATATTTTTACCTAATTCACTAATAGCATCAATAATAGGCTGTTCTGTTTGCTTGTGTTGTTCATAGATTCCTCGGTTCTCTGATTTCCATCCCTTAAATCTTTTTACAAGATAATCTCTTAATTTAAGATCATCAATGATTGGCCTTTTCATGGTTATTTATATATGTTTCAATGTCTAGAAAATTGTTGATTTTATTTCTGTATTTGCCACTATTGGGTTTCCTTGTCATATCAATTGTGACAAACCCATAACTGTCCTGGTTCCAGCACCTACTGCAAAACTTAGAAAAATCATTGTAGCTCAAATCCCCACCTACATATTCATCATGTATGTGTTTGAGGTTGGTATGATCTTGATGAAACACACATATAAAATTGCTGTTGTCTCGGATCAGCTGCTTCGGTATTTTAGAAAAAGTCTGTGCCAGGTAGAAGCAATCAATGTTTTTGTGTCGGCCCTGTGTAAGAAAATTTCTAACCTTGTTTTGATTATCCAGTATAATGTCATCAAACACAACAACAGAATTATCGAGACATTCATGAAGTGGCTTAACATCTGATTCAAAAGTGGCAATATCCAGTCCATCATATAGCTTCATCAGCTGCTGATATTTTAATTGTTCCAAGCTCTTAGAGAAGACATACAAGTGCCTGTTTTTCCAGTCTAACCAGTTGGGTGCCAATAAAAAATTATCAATCATTAGTGTAGTTTCACCACAAGCCGATGGCCCAACAATAAGACATCTAATATTATCAGGCAGCAGCTTGCCATTTCTCTTATTCTGCTGTTCAGGCTCTGGCAGCCTCTTTATAACATCCCAGGTGCTCATAGTATCACTTTGTTTGCCTCGATCCAGCTGTGTTCTGGGAGTCCTAGCCATTTCACCAGTATCTTGTTGCCTTTTCTGCGGATGATTTTCTCTATGAGATATGTGTCAGGCTGTTTAATTTTGTTGAGTTCTTCTTCATAAAACCTGCCTTTGAGAATTTCTCCTCGGTGATCTTTTATTATATATGTGTATCGGGTCCCAGGTTTAATTTGAACCACTGTAAATAATTCAGTGCTCCAGTTTCTTGTAAAGCCTCTTTTGAATAAGTGCTTATATTTGCTGATTCTTACTTGATCACCCACCTTGTATTTGGCTTTTCTTGTTGTTGGCTGGTATCTAGGATAATAAACAGTACTGATCAATTTTTGCTCATCAGATGAAGTTAACTCAGAGGGTTTCATGTTGATTGTGGAATGGACAGAGTTGTTATATTTATCTAAAAGTTCTGGAAGAATATTAAGCCATTTATAATTACCTTGGAGGGTAAATTGTTTATACATATGATTTTTTAGGGTTTTGTTGAATCTTTCTACAATTGAGGCCTTGAGATCACTGTAACTCGAGTAATGTTGTATTGACTGGCTTTTAAAAAATTGTTGGAACACAGAATTATAGAATTCTTTGCCATTATCTGTTTTCAAATAGCGCGGTGATCTTCCACTCTGATTGATGATTGTCCTGAAGGCTTCTGTAACACATTTTCCAGTCTTGGATTTGAGTGGCACAGCCCAGGCAAATTTTGAAAATGTATCTATGACAGTGAGTAGATACTTGCAGCCCTTGTCTTGTCTAAGTTTTTCAGCTGTCCACTTGCCATCTCAACCAAGTCGCACTGCCATAAATCATCTATGCCTTTTGTAACCACTGGCAGTCTCTTATAACTATGTCTGGCTTGTCTGTGTAATTCATCAACAATAATTTGTCTAGACATAGTATGTAAACAAGAATATTGCAACTATAGGGTGTTCAGCAGCTGATACTACAGGATTTTCTAAATACAGTTTGTCTCCTATCTGTATATTAAATTCCAGAGAGCCATCATCTTCAGCATAAGATGTTTCTAATGTATTGGGGTCTGTAAAATCCTCTAATTCTACACTGGTGATTTTTGGTTTGTTGTCAGCATTTGTTATTGATAAGGTAGGGTAGTGGTGTGCCTGTGGTTGTAGCCAATATTTGATCTTGATTGGTCTAAGTGTGCCCCAACAAAAAGCTGGTAATAAAATTGTGCAGGGGACAGCATATATATTTCGCCACCTGGTGTAAATGGTGAATCATATTCTTTGTTGGGGATACTGTACAATTCAAGGATTATTGTATGTTTAGGATTCTCGATTATGCCAGTTATTTCTTTTTCTGCTGTAAGCAATCTACTTGTTACAGATTCAAGGTGCTCATTGATAGTCCTAACAACATCATCATGGCCTGGCTTGATTTTTATGTCCACAACAAGTTTCTTGTATTGTTGCACAATCTCTTGTAGCTGGGTGGCAAAAACAGACAGAGCATTTGCTTGATTGGATTCCATGGTCCCTAGCTGTTGCTTGATATTAGCTACAATTTGCTGTAAATTTTCAACAACTGCCAATTTTGAATTTTGGGTTGTAAGATCATGGACCTGTCTTCTGATATCCTCAAACAGGGCATGCAGTTCATTAATATGTTGATTGGTTGGTAGAGTGGCCACTGTCTGAGTAAGTTGTTTGATCTCTGTCTGGATATTCTTGATATCTTCTGATTTCAATATGCGATTCACAGCTCTCTTAATATTTTTAAGTTCCTGTGATGTAGGCAGATTTGATACAGTATTCTGCAAAGATTCAAGTGCCAATTTCACATCATTTAATTCAGAAGCATCAACCACACCACGCATAGCATCTTGGAGCAGGGCTATATCTGCCTGAGTAGGTGTTGATTGTTGTAAAATTTCAAGTTTTGTTTGGATATCATCGATCAAGTGATGAAAATGAGATAGCTCAGATTCAGTGTTGAGGTTTTCAAGTTTTGTAATCTGTTGTTGGACACTGACAAGGGTATCTGCAATACCAGGCAGGCGGGATTCTAGAGATTCTTGTACATTTGTCAAATCACTTTGCACTGCTGCTATGGTGCCTTCAAGATGGGTTATGGTACTTTGAATTTTTCCAAAATCTTCATATGTTTCAAGTTGCAGCTTAATGTTGGCAACACTCCGAGTTATTGCACTCAAAGCATCAGAAGATGGCAAGTTGTTCATAAAATTTTCAAGTGTCTCGATTTTTTCTTTAACCTCGGCTATGGCATTGTTCAAGGGGTCCAGATTAGGTATCTGTAGTGATTGAATCTGTTCCTTTAGAGTGGAAATCACTAGATCAAAATCTTCTTGTGATTTTATGCTTTTGACAATTGTTTGGAGCTGTGTCTGGACATTATTTATCTGCTCTTCCAATTGTTGTTTCAATTGCTCAGAGTTGGTGGCCTGGGTTTTAAATTTGGCTTGAAGAGCTGTTACAGCCTCCTCTAAAGTTTGAAAATTATCCAATGTTGCCAGGTCAGTATATTTCTGAAGCAGCACTTTGAGTTCTGAGTCAATTTTAAGAAGAGGGTCCATGCATTGTGATTGTAAATTTGTAATTTCTAGTTGAAGACTGGCATTGAGTGTGGTTTGTAAAGCTTGTAAATCACTTCTTAATTTTTTGACTCTGACATCAAGCATCAGAATCTCATCACTGTGATCTTCATGTCTTGTATGGCCAAATATATCATTAGGCATTTTGTTTTAGTGGTTATTTATTATTGAATATCTAATTCTTAATTCTATAAAAAAAGGTATAAGTTTGTCATAGGATCCCGGGACCTCAATATATAAGCAGTCACCAGCAGAAACAGTATATACAGTGCCAGAAATCATGTTTGAGTGCTTTATCCTGTAAATATTTTTGCCTACTGAAATCTTGACATTACCCGCGGGGGTTGTAATAAATTGTAATTGACCACCTACAGGTAATTGGTAATGATTTAAATTATTATTAAATATGTACAATATTTTACCTGTTTCATCATCAACATCTGTAAGTATGCTGTTCAGATGAATATTTAACAAAGCACTTAGTTTAGATATTATATCAGAAGAGGGTGCTGGTGTTGGCAGGTCCATAATAGCCTGTTTTTTGAACCCAAATAAGTTCATAGGCATGTTTATTTATTTCAAATCATGCTCTGTAATTGGGCATTGATTGCCACTTTTCAAATCACAATGATCCCATGGTAGAGTATGTATGCCACATGATAAAATACATCTCTTATCATCATGTGGGTCCAGAGCCACTTTTCTTACAACATTTGTAGTCAACAAGTGATCTTTACTCTGAATTCTGCATTCTGATGTTCTGATTGAACTCTGGGTTTTGAGACAATCTTCATAATCTTCAAATTCAAGCTCTTTGTCAACAATTACTCTGCCAATGCCCTTGGCTTTTTTTTGCAACAACACCACTACATGTTTCAAAGCTGTACATCTTGGCCCTTAACCCAGCAAATGCCACAATAACATCACCAAGTGTCTCATCTTTTAACTTGCCGGGCCTCCCCCATGGCGCAGTGGTAGCGTCATTGCCTTGTAATCAAGGGGTCCCGGGTTCGATACCCGGTGGAGGCACAAGTGGTTCGGATCCCACTTTAAACTGTAGGTCCAGTCCCGGTTAGCCTTACTGTGCATAAAGTGGACTTAAAACACCAACTCAAACCAAACCAAACTTTTAACTTGCCAGGCACTTTTTTGTTGTGGGGTTGAATTTTTGTATGTTCACTGGTATCAAAATATTCAAGCAATGCAGGCTGTGACATATCTTGATAAACATCTTCTGTTTGAATATCAAGAATAAAACTATCTGTGTCCATGTACATCAGTTTTACACTATCACCATAAATAGGCTTCAACACATTATAATAGAGCTCCAGCATGTGTAATTTGGCCAATTCCAATATCACAGCCCCTACATAAATAGGCTTATCAAACTTAATCTTTGTTTTTTTCATATTAAAAAGTGCCATATTGTCATAATAAATTCTTCTGTAGTTGAAATTATGCTTTGCTATCAATTTTTTGCTCCGGCTGGGGTCAGTAATTATTTTAACATCAGTATGTTTTCTGACATTTTCTATGGTTTTGCCATACACTGAATTTACCATCAATTTAAACAAAGTCTTATCAAATTGGCTCATTGCAGATGTTCGAAGCTCTGTGTTTGTATCAATATATGGCTTCAACCATCTTGAGTACCTGAACCTCAAAACTTTGCCAACTTTGGTCACTTGAACACCATGATTCATTAGGAACTGGAGGTTTTTATAATATATGACATAATCCTGTTTTGGTTCCAGAGTCATCATTAGCTTCTTCTGTTTAGAGCCAGGTGAGCACTCAACCTCAGGAATTGGGGGCAGATCAGAAAATATGTTGTGTAAATCATCAGGAATTGTCAGATCAACCTCTAAGAACAGGCCATAGTTACTGTCATCAAAGTCCTGAAGATCTTCAATATTGAAATCTTCAACCCACTCAAGCCCTGCATATGGCAGTTTATCCATCATAGCATAACCATAGAGGCTATTGGCATCTACATACAGTATATAATTTGATGGCAGTGCTGGATCATAATTGAGAATATACTTGTTATTTGCTCTGGCATATCTCTGAGAACATTGCACCATGCCTCCTCTTATACATTGTTCCATAAACAGATACATGTCCTGATCCTGGATCAGATCCAACTGCATTTTAGTGTTTAAAAACATTGCAGACCATGCTAGGCCTGGAGCACTGTAGAAATACATTGGATCCAGCTTATAATTTTGCATGGAAGATTTTCTAAATGCCTGAAGTATATCAGCTAAGAGGGTCACATCAAGTTTTAAATATGCCTTGTGATAATCACCAAATGTCTGGCATTTTAAATTGTTTCACATCAACTGGGCATGGTGATAATCATCATCAGTGATTCCAGATGCTCTGATTTTGCTGTAGAACTCTTGTTGTTGTGGCAGAGAACACTCATCAAATTTAGAAAAATCTGTAACATAATCATATGGGTATACACCCTTCCGCCTAATTAATTTCAGGTCCTGATTTGGAAACAAAGCATATGTGATTTTGAATTGATCATCAGATAATTGACTGGCCAGTGTAGCCAGGCTAGCGGACAGAATTCTGTAGTAATCAAGAAATCTTATGTGAATAGGAACACCATTAACTTTAATTATCTTGCTAATGGCAATATATTTCTCATCATTTTCTGCTAAAATATTTAAATTCTGCTTGTTAAACCCCTCGTACCTGATCAGATGATGGAAATCAAAATTGGATGCACCATGGCAAAATATGGGGATAAATTTTGGTCTCTGGATCTTAATATTAAAGCTATTACACACGGCCATTAAGAATTTACCATCTGTATGAGAATGGTGTTTCACCTTGATATTTTTATCTGAAAATTCAGAATCACATACCGGGCATTTTTCTGCATTATTGAAATCTTCAATCTGATCCTGTGTTAAAGGCATCATGGGTTTTGATTTTAATAAGACATTAGATGCTATGTCATGGCACTCATTTTCTATTCTATGAGCAAATTCTTTGATGGCATCTGCTCCCATGTATAAATATTCTTTACTAACAACACCATCCTGTACAATCACATAATAAAAACTAGAAGGTTCATGTAACTGGTATGATGTAATTGAAGATTCATCAGGATCTGGGCTGCAGAATGCAAGGGGTTTGAGGTTTGATTCAAAATCACAGACTATATATGCTGGGTGTTCCAACAAGGCTTCAAAGTTTTTGAATTTGGCATTTTAACTTGGATTAGGCATCACCATATGAACAGGTTTATGATGCCACAGTATTTCAGATGCTCAATTAACTTGTTTCTAGCAATTTCTGCATTCACTTCACTAATCCCATTTATTATTTTTTTACCATCAAATACAGTCAAACATCTTCTGCACAACTTGAATATTGTATTAGATTTGTCTAGTTGTTTTCTGACTAAAGCTTCAAGACTGTGTATCAGAGTGTAATGGTGTGTGCCATCCTCTTCAATTAAGAGCAGATCAATCGGAACAGCAGAATCATCATCAAGTGTACTGATTCTGAGAGGTGCTATCAAGCAATTGCCACGGCCAGTAGAACAAATAAATACATTAATAGATAATTGTTTACCATTGATATCCCTGGCCTTTTTTTCAAATTTATCAATATTCTGAACAGACATTGGATATTCTAAGCCCTCCATAGAATCATCAAAATTGTGTTCATATTGTTTATAATAAGTTATTTTCTCAGGATGCCTTAAAACTGGATACAAAGCAGCTACAATACACCACAGAAAACATTTCTCATCATTATTTTTTATGTTAACCACGGCTTTTTTGTTTTTGATATTGGCAGGTAATGGCAGATATGTAGATCCTTGTAATGGGCTGAATTCAGAAATATTAACATAGAGCTTGTGTGAAGTTCCGCATAGGCTCCATCCTGATTCTTTTGCTGCAAATTCAGAGTGTTTAATATTCAATTGCTCTATCAAACTGCTTATTATTTTGTCTAAATTTGCATTTGAATATACAGCTACAGTTTCTGTTATGTGGGGCTGTGTAAATTTTGTGCCATTTGATTTCTTATATTGTGTAAACAATTTGAGGGACAGCTTATAAGAGCCATTTTGTGCATTTAGAATTGCCTGCACATCAGGATTTATACTGTTTAAAAAAATCTTAATATCGCATCTTGGCTCTGATACAAACCGGTAATCCCTAAGTTGGCCAGCAAAACTTCTATGAATAGGTGGTTCATAGCGTGGCTGCTTTGCTGCTCTAGCATTAACAGGTGCTTCATGCTTCCTTTTCAGACCAGATGTAGATGGCTGTGAGGGCAATGTTGATGACTGTACATAACAACTACACTTATGCCTTTTGTAATATGCCTTGCTTAATATTTTATGGCATCTTGGGCACAATTTAGTAGCCTTTCTGCATTTCTTAGGGTCACAATTAAACCGGTGCCTAGCCCAATTAGAACTAGATATATTTTTATTGCATTGATTGCAGTATTTCAAGTTTGGCATTTTTATTGTTTGTTTATATAAAATTTCTTGTTCCAAAAAAAAAAGTATGGATAATATGCCAAAACAATTATAACAGCAATTAGTGGCTGAACTGGTGCTTTTATACCCAGACAACAGCAGTAACTAGGCTCTGGTGATCCCCAATATAAAATAATTTTGCTCTATTATGCTGTTGTATAACACACTTTACCAGGTTTCAAACCTCAGCTGTATATCAGCTAGCAGTGAATATTCTCAAAATCTCACGTGTAGGGATATTATTTTGCCACATGTATTTCAATCTCACACATTTTACCAGGGCTCAAACCCGGAGCCTCTTGATTACAAGGCAATAATACCAACACTTTGCCATCAGGGAGGCCCACTAACTCTACCAGGTTTCAGACCTGGGGGCCTCTTGATTACAAGGCAGCAAGACTAGCACTTCTCCATGGAGAGGTCTTAAACCCAGAAGCTTTTGATTATAAAGCATATAAGCCATGGGACTATGTCCACATTCTACTGAGCATCAGAACCCAGGAGTTATAAGCTATATATCAGCTAAATACAGTCAAAATTGGATTTTAACTGTGCAATGAATATTCTCAATATCTCACTCGTGTATATATTATCAGAGCAAGGCAAAACCTGAATTGGATTCAGGCATACATGACAACATGCAAGAGGCTAATGTTCTTTTACTAAGAATTTCCTTCTATTATACAGAAATATTAATTGAAGTTTTATGCTCTTTTAGTGAATTGGAGTCAATGGCATGCAGGCCCATACATGCTATCATGCAAAGGGAATTTTCCCTGAAAGGGCACAGAAATATCAATAATGCCCCCTTTTAGCTGTGTAGATTATATCCCATGCATGCTAGCAATAATGATGAAAGCCCCTAGTCGTGCATAATTTATTGCCCGGGCAATGAAACTGATCAAAGATTAGAAAGAAAGCACGTAACAATTCAATTTGCAACTGCCTTTGTCCAAGGTAATCCTATATTGAATTAGATCTATAAATTGTTAGAGCATGAGGATATAAGCATTTTGGTTTAGTTTTAAGTGTAGTCAAAACAATATCAAGAGGGGCATATTTTTGACAAGCTTATGGACAACAATCTGGCAGATTCAGCCTTTGCACACATGGCCGAATCAATCTGAGGGGTGTTCTTCATTTGTACACTAGAATTCAGGATTCTTGGGATTTTGACAGAGTAACACACTATAAGCAATAAGATCATACGGGTACTTGGCTTAATTTTAAGTGTAGGCAAATCTGTCTATTGAGGGTTCTTCATTTATACACTAGGATTCAGAATTCTTGGCATTAAGAGCATATTACACTTGAAGAATTGGGGCATATGGTCATCTTGGCATAGTTTTAAGTGTAGCCAAATCGGCTGTTTAATCAAATAACCTCTTCATTTGTACGCTATGTGTGTCCTCATCCTATATACTTTTATACTACTTGAAGGAAACGGCAACAGATCTGCAGCGCGATATTACGATGTGGGCGAGTCTAACATTCGTCGATGGAGAAATCGGAAGGAACAACTTGCTGCAACAAGTGGCAAGAGAAAGACATTTCGTGGAAAAGGAGCCAAATTTCCACAGGTTTTGGGCTTTGTAAATGAGAGAAGAAGTGCTAGCTATGCTGTAACCGTAGACATGATACGTTTTCAAGGTCGTGAAGCAGCTTCCAAGTTAGACATGAGTCGTCAAGCTTTCCGAGCTAGTGGGGGATGGTGTTCACGTTCTATGCGTAGGAAAAGTTTATCGCTTCGCCGTAGGACAACAATTGCGCAACGTTTCCCTGCAGACTTTGATCAGAAAATTGTTAAATTTCACAAATACGTGATTCGAATGCGAAAGTACAATGATTGTAGCTTGTCTCAGATCGACAACGCGGATGAAACACCTATTTACTGGGACATGCCTATGTCCAGCACAGTTGCACCGAGAGGCTCGCACACCGTATCGATCAAGACCACGGGTGGAGAGAAACAACGATGCACTGTAATGTTGGGTGTTTTCGCGTAACAATGTGCCAAAGGAGGCATTTCCGCCGGGTATTATCATACGTGCCCGGCAGAAAGGATGGATGGAAGAAGAACTGGTATTGGATTGGATAGACAAAGTGTGGAATAGAAGGTCTGGTGCATTGCTAATGCAAAAGAGTTTGCCGGTGTGGGACAGCTCTCGTGGTCACCTAACAGACAGAATACAGACAAAATTCCAACAGTTGAAAACGATGTAGCTTGATTCCTGGGGGTCTAACGTGTGTACTGCAGCCCCTAGACGTTTGTGTAATTCGCTCGTTTCGTTCCGGCGTCTGTATACTTAATGACTGGATTAGTGAAGGAAACCACGAGCTTACAGCAAGAGGAAAGATCAAACGTCCGACTGTCAATCAAGTGTGTGAATGGATTCTGGCAGCATGGGAAAGTGTAAAGTCTGAGACAGTTGAGAAGGGTTTTCTGAAGTACGGCATATCCAATACCCTAGATGGTACCCAGGATGAAATGTTGTGGGATGATGATGCTAGTGATGAAGATGACAAAACCTCTTGTGCAGAAAATTTTTCAACGAGTAGCAGCAACGACAGTGAATAAGGTCTTTGAGGACTCAAACTGAAGGATACGGTATTAATATGTAGATCATTGCCCTAAAATAAAGGTTAATATACTTTTAAAATACTTACTTGAAATTGGCTACCTACGCAAAAAAAAAGTCAATCGTGCGGCTTATAGACGAGAAATTTTATTTTCCTGAAATCTAAGGCCAAAAAAGGGGGTGCGGCTCATACACGCGTGCGGCTAATAGACGCAAGAATACGGTATGGCATTAGCACCGTACACAGCACAAATTGTTTTTGAGTTGAAGAAATCAGTTAGCCAAGTTTCAAGAGTAGCTTCATGAGGAAAAGATTCCTACTGCTGCACTTAACCCTCGTTTAAACTCGAAGAGCAGAATGTGCCGGAAATGTTCAACTTCGTCCACTTGACACTCCATCTTGTTTCGTCCGCAAAATAGACACAATGTGCTCAGAATTAGAATGCACGGCGTTTTCACGAACACAAAACTACAAACTAATCAACAACAATGGAATAACGGACAAGGGACTCTTAGCAACGCAGTGTTGCCAACCCATAACAAAACGCTACGAAATTATGCACCGATCCAATAATCCCTAATTAGGATTGATCCTGATAAGATAACACACACATGCACTCATTCACATACAAATATGAAATACAAATACAATCAATTGATTACGCATAATTATACACAAAACACATAAAAACTAACACTGTTTGCAACAGTGACTTTTGAGAAACTGTTGCTTTCCTGTGTGTTATTTTGCTCCAAATAAATTGATCGTGGCTGCACAGTTCATAATACACGTAAAGGTCCCTCAACTTTAATATTGCAGTTGGTATGGCTTTATCACATGCACTACAATTATACGGGAAAGAATTCTGCACTGCTGCCATTGGAATAACCAATACGATTTAGATATCAGAAGTCACGTGTAATTATCTTATCGACATTGTAACCCCAAATATGTTTCTACTATTAATGGTCGATATAATAGGAATTTTAATTTTACCCCTGCTGACAAATAAACGTATAGTTCATTGAATTAAGTTATTTATGTCGTCTTTCTGACACTTTTGGTTAATCGCAACGATGGGTTGAATGGTGATGCGATACGATGGATTAAGGGACAATCACAAACACGTTTGGACGACACAACACTATTTCTACAGACGATTATACTGGCTGTGGGTCCAGACACCAGAGCCTCGTTAGTCTTCAACGATGGAGTCCAGGGTGTACTACGTGGAAGTGAGGTTGACATTCGAAAGAGTCACCCTTCATTTACACCTCAGATATATGGACAGATGATACAAGATATTGAATAAGTGGCAGCGATTATGGAAGGGGGAGGGGGTGAAAGTTGCTCCCTTTTTTCCCCGCACTTCCCCCCCCACCCAACTATACTAAACCTTATCTACCAAGAGAAAGTAAACTCTCCTTGCCCCTAAGTCTTGGAACCTTGCCAGTTTTAGAATCCAATCGCCGCCACTTTATCGAATAGTTCGTTGGTGACATAAATCAACTTTGTAGGGGACAGAAAGTAGAAAATTAAGGGAAGTTTCGTTCCGAAGGGAGAAGCAAATGCTAACCGGAATGTTAAAAAAAAATGTCTGTTCCAGATATTTTTGTGAGATTTTTGGAAGCATTTACATAGCGCTTACTCTAGCAAAAATTTTTACCTGGGAATGGTGAGCTTCTTCCATTCCTCGACTGTAAAGTTGGTGCCCTCTCTCCCCGGGACGTGGCACCAGTGATCAGGGATGGTCATGGCGAGGACGAAGTTGAGGAAGGGGACGGAGATGAAGACGATGTAGACGAAGTTGAAGATGACGTTGAACCTGACCTGGAATTTCCCCCTCGTGTCTAGCTTCTGGATCAAGTCCTCGAAGCTAGAGTCCTGCTGGTCTGCCGTCATGGCTGCTCACTGCCTGCGGAGAAAACACCTATATAATTATCTGAATGTTAGTGACAACCAAGTATCTTAGAAATTGTAATAATAATTAATAATAATAACCTTATTTAATATTATATTAATTATTAATAATTACACAGGTCGACAAGAAAAGTTGTTAAGGTCCTTTTTACATTCAATAACTGATTTTGCATCTTCAAAATGAATGGATTACAGAAAAGACTGCCATTTTGCTGTATCACATCAGGTTTCTTAAAAATTACACGTAATACATGCTTGAACTCTGTAATACACGTGAACCATACAACCAACATACACAACAAGAATGAAATTCATATTACATTATATTGTGTCCTTACTACAAATATAGATTAGTACATGAAAACCATAAACAACATATAAAATCCAAAGGAAAAGAATCACGAAAACTACTAATGGTCACGTATATGATCTGTCAATAGAACCGTTGTCGCTTGCATGAAAAACGTCTTGTACGACATGTTCTCTTGTGCACTGTAACAGCATCATCATGTTTCAGCAACAAACAGTAGTTGGCCATCATTGATATATTGCAGCTTCTATGTACAGTCAGAGAAAGTAGTTCTTGGGCCACGAGACCTACGATATCGTAACATCTTAAAGCCTGTTGTCTATGCAACCCAAACAACAAAATTGTCGCTTAGGTTTGCCTGGCGGACCTGGATTCTCGGGAACGATTGATTATTGACAGCAGCGTGAGTCATACCCCCCCCCCCCCCGCCCAGCCATAACAAACAACAGCTGAGTGCCGTGAGACCATCAGAAAAAGTTTCAGGAATTGGTTTCTTAACAGCAACTACTCGTAAGGAAATGATATTAGAGTCATTGTCAAGAAAGTTCACTGAAGTGGTGGTTTTCATCGAATCATCATCGCGCAACACACATGCTGTCAACCCAGAAGTCCTTGAAAAAGATTGGATTAAATCAACTACTTGACAAATGATAAGACGAATCGATATTCATTAGTCCCAACTTAGAATTTTGTGTAAGGCATGGATAATCATGTCCTATCATCCATTTCATAGCTTCATTAATCATCCTCATCGCCTTTGTTGACGCAAGTGCTAGAAGAGCTATATAAAATAAGCAAAATTAAGAAATTAATAAATTACATTTTCAGTGATTTCACGCAGAGACTCAGTTGCATCTAGACAAAGTTTCATTAATCGGGAACCAAGCCCCCCCCCCCCCCTCGTTCTGCTTCATTGTCATTTTCCCTCTATTTTACCTGCCACGATTTACCTGAGGTTGATTAATGCAACATAAATTAAAACAAACCAACCAACGAAACAATCCACAAAGTGCACCAACGCGGTCCATATTATGAATAGGTAAACTATCTCATATTATGCTAATTTAGAATTTAGTAATAAAATGTGAATTTTTGGGGGTTCAGTTAAGTGGCTGCACATCCATTACATAATCGCGATATCATCAAATTGTACGAAGCGTGACAAAGAAAAAGACAAGAACGGTCGACAAAGAAAAACGAAGAAACAAGATGATGGGCTTGCCAACGAGGAAAGAAAATATGAAAAATTAAAAGCATACTACTAATAATAATAACAAAATAAATGCGCGCAGTAAAATTGTCAATCTCTCTTCCACGTAGTACACTCTGGACTGGATTTTGCAGACTTACGAGGCTCTGGCGTCTCGTCTTACGGCCAGCATAATTCTGCGTGTTGTCCTGTTTTTTTGTCCTCGTGTGTGGAGAGTGCCCCTTTACAGCCTCGACTTTTAACCTAAGTCAGAATATTTTAAGATTTTAGTTATGCTACATTACAGTTATGATATTGTTATGGTAAGGGGCTGAACTCCGTATAACGTGTTGGGTGCAAAATAGCCTAAGTGCTGACGCACCCAAAATTTTAAATTCAATTTCAAATTCAAATTCTAGTAGCTGCTCAAGATTGTCATATGCCTCCTTCCGATGGACAGAACGAGCGACTGGGGCTGATGCTAGAATGCTACCATTATGTAGCAACACACCTTTCAAACTTATCTTGCTTGAATCAATGAAGAGTCTCCATTCATCTCTGTTATACTCTTCTACTAAGTTATTTATGAGGTGCGGAATATCCATGCAAATTCTAAAGAGCTTTACTGAGTAAAATACTGTTTTAGTTCTTTTTCGTGATGTCTACAAACTGTTTTACATATGTTCATGGAGCTAGCAGGTGTTTCTTTCAACCTTGAAGCCAGAAGTTCTGCAGAATCCTTTGCGAGATTTAAATCTCTGACCAAATAATTGAGTTCATTTTGTGTGAAAGGTTGGGGTGTGCCTTGTGTGTCCACCATCTTCAGATGACTCGACTGGCGTAGAACTTGATTCGGATTTTAGTATCTCAATGTTCTTTGGAGCGTTCGGTATAGGAGCATCAGAGCATGGGATACAGTCCTTCTATACGGCGTACGCTTTTAGAAGGAACATGGGTTCAGCCAATACGCAGCCAGTGCTCTTGCGCTGTTGCGAAACTAACTGCTAGCGGAAGGGGAACACAGATAATTCGCTGTGTCCATTATTCAGCTTTTTTTATATATGTAATGCATTTACATTATATTTGAGTACAGTAAAATAATATAGTGACTATTTCTACACAGGATTATGATATCCTATCCCTGCAGCATATAAGAGAAACTCGTACCTAAAAGAAGATTGAAAGTACTTATTGTAGAGGAGCTGCAAGGTTATCATCATCATCTCTCTCGTTTCTGTTTGCTAGCATGTTTCCCAGGATATTTGAATAGGGGTTTACCGATTTCTGTGGTAGATATTTTACCCTGTTTTATAATACGCGACACAGCATGCAGACCTACATCACACGCTTTAGCCGCAAGTTCTCGACTCTGAGAAAACACTGTTTCAGCACGCACTTCTTCCGACGCCAATTCCTTGAAGTTATTGATTGATTTAGTTTATTTTACTTCGCGTTTTGTGCCTCTTGGCTAATTTGCGAAGATGGGGATGAGTGATGAAATTGATGAATGGATATTCACAAACAACCAAGCCCGAGCGGGATTCGAACCCGGGACCCTTGGCGTCGCAGCGCGATGTGCTAACCACTCAGCCACAGGGTCCGGCAATTCCTTGAAGTAAGAATACACTTTAAAAATAAGATTTATCTCTTGTGAACGTATTATTTTTACTCTTGGTGCCTGTAATAACCTACTCGTGCTAGGTTTCGAGAGCGACATTATTAAGTAACACTCACGGAACATATACTATTGCTATTGCACAACTATCGAACATAAGGGTTATATTGCACAGCGCGCTACGACGCCAGAAGCTCCTGGTTCGAATCCCGGCCCGGGAATGGCTGTTTGTAAGTGCCCCTTCATAACTTTTATCATATTATCAGTCATCCTCATCTTCGCGATTAGCCAAAAGTAGCAGAAAAGCGAAGTAATATAAATTAAATCAATCAATCAATAAGGGCTTTATTGAGTCGTCTCGCTCTCACAACTATTCTTCAAGGCGTACGAGTAAAATAATTTTACACCGCCCTTGCTACGAAAATGCCGAACTCAAACTGACTCAGATTCGCATCGCAATGTTCCTGAACGCCGACGACAATGAAGGGTCATTGTGTATATTCAGCTAAATTTAACACCCATAGCTTTTCCAAGACACAACAACTCGGCTGCGTCAACACTGTGGCAACGAAAAATAAAACCGACAGAAGGAAATGAAAAGGGTTATTGTTTGTGTGTGTGTGTGTGTTGAGACGTGCTGTTTCCCGTGTTTCTTAAACAAGCGATATCTCCAGTTATAGGCGACGGAAATTCATGGGACTTGGACAGTCAAGTTCAAAATGTCTTTCCCCATCTTATGATGAACCTTAAAATGGCGAGTTTTATGAAAACTTCTTGTGCGCATGAAAAAATTACAGAACACGGCGTTTAACTTGCGCGAGGCAGTATCCTAACTGTACAACGTTACAATCCTGCCATTGGCTGGTCGCCACGCACACCCTCTGCGTGGCTCCGCCCGATATCGCTTCTAAAAACGTACGCCGTATAGCAGCATCTAAGTCCGGATAAAACATTCAATCTTAGTTTTTGTGTTGAAGCCTTTAACTCTGCATATGCAAAAATAACTACGACTGATTGTTGTTGACTTTCACATCAATATTTCTATTGCTTTCTCATTAGGATATTGTGTATTTTTATTTCATTAGGACATTGTGTATTTTTTAGTCTTTTTACTGAATAGATGCATGTAAAATATTCAAAATTGGTATGTGATAGGACAAAACTGGTGTTATTTCTGTATTCAGGTACACAAAGTTGTGTCACAACTTACTTATAAAACAAGCGTCACAATCATAATAGAAAAATCCGTGTAAATTTAAAGGCCTATTCATAATACAGGGTAATTCAAAATGAATGGTAAAACAATAAACCATACCCGTGACTGCTGCAATGAATGTAATCCTCAATTATCGATATAAGATGAAAGGTCAAATCATCAAGTTACTTGGTACACAAACTACCGATGAAGTTTTTGCGTATTCTAGCACACAATAAGTCTTTTCTTTGGCTGATGCCACCATTTTGAATGATGAGCTTGTTTTGTTTCAGTGCTTCCAGATGAAACCTGGAGAGGTAAACTATCAAGTTATGTCGATAATTGTGAATTAAATTCATTACGGCAGTCACAGCCATGGTCTCTTTTTGTACCATTCAATTTGAATTACCCTGTATTATGTAAATTAACGAATATTGTATTCTTATTATTAAAGGAATAGGGAAAAAACATATAAGAATAGAGATACAACAGCAGTTATTCATCTAAATTACATCGACAAAATTTGAGTGAAAACAATTGTCCTAGCCAGGAAATTAATGTCAAATCTTAACAACAAAGAAGTATGTTAGATGACGAAAATTAAAATTTCTGATTAATATTTTATGCGCAAGTAGTAGTTTGCATAAATATTATTTCTTATGATCCTCATCTAATCCTTGCCTTCCAGTAAGTTCGGCCGAAATCAATAACGTTCGATTATACTAATACAACAAATGCTAAGGAAGCCTATTTTCATTATTCAATTTTAATACTTGGTAAGTCTTTCGGGGGGGGGGGGGTCCGGGACCTCTGGAACACACCCTCCCCGAAATACGTCCTTGGTGACAATGTTTCTACATTAGCATGCGATGTTAATTGGGCATTATCCATTGTCCAGAGTGTTCAAGTACACTCATTCTAACGCTATGTTTCGAGAGAGTATTCAGGTGAACAAACAAACTAATATGTTCAAATTGTAACGCTTATAGAGTTCTTTGCATTTGCTTAGGTGCAGACATGGTGTCGTCCTAATTGCGAACAGTCCTAATTGCGAACACTTGCTGCTTGAACAGGAATATACCTGCCTTGTGACGTACAACTTTCTCTCACACTTCCCGCCTTAAAATCCTTGTCCGACCAGGGGCCTACCAAGATCCTGACTCAGACTCCGAATGCAACTCAGATTCCGACAACTCTCATTCCGACACACCCACTTCCTTCCCACCAAAACCAAAACAAAAGAAGACAAGACAAAACACAAACGCATTAAAATCCTAGTCTCATCAAGGGCCTACCAAGATCCTGACTCAGCCTCCGAATACAACTCAGAATCCGAACCAGACAATTCCCTAACAAATCCAGATCAAATTTACACCAACTTTGAACGCAACCTTCAACTCTCCAAACTAGAAGGAAAGGACAACCTAATAACCGCCCTTAGGATTCTAATTAGACACTTTTTTCCCAAAAGGCAAAACAATCACCTTCCCGACACCGGGTGCTGTTGAGATCACACAATATCCCCACTCATGAATACGACTTACACTTACTAACGGACTTACACTTGATTTCGTCCTAGCCCGCGGAAGGATTGTGTTCATGCCCGAAAAAGCAGCAGAAAGTAGCTAGCAACGAGTGAAATCCTTGAATTCGCTGAAGAAAATAGTGTTGATATAATCACAATCCAAGAACTTTATACTTACAAAAATGAAATTCCTAATTCACCGATCACGGCAATTACAGTAAATGCTATCAATAAACCTCAAGCGGCAATTAGCATCACTAACAACACACTAAGAGTCACGAAAATTAGTCAATTTTGTGATTCACACATAAAATTGTATTGAATTAATTTCAAAGATAGCTCGTGGCTGCTGATCAACGCTTATTGCCAATTTAGTCAGGAATTGGAACCGTACATCTCTAAATTTACAGACATCTGAACGCGTATTACAATAGTAAAATTATAATCACAGCGGACGCAAACTTATCCTCTCCGTGGTGGTACTTCAACGACACTTACGCCAGTTGAGAACTGCTAGAGGACTTAATAGCAGCAAATAATCTGCACGTCAAGAACAAAACTAACAACCCACTCACATACAGGGGCAGAGCCGGAGCTTTCAGTAATATTGATGTGACGTCAACCAATAATAGGTCCTCCAACGACATTCACAGCTGAATGGTGTACGATATTCATACTACCAGCGATGACAAGACATTTACCTTCAATGTCTACACCAAAGACAGATCCAACGCTAGATTGGAAGAAGACAGACGTCAAAAAATTAAAAGCAAAATTAGAGTACCAGAGAAAATTGTTAAGTCAAAACCATTAAACACGACAGCGCTTGAACTATCCAATGAATGTCATAAGAACTGCGATAACATAATCAGCACCCAGAAGAAACACCACAAGGAGAATCCGCCCTTGGAATCACAAACTAACTGCGCTGAGATCCCAAATGAGGAATGCACGTTAAGTATATCAGAGAACTGCAATAAGTAGATATAAAGAAATTAATCTTCACGTACATACACAAAATAAAAGCCGAATCCGAGCAGGAACTACGAACAACAAGGCTGAGAGATTGGTCGAAATTCGTTCATACTCAACTCGATAAGGATAAATGGGGTCTCCCTTACATATTAGCAGCAGGGAAAATTAGGAAGCCACCCACGAAAGAAAGAAGATAACTACATGTCTAAGGACACTGAAAAGACTCACAAATTCATCTTAAGTTCATTATTCCCGGACGAAGATCCTCAAGCCGACAGTGAAGGTACCAAAGAAACGAGAGAACTCTACAACAGGACATACGGCAAAGGAGGAAATCGAGACTGAACTGGGTAGGATGAAGAAAAATAAGTCACTGGGGCCTGACAACATTCCCGTAGAGGTGTTACAATAGGCGAAATTGTCAAAATACTTTACCATGCTATACAACTTGCTGAAAACAATTTTCCGGAGTGCTGGAAAGAATGCGGTTCAGCGTCCTCCGATGAAGATTTTCTTTGTTATTTTCAGCTATCTATATCTAATCCACAAGGTTCGCTCTCACCCTCACAATACTTCCGGAGGGGTGAGGTCTGCTCTCACGGGGCCCACCCTCTGGTTGGTGAACAACTCTGGAGTGGACATCGATCTCCGTGGCGAAGTGGTTATCACTAGTGTGCGCATTAACGGGGGAATGCCGGGGATTTCACCCCACAAAAAAAAAAAGAGAAAAGAATACCCTCGGGAGAAGAATTTGTTTTAATCCCTGCCAAGAATGTTTTCATCCCCTTCATAGAAGATGGAATTCAAAACATACATATATAATTTCTTACCTATGGAGCAAGCACCACTTAAAAATCATTCGGGAACAGTTATTAACCTTTAAAATAATTGTATCTACTTCTCGTCTCAAGTTCTATTTTTAAATAGCCCATTGTTTACTTGTCCGTATTGTCTTTGGGTGTAGAGGTTTTAGAAAGAGTTCATAGAGTATAGCCGTTACTCTGTCCATTGTCTAATAAACTATAAATAATGTCCTAGGTTAGAACCACTACTCTAAGAGTACTTACAACTGTAATGCAATCGCTTGGACCACTAACTGGTAACATTATACAAATTTTCATACCCAAGAAAACTAACCCCCGCGCAATGAAATCACAAATACGCCACCGAATGGCACCTCCCCCAAAGCAAAAACGTTATTTCGCACACTGGTTATCACGACGCGCTACGACGCCAGGAGTGCCGGGTTCGAATCCCGGTGAGGGCACAGGTGTTCTTTGTGAGTGTCTCTTCATCATGCCATTAGCCAAGAGTGACAGAAAAGCTAAAATAAACCAAATCAATCAATCAATTGACTTCTAACCGCGCATATCTCTCGATTACTAACAGAAATATATCTTACCTGTACTGCTCTTGATAGGTAAATCAGCCCTTGAACTTCTTCGTTATCTTGTCCGATAATTCTATGCACAAGACTCTGAATACTATAAAGGCGTTCTTCCACCCATTAGACGACAATTTTGTCCACAACTCTCACCCAATATCGCGTCCTCACCATTTCTAAAAGTTCGTGTACGTCCCCCACTATTCGGTAACGTGTTATCTGTCCAAATTGTGTCCAAAGTCAAGATCTATTATCTAGAGCACTTGAGCCGTAAAATGTGGAACATAGATTATGAAGAAATTCTGTAGACATGCGTTTACGTAACATTACGAGTTCCACAAATCTCCCTGGCTCTTTTTGCAGTTCCGAAAAAGCACTCGTAAGTCAGTTACGATCTCATAAAGCCATTGTTCATAAGATTCTGATAAAGATATTCCGGGGAAAACGAGAATGTAGTTGAAAGGGATTGTTTACATGAGAATTATTTACTATTGTGACTCTCGTAACACTTTATTTGCCATTATGATCCCGACTGTACAAAATATCCACAACCTTGAATAGCGTGACCTTCTTTTTGATGCAAGACATTTGTTTTTGTTGCCCTAAGTCAAGAGTTGGATTTATTGTTTATGTTCTAATAAACAATTGCTAATAAAAGTTGCTAAATTAGTGTTTCTTAGTTTCTGATTCGCCGCTGGTGTCACGTTTAAAATCATATCCAATAACGTTCTCAATATTGATTCTCTTTACTTTATTATTCAATTAGTGAATTCAATCAATGTAGTGAATTTACATGCTCTCTCACAAAACATTTTTTTCACTTTCATGATTTCATTCTATAATTACACAATTAAGGAAAATTGACTATTTTGATTGAAATACTAGGGACGTTCAATATATAAGTTTCCCTGCGCTATAAAATATTTTATAAAGCAATACCATTAAAAGGAAGCACATGGTTGACAAGCGCCATCCTTCGTCTACAAGGAACAACAATCAATTCGTTATCAGACGTGAAGGCGCATGCGCTCAAGGGCGAAAAGTAACTGCTTGTTCGGAAAACGCGGGCTCGCGTCATAAGGAGTTCAGAAGCATGGATGCTAAGAGCGTTCTGCTTATGGACTTTTTGGAATGAGGAAGAACAATTAATGCTGACCGTTATTGTCAAACATTGGATAAACTGAAAAACTCAATTCGACATAAGCGACCAGGTCTCCTGTCAGCTGGTGTCATTCTTCTTGACGATAACGCTCGCCCCCACTCAGCAGTGCAAACACAACACAAAATTGGAGAATTGGGGTGGGAACGGCTGCCCCACCCTCCATACAGCCTCGATTTAGCGCCGAGTGATTTCCATATTTTTCTGGTGTTAAAGTCTGAATTGCAAAGTTACCGTTTCGAAACACATGAATAAGTGTAGCGGAATGTGAGAATAGTGCTCAACAGCCAGAGCCCTGATTTTCTTGCAAAGGGTATGGACAAATTGGTGCAACGGTGGGACAAATGCCTGAATCTCTATTGGGATTATGTGGAGAAGTGAGGAAGGATCCTCCTACACATGTATGTATAGTTTTCTAATGTATCTTAAAAATAAAAATTTTTACAGCATACGGAAACTTATATATTGAACGACCCACGTAGTTGAACACTATTTTTAAGTACGACTTTGTTTAGAATGTGATCCCAGTAATTGTGGATACTTTAAGTGTGTCAAAACAATCCATGAATTCTGGAAATACGAGGTTAGTTTCTTAATTGGAAGCACTATACTGGTCCCATCTACAACTGGCGGCTGACTTTCATGGCTATTTATGGCCCTTTCTGTCCTCCAGTCGTGTTTGGGGGGGGTTCGATGGATGGCAACAGACTCAGTAACGAAGTAAAAGCTGTAGGGGTAACATCGGTCTCCCGAAGCACCGTTGACATTCGCAATTCTCTTTTTACCAGTTGCATACCAGCCTGTGGGTGGTCGCTCACGAAACCTCATTGTGCATGACCATGTATGCAGTTGTACCGCTGTTTTCTGGTGCTGACGATATCAGTGTCGGATAACTCTCTCGCTTTATGGTACGCTTGGCAACATGTGGTGCATCCGATGCTCATTTGCTTGGTCCCGCTAGCAGCGTTCGGTGCCTCGTGACTGGAAAATGTCCGATATTAGTTGAAGAAGCGTGGGTCATGGGCAGAGTGTCCGAGTGTCCCCTCCCTAGAGGCGACAGTGATTTCACCCCCCCCCCTCAGAGTGTTGAGAGAGGGTACAATACCTCCCTCACACAATTTTCAGACGCAACATACTGCCGTTGAAAGAATCTCGTTTTTAGAACCTCACGCAAAAAAAAGAAAAAGGTTTCATTGGTCTACCTTATCTGCTCATCCAAAGCAATTCATATAACCGTGAACCACATTATGGAACTATTTACCTCACTTGATCCGTGCTCTTGGGAACTTTATCAGGAAGTAAAAGGTGTTTAAAATGAGTGCAAACAAACAACAGAATGAAGCCTCGAACTGATCTCTTCCTGAATTGTACATCTTCTTGAAAACGTGTTAAATACATTGAAAATAGCCATAACATTTGTAAAACATTCAAAATGATTTTGTAAATATTCCTTGTTTTATTGACAGTACAGGTTAATGTAATTTTACTTTAAAAATCGAGAGCTATGTGGCTTGTTGTAAGATGTAATGGACATTGTTCATGTACAGGGTGCTTCAAAAGTCCCTCAACACCCCTATAAAACGTGAAGAAGTGTGGGTACAGTTGGTCATGAACCCACATTGGACAGATCCCAAACGAATGGTAGGTGGTGTAGTGTGGTGTGTGGAGCGCGGTTGGTTGGTCCATTTTTCATCGATGGATCCTTAAATGCTGAGGACTACTTGGATTTGTTAAATGAACAGGTTTTTCATCCTTGTTTACGGACTAAGGTACTTTTTCCAGAGTTGTTTCAACAGGACGGTGCGCCATCAGACTACGGAAACGTTGTGAGACAGTTTCTGTCCAAAGTGGGTTGACAGATGACAAGTATCACATATTCTGTTTATTAACTTCCCAATGAACATAAACATTATCCTCGTCACTGTAAAACACTTATCATTCCAATGGAAGCGCCACACTTTAATTGTTCGAGACAATTATCCATAGTATTCAACTCTTTGGGAATGTAGCTGATTAAAATCATTCCAATGGCACGCGAACTTCTCACCCTAGACGTCAGCATGGCCTCGATGCGTTGCAGGCATTTTAATGCTTTTTTTCTGACAACTCGAAACGGAGTAAATGAGTAGAAGCATTCATTCACAACTTTTTACTGGTTAAAGATACGTCGAAAAACCTTCACCACTGAATTTCTAGTGAAATTCTACCCTGATTTGATGTATCGTATCACCCTCTTTACTAACTAACTAACTCTCTAGCCTTCTTAAACCCGAAGGTTCATGACTGCAGCAACGCAGGCCTTCCATCTGTCCCTATCTTGAGCAAGATCTATATACTCTTTTCCATCTCTACCGATTTCCTTTAGGTCCATCTCAACGTTGTCCCTCCATCTTCGTCTTGGCCTTCCTACAGGTCTCTTACCATCAGGTTTCCCAACAAGAATTCTGTAAACTCCTCTTTCCTCTCCCATTCGTGCCACATGGCCTGCCCACCTAAGTCTTCTTGATTTAATTATTCTAATAATATCTGGATATGTATAATCACCCCCTTTACACTTATTTTTATTAGTTGAATCAGGCCCATAGCGAGAATTCATCTCCAGGGGGGACTCACGGGTTATCAGGGGGGGGGGTTGTAGACCAATTTTCGAAAGTTAACAGTATTAAATGAAGGTAAATTACGCGCGTGTGTTTGTGTGGGTGGGTTGAGGGGTCGTCAAGTTAATGTAAAACATAAAATTTAGAAATATCATGCAAATACTACAGTTTTTTCTATATCTTCTAAAACATCTCCTGAAGTGTTAATTGACTTCTACTGACATCATCCCTTATATTACTACACACTCCATACTACTTTTGATGATACAGATATTTATATCATACAAGAAAAAGTACACAATATTCAATCATAGTGCCTACAGTACATTTCACCCCTACCCGAAGCAATAAAACTCCCCTTCGTTCCAAAAAATTGGGAGCTGTTGACCTTTGACGCAAATGTGGAAGGGCCAGCGAAGGTACAGATAAGGAAGTTCCCTTAAAAAAGAACTTTCTAAAGTCTAGAGAATATTCTACCTAGACTTCGTCTCATAAACAAGATTAAGCCTTATTTCCATGATATGAAAAACTCAATATGCTGACCAAGGCAGAAATTTATTTGTACAAACAATTGTACTTGGTGCAGAGTCTGAAGAAGACCTTGCTAGAAGGTTGAAACGTTACGTTTAGTTTATGTTTTATAATAAAATACATTTCTGCCTTAATCAGCATATTGAGTTTTTCATAAACAAGATGAATGAATGCAATAACTGCTGTCTGCATTTACACTTTTCACTGCAAACAAATTATACAAAAAAATAGTTTTACCTAATGACATCATGTCAAGGGGGCTGACGGCAGTGCTAGAGGCGGCTGATTCCCCTTGGCCCCTGCCTGGCTACGAGAATGAGTTGAATTCAATATGGCGGACCTCGGCTTGACACACACAAATATGGTTCCCTTGAACCTAACCTGTTTCTATCATGACCAATTGTATCCAGCATAACTCCTTTAGATTTTATAGGAGGTGTTAAAGTACTTTTAACTCACCCTGGTTGATTTGATTTATTTCACTTAGCTTTTCTGCCACTTTTGGCTAATCCCGAAGATAAGAAGGAATGGCGATAAGATAAATCTGATGAGAAGACAAACACACACTCACGTGGACATGAAAATACACAAACAGCACAGAGGATTATACTGGTTTTGAATCCAAGCGCCAGAGCTTCGTCAGTCTGCAAAATACAGTACGTGGAAGAGACGATGACATTTGGATGTCTTAAGGAAGAGTAGTCACCCCTTACACTCCACATATCCACTCAAACGCAGAAGAAAATCATATATGTGAAGGAATCACGTTGTATCACACCAAATCAACAACGTTCCTGCACCACTGAGCCGAATGGTTATCGCTCATTCCTTCGGTTCAATCCCGGCGGGAAGTTCAAATTGGTGTGTTAACCCAGAGAAAATTCATACTACGAGGCAGTCAAAAAGTAACCTTACTCTAGTAATAAAAATCAGAATAATGCACAGTTGTACATTGCTTATACCCAATGTATATACTCTTCTGTTGTAAGTACCAGCACTCGCGGTCTGATGGGAAATGTGACGTCAGGGACCACAGCAAGATGGTTCACCACCCCCTTGGAGACTTGCACCACGGAGGAGGGGGCTGTTTTCCGTTTTATGGGGGTCGTAGAGATGCAAAACCAACAGACGTTCATCAAAGGATGATTGGGCAGTATGGGGATTCCTGTGTGTTGCCTCAGCACGTGCGATTGGTAGACAAACTTTAGAAGTGGAGTGTCAACAATGATTGAGCAGCTCACTCCACAGTGCGACTAAGCCAGACACTATCGCTTCAGTGGATCGAATGGGAGGGGGGCGTTTACCCACCGTACCCCCTCGAGAATTACGTTGAAATTTGTATTAATCGACAGATTTTGATGTTTTACGTAATATAAAATTAGTTCCAGCGCGGAAAACACAAATAACGGAGATATTCGATCACAAAATATGACTCGCGTAAGCAAAAACTTGCCATTTCTGAGTGGTTTCGCAGCTTTTTATTATTAGAATCCTTTCTATGCACACTCAAATAGCCAAAGAACACGTCGATAATAACTATTGGTACCAAACCTAGCAACCCTAACCTAACTGCGTAAAATTATAGTTGCTGTTGTGGAATGTCGTTTTGGGTGCTAGATTCACTTGCGCCAAGCCTTCGGGCTGTTCTTCTTCACAGTAAAGTAACACGCTAAGGTAACAGACGTACTTTATTTCACAATAACACATCTCCGCGAGCTAAAATCAACTGAGAACGTTCATAAACAACGAAATATTCATATACCATATAAAATATTGCACTTTCTCTAGGGGTACACAGGGTCAAAGGGTACCTCGAATGGTCCTAGGAAATCGGCGGGTAACAATTACCTGGGCAGTCAGGTCACCCGGCCTTGGTGTTCTTTGTGAGTTTCCTTTTTTCAATTGTACATCTATTCATCAATACTCCTCATCGTTGTGATAACCAAAAGTGGCGTATTATAGCAAAAACACAGATAAATATGTATCCAGTCAGATTAAGACTACCAAATATAACTATCAGCAACAAGCAATATTGCTATTTTTATTTTTTTAAAATGTAATAATAGGAGTGAAAAGTTTAGCAAAGAAAATAGTTGAATAATTAATTCTTTCGTCTTTTAATAAATTAATGGAATGATAATTATTGTTTATTATGGTTAGAATTTTAATGCACACTAAAATATCAGACAATGCTCAATGATCACAATTAATATGTTTGTTATTATAGATGTCAGGGCAATGCATTTTGCATTTCCAATGCTTATACTCTCGAACCCAGAACAGTAACTCTCGATCAGTGCGCGAGACAATAGGGCGAAGCATATGCAGTGCTTCATTCCGTTCATCACTTTGCGAGACAGAAAGGTTTGTATAAACATGTAGTGTTTGTGTTTTTAAGAATATATTATCGTTTCATAGCGGTGAGTGTCGTAATACAACATTACGGTCCTCCACTCCAGAACGAAGATTTATGTTACAGCGCGATGAGCAGCAAATGAATGCATTTCCTTTCGCGTGCATCGTGCAAACTTACACAAAGCTCACATTTCAGTCCAGCAGACACACACACACACACATTTGTGCTCGAACAACAGGACCGCACACACCAGCCTCTTCACAAAGATTTGAACATTGGGAAGCTCCTTTCCACCTCAACAGATACTGCTAGAGGAGCATAGTTGAAGTAAACGGTTATCAGCTTGCAAATCCCCTCGTAGCAATGGAGTACGCAGGATTTTTTTTTCGGGAGGGGCTGAAATTGCAGAGGTGGATAGTATTTTTAGAACTTACCACTCTCAAAATGGGAATCGGAGTCCATTTTAAGTGGAGTTTGCATTTACCACTCTGATTTTCCCCGGACATATTCACTTTTTTAACCTAGGGTATATGCAAATGTTGATTATATCAAAATTTCGGAGTGGGTTGTAGCCCAATCAGTCCCCTTCTGCGTACGGCAGTGCCTGGTAATACTACGCTAGAAAAAATGTCTTCAGATAAGACGTCAACAATTGAACATATTCTTGTTCAAAACCAGAATAATTTTCTTCGCTACATTCTTTCCCATGAACTTTATCTAAGTCACTTGACACTTTTTTCACTGGGTTCCAGAAGAAAGGATTTATAATATATCTTGTAACTAAAGTTGTTGATTTTTAAGAAAATAAACAAAAACACTAAGAAATGTCCCTAGCCTCGTGATAACATAAAAAGAGTAACACAATGCTTTTAAAAAATGTTAGAAATGCACTAAAATGCCATGAAACCTCCTAAATATGTAATATTCTGCAAAATGGACAAGAAATGAAAAAAATGCCGTTAAAATATGCTTTGTGCGGCTCCTTGTGTTGTGAGACCCATGAGCAACTAACTGAGCCAGGTATTGGGCTTTCCAAGAAAAATGTATCAAAATAACAGCCTTATTGTTTACTATGTAATCTGAACGCAATGAGATAAACAGAAAACATGCACCCGTTGTAGAGAAAGGGGCCTCCACTTACCTTGAAGAGATATCTCTAAGAAGAGGCTCCTCTACCAGCTGCCGGAGTGGTCGTGGATAGTGATTTGGGTCCCCCACTCTCTTAAGGAATGACCTCGACCAGCAATCCATGTGGACCCAGCATTCAGGAGCGATTAGATAACATTAGTCCCACACTGATCACAACCGTAAACTGGTGCCACAATTTTCCTATTCAAGAAACAGTCATGTGAAATTGCGGCGGTCAAGAATCTGATTGCACGGTTGAAGGACTGCGGTGTGGCCTCGCTGTGATGACTGCAAGGAACAGCCTCACGTGACGTGGTCACAGGGTATTAGAAGGGTGGAAATCAAAGAGTCCTGGCTTCAAACGCCGGTGGAAAGAAAATATTGGAGTTTCTATTCTCTTTACCTGGAACTAATGCCCCCCCGAACGAGTGTTTTCGTGCACGAATGCTATTTCATTGGGTGACGTGTGGCCAGCACGTAGATTCCCATCCCCGCTGTTTTCGAGACCGGAGCCCGCTACCCCATTCCAAGCATCTCCTCAAATGTTCCACAACGCTGGGTCAACGACAAAATTCTGGGGACTTCCCCTGGGAATCGAACTCGGGGCCGCTTGCACCAAAGGCGAGAGCGCCAACCATTTGGCTACGCGGGTATCCATTTCTATTATTACAACAAATAAAAAATAAGATGGATCAAAACACCGAAGTCCTATAGTTCAATTAGAAATGAAGAATTGCAATAAAGCGTGGATATTCTGAATTTAGTATGCGACAGAGCACAGCTTCCTTCCCTTAGACGATTCCACGAATATGCTTTCACCTTAACATCCAGTTGGATACTTAGTTGGAAACAGATTTGCCAAATTTAGCTCCTGCCACTCGTCACAAAATATGCAAGTAACTGTTGATAACATTACTTCTATTGGACAAAGTATTAATTCTGTTACAGTTTTAAAATTAGCTAGTTACAGTTGGAATTCCTTTAAAAAAAAGTAAGTGTTGCTTCCAACTTCGTTACTTGTAACTAGTTACTTCCAAACACTGCAATGTACTACCTACAACATCCGTCTTCTAAAACCTTGGATAATTTTCTGGTTTGTACTGAAATTGATGTTAACCTACGTTCCACCAAGATAATTCTTATGTTTGTCGAAGAGTTGATGGCATCGAACGAATGAGTATTGTTTAGTTCCACGACAATATTCCATCCGACCTGCATTCAAATGTATGAACTGTGTCACGTTGAACAATTGACGCAATTTCTGTGTTAGCGCGTCAACGTGGCTGGTTATGTAATTCATAAAGAGCCAATCCGTTAATAACAATAAAAACCCAGCAGCCAGGATTAAGCGTTTGATAAGATTGAAAGCTGAGGCTACACTGTACGTGAGATGTAAACTTGTTTGTGCTTTGCATCCGTTCATTGGCAGAGTGCCAACAATGGCGCCACTTCCTGGAAGAACTAACCACGTGCTTAAAGAACATTATTGCAATGGTGGAGTAGTAAAATAAATAGGCTAGTAGGGTGCGCTTTACAAACTGCATAATAATGACATAAAATAGTAGCAGTAAATACGCAATAAGGCAGGTCTGGTCTGTGGCGAGGGGTAGGCTAGGAGGCTGAAGTCTAGGGCACCATTCATTTTTTTTTCTTTTTTTTGCTAAAACTTACGAAAAGTTTCTGGAATCGTTTGAAATATTCTTTAAACGATACATGTAGGAGGCTAGTTACAGTTCACAATGGCCAGTTCCACCTAACTGTATCAGAAACGAAAGTTTGTAAGGTAATGGTTACCGTTCAGAATTGTCAACCTGATGGTCGTAGATTTAGACATATTACATTGTGTTAATTACACTGGGGAACAGTGAAATTGCGGCACAGTGTTTGAGAGCTAATTTAATGCGATTTCATGCTGCTGAATAATGATATAATACTATATTTCCTGAATTGGCTCTAATTTATGAAATAAATGCAACTAAACCAAAATGGCTGAAACATAACACATACATATAAATGAACTTCCAACAACAATTTAATATTTCTTTTTGTGATTACAATCATTAACATGATTTTTTGGTTCACTCCATAATATTTCACAAATATAATGTGGAAGATTTTGTACCTTTCTACTCAGTGTAAACAATGGATGTCATACTCTCCTTTCGTGGAAAATTTTCTTTAAAACAGTAAGCTCTTTGTGGCGTAGTTGACGAACTATATACTTGTGCCACGAGCTCGGCATATAGAATAGTTTTTCCTGGTTATAGACGACTAAAATGTATTTGGAAATGTAATAGGAAAATCCAAGACAAAGTCCAAAAATGAAATTTTACTATTTAACGATTCATACCCTTGTACAGTCCTTCATTGTGATTTCTTGTAACTTATTTGCTATATTTTCATTTATGCTTCAGATATATTATCTTAACCTGTTCTAAATGTCACATGTACAAGGGAGAAATATAATTATCAACATTATTAACCTAATGTCAGTGAACATCAAGTTAAATCTAATTAATGATTATCAATTAAATGGACAGAGTTAATAGAAAAACTATTCTCTGAAGAATTAATTATGTCCTTTGAATTCGTAATTTGGCCCAAGTTTAGATTGCAGAGTGATAATCTCTTCATTACACACAAAATCGCATGACAAGATTTCGGTACATGTGTACTATATGACTGTATGTATGCCAGAAGTAGATTGCCGTTGTCATGTTAGGGACTTCATGAAATTTCTACATCTCACGCCCTATCCTCAAAGGCATTATTACTGTTTGATTTTTACCATTACCTGGATTGTCCACCGCAAAGGAATATAAATTATATGGAATTGAAAACAAAAAAATGCAGAAATAGTAGCAACATTCTCCTGACTATACGTGAGCTTACCGTGTTGTCCTTTGTATCTCGCTTTGGCTTTGCTTAATATTATCAATGAGCTAAATTTTCTGTGTGTTCGTAAATCCCTTCCTGTACGCTTGAATTAGTAGGTTAGGTGAATTAGGTTTGGTGTTCTTAGCATCCAGTTTCGAGTAGGTTCGGCTAGTTAAGGGTGTTGCATTCGTATTTGTACACTTTCGCTCTTCGCTTGCCCGTACACGTATTATAGCTTTTAATACGCAAAACGATTTCACACAACTGTAACTTATCAGCACGGTAACTTGTACAACCTCACTTTGATATCGAAAATTAACATTTTATGGAAATTACAAACTGGACTTGCGTTTTCAAGGTTTGGGGTTTTATTTACAGAAATTTTGTAGCACGAAATGGCAATCTTACACTCTACTTCCTCATCCTCCTATACATAAAATTTCCGAAAATATGGAACTCAGAGACCCGAACATAATTAATACGAAATTAAATAAAACAAACTTTTAAACAAATTATTAGTTTAATGTGATTTACAATTAGAGAGAGTTCAAACATATTTCTTCAATTGCAAAACATCACCTAATATACCTGGCCGGCAACGAAATGAATTCGACACCCATCTTCTTAACGTAGAAAGTCCAGGTAAAGGTATACCAACTGTATTTCTCAAATAAACGTAACATTTTTTTGAAACGGCTCGAAGAGTCAACGCTTTGCTTATATCATCTTTAGTCCATAGGGATTTCGTTTTACCGTGTACTAAGTATTGTATTTGAGTGTCACTGAACACTTTCCCCAAGATATTCGTGAGTTTTGTTGTTACATTTTCGGTTAGGTTATGTTGAAGATTTTGAACTTGTTTAGTTTTTTTGGTTAAAGCAAGTTGTAAGAGCTTGTTCTTAATCTTTAACTTATTAATTTCTTTATGTAAACGTGTGTTGTTCTTCTGTAGGCGATGAATAGTGTTTTCCAACGAAACATTCCTAGCAGTTTCTGTACCTACGTCTATTTTTCTTTTTTCGGCGACATAGTATTTAGCTTATTTAAGGAACGTTTCCTTATTTCACGCCTTTCGTAGCGTACATCTCCACAGTCTTTATCAGCACATCCTAAAAATGATTCATGTTTTGAAGAGGAAGGTTCAGGAGAATTTGCTACACCACATTCTCTATTATTTTGCACTGAAGTAATATGGTGTAATTTTAGTGATGGCACTGCAGTTGGCTTCAGTACTTTCTTTGTTGGCAAACACAGAAGTTCTGCTCTTAGATCTCGCACATAGTCTTCTTTACAAAAATGGGCACTGCACACTCTCGCATTTTTAATATTAATATTATGTTCTCGATCCCAAGCACGAATCCACTGTTTACTTACACGATTATCAGCTGGAAATCTATGATATTTTATATCACTTCCTTTAGTTTTTTTTGTTATAATTCTCACAGCTTGTTACTGCACAATTAGGCATGATTAAAGGTGGAATGAACAAAACAATCTCATTTCAAGAGAAATAATACAATAAAAATATATATGGAACGCGACAAAATCAACAACTTGCTTGTTCCGATTTTTTCCGACGTGTTAAAAGCTAAATGTACCCCGCACCAAACTTACTGCACATATCAACGAGCACCGTCAAACCCGATCCTCCCAGATGACGTAATGCATACGTACTGCACATAGCAACGAGCACCCCCTGATATTGCCTAGCAATGCTTCATAAGTTGCCTAGCAACAATTTACAAATAAATAAATAAGTTTCTTGATGGGAATTTCAGCTTATTATCAAATTTTGATATTACCGAGAAAAGCGTGGAGTAATTTTACCTCCTACATTTTCCATGGTGTGTTTATTTTTATAACTGGAGTCAATTTAACTGAACCAATCATACAATTGGCAATCACAGCTGTTTTGTGTGCTGAAACTGTTATTAAACTTTATGCCACAAAATAAAATCTTATTTTTGTTCCCCAGTGTTATCCACGTCGTGTGAAATGGAATCAATCTGTTTATCATGAAGCATGAAATATTGTAGAATAAAAATCTCCATTATTTCAACGAACTGAGAAGTGGAGAAAATTTTGGATAGGTCTTATACATATGAAAACTACATTCATGTTTTTAGTGGTCTAATCGCAGGTAAAATCGAAGATCTCACAAGATCCTATCTTCTACGAACTTAGTCAAAAGACATTTCGCTCCGAGAATGTGTTAGATCAAAATTTTAAAATGTTTCTTGATTGTTACATGTTGATAATTTGGTCAAAGCATCAATTCTTCACGCTCAGACGATATTTTCTGGAAATACCTCTTCTCTCTTCTCCTTCTTCTCGTCCCTCCTTCTCCTCTGCTTATATCTCATATTGCCTCCTGTTCTCACCTCTTGTCTCTCTCCTCTCCTGTCACATTTCCGACTCCACTGCAATATTCTCCTCTCCTCTTCGTTCTTCTTTTTCCTCTCCTCTCCTTCTTGTCTCCTCTTCTCCTCTCCACTCTCTTCATCTCGTCTTCTCCTCTTCTCATCTCGGTTTTCTCCTCTTTGCTCCAGTTTTCTTCATCGCATCTATTTTTCCTTTCTTCTCACTACTTCTCCTCTCCTCTTCTATCCTCTCCTTTCGTTCTTTCTATACTTTCCCTCTTCTCCTTTCGCCTCCTCTGTTCTCCTATCATCTTATCTTCTCCTCTTTTGTTTCCAGTCCTCTCATTTTTCCTGTGTTGACTCATCAGCGATGAAATAGTAGAACATTATTTTTTTAAAGTAGAGGAACTCTATTTCTTTCATAAATATTTTGTCATTTGCGATTTAATACTGATTTTTTATACATATTTTTAAATACACTATACTTTGTTTTATTCCATTCACGTATTTCATACATATATACTGTGTATGTGGCAACCCTGAAATTCAGCCTAAGGCTCGCTTTAGACGAAAGCATTTTCCTTAGCATTTTTCTTAACATTTACGCCATGACCAAAATGCTACCGTGTAAAGTGAAAAATCTTATGGCACTTGAAATACAATGGCATATTTCGTGGCATTTGTCAAGGATATGATTCGTTTTATTTCCGTACCATTTTTCGTAGCATAACTAATCAGAAGCCTCTAGGTCACGAGTGCAGATTAGTGTTGCCCACGAGACGGGACAGGCTTTTCAAAATTCGAGACGAGACGAGACTGACTACCTGTCTCGTCTCGTTTTCGAGACGAGACAGCTCGTGAAAAGTCTCGTCTCGTCTCGAAAGTCTCGAAAAAAATATTAAAAAAATAACTAATCAATTGCAAATATTTTGGCCTCCCCGTGGCGCAGTGGTAGCGTCGTCGCCTTGTAATCAAGGGGTCCCGTGTTCGATACCCGGTGGAGGCACGTAGTGGTTGGGATCCCACTTTAAACTGTAGGTCCAGTCCCGATTAGCTTTACTGTGCATAAAGTGGACTTAAAACAGCAAATCAGCAGATCAGCAGAAAATATTTATTTATTCGGAATAAAGCATTTCCTTTGGAAACCCAAATCAGTTTCTATTACATGAAAAAAAATCTGTAAGATTCCTCCTCAAAAAATCCTAATACGTCACACGTTGTCTGTAACGAATTTGCTAGACTTTAGCCTCGTGTCAAGATTTCTCTTCCATTCATCCTTGCGCAAAACGATCCGGAGGTAGTCACTGCCATTGTTTTCTACGGCCCTGTTCCAGCCATACTGGCGACAATCGTCAAAAAATTTCTCGCCCAAACAGACCCTTCTTTCATTTGCAACCCCTTTCTCAAAATCCACAGCAGCCTCGAGTACTGGTTGCAAACTCCTAAGATTTCGTACTAAAATCCTAGGTAAAGGTAAATTTCCAAGTGCATATAGCACAGTGCCATTTACGGGATGTGGGGGAAAGGTCATTTTGGAGGCGAAGTGATCAGCACCACACTCCGGCCGCTTTTGCCGTCCAGGATTGCCCCCATGCACCCATTGATATGAGGCTGGGAACCCCAGAGCTGCTTTATGCTGGGAAAATCTGACATTTATTCACTCACTCTGGGAATCGAACCCGGGTCTCCCGCCTGGCAGTCAGACGCCCTAACCACTACACTACCGCGGCATTGAAAACCTAGTAAAAAGCTTAGATACTCTACTTTGACGTAAGGAACATAAATTTGCCTGAAGTCATAGGAGTAATAAGCGATTTGCGACAGCAACAAGTATAGCTTGGAAATGAACCCTCAGTAATAAATGCTTCCTTCCGATCGGAAGCGACTCGACCGACAAGCGGCACGGGTTGCTTTGTGGCTTGCGTGTCGTTCGTACTGGCCCGTTTTCTAATAGCATGCATAGTGTCGTGTCTGTCTGTTGGTAGTGAATTCACAGTGAAAGCTTGCGTATAGAGTAAGGGAGATTTCACATCCAAGCGACCCACGACCCGTAACACGTGTCGCTTCAGGATTTCACCAATCGAACGCAGGTTTGTGCGGCCTGCCATGTCCCTACGCTGTGAAACGTTGCTGTTGATTGGCTCGATCCAAAGCGACATTTGTCGCGTGTCGCTTGTCGCTCCGGTCTGAAAGCTCCCTAAGGAGCTTGTCGCTTTGGTGCGAAAACTATGTGTCGCTTGTTGCCTGTTGCTTCAACCTGAAAGCTATCTTGAGGCAATTTCACACCGAAGCGACAAGCGACAGATATAATTCACACACAAGCGACAAGCGACACAATCCCATTCAGTCTGAAGGAAAACATTCACCCCGCATCCGTGAACAACGGACTGAGTCGTCATGAGACACGTGCAGCTTCTCGTGTGTCTTCTGTTCGAGGTTGCATTCGCTTCCAAGCGACTCGTGTCGCTTGTCGCCTGTAACTTTGGTGTGAAATCTTCCTCACAGGAAACTTTTCGAACCGAAGCGATGCAACAAGTTGCACGTCTCGCTTGTCGCTTGCATGTTGTTCTGCTTAGGCCGTTTTCTGGATACCGTGTATAGTCGCGAGGGTTGTTATCCGCGCATGCGCGGTGAATGCTTGCTTATAAACTGAAGTGTCCCTGTTGTTCGTTGCTGCAGTGTGATACTTCCGTGTCGCTTGTCACATTCAACAAGCCACAGGAGAGAAGCGACAAGCAACATGTCTCGCGTGGAAACGAACTCTCAGTAAACGTAACTTTCCGAACCGAAGCACCACGTGTCTCTTGTCGCTTGTGTGTCGCTCAAATTGGGTCGTTTTCTTAATACCGAGCGTAGAATCGCCTCGATCTGTTGATACTGCCCGTTCGGTGAATACTTTTATCATAGACGGAACGGAAGGGGATCCTGTCGCTTGTCACTTCATTGTAAACCCCCTATGGCTTGTCGCCTGTCGCGTGTTCCTTCTGTCTGAAAGCTCCTTACGTGTACGATGGATAATGAGTGGATGGGAGCCAGAAAAGCAAAGCAGATTCTATACACTATCTAGCCACTGATCAACAAACGTTATTTGAAATACTCATGTTCTTATGATTAAGGAATCATATTTACTTTTACTATACAGTGAGCAAAGTGATTTAAGGTTTAACCCATTTTCGAGAATAATATTTTGTCATGTCTCCCAGTTTTAATTTTTGTTGGTATAATATCCTGCATTAATTTTCGAGACGAGACGAGACAAAACGAGACGGAACGAGACGAGACAACCGTTCGAGACGAGACACGAGACGGGACAAACAAATATTTTCGAGACGAGACAGCATTTCCACGAGACGAGACGAGACAGACCAAAGTCTCGTCTCGTCTCGTCTCGTGGGCAACACTAGTGCAGATGTAATGGCAGCCGCGTGAGATGTAAAACAATGTATCGCTTCACATTTTTAAAAGCCGATAACTATTCAACCGAGATGAATAACGTTACGTATAAAACGGTATTAGGTACAAAACAATGGCGCTGCTTGAATACATACTTTATTACGTATACAGTAGACGTATGGAAGAATATTTTAGTTGTTTCAATTGTAAACACCGTGTAACTCGATATTCCTTTCGTGCTGTATATATTATACATGTGAATCGCAAGAGCTAACCCAAAATTTACATGAAATGCCTCGGTGTATAGTACTATCTATTATAAGATTTCTGGAAGCATTTGCATAACATTTATGCTAGTAAAAATGTTAAAGGAAATGCTTTCGTCTAAAGCCGGCTTAATTCTACACGCAACCCACCAAAGCCGTGTGTAAGTTGGGTTGCCTAGTATCCAATGTAGCTGTTCTAAGACTTTTGAGAGACACTGTACAAATATATATTTGAATTTGAATTCGAATTTAAAATTTTGGGTGCGTCAGCACTTAGGCTCTTTTGCACCCGTCACGTTATACGGAGTCCAGCCTCTTACCATAACAAATAACATATATGTAATGTAGCATAACTAAAATCTTCTGACTTCGGTTATAAGCTGAGGCTGTAAAGTGGCACTCGGCACACACAAGGACAAAAAACAGGATAGCACACAGAATTATACTGACCACAGGGCTAGTCGCCAGAGCCTCGTTAGTCTGCAATAAGCAGTCCAGGGTGTACTACGTGGAAGGTTCAGCCATTACACCCCTGTATATACATACGTAACGTTATATGTTAAGCTGAATTGTAAGACGTTGTAATTTCACAGAAACAATCGGTATTACACATATAAGTATTTTGCTTGGAAAGAAGTGACACACACATCTTTATCTCGGGAAATGCTTGAATTCAATTTAATTTAACCACGAAAGAAGAAATATTATCCATACCTTGAGACCTATATAGTGAATGCTGCGAGTCCTCTCCTCATGTGCATATGTTCTTGTGTTTTTTTTAAAAAAATATTGTTATGCTGTTAAGAGAAGATTTGATTTGATTTTAAAAATTTGGGCGCGTCAGCACTTATGCTATTTTGCAAACGTCACATTATACGGGGTCCAGCCCCTTACCATTACAAATAACAACTCTAACGTTGCATAACTAAAAATCTAAAAATATTCTGACTTCTGTTAAAAGCTGAGGCTGTAAAGGGGCACTCAGCACACACAAGGACAAAAAACAGGACAACACACACAAATTTATACTAGCCATAGTACCAGTCACCAGAGCCTCGTTAGTCCAGGGTGTACTACGTGGAAGTGAGGTTGACAGTTGGGTGTACTACGTGGAAGGTCATCCCTCACACCCCTGTTAAGAGAAGAATGTGTCATGTTCGCCACTGGAATTTCATACGTATATCCATGCCTGCCTGCAATCTAAAGTTTTAAGGCTAACGATGCCTGGTGCCTGGACACAACAAAAATAATCCACTCTATAATTAGCGAGTTGTCTTGTCCGCGTATGTGTAAAGTGCTCCGTTTCAGCATAAACTTTTATCGACGTGATGATTTTAATTTTTAACTCCTTTTTTCATTGTTCTTGGTGATAATTTGCTGTAGTCAAAATATTTCATCTTGTAATAACCTGGTTCAATATAACTCTTGTAGTTGAAGGAAGACTTGTGTCGTTTTAAGTTACAGGCTCAATCAATTCACCTTACATTGATTAATTTGGTTTATTTATGTTGCATTTCTTCCACTTTTGGCTAATCGCGACGATGGGAATGAATAGTGACAAGATGAAATAGGCAAAGGAACAATCGCAAACACACGTGGACGACACAGTTCCTACAGAGGATGTCCTGGCTACATGTGTAAGCGCCAGAGCCTCGTTACTCTGCAAAATGGCAGTCGATCCAACCTGTACTCTGTCCCGGGAATGTCTGGAGCAAACAAACGAAAGCAAGTCTCTGCGCAAGTAGTGACTCGAGAGGGCTCGACCAATGAACACGTGCGAGGAAAATGGATTGCCTAAAGGGGTTAAAACGACTGCAGCTTCCAGCCTTTGCAGCAGCGTTTTTTAACTTAGTTCTGCCTATCCGCTTTCTCTTCTTCTATACCGTTATGCGTGGCCTTGCTTCAGAGATCCCCTCGATAGAATATACGTTGAAGAGAGGTTGACAACTTGTGTGAACCCCTTACACCCCAATTGATCTTACAATTAGACAGGGGCGTACCCAGAATTTCTTCCTTCGGGGTGGGGGGACTTTTCAGGGGATAATAAACAGTTTCCACAGAAAGGGCGAGGAATATTTACTTCGAAATTTGTCAGTGCTTTATTTTGAATGACTGAAAAGGTAATAATAACATTTATTTTACTTTGCATGTAAAAATCACAATGATCGAAATCCCCCTTTGCACCCGTTTGATACGCCCATGCAATTAGGAAATACCAAGGAGAAATAAAGAATAAGCCAGGTGTAAAGGAAACAATGAACTCTTTTGACAAATAACAGAATCACTCGTGGGAAAAGTCCTTCATTTCCCGCTGGTCCTGGTTTGATCCAGAAGTAGTTGGACTGTGCTTCTTCGGAAAGCTCCAGAAACTTTGATCTTTCCCGATCGCATCTGCTTCCGCGAGCGTCGAAGGCAGCGACCGGTGCAGCGTCTCTGGCAGGAAGAGGATCGCAAAGCAAGCGAGGAAGTTGATGAGACCGAGTACCAAGTAGGGGTAGCGAATATCGTAAGCTGTTCCCTGTGAAAGAAGATAGAGTTGTAGACTGTCACAAAACTTTCAAAGCTAGTTTTTTCGATACAACTTGAAGCTGCTTAGTTTAGCAATGGAGTGCATTTTCAGCGTTGTATGACCAAATAAGTGTTTTTAAAGTTACTTGGTTCAAAAACTGATTGTTGATTGATTTTCATGTTATGGGCACTTCAGCACAAAGGCTATTTTGGCCCCTTAACTAAAACAAAATAGAGGACAGACATCTCAAATATATGTACACACACACACACACACACACACACACACATACACACACACACATACATACATACATACATACATATATATATATATATATATATATGGTGGCTATGGTGGTTTGCCATTGCCTTCCATGGGATGAGGATGAAATGGACATTTACAACAATCATGACGAGCCGGATTCGAACCCGGGATCCCTAGCGTCGCAGCCCGATGTGATAACCACTCGGCCATGGGGTCCGGCACACACACACACACACACACACACACATATTAAAAGCTTCATTATTCAAGTTTTAAAACATTCATTTATTCATGCTTATTGAATGATGAATGATTTAATTAAATTAAATTGAAATTATACTATATCTGAGTAGCAGTGCCGGCGATTGGGTTCCAAAACTGGGGGAAGGGGGGCCAGTTGCCAAAAAAAAAAAAAAAAAATAGGCGGCAAGGGCAGTTTGTTTTCGCTTGGTAGTTAAGGTTTAGCACAGTACGGGGGCATAGCCTAAGTGGTAAAAGCCACGCCCCCTTAATCGTGGCCATTGCTGACTACTAAAATATTCTTACCTATTAAAAGCTGAGGCTGTAAAGAGGTACTCAGCACATTTCCTGTACATTAAAAATTTTCAAGATAACAATTTAAGTTTGTTCAGAAACCATTGATAATGTTACTTCTATTGTAGAAAATAACTCGTTTACAGTTACGGCTACTTTAAAAGTAGCCAGTTACAGTTAAAATTCCGCAAAAAAGCAACTGCTTCCGAACACTGATAAGACCTCTAAAGCTTCGAACTTACCAAGTACACGACGTACGGCCCCGCCCCCTCCAAAATGGCTGCCGCCACCGTCCCGACGGCCATTCCTGTCTGTCGCAAGCACGTGGGGTACACTTCCATCCCGTGGAGGTAGATGGCGTAGAAGGTCAGGGAGTTTCCATACCTGATGAACACAGCCAGTGCCACGTGAGTGGCATCCAAGTCTGGATCTACACAACAGAAAGTAACATCAACTGTAAGTTCCAAGCTTTAAATTGTAACGACTGTACTAGTGACTCAGGCATGTATCTAGAAATATGTTTTGGGGGGGCGGGTTCCGAACCAAGTGTCTCAGGAATAGTAGTAGTAGTAGTAGTAGTAGTAGTAGTAGTAATAATAATAATAATAATAATAATAATAATGTTTAAATGAAAATAAATATATTAAATCAAATTAATACTAATTCCAATACATAAATTAATATTATATTATTATTACACGATTAGGTAAAAATGCTGTATAAGAATAGATATATAACAGTGCATATTCATTACGTAGCTTACCTGTAGTTAAGATCGGAATAATTTACATAAAAGCAAGTGCCCTGGCAATGAATTTAATGTCAAATAAACAAACAATTGAATATATATCGAATAACAAAAATGATGTTACATGTAGTTGGAAAAAAGGAAGTTTCTGATTAATATTTTATGCATATTGTTTTGAGTAGTAGTGTACATAAATCTTCCTTGTAATGCCGTTTGATCCCAATATAATCCTTGCCTTCTAAAAAGTTCAGAGGAAATTAATAACCATAGATTATGCAACAAATGCTAATATTTTCATTACGTAGTTTTAGTACTTGATAAGTCTTTCGCGGTGAGGGGGGTCCGTACCCCCCTAAATAAGACCTTGTAGTGACTATAATATCCCTGTCTAGTCTGCTGCACTTTTTGACTATCTTTGCACTCAAGTCGGCCCGGCCAAAGTGTGGACTTGAGGAAATCCAGACTTTCAACTTCCAGTTCAAGGTGGGAAAAGCGGTGTTGCTACACGCCTGATTATTGCCCAGTCGTACACCTCTTCCTGTCAACATGCCCCCTTCCTCGCATGTCAGGGAGAGGCAGGGGATCAGATACAAATTCGCTTGCTGCGGGGCGTCAACATTAGGCTTTATGTTGAAGGTGCCACTTGTTTCGAAAACGAGTCGAAACGAAAATTTGGCAACGCAGAATACCACGAGAATTTCCCATCACCACGGCAACTGGAGAAAGCCGATTGATTCAGCTGTTCATGTAACCCTCTCTGGCTTTCGACAGAAAAGACAAAAATAGAATTTCCAAGTCCATTCTTTGGCCGGAACCACTTGAGTTCATTCCTAAGTGCAACACCGAGTTGATTTGGTGTGTGCCATGTAGTGTATTTGGTGTCTGCGCCGTTTGCACTACGTTCTGGAGCAATGTACAGTGTGGTGTATGGTCACGTGATGTGTGCAAACCAATCAAATAAACGATTAAAGCAGCAGACATGCTTTGTTGTTGTTGTATCTACACCGCTATTCTTGCATACAGCGTCTACTTATGTGAACGTAATTTCCTTGCATCAGCCTGACACTGGGATGCACCTGCACTACACTTGGGGCGCGTCAAGTGTCTGAGCGCTCAGCGAGCAATGTGATCGCTCAGCTACTTGACGGCCAAATAAGCGTTGTACGGCGAGCGCTGCTCACTTGCTCCCTGAGCGAGTTGAACCTTTGCTCGCCACAGGTTTAAGGCACATAATCGTTTTTTGTTTCCATCTCGTGAGATGGCAGCTAATGAAGAAGTATTTTGTGATTAACGGCTTGCAATATGGCGTATTTAGCGTAATTACAAAGGAAGTTCAAGTAACAGAAGGTAATATAAATTTCCACTTTTTGTAATTGTATGAAAATGAAAGTGTTGCATATACCGTAGTTTTTGCAAAGTCGTCCAAGTGTGTGAAAACGAAAATTTCGATTAATGTTTGGTGAAAAATGTTTAATTTGGTTCTCATTCATTAGTACCCATCATTGTTTTGAGAAGCAATGATTTTTATAATTTTGCAACGCGCAATCACAAACGATGGCACTGATGTTTTGATCAATGAGCAGTGAACAACCACCGTCAAGTAAATGATCGGCCTGCTCAACGAGCGAAAATCTTGCTCAGCGAGCATCGCTCTGATACTCGACGCGCCCCTGGTGTCAAAAAGTGAAGCGAACTAGACAGTTCCAAAGACTTCGCTAACATGACGTATTTTTAAGAGCACCTGGATAACCACTAACCTAAAGCAATGCACAGATTCTTTCGTTTTCACGTGGAGCTGAGAGAAACAAAAAAATGTAAGTTGGTGCTAAATTAACATTATCATAATATTATTTGCTGTGTTTATTGTATGTTATTAGTATTGGTTGTATTTATTATTGAGTATAAATGTGTGTAAGATTATAATATGAATTCCGATATCAGTAAATTATTTGGGAACTATACTGCTGCATTATGTGTAAGAGGTAACTATGTAAATAAGACTTCGACATGAGCAAAAAATTTTAAATCAATCTTCCATGTGGATTAAGGATTAAAGGAGGGAACTGTTCTCCAACTGACCAACCAAACCGAACATGTATTGAAATGTTCACAAGAAACTTGTAGGTAAGTTAAATGGACATTAAGTTTGAACCTGACAATGATCTAGTTTTCGGTAGTAGTATAAAATACAATATTATAAACTCAACTTATAAGTGTAGAAAAGAAGAGGTTATTTGATTGAACAATCCGATTTGCCTACACTTAAAACAATGCCAAGAGGGGCTTATACCCCAATTCTTCAAGTGTGATATGCTCTTAATTTTAAGAATTCTGATTTCTAGTGTAGAAAAGAAGAAGCCTCAACAGACAGATTTGCCTACACTTAAAACTATGCCAAGTTCCCATATGATCTTATTGTTTACAGTGTGTTTTTCTGTCAAAATCCCAGGAATCTTGAATTTTAGTGTAGAAATGATGAGCCCCCCCTCAGATTGATTCCGCCATGTGTACAAAGGCTGAATCTCTTAGTTTGTTGTCTATAAGCTTGTCAAAAATATGTCCCCTTGATATTGTTTTGGCTACACTTGAAATTAAGCGAAAAATACTTATATTCTCATGCAAGCAAAACTTCCCGATCAATACAATAGGTCAAGGGCAGGCTGTTTCATGTTCTTCTAATCTTTTGATCAGTCCCATGTCCCGGCCAGCAATAAATCATGCACGCCTGGGAGATTATATCTGCTGGCATGCAAGAGATATAATCTACACTGTGCCCTTTCAGGGAAAATTGCATGCCATCCATCATGTCATTAACTCCAAGGGAAATTCTTAGTAAAGAGAACATTGGCCTTTTGCATGTTGTCATGTCATATAAGCCTGAATTGGGTTCAGGTTTTGTCTCGTTCTGATAATATAAACACGAGTGGGACTTACAGATTATTCATTGCATATTTCTGTATTTGAGCTTCCCTGCATTAAGCAGAAGTGCTGTATTTGAGCTTCCCTGCCACGAGCAGAAGTGCTGTATTTGAGCTTTCCTGCCACGAGCAGAAGTGCTGTTAAATTTAGGTAAGTAATATATATAAAAGCTTCCCTGCCACGAGCAGAAGTGCTGTATTTGAGCTTTCCTGCCACGAGCAGAAGTGCTGTTAAATTTAGGTAAGTAATATATATAAAAGCTTCCCTGCCACGAGCAGAAGTGCTGTATTTGAGCTTCCCTGCCACGAGCAGAAGTGCTGTTAAATTTAGGTAAGTAATATATATAAAAGCTTCCCTGCCACGAGCAGAAGTGCTGTATTTGAGCTTTCCTGCCACGAGCAGAAGTGCTGTTAAATTTAGGTAAGTAATATATATAAAAGCTTCCCTGCCACGAGCAGAAGTGCTGTATTTGAGCTTCCCTGCCACGAGCAGAAGTGCTGTTAAATTTAGGTAAGTAATATATATAAAAGCTTCCCTGCCACGAGCAGAAGTGCTGTATTTGAGCTTCCCTGCCACGAGCAGAAGTGCTGTATTTGAGCTTCCCTGCCACGAGCAGAAGTGCTGTAGACATAGTTCCATGGCTTATATGTTTTATAATAAAAAGACCCCCAGGTTTCAAACCTAGTAGAGTATATGGGCCTCCCTGATGGCAAAATATTAATATTGCTATCTTGTAAAACAAGAGCTCTGTGTTTGAGCCGGCCCTCTAGAATTGCTCTGTGACTCTCTCATTTCTTACATAATAAACATATGATTTTTCACCTATGAGAATAACAATACATATAGTGTCATCGGGGAGTGTATCGTGGAATTCACAGATAATTTTAATGTTTGTCCTGTCATTTACCACAACTTGTTTTCTTTTTGAAGTGTTGATGACAAACATGGGTCTCTGTGCTTTGAATTCATCTGGTGTGTAATACATGTCAGTATTGCCAGTAGTGACCCTTTTGTATGCTGTAAATGCTTCATATAATTTAAGGAAATCATCCTTGGACATGTCTAAATTATAATTTTCTCTGGGAAATACCTCATTTCTGCCATTTCTAAGATATATGTTCTTGATGTTGCAGTTATCAAATCTACTTGAATTTTTTTCCTGATTATTGTGTCTTCCAGTCTGAAACAGTACCACCACAAAATCCGGCATGTCATATTGTATACTGGAGAATGAATTTGTAGCATCAAACTCATAATAAGTACCAGCGGCAGGCTTCTGTACACATTGATATGTATAAAATTGTAAAGGTACTTGTGGATTTTTTATTATATCTGCTTTGTATTTAAGAGCATAACTGGCTTCATATTCAACAACTGGGATTCTTAGCTCCATAGTCTGAATAATGCATTTGCCTTCATCAGGTAGGGTATTGGGCAGAGCTTCTCCTGTAGAGTTTAATGTGCTGTACCTCATCAAAGCATTATTATCATTGGCAGCTCTTCTAAATGTGATTCTTAAACCACCCTTCCACATAATATATTTGTAATCTGAGAAGAATCCTGGCAACAGGCGCATAGGGAACAGCACTGTGTGGCTCTTAGATATAATTTTATCACCAGCCTCAAATCCACCTATTTTGTAGTAAGAAGACTCGGTTTTGGATAATTTTAGTGTGGCCAAAGCTGTGGAGGTAATGCCGGGATAATCCACTCCGTTTATAACAACACCATGCTTTCTGATCTCAATTTCAGAGAACAGATGCGGCACAAAATTGTCTACCAATCTTATATTTGAATTTGCCGGATAATCTGTTCCATCGAGCTTTACAACATAAAATTTGATGTATAGATCTGCTCTGTGGGGGTGTATAAAGCCATCCCCTACATCAAGATCAACCTCAATTTCTGTGTTGGGTTGATTTAAATTTGCAAATGTCCTCCTGTTTGGGGGGAATGATTGTAGCTCATAACTCTCAATATTTTCCATTTTTTTTGTATGTATTTTTATTTAAATATTAATCTCTATGATAGCAGTTGTTGTGGCTCCAGCAAAATCAACTAATTCTTCTTTTTCATTAGTGACCATCAATTCAATGTTATCTATTCTATTATGGCACACAGGAAAATATAATGTTGGCGATGGAGTGTAGATGATGGGCTCCATAAATTCAGAATTAGGTTTGAATGTTGCAATGATGCCAGTTTGTTTTGTGAGTGCCTATGCCATTTGATTTGGTGATCATACCCTCGGCCACATTACAGTGAATATTCAGAGTCTCTATGGCTAAGAATTTAGGAATATTAATAGCAGTGTGTTTGATGGCCGCTTCAAGTTTTGTGTTGTTCTCAAAGCCTAACAGCTCTCCTATAGTACCCAGATCCACTGTTTCTGTAGCAGATACAATCTCTACTCTGTGAGTGACAGAATTTTGAGTTAATACTATACCTCTGGGTAATTGAGCATTTAGAGTGGATAGATTATATTGCCCTGGAGTGATGACAATTTTTTGACCACTACTGCAATTTTGTTGTTGTGGTGTGTAATATTAGGGATCAAGTACATGCCATAAAATGCTCTGAGAGCTATTGTTTTGGGATACACTATATTATCATGTAATCTAAGTTTCAATATTGAATTTTGGCTGGTGAGATGGAATACCCCCATGATGTTTTAAATACCACAAGGCTTTTTGAAAATTTTCAATTGATCGTTTATTTATTTGAGACATATATCTAAGAACAGATAAACACAAATGTCGACAATTGACATCTTTGAAATTTTGAACACGGGCATTATTGTAACAAAGATTAGCTGATTTTAGATATTTTATTAAATTTTCAGGTGGAACACCTCCAAATGAATCAAACACAAATGGCTCATTGTTTAAATATTTAAGATAACAGATCCAGTGAGTGCCCTGATTTTTGAACTTATCCAAATTAACAATGCCACACTCTTTGTTGAGTGGTTGTTCTGGTAAAGAATCAGACATGTACACACCTCTAAAATGTTTGATGCCCAGTGGCTTGATTAAAGCTTCAATATCTTGGTTTGTAAGCGGCTCTTGTTTTTTTAAACTTATTCATGGCTCTCTTAACACCTTTGCCTTGTTTCTCCATGGCCAGGTTATGGCGCTTCAATTCATCTAATTCTGCCCTATTTTTCTTGGCATCTATTACTGTTTTTGCTATGGCAGCTGATCCCCCAGCCAAGCTCCCAACAGCCCCAAGTGCTGCTAAGATGGCCGGGATAGTAAATATGAAACCCCCCACATGTGATTTTTTTCTAGATTGTTGTAATTATTTTAATTGTGGGGTACTAAGCAACAATTTTATACCATGGCCCTTTGCAAGACAAGAATTTTTTTCTTGCGCTGCTTTTTGGTTAAAAGGCTATCAATAGTTTTAAGAGATTTAAGACCTGCATAAGGTATTTGATACATAACACCCTTGGCCTTCATTGTAGGTTTATTATATACATATTCACAGCCCCCACCCCAGTTTTTGTTTTGTGTTCATAGCTATGGTGGTTCCCAATGCTGCTATTTTTTCACTGAAAGAAGCATCTTTGCTTACAAATCTACCAAATGCAGCCTCTTCTAATTTCTTGTCTGCAACATGTCTCTTGTCAAGATCAGTATGTGTGTTGTATGCTATGTCATGGTCTCTACAAGCAGCATCTAGGGGATTAACACCGGGATCACCTCTGTTTAATCTATGGTCCAATTTTGTGCCTGGACCACAATACTGATAGCCTGGAATGTGTAGTTCAAATGGCAGCTTGTTTATAATATCATTAACCAGTCCCCGGCCCTCAGAAATATTCCAAAATTTAGGTGGTAGAGTATTAATAATTTTTATAAGATATCCACTCCCCTTAGTGTCATTCACTATAAAATTAGACAATTTTGTGCTTATCATGTCCATAATTCCAACCTTTTCATTGTAAAAATTGTGGTTGCCAGCATTTTCCTCCCCAGCTATCACCAATAACCTATCTACAAGTTTCCTGACATCATCAACCCACACAAATTCATTAGGCAGGGTGTTGTATTGTTTGATTCCACTGCCAGTCTTAATTTGTGACCATATGGGCTTGATTTACTCCACTGCTAGACTTGACTCTTTTTTGTGTGGGATCATGGTTCTGGTATAGAGCATCTGATTTTATTAATATTTCTTTGTAATGCTCATAATCTTGATCTGTATAGCTGCCAGGCCTTTTCCGAGTCATCAGTTCCCACAATCCAGGTGTGCCAGGATATTTAACAAAAGCACCTCTTTCTCCAAGATGAGATTCTGAATATACAATTATATCATCTCCCATAAATGTTACTCTGAAATTGCCAATTCTATGTATGATGTTACCATCACGCTCTGTGTCAGCATATAAGCCAAAGACCTCATCTTTGTTGTCTTTAGGTGTGCTTAAATATTTTTAAGCAAGAAGACCCAATTCAATAGGATCCTGAGTAGCTTCAATTCTTCGAGGAGCAACAGGACTAGGGGTATGAATACTGGAAAGTGGGGTGATTGGATAATCTAATATGTTCCTTGCAGCTACAGGTACAAGCTCTGTGATCAAATTTTGATTTTGCTCTGTAACAGTTTTGATATTTTTACCTAATTCACTAATAGCATCAATAATAGGCTGTTCTGTTTGTTTGTGTTGTTCATAAATTCCTCGGTTCTCTGATTTCCATCCCTTAAATCTTTTTACAAGATAATCTCTTAATTTAAGATCATCAATAATTGGCCTTTTCATGGTTATTTATATATGTTTCAATGTCTAGAAAATTGTTGATTTTATTTCTATATTTGCCACTATTGGGTTTTCTTGTCATATCAATTGTGACAAACCCATAATTGTCCTGGTTCCAGCACCTACTGCAAAACTTGGAAAAATCATTGTAGCTCAAGTCCCCACCTACATATTCATCATGTATGTGTTTGAGGTTGGTATGATCTTGATGAAACACACATATAAAATTGCTGTTGTCTCGGATCAGCTGCTTCGGTATTTTAGAAAAAGTCTGTGCCAGGTAGAAGCAATCAATGTTTTTGTGTCGGCCCTGTGTAAAGAAATTTCTAACCTTGTTTTGATTATCCAGTATAATGTCATCAAACACAACAACAGAATGATCGAGACATTCATGGAGTGGCTTAACATCTGATTCAAAAGTGGCAATATCCAATCCATCATATAGCTTCATCAGCTGCTGATATTTTAATTGTTCCAAGCTCTTAGAGAAAACATACAAGTGCCTGTTTTTCCAGTCTAACCAGTTGGGTGCCAATAAAAAATTATCAATCATTAGTGTAGTTTTACCACAAGCCGATGGCCCAACAATAAGACATCTAATATTTTCAGGCAGCAACTTGCCATTTCTCTTAATCTGCTGTTCAGGTTCTGGCAGCCTTTTTATAACATCCCAGGTGCTCATATTATCACTTTGTCTGCATCGATCCAGCTGTGTTCTGGAAGTCCTAGCCATTTGACAAATAACTTGTTGCCTTTTCTGCGGATGATTTTTTCTATGAGATATGTGTCAGGCTGTTTAGTTTTGTTGAGTTCTTCTTCATAGAACCGGCCTTTGAGAATTTCTCCTCGGTGGTCTTTTATTATATATGTGTTAAGGGTCCCAGGTTTAATTTGAACCACTGTAAATAATTCAGTGCTCCAGTTTCTTGTAAAGCCTCTTTTGAATAAGTGCTTATATTTGCTGATTCTTACTTGATCACCCACCTTGTATTTGGCTTTTCTTGTTGTTGGCTGGTATCTAGGATAATAAACAGTCCTGATCAATTTTTGCTCATCAGATGAAGTTACTTCAGAGGGTTTCATGTTGATTGTGGAATGAACCGAGTTGTTATATTTATGTAGAAGTTCTGGAAGAATATTAAGCCATTTATAATTACCTTGAAGTGTAAATTGTTTATACATAAGATTTTTTAGAGTTTTGTTGAATCTCTCTACAATTGAGGCTTTGAGATCACTGTAACTCGAATAATGTTGTATTGACTGGCTTTTAATAAATTGTTGGAACACAGAATTATAGAATTCTTTGCCATTATCTGTTTGTAAATAGCGCGGTGATCTTCCACTCTGATTGATGATTGTCCTGATGGCTTCTGTAACACATTTTCCAGTCTTGGATTTGAGTGGCAGAGCCCAGGCAAATTTTGAAAATGTGTCTATTACAGTAAGTAGATACTTGTAGCCCTTGTTGATTTTGTCTAAGTTTTTCAGCTGTCCACTTGCCATCTCAATCAAGTCGCTCTGCCATAAATCATCTATGCCTTTTGTGACTACTGGCAGTCTCTTATAATTATGTCTGGCTCGTCTGTGTAATTCATCAACAATAATTTGTCTAGACATAATATGAAAACAAGAATATTGCAACTATGGGGTGTTCAGCAGCTGATACCACAGGATTTTCTAAATATAATTTGTCTCCTATTTGTATATGAAATTCCAGAGCGCCATCATCTTCAGCAAAAGATGTTTCTAATGTATTGGGATCTGTAAAATCCTCTAACTCTACACTGGTGATTTTTGGTTTGTTGTCAGCATTTGTTATTGATAAGGTGGGGTAGTGGTGTGCCTGTGGTTGAAGCCAATATTTGATCTTGATTGGTCTCATTGTGCCCCCAACAAAAAACTGGTAATAAAATTGTGCAGGGGACAGCATATATAATTTGCCACCTGGTGTAAATGGTGAATCATATTCTTTGTTGGGGATGCTGTACAATTCAAGAATTACTGTATGTTTTGGATTCTCAATTATGCCTGTTATTTCTTTTTCTGCTGTAAGCAATCTGCTTGTTACAGATTCAAGGTGCTCATTAATAGTCCTAACAACATCATCATGGCCTGGCTTGATTTTTATGTCCACAATAAGTTTCTTGTATTGTTGCACAATCTCTTGAAGCTGGGTGGCAAAAACAGACAGAGCATTTGCTTGATTGGATTCCATGGTCCCTAGCTGTTGCTTGATATTAGCTACAATTTGTTGCAAATTTTCAATAACTGCCAATTTTGAATTTTGAGCAGTAAGATCATGGACCTGTCTTCTGATATCCTCAAACAGGGCATGCAGTTCATTAATATGTTGATTGGTTGGTAGAGTGGCCACTGTCTGAGTAAGTTGTTTGATCTCTGTCTGGATATTCTTGATATCTTCTGATTTCAATATGCGATTCACTGCTCTCATTATATTTTTAAGTTCCTGTGATGTAGGCAGATTTGTTACAGTATTTTGCAAAGATTCAAGTGTGAATTTCACATTATTTAATTCAGAAGCATCAGCCACATTTTGCATAGCATTTTGGAGCAGGGCTATATCTGCCTGAGTGGGTGTTGATTGTTGTAAAATTTCAAGTTTTGTTTGGATATCATCGATCAAGTGATGAAAATGAGATAGTTCAGATTCAGTGTTGAGGTTTTCAAGCTTTGTGATCTGTTCCTGGACACTGACAAGTGTGTCTACAATACCAGGCAGGCGAGATTCTAGAGATTCTTGTACATTTGTCAAATCAGTTTGCACTGCTGCTATTGTACCCTCAAGATGGGTTATGGTACTTTGAATTTTTCCAAAATCTTCATATGTTTCAAGTTGCAGCTTAATGTTGGCAACACTCCGAGTTATTGCACTCAAAGCATCAGAAGATGGCAAGTTGTTCATAAAATTTTCAAGTGTCTCAATTTTTTCTTTAACCTCGGCTATGGCATTGTTCAAGGGGTCCAGATTAGGTATCTGTAATGATTGAATCTGTTCTTTTAGAGTGGAAATCACTAGATCAAAATCTTCTTGTGATTTTATGCTTTTGACAATTGTTTGGAGCTGTGTCTGGACATTATTTATCTGCTCTTCCAATTGCTGTTTCAATTGCTCAGAGTTGGTGGCCTGGGTCTTAAATTTGGCTTGAAGAGCTGCTACAGCTTCTTCTAAATTTTGAAAATTATCCAATGTGGCCAAGTCAGTATATTTCTGAAGCAGCAATTTGAGTCGAGAATCAATTTTAAGAAGAGGGTCCATGCATTGTGATTGTAAATTTGTAATTTCTAGTTGAAGACTGGCATTGAGTGTGGTTTGTAAAGCTTGTAAATCACTTCTTAATTTCTTGACTCTGACATCAAGCATCAGAATCTCATCACTGTGATCTTCATGTCTTGTATGGCCAAATATATCATTAGGCATTTTGTTTTAGTGGTTATTTATTATTGAATATCTGATTCTTAATTCTATAAAAAAAGGTATAAGCTTGTCATATGATCCCGGGACCTCAATATATAAGCAGTCACCAGCAGAAACAGTATATACAGTGCCAGAAATCATGTTTGAGTGCTTAATTCTATAAATATTTCTCCCTACTGAAATCTTGACATTACCCTCAGGGGTTGTAATAAATTGCAATTGACCACCTACAGGTAATTGGTAATGATTTAAATTATTGTTAAATATGTACAATGTTTTACCTGTTTCATCATCAACATCTGTAAATATGCTGTTCAGATGAATAATTAACAAAGCACTTAGTTTAGATATCATATCAGAAGAGGGTTGTGGTGTTCGCAGGTCCATAATAGCCTGTTTTTTGAACCCAAATAAGTTCATAGGCATGTTTATTTATTTCAAATCATGCTCTGTAATTGGGCATTGTTTGCCACTTTTCAAATCACAAATGCCCCCATGGTAAAGTATGTATGCCACATGACAAAATGCATCTCTTATCATCATGTGGGTCCAGAGCCACTTTTCTTACAATATTGCTAGTCAACAAGTGATCCACACTCTGAATTCTGGATTCTGATGTTCTGATTGTGCTACATGATTTGAGGCAATTTTTGTAATCTTCAAATTCAAGCTCTTTGTCCACAGTCACTCTGCCAATGCCCTTGGCCTTTTTGGCAACAGCGCCACTACATGTTTCAAAACTGTACATCTTGGCCCTTAACCCAGCAAATGCCACAATAACATCACCAAGTGTCTCATCTTTTAACTTGCCAGGCACCTTTTTGTTGTGGTGTTTAATTTTTGAATGTTCAGTGGTATCAAAATATTTAAACAATTCAGGCTGTGCTATATCTTGATAAACATCTTCTGTTTGAATATCAAGAACAAAACTATCTGTGTCCATGTACATCAGTTTTACACGATCCTTATAAAAAGGCTTCAACACATCATAATACAATTTTAACATGTGTAATTTGGCCAATTCCAATATCACAGCCCCTACATAAATAGGCTTATCAAACTTAATCTTTGTTTTTTTCATGTTGAAAAGTGCCATATTCTCATCATAAATTCTTCTGTAATTGAAGTTGGGCTTTGCAATCAATTTTTTGCTCCGGCTGGGGTCAGTAATTATTTTAACATCAATATGTTTTCTGACATTTTCAATTGTTTTGCCATACACTGAATTGACCATCAATTTAAACAAGGTCTTATCAAATTGGCTCATTGCAGATGTTCGAAGCTCTGTGTTTGTATCAATATATGGCTTCAACCATCTTGAGTGCCTGAACCTCAAAACTTTGCCAACTTTGCTCACTTGAACACCATGATGCATCAGGAACTGGAGGTTTTTGTAATATATAACATGGCCCTGTTTTGGCTCCAGAGTCATCATCAATTTCTTCTGTTTAGAGCCAGGTTAGCACTTAACCTCAGGAATTGGGGGCAGATCAGAAAATGTGTTGTGTAAATTATCTGGAATTGTCAGATCAACCTCTAAGAAGAGGCCATAGTCACTGTCATCAAAATCTTTAAGATCTTCAATATTGAAATTTATAACCCACTCAAGCCCTGAATATGGCAATTTATCCATCATAGCATAACCATAGAGGCTGTTTGCAGCTGAAAATGCAGAATCACATACCGGGCATTTTTCTGCATTGTTGATATCTTCAATCTGTTTCTCTGTTAAAGGCAACATGGGTTTTGATTTTAATAAGACATTAGATGCTATGTCATGGCACTCATTTTCTATTCTATGAGCAAATTCTTTGATGGCATCTGCTCCCATGTATAAATCTTCTTTACTAACAACCCCATCCTGTACAACCACATAATAAAAACTAGAAGGTTCATGTAACTGGTATGGTGTAATTGAAGATTCATCAGGATATGGATTGCAGAATGCAAGGGGTTTGAGGTTTGATTCAAAATCACAGACTATATATGCTGGGTGTTCCAACAAGGCTTCAAACTTTTTGAATTTTGCATTTTCACTTGGATTAGGCATCACCATATGAACAGGTTTATGGTTGCCACAGTATTTCAGATGCTCAATTAACTTGTTTTTAGCAATTTCTGCATTCACTTCCCGAACCCCATTTATTATTTTTTGACCATCAAATACAGACAAACATCTTCTGCACAACTTGAATATTGTATTGGATTTGCCTTGTTGTTTTCTGACTAAAGCTTCAAGACTGTGTATCAGAGTGTAATGATATGTGCCATCTCCTTCAATTAAGAGCAGATCAATCGGAACAGCAGAATCATCATCAAATGTACTGATTCTGAGAGGTTCTATCAAGCAATTGCCACGGCCAGTAGAACAAGTAAATACATTAATAGATAATTGTTTACCATTTATGTCCCGGGCCTTTTTTTCAAATTTATCAATATTCTGAACAGACATTGGATATTCTAAACCCTCCATTGATTCATCAAAATTGTGTTCATATTGTTTATAATAAGTTATTCTCTCAGGATTCCTTGAAACTGGAAACAAAGGAGCTAAAATACACCACAAAAAGCATTTCTCATCATTATTTTCTATATTAACCACGGCTCTTTTGTTTTTAATATTGGCAGGTAATGGCAGATATGTAGATCCTTGTAATGGGCTGAATTCAGAAATATTGACATAGAGCTTGTGTGGAGATCCGCATAGGCTCCATCCAGACTCTTTCCCAGCAAATTCAGAGTGTTTAATATTCAATTGATCTATCAAACTGCTTATTATTTTGTCTGAATTTGCATTTGAATATACCGGTACAGTTTCTGTTATGTGGGGCTGTGTAAATTTTGTGCCATTTGGTTTCTTATATTGTGTAAACAATTTGAGGGACAGCTTATAAGAGCCATTTTCTGCATTTAGAATTGCCTGCACATCCGGATTTATTCTGTTCAAAAAAATTCTTAATGTCACATTTTGGCTCTGATACAAACCGGTAATCCCTTAATTGGCCATTAAAACTGCTATGGATAGGTCGTGCATAGCGTGGCTGCTTTGCTGCTCTAGCATTAACAGGTGCTTCATGCTTCCTTTTCAGACCAGATGTAGATGGTTGTGGGGGCAATGTTGATGACTGTGCATAAAAATTACACTTATGCCATTTGTAATAAGCCTTGCTTAATATTTTATGGCATCTTGGACACATTTTTGTGGCCTTTCTGCATTTCTTAGGGTCACAAATATGCCGGTGTCTAGACCAATTAGAACTAGATATATTTTTATTACACTGATTGCAATATTTTTGATTTGGCATTTTTGTTGTTTGTTTATATATGGACAATATGCCAAAACAATTATAACAGCAGCTAGTGGCTGAGCTGGTGCTTTTATACCCAGACAACAGCAATAACTAGGCTCTGGTGATCCCCAATATAAAATAGTTTTGCTCTTTTATGCTGTTGTACAACACACTTTACCAGGTTTCAGATCTGGGAGCTATCAGTTGTATATCAACTAGCAGTAATTATTCTCAAAATCTCACGCGTGGAGATATTATTTTACCACATGTATTTCAATCTTACACATTTTATCAGAACTCAAACTCGAGCCTCTTGTTTACAAGGCAACAATATTAACACTTTGCAATCAGGGGAGGCTTCACATTTTATCAGGACTCAAACCCAGAAGCCTCTTGATTACAATGCAATAAAAACCATGGAGCTATGCACCACACTCTACTGGGTCTCAGAACCCAGGAGCTATGAGCTTTATATCAATATACACATGGCGGAATCAATCTGAGGGGGGCTCATCATTTCTACACTTAAATTCAAGATTCCTGGGATTTTGACAGAAAAACACACTGTAAACAATAAGATCATATGGGAACTTGGCATAGTTTTAAGTGTAGGCAAAACTGTCTGTTGAGGCTTCTTCTTTTCTACACTAGAATTCAGAATTCTTAAAATTAAGAGCATATCACACTTGAAGAATTGGGGTATAAGCCCCTCTTGGCATTGTTTTAAGTGTAGGCAAATCGGATTGTTCAATCAAATAACCTCTTCTTTTCTACACTTATAAGTTGAGTTTATAATATTGTATTTTATACTACTTTCGGTGTTATAAGTTCGATAGCTCTTATTATCCACGAGTCTGGTTTTCTTAGAATGTAAATATACTAACTGTTTCTAAGTTACGTCTAAATGTTATCATAGTATTCAATAACCTAGGGTAGAACCAATGTTCTAAGGTATAGTTGAACCTGAGTTATACGTATGTCAAGGTGAAGAGAAAATAATACGAATAACTGAGAATTACTTACAGATCAGATTTAGATACCATGTCATACCATTACTAAAATACTGTAATTGTACTGTAATATATACGTAATGCAGGTAATTTCTGTCAAAGTGGTAAATTGGGGAATCTAAAAGTTTGATTCTTAAATACATTACATTTGCCACATTATTAGTGAACGCTTTGACACTGAAATACTACAGTAGACACTATAATTTTATAGTTTTACTACCCAATTTTAATAAATCGTCTAAAATAGCATTTCTTGCACTAATGACTGTGCAAATTGTGGCATAAGCGATACCTAAATCTGCAGATATTTCAATATTAGTATTATGTGAATTAGCGTCCACTTCCCGTATAAATTTTACTTTCTGGCCGAGTGTGTAACTTTTCCTCTTGCTGTTCTCCATGACAAGCGACATTGTTATAGCTGGTTACGTACCAATCAACTGTACTTCATGAAAATTAGTACGTATAACACCGATTTACGTATAAATGCATTACGTACAAATAAGGATCAATTAACACGTTTTTAAATTATATTTTGCCGAGACCTACTGTCATTTACGTATAAAACAGAATTACGCAGAACTGAGTTACGTGTAAAGCAGTCTCAACTGTAGTTAATTTACTGGCTGATACCTATATACAAATTTGCATACCCCAAAATATCTACTTCCCAAAATGAAGTCACAAATACGCCAGTGAGTGGGCATCTCCCCAAAAAGCAAAAAAAAACTTAATTCACACAGTGATGAAGACTGTTTGGTTTGTGTCAAAATATTCAACGTTGGCGTAAAATGGGATGTGCTACGTGGAAGTGAGGTAGACTTTTTGGTACCTTACCAGAAGGTCACCCCTTACACTCCTCGTGGAATAAATTAATCTAATCTAGCATTAATGCTTACTTGTACTGACTCCGACTGCAGCCAGAGCTGCTAGAGTCACGAAGAAGAAAACCACACACTGAGTCCATCGTCGTCCGAATCGGTCCGTGAAGAACCTCCCGGAGATGTATCCAGGTAATTCTGACAGGGACGACAGGAAGAAGTTCAGAAAGGGGTTTCCTCCCATGTTGAAGATGTTCAAGACAGCTATGTTGTAGCTCATTCCATTCACTGCCCTGAGAATTCAAATATAATAATTATAGAGACCGAAGTAGAAATAATGTTGCACAGCACGAAATGTCCATAAGATTTGTTTTATGTATTGCTGGCATATTCTTGACAAAACTGGTACTGATTCGGTGTAGAATTAATCTACAAATACCTGGAAAATTTTCTCTAATGTATAACATGTTCGACATAACCTTCCTGGATGATATTTACGCACTTTTAATAGAGCCAATAGCACCCTAGCGTACAGTCTGGCTTGTAACAATACCAATGATTTTCAATGGTATCGGAAAGACCCAGAAGCATCTTTAACTGTAGTACATTAGCAATGTAAGGTCTCGAATTAAATTTCGATTACGTCAACGAAAACTAGGTGCAGTAATTAATCTTTTTTTCCCCCCAAGAAAGCTACATCTGACATTCAAACGAAATCTCCATTATGGAGAATGAATGAATGACTAAATTTAAAATTTTGGCTGCGTTTGGTTTGCCTCCGTGAATTTATCGATGTCCAGAATCTCTTCGCATTAGTAATTAGTTCATTTGTGACTGTGTTTACATATTCTGTGTACAGCGCATTTGGTTTAGCCTGAGCTCTGGCATGCGCAAAGCGGGAAAGGTTTGTCGTCTGCAGAAGACGTCACGTGACTCATAGGAGCAGTGTTGCAATACGCGGAAGTTACAATTCTACTAGCCAAAAATTGGCAAAGCTATATGCTGTTGTCTCATTAAAAAACACTTACGAATCTAAAGTAGCACGCTGTCCTTCGCGATCGTGAAATTCGTCAATTGCTCTACGAATAACACACTTGCCAAATTCGTCCACATCACTTTTAAATGTCTTTCTTCTGCGTGGTTTGTTAGGCGTTACCAATCCCTTCCAAGTTACTTTGTAGCAATCATTTTCGTTTCAAAGTACTTACTGACATATCAGTAGCTGCGGAAACACGCTTTTGCTCTTGTTTTACGTTCAACGCAAGACCTCTGTCATTCTTTTCCTTGAACTAGTAAGTACCGAACACACCTACCAATAAGCTCTGAAGTCAGATTATGGATATAGGTAATTGTTAAGGCAGTTAGCAACTCTGCTCTCAGTGGAAAACTCGCATCGTCGCGCTGACGGCATGCTTCTGCGCAACTGAAGGCCAAAGCTCAAGCTAAACCGAATGGCCTGTATTTCTGTTTCATAAGGTCTTTACATGCTTACGCAGTGCTTATTAAAGATATGAAACTTGTAATAGTGATTGAATGAAATGGAAAAAAAGTGGGTGCGTCAGCACTTTGGTTATTTGATACCGTCACATATACACGGTCAAGATCCTTACCATAATGAAATAAAAACATGTCTCTGTGGTCTAAAATCTCCTTACTCATGTTGAAAGCCGAGGATGTAAAAGGGCACTCAGCACATATAAGGACATTACACAGGACAACACAGCCCTGCAGAGGATTCGCCTGGCCGTGGGTTCAGGCGCCGGAACCTAGTTGGCCTGAAATATTGCAGTTTCCGGTGTGTACTACGTGGAAGCGAGGTTGACCTATGGGTGGGTACTCCTTACACCCTTAGAATAATGTGGAGACGCAACGACAATAAAGCATCGTTCTTCACACGGACATTGCTCCTTGTCCGTCGTGATCCCTTGTCCCCTCCCTGGAATGCAGACGCTGCACTCTTGCATGGACGTGTGCCAGATAAGCAGTTGTGCACGCGGCGGCAACGACCCTAAAGAATTCAAATACAAATATCACACTCCAAAATTTTAATTTTATCTCTTCTTTCTTATTAAATGAATAGCAATCAGTGTGGGCGCAGGATGCGGCCTTTTTTTTGGGCTCCCTGCTCTGGTATGCCAGACTGGGGTTCAGGACTTGTGAGTTGGGTTCTGTGGGTTTGATGAGGAAAATAATCTTGTATATCAAACCGCTCTAGAATGCCGGAACGGAATCCACTGCGACTCCGAGATTATGCATGCCTGTCTCACTGCCCGGGAAACGTTATCGAGAATGTTATTGAAGATGTTCTTCATGATGATGTTAAAATAATATTATTAATATTGTTAATACTGTCCTACCATGTAAACATAAGAGTCGAAATTAGAAACAGTACAATAATGGAAAATGTTATATTCACACTATTCACAATTGGTTTAGAAAAAAAAATGTGTACATGTAATGTAATGTCACTCACGAGGTTCATGTCCTCTGTTCTGGATCCCAGAATGGATCCCAGAACAGAAATACGCGTAATATCACATAAAGTATTGTATACATCAATTATATCATGTATATATTCCTTGTATAGCATTACAATTTATTATTATACCTATTTTAAAATGCAATCAAATAGTAATAAATAGAGGAAATAAAGTCGGGGGAACTATCAAATTCGGAGCAACTGACGTCCTGGTATATTTTTAGGAACCAGGACAATAAGACCATACCCTCGAATGTAGGCGGGCTTACTTCGGGGGTTCCCCCCTTATTACATGTATTGAATAGCTGTAATACGTGTATATTTGTTGCTTATAGTTGATAATTGTCTAAATTATATGATAATGCAAATTCAATATGTAATGTAAAATTATAATGTAATAAAGGGAATTATTATAATGTCACTCCTTACACCCCAAATGTAACTGTAGTATTACATGAACGACTCTGTAAGGAGGTATGGACCTACCGATCTCATTAAATAATTAAATAAACACTTACCATACCAAGGTAATAATGAATGTCCACAGTGCCAACCTCTTGGTCTTGAACAGACTGGCGACGCCGTATGTCCTCTCATTTGTTTGTGCCACTTTTTCCAAGGTGGCCCTGTAATTCGATGGCAAATTCCTTTTATTTGCCTTCGCTATCTCCTGAAGAACTTTTCCTGCCTCGTCCACTCTTCCTTGAGAGGCTAACCAGTGAGGAGACTCGGGAACAAGCCTTTAAGAAATGAAAACATCAGCGTGAGACATATTCCACATTAGCGTTAATAAGAAATACAGGGTCGGACAATGCTTATCCTCATTTTTGCTGTAGTTGGCCCTACTATTTTCAGCACGTACGTGTCAATAGAGAATAGAGTGTGTGGTTGCTGTAGCGCATATTCGACAATTCATCGCGTCGTCGCCTTGTAATCAAGGGGTTCCGGCTTCGATTCCCGGTGGAGGCACATAGTGGTTCGGATCCCACTTTAAACTGTAGGTCCAGTCCCGATTAGCCTTACTGTGCATAAATTGGACTTCAAACACCAAATCAATCCAATCCAATCGACAATTCATCGGTCATTTTCTCTCCTTGTTGTTGCAAGGTGTAGATGACCCCACTACTCTCCGTTAGTGCCATGATACTAAGAGACATGGTAGACTCGTGCGCATCGCCGGGGGTTCCCCGGGGCTGCTGTGACGTCAACTGTTGAGCAACTCGAGATTTCGCCCGCTACATCTGGAAGTGAATCTTTGTCTCTCGCTAACAAATAGACGTTTCTTTCTTTACTGAGAGTTTTCTTCAAAATGGCTTGTGGTGTGTTCGGATGTAATAATTACAACAGTAAGACTAGAGGAGGAGCTGTTAGGTATTTTAGATTTCCGAGAGATGAAAATGCACGAAAGCAGTGGATTTCGCTTTGTAGAAGCGTGTGTACTTCACACATATACAGGTATACTTCTGTAAGATGTGGAGCATGCGGAATTCCATTTTAGACGCGAATATAGAGTTTTTAATGCAAAATTTGCCTAAATAATTTGTATTTATTTATTTTTATTTACTTTTTACAATGTATGACTCTTTTAAAACCGGTTTCAAGACCAGATAACAATTCCAAAACATATAAAGCTCTGGAGCTTATTCTGAGCTCACTTTGATTTGAATTTAATGGGATGGAAAATCAGGAGTTTGTAATATGAAAATTGTGAGCAAAGCTACATGTATTAATTTTAATGCAGGTTGCTATGGGGTGAGGAGCATTCCCCTTCCTCTAACTTGATTCATTCCAAATTAGGAATAATCATTTCCTACCCACTGAATATGAAAATCATATTTTTAAATATATCCTACTTACAGAATTCTACTTCAGTTGAGTTCATTTTAGAGCCCCATAACTATATATAAAATATCATTAAACTAATTTATGTCAGATATGTACCGTATGCAGTGCCCTTTAGAAGCCATGTATTCGATATTTTCTCAGACTTCTAGAAGGTGTTTTACAAGTACTTTTCTATCAAATAAGAAAACTTTGACGTATGTTAACAGCACTTTTCGAACGTTTATTGGCAGCTATAGCGTTGTGTTGCCTTTAAAAAAAATGCTGAATCGACATGATTCGTGATCAACTCGCAAGAGATCTAACTTTGCAAACTTTTTAAAACATTTGACATAGTAATTATTTGTAATGTAATTAGCTGTACCTTATGATGCTCTTCAAACTCTGTAAGTACTATCATTGCATAAACCGAAATCCTTCATATCTCAGAGCAAGCAAAGTTAGAGGAAAACCATACGCTCGAAATAATTTCTTTCAATAGTTGGTGGACAATATGAAGAGCCGGTTTGAAAAGCTATGTTTCTTTTCGGGTGTTGTCGTATTAAATGCAGATACATACCTGTGTTTTATGGTGACATGTTAATTCCTCGTTTATATCAAAAAGTGAACTTTAATCTAAGCGAAAGCATGTATGCGTCACCAGTCGAAGATTTTCGCATCTACAAAGAAAATTCAATATACATTCCCACCTCACTCAAAGACTTTGTGAATCCAATCCAAACTGTACTAATATCTACAGCTGAGTGTGAAAGCGGGACCAGTGCCATGAACCTTAACTTTACTGATTAGAGAAATCAAAAATTTAGGGGGTACAATGTACCCCCGTTCCTGCGCCACTGTTCTTATGGGTTTGATTCTATGTTAAGAAGGATTACGTCAGTCCTTGTGCTTGTACGTACGTGTAGTACTGTAATGTTGTTTGTGTTCTTTATAAAATTTGTGTTAAACTAAAAAAAATTGCAGTACAATCTTACATTAGAAATAATGTAACTAAACATTTGGCGTTTAGGAAATATCATTTTACAAGAAAGAAAAACTGCACCTATAAAATTTTATATTTATATTCTTCATTCTTCCATTAAAGAAAATATTCAATTTAGATTTTTGTTGTTTCATTGATACCTTTTTCCACCCGACAAACTGTATCTTGGATCACTACCGTGACTACCTCCCTATGTACTATATTTAACTTTCTTTTACTACTTTTCACAAACACTGATATGGGTATATGAAACTAACTAAAATTAGTAACAATGACACTGAGGGATCTTAGAATGTGTTTTAACACGTTACATTTTAGGAATTTAAATATGTAGGCTTCATTTTAAATGTACGTATCATCCGACAATATATCATTTAGTAAACGCAAGTAGTGTCTAGTGAGTTACAAAAGTTCGAATACCGGGTAAAGCATTTCTGTTACTTGCCTTTGCGAAATATAGAAGAAAAAGCAACAGCCATGCTGAAAATGCGAAAATATTAACACAATGTCCAAACACTTACAAGGATCAATGCAACATGTGTTAACTTGAGGTACAGAGGAAAAAGGGACTAAATTAGTTACAGGTTTTCTTCCGCATGTGCCTCCCCTACGCTCTATTCATTCCTACTTTCACTGACTTTGTGCACAAAGAAATACCAGTCCTTTTAAGCAGTAAATAAGGTTTTAAAGCTTCCCCGGAAAACTTCATTCAATGAAAAAGAACCCCTGCTATGTGTTTTCTACCCGCTGGCTACGACATTTGCTCACCAGATGACGTAATGCGCTGGAAGGGACGAAAGTCGTCCGCCGGATGAGCCAACCTATTAGTCTTAGACCCATGGTTAGTGCCAAAGAAAAACGCGAAATATGATTCATTTTTTTTTGGTCTGAAGGTGTACAAGGTAACACTGCTTGCTTTCTCCTTAGCAAATGAAAAGTGGTGCTGTCATGTTCACCCTGCAACAACAAGTAAAGAGAATACGAGCTAAAAGAACGACACGTTCACACTATATGGGCCATATTAGTGTGACGTCACTGAGAAAGATTGAGTCCAAACAAACCCATCACGTGGTGTTCTTATATGCTATAGCAGTGGAAAAATCCATCGCAAAGGAAAACTTTTAAAATTGTGACAGCAGACATGAAACAAAATTGTGATGTGTATCCGGAGAATGCGTCTATATACGAGTATTACACATATCTTACACAGGATAAGGTAAAGAACAAATGTAGTTAGAAATCGAGTAAAGCGAATGCCCCTAGTAGCTTACGATCCGGAAACGCAGCCAATAGGCGACGCCACTGCAGTCACGTGAGGCTGCTGGACTCCCATCATCCAAAGCGGCAGTGCACCTTCGGAGCTATAATATCTCGATTTTCGTTTAAAATGCATGATTTCCTTACTGAAGTTATTTTTTACCTTATGCTCTGTAAGGTATGTGTAACATATAGACGTATTCTGCGAATTCTCATCTCGCATGAATGTACGATACACATAACAATTTCGTTTCATAACTGCTGTCCCAATTTTAAAGGTACAGCTTACAATGGAAAAATCCAAAGTTAACAGATAGGGAAACACACGTGACAATTTTGTTTGGACTCAATCTTGCTCAGTTGTCTGCTCGTGACGTCATCACTAATATAGTCCATTGACACGCACTCGCAGAAAGCAGTACGGCCAACATAGCGAAAATTACAGGAACAGATTAGTATCGGCTTACTCTCGCACGTTTATAATAGAGATCTATAAATAAATAGATTAATAAATGCAAAAACGAATAAAGGATAGCAAATGCCAGAATGAAATTAAACGTATAGGTCAAAATTGAGCTAATAATACTTATACCGATATATATGGCTGATAGATTACCCATATCCAGATATCTTATAACATCATCAACCTTATTGATACATGTATAATAGGTATCCAGAAAAGGAGTAGCTATACGTTATGTCGTAGAAAGTAGTGCAAGGGGACCAGTACAAGGAAGGGCCACCTCTCTGGATAAAATTACATCCAGACCTTATTTCCTGTCGCCGACCTCCGTGGCAGAGTAGTTAGCAAATCGCGCTACAACGCCAGAGGTCCCTGGTTCAATCCCGGCCTGGGCGTGGGTGTTCTTTGTGTGTCCCTTCATCATCGTTCATCCTCATCTTCGCGATTGGACAAAAATGGCAGAAATACGAAGTAAAATAAACCAAATGAACGAATCAATTGTTTCCTGTCCAGGGACATGCTTTTCCAACTACATTTTATTCTCTTCCATCTTTTTTCTCTATTCTCTTCATTTTACCTCGCGACGAACGTGTCATGGCAAGAAATTGGTAGAAACTTGTGGGTCATGAATAAAACAAATGTTCAGCTCTGTGGTCAACGAATCATGTCAAACATTCTCTAGTCCCATGTCGAACACATCTCAGAAAGTTGATGCATGACATAAAATTACAATCATCTGAAAATAATTATAATAATAGACAACCATAGTAAAATCATTATCATCATGGTAGATCCTAGATCAGCAATTAGCATAATCTCGCAGATTAAGCAGAACTTTTTATTATCGGGAGTTTGGAAACGTTGTTGCAAACTTGCCTGAAGAGGAAGAAGAAGACGAGGCATGGCAGCGTCGTCAGCACCTGGAAGAGTATCCAGTCCCTGGCCAGCCAAGCCACCAGTGGCAAAGTACAGATGCCGAGGCTCCACCCGACGGACTGCAGCATGGCGAACGTGGCCCTCCGCTCGCTGTCGGTCATCTCCATCCCTGCAACAGCAACAGGTGTGCAATTTATTATGATTAATTCATTCTTATACATAGGAGTTTTCAACAGGATGACGCCACTCCGCATAACGTGCTTAAAGTGCAACATTAACTTAACACACACAGTTAACTTGCATATTGGACTGTACGCTAAGAATGAATGTAGCCTCCAAGGAACTCAGATCTCACCCTGCCCTTTTGGTGTTGTCCTGCACAAGGTCAAAATTCATGGCATTCTCCTTCTCAAAGAACCACTGTGCAGGCGCGTGAGCAAATTTCTGCGACTATGATCCATAATATGTTGCAGATAGTGCGAATTTCTCTTTAACTGTGCATGCGATACAATGGTGGACACATTAACCCATCAGGTCCCAGTGATCTCATATGAGATCACCTAACAAAACTGACATTTTAGTAAATATTTTGCAATAATTTTTTATAAATGCTCTTTCATATCTTTTTCAAAGGTCCATGAATTGTGTATAATGTAAACATAATTTACTAGTTTCTACTAAGACAATGATTTTTAGTGTTCAAAAATTTCATTCTATTAAGTTTCACAGAAGGGTTACCGAGAATTTTTGTTATTCATTGTTAATGTGGTATACTGACGTATTTCTGCTTTTATTTTATCATCAGTAGTTTGAAGTATATATAAAGCAATTTTGGTCATTCTATATTAAAAACATCCTAGATATTTCCTCGCCAAGAAAACGGTGATCTCATATGAGATCACTGGGACTTCGACATTTCGGAACTGGCAACAATGATGTTTGGTTTATCATACTCCGCAGTTGTTTTCGTCGAACGATTAGCAACACGTACTGCTGCGTTTATGTACACAGCCAGCTGTTGCATTTATTGTTGGTGATTGTTCGAAGAACAATGTCGTGTTTTTCGCACATACAAGCATGTACAATTGACGAAATAAGGGCTATCCTAAGTGATCTTAGTGAAAACGAATCAGTTAGTGATACCGAAGTTGTCGTTCTTCCGCCGGACAAAGTAGATTGTCTTACTGATGAAGATGAAGGTGACGATGATGAGATTGGTGCAGCTAATGTCAGTGAGGTGCCAGGGCCACTAGAAGTGTGTTATACCCATTCTGTTAACAGAGATCATGCTGGTACGTGCAATGAAGAAGAGGAAGTCAATGAAGATGGTTCTAATGCAGTTTTAGGGGATCCAGTTCAATCATTATACCTAGATGGCTCAACTGTTGAAAATGACGCAGTGCAAGTGAAGAAGAGGAAATGCGTTGACACCCTAACCTGTGCGAAGTGGAGGAAGTGCAGCCCCAATTATAATGATTTGCCACGTAAATCTGATATTGCATCACAGAAGGAGGCTGCATTAGTATCTCAGTGTAAGAATTTGTCTCCTGTAGAAATGTTTGAACTTTTTTTTTCTCCTGACTTGTTTGATCATATCGTACGTGAGACTGTCAAATATGCAACAACGTTTAAAAATGATACCGGTTTTGAGTGTAGTGTAGAAGAAATGAAGGTCTTCTTTGGCATTTTGTTATTTACAGGCTACCATAAGCTCCCAAACTTGAAACATTATTGGAGTGAGAAAGAAGACTTAGGCATTCCGTTGATTAGGGAAAGCATGACTCGTAATCGTTTTCAGAAATTGAAATCTGTTGTGCACTTCAATGATAACAGCAAACTAAGTGAAGAGACAAATAAAAGAAATGATGACAGACTGACAAATCAAAAAACTGTTGACAAATCTTTTAAAATACGTCCCCTGCAAGACATACTGAACCGAAATTTCATGCAGTTCGGTGTCTTTCAGGCTAAATTATCCATAGACGAAATGATTGTAAAATAATTTGGGCACAACACGCTGAAGAAATTTATAAAAGGAAAACCTGTGCGTTTTGGATACAAATTGTGGGCAATATGTGGTTCAAATTGGTACTGCTATAACTTTGAACTTTACCAAGGACGAAGAGACAATTATGATAAAACTCCTCTTGGACCAAGTGTTGTGGAGTCACTCTTGCTTACTACCATTGATGAACCAGAAGGGTATGAAGTCTATTTTGATAATTTCTTTACAACATTTCCACTTCTGATTGAGTTAAAAGAAATAGGATTCCGAGCAAGTGATACAGTTAGGGAGCAACAGATGCACAAGTGTCCAATTACAAATGTTAAGGATATGAAGAAGATGAAACGTGGGGATTTTGATTATCGTTTCGACAAGAACAATGACATTTTGGTTGTCAGGTGGAATGACAACAGTCCAGTTACTGTTGCCACAAACTTTGATACAGTGGAACCACTAGGTAATGTAGTTCGATATTCCAGGAAAGAGAAGCAAAGGATTACTGTGCGCCAGCCAAAATTAATCCGGAGTTACAACAAGGGAATGGGAGGGGGTGGACCTCCATGACTGGTTGTGTGCAAAACATGCAGTAAGTGTTCGAGGGAAAAAATGGTACTGGCCTCTCGTGATTAGAGCTCTAGATATGGCAGTGGTAAACAGCTGGCTTATATATAGAACTGTTAACAAAAAAGAAATTTCGCTTTTGGAATTTCGCAGGCAAGTGACCTTGGCTCTTATAAAGCAACACCGCCCAATCGCTCTGTCATCAAGAGTCACTTCCAGGCTGGTTTCTCTAGCAGAAATACGCTTCGACAAGAAGGACCATTTGCTGACGAGAAGAGATCAACAACGACGATGCCAGAGGCAAGGTTGTTCTGGACGACCTCGTACTTATTGCATGAAGTATAATGTTACCCTCTGCGTGGAATGCAATGTGCCATATCATACCAAGTTGTAGACGTTTCAGTGAAGCTAGAAAATTTCTTTGATATTATTTCTAAAATGAATCTAATGTGTTAATTTACTTTCTCATAGATATACTGTATTGTATGACTTGTATTATTTTAAGACTTCAAATTACATCAAATATTGGGTAGATGAGGTATGAAAAATAACATTATAATATTCTTTTGTTACTATTCCAATTATTAATACCATAAATGTGCTATTAATTTGAATAAAATAAAAACAATAAAATTCTAAAATGAATAAAATAAAATTAATCTAAGTTGTCCTTTTGTAACAGCGCTCATGCGCGCGCGCATACTCACACACACGCACGAACGCACGCACACACCCCTACACGTGCGCACACACATACCCACACACTGTATATTATGCATAAAAATAAAATGTCAATATACAGGGTGATTTCGAACTCCCATTACAAACTTAGGGGGGTGAATCTAGAAGGAAAAACAAGCCGAAAGTGCCATGTGGCAAAATTACGAGAACGGCACCGTGTGGCTGCCAGAGCCGTGAGAAAATCGGTTCACACCTCTTTCAAAGAGCAATAACGTCTGAACCACGAAAGATACGAAGATCGGCTCTGGCGGAAGTGGAGGAAGTCGTATCCAAACAATATCAGGGCGTTGAAATTGCGGCGCTTTTCATAATGCGCAAGGGGAATCCCCAAAGGAAATGGGGAATCCCCACTGCATGTGAGCGGAAACTCGCGCAAAATGGAGAAAGACGACGAGGGAACATGCTGTCACAGGACGGTCGAAAAGTGACACATGGAGGGAGTCCCCAGAGGAGCGCATGAAGTGCGACGAATGGAACATGCTTGGACAGTGACTGTCGCGCATCCCAGATGGTACGCAAAACGGAGTGATGGATGTACACGTGCATGCTACGTGGAACGCAACGTGCAATTACAATTGCGATATGAACCACTACGTGCCCCCTCCCACCGGGAATTCGTTGAACCCGGGAGTACAAGGTCAGCCGGAAGTCGGCTCTCTGAGGAGCAGCACCAAATATCCACGTGCCCCACGAATGCAAGGACACCTCCCTAAAAGGCACAAAAAAAAAAAAAAAAAAAAAGGAAAGAAATTGGCACGTACGTATGAAGGGTTTCACATTGGAATGTACAGACGGGATCAAATGAAATGTACTTCCCTTTTCCTACCAACTCAGAAGCGAGTTGGAAACTCTTCATTACTCCTGTATAGATAAGAAAGTGGGGGAGGGCAGTAGCAGACAAGGCCAGCACGCAAACTTGTTTCCGGCAAGCTTTCTGTTGGAGTCTTGGCAGTTTGTGGAAGGATTTTGTGTTCCTACCACCCCCCTCTCCGCCTCTCTCTTTCTCTCTCTCTCTCTCTCTCTCTCTCTCTCTCTCTCTCTCTCCTTGTGTTTGTGTGTGTTTGCGCGTGCACGACACCTGTTTCATTAAGTTTGTCTTATTTGTATTGCACTGACTAATTGCTGGCCCGACTGGGTATGAACCAGGTTAGCAATGCAGACATAATGAAAGATCAAAAATACAAAAACTCCTGGCATAAATTGTTAGTAGTAGTAAAGGTAAAGTAAAGTTCGTCGTGCGTATAGAACCGTGCCATGAAGGCACATTTAGGGGATGTGGCAGTAGGGCGCCGTATATTCTCGAATCCGGCCATTTTGGAGGTCATATGATCAGCACCATGCTCCAGCCGTCTTTACTCCCCAGGGATATAGTAGAAACGATTTTGATTTGATTCTTTATTTTTATTTCGATTTTTGTGCCACTTTTGGCTAATTTGCGAAGATGGGAAATGATGAAATTGATGAATGGACACTCAGAAACATCCATGCCCAGGCCAGGATTCGAACCCGGGATCCCTAGCGTCGTAGCGCGATATGCTAACCACTCCGCCACAGGGCCCGGCTAGTAGAAATAAAAAAAATACATTCTGCGTATGTGACAGTATTTTTTGGATATTGTCTTGGAAGTATCTGTTAACATCCTAACCAGCGATTTTGTTTAAGGATAAAACTAGTTGAAGGCCGCGAGTGTTCCTGAGAAGTAATGAGCATATCACATAGATTAATGCGCAATAGTTTAGCTCGGGTTTTTCGAAAAAAAGAAGGAAGGATACACAAATCAATTCTACGAATGCTTACGTCATTGCGACCATCAAGTGCATTTTGCACACTAACAAGGTTCTGGCGTCTAGACATAAGGCCCGTATAGTGTTCTGTGGGGTTTGGACTGTGTCCTATCCAACTACGTTTGTAGTTGTCCTTTCACAAATTTCATCATAACACACCTTTCATCCTTATCTTTGTGATTACCCAAAAGTGGAAGAAATGTGAAATAAAATAAATCAATCAATCGGTTATTGTGTCCCTGCGTTTTTCAATTTTTCTTCATGAACCAAAATTAATGTTTCACTGATGTAATGCATCATTATAATCATGTGAATTATTTTCCGTCATCATCGCGTGCTTAATCATTCCTTAAATCATAGACTCTAACGCTGTTGTCCTTAGTGTAATTGATCTTATTGTGTGGAAGTTTTGATGTAGGCAAAATAATGGTTAAGAATAATTCTGAATTGATTGTTCGAAATTTAAAATATAATAACTCCGACGTGACGAATATTAACTGTTCTTAGATCGATGTCATATAACGATTTCTCCTAATTAAAAGGATTGCGGCCTCCGTGGTAGAGTGGTTAGCACAGCTTGCTTAATCACCGACCTTGGCATTGTGTTCATTCGGTGTTCACTGTGAATGTCCCTTCATTAATTTCATCATTTCATCGACCATCCTCATCGTCGCGTTTAGCCAAAAGTGACACAAGAAGCGAATTAAAATAAAGCAAATCAATCAATCAATAAAACATAGGGTCTCCAGTTTCATAGAGCAGTATGCAAAGCACTAGGTCATGGAGGCTCTCAAAATTGAAATAATAATTGCAACAGAAAACCTGATATTAGAGTATTTTAAGAGTTTAGGCATATTAACAATTCACGTCAACCAACAACACTTTCACCTGAATTGTGTGATATATGGTTCTGCCCTAACACTTCATTGATTAATTTGCTTTTATTTGACTTAGCTTTTTGTGCTAATTTTGGCTTATTTGCGAAGATGGGGATGAGTGATGATATGATGAAATTGATAAATGGACACTCACAAACATTCATGCCCAGGTCGGGATTCGAACCCGACATTTCGACCTGTGTATGGAACCGCTGGACACCCACAGTCGTGAGGAAATTGGGGAGCTAAAAATGAGTAGCGTGACTTGGTCACGGAAACCTACAACGACTGAAGGCTTGTCTTGCTGACCACACGTCTCCCCATAATTCCCACCTTAGCAGGTGGATGTGAGGCCGGCAGTAGGTAGGTAAGACCTGGCCCTCACGAAGAAAGAGAGAGAGAGAGAGAGAGAGAGAGAGAGAGAGAGAGAGAGAGAGAGAGAGAGAGGGGGGATAGGAACACAAAATCCTTCCATAAACTGCCAAGACTCCAACAGAAAGTTTGCCGGAAACAAGTTTCCGTGATGGCCTTGTCTGCTACTGCCCTCCCCCACTTTGTTATCTATACAGGAGCAATGAAGAGTTTCCAACTCGCTTCTGAGTTGGTAGGAAAAGGGAAGTACATTTCATTTGATTCCGTCTGTACAGTATCACTTTGGCGGAAGGAAAACAGAGAGTAGCACAAACAGATAAAAATCAGTAACACAGATATTGACCCTTTGTCCTGAAAAATAGGCAACTTGTGCTAAATCTTGAATCATTGCTGCTTGATGTTTCTGTTCATTACCGATGGTATGAAGGAACGACGATGAACTCGGAATGCAGCACGTAAGCACTGCGAAGGACAGTATGAAAACATCCTTTGGCGTGTGCAGAACGGAAACTCACAACAGGGGCTCAATATGACGACCACCAACATCGATGCACACATTGTACCTTCGAAGAATGTTCTCATACAGACGATTGAAGACCAGTGGATTCTCGCGAATGAAGTCCGCTGCTGCCACAATCCTAGCAACCAGGTCATGCTCAGACTCGATCTGGGTTTCATAAATGAGACTCTTCATGCGCCCCCATAGAAAAAAGTCCAGGGGCGTTAAGTCGGGAGATCGTGGGGGCCACGGCACGGGCCCGGCACGCCCTATCCATTGCCTGTCATATCTGTGGGTCAGATGGTCCCGTACGTCCCGTGCAAAGTGGGGTGGCGCCCCATCATGCTGGAACCACATGTTTTGCCTAATGGCCAATGGCACATTTTCCAACATCTCGGGCAATGTCTCTTGGAGAAAAATCAGATAAGCACGACCTGTGAGATTGGTGGGAAGTACGTATGGGCCAATTAAACGACCGGCCAGTATTCCTGCCCAGACGTTGATGCCCATTCGCTGCTGGAACCCACGAGCTTTCGTTGCGAATGGGTTCTCTTCATCCCACACATGGCTGTTGCGGGAATTAAAAACACCCTCTCTGGTGAATTTCGCCTCATCCGTGAAGAGCACCAACTGTGGAAACTGAGGCGTATTCACGCAACGACGCACAAACCATGTGCAGAAGCGAACACGTGGTTCAAAATCTGTGGGACCCATGGCGTGCACCTTCTGGGGGTGATATGGGTGCAGTTGTTGATCATGAAGGACATTCCACACTACAGACTGAGATACACCAACATCCCGCGCTACGATTCGGGTACTCGTACCAGGGTCTTCGTGCACAGCATGAAGAATTGCCTCCTCCACCGCAGGCGTGCGCCTCGTCCTTGGGGCACCTGTGTCCACTCTACTCACAACAAATGTTCCAGATTCACGAAGACGACGGTTCACTTTTTCGAATATGGTGTGTGATGGCGTCACACGTTCCGGGAAACGTTCCTGGTACATCGCACGGGCAGCCCTTCCATTGCATCTCGCTTCCTCGTAAATGAGCATCATGTCTGCATACTCCTCGAAACTGTATTGCACCATCGTGGGAGTTTTCACGTCCACACACACCCACAACGTCGTAATGTTCCCAGAAGATACGTCGTGTGTACGTACTCAACCAATGTGTCACGTCCAGCGCTCTCTCCATACAGTCTTGCAATACCCAGAGGGCGCAAGGGTCAACTTCGACCAGGGATAGCGAGTGACTCCTAGTATGACGTCAGCGCACACCTTCATGCATCACAGAGGCTACGAACGGGAAGGAACGTCAGTAAGTACGGCCATGCGCGCCGACTACGTGGGTGCTCCGGGGCTCGAGCACCCACATAAATAATCTTGTGGGTGCGCCGCACCCACAAGATTTTTAGTTTGATAAAAATAAAATAAAATAAATATTTCTCACTTGCTATTGTTAAAAAAATAATAAGCAATTAAAACATTGAGATGGAAGTTAAAATTTCTAACGTCTAAAACATAATTGTTTCAAATGTGTTTGTGCAAAAGTAATCAAGCAACACATTCCCTCCTTCCTTGCCTGTCTCTGGCCAAGTCAAAGGCAGTCTCCACAATAACAATGGAAGTATATTGACATTGCCAAAATTGCAAACAAATTCATAAGTCCAAATGACGTAAGAAGGAATGTGTTTTGTATTGAAAGTTAACATGTCATGATTATTATTATTATTTGGTACATAAAGTTAGTCATTTTGTAGTTTCTGTTCACAACAAAATCCTTGCATAGTTCTTTCTGCAATACAAATAAAATTATTTGCATTTATGAAGATTTTTTCATTTTAATTTGTATGAATGTGGTATTTTCTGTTAGTAACGTGTTGATAATATCATTGCCTCTTGCAATCATTGTGCATGTAACTTGTTTAAAGTATACAATACTTGATAATTACAGATCTAACCGCCATTGATATGCACCCACAGAAATTTTGGAAAGTCGGCGCCATTGAGTACGGGTTGGTCGCTCCCGTTCCATGTCCTTCACGTGAGAACGTTAATGACTAACGTCGGACTCGCATGGGATACCTCTACACGCTCTGCAGTAATGTAGTACAGAACAATACGAACGTGTCCCAGCATTCGTGGGGCACGTGGATACGTATTTGGTGCTGCTCCTCAGAGAGCCGACTTCCGGCTGACCTTGTACTCCCGGGTTCAACGAATTCCCGGTGGGAGGGGGCACGTAGTGGTTCATATCGCAATTGTAATTGCACGTTGCGTTCCACGTAGCATGCACGTGTACATCCATCACTCCGTTTTGCGTACCATCTGGGATGCGCGACAGTCACTGTCCAAGCATGTTCCATTCGTCGCACTTCATGCGCTCCTCTGGGGACTCCCTCCATGTGTCACTTTTCGACCGTCCTGTGACAGCATGTTCCCTCGTCGTCTTTCTCCATTTTGCGCGAGTTTCCGCTCACATGCAGTGGGGATTCCCCATTTCCTTTGGGGATTCCCCTTGCGCATTATGAAAAGCGCCGCAATTTCAACGCCCTGATATTGTTTGGATACGACTTCCTCCACTTCCGCCAGAGCCGATCTTCGTATCTTTCGTGGTTCAGACGTTATTGCTCTTTGAAAGAGGTGTGAACCGATTTTCTCACGGCTCTGGCAGCCACACGGTGCCGTTTTCGTAATTTTGCCACATGGCACTTTCGGCTTGTTTTTCCTTCTAGATTCACCCCCCTAAGTTTGTAATGGGAGTTCGAAATCACCCTGTATATATATTGTGTTACATTTTCTATTTCTCATGTTTAACTTTAACCCCCGAAGTCCCAGTGATCTCATATGAGATCACCTACTCCCTAGGGAATAACGCATGGCAAACAAAAAATTTCGATTAGGTAGCTCATATTCCATCTTCAGAAGTATATATACGAAAATAAATTAAAATCCAAGCAAAAAAAAGTTCTCTGGGACTTCATGGGTTAAACAGACTCTGCAATTCTTCGTGTTTCTCTCCTATGGATCCATACTTATGGGACACCCTGTAGTTTACCTTCATATAATTAATTGCCCATTGCAAACATGGATTTCGATCTTTTGCATTCTAGGTACATAACCAGTAATTTATAGAAAACATTTTAGTGGGAACGTAACAGATAATTTTCGACTGTTCAGACTTTCACATGCGTTAACTATTCTAGTTTTTGAGACGCTCCGCATAGATGACTTACCTATTGCGATCGGAGTCTGGTAAACGGCGAGGGCAGCCGAGTCCGCCAGTGCACATGAGAAGGCGAAGAGGGGGTAGATGTGGGCTGTCCCTGTGCTCAGAAGCCTCCCGAAGGTCAGCGCTGCCAGGGAAGCGAACAGGACGGGCCTCCGACCAACCCTGAAATAAAGAATCGTTCATTTCTTGAAAGAGTTCGTCTCCATCCAGTGGCGTGTCAAGGAATACTGGGGTAAAGGGGTTATGACCCTCCCCCCGGGCATGCCACTGTCTCCATCACACTAAAGCCAGTGGTGCCACAAGACTTTCTGCCGTGGGTGCACCGCACCACTGGATGGCTGGCAAAGATTTGGGTGGGCCACGTCTTCCAAAAACTTATTTAAATATTTACATTGTTAATACATAGTAGTTGTATTTGCTATAATACCAGCACAGGAAAGTATGAACCCCCCTCAAGCAGATTTGGCTACACTTAAAACTAGCTCAACATGCCCATATGAGCTTTTTGCTCAAGTGTGGAACCTTGTCTAATCCAAGATTTTTGTAAAAAATGCCCCTCGGAAAGTATGAACCCCCTCAGATTGATTTGCCTATACTTATAAAAGGCACTTCTGTGAGATTGTTGTCCATAAATTTGTTAAAAATATGCCCCTCTTGATATTTTTTTTGGCCACACTTAAAACTAGGCCACCCACACCCATACACACCCACCTATACACACCTACACCCACCCACACCCACCCACACATATTTACTTCCGGTCCACTTCCGGTCTACTTCCGGTCCACTTCCGGTCCACTTCCGGTCCACTTCCGGTCTACTTCCGGTCCACTTCCGGTCCACTTCCGGTTTGCCTACTTCCGGTCCACTTGTGGCCAAGTTGTGGCCTATTTCTGCTTTTTTTATCTAGCATAGAGTTTTGATTTGAACCCCAAGAAATTGTATATAAATACCAATGCCAAAAATATCAACACACATACACACATACACATACACACACACACACACACACATACACATACACACACACACATACACATACACACATACACACACACACAAAGCACAGTGCTGAACCCAGCTGATATTTTTTATCCAGCATAGAGTTTTGATTTGAACCCCAAGAAATTGTATATAAATACCAAAGCCAAAAATATTAAGTGTATATACACATACACACATACACACACATACAAAGCACAGTGCTGAACCCAGCTGATATTTTTTATCCAGCATAGAGTTTTGATTTGAACCCCAAGAAATTGTATATAATAAACAACAACAAAAATGCCAAGTCAAAAATATTGAAATCAATGCAATAAGAATATATCCAGCCCCAATTGGGCTAAGCACCAAAAGATTTGTAACCCAGACAAATACAGAACTCCCACAAAAATATGCCCCAAATGCCATAAAAAATATAGCATGCAATACTTCACATATACACATAAAGATACTTGCTCTGTACAGTCATCAACATTGCCCTCACAACCATCTACATCTGGTCTGAAAAGAAAGCATGAAGCACCTGTTAATGCTGGACCTGCAAAGCAGCCACGCCATGCACCCATCCATAGCAGTTTTAACGGCCAATTAAGGGATTACCGGTTTGTATCAGAGCCAAGATGTGACATTAAGAATTTTTTGAACAGTATAAATTCTGATCTGCAGGCAATTCTAAATGCACAAAATGGCTCTTATAAACTGTCCCTTAAATTGTTTGCACAATATAAGAAACCAAATGGCACAAAATTTACACAGCCCCACATAACAGAAACTGTACCGGTATATTCAAACGCAAATTCAGACACAATAATAAGCAGCTTGATAAATCAATTGAATATTAAACACTCTGAATTTGCAGCAAAAGAGTCTGGATGGAGCCTATGCGGCTCTCCACACAAGTTATATATTAATATTTCTGAATTCAGCCCATTACAAGGTTCTACATATCTGCCATTACCTGCCAATATTAAAAACAAAACAGCCGTGGTTAATATTGAAAATAATGATGAGAAATGCTTTTTGTGGTGTATTTTAGCTGCTTTGTTTCCAGTTTCAAGGAATCCTCAGAGAATAAATTATTACAAACAACATGAACACAAATTTGATGATGCAATGGAGGGTTTAGAATATCCAATGTCTGTTCAGAATATTGATAAATTTGAAAAAAGGGCCAAGCATATCAATGGCAAACAATTATCTATTAATGTATTTATTTGTTCCACTGGCAATTGCTCGATAGAACCTCTCAGAATCAGTACATTTGATGATGATTCTGCTGTTCCGATTGATCTGCTCTTAATTGAAGGGGATGGCACATATCATTACACTCTGATACATAATCTTGAAGCTTTAGTCAGAAAACAACTAGACAAATCTAAGACAATATTCAAGTTGTGCAGAAGATGTTTAACTGTATTTGATGGCAGGAAAATGGTAAATAGGGTTCCTGAATGTAACACAGAAATTGCTAAAAACAAGTTAATTGAGCATCTGAAATACTGTGGCAACCATAAACCTGTTCATATGGTGATGCCCAATCCAAGTGAAAATTGCAAATTCAAAAAGTTTGAAGCCTTGTTGGAACACCCAGCATATATTGTCTGTGATTTTGAATCGAACCTCAAACCTCTTGCATTCTGCAATCCAGATCCTGAAGAATCTTCAATTATACCATACCAGCTACATGAACCTTCCAGCTTTTGTTATATAGTTATACGGGATGGTGTAGCTAGTGAACCACACTTATACATGGGACCAGATGCCATCAAAATATTTGCACATAGAATAGAAAATGAGTGCCATGACATAGCATCTAACATCTTATTAAAATCAAAACCTATGTTGCCTTTAACAGAGAAACAGATTGAAGATTTCAACAATGCAGAAAAATGCCCGGTATGTGATTCTGAATTTTCAGATACAAATATCAAGGTGAAACACCATTCTCATACAGATGGTAAATTCTTAATGGCCCTGTGTAATAGCTGTAATATTAAGATCAAGAGACCAAGATTTGTCCCCATATTTTGCCATGGAGCATCCAATTATGATTTCCATCATCTGATCAGGTATGAGGGGTTTGACAAGCAGAATTTAAACATTTTAGCTGAAAATGATGAAAAATATATATCTATTAGCAAGATAATTAAAGTTAATGGTGTTCCTATTCACATAAGATTTCTTGATTCTTACAGAATTTTATCTGCTAGCCTGGCTACACTGGCAAATCAATTATCTGATGATCAATTCAAAATCACATGTGCTTTGTTTCCAAATCAGGACCTGAAATTAATTAGGCGGAAGGGTGTATATCCATATGACTATGTTACAGATTTTTCTAAATTTGATGAGTGTTCCCTGCCACCACAAGAAGAGTTTTACAGCAAAATCAGAGGATCTGGAATCACTGATGAAGATTATCACCATGCCCAATTGATGTGGAACAATTTAAATTGCCAGACATTTGGTGATTATCACATGGCATATTTGAAACTTGATGTGACCCTCTTAGCTGATATATTGCAGGCATTCAGAAAATCTTCCATGCAAAATTATAGACTGGATCCAATATATTTTTTCAGTGCCCCGAGCCTAGCATGGTCTGCAACGTTTTTGAACACTAACATGCATTTGGATCTGATCCACGATCAAGATAAGTATCTGTTTATGGAGAAATGTATAAGAGGGGGGATGGTGCAATGTTCCCAGAGATATGCCAGAGCAAATAACAAATATATGCCTGATTATGATCCAGCACGGCCATCAAATTATATAGTGTATGTAGATGCCAACAGCCTCTATGGTCATGCTATGATGCAAAAACTGCCATATGCAGGGCTTGAGTGGGTTGAAGATTTCAATATTGAAGATCTTAAGGATTTTGATGACAGTAATTATGGCCTATTCTTAGAGGTTGATCTGACAATTCCTGATGATTTGCACAATAAATTTTCTGATCTGCCCCCAATTCCCGAGGTTCAGTACTCACCTGGCTCTAAACAGAAGAAGCTCATGATGACTCTGGAGCCGAAACAAGGCTATGTCATATATTACAAAAACCTCCAGTTCCTGATGAAACATGGTGTTCAAGTGACCAAAATTGGAAAAGTTTTGAGGTTCAGGCACTCAGAATGGTTGAAACCATACATTGATACAAATACAGAGCTTCGAACATCTGCAAAGAGCCAATTTGATAAGGGCTTGTTTAAATTGATGGTGAATTCAGTGTATGGCAAAACTATTGAAAATGTCAGAAAACATACCGATGTTAAAATAATTACTGACCCCAGCCTGAGCAAAAAATTGGTTGCAAAGCCTAATTTCAATTATAGAAGAATTTATGATGAAAATATGGCACTTTTCAACATGAAAAAAACAAAGATTAAGTTTGATAAACCTATTTATGTAGGGGCTGTGATATTGGAATTGGCCAAATTACATATGTTAACATTGTATTATGATGTGTTGAAACCTTTTTATGGTGATAATATAAAATTGATGTACATGGACACGGATAGTTTTATTCTTGATATTAAAACAGAAGATGTTTATCAAGATATGTCACAGCCTGAATTGTTTCAATACTTTGATACCAGTGAACATACAATAATTAAACACCACAACAAAAAGGTGCCTGGCAAGTTAAAAGATGAGACACTTGGTGATGTTATTGTGAAATTTGCTGGGTTAAGTGCCAAGATGTACACTTTTGAAACATGTAGTGGCGCTGTTGCCAAAAAGGCCAAGGGTATTGGCAAAGTAACTGTTGAAAAAGAGCTTGTATTTGAAGATTATAAAAATTGCCTCAAATCCCAGAATTTAATCAAAACATCAGAATCCAGAATTCAGAGTGTGGATCACTTATTGACTAGCAATATTGTAAGAAAAGTGGCCCTGGACCCACATGATGATAAGAGATGCATTTTATCATGTGGCATACATACTTTACCTTGGGGTCATTGTGATTTGAAAAATGGAAATCAATGCCCAATTACAGAGCATGATTTGAAATAAATAAACATGCCTATGAACTTATTTGGGTTCAAAAAACAGGCTATTATGGAGCTGCCAACACCACAACCCTCTTCTGATATGATATCTAAACTGAGTGGCTTGTTAATTATTCATCTGAACAGCATACTTACAGATGTTGATGATGAAACGGGCAAAATATTGTACATATTTAACAATAATTTAAATCATTACCAATTACCTGTAGGTGGGCAATTGCAATTTATTACAACCCCTGAGGGTGATGTTAAAATTTCAATAGGGAGAAATATTTATAGAATTAAGCACTCAAACATGATTTCTGGCACTGTATATACTGTTTCTGCTGGTGACTGCTTATATATTGAGGTCCCTGGATCATATGATAAGCTTATACCTTTTTTTATAGAATTAAGAATCAGATACTCTATAATAAATAACCACTAAAACAAAAATGCCTAATGATATATTTGGCCATACAAGACATGAAGATCACAGTGATGAGATTCTGATGCTTGATGTCAGAGTCAAGAAATTAAGAAGTGATTTACAAGCTTTACAAACCACACTCAATGCCAGTCTTCAATTAGAAATTACAAATGTACAATCACAATGCATGGACCCTCTTCTTAAAATTAATTCTGAACTCAAATTGTTGCTTCAAAAATATACTGATCTGGCAACATTGGATAATTTTCAAAGTTTAGAAGAGGCTGTAGCAGCTCTTCAAGCCAAATTTAAGACCCAGGCTAACAACTCTGAGCAATTGAAACAGCAATTGGAAGAGCAAATAAATAATGTCCAGACGCAGCTCCAAACAATTGTCAAAAGCATAAAATCACAAGAAGATTTTGATCTAGTGATTTCCACTCTAAAAGAACAGATTCAATCACTCCAAATACTTAATCTGGACCCCTTGAACAATGCCATAGCCGAGGTTAAAGAAAAAATTGAGACACTTGAAAATTTTATGAACAATTTGCCATCTTCTGATGCTTTGAATGCAATAACTCGGAGTGTTGCAAATATTAAGCTGCAACTTGAAACATATGAAGATTTTGGAAAAATTCAAAGTTCCATAACCCATCTTGAAGGTACAATAGCAGCAGTGCAAAATGATTTGGCAAATGTACTAGAATCTCGCCTGCCTGGTATTGTAGACACACTTGTTAGTGTCCAGGAACAGATCACAAAGCTTGAAAACCTCAACACCGAATCTGAACTATCTCATTTTCATCACTTGATCGATGATATCCAAACAAAGCTTGAAATTTTACAACAATCAACACCCACTCAGGCAGATATAGCCCTGCTCCAAAATGCTATGCAAAATGTGGCTGATGCTTCTGAATTAAACAATGTGAAATTGGCACTTGAATCTTTGCAAAATACAGTATCAAATCTTCCTACATCACAGGAACTTAAAAATATTAAAAGGGCAGTGAATCGCATATTGAAATCAGAAGATATCAAGAATATCCAAGCAGAGATCAAACATCTCACACAGACAGTGGCCACTCTACCAACCAATCAACATATTAATGAACTGCATGCCCTGTTTGAGGATATCAGAAGACAGGTCCATGATCTTACTGCTCAAAATTCAAAATTGGCAGTTGTTGAAAATTTACAGCAAATTGTAGCTAATATCAAGCAACAGCTAGGGACCATGGAATCCAATCAAGCAAATGCTCTGTCTGTTTTTGCCACGCAGCTACAAGAGATTGTGCAACAATACAAGAAACTTATTGTGGACATAAAAATCAAGCCAGGGCATGATGATGTTGTTAGGACTATCAATGAGCACCTTGAATCTGTAACAAGCAGATTGCTTACAGCAGAAAAAGAAATAACAGGCATAATCGAGAATCCAAAACATACAGTAATTCTTGAATTGTACAGCATCACCAACAAAGAATATGATTCACCATTTACACCAGGTGGCAAAATATATATGCTGTCCCCTGCACAATTTTATTACCAGTTTTTTGTTGGGGGCACACTGAGACCAATCAAGATCAAATATTGGCTTCAACCACAGGCACACCACTACCCCACCTTATCAATAACAAATGCTGATAACAAAGCAAAAATCACCAGTGTAGAGTTTGAGGATTTTACAGATCCCAATACATTAGAAACAGCCTATACTGAAGATGATGGCACTTTGGAATTTAAAATACAAATAGGGGACAAATTATATTTAGAAAATCCTGCAGTCTCAGCTGCTGAACACCCCATAGTTGCAATATTTTTGTTTACATATTATGTCTAGACAAATTATTGTTGATGAATTACACAGACAGGCCAGACATAATTTTAAGAGGCTCCCAGTAGTCACAAAGGGCATAGATGATTTATGGCAGAGCGACTTGATTGAGATGGCAAGTGGACAGTTGAAAAACTTAGACAAAATCAACAAGGGCTACAAGTATCTACTCACTGTGATAGACACATTTTCAAAATTTGCCTGGGCTCTGCCACTCAAATCCAAGACTGGGGCATGTGTTACAGAAGCCTTCAGGACAATCATCAATCAGAGTGGAAGATCCCCGCGCTATTTGCAAACAGATAATGGCAAAGAATTTTATAATTCAGTGTTTCAACAATTTATTAAAAGCCAGGCAATAAAACATTACTCGAGTTACAGTGACCTCAAAGCCTCTATTGTAGAGAGATTCAACAAAACCCTAAAAAATCTGATGTATAAACAATTTACCCTCCAAGGTAATTATAAATGGATTAATATTCTTCCAGAACTTCTACATAAATATAACAACTCGGTCCATTCCACAATCAACATGAAACCCTCTGAAGTAACTTCATCTGATGAGCAAAAATTGATCAGGACTGTTTATTATCCTAGATACCAGCCAACAACAAGAAAGGCCAAATACAGGGTGGGTGAACAAGTAAGAATCAGCAAATATAAGCACTTATTCAAAAGAGGCTTTACAAGAAACTGGAGCACTGAATTATTTACAGTGGTTCAAGTTAAACCCGGGACCCTTAACACATATATAATAAAAGATCATCGAGGAGAAATTCTCAAAGGCCGATTCTATGAACAAGAACTCAGCAAAACTAAACAGCCTGACACATATCTCATAGAAAAAATCATCCGCAGAAAAGGCAACAAGATACTTGTCAAATGGCTAGGACTCCCAGAACACAGCTGGATCGATGCAGACAAAATAATAATATGAGCACCTGGGATGTTATAAAAAGGCTGCCAGAACCTGAACAGCAGAATAAGAGAAATGGCAACTTGCTGCCTGATAATATTAGGTGTCTTATTGTTGGGCCATCTGCTTGTGGTAAAACTACACTAATGGTTGATAATTTTTTATTGGCACCCAACTGGTTAGACTGGAAAAACAGGCACTTGTATGTCTTCTCTAAGAGCTTGGAACAATTAAAATATCAGCAGCTGATGAAGCTATATGATGGATTGGATATAGCCACTTTTGAACCAGATGTTAAGCCACTCCATGAATGTCTCGATAATTCTGTTGTTGTATTTGATGACATTATACTGGATAATCAAAACAAGGTTAGAAATTTCTTTACACAGGGCCGACACAAAAACATTGATTGTTTCTACCTGGCACAGACTTTTTCTAAAATACCGAAGCAGCTGATCCGAGACAACAGCAATTTTATATGTGTGTTTCATCAAGATCATACCAACCTCAAACACATACATGATGAATATGTAGGTGGGGACTTGAGCTACAATGACTTTTCTAAATTTTGCAGCAGGTGCTGGAACCAGGACAGTTATGGGTTTGTCACAGTTGATATGACAAGAACACCTAATAGTGGCAAATATAGAAATAAAATCAACAATTTTCTAGACATTGAAATATAAATAAATAAACATGAAAAGGCCAATCATTGATGATCTTAAGTTAAGAGATTATCTTGTAAAAAGATTTAAGGGATGGAAATCACAGAACCGAGGAATTTATGAACAACACAAACAAACAGAACAGCCTATCATTGATGCTATTAGTGAATTAGGTAAGAATATCAAAACTGTTACAGAGCAAAATCAAAATTTGAGTACAGAGCTTGTACCTGTAGCTGCCAGGAACATATTAGATTATCCATTCACCCCACTTTCCAGTATTCATACACCTAGTCCTCTTGCTCCTAGAAGAATTGAAGCTACTCAGGATCCTATTGAATTGGGTCTTCTTGCTCAAAAATATTTAACCACACCTAAAGACAACAAAGATGAGGTCTTTGGCTTATATGCTGACACAGAGCTTGATGGTAGCATCATACATAGAATTGGCAATTTCAGAGTAACATTTATGGGAGATGATATAATTGTATATTCAGAATCTCGTCTCGGAGAAAAAGGTGCTTTTGTTAAGTACCCCGGAACACCTGGATTGTGGGAATTGATGACTCGGAAAAGACCTGGCAGCTATACAGATCAAGATTATGATTATTACAAAGAAATATTAATAAAATCAGATGCTCTATACCAGAACAATGATCCCACACAAAAAAGAGTCAAGTCTAGCAGTGGGGCAAAATACAATAATTTAATCAAGCCCATATGGTCACAGGTCAAGACAGGCAGTGGAATCAAACAATACAACACCCTGCCTAAAGAATTTGTGTGGGTTGATGATGTCAGGAAACTTGTAGATAGGTTATTGGTGATAGCTGGGGAGGAAAATGCTGGCAACAACAATTTTTACAATGAAAAGGTTGGAATTATGGACATGATAAGCACAAAATTGTCTAATTTTATAGTGAATGACACTAAGGGGATTGGATATCTCATAAAAATTATTAATACTCTACCACCTAAATTTTGGAATATTTCTGAGGGCCGGGGGTTGGTTAATGACATCATAAACAAGTTGCCATTTGAACTACACATTCCAGGCTATCAGTATTGTGGTCCCGGTACAAAACTGGATCATAGATTAAACAGAGGGGATCCTGGTGTAAATCCCCTAGATGCTGCTTATAGAGACCATGACATAGCATACAACACACATACTGATCTTGACAAGAGACATGTTGCAGACAAGAAATTGGAAGAGGCTGCATTTGGTAGATTTGTAAGCAAAGATGCTTCTTTAAGTGAAAAAATAGCAGCATTGGGAACTACCATAGCTATGAGCACCAAACAAAAACTGGGGTGGGGTTTGTGAATATGTATATAATAAACCTACAATGAAGGCCAAGGGTGTTATGCATCAAATACCTTATGCAGGTCTCAAATCTCTTAAAACTATTGACAGTCTCTTGACCAAAAAGCAGCGCAAGAAAAAAAATTCTTGTCTTGCAAAGGGCCATGGTATGAAATTGTTGCTTAGTACCCCCCAATTAAAAAAATTACAGCAATCAAGAAAAAATCACATGTGGGGGGATTCATATTTACTATCCCGGCCATCTTAGCAGCTCTCGGGGCTGTGGGGAGCTTGGCTGGGGGATCAGCCGCCATAGCAAAAACAGTAATAGATGCCAAGAAAAATAGGGCAGATTTAGATGAGCAGAGGCGCCATAACCTGGCCATGGAGAAAAAAGGCAAAGGTGTTAAGAGAGCCATGAGTAAGTTTAAAAAAAACAAGAGCCGCTTACAAACCAAGATATTGAAGCTTTAATCAAGCCACTGGGCATCAAACATTTTAGGGGTGTGTACATGTCTGATTCTTTGCCAGAACAACCACTCAACAAAGAGTGTGGCATTGTTAATTTGGATAAGTACAAAAATCAGGGCACTCACTGGATCTGTTATCTTAAATATTTAAACGATGAGGCATTTGTGTTTGATTCATTTGGAGGTGTTCCACCTGAAAATTTAATAAAATATTTAAAATCACCTAATCTTTATTACAATAATGCCCGTGTTCAAAACTTCAAAGATGTTAATTGTGGACATTTGTGTTTATCTGTTCTTAGATATATGTCTCAAATAAATAAACCATCAATTGAAGATTTTCAAAAAGCCTTGTGGTATTTAAAACATCATGGGGGTATTTCATCTCACCAGCCAAAATTCAATATTGAAACTCAAATTACATGATGACATAGTATATCCCAAAACAATAGCTCTCAGAGCATTTTATGGCATGTACTTGATCCCTAATATTACGCACCACAACAACAAAATTGCAGTAGGGGATCAAAAAATTGTCATCACTCCAGGGCAATATAATCTGTCCACTCTAAATGCTCAATTACCCAGAGGTGTAGTGTTAACTCAAAATTCTGTCACTCACAGAGTAGAGATTGTATCTGCTACAGAAACAGTGGATCTGGGTACTATAGGAGAGCTGTTAGGCTTTGAGAACAACACAAAACTTGAACCAGAAATCAAACACACTGCTATGAATATACCTAAATTCTTAGCCATAGAGACTCTGAATATTCACTGTAATGTGGCGGAGGGTATGATCACCAAATCAAATGGCATAGGCACTCACAAACAAACCGGCATCATTGCAACATTCAAACCTAATTCCGAATTTATGGAGCCAATCATCTACAATCCATCCCCAACATTATATTTTCCTGTGTGCCATAATAGAATAGATTATATTGAATTGATGGTCACTAATGAAAAAGAAGAATTAGTTGATTTTGCTGGAGCCACAACAACTGCAATCATAGAGATTAACATTTAAATAAAAATACATACAATGGAAAATATTGAGAGTTATGAGCTACAATCATTCCCCCCAAACAGGAGGACATTTGCAAATTTAAATCAACCCAACACAGAAATTGAGGTTGATCTTGATGTAGGGGATGGCTTTATACACCCCCACAGAGCAGATCTATACATCAAATTTGATGTTGTAAAGCTGGATGGAACAGATTATCCGGTAAATTCAAATATAAGATTGGTGGACAATTTTGTGCCGCATCTGTTCTCTGAAATTGAGATCAGAAAACATGGTGTTGTTATAAACAGAGTGGATTATCCCGGCATTACCTCCACAGCTTTGGCCACATTAAAATTATCCAAAACCGAGGCTTCTTACTACAAAATAGGTGGATTTGAGGCTGGTGAGAAAATATTATCTAAAAATCACACAGTGCTGTTCCCGATGCGCCTGTTGCCAGGATTCTTCTCAGATTACAAAGATATTATGTGGAAGGGTGGTTTAAGAATTACATTTAGAAGAGCTGCAAATGATAACAATGCTTTGATGAGGTACAGTACATTAAATTCTACAGGGGAAGCTCTGCCTAATACCCTACCTGATGAAGGCAAATGCATTATTCAGACTATGGAGTTAAGAATCCCTGTTGTTGAATATGAAGCCAGTTATGCTCTTAAATACAAAGCTGATATAATAAAAAATCCACAGATTCCTCTGCAATTTTATACATATCAATGTGTACAGAAGCCCGCAACTGGTTCTTATTATGAGTTTGATGCTACAAATTCATTCTCCAGTATTCAATATGACATGCCGGATTTTGTGGTAGTACTGTTTCAGACTGGAAGACACAATAATCAGGAAAAAAATTCAAGTAGATTTGATAACTGCAACATCAAGAACATATATCTTAAAAATGGCAGAAATGAGGTATTTCCTAGAGAAAATTATAATTTAGACATTTCCAAGGATGATTTCCTCAAATTATATGAGGCATTTACAGCATACAAAAGGGTCACTACTGGCAATACTGACATGTATTACACACCAGATGAATTCAAAACACAGAGACCCATGTTTGTAATCAACACTTCAAAAAGAAAACAAGTTGTGGTGAATGACAGGACAAACATTAAAATTATCTGTGAATTCCATGAGGCATTACCTGATGACACCATATGTAGTGTTATTCTCATAGGTGAAAAATCATATGTTTATGATGTAAGAAATGAGAGAGTCACAGAGCAATTCTAGAAAGTCTCTGCATATTACATTGTTTTAATATTAGATAAACAAATTGAGGCTGGTGTCCAATTGAACTTAAACCGGAAGTGGACCGGAAGTGGACCGGAAGTGGACCGGAAGTAAATATGTCTGGGTGGGTGTGGGTGGGTGTAGGTGTGTATAGGTGGGTGTGTATGGGTGTGGGTGGCCTAGTTTTAAGTGTGGCCAAAAAAAAATATCAAGAGGGGCATATTTTTAACAAATTTATGGACAACAATCTCACAGAAGTGCCTTTTATAAGTATAGGCAAATCAATCTGAGGGGGTTCATACTTTCCGAGGGGCATTTTTTACAAAAATCTTGGATTAGACAAGGTTCCACACTTGAGCAAAAAGCTCATATGGGCATGTTGAGCTAGTTTTAAGTGTAGCCAAATCTGCTTGAGGGGGGTTCATACTTTCCTGTGCTGGTATTATAGCAAATACAACTACTATACATGATTGAAACAAGAAAGTTTAAATATTGGATTGATCTTACTTAGCCTATCTACCACTTATGAGGGGTTAACCCTGGATTGCTTTTATGCAGACTAGCGAGGCTCTGGCTTCTGGACTCACGGGGAATGTCATTCTGCGTGGGGCTCGTGTTTTGTGTTATAATTATGTGTTCGTGATTTTTCTTCATTCATTTCATCTTTAATCTTTATCTTTCCGATTAGCCAAATGTTGCAGAAAGGGGAAGTAAAATAAACTAAACGAACCAATTAATCTACCACTTTTGGCTTATTGCGAAGACAACGATGAATGGTGCTGGTAAGATGAAATGGGTGAAGGGACAATCACAAACACACATGGACAACACATAACACAAAACCTACAGAGAATTATGCTGGCTGAGTCCAGACGCCAGAGCCTCGTTAGTCTGCAACAACGTAATCCAGGGTTAACTACGTGGAAGATATGTTGACATTGGGGTGCCTTCATAAAGGGTCAACCCTTCCACCTCAGGTTTCTCTTGAATTTTTAAAAATATTTAAGGCTTTCTAAATAGAACCAATCATCCCACTGTGTGGACTTATTCAGATGCTATATTAAAAGTACGTCACTCATTTGTCACTTATGAAAACTTCAAGCTTATCTATTAAAATCGAAAAGTAACACTATTAAGCCTAGTTGTCATGTTTAATTAAACAATGAAAAGATAAGGTAACATATTTGCAATCATTAATAACCGAAGATCTTAATGTCTATGCGCCAATAAAAACGTTTCGCGTTAGGGCCAACAAGCGCCCCTGGATCACCGGTAGTCTTCTTAGATTGATATCACTCAAGAACCGGATGTTTAAGCGCGCACGTAGTTCAAATCATAATTACACGTGGGAACAATATAAGACCTAAAGGAACTACGTAACAAATACAGTAAAAGATGTGAAAAAATTATATCCTTACGCAGATCTATTGCGATAAATATTCAGGCAATAACAAATTCAAGATATTCAGGTTCTTAACTGGAAATGATCATGGACGTCCGCAGGATCTTTTGCAGGGAGGGGCAAGGAAGGCATTTTTTTCCAGGGGGGCAAACAAGGCACATTTTCCCAAATAATAGTGTCGTTCCCTCAAAAAACATTTCTTAAATTTGATTTTACCATATTCATGCAATAACTAACACATATTATTGTGGCTGAAATGAAATTATATTATATGTGAAAAACATAAAAGTTTTGGTTGACTTTCATTTTCCAGGGGGGCACACTCCCCCCTTGCCCCCCTTCTGGACGCCCTTGGAAATTATGGCAAAAGGCAATCCATCGCATCTATTGAACATAACAATGAAACAATTACGGAAGATGTGAGGGTGTCGAACGTCCTCAAAGACCACTTTGCTAACGTCGGTAAGCACATATCCAACACATTCACTAACGATTTAAGGGCAAAGAAAAATGAAAATAACAAACAAAATGAAAAAGATGCTAAATATAAAGAAACCAGCTTCAGTTTTAAGCCCGTCTCAAGTGATGACGTTATGAAAATTCTTCAAAAACTTAACCTCAGAAAAGGTCCAGATTTCAATGAAATAAGTAATCGCATAATATATCTACTCGCCCCATGGATTGTCGAACCTCTCACAGATATAATTAATTCATCCTTAAAAAGCGGAATCTTTCTTAACACATGAAAACACGCAAGGGTCACACCTATATTTAAAGGTGGATCCCCGACGCAAGTAAATAATTATCGCCCCATATCAATAACTTCACCACAAAACAGGATTCTTAATTAGAACAATACTTACATTCTAACAATCGACAGACAGACAGACAGTTCGCTTTTAGAAAATATCGCTCGACAGAATTATTCGTCCATGAACTGTTACATAACTGGCGAAATACGTACATTAGATCGTAAAGGAAAGCAATACATAGGCATTATTTCTCTAGACATCAGTAAAGCATTCGACAGTGTTCAACCAAATATATTAATACAGAAATTACTTCAGCAATTCAATTTCTTTGCTGCTGCATGCAACTGGATCGAAAGTTATTTATGCAATAGGAGTATCGACACAAAAGTAGGCAACTCGATATCAACCAGTTTAAATGTACCTCTCGGTATACCACAGGGATATATTCTAGGTTCCAAACTGTTTAATATGTTTGTGAATGACATCGCAGACAGGGAATTTGGTTTTGAATTATATTTGTACGCAGATGACTGTCTTCTGTACTGCGCGTCAAACAAATTAGATAAAGTAATTGCAAATATTGTGAAAAACATGCCCGAAGTTCTTGAGTGGTATCAATCTAACATGTTGAAAGTGAACGAGCCTAAGACGCAAGTATTAATACTATCCAGTGAAAATAGTAACAATACGCTATTGACAACATTAAAATAGGTGAATCCAATATAAAACCATGTGAATCTCTAAAATATCTCGGTATGCAACTAGATAAGAATTTATCCTTTTCACAACATGTGAAAAAAATGTGTGCGCGTGCAGCACCTAGAATCAAGCAGTTTCAATTTGTCTGGAAATATGTAGGGGAAAGTGGGGCACTTTGCAACATGGGCACGTTGCAACAGTGCTTTTTCTGTTATGTAGGATAGCTCTACAGCGTTGCGCTTACTGTCGTTCCAACACACGTTGGTAGGTGTCTCTGATGAACCGTTCGTTACACCAGTTTTTCAGATGTTGTCAGAGTGGAGGAAGAAAGAAGAATTTTGAGGACGGTGAGTAATTTTTAAGAATCTCTTACAATTTTTAATACGCAAATCCTATAAATGACCACAGCATGCGACATGTGGTAAATTGAAAGCATGTTTATTGAAGGTGTGGAAAGTGATATTGCTTTTTATGTTATGCAATTTTTGTGGAGGCAAGAATAGCTTTCGTAATCAAACATGTCGGTGAGGCAAGTTGCAACAGATGTTGCAACTAACCCCACAATGTTACAAACTGCCCCATGACAGACCAGCGCTTGAATAAGATATTGAATGTAATTGTTCACTGTCCCGAATGTGATAAATCGAAATACGGTGTATTGTTTACTAATTTTACAATATTTTCAAGTAAAAGAAAAATGTGATCGCATATATTTAGTCCTATATTCAGTAACCAACACACATTTTCAATTTTCACTTATTTATTCTTATACAAACCGTGGAAAGTGTTTTCAGAGGAAGAAGAGAATATCTTCAAAATGTACTTGCAGCGTTCCAGTGAGATTATGTTTGGATTAACGCCACAGGAAGTGCGAAAATTGGCTCATCTCTGTGCAGTTAAGTTTGATATAAGTGCTCCTTCATCGTGGTCTGTAAAAGGAATGGCTGGTATTGAATGGTTCAGGAGATTCCTACAGAGAAAAAAAGATCTTTCGGTACGCTTTCCTGAATCAACTTCTTTAGCACGAATGTCCAGTTTCAACAAAGAAAATGTGCGCATGTTTTTTGACAAAGTTTCCGAAGTTCTGTCCAGAAACAATTATTCATCCTCAAGAATTTGGAACATGGATGAAACTGGTGTCACAACTGTCATGAAACCAAATAAGGTTGTAGCTCGAAAAGGAACAAAACAGGTTGGCATAGTGAGCAGTGCAGAAAGAGGTGAACTTGTGACAGTTGCAGTGACAGTTAGTGCTCAAGGGACTTTTATACCTCCAATGCTAATATTTCCACGTAAGAACTTTCGGGACCATTTCATTCGAGATGGCCCAACAGACTGCATTGGAGCAGTTACTGGTTCAGGTTGGATGATTGAGGAAACGTTTGTCCAATTCATTCGACATTTCATTTCTCAGGTGAATCCTAAGCTCTAGATGAATGCAAAAATAATAATATTACCCTTTTGTCATTTCCTCCACACTGTTCGCATCGACTACAACCGTTAGATGTCAGTGTTTTTGGTCCATTTAAGAAAGTGTGTGGCCGAGCAATTGATTCTTGGCATAAGAATAATCCAGGAAAAACTCTTACAATCTACGACATTCCACAGATAGTTAAAACAGCATTTTTTAATACAGTTACCACTACCAACATAACATCAGGTTTTGTTCAAACAGGAATATTTCCCTTCAATTCTGAGGTATTCCAAGAAAGCGACTTTGCGTCGTGTTTCGTTTCAGATCGACCAAATCCAGCAGCACAGGTAGATAGTAGGTCTCCCGTATCTGATAGTGATGACATAGTCCAAACTGCCAGGTGCGATGCACTGCCAACTAAATCATCTTCAGGTGATGTTCAAAATGAACATTTGCTTTCGCAAATTGAAATGCCGGGTCCAAGTGGCACACAAATGTCTTCAGTAGTGAGTAGACCTAAAGTTTTCTTCTCTCCTGAAAATGTTCGTCCATACCCAAATGCTGAACCCAGGAAAACGACGAATCGTAAACGTAAACGAAGTGCCATTCTAACAGACACACCTGAAAAAAGGCTTTGGAAGATGCAAAAAAAAGTAGTGCAAAGGAAAAGGGCAAGAAGAAAATTATGTGCAAGAAAACATTATTCCAAAGTTCTTGCAAAGAATATCACTGTTTAGTGTGTGGAGAATCCTACAAAGAAGAAGAAGACTGGGTGCAGTGCAAGCAATGCAAAATGTGGTCCCATTGGCTGTGCGCAGAGAGAAATCCTTATTATGTGTGCATTGATTGCAAATAGTGTCATTCAGACAACGCATAATCCCTGTTGCAACGTACCCCAAACACTGTTGCAACTTACCCCATGCATGGGGCACATAGCAACACTCGGACCTGCTTTAAATTAACAGACTTTTCTCACTTGAGGTTCAAAATTAAAATTTCATATTTGTTTCTTAAGTAGCCAAAAGATGTACCATTTCATAGCATATTTGTAACTTGTTCCAACTGTAACAGTTTTTGAATAAAAAAAAATAAACTGAAAAGTGTTGCAAAGTCCCCCACCTTCCCCTACACCTTGCTCACAAATTAGCGTTCTACAAAGCATTTATTAGGCCGTTACTTGAATACTGTTCCTCTGTACTTTATGGGATTAATAGAAATAACACCACGAAACTAGAGAAAATGCAAAATTGTGCTATTCGTAGCATAAGAAATACGGCACACACACCTCACGAGCAAGCAGAGAAGAGCTCCAATTACCCACGCTGAAATCTAGGCGAAAATATGCATTTCTACTAAAAATTCACCAGGCAATCAACACGCACCACCACTTATTAAGGGGCAAAGTAATGATATCTAGTAATATGCATTATCCCAGTCTGCGATCCAATAACACCAACAGTATGTTATTGGCAAGATACGGATCAAAATCCCTGTCATCTCTGGCAAGTAAAGCGTGGAATAAACTGCCTGTAAATTGCAGAAAGGAGAGAAATTTGGCCAAATTTAAACGACAGATTAGGACATTAATCTATGAATACTGACACCTTGCCTCACTTACCTCATTGCCTCCTTCATATAACGTAGCTGCAAAAATGTTTATTTTTATTCTATTTCTTATATTTTTCAATTAGGCCTATATAAAGTTATAATATTTCATTTTATGTATACTTATGAACAAATAGCATAACTGTATATTAATTCATGTAGGGTAAAAAGCTGTTTTTGTAGTTAAATAATCAATGTAAAGAAAATTGTAATCTTAATTGTAACCCTACTTTCACAATAATAAATAATAATAATAATAAAAATTCTGACCAAGGCCGAATTTATTGTAAAACAACACACTATCAACGTAACTTTTCCACCCTCTAACAGGATCTTCTTCAGACAAAGATTCACACAAAAATACTTGTTAACATTTTGTATGAATGTTTGAATAAGACCCTGTTAGAAAGTGGAAAAGTTACGTTGATAGTGTTTTATTTTACAATAAATTCGGACTTGGTCAGCATTTTGAGTGATAAAATCTAAAGTGGTCCATGTTATTGGGTTATTGTTTAATATAATTCTAAGGCTAATTTTGAAACTTTTGAGATTATCAACTTCAAAACTCTGTTGATAAGGGAGTTAATTCGTTATTGTATTTTGCTTATTCAGATCAACCTCTTGTACGTTCCTGTATCAGCTGAGGGTTGCAAATAGAGGGTTTATGCACCAATTAGCCACTCGATCAATCTGAGGAACACAGTTATTTGGACCAGCAAAAGCCTGCCATACAATAAAGAACATTTTTTAATCACTCACTTGTCCGCCAGGTGCCCGAAAATAGCTATTCCAATGATGGATCCCACCCTCCCCCACATAAGGGTGTCAGCCACGTAGATGTCGTCCTCGCACACCCAGTCTTCCGACGAGGGAATGGTGGAGGAGTACCACGTGGTGTCGTATTCCCATCCGTAACGGCAGCCTGGAAAGAAGTTGTAGATGAAATCAATACGTACTCAGCAGAAAATCTTCCGTTAGATTTCATTATCGTACTATAATTCCTCCACATGTAAGAGACAGTAGAATCATTATCGTAAAAGGATTGAAACTTCAATGATGGAATTGGTTACCGCTGGCAAAATTGATTATTTGGGCATCACTGATGGCATTGTAGTAAAGTCATTGCATTATAATTAAGGAGTCCCAGGTTCAATACCCGATGAAGGCACAAAGTGGTTCGGGTCCCGCTACAAACTGCAATTAATCTTTATGTGATGAATTTTAGCCACTAACCGATAGTACTTCTGTTGATGACTTCCAGTTGTAGTTCCGCGTCGTCAAGCGAGGTGGAATTCAAGTCGTACATCCTACACTTGCTGTAGGCCAACTGGTCCCTGTTGTCCGTTTCACTGAAAGAAGAGCAACGAATTTGATGATAATTTGGATAATTACTTGATAGACATGAAGCCCGTAGCCAGGCAGGGGCCAGGGGATGGGGCTGCCGTCAGCCCCCTGACATTAGGTAAAACTATTTTGTATAATTTGTTTGCAGTGAAGAGTGAAAATGTAGACAGCAGATATTTGCTCACTATTTGGTGAAGGATAAATTCACAGAACATGAACAGCAGCTATTACATTCCTTCATCTTGTTTATGGGTAGAACTCTAACTGGTGGAAAATATTTAGAAGATTCTATAGACTTTAGAAAGTTCTTTCCTAGGTCAGCTTCTTTATCTGTACCTTCGCTGCTCCTGTTTCAGTTTCCCGTTTGGACAGAAATCTGTGACTTTGAGATCATCATCTACATTCCTTCCACATCTGCGTCAAAGGTCAACAGATCCCAAGTTTTGGGATCGAAGGGGAGTTTTATTTGTTTTGGCTGGGGTGGAATGTATGGTAGACACTATGATGGAATATTGTGCATTTTCTTGCATGATATAAATATCTGTATCATCAAAAGTAGCATGAAGTGTGTAGTAAAGGATTATGTCAATAGCAGTCAATTAACACTTTAAGATATGTTTTAGAAGATATAGAAAGAAACTGTAGTATTTGTATGATATTTGTACATAATTTCCTTCATTTAATACTGTTAAGCTTTTGGAAAATGGACTTGGTTTACAAAGCCTCACCCCTGGAGATCAATTCTAGCTACGGGTCTGAACGATTTCCATAAAATTGTAGGAAAAATGGGCTAACACAGCAAGTTAGATCAATAATTACACATACATATTTTAACCATATTTTAACACACACACACACACACACACACACACACACACACACACACACACACACACACACACACACACACCCCACACACACACCCCACACACACACACATACACACACTCACAATTCTTACTTTACCTCTAATAATGCGCCATCATTCTCAATTTACCTAGTACAGTACGGTGTTGCGGTAAAGTAAATGCTCCATTTAAGGACGAAGTATATGGCAAAACGGTAATTCCCGTTCTCATTAAGGCTCGTATCAATGTACAGCCTGAACGGTGCATGCTACGATGAAAATTCAAGCACATTATATTTATAACCTTATATTTCCAAGAACTTTCACCTCTTTCCATTTACCGCCTTCTGCACTAATAACGCAGTTGTCCTATGGTAACGGACTTTAGAACCACCCTGTATATTTACAGATTGTTAAAAAGTGAACTATTATTATTTCATGGGTTTTGTGTGACACTATATTTGATGCCACCGTTGAGTTCTGGAACCTCGAAAACATAGGGTTTGGTCCAAAAGATCATCACACAGCTGAAATAAATATTTTTAGAATTCTGGTGGACATATTGGCTACCATATCTAATATTATGTGATAAAATGGGTCTTTTTAATTTCTAATTAATAATCATAATATAGTTATAAACTGAAAAATATGTGAAAATAAGATGCCATGAATGATAAATAACTGCAATGAAGTAACAGGTATCAGGAATAGATTTTTCGTCATGACCGCCATTTTGATGACGCCATTACAGACAAAAATCGTGGGGTCTGGGGCGTTTTAGGTTCAGGAATGAATGTAGTATCCGCACCACAAAGAGCACTTTCTCCACTATAAACTATATACAGGGTGTTTCAAAATACCTGTTACAACGCTTGGGAGGTGATTCGACATGTAAAAACAAGGAAAAAATGCCATGTGAAAAAATGTCGAAATCGGCACCGTTTTCGAGTGACAGGCGTGCGAAAATCGCCTCACACTATGTGTAAAGCACAATAACTCAAGAAGGAAGAAAGATATCAATGTCGGATTAAAAGAATACAAAGAAAGTCGTGCCTGACGAATACAATGGTGCATCAATTGAGGCCCAGTGTAAATTGCGCAAGGGGACTCTCAAAGAAAGTGGAGAATCCCCTGATGGAAAATACAGGAAATTTACTACTATCTGCTACATAATGTTGAGATCGGAATGTAGGCAGTAAAAAATGACGACGTATGTCCACATGTCTCACTACTGCTGGGACACCGTCCCACACTCGGGAAATAGGAAATTCACTCGAAAATGACGCTATGCCATCAAATTACGCTCAGATTGATTTCAACTAATTGATACAGAAAGCCCCACTAGAGGCGCTGTGAGTGTAGGTCACCTGTTACGTATTAGTGTTGGTGGATACTACGTAGAGAGTGTAGTCGACCGTTGTTTTTCCTGTCTGTTCTGCGTCTCGCAGCGTGGAGTTTAGTCTGGCGTGTGTGTATGGATGAATTGCGCCAAGGAATATTGTACGTAGAGTACGTATTTCCGTGTTCTTTCTCGGTTTGCAACAACTGCGTGGACACCTGTGTGACATTACGTGGGTGCTAATCACGGTAGTTGTGATCCGTCACTCGGAGGGACAGTGCCCCTGTTGCTGGGCAGTTCTCGAACAGGACAATGGTGGAGTATTCTACCCACTAACTTGCTGATATGCATCTCGTTTATGGGTAGGCAAACCGAAACAGCCGTGAAGCACGGCATTCGTATCACGAACGTTTTCCCAATAGGCGGTTACCAGAACATGCACTCTTTCAAAGACTTGATGCTCGACTGCGTGAAACTGGATCTCTACTAGCCCGTAGGTGGGATTGTGGAAGACCCCGCACTGTGCAATTTGAAGAGGACGTGTTGGACGCGATACGAGTCCGTCCTGACACCAGCACACGTGTCATTGCTCGTACTCAACAAACCCACCATAGCAATGTGTTCCGCGTTCTTCAAGAGGAGGGGTTGCACCCATAAAAAATTGCATAAGGTGCACTACATACTGCCCACGTACTTTTCTCTACGCTTGGATTTCTGCCAATGGTACGTGCAACAAACTCTTGCCATTCCAGATTTCCCAACAAGAGTTTTGTGGACCGATGAGGCAATATTCACCAGGGACGGCATGTTCAATAGCCACAACAGCCACGTCTGGGATATGGACAATCCGCATGCAATCATTGTGCGCCATCATCAACATAGGTTCGCAGTGAATGTGTGGTGTGGCGTAGTAGGTGACCACTTGATAGGCCCGTACATTTTGCCCTCTACTTTGTGTGGTGGGAATTATCGGTTGTTTCTACATGACGTATTGCCTGAACTTTTGGAAAACGTGCCACTGGCAGGTAGACAACGTATCTGGTTTCAACACGACGGCGCCCCCGCACGTTTCGACCGGGAAGCCAGGGCCTTACTCAACGGTATTTTCGGCGATCGTTGGATTGGCAGGGGTGGACCTTTACAGTAGCCACCTCGTTCCCCCGACCTCACACCACTGGATTTCTTTGTGTGGGGAGAAATGAAAAGGCTCGTGTATGAAACCCCCGTGGAAAGTGCTGAGGATCTCGTTGCTCGTGTTAGTGCCGATGCTGGGACAATTGTTGACATGAAAGAGGAATTTGCGCGTACCAGACAATCAGTGCTTCGCCGATGTCATCTTTGTCTTCAAGTCAATGGCGGACATTTTCAACGAAGTCTCTGAGTATACCGGTGTTTGTGAGCCCCTATCAGCACCGCATAGTGTCCTTTAGGAAAGGTGCGAGTGAAGATGCTGGATATCGCTGTACTTCATACCGTCGATCTGCATGTGCAGAGGCTGTGCGCTTCTCAGTGGAATCCCTTCCAGATGTGCTGTGCCTGGAAATGTTACATGCCATTGTGTGCGTTTTCTCGCCATTCTCCGTCTTCATTCCTTCGAGGATTATCCACTTTCTTTGGGGAGCTCTCTTGTAGTATACGTATGTACAGCCTGACGACATGCGGCCATTGTTTAACTTTCGTTTTTCGTACTGCAAAGTAGTGTGTCAACATTAAGGGATTGAAAACGTTTTTTTATGATTTTCCCGTATTTTTTTCCATTTGGGATGGTGTCCCAGAAGTAGTGAGACATGTGGACATACGTCGCCATATTTTACTGGCTACATTCCGATCTCAACATTATGTAGAAGATAGTAGTAAATTTCTTGTATTTTCCATCAGGGGATTCTCCACTTTCTTTGAGAGTCCCCTTGCGCAATTTACACTGGGCCTCAATTGATGCACCATTGTATTCGCCACGTACGATTTTGTTTGTATTATTTTATTCCGACATTGATATCTTTCTTCCTTCTTGAGTTATTGTGCCATAAACATGGTGTGAGGCGATTTTCGCACGCCTGTCACTCGAAAACGGTGCCGATTTCGACATTTTTTCACATGGCATTTTTTCCTTGTTTTTACTTGTCGAATCACCTCCCAAGCGTTGTAACAGGTATTTTGCAACATCCTGTATAGAACTACTCCGTGGTCTATACGGATTAACGTGCACAGGGTGAACATATTGTGAAAAACTGTATGGGGAAACTTAAATCTTTGTATCATTTAAAACATACTCTGGACGCTAATGTTAAAGGTCGTCTTATGCAAGCACTCGTCCTATCCACATTAGACTATTGCACTCCAGTGTACAGTAATATATCCCAGGGCCTAAACTATAAACTTCAAAAAATTCAGAATTCTTGTATACGTTTCATATTTAAGCTAAACAGAAAGGAACATGTATCCCCCTATTTAAAGAAACTTTCTTGGCTAAACATTAACAATAGAAGAAAATACTTAACACTCACCTTGATGCACAAAATACTTAAGAGTGGCTCCCCAAAATACTTATCCGATAAGATCTGTTCTCGTAGAACATCAGCCGAACATAATATCCGCAAGAAGCACAATCTAAATATCCCCAAACATAAAACCGCCACATATAACAAGTCCTTCATTGTTACAGGGATCAGGGAATGGAACAAACTGCCTGCACCATTGACTAACATTATTTGCCATCAAAGTTTTAAGAAAAATGTGAAGAACTTACTATTGTCCCAACAACTTCATTAACCTTTATATGTTAACAATTGCACCTGCACTTATACATCATATAATGCATACCTAACCTACCCCCCCCCCCCGCACACACATTGAACTACCGAAGGCTTATTACTTATCTTTACTCCACAGTGTATATACTAATCTATTCAATGTATTAGTTTATAATTGTATAATCTTTAAATTATCTTTATTGTATTATCATGATCATTATCTGTTTTTTTTCTTTTCGTTTTTATTCATTTATTGTATTTTTGACAAGGGTTGGTTGTAAGAACGGCCCACGAGGCCGAAACACGCCTGCTTAAATAAAGACCATTCTATTCAATTCTATTATATTCTATACGGTTCTTGGGTTTGAATCCCGGACAATGACGGATGTTTAAAACCTTCTTCCGTTATTATTACATCTTTCCATTGTCGTGACATACGTAATGATATAAAGATACGGCGAAAAGTGAAAAAAAAGGAAGCAAGAGTATTTTCTCTAGAATCATGCCGCCCCTTTTGAAAATGTAAAAATATACATTAAGGATATTATTATTTTCTTTTCAAAGGTATACTATTATCAGAAGACTTCAACACAGAATTAGTAACAAATAATAATAATAATTGACATTCGGTATTACAATAGTTACAAAATATCCATGATAACCATAGCTTACAGCTTACACGTAACGATACTGAGATACAAATACAACATAGATTGAATATAATGTTTGCTAATAGTTCAACCATTTGGTAGGGGCGATCGCCCCATGGCACTCCCGTGGATCTGCACCTGACTCTGACCATGCAAACTGCAAAGTATACCTGGGTAATGTTAAGTTCTTCCACTGTTCGATAGTGAAGTTAGTTCCGTTTCTTCCCGGTAGGTGGCACCAGTGGTCGGGCACATCGAGACTGATGAGGTTGTTCATGAAGGGCATGGAGACCGTTGCCACGAAGACGCAGTTGAAGAGGTAGAGGAAGCGCTTCTGGAAGAATCCGTAGTGGCCGATGGACTCCATCAGGTCCTTGTAGGCATCCTCTTCCTCTGCAGGCATTGCGGCTCCCTGGAAGGACGAAGACAAATGTGTTGGGCAATGGTTTGCTGGACCTGAAACTGTACCGAGTTGGCTAGTTGAGTTGGTGTTTTAAGTCCACTTTATGTACAGAAAGGCTAATCGGGACTGAACCTCCAGTTTAAAGTGGGATCCGAACCACTATGTGCGTCCACCGGGTATCGAACCCGAGACCCCTTGATTACAAGGCGACGACGGTACCACTGCGCAGCGGCGTGCATTCAGGATACGCAAGGTACGCACTGCGTACCCACAACATAGTAAGAAAAAATAAACATTTTTTCGTCTTCCCCGAACATGAAAATTCAACAATTATCGCTCCGAAAGCAGTTCCACTGCAAGAAATTCCGATTTCCGCACGAACACGCTGCTGCCTTCCTGAAGGCAGTCCCGAATGATCCCGATTGTGACTTCGGCACCCACCCGATCCGCGTTCCTGCCGATTTCCGCAGAAAGACGCTGTTTATTCTGCTTGGTACCCTAGAAATTCGGAAGGTAACCCCATTGGCTCATATCAGCCCCGACCACGTGTTTGGGTCTGCCCGCGCTTACCCTCTGTGTCACTTCTTTCCCGGTTCTAAGCATCGAGGGTACCCAAGATTTTGACAGCGTATGCAGTGTTGACAGTAGTCAACATATTTTTTTCTGGAATGCTTAGCTTACTAGCATTTAGCAGCCACGCGTAGATAGATCACTGTTGGGTTGCAATAAAAATACATTATAAAAAGTGATACAGGAATCAGAGAGGAGGGCAAGAATATGTAGTGGTGGAAGATCATATTTAATATACGCGTATATCACATATTAAATATTTATGTGAGGTTAAAGTTACACTGTCCTCCTCCGTAGTCGAGCGGGTTAAGGCGTTCACTCGTCTTGAGATCGTTCGCTGCGGGACGGCGTAGGTTCGAATCCGGCTCTGGTCGGAATTTATTCGGCCTACGTATAGGGCCGGTGGCAACCCATCATCGTGAGGAAATTGGAAAGCTCCGAGTGAGTGAGCGGTAACCCGGTCGAGAAGACCTACAACAACGGCTGGGGATACGTCGGGCCGACCCCCCGACTATTCCAATACTGGTTGCAGATCTCCACGCTTAGAGGTGACGAAGGAAAGTGTGGGAGGGAGACCGGCAGTCGGTAGGTAAGCCAAGGCCCTTCATGGGCTGTAGCGCAAAGGATTATTATTATTATTAAAGTTACACTACCAAGTTTTTTTTTCGTATAGGGAGGTGAGGACCAGAATGGACTGTCACTGTGTCGAGGGGAAAATATGTGAAGAATTGCAAGTTTCGCACAATTCTCAGAGTATGAGAGTATCTGTTTATCTCCTTTCGGGATCAACATTTCCTTTGAGTTCCATAGCATGGGTGTTGATTGTTGACCCAACGATATGAATGAATGATAAAAGAAAAACATAATAAAACACAATGCTTACAATGGGATTCGAATGAGCCCCCTCCCTCCCGCCAGACATTGCAAATTGATGTACGGTAGTTTAGCTTTTGAAGTGTTCTGGGATGTATGCTGACGTATTTTCTACTTGTCCTTAATTATCTCCCTTCTACAAAATACTTTGTCGACTGGCAACTCCGATTCATTCGTCCACAAGAACGCGTGGTTTTCGGGCATAGAAGGACCGGACACAACGTACCGTGGGAGGTTGACTTTTGCTTTCTTCTGTCGTGTGAAATTTGCAGCGAGTGTTTCGTTCATATTATTTACATTACAGGATCTCTACTGTTTGGCGGTGCTGTGAAGTGATATAATAGGGGGACCGGGAGTTATTGATGACATACTGGAGAAGGGATTTTCGGAATTTACGAAAAAAGTGTAAACAATCCGAAATGGAAGGTGTGTTTCTGATTTGGAAAAATTGTTTCAGGCAGGAGTTGTGAAGGATGGTAAGCAGTATATTAGGCATTTTGATTTTTGAGAAGAAGAAAAAATATCTCTACAGAGTAATTGACTGAGTAGAAAAACAGTAAAAATTTATTGTTGGCCTTATTCGTTGGTTTCCTCTGCGAAAGGTGTGAAATAGTAGAGGATACTGAGATTTATCAAATTTATTACATGAAATTTGAAAGGACGGAAAATGATTGAGCCATTTCCTTCCCGGTCAATGTTCATCGCACTGCATGAAGGAAATAATCGAAGTTGAATTCTTGGACTCTACGTAGCTACTATCAGAATATATTTGCGAGTATAAAATATCATACATATATTTTACCTCGTTACATTTGGATATTGATACAAGGATGAGAAATTTCCCATTATAAAATTGTAGAAAAAAGTTATTTTCTGAATAACATGATGGCCAGGGAGGGGAGGGGGGTTCTGGCTCCCATAATTCATTTCGGTTGGCCCATGTTGCGTACCCTAGTTTAAATGTCACCGCACGCCACTGCCACTGCGCTATCGGGGACGGCCTGACCCTGTACCGAAAGGCTTTTCCCAACTCAGGAAGTCCTAGTTCAGAAACTGTACCCAGGAAAAAACAACATAAAATGCATTCAGCATTACTAACTAACTAACAAATTCTCTAGCCTTCTTAAACCCGAAGGTTCATGGCTGCAGCAACACAGGCCTTCCATCTGTCCCTATCCTGAGCAAGATCTATATACTCTTTTCCATCCCTACCGATTTCCTTTAGGTCCATCTCAACGTTGTCCCTCCATCTTCGTCTTGGCCTTCCTATAGGTCTCTTACCATCAGGTTTCCCAACAAGAATCCTGTGAACTCCTCTTTTCTCCCCCATTCGTGCCACATGGCCTGCCCACCTAAGTCTTCTTGATTTAATCATTCTAATAATGTCTGGACATGAATACAAATTATGTAGTTCTAAATTATGTAACCTTCTCCACTCACCTGTCTCCTAATCTCTTTTAGGTCCAAATATTTTCCTAAGGATCTTATTTTCAAATACTCTTAATTTATGTTCCTCTTTCAATGTAAGGGACCAAGTTTCACATCCACATAATATTACAGGCAAAATTACTGTTTTGTATATTTTAACTTTTAGTTTCTTAGATATTAAACGAGAACACAAAAGTTTATGAAGAGAGAAGTAACATGCATTTCCTGAATTAAGCCTACTTTTTATTTCGTCTTTAATATAATTTTCATTTGTTAATATTACTCCTAAGTATTTGAATTTGGAAACTGTTTCAAACGAGTTGTTATCAATAATTAGATTTTGATTATTACCTAACACTTGGTTTCGGCCTGTAAGCATATATTTAGTTTTCTCTTTGTTAACTTCCAAACCTATCTCTTTAGCAGTTTTGAAAAATATTTTAGCATTATTCTTAATTGTATTTATATCGTTAATCAAAATTGTCACGAAACAATTAAGTCATGTAATTTCCTAATTTTAATCGTACTTTGGTTCTATCTTAAACATGGATAGCAGTTATAGCCATTATGGTATTTCAATGTTTCCAGTGGGAGGGAAATTCCAGGAAATAGTCTGGAAGAATCGGGATATTACATAGATCAAACATATGGCCCCTCTTGCTAAGCAACAAGAGGGCGAATTCTCCCCCTACCCCACCTTTTCTTACAACACTACATTGGTTATTTTGTTCTCATCTTAAGGTCAGTGAAACAAGTAGATAGTATTTGTACTTCTGAGGCCAACTTTGATTTCTTGACCAAACGACCACAAAAAGTTGAAAAACTCACTTTCTCTCCCTGTTCCGCGCCTCATTTATTGCGCTCACGATGTTTCACGGGGGCAAAAAGGCAGTGATGAGTGAAAGATGAGCTCTCATTCTCTCATCCTTCTCATCTTTCTCATCTTTCTCATTGTTCTTTCATTCTCTTTTTATTCTCCTGTTAATCTTCTCATCTTTTTTTTATTCTCTTATTTTTTTATTCTCTTATTTTCTTATTTTTTGAAAGATGAGTGCACCTTATCGTAATTTTCCAAGTCTGGGACCAAATGTTTATATATCGTGACCTACGTAAACCTCTCCTCTCATTCTCTCATTCTCTCATTCTCTTATTTTTTGAAAGATGAGTGCACTTTATCGTAATTTTCCAAGTTTGGGACCAAATGTTTATATATTGTGACCTACGTAAACCTCTTCTCTTATCCTCTTATTCTCTCAATCTCTCAATCTCTCAATCTCTCATTCTCTCATTCTCTTTTTACCTTTAGAATATTGTCGTCAACATTAGAGATGAAGTTGGAGTGCTGGAATCAACGGGGCCAAATGTTTATATATATCGTGATCTTCGTAAACCTCTCCTCCCATCTTCTCATCCTCTTATTTTCTCATTTTCTAATCTTTTGAAAGATGAGTGCATCTTATCGTAATTTTCCAAGTCCGGGACCCAAATGTTTATATATATCGTGACCTTCGTAAACCTCTTCTCTCGGGGAGGGAACGATGTACCATACACACACACACACACACACACACACACACACACACACACACACACACACACACACGCGCGCGCGCGTATGTATTGTGACGCAAACAAACAAACAAAATAATAATTGTTGTTTTTTAGAATACCTGGCCCCTAACTCGCCAGGGTGCGTGGTGCCCAACCCAAAAAGGTTCTAACGGCTACGGCTCTAGATAACCGCACCTCTGTAGGGTTTCACGTGTTTTTTTTTTCCCCCAAACTTCCATGAAACCCTACAGAGGACCTCCGTAATGCATGCAACGTGTACTAACGACTCTAGTGTTATTTGATGTTGTGATATTTTTTGGATATAGAGTTTTATTGTGAGATATAGATAAAAATAATTATGTTTATTATAATATTTTCTTGATGAAGATGGAGAATATGTGCGTGTTACAAATAAAGTTGCATGCTTTTTTTTCTAGTGTGTGTGTATGTGTTTTTGATGTTTCGACAGCATCTGAAACGATAAAAAAAGAAATTTTATTGTTAATTTTCACGTGTAAAAACAACAACAATTTTTTTTTGTGCAAATTTTCTGATTGTCTCTCGTGCTATAGTGCAAAAAGACATTGTAACTAATCTGAACTAGTGAAATTCGTATTGTGCCATTGTAACTGATTGTGCTAGTGCAGAAAATTTCTTATTGTGCAAGAAAATAGATGATAAAAACTTGTTAAAACTGCTCTGTGACCCTCTCATTCTTCACGTCGTAGGCGAAGGACTTCTCTGCAATCAGGATGACACTGCATAGGGTATCCTCGGGCAAGGCATCGTGGAACTCGCAGACGACCTTGATGTTGGTTCGATCGTTGACCACAACCTTCTTTCTCTTAGATGTGTTGATGACGGTCATGGGTCTCCGTGTTTTGAACTCGCTGGGCGTGTAGTACATGTCCACACTTCCCTCGGTCACGCGTTTGTAAGCCGAAAACGCTTCGTAAAGTTTGAGATAATCGTTTTTGGTCATGTCGAGGTTGTAATTCTCGCGCGGGAACACTTCGTTCCTTCCGTTCTTGAGATATACGTTCTTGATCTTGCAGTCGTCGAATTTGCTGGAATCTTTTTCCTGATTCTTGTCCCTCCCGGTCTGAAAGAGCACTACGACGAAATCTGGCATGTCGAACTGTATGTTGTTGAACTGCGTCGTCACGTCGAATTCCATGTGACTTCCCGTCGCCATCTTCTGCACGCACTGGTAACCGTGAAAGTGAATCGGTACCTGCGGACTTTTCAAGATCTCCGCTTTGTACTTGAGGGCGTAGTTTGTTTCGTATTCCACCACTGGCATTCTCAATTCCATGCTTCGGATGATGCACTTGGCTGCTTCGGGTAAAGTGTTAGCTATCGGCGTGCCGTCGGCATTCAAGTTGGTGTATCGCATTATTGCGTTGTTATCGTTGGCCGCTCTTCGAAACGTTACTCTCAGTCCTCCCTTCCACATGATCTCCTTGTAATCGGAGAAGAATCCCGGAAGCAGACGCATGGGAAAGAGCACTGTGTGACTTTTCGTCGATATTTTGGTCCCCGCTTCGAATCCTCCCGCCTGGTAGTACGCTGCGTCCGTTTTGGATAATTTTAACGTTCCCACTGCCGTCGACGTGATGCCTGGATAATCTATTCTGTCGATGACGGTGTTGTGTTTCCTCACCTCCACCTGCGAGAACAGGTGAGGCACGAAGTTGTCCACGAGTATCAAGTTTGCTGCTGCGGGAAACGCGTCTTCGCTTTCTTTCTTCACCACGTCGAATTGAAGGTAGAGGTCTGCTCTGTGAGGATGAATAAACCCATCGCCTACGTCAACGTCGTATTCGATCTCCCTGTTCGCTTCGTTCAGATTGGCGAACGTGCGACGGTTGGGAGGGAAAGATTGCAATTCGTAACTTTCGATTTGCTCCATTTCACTATGTGTGTTATTTATTATACGTTGATCTCCACGATGGCCGTCGTAGTGGCACCTGCGAAATCCACCACGTCTCCTTTCTCGTTCGTCACCACCAACTCTATGTCGTCTATGCGGTTGCGACATACTGGAAAATAGATCGGCGAAGAGGGCGTGTAGATGATCGGTTCCATGAACTCGGAACTTGGTTTGAACGTGGCGATGATTCCCGTTTGTTTGTGACTTCCTAACAATCCGTCCGAAGATTTCGTGATCATGCCTTCGGCCACGTTACAGTGTACGTTCAGAGTCTCTATGGCCAAGAATTTAGGAATGTTGGTTGCTGTGTGCTTGATGCCAGCTTCGAGTTTTGTGTTGTTCTCGAAACCTAAAAGTTCTCCTATGGTGCCCAGGTCCACAGTCTCCGTCGCGGATAGGATTTCCACTCTGTGCGTGACCGAATTTTGAGAAAGATACGTGCCTTTGGGTAACTGAGCTTGCAAAGTGGAGAGATTGTATTGGCCTGGTGTGACGACGATGTGTTCGCTTCCTACGCTAATTTTGTTGTTGTGCTGCGTAACATTAGGTATGAGGTACATGCTGTAGAATGCACGCAGAGCCACGGATTTAGGATAGACAATGTCGTCGTGCAGCGTGAGTTTCAAGATTGAAGATTCACTCGTGAGATGGAACACGCCCATCCTAGTGATGCTGTTTGAGGTTCCACAATGCTTTCTGGAAATCCTCGATCGTAGGGTTATTTATTTTAGAGAGAAACGCGAGCACGGAGAGGCAGAGATGACCGCAGTTCACGTCTCCGAAATCTTGAATGCGTTCGTCGTTGTAGTATATGGAGGTTTTGTTCGTTTTCAGATAATGAATTAAATTTGTAGGTGGAACACCTCCGAAAGAATCGAAAACGAATGCTTTATCATTGTCGTTTTTGTGGTAACATATCCAATGCGTGCCTGGATTTTCTTGACCGTCCAAGTTGACTACTCCGCATTCTCTTCTTTTAACGCTTGAAGGTAACGAGTCGGACATGAAAACTCCTCTGAAGTATTTGATTCGTAACGGTTCGATCAGAGATTCAATGTCTCGGTTGGTGAGTGCTTCTGTTTCTTTTTTTTAAACTTCTTCATCACGCCCTTCCCCTTCTTCTCCATGGCCAGGTTGTGACGTTTCTGTTCTTCCAACTCGGCTTTGTTCTTCTTCGAGTCGATGACGGTTTTCGCGATGGCGGCACTTCCACCGGCCAAACTTCCAACGGCCCCCAATGCTGCTAGGATGGCCGGGATGCTGAATATGAAACCTCCGATCTTTTGCTGTTTCCGCGAACGCTGCAATCTTTTCAATTGAGGTGTGCTGAGCAGTAATTTCATTCCATGTCCTTTCGACAAGCAAGAACGTTTCTTCTCGCGTTGTTTCTTGGTGAGTAACCCATCAAGGGCACCTAGATTTTTCAGATTGGAGTATGGTATCTGGTACACGACACCCTTGGGCTTCATGTTGATGCTCTATGCGTTATTTTCGCAGTATGTTATTTATATATATTCTGAGATTTTTTCTTGTGTAGTTTTTACGGTATGTTATTTATATATTTTCAAGGCCTCGCAGTCGCTACACAAATTCTATTACGTGCTTTGTTTTCTTGCCAAGAAGTTCCTTTGTCCCCTTGTACACGATTCGAGTTTTGTTCTCGATTAAAATAGATAGCTTCTCGTCCGATAACATGTTAGCGTATCGATCTGGTAAAAATAAACTGTATTGTGCGTTGAGCAACAGGCGTACCTTGGGACCATACTGGGTAGAAACGATTGAACCGGAAGTTATCGTGTAAGGTTTGTCGACTTCCAATTCCCGAATTTTTACATACTCGACTGACAAATTTAGCATTTGTTTTAATGCTTGGAGATCACTTATTTTTTCAGTTGTCATATTGAAGAAGAGAAATTTTCAGTGTGTGTGTTAGGGAAATTTAATTGTTTTTTTTTCACCATGTGTGTTATTTATATATACCGAAGATTATATTTTTCACGATGTGCGTTATTTATATATCAAGTTTTTTTGATGCGTATATATTATTATTTTTTAACAGAGGAAGAAAGTCCGTGCTTCGGAAAACGCGATGATGTGCGTAATGATATCTTCCTTCTCCTGCATAGACTTGTACCAATCATCAGTATACCGTCTTCTTCCCTGCATCGCCTCGTGCAGTTCCTCCGACCTCTCGTTTAATTTCTCCCCTGCAGCCGAAAGCAGAATGTTGAGATCACTGCACCTCAGGCCGCTGATCTCCCGAAGATGGTCCTTGAGAACCATTTCACAAGGGATGCGAAATTCCGGCGTCGTTCTAGCTATGATCAGAAGTTTATTAACATCTCCGTTAACTACCTTTTTGAATATTTTAGATAGTAGTTCGTGCGGCAAATCAGTTATACGAGACATGTTTATTTTTTTACTGTATGTTATTTATATACCCCACCCCAATTTTTGTTTCGTGTTCATGGCGATGGTGGTACCCAGTGCGGCGACCCGTTCACCCAACGATGCGTCTCTGCTGACGAATCTTTCGAAAGCTGCGTGCTCTAACTTTCTGTCTGCTTCGTGACGTGCATTCAGATCCGTCTGCGTGGTGTTGTAGGCGATGTCGTGATCTTTGCATGCTGCGTCCAACGGATTCACACCCTTGTCTCCTCTCTCCAATCTTTTCTCGAGTTTGGTACCCGGTCCGCAGTACTGGTAGCCAGGTAGATGCATCTCGAAAGGTAACTTGTTGATGATGTCGTTCACAAGCCCCTTTCCTTCGGCCACGTTCCAAAATTTCGGAGGCAGCGTGTTGATGATTTTGATGAGGTAACCTATGCCCTTGTCGTCGTTCACGATGAAGTTGGAAAGTTTCGTGCTGATCATGTCCACGATGCCAACCTTCTCGTTGTAGAAATTACGGTTGCCTGCATTTTCTTCGCCGGCTATCACCAACAATCGGTCCACGAGTTTCCTCACGTCGTCCACCCAAACGAATTCTTTGGGTAACGTGTTGTAGCGTTTGACCCCGCTGCCTGTTTTGACCTGGTTCCAAATCGGTTTGATGAGATTCCTGTACTTCTCGCCGCTGCTCGATTTCACCCTATTCTGCGAGGCGTCGTTGTTTTGGTACAAGGCATCCGTCATGATTAGAATTTCCTTGTAACTCTGGTAATCTTCGTCGGTGTAATCTTTCGGCTGCTTTTTGGCAACGAGTTCCCACAGTCCCACCGTACCCGGATACCTGTTCCAACTATCCTTGTCGCCTAAATTGACTTTAATGTCGTTGCCTTCGAAGGTCACCTTCGATTTCCCAATCTTCCACACCACACCGCCGCCTTCGCTGGTTTCCATACTGGGATACAATCCGAACACTTCATCCTTGTCGAATTTCCCCGTACTCAGGTAGTCTCGTGCCAAAGGCCCCAACTCAATTTTATCCGAAGACGAGGACGTGCTACCAATAGCTCGACGTCGTGCCGGTGCATCCTTCAGTTCGAACGGCGTCGAAGGAATGCTTGAAATAGGCGTGGGTACAGCGTAACTTTTAGCTGCGAGCGGTACGAGTTCGTTAATCAAATTTTTATTTTGTTCCGTGACACTTTTAATTTCTTTACCTAGACCGCTGATGGCATCGATCACAGGTTGATCCTGACGTTTCTTCTCTTCGTAGAATCCGCGATTTTCGGATTTCCAACCTTTGAAGCGTTTTGCGAGGTAATCGCGAAGCTTAAGATTTTCGTCTTCGATTTTTCGTTTCGTCATGACGTTATTTATATATGTCGTTTCTCACAACGTTGCAACGTTTAGAAAGTCGTTGATTTTGTTTCTGTATTTTCCGTCGTTGGGTTTCCTCGTCATGTCGATCGTAGCGAATCCGAAATCGTCACCGTTCCAGCAAGTAGAGCAGCAGCCTTCCGAAAATTGATTGTAGTTCATGTCTCCGCCTACGTAGTCATCGTACGCATGCTTGAGGTTGGTGTGATCTTGACGAAACAAACATATGAAATTAGCGTTGTCGCGTACTAACTGTTTTGGAATTTTGGAAAACGTTTGAGCTAGGTAGAAGCAATCCATTCCTTTGTGACGACCTTGCGTGAAAAAGTTGCGAATTTCATTTTGATTTTCCAGGATGGCATCGTCGAACACAACGACTGAATTTTCACGACAATCGTCGAGTGGTTTTATTTCCGAGGCGAACGTTGCAATGTCCAGACCATCGTACAGTTTCATCAGTTGCTGGTATTTGGATTGCTCTAAACTTTTCGAGAACACGTACAGGTGCCTGTTCTTCCAATCTAACCAATTCGGTGCAAGGAGAAAATTGTCCACGAGCAGTGTCGTTTTTCCACACCCCGAAGGTCCTACGATCAGACAGCGGATGCTGTCGGGGAGCAACTCGCCGTTTTTTTTCTTCCTTCCACTTTCCGAATTAGGTAAACGTTTCACAACATTCCACGTACTCATAGAATCACTTCGTTTGAATCGATCCAACTTGTTTCCGGAAGTCCCAGCCATTTCACCAAAAGTTTGTTGCCTCTCTTGCGCAAAACTTTTTCGATAAGGTACGTGTCAGGGTATTTAGTTTTAGAGAGTTCCTCCTCGTAGAAGCGCCCCAATAAAATTTCACCGCCACTGTCTTTTATTATATACGTGTGACGGTTCCCAGGTAGAACTCGAACCACGGTAAAAAGTTCAGTACTCCAGTTTCGTGTAAAACCCCTGTCGAACGTTCGCTTCAATTTACTGACCCTCACCTGTTCTCCAATTTTGTATTTAGCTTTTTTTGTCGTGGGCGTGTACTTTGGACAGTAAACGCTAGAAATTAAATGTTGCTCGTCAGACCTGGTAACGTCAGCTGGCTTCATGCCTATCGTTGCGTGCCGTGTGTGATTATAGTCGTTAACAAGTTCCGGAAGAATGATGACCCACTTGTAGCTTCCCTGAAGCGTGAAACGTGACCACATGCGCGATTTCAGAGTGCGATTGAATCTTTCCACAATGCTGGCCTTGACGTCACTGAAGGTCGAGTAATGATGAACGTTGTGTTTCCGAATAAACTTTTGGAATACGGCATTGTAAAATTCCTTCCCTTTGTCCGTGTGCAGAAACCGAGGTCGTCTGCCGCCGCTTTCGCGAAAAATTGTCTTGAATGCTTCCGTGACGCACGTTCCTGTTTTCGCCTTCAAAGGTAGAGCCCATGCGAATTTCGAAAATGTGTCTATGACGGTGAGGAGGTACTTGTTGCCCTTGTTCAATTTATGCACGTTTTTTAACTTGCCGCTACTCATTTCGACGAGGTCGCTTTCCCAGAGGTCGTCGATTCCCTTGGTTACCACAGCCAAACGTTCGTAGTTGCGGCGTGCAGGTTTATGTAATTCTTGGACGATGGCTTGCCTAGACATTTTTTATTATTTTTAGAGATTACGTTTCAAAAGAAGCACAAGCGTGATGGGATTCAAAGAGGGTGGCACTTCGCTCGTGTTTTGAATGATCAGCTTATCGCCGGCACTCACGTCGAAAACAGTAAGATCTTCGTCTTCGTGTATTTCATATATGTTGCGCGTTTCGTTCCAACGCGCCAGAGGAATGTTTCCTGCTTTCTGGACACCACGATTCGATATCAAAGTCATGGTGGGAACGCTAGCTTTTCTGCCGTGAGACCAGTACGAAAATTCGTTTATCTGAATCGTGCCATCGAGGAGAAACTTGTAGTACGGATGATAAGGATGTAGCATGTACAGTTTGTTACCTTCGACGAAGGTGGAGATTCTCTGTTGATTGGGAACGCTGTTGATTTCGATGGCTTGCAGAGAATGCAGTTTAGCGAATTTAGTATCGATGCTAACGAGGTTGCTGTGAAGCTGACCCAGTGTGTTTTGTACGGGCACCAAATGCTCGACTATGGTATCCGTTACGGTAGAAAATGACGGTTTGATTTTCACTTCCACGTTCAACTGCTTGTAGCTTTCGTTGAGTTCTTGCAACTTGGCACCGAAAGAGGCCAGCGTCGATTCCTGCGTTGATTCCAGCACTCCAACTTGATTTCTGATGTTGACGACAATGTTCTGAAGGTTCTCGATTTGATTCAATTTCGAGCTCTTCTCGGTAAGATCGTTCACGATGATTCGCATCTCTGTAAACTGCGTGTGAAGGTCGGCGACGCTCTGCGAAGTGGGCAGCGTCGACACCAGCGAAGCAAGTTCGTCTCGAATCTGTTCCACGTTCGCTGTTTCCGTTTCCAGTCGTTTCAGCATACGTGATATGTTCCTTTTCAAAGCGTGTAATTCTTTGGAGGTGGGGAGATTGGCCACTTTACTCTCGAGATCGCTCAATGAACTTTTGATGTCACTCGAATCGGATAGTGCCGTCACCGCCGTTTTCAATTTTTCCAAATCTTCACTTGAAGGCACGCTCGTTCGTAACGATTCCAAGTCACCCTGTATGTTGTCCAGTACGTGATGAAAATGAGCGAGATTCGTTTCGACGTTCAAATTTTCTAAATATTCGATCTTCTGCTGAACAGTGCTCAACGTGTCTTGAATGCTCGTCAACACACTTGCTTCAGCGTGAATATTTTTAATTTCTTCGTTGATCAATTCCAAGGACGCCTGAAGCGTAGCGATGGTGGTTTGAATGTGTTCGAAATCTTGATAAGCCTCCAGTTGAATTTTTATGTTCGCGACGCTTTTACCGATGACCTGCAGTTCGTCCGACGATGGTAGGTTCGTCATTGTATCTTCCAAAGTCTGCAACTTGGATTTGATTTCTCCCAACGTGCCAGTGAATTCTTCTTGTAATTTAGAAACAACGACCTGCAAGCGTTCTATATCAATATCGTTCACGACGGTTTGAAGTTCAGAGAAATTCTTTTCTATTGCGGAAGTTCGCTCTTCGATTTCGAGTTTCAATTTTTCCAAATCTTCATTTTTCGATTGAAATTGCTGTAATTTGGCCAAATCATTTTGAAGCGAATCCATGCTCAACTGTATATTTTGAATGTTGTCGTAAGAAGGTACGTCAACATAATTTTTTATCAGTGTTTTCAGTTCGGAATCGATTTTCAGAATGGGATCGAGACATTGCGTTTGGAGCGTAGCGATCTCAGACTCTAAACTTTTGTTTAAGGTCTCCTGCAAAGCGATCAAATCGGTCCTCAACTTCTTAACTCGAACGTCCAGCATGAGAATCTCTTCTGCATGGTCTACACGCTTAGTGTTGCCGAAAATGTCGTTAGGCATTTTGGTTAACGGTTATTTATAATAGGATAGACGATTCGTAATTCTACGAAGAGAGGAATAAGTTTGTCGTAATCTCCTAGGAGTTCCACGTAAAGATAATCTCCTGCAGACACATCGTACGACATGTTAGAAAGTAGCTTGTCGTGCTTCATTCGAAAAATGTTCTTGCCGGTAGAAATTTTGATTTCGCCTGCGTTTTCCGGATTCACGGTGATTTGAAGTTTCCCGTCGATCGGAATTTCATAGAAATGTAAATTGTTATTAAAAACATAAAACATCTTGCCCACATCGTTATTTATTTCCGTCCAAATGCTGTTGAGGTGAATGATTAACAAACCGCTGAGTTTAGATAACACGGAAGGTAAGAGGTTATTGGAATTTGGTGCTGCAGTGTCCATGTTGCTTTGTTTGCGAAAACCAAAGAGATTCATTGTTCTTGTTAGTTATTTAACACATCGTGCTTTTTTGCTATTCTTCAAAACATACGCAGGAAGAGAATGAAAGAGGGAGCCCTCGGGCGATGAAAAGTTGCAACCTGTTATTATGTTGTTAAGCCCACTCAAACCGAGGCTCATTAAATTCAACTCTTATTTTTCATCGCCCGAGGGCTCCCTCTTTTATTCTTTTCCTCCGTCTGCCATTCTTCTTCAAAAACACAGTGGACTTCATGACTATGGGGTTACGGTTAACACACGTCACATTTATCGCTTTTATTGTAGTGCCCCCACTCTCGCGTGTGGATTTGACAATCGAGAACGCGTAACTTGTTGTCTCTGCCATCCAATGCGACCTTGGTTACGCGCGTCGTGTACAAATCATGCAATTTACTTGCAATGCGATGATCGGTGCTAAGTTGCCTTTTACCATGAAAAAGGCATTCTTTGTAGTTTTGCATGCTAAATTTGCTGGTACTTATTTTTCCTACCCCCTTCGCCTTCTTGATCTCTTTTTCTTCTGTAATCTTTACACAGTACATTTTGGCACGAAGCCCCGCAAATTCCCTGCTGTAATTACCAGCCGCTTCATCTTTGAACTTTCCAATCGTCATTTTGTTTTCTGCCGAATGTAAGTGATGGCCTGATGGTAAGTTGCTAAAATCAAACAGATGCTTCATCTTAGTCAGATCATGTTCGAGGCTTGGTGTTTGGATTAGAAAAATGAAGCTATCCGTGTCAATGTAACATATTTGGATGTTATCTCCATAAAAAGGTTGAAACTGACCGTAGTACGATTGGTACATGTGCAATTTTGATAGTTCAAGGACGGTGGCACCTATGGCAATCGGCTTGTTGAGCATCACTTGCTTCTTGTTCCTCTCAACAAATACTAGATTCTCGTCGAAAATAGTGAAGTTTTTGAAGTAGGGTGACGCGACGATCTTCTCAAATTTCTTTTCGTCCGTGACCAACGTTGCGTCGATGTAATTACGCACGTTCTCCATCGTCTTGCCGTAGATGGCGTTATTGAACAGTTTGTACAGATCCTTGTCTGCAGGCGATGTCGATTGCGCTCTGCGGCGCGTGTTCTCGGCTATGTACGGTTCGAGCCACTTGCTCTGTCGGAACTTCAATCCTCTATGAACTTTCTTCAACTGCAAGCCGTGACTTATGTAAAATTGGAGGAGTCGGTAGTGCAGAACGTAATTCCGCTTGTTCTCCATGCTTAGTATGAGTTTTGGCTCCGATCCTCCAGGTGGCTTCTCCTTGGTGGGGGCCAGGGCCAATCCGTGATGTTTCTCGTGAAGCGTTTCGGGATAATCGAGATCCACTTCCAAGAAACAGCCCCATTCATTATCTTCGCTCCAGTTGAGAAAATCTTCGCAGGAGAGTTCCTCTTCGGTCATCCACCCGTAGTCGCTGATGGGAAGACACTGGGACATGGAGTGGCCGTACAGGTTGTTGACATCCCAGTAGACAATGTAGGTGTTGGGCTTCGATGCATCGTAACCAGGCGTATGAGGATTGTTTGCCTGAGCATGGCGTCGGGGACATTGGACGATGCCACCCCGTATCGCACTCTCCATGAAAGCATACTGTTCCTTCTCTGCAATAAGTCCCAGTTCCATGTTGGTGTATTTCATCATCGATTCCCAAGTCAATCCCGGCGTGGTGAAGAAATACGCAGGATCCAACTTGTATATCGCGATGCATCTCTTACGAAACGATTCGAAAATATCCATCAGAAGTGTCACGTCCAATTTCAGATAAAGATCGTGATAATCGCGAAAAGTTTGGCAATTGAATGCCGTCCACACACTACGAGCGTGTTCGTAGTCCTCTTCGGAACAGACGTCCTCCGTGAGAGAAGAATAAAATACCTCCCGGGGTGGAAGTTCCGTCTCGTCAAATTTGTCGAAATTGTTGACGTACTCGTAGGGGTAGACACCCTTGCGACGCAACAGATTCAAATTCTCATCTCTCCCCGAAAAACATTTTTGCTTGGTGGCCACAAGATCTTCATCGCCAAGTTGAGATGCAAGGCTTGCGAGGCTGGAGGACAGGAAATTGTAAGAGTCCAGGATTCGCACTTCCACGCTTCCTCCTTCTTGGAGAGGGATCCACACTCTCACCGCAATATATTTCTCGCTCGTTCTCGGGATGATGCTGATTCGAGAAGTTATGTTGTGGAGCTCTTTGACGAAGAGATGTGTGTCGTACTTCTCCGTGTAGTGCAGAAACACGGCAACAAAATGCGACTCCTTAATCTTGAGATTGCACGAATTACAGATGGTGCTTAGAAATAATCCATTCTGGTGGTTATGGTGGACGACCTTGTAATTTTCGGCGGTGAAAGCCTGGTTACACTCCTCGCATCTTGTCGCCGCGTCATGTCTCTGTTGTTGTTCTGTTGTGAGAGCAGGTGGAGAAACGTAAGAGCCTTTCAGGCTGGGTGCAAGTTCTCTCGCGCATTCCGCTATCTTCTCAACAAAATGTTTTGCCGCATCAGGTCCGCAATACAAGATGACATCATTCAATTTTTCTCCGTAGATGGAGAAACTGCAAGGCTCGTGGTGAAAAATTTGGGTCGTGCTTGAGGTAGAGGGATCAGGGTCGCAAGACGTCATGGGAACTTGGAAGCTTTCAAAGTCGGCATAAAGGACGACGGGATGGTGGAGAAGAGCCTGGTGTTTCTGAAATTTCATCTTGGTTCCGGGTTCCGGCATGACATCTTCGGGTTCTGCATTCACGGAGCCAAAACACTTGTGCTGTTCTTTTATCTTCTTACCCCCGCGAAAAATTCTCAAACACCGATCGCAAATTTCCATCTTATCGCGATTCTTGGTGATCTGTCTTCCTACTAATCCTGAGAAATTTCGTATCAAACTATAACGACCATCTACAAGCAAGAGTCGAATTACATTATTCTGGCTTCTCGCAGGTCTTAACACACGAATGTTGTCGCAATCGTCAACCCCAAACACAGAAATATTGATATCTTTTCCTTTTTCCTCTCTATAGTTTTTTTCAAATTGATTGATCTTATTCAGGGGCACAGGATAGGAAATTCCTCTCATCATATTCTCGTATATCCCCTCGTATCCTCTGTAATTGGACAGGCGTTGGGGGTTATTATTATTAGCCGGGTGTAATGCGGCGATGACAGACCATAGGAAACTCTTCTGATCATTACTTTGTATGTTCAACACTGCATTTTGCTTTTTTTGTTTTTTTGTTTTTTTTTTAGTGCTGCGTAATGGTTTGAAATTGCAGACTCGAAGTTCTAACATGTGGTTGTGACCGCAAAGACTCCATCCACTTCCTCTACCTTCAAACTCTTCTTGTTTTTGTGTCAAGTGCTCAAATAGCCGTGTCACTATCTCGTCAAGATTCTCGTTATTGTCATCGTGTAAGCTCTCACACCCTACGTAAAAGCTGAAAGTGCTTGACTCGGACGAGACAACTTTCTCATACAGCAGGGTCAAGACGAGATGAATTTTAATTGCAACATTGACGAGGCAATCACGTAATTTATCGACTACCAGAGATTTCACATTGTTGAGGAAGATGCTCGAGTCACACTTTTCATCGCTTCCAGATTTATAAGTCATGATGCGTGCACTTTTATTCAAAGCACCCTCCTCATGCCCATCAGTGCGAGATTTTTTTGCCGGCGAGGCTACGACATCATGATCTGGTAGACGACATTTTTTTAAATGCCTAGCAATATTAGGTTTAGAAATCAACTTTCGACAGTTGCGACATGCCACAAGACCGGAGGGACCTGGTTGCGGTTCCATTTTTTCCTTCTGTTATTTATATATACACAGAGAAATTTTTTGGGGGGGTTGTGGTGATGGTAGTGGAAAGTGCACTGAAACAGAAGGAAAAAAAGTTAAAAAATGCTAGATATTTTTTCCTTCCACATATATATTAGACGCAAACAGTATGTATGTATGTATGTATGTATGTATGTATGTATGTATGTATGTATGTATGTATGTGTGTGTGTGTGCACTGTTGTAGGAGGTTAAAAATATACGACATGTAAGTGTGTGTCAATTTTTTATGGCTCCTCTGAATATGTGTGTGTCAGACGCAAAACAAAAATATTAATATATCATGAAAATAAAAACTTACCTTTCAACAGAGATGGAGAGAAACTTCAAAATAAAAACTTGTAGCTCACTAAAACTTCCACGATGATATATATCTATACTGCCAGACAAACAATTAAGAATACTGAACTCCCACGATTGACGTTCACCCTTCAAGAGAGATAGAAAAACTTCAAAATAAAAACTTGTAGCTCACTAAAACTTCCACGATGATATATATGTATACTGCCAGACAAACAATTAAGAATACTGAACTGCCACGATTGACGTTCACTATGATAATGATGTACAAAAGAAGAAACTAGTACGTTATATAGGAACTCCTCTTTTTTTTTCTCCTTCTCTCCTCCCTACTCCACGCGACTCTCTTTGGTGAAAACACAATAAGGGCTATGGTCAATATCCTAGCAAATAAAACCCTTGTTGACTGATTTATTCATGCTATATTTTTTCAACAAAAACTTTTGTGATATGCACAATATCCTGTGGGGGACAAATAACAATAAACGGGACGTTGATAGTTCCACCCATGTATGTATTGTCGATCATTTCCCCTCGGCCTCTATTCCACGCCCCGTCAGGGTGTGGTGTGTGAAACAAACGATTCCCAGTATAAAACTCAAAAAGCGGAAGATGCTGCTGTGTTTGCTTCCGCCACATCCCCCTCTGATTCTATTGTTATCAGGGATGTGATGGATTCTTCATTCAGAACCGTGGGAAAGCTGAAAAAAATAGAATCTCTTCGGGCGAAAGAGGATGCAAGGTGAATGGGTTCGGGGAGGGGTTGCTGTGGATAGTTTGGTTCGTGATGAAAATGTTACATTGAGCGACGAAACACAATTTCTCCACAGGGACAGGAAAAATTCTACCGGGCGTCGCTATCCACGCAAACATTAGAAATTGCCTGAATGCCTTGGGGGGGCTTGGCATAGGATTATCGATTTTCGTTTTTAGAGAATAATCTATGTAAGATTCTAGCATCGAGAATAAACAACATTGATTAAATTTTTGACAACATTCGCAGTACAAATCTAAACTCGTGATGATTTCGCCGTTACCATGTATCCCTGGTGAGGTTATATAGGGGCCAGGCATCCTAAAAACAACAATTATTATTTTGTTTGTTTGTTTGTGTTACAATACGGAAATAATAAGAGGCATACGCGCGCGCGCGCGTGTGTGTGTGTGTGTGTGTGTGTGTGTGTGTGTGTGTGTGTGTGTGTGTGTGTGTGTGTGTGTGTGTGTATGTGTGTGTGGTACATCGTTCCCTCCCCGAGAGAAGAGGTTTACGAAGATCACGATATATATAAACATTTGGCCCCGTTGATTCCAGCACTCCAACTTCATCTCTCTAAAATGTTGACGACAATATTCTAAAGGTAGAGAGAATGAGAGAATGAGAGATTGAGAGATTGAGAGAATAAGAGGATGAGAGAAGAGGTTTACGAAGATCACGATATATATAAACATTTGGCCCCGTTGATTCCAGCACTCCAACTTCATCTCTCTAAAATGTTGACGACAATATTCTAAAGGTAGAGAGAATAAGAGAATGAGAGATTGAGAGATTGAGAGATTGAGAGAATAAGAGGATAAGAGAAGAGGTTTACGTAGGTCACAATATATAAACATTTGGTCCCAAACTTGGAAAATTACGATAAAGTGCACTCATCTTTCAAAAAATAAGAGAATGAGAGAATGAGAGAATGAGAGGAGAGGTTTACGTAGGTCACGATATATAAACATTTGGTCCCAGACTTGGAAAATTACGATAAGATGCACTCATCTTTCAAAAAATAAGAAAATAAGAGAATAAAAAAATGAGAGAATAAAAAAAAATATAAGAGGATGAGAGGAGAATAAAAAGAGAATGAGAGAACAACGAGAAAGATGAGAAAGATGAGGAGGATGAGAGAACGAGAGCTCATCTTTCACTCATCACTGCCTTTTTGCCCCCGTGAAACGTCGTCAGCGCAATAAATGAGGCGCGGAACGGGGAGAGAAAGTGAGTTTTTTAACTTTTTGTGGTCGTTTGGTCAAGAAATCAAAGTTGTGGTGGGAGTCACAAAAATACTCTACTGAAACAATTTGTGAATTTATAGTGTGTTTGTAGTACATGATACCTTTCCTTCTACGTGACGAGGAAGTAACGTCAGAGATGACGCACTGTTTTAATCAATCTTATAGCGTTAGAGTTATAACTACAATCCCTCAACGATGACGAGATCTGCTGGTAAATATCATGCTTGGGTTAGCCCTTGTATCTTCAATCAAAGTGTATTGTAGTTGCACGTCACAATAATCAACTGATCTACATGCATTATACACGCACGTACAGAAACTAACAAACCTTACCTATAGAATTTCTGCTCTCAAACTCACTCAAACTTCACTTCAAAGTCTCTTCATTGACACGAGTCTTCAATGAAATCACGAACAGATTGAAAACAACATGAATAATCTGTGCCAGACGGAATGTTTCATGTCTGCCAAAGTTCAGAGCAGGACACAGGTCAAACAAAATACACGCAATTAACAGATAGCATGATTCTTCTTCACCATTTTAATCACATCATTTTTTGCTGGAGCATTAGATATGTATGGGATTTTAAGTAGCATTCAGAGCACATTCAGGAGCAGTGGCGACTCATGGCTCTCTCGGAATGTAGGAAGAAGTTATGGTAAACTGAGGAAAGTTTTAAAAATGCGTTCATTTACAGTCACACGTAACGCTTGTAGTATCCTTTGCATTTAGAATGTTAGCTGCGGGCTCATGCACAAGGACCCTTGTTCCTCACTTAGAACTATGAAATATTTAAATGTGAACCTATAAAAAACAAATGTAATAGTGTAAATTTTCTCCCAAAATTGTTTAAAATGGTGCAACAAGCGACATGGGTTCAACATAGAACTTAAAAAGGTTTTCTACCATTAAATTTCCTGACGAACTAAATCGGGCAGGATGAAGAAAATATAGAGAATGGATCGTGGCATGGTTGTAAAAAATTCTCTGAATCGGCATACTCCCTTTCGTTTGAAACATGTCCGCTGGTGAAGTAGAAATAAGATTTGGATATAACTTTATTATTTCTGTTTCCTGAAAACACCTTTCTTTTAATTCGATTTCCCTCTCCTAGGGACTGGCGTTTGCAGATTATGCTAGATTTTACCATTATGCCAAAAGCAGGGTGCAAAGTGTCAACAAAGATCAAACTGTGCTTGGTTTAGTACCATTTTGCTGGGGTTGGCACCGCTGATTGAGGAAAAACTTGCTGGTTCCTCAGCCCTCGGCGATCTATGCAACCACCTTGCTCTTCACTGCTCCTTCCACCACTCACCCATCTGTCTGTAGGATGAACGCCAATGTTCCTCAGCGATCTATGCAACCACCTTGCTCTTCACTGCTCCTTCCACCACTCACCCATCTGTCTGTAGGATGAACGCCAATGTTCCTCAGCGATCTATGCAACCACCTTGCTCTTCACTGCTCCTTCCACCACTCACCCATCTGTCTGTAGGATGAACGCCAATGTTCCTCAGCGATCTATGCAACCACCTTGCTCTTCACTGCTCCTTCCACCACTCACCCATCTGTCTGTAGGATGAACGCCAATGTTCCTCAGCGATCTATGCAACCACCTTGCTCTTCACTGCTCCTTCCACCACTCACCCATCTGTCTGTAGAATGACCGCCGATGTTCCTCAGCGAGTGGCAGCAAGCCTGTAACCATCCTCTCTGGGCTGCTGCTGGTGCGAGCGAAAGCAGTGAACTCTTGACAGTAGATAACCTAGGCAATCGTACGTAAATTGCGCTCATATATGCGTATGCACGCATGAAACTCCTAAAAGGTAGAGAACTCTAAATAAGTACAAATGAAGTGTTTCCAACATGGAGGAATCGCCCCTGTTCAGGAGGAAACACAGGAGTTCAAATCCGTGACCCTTTATTTACAGGACTCGTCCATCAGTTTCATCTATCATCATTCTTCTTCGACGTCTCGCTTAACCAAGTACCTGAAGAGATACGCAATTAATTAAAATGGGAGAAACAAATACTCGGCTCATTTCCTTTATTTTTACCTTACTATTCTGCCAGTTTTTGCAAAATCGCGAATATTGATTGATTGAAATACAATTTTTGGGTGCGTCAACACTTGGGTTATTTTCCGTCACATTATACGGGGTATAATCCAACCCCTTATCATAACTAAAATGAACATCCTCTCTCTCAGAACTAAAAATCTCCTTACGTGGGTTAAAAGCCGAGGCTCTAAAGCGGCACTCAGCATATACAGGGTGTTTCCGGGCTGATGATACAAACTTTCAGGAACGATGGAGAAGGGCATATGTATCAATTTGAGATAAGGAACTCTGGTCCGGAAACGACTTAGTCGAAAGTTATAAGCGAAAATCGGTGGATGAAGATGTAATACTTTTATTACCTGCACAAGTTTCGTAAGCTGCTACATTCCCTAGTTTTGAGTTGGTGTTTTAAGTCCACTTTATGCACAGTAAGGCTAATCGGGACTGGACCTACAGTTTAAAGTGGGATCCGAACCACTTGTGCCTCCACTGGGTATCGAACCCGGGACCCCTTGATTACAAGGCAATGACGCTACCACTGCGCCATGGGTGAGGCCCGCTGCTACATTCACAACAGTTGTTCAAAAGTGATGTCCCCCAGCTTCACTTCAGTCATGACAAGACAGTCTTATGTGCGAGACACCTGTAGTATACTGAAGAGGATCTCCTGGCAAGCATTCTCGCTGCCTGTGACATTGTTCGAACGACCCCGGGGTTGTTCCAACGGGTACGCCAGAACTTTGTGGGACGATGATGTCATGCGGGAAGCTGGGGGACGCCACTTTTGAACAACTATTGTGAATGTAGCAGCTTATGAAACTTGTGCAGGTAATAAAAGTATTACATCTTCATCCACCGATTTTAGCTTATAACTTTCGACTAAGTCGTTTCCGGACCAGGGTTCCTTATCTCAAATTGATACATATGCCCTTCTCCATCGTTCCTGAAAGTTTGTATCATCAGCCCGGAAATACCCTGTATAAGGACAAAACACAGCTCTACAGGGGATTGAACTGTCAGTATGTCCAGACGCCAGAGCCTCGTTGGCCTGCAAAATTGTAGTTACCGAGTTGTCACGTGGAAGTGAGGTTTAAATTTGGGCGACTTCTCAGAAGGTCATCCCTTGCATCCCATAATCGCGAATATGAAGATGAATGGTGATGAGATGGAATGGATGAAGCAACATTTACATACACACATTGACGGCACACAAGTCCCACTGAGGATTATGCTGGATTCGAGTCTAGACGCCAGAGCCTCGTTAGTCTGAACGATGCAATCCAGGATGCACTACTTGCAAGAGAGGTTGACATTTGGGTGCTCTCAGAAAAGGACACCCCTTACACCCACATAAACACCTGTCTATTCTTGATTGTGGTTCTTGTTTGCACTCAAGACAATCAAGTAATAATTTTAATTAAATTATAATTAACCTCATATACATAGGCATAATGATTTTTAGGAAATCATCATTTTGATAATTACGGTTTATCCATGAACTGTGCCATGTCCAGAATGATCTTCGAGATTGTATAGGTCCCAGGTATGGGCGTCGGCAGGGAAGTCGAACGGGTCGGTGGATCCCCCCCTGAAAATTGACATCGTTCATTTAAAGATACAAGAAAACCGAAAGTTTTTTACTCTTATTGTTCTCAAGAACAGAAATAAAATTTAGTTAGTATTCGAGCGGAATAATCAAAGTAAAAATGCATCGGATCGAAAACATTGACTGAAGAATGCAGGAAGAAGGTTATATTCTACCATTTCATCCAAGGAACGAATGGTTTTACAGTTTTCAAAATTCTAATATTTACAGTTGTAGATGAGAAGTCACACACAAAAAAAACCTTAACATTCAAAGCCTTTTCTTGAACGAGACGTGCAAAGGTTAATATCAAAATGCATTTATATACTAAATGCATAAAATTCAAAAGAAATAATGGAAAATAGTTGTGCTGGTATTCGAGTGGATCGAGTCTCCCCATATATATAATAATAATTATTATTATTTCGAATACAATTTATTGTTTTTAGCTTATAATATTTATTATTGTATAATAACATTTATAACCGTGGTAAGGGTCCCGGGTTCGAATCCTGGTCGGGCTTGGTTGTTTGTGAATGTCCATTCATCAATTTCATCATTTCATCAATCATCCCCATCTTCGCAAATTAGCCAAGAGGCAAAAAACGCGAAGTAAAATAAACTAAATCAAATCAAAATCAAAATAACCGTGGTAATGATACTTATTTTTCTACTATTCAACTTTTATCATTTGGCCGACCCCCCCCCCCACAAAAATTTCTAGCAACGCCCATGGTCCCAGGTGTTCTAGAAGTAAACTTGTGTCTGTTTTAAGTCCATGTTATGGCCAGACAGTTTAACCGGGTCTGGGTATACATATTAGAGTGCAATCCAAACCACTGCGCCTCCACCAGGGTATCGAACCTGCCACCACTTGATTACAAGGCGACGACGTTACCTCTGCACCATCGGAAAAGTCTATGATATTCCAGGTTCTGGAAAATTGCATCTGCTTAGAATTCCTATCAAAACATTCTCGAGAATCTTTGTGTGGTTTTCTTTCCCTGTTGTCTAGATGTCAATACTTTAATAGGCTTACATAGCCACGAAACTATGGTGAATATGTAGACAACATTGAAAGCAGACCACATGAAGATTCACGTGAATCATTTAGAAAAAGTCCTAATTTTTGTGATTTTTCAGAATTTATCGAGAGGAAATGAAATTTCAAAACATCTTCGCTTGCACCAGCTGATGGTTCAGCTCAGCCTTAAAGGAAACTTAGATTGGTTTAATGTAATTGATTTTTATATTATGGACATTTTCAGCACAAAGGCTATTTTGCCCGTCACACAATAACTCAACTGTAATAAAAAGTGAGAACATGTCCCTAACAAGAAATGAAAGGACTGTTAAAAACTTCCTAACAAAAATTTTAAAACTATTCATTCATGTATTACTTAAGAAGGACTAATATAAGGGTTGATCAAATGAAGAGGTACGAAACGTCGTAACAACGGAATCGTTTATATAATACCGATGCCGCGATGGGAGAACGTAGCGTGATATGTAGGGGTGCGATTGGAGTCGCCACGCGGCATCGGAGCATACAGGGGAACGCGCATGCGCAGGAGAGAGCAGAGGCTCCGATACAGAGCGCCGTCCAAGTGACGCGGCAGTGCGTGTTCGGACAGGATGGCGTTAACATTGGCAAATTCGACTGTTGAGCCGCTATCCGTTTTCTGACAGCGGAAGGTGTTAAACCGGCCGATATTCATCGCCGGATGGTGAACATTTACGGGGAAGACGAACGACCGGAGCTGCTCACGGAGGGTGTGGTTCTGCTCCATGATGACGCAGGTCCACACGTCTCCAGGGTCACACACGCGGAACTGGCCAGGTTCAAGTGGGAGCAGCTAGACCATCCGCCCTACAGTCCGGACTTATCACCCTGTGACTTCCATGTGTTTGGTCCCCTGAAAAAGCATCTCAAAGGAAAGCGCTTCACCTCGGACGATGAACTCGAGGACGCTGTGAAGGACTGGGTCGCGTCACGGCCAAAGGAATTCTGGGGAAAAAGGAATCATTCGGCTCGTTCATCAATGGGATCAATGTACTCAGGCGTATGGAGGATACTTTGAATAAAGTATTCATTTACACCGACAGTGTCGTTTTGTACCTTTTCACTTGATCAACCCTTGTATATCGTTACCTATTATAAGCTGAGGCTGTAAAGGGACACAGCACATATAACAATAAACACAGAGGATTGATTATCTTGGCTGTGGATCCAGACGCCAGAACCACGTTGGCCCGCAAGAAGCAGTTACCGGGATGAACTACAGTGAAGTGCGGTTGACTTTCACGTGCCTTAGCGGAAGACCACCCCTTACACCACAAAACAAACTCGGACTTCGGCAAATATATTTACGTTGTTTTTCTTCCTCTCTAAGCTAATCGCGACGATGGGTGGGAATGATGATTAGATGAAATTGAAGAAGGCACACTCTGAAACAACGCTAGGATTCGAACCTGGGACCATTCTCTCAATACGACTGACATTTCTTCTTAAACAAACTTTCTACTGTAGTAAATGAAAACGGATTGCTTTATTTCACAAACATATATGAGCTAGGAAGCTGCATAATAAAATATAAATCGATTTACAAATAAAAATAATACTGTTTCTCTGATGTCGCAAGTACAATGTGATGTGTTCAAAGGTGGCTTGTTTTCTTGTCCGGAACGTCTCCAGTTCCAGCTGTTGCCTTCGTGGCCTTGTTGATGTCGTCACTCTGCCTCCAGGGAAAGCTCCAGAACTTGTCGCCCTTGCCATACTCATGCGCCTCCGCCAATGTGGACGGGAGGTTTCGGTGGAGGGTTTCTGGAAGGAACAGGACAGCGAAGGCAGCCACCAGGTTCATCAATAAGAGAACTGCGTACGGGATTCTCACGTCGTAAGCCTCTCCCTGAAATCATTGATTGATTCATTTGAAAAAAAAAAAGAAAAAAAGAAAGGAACCCCTTGGAGTAATCTCAGAAAAATTTCAACCTTAATCGTTAAAATTATATATCAGTGAAGAGAACATCTTTAGATTGCGAATATATAATACATGTGTTTTTCAACTCTAAAATTTGTGTGTGTAAAAAAAAACAAAAAACAAAAAACAAACAAGTACTGTTCCACTGAGTTTTATTAAGAAAATTTGGATTCATAGGTAGTAAACAGTGAAAGTCTTGCTTTCAAATTTATTTTTATAACACCATTAAGCCTTGTTTCCATGATATGAAAATCTCAATATGCTGACCAAGGTAGAAATTTATTTTATTATAAAACATAAACTAAACGTAACGTTTTAACCTTCTAGCAAGGTCTTCTTCAGACTCTGCACAAAGTACAAATGTAACAAGGTGCAAAACAGGACGATATATATACACAAACATTACTTCCCTCCAGACTATTAGAAAGTTATTCTGGAACATTCTAGCAGGTGGCTTTCCCTTGTCAACTGTACTTTCACCTAAAAGGCTAAACATATTAACTTCCATATAGAATGTGGTTGGACTCTTTATATCACGCTCTTTTTCCTTCATTCTTCTTCCATCTCCTTTCCTCTTTCTCTCTTGTCCTTTCCACTATTTCTAACACCTTCTTCCATTCTTTGTTTAACTTCAGTCCCCCATTCCAGTTCATTGTGTCTTCTTCCCCTTTCCTTGGCCTCCTTCCATTTTGTCACTAGTATTCTCTTCTCCGTTCCTATCTACTTAGCCTTATCCCACTCTATGTCATGTCCTGTTTCTCTCGTGTGTTTAAATATCGCATTTCTCTCTCTCTCTTAAGCCGTACGTCATCCCTATGTTTTTTCAACCTGTCTTTCATCCTCTTTTTATAATTTTATAAATAATATGGAGGACAAAGAATGTGAAAAAGAAGGCAAAATAAATAGCCTATGGAAACAGCTGTAAAAGAATGGCTACGAGAAGGAGGATAGACTGGACATAAACAGAAGAAGGAAGAAAAGTGGCAGGGGAGAATTGGAAGAGAAAGAAGAAGGGAGGAGGTTTGGAATAAGGAGTATGCGGAAGACCACAGAAAAGATATGCAAAGTGCTTAGGAAAGCGGGCATTAAAACTTACAGGAAGGGAGGGAGAAGCATCTTAAGAATAGCGAAGAATGCAAACAAGAAAAAGGAAAACAGAAGAGGAAGAGGAAGGGATTATCTACGAAGTGAAATGTATAGAATGTCAGAGTGTGTACATACGAGAAACGATAAAGAGGCTGAAAGACAGGTTTCATGTTTCATGAATCTTACACAAAGAAATAAAAGTGCTTCGAAAGTGTCAGTCTGTTATCTCTGGAATCAAGGGCGCCCGCAGAGTGGGGGCTGGGGGGATATCTAGAAAGACATATATCAGATATTTAGAAATACATCGTACAATTGAAATTTTGAAATTGTAGCGTGAAAACATGGACGAGTTGTGCTGTGAAAGACAGCAGATTAAGTGCCTATGCAAATTATACTAGTGTTGGGGATGCTTTATGAGAATTCTCTTAACTGCCCCCCCCCCCCCCCGACCCCGAGAAAAATTTTCCTGCGGGCGGTCTTGTCTGGAATTGCTCTGAAAACGTATTTCAGAAACTGAGAACCAAATACACAACTACGAAACAAGGGGAGCAGCGGAACTTGGGGTTTCCAACTGTCACTTTTCAAATTGGCTTTTAATATTTTCAGCGGCAAAAGCATAGAATGAACTTCCATCCTCAATCCTAACAAATTTTAGAATGAGCTTTAGAATCTACTGTTAGATGAGCAATATCTCTGTTTAAGCTCCCAACGTATTGTATTATTTAACCTCCAAAAACTAGCATAATTATGCTGCATATCAATTTCAATACCTTTGTAAGAATCTTATGGTTGGAAATTGATTTGATTTGAATTTAAAATTTTGGGTGCGTCAGCACTAAGGCTATTTTGCACCCGTCACATTATACGGGGTCCAGCCCCTTATCGTTACACATAACAACTCTAACGTTGCAGAACTAAAATCATAAAATATTAAAATCTTCTGACTTTCGTTAAAAGCTGAGGTTGTAAAGGAGCACTCAGCACAAATAAGGACACAACACAAACAAAATTATACTGGCTATGGTGTCAGTCGCCAGAGCCTCGTTAGTCTGCAGTCCAGGGTGTACTACGTGGAAGTGAGGTTGACTATTGGGTGCACTACGTGGAAGGAGCACCCCTTATACCCCTTATGGTTGGAAATGTTTAATATGTGCGTGTAAATGTATATGATTTCTTGGTTTCCTTCTTTGTGTGTGTCTTCTTACTTTTTTTTTAATAAGGTAGGTGAGCCAAAGGTATATTTTGCAAAATTTCAAGGATGATCAGACTAAACAAAAGCCTTTATGCTGCATAATTTCAATCAAATCTTGTGTAACAAAAGTTACAAAAGGTTTTAATTAAATGGTAAATTTCAGTTCCTATGATTGTATGTGTCGCAGGGATGATGTAGGGATGTGACGACCTCATCGCCCAGTGACTTGTTCACTGCAGTTAGTCAACCAACAGAGTGAAATGGTCAACATTTTTGAATTTGAATTTGAATTTGATTTTAAAACTTTGGGTGCGTCAGCACTTAGGCTATTTTGCACCCGTCACATTATACGGGGTCCAGCCCCTTATCTTTACGAAGAACAACTCTAACGTTGCATAAGTAAAATCTTAAAAGTTTAAAATGTTCTGACTTTCGTTAAAAGCTGAGGCTGTACAGGGGCACTCAGCACACAGAAGGACAAAAAACAGGACAACACACACAAAATTATACTGGCCAGAGAACCAGTCGCCAGAGCCTCGTTCGTCTGCAAAACGCAGTCCAGGGTGTACTAACGTGGAAGTGAGGTTGACAGTTGGGTGTACTACGTGGAAAATCACCCCTTACACCCCGGTCAACATTTTGCTCTGTGATTTACAGAGCTGTCCTGTAATGGCTCTATGAACGTCCCACAGTCAGCAGAAGTGGGGTATGGTTGGTGGACTACAATGTGATCCTCCCAGCTAGATCCGAGGGATCCGCTGACCAACGACAGGTGCGGTCCTCCATTCATATTGGGGGTTAGGCGTAGAGCTAACAACTCTGCACTGTAAAAAGACATGTCAAGAAACAGCAATATGAAGCCATGGATGTTCCCAAGGTAAAATATTCCGGAGGTAAAATAGTCCCCCGTTCGGATCTCCGGGTGGGGACTACTTTGGGAGGTCCCTGGACTAAGGATAAGATCTACATTAGGAATAAGGATATTAAATTAGGCACCTGGAATGTTCTGAGCTTTTACCGGCCTGGGGCATTTCAGTGTACAGTTAATGAGATAGTTAAGTATAAATTAGATGTAGTAGCTGTCCAGGAAGTTAGGTGGCCAGGAGAAGGGAATTGTAAAACTAAAAATTATACTTTTTTCTATGGTGGTACTGAAAATCATAATTTTGGAACAGGCTTTTTCATAAATAATAGAATTATCTCGGCTCTTAAAACAGTAGAATTTATTAATGATAGGATATCATATGCAGTTTTACATGGTAGGTGGTGTAAAATTATTTTAATAAACATATATGCTCCAACGGAAGTTAAAGATGATAATACTAAAGATGATTTTTATGCACAGTTAGAACAGGTCTTTGATAAATTTTCTCAGTATGATATGAAAATTCTGTTAGTTGACTGTAATGCACAGATTGGCAAAGAAGAGACATTTAAACCCACGATTGGTAAAGAAAGTCTTCATGAATTAAGTAATGATAATGGTATAAGATTGATTACTTTTGCAACCTCAAAGAATTTAATTGTGAAAAGTACAACTTTTAAACATAAAGATATCCATAAATATACCTGGTCTTCTCCAGATGGTAAAACTCATAATCAGATAGATCATATTCTCATTGATAAGAGAAGGCATACTAGTATAATTGACGTTCGTACACATAGAGGTGCTGACTGTGCCAGTGACCATTATTTAGTAATTGCTAAATTAAGAGAAAGACTCGCAGTGATAAATCATAAGCAACAAAATCTAAAAGTTCTAAAATTTAATACAGGAAACTTTGCTGATGAAAGAATTAAGAAAGATTACCAAATTAAACTGTCAAATAGATTTGATGTTTTGCAGGATTTAAATGATGATGAAAATATAAATGAAACAGACGTAAATAAGAATTGGGAGCAAATACGTAATGCAATAGAATCCGCAGCTAAAGAAAGTATAGGATACCATAAACCGAGAAAATGTAAGCCATGGTTTGATAATGAATGTCATAATCTAATAGAAATAAGAAATCAGTCTAGACTTAGGTGGTTAAATAACTCTGATGATACAAATCTAAACAATTATAATAGAATAAAGCGAGAAGTTAACCGCACGTTTAGAAGTACAAAAAGAGATGACTTGAAAAACAAAATTAACGAAATTGAAACAAACAGCAAAAATAAAAATATCAGAGATTTATATAAAGGTGTAAATGAGTTTAGAAAGGGGTGCCAACCTAAAGTAAACTTGATAAAAGATAAAGACGGTGATTTTCTAGCTGACCCAAGCGGTATTCTAAATAGATGGAAGAACTACTTTAATGACCTTTTAAATGTTCATGTAGGAACGAGTTGGTGTTTTAAGTCCACTTTATGCAGAGTAAGGCTAATCGGGACTGGACCTACAGTTTAAAGTGGGATCCGAACCACTATGTGCCTCCACCAGGTATCGAACCCGGGACACCTTGATTACAAGGCAACGACGCTACCACTGCGCCATCGGGGAGGCCCTGTTCATGTAGGAGATAAATCAGAAGTAAATGAAGTACACACAGCAGAACCTTTAATTCCAGAACCTAACTTGACTGAAGTAAAAGATGCTATTAAAAGGCTAAAGAATAACAAAGCACCTGGCATTAATTTAATACCAGCTGAGTTAATTAAATATGGTGGAAATTCGTTAATATGTCAAATTCATAAATTAATTTGTTTAATATGGAATAAAGAAGAAATCCCTCAATATTGGAAAGAATCCATAATTGTTCCTGTGTTTAAAAAACGTGATAAAATGAACTGCAATAATTACCGTGGAATTTCTCTACTCTCAACAACATATAAAATAGTATTATCTAACATTCTCTTAACAAGACTAACCCCATATGCTAATGAAATTATAGGTGATTATCAATGTGGATTTAAACGTAACAGATCAACTACAGATCAAATTTTTTACATTAGACAGACACTTGAAAAAAAGTGGGAATATAATCAAAATGTCCATCAGCTATTTACTGATTTCGAAAAAGCATATTATTCGGTCAAAAGAGATAAATTATATAATATATTAGTCGAGTTTGGAATACCTAAGAAGCTTTTTAGTATGATAAAACTATGCACCAGTGAAACAGAAAGTAAAATTCGTATGGGTATTAATATGTCTGACAAATTTACAATTCATGATGGGTTAAATTTTGCCTTAGAATATGCTGTTAGGAAGGTAAAAGAAACTAACGAAGGACTAAAATTAAATGGTATGACTCAGTTGTTAGCATATGCAGATGATGTAGACTTATTAGTGGATGATATAAATACAATCAAGAATATTGCTAAAATATTTTTCAAAATTGCTAAAGAGATAGGTTTGGAAGTTAACAAAGAGAAAACTAAATATATGCTTACAGGCCGAAACCAAGTGTTAGGTAATAATCAAAATCTAATTATTGATAACAACTCGTTTGAACCAGTTTCCAAATTCAAATACTTAGGAGTAATATTAACGAATGAAAATTATATTAAAGAGGAAATAAAAAGTAGGCTTAATTCAGGAAATGCATGTTACTTCTCTCTTCATAAACTTTTGTTTTCACGTTTAATATCTAAGGAACTAAAAGTTAAAATATACAAAACAGTAATTTTGCCTGTAGTATTATATGGGTGTGAAACTTGGTCCCTTACGTTGAGAGAGGAACATAAATTGAGAGTATTTGAAAATAAGATACTTAGGAAAATCTTTGGACCTAAAAGGGATGAGGAGACAGGTGAGTGGAGAAGGTTACATAATATAGAACTACATAATTTGTATTCATGTCCAGATATTATTAGAATGATTAAATCAAGAAGACTTAGATGGGCAGGCCATGTGGCACGAATGGGAGAGGAAAGAGGAGTTCACAGGATTCTCGTTGGGAAACCTGATGGTAAGAGACCAGTAGGAAGGCCAAGACGAAGATGGAGGGACAACGTTGAGATGGACCTAAAGGAAATCGGTAGGGATGGAAAAGAGTATATAGATCTTGCTCAAGATAGGGACAGATGGAAAGCCTGTGTTCCTGCAGCCATGAACCTTCGGGTTTAAGAAGGCTAGAGAGTTAGTTAGTTAGTTAGAGCCAAAGGTAGCCCATGTTCCCAAGGTGGCCCACTGTACGAAAATCATATTAGTATCTAACACAGCTAAGAAATGGCAGGTCATTAATATATCCAGTCCGCATCAGATGGACCACGCAGAAAACGGACTGTCTCGGACTGACAGAAGCCATTTTATTGTGGAACTCCTGGCGTCGTAGGGATTGTGCAGACCAGTTCTCCACGAAGGTCGGCTATTCGTCGTTACTGTATACAATGCATGCCCACAATAAAAAGTTTGAGACCAACGTGAATAGACATGAATAAATATGTTTTTTTGAGCACGAGCATCATTTTCAAAGCCAACTATAAGCCGCGGGTCACCTTTGGGACTCATGGACCACCTTGGGAACAGCTGCAACGTTTTTAATTATTTTATTTTTATTTTTAAGATACAAGCAATGTTACAAAAGATCCACTTGGTACACGTGGTAAAATTAGTTGTAGGAGTTATTTATTTTAATTTCAGAAATTTATCTCTCATTAGAGATTTGTAAATTACCCTAGAAGCTTAACTATGGCCACATTTGGCTAACTAACTAACTAACTAACTAACTCTCTAGCCTTCTTAAACCCGAAGGTTCATGGCTGCAGCAACACAGGCCTTCCATCTGTCCCTATCTTGAGCAAGATCTATATACTCTTTTCCATCCCTACCGATTTCCCTTAGGTCCATCTCGACGTTGTCCCTCCATCTTCGTCTTGGCCTTCCTACTGGTCTCTTACCATCAGGTTTCCCAACAAGAATCCTGAAAACTCCTCTTTCCTCTCCCATTCGTGCCACATGGCCTGCCCACCTAAGTCTTCTTGATTTAATTATTCTAATAATGTCTGGACATGAATACAAATTATGTAGTTCTAAATTATGTAACCTTCTCCACTCACCTGTCTCCTCATCCCTTTTAGGTCCAAATATTTTCCTAAGGATCTTATTTTCAAATACTCTCAATTTATGTTCCTTTTCAATGTAAGGGACCAAGTTTCACACCCATATAATACTACAGGCAAAATTACGGTTTTGTATATTTTAACTTTTAGATTCTTAGATATTAAACGAGAAGACAAAAGTTTATGAAGAGAGAAGTAACATGCATTTCCTGAATTAAGCCTACTTTTTATTTCCTCTTTAATATAATTTTCATTTGTTAATATTACTCCTAAGTATTTGAATTTGGAAACTGTTTCAAACGAGTTGTTATCAATAATTAGATTTTGATTATTACCTAACACTTGGTTTCGGCCTGTAAGCATATATTTAGTTTTCTCTTTGTTAACTTCCAAACCTATCTCTTTAGCAGTTTTGAAAAATATTTTAGCATTATTCTTAATTGTATTCACATCATCCCCCAGTAAGTCTACATCATCTGCATATGCTAACAACTGAGTCACACCATTTAATTTTAGTCCTTCTTTAGTTTCTTTTACCTTCCTTACAGCATATTCTAAGGCAAAATTAAAGAGCAATGGAGATAATGCATCTCCTTGTTTTAACCCATCATGAATTGCAAATTTGTCAGACATATTAATACCCACACGAATTTTACTTTCTGTTTCACTGGTGCATATTTTTATCATACTAACAAGCTTCTTAGGTATTCCAAACTCTACTAATATATTATATAATTTATCTCTTTTGACCGAATCATATGCTTTTTTGAAATCAATGAATAGCTGATGGACATTTTGATTATATTTCCACTTTTTTTCAAGTGTCTGTCTGATGTGAAAAATTTGATCTGTAGTTGATCTGTTGCGTTTAAATCCACATTGATAATCACCTATAATTTCATTAGCATATGGGGTTAGTCTTGTTAAAAGAATGTTAGATAATACTATTTTATATGTTGTTGAGAGTAGAGAAATTCCACGGTAATTATTGCAGTTCATTTTATCACGTTTTTTAAACACAGGAACAATTATGGATTCTTTCCACTGTTGAGGGATTTCTTCTTTATTCCATATTAAACAAATTAATTTATGAATTTGACAAATTAATGAATTTCCACCATATTTAATTAACTCAGCTGGTATTAAATCAATGCCAGGTGCTTTGTTATTCTTTAGCCTTTTAATAGCATCTTTAACTTCAGTCAAGTTAGGTTCTGGGACTAAAGGTTCTGCTGTGTGTACTTCATTCACTTCTGATTTATCTCCTACATCGACATTTAAAAGGTCTTTAAAGTAGTTCTTCCATCTATTTAGAATATCGCTTGGGTCAGCTAGAAAATCACCGTCTTTATCTTTTATCAAGTTTACTTTAGGTTGCCACCCCTTTCTAAACTCATTTACACCTTTATATAAATCTCTGATATTTTTATTTTTGCTGTTTGTTTCAATTTCGTTAATTTTGCTTTTCAAGTAGTCTCTTTTTTTACTTCTAAACGTGCTCACATTTGGCTCACATCTTATATTTTTGTCTTTGTTCTTCTCTTTGTACCTTTCTTGCTTTGGTTTATGTACAGGAGTTACACGCATAAACTGGGTTAGGTGGGAGAACAGATACAGGCCCTTTAATAAAGAAAATTAGAATTTCAAATATACTAATCGCGACTATGGGAATGAATGGTGATATGATAACATGGATGAAGTTATTGCCTTCCGGGGTAACAGATGATAAACGGACATTGCACGAGTTGGAGGCACTTACCTTTTACATACATTTCCCATAATATGTATATTTATTCCCCTGAAATCTAAAACACGTAATAAAAATGAGTTTCCAACTTGCACCAGAAGGAAGAATGACCATTAGGGTGTATCGAAAAAACTTTTTTTCGAAATGTTAAGGTGGCTAGTGCGGAAAAGTGGCAATTTGTGACCAAAAAGACGTCTGATTTTTTTCAGATTTTTTGGAGGTCGTTTAGGTGGTGCGCATCGACCTTGAAGTTTTGATAGTGATTTGGTTATGCAACACGCACAACAATTTCACAAAAATGTCATTATTTGGCTATTTCATGTGTTTTTTTCTGCATTATGGTCGTTTATTGTTTTGTTTATGGCAAATATGTTACATTCGTGCCTTAGGGGTGGTTTCCTATGCTGTTTACGTATGCTTTTCGTCAAAAATTGTCAATTTGAGGCTAAAAACTCCATATTTTTCTATTGATGGTTTCCAATTGGTTTCGACTGTGTTTTATTCGAAGGTTTTCCGATATAAAAGACTAAATAAAATATTTAGGCTTTCTAATTGCTAACAGTTCCTCAATTACTGTCCAGCGCTTCGCTTATTTTCATAGCTTATTATGCTTTGAAAATAACCCAGAGCTCACCACGAGGAGGTGGCTGGACTGCGAGCTCCACCCACCCAAATGATGTTGGCAAACATAATTTTACTAAGGGGCAGGGCAAGATTTTCTTCTAGTTTTCTCCTTGAACTTTATAGTCACTTTTTGTTCGAAATGTCGGCATATGTTCTCTAGATTCCAATTTCGCTTTGATGTAGCCATCACATGCGCTGGCGCCGAAAACGGAAGAAGCAGCCTCTGTGATAATTTTCACAAGTCGCTCCACTCCTTGTGTGTGGCAGGGGAAGTCTTGAATATCCGCTATATTTTTGTTTTTAATGTAGTCATCTACTTCTTAATTTTAATATTATTGGCCAACGTAGGCTCGTGGAGGGAGCATGAAGCCCAATCAACCATGTCATAGTATTGGTCTGCATTAAAATTGATGGTTGGTAAAACAAAAGTGCGAAATCTTTTGCCTTTTTTCAATCCTCTTGCTTTCTTAATTCTTTGCCAACCAAAGAAATAAATCGGGACAAGTGGATCAAATTCCAGAAGTGTCGGGCTCCGTCAGTTATCGATGGTTCCTTCTTGATCCCAAACCACACCGGTGCGTACACCTTCATTATGTAGTATGTGGAATTTGATCTACTTGTCCCAATTTCTCCCACACCACTTGAGAGATCTGATTAATAGGGTCATTCAACAAAACGCATTCTTGGCCCATCCTGAAAATCTCCTGCTGGCTTTAATAACCGACAAAATCCCAGAAATAAGAAGTTTTGGCCCAGCTGGAAGCCCAGCAGTCCACCAAGGGAAGAAGCTGTGGAGCCGAGCCCAACGGTCAACCAAGGGAAGAAGCTGCGGAGTCGAGCCTAGAAGTCCACCAAGCGAGAAGTTGTAGAGCAGAGCCCAGCAGTCCAACAAGGGAAGAAGCTGCGGAGTCGAGCCTAACAGTCCACCAAGGGAGAAGTTGTGGAGCCGAGCCCAGCAGTCCACCAAGGGAACAATCTTAATGAGTCGAGCCTAGCAGTTCAAAAAAGGAGTTGTTGTGAAGCCGAGTCCAGCAGTTCGCCAAGAGAAGAAGCTGCGGAGTCGAGCCTAGCAGTCCACCAAGGAAGAAGTTGTGGAGCCGAGCCCAGCAGTCCACCAAGGAAAGAAGCTGCTGAGTCGAGCCTAATAGTCCACCAAGGGAAAAGTTGTGGAGCCGAGCCCAGCAGTGCACGAAGGGAAGAAGCTGCGGAGTCGACCCTAGCAGTCCACCAAGGGAGAAGCTGTGGAGCCGAGCCCAGCAAACCACCAAGGGGAGAAGTTGCGGAGTCGAGCCTAGCAGTCCACCAAGGATGAAGTTGTGGAGTCGAGCCTAGCAGTCCACCAAGGGAGGAGATGTGGAGCCGAGCCCAACAAACCACCAAGGGGAGAAGTTGCGGAGTCGAGCCTAGCAGTCCACCAAGGAAGAAGTTGTGGAGCCAAGTCCAGCAGTCCAACAAGTGAGAAGTTGTGGAGCCGAGCCCAGCAGTCCGCCAAGGGAAGAAGCTGCGGAGTCGAACCTAGCAGTCCACCAAGGGAGGAGATGTGGAGCCGAGCCCAGCTGTCCACAAAGGGAAGAAGCTGCGGAGTCGAGCCCAGCAGTCCACCTAGGGTCGAAGCTGCGGAGTCTAGCCTAGCGGTCCACCAAGGGAGAAGATGTGGAGTCGAGCCCAGCAGTCAACGAAGGGAAGAAGCTGCGGAGTCGAGCCTAGCAGTCCACCAAGGGAAGAAGCTGTGGATCTGAGTCCAGCAGTCTACTAAGGGAAGAAGCTGTGGAGCCGAGTCCAGAAGTCCACCAAAGGGATAAGCTGTGAAGTCGAACCAAGCAGTACACCAAGGGAGAAGTTGTGGAGCCGAGTCCAGAAGTCCACCAAGGGAAGAAGCTGCGGAGTCGAGCCTAGGAGTCCACCAAGGGAGAGTTGTGGAGCAGAGCCCAGCAGCCAACGAAGGGAAGAGGCTGTGAGTCGAGTCTAGCAGTCCAACAAGCGAGAAGTTGTGAAACCGAGACCAGGAAATCGCCAAGGGGAGAAGCTGCGGAGTCGAGCCTAGCAGTTCACCAAGGGAGATGGTGTGGAGCCGAGCTCAGCAGTCCACCAAGGGAAGAAGCTTCGGAGTCGAGCCTAGCAGTCCACCAAGGGAGAAGGTGTGGAGCCGAGCTCAGCAGTCCACCAATGGAAGAAGCTGCGGAGTCGAGCCTAGCAGTCCACACAGGAAAGAAGCTGCGGAGATGAGCCTAGAAGTCCAGCAAGGAAGAAGTTGTGGAACCGAACCCAGCAGTCTGAGGAGAGAGACTAGTCGTATCCCCTTTCCTACCCCTTACCCTACCTTTGGGTGTGACCTAACCCCTTAGACACACTAGGACACCCAGGAAGGTAGCAAAGTCACACACACACACAAAGGACTGAATACAACACGAGCCGCAAGGGCGAGAATACTGGCTGTGATATAGACGCCAGAGTCTCGCTAGTCTGCAAGATGCAGTACAGGGTGTACTACATGAAAGAGAGGTTGACATTTGGGTGCCTTCAGAAAGTGTCACTACACCCCTCGCCGTGTTTACAGTTTATTTAACCCTCTCAAAATTATTTGTTTCGTCTGATATGAGAACAAACTGCTCTGTTACTAGGAATCCTTGCAAAATCGTTGTCCCTCTTAGTGTCTTTTAAGTTTACATAATAGACAAAAGTATGTTGGAAAAAGATCTAGTGAGCATTGCGGATGAACTAAGCACCAAACCCCCAAATCCTTCATAACAGCCAGTGTCTTCCTAGTCTTGTGTGACGGAGCATTTTTCTGCAAAAGGAGAATACTACTTCTTCTTAGCCATGGTTCTTTAAGTGACTTAAATAGAAACAGTGTTATGATCCTAGAAATTGGCACACACACTCTATGCAGTGAAAGTGACGAAATTGATTTAAAATTTAAATTTAAAATTTAAACCCTAATTTTGGGACGAAGATGGAGCTAAGAACCTTACAGACCCTTCGTGAAAGCTGCCTAAAATGAGATAACTAAAAAATTAACAGTTTCTCAACCCACCAGGTACACAATGTATGGTCCGACGGTCTCAATGATGGTGGACACGACCGTCCCAAACGCCATTCCCGTCTGTCTGAGGCACGTCGGGTACACTTCCATCCCGTGCAAGTAGATCCCGTAGAAGGTCAGGGAATTCGCGAATCTGATGAACACAGCCAGTCCGATGACAGCGGTGTCCAGTGCTGGGTCTGTAAAAAAAATTACAAGAAGTGAAAAAAAAATGATTAATTTCACAGAATGGATCAATCCATATGAAGTGGTACAAAATGGTTGCTTGACCATTTTTAAAAAAGTTTATTATTTGTCTGGTGTAAACCTCATATGTTGACAGTTCAGAACCACTGTTATTTTATTTTTACTATCACCGATTTAAAGATGGCGGCATTTTTTTTATCATGGCGCGCGTCATTTTCTCCATTCGTAAGCATCAGCGACAAGTTTCTTATCTCAGCTCTGGTAAGTCCTACGACAATGAGACAAAATCTGTGATGTTAAGCACATTATAGGCTACATTTATATTTGTGTGTAATTTTCTAATTTTATTCCTTCATAATGAATTTTAAGGTCAAAATTGTTTATTTTAATCACACAAAATGGCATTTTTGGACATTTGTTTTAGTGCGAAGCTCAGTTTGTTTGACACTTGAATTTTTTTGTGCAAGTACCTGTGTACCAATAGTGTGCGTCAAAATTATTTCAAGCTTGAGACTTTCATCCTTTTTTTCTACAGGGTCATAAACATGTACTTCTTGTTAAAAATATCCAAGTTCAGGGTTAACTCGTATCTCTGGGGGGCAGTTGTTTAAAAATCTGAAATTTGTACACAATACATTACTTTATGATGAGTAACTTCAGCAAAAATTTTGAGTTTGAGATTCAATTGGTTTAAGAGATACAACAAAACTCGTGAAAAATTCAATATTTTGCAATAAATATGGTATGCCTAATTTAATTTCCTTTCTTATTAACATTTTGTGTTAAAATTCTGCAAACTGTAATTTGGAATGTCAATCAACAACATTACAATCATGAAATGGCTCTGCAATAAAGTATATATACGAGGGCGTGCTGAAAGGAAAGCTTCCTATGTATTATTATTATTTTTTTTGTTACCTTGTAAACGCATTTTCGATTTTGAGTACAAGATTTTCCTGCTTCTCCATTGAAGATTTCAAACTTCTATCGCAAGGGGGTGCTGAACTATAGCGAGGAAAATGGCAGGATGTAACCATGCAATGTCGGTGGAGCGCCTGCAGTAGCGTGCCATGATCGAGTTTCTAAACGCAGAAAATATGCTACAAATTGACATTCATCTGAGACTGAGAGCATTTTATGGAGATGAATGCGTAGACATCAGTACTGTGCGATCTTGGGTTTTTTATGCTCGTAAAGAAAACCCCAGATGAAGGACTCTCAGCGTATGTGAGAGAATGGAGTGGAAGGCCGTGTACCTGCAACTGATGGAGGTCATCGGAATCGTGTTCAGCTGGGGTTTTCTTTACGAGCCTGAAAAACCGAAGATCACACAGTACATACAATTTAATATGTTGTATACACGTCTATTATATTATAATTTAAAGATATCGTAGAAATATAATACTATTTTGCTGGCTTTAATTTATTTTATATGTGCTTTAAAAAGCCTCGTTGGTTCAGTCGGTAAATAATCTGACTGTCACGCAGAAGACGAGGATTCTGTTCCCAGGGTGGTTGGTCTCGAGGAGATTTTCTCAGCAACGTTCTTGCATGAAAACTGCTCTGAGGTTCACCAGGGGTCTAAAAAAATTGTGTTTTGGGGGCCGGAACGTGATGCTAACACCACCTTCATAAATGGCCGGGATTGTGAATCATAATCCCTATATTCATTCACGGCATGTTACAACGCGCAGAAGGTACTTTTGCTTTTAAAACTTAGTGCATATTTAGTCGCAAACCGTGGCCGTTCGGTCTAAGACGTCATGCTTTGGGCTCTGGTTACGGAACGCGCAGGTTCGAGTCTCTTAGGGGAATTATAACACCATTAAGCCTTGTTTCCATGATTATGAAAAAATATAAATATGCTGACCAAGGCAGTAATTTATTTTATTAAAAACATAAACTAAACGTAACGTTTCAACCTTCTAGCAAGGTCTTCATCAGACTCTGTATCAAGTACAAAAGTAACAAGATACACAAAAAGGGCATTATATATACACAAACTTTACTCCCTCCAGACTATTAGAAAGTTGTTAGGAACTTTCTAGCAGGTGGTTTTCACTTTCCAACTGAACTTTCACCTAAAAGGCTAAACATAATTACTTTCATATAGACTGTGAAGAGATATTCATATAGAATATCTCACGCTCTTTTTCCTTCATTTTTCTCCCTTCTCCTCTCCTCTTTCTCTCTTGTCCTTTCCACTCTTTCTAACACTTTCTTCCATTCTTTGTTTAACTTCAGTCCCCCATTCCAGTTCATTGTGTCTTCTTCACCTTTCTTCTCTATTTCCTTGGCTTCCTTCAATTTTCTCACTAGCATTCTCTTCTCCCTTCCTATCTGCTTAGCCTCATCCCACTCTATGTCATGTCCTGTTTCTCTCGTGTGTTTAAATATCCGTGTACCTGAAATTATACACGAAATTATAGGAGAATGGGATAGTGAAAGGGTAGTGAAGGCGCTGGAAACCATTTCGAATAACGGTTACAGTATAATGGGAGATAAAATAATGTTAATGAGTGAAGGACTGAATATAGGGTCTAGCCTAAGCCCAGCATTGGCTGAATTGGTTATGAATGAATGGGAAAAGAAAGTGATAGAAAAAGGAGGTGACAAAATAATTCTGTTTTGCAGATATGTGGACGATTGTTTTGGCATATAGAAGGAAACAAAGAGGCAGCTCGACATTTTTGCCAAAGAAATACAAGATGAAGAAAGAGGGATTTTATTGGAACTTGAAAAAGAAGAAGAAGGCAAGTTAAGCTACCTTGATATATTGATGAAAAGGAAGAGAGGAGAAGAAATTGAAACCGCTTGGCATCATAAGAAGTGTGCAGCAGGGGTTTTCTGCCACAAAAGAAGTGATGTAAGTGAGGTGACAAAAAGAAATTTCATAAAGAATATGGAGGACAGAATAACGAAAATATGCACGAAGGAATGTGAAAAAGAAGGCAAAATAAATAGCCTATGGAAACAGCTGGAAAAGAATGGCTATGAGAAGCAGGACAGACTAGACATAAACAGAAGAAGGAAGAAAAGAGGAAGGGGAGAATTGGAAGAGAAAGAAAAGATGAAGAGAAAGAAAAAGAGAGAAGGTTTGGAATAAGGAGTATGGGGAAGACCACGGAAAAGATATGCAAAGTGCTTAGAAAAGCGGGCATTAAAACTTACAGGAAGGGAGGAAGAAGCATCTTAGGAATAGCGAAGAATGCAAACAAGAAAAAGGAAAACAGAGAAGAGGAAGAGGAAGGGATTATCTACGAAGTAAAATGTAAAGAATGTCAGAGTGTGTACATAGGAGAAACAAAAAAGAGACTGAAAGATAGGTTGAAACAACATAGGGATGATGTACGACTTAAGAGAGAGAGAAATGCGATATTTAAACACACGAGAGAAACAGGACATGACATAGAGTGGGATGAGGCTAATCAGATAGGAAGGGAGAAGAGAATGCTAGTGAGAAAATTGAAGGAAGCCAAGGAAATAGAGAAGAAAGGTGAAGAAGACACAATGAACTGGAATGGGGGACTGAAGTTAAACAAAGAATGGAAGAAAGTGTTAGAAAGAGTGGAAAGGACAAGAGATTTGATTTGATTTTGAATTTAAAATTTTGGGAGCGTCAGCACTTAGGCTATTTTGCTCCCGTCACATTATACGGGGGCCAGCCCCTTACCATTACAAATAGCAACTCTAACGTTGCATAACTAAAAAAAAATTAAAATGTTCTGACTTCTGTTAAAAGCTGAGGCTGTAAAGGGGCACTCAGCACACATAAGGACAAAAGAACAGGACAATACAAACAAAATTATACTGGCCATGGGGCCAGTCGCCAGAGCCTCGTTAGTCTTCAGTCCAGGGTGTACTAACGTGGAAGTGAGGTTGACATTTGGGTGTACTACGTGGAAGGTCACCCCTTACACCCCGAAAGGACAAGAGAGAAAGAGGAGAGGAGAAGGGAGAAAAATGAAGGAAAAAGAGCGTGAGATATTCTATATGAATATCTCTTCACAGTCTATATGAAAGTAATTATGTTTAGCCTTTTAGGTGAAAGTACAGTTGGAAAGTGAAAACCACCTGCTAGAAAGTTCCTAACAACTTTCTAATAGTCTGGAGGGAGTAAAGTTTGTGTATATATAATGCCCTTTTTGTGTATCTTGTTACTTTTGTACTTGATACAGAGTCTGATGAAGACCTTGCTAGAAGGTTGAAACGTTACGTTTAGTTTACAGTATGTTTTTAATAAAATAAATTACTGCCTTGGTCAGCATATTTATATTTTTTCATCCTAGGGGAAGCGTAACAACTTTCCTTCTGAGGTTTCGGACTGTGTATGGGACCTGTGGCCACACACCATTGGGAGGAAATTGTAGAGCTACGAATGACTAGCGTAAACCGGTCATGGAAACTTACAAAAATGACTGACGGGTCGTCGTGCTGACCACACGCCACCTCATAACAGTCGGAAGGTAGGCCTTAGCCCTGTATTAGTACACATTTGAATGCATGCCGCGAGAATACACATTATGAAATTTGTTTGACTCAACTGAAAAATACTGCAGAAACTTTTTCCATGTAGATTTAATAGCCGGCATCCATTGCAGAGTGGTTAGCACATCGCGATACGACACCAAAGGTCCCAGGTTCGAATCCCGGCCTGGGTATGGATGTTTGTGAGTGTCCATTCATCAATTTCATCATCATGACTCATCCCCATCTTCGCAATTAGCCAAAATTGGCAGAAAAGTGAAGTAAAATGAACCAAATTTAAAAAACAACAACTAGATTTAATATTTCATATTTGAGCTGCTTCATTGAATTGGTGTTTTAAGTCCGCTTTTTGCACAGAAAGGCTAATTGGGACTGGACCGAACCACTATGTGCCTACACTGGGTATCGAACCCGGGACCCCTTGACTACAATGCGACGGCGCTACCACTAGGCCATCGGTGAGGCCATATTTGTGTTGCTTCACAAGACTTATTTTCTAATTGCGCACTGTATTATTATTAGTAAAACACATTTTATGTGTGTGTTGGATATGGTGTGAGATTTAATTAGGAAAAGCGATGGATAATGTAATATTTATACAAAGTAAATTAATGTATTATGTTCTTACAACAAATGTAACTATTACAGAATAGGATGCCAGAAATTAGACGTAAGTTGTTTTTTTTAATTCCTCGCAGTAGTAAATATTGTTGCAAATAAAATCTAAAAATTTAGATCCTCAACTCAGGTGGATAAGAGACCAAATTATAATTCTCAGCTTGCATTTACCTCCGATTATTAGAAGTATCATTCGACCGAAAAGCAATCTCTGACTGTTGGCTGATAAATGCGACGTACCTAAAATACAGGAAAACGTAACAGCATAATCGTTCCATTATTTTTGTTTTGTATTTGTATTGCTTTTGTTTTATTTCAAGTATAATTTACCCCTTGGTTAATCGCAAAGATGAAAATGAATGGTGATTAGATGAAATGGATGATTTGGCTAATTGCGAAGATAAAGATGAAAGGTGATGAGATGAAGTAGATGATGGGAAAAGCACAAATATATTTGAACGACACACAAGTCCCACAGATCATTATACTGGCCATCGGTTCAGACGCCAGAGCCTCGTTAGGCCGGAAAATGCAGTCCAGGGTGGGAGGTTGACATGTGGGTGTACCACGTGAAAGGATCATCCCTTACATCTGATATCACTGTAAGAATTTGGAGCTGCTATCAAGACAATTTTACTTACTTGTTGCGATGAACACGACTGCTATGGACGCCAGGACGACCAAGAAGTAGAAGACGCTCTGTGACCATCGTCGCCCGAACTTGTCCGTCACCCACATCCCTATGATGTAGGCCGGGAACTCCGACAGCGACGACAGGAAGAAGTTGAGGAAGGGATTCCCAGAAGTGCTGTTTACATTCAGAACGATTATGCAGTAGCTCACTCCGTTCACGGCCCTTCAAAGGAAAACAGTGGATATCAATCACTTTGACTACGTGACTACAAAGTAATTTAAGATTATTTTGCAAATCACTTTCCTAATCTAAAGGCAAAAGATGATTGCGTTCATTACATGATAATTGAATAATTATTTAACGACGCATTTCTGCCATTTAGCATTTTGTGGTAGGAGTTGTACCAGTATTAAACAGTTGCAACTGTACGCTCACCAGCAATGAAAATGGGACACCAAGATCCTCAAATACTCCCTTCCCTGCAAGGCCTTGTGTGTGTTGCCTAACTCTAAGGAGATAAGCAAGGGAGTTAGTACTTCAGCATATAGGTGTGTACTTTTTTTGACGGTGGCTGTACATTACACTGAGTTTCTAGTTCATACTACACTTCAACAATGAGCAGACTTTTATAGAATTTAATAATTGAGTTTCAAGCCCTTAGTGCGCAACTGAGTTACGTTGCAAGAATTAAAGACATATTTTCCAAACTATTATTTAATTTGAAATAATCCGTTACAAAGTCAGTATATATTTTAAGCACAAGACATTCCTTGAAGTCAATCTTTCTATTAAACGAAAACGAATCAACAACTTTAAAACACTGACATTTATACTCAGCAAAATTGAAAATGTGGTAATGAAAACCTTGATGCGCAATATTTATTCTATGAATGTCCAATTTTCGAATCATACTCTATAAAGGAATGCATCGATTTAAAATTCCATTCCCTATATCACTCTCTTTCCTTTCATCAGAATTATCTTCTCCACTTATTTCACTTTTATGCGGATATGCACGATAGTGCAAGGATAAATGTCATTTATTTATATAATTCATTTGTGTTTGTGTTACTGGTGAACTTGTAGAAGATATTTGTTTTTGTAAATTTGTTTGTAAAGATTTACCATGAGTTGGCAACTGTGACCAGGCAATAGTCTATTTGTTTTTTCCTTCTGCAGGATACTGTGACATATGTACATACATTTATATATCGGGCAAGTAATGCCAAATCTGCTGATCTTCATGCATGCATAGCTTGTTACTACTATTTTGTCCTACTGTTTGAAATGTTCGTTACTTTCTTAATAAATAATTCAACAGAACTTATGTGACAATCTACTGAACCCATAAGTATTACAATAACAAAAACGCTGGCCAAAGACAACAGAGTATTGTTGATAGAGTCATATAAAAGAAGATGAAGAATGCAGCGCTCTTAAACTTGGCAAGGCCCTGTTAATTGACAAACACACGTACAATGGAAAACAAATAAATACTTCTTATTGCTGAGTGTGGAAGACAGTCACATCGACAAATGAGAATCTATCCTCGACATTGCGGTTCATCCAGAAAGTGAAGAAGTAACACCACTTACCACACGAAGGTCACGATGGCTGTCCGTAAGGCCAACCTCTTGGTCTTGAAGAGGCTGGCTATTCCGTAGGTCTTCTCCTGAGCCTGGGACAGTTTCTCCAGCGTCTGTTTGTAGTTAGGCGGGAGCTTCGTGTTGTTGGTGTCTGCTATCACTTCCAGCACCTTCGCGGCTTCCTCCACTCTACCCTGCGAGGCCAGCCAATGGGGAGATTCTGGGACAAGCCTGGAAAGATTGGTTAAGGATTGATCTTTTAAAGAAGAAACTCGAAAATGAATGAATGATTTGATTTATTTTACTTCGCGATACCACTTTTGGCTAATTGCGAAGAGGAGGATGAATGACAATAAGACAAGACATACATGCATATATGCACAGTACACAAGTCACATAGAGGGTACAGACTCCAAAGAGTCTCGTTACGGGATAGAGAAATAGAGCGAGAGATTGAGCTAGAGAAATATATATACAGGGTGTCATTTTAATGGCGCCCACGGGCCACACTTTTCCCAGTAACATTTTTCTCGTTGGTGCGTCGATTCGACGCTACAGCCGTTCAAAAAATACCGTTTTGCCGCCTGGATGCTGGCAACCCAAGACAACATTTGATCGTACCTGTGACGTCATATCCTGCGGCGAAAACAACGCACGGCAGGGCTGCAAGGAACACACAAATTTTGTGAAAAATGACAAACTTACCAACCACATTATTAGCTGTAAAACGAAGCGAGAAACGCGCCCAGGAAACCGCACATCATAGCCTACCAGCCAGAAGATCAGCAGTCATCTCAGGGGAAGGGGGAAGTGAACCAACGATATGAGAAATGGTAAAGAAACGTATTCAAAATGAAATGTCAATGTCGGATTTTGTCTCAGCCTATATCTAAAATATCAACAACAATAAATTTTATTGGACTTACAGCTTACACGTGGCTGTTTACGCCCAACTACATGTCAAATATTTGCAAATCTCGTTGCAAGGTTGATATCTACAGGTTTGTGTCCAGATGCCTTGTGGTACTTTTGTGCTGATAACGGAAGTATCCGAGGTTCACGTTGTTACATTACGGCTACAACCACAGTAACAATCTAATGATGAATCAGTACCGAATATACTGCCCTGTTCACATTTGCAAACTATTACATGTGTATCATAGATAAACACATAGTCGTCTTAGAGCTTGTATTACTACTACTACTATACCTGTATTTTCAATCATTTTTGCCACTTGCCTCATAATGCTCTGAATATACATTATATTTTCTGTTGCTTACTTTTGGAATTTTGACTTCTTTCATTTCTATTTTGTCATCTGTTCAGTGTGTCACAGACAACTAGTATCAGAAGGACGAAGTGGATAGACTAAATTGTAGATGCCAACTTGGTAACTAGATTTGCAAATATTTGACATGTAAGCTGAGACAAAATTCGATATGACCACTTCCACTTGAATTCTATTTTCCGTCTACCATTTTTCGTATCGTTTGTTTACTTCCTGTTAGGTTACAGAACGTGTTTTCTCGTTTTGTGTTAGGGTACATAATGTGGCTGATTGTAGCTATGCCATATATGTATGTGTGTTCCTGGCAACCCTGGAACGCATCGCTTCACGACGGGATATGAAGTCACACATGCAATCAAATGTTGTGTGTGGTTGCCAGCATACAGGCGGCGAGACGGGCTTTTTTGAACGACTGTAGCGCCGAAACGACGCACCAACGAGAAAAATGTTACTGAGAAAAGTTGTTTATTTTGTTGTCCTCTATACGTTTCCGTGGTCCATGGGCGCCATTAAAATGACACTCGGTGTGTGTGTGTGTGTGTATATATATATATATATATATATATATATATATATATATATATATATATATATATATATATATATATATTCACACAGGGTGATTGGTAATTCGAGAGCTTTGGAGAGCTTATGGAACGAGGAAGTTTTTTCCGTAATTTTTACGCTTAGTGTGTTACCAATTTTTTGAGTAATCCTCTTCGATTTAAACGATAACTTCCAAATTTCTTCATGACGTGTGCTCCAATGACTGTTTCTTTCTGTGGGTATGGGAATTTGGGCATGAATTTTTCCCAGTAGTCACTCATTCGTTAGCTGTTAGCAACATGTCGATTAAGTGCCCAGGGTGTAGTAGTTTTTTCACAATTAGTAGTTTTTTGGTCGCGAGTCGGAATATGTCACGAAAATCTACAAACTGCAATAACTTGAAACCCATTGATTTATGACCCCCGGTGCATAGGGTCAAATTTGTTGCAAATGTGCTCTAGTATTACCCCTTTCCAGGAATAGGTCGAATTACCAATCACCATGTATGTGTATATATATATATATATATATATATATATATATATATATATATATATATATAGAGAGAGAGAGAGAGAGAGAGAGAGAGAGAGAGAGAGAGAGAGAGCAAGAGAGCTAGAGAAAGAGAGAGAGAGAGAGAGAGAGAAGTAGAGAGGGGAGGGACGTAGAGCGAAAGAGATAGACTCTTCTCTCCCTCTCTCTCTTGAAGGAAAAGAAGAAAAAAGAATGAAGATATGGAATGAAAAAGAAAAAGAGAGCAAGAAAGATTACGAAGATATATATCACGTGGTTACACGGGTGTACAACGTTGAAGTGAGCTTGACGGCTTCTGCGGAGGTCACCCTTTATACCAAAGCCTGGTTTAAATAAAACAATCAAGAAAGATTTTCTAAAATAAAGTCATGCTTTTCATCCACCTTGCTTACTTGTAAAGGAGAAAGAATAGGACGCAGGGTAGCGTGGTGACAACGTGGAAGATGACCCAGTTCCTCGATAGCCACGCCACGAGGGGGAGGGTGCAGAGCCCCACCGTCCACCCCACGCACTGCAGCATGCAGAAGAGGGCCCTCCGCTCGCTGTCGGTGATTTCCATCCCTGCGAGGAGAAGAACGGTCATCTGATGGGAAAGAAGAAGAAAGATGCAGCAACATTGAAATCAGATATCGCCAAATTCATCAAAGTTCATTACTGATCCGCATTATTAAACTCGTTGGATTCGTTTCTGCTCTTGATTTGATTTATTTTACTTCGCTTTTCAGCCAGTTTTTGTTAATCGCGAAGATGAGGATGAGGGATGATACAATGACATTGATGAAGGGACACTCAGAAACATACAGAGATGTCAGAACAGAATTATTCTGGCTTTGAATCCGGACGCATGAACCTTGTTGGTCTGCAAAATTCAGTCCAGGGTGTACTATGTGGAAGTGAGTGTCTCTAGAAAGGATCACTGATGTGATAGGTAACTACAAAATTTACTTAGTATGTTACAAGTTGATTTGACTTTCAAGCAGAGAGATTCTTTCCATAACGTAAATAATTAATGCAATTATTAATACATCATTAATCAATAAATAAATTCGTTTAATAGCAATGACCCTAGCTTCCATACTAAGAAAAACAATTATCCATGAGGAAAAAGGTTTCCATTCGATATCGGATTTCATCTAAGTCACATACCCGATTCACGTTCTCCATACGTTTCCTCCTAATTGAAGCAATCTTCCTCAGTGTCATGTAGAAATCGTATTATTACTTCCAATAACGAACATTATTTTAGAATATTTAATAATATGGTGATGTTAAGTAAGATTTTCCTTCTATTAATTCTGCTACTAGGATTATATCAGGAGCAGTGGCGATGATTATGGGGGGGGGGCGTGGTAAGGCAGTTGACCCCCACACCTTTTTGTCACTTTTGCCCCCGCACAATGGTCTTATAATGCGAAGCCTTGTCTGCTACCCCCCCCCCCCAAGTTTCGGCATCCAATTGACGATACTAATCAGGAGCATTCATACATATGTGTCTGTGTGTGTGTGTGTGTGTGTGTGTCTGTAAGTCATATATGTGACTTAGTAGTATGCCTTAAGTTACATATATATTTTAATAATATTCATTGGATTATATATTTACCACACACACACGCGAACACACACACAAACACACATCAATTTCTGTGCCATATTAAGTTTTTATTAATACGTAAATGTATTGCATTTATGTTTAACCTAGTCTTTATCCCAGAAAGTAAAACTAAAGAAAAAGGTAACCAATTGTAATCTATATACAAAGTTTTTCATAAAAGAAATGTATTTCCCTTTTTAATTTGTGAAGTTCTGGGGGGCCATTGTCCTCCCATGCATTCCTGGTGGCCTTCCGCTTACCTATCGCAATGGGCGTTTGGTACACCGCCAGCGAGGCAGCGTTCCCTAGCGCAGACGCTGTGGCAAAGAGCGGGAAGTAGTCTGCCGTCACAGCGGTCATCAGTCTCCCAAGGACCAGGGTTCCGAGAGAGATGAACAGAATTGGTCTCCGGCCGACTCTGAAATATACAAGAATAAATTAGTATCGCACTCTGTGTTGGCAATTATTAATGCTTAGAACAAGAACACTAATTTTAAGGATGTTTTTTCATTATTTTTATCAACTGCATCTTCAGGCAGAGGGGTATACAGCTTAATAATATAAATGAAGCTGGAGATGAGCGAGCTATGAAGGATTACAAGTATTATAATTATGGTATTTGTATTTTTGCTATTCCTACCACTTTTGGTCGAATGGTGATAAGATGAAATTGTTGAAAGGACAATCAAAAACACACATGGAGACTAGCACACAACATTCAGTCCCACGGAGGATTACAGAGGTTGCCAGCGAGCTCAGACGCCAGAGCCCCGCTAGTCTGCAGGAGTGTACTAAGTGCAAGTGTTTTAGACAATTGGACTGTCTTTAAAACAACGACCATCCCTCACATCCTAGAAAAGGAAAAGAGAATAGTAAAAATAAGATAAACGGAAAACAGGAGAGAAGGAAAATGGAAAAGAAGGAAGGAAAGAAATGGAAAAGAGAAATGATGGAAAAGAAAAGAAGGAAAGGAGAAAAGTATAAATAGAAGAAACGCAAAAGAGGAAAGTAGAAAAATAGAAACGGAAAAGAGAAATGAAGGAAAAGAAAAGAAAAAGAGAAACGTAAAAAATAGATGAAACGGAAAAGAGGAGAGAAGGAAGGGATGAAATGGAAAAGTGAAATGAAGGAAAAGAAAAGAAGGAAAAGAGAAAATAAAGAAGAGAAGAAACGGAATTGAGAAAAGAAAAAGATGATAAAATTAAAAAGGAAAAGGAAAGTAAACGAAAAAGAAAGGAGAACAGAAAATATAAAAGAGAGTAGGGGAAAAGAGAAAAGAAGAAAAGATTTAACTTTTATTTAGGGTTGCGTGCAGTGATAGCCATTTCTTCTTGGATGTCAGTTTTCTCTGAATGTTAGAGAGACAATGGCTCTACATTAGCATTCAGTGTTAATTGGAGGTTACCCATTGTCTTATTATTAGGGCTAGGATTTTGATGACATTAAAATTGCCAAAAAATGACCTTTAAAAAATGCATTTATGACCTAATAAATTCAAGGAAATGCCCTATAAACTTAGAAAAATGACCTAAAAATTCTGAAAGATTTGTAGAACAAATTTATAAACTACCAAGAGAAATTGAAATTACAAATTAACGTTACAGTATCTATCACATGTTCATTGCGTATGGTAGTACAAGTAAGAAAGTTCACTTTTTGTCATCTTTTACACTTTAAATACTGAGTTGCAGTACACAATGAAAATCATATGAAAATTTTCAAAAATGAATGATTGTCGGTTGTCGGACAAGATAGCCTTGTACATGGAAAAACTTCTCTCGACTACCAATGAACTTGACTTGAAATGAACAATATCACTTGCTGTTGAGTCACTTTCAATTCCATGGAGTGCAAATTGTTTCCCGATACAGAGCACAAAACCTTCTACCCCTTGTTTTTTTTAACAATAATCCGTTCGGCGACAATGTATTTACTGATAGAGGGGGAAATCACATTATTTGAGCTGAATTGTTACACAACAGCTTGTATCAATAATACTGCACATGTTCGAGACGAGAGTCGGGAACCTCTATCCTTCAAAGGGTTACATTTGCATGTAAAATGCCCCTTCTTTCACCAAAATGTAGAAAAATGCATAAGATAGCTTTTAAAATGCCGAAAAATGACTTGAACGGTTTAAAAAGTTTAAAAAATGACATTTACTCCAAAATGGGTCAAAAATGAAACAAAATGCCCTAACAAAGGCATTCCAATTTATTCACTTACGTGTAAAACACATTCCTATCTACTTATGCAATGTTTCTGCCTTACCAAAGAAAAGATGCATTTGCATCAAAATTCTAGCCCTACTTATTATGCTTAGTCTAACGCTACGTTTCGAAAGAACTACTCCTTTCTCGTCTTCAAGGGAGTTAGAGCACTGGATTTGGAAGATTGATTGATTGAATTAGGTTATTTTACTCGCTTTTCTAACACTTTTGGCTAATCGCGACGATGGGGATAAATGGTGACATGAAGAATGTCTGAAGGGACAATCACAAACATACATGGACGACGCAACAACATTCCCTACAGAGGATTATCCTGGATGCAAATCCAGACGCCAGAGCCTCGTTAGTCTGTAAAATGCAATGCAGGGTGTACTACGTAGAAGGGAGATTGGCATTTGTGTGTCTTGTGAAAGGGCAGCACAGAGGATTATTCTGGCGCTCAATCGTTGCCTCGTTAGCATGGACATTCAACTTACGCATCTGCAAGGTGGCCAAAGATAGCTGTTCCAATGATTCCACCCACTCGTCCCCACGTGTACGTGTACGTGACGTACAAGTCGTTGTCGCACACCCAGTCTTCATCCGTAGGAGCTGTTCTGCTGTACCAGGTGGTGTCGTAGTCCCAGCCGTGCATGCAACCTGGAAAATTGCATTTGTATAATGTATAGCCTCTTGTGTATATATTACAAAACTCAAATGAAAACCTTAAAAACCAAATGAAAATTTCATTCATTGAATTGTTGTTTTAAGTCCACTTTATGTACAGAAAGGCTAATCGAAACTGGACATACAGTTTAAATGGGATCCGAACTACCATGTGCCTCCACTGGGTATTCCCATAAAAATTGTAGGACAGACTGTACACAGCTCAAATTTGCATGAGGCACCAACTGTTATTTACAAAACGACCCTAAGGCTGCAACACTAATGAAGTGAGCGCTTCAAAACGCCATTTTTGTTATTTTAAAGATGGCGCCTCCTATACATACTTGCACCACTGATGAGGAGTGGTTTCTTGCCTTCTGTCAGCCTAACGCGTACAGAAATGTCTCGGCAAATGAAAATTAAATCTATATCTGTGAATGCTTAGCACAGCAGGAAGTTTACTAATGGAGGAGAAACTTCGACAATGGCCTCAGTTCGCAGTCAGATTGGTGGTAAGGCCTTCGCAGTGGCCTGCACGTGGACCCAAAAGACTTATTCTTCTTGAGATATACAGGCACTGACTCAAAGTTAAACATATGTGTAGATCAGAAATAGGTGTCTGCTAAAATGCAGCAAACTTGTGTAACCTTACATATAGAAATCTCCTAGATAAGAAACAAAAACAAATTATCGTTTAAGTTTGACTCTCCCTTGTATAATGTCATTAGAAGATGAATTATTACTACCAACTAAAATCCAGACATATTATAGAGGGTTATCCATTTTGGTATGGATAATATACATAAAACATTAATAGAAACGTATATGTGACAGTAGGAAAATTTTCGTGTTGGTGTTTTCATGCGTGAAACATAGTAGTTTTGCTGTAGTGTGTTGGCAACAATGAAGTTTGAACTGATTCGTTATTGTTAAAATGGCGTTTACGAACCAGCAACGGGCTAAATGTGTCCTTTGGTATGATAAGTGTGGGAGATTTAACCCCTCCAGACTTCTTCGTCTGGGGTTTCGTTAAAGACACTGTCTAGTCACAGAAACCCACAAATATTGATGATTTGAAACTCTAAATCACACAGGCTTTCGACAGAATCGCCCCAGAGATGTTACACCAGACGTGGAACGAATTGAATCACCGTTATGAGTTGTGCAGAGTTCGCAATGGAGGCCATGTAGAAAACTGAACTGTACCAAACTGTTAGTAGTGTATAAAAGTAAAAACTCCCACCTTTCAGTCTTTTGTATACAATATTTCAGGTAATTACATTTGACCAAAAAAGATCACATCCATTTTATTTTATCCATACCCAAACGGATCACCCGGTATATTGTGAGCACATTGTGTTATTGACTGTGTTATCAATCATGATAAGTTATAGCGGACTATTTCCCTAGTGCTATTTGCAACTGGTACATAATACGGGAATTTCCACACTGTGTATAACTTCAAGATACAGAACAAGACACAACCCGCATACACCAATATAGAGGGTGAGTCATTAATATGGCTACACGTTTGAAGCAAATGTAGTGAGCTACTGTACAATATAGAGGGAAATGGTGAATGGTATATTCAACTTGAAACTTCATTTTTTCATTTCAGATTAAGAGTCGCGCGCTCGAGTTTACGTCATTAACCAAAATGGCGCTGAACATGCAGCAGCAAATTGCAATGTGGGCAATTCTATACCAGAATGATCGTGAGGACCGTGTGCACAGCAGTCAACTGAAACTCAACATTTTGATGTAAGTAGTTTTCTCCATTTTCCCACAGTAGGCGGAAACAATGTTACGTTAAAATCACGTCTCTCCAGTCTCTGCTTCGTGCTTATTAAAAATAATACAAAATTCCTAAACTATTGTTTTCCTTAGCTGTACTAACAGTTACTCAGTACAAATAATGGTAAACAATCAGAAAACAGTGCGTTTAGAAGGAGCAGAGACAGCAATAATGCAGTTTTGAAGATGCACAGAAACTTTAGTTCAGCATACTTACTGACGATTTCCTTCGAACTGTGGTTGCCGAATTCGGTTTCGTTGAAGGAGGTTGAATTCACGTCGTACATTTTGCATTTGCTTGTACTGAACTGCCCCCTGTTGTCCTTTTCCCTGAAAAGACAAGAAGCAGTGTTTTCCAATCTTGGATGAACAAGTTGCGTGGGTATAATAAAAGTCCATATTTTTTCAAGTGTGATATATTATACATTTTGACCCATTTCATGAAGTATTTCGTTGTAAATCAGAATCATTACAGGACTTGATTTTTCTAGATGTTAAAAACAACCTATCCTTCATTGGTTGATTTTTATATTATGAGCATTTCAACACACAAGTATATTTTTGCCCGTTACACAAGCCCCTTAACTTAAACAAAATTGAGGCCAGGCCATGTGCACTCCTGTTCACATAAAGAGAACTGTTGAGCTGTTGAAAAATATGTCACTTCATCTGAACAGGAGTGCACCAAGAAAATATAATAAGTCTGTTAAAAAAACTTCTCAATCCAACTTTTAAAACTATTTATTCATTCGTTAGTTGTAAAGAACTAAAACAATGCTATCTCTGAGGAATAAATCATCCTTAACTAAAAGCTGAGGCTGTGAAGTGGCACTCACACTCTCAGAAGATTATCCTTTCCGTAGGTCAAGGCGCCAGAGTCTCATTGGTCTGCAGGAAGCAATCACCGGGGTGTCCTACGGGGAAGTGAGGTTTCCCTGCCAGAAGGTCACCCCTACACACATACACATAGAATGGCATGTGTGTCTGTCATATTTACAGCTAGACATTTACAAGGGTTCGCTTTAGGTCCAATTTGTGGCCAGATAAACTAATCGGAACTCGACCTTCAGAGTGGAATCCGAACAGCAGTGCATCAGTAGGTTCTTGCAAAGTAGAAGTAGTTGTACACCCAACGGTGAAAGAAGCAGTAGGCGAATTGTCCACCACCATTTTCATTCGGTCTGTATTACACAATGTGATGACAATGAATTCAAATAATAACGTCAATAAGAAGAGAACAATGTCTGCTTTGAACCAACATAGTTTCATTCCTTAAAAGAACACAGGATGGGGAATAAAAAAGTAGTGAAAATAGCGGTGCACAAATTGCCTACCATTATCTTTGTCTTTGACTGTACGTTATTTGTATTATATGCCTTTTCTACTCTTACGGCGGGCGCCCTACATGCTGTCAGGGGAAGTGGGGAGCGGGGAAGCGACCAATCCAGCACGCGCAACAGCCTGTAGAACGAGGTGGGGGCAGCACCTCCTCCCCTCCACGTCGTAACTCTCGGCGCCTCCGGTGTTGTGTGGTTGGTCTGCTGCGTATTCCCCGCCCCCACTTCCCTTGCCAGCATGTAGAGCGGCCGCCGTAAGAGTAGAAACAGATCTATAACAATGATTACAGAAAGGAAGAGATACACTTGAGATTAATTTCCTCGGAAAAAATTATCACAAACATCGAAAATGTGTTTTGAGTTTTTAAGTTCGCTTTATGCACAGACAGGCTAATCGGTACTAGAAATAAAGTTTAAAGTGGGATGAGAACTACTATGTGCCTCCACCGGGTATCGGAGAAGGCAGCGACGACAGATATTGTAAATCATTTGACCTACAATGCTCAACTTGTATTTGAACCAAGAGCAGTTAAAGACGGCAAGTTTGTGCTTCAGGCATAGAATCGAGGCAATGATCAAAGCGAAAGGGGGTGACATTGAATAACAAATTCGGGAAGGTTCCCTTCAGTGACATGTCAAAGCTCGTTTGGTAAGGGTACGTTTTTGACGAATAAACACTTGCTAGGCTATAATGCACTGTTTCTATTGTCCGGATTTGGCAGACACATGCTGTATAAACGGTAAATAACGTTAAAACTGTAATTAGAATAGTTGTACATGTTTGCACAAGAGATTCCCCGCCTGCTCTTCAAGATATGCAATGTGATTACTTCAAATGACAGATATTACCTCACGGGGTGGTGGGATAACCGCGAAAGGACACAACCCCGAAACGTAACACAGGATTAAATGAGAAATGAAGAACAGAATAAACGCGAAGGAATAAGGAAGGAAATGCAGCGAAACGAATTAATCGCGAAACCAAAATTGCCCACCGAAATAAGCACGAAAATAATTAGAGCAAAATGGATAAAGCGCGATAGGAATTAGAGCGAAATGGATAAAGCGCCAAGAAATTAGAGCGAAACAGATAAAGCGCGAAAGGAATTAGAGCGAAACGGATAAAGCGTGAAATGAATTAGAGCGAAACGGATAAAGCACGAAAGGAATTAGAGCGAAACGGTTAAAAAGCGAAAGGAATTAGAGCGAAATGGATAAAGCGCGAAGGAATTTGAGCAAAACGGATAAAGCGCGATTGGAATTAGAGCGAAACGAATAAAACGCGAAAGGAATTATAGCGAAACGGATAAAGCGCGAAAGAAATTAGAGCGAAACGAATAAAGTGCAATTGGAATTAGAATTTTAATTTGATTTTAAAATTGCGGGAGCGTCAATATTTAGGCTGGCCCCGTCACAATATACGGGGGCCAGCCCCTTATCATTACAAAGAACAACTCTAACGTCGCATAATTAAAAAATCTTAAAATATTCTAACTTCTGTTAAAAGCTGAGGCTGTATACGGGCACTCAGCACACATGAGGACAACAGGACAATACAAACAAAATTATACTGGCCATGGGGCCAGTCGCCAGAGCCTCGTTAGTCTTCAGTCCAGGGTGTACTAACGTGGAAGTGAGGTTGACGTTTGGGTGTACTACGTGGTAGGTCACCCCTTACACCCCGAATGGAATTAGAGCCAAACGGATCAAGCGCGAAAGGAATTAAAGCGAAACGAATATAGCGCGATAGGAATTTGAGCGAAACGAATGAAACGCGAATGGAATTAGAGTCAAACAGATAAAGCGCGAAATGAATTAGAGCGAAACGGATAAATCGCGAAGGAATTTGAGCGAAACGGATAAAGTGCGATTGGAATTAGAGCGAAACGGATAAAGCGCGAAAGGAATTAGAGCGTAACGAATAAAGCGCGAAGGAATTTGAGCGAAACGGATAAAGTGCAATTGAAATTAGAGCGAAACGGATAAAGCGCGAAAGGAATTAGAGCCAAACGGATAAAGCGCGAAATGAATTAGAGCGAAACGAATAAAGCGCGAATGGAATTAGAGCGAAACGGATAAAGCGCGAAAGGAATTAGAGCGAAACGAATAAAGCGCGAAGGAATTTGAGCGAAATGGATAAAGTACAATTGGAATTAGAGCGAAACGGATAAAGCGCGAATGGAATTAGAACCAAACGGATAAAGCGCGAAAGGAATTAGAGCGAAACGAATAAAACGCGAATGGAATTAGAGTCAAACGGATAAAGCGCGAAAGGAATTAGAGCGAAACGGATAAAGCGCGAAGGAATTTGAGCGAAACGGATAAAGTGCGATTGGAATTAGAGCGAAACGGATAAAGCGCGAATGGAATTAGAGCGAAACGGATAAAGCGCGAATGGAATTAGAGCGAAACGGATAAAGCGCGAAAGGAATTGGAGCGAAACGGACTACGCGCGAACGGAACATAACCAAAGGAATAAGAGCGAAAAGATTCCGCGTGAAACGGAATAAACACGAGAGGAACAAGCGAGAAACGGATTAACCGCGAAGCTACAACAAAAAGATACGTTCGGATTACATCACTAAGGCATACGTGTATTACAGTTGTCAAGTTGCTTAACCGTACGCTTTTCAGTAAACATTATATACAAAGAGTACCTGGGCAAAGTCAAGTCCTTCCACTGTTGCAGCGTGAAGTTGGTCCCCTCCCTGCCAGGCACGTGGCACCAGTGTTCAGGGAGGTCCATGCTCAGGACGATGTTCATGAAGGGCATGGAGACGAGCGCCACGAAGACGAAGTTGAAGAGGTAGAGGAAGCGCTTCTGGAAGAATCCGTAGTGGCCGATGGACTCCATCAGCTTCTCGTATATGTCTTCGCTGTTGGTAGCCATCTTGGTATCCTGTGAGGAAGAAATGATTGGTGCTATCAGTTGAGTATGGGTGCATCAGCTCTGACTACATTGATGTAAGAGAAAGCCAGGGTTGTAGTCGAAGGTTAACCTTACTCATTACTTATGAGTCATTAGCGTATACCTTCTGGTACAATGCGAATACATTCCACTTTCGTTTCCAAGTGGCCATTTCTCCACTGAGTTTATTACTGTTAAATTCATCTGGTTTAAAGTGATCGACAATACATGGTGATTCAAAAGTCCCTTATCACCCCCAAGAATGTAAGGCAGATAGGCTGGGTACAATTGGTCATGAAAGAAACAGGTTAGGCCTAAGGGGGACCATATTGGTGTGTTTCAAGCGGACATCCGTCATATTGTTGGCCGCCATATTAAATTCAACTCATAATTTTTAAATGGGAAGGGGGTCATGTGACATATCAAATCTGGCTAGAACTTCACGAGAAATTCAATGGTGAAGGTGTTTTCGACGTAGCTTTAACCAGTAAAACGTCATGACTGCATGATTGTAACAAATGTCTCATTTTCCAGGTGTGAGAAAACAGTGCCAGAATGCTCCTAACGCGAGAGGAACGCATCGACATCGTACTGCTGTCTGTGGGAGAGAAATTCACGTGCCATTGCAAATGACTTTAATCTACAACACTCGCAACGAGATCCAGTGTCACATGTGACAGTTTCACAATTACTCCAAAAGTTCCGGGAGACAGGATCAGTCAACAACAGGTGACGATCAGGACGTCCCAGAACTTCCACCGAAGAAATAGCCACGGCTGGAATAACAGCTGTTGTTTTAAGTTCACTTTATGCACAGAAAGGCTAATCGGGACTAGACTTAGAGTTTAAAGTAGGATCCGAATCACTACGTGCCTCCACCGGGTATCGAACCCGGGACCCCTTGATTACAAAGCGACGACGTTACCACTACGCTATCAGGGAGGCAGGCACACAGCAGTCCTGGATTCATTTGCAAAGTCCCCAAACCGTAGCACATGCCGATTATCACAAGAATGTGGTGTTAGTCTACCATACGTCGTTCGAATCTTGCTGCTTGCAATGCCATCACTAGGGAACGGAACTTTATGTGCTAAAAAACTCAGAAATATTTATTTTTTATGTGTCATAAATGTTGAAAATATGTGATAAAAACAGGAAAATATGTGACAAAAATAAAAACATTTGGTAACAAAAACAAACTATAACATGCATTTTAAACACCTGAAATTAGTTTCTAAATAATTACCTCTTAGCGAGTTATTTTTTGGAAGAGTTGCAGTGGATCACCATAGTTCTTTCCAAATTCTCCATTGTAAATCTGTGACGATTATCTCTGAAAAGCATCTTATATTGTGAGAAAGATCGCTCCACGTCACAAGAAACAATTCTTGCATATTTGGAGCACGAAATGTCACTAACACTGAAGTTTTCCTAAGCTTCCTCTTCCTCTACTTCACCTCCTTCCAAAACACATGCAATTTGGCACAATGTTTGAAAACCTTGGTTTTTCCCCAAAAATTCTGTACATTTAGACATTTAGATCCAGTGAGTTCTTTCAGTTTCGTTTCTAGTACTATACAGACTTCACCTACGGAAGCTGCCAAAGTGTTCGCGGACGATTCAAGCTTTCATATGGAATTAGAGAGAATGGACAGGTTTGTTGAGATGTATGACAATTCGACTTTTAAGGAGGGCTCCATCAACAGTTCTTGCAGAATTTCTTTGTCGAGATCATTTACAACAGATACAATTTTTTCAAAGTTCTGGGCATAACATCTGCATCGCGTAGAGTGCCACACACGTAAATTTGCCGTTGCGTAGAAACGTATTTTCGTTTCGTCTCCCTCTCTCTTAGCATCACGTGTTCTACCCTGCTCGAAAACCTTCGCTATTGTTGCCATATTGTCATTCCATTCCTGGACACACTCGCGCAAACTTCATTGAAAACAATTGAACAGCGCTCCAGCTCGCGGTTCCCACCGGTCAGCAGGGACGGCAATGTGGCAATATAGCACGGCGGAGTCGTTGCTTCTTTTATGCAGTGCATGTTCATTGGCTAGCTAGTAACTAGTGTTGCCAACTGTAATAATGAAGCACTATTTCTGTCACGGAAGGGGAAAGCAGGTAAAGTGGCGGTGAGTTTTGTTGGATTGGAAGCACCATATTTTTATTTTATACTAAGTATTTGACCGGTTTGACGTTGTGTGCGTGTATTGCGTGTGTTTATGTAAAAGTGTGTGTTTGCTGATGAACGTTAAATTCCATAATGCCTCCAGTTCTGTCGAAGTTGAAATCAAAAACCTTGCATAGCCAAGCTCGGGAAATTCTAAGCAACGTGCACGAGTTCATGAAGGAGGAAGCCAGTCATGGTGTTAGCATCCCAATAAAGCATTTTGGCAAGAGAGCAGCGAACAGCAGCAACAAATTGTTCATATTTCATAATTTTGGAATTATTCAAAATAAATAAATTATGTGGCTCCAACATCATTTCAACTCTGGCTCCGGCACGTGTTCTTGTAGAAATTGCATAGAGGAGGCTGTCATTTTTGCTCCTTAATGCGATACATATTGTTTTCTGTGTTAAAATTGCCATGCTTTGATGGGTGACCAAGTTCATAGCAGGGCCGGCGGAAGGGGAGGGCGAACCGTCCCATCGCCCAGAGCGGCAAAATTTGAAGAGAAGAAAAAAATAAGCCTATTGAAAACTGTGATCGAGCGAGATATTCTTTTGCGCTGAATAGTATTGAAATAGCATAAGAAGTCTCATTATTTATTTTATATTTTGATGTTTTAGTTAGGAATATATTGATTTTCAATTTTCCGTTGCTGCGTAATGACCGGGGGGGTCGAAATAGAGCGGCATCTGCCGCCACCTCCCAGGGAGGCAAAATGACTAGCGCCGGCCCTGGTTCATAACAAAAGAAAAAGCCGCGCAGCTTATCGTCTAGTGGCAGTATATGTACTTGTTATTGTTGTGGAAGCCGGCATCCTTTGTAAATGTACAACAAAGGCAACCGACTGTCGCCGATCTCAGAGAGGAAATAATAATACTGCTTCAGGAGGAGTGTTATGGTGCAATTGTAGCGGTTTAACACGTTGGCATGTTATTATCTGCCGTTGCAGTTCCATACCAGTGTATACGGGTTTTGGGAGTGAAAAGTTAGAACGCCACCAGTGCATTAATGCAATGAAAAATAATATATATATTTTTTTATTTTGTTTGAAATCACTCAAATAAGGAATCGTATGAAGAAGTCTTCTTTGCAGCATTTTTGGTAATTTTACTTATGTGTTAGTTCATATTTTGCGAATTTTTAGTCCATATGTATGTAGATACATACATAGTCACTTGTTAGTACATATTAATCCTAGTCCTTGTATAATGCATGACGTTTAAAACTCAACGTTAGATAGACCTGAATTCTCTAATTTTATTGTTGTACGTAACAGCTGTGCATCGGCGCACCGCAGCGATTTTTCTATCTGCTCCATTAGCAACACTGCTTCTTTAGTTCTGTCGCGCATTGCACGGCAGAATTATCTGCGCTGGACTCTAACTACAGGTGTAGGGGGAAGGGGAACCTCAGGACATTTTTGTTTAAAAATGTCTATTCTTTTAGGCGACTTCATAAAAACTTTCTTCCCATTTGAAACCAGTTTATCAACATTGGGATAAAGAGCTCTTATCTTTTCACATATTCTATGCAACGCATGAGCCACACATGTAACGTGCACAATTTTGGGGTAGCTAACGGCAAGACCACTGCATGTAAGCTGCAGCATCTGTCAAGAGAAGAACATTGTCAAATTTAATGCCTTCCGGCCACAATAGCTGCATTGCTTCATTAAAAAGCCTTGCTATCGTTACGTGTAGCCAGCCCCAGCTACTTACAGCTATTTTCTCCCAATAGGATCGTAGACGAGGTGCCAGAAGTCTGCCAGCGAGGGTGTTCAAAGACAAAACAAACCTAGTACTCTCGATATGAAAGAGGTGTGGAGAATAAACATTTTTCCTTCGAGGATTTCGAGGTAGATGAAGTAAATAAGCGATTTTATGTATGTAAAATGAAAATTCGCAAAATATGTATTTACATACGGAAAACTGGAAAATATGTGTTTTTATGTAAAATAAAATTTGCTGTGTTGACATATAAGGCTATGATCAGAATTTTGGCAAAAATGAGGGTCTCTATCTTATCGCACAAAAAACATTTATTTACCTAAAGTTCCTTTCCCTAGCCATCACACCTGCTACGTTGCAAAATGTAGGAGAGACGCCTATGTGCACTCAGGAACAAGGACAACATATTGAGCAGGTTTTGTAAGTGTCAGATATAGTCTTAACGTTTACTGATTTAAGATACGTCGAAACAACCTTCATCATTCCGTTCCTCGTGAAATTCTAGCCTGATGTGATATATCACATCACCCCCTTCCCATTTAAAAAAAAAAAATGAGTTGAATTCAATATGGCGGTCACTAATATGGCGGACGTCCGCTTTGAACACACAAATATGGTTTTCTTTAGGCCTAACCTGTTTTTATCCTGACCATTTGGTACTAAGCGTAACTCCTTTATATTTTATAGGGGCCCTTAATCGGTTTTTGAATCACCCTGTATAGTGCTGAGAAGGGAATTGGTATGAATACATGATATAAATCAGAATGTTATCGCTATCATTTGACTATAATTATGAAAATCAACGTATATTTAACCTTTGAATAACAAGGCTGTGTGATAGGACAAATTTAACAAGTAGCTTTCACAGACGGCATCTACCCTATTTCTGGTTTTTAGACTCATAACCACTTCCAAGTTCACAAATATAGCTTGAATACCTTTAGAAATTATACCGGGTGTCTACAATTTATCTTTACAACTTCAAATCTAAATAACTAAATAATGGAACGAGGTATCTCAGTTCTTTTGCCTTCATTTAAAAGAGAAACTCTCAAAGTTTTTTTTACTGTTTTTCAGGTACATTGATTAAATGGTGAAGAGGTGAAGTCACATTTCCACAAAATGACTACTCCACAGAAGAAGGCACAGTATGTTTCATGGTTCATAGAGACAAGATCTGATACACAGGTCCAACGAAATTTCAGGACTAAGTATGGCAGATAACCACCATCAAGACCAACAATCCGTGAATGGCACAGAAAGTTCATGGAAACTGGTAGTGTCCTGCATCAAAAGGGAGCTGGACGACCAAGCAAAAGTGAAGAGGATGTTGAACGTGTTCTTGAAGCTTTTGTACGTAGCCCAACAAAATCTGTCCGTTCCGAAGCCAGGCAGTTTAACATTCCACATTCAACCGTTCACAAAGTGCTGCTTAAGCATTTGCAACTGTATGCTTACAAAGTGCAGCTACTGCAGGCCACCAAGCTACAAGATACGTCCAAACGCGAAGAGTTTGCTCTTCAAATGCTACGCCGGAAGAAGATGGATTTCTTAATTGTGTTGTGTTTAGCGATGAGTCTGCATTTCATGTTTCAAGCTTATTAAATGTGCATAACCGTCGAATTTGGGGGTCTGAAAAGCCTCACGAGGTTAGAGAAATTGAGCGCGATAGCCCAGTGGTTAATGTGTGGTGTGGTCTTATGCATAATCAAATCATTGGCCTCTTTTTCTTTGCTGAACAAACTGTTAACTTCAATTGTTACCTGGATATGCTTGACCAATTTGTTTTCCAACAACTGGAGCATCTCCAGCCAGATATGTTTTTCCAACAGGATGGTGCACCACCTCACTGGGCTCTGGAGGTACGCAGGTCCTTAGATGAACATTTTCCTGGTCGATGGATTGGGAGGAATGGCCCAATTACTTGGCCACCAAGATCACCCGACATAACCCCTTTGGATTTCTTTGTATGGGGTTATGTTAAGGATATTGTGTACCGAACGCCAGTTCCCAATATTCAAGTCCTACGACAAAGGATCGCTGCAGCCATCGCAACTGTTACTGAGGAGGTACTAGAGCGGACATGACAGGAAATCGAGTATCGCCTTGATATCTCACAGGCAACAAAGGGGACACACATAGAGATGCATTGAGGTAGTCAGAAAAACTTTGAGAGTTTCTCTTATAAATGAAGGAAACAGAATTGAAATACCTCGTTCCATTAATTAGTTATTTAGATTTGAAGTTGTAAAGATAAATTGTGGACACCCGGTATATCTCATGCCAAAAGATCCAAAGAAAATACGTCAATAATATCGCCAGTTATGGACAAAGAAAATCCATCACATTCTTTCCTAAGCTCCCTGGAAGGGGTCCCGGGTTCGATACCCGGTAGAGGCACAAGTAGTTCGGATCCCACTTTAAACTGTAGGTCCAGTCCCGATTAGCCTTACTGTGCATAAAGTGGACTTAAAACACCAAATCAACAACAACTCAACTAAGCTCCCTGTCCCTTCCTTTCCGCTTAGCCAAGTGGATGTCTAGATTACTGCTTCTGCTTGGAGTTCTACATTTCCTGCTACTTAATAGTACTACACACGGTTTCCAAATTTCCATTCAAAATGAAATATATATTGTAGCTATACTGTAGATAAAATATTTTCGTGTTGTATTTACCAATTTCAGAAGGCTTCACCGAGTCCAATGCAAATTGTATAACATGGTAATTTCACTAGAAAATTGAAGATTGGCACATTCTACTTTGTAACTCAAAAATGACCAAAATGTCACCATGTTTTACACTCGAGCCCTGCAATTGACATCTGAATTTGAATTTCAAAATTTTGGGTGTGCCAGCACTTAGGCTATTTTTCACCCGTCACGTTATTCGGGTTCCAGCCCTTAACATAACTATAATGTCGTGTAACTAAAATATTAAAATATTCTGACTTAGGTTTAAATCTGATGCTGTAAAGGGGTACTCAGCACACACAGGGACAAAAAATACAGGACAACACACAGAATTATACTGGCCATAGGACCAGTCGCCAGAGCCTCGTTAGTCTGCAAAATGCAGTCCAGGGTGTACTGCGTGGAAGTGAGGTTGACAATTGGGTGTACTACGTGGAAGGTCATCCTTTACACCCCAATTGACATCTGAGTCATCAAAAGTTGGTACCTCCGCATCGCCATCGAGATCCTCTTCATCCTGTTCACCTGACAGAAGACAGTCATCTGTTTCACTACCTGAGTCACCTGAACCACCACCATCAACACAGCTTGCGTCTCCTTGCCTTATCAGTTCATTTCTTATCTCTTCCTCGGTAATAAATCGCGAATTCATAGTCGTGGTTACAGTAACAATTGGAACACAATCAACAAGACACCGATGTGCACACGCCCTCAAACAATATGCTACTACCAGCAGACACGTTAGGTAGGGACACAGACAACTATCTCCACGTCTACTTACACACTGGCTAGAAGGTATATGTACCACATGTGAGAAACCTTTAACCTGTTTTTGCGCGCATGCGTGCGAAATAAGAACGCGAGCCTTGTTATTCAAAGGTTAATATGACTTCAAATTTCGAATTCTTCTAAGCCAAGCGTCAGGTTAACCTTGCAGCAGGTTTTATGTATCAATCCGCGCGAGAACTGAGCTCAGAATCTTCCGTGCCAGTCTTTCCTCAACCGCCGAGCTGCTTACATCGGAGACACTGAGAAAATCTACAGTATTGCCAACCGCACAACACATCAAAACCCGCATGCATGTCAAGTGGATTGTATTTTTGCTTCTCTTTGTCTCCTGAAACATAACATTTTAAAAGTACTTTCTGCGCATATATTATTTAATAAATGTGTCATTAATATAAGAGCGAAACAACTTCTAAACATGAGAGCATGTGTGTATATTTCGAGCACGCAAAAATAAAAATAAACAAAGATAAAGTAAACAACGATAGGCCCCTCTTGAATTTAATGACAAATTATTGTTTTTGGTTTAGAAAGAAATAGATTTATGAAAAACTTGGTTGCTTCGTTCGCAATACATCCGTTACTGTAAGACACACGCACTTCAAGTTGTACCACCAAAAAAGCATGATTTGTTATTGGTGATATATACAATCAGGTGCATTGTCTGTCGCTATTACTCTGGTTTCAATTTATGAATCACTTCACTAAACCAGGATTCAAATCTTGGTCTGTCTATTTGTTGCTGATAATCACCCTTCCCTTTCTTTGCGCTGAAAAGTAAATATGCGCCTTCAACAAAGCTTTCATTGCCGCCAGTGGGTGAAACAATAAGCCTCCCCCTTCCCCTCATCGTCGGTTTCTTCAGCCCTGGCGGTGGTTTTGCATGGTGGTATCCTTCCATGGTTTATTCCCCCTTCCCCCACTCACCGAGTTGAAGGACGTCTCGTCCAAATAATAAACATGTTTCTTCTCACTGCGATATATTTTAATACCGCGGAGATTCTTTTGTCGTCAAACAACAAACAATCGTTTCCTCTTGCTAAACTCAAACCGCAAATCATTCAACACCCGTGATACAATTCGTGTGCACATTGACGGCAAATCACCTCACGCCCTGTTTTACTTTGATCTTGTTGCCGCAAGGAGGATTATGCATTTAAAACAACTTGCTTGACTTTGAAGAACATTTCCTTTCGGATGAAGCCCAAAATAACATTCGGGTAAAACCTCGCGCTGAACAGGAGATTCAGCCATTCTCGCCGCTCTACAATAAACATAGGGTTAAAATAGTGGGATGTGCAACACTGGTATCAGCGATTTCACGCGCTCTGCAACGCATTCAGTCTCGCTCGACTCGCTCTAAAGTTTCAATGTCTCTTCAACGCAATACAGATTCGAGTTGGCGAATCTGCGGTTCTAAGTTCGTCTGCACAGTGATTGCAACCAATTAAGTCCATACCTGCTAATCAATGTATTATTTTGTCTGTATATTACAAATTAAATAACTGTTTTCTTGCAAGTATGCAGTTGTGTCGGAATAGAACCCGTCTCAGTGGAACTATATTCTTGCGCGCACGTTTGGATCTACATATGCTAAAACCTGCTGCAAGGTTGACCTGACGCTTAGCTTAATACATACGAACAAGACCATCACAGTTGTGAGCTTTCAGTTCGAAGCGAAAGCGACAGGCCACAACCTACACAGGGATTTCAAACCGAAGTGATGACACGGTCCCCTTTAGTCTAAAGGAAAACATTCACCGTGCATGTGCTAACAGAGTGCTAAGATGCACGGTATTGAGACCACAATCCAGTTGGAGCGACACGTGCTGCTTTCCGTGTCGCTTCTGTTTGAAAAGTTGCATTTATTTCTTAACATTGGTTTCCAAGAGACACGTGTCGCTTCCATCTGAAAGCTCCCTTCCTCTTCTATACTCTGTCCTGGGAATCTCTGGGGAGAGCGAACGAAACTAGTCTCTGCGCAAGTATTAACTCGAGAAGACTCGACCAATGAACGCGTGAGAGGGAACGGGATTGCATGGCGGGGGAAAAACGATTGCGGAAAGGTCATTGAACCCTTTAGCTCAATTTTCCTACAGAAGGCCCTTGTGCAACCTTTAAGGCTTTTACAGGATATAATGCGAAGAATTTTTGAATTCAAAATTTTGGGTGCGTCAGCACTAAGGCTATTTTGCACCCGTCACACTATACGGGGTCCAGCCCCTTACCGTTACACATAACAACTCTAACGTTGCTTAATTAAAATCATAAAATATTAAAATGTTCTGACTTTCGTTAAAAGCCGAGGCTGCAAAGAACACTCAGCACAAATAAGGACAAAACACAGGACAACACAAACAAAATTATACTGGCCATGGGGCCAGTCGCCAGAGCCTCGTTAGTCTTCAGTCCAGGGTGTACTAACGTGGAAGTGATGTTGACATTTGGGTGTACTACGTGGAAGGTCACCCCTTACACTCCGATATATTGCGAAGAATCTCTGGTGGTGCAACTTCTTTGTCTGTTGGGATACTTTCAGAGAGTGGTACAAAGAGGATCGTAAAGAGAAAGCTTATTGGTTTTTCACATCCCTACCTCGGGCACGGGGCAAGTTTGTACTTAAATCTTTCTCTGTATTGGTCTTGTGATTTTTTTAGTAAAATATTGTTTTAAATAAAAACTCTGTGGATCAACTGGATACAACACATCTCTGATTTTCACTTCAGAAGTGACCGCTCCCAGTGATTATCTTCTTATCTCGTTCAAACTTGACATTTGCCAATTTCTTAACATTGGAGACGTTCCAACATCATAAGCATCGGAAGGATTGGTTTTCTTATTCCCTATTACTCTTGTAACTATTGGCTTTATACCATCACAAGCAGGGAATGGTGTGTGAGATGAGAATCACTCACAAGAGAACTGAAAGTCTTTTCTATCCCTTGATGTATGAGACGTTTATGCATCGACATGCAGCTCATCTATTTTATATGTGAACTAGTAACTAACTAACTCTCTAGCCTTCTTAAACCCGAAAGGGATCCCGGGTTCGATACCCGGTGGATTCACAAGTGGTTCGGGTCCCACTTTGAATTGTAGGTCCAGTCCCGATTAGCCTTACTGTGCACAAAGTGGACTTGAAACACCAAATCAATCATTCAATTCTTAAACCAGAAGGTTTATGGCTGCAGCAATATAAGGCTGTCCCTATCCTGGGCAATCCAATATTCTCAGTCCTTACCAGTTCCCTTTAGTTCTATCTCAACGTTAACCCTCCATCATTGTCTTCGCCTTCCTACAGGTCTCTTACCAACAGGTTTCCCATCAGGTTTCCCAATTGCCTAGCTGTGAACTAGTAGACATGCCAAAAGACTACTTAGTTACCATTGAGTAGGTCACTCCTCTGCCATCCCCCACATCTCTTCATGGAGCTCATCACGGCTCAGTCGTCATATCTGACCAGATCTCAGACCAAAACGTTTCTGATCGTGTTATTGTGGTTTGAACTGTTGTTTCAAGTCTACAGATAGGTAATCGGGACTGGACCTTCAGTTAAAAGTGGGCTCCAAACCACTGTGCAATGTGACTCCATCGGGTATAGAACCCAGGACCCTTTCATTACAAGGGCGTTTTACTGTGAAATAACCTTTTTGGAGCAAGTCAACATGTTCCTTTGAGTTATCTTCTCTTTCAAACCAAACATATTATCTTCTGCACACTGGTGACGCTAAACTATTCCGTACAAGTACTGCATGCAATGAAAAAGCAATTGAACCCACAAATGGCATTCTATAAGAAGGAACAAATGTAATGAGTCCAGTTTTATAGAAGAGAAATACTACAGAACATCATGTAAAAGATATTTCCGTGAGTTCCGTACTTCCACAACGTAACATTTCTCGCTCATCTAGCACCCAAACGGCGCATCCTAGAAGAAAAATGCACAGAATCTTTTTGTAGAGAAGTTTATGTAGATTATTTTTTTATCATAATCTCTTTTTCTGTAAAATGGTTTCCAAGGGAGATATTTGCAAAACACTGATTTTGGGCGCCATTTTTCAAAGATGGCGGCCAAATCCGGGGTGGTACAGGGGTGCAAAATTAATATGTTGTTAAGAACCTTTTTTTGTTCCAGCTTTGTCTGATTTTTTTCCCGCTTGTTGGACCCCCTTCTTGACTGGCCTGTATACCCTGCAAAAAAATTGGAACTACAGCGCTGGGGAAAAACCTTTGCTAGTGGGAGTCTTGCCACAATCTTATCTGCTTCTCAAGTTGCAAATATCTGCGATGCCGACGGTGGGTTGTCGCCCACCGAGAAATTGGCTTAGCCGGCAAGAACAGCATGTATTAGACATTTTCAGATTTACTTATTGTAGAGTAAGAATCACAGACACATACAATAAATGGTGAGAGAAAAATAGAGAAAGAGTGGAAAGGAACAAGAGGAGAGAGACGTTAAAGAAGGTGAAACAAAAAAAAGGAAAGCTGGAAGCAAAGACAAAAGACTGAGAAAGAAAAGAAAGAATGTAAGATACGAAAGCCAAGAACAAAACAGGAATAAAGACAGGAAAGAATGAAGAAAGGGAGAAAAAGGAAAGTGAAAAGTACATAGTGAAACTGAGGACGCGGGGAGAAAGAAAGAATTGAAGGTTGATTGATTTGTTTTATTTTTCTTCGCCTTTCTGCCACTTTTGGTGACTCTCGAAGATGAAGATGAATGGTGATAAGATGAAAAGGATGAAGGGCGCCCGCAGGATTTCCTTTTGATTTGATTTTTTATTTTGATTTTAAAATTTTGGGAGCGTCAGCACTTAGGCTATTTTGCTCCCGTCACATTATACGGGGGCCAGCCCCTTATCATTACAAATAACAACTCTAGCGTTGCATAACTAAAAATGTTAAAATGTTCTGACTTCTGTTAAAAGCTGAGGCCGTAAACGGGCACTCAGCACACACAAGGACAACAAACAGGACAACACACACAAAATTATACTGGCCATAGTGCCAGTCGCCAGAGCCTCGTTAGTCTTTAGTCCAGAGTGCACTACGTGGAAGTGAGGTTGACTTTTGGGCGCCTACGTGGAAGATCACCCCTTACACCCCCGCAGGATTTCCTCTCAGGGGGCAGAGTCATAGAAACTTTTATTATTATGACTGCTAATATTATTGCTATTATTATTATTATTACTACTACTACTACTACTTATATATATAAATATAAATATATATATATATGTATATAAATATATATATATATATATTTATATATATTAGAAAGTACATACATTTATAATTTTCATATTCTGTATATCTATACATATTGCATAACTGTAAACGTAACATATTAATTCATGTAGGACAAAAAACTGTTTTTTATAGTAAGATATTAGACTGAAAGCTTAAATGTAACCTTACTTCAATAATAATAATACGGCCTGTAAGTCACAGAAAACAATATTTTTGCTATACAATATCTCTATAATGTCACCATTCGAATTACATTAACAGTTTCCAGAAATTTCAGGGGGGACATGTGCCTTCTCTCCCCTGCCACCCCCCCTCCATGGTGGCGCCCTTGGACAATCACAAACACAAAGGAACGACACAGCACGAGCTACACAGAGAATTATAATGGCTGTGAGTCTAGAGCCTCTTAACGTGAAAGAGAGGTTGACATTTTGATGTCTTCAGAATGTTTTCTAAAATGGACGCCCCTAGTTACACAAAGGTACTTTCGTGTCATGCATGACCTTTCGAGCAAATACTGTCAGTTTGTATCACATGGATTATACAAAGACCAACTCTAGAACGAAATCTTTCATTCTCTTAAATCTACCAACACCCGGGGTTGTGCTCCGACGTGGCAACAGCGCGAACTTCTGTCACCCGCCTAATTTCATGGCCGTGCGTATAGGGGTGACTTCATCCCTTGAAAATCTTCAATGGGAACAAGAGTCGAGTAACACTTTGTATGTTTTCCTTCTCCCCTTACCCTTGTCAAGCGTAAATTTCTACGTCTCATACTCTGGGAAATTATGCCCTCAGATTGTGGCAACACTGTCTTCAGCCCCGTAGCCTACCCCTTGCTACGGGCCTGTGATCGTGGATTTGGTCCCACTGTGTAGTTTTGTAAAAATAAAAAAATAATAAACAATCCCAGAGATTACGCTGAATATGCTGAGTAATTGTTGTCACGTTTTCCAAGATGCTTTGCGACAAAGACGTGCAAACAAGGGGTACCATATATTCGTGACGTAACGATAAGGTGAAAGAACGTTGTGTGCAATATACCAGATGTTCAACTGCTCAGTTACGAAACAACAGAAGATCGTTCCTCTGGGAACCTGCTTATTAGAGACGTCTGCCGTTGCTTACGTAAGCTAGATGGACAGATCAATTTTCTTACTTCTCCCTTAGGCTGCAAGAAGATACAAGAAGACAAAAAGTTACTAGCAATGGGTCATAATTGGCTGACATGACTAGGTGGCGTCAACTCAGCCATACCCTAGCTCTTTAATTGGATTTAAATTACTGTTGGTGATGTAATCAAAACGAGCGTGATCATTTGTAGATACCTGTGGTGGACTATGGCAAGGTCACAGCGAAATTAACGTCACTATTTGTTTGTGGGACCGTCTTTCTAGTATTCACTCATTGGGTTCATTTCACAGGATGATCCAAAAGTATGGAGACACCCGGAATAAAAGTTGAATTTGAATTTAAATTATTGGGTGCGTCAGCACTTAAAGGCTATTTTGCACCTGTCACGTTATACGGGGTCCAGCCCCTTAACTTATCAAAAACATATGTATATAAGAACACAATTGTACCATAACTGAAATAACTGTAATGTCGTTAACTAAAATATAAAAACATTCTGACTTTGGTTAAAAGCTGAGGCTGTAAGGGATACTCAGCACACATAAGGACAAAACACAGGACAATACACACACAGTTCTACGAAGATTATACTGGCAATAAGGCCAGTCGCCAGAGCCTCGTTTGTCTGCAACATGCAGTCCAGGGTGTACTACATGTAAGTGAGGTTGACAATTGGGTGTCCTTCGTGAAATGATCACTCCTTACACCCCTTAAAAGTATGAAGACACCAGAATGAAAGTTGAATGACATACTGCTCCCATATGCGTAGTTATGTAGGGGATAGGAGGGTTAGGCCTTCACAGAGTCTGGCATTATTCCCCCAAGTGCATGCGGCATATGCACAAAAATAATTAAGAAGGAAGAAACTGCACAAAAAAACTAGAAAATTCATCATGGAACTTTCTTAGAAAGAAGGAAGGAAGTTCAAATTATATTTTGATACAGACAGTATACAACAGAAGGTAGATGCAGTTGTATATAAGTTGAAGTCCATGCGTATTTTATGAACCATATGTACCATCGAGGGCCTCCTCGATGGCGCAGTGGTATCGTCGTCGCTTTGTAATCAAGGGGTCCCGGGTTCGATTGCTGGTGGGGCACATAGTGGGTCGGATCTTATTTTAAACTGTAGGTCCAGTCCCGATTTACTGTGCGTAAAGTGGACTTAAGACACCACCTTAATCACTCAATCCATGTACGGACAAGATTTCAAACAAAATATATCACCGTTATATCTCTTGGCATTCTACTTGGAGCGCAAAGTAAACAATGTTGTTGCATGGCTTGGTATTCAGTGTTAGCATAAATCGAGTCTTTCAACAATGCCTTCCTACAATTGAATTTTTCTGAACATGAAAATGAGATATGTGGAGACATGATCTTGTAATCAAGGGGTCTCTGGTTCGAAACCCGGTGGAGGCACATTGCACAGTGGTTCGGATCCCATTTAAAACTGTAGGTTCATTACCGATTAGCTTATATGTGCATAAAGTGAACTTACAAAATAACAATAACAATTCATTGTAGAGACTTGAAAAGAATAAGTTTTAATGGATGTTACGACCTTACTTATTTTGTAACTTTGCAATGCCGTGTTAAAAAGAAAAATTGATATAGTGTTACCTCAAGTCATTGTTAATGTCCGTGATACTACATGTTGTGACGCAAATATGAACGCGCCAATCAAGGCGTTGTTGAACTAATGTATTCACCTTTCTGTAACTATCTAATGAAGACAGCTCCCTTAAGACAACGGGCATTTATTATGATGTAAATATAGATTTGTCAATCAAAGATTATCCATGTTTGATGAACTAACCTAATTGTAATTAAATAATGGCGGAACATTAAAATTTGTATATTTCCAAAATGTAAGGAGAAAAAATGGATGACATGGGTCTCATGGTGAATTTTCATGGTGGTATCGTTTGGATTCTGTGTGAATAGCGTGTTGAATTGTTTGTTTTTCTAGTTTGAGATCTAATTAATTGAAGTTTGATTTGAGAATAATAGTTCTAGAGGTACAAGATTAAATCTCTCTATACATTTTACATTTGATATGTGAAAGAGAAAAGCGAAATAAAAACGCTTGTGATTTCCCAAGATGGCTCAGGATGTGAAGATTAATGAGGAAAATTTAATGCAAGCAATGAATGTGATTGTACCTGAACAGTTAGCGGAAATGGAAGTAAGTGATAAGACTTCTTTCAAAAGAGGTCGATCTAATGAAGAATGCACGGAACCTGAAGTGGAGAAAAACCCAAAAAATCCTAAAGTAAGTGCAAGTACAAAGGTTGGTGTTGCTAAATATAGAAATGAGGCATATGATATGTCTTTATATTATGAGGGACATCAAGGCCCATATATCGTGTTGGTGGACAGTACATTACCTGGATCACAGAGCTTGAATACGGTAAAATTAGCTTATAATTTGTGTAAGGAGAAGGTTGATGTTGAATTCGTTAAACAAAGTGGTTTGAAGCAGGCAAAATTGACATTTCGCACAGCATATGATGCAAATAAATTTGCTAAAAATGAATTCATCAAGGAAAAATACCATTTAGAAGCCAGAATTCCTAAAGGTCTTTTAGTGAGAGAAGGATTAATATATGGTGTACCTACCGACATCCCAGTAGACGAGATAATCGAAGACATTAGAGCTGAAGTTCCAATAATAAGGATGAAGAAAACTTTTTTCAATGAAGAGGGGGAAGTAAGGCAAGAACCTACTAAACTGATTAGTGTAACATTTCAATCTCAACAGTTACCAAAAGAAGTGAAGTTGTGGAGACAAATATTTGAAGTGAAGCCAAAAGTAAGATCTGTGATTTTATGCAAGAAATGTTTCCGTTTCTCACACACACAAACACAGTGTAAATCCTCTCCCGTGTGTTATAGATGCGGTCAAGCGGAACATGGAATCTGCAATGCCAGTCCTAAATGTATTAATTGCAAAGGAAACCACTTATCTACCGATAAGTCATGTGTCAGATGGGAGCAAGAGAGAGAAATACAAAGGCTGATTGCTTATAACAACATCTCCTATCAAGATGCAAGGAAACAAGTACTTTTTGGAATTGATCCACGAAATGAACAGCGAACATATGCGACCTCTGCTAAAGACATTCCTAAATTGCTAGAGATAAGAAAGGAATCAATAAATAAGGAAAGCCCTTGCACATCAGAAAGTCCTACTACGATCAGATTAAATTCTGTTACAGATTGGGAAAATAGAAGAAATGACACATATCTGAGTAACCTCTGTTGGAAGAAAGTGCCACCAGAATCTGACCGCCTCCTATCCCCTACATAACTACGCATATGGGAGCAGTATGTCATTCAACTTTCATTCTGGTGTCTTCATACTTTTAAGGGGTGTAAGGAGTGATCATTTCACGAAGGACACCCAATTGTCAACCTCACTTACATGCGTATAGGACACAGCCGTCTAACGCATGGTCACCTGCTCCAAGGGCTGGACCCTCCGTTGTGTCGTGCTTGTAATGTTATTTTAAGCATCCGACACATTCTCGTTGAATGTGTCGATCTTGCTTACCTCCGGCAGACTTTTAACCTTTCCGGCTGTTTGTCATCCCTCTTGGGTGATGACAGCAGTATTTTATCCCATGTTTTTAGGAAAGTTTTAAAAAACAACACGGGGAAAATTTTAGACTGCATTCTGCTTCACAATTGAGGAAAACAATTAAACCTGTTTTGATAAAGGGGCGTGATGCTGATCACATCACCCCCACTCACGACCGGATCAAGAAAGTGTGGGGCGTTACCCCCACACCCCCTATACGCCTTCATGGCGTGGTGCTATGCACAGGGGAACACTTTACTTTTACTTTTTTTTACTTTACTTTTTGATAAAGGACAAAAATAAACACAAGGATCCACAAATTGCGTCAACATCATCAGCAGTGGCTAATACAAGTGAACCTGTTAGCACAACGTGCTCCTCTAAGGAACAGGATAGAAAATCAGATTCGATTGGACGCCGGACAACAGCGGAGAGTCCTTCTCAGAAAGAATCGCTAGTAAATCTGCTACATCTAATAGCTGAACTTACCACAACAATTTCAGTGAGTGATGATTTATTATATATTAGGAAAATAATCTTAAAATGTAATGAAATTTCTGCACAAATTTTAAAACTAATTCAAGACTTACAAGATTTCGGGGACACCCCTTAATTTAAAACAACAATGTGTTACCAGCAAAGAAAATACTTGCCATTAATATTGATTGATTGATTGAATTAAAATTTGTGGGTGCGTCGGCACTTAAGGCCATTTCGCACCCTTCTATGTATACGGGGAAATGTCCCCTTATCTAAAATTCTGACTTAAAATTTAAAAAAGGGGTGTAGATAGCCCCTTGGAAAAAACTAAAAGTGCAAGGTTGTAAAGAGACCTGCACGAGACAAACACGACACATTAAAAAGTCAGAAAAAACAAACTAAAAACCTCCTTACAGACGGTGGAAGAGTCCAGCTCTTCGCAAAAACCTAAAAACATGGGATAAAATACTGCTGTCATCACCCAAGAGGGATGACAAACAGCCGGAAAGGTTAAAAGTCTGCCGGAGGTAAGCAAGATCGACACATTCAACGAGAATGTGTCGGATGCTTAAAATAACATTACAAGCACGACACAACGGAGGGTCCAGCCCTTGGAGCAGGTGACCATGCGTTAGACGGTTGTGTCCTATACGCATGCGGGTAAGAATAACTTCTTCTCGCCGAGAGGGACGGGATGAGGAACGCCAAGCATCTATGGTGGGCTTAATAGCGTGAAGCTTGTTCCCCGTTTCCGTATCCCACTCGGCCTGCCAAGTGTCAAGAAGGCGACAACGGAACACGTTCTGCAGGTCGCTAGCAGGCAAAAGGTGGACGAGAACATCGCCATCTGCATCAGCAGACTTGGCGGCAGCATCAGCTGCTTCGTTCCCCTGGATGCCCACGTGGCTAGGGACCCAACAGAAGTGTACATCCGCACTGGCTGATAAGGACACAAGCCGTCTGAATATGCGTTGCGCTACCGGATGCCGGGAATACGGCGAATCCAGGGTCTGCAACACGCTGGTCGAATCACAGCACACAAGGACTTTCTTCAGACCATTGACGTCTGCAAAGTCCAGTGCCTTTAGAATGGCGTATAACTCTGCCGTAAAGATGGAACACGCAGGATGAAGCGAGTAACTGGAACTTTGAGAGTCTAGGACGAAGGCGCAACCAACTGATTCCACTGTCTTGGACCCATCCGTGTAAAACACATTAAAATTGGGGCGCTTCGCACGAAGTTCTAAAAACCGTTGCTGGTATACAACCATTGGTGTTTCTGCTTTTGGAAGAGCAGTTAGAGAAAAATCGATGGAAGGTGCAGGAAACTCCCAGGTAGGGAGAGGCGGAATGAGTGGAGAGACGCCAGGAAGATCACTGTCAACACCAAGTGCTGACAGGATCTCGCGGTCACGCGAGAACATATCATCATTTATTTAAAATACACATTTTAAAATCTCCGAATTGTGACTGTGGTGATTTAAGGGGTGATGCTCATCATATTATTTTGGAATGTCCAATTCACTCAGAGAGAAGAAAGACTTTATACAAAACATTGTCAAAAATTAATGTTCCTTTCCCTATTAATATGACTTCAATGTTGTATGCTCCAGATATTAGAATTGGATATGTTATACTTGCTTTTTTGAGAAAAGCTGATATAAAATTATAATATATTTTTGTTACTGAATGAGTTAATGTAGTTATATAAAATTGTGTTTAAGAGCGTTTATGAATTTTGTGTGTAAAATTTATATTAAAAATGTATCTTATGTACTTATAATGTATGCTGGGCATAAACAGCCACCTGTAAGCTGTAAGTCCAATAAAGCTTAGTTGAGTTGAGTCCAAAATGTAAGATTTTATCAACGTTAAAGAAATAATTGTTAACTCAAATGAATATGTAAACTTTCTTTGTAAATTATTAATTGCCAAACTATGTATTTTTCAAATATCTTTCTGTTGTAACTTGGAATATTGTAATAAGAAATTACCTAAAGACAAGTGTTCGAGGCTGGAACTTTGGGTATAAATACGAAGGAGTTTGGTCCGTAAGGAGGTCTGTTCTGGTGTCAGTCTAGGTAGAAGTGAATAGGTGCAAGCCGCTCTTCTTTAAAGACCTAGACTGGCCAAATAGGAACGGTCTAATCTAGGAAGAAGTGAATAGGTGTATGCCGCTCTTCTGTAAAACCTAGGTTAGCCGAATGGGATGAAAGTTCCAATTTAGGAAGAAGTGAATAGGTGCAAGCCGCTCTTCTGTAAAAACCTAAATTGGCAATCTCGGGTGATAACTCCAAGTCTAGGAAGAAGTGAATAGGTGTATGCCGCTCTTCTGTAAAACCTAGGTTTGGGCCACCCTAGTTTGACCTTTCTAGTAAGTTCGAAATTATCTATTAACAATTGACCTCCAAGTTCCAGTTACGAGTTACCTAACCACTTGCCAGGCACGTATCCAGAGGGGGGGGCTCAGGGGGCTCGAGCCCCCTCCGAAATTTTTCGATTTACACGAGATAAAATGAGGTTTTTGGCTTGTGTGTGTGTGAAATAAAATATTGTGATAGAGCCCGGAAGTTCAGGCATTTATTTTCGTTAAAATAGGCAGGCAAAAAGGCATTTATAATGTGGTAAATAGGCACTAAAAATGAAAAAAGGCAAAATAAACCGAAAAAAGGCACATTTAGAAGTCGCTTACTTTTATCTATAATTTCTGGCAAAATGTTAAAATCTAAATTGGGAAGAGCATTTCAATTTTCTCCGTCTTCATTGCACATAACTACAAGGTGCTTTTTAAGTTCTCAACATTCATTGATAGTCGTCTGTCAGAGAGAATGTTTATCATAATAGAAAATGATCTTTCTACTTCGACAGAAGTTATTGGAGCATACATATAACAAGCTAATGTAGCTGGACTCATTTTGGTAACAGCATTTTCACCTTTTAGAATATCACATATTGTTTTCAATTGTTTCAAGTCCTCATTTGCACTCACTACCCGTTTGCACTTTTCCGCAACAGCTGACCCCTTTTCTCCTGGCACTTCCATCATCTGCTGCATAGATTCCTCGAAGATTTTCATGGATGCTATAATTGTAATTGTCTCTGGCAATGCACCATAATGTGAAAGTAAACTTGAATAGCACAGGAGTTTTTTCACTTCACGAATTGAAGCCGCTTCATTTTCTGGAAGAGCATCGATCACCTCACTGATTTTTTGAAGGTTGTTAGCATAATATATAGCTGCTGATATCCAGGTTCCCTATCTCGCCAAGACTGGTTGCTGAGGTAAACTAAGCTCAATCGCAACTTCCTGAAATTTTCGCGTTCGAAAGGGAGATTTCAGAAATATTTTCTTTGTGTTCGAAATCAACCTGTCCACTTCAGCAGTCAATCATGCACAAGAAATGTTAACCGAAAGGCAATATCCTGACTCAGCATGAAATACTATTTTCTCACACTTTTCTCCTTCAGCAATGTTGAAAGATGTATGAGTTCAATATTACTTAAATAAGGCGAAAATTATTCACATAATAAACGGAAGAAAAATAAATGCCAACAACGTTTTTTTGGAGAAAAATAATTTATATACACATTTTTTTTTAAAAAAAATGTCAAATTTCATTGAAAAAGGCAAAAAAAGGCATTATAATTAAAAATAGGCAGTGGGGTCCAAAATAGGCAAAATAGGCAAAATGAAAAGGCTTCCAAAACATTCGAAACAACATAAGAAACGTATATCCGGAAAAATGTTATCAATATATGCAGTAGATAAAAAGAGGCGTTTTGCCAAATTCCGGGCTCTAGTGATTATAATTTAAAGAGAGATATAATTATCGAGGAAAAGCGGAGAATGTTGTAGAACCTGAGGGATAACCCTGTTATATTAATATTGTATGTAAACTTTTCTTGCTCTTTCGGTGTTGTCGCAACGAACTTGAGCATTATTTAAAGATTTGTCAGCATTTGGAAGTTGCACAACAAAGCACTGTTGAAGGCAGCGCCATGAGTCGGGCGATTCTTTGGATTACTAATTCTCTGAAAAGCTCGAGAGGGAACGTTCTTGAATAGGAGGTGGAGTCGAACTACAAAACATTTTATGTGCGGAACATTCCAGAATATAATATGGATATAAATACGCGGATTCAATTTCACGGTTGGTCTGTACAACAGAATCATTCAATAAGACTTCACGAGTAAGTGTGACAGTCGATTAGTGATCCGTTAGTGTCCATTGACAGTTTTATAAGATGTGAGATTGGGGGGGGGGGAGAACTAGTGACCCATTTTGATGGAAAGTGCTGAAGTCGACCACTATTACAGGTTCGGGTCCAAAGCTGAAGACATTGCCGACAGTGTAGTGCTACTTTCGGGTCATGAGCCGAAGAGATCGAAGGTCTCTAAAGTAAATATTTCAGCAGCAACGGGCATTGGAGCATCATTAAAAAAAAAAAAAAAAAAAAAAAAGGAAATAAGCTGCACAGATCGACTGAAAATCTAAGTTCTGAGTGACGATTTATTAGTGGCCGGACCAAGTTTCCTGTATGCAGTCCGAGAGTTTCGTGGGTTAAAAAAGGACTTTTAAGTCAACTGTTTTGGAAAAACACTCAAACACTAACTACCACAAAGGGGCAGCCATGAAGGCCGAAAATTTTATGAATGTCGAGAAGAGAAAGCAAGAAGATGTTGCATCTGTAGAAATTTTAGCGGAAAAAGCAAGCTGGACCATGACTCCAAAACCAGGGTCTCTGGCATATACCGTGCCATTCTTTGTTCTACCAAGTGAACTACTTAGTCACCCTTGGCTTCGCTTGATCTTTTGCTGGCGCTGTAGAGCAGTGGCACGGTATGAATGGTGGAGTCTGCATTTTCCGCTAAAATTTCTGCATAGCACACACATCTCTTGTGTATGCCCAACCGTAAGATGTTGCCAGTTTAATTAACAAGCACAGAAAAGGGAGAATAAAACTAAGGGACATTCCCACAGGTTGACAAGATATTTTTCTTCCGTGGTCAACACGATCTGTCGTTTGAAGGTGACAATGAGATTGACCCACCACGTTTCACACCGAAGCTATACAAGCTATACGTGTCGCTTGAGGATTTCACAAATCGAACACAGGCTTGTGCAGCCTGTCGTGCCGCTACGGTATGAAAAGTTTCTGTTGATTGGGTCACTCATTGCAAACGACGTGTGTGTGCCTTCAGACTGAATTCTTCCTAAATCTTGAAGATCCAAGTCACAAGGATGGAAAATTAGGATTTTTGTCAAGGTTACGTTTCGAAGGCAGGCGACAACACCATAAAGGATCATATCCAAACCTGGAAGACACATTCGAATGGGCCCCTGTGGCTGAATGGTTAGCACATCGCGCTGCGACGCCAAGGGTCCCGGGTTCGAATCCCGCTCGGGCATGGTTGTTTGTGAATGTCCATTCATCAATTTCATCACTCATCCCCATCTTCGCAAATCAACCAAGAGGCACAAAACGCGAAGTAAAATAAAATAAATCAAATCAAAACATTCGAATGGATTGTCCATTGCATAACAGCTTCGTGAAACGAACACATACATATACTGAGATATTTTCGGCAAAAACACAACGTTCGTACTACATTGCAACAGAGGAGTCGAGTGATAAAAAATGTCCCGATATCATGTTCTGAAAGAAAAACAAACAGCAGCTTAAACAGTGGCAGATTGAGGAGACAGTTGCTCTTCATTTTTGGCCCCGCACTATGGCTTTTTAATGCTAACCTTTGTCTACCAAGAGAAAGTAAACTTTTCTTGACCCCCCGTCAAACTGGCCCGAGAAATGTGTGGTTGTTCTTCCCCTTTCCACCTCAATTGCAAAGAAACAAATGAAGAATTGACAAGGCTCGACCACTATTCATTGGAATTTCGTGATAACTGCCTCATGAGCAGTAGCGAAGCGTGGTGTCGCTGGAAGGGTAGGCACAGGCGTGTGAGTTCGTGTTGTTATGGGTGCGACTTTTTTAAAATATAAAAAATACAACCTTTAAAGTTATTTTTGAAAATGTAACAACATATTCTTGCATCTATCAACGAACGTGAATAGTAACTCTTGATGTGTGCTAACTCGTAAATCGTATTTCTTGATTATATTGTAATTTGATGCTTTAGATGTCATTCGAGTGGTGCCTCCCTGATGGCGCAGTGGTAACGTCGTCGCCTTGTATTCAAGGGGTCCTGGGTTCGATACGCGGTAGAGGCACATAGTGGTTCGGATCCCACTTTAAACTGTAGGTCCATTCCCGATTAGCCTTACTGTGCATAAAGTGGACTTGAAATACCAAATCAATCATTCGAGTGGCAGTCCTCATTGTTCCGATGCCCCTTCTTTCTTCCTATGCCCGGTAATAGGCTTTCATGCTTTCAATAATACAAGTCATTATTCCCCTTGCTCACTTCACGCTCACAACAATGAAAGTCACTCCCGGGCGGAGTGGTTAGCACATTGCGCTACGACACCAGGGGTCCTGGGTTCGAATCTCGGCCTGGGCATGGATGTTTCTGTGTCCATTCGTCAATTTCATCATATCAACACTCTTCCACATCTTCGCAAATTAGCCAAAAGTGGTACAAAAAGCGAAGTAAGAAAACAAATCAAACAACAATAAAAAAAATGAACGAAAAGGAAAAACAAGATAAAATATAATAATAAAACAACAACGCAACAGGAGTAAATCGAGAAATTAACGAAAACGCAGAACACTGTGATGGAAACATTTTTTCTGACCTCGGAAAAGTTATCTTTGCCTTTCTACCCTCACCTTCCCTTTCCCCTCGTTAGACACCCTGCGCTGGACAAGAAACAGTTTTGGTTTGAGTTGGTGTTTTAAGTCCACAGATGTTTTAATCGGGACTGGACCTTCAGTTTAAAGTGGGATCCGAACCACTATGTGCCTCCAACGGGTATCGAACCCGGTACCCCTTGATTACAAGGCGATGACGCTACTTCTGCGCCATCGGGGAAGCCCTGGACAAGAAACAGATGTGAAGCCCAGTTTGTACCGTGTGTTCAGCGTTGCCAACCTCCCAATCAGGAATCGTATGCTGATTAATCTCTTAAATTTTTCTAAATGCAACTAAATTGTGCTCGGATGACTTAGGTATTAAGTTCATATTATGCATCTATTTTGGGGGGCAGTTGTGATGTGAACATGCGTTGTTGATTAGTTAAACAAAATTGGTAACTTCCCCCATTAAATTAATTACAATGTTTTAACCAATATAATTGGTTTAATAACGCTTGAAAATGTTTGAGAAAATTCGACGACTACAAAAGGCGGTGGCTTGTTTTATCTGTGACCCCAACTTTCTAGCAATTTCCTTCAATAAAATGTTCCTCGTGAACTAAGTAAGGAAAAATAAAGAAAATATTAAAAGAAGACGGTGGACCAGATCTGGCTGGATCGGCATGCTACTACCTCTTTTTTGAAACAAATAAGATCTGCGATTTTTTTAAAATTTATTTTTGCAAAATATATTCCTCTGAATTCAATTTATCTGTCTCCCAGGCGCATGTCTATAGATGATGCTATATTTTACCATTATCCCATACACAGGGTGCTAGGTGCCAACGAAGTTCAAATTGTACTACGTTCAGAGGCCTGCACAAGACCTGGAGCAGACCCGTTCGCGAGACATCGCTCCTGAAATGCCATGCAACCTGCGCAACACCCTCGCTTGAGCAGCTTGTATGCCCACCTGCACAGATCGTTCCTGGCAGGCATTGTAGACCCGGCGGGTACCCGCAATCTTACGATACCTAGTAGGTCTCAGTTCGTTCTTTCCATCAACTGCAGACCCCTCCTTCTGCATGACGTAGTTGCTTCGAGTAGGAACTCCACCGGTCGCACACCTGTCTGCAAGTGTTGCCAACTGCAATAGATTTCCACTACTTAGGAAGGGAACTGAAAGCCACATCGCCAATGAAATGAGATTTCAGAATGTTGCTAGTTTTGCCCCCCCCCCCCTACACATTGAAATAGGTTTTCCGTGGTATAGGCTCCATAAGAATATGTCGTAAACAACCAATAATCCAGGGCACTGCTGGAACATGTCACGTTCGACGCCGAGGTCGCGAGTATAGCAACACACTGTTCTACTGCGAACACCAGACCCGTAGCCAGACAGGGTCCAGGGGCATTGCCGTTATCCTCCTCCCCCCCCCCTTTCTGAAATTTGGTAAACTACTTTGTAAAATTTGTTTGCAGCGACGAGTGAAAATGTAGACTGTAGAAATTATTTTACTCAAAACTTGATAAAGGTTAAATTCACAGAATACAAAGAACAGATAGGCGTAAAATGATTTCATTTGATTTACGAGCCGAAGTAAAAGTAGCAGGTAGTAATTAGAATATTTTCTCTCGGCTTCAGCTATGAATGGGAAGATATTGAAAATATATTGTAAGTATTTGAACAATATTTCTAGATTTTCTGTGTCCTATATTAACTTAATGATTAGACTACACACATATATAATTTACTTTCATATAATACTATTAAACCTTTGAAAATGGACTTGGTTTATGAAGCCCTCCCTGATAACCCATGAGACCCCCCCCCCCGCCAACCAATTCTGACTACGGGCCTGCAGAGGCGCGACCACGAATTTTCTTTTGGAGGGGCAAGTACCTGGATAAACATGCCAACAATAACAATAATAGTAATAAAGTAACATCAAAGGCATTATTATTCTCATAAATCATGCAAAAAGGGGGTGGGTAGAAGTCGGTTCTAACGCATTTGTGTTGAAACAAAGAATTTGAAACATTTTTTTTCAACACCTTAATTTCACATTAGCTAATAATGGAAAACAAGCACACAAACTGTTTTTGAAAGAAAGGAAGTGCATGAAAAATGCTTTCCGAATGTTCATATGGCATGTAAAATTTTCATGTAAAATATTTTCTTTTCACGTATGAAACATGAATTTGAATTTGAATTTAAAATTTTGGGTGCGTCAACACTAAGGCTATTTTGCACCCGTCACATTATACGGGGTCCAGCCCCTTATCGTTACACATAACTCTAACGTTGCAGAACTAAAATCATAAAATATTAAAATCTTCTGACTTTCGTTAAAAGCTGAGGCTGTAAAGGAGCACTCGCACGGATAAGGACAAAACACAGGACAACACAAAAAAATTATACTGGCCATGGGGCCAGTCGCCAGAGCCTCGTTATTCTACAGTCCAGGGTGTACTACGTGGAAGACATATGAAACATGGAGCGACGTAAAATAAGAAAATATGCAACATGTTAACACTAAATTGTGTACGTATTCAAAGTTTCTTTAATGCATATTTAAATGCATTACATAATCAATTAATCAATCTAATAACAAACCAACATTGATAGCAATGTTGGCATTGGGCCGCCATGGCATTCTCTGTTTTAAAAAAGTTTTTCATTTAGATCGTTCGGCTCCCAGGGCCGACCTCAGCTACCCCCTAGCTACGGCATTGAACTTGATTTGACTGTATAATATACTTTAATATATTTCTACTGTCATAAAATTTGAAATCAGGGGAGCAATTGCCCCTCTGTTCCCCTCTGCAGGTGCCCTTTGTCGTCTGGAAGGAATAATACAACAAATATATGAAAACTAATTCCATCTTGAGTAGCCTTTATCCTAGTTTTTCTTGTACTTTAATGTTTGCCCCCCTTGCCCCCTGTGGTTGCGCCATTGCGTGCCTGGTTAAGACACCATGTAATGAAAAACAATTAGTTTTCGATGAGGAGTTTTTTGTTTGCCCGATCATTCATTTAAATAAATGAAGCTGTAATATTGCGTGCATTTCCTGGCAATAAGATAAAAACTGCTTACAATGAACTGAAATCGTTAAGTATTTACTGTAAATTCTCCTTAAATCAGAGAGCTCCTCCTAGGACTTCGTAGGATTTAGGAGCTACATAAGTAGGCAACACTGGCTGTAGCTGTCCACGTGGTGAAGAAACGCCTGGAGCGACACGCTGCCGGAGGGCTGTTTCCTTCCAGCAGGTTTTGCATACGCCCGGGTCTTGTTGAATGCCCAGGTACCTTGTAAGCGCAGAGCGCCTGGAAGACGAAGAACCCGGGTAAAGACGCAAGTCGACTCGTTGCCGTGGGCAGGCGAGCAGGTAAACCTGTTCTCACGGGGCAAGAAGCACGGCTAGGCAAAAGCTACACTTTGCAGCACTCTGACTACGTTTAGCACAATTATGCTAGGGTTGACATCACTACATGAGGCCGGACTCACTGTGTCCATTTGCTATGAGGTCCATTTCGGGCGAACGCACACCTGAAATTATGCTTTCCCGCATGAATCCAATAGAATGTTATGGGACCAGCTGACGCCCTCGGAGAAGTGGATCGACATGCGACGATAAAGCCTCTGTCAGGGATGGAAATTTGTTTAAATTATCGTAAGGCCTAGAATTTCAGTTTTCTTTCAATAAGGCGTCGTTTAATGAAATTATAAGTAATAAAATAATCCGTAATAGCCAAATATATTAGGGTAGGCCCGGCCACCGGGCCTCTTATGAAGCTTCGCCACTGCAAGAGTGGTAGTTCTTGTTAGGATTGTTTGTGGCAAAAAACCACTAAGCAGATTGTAAAAATAGAACGAAATGAACAAAAATCTAGATCGAAGGCATGTTTTTTTGAGGGGGAGGTGTAGATGATAGCGTCTAGCAGAATAATTGTCGTACTGATGGCCGGTAACACTTTTCATTGATTGATTGATTAAATTGTTTTATTTTACTTCGTTTCTTGTGCCACTTTTGGCTAATTTGCGAAGATAGGGATTAGTGATGAAATTGATGAATGGACACTCACAAACATCCATGCCCAGGCCGGGATTCGAACCCAGGACCCCTGGCGTCGTAGCACGATGTGCTAACCATTCCTCCACGGGGGCAACACTTTTGAAAAAGTCACGCCACGCCACTGGTGAGAACTAAAACTCAACACTGGGAAGATCCAACACAGAGAAAACACAACCTGTGTCTGGTTCTAAGCGCCAGAACCTCGACAGTCTGCGAGAGGAAGCAAGTTGACACTTGATTATCTTCTAAGAATGACACACTCGAATTCCAGTTACTTCAAATGAAGCACAAAGGTACGTACGTGCGTTTACCAGTGCATCCAAAGGTCAGAATTAGGTGTCGGTAGATCTGGAGAACGTTTCAGCTCTTTATGCACCATTGTGTGAAGAAAACAATGGAAAGAAAGCAATTGCTTTTGTGTGGACTGTTGGTATGCGAATCGCTGTGTCCATTACGAAACCCGAGCTTGGTCGTTGCAAGTATACTGATAAGAAAATGACATCGGACGGTTATTATCAAACTGGGACAAAAGAGAAACATATGATAGATAAAGACATTTCCTTGGGTAGACCTCCAATACTTGTCCATATATTGTTTCAATAGTTATCATTCTTTCCAGTGGCGAAGCGTCCTATGAGGCCAGGAGGCCGGACCTACCCACGCCATTACTCTTTTAAAGGTGTATTTACGTATTTCGTCAAAACATATGTAATGCAATGGAAAAGTTTGGAATTTTCATTTATGATAATTACAAAAAAATTCTAACCCTGTCCAGTATACGAACTTTCCACGGAGTGAGGCACATTTGCTGGGGCCTCTTCTCTTCACATTCTGTCCTACTAGTCCTACGGTCGCATATGCGGGAAGTCTAATCTTACGAGTAATGTACGTATCCTTATAACGTGCTCGTGAGGCCGGCCTCGCGGTGTTACCCACTAGGACGAACAGAATATCAGCAACACTGCATTTCCGCCAGGGTTGGAAATTTGTGGTGTACCAGCATTTTTTATAAACATTAGCCTGTGTTCGTGCAGAGAGATTTCTATTTCATTGTACATTCTCCATATTTTGTACGAAACTTAGGTTTCCCTTCCTTTCATCGACAAGTGTAAGTGAAATTGAAAATTACGGAGTACTGTAGTTCTGACTTCGTTTTCTGGTCAGAGTGCTGATGGTCTTGTCGATTCACCCAACACCGTAGCGTAAACAGAATGTCTAAAGAACTTATATTTGTAAAGTAAGTCTTCATACCAAATTATGTAAATTAAAATGCTAGCTACGCCTTATATTTACAAAGTAGTTTTACTTTCACTGGAAATAGAATAATTTATTTTTATCGTGAACGGGGATTCCCTCGCTTGTTCCCTGTCTGTGAAAACTTGCCTTCTGCTCAGGACGCTACAAGGGAGAGTGGCTCGGACCGCGAGGTTCCGGGCGGTAGAGCTTTGTTTGTGATTCGTGTCATGTGCAGCGATCATATTTATGCAAGAAAGTGCTGGACTAAAATGCAAGAACAATCCAGTTCTTAATTGAGAAAGTTAGATACCTGGAAAGAAAGGTACAAACGGAGAGAGAGAGAGAGAGAGACAGAGAGACAGAAAGAAAGAAACGGGGAGGGGAGAGAGGAAAATGTGAAACAAAGAGAAGATCCGAAATGCGTTGGGTTAATTGAGTTAGGTTATTCTTCTTCATTTTTCTGGATTCTTTTTGACTAATCGACACGATGAGGATGAGTGATGATAAGATTAAATTGATGAAGGAACATTCACAAATGTCCAGGCCAGGATTCGAACCCGAGACCCATCACGTCGTAGACACGTCGTTAGACTGTGCTAACCATTTGGCCACGGTGTTCGGCGAAATGCTTGAGTTATTTGACCACCAATGATATGGTAGAATTGCGGATGGAGATATGCGTACACCAACGGCAAAAGTAATAGTATTTTCATTCAGCCTGTTTTCCACAGGGTGATGTCATGCATTGAAATATTAACATCTGCTTGGTATAAAAATAATTCCTTCCCTTAAATCAACACAAGATGTAGAGTAAAAAAGAATAAAAGTAGTGATGGACAATTTGTTTACTATTATCTTTGCCATCTGTACAATATAACGGTCAAATATTGAGTGACAAGTAATTAATCTAATTGCCCGTTAGTAGGAATTAATTGCAATTGGTATTATTAATATCCGTCGCGAATACAGGTGTCTAGCGAACTGCCTTAGCCAGCACTAGCTTGCTCAACCACCGTTTTTCGCACGAATTCGGATTTACATGCATTCTTATGGGAATAACAAGAAAAATGCAACTTCTAAACCAATGGACCGAATAGGATGAGATTTTAACCAGCGGAAGAACACATCATGAAAGTACTGATTCCAAGATTTGAGCCTAATCAGAACAGAACTACGGGAGTTATGAATTATTAAAGATTCATCGCTGAATTGAAAGGGAGAAGCTACCCTACTGAGATGCCTTTGCTGCTTTTCGTGACTGACTACAATGGAGGAAGAGTTAGCCTAATCTCTGCGCGAGGGGCTGCTACCAAAGGTTAAGGACCGGAGTGAGCATTGACCAGGATAGGAGGACAACGGTCAAAGCACCAGAAACAATAAACAAGCACCTGATCATAGAGGGTAGCGCGTCACTACGTTCAAATCTGGAATAAAAGGGATGATTTGAAACAGTTTTACACAGTTTGCCTACAATCGCCACCGGAGTGTGAGCTACGCGCGACCGAGCTGCGAGTTGCAAGCAGACTCGAGGTCTGGATTTGTTTTTCCTCGAGTGAGTGTTTCAGAGCCATGGAGTAGAGCAGAATAGAACCAGGGGGTCGTTTCTCCCCCTTGCCGTCAACGCATCCGTGCACATACGTGTGGTTATGTGAGAATAACGCCAGACACGTCCACCCGTGTCAATCGTCCGAAACAACGTCCAAAGTAGTGAAAGTTAATAACATTTGATATCCATGTGAAACCGCGAATGGCTCATCGCGTATGTTCGTCTCATCGCCCAAGTCACGTATCTGTACTTACGAGTGACCGCGAAGAACTGACCTATTATTGCGCAAGTTGTCGTATGGAGTCGACAGTGAACGAGTGAAGCCAGGATCCGATGAGGCCAGATGGAGCTGCCGACTGATCCACTTTCGCCAACCAGGATAACCGCGAGGTGCAACAATGGAGCGTGGAGGCCTTCCAAAACTGTAGGACCACTTTCACCCAACCCAGGTCAGAGGGAATGCAGCGAAGGTAAGATCCACCCATGTGCGTGTGTGAGAAAGATGACGACTATCTACCGCGAATCTGCGTAAATCAAATCATTGCTTAACTTAAATCAGCGCTATGGCATCCCTAGGCATCGGTATTCCGGCGGAAGTAATCAATGTTAAAGATGAGAGTTTATGTTAGCCGCAAACGACAGTTCATGAAATATATTTATACCTTCAGAAAAGATAGAAGGGGTTCGCACAAGGAACAATTATTCACTTTATGCTTAAAATCCTAAACGATAAATTGTAAAAGGCAATGTAGCCAGACATAACAAGAGTATGGTCAAAGTAGTAATTAATCTAACCTTTGTAATTGTCATATTGTCGCCATATGCCATGGAATGAGAGTATGAATGTGAGATCGAGTGAAAGAGGGCAAGATGTAATGTCTATTTATCTGTGCTTTAATATATGTGTATATTCAGAAACACCGTAGTATTATGTAACGTCATTTCAGGTATTTAAAATCAAATCCTCCTAGGTTTATTCTCGGTAACTCCGACTGTTAGGCACTTATCCTGACCGTATTATATTTGATGTAATGTTTAATTCGCCCAGCAGGTGAGGCGAGAGATTCTTCGTTGTTGCGTTGCTAAGCTCAGTTCAGTTGAGTTAATTGAGTTAATTAGTTTTATTATTAAATTAGCAGCCCGTGACAACAATTGTAGATTTGCAATGTCATGGTCCAAAGTAACGAAAAAAAATCAACTCATCGATGGTCATAAAACTAAAATTACTCAGTGTTGCAGATATCTGGAACCTGCCTCTCCCCAGAAACAAACTATCTATTTATGCATGGACAAAATCGATATTCTTGAACAATATATAGCTTTTTAATTGTTGTTTTAAGTCCGCTTTATGCACAGAAAGGCTAATCGGGACTGGATCTGCAGTTTAAAGTGGGATCCGAACCCCTGTGCCATGTGCCTCCGCCGGGTATCGAACACAGAACCCCTTGATTACAAGGCAACGACGTCATCATCAAATTGATGATCTTTCTTGGACAATCTGAAAAATCGTCAATGTTATTTTTGTATATTTTTAGAGGTTACAATTAAAATATTTCAGAATTCGAAGGGGAGGGCACGGTCCCACCCTTGGGTGCGACACTGGTTGGTAAGTCAGAGAAAGATGGAAATAGAAAAAAAAAAGTTTTGTTATTGATGAAAGGACAATCACAAACACACGGAACACAGAACAAGCCCCACAGAGGAAAATATTGGAAGTCAGTTCAAACGCCAGAGCCTCGCTAGCCTTCAAAATGCAGTCCAGAGCGTACTACATTGAAGGGAGATTGACAATGAGGTGCTGTAGATAGGGTCACCCTTTACACTCCAGAAAAAGAAATGGGTATAGAAATAGTGTAAGGAACGTGAAATGAACAATATGAAATAAAGAAGTCTGCAAGAAGAGAGAATGACAAAGATAGAAACCTAAAAAGAGAAAAAGAGGAAGTTGGGAATAGAGAATTCACGACAATTGATAATATTTCTTCCAGGTTGGAGTCCAGTCGAACAAAATTCTTAGGTGACCTCACTCTTGTAAGATGACGCTGCAATTATTACATCACCAGGACCGGAAGTCACGTGAGTCTTAAGGCACGATATTGTTTCAGTAATGAACATGGGAACTCAATGCTAGTTCCTATGTTTTGCACTCAGTAATGAAGATGTGGGAATCTCGTTGTCACGATAGCATCCGATTCTTGCAAAAGATGCTGAGTTGAAGGTCAATGCTATGAGGGTCCGTCTTGCTTGGACAATAACACAGCAGTGGCATTGGATACGTTGCAAAGTATAATTTCACCACTACCTTGGCAATGATGTGATGCAGTAAACCCAGAGAAAAATACGGACATTGCAATTGTGCGAAAGTAAAAAAAAAATGATTAGGTTTTTCCACCACTACATTGCCATGAATTTTGAGTAGTTTCTTTTATTTTTCTTGTGCCAGGTTTTGAATGGATGATTTGATTTATTTTACTGAGCGTTTCTGCCACTTTCGACTAATCGCGAAGCTGAGGATAAATGATGCAATCACAAGCATATATGGGGCCTCCCCGATGGCGCAGTGGTAGCGTCGTCGCTTTGTAATTAAGGGGTCCCGGGTTCGATACCCGGTGGAGGGACAAGTGGTTTGGATCCCACTTTAAACTGGAGGTCCAGTCCCGATTAGAATTCCTGTGTATAAAGCGGACTTAAAATCAATTAAGCTCAATTAAAACCAACATATACGGACGACACAACGTAATTCCGACAGAGGATTATACCAGATGCAGGTCTAGGCGTCAGTGACGGCGCTACAGGGGGCTGAAGCCCCCTCTGTACCCCACCCCGATTTTTATAGTACGGTTCGCCAGAAAATAAGAAAAACTAGAAATTTCCTTACATAATAGTTTTCATTATAAGACTTCCATTGGGGCAAGGGAATTACAGTGTTGAAATTCATTTCCTACTTCAGTAAAATCCCAAAATTGATATATTACGACGTGTTCCAAAATCATACGGGGTGGCAGCTGAAGATTTGCCTGGATCAACAATGGACACTGATCATTTGATACTAAGTAATTGTCCAATCATGAGTCGTAAAACGTGCTACAGAATTGACATGTTCCCTCTATGAATCCTATCACTATTATTGACAAGTGTAGAAAGCGAATTTAGCGAGTATTAGAACGTTCAACATATAACGAACCCTGAAGTTTCTTTTCTGTTTGTTAGTTTCTCATTCGAGCACCGGCAACCATGAGTGTTGGCGATGTTCTCCAATTCGTTTCATTGTTATATCTATCATTATCGCTGCAAATATCCGAGAGGGAGAAATACAAAGTTAAGGAATCAAAAGAGTACACAAACTACCTATTTCTTAAATGCTAAGAATTAGAAAGAATAAAATTCGGCCTCCTTACCCCGGTAGTCTAGCGGTAACACTACTGCCTTGTAATGAAAGGGACCATGGTTCGATCCGCAGATGCACACTTCATACAAGTGGCCCAGATTACACTATAAGCTGTAGGTCTCGTTCCGATTAGTCTCTGTGCATATATTGAACCTTAATACAAAATCCAACCAACTAGGCAGGTGGAAAAATTAGCAGCTTTGCAAATTTTGGGCCTACTGTATATGTTAATTAATTATTTGTTAGGTTAGAAAATAATTTCTGCAGTACTGCTTAAGAGCCAATTTCCGTGCAGGGGAATCAAACTTTAAAGAACATCTAAAACTATCAATCCAATTCTAATCATCCTTTATGCGTGATATATTGTGAGATAAAAATATAACCTTCAACAGTTATTTTCACTGATCATATATCAAAATGTCCAATGAAGCAGTTGAAATTGTATTTATTACTTTATGTGAACTTTTTTGTGTCCTAGAGGGGGCGAAAGGATGGCATTGGTTGATGTCTACTTTATTTAACCTGACTGAGCGTGGCAATGAGCTCGCAGTCTATCGCAACACACTGTAACGTTTTTTCAGTGCGTTAAAGACAGTGGGCGGCATTATTGGATTTGGTTTTAATTTTGTTATCTCTATTCCACGTAGTACACCCTGGACTGCATTTTGCAAACTAACGAGGCTCTGCCGTCTGGACTCTCAACCAGTATAATCCTCTATGGTTGATTGATTGAATTTAAAAAATTTGGTGCGTCAGCACTTAGGGTATTTTGCACTCGTCACATTATATGGAGTCCAGCCACTTACCATAACTAAAATAGCATAATCACAGTGTCGTGTTACTAAATATTAAAATATTCTGACTTTCGTTAAAAGCTGAGGCTGTAAAGGGGTACTCAGCACACATAAGAACAAAAAAACACAGAATTATACTGGCCAAAAGGCCAGTCGCCAGAGCCTCGTTAGTCTGCAAAATGCAGTCCAGGGTGTACTACGTGGAAGGATCATACCTAACACCCCTATAATCATCTACGGGCTTTGTGCTGTGGGCTGTTTGTATTGTCACCATTCATACTCGCATTCGCCATTAGCCAATGGCAAAAAGCCAAGTAAATTAAGGTAAATCAATGAAAGCAAAGCAACATACCTGTAATGACCAGGTGGCACAACAAGTCCTCTCTCGCCTGTTTACGTTCCACAACTAGGTCGGTATGGATATTGCTCAAACACTCTCCTGCAAAAGTATTCTGTTACGTGACAATAAATGCCGATAGATCCATGGCCTTGGGCTTCGAGCGGATGTTGTACGACATGTAATTCAGAAGAAGAGTTGGGAAAGGATTGAAAAAAAAAACGGAAACCGGCTGTTGGTGAAACTAACTGGCAACAGAAAATGCCCACCTGAAGTCTGTTGACTTTTTAATGAGCGGCAGCTCTTAAACCATTTGCATACTATACATGCAACATTTTCAAGTAACAGTGGGCTGGATTGAAATTAGCTTACTCGAGAACTAAAAGCAAACGGCACTAACGGCAAAAAGCTGACATACCTCTGGTAAATGTGAAACTGTCCTTCATAGATTGGTTGGTTTTGTATTACTTCGCTTTTACGCCACCCTTGGCTAATCGCCAAGCCGGGGACGAACGGGTGTAAGATTGGTTGATTGATTGATTTTTAAATTATGGCTACGCCAGCACGTAGGCTATTTCTGCCCGACACACAAATCCCGGATAAGCCCCTCAACTAACACAATAGTGAGGACAGGAGCAAATCAATATAATACGTATAATGTATGTTCAAGAACTTTCTCACTCAATTCCTAAGCCTTAACAAGCATTTACGGGATGTACTACGTGAAGATGAGGTTGAGTCTCGGGTGCCTTCTACAAAGGTCACTCCTTACACCCCTCTCCCCAGCCTTTCGTAAACAGTAACGTGCTCCATCTATTGTATTGGTTAATTTATTTCGTTTATGTTACTTCGCCTTTCCGCCACATTATACACACACATATATATATATGTATATAGTATGCATTGTTCCTCAGACCACGGTTCGCCCCTGGAATATATGAGTATATGCAGCCATGCAGGTCAGGCTCAAAATTTGCACTAATGACTTTCGACAAACAAAATATATGACTTTTTGATTTATTTTACTTCGCTTTTTGTGCCACTTTTGGCTAATTTGCGAAGATGGAGATGAGTGATGACATGATGTTGATGAATGGACACTCGCAAACATCCACGCCCTGGCCGGGACTCGAACCCGGGACCCCTAGCGTTGTAGCGCGATGTGCTAACCACTCCGCCACTGGGCCCGCTACATGAATTTCTATGAAGCAAGTAGATAATGGATTGATTGATTTGTTTTATTTTACTTTTCTGTAAATTTTGACTAATCGCGAATAAGACTATGAATTGTGATAGGATGAAGTGCATGAAAAGACAATCGCAAACACAAATGAAATGTACAGCATGCAACACGGGATTATACTGGCCAAGGATCTAGACGTCAGAGCCTCGTTAGTCGGTAAAATGCAGTTCAGGGTGTACTACGTGGAGGGAGGTTGACATTTGGAGCTTGCGGCAACACCTATGTTAGGAGAACGTTGAGTTGCTTGATTTAGTTTGTTTAACGTCGTATTTCTTCCACTTTGGCTAATCGCGACAATGAGGATGAATAGCGAGCGATAAGATTAGATGGATGAAGGAAACATACAGGGACAATACAACACGAGTCACACGGAAGGTTGTACTGGTTGCGAGTTCAAGCACCAGAGTCCCGTTGGCCTGCAACATTGCAGTTACCGTGTGTAGGAAGCGCTGGTTGTGCGTGGATAAATCATTTCTCGATACAATTTCTGACTACCATGCGAGAGACCCGGCTTCGATCCACCTGTTCAATTCCGCCAAAATTGATGTATAGATATACATATATATTATGTGCGATGTCAACATGTTGTATTTTGTAATGTACATGCACCAATGCCCCTCGGGGGTACCTTCGGCCGTGATGAATAAAGTGTGGTGCCCTAACTCTACACCTCTATACCCTTCATGGCGTGGTGCAAAGCAAAGGAGAACACTTTATTTTGCTTTACTTGGACATAAATTCTCGTTTTCGTCTCGATCCTGTTTCGAGCTTATCTAAAACGAAACATAGTTTGTTCCGGTAAAAAAAGCTTTCAGCAAAGAATCACGAAATGCAACGTAATAGTTCGCCGACATCACTCACCTACTTACCACCTACCAAGCAGTGAAGCCTGCAGCAGATAACGCACACAGTCCACAACAGACACGGCACAGCCAGAGGAACAGAAGCGCGACCGAAACCCGTCCAAGAACTTGCACAGCCCGCAGGAAGACACTTTCCATTACTCGAAGACTTAGCCTGGTTACCTCGAAAAACAGCCTCCCGGCCTAAGGGCAGAGCGATACAAACAACATGATTGTTACTTGCACAAGTATGTCTCCAAAGTTTCGTCTGCTGATCGCCGCGAATGTGTCACTCACTGGTCTCAAAGGGTATGTCATTTATGGCGGCAATAGATGGGGGACGAGCATGGACGTCGCCAGAAATTTTTGTAGGGGTGAGGGGGCAGGCCAAAGATAAAAGTTGATTTATAGAAACAATAATAATAATAGTCATTGGTGGGATATTAATATACAATAATAAGTATTAAAAACCAATGCAATAAACATACGAATGAACCATTTTTGCTCAAAATGTATTATTATTGGTATTATAATTATTTCCCTCGGACTGAATATCTATTCATTATTTTCTACACTTCATATAGTTAATGTACTGAAATGCACAGTTATTTTATTTTTTCATTAACATTTACACGAAAGTTAGGCAGAAAATTTTAGTCATGAAGTTTATGTTGTTTCGTCTCATAAAAAAATAATATCTTTCTTTCTTTTTAGTATTTTAAAAGCCGAAAAACGATTTGCTCTTTGAAGTAAATGGCAGAATACAAGGAAATATAACATGGTGCACCTTATTTATGTTTGGAGGCACTGTAGGCCCAGTCCCAATTAGCCTTACTGTGCATAAATATGACTTAAAACACCAAATCAATCACCTTATTTATGTTCTTAGCAAAAAAAAAAAAAAACTTCCCTTTTTGTAACTTGAAATGAAGGATGTCAATTTTCTGGGTAGGTCGAGGGATCGGTTCGACCCCGTCCCTCCCGACGCCCATGGAGGATGGTGTCCTGTTATTCCCGCCGTGGCATATGTCAGAGATTACTTTACTGGTTTTCCTGACTGAGACTGAAATGTTTCCTCCAATCCAGAGTGTCAAACCCGCCGCTTTACCAGAAGTACAAAATAAACCAGATTTCTTTAACAAATACGGCTTTTTTTGCCAATTTCAAATGACATTACAAAGGATTACTGGTATCAATTTTATGTCCAGCAAACTTACAACCTGCTATGGTTTGATACTTTATTTCTATTACATTAAGTTTGTCAACAGTGTAGGATCGCCCAGCTGAATGGTCGGACATGATGAATAAGAGACATGTAATGGATATTAGTACACGTTTCTCTTTTCGTTATTTTATGTCGCTTTTCTTCCTCTGAAAACCCCAAAATACGCAAAGATTATGCATATTCAGCTATATAAGACATTCGTTTTCAAGATAGAAACATTAAGTGATTAAAACTTGATTTAAAGTCAGCATGATGCACAGGGGCTTAACGAAACTCGATCTATAGTTTAAGTTTTCATAAGAGACGTAGCTCCCAGCATCCTTGCGCGTGGACACAATCACGGAATGATTTTCCACTAGACTATCGCCTAGGGGCCGCAAGACCAGGGGGCTGGGTTAAAAAATGAGAGACACTAAACGGGCAGGAGTGGCAAAGAACAATATTGTGATAGCAAAATAAAGTAACATGTGAAGTTCTTTAACTTGCTTATTTCATGAAAGAAGGTAGAAGGAAGAAGTTTCTAGCGTTAAAATAATTTCTTACGTCACCCATTTTCAATACTGTATTATAACAGGAGTGCAAGTCTGTGTGGCAGACTGCAAAGGAAGTGCTAGGCCACGTAGCAATGCTCGAATATGAACAATTATTCCTTGAAGAAACGAATGAAAACCTTTTGAACGCCAACAGTTGAAAGTCAAGTAGAGGAATATTGATTCCCCAGATCGTGGACAGTGTGCCCGTAGCCAGAATGTTATCTCGGGTGGCGGAGGCTCATCCCTCATCAGCAGCCGCCATCAAAAGACAAAGTGGAGGGATAGAAGTCCTGAAGATGGATTTCTCGGTACATTACAACTAATTATACAAGATGTTTGATCCTGCTAAAGAAGTAAAATTAATTGCCACTATACACTACTAAAATTAGATATTTGTAGGATTTAGGAGGGATCTTCAGCCCACCCCCTGGCTACATGCCTGACCGTAATATAATGTAGGTGTAATTTTTAATAAGAATGTGCGTGTTTTGAATTTGAATTTAAAATTTTGGGTGCACCAGCACGTAGGCTGTTTTGCACCCGTCACGCTGCACCTGGTCCAGCCCCTAACCAGAACTAAAATAACATAACTATAATGTCGTGTCGTAAATAAAATATTAAAATATTCTGACCGATTAAAAGCTGAGACTGTTGAGAGGCACTCAGCACACAGAAGGATAAAACACAGGACAACACACAGAATTATACTGGCCATGGAGCCAGTCGCCAGAACCTCGTTCCTCTGCAAAATGCAGTCCAGGGTGTACTACGTGGAAGTGAGGTTGACAATTGTGTGTACTACGTGAAAGGTCTCCCATTTCACCTAAGATGTGCGTATTTTTTAAAGTTTACAAGTGTTGTTAATCAAGAAAATGCAATAGTGGAAGTGAAGTACCGCGATAAGTGTAATAATAATGATGATGTTGGCAGGTTCCCAAAACAAAGGATGGCCTAGGGGTCCAGATTCGTATTTTGTGTCCCTGGACACAATATTTGCAATGTAACACACATTTTCCAGCTGATAGAACAATTTACATAAGGAAATTGCTTACATCACATTTGTTTTCTCTCTTGTTCCTGTACTGCTGACCTTCGTAAATAAGAGACGGCTCCACTTACCTTGTCTCTACTATTTCCATATTCTCAGCTATCTAGTCGTCTCTCGTCAACACTCAAGTTTACTTTCACTTATCTTCTTTCAGGATCAGAACTGAATTTGAATTTTGAATTTGAATTTAAAATTGTGGGTGCGTCAGCACTAAGGCTATTTTGCACCCGTCACATTATACGGGGTCCAGCCCCTTATCTTTACAAAGAACAACTCTAACGTTGCAGAACTAAAATCATAAAATATTAAAATCTTCTGACTTTCGTTAAAAGCTGAGGCTGTAAAGGGGCACTCAGTACACATAAGGACAAGAGAACAGGACAACACAAACAAAATTATACTGGCCATGGGGCCAGTCGCCAGAGCCTCGTAGGGTCAGAACTGAATTTGTCAAAGTAAGTTCCTTTATACATCCGAAGAAGAGATGGACTTTCTTCTTTAAACTTCCATCTTAGATTCATGTACCAATCATATTCCTTTCCAATAAGGAAGATAAACCCAGGCACAAGTCCATAAAGACACGTAAGCTCAGCGGGTTTGATGCTCTGGCTTACAGGAAACTGGTCAAGGAAACCCTGACCAGGCGGGATTGAACTAATGAGACGCCGCGCCGGAATTGGCGGAAATAACACTCACTCCAGAGTAGGGGTGAGCAAGAATGGTTGGCGCTACGTTACAGGTATGCAATCGTCATATTGCGCATGTTCAATATTTCACTCGAGCTGATTGATTTTGATCTTGTGGATACTTCAGCACATAGGCTACAGTTGCTCGTCACGCAATTCGTGGATATGCTTGAACTTGATTTTAAAATTTTGGATGCGTCAGCACTTAGGCTATTTTAAACCCGTCACGTTGTACGGGGTTCAGCCCCTTACCATATCTAAATTAACTGTAATGTTGTTACTAAAATATTAAAACATTCTAACTGAGGTTAAAAGCTTAGGCTGTAAAGGGGCACTCAGCACACTTAAGGACAAAAACAGGACAACAGACACACACAGTCCTACGAAGGTAGGTCGAGATGCAAGAGCCTCGTTTCTCTGCAAAATGCAGTCCAGGGTGTACTCCATGGAAGTGAGGTTGACAATTGGGTGTACTATGTGGAAGGATTACCAATTATACCTCTTGGTGATATGCCCGTTAACGGTAACAACATTGAGGACAGACCTCCAACAAGAAAGTAAAATATCTCGATAAAAAAGCCATTATTCAATTTGTAAACTAATTCATTAATTGTCTAACACGAGCTAAAAACTATACAGTCTCTGAGGACTAATCATCCTTACCTATTATAAGCTGAGGCTGTACACACTCAGTACACACAAGGACAAACATAGCCATACAGAGGATTCATTATACTGACCATGAATTCAGACGCCAGAGCCTCGTTGGCCTGCAGCATTACATATACCGAGGTGTACTACGTGAAAGTGAGATTTGACTTTTAGTCAAATAATAAAAAAAGACTTCCCTGATGGCGACGTGGTAACGTCGTCCGTCACCTTGTAATCAAGAGGTCCCAGTGGAAGCGCATGATAGAGTGGTTCGTATCCCCCCCCACCCTACGTCCAATCCCGATCAGCCTATATGTGCATAAAGTGGACTTAAATAAAAACTCAAGAGAAACTCATTACGTCAAATGTAATTTGTTGTTTTACGTCCAAAATTCGTATTGAAAAATTCATGTCAATTCAGGGGTCAACGAGTGCAGGTATTTCCAATGTAAAAGTCTACCATGCAGAGGCTGGCAAATGGCAAAACACTATAGGTTCAATTCAAGGTTCGAATCTTGAATGGCTGTCTTGTTGTGAGGTTATGTCGCGAATGTCCAAAAGTGTCAGAGAAACGGCATATAATGAGAAAAATATAAAAATAAATACGAGGCCAAGCCCATTCAACATATAAATATACGACAAGGCTCACGACGTGAAAGAAGTATTGATTAATTAATTTAAAATTTTTGGTTTGAAAGAAGTAAAACATTTAAAGTGCTAAACTTTCGAAGGAAAAATGGATGATTGACTTAGCACGTTGGTAATTTAGAACCGGCATTTGTATTTGTTTATTTCACGCCTCTTTTGTTGTAGTTTTGGTTACACGTGACGATGGGGATAAATGGCGATAATATGAAATTGACGAAGAGACAATGACGCATACTCAAGCACGACAGAGGTGTTGGCCGTGGTCCAGGCGCCAGAGCCTCGTCAGCCTGCATGAATGAATTTGATTTTAAAATTGTGGGAGCGTCAGCACTTATCATTACAAAGAACAACTCTAACGTTGCATAATTAAAAATCTTAAAATGTTCTGACTTCTGTTAAAAGCTGTGGCTGTAAACGGGCACTCAGCACACATAAGGACAACAGGACAATACAAACAAAATTATACTGGCCATGGGGCCAGTCGCCGGAGCCTCGTTAGTCTTCAGTCCAGGATGCACTAACGTGGAAGTGAGGTTGACATTTGGGTGTACTAAGTGGAAGGTCACCCCTTACACCCCTGCATGAATGAACTAATATTTTACGTCGCTTTTCGGCCATTTTAACTAATCGCGAAGATGAAGATGAATGATGACAAGATGAGACGGATGAAGGACGGTCACGAACACACATGGACAGTACACCATACAAGCTCCATAGAGGAATATACTGGCCATGAGTCTAGTCGCCAGTATACAACTGGGTGTACTACGTGAAGGAAAGGGTGATATTTGGGTGTTTTCCGAGGTTATTCCTTAATTATATAAATTGTCTCAAATGTGCGTGCTTTATTTCCTCCGATCTTCTTCTCCAAAGGTCACGCTTTACACTCGATAAAAGAAGAATAAGAATAAGAACAAAAGGAACGAGAGAATTAGGAAAAGAGTTAACAAAGGATAAGACGTAATAAGGAAAAGAGAGGTAAATGAAAAAAGAAAAAAGAAGAGAGAAGAGGAGAAAAAATACAAACGAGAAAAGGAGAATAGATGTGAACAAAGAGAGAAGAGGAAGAGAGAAAACGAAAAAGAGAAAAGTAGAAGATAATAGAAGGAATAAAGAAAATGAGAAGAAAGATAAGGGGAAAACAGAAAAGGAGAACAGAGAAGAACAAAGAGAGAAGAGGAGAAGAGAGAACGAAAGAGAGAAATGGAAAAGATAATAGAAGGAAAAGAAAAAAGACGAAAAGAGAACAGAGAAAAGGTGAAAGAGAAATACAAACGAGAAAAGTAGAGTAGATGTGAACAAGGAGAGAAGAGGAAATATGCTGGAGGAATAAATGAACATCTTCCACTTTCATTACGTTACCGGGGGTGTAAAGAGTGATCCTTCCTCAAGACACCCAACTGTCAACCTCACTTCCACGCAGTGCACCCTGGACTGCATATTGCACACTAACGAGGCTCTGGACCCATGGCCAATATAATCCTGTATGGAACTTGTGTTGTGTGCTGTCAAGTGTTTGAAATTGTCCCTTCATCATGTCATATTTTCACCATTCATTCCCATCTTCCAGATTAGTCAAAAGTGGTAGAAAAGTGAAGTAAAATAAACTCAATCAATCAATTACGACACGGACCCAACCTCATAAATCCCCATCTTAACAGAACCATTCTCCTGGTTATAAAACAATACAAAGCATACCTGATGTGCCAGATATAGCCTCTATCCGAAGTGTAAGATGTCTTAAGGAAACATCCCGAAAACCAGTTCCAAATGGTTAGGAAATATATCCACTTGTGATTGACCGCCTTTATTGTTTAGCAGTTCAAAGTCTCTTCCGATTATCGGTCAAGCTCCTTCCCTTTGAACTTCTCGAGAAGCACACCATTTTTATAAAGCTTTTTCTTATCCCCACCCTCCCTTGCGACTACGTCCCCAAAGTCCAAAATGCAAGAACAAAATTCTCACTATCCAGGACACAAGGATATTGGAAATCCATGAAGGCTTTCATACTTCCTTATCAAGTTGGTGCAGTGGCAAAATATCGGCGAATTATACGTATTGTTCTACATACTAATAACATTAAATTAATTAGAAAACTTCTGTTCAGATTTGTCTTATTTTACGGGCCCCCTGTTGGGCTACGATGGCAGGGGTCTCGGGTTCGAATCCCAGGTAAGACTTGGATGTTTGTTTGGTTATGATTTGAAAAGGAGGAGATAAAAGAATAAAAAAGATAGAAGAAAAGAGAAAAGAAGAAAATACAAGAAATAATGGAAAGACGAAAAGAGGAAAACGAGAAGAAATGGAGAGGAATGGAAAAGAGAATTGATTGATTTGTCTTATTTTACTTTGCTTTTCTGCTACTTTTGGCAAAGATGGGGATGACTGGTGATGTAATGAAATTTGTGAAAGAACTGGATAGACATAACATTAGGAGTCCAGGTGTCAGAGAGTCATTGGTTTGCAAGAGTGTAGAAAAGCGAAGAAAAGCAAAAGCGGAAAGAAGAATTGATTGGTTGATTGAATTGAAAATCTTGGGTGCGTCAGCACTTAGGTTATTTTGTACCCTTCTTATTATACGGGGTCCAACCCCTTATCGTAACTAAAAATAAACTCTGTCTCTGAGGACTAAAAATCTGCTTACCTAATTAAAAGCTGAGGCTGTAAAGGGACGCTCAGCACATGTAGGGACAAACACAGGACAACACAGCCCTACAGAAGATTCTACTGGTTGTAGGTCCAGACGCCATAGCCTCGTCGGTCCGCAAGAAGCAGATACCGGGGTGAACTATGTGGAAGAAGGGTCGACTTTTGGGTACCTTTTCTCAAAAGGTTACGCTTTGCACCCCGATAAAAGAAGAGGCAGCAGAAAAGGTAACGAGAGAATTACGAAAAGAATTAACAAAGATAAGACATAATAAGGAAAATAGAAAAATGAAAAGAAAGAGAAAAGGAGAAAAAGAAATACAAACGATAAAAGGAGAGTAGATATGAACAAAGAGAGAAATGAAATGAGAAAAGGTAAACATAATAGAAGGAAAAGAGAAAAGGAGCAGAGAGATAAGGAGGAAACAAGAAAAGGAGAGCAGAGAAGAACACAGAGAAGAGGAAATTAGAAAAGATAATAGAAGGAAAAGAGAAAGATGAAAACAGAAAAGAAGAAGAGAGAAAAGGAGAAAGAGAAATAGAAACGAGAAAAGGACAGTAGATGTGAAAAAAGAGAGAAGAGGAAGAAAGAAAACGAAAAAGAGAAATGGAAAAGAGGATAGAAGGAAAAGATAGAATAAAAGAGAAAAGAAGATGAGAGATAAGGAGGAGAAAATGAAAAGGAAGGAAGAAATGGAGAGCAGAGAAGGACAAAGAGAGAAGGAAAAAGAGAAAACGAAAAAGAGAAAAATGAAAACCGAAAAGAAGAAGAGAGAAAAGGAGAAAGAGAAATACAAACGAGAGAAGGAGAGTAGATGTGAACAAAGAGAGAAGGGGAAGAGAGAAAACAAAAGAGAAAAGGAAATGATAATAAAGGAAAAGAAAACGAGATGAGAGATAAGTAGGAAAAAATGAAAAGGAAGCAAGAAAAGGATAGCAGAGGAGAACAAAGAGAGAAGAGGAAAATAGAATGAGAAGAAAAAGAGAAAGGATAAAAAAGATAAAAAGAAACGAAGAGAGGCACTATGTTTTCCATAAGGCTCAACCGTTACATCTCTATTAATCACATTTAGATGTTGTTTTCTTTCTTTTCCTGGTTGGTTGACTGTGAAACACGAAGCAAGCCAACTTGCAACATTGTTATCAGCTGACAGCTTCAGTCGATTACGTTAAGACGTGAGAAGAATCATAAATGCAAGGCCAGTTCAAGGCCAGATCGCTTGGATGTTTCTGCACAATGCGAAAATGAACGGTATCCATCTTGACGACCAATGAACATCGTAATATTAACGAAGCCGTCTAAAGTTCCCGGCTAGGAAATAATAAAACTGCTCTGATGACCTACAAAGATAACACGAGAAGCAACGAACTCCGCAGGCACGAAGCAAGGGCACTGGGTACACATTAATACGAGACTATTCGCGATTAAAATTACCACCTGAGCGCTAGTGTCGCTTCCAACATGGCCTCTCTAAGTAGGATAAATCTTTGTTTACATTCAGCAGTAGTACAAAATAGCAGCGTGTTGTCATGACTGGTATGGTAGAAAACGTTTAAATTACGCATTATTTTTAAATATTGCGGATGCTGTGTGAATTCCAGGTACTCTAACAAACGTGAAGCTGTACTGAGAACGAAGCATTTAATTATGATAGGCAAAAATAACACGGAAAGTGCAGACGAAACTATGTATACGCACTGGTTGTCCAAAGCAGTGCTGTATAATCTGCACGTCATGTTGTAACTGGGGTTCTCGGAAATTATTTGAAAATAAAGGAATTGAAATTGACCTGTACTTGAAAAGCTGGGACAGGAGAAAATTGCGAACATATCGTTGCAGTTCTTTCGCGAAAGAGAAAGGCTGGTTTAATAATAATAGAATTCACGATTTCATGACCAGGCTATACTCACTGAAAAAGGACATCATACTGAATGAAACAGTAACATTCGCATGTCCACTTTTTTTTTCTGGTTACATTTGACATTCATTCATTCTCAAACTATTTTCATCTTCTATCTTAATCGACTTGCAGCTGTTCCAAATTTCACACATACGTAATACCGGTAATATATGGACGCATTGGATAAGACGCTTCATGATTTTTCGAAAAGAAAAGAAAAAAAGCTTTATTTATAAAGTACAATTTAAAACTTTACTTTTAATATATATTTAACTCTCGAAAAATGAAGAAAGCAGATTCGTGCATTCTTCGTAATTTCCTTGCCGAATTATATCCCCCATACCAAGCTTCTGTGAATTACGTTTTCCCTGATTTATTAACAAATTCAATTTTGTTGATTCCACGGGGTGGAAACACATGAAAACTTTTAATTTGTTCTGACCCATAAAACGATTTAGAGAAAAAAAAAAAACCTGGACAATAGACCTTAGTCTCTCGCATTTTCCCCATGCTTTAAACGACTTCAACACAACGTATCCTACTTAGAGTACTTCCTGAAAATCCCACCAGATGGCATATCGGTTAATTTTAATCGCGAATAGACAGTGGCGTAGCAAGGGTAGGGCGAAGTGGGCGACCTCCCGGGGCCTCCAGACTCTTTGGGTTGATACAAAAAAATGTATTAAGTAGAAGTGAGAGGATAAAAGATGGAAAAGGCTAATTTTCGTAGGCAATAAAATTATAGCATTGCTTTTATCTAGCTTTAAATTCTAGTTAAACGTTATAATACGTCAAATCAGGGGCAGGCCGGCGTTAAGCCTAAGGGGGCCCGGAAAAAATATAAATTATTGTCATAATTCTCATATGAAACATTTACGCAAAAATTCACGATAACTTGCGTGGACATTTTTACTCATTTATTCTTTTCTCGAATAAGAAATAGTGTGTCTTGTATTTCCTTCTTTCTCTCGATCTGGCACTCCCGACTTTAATATGTTAACAATAAAGCACCTCCAACTGCCATGAAGCAAGTGCGAGGTATTTAAATTCTTGGGTCGTTTGCAACACAAGAAGGCAATGGATATTCTTACTTCCTTCCTACAGCTTCATACTTCAGTTTCCGGAAAACAAACAAAGGCATTTTTAGGGTGAGTGAATATATAAAATATCATTTTCTTCAGTAATTTATTATAATATAAATATGATAATTTCCTGACGTATACCTGAAGTTTTTGTATCGACTCACATTGAGATGTCAAATTTAAAAACGAAAAGGGGCCTCGCATTGTAATCTCGCCCAAGGCCTCACGATATGTTGCTACTCCACTGTCTATGGACGTGCACATATTTTTCTTCAGCAATGTGCAAGCGTGACTTTCCTACTATGGACGCAGTCACAAAGTTTAGCAGACCGCTGATAAAATTGATCCATTGAAATTAAAATTGTGGGTTCCTCAGCACTTATACTCCGTCCCGGGTATCTGTGGAGCAGAGAAAAGGGGCGATCCAGTGGGCAAAGCGAAGCATTGCTGGTAACCGCAGTCGCTTTCCCCCTCCACGCAATTCCGTTCCCTCCCACGTGTTCATTGGTGGAGCCGTCTAGCGTCACTATTTGCGCAGATACTTGTTTTCCTTCGCTTGCTCCAGAGACAGACGGGACGGGACAGAGGTTATTTGCACCAGACACATTCTACGGGGGGGAAGGGGCAAACCTTTTACCATAATTAAAATTAGGAAGTGCCTCTGAGGATTAAAATCTCCTCACTTTGCTTAAAAGCTGAGGCTGTAAAGGGAGAAAAACAAACACCTGATTGATTGAGTTAGTGTTTTAGGTCCACTTTATGCACAGTAAGGTTAATCGGGACTGGACCTACAGTTTAAAGTGGAATCTGAACCACTATGTGCCTTCACCGGATATCGAAGCCGGGACCTCTTCATTACTTACAAAGCACATGACAAAGCACAGCCCTACAAACTATTAGGCCTTATTGGCCTGCAACATAACGAGGCCTGCTACGTGGAAGTGAGATTGACTTTTTGGTAACTTCTCAAAAGTTCACCCGCCAAGAACTACATTTTGCAGCTAATGAGGCTCTGGCATCTGGACGCACGGTCAGGAAAATCCTCTGCGGGACTTGTGTGCTGTTCATGTCCCCCTTCACCTAGGTATATAAACTTATTACCATTCATCTTAATCTTCGCAATTACCCAAAAGTGGCAGTATCATGAAGTAACATAAATCATTCATTCATTCAAAGGGTTACCCTTAACACTCCTTTCAGCATATGGAATGGCCCTCGAACACCCCAGATATGAATCCAATAGAGTATTCGTGGGACTTTATGGAATGACAAGACAGAAATCTGAGTCACCTCCATACCTGCATTGAACGCAGCATTAAACACTGACAGGTTGTCCTTCCAACTACTTCAACGTCCGTTGACACACTACCATGCTGGATAACTGTTGTACTGCAGACGAAAGGTGGACTTACAACCTACACGATATTGCGTAGATGCTCATAATCCAATAATCACTCAGCGTATGTAATGTATATATGTGTGTGTGTGTCGGTGCCGTAGCATGGTCATTTCGGGTGGGAACGCCAAGTCCGAAGGAAAGGTCGGCCCTTTTTTGGTTAATAATTTACTTATGGAAATCCATGCAGTTTTTAGCTAGAAAATTAGATGCCTCACCGAGCAACAAATGTTTTGAACTCTGGTGTTTTATACCTTTCGGCATGACACAAATCATTATAAAGCCTACCTGAATCACAAGCCTCTGGGCAACAGTAGACGTCATTGTTGTGAATGATCCAACTAATGATTGATTTGGTTTATTTTACTTCGCTTTTCTACCACTTTTGGTTAATCGCGAATATGAATATGAGTGATGATGATATTGATGAAGGGACACTCACAAAGAACACCCGTGCTCACCCCGGGATTCGAATCAGGGGCCTCTGTCGTCTTGGCGCGCTGTGCAAAACACTCTGACACGGAGGTGGGCGGATGATCCAACTATCGTACACTCTACTAACGTAACAGTGCCGATTAGTAATTCAGACCACTGTTTATTACGTCTTGAGAATGCTGATAAACATTTTAAAATAATTTTGTCCAGAGACCATTCGATGTTAAGAGTTTTCAAATGAATGCTAAACATTTCCATTGCTACAATATTAAGCAGTTACATATAATAACGAAAAAATAAAAACCCGCAAAACTATTTTTTTTTTATTAAGTGGTAGAGTAGCCACAGGCTGAACTTCTACCTCGAGGACTTCACCAACTTATTTGACAAAAACTGTGTTGATCTTTTAGTTTTTAATGCACATCGCTGTTCGTGCGATAAATTATACAATGCAGGGGCCATTAAGAAGTGCTATATTTCAGTTTGGTAAAGTTACGTCAGTCAAATATTGCGTATTGTAGGAACACATAGCACGAGTGGCACGAGCGCGAAGAACCGGGTAGGAATTCTTCCGCTGTCGTCTGCTTCAGAAGGCAGGAAGGGTCACGTGAACCAATCACGTAGCCCTCTGCTCCATACGCTGGCGTAAGAGAGAACATTTGGGCGCGTGCTGTAGAGATCCAAGCTTTCCCTTCAGATAGACAGCAAGGAATATAGGGTCCTGTACGCCGAACCTGCTCGGCGTCCGGCCAGGAAAGGCATTGAAAAAAAAAATGTTAGAACGAGTGTTGTTAGTGGAGCGTTGCAAGCGGATCGCGAGAAATAATGCCATGAAGGTCAGACATATATTAAATTAGTCAAGATTTACTTTATATTTACAGCATTTACGCATTTTTGAAATTTTAAATCTGGGAACGCCGGGCGTACGGGCGTACTATAACGCTACGCCACTGGTGTGTGTTTATGTACGAGGGTTGATCAGCACATTTCCAGTTCATTGAGGGGGAAAAATCGTGTGCTACATAGTCTATCTTAGTCAGGAACACCCACCAAGTTTCTTGGATCTCATCAGTTTTGTTTTTGTTTTAAATTGACTGAAGTGTGAGAGGCGTCAGTATTCCAAAGAAGATGGAGAAACCGGTTATTCGTGCAGTCAAATATTTGTAAAACAAATCACCAACGGACAATTATAATTACACAAGGAAGACAGTCTATCCCCTCATATGACATGGTTAAAAAATCTCAAAAAAATACCTGCGTGGGAGGAATTTCAGCACCGATTTGAACGTGATGGATGCTGTAAACGTATGATTTCAGGAGAGATCAGAAAATTTTTTCGTGCTGGAATTGAAGCCCTAGAGCAGCGATTGGAAACGTGCATTGTAGTTGCAGGGGACTATGTTGAAAAATAAGAGTAGTTAAATGGGCCTCTGGCAAAGCCCTCTAGGTCAGGGGCAGACTATGCTGATCAGCCCTTGTATTTGTACACATCTTGCTCAAGAAAAAGTACTATATTAGAGGGAAACCGTAGTCACAATTTTTATGTTGTGTGTCCTCTCAGATAAAAATCTCATTTTTGGAACTTTGACCGTGTCCAAAAGGTTCATGACCGATCTTGAAATGAACATCCTTGGATAATGGTCTCGCAGTTCAGTCTTGAAGCCTTGGACTGGAATCGAAAATCTTTCGAATTGCACTTCGAATGGAGGGCCAAATACGATCGATAGATACAGAAGGTCGTTTCACGTCCATGGTACCAAAGTTAGAACCCACCTCACCTTAAGAAAAAAACATGACGCCACGAGCGGTGGTGCTCCATGTGATACCCCTGTCTTGCAGCAATGACCCTGCAGCGGAGTTTCCATTGGAGGAGACTGCGTTGAAGAACACATTGGTCCAAACGATCATATTCCTCCTGACAAGCTTTCCAAAGACCCTCAATTGTGCGGGGCCGTCTGCTTCCCAAGGCTCGTTTCAACAACGGAAACCCACAGAAATCCATGGAAGAGGCCTCGGGGGATTTCACAGGGATGTCTGAAAAGGGGATTGCATGAATGCCCGTTTCACGTGCCATCCGATCCATGTATGCCTGCGTGGACTTTGCCGTATGACTGGAAGCCTTGTCCTGGTGGATGACACCACGAGATGTGTCGCTGCCATAGAGAAAAGGAATATCATGTCTGTAAAGTGGCTCCAAAATATTCGTCTGGCAATAGGCTGCATTTATTTTAGGCTTTTTTTTCCAATCTTTGCAGTGGAAGTTTGCCGTTATGGCAGTAACCACCAACAACCATGAACCCGCGTGGAAAACTTTCAGCACATTCACGTACCCACTCAGATCGATCTCTTGCATCACGTGGACGATAGTAGATGGCCCTTTTTTTACCACATCCCTAAATATACACCCATGCTTCATCCAGGGACACCACATACTTCCAGCGGTCCCCTGCCAGATGGCGTTCGTAGAGCTTCCGACTGTTGGTCTTCCTCTCCTGGACATGTGAGGCACGCAACTTATGAACTTGAGCCTTGTGCTTCCGCAAGTTGTACATCTTGGGCTATGATGCGATTTGCAGTTGCAGGGAAACATTGCACTGCCTGTGCAATCGCTCTTTGCGTTGCATAGTTTTCACATCGCACCAAGGATCTCAATTTCCGCACAACATCGGAGGAACGCTTGGGCTTCCGATATGTCCGAGGCCCACTTTGACTGGTTCCAGCAACAGGTACGGTGCAAGCTTTATGGCGATTCAACACTGCATTGATGCTCTTCTTTGACACATGGAATGCTTTCATGTGGCACTGTTTAATTATCTGGCTATAACTATAACCAACGTCGGAAAGGGCACAGATGTACCCCTCCCAAAAGACTGGAATTTTTGGTACCATATAAACACTCACTCACACACCAACCATCGTCTTTGCAAGTCAACACACAGTACTTTCGTCCTACTGGCTCTGGCTGCTCTGTGCTGTGCCTACGTGCTGCTCCCTGGTGATCGAAATCGTTACCATCAACGTGAAACAACCTTCTGTAAAACTACGAACACATTGTTATCCCCGCGTTATATACACTTGTTTTTCACCACAGAAATCACGTATCATTTTTGAAACTTCTTATACTTACATTTCCACACATTAGAAAAACTACAACCAACATTTGGCTGACTTTCGATTTCCACGATTTCAAACAAGTGAACAGCAGTGCACGAGTCTAGTAAACAAGTCACCCAATAATTCTATTTAATAAGCTAATCTGGGCTCCATTGCTCGCTTAATTGGCGCTCTTGACCTGCACTAGGTGACGTCACTTCCGACAAGATCATACATTAAGCCTTCTTTTTGGATATTTCGAACACAGCTCTTGAAAACTGTGGAACCATACGCGTGCACTCCAGTACAGCAAGGCCAGCAGTGGTGGCACACTGCATAACTGTTACAAATTAATTCTTTAACTTTTGGCTTTTCATTATTTCTTCTGGGTTGCCTCAACAGAATATCAACCTGCAAGCCTCCCTCTCGCGGCGTGCTGACAAAACATCCCCGTAGTATCAGCCTGGCCATCCTGTAGCCTGAGTACAATGCCACCAGGAGCCCGAGAAATCCCCCGGTGACCTTGAAGGGTCCAATGGGAGAGCGTTTGTGTTGGGGCAAATTTTGTTTTCTAGCCCGTGAGGGATGGAAGAAAGCCGAGAATGCCATCGGTTCAGCTGCTGATGTCTTCAGTGTTGCTAACTGCACGATTAAGTGTACTGTGTACTGTCAGCGATGTAGCGTATCCACCAAGCTAGTTAAAATTTATATTCATAAATAAACTATAAAGTTTCAAAACACAGGAGAAACACAAGAATAAGATTGCTGAAAAAAAATCCAATAAATTAACAACTGCGCCAGGACATTCATATTTTCCCTTAGAGACGTTATGGAAACAGTACCGATAGGGTGCTAATTTTTTCATTATACCGTACCATGTAGAAGCAATGAATTGAAGACTAAAATTGGTAAACGCTGTAAGTGCCACAATTATTCAAACACGGTTTTCCACGTTAAACTGTGAAATGTACCATGCTTTATAATGTGGTAAACGTGAAATGTGGCTGGTATCCCTCTAAGTAGTTCAAAGAGGTAGTGTAAAGAGTCACTAGTGTGAACGTTCTTACGGCTGATGTGCTGAACGATGCCATTTTCCAACATTTTCGCTTTTGGCTCTTACAACGTTTACCACTTTTAGTCCTCAATTCTTGATTCTCTTAATTTTTCTGGATCTGCTTCCCCATAGGGAAATGTCACCGCATGCCACTGTGTGCAACAATATATATATAGTTTTTGTTTAAGTGGTAAAATATTTTTTAAAGAATAAACTGGTTTCTACATTTTATAACACTCAATGTTTCCATCTAACTAACTAAACTAACTCTCTAGCCTTCTTAAACCCGAAGGTTCATGGCTGCAGCAACACAGGCCTTCCATCTGTCCCTATCTTGAGCAAGATATATATACTCTTTTCCATGCATACCGATTTCCTTTAAATCCATCTCAACGTTGTCCCTCCATCTTCGTCTTGGTCTTCCTACAGGTCTCTTACCATCAGGTTTCCCAACAAGAATCCTGTAAACTCCTCTTTCCTCTCCCATTCGTGCCACATGGCCTGCCCACCTAAGTCTTTTTGATTTATTATTCTAATTAATAATATCTGGACATCAGTACAAATTATGTAGTTCTAAATTATGTAACCTTCTCCACTCACCTGTCTCCTAATCTCTTTTAGGTCCGAATATTTTCCTAAGGATCTTATTTTCAAATACTCTCAATTTGTGTTCCTCTTTCAATGTAAGGGACCAAGTTTCACACCCATATAATACTACAGGCAAAATTACTGTTTTGTATATTTTAACTTTTAGTTTCTTAGATATTAAACGAGAAGACAAAAGTTTATGAAGAGAGAAGTAACATGCATTTCCTGAATTAAGCCTACTTTTTATTTCCTCTTTAATATAATTTTCATTTATTAATATTACTCCTAAGTTTTTGAATTTGGAAACTGGTTCAAACGAGTTGTTATCAATAATTAGATTTTGATTATTACCTAACACTTGGTTTCGGCCTGTAAGCATATATTTAGTTTTCTCTTTGTTAACTTCCAAAACTATCTCTTTAGCAGTTTTGAAAAATATTTTAGCATTATTCTCAATTGTATTTATATCATCCCCTAATAAGTCTACATCATCTGCATATGCTAACAACTGAGTCATACCATTTAATTTTAGTCCTTCGTTAGTTTCTTTTACCTTCCTAACAGCATATTCTAAGGCAAAATTAAAAAAGCAATGGAGATAATGCATCTCCTTGTTTTAACCCATCATGAATTGTAAATTTGTCAGACACATTAATACCCACACGAATTTTACTTTCTGTTTCACTGGTGCATACTTTTATCATACTAACAAGCTTCTTAGGTATTCAAAACTCGACTAATATATTATATAATTTATCTCTCTTGACCGAATCATATGCTTTTTTGAAATCAATGAGTAGCTGAAGGACATTTTGAATTTGAATTTGAAGTTAAAATTGTGGGTGCGTCAGCACTAAGGCTATTTTGCACCCGTCACATTATACGGGGTGCAGCCCCTTATCGTTACAAATAACAACTCTAACGTTGCAGAACTAAAATCATAAAATATTAAAATCTTCTGACGTTAAAAGCTGAGGCTGTAAAGGGGCACTCAGCACACATAAGGACAAAAGAACAGGACAATACAAACAAAATTTTACTGACCATGAGGCCAGTCGCCAGAGCCTCGTTAGTCTTCAGTCCAGGGTGTACTAACGTGGAAATGAGGTTGACATTTGGGTGTACTAAGTGGAAGGTCACCCCTTACACCCCTGATGGACATTTTGATTATATTCCCACTTTTTTTTTTCAAGTCTCTGTCTAATGTGAAAAATTTGATCTGTAGTTGATCTGTTACGTTTAAATCACCTATAATTTCATTAGCATATGGGGTAAGTCTTGTTAAAAGAATGTTAGATAATATTTTATATGTTGTTGAGAGTAGAGAAATTCCACGGTAATTATTGCAGTTCATTTTATCACCTTTTTTAAACACAGGAACAATTATGGATTCTTTCCACTGTTGAGGGATTTCTTCTTTATTCCATATTAAACAAATTAATTTATGAATTTGACATATTAATGAATTTCCACCATATTTAATTAACTCAGCTGGTATTAAATCAATGCCAGGTGCTTTGTTATTCTTTAGCCTTTTAATAGCATATTTTACTTCAGTCAAGTTAGGTTCTGGAACTAAAGGTTCTGCTGTGTACTTCATTTTCTTCTGATTTATCTCCTACATGAACATTTAAAAGGTCATTAAAGTAGTTCTTCCATCTATTTAGAATATCGCTTGGGTCAGCTAGAAAATCACCGTCTTTATCTTTTATCAAGTTTACTTTAGGTTGCCACCCCTTTCTAAATTCATTTACACCTTTATATAAATCTCTAATATTTTTGTTTTTGCTGTTTGTTTCAATTTTGTTAATTTTGCTTTTCAAGTAATCTCTTTTTTTACTTTTTAACTTCTCACTTTATTCCATTATAATTTCTTAGATTTGTATCATCAGAGTTATTTAACCACCTAAGTCTGGCCTGATTTCTTATTTCTATTAGATTATGACATTCAATTATCAAACCATGGCTTACTTTTTCTTGGTTTATGGTATCCTATACTTTCTTTAGCTGCTGATTCTATTGCATTACGTATGTGCTCCCAATTCTTATTTACGTCTGTTTCATTTATATTTTCATCATCATTTAAATCCTGCAAAACATCAAATCTATTTGACATTTTAATTTGGTAATCTTTCTTAATTCTTTCATCAGCAAATTTTGCTGTATTAAATTTTAGAACTTTTAGATTTTGTTGCTTATGATTTATCACTGCGAGTCTTTCTCTTAATTTAGCAATTACTAAATAATGGTCACTGGCACAGTTAATTATACTAGTATATTTCCATCTTCATAACCTTTTTCTAGTTCGGTTATTCTCTTCGAATAGAAACTAACTAAACATTCTTTACGTTATGAAGTATAAAGATTCCAAGCCTTCTGCCGTTTTGTAACTTTAACGGGGGGTGGATGGGTTCGGCCCCCTCCTGACGCCCATTCTTCATACAACATTAGGAAGCTAAAAACAAGACTGCTGGTGAAAATAAAATTGTTTGGAATGGTCATCATTAGCCAATTTGGTCAATCATGACGACAGGGTGAATGGTTTATATTACGTAGCGACCTTCATTTTTCCGTGATATTTTTTTTTTTCCAAAATCATGTTACTTTATTTCTTTTCGGTGTCATTTTCCCCAAAATTCGCGTCTTTATTTCAGCACAATTTTTCTTGCCAAATTTAAAATTATACATTTATTTGTCCTTTTAAAGTAGTATTTTAATTTATAAGTCACATGGCCTTCCCCTGTTCGTGATTCATGCGTTGGAAATGATTTTTGAAGTCATTTTCTTTTTCTTCATTTCTCTCACGCAAAATACCGATGTAACGGCATCCGTGTGATGGTAGGTTAACACGCGATGTCCCGCCAGAATCCTACCGCTTTGCTCGGTGATACAAAACGTTCCGATAGAAATTGAAAACTTGTGAGAAACTTTCATTTGCATGTGGTTTCGTAAGCTCAAAACACAAGAAATGTTGAATTTTCGCGTTATTTTCCGCTTTCTCAGCAGGAAATTTGTTGTAATTCGTGAAAAAGGTCACGATTCGCATTTTATGCAAAAATCGCGTTATTTCGCGATTTTGAATACATGAAAAATGTATTTAGAATATGCCGCTGTTCTACATAAACGCATTTATGCAGCTAACATCATGTTATCGCATTTTCAAAAAAAAATCAAAGTCCGTAATAACAAGACAATCAGAAACGCACATGGACAGGACACTGATGTGTAGAAAGAAGAAATATGCAAATAATATACTGGAAAAATATTGATTTGTAATTGAGAAAAGTGCAGATAAAGCTCACAAATTCATCATTAAGACAATACAGGTACTTTGTTATACAAAAGAACGTTTTGAATGCTTGATTGCACGTTTATGTGATCGTTTCCTTATCATCCATTTCCGTTTGACATGTTGTCACACTGCCAGAGGCGGAAGGTTTTCTCCAAGGCATACTCCAGAACTTCTGTTCCTTCCCGTAGGCGTCCGCCTCCGTCACAGAGATGGGGAGAACATGATGCAGTGTCTCTGGCACGAAGAGAATCAACACTGACGCCAGTGCATTCATGAGAATTATCACTACATATGGGTAGCGGAGGTCGTAAGCTGTTCCCTGTAAAATATATGAGACACCTCATTTCAATACATATTCCTTGGCTTACAGAACTTAAAGGTTTCAAAAACGTTTGCCCCATCAACATACCATGGCGGCATATATACAGAAATAATGGATGGGGTTTAACTTACTGCAGTGACGGATGATACACTTTTAATAATTTAATTATTACTATGTATCTATTAATAATATAAAATTTTAAGTTGTAACGTTGGTAACTTGATTGATAGATTGAATCGGCTATTTTGCACCCGTCACGTTATACGGGGTCCAGCCCCTTACCATAACTAAAATAGCATAACTGTAATGTCGTATAGCTGAAATACTAATACAGGGTGGCTCAAAAAGTCACTTAACACCCTCGGTACAAGGCCACTGCAGCGCGCAACGTGGAAGTGGCCATGACCAATCGTTGCCTAGCCAAGGTGGAACCACATTGACGTCACTCGCATGGTCGGCAGCCATCTTGATGTTCGCCATCTTGAATTCAACTTTAGAATTTTAAATGGGAAGGGGGTGATATGATATATCAAATCAGGCTAGAATTTTACGAGAAATGCATCCATTAAATGAAAAGTCCTTCACAGTGACAAGGCTAATGTTTATGTTCATAAGGAAGTTCATAAACAGAATATTCGATGTTTTTTATCTGATAACCCATTTTCGACAGATCAAAACTAAATGGTTAGTGCTGGTAAGTTAATGGTGTGGCGTGCTGTGTGGAACACGATTGGTTAGTCAATTTTCAATCAACGGAACCTTAAATACTTAGGGCTACTTGGATTTGTTAAATAAACAGGTTTTTTCATCCTTGCTTATGGAAGAAGGTACTTTTTACAGAGTTCTTTTCAATAGGGAGGAACACCAGAACACTGTGGGTACGTTGTAAGCAGTTTCTGTCCAAAGTTAGTTATCAGATGACAAGGGTCGCATATTCTGTTTATAAACTTTCTTATGAACATAAACATTAGCCTTGTCACTGTGAAGGACTTTTAATTCAATGGAAGCGTCACATTGTACATTGCTCGCGACAACCATTCATAATGTGCAGATCTTCATGGATGTATCCGATTAAAATCACGTGCAATGACATGCGAACTTCTCTCCCTAGACATCACTTTGATCTCGATGCGTTACCGATGCGCTAAACAAATTTTAAGGCATTTTTTTAACACCTCGAAAAGGAGCAAATTGGTACAAGAATTCGGTCATAACTTTTTACTGGTTAACGATACATCGAAGAAACCTTCACCATTGCATTTCTAGTGAAATTCTAGCCTGATTTGATAATCATATCACCCCCTTCCCATTTAAAATTCTGAAGTTGAATTCAAGATGGCGGACATCAAGATGACCGCCGACAGTGCGGGTGGCATCAACGTGGTTCGTCCTTGGCCTGATAACGATTGGTCATCACCATTTCCATGTTGCACGCTGCAGTGGCCTTGTACCGAGGGCGTTAAGTGACTTTTTGAGCCACCCTGTATATTCTGACTTAAGTTAAAAGCTGAGGCTGTAAAGGGGGACTCAGCACATATAAGCACAAAACACAGGATTTGAATTTGAATTTGAATTTAAAATTTTGGGAGCGTCAGCACTTAAGCTATTTTGCTCCCGTCACAATATACGGGGATCAGCCCCTTATCGTTACAAATAACAACTCTATCGTTGCAGAACTAAAATCATAAAATATTAAAATGTTCTGACTTTCGTTAAAAGCTGAGGCTGTAAAGGGGCACTCAGCACACATAAGGACAAAAGAACAGGACAATACAAACAAAATTATACTGGCCATCGGGCCAGTCGCCAGAGCCTCGTTAGTCATTAGTCCAGGGTGTACTACGTGGAAGTGAGGTTGACTTTTGGGCGCCTACGTGGAAGGTACCCCTTACACCCCACAAAACACAGGACAACACACAGAATTATACTGGCCATAGTGCCAGTCGGCAGAGGCTCGTTAGTCTTAAAATGCAGTCCCGGGTGTACTACATGGAGGTGAGGTTGACATTTGGGTGTCTTATAGAAAGGTAACCCCTTACACTCTCTATAAAAAAAAATATATGAAAACCCCCATTTCTATACATATTGCTTGGCGTACAGAACTTATAGTATCCAAGAACAATCGTAATTGATTGAATGATTGGGTGCCTCAGCACTAAGGCTATTTGCACCCATCAACATATACGGGGACAATAATAATAAAAAGGATAAACCTTTATCATGGTCATGTATATACAGAAATAATGCGGGGGTTCAACTTATTGCAACGAAGGATGTTACAGATTTAAATGTTGTTACTATAACATATTAATAACAAAAAATTAAGTTTTAAGCTTGCTAAACAATTTATATGTAAATATTACCTTGATATAGACCTACAAAAATTATATTAACACTAACAATATTGTGCCGTGTGGTCGAAACGATGAACCCTCTCTCCTTGTTGTAGGTTTTCTATGATCGTGTTACGCTATTCATTCGGATCTCCCATACACAGGCCACAATTGATTAGATAATCGCCTACCTCTAGTGAGAACGCAGTCGGTAGCCAGACTCTGGCTATCACCGGCTGCTACCCCACGGGTACTTTATTTTTATAACAATGTGGTTTTCTTTTTAAACTACATCAAAGTTAGGCTGATTAAAATTAAAATTTTGGTTGCGTCAACACTTAGGCTATTTCTACACTTCACACTATACGAGGCACAGCCATTTACCATAACATGATTGACTGATTTGAAGTTTCAAGTACACTTTATGCACAGAAAGGCTAATCGGGAATGGACCTGTAGTTTAAAGTGGGACCCGAACCACTATGTGCCACCATAGGGTATCGAACCCGGGACCCCTTGATTACAAGGCGACGACGTTACCACTACGCAATACGGGAGGACATTTACCATAACAAAGATCAAAACGTGTCCATGAGGACTGGAATCTCCTTACCTACGTTAGAAGCTGAGCTTGCAAAGGGACACCTAGCACACGTAAGGGCAATTGATTGATTCATCAATTAAGTGAATTTAACATCGCATTTCTTCCACTTCTGACTAATCGCGTCTGTATTGATGCATTGTGATCCTTGCACCACAGAAGGCTACAAAACGTGAGATTAAAAACTTAGGCAAAAACAACATTCGATGTTACTTGTTAAGGCATTGGTTACCGGAACAAATAACTTTTACTTACCAGATATACAACGTAAGGCCCAAGTATTTCAAAAATTGACGTGTACACTGAACAAAACGCCAATCCAGTTTGTCTCAAACACGTTGGGTACAACTCCATTCCATGCAGGTAGATGGCGTAGAAGGTGAGAGACACTCCAAATCTGATGAACACGGCCAGCACAGTGTGAACAGCTGTGAGGTGTGGGTCTGAAAAATACAAAATATAAATATAAACACATGGTGCTCCAATAAGAACATACTATGAGAATACTCCTCTCTTCAACGTATATAGTCATGCACAGTGTTCGAATTGAAGAAAATGCAGAATATTCATTTTTTTACATTTTCAGATTTGAGTGTAACAGTGCCAGTACGATTATGCTACCATTACATTTGGGTGTATAAACGATGCGTTGCAGCATGGTCTCCTTTTCCAGACAATTTTGTCACAAGAAATTCGACCACTTTTGGAAGTTGTCGGTAAAAAAACGCCGCAGCTTTTTGGTTGTTTTCTTTTTTCGACTCTTTTGCCAAAGTGTTTCAAATCAATGAAAGTACATTGGTTGGCAGATTTTTTTTTGTTCGAAGTCTTTCATTTATCTTTCTAGTGCAACAAAACTCTCATTTCTAAATTTAAAATACAACTTTCGACATTGAATTGCAAAAGAGACGGGGTTTTTTAAATGGACGTTTTTTCTGTTATCATTATATTTCAGTACGCTTATTATATATATCTACATAATGTATACCCATTCACATAACTAACTTAAATTTTGTGTACATTGAATTTGCTGCTTCTAAACATACAAATAAAGTGCGCCCATAAAAGATATAGAGTGCAATGACTATCTTTTTTCACAACGTCGTGAACAGCAATCCCAAATAAGAATACAAAGAGGGGGGGGGTTTCTTTCCCTGGTTGAGAATGAAAATATAACTGTAGAGCCTGGGGGGGAAATTCCCTGGCTTCCTTCTCTTCAATTCAAACACTGGCCATGCATTTTGGCATATTGAATGATTGATTAAAACCATTATGGGTGTTTGATTTAATTTGATTTGAATTTAAAATTGTGGGTGCGTCAGCACTAAGGCTATTTTGCACCCGTCTCATTATATCGGGTCCAGCCCCTTATCGGTACAAATAACAAACTCTATCGTTGCAGAACTAAAATCATAAAATATTTCTTTAAAAGCTGAGGCTGCAAAGGGGCACTCAGCACACATAAGGACAAAAGAACAGGACAATACCAACAAAATTATACTGGCCATGGGGCCAGTCGCCAGAGCCTCGTTTGTCTTCAGTCCAGGGTGTACTAACGTGGAAGTGAGGTTGACAGTTGGGTGTACTACGTGGAAGGTCACCCCTTACACCCCCATTATAGGTGTGTCAGCATTATGGCTATTCATAAAGACCAACAATATATGTATATTCTAAACGGACGGCCATGAAATTAGGCGGGTGGCAGAAGTTCGCGCTGTTGCCACGTCGGAGCACAACCCGTGTGTTCGGAGGTTCAAGAGCAGTCCGACGTGTATATATGGGACTCCATTTCAGGGGGCCTGTAACGAACTTTCAATTCACATGATCGCCAAGTCTGTATCGAATGGGACTCGAAAGTGCCCCGAAGAGAGGTCGGTCTGTCGCTCGAACTAGTCAACGCAGCCCTGTTGACGTTGCCACACAGTGCGCAGGAACCAACTACTTTTGTCCCGCTCTCGCGTTGCTTTTCCCATATGTGGCACCAGCGCAATTCTTCCCAGCCGCCTATTTTCATGGCCGTGCGATTAGTGAAGTTCTCTCTTTTCGTTTCAGCACTACTGTTTCTTACCTAATCTTGAACAAGATAAGGGGTGAACTCATTACAGACTTGACCATTGCCATGGTTACCAAACTCCTCTGGCATACAATATTACTACTCTGTATACTAACATGCAAAAACGTAAACAAGAACACAATAAAAAGTTTTCATAAATAAACACTGCAATGATCATTTCGTGTCACACTGAATCTCCTAAATTACTAAAAGAAACTAACATGATTATACAATATATTAACATTAGTTTCAAAATATTAACATGTCCCCTCTCTCTCAAGGACCATTTGGTATACATGTTAAAGTTTATTTGTCAAGTTTTGTGATGACGTTAAGGTGTATTGGCCTACTGTAATTTGTGTGTCTAAACATTATGAACTTCCCTCAATACTGTGAAATCCGGAAGTATTATTTTTCCTGATGTCATGGTAATAAGATGGACTTTCCAAATAAATTGATTGATTTGGTTATTTTGCGTCGCTTTTGTGCCACGTTTGGATAAATGCAACGATGGGAGATGAATGGTAATAAGATGAGAAGATAATCACAAACGCACATGGACAGGATTCAACACAAAATCAAGAGAGGAGTACACTGGCTGTGGGTCCACACTGAAAAAGATAGCTTTGTTTGGAGTGAGTTTCTCTTCCCCACCGTAGAGTGAGTGAAGATCTGACGTTGAAACTTTACCTCTGCACCTCACATGCACAAAGATTCCCATTGAAAATCGACAGACAGACCTTGTTAATGGGAAATAAGTTTGCCGGAATTGAAGCGTTTGTGCTTCTGGACCCCTGGTAATCCAGTCGAGGCACTTTTCTACTTGCGAGAAACCCATTTTTCAACAAATCAGATATCAGAGATTCGTTAGTCTGCAAGATTTTGTCCACATGTGCATGTGTATATCTCATGCTTGTCACAGGAACGTTTGAAGGTTGATGTTACTTGAATGCTTACGTAGGCAAACGAGAGCTGCACCGATGGATGCCACAGCTACTAAGAAACAGAAAGCAGATTGTGTCCATCGTCGCCCAAATTTGTCCGCGACGTACATCCCACCTATGTATGCCGGCAGCTCAGAGAACGAAGACAAGAAGAAAGTGAGGAAAGGGTTGTCGCCCACGCTGAACACATTCAGTATCATCACCCAGTAGCTCAAGCCATTCACAGACCTGAAATAAATTCAAAACATTTAGTTAAGGTGTGGGATATTTCAGCAGGTATCTTCATGTGTTACATTGTACGGCGCCAAGCTCCTTACCATGAGGAAAAATCAACATACTTTTCTGAGAACCTACAAAGGATTACACTCAGTGGCGTAGTCGAGCCACAATCAAGGAGCTCCCTGCCTCACAAATTCACAAGGTTTTTTAAAATTATTTTTAACTTATTTCATTTAACGAAACTGAACTTCCACAATGGCTCCTTTTGTTCTGTAACAACAACAAAAAGTATCTTATTGAGAAACCTTTGAGACGAAATTATGATACCGTACTGCCTTTGACTTGTCACCACAGTAGAAATTAATAAATTGATTGATTCATTTAACTTTGCTTTGATGCCACTTTAGGCTAATTGCGAAGATTAGGGTGAATGGTGTTAAGATGAGTGATTAATTTATTTTATTTAGCGTCACATTACTTGGCTAATCGAGGCGATGGTGATGGATAAATGGACAATTGCAAACCCATATGGACAGCACAACATTATTCCTACAGACGATTATACTGGCGCCAGAGCCTTGTTATTCTCCAAAATTACAGCTCAGGGTGGAAGTGATTTTTGGGTACCTTTCTCTAAAGGTCACACCTTTCATCTCGAATGGTGATTCGATAATACTGCTAAAAGGACAAACACACATGGACAGGACGCAAGCCCCACTGATGATTATACTGACTGCAGGTCTAGGTCTCAGAAATATCTTAGTCTGGAAGATTACTTTACCAGAGTATACTGCGTGGAAGAGAGATGCATTTGGATCCTTTCCGAGGAGGCAGATTGATTTGTTTATCAAAAATCATAATGGGTACATGAACACTAAGGCTGTTTGGCTCATTCTCCAAATACGGAGAGCAAACGTCAGTGACGACATGAAAATCAATTAAATCAAATCCTTACCACACGAATGCTATTATCATTGTCCTGATGGCCAATCGCTTCGTTTTGAAGAGACTCGCAACTCCGTACGTCTTCTCGTGATTTTCTCCAACTTTTTCCAGAACGTTCTTGTAGTCGGGAGGCAGCGTGGTTCCGTTGGTTCTGGCTATCTCTTGGATAACTTTAGCCGCGTCCTCCACTCGCTTCTGAGATGCCAGCCAAAGGGGCGATTCTGGAACTAGCCTGGAAGAAGGTAGATTGATTGATTGAAGTTGAAATTTTAGGTGCGCCAGCACTTAGGCTATTTTTCACCCGCCACGTTATATGGGGTCCAGCTCCTTACCATAACTAAAATAACGTAAATGCAATGTCGTACAACTAAAATATTAAAACATTCTGATTTCATATAAAAGCTGAGGCTGTAAAGGAGCACTTAGCACACATAAGGGCAAAACACAGGACAACACACACACAGCCCTACAGAGGAGTATACTGGCTGGAGGCCCAGACACCAGAGCCTCGCTTGTCTAATTAAATTATAATAGTGGGCTAATAATATTATTTATTAGATTTTTATTGTTATGATCAATAAGTAGTGCAAAATGTAGTCTAGGGTGTACTACGCGGAAGTGAGGCTGACAATTGGGTGTACTTATGCCCCAAGAACCTCTAAATACCACGACAAGAAAATATTAACAAAAAGAAATTTTGAAAATTACCTGTGGCCACTTCTCATAATAAATCTTCCAATTGCAAATGGCTTCTACTTCCCACTGTAGATATATGTTTAATTGACTTATTTTACGGAGAATTTATACCTCTAGGCTAAACGATGTTAAGGGGTCCCGGGTTCGATGCCCGGTGGAGGCACAAGTGGTTCGGATCCCACTTTAAACTGTAGGTCCAGTCCCGATTAGCCTTACTGTGCATAAAGTGGATTTAAACACCAACTCAACTAATCACGATGTTGAGATAAAATCCATAAACAAAGGAAACTCGAACCGAAATATTCGATAGTTTGGGAGCGTGAATTGACCATTAAACGCGCTCACATCAAAGAGACAAATATGGGACAACACAACTCCAAGAAAGATTTTAACCGAGCTTCGTCGACCTGAAAGAATGCAGAACGTAGTCACAAGCACATGCTCAGTTTTCTTAATATGTCCTTTGGAAGGCGTAAACTATTGAACTGAAATTAAAACAGTGCGTGGCAGTTCTTACGTTTTAACTAAAGCCAATACATGTCTCTTAGTACTAAAAATCTTCTTATCTAGATTAATGGCTGTAAATGGGCACTCAGTACATACATGGACAAAACACAGGACAACACACACACACAGCCCTACAGAGGATTATACTGGCCGTAGGTCCAGGCGCCGAAGCCTCGTTGGCCAGCAAGACTGCATTTATCGGGATGTACTACATGGAAGTGAGGTTTGATATTTTTGGTCTACATATAATGTTCCCTGCTTTTTCTAGCCAATTCTTACTTGTAAAGGAGGTAGAAAATAGTACTCGGAAGAGTCGTGACCAACTGGAAGATGACCCAGTCCCTCGACAACCAAGCTGCAAGCGGAAGCAGGCACAGCCCCGCAGTATACCCTATGCACTGGATCATGCAGAATTTTGCCCTGAAGTCGCTCTGCGTCATTTCCATCCCTGTAACAAGTAAATACTCATCTGGTGCACAAAAAATATATTATAAATTGGGTTATTTTTTCATTTCTGCTTGTTTTGGCTAATTTACATAGAAGAGGTCGAATGGTTATAAGACTGCTTGATTGATCGAAATTAAAATTTTGGGTGCGTCACATTACATGGGACGAAGCCCGTCACAACTTAAATCAACACGTGTCTCTGAAGACTAAAATCACCTTATCTTGGTTTAAAGCTGAGGCTGTAAAGGGGCGCTGAGAACACGTTAGAGCAATGGTTCTCAACCATTTTTAGTTCGGGACCACCTTGAAGAATATCACACTTCATTGGACCCATAAGCATTGACGCCGGCAGAATTACTTGTAGGGGTGTACACCCAGTTTATAATCATATTTTTGCCAACATTCAGTACTTTAAAATTACTTCTTTTACGCTTGCTTAAATAAATTATACATACTTCATTCTAGAAAAGTAAATATGTAATTTAAAATACTAATTTATTTAGTGATTCCAGTGATTTATTCTATTCTAATTAAGCGAACATTCTGAAATTGATCTTTTTTTTTTACTCATCGAACTAATGTGACGGTTGGGGCTGCCTTTTCTGTATAAGCTGGGGTATTTGAATTTGAATTTAAAATTGTGGGTGCGTCAGCACTAAGGCTATTTTGCACCCGTCACATTATATGGGGTCCAGCCCCTTATCGTTACAAATAGCAACTCTATCGTTGCAGAACTAAAATCATAAAATATTAAAATGTTCTGACTTTCGTTAAAAGCTGAGGCTGTAAAGGGGCACTCAGCACACATAAGGACAAAAGAACAGGACAATACAAACAAAATTATACTGGCCATGAGGCCAGTCGCCAGAGCCTCGTTAGTCTTCAGTCCAGGGTGCACTAATGTGGAAGTGAGGTTGACATTTGGGTGTACTACGTGGAAGGTCACCCCACAAGCTGGGGTATGTTGGGATCGATCGTGGTTAACTTAATTCGTAAATCTGAGTGCGCGTCAAGTCTATTTCTGTACTCGCTTTTCACTTGAATCGGAGATGAAAATCTCTTTTCACATAAATATGAGGTGGAGAAGGGCATGAGCAACTTTAATGCCTCTTCCGAATGGCGGTCGGAAATATCAAGCGACACCTTAAGTTGACATGCATGTGATACACAGATAATAAAAAAAATTCTTTTCTGCGACCGAAACGAAAACGACAACATCCGATTCTCTTGAGTGTAATCACAGAGAAGCCGGTAAGAAGCAATGGTAGAGCGAGAATAACAGAAATTTAGAGTTTAGACCATGTATTGTTAAAACAATATTTCTTAGTAATTTGAATGTAATAGGTTTCTAAGACACAGTAAAACAATTTTCGAGCCCGACTTTGCGACCCACCAAACACTCCCTTGGGACCCAGCAGTGGGTCCGCAACATAAGTTGAGAAACGATGCGTTAGAACAACAGGACCCCACAGAGTATTAGACTGGCCATGGGCCCAACTACCTGCAACTACCCTGCAACATTACATTCCAGGTTGTAACTTCCGGCCATTTAAATTATTTCTCCTCTATAACTTTGGCTAATTGTGACGATGATGGAATAATTAAAGGAGTAAAATAGAACCATACGGCCTGGTCGGAATTCGAACCCGGAGTCTTAGTTTTATTTGATTTAGTTTACTTTGCTTATTATGCCACTTCTGGTATTTTGCACCCATTACATGACATGGAGTCCTTATTTAAAATATAACTAATAACATAACTGTAACGTCGGAGACTAAAATATTCTGACTTCAGTTAAAACCCGAGGCTGTAAAGGGGCACTCAGCCCTCATAAGGACAATCCACACACAGTCCTACGAAGATTGTACTGGCCGTAGGTCCCGACGCCAGAGCCTTGTTAGTCTCAAAAATGCAGTCCAGGGTGTACTACATGGAAGTGGGGTTAAGAATTCGGTGTACTACGTGAAAGGACCATGGTGATAAGATGAAATAGACGAAGGGACAATCACAAACACATAAGGACAGCACGGGATCCATAAACGAAAATATTGGCAATGGGTCCAGACTCCAGACGATTGTCTGTAAAATGCATTCCATGGTTATGGCCAAAGGAGATTTTGGTATCTTCGAGGCTTAGGATGCGAGATCATGAATACTTTCAACCTGCTCAGCCACATTAATTCTAGAAAGAAAAATCATTTCTGGTTATTAGTTGGATGATTGTTATTAATATGGGCGCTAGTCTGATATGCACCAGTGAAACAGAAAGTAAAATTCGTGTGGGTATTGATGTGTGACAAATTTACAATTCATGATGGGTTAAAACAAGGAGATGCATTATCTCAATTTCTCTTTAATTTTGCCTTAGAATATGCTGTTAGGAAGGTAAAAGAAACTAAAGAAGGACTAAAATTAAATGGTGTGACTCAGTTGTTAGCATATGCAGATGATGTAGACTTATTAAGGGATGATATAAATACAATTAAGAATAATGCTAAAATATTTTTCAAAACTGCTAAAGAGATAGGTTTGGAAGTTACTAAATATATGCTTACAGGCCGAAACCAAGTGTTAGGTAATAATCAAAATCTAATTATTGATAACTCGTTTGAACCAGTTTCCAAATTCAAATACTTAGGAGTAATATTAACAAGTGAAAATTATATTAAAGAGGAAATAACAACTACGCTTAATTCAGGAAATACATGTTACGTCTCTCTTCCTAAACTTTTGTGTTCTCGTTTAATATCTAAGAAACTAAAAGTTAAAATATACAAAACAGTAATTTTGCCTGTAGTATTATATGGATGTGAAACTTGGTCCTTTACATTGAGAGAGGAACATAAATTGAGAGTATTTGAAAATAAGATCCTTAGGAAAAAATATTCGGACATAAAAGGGATGAGAAGACAGGTGAGTGGAGAAGGTTACATAATTTAGAACTACATAATTTGTATTCATGTCCAGATATTATTAGAATAATTAAATCATGAAGACTTAGGTGGGCAGGCCACGTGGCACGAATGGGAGAGGAAAGAGGAGTTTACAGGATTCCTGTTTGGAAACCTGATGGTAAGAGATCTGTAGGAAGGCCAAGACGAAGATGGAGGGACAATGTTGAGATGGACCTAAAGGAAATCAGTATGGATGGAAAAGAGTATATAGATCTTGCTCAAGATAGGGACAGATGGAAGGCCTGTGTTGCTGCAGCCATGAATAAGTGATTTACAATTAATTCTGTCCCTCACCAATTGTCAAAGGCGTCTGGTAAGCGACCAATGCAGCGGTTCCTCCCATCGCAGCGGCCAGGGCGAAGAGGGGGTAGGTGGCCGCGGTGACTGTTGAAAGCAATCTGCCAATGACCAGGATTGTAAGAGAGGTGAAGATGATCGGTTTCCTCCCGAAACTGTGGAGAAAGTAAACAATGAGATTTAGTATGAGTACACTCTAGTCTCGTTAGTAACAAATCCTTAGGTTCTTGAAACATTTGTTACAGGAGAAATGTGGATCATGAATTGGTTTGATTTGATTGACTTGTTTTATTTTACTTTGCTTCTCTGTCACTTTTGACTAATCGCGAAGATTAATATGGATGGTGACTAAATGAAATGGATGAAGGGACAACTACACTGCATATGGAAGAAACAACACGAGAATGAAAGGTGAAAAGACAATCACAAACACATGGACATGGCATCACACGACAACAAGATAGGCTGAGGTGAAAACTGTGGGTACGTCAGCATTTATGCCATTTGAACTCGTCATATTAAACGGGGTCAAGCCCCTTTGCCAAGACTAAAATTAACAATGTCTCTGATGACCATAATCTCTTTACTTAGGTTAAAAACCGAGGCTATAAAGAACACAAGGACAAAACATAAGAAAGCACAAAACCTTACGGAGGATTTTACTGGCCCTAGGTCCAGACATCAGAGCCTTGTTGGTCTTGTAATGATGCGATCATTACTTGATCCTTTTAATTTTCATATGTTTATTAATTAATTTAATTGAGTCGGTCGGTTTTTAGTTCCATGTGTTTTGGTAATGTTAGTGTGCAACTCTTGTGTATGTCTATGTATTCCTATACGTTTGAATTCTTGGCTGTTGGGGTAGGTAGGTGTGTCACTGGACAGCCCAAAGTTTCCAGTAACGGGTTAGATCATTAGCGGGGCCTATAAATAGGAAGGGAAGGGAGCAGTGACTCTCAGATGTTTGGCGTAGTACGGCGAGGTGAAGAGGTGTCTATTCTCTACGGGACGAATGGGAAAATTTTCTTGATACAATGAACCGGCGGGGACTCGAACTTACTTACTTTCTTTCTTTTAATACCCACACTTGCTCTTTTTACATTATTTCAATAGTACATTTCATGTGGGAAGCCGGGTACACACGTACACATACCTTCAGCCACCTTTTTTGCTACTGAATGGTTATTTTTTACTCGTGAAGTCAGTGACTACACGAGTCTATACACTCTCTTCGGGAAGGGGGAATAGGACACACTGAAATGGGGATTTTGTGAATAACGGACAAGATTTAAGTTATGTAAATAAGATGATATGAAAAAACCTGCATATATCAAAAGGGAAATGGGCGTTATGTAATGATTCGAAGATATACCTGTCTATTGCCAATAGTTATATTCACAGAACTTCAGATACTGCATGTTTTGAACCTAGGGACAAGGTTTTAAAATGTATGGGTGTGTATGTTGAAGACGCGAGCTGTGAATCCCCCCCAAAACACAATTTATAACATTACAGTCTGTAAGACTGCAGTAACTAGGTTGTACCGCGTGGAAGTGTGGTTGACTTTTGGGAGCTTTCTCAAAAGGTCACCCCACTAGGTAAAAGAGGATTGACATTTGGGTGTCTTGCTACATCCCCTTACATCCAACAAGAATTCGTCCACACTGGCCACAAATGTTGCTAACTTCCAGAATTTTTTGTTCATCCAGGGTGCGAAATCCTGGGGGGATTTCCCACCCACCAACAATCTTGGCCTCAAAAATCCTCCCCACCAAAAATTTCTGGGGGGGGAGAGATTTTGTTACAACAAACAAAAGATAAGCAATTACCTTTAATTTCAAATATACTGTGCTAAGAATAATATCGAAAACATGCACAGATTAGTGTAGTTGTGAGGGTTCAATGCTTTTTCTCTCTCAAGAGATCGTTAACAAATCTACATCAATACGCACAATAAAACAAGAATGCAAAACAATAATAACTATGAAATCTGATTGATTTATATTAACATAAAGCAAAAACTAAATAAAAACTTGCACATAATAAAACATTCAACTATTTCATAATTTATTAACATCTTTAACCAGTTAGTAAAGGAAGTAGTTTGCTACTTTATAATATCTGATATATATAAAAGTGACATTTTTGTGTAATTAATAATAATAGTAATATATTTTAAATTTAGTAATGTATTTGTACTTTTAATAATATTATAAATATGTGTATCGTATATGGGGGAAGGGGAGGGAGTTTGTAGATTAATATATTTCTCCCCCCCCACCAGTCTAGAATGATATCGCACCCTGTGTTCATCCGTAGCACCACCTAACGCGGTACGATTTTCATGTTTGAAACTCTATAGTAATGAACAAATTACATTATGAAGTTAGCCAGTGATCACCAGTCGTATGCTATTTATAAGAAATAAAATCACAGCCGGTACTTGAACATATTCGTCATGTGGTCAGTTACTCGGGAATATGGAGGGTATGTAACACTGCAGATAGGGTGAAAAGGAAGCGTGGGTGCTGCGGATGAGTGTTGTTTTTTACTGTGATATTGTGCTGTGTTTTTCTGTTATTTGTATCGTGTTTTTGTACCTGGTGTAAAAGCATGATTCTACATTGAAAATTTCCATTGTTGACATACCAGACGAGCCATCGATTTGCAGTGTTGCAGGTAAGGACTTGATTAGGGACCTTCTATCGAAACCATTCAGTTCGAGAACATATTGTGAAAAGTTGGAGCTTGTGAACCATGAGCGACCATGTCCTGAACTGAGCATAACCAAACCAACTAAGAAAGATTGGAAAGTTTTCATTGGGCATTTTAAAACATCTCAGTACAACAATATTATGTGTCAGCAATGATGGCCATGTGTTTTGTTCAGTACAAAATTAGGACAATGGAACTATACAGGCTACAGTGACTTGAGCAATTATTATAATGCAGTGCAACGACATGAACGTTCCCAGAATCACATCTACGCTTGCATCCAACTGAAGACTTTCGGAAAATCAAGAATTGATATATAGTTAGATCTGCAAAGAAAAGCTGCAGTTTTAAAACACAATGAAACTGTGAAGAAAAACAGAGAAATTTTGAAAAGATTTATAGACATACCATGTTTCCTTGGTAAACAAGAACTTGCATTTAGAGGTCATAACGAAATACAATGTTCAATTAATAGAGGAAGTTACGTAGAATTAAGCAAATTGATAAGTAAATATGATCCTCTCCTTTGCAATCATTTGGAAACTGCAACAGTGTTTACTGAGCTCTCAAACAGAATTCAAAACTATCTTATTGAAAGTATCAGTTCTGCAATAATGAAATAAATTAAAACAGAAGTCTCAGCAAGCATTTTTTGTTTCCATACTGCTTGATGAAGCGTCAGATGTCAGTAATAAGTCAAAACTTTCAACTTACAATACGTAAGATCAGATAGTTTGGTTTGCGAGAGATTCATTTGCTTTGATGACGTCAGTAAAGACAGAACAGCAACAGCATTAGGCCAACACGTTTTCAAAGTAATTGAAGAATTTAACTTGGGCAACAAGATCGTCTCGCAGGCTTATGATAGTGCAGCACTGATAGTAGACCTAGTGGCCGGGTACCCAGTCATCATTTGGAGCTCGAACCATCATTTGGAGCTCGATCGCCTTAATGGATTTCTCTCGTAAGGCATGTGTTGCCAACTCCTTACCCGAAAAAATCACCAAGATTATGACGCTCGTCGTAGCTTTTTATGATGTACATTTTGAGAGCAGAGTTGACAACACTGTGGGTTTACTGTAGCCTTTTATGAGGGGGGTCTATTGCCCTCTGTTTACATCTGGCAACACTACCGTAGATTGACAGTGTTGTTAACCTACTGGGTTTTTCACTGTAAATTTTCATCAAAGGGCCTGAGGGGGTCCATGTATTTTTTATGTCTGGCAACACTGTTGGGGGCCTAGTGTTGGCGACACTGCGGGTTTACTGTACCCTTTTATGAGGGGGGTCTATTGCCCTCTGTTTACATCTGGCAATTTTATTGGATGTTTTTTTTTTTAGGCTCGTTGGTGTTACCTACCCATCCGAAGAAAATTCCACTATATGATATTTCACTGGCTAAGCTAACCTACAAATAGGAATTGGCAACACTGACGAGTCTTGAATTATTATTTGAGGCTCGTCGGTGTTGCCTACCCACTCTACAAAAATTCTACTATATGATATTTTGAAACTTTTGAATGCAACTTATCGTAATTTTCCAACTGTGGGACCAAATGTTTATATATCGTGACCTTTGTAAATCTTTTTCGGGAACAATGTGTCGCACACACACACGTGCGCGCGCGTGCCTGTATTGTGACGCAAGCAAACAAAAAAAAACTTTGCGTGTTATTACAAAAAAAAACTTTGACCGTATTCTTAAATAACTAACAAAGACAATGAATCTTTTTGGCTTCCGCAAACAGATCAACATGGAGACTGCACCGCCAAATTCCAATAACCTCTTACCTTCCGTATTATCTAAACTCAATGGTTTACTGATTGTTCATCTCAACAGCATTTGGACGAAACTGAATGACGATGTGGGCAAGATGTTTTATGTTTTTAATAACAATTTACATTTCTACGAAATTCCGATCGACGGGAAACTTCGAATCACCGTGAATCCGGAAAACGCAGGCGAAATCAAAATTTCTACCGGCAAGAATATTTTTCGAATCAAGCACGACAAGATGCTTTCTAACATTACGTACGATGTGTCTGCAGGAGATTACCTATACGTGGAACTCCTCGGAGATTACGACAAACTCATTCCTCTTTTCGTAGAATTACGAATCGTCTATCCTATTATAAATAACCGTTAACCAAAAATGCCTAACGACATTTTCGGCAACACCAAGCGTGTAGACCACGCAGAAGAGATTCTCATGTTGGACATTCGAGTTAAGAAGTTGAGGACCGATTTGATCGCTTTGCAGGAGACCTTAAACAAAAGTTTAGAGTCGGAAATTGCCACGCTCCAAACGCAATGTCTCGACCCCATTCTGAAAATCGATTCCGAACTGAAAACGCTCATAAAAAATTATGTAGACGTACCTTCTTACGACAGCGTTCAAAATATACAGTTGAGCGTGGATTCGCTTCAAAATGATTTGGCCAAATTGCAGCAATTTCAATCGAAAAATGAAGATTTGGAAAAACTGAAACTCGAAATCGAAGAACGAACTTCCGCAATAGAAAAGAATTTCTCCGAACTTCAAACCGTGGTGAACGATATAGACGCAGAACGCTTGCATGTTGTTGTTTCCAAATTACAAGAAGAATTCACCAGCACGTTGGAAGAAATTAAATCCAAGTTGCAGACTTTGGAAGATACAATGACGAACCTACCATCGTCGGACGAACTGCAGGTCATCGGTAAAAGCGTCGCGAACATAAAAATTCAATTGGAGGCCTATCGAGATTTCGAACACATTCAAACCACCATCGCTACGCTTCAGGCGTCCTTGGAATTGATCAACGAAGAAATTAAAAATATTCACGCTGAAGCGAGAGCGTTGACGAGCATTCAAGACACGTTGAGCACGGTTCAGCAGAAGATCGAATATTTAGAAAATTTGAACGTCGAAACGAATCTCGCTCATTTTCATCACGTACTCGACAACATACAGGGTGACTTGGAATCGTTACGGACGAGCGTGCCTTCGAGCGAAGATTTGGAAAAATTGAAAACGGCGGTGACGGCACTATCCGATTCGAACGACATCAAAAGTTCATTGAGCGATCTCGAGAGTAAAGTGGCCAATCTCCCCACCTCCAAAGAATTGCACGCTTTGAAAAGAAACATATCTCGAATGCTGAAACGACTAGAAACGGAAACGGCGAACGTGGAACAGATTCGAGACGAAATTAGTTCGCTGGTGTCGACGCTGCCCACTTCCCAGAGCGTCGCCGACCTTCACACGCAGTTTACAGAGATGCGAAGCATCGTGAACGATCTTACCGAGAAGAGCTCGAAATTGAATCAAGTCGAGAACCTTCAGAACATCGTCGTCAACATCAGAGATCAAGTTGGAGTGCTGGAATCCACGCAGGAATCGACGCTGGCCTCTTTCGGTGCCAAGTTGCAAGAACTCAACGAAAACTACAAGCAGTTGAACGTGGAAGTGAAAATCAAACCGTCGTTTTCTACCGTAACGGATACCATAGTCGAGCATTTGCTGCCCATCGAAAATAAACTCGGACAAGTTCACAGTAATCTGCTCGGCGTCGACACTAAATTCGCTAAACTGCATTTTCTGCAAGCCATCGAAATCAACAGCATACCCAATCAACAGAGAATCTCCACGTTCGTCGAAGGTAACAAACTGTACATGTTGCATCCTTATCATCCGTACTACAAGTTTCTCCTCGATGGCACGATTCAGATAAACGAATTTTCGTACTGGTCTCACGGTAGAAAAGCTAGCGTTCCCACCATGACCTTGATATCGAATCGTGGTGTCCAGAAAGCAGGAAACATTCCTCTGGCACGTTGGAACGAAACGCGCAACATATATGAAATACACGAAGACGAAGATCTCACCGTTTTCGACGTGAGTGCCGGCGATAAGCTGATCATTCAAAACACGAGTGAAGTACCACCCTCTTTGAATCCCATCACGCTGGTGCTTCTCTTGAAACGTAATCTCTAAACAAAAAAATGTCTAGGCAGGCCATCGTCGAAGAATTGCATAAACCTGCACGCCGCAACTACGAACGTTTGGCTGTGGTAACCAAGGGCATCGACGACCTCTGGCAAAGTGACCTCGTGGAGATGAGTAGCGGCAATTTGAAAAACGTGCATAAATTGAACAAGGGCAACAAGTACCTCCTCACCGTCATAGACACGTTTTCGAAATTCGCATGGGCTCTACCTTTGAAGGCGAAAACAGGAACGTGCGTCACGGAAGCATTCAAATTAATTTTTCGCGAAAGCGGTGGCAGACGACCACGGTTTCTGCAAACGGACAACGGTAAAGAATTTTACAACGCCGTATTCCAAAAATTTATTCAAAAACATGGCATTCGACATTATTCGAGCTTCAGTCACATCAAAGCCAGCATCGTGGAAAGATTTAATCGAACCTTGAAAACACACATGTGGAAACGATTCACGATTCGGGGAAATTACAAATGGGTCGACATCCTGCCGGAACTCGTCGACACCTATAATGATACAGTACACAGAACAATAGGCATGAAGCCAGTTGACGTTACCAAATCTGACGAGCAGCGTTTAATTTCTACCGTTTACTGTCCAAAGTACACTCCCACGACAAAAAAAGCTAAATACAAAATTGGAGACCAGGTGAGGATCAGCAAATTCAAACGCACCTTCGAGAAGGGATTCACAAAAAATTGGAGCACGGAACTTTTTACGGTGGTTCGAGTTCTACCTGGAAACCAACACACGTATATAATAAAAGATAGTAGCGGCGAGATTTTGAAAGGAAGATTTTACGAAAAGGAACTTTCTAAAACAAAACACCCCGACACGTACCTCATCGAGAAAGTATTGCGTAGGAAAGGTGACAAACTGTTTGTCAAATGGCTGGGACTTCCAGAAAAAAGTTGGATCGACGCGGACGAAGTGATCTTGTGAGTACGTGGAACGTGGTGAAGCGTCTACCGGATCCGGAAAGTCAAACGAAGAAAAAGAACGGCGAGTTGCTTCCCGACAGCATCCGCTGTCTGATCGTAGGTCCTTCGGGGTGTGGGAAAACGACACTGCTCGTGGACAATTTTCTCCTCGCACCGAATTGGTTAAATTGGAAGAACAGGCACCTGTACGTGTTCTCGAAAAGTTTGGAGCAATCCAAATACCAGCAACTGATAAAACTGTACGATGGTCTGGACATTGCAACATTCGCCTCGGAAATAAAACCGCTCGACGATTGTCGTGAAAATTCAGTCGTTGTGTTCGACGACGCCATCCTGGAAAATCAAAATGAAATTCGCAACTTTTTCACGCAAGGTCGTCACAAAGGAATGGATTGTTTTTACCTAGCTCAAACGTTTTCCAAAATTCCAAAACAGTTAGTGCGCGACAACGCCAATTTCATATGTTTGTTTCGTCAAGATCACACCAACCTCAAGCACGCGTACGATGACTACGTAGGCGGAGACATGAACTACAATCAATTTTCGGAAGGCTGCTCTACTTGCTGGAACGGTGACGATTTCGGATTTGTGACGATCGACATGACGAGAAAACCCAACGATGGAAAATACAGAAACAAAATCAACGACTTTCTAAACGTTGCAACGTTGTGAGAAACGACGTATATAAATAACGTCATGACGAAACGAAAAATCGAAGACGAAAATCTCAAGCTTCGCGATTACCTCGCGAAACGCTTCAAAGGTTGGAAATCCGAGAATCGCGGATTCTACGAAGAGAAGAAACGTCAGGATCAACCTGTGATCGATGCCATCAGCAGTCTAGGTAAAGAAATTGAAAGTGTCACGGAGCAAAATAAAAATTTGATTAATGAACTCGTACCGCTCGCAGCTAAAAGTTACGCCGTACCCACGCCTATTTCGAGCATTCCTTCGACGCCGTTCGAACTGAAGGATGCACCGGCACGACGTCGAGCCATAGGCAGCACGTCGTCGTCTTCGGATAAAATCGAGTTGGGGCCTTTGGCACGAGACTACCTGAGCACGGGGAAATTCGACAAGGATGAAGTGTTCGGATTGTATCCCAGCATGGAAACCAGCGAAGGCGGCGGTGTGGTGTGGAAGATTGGGAAATCGAAGGTGACCTTCGAAGGCAACGACATTAAAGTCAATTTAGGCGACAAGGATAGTTGGAACAGGTATCCGGGTACGGTGGGACTGTGGGAACTCGTTGCCAAAAAGCAGCCGAAAGATTACACCGACGAAGATTACCAAAGTTACAAGGAAATTCTGATCATGACGGATGCCTTGTACCAGAACAACGACGCCTCGCAGAATAGGGTGAAATCGAGCAGCGGCGAGAAGTACAGGAATCTCATCAAACCGATTTGGAACCAGGTCAAAACAGGCAGCGGCGTCAAACGCTACAACGCGTTACCCAAAGAATTCGTTTGGGTGGACGACGTTAGGAAACTCGTGGACCGATTGTTGGTGATAGCCGGCGAAGAGAATGCAGGCAATCGTAATTTCTACAACGAGAAGGTTGGCATCGTGGACATGATCAGCACGAAACTTTCCAACTTCATCGTGAACGACGACAAGGGCATAGGTTACCTGATCAAAATCATCAACACGCTGCCTCCGAAATTTTGGAACGTGGCCGAAGGAAAGGGACTCGTGAACGACATCATCAACAAGTTACCTTTCGAGATGCATCTACCTGGCTACCAGTACTGCGGACCGGGTACCAAACTCGAGAAAAGATTGGAGAGAGGAGACAAGGGTGTGAATCTGTTGGACGCCGCATGCAAAGATCACGACATCGCCTACAACACCACGCAGACGGATCTGGATGCACGTCACGAAGCAGACAGAAAGTTAGAGCACGCAGCTTTCGAAAGATTCGTGAGCAGAGACGCATCGCTGGGTGAACGGGTCGCCGCACTGGGTACCACCATCGCCATGAACACGAAACAAAAATTGGGGTGGGGTATATAAATAACATACAGTAAAAAATAAACATGGCTTGCATAACTGATTTGCCGCACGAACTACTATCTAAAATATTCAAAAAGGTAGTTAACGGAGATGTTAATAAACTTGTGATCATAGCTAAAACGACGCCGGCATTTCACATGGGATGCGAAATAGTTCTCAAGGACCGTCTTCGGGAGATCAGTGGAATGAGGTGCGGTGATCTCGACACTCTTCTGTCGGCCGCGGGGGAGAAATTGAACGAGAGGTTGAATGAACTGCACGAGGCGAGGCAGGGAAGAAGACGATATACTGATGATTGGCGTAAGTCCAAACAGGAAACTGAAGAAATCATCACGCAAATCATCGCGTTCTCCGAAGCACGAACTTTCTTCCTCTGTTAAAAAAATCTTCGATACAAATCATGAAAAAAAAAATATATAAATAACACACATCGTGAAAAAAAATAATCTTCGGTATATATAAATAACACACATCGTGAAAAAAAATTAAATTTCTCTAACACATACACTGAAAATTTCTCTTCTTCGATATGACAACTGAAAAAATGAGTGAGCTCCAAGCATTAAAACAAATGCTAAATTTGTCATTCGAGTATGTAAAAATTCGGGAATTGGAAGTCGGCAAATCTTACACGATAACTTCCGGTTCAATCGTTTCTACCCAGTATGGTCCCAAGGTACGCCTGTTGCTCAACGCACAATACAGTCTATTTTTACCAGATCGATACGCTAACATGTTATCGGACGAGAAGCTATCTATTTTAATCGAGAACAAAACTCGAATCGTGTACAAGGGGGCAAAGGAACTTCTTGGCAAGAAAACGAAGCACGTAATAGAATTTGTGTAGCGACTGCGGGGCCGTGAAAAAAAAATCTCAGAATATTTATATATAAATAACATACCGTAAAAAAAACTACACAAGAAAAAAATCTCAGAATATATATATAAATAACATACCGTGAAAATAACACATAGAGCATCAACATGAAGCCCAAGGGTGTCGTGTACCAGATACCATACTCCAATCTGAAAAATCTAGGTGCCCTCGATGGGTTACTCACCAAGAAACAACGCGAGAAGAAACGTTCTTGCTTGTCGAAAGGACACGGAATGAAATTGCTGCTCAGCACACCTCAATTGAAAAGATTGCAGCGTTCGCGGAAACAGCAAAAGGTCGGAGGTTTCATATTCAGCATCCCGGCCATCCTAGCAGCATTGGGGGCTGTTGGAAGTTTAGCCGGCGGTAGCGCCGCCATCGCGAAAACCGTCATCGACTCGAAGAAGAACAAGGCCGAGTTGGAAGAACAGAAACGTCACAACCTGGCCATGGAGAAGAAAAAGGGGAAGGGCGTGATGAAAAAGTTTAAGAAAAAGAAACAGAAGCACTCACCAACCGAGACATTGAATCTCTGATCGAACCGTTACAAATCAAACACTTCAGAGGAGTTTTCATGTCCGACTCGTTACCTTCAAGCGTTAAAAGAAGAGAATGCGGAGTAGTCAACTTGGACGGTCAAGAAAATCCAGGCACGCATTGGATATGTTACCACAAAAATGATGATAAAGCATTCGTTTTCGATTCTTTCGGAGGTGTTCCACCTACAAATTTAATTCATTATCTGAAAACGAACAAAACCTCTATATACTACAACGACGAACGCATTCAAAATTTCGGAGACGTGAACTGCGGCCATCTCTGCCTATCCGTGCTCGCGTTTCTCTCTAAAATAAATAACCCTACGATCGAGGATTTCCAGAAAGCATTGTGGAACCTCAAACAGCATCACTAGGATGGGCGTGTTCCATCTCACGAGCGAATCTTCAATCTTGAAACTCACGCTGCACGACGACATCGTCTATCCTAAATCCGTGGCTCTGCGTGCATTCTACAGCATGTACCTCATACCTAATGTTACGCAGCACAACAACAAAATTAGCGTCGGAAGCGAACACATCGTCGTCACGCCAGGACAATACAATCTTTCCACTTTGCAAGCTCAATTACCCAAAGGCACATACCTTTCTCAAAATTCGGTCACGCACAGAGTGGAAATCCTATCCGCGACGGAGACCGTGGACCTGGGCACCATGGGAGAACTTTTAGGTTTCGAGAACAACACCAAACTCGAAGCTGGCATCAAGCACGTAGCAACCAACATTCCTAAATTCTTGGCCATAGAGACTCTGAACGTACACTGCAACGTGGCGGAAGGCATGATCACGAAATCTTCGGACGGATTGTTAGGAAGTCACAAGCAGACGGGAATCATAGCCACTTTCAAACCAAGTTCCGAGTTCATGGAACCGATCATCTACACGCCCTCTTCGCCGATCTATTTTCCAGTATGTCGCAACCGCATAGACGACATAGAGTTGGTGGTGACGAACGAGAAAGGAGACGTGGTGGATTTCGCAGGTGCCACTACGACGGCCATCGTGGAGATCAACGTATAATAAATAACCATACATGTAAAATGGAGCAAATCGAAAGTTACGAATTGCAATCTTTCCCTCCCAACCGTCGCACGTTCGCCAATCTCAACGAGGCAAACAGGGAGATCGAATACGACGTGGACGTAGGCGACGGGTTTATTCATCCTCACAGAGCGGACCTCTACCTTCAATTCGACGTGGTGAAGAAAGAAAGCGGAGACGCGTTTCCCGCAGCAGCAAACTTGATACTCGTGGACAACTTCGTGCCTCACCTGTTCTCGCAGGTGGAGGTGAGGAAACACAACACCGTCATCGACAGAATAGATTATCCAGGCATCACGTCGACGGCAGTGGGAACGTTGAAATTATCCAAAACGGACGCAGCGTACTACCAGGCCGGGGGATTCGAAGCCGGGACCAAAATATCGACGAAAAGTCACACGGTGCTCTTTCCCATGCGTCTGCTGCCTGGTTTCTTCTCGGACTACAAGGAGATCATGTGGAAGGGAGGACTGAGGATCACGTTTCGAAGAGCGGCCAACGACAACGACGCACTGATGCGATACGCTACTTTGGGTCCGGACGGCACCACGCCGATAGCCAACACTTTACCCGAAGCAGCGAAATGCGTCATCCGGAGCATGGAATTGAGAATGCCGGTGGTGGAATACGAAACGAACTACGCCCTCAAGTACAAAGCGGAGATCTTGAAAAGTCCGCAGGTGCCGATTCACTTTCACGGTTACCAGTGCGTGCAGAAGATGGCGTCGGGAAGTCACATGGAATTCGACGTGACGACGCAGTTCAACAACATACAGTTCGACATGCCAGATTTCGTCGTAGTGCTTTTTCAGACCGGACGCGATAACGATCAGGAAAAAGATTCCAGCAAGTTCGACGACTGCAAGATCAAGAACGTTTACCTCAAAAATGGACGCAACGAAGTGTTCCCGCGCGAGAATTACAACCTTGACGTGACCAAAAACGATTACCTCAAACTTTACGAAGCTTACACGGCTTACAAACGCGTGACCGAGGGAAGCGTGGACGTGTACTACGCGCCCAGCGAATTCAAAGCACGGAGACCCATGACCGTCATCAACACATCTAAGAGGAAGAAGGTTGTGGTCAACGATCGTACCAACATCAAGATTGTATGCGAGTTCCACGATGCCTTGCCTGCAGATACTCTGTGCAGTGTCATTCTTATTGCAGAGAAAACATTTGTGTATGACGTCAAGAATGAAAGAGTGACTGAACAGTTTTAAATAAATAAAAAAAAATAGCACACAATAAGAAATGTGGAATTTTATATATATAAGTACAAATTGCAATTAGCAGTTTCCAGAAGTTTAATTTTGCTGTGCCATGCATGGATGTAATCGAGGAAGTGGAAGTAAATTAAAATTGTTTTTTTTTCGCATTGCCTATTACTTTTTGTTGCACTCTGGGCAGGCCTTACTAGTTTGGAGGCGATAGTGGCCCCACGGAAGTGTGTGGACCCCACATTCAAGAATACACCTCTTGTCGTCGTGTGCATCCAGAGCAACTTTCCTGACAATATTAGTTGTAAGCACATGATCGACGCTTTGGATACGATGCTCTTTTTGTAGAATGGGCGATTTTGTTCTGAGGCACTCGAGGTAATCCTCAAACTTGAGGTGCTCCCGAACCACTTGCCTGCTTACACCCTTTGCCTTTTTTGTTACTGAACCCTCAGCCCGGATCGCATAGGCTTTGGCACGAAGTCCAGCAAACTCCACAATCACATCCCCGTCTTTCTCGTCCTTGAGTTTGCCGGGTATTTTTTTGTTCCGGGGCAGAATTCCATACCGGTTTAGCTGGGGATAGCCCGATGTGTCGAAGAGCTTGACAAGAGCTGGAACTTTGGCCATATCACCATACGCATCGGCCGTGCGAACATGGTACACCAAGCTGTCCGTGTCTGTGTAGAGGAGCGAGATATTGTGGTTGTAGTGTGCACGTAGTATGCCGTAATATGTCTCGAACATGCACAACTTGCTCAGATCCAAAACTGCAGCTCCCACATAGATGGGCTTGTTGAGTAGCACCTTGCCCCGGTTCATGTGAATCAGAGACATCTGTTCGTTGTAAATTGTTCGAGACCTAAACAGCGGGCTTGCAACAAGTCGACGACACTGTGTTTTCTTCGTCACCAACCTCACATCAACGCGATTTCGCACATTCTCCATGGTCTTCCCAAATACCGCATTGTTCATTAATTTGAAAAAATCGCGATCAAGTTCCGAAGTGGCATCAGTGCGATGTTTGGTGTTCAGTTCGATGTACGGCTTCAACCATGGAGACTGCCTGAACAAGAGCACGCCGTAAACTGCTTTGACCGAGACCCCTTGCTGCATTAACCACTGGAGGTTCCGGTAGTGTAGCACATAACGCTTTTTGGGCTCCAAGTCCATGACGAGCTTCGGTTGATCCGAGCCAGGTGGGCACTTCAATTCCGGAGCAGGCGAAAGGTCACAGAATGTATCCTGCAGCTTCTCGGGGAAGTCGAGGTCCACCTCGGCAAAAAACCCAAACTCGTCGCACTCTTTTTCGATGTCGAAGTTGGAGGGGTCAGCCCACTCAAACTGTCCTGTTGGGAGTGGCTGCATCATGGAGTGCCCGTAAAGATTATTCACGTCAGTGTACATGATGTAGCTTGATGGTTGGGAGGGGTCGTAACCAGTGGCCATGTGGGGATTGTTGGCGTGTGCGAAGCGTTGCGACACTTGGACCATGCCGCCCCGGATAGCTCTCTCGATGAAAAGCATGATATCATTATCGGTGATAAGTGAAAGTTTAACTTTAGTCAGCAGGAGCATGGCCGACCATGCCAGTCCAGGAAGGCTGTAAAAATATACAGGGTCCAGGTTGTAAATGTTTATCGCAGTCGCCCGAAACGCCTGGAACACATCGGCAAGAAGCGTCACATCAAGCTTCAGGTATGCATCGTGGTAATCACCGAAAGTTCGGCAACCCAACTCGACCCACATAGACTGAGCATGCTTGTACTCCTCGTCGGTAATACCAGAACCTCTCAGCTGGCTGTAGAACTTATCCTGGGGAGGCAGCAACTCTTCTTCGAACTTGGAAGGGTCTGTGACGTATTCGTAGGGGTAGACCCCTTTACGTCTGATGAGTGCGACATCTAAGTTCGGGAAACTTGATGTGGTAATGGCTAGTTGGTCGTCTCTGAGCTTCCCAGCAAGAGCATCGAGGCTTGCCTGGAGGAACCTCAGAGAGTCGAGGAACCGAAGCTCGATGCTCTTGCTTGAGTTGGGGATCGGCACCCACTTGCTGATGCTAATATAACGCTCCTCGTTCTGCGCCAGGACATTGATTCTCGCATTGTCGTACCCTAGATGTGTAACCAAGTGATGGAAATCATATCCCGAGCCATTGTGAAAAAAGACCGGTATGAAGCGCGGGTCCCTGGCTCTCAAGTTACATCTGTTGCACCACGGGCCAATGTAGCTTCCGGTCCCATAATGGTCATGGTGGTGGACCTTTTTGTTATCGTCAGTGAAGACCGAGTTGCAAACAGGACAATTTAGAGCCATTTCGTGCTGATGCTTGTTTTTGGGAGACAGAGGCAGCATGGGCTTGGGGGCCAACAGCACCTTCCCTATCTTGATGGCTTCCTGTTGCATTCTCTCCAGGAAGTGTTTGGCCGGGTCGGGACCGCGATACACATAGGGCTCGGAGGCAATATGTTGGTCTCGCCACACCACAACATAGGAGTAACTCGAGGCCTCGTGGATTTGGAAAGGAATGGTAGAGGATGTTTCGGGGTTGGGCTCGCAGTTAGACAGAGGTTGAAGAAAGGCCTCGAAGTCTGCTACAATATAGGCAGGATGCTTCACCATAGCACTGTGCATGCGAAAGCACTCTACTGCACCAGGTTCGGGCAGGATAATTCGTGCAGGCTCGTTGGTACCACAGTAGAACATGTGGCGAGCTAGCTTCTCAGCAGCAATGTTGGGACCTCTGATGCGCCGGTAACCCTGCTGTTCTCGATTATTAAATGTAGCCAAGCACCTGCGACACACCTCGACGTGGGTTTTGTCTTTGCTCCGTTGGGTCGAAACAAGCCGAGAGAGGGAACGGATAAGGGTGTAATGGTGATGGGTCTCGTCCTTGATGAGCAGGAGGTTGATTTCTCGTACCTCGTTGTTGTTGCTCACGTTGCTCACCCGGATGGGGTGGACCTCATTTTCGTTCTCGGTGAGACCGTAAACATTAATGGCTAATTGTAGGCCCAACAAGTCACGAGCACGAACCTCAAACTTGCGAATATGCGAGACTTCTACAGGGTAGGCAATCCCGGCCATTGCATCCTCCAGTTCCGACTCATACTGCGTGTAGTGGTTAACACGGCGTGGACTGTTTTTCCAGTGAACAGGGTGCAATGCTGCCAGCACCGACCAGAGGAAGCATTTGGTGTCTTTGTTCTGAATATTGAGAACAGCTTTCCTTGCTTCAACCTCGGGTGGCAGGGCAATATAGCTAGACCCTGCCAGTGGCAGGAACTTGCTAAGCGTCAGACAAAGTTCGTGAGGGTCGCCACACAGCGAACCGCCCGAGCCTTTAGCCTGATGCTCCTCGTGCTTTGCCACAAACTCCTCGACAAACTTGTCGTAGATGCTGTCGAGGTCAGTGATATCTGCCTGATGCAGTGTTTTTGCTTTTGTCGCATGGAAGAATTTATATATTTCATCAGATGGTTTCTTATACTTGCAGCATAGCACAGCATAGAATTTAGTGGAGTATGTAGCCAATGCATCGTTGAGGATGGATAATATCTTAGCTCGCTTGCTCTCCAGAAAACTACGCACATCGCATGAGCTGTCTGATGTTATGTTAAAGTCTTCTAATAAATGCTCAAACGCAAATCGGTCTGCTTTCTTCGCCAGCTTGACGCGTTTGGCAGGTGGCGATGCATTGAGGGAGGTTACTTCTACCTTTCGCTTGGAAGGTTGCGGTAGAGATGTTCCAGTGCTCTTGCAAGTAAGCTGGTGTCGCTTGAAGTTGTCAATAGAAATATTTTTTCCACACTTAGAGCACAGTTTGGTTGCACATATTCGCTTTCCCGGCACACAAGTACGACAGTGCCTTTGAAAATGTTGACTTGACACACCAATTTGGCACGTAGGGCAATTTTTTACAGAACGCATAATGCAGAGATTTTTTGGGGGTATGTTATTTAATACCAAATGCTGTGCAATGCAAAATATAATTGCTCACTTTTTTTTAACTATTTTCTATGATCTTATTTGGGTTTTTTTTCGCCAAATTATATGCTTCTAGTCTCCTATACAATACAATATACGTACAATATTGTCAACAGTATTATATTTCAGCAGGTCGCTTGTCCCCTAAACACTACAGCTCACAGGTCGGGAAAATCTGACATGAAAGCAGATAATACGCTTATGCCTTATTTATATATAATTTTCACGGGGCGTACAATATTGTCAACAGTATTATATTTGAGCGGGCCGCTTGTCCCCTAAACACTACAGCTCACAGGTCGGGAAAATCTGACATGAAAGCAGATAATACGCTTATGCCTTATTTATATATAATTTTCACGGGGCGTACAATATTGTCAACGGTATTATATTTGAGCGGGCCGCTTGTCACCTAAACACTACAGCTCACAGGTTGGGAAAATCTGACATGAAAGCAGATAATACGCTTATACCTTATTTATATATAATTTTCACGGGGCGTTCAATATTGTCAACGGTATTATATTTGAGCGCGTCGCTTGTCACCTAAACACTACAGCTCACAGGTTGGGAAAATCTGACATGAAAGCAGATAATACGCTTATGCCTTATTTATATATAATTTTCACGGGGCGTTCAATATTGTCAACGGTATTATATTTGAGCGGGCCGCTTGTCACCTAAACACTACAGCTCACAGGTCGGGAAAATCTGACGTGAAAGCAGATAATACGCTTATACCTTATTTATATATAATTTTCACGGGGCGTTCAATATTGTCAACGGTATTATATTTGAGCGCGTCGCTTGTCACCTAAACACTACAGCTCACAGGTCGGGAAAATCTGACATGAAAGCAGATAATACGCTTATGCCTTATTTATATGTAATTTTCACGGGGCGTTCAATATTGTCAACGGTATTATATTTGAGCGCGTCGCTTGTCACCTAAACACTACAGCTCACAGGTCGGGAAAATCTGACATGAAAGCAGATAATACGTTTATGCCTTATTTATATATAATTTTCACGGGGCGTTCAATATTGTCAACGGTATTATATTTGAGCGCGTCGCTTGTCACCTAAACACTACAGCTCACAGGTCGGGAAAATCTGACATGAAAGCAGATAATACGTTTATGCCTTATTTATATATAATTTTCACGGGGCGTACAATATTGTTAAGAGCGTTAGTTTTTGTAGAGCTCTCTTTTTCCATCTTTCCTCTATACAGTAAAGTTGTAGAAGACACAATTAGCTAACCTAGCATACAACATACCTTCCTAATTAATATAGATATTGTCACACATTCCTCTTATTTTATACTGTTGTAAATGGAAAAGATTATGTACGGTAAATGTTTTGTACATTATAGGGAAAAAATGCAAAATATCCCCCAATTTTAATTCGATCCACCTCTGAATCGAATTTTTACATATTCTCACGCCACCACATATTGTCCTATTTGCTTCTTTTACTTGCCTTGCTTAATTAACTCTCGCTAATTAGCATTTTTTTTGGAAGAAGTCAACTAGAACAACATATGGCGGTATGAGAAATATGCAAATCAAAGAACATTTTAGCAATATATGGGCCCTAGCAATTAGCTTCGTCGACTAAGAGTACTCCTTCAAACATCTTCAGCTAGATCGTATTACTACGCGAGGATGTTTAAAATTTTTGGGTGTTGAAAAAGTTTGACGCTACTTTTTATTTCTATTGTTTGCTAATAGATGGCGCTAATAGTACCCCCTCCCCTGCCCTCTCCCCTCTTCTCCTCTGCTGTATGACAAATAGCACAAACATAAAAATCAAGATTTTGGAGAGCAAAACATAAAATTTGCATGCATCTGATATCGAACCGGGAACTTTTATCTTTCGGGGAGTCAACATTATTTTTTTACTCAGTCGTCATATAACATTGAACACACGCAAAGATTCACATGTGCTTTTATTATTTTGTGTTCGGTAAGTACAAGTATAATCTTACATAAATTATTGTTTAATTTAATAAATTGTAAACTCGGAACCTGCTAAACTAACACTCCTTCTGTATTTCATTAAACTATTGAAAGCGAATGTTGCGTGCATGCGGAAATAACACAGAAAAAAAAACCGGATGGAAGCAATTTAAAATCACTGGGGCAAGGTCAGTATTACGAGAGCGTAAAAAAACATGTGCTTCCATTCAACTTCGAAAAATAAGAATGAATGTGTGCATACAGAACACATATGCTTTCTTTTCACAGTTGTAAAATCATATAAATTGTGCATGAAGTAAGTTGCGGGAAGGCTCTCTCAATTAGGTACAAGTATTGTACAATTAGGTACAAATTGTTGTACAATTATTTTCCCCAGTTGTCCAGTTGGAGTTGGGGGGGGGGGCATAACACTGGTACTATTTGTAATCACAGTGCTTACTCATGTATTTTGTTTAATATTTTATTTTAAATTCACTGTCAGAAACTAGTGTTACCTACTCTGTTGGTTGTCACTGTCAAGCTTCCAGTATTCGTACAGCGTAAAAAGCTATAACCCCTCCCCCTCAAAAATATATACATTGTATACGCCAAGATGCTCAATAGCCTAGCAACACATCATGAAAAAACATGCCAAGAGGACCCAGTTGGTTTATAAGTCAGTGCCGCCAATTCCTATTTGTAGGTTAGCTTAGCCAGTGAAAAATCATATTGTTACGATATAGTAGAATTTTTGTAGAGTGGGTAGGCAACACCGACGAGCATCAAATGATGATTTCAAGCCTCAAATAATAATTTCGAGCCTTAAATAAAAGGAACATCCAATAAAATTGCCAAATATAAAAAGGGGGCAATAAACCCCCCTCATAAAAGGCTACAGTAAACCCACAGTGTCGCCAACACTAGGCCCCCAACAGTGTTGCCAGACATAAAAAATACATGGACCCCCTCAGGCCCTTTGATGAAAATTTACAGTGAAAAAACCAGTAGGTTAACAACACTGTCAATCTACGGTAGTGTTGCCAGATGCAAACAGAGGGCAATAGACCCCCCCCCCTCATAAAAGGCTACAGTAAACCCACAGTGTTGTCAACTCTGCTCTCAAAATGTACATCATAAAAAGCTACGACGAGCGTCATAATCTTGGTGATTTTTTCGGGTAAGGAGTTGGCAACACATGCCTTACGAGAGAAATCCATTAAGGCGATCGAGCTCCAAATGATGGTTCGAGCTCCAAATGATGACTGGGTACCCGGCCACTAGGTCTACTACTGATGCAAGTATACTGAATGGTTTACAATCAAAAGTACGAGAAAATTATCCAGAACCTATGTTTGTTCACTGCTATGCGCATGTCTTAAATTAAAGCTGCTGCAATCTGCAAACAGCGTTAAAGAAAGTAGTTGCCACGTGTTGCAACTACAAGGTGGAACTTCAATTCTAGACTTATCCAAACTGTTAATAATTACAGGGAATCTTTAATTGAGTTGTTCGAAGAAATTACAGACAACCCCGAGGACTGGGACACCAACACTTACAACGAAGCTAGTGGGTTTTGTGGAAGACTAGGTAGCTTTCCATTTGTCTTTCGCTTGCAGTTATTTGATGAAATATTTCAATACATTGATGTTCTGTTCGATATTCTCCAAGCTAAATGTAATGACATATCATACTGCCAGAAAAAAGTAATGGAGTGTTTGAGGGTAATGGAAGACAAGAGGAACACTTTCAACGCGTTCTGGAAGCGAATGCAAATTCATATTATAAGAATCTGTCAAAATTTCATCAAAGAGGTGTTACATCCGACGAGGAAGCTGTTCGGTACTACAGACGAGTATTCGTTGAAATTCTGGATACAATAATTATGCAAATATGGACAAGATATGCAAACCTTGACACACTTTCATTTCTCGAGTTGCTACATAGTGGTAAATTCACAGAGAATTCTCAACATTTTCCTGACTGTACCTTACAATCTTTGCAGGCTACATATGGCCGTCATTTTGATTGCCTCCGCCTGAAAACTGAACTAACTGTAATGTATAAATCAGAAGATTTTCGTGATAAAATTTTTGTGATTTGTACACGTACCTGAACCACATGCAACTCAATGATTGTATGGCTGAACTACGTAAACTGTGTTTACTGGTTATGATTATTCCTGTAACAGCATCTGTGGAAAGGTAATTTTCTGCCTTGAAGATAATCAAAACTTACTGTCGCAGTAATCAAAGGCAAGAGGGATTATCAAATTTGACACAGCTTTCAATCGAAAGACGTTATTAAGGGAGCTGTGAAATAGGGGCGAAAATTTTTAGGGAGACGTGATAGATGAATTCACCAAGAAGAACAGACGGCAGGAATTCCAACTTAAGTAAGATATTTTTTTTTCAATTTATAATTTGATTGTTTAATATTTTTCTGTATTATTTATTTAAACTCTAGGATTCGATTGAGTGAATGATAATTACATAAACGCCTCCCCGGTGGTGCAGTGGTAGCGTCGTCGCCTTGTAATCAAGGGGTCCCGGGTTCGATATCCGGTGGAGGCACAAAGTGGTTCGGATCCCACTTTAAACTGTAGCTCCAGTCCTGATTAGCCTTACTGTGCATAACGTGGACTTAAAACACCAACTCAATCAATCAATCAATAATCACATAAACACTCTTTCGTCCTGTTAGTCATGATTCATAATTCCAGCCAAGTAAGAAACCGAAACCCGTCCGCTTATTTAAGATCGAAACTTGATGCTAATAGGATGTTATTATTTTCATGGTTAAAAAAGAACGTAATTTAATTTACAGTTGCCCTCAAATATCACGTAAATCATTATTTTCTTCATGGTTGGAATTTAAAAGTTTAAATCGAGAGGCTGTTTTCTTCTTTAAAAACCGTGTAGCAAAGATTTGATTTTACGGTATGTATGCACTTTACACACTCAAGCCCGATATGTCATCATTATGCACATTATTGAAAATGGGAATGTGTGTAGGCCTATATTATATTTGAAATTGTTTAATTAACCGAAACGAAAAATTATCCCATCGCTTGCTTATCACAAAAGGTCACGGCACGCCCCTGCTAAATTCTAAGGTCTACAGGCTATTTAACTGTAAACTTACATGTCTCCCAAATGTCCGAAAATAGAAGTTCCAACAATAGCACCTATTTTACCCCACATAATAGTGTTGGGAACATACAGATTCTTGTCACACACCCAGCTTTCATCCGTTGGAGCCGTCCTGCTGTACCAGGTGGTGTCGAACTCCCATCCATAGCGGCACGCTGCAGAAGAATGTAACAAAATAACATTTGTCAACATTGTATCTTAACCAACACGCAAATCTAGCATATTCTACAATGGTTAGAAGGTGTGCTCGATTTTATGAATTCATTAAATGTGACTTGCTAAATGTAAGATCATAGTTGGACAATACAAATGGGAACTGCTGCGTGAAATGTTGCTGATTGGCGAGGAAAATTTGTTGTATTTCTAGTTTATGTACAGCAACATAGCAATATAATTAAGCCTTGTTTCCATATTAAAAACACTCAGTTGCTGACCAAGGCAGATTTATTAAGAAATATAAACACTTAACAAGTAACGTTTCAACCCTGTATCAGGGTCTTCCTCAGACGAAGAACTAAACTAAAATGACGAAATACAGATGCAGAAAGATTACATACACATAGCAGATTAACCACACAAAAACAAATCATCTTGGACGATTTCTCCAAAGGAAATAAATACACATCATCTCTTGACAGTTGACTAAAGAAGTGTTTCGGAAGGAGTGTTCTGCCACAAAAGAAGTGATGTGGGTGATGCAACAAAACGTAATTTTATAAGGAGCATGTAAGACCGAATAAAGAAGATATGCACAGAGAAAGGGGAATACGAAATCAAGATTAATAGCCTGGGAACAACTGGAAGAGAATGGCTGTGAAAAGAAAGACACACACAACATCAACAGAAGAAGGAAAGAAATAAAAGAGAGAGGACCGGAAGAGAAGGAAGAAAAAGAGATATGGTTTGGTATAAGAAGTATGGGAGAGGCCACAGAGAAGATATGCAAGTGCTGGGGAAAGAGGGTATAAGAAGTTACAGGAAGGGAGGACACACTGTGTTAAGTATAGCCAGCAAGAAGAAGGAAGAAAAGAGAGAGGAAGAAGAGGAAGGGGTTATCTAAGAGGTGAAGTGCAGAGGATGCGAAAGTGTATATATAGGGGAAACGAAGAAGAGGCTGAAAGACAGGTTAAAGCAACATATGGATTAAGTGAGATTGAAGAGATACAGGAATGCCATATTCAAACACACTTGAGAAACGGGACAGGAAGTAGAATGGTATTCGGCTAGGCGAATAGGAAAAGAGAAGAGAGAACTAGTGAGAAAATGGAAGGAGGCCAAAGAAATAGAGAAGAAAGGATAAGACATCATGAATTGGAATGGCTGACTCAAGATAAACAAGGAATGGAAGAATGTATTAGAGAAAATTGAAAGGATGAGAAGAAGGAAGGAAGGAAAAAGTAGAACAACGAACAAGGAAGAAATAGAAGAGAAGAAGTCCATGGGAGGCGGTATTCATGCATATCCAAAAAGGCAGGACGGGTGGGAGAATGATAAACAGGTAGTTCTAGACTCTGGCTAATCTTGACCTGTCAATCACCTGTCAGTGTGGTAGACCCATTAGTCAACTGTCAAGAGGTGATGTGTATTTATTTCCTTTGGAGAAATTGTCCAAGATAAGGACCTTCAAGATGATTTGTTTTTGTGTGGTTAGTCACCCTGCTATGTTTATGTAATCTTTCTGTATCTGTATTTCGTCATATTAGTTTAGAGTCATTCCATGCCAAATCAACACAGATATGTGCAATTTTTAACCTGACCATCTCCGATTTTCATGAAATTTGGGGAGTTGAAACTATGCATAGAACTTAGTAACTATTAAAATTTTTAGTCTCGTGCGTCTTGTAATTGTTAAATTATTCAAGGTCAAAGTTTGCAGAAATTGCCTTTTTTGAGCCCGCTTAGCTATACTAAATGTGCTGTAACTCCGCCACTATTTTGCCTAGGAAGCTCAAATAAAGCTTATTGTACAGGGAATTGAACAAGCTTTCCAGTGATATATAACAAGCTTACCTTTGGATAAAAATATAATTTTGTCACTTGACCTTGACATTTGACCTTGAATATCTCTAAACATGTCATCACCAAAAGTCGTGAAAAAAATATATTTGGTCCCTCATACCATACTCTAAAACATACCAAAAAATCATTCTGGGACTGCAATGGGATCAGAAGATACAAAATAATATGTGTAACTATGTGACTGATAAAAGCCCCATTACATGAACTATGAAGAGTCAAATGTCCCTTAACACCCCCTACAAAATATGAAGGAGTTATCCTGGGTATAATTGATCATAAAAGAAATAGGTTAGGCACAGGGAGATCCCTAGCCGTGTGTGTCAAGCCCAGGTCCGGCATATTGTTGACCGCCATATTGAATTCAACGCAAAAATTTCAAAGGAAAGGGGGTGATGTGATATATCAAATGAGGCTAGAATTTCACAAGAAATGAAGTGACGAAGGTTTATCCAACATATATTTAACCAGAAAAAATTTATTACTGCATGCTTGTAACCATTTTCTCCTTTTCGAGGTGTTAAAAACAAAGCATTGGAATGCTCCTAACGTGTTAGGAACTCATCGAGATCACGCTGACATCTTGGGAGAGAAAGAAGTATACGTACCATTGCATATGATTTTAATCAGCTACATTCACCAAATAGTTGAATAGTGAAGAATATTGGGAAAAGTATCTCAAACAATTACGTGACACTTCCTTTGGAATGAAAAAATCTTCAGTGACGAGGCTAATTTTTATGTTCACGGTGAAGTTAATAAAAATAATATGCAATACCTGTGATTTGCTCAGTCGAATGGTTGTTGCTGGTAAGCTAATTATGTGGTATAATGTATGGCGAACGGAAATGGTTGGTCCATATTCAACAACGGAACCTTAAATGGTGAGGGCTTCTTGGATTTGTTAAGTGAACAGGTTTTTTCACCCTTGCTTACGGGATATGGCACTTTTCCAGAGTTTTGAAACAGGACAGAGTGTGACCACTTTTTGCAATTTCTTCATGGTAATTTTCTAGGCAGATTGATGGGCACACGGGGATCTATTAAAAGGCCTGCACATTTACAGATCTAACATCTTAGGAGGACTTTTACCTTCAGAAACATTTGAAGAGAATGTCTAAAAGTCCCTGATATTGACCATCTGAGAGAAGGCATAGTTGCTGCTTCCGATGTTGCACATGCTACATTGCCAAATGTTCTATGCGAGTGTGAGAGACGTCAACGAGTGTGCTGACAGGAACATTGACATTATAATGTGCATATATCGTAAGTGAAAGATATGTGTATAACTTTTTGCTGGCGTAAGATACGTTGGAAAATCCTTCGTCACTTCATTTCTTGTGAAATTCTAGCCTCATTTGATATATCACATCACCCCCTTTCCTTTGAAATTTTTGGGTTGAATTCAATATGGCGGTCAACAATATGCCGGACCTGCACTTGACACACACGGCTAGGGATCTCCCTGTGCCTAACCTATTTCTTTTATGACCAATTATACCCAAGATAACTCCTTCACATTTTGTAGGGAGTGTTAAGGGACTTTTGACTCTTCATAGTTCATGTAATGGGGCTTTTATCAGTCACATAGTTACACATATTATTTTGTATCTTCTGATCCCATTGCAGTCCCAGAATGATTTTTTGATATGTTTTATAGTATGGAATGAGGGACCAAATATATTTTTTTCACGATTTTTGGTGATGACATGTTTATTCAAGGTCAAATGTCAAGGTCAAGTGACAAAATTATATTTTTATCCAAAGGTAAGCTTGTTATATATCACTGGAAAGCTTATTCAATTCCCTGTACAATAAGCTTTATTTGAGCTTCCTAGGCAAAATAGTGGCGGAGTTACAGCAGATTTAGTATAGCTAAGCGGGCTCAAAAAGGGCAATTTATGCTAACTTTGACCTTGAATAATTTAACAATTACAAGACGCACGAGACTAAAAATTTTCATAGTTACTAAGTTCCATGCATTGTTTCAACTCCCAAAATTTCATGAAAATCGGAGATGGTCAGGTCAAAGGCTGTGTTGATTTCGCATGGAATGACTCTTTAGTTCTTCGTTTGAGGAAGACCCTGATACAGGGTTGAAACGTTACTTGTTAAGTGTTTATATTTCTTAATAAATCTGCCTTGGTCAGCAACTGAGTATTTTTAGCAACATAGCGTCTGCAGCAAGGATAGCAAGTGAGCTCGTAGATTTCGCAATATTTTTATACGGTGCGTGAGGAAACGGAGTATTAAATTCTTAAGATATATATACAAAGCATATCGAAACATAAAAACAATATTATAAATATTAACTAAGACGCTAAAAGTCAAAATCTTACTGTGCACAAACTGTGAATTGAAGAGAATCGATTGATTGATTGATTTAAAACTTTTTTGGGTGCGTCGGCACTAAAGGCAATTTTGCACCCTTCAATGTATACGGGGAAGTAGCCCCTTATCTAAAATTCTGACTAAAATCATAAAAAGGGGTGTAAATAGCCCCTTGGGAAAACATTAAAAGTGCAAGGTTGTAAAAAGACCTGCACGAGACAAACAAAACATATTAAAAAGTCAGAACAACCAAACTAAAAATCTCCTTACAGACGGTGGAAGAGTCCAGCTCTTCGTAAAAAACTAAAAACATTTGATAAAATGCTGCTGTCATCACCCAAGAGGGATGACAAACAGCCGGAAATGTTAAAAGTCTGCCGGAGGTAAGCAAGATCGACACATTCAACGAGAATGTGTCGAATGCTTAATAAAACATTGCAAACACGACACAACGGAGGGTCCAGCCCTTGCAGCAAGTGACTATGCGTAAGACGGCTGTGTCCTAGACGCATGCGAGTTAGAGTGACTTCTTCTCGCCGAGAGGGACGGGACGAGGAACGCCAAGCACCTATGGTGGGCTTAATAGCGTGAAGCTTGTTCCCCGTTTCCGTATCCCACTCGGCCTGCCAAGTTTCAAGAAGACGACAGCGGAACATGTTCTGCAGGTCGCTAGCTGGCAAAAGGTGGACGAGAACATCGCCGTCCGCATCAGCAGACTTGGCGGCAGCATCAGCTGCTTCGTTCCCCTGGATGCCCACGTGGCTAGGGACCCAACAGAAGTGTACATCCGTGCTGGCAGATAAGGACACAAGTCGTCTGAATATGCGTTGCGCTACTGGATGCCGGGAATACGGCGAATCCAGAGACTGCAACACGCTGGTCGAATCACAGCACACAAGGACCTTCTTCAGACCGTTGACATCTGCAAAATCCAGTGTCTTTAGAATGGCGTACAACTCTGCCGTATAGATGGAACAGGCAGGATGTAGTGAGTAACTGGAGCTTTGAGAGTCTAGGACGAAGGCGCAACCAACTGATTCGACTGTCTTGGACCCATCCGTGTAAAACACATTAAAATTATGGTGCTTCGCACGAAGTTCTAAAAGCCTTTACTGGTATACAACCACTGGTGTCTCTGACTTTGGAAGGGCAGTCAGAGAAAAATCGATAGAAGGTGCAGGAAACTCCCAGGTAGGGAGAGGCGGAATTAGTGGAGAGACGCCAGGAAGATCACTGTCAACACCAAGTGCTGACAGGATCTCGTCTGAACGAACACCAAATGGTCTTGGGGAACTAGGGGGAGCCGATACCTTGCCAGCCTATTCTCGTCTGAGATGGTGTGAAATGAGGGATGTGAAGGCATCGAGCGAAGATGGAGGTAGTAGTTCACTACCAGCCGCTGTCTTCGCAGAGACAGCGACGGCTCAGATGCCTCTACGTACAAACTGGCGATAGGGCTGGTCCGAAAAGCACCAGAGCACACACGTATACCAGCATGGTGGACGGTGTCTAGGATGCGAAGTCTAGATGGGCGGGCAGAAGAATACACAACACATCCATATTCAAGCTTCGACCTGATGAGTGCACGATACAATCGAAGCAGTACCGTCCTATCAGCACCCCAGGAAGTATGGGATAAAACACGTAAAAGTTGAGAACTCGAAGACAAGAGAACTTCAACTGGCGAAGGTGAGGTAGCCATGTTAATTTCTTATCGAAAATGAGGCCCAGGAAGCGGACCTCATTCACGAAGCAAAGGGGAGACTTCCCCATGTACAGGTCAGGATCTAAATGACATGTACGCTGACGACAAAAGTGAACACACACGGATTTCTCGGATGAGAAGGTGAAACCTGTTTGGGAGGACCACTCAACCAAACGGTTTATCGTCAGTTGGAGTTGACGAGAAGCTGACGCGAGATTCCGTGAGCGACAAAAGATCGTGAGGTCGTCTACATAGAGGAGGCCATGTACAGGGGAAAGAATGTTTGCCATAACACTGTTCACTGCTATGGCAAACAGAGTCACACTTAAAACGCTGCCCTGTGGGACACCGTTCTCTTGTTCGTGAAGATCCGAAAAGGAGTTCCCAACACGTACGCGGAAAAAACGATCAGATAAAAAGTTTTGAATAAAGTACGCCATATGGCCACGGACGCCCCAAGAATGGAGCTGCTTTAGGATGCCAAAGCGCCACGTTATGTCATATGCCTCTTGGAGGTCAAAGAAAACTGCAATTAAATGTTCCTTGTTGAGGAATGCATCCTGAATATGTGTTTCCAGCTGAACCAGATGGTCCAGTGTGGAACGGTTGGAGCGAAAACCACATTGAAAATTACTTATCAAGCAGTTTTCATTCCAAAACCAGGTGTGACGCTTGTTGATCATGCGTTCCATCAACTTGCACACACAGCTAGTTAAGGCAATAGGCCTATAACTCGAGGCTGCGGTGCGTTGTTTACCTGGTTTCAGGATGGGAACGATAATTGCTTTTTTCCAGGACGAAGGGAAAGAGTCCTCCAACCAAAGCCTGTTGAATACCGTCAAAAGGAAATATTTTGCTCCAATGGGCAGATGACGAAGCATCTCATAGTGGATCTTGTCCACTCCAGGAGCTGTATTCTTAGAATCTCGAAGCGCCTGATCGAACTCCCGTTCAGTGAATGGAGAGTTGTATGGCTCGGTGTTATGACTTCGAAAAACTAGAGGGCGTCTCTCCTGACGGTCCTTCTCACGGCGGAAACGTGGTTCATAATTTTCCGAGCTAGAGTCATCAGAAAACTGCGTGGCCAAGATATTTGCTATGTCTCCGGAATCGGTGTACAACGTCCCATCGTGCTCCAGAGCGCTCAGAGGAGTAGATGCACCCCCCTGGATGCGACGTACTTTGGTCCAAACGGTTTTCGACGAAGCCTGCTTCGTCAGAGAAGACACGTATTGGACCCAGCACGCCTTCTTACTGGCTCGGATGAGCCGACGGGCACGGGCACGCTTAATGCGGAACTGCTCGAGGTTTGCGGCAGTGTGGTTCTTATTAAATCGATCTAGGGCATGATTACGGTCCTTGATGGCTGCACTGATCTCCGCAGTCCACCAGGGGACTGGGCGACGCCTCGCAGGTCCACTGGGATGTGGGATGGAGGTGCGTGCAGCATCATGCACTCTTGACACAAAGACATCTAAGGCGTCGATTGGTGGTAAAGTCGACGCAAGATCGACTTCAAGGTCCACTGCACGCTCGAAGGCATCCCAGTCAGCCCGACTGAGATTCCAGTGAGGGTGTTGTTCACGTGATTGCCGAAGATGTTCGAAGGAAAGAATGAGAGGGAAGTGATCACTCCCACAGAGATCAGGGTGAACGCTCCAAGATGTGGTAGGAGCAAGGCTGGGACTGCAGAAGGACAAGTCCAACGCAGAGTGTGTGCCTGAGGAAGGACTGAAATATGTGGGAGTCCCATCATTCAGCAACGTTAAACCTGATGCCTCACGGAATTGATCTACACTTTGACCCCGGGGCTCTGTACGAACGGAGCCCCACAAACAATGGTAGGAATTAAAATCGCCCAAAAGAACTACAGGAGACGGAAGTTGTTCGAATATAGAAAGGAGGTCCTCAATAGAGAATCGCTCCTCCCTTGTGATGTAAACACAGCACACAGATATTGGCTGCGGTAGATGGACCCGCACGGCGACAGCTTGGAGGGGGGTGGTGAGAAAGATTGGCGTTGAGTGGATGTTATCTCGAACACCGATTGAAACACCACCGTGTGCACGACAACCCTCATGAAGCTTGTCGGTACGGTAAAGCGTGTATCCGTTCAGAATCACTGATTCATTTGGACCAAAATGTGTCTCTTGGAGACATATGATGGCAGGGTCAAATTCAGATATTAGAATTTGCAGTTCCTCGAGATGTGTACGGAAACCGTTAAGGTTCCATTGGAGACAATAAGCCATAGCTGGAGGTATGGTTGTTACCTTTTAAGGCGTACTTTATTTCTAGGCCCTGTCACCTTGATAAATTCTTCATCCGCGGCTTCGTCCTGTATCATGTCCTGGGGTAAGGACACAGAGGGCGAAGGGGATGAAGAAGGGGGAGTGGGGGCGGGTGCTTTGAGCGCCCGCCGGGCAGCTTTCAGCTGCGCCTTAAGTTTCAGTGTGGTGGCTGCCACTCTGACTGGAGAGCTACTGGACTTGAGAAAGTATTCTTTGCTGTCTACCTGCTTGAACGTTTTCTCTGTGGAGCGAGGAGTGGTTGCTGGTTTCCTCGAAGCAGGACGAGCTACTACAGGAAGCGTTGTTGTTTGGGTGGACACGTCGCTGGTTTGTACACCTACACTGCGACGGCTAAGAGCAGCTGCAGCAACTGTAGCGAATGGCACAGGTAAACTGGTTCGTATGCTGTCACGGAGACGTTGTTTTGCTTCACCAGCAGAGATTTTCTCTGTGACGACCAACTCTCTGATTTTCTTCTCTTGTTGGAAAGAGGGGCAGTCACGATGCCAGACTGGGTGCTCGCCTTGGCAGTTAATGCATTTGGGACCTGAAGAACAAGGTTCGGTCCCATGATCAGGCAGACTACACTTACCACAAAGGGCGGTAGTGGCCTTGCAGGAAGGCTGAGTGTGCCCAAAGTGCTGGCATTTGAAACATCGCATCGGGTTAAAGATGTATGGCCGGACTTTTAGTCTCAAATATCCAGCCCGCACAATATCTGGGAGAGTGGTCGTTTGGAACGTCAAAATAATGGAAGCAGTTGGAACAAGTTCTCCGGACTTTCGTGTCTTGATTCGCTGCACTGCGGTGACATGTTGGTCTGAGAGTGCTTGAAGAATCTCTTCCTCCTCAGCATTTAGCAGATCCCAGTGGCGAATCACACCTTTACTACTGTTAAGTTGACGATGTGGTTCAACATTAACAGGGAAGTTGCCCAAAGATCTTAACTTTAAAAGGTTGTTGGTCTGGCGATCTGTGCTGGTCTGGATAAGTAGACTCCCGTTTCGCAGCTTTTTTATTTCTGGTACATCTGAACCAGCGGCGTAGTCTAGCTGTTTCTTGATAAGAAACGGTGACAAGTCCTTCAATGTAGCAGCTCCATGTTTCTTCGTTGTTGTTCCAGATTCATCGTCGGTCTTCTGCACAATACTAATAACAAGATAACGTGGCACGTTACTTGTCTTTTCCACTAATTGAAGCGGGCTCGAAGGCCGCGCTCGTTTTGGGGGTTTCCCCCCGTTTGAGTTGTTTTTTGTACCCATATACAAAATGTGTTTATTGTGGAGGGTCCATAAATTGTCGCCTCGACATGCCCTCTATGCCGAGGAAGGCCTACCCCCAAGAATGGAGGCTACTCGAGGACCAAACCGAAATCCCCGAGGCCACGTTCGCGACTGCACCTACCCCAGTAGTATAAAAACCCATAGGATTGGCGCACTTATAGCGTACAAAAGAAGAGCTCATATAATTAAACAGCCTGATTTGCCCACACTTAAAACAATGACAAGAGGGGCATATACCCCAAATTCTTCAAGTGTGATATGCTCTTAATCCTAAGAATTTTGAATCCTAGTGTACAAAAGAAGAGTTCATATGCCCCGATTTGCCCACACTTAAAACTATGTCAAAAAAGGGCATATAACCCAATCGGCCATGTGTGTACATATTTAAATCTAAAGAATTTTGAATTCTAGTGTAGAAAAGAAGAATCCCCCTCAGACAGATTTGCCCATGTGTGTAAAAGCTACATTTCTCAGTTTGTTGTACATAAACTTGTCAAAAATATGCCCCCCCCCCATGATATTGTTTTGGCTACACTTAAAAACTAAGGCAAAAAGTCACTCTCACCCACCCACACCCATTTATATTTACTTCCGGTCCGGTAATAAGCAGAGCTCTTCTAGAATTGCTCTGTGACTCTCTCATTTCTTACATCATAAACATATGATTTTTCACCTATGAGAATAACACTACATATGGTGTCATCGGGGAGTGTATCGTGGAATTCACAGATAATTTTAATGTTTGTCCTGTCATTAACCACAACTTGTTTCCTTTTTGAAGTGTTGATTACAAACATGGGTCTCTGTGCTTTGAATTCATCTGGTGTGTAATACATGTCAGTATTGCCAGTAGTGACCCTTTTGTATGCTGTAAATGCTTCATATAATTTGAGGAAATCATCCTTGGACATGTCTAAATTATAATTTTCTCTAGGAAATACCTCATTTCTGCCATTTTTAAGATATATGTTCTTGATGTTGAAGCTATCAAATTTACTTGAATTTTTTTCTTGATTATTGTGTCTTCCAGTCTGAAACAGTACCACCACAAAATCCGGCATGTCATATTGTATACTGGAGAATGAATTTGTAGCATCAAACTCATAATAGGTACCAGTGGCGGGTTTCTGTACACATTGATATGTATAAAATTGTAAAGGAATTTGTGGATTTTTTAGGATATCTGCTTTGTATTTAAGAGCATAACTGGCTTCATACTCAACAACTGGGATTCTTAGCTCCATAGTCTGAATAATGCACTTGCCCTCATCAGGTAGGGTATTAGGCATAGCTTCCCCTGTAGAGTTTAATGTACTGTACCTCATCAAAGCATTATTATCATTTGCAGCTCTTCTAAATGTGATTCTTAAACCACCCTTCCACATAATATCTTTGTAATCAGAGAAGAATCCTGGCAACAGGCGCATGGGGAACAGCACTGTGTGGTTTTTAGATAATATCTTATCACCAGCCTCAAATCCACCTATTTTGTTGTAAGAAGCCTCGGTTTTGGATAATTTTAGTGTGGCCAAAGCTGTGGAGGTAATGCCGGGATAATCTACTCTGTTTATAACAACACCATGCTTTCTGATCTCAATTTCAGAGAACAGATGTGGCACAAAATTGTCCACCAATCTTATATTTGAATTTGCCGGATAATCTGTACCATCGAGCTTTACAACATCAAACTTGATGTATAGATCTGCTCTGTGGGGGTGTATAAAGCCATCCCCTACATCAAGATCAACCTCAATCTCTGTGTTGGGTTGATTTAAATTTGCAAATGTCCTCCTGTTTGGGGGGAATGATTGTAGCTCATAACTCTCAATAATTTCCATTTTTTTTCTTGTATGTATTTTTATTTAAATATTAATTTCTATGATAGCAGTTGTTGTGGCTCCAGCAAAATCAACTAATTGTTCCTTTTCATTAGTGACCATCAACTCAATATAATCTATTCTATTATGACACACAGGAAAATATAATGTTGGGGATGGATTGTAGATGATGGGCTCCATAAATTCAGAGTTAGGTTTGAATGTTGCAATGATGCCAGTTTGTTTGTGAGTGCCTATGCCATTTGATTTGGTGGTCATACCCTCGGCCACATTACAGTGAATATTCAGAGTCTCTATGGCTAAGAATTTAGGTATATTAATAGCAGTGTGTTTGATGGCTGGTTCAAGTTTTGTGTTGTTCTCAAATCCTAATAGTTCTCCTATAGTACCCAGATCCACTGTTTCTGTAGCAGATACAATCTCTACTCTGTGAGTGACAGAATTTTGACTTAACACTACACCTCTGGGTAATTGAGCATTTAGAGTGGACAGATTATATTGCCCTGGAGTGATGACAATTTTTTGATCCCCTACTGCAATTGTGTTGTTGTGGTGTGTAATATTAGGGATCAAGTACATGCCATAAAATGCTCTGAGAGCTATTGTTTTGGGATACACTATGTCATCATGTAATTTGAGTTTCAATATTGAATTTTGACTGGTGAGATGGAATACCCCCATGATGTTTTAAATACCACAAGGCCTTTTGAAAATTTTCAATTGATGGTTTATTTATTTGAGACATATATCTAAGAACAGATAAACACAAATGTCCACAATTAACATCTTTGAAGTTTTGAACACGGGCATTATTGTAATAAAGATTAGCTGATTTTAGATATTATATTAAATTTTCAGGTGGAACACCTCCAAATGAATCAAACACAAATGCATTATTGTTTAAATATTTAAGATAACAGATCCAGTGAGTGCCCTGATTTTTGTACTTATCCAAATTAACAATGCCACACTCTTTGTTGAGTGGTTTTTCTGGCAAAGAATCAGACATGTACACACCTCTAAAATTTTTGATGCCCAGTGGCTTGATTAAAGCTTCAATATCTTGGTTTGTAAGCGGCTCTTGTTTTTTTAAACTTATTCATGGCTCTCTTAACACCTTTGCCTTGTTTCTCCATGGCCAGGTTATGGCGCTTCAATTCATCTAATTCTGCCCTATTTTTCTTGGCATCTATTACTGTTTTTGCTATGGCAGCTGATCCCCCAGCCAAGCTCCCAACAGCCCCAAGTGCTGCTAAGATGGCCGGGATAGTAAATATGAAACCCCCCACATGTGATTTTTTTCTAGATTGTTGTAATTTTTTTAATTGGGGGGTACTAAGCAACAATTTCATACCATGGCCCTTTGCAAGACAAGAGCTTTTTTTCTTGCGCTGCTTTTTGGTTAAAAGACTATCAATAGTTTTAAGAGATTTAAGACCTGCATATGGTATTTGATACATAACACCGTTGGCCTTCATTCTAGGTTTATTATATATACATATTCACAGCCCCCACCCCAGTTTTTGTTTGGTGTTCATAGCTATGGTGGTCCCCAATGCTGATATTTTTTCACTTAAAGAAGCATCTTTGCTTACAAATCTACCAAATGCAGCCTCTTCTAATTTCTTGTCTGCAACATGTCTCTTGTCAAGATCAGAATGTGTGTTGTATGCTATGTCATGGTCTCTACAAGCAGCATCTAGGGGATTAACACCAGGACCACCTCTGTTTAATCTATGGTCCAATTTTGTGCCTGGACCACAATACTGATAGCCTGGAATATGTAGTTCAAATGGCAGCTTGTTTATAATGTCATTAACCAACCCCCGACCCTCAGAAATATTCCAAAATTTAGGTGGTAGAGTATTAATAATTTTTATAAGATATCCAATCCCCTTAGTGTCATTCACTATAAAATTAGACAATTTTGTGCTTATCATGTCCATAATTCCAACCTTTTCATTGTAAAAATTGTGGTTGCCAGCATTTTCCTCCCCAGCTATCACCAATAACCTATCTACAAGTTTCCTGACATCATCAACCCACACAAATTCTTTAGGCAGGGTGTTGTATTGTTTGATTCCACTGCCAGTCTTGATCTGTGACCATATGGGTTTGATTAAATTGTTGTATTTTGCTCCACTGCTAGACTTGACTCTTTTTTGTGTGGGATCATTGTTCTGATATAGAGCATCTGATTTTATTAATATTTCTTTGTAGTGCTCATAATCTTGATCTGTATAGCTACCAGGCCTTTTCCTAGTCATCAGTTCCCACAATCCAGGTGTTCCGAGATACTTAACAAAACCACCTTTTTCTCCAAGATGAGATTCTGAATATACAATCAGATCATCTCCCATAAATGTTACTCTGAAATTGCCAATTCTATGTATGATGCTACCATAACGCTCTGTGTCAGCATATAAGCCAAAGACCTCATCTTTGTTGTCTTTAGGTGTGCTTAAATATTTTTGAGCAAGAAGACCCAATTCAATAGGATCCAGAGTAGCTTCAATTCTTCGAGGAGCAACAGGACTAGGTGTATGAATACTGGAAAGTGGGGTGATTGGATAATCTAATATGTTCCTTGCAGCTACAGGTACAAGCTCTGTGATCAAATTTTGATTTTGCTCTGTAACAGTTTTGATATTTTGACCTAATTCACTAATAGCATCAATAATAGGCTGTTCTGTTTGTTTGTGTTGTTCATAAATTCCTCAGTTCTCTGATTTCCATCCCTTAAATCTTTTTACAAGATAATCTCTTAATTTAAGATCATCAATGATTGGCCTTTTCATGGTTATTTATATATGTTTCAATGTCTAGAAAATTGTTGATTTTATTTCTGTATTTGCCACTATTGGGTTTTCTTGTCATATCAATTGTGACAAACCCATAACTGTCCTGGTTCCAGCACCTACTGCAAAACTTGGAAAAATCATTGTAGCTCAAGTCCCCACCTACATATTCATCATGTATGTGTTTGAGGTTGGTATGATCTTGATGAAACACACATATAAAATTGCTGTTGTCTCGGATCAGCTGCTTGGGTATTTTAGAAAAAGTCTGTGCCAGGTAGAAGCAATCAATGTTTTTGTGCCGCCCCTGTGTAAAGAAATTTCTAACCTTGTTTTGATTATCCAGTATAATGTCATCAAACACAACAACAGAATTATCGAGACATTCATGGAGTGGCTTAACATCTGGTTCAAAAGTGGCTATATCCAATCCATCATATAGCTTCATCAGCTGTTGATATTTTAATTGTTCCAAGCTCTTAGAGAAGACATACAAGTGGCTGTTTTTCCAGTCTAACCAGTTGGGTGCCAATAAAAAATTATCAATCATTAGTGTAGTTTTACCACAAGCCGATGGCCCAACAATAAGACATCTAATATTTTCAGGCAGCAACTTGCCATTTCTCTTAATCTGCTGTTCAGGTTCTGGCAGCCTTTTTATAACATCCCAGGTGCTCATATTATCACTTTGTCTGCATCGATCCAGCTGTGTTCTGGAAGTCCTAGCCATTTGACAAATAACTTGTTGCCTTTTCTGCGGATGATTTTTTCTATGAGATATGTGTCAGGCTGTTTAGTTTTGCTGAGTTCTTCTTCACAGAACCGGCCTTTGAGAATTTCTCCTCGGTGGTCTTTTATTATATATGTGTTAAGGGTCCCAGGTTTAACTTGAACCACTGTAAATAATTCAGTGCTCCAGTTTCTTGTAAAGCCTCTTTTGAATAAGTGCTTATATTTGCTGATTCTTACTTGATCACCCACCTTGTATTTGGCCTTTCTTGTTGTTGGCTGGTATCTAGGATAATAAACAGTCCTGATCAATTTTTGCTCATCAGATGGAGTTACTTCAGAGGGTTTCATGTTGATTGTGGAATGGACCGAGTTGTTATATTTATGTAGAAGTTCTGGAAGAATATTAAGCCATTTATAATTACCTTGAAGTGTAAATTGTTTATACATAAGATTTTTTAGGGTTTTGTTGAATCTCTCTACAATTGAGGCTTTGAGATCACTGTAACTCGAATAATGTTGTATTGACTGGCTTTTAATAAATTGTTGGAACACAGAATTATAAAATTCTTTGCCATTATCTGTTTGCAAATAGCGCGGTGATCTTCCACTCTGATTGATGATTGTCCTGATGGCTTCTGTAACACATTTTCCAGTCTTGGATTTGAGCGGCACAGCCCAGGCAAATTTTGAAAATGTGTCTATTACAGTGAGTAGATACTTGTAGCCCTTGTTGATTTTGTCTAAGTTTTTCAGCTGTCCACTTGCCATCTCAATCAAGTCGCTCTGCCATAAATCATCTATGCCTTTTGTGACTACTGGCAGTCTCTTATAATTATGTCTGGCTTGTCTGTGTAATTCATCAACAATAATTTGTCTAGACATAATATGTAGACAAGAATATTGCAACTATGGGGTGTTCAGCAGCTGATACTACAGGATTTTCTAAATATAATTTGTCCCCTATTTGTATTTTAAATTCCAGAGAGCCATCATCTTCAGCATAGGCTGTTTCTAATGTATTGGGGTCTGTAAAATCCTCTAACTCTACACTGGTGATTTTTGCTTTGTTATCAGCATTTGTTATTGATAAGGTAGGGTAGTGGTGTGCCTGTGGTTGAAGCCAATATTTGATCTTGATTGGTCTAAGTGTGCCCCCAACAAAAAACTGGTAATAAAATTGTGCAGGGGACAGCATATACAGGGTGATTTCGAACTCCCATTACAAACTTAGGGGGGTGAATCTAGAAGGAAAAACAAGCCGAAAGTGCCATGTGGCAAAATTACGAAAACGGCACCGTGTGGCTGCCAGAGCCGTGAGAAAATCGGTTCACACCTTTTTCAAAGAGCAATAACTTCTGAACCACGAAAGATACGAAGATCGGCTCTGGCGGAAGTGGAGAAAGTCGTATCCAAACAATATCAGGGCGTTGAAATTGCGGCGCTTTTCGTAATGCGCAAGGGGAATTCCCAAAGGAAATGGGGAATCCCCACTGCATGTGAGCGAAAACTCGCGCAAAATGGAGAAAGACGACGACGGAACATGCTGTCACAGGACGGTCGAAAAGTGGACAAATGGAACATGCTTGGACAGTGACTGTCGCGCATCCCGGATGGTACGCAAAACGGAGTGATGGATGTACACGTGCATGCTACGTGGAACGCAACGTGCAATTACAATTGCGATATGAACCACTACGTGCCCCCTCCCACCGGGAATTCGTTGAACCCGGGACCTCGGGAGTACAAGGTCAGCCGGAAGTCGGCTCTCTGAGGAGCAGCACCAAATACGTATCCACGTGCCCCACGAATGCTGGGACACGTTCGTATTGTTCTGTACTACATTACTGCAGAGCGTGTAGAGGTATCCCATGCGAGTCCGACGTTAGTCATTAACGTTCTCACTTGAAGGACATGGAACGGGAGCGACCAACCCGTACTTACTGACGTTCCTTCCCGTTCGTAGCCTCTGTGATGCATGAAGGTGTGCGCTGACGTCATACTAGGAGTCACTCGCTATCCCTGGTAGAAGTTGACCCTTGCGCCCTCTGGGTATTGCAAGACTGTATGGAGAGAGCGCTGGACGTGACACATTGGTTGAGTACGTACACACGACGTATCTTCTGGGAACATTACGACGTTGTGGGTGTGTGTGGACGTGAAAACTCCCACGATGGTGCAATACAGTTTCGAGGAGTATGCAGACATGATGCTCATTTACGGGGAAGCGAGATGCAATGGAAGGGCTGCCCGTGCGATGTACCAGGAACGTTTCACGGAACGTGTGTTGCCATCACACACCATATTCGAAAAAGTGAACCGTCGTCTTCGTGAATCTGGAACATTTGTTGTGAGTAGAGTGGACACAGGTGCCCCAAGGACGAGGCGCACGCCTGCGGTGGAGGAGGCAATTCTTCATGCTGTGCACGAAGACCCTGGTACGAGTACCCGAATCGTAGCGCGGGATGTTGGTGTATCTCAGTCTGTAGTGTGGAATGTCCTTCATGATCAACAACTGCACCCATATCACCCCAGAAGGTGCACGCCATGGGTCCCACAGATTTTGAACCACGTGTTCGCTTCTGCACATGGTTTGTGCGTCGTTGCGTGAATACGCCTCAGTTTCCACAGTTGGTGCTCTTCACGGATGAGGCGAAATTCACCAGAGAGGGTGTTTTTAATTCCCGCAACAGCCATGTGTGGGATGAAGAGAACCCATTCGCAACGAAAGCTCGTGGGTTCCAGCAGCGAATTGGCATCAACGTCTGGGCAGGAATACTGGCCGGTCGTTTAATTGGCCCATACGTACTTCCCACAAATCTCACAGGTCGTACTTATCTGATTTTTCTCCAAGAGACATTGCCCGAGATGTTGGAAAATGTGCCATTGGCCATTAGGCAAAACATGTGGTTCCAGCATGATGGGGCGCCACCCCACTTTGCACGGGACGTACGGGACCATCTGACCCACAGATATGACAGGCAATGGATAGGGCGTGCCGGGCCCGTGCCGTGGCCCCTGTAAGCCCATAGTGTAATATTGCTCATGAATGACGGATGGAGACTCAACAGACAGGTGACTCTGGAAGGTTCTGCCATTGGCTGGGCTTCTGCGCTGGTCGAGCGAGAAGTTTAGCGTGGCAGATCCTTGCCGACTACGAGAGACTTCTGACGTACTGGACACTGGCTGGACAGGCTGAGTATATTGCATTACAGTCTATAGTCCTTTATTGGCCCTCATGGCCGGATGTAATTTACCTAAAGTCTATAGATTTATTTTGAGTTCTTAAAAGTGCAAGAAAAAGAAATTATTTTAGTTTAGATTTTTTGGTGGATTGCTCCGGGTCATGTTGGCTGTGGGGGGTTTTGGGCTGGGTTGCGATTTGCTCTGACTCGTGTAGCCTTTACTTACTGACTGCTGACTATCAAATGGGACAAATTAAACTAGGTTAACTGGGAGATAATCCATAGACATTTCTGTTGAATTAATTGTATTTGGAAAGTATAAGTACCAATATGTTTTGTAATAAATATTGGGTTAACGAATATTAAGTTCCAATTGTATACTTTAAGTACCTAATATATGATCATCCACTGCGCCGATAAGACAATCCTCGTCTCACTTCTTTGGTATTAAAGGGGAAACAAGAGACGATCTCCCGACTTAACGCCCCTGGACTTTTTTCTATGGGGGCGCATGAAGAGTCTCATTTACGAAACCCCCATCGAGTCTGAGCATGACCTGGTTGCTAGGATTGTGGCAGCAGCGGACTTCATTCGAGAGAATCCACTGGTCTTCAATCGTCTGTATGAGAACATTCTTCGAAGGTACAATGTGTGCATCGATGTTGGTGGTCGTCATATTGAGCCCCTGTTGTGAGTTTCCGTTCTGCACACGCCAAAGGATGTTTTCACACTGTCCTTCGCAGTGCTTACGTGCTGCATTCCGAGTTCATCGTCGTTCCTTCATACCATCGGTAATGAACAGAAACATCAAGCAGCAATGATTCAAGATTTAGCACAAGTTGCCTATTTTTCAGGACAAAGGGTCAATATCTGTGTTACTGATTTTTATCTGTTTGTGCTACTCTCCGTTTTCCTTCCGCCAAAGTGATACTGTACATTCCAATGTGAAAACCTTCATACGTACGTGCCAATTTTTTTTTTTTTTTTTTTTTTTTTGTGGCTGTGCCTTTTAGGGAGGTGTCCCTGCATTCGTGGGGCACGTGGATATTTGGTGCTGCTCCTCAGAGAGCCGACTTCCGACTGACCTTGTACTCCCGAGGTCCCGGGTTCAACGAATTCCCGGTGGGAGGGGGCACGTAGTGGTTCATATCGCAATTGTAATTGGACGTTGCGTTCCACGTATCATGCACGTGTACATCCATCACTCCGTTTTGCGTACCATCTGGGATGCGCGACAGTCACTGTCCAAGCATATTCCATTTGTCGCAATTCATGCGCTCCTCTGGGGACTCCCTCCATTTGTCACTTTTCGACCGTCCTGTGACAGCATGTTCCCTCGTCGTCTTTCTCCATTTTGCGCGAGTTTCCGCTCACATGCAGTGGGGATTCCCCATTTCTTTTGGGGATTCCCCTTGCGCATTACGAAAAGCGCCGCAATTTCAACGCCCTGATATTGTTTGGATACGACTTCCTCCACTTCCGCCAGAGCCGATCTTCGTATCTTTCGTGGTTCAGACGTTATTGCTCTTTGAAAGAGGTGTGAACCGATTTTCTCACGGCTCTGGCAGCCACACGGTGCCGTTTTCGTAATTTTGCCACATGGCACTTTCGGTTTGTTTTTCCTTCTAGATTCACCCCCCTAAGTTTGTAATGGGAGTTCGAAATCACCCTGTATACTTTGCCACCTGGTGTAAATGGTGAATCATATTCTTTGTTGGGGATGCTGTACAATTCAAGAATTACTGTATGTTTTGGATTTTCAATTATGCCTGTTATTTCTTTTTCTGCTGTAAGCAATCTACTTGTTACAGATTCAAGGTGCTCATTGATAGTCCTAACAACATCATCATGGCCTGGCTTGATTTTTATGTCCACAACAAGTTTCTTGTATTGTTGCACAATTTCTTGTAGCTGGGTGGCAAAAACAGACAGAGCATTTGCTTGATTGGATTCCATGGTCCCTAGCTGTTGCTTGATATTGGCTACAATTTGCTGTAAATTTTCAATAACTGCCAATTTTGAATTTTGAGCAGTAAGATCATGGACCTGTCTTCTGATATAATCAAACAGGGCATGCAGTTCATTAATATGTTGATTAGTTGGTAGAGTGGCCACTGTCTGAGTGAGTTGTTTGATCTCTGTCTGGATATTCTTGATATCTTCTGATTTCAATATGCGATTCACAGCTCTCTTAATATTTTTAAGTTCCTGTGATGTAGGCAGATTTGTTACAGTATTTTGCAAAGATTCAAGTGCCAATTTCACATCATTTAATTCAGAAGCATCAGCCACACCACGCATATCATTTTGGAGCAGAGCTATATCTGCCTGAGTGGGTGTTGATTGTTGTAAAATTTCAAGTTTTGTTTGGATATCATCGATCAAGTGATGAAAATGAGATAGCTCAGATTCAGTGTTGAGGTTTTCAAGCTTTGTGATCTGTTGCTGGACACTTACAAGAGTGTCTACAATACCGGGCAGGCGGGATTCTTGTACATTTGTCAAATCACTTTGCACTGCTGCTATTGTACCCTCAAGATGGGTTATGGTACTTTGAATTTTTCCAAAATCTTCATATGTTTCAAGTTGCAGCTTAATGTTGGCAACACTCCGAGTTATTGCACTCAAAGCATCAGAAGATGGCAAGTTGTTCATAAAATTTTCAAGTGTCTCAATTTTTTCTTTAACCTCGGCTATGGCATTGTTCAAGGGGTCTAGATTAGGTATTTGGAGTGATTGAATCTGTTCTTTTAGAGTGGAAATCACTAGATCAAAATCTTCTTGTGATTTTATGCTTTTGACAATTGTTTGGAGCTGTGTCTGGACATTATTTATCTGCTCTTCCAATTGTTGTTTCAATTGCTCAGAGTTGGTGGCCTGGGTCTTAAATTTGGCTTGAAGAGCTGCTACAGCTTCTTCTAAACTTTGAAAATTATCCAATGTGGCCAAATCAGTTTATTTCTGAAGCAATAATTTGAGTTCTGAGTCAATTTTAAGAAGAGGGTCCATGCATTGTGATTGTAAATTTGTAATTTCTAGTTGAAGACTGGCATTCAGTGTGGTTTGTAAAGCTTGCAAATCACTTCTTAATTTCTTGACTCTGACATCAAGCATCAGAATCTCATCACTGTGATCTTCATGCCTTGTATGGCCAAATATATCATTAGGCATTTTTGTTTTAGCGGTTATTTATTATTGAATATCTGATTCTTAATTCTATAAAAAAAGGTATAAGCTTGTCATAGGATCCAGGGACCTCAATATATAAGCAGTCACCAGCAGAAACAGTATATACAGTGCCAGATTGATTTGATTTGAATTTAAAATTTTGGGAGCGTCAGCACTTAGGCTATTTTGCTCCCGTCACATTATACGGGGCCAGCCCCTTACCATTACAAATAACAACTATAACGTTGCATAACTAAAAAATTTAAATGTTCTGACTTCTGTTAAAAGCTGAGGCTGTAAAGGGGCCCTCAGCACACATAAGGACAAAAGAACGGGACAATACCAACAAAATTATACTGGCCATGAGGCCAGTCGCCAGAGCCTCGTTAGTCTTCAGTCCAGGGTGCACTAACGTGGAAGTGAGGTTGACATTTGGGTGTACTACGTGGAAGGTCACCCCTTACACCCCACAGTGCCAGAAACCATGTTTGAGTGCTTAATTCTATAAATATTTCTCCCTATTGAAATCTTGACATTACCCTCAGGGGTTGTAATAAGTTGCAATTGAGCACCTACAGGTAATTGGTAATGATTTAAATTATTGTTAAATATGTACAATGTTTTACCCGTTTCATCATCAACATCTGTAAGTATGATGTTCAGATGAATAATTAACAAAGCACTTAGTTTAGATATCATATCAGAAGAGGGTTGTGGTGTTGGCAGGTCCATAATAGCCTGTTTTTTGAACCCAAATAAGTTCATAGGCATGTTTATTTATTTCAAATCATGCTCTGTAATTGGGCATTGTTTGCCACTTTTCAAATCACAATGACCCCATGGTAGAGTATGTATGCCACATGATAAAATGCATCTCTTATCATCATGTGGGTCCAGAGCCACTTTTCTTACAATATTTGTAGTCAACAAGTGATCCACACTCTGAATTCTGGATTCTGATGTTCTGATTGTGCTACATGATTTGAGGCAATTTTCATAATCTTCAAATTGGAGCTCTTTGTCAACAATTACTCTGCCAATGCCCTTGGCTTTTTTGGCAACAGCGCCACTACATGTTTCAAAACTGTACATCTTGGCCCTTAACCCAGCAAATGCCACAATAACATCACCAAGTGTCTCATCTTTTAACTTGCCAGGCACCTTTTTGTTGTGGGGTTTAATTTTTGAATGTTCAGTGGTATCAAAATATTTAAACAATTCAGGCTGTGCTATATCTTGATAAACATCTTCTGTTTGAATATCAAGAACAAAACTATCTGTGTCCATGTACATCAGTTTTACACGATCCTTATAAAAAGGCTTCAACACATTATAATACAATTTTAACATGTGTAATTTGGCCAATTCCTATATCACAGCCCCTACATAAATAGGCTTATCATACTTAATCTTTGTTTTTTTCATGTTGAAAAGTGCGATATTCTCATCATAAATTCTTCTGTAATTGAAGTTGGGCTTTGCTATCAATTTTTTGCTCCGGCTGGGGTAAGTAATTATTTTAACATCAATATGTTTTCTAACATTTTCAATTGTTTTGCCATACACTGAATTGACCATCAATTTAAACAAGGTCTTATCAAATTGGCTCAATGCAGATGTTCGAAGCTCTGTGTTTGTATCAATATATGGCTTCAACCATCTTGAGTGCCTGAACCTCAAAACTTTTCCAACTTTGGTCACTTGAACACCATGATTCATCAGGAACTGGAGGTTTTTGTAATATATGACATAATCCTGTTTCGGCTCTAGAGTCATCGTCAATTTCTTCTGTTTAGAGCCAGGTGAACACTCAACCTCAGGAATTGGGGGCAGATCAGAAAATGTGTTGTGTAAATTATCAGGAATTGTCAGATCAACCTCTAAGAACAGGCCATAGTTACTGTCATCAAAATCTTTAAGATCTTCAATATTGAAATTTTCAACCCACTCAAGCCCTGCATATGGCAATTTATTCATCATTGCATAACCATAGAGGCTGTTTGCATCTACATACAGTATATAATTTGATGGCAATGCTGGATCATAATCAGGAATATATTTGTTATTTGCTCTGGCATATCTCTGAGAGCATTGCACCATGCCCCCTCTTATACATTGCTCCATAAACAGATACATATCTTGATCTTGGATCAGATCCAATTGCATTTTAGTGTTCAAAAACATTGCAGACCATGCTAGGCCTGGCGCACTGTAAAAATACATTGGATCCAGCTTATAATTTTGCATGGAAGATTTTCTGAATGCCTGCAGTATATCAGCTAAGAGGGTCACATCAAGTTTTAAATATGCCTTGTGATAATCACCAAATGTCTGGCATTTTAAATTGTTCCACATCAACTGGGCATGGTGATAATCTTCATCAGTGATTCCAGATCCTCTGATTTTGCTGTAAAACTCTTGTTGTGGTGGCAGAGAACACTCATCAAATTTAGAAAAATCTGTAACATAGTCATATGGATATACACCCTTCCGCCTAATTAATTTCAGGTCCTGATTTGGAAACAAAGCACATGTGATTTTGAATTGATCATCAGATAATTGAGTGGCCAGTGTAGCCAGGCTAGCTGATAAAATTCTGTATGAATCAAGAAATCTTAAGTGAATAGGAACACCATTAACTTTAATTATTTTGCTAATAGCAATATATTTCTCATTATTTTCAGCTAAAATATTTAAATTCTGCTTGTCAAACCCCTCGTATCTGATCAAATAATGAAAATCATAATTGGATGCACCATGGCAAAATATAGGGACAAATTTTGGTCTCTGGATCTTAATATTACAGCTATTACACAGGGCCATTAAGAATTTACCATCTGTATGAGAATGGTGATGTATCTTGATATTTGTATCTGAAAATTCAGAATCACATACCGGGCATTTTTCTGCATTGTTGAAATCTTCAATCTGATCCTCTGTTAAAGGCAACATGGGTTTTGATTTTAATAAGATATTAGATGCTATGTCATGGCACTCATTTTCTATTCTATGTGCAAATTCTTTGATGGCATCTGCTCCCATGTATAAATATTCTTTACTAACAACACCATCCTGTACAATCACATAATAAAAACTAGAAGGTTCATGTAACTGGTATGGTGTAATTGAAGATTCATCAGGATCTGGGCTGCAGAATGCAAGGGGTTTGAGGTTTGATTCAAAATCACAGACTATATATGCTGGGTGTTCCAAGAGGGCTTCAAACTTTTTGAATTTTGCATTTTCACTTGGCATTGGCATCACCATATGAACAGGTTTATGGTTGCCACAGTATTTCAGATGCTCAATTAACTTGTTTTTAGCAATTTCTGCATTCCTTTCACGAACCCCATTTATTATTTTTTCACCATCAAATACAGTTAAACATCTTCTACACAACTTGAATATTGTATTGGATTTGTCTAGTTGTGTTCTGACTAAAGCTTCAAGATTATGTATCAAAGTGTAATGATATGTGCCATCCTCTTCAATTAAGAGCAGATCAATCGGAACAGCAGAATCATCATCAAATGTACTGATTCTGAGAGGTGCTATCAAGCAATTGCCACGGCCAGTAGAACAAATAAATACATTAATAGATAATTGTTTACCATTGATATTCCTGCCTTTTTTTTTCAAATTTATCAATATTCTGAACAGACATTGGATATTCTAAACCCTCCATTGCTTCATCAAAATCATGCTCATATTGCTTATAATAAGTTATTCTCTGAGGATCCTTTAAAACTAGATACAAAGCAGCTAAAATACACCACAGAAAACATTTCTCATCATTATTTTTTATGTTAATCACGGCTCTTTTGTTTTTAATATTGGCAGGTAATGGCAGATATGTAGATCCTTGTAATGGGCTGAATTCAGAAATATTAACATAGAGCTTGTGTGAAGTTCCACATAGGCTCCATCCAGACTCTTTTCCAGCAAATTCAGAGTGTTTAATATTCAATTGTTCTATCAAACTGCTTATTATTTTGTCTGAATTTGCATTTGAATATACAGGTACAGTTTCTGTTATGTGGGGCTGTGTAAATTTTGTGCCATTTGGCTTCTTATATTGTGTAAACAATTTGAGGGACAGCTTATAAGAGCCATTTTGTGCATTTAGAATTGCCTGCACATCTGGATTTATACTGTTCAAAAAATTCTTAATATCACATTTTGGCTCTGATACAAACCGGTAATCCCTAAGTTGGCCATTAAAACTGCTATGGATAGGTGGTGCATAGCGTGGCTGCTTTGCCGATCCAGCATTAACAGGTGTTTCATGCTTCCTTTTCAGACCAGATGTAGATGGTTGTGGGGGCACATTTTTGTGGCCTTTCTGCATTTCTTAGGGTTACAAATATGGCGATGCCTAGACCAATTAGAACTAGATATATTTTTATTGCATTGATTGCAATATTTTTGATTTGGCATTTTTTGTTGTTTGTTTATATCAAATTTCTTGGTCCAAAAAAACAGAACTATGGACAATATGCCAAAACAATTATAACAGCAGTTAGTGGCTGAGCTGGTGGTTTTATACCCAAACAACAGCAATAACTAGGCTCTGGTGATCCCAATATAAAATAGTTTTGCTCTTTTATGCTGTTGTACAACACACTTTACCAGGTTTCAGATCTGGGAGCTATCAGTTATATATCAACTAGCAGTGTTTATTCTCAAAATCTCACGTGTGGTCATATTATTTTGCCACATGTATTTCAATCTTACACATTTTACCAGGATTCAAATCCAGAGCTCTTGTTTACAAGGCAGTAATATTAACACTTTGCCATCAGGGGAGGCCTCACATTTTACCAGGATTCACACCCAGAGCTCTTGTTTACAAGACAACAATATTAACACTTTGCAATCAGGGGAGGCCTCACATTTTATCAGGACTCAAACCCAGAAGCCTCTTGATTACAAGGCAATAAAAGCCATGGGACTATGCACTACACTCTACTGGGTGTCAGAACCCAGGAGTTATTGAGCTCTATATCAGCTAAATACAATTCAAAGTTGGACTTTGAAATGTGGAATAAATATTTCTGTAAGTCTCTCTCGGGTAAATATTATCAGAACAAGATGAAACCAATTAGCTTGGCTGCCCGTGTTGTATTGTATTGATTTGTAAGTTGTAGAGGATGAGAATATAAGCATTTTTGCCTTAGTTTTTAAGTGTAGCCAAAACAATATCAAGAAGAGGCATATTTTTGTCAAGTTTATAGACAACAAACTGAGAAATGTAGCTTTTACACACATGGGCAAATCTGTCTGAGGGGGATTCTTCTTTTCTACACTAGAATTCAAAATTCTTTAGATTTAAATATGTACACACATGGCCGATTGGGTTATATGCCCTTTTTTGACATAGTTTTAAGTGTGGGCAAATCGGGGCATATGAACTCTTCTTTCGTACACTAGGATTCAAAATTCTTAGGATTAAGAGCATATCACACTTGAAGAATTTGGGGTATATGCCCCTCTTGTCATTGTTTTAAGTGTGGGCAAATCAGGCTGTTTAATTATATGAGCTCTTCTTTTGTACGCTATAAGTGCGCCAATCCTATGGGTTTTTATACTACTTACCCCTGCAGCCAACACTGTCCCATCGGCACGTGCAACTCACACCTTGGGATAGGGTTTTTTTTATCGAGGTTGTCTCCTCTAGCAGGACCCTTACTTATAGGGAGGTCAAAGATATGGAGATGAATGACGTGATGGAATGGTGAGAACGTGAGATATGGATGTGAAGAATGAGTGAAATGATGAGATGAAAATGACCTCCCTACCTTAGTTTCTTAGAGGGAGGTCAAAGATATGGAGATGAATGACGTGATGGAATGGTGAAAAACGTGAGACATGGATATGAAGAATGGGTGAAATGACGAGGATGAAAATTGACCTCCCTACTAAGCCCCCTCGCCCCGTCAAGGCAGTCCTACATGGAGGGGGCCTTACCATAACTAAAATAACATAACTGTCATGTCGGAGGACTAAAATATTCTTACCTCGGTTAAAAGATGAGGCTGCAAAGAGGCACTCAGCACACATAAGGATAAAACACAGGACAATACACACACATCCTTACAGAGGATTATATTGGTTGTAGTTTCAGAGGCAAAATGCAATCCAGGGTGTACTACGTGGAAGTGGCGTTGACATTGGGTGTACTACGTGGAAGGATTACCCCTTACACCTCCACAAACAGTGAAGAACTATGAACTGAACTTTGCAACATAGACGAAATAATGATTCTAAAAGCTGATCTAGTGTTAGCATAGGAAAAGGAATGTTTGAAGAAGAAACGTAATTTGTTGGAAAGGATAATTTTAGTACCATGGTGAAATCATGTTTCGAGCGATCCAAAAATGTCTGCATCTTGCTTCAAACCCAGCCCCCGGGACAGAGTGAAAGAAGTAACCAGGTTTAATCTAAAAAGTTGGCATTTGTATATTTGATATTATGGATTAAGTGCAAGTCACATTCCACTGGTTGTTCTATGTCAATATTCTGTAAATCGTCCCTGAAAACCGACGTTTTTGTACTCTTATAATTTTAATTTTAAAATATGCGAGATTAATGAATGAATGAATTATTTGATTTATTTCAGTTCGCTTTTCTGCCACTTTTGGCAAATCGCAAAAATTGTGATAAGATGAAATGAGTGAAAGGACAATCACAAACACAGAACGACAGTACACAATAGAAGTCCCATAAAGGTTTAGACTAGCCATGGGTCTAGACGCCAGTTGCAAAATGCAGTCCAGTGTGTACTACGTGAAAGTGTGGTTGACATTTGTGTTCCTTATGAGAAGGGTGCTCCTACACACAGACATACGTATATTAGGGCTAATACGTTTACCTCTGAATTGTCGTGAGAACGTAATACTAACCCGGGATTCGTCAAGGGAAAGAAAATCAAACCTACCAATAAATCATAACCATATTTGTAACGAGCCTGCGTGGTCGCTATATTCTTTTTAATATCGGATAAATGAGTTAAGCGGAATGTCCCTGCGAGGCGTACGCTTTTAGTTTAAATGTATTCTGTAAACGTTAACGGATCCACCTCTAAGATTATTAGCTTTACTTATTATTAGACCCTGCGTGATCGCTGTATTCTGTAAACGTTATAAATTATTATCATTTACACTGTTCAACTGTTTGCTTAGTATTGCAGAGTCCTGCGTGACTCATTATTAATTGTATTGTCTGAATGCACACAGTTTTAGTTATGGTAGCACGTGTATCTAGTGATTTTTCCACTAGTGTTTTCTCAATATCAAATCACGATAATTCCCAGTACGGAGTTTGCAATATGTAAAAAAATGAGTTGGCAACGCGTACTTTTAGTTAGAATTTTCACCGCCCATGCGCCACTGCGTGTATAAAACCCAGCGCAGCGAGACCGGAGATCCACCTCTGTCCGAAGGGACCTGGAGTGGAGACCTCACGGTGCACAACGAAGCTCCAGTGTCGACAGAAGAACATCGCGCCGAGCAGCTGCCAGCATCGCCGTGATGGAGAAGCCAGCCAGTCGCAGCTCTTCCCGCGAATTACGCGGAGCCAATAGCGGACGATCAACGGACCACTTCGGTGATTCGCTAACTGCAACAGCCATTCCGCATCCACCTCGTCCTGATTGGAACGATCAAATTGACCAATTGCAGCAGACTATAAATAGCCAATGCCACAACATTTCCGACGACTCGCCAGACGCATCAGATCAGTCGCGATCCAGAGAGAAGAAATCTAATTCTGCAGGGGCTGTCCGTAAGCATCCAACGGAAAAAGGACAAAAATCAAAACAACGAAAGTTAACACAACCAGATGAACCGGATACTTCTTTTATCTCTGCACAAAAACTACTATTTTCGGGACCTCAAACTCCCACAGCTGACGCGCAAGGATTTCAACTGGTTCCACCCCGGAAAGCAAGCTTTTCGAAGACATCGGTCAATGTTGCGCCTTCATCGATAGAAACGTCTAATATCTTCACAAGTTTGCAGCAAGATGAACGAAATGAAGTAGCTGACAATACTGAAATGCAAATAGACGGGGCCGTGGGGAGGAGGGGGCAGATGTCCCACAAGACTTAACTAGTACAAATCCTGCGAATTCTCGTCGCTGTCCATTGATTTATGTATACGAACCGCCTGCGCCACACAATTTTGTTAGTGTGTTGACGGCAACGCTGAAAATTAACCCGAAAATCAGGATAACTAGAGACAGTATCAGATTCCATCTAAACTCTCCGTCCGAATTTGATCGACTTTGTGCATCTTTGAAACATCAGAATATTAAACATGCCATCGCTCCCGAGAGGACAAATTATAAAGTCAAAGTCGTTCTTCGCCTTCTTCCGATCGACTTATCCATCTCGGAAATTTGTTCAGCATTGCTTAACGAGGCATTTCAAGCCCTGGCAGTCCAACAAATGACTCAACGAGCCACTACATCAACTCATAGGAAGAAAATCCCGCTCTTTCTGGTGACTCTCCTGAAATCTCCGGACGTATCCAGTATTTATCAACTGGAATTCATCAGACGTTACAGCGTGCAAGTGGAACCCTATCAACCACCGCCGATCTTACAATGTTTTAGCTGTCAGAGACTAGGGCATACCCAGCGGAACTGCTTTACAACTCCTCGTTGTGTGAAGTGCGGGAAAGATCATCTGGCTAAAGACTGTTCCTTGAGAGAAGATCAACTTCCGAAGTGTGTTAACTGTGGGGGTGCTCACCCTGCGAACCATAGAGGATGCCGCATGTTTATCGACAGTCAACACCGTTCAGCCAATGCAGTGAGACCAAGTCAAATAACCAATCGATCAGCGACTTCGTCAGCTCCAAGATCTGCAAGCATCCCTTCATCTTCCGCAGGGCCTTCAAGTGCATCACCAGACGATCAACCCACAGCAGTACCGAAGCCAGCATATCGAGCTACAATAGCTTCGCAACCACTTACATATGCCCAATATGCGGATCCACAACAAACACAAAGAAGAAAATCTTACATTCCACCTCCTAAAACTACAGGAGATGGCATAATAGCACTCTTAGAAATGGCGAAAACCTGGAACTTATCGAAAATTTGGCAACACCTTTCAAGAGGGCTCCAGCAAATATCTCAAGCCACAACTGGCATGGCAGTCATCAGCACTATCATTCAATTATTACTAGAAATGCAATCTGATGGCTGCTTTTAGAAAACGGAACTTGTTGCGCCAACTGAATTTGCTGTTTTACAATGCTAACGGTATCAAACAACAGACTCCAGAATTATATCAGCAGTTACGGGAAAATCGGGTGGATATTGCTCTTATTAACGAATCACATCTGAAGCCAAATATTCAATGGAGTCTGCCGGACTACCGAATCATTAGAGAAGATAGAATTGGTAGACAAAAAGGAGGCCTTCTCATATTAGCCCGGAAAGGAATGAATATGGCCCAAATAGCAATACCTCAGTTACAATCTATAGAAGCAATAGGTATACGCTTGCATGCAGCCGATAAGGAACTTATCGTAGTTGCAGCATATAGATCACCGAGCTCCGCCTTACAGGACCAGGACATTTTTACTTTAAACTCCCTAGGAACACATGTAGTGGTTGCCGGAGATCTTAATGCAAAACATCCAGCGTGGCATTCAAGGGTTTCTAACACGGCTGGCAACTTACTCCGTCGCATACTACCAAACACTGCATTTTCGATATCTGCACCGAAGGATCCTACCTTCTATCCAACGGGCAGAGGCCTTCCAGATGTCCTAGACATTCTCTTATGTAAGGGAGTTGGGGTAAACATAGCTCCATATGTGGTAGACGCTCTAACTTCAGATCATCTCCCAGTCTTCACAGCCTTGGCCCAGGGGGTATATTGCTATCGTTTTCAGCCTCCGCAAGCGTTCATAACAAACTGGGAACAATTTCAAAGAAGCACCAATCTAAAGCTAAATCTACATCAATGTATGGACACTTCAGAAGATATAGACAATCCCGTCATGCATTTTACATCAGTGGTATCTAAAGCTTATCGCCAAGCTACCACAACACTACAGAATATGGGTAAGACCATCTCATCACCCATATTAACGATTCTTCTTCAACTTACCCGATGGGCTAGAAGAAGATGGAAAATAACACGGGCTCTCCATCATCGATACGAGTGGAAATTTATAGCGAATCAATTGCATAAATATCTTGAACGTGATCGCATATCCCAGTGGGATGAACGACTTCAAAATCTTACTGAACAAGACTCCTCCTTCTGGAAATTGGCTCGCAAATTAAATGCTAGAGATACAGGAGCATTAACAGCACTTACTGGGGAAAATCGAACGGTCCTGGCTCCAGAGGAAAAAACGGAACTTCTTGCTCGTCAATTCCACAATAATTTCCAATTGAACGAAGAACTAATGGACTTGGAGACTGAGCAAGCAGTAACTCAAAGTTATATGCATCTTAGGAAACTTCCGTTTGGATTGGATGCTCCTCATATTTTTCCAAGAGAAATAGGCAGCATAACAAAGACATTAAACCCAACTTCTGCGCCTGGCTCAGATGGTATTCCTACTTCTGCCTTGCAAAAACTGACGAGAAAAGGTTTTGTGTTTCTATCTAAATTGTTTACAGTCATTCTGAAAAGCAGCTACTTTCCGACAACCTGGAAGACGGCCAAGGTTATTGCAATTCCGAAACCTGGCAAAAATCCAAGAGAGGCTACTAATTATTGACCCATTAGTTTGCTTTCCCACGTTAGTAAGTTACTGGAACGAGTTCTTAGGAATCGATTGACTAAGATCGTAGACGCCAACCAACTACTCCCCGATCATCAATTCGGTTTTCGTAAGGGACATGGGACTACTGAGCAACTTCTCCGGGTCATTGACTATTCAGCCTCGCATATCAACAGAAAACATCGAGCACTAGGACTTTTTATTGATGTACACAAAGCCTTTGATCGAGTCTGGCATAGAGAGCTTATACATAAACTGGTACAGCTACCAATCCCAATCTGCTACAAAAAGTTTTTCTTTCATACTTATCGAATAGACAATTTCAGGTCGCAGTACAAGGTTCTACATCAAGAGCTTATGCCATAGCAGCAGGTGTTCCGCAAGGTTCTGCACTTTCTCCTATGTTATACGCCCTCTATACAGCCGACATTCCGGATGTTCCAGATGGATTGACAGCCACATACGCTGATGATACTACCTTTTTCGTTCATGGGAGGAAGCTATCCACTTGTGAAAACCGTATGAAGAAGTACCTGCCACTATTAGAGCGATGGGCAAGTAAGTGGAAAATTAAATTAAATCCTGAAAAGTGCAACATCATGGTACTTGGTTATGGGGGTTCTCCAAATCAAAACCAAGCACGTTTAACGTTATTCGGTACTGCTATACCGGCTGCAAAATTTGTAAGATACCTGGGGGTCCAAATTGATTCCCTTCTCACTTTTGGCCCCCACATAGACATACTGTGTACAAGAGCAAAGAAAAGGATTGGATATTTAACTCCAATGCTTCGATCTCCAGTTTTGGCTATTCCTTCTAAATTACACCTCTATACAATGATGGTCCGTCCCATTCTTACCTACGCAGGTGCTGTATGGATGCAGGCCGGAAATACTCACCTGAACAAAATTCAAAGAATTCAAAACAGCGTGCTTCGTGCAATAGGTAGTTACCCATGTTTAACAACAATTGTGCAATTGCACGATGACTTAGAAATGCCATACATTATTGAGGTACTTAGATACCATAGGTACAAATTATGGGACAAACTGGTCACTCATTCAAATCCTCTGATTAAACAAATTGGGACCATTAAAAACAAATATGATAGAATAGCACTTCGTTATCTACAATAGCAAATCTGATGTTGGCTTTTCAGAACCAAGTGGTAAAAGTTTACCACCTTGTATGTATGTATTGTCTTTGTCTTGTCTATTATTATTGTATGTATTGGGTATTTTAGGGAACAATAGAAAATGTCCCCTCTTGTGACAGTTGCAGAGGGTTTGTAATTGTTGATTGTTAATCTTTTATTATTGTAATTTCAATGAATAAATGATACCCGTTAATGAATAAATAAAGAAGATGCAGGTTCCCTCAACTGCTGATGTCCTGACCACCCTTGGTCAAAAAAAACCAACGGAAATCCACACACAATTGTTGTGTGTGTGTGTGTGTCTGTGGCCGGTTGTTGGCCTCGGCAGCGGGATTAGAGAATACTCCACAGAGGACATCTTATGATTTAATGCTACATCAGAAGTAGTGTAAATCTATTGAGGAGAATATAGAAGCGGTGTCAACAGCTTTGCTGCAGCAGAAGGGAACCAAAGAGAGCCTGCGGAGGGGAAACAAATAGGAAGAGACGAGACGACCCACCTACGCAACCCGAACGTCCCCAGAAGCGAGCAAAAGGCATGTAAGTACACAGTGCTGGTATATTTTCTTATTAAGTGAAGTGTTTTTGGAGAGCCATACTGAGAGTGAAAACTGCTTCAAGAATTATTTGTGGGCCTTACAAGGGCTACAAAAAGAGGACTTCCATAAAGATAGCTAATACAGGAAATTGGATTATGAGAAAGGAACCAACAAAGAAGAAAGAAGCAACCAATGTTCAAAGGGAGCAGATAAAATTGTTCATCAATAGAGAGGAGGCTAATATGGACGTGCTACACAGAAGTTTAAACGAATCAATGATACAAGAAAGAGGAAACAAGAAGAGGAACAGAACGACGAGTGAATACAGCCAAGAAGAAGAAGACCCGGAAAGAAGAACAAGCACTCCAATATACGAGCAGAATAGCAAGAGGAATAAGATGGCAAAACGAAGCAATAACAATGAAAACAGAATTCCCATTAGTAATAGATATCAAAACCTACAGGACGACGACTGTGGCGATGGACAAACAAATCCTCCTGGACCCAGCAACGTCAAGGAAAACAGCAGAAAGACCCAACAGTCATACAATCAAGAGAGAAACCAGAGAAAACCTCAACCAATATACATATACAGAATTACTGAAAGATACAACTTCGTAAAATTAATTGGAAGAACACTAAAAGATAGACCGCAAGTTTTCCAAACCAAGGAATATTTGAGATTACAAACGAACTGCAATGAAGATCTGAACAAAATTAGAGCTTTTTGCGACCAAACTGCGTACGAATATGCGCTTGGACTACTACAAAGGAACAACAGACCTTTAAAAGTTGTTATACGATTTCTACCAATCGACGCAATAAAAGACGATATTATAGAAGCCTTACAGGATGAGGGTTTTACTGTAGAAGCAGTAAATCAAATGTACAGAAAAAACAAAGAAACGCAAGATAAAATATACCATCCATTATTTCAAGTATGGCTAAAAAGAACGGAAAATGTGGCAAAAATATACGAGGTCAGAAATATTTATGAATTCCCATGCAAAATAGAACCATACCGTTCAATTGGTGCAATGCAATGCAGGAACTGCAAGAGGATCGGACACAATCAGGACAACTGTAATGCAGCCACAAGATGTGTAAAATGTGGTGAATATCATATTTGCTGCAAATTGCCAGTTAAAAGAAGACGAATCACCAAAATGTGCCAATTGCAGTGAAAAACACCCAGCCAACTACAGGGGATGTGTATACTTTCAAAACTATCAAAAGAAAGAAAATTAGAAGAGAGATGTCCGGAACATAACAAATAAAGTACAAGACAGATTATCAAATACTGTCTCCACCACAGGAAGTAGCAGTTGTACTAGTGAAGAAGAAGAGGAATTTGAAGAAAACCTTACTAAAAATAATAAACCCTCTACAAAAAACAAGCAAATAAAAGATAAAGTGGAAAAACAAAAAGGAACGAGACCTTCATACGCCAACAAAATCAAGAAAAACGAAAATCCATCCAATAAAAATAAGAAGAATGATGATGAAGAGGAAGGAAACTTCATGGAAGATATAAAGTCAGTCGTAAACTTTCTGAAAAGTGAACAATTCAAAAAGATACTAAATCACCTGAAGAGAGGAATGAAAAAAACTTAAAGATAAAAAAGACAATATTTCTAAAATAACAGCAGCAATAGAAGTAATCTCTGAAATGATAAATGATGGGTGTTTTTGAAAAAGCAATCAAAAGACAATTAAAAATAACTGCATGGAATTCAGACGGAATGAAGGAGCAGAAAGAGATTTTTACCAAATTCTTAACAGAAAATAAGATAGACATTGCATTAGTAAATGAGTCCCACCTAAAACCCAAAATACCTTTAATATAAGGAACTACGCAATTTTCAGAGATGACAGAATAAGTAGTGCAAAAGGAGGCACAATGATCTTAATTAAGAAAGAATTAAAGGCTACAAAAATAGAACTCCCTACTTTCCAAACTTTAGAAGCAACAGCCATAACTTTAAAAACAAAAGATAGAGAAATTATCCTTATAGCTGGATACAGATCACCAAGCAGAACGATGGAAGAAGGAGACATTAAAAAGATCTTCGATATGGGGAAAAATATAATTTTAGTAGGAGATATTAATGCAAAACACAAGCATTGGAATTCTAAGAACCCCAATGAAGCAGGCAGAAAGCTTTACAATACCATATCTGAATTACCGGTCATAGCAACTGCACCAAAAGAACCTACCCTATATCCAAAATGTGGCGGAGAACCAGACGTGATAGACATAATAGTGTCAAAAAACGAATATCTCTGCAATGAACCACGAGTACTGCACGAACTGGATTCTGGCCACCTACCTATCATATTTCAAATACCAGCTAGCTTAGAAAGTAATACTATAAATCACCCAAAAATAATCCATACGGATTGGAAACAATATCAAAAAAGACTCCATGAAAGAACAGATTTAAAAAAAAGTTAGAAACAAAAGAAGATATTGAGAATGCTATAGAATCTTTAACAAAATAAATGAATACAGCTTAGAAACTCAACTCCAGAGAAGAAAAAAGTCAAAAATCCACAGAAAACGAGGATAACGTCCTAAGTATGTTGATTAAAATAAAAAAATGGTACAGGAAGAAATGGAATAACTCCAGAAATAAAAAGTACAAAACCTTATGGAATATTCTAAAGAAGAAAGTGAAAGAGAGAATAATCGAAACAAATGAAAAGCAATGGGAAGAGAAATTCAAAGGAGTTGCTCCCCTAGACAGCAATTTCTGGAAAATCTTACAAGAATACCAGAATACGGACGCACTGACTAGTGCAATTAAAGACAAGAATGGTCAAATCATGGAAGAAGATGAAATTGCAGAAAAATTCGCGAAAAAACTAGAAGAACAATTTAAAATAAATGAAGATCTGGATAATACTGAAACAACTAGGGAAGCAGAAGAAAATTTAAATACAATAAAAACAGAAAAGTATAAGGAGAAACCAACTCTTACAACCCCACAAGAAGTCGCAAGAATTTTTAAAAAATTAAAAAGTAACAAAGCAGTAGGACAAGACAAAATCAAACCAGACATGCTGAAGAATATACCAAGAAGAACAATAGTATTTCTAACAAAAATCTTTAATGCAATCATGATATTAAGCTACTTCCCAAAAAGCTGGAGAAAGGCAAGAGTAACTATGATCCCGAAAGGAAAGAAAAATTCGACAAACTTGGAAAACTATAGACCTATAAGCCTTCTATCCCAGATCAGCAAAATTTTCGAGAGAATATTGATGAAAAGACTGCAAGATCATTGTAATGAACAAAAGATAATACCAAACACCCAATTTGGATTTAGGGAAAAACATAGTACGGAAGATCTGCTACTGAAAACCACAGATATCATCACGACCAACTTTAATCGAAGACATTATACCCTGGGAATATTCCTGGACATCGAAAAAGCATTCGATAGGGTTTGGCACCAAGGACTCCTCCTGAAGCTGAAGTATTTTAAATTTAACGACGCCTACATAAAACTTGTAGCAGACTACCTGGACGACAGAACTTTTCAAGTTCATTATAAGAAAGTTTTATCATCCACTATGACAATTAAGGCAGGAGTTCCGCAAGGTGCAGTAATCTCACCTCTTTTATACTCCATCTACACCAGCGATATACCTTCTTCGGAACATTGCACAATCGTTTTTTATGCAGATGACGCGGCACTCTTTGCCTCAAGCAGAAATCAAAAATTTACTTATAGATATATGGAAAGACTTCTCTTAAAACATGATGAATGGACAAACAAGTGGAAAATTAGAGTCAATGCAAATAAAAGGAGTGCAATTCTATTCACCAAAGACTCCCATAGAAAAGAAGAAACCCTAAAAATCCAAGGAAAAAATCGAAAGGAAAAATGAAGCCAAATACTTAGGTCTTATTTTGGATCACAAACTAACTTTTGGGAGGCAAATAGCTGACGCTGCAATTAGATCAAAGACCAAACTACATGCAATGTACAGGCTGCTGAAGACGAATGCGATATCGCAAGAAACTAAACTACATTTATACAAAATGATAATCCGACATCCTGGAAGCACGCAGCCAAAGACCACATAAATAAACTACAGAAAGTACAAAACGAAGCAACAAGAATTATCACTGGAATGAGCAGGAAAACAAGAATAAAGACCTTACATACCCAACTAGGTCTCGAAATGTTCGAAGAATATATAGACAGAATTGGGAAAAGAGATGGGAGAGAAATAAAGAGCATAAGAATGAAATAATAAAAAACATAGGGAAAACAGTGACACATAAGACGATGTATAATAGGCCCAGACCTTAATAATAATAATAAAAAAGCGTAATCAACGCTTTCAAAAATAATACAATACAACATTGAAAAAAGAAAAAAAAAGGAAAATTCATTATATAAAAAGAGACAAGGGCCAGACCCGACACTCACCTATAATCAGAGTTAACGCAACGCAACGCAACGGAGATCCATCCTTCACCGAGATGCCGAGGTGTCAGCACCTCGGAACTTATGCCACGCTGTGGAAAAACGGGACTGTTTGATTCCGAAAACCCCAGCAATGGAAAAGGGGCGCCGGAAGAACCGAGCCCAAGACGAACGACCAAAGACCGACTCAGAGGGGGATGAAGATACCACCAGCGAGTACGACAGCGACCGCCAGGCCGCGTCGCAGCCTAGCAGTGAGCCCAGCAGTCAGACACGAGGCAACACGCCAGTTACCTCACCACCCACGAAGACACGCAGGCTCCCCTGCATAACGATATACAATACTAAAACCAACAAGGTGACTGAAGTGATAAGTAACCTTGTTGTTGGCCACAGAATATTTTTTCGATACACAAAGGGAAGTTGCCGCATTACTACATTAGACCAGAAGGCCTTCACGACCGTATGTGATTACCTCAAGAGGGAAAAAATTGGCTTCGCTTACGGCTCATCTGCAGCTGCTAAAGGTAATTATACGTTACCTCCCGATAGACATCAGCCTAGATGGACTCCGTGAAGTTTTGACAAAAATATATGGATTTCAAATCCATAGTATCCACCAATTAAACACCACAGCTCGACGTCAGCAGAACACAACTACAGATTGTGATTGTGATTGTGATTTTAAAATTTTGGGTGCGTCAGCACTAAGGCTATTTTTCACCCGTCACATTATACGGGGTCCAGCCCCTTACCGTTTCACATAACAACTCTAACGTTGCGTAATTAAAATCATAAAATATTAAAATGTTCTGACTTTCGTTAAAAGCCGAGGCTGCAAAGAACACTCGGCGCAAGTAAGGACAAAACACAGGACAACACAAACAAAATTATACTGGCCATGGGGCCAGTCGCCAGAGCCTCGTTAGTCTTCAGTCCAGGGTGTACTAACGTGGAAGTGAGGTTGACATTTGGGTGTACTACGTGGAAGGTCACCCCTTACACCCCGAACACAACTACAGAGTCACGGGACCCACCTCGACGAGGAAGCTATTACCACTCATAATGGTTGTCCTCCCTAACACTCCTGAATCGCATCGGATCTATAAACTTGAAAGTATCAAATGTTACCAGATAAAAGTAGAGAAATATCGCTCTTCTATGAGTCTTCAGTGCCACGCGTGCCAGTAGGTCGGGAATGGCCAGCGGCACTGCTTCGCTACACCCCGCTGCGTCAAGTGTGCGGGGCCACATAGATTCGCTGACTGTCCCGAGAAGGACCTGGACACCCAACCCAGATGTGCTAATTGCAACCTTAACCACTATGCCAGCTATAGGGGCTGATCCCTATTCAAGAAGATCAAAGTAGAAGTTCGGACCCAATCCAACCAAAAACGCCCAGCTGTACCAAGGCCCATTCGACAGGACGTTCCCGTGAAGACACCCGCCCGGGAATATCGTCCCAGACCCACTGCCAGTTCGACCAACTAGAAGCCCGAACCACGCAGGAGAGACAACCGCCCGCAAGCACCTCGACCAACGCCACGCCAAGCAGCGCCTTCGACTACAGATCAAGCGTCCCTGCTGGAATTGCTCCATCAACTGGTGCAGCCTGACATCATCTCTGGTCTAATACAGCTACTCCAGGGAATTCAAACAATCCGGGAAGCGCCGGATCGTTCGACTCGACGAAGGGTAATTACCCAGCTAGTCGATGCTTTGGTACCTTAGGGTACCATGTGTTGTCCTGTTTTGTCTAGTATATTTAATGTTATAAATGTTTCCTTACATTGTACAATCCCAATGAACCAGCCTTGCCACAGTTGCGGGAGGGCTCGTTGGGGTTGTGATATTTCCGTAAAAAATTGTTCCCCTCTCAATCTTCGCCATTTAAATGCGGGGTGAAAGGGAAATCCTGAATGTCTATATATTAATGTACTTGTATTTGTAAACGAGATTCCAGCTAAAAATAAAATTGATGCTGGGGCAGAAAAGCCCTGTCAACGGGGGGGGGGAAGACCGGAGCTCAGTTGGCTCGCTGATGTCAACGGGCAAACATCCAGGGTTAATCGGCCTCCCAGCCTGAAGACTAGAAGCCATACCGAAGGAAGGAGGAAGAAGAAGATGAGCCTATCAGCAACCTATCTACCTGGTCCGATCGCTTCGGCTGATAGGTGCTCAGGATCTACCTGCCTGGCTTGACTGGGAGTACCAGGACCTTTCCGTCCTAACCTGCCGTCCCTGTATAGGAAACACCGAGGTCCATCAGTTCACCGTAGCGAGCAGACGTAGAAAAATTCGCTCCCACAAACCCAAAGTTGCCAAATGGGTATCGGCACGGAACAATGGAGAGCCTCCATAGGTTGCTTCTGCATACGTTTCTGTGTTACATCGACGAAGACAAGTGGACATGGATCGGAATATCATTTCAGTGGGAAGTGTTGTTTCATAAGTGCATTCCTTATCATTATGCTGCTCCTGGCACAGGGGATTGAAGCAAATCCAGGCCCCGAGATGGACGACGTTATGAAGATGCTGCGAGACCTGAAGGATGGACAGGCGGACCTCAAGGGAGAGATAAGGCATTTCCGGATGGAGCTAAAAAGCGCGATTGAAAAAATCTGTGCTCTCGAAAATCAAGTGGTGGAGGCGAAAAGAGACGTGGAGCAATTGAGGAAAGACAACCTGTTTTTGAGCGAGAAGGTAGACTACCTCGAAGGGCAGTCAAAGAGAAACAACATCATATTTTACGGCGTGGAAGAAAACACGGAAAAAAATGAAAGCTGGGAAGAATCAGAAGAAAAAGTGATTGCTCTCATCAAGAACAAGACGGACGTGAATATTTCTCCAGATATGGTGGAGAGAGCTCACAGAATGGGCAGAGTGCGTGGGAGGAGGCCGATTGTCGTGCGTCTCAATTCTTATAAAAAGCGACAGGAGATCCTTAGGAAATCGAACCAACTCAAAACGAATGGTGTGGCGGTATCTGAACATTATTCGGACGGTGTGCAAAAAAAGAGGGAAAAGCTGAAACCTCATTTGGTGCAAGCAAGAAAAGATGGATCCGTCGCTCACTTGCGATACGACAAACTCGTCGTGAATGGAGTGGCGTACACGTTGCAACAGTGCATTGACTACGAGAGGGACAAAGCAGGACTCCAGATTTCGCCGGATTCCAAGGAATGTGCCCCGGGTGTCATTCCTGAAAGAAGATTAAATTTCCGTGACCCTCGAGTGAGTGAAAAATTTGGGGGGGAGAAAGTGAAAGTGAGCCCGTTAGAGGCAGTGGTGGGTGTTTCCAAGTGAGAGAGGGGGAGCGGGAGATCGGTGACCCCAACGGGACAGCAGGTAAGCACCCAGAGTGATATTTTTACCATCCTAATGCACAACATACAAAGCTTAACTCCCAAAATAGCAGAACTCGAAGTATTGATCAACACGATCGACCCGGAACCAGATGTAATATGCTTAACAGAACATTGGCTCAACAGTGAAAATATAAAACTTTTGAAAATTAGTAATTATAAAATAATTAGCGGTTTTTGTAGAGTGACATACCAACGAGGTGGTTCTCTAATTTTAGTAAAAAACTCTCTGCTGCCACATGCTAGACTAACTAACAAACTGTGTAACGAGTCCTCGGAATTAAATTTTGAATGTGCTGCTGTTACAATAGATAATTTGAACCTTGTCATACTTTCGGTCTACCGAAGCCAATTAGGGTCTTTAGAAATATTTCTTGAACGTCTTGAAAATGTACTAAATAACATACCAAATATTCATAAGAAAAAAGTATTAGTTTGTGGAGATTTCAATGTTGATTTTCTAAAAGACTGCCCTGAGCGAAACCGTTTGTTGACACTAACTTTATCGTATAATATTAACTATTTAATTAAAAAACCTACCAGAATAACATCTAATTCCGAAACTGCAATTGACAATGTTCTTACAAATCTCGATCACGGTGACATCTCATATGACATTAAGAACGGTCTCTCTGATCACACGTGCCAAATAATGCACGTAAAAACTACACGTGTTACCAAACAACCTGTTATGCATGAAAATAGAATATATAGTCAAAGAAATATGTACAAATTTAAATCTTTGATAGAAATAGAATCTTGGAGCCAAATATATGTAAGTCAAATAGACAGTGATGAAAAGTTCACAATTTTTACAAATACACTCTACAATATTTTTGACAAAGCTTTCCCTAAAAGAAAAATACAAGCCAAAACTGGAAGGAGAAAACAGTGGATAACACGAGAGGTAAAACAATATAGCAAAATAAAAAGATCCCTAATAAGTCAAAGTCAACGCACTCCCATAAATAAATCAGTAAATAAATTTTACATAAATTCAGGGACGTAGCTAGGTTGATCAGTTCGGGGGGGCCAAATCTGAAATTTGTTCCTATGTAAATATTTCCAGACAGTAAAGGTAAATAACTCTGTGTGTGTAATGTACACACACACACACACACACACACACATACACACACAGATATATATATATATATATATATATATAATATTATATTACATTATAATATTGCTACATATATAGTGCATTGGTATATTAAACTACTAAGAAGTGTATATAATATACGTATATGTGAATACTGGAGGTCAAATAAAAATTAGAGTTCAACAATTTTCAGGAAGCAAATCAATTTATGTAATTACTATTAAACTATTACTTTACAGTTTTCCTTAATGTATTTTACTTTCTGCTTGTCTCAATGACAACCTCTTCTTTTTTATCAAAACTATATCCCCTGTGGAAGTGCTAAACTGATAAATTATTCTGTGTAGGATCTTTCCTATTCATTCTGGAGGATACCGGGATTTTTTTTTCACCTGTTCGAGCGGCTCCGGTACCCACCCAGCGTCGTACGTATAAAGTGGGTACATGGAGGAAACTCTGGCAGGTAAACGAGGCCAGGGACGTGGTGCTGATTGATCACATCACCTCCACCTTCGACCGTGATCAAGAAAGTGTGGAGCCCTAACTACACACCCCTATACGCTTTCATGGCATAGCGAAAAGCACAGGGGAGTACATTACTTTACTTTTTTCATTATTTGGTATCCAGTACGTCATCATTAACAAATCATATTACATACACGCACACGCACACATATACACAGTTTTTTGGGGTAACCATTATAACTTGTTACTTATGAGAAACGCTTATATTGAAAGCGAAGCGAACAAGAAAAATATTACTAATTTCATACCTTTCATTCTTTCAAACAGGCAATAACAAATACTTTCACGAGTCATCATGTAAGTAAACTGCTACATTTTCTTCGTCCTCTTGCATCCGCCCCTCCTCCCTCCCCAAGCCCTCCTACCTCCTCACTAAAGTTATTGCTTGCTCGAAGGCAGCGAGGTCATTGGACTGTTCTGGTACTTGGCACCCTGGATAGAAGCAAAATCTAGCAGAATGAACAAAATGAATCGAAAACAAAGGTTTACTGGGGAAGGGAAAATTTAACCGTATTTGCGTATTCCTTACAGAAACGGTGCACTGAAACAGCAGGGGTACAATAACTCAACCCAGGGATAAGTCTTCCCTGCCATTTGAATGCCATTTCCTTCCCTTAATCCCTTAAAGCAAGAAAGACCGCTCCCTGCAATTTGTCAGGTTCGACACAAAGGGGTCTAGTCATACAGTGACGACCACAGATTAGAAATACGTCTCGCAGGAACATTTTATGACGGGCAGTTCAGAGAGTATTTGGGACGCAGTGCCGCCTTTGGTTGTCCGCAACCATCTCGCCAACATATGTTGAACAAGCTTGTTGTATTGTCTCCATTCAAGCTTTATGCTGGTCTTAGGGCCGCCTGTCAAGATGTTGCTTTCCTGAAGAAAGAAGATCGCGTTTTATTCTAATTTCTGGGCCTTCCCGATGGCGCAGTGGTACCGTCGTTCCCTTGTAATTAAGGGGTCCCGGGTTCGATACCCGGTGGAGGCACATAGTGGTTCGGATCCCACTTGAAACTGTAGGTCCAGTCCCGATTAACCTTACTGTGCACAAAGTGGTCTTAAAACAACTCAATCAATCAATCTTATTTCTGGCTGTGAATTTAGGCAGGGACGTAATTATAACAATAATAGGACGTTATAAAAACATTAATAATAATAATAATAATAATAATAATGACGCTTTTAACATTGAAATTATTGTCAAATTTAAATTCTAGCACATTTAGTAGTATTCCAGCGCAAACAGCACTTTAAATTATGCGATTGATTTGTAACTCTCCTCTAGACACTAACGTGTGCAGGGTTTTTTTCAGAGGGGAGGGGGAGAGACAAAATTTCATAATTAACCACTTTTAAGCTTCCTTTTGAAAGTTGTTCAAAGACATAAATTTCGGGAGAGTTATAGCCGCATCAGCTCCCCCATGTGTACACCAGTGCCTCGAGATGTAGCAGGAAAAATAGATGCGTGCCACTTTTTTTGCGGCAATTTCGAAAATTGTGCACCTCTTAACTTGCACCCTGTATTCTCGCAAAACGACGTTGATGGTTTGTGCAAGTGTCATGCACAAAGACACTGAAGTAGGTGTTTTCACACTTTGTTTATTTCTGTCTTGAGTTCGTGTTATCAGTAGGGAGCGGGTTTATAATAGCCACAAAGCATGCTAAATAGACAGGTAAATTGGCGCCAAAAATGACAAAAAATTTGACTTCAAAAAGCACAAAAAATAGGTAGTAAATATCAACTTGTTATTACCTTTCTTTTTCAGTTTCACACCTATTTTTTTATTCTACGTATATTATATTTTTTTAAATATTGTGCCGATTTTCTGTTACTTTTAGTTAATCGCAATGTTGACGATCATGAATGGCAATTAATGAAGGAAAACTCACAAATCGCCATCACAATTATAATATGTAATATGCAGAATATTATTGGCGACTCAAATGTTCGGTTTCTTGTTGTTGTTGTTTTTTAACATTCTCAAGAATAAATTCATGTTTTTGCTTTATATTGCATATTTATTATAACGTCACGTTTACCACGGCGGACCTCCTCGGTGTGGTTTACCACGTTGCCTTGTAACCAAAGAGTGCCAGGTTCAAGTCCAGATGGAGACACATAGCACAATGGGTCGGAGTCAAATTTAAATTATAAATCCAGTTCCAATTAAGCTATTTGAGCATAAAATGGACTTTAAACTATTTTTGATTACGACGACAATGGGATCAGTTATTGTAATAGTGAAAGAAAATAATATCTCCTTCAGGATTCAAACCTCGGACTCAGTTTTACAGAAATTGTAATCTCTAGACCAGTGGTTCCCAAAGTGTGCGTCGCGGCGCCCTGGGGCGCCCTGGTAGGCGTACGGGGCCGCCGCGAGATGTTCCAATATTTTCACTAAAATTCAGTCATTGATATGATTGTTCCAAATACATGTTCTTATTTAGAACATTTTACATAAAAAATGTTTCTGAATTTGAAATATATGTTTATTTTTTAACTTAAGGAAAGCAACCTATACACACTAACAGAGCGTTACAAGTGTTAGATAGGGCCTCCCCGGTGGCGTACTGTTAGAGTTGCCACCTTGTAATAAAGGGGTCACGGGTTCGTTACCCGGTGCAGGCACATAGTGGTTCGGATCCCACTTTAAACTGTAGGTCCAGTTCCGATTAGCCTTATTGTGCATGAAATGGAACATCAATTCAATCAATCAATCAATCAAAGCAAGTATTAGATATGCCTGCATTCTGATTTGGACGCCGTGGAAAAATCTTGAAACACTAATGGCGCGGCGAAACGAAAAAGTTTGGAAATTCCTGCTCTAGACCATAGAGATTAGCTTTGTTCCTTCGTTCGTCAGTGCTATATATATTTTTTAAAACAATGCAAATATAGGTAAAGATTATTCTCCGTTGTGTGAGGTATCGGTAGACCGTTAACATCTGCTGGCAATGCCAACAATGCATTAGTGTACATTGTTATTAGCTAGGCTTCCACTCTCCCCGACATCCATTCTAAACAATGGCATTACTTATTTCATTTATTCCAGTGTTCGTGGCGGAGTGGTAAGCGTAAAGGGCTACGGAATCAGAGATCCCATGTTCAAACCTCCACCAGCCATTGGTGATTCATTCTGTTTGTCTATGCTCCCATCACCTTTCCATCCGTCCATCATTCATCCATCCACATCGACTTGTAAAAATTAACCTACGAGGTAGGAAAAAAGGTAAAATAGCCAAAATGAAAACCTATTGAATTCTAGCCGCCTCAGTGGCTGAGCACGTTAGCTACCGAATTACGATTTTGTCCCAAATTGATCTAATCGGGACTGGACGTACAGTTTAAAGTTGGATTCAAACCACTATGTGCGTCCACTAGATATCGAACCCAGGCCAGGACCTCTTAATTATATGGTGACGACATTACCGCTACGCGATGTCCTCGCCTGGAGAGGCAGGCGCTTTTTTTGTTACTGTCCATGCATTAATTTCTTGTATCACCGTTGCATATCTTTGACATTAGCCAGAAGTGTCAGTAAAGTAATGTAAAAACAGGAAACGAAAATCAAAGTACATCCAGTGTTCAAATTGAAATTTTTAATTTAACTCCTGACCAGGTAAAGAATTTTCCTCTTAAATATTCTCGATCATATTTTGCTATTGCTAACAATTTGACGTAATCATTTCTTTCAACTTCAAGTAAATATTACATTAATATCAGCATATAAATTGTCAGTTTCTGTACTGAATTTTACATTAAAATTAATACTGTTGTTGGTTTGCAAATTACAATATGTATTTGATGAGAAAATATTTCCTGATTAATTTGCCTTCCTCTAAGAAAAATAATTCTGATATGAATTAAAAGTCCACTGAGACGAGATCAGTGATTACTGAACTCTTGTACATTAATTGGAAAATTTGTGTTATTTACTTTGAACCATCAGTCCGTATGTTTTAGGTACAAATCTCAAAATTTGAAAAGGGAAGCTGATATGACTTTTCTCCTCAGCATTTTTTCAATTTGAACACTCGATATACAGACATATACATATTTCATTATTTAAGTTAAACTACGAACACACACACACATATAAATTGTTTTACAAAACTGATTGGTACTCACTTTGTAATTCGCCCACAGTTCCATGCATTTTAGATGATAGTACGTTCCTCCGTTTTCCTTAATTTTTTCACATGGTTTCTTCCAGTTGCGAATCCCTATTTTCCTGAAACTTGATTCTGCATATCCTGAATCTGTGCCAAATTTACGGCATGGAAAACAAAAGCATGCGTCAAGTTTCACACTATATTCTAGCCACGGCGCAGATGCAAACCAGTATTTTTGAAATAATCGCTTTCGCTTTCCGAACGTAGTATTTGGATAGTTTTGCAAAAGTGGTTGCCTAGGATTATCTACCCCAAGATCAGTAATTATTTTCACATTAGCACATTCACTTGTTTTGCATAACTTTGGAACGTCAGAACTTGGATCAACATCATCTTCATTGTCGTCATGTCCCACATGTTTTGAGATAGTTTTAAAATATCCAGTTTTGATAAATTTATCCATTCAAAATGGAAATGCACAACAACGCTAGAACTCTTCCCACACACGAACAAATACACAGTGACCGTAGCAACCCGATAGCAGACCTTCCTCGCAAGCAAGAACACAAAGCTAATCTGTGGCTCTGAAGCTGAAGCAAGGAGCAATTTTAAATCTCAGAACAATGTCAGTACTGGAGAACTCTCTCCATATGTCGCTCGACCCCCTACTGTTGACCGCTCGGCCTCGGCGGAGTCTTTGATTCCATCTGTAACGGAAGGGTCATTTGCAAAAAAAGGCAAAAGGTTTTCACAAACTTAGGGTAGGGCAAGGGTAATAACCTCAAAGCATTTTATGCCTTTGGTTATAAACTGGTAAGCAACGAAAGGGTGGAATTTTGCTGTCCTACATTTGCTTCCGAAGATTTTCTTCGGAACAGTGTTTCCAACTCTGCTACAAATTTACCAGAAAATAATATGTAGTATTAATTTAGGATAATTTTTAATCGATCAAAATTTTGTTTGCGGGGGCCAGAGTTACAACTGCCGGGGCCAAAGCCCCCCCAGGCCCCCCCTAACGACGTCCCTGCATAAATTACTATAAAAAACAAATAAGAGGTGCCAAACAAAGATATTATGCGAACAAAATTGTGTCTTCAAACAACAAAAGCAAAGCAATGTGGGACGTTGTAAATGAAAATACTGTAATGAAAGAGAGAAAAACAAATAACAATATAAAATTATGCACAAGTGATATTGAAATAGACGATCCATTTGTAGTGTGTGAAACATTTAAAAAATACTTCACCGAATTAGGAGATAACTTAGTAACAAATATAAATAATGCAAAAAACCCATTGAAACTTTTGTGTAACTCTAAACCGCGCACTCTAGAAAGCATGTTTTTAACACCAACCACAACAAATGAAATATCGAAGGAGATATGTAATTTAAAAGACTCAAAGGCTGTAGGAGACGAATTTCCAATCAGAGTAATAAAAGAAATCAAGGAGTTGTTAGCACCCATTTTAGAATATCTGTTTAATGAATGTATCGCGAATGGTATCTTTCCCACTAAGCTAAAAATAGCAAAAGTCAACCCAGTATTTAAAAATGGAAGTAAAAACATGGTTCAAAATTACAGACCAATTTCATTACTACCTGTGCTAAGCAAAATTCTAGAAAACTTACTAAAACGCCGCCTTCTACAGTTCCTTAATAAACACAACATACTATCAAAAGAACAACATGGATTTATTGAAAATAAAAGCACAGCAAGTGCAACACATACATTAATCGAAAACATCTTGCAAGGTATAAACGATAAAAAATTAGTTCTCGGAATATTTTACGACTTGACAAAAGCCTTTGATTTAGTAAACCACAAAATATTAATTTCTAAAATGGAACACTATGGGATAAGGGGTAGCGCGCTTGAAATTATGAAATCATACTTATCAAACAGAATGCAATGTGTTGAAATTAGTCACGAAAGAGAAGGAAACGTAAGAAAATACAAATCCACTCTAAAGACATTAAAATATGGAGTTCCCCAAGGATCAATATTAGGCCCAGTACTTTTTCTTTTGTACATAAATGATTTACCATTTAATATACAGAATACAAAGATTTTGTTGTACGCAGACGATACTAGCGTAATAATAAAGGGAAATGATGTGAACGAGTTAGAAGCCAACATTGAAAAAACAATGGAAGAAATGAAATCTTGGTTTGACAGTAATAAATTACTATTGAATGAACAAAAAACAAATTACGTGCTATTTCACACAAAACAAAACAATAAAATTAAAGATGTAGTAAAGAATAGCCATCTTCCAGTAATATTAGTTAGAGAAACAAAATTTTTAGGAGTTACTATAAATGAAAATCTAAATTGGTCAAACCACGTAAAAATACTTGTTAAAAAACTAAATTCCAAAATATTTGCACTGCGGTTATTAAAACAAACACTTCAAACAAATTCACTAATTCAGGTATATTATGCAATGTTTCATTCACTAATAAATTATGCAATAGAATTTTGGGGGAACTCACCGGCAAGTTTAGAAGCATTTAGAAAACAAAAGCAAGCCATTAGAATTATAGCAGGTATAAAGCCTAGGGAATCGTGCAAAACGTTGTTTAAGAAATTTAAAATATTAACCCTCCCTTCTCTGTACATATATGAAATGTCATTATATGCCAGAAAAAATATTGCGCTGCGAAGTTCAATAGAACACACACATGACACCCGAAATAAACAGCTCTTAAAGCCATACTTCACCAGGCTAACATTAGTTCAAGAAGGACCCCAACAGATGGCAATTAAAATATTCAACCATTTACCAAATGATATAAAAGCAGAAAGTATGACAAGTTTCAAAAATAAATTAAAGAAACTATTAGTTAATAAGGAATATTATAGTGTTAGTGAATATCTAGATTGTAAATTATAGAAAATTTGTAATTACATATTTTTCTTTTATATGAACTGTACTGAACCCTCCAAATACCAATGTATATGGTTTATATGGAGTAATAAAAATTGAAAAAAAAAAAAAAAAAAAAAAGTTTGCCAATTCCCCGCTAACGCCGGGAGGTGTCGCGGAATCTTTTGATCCTTTTACCCAGCGCCCGCTATTCGGCCAATTCCCGGCTGTGGTTGAGGGTGCTACGCGCAACCTACTCTCTCTTACAGGGGAACCCGTGACGTCAGCGGCGACCAAGTCCCTAAATAAAATTAGGTCCCCATACTCCCCTGGCACCTCACTGCGAGGAATGAATTGAAAGATCCCTGCTCCTCTTTATCTCTTCGAGGCCAAAAGTGGTGCACGTAAATATAGGTGCGTGGTACAGGTAAATGCACGTAAGGGTTACAGGTAAAGACACCACCTTTCTTTACACCCAGCAAGCCCTGAGATAATTCTCAGTCCATGTTCTACGACTGATAACAAGTTAGCACGTATGGGTAGACTTTTGACGTCCTCCTAATTGAAGTGTGGCGATTACGTGGTAGGACGTTGCATCTTACCGATAGGTCAGGAAATATTTAATCATGCCTTAGCATTCCAGACTATCAGTACCCAGACCATCGCAACTCCAGAACATCAGAATAAGAATTGGTGACCTGCGCCACTAATCAACGAACGGGATCGCCTCGGAGACTCCACGTGCACCAATGATATCCGGATTATCCGACAGGACCCTGAGGACCAAGAATACGAGGCAGATTCCACTTCCAACTCCGAACTAAAAAAATCTAATTCTACTGGCGCGATCCGAAAAGAATCCAGCATGAAAAGAAGACCAATACGACGGTTAGTCACCAGATAACTGGACAACATACCTCTAAAGTCTGTTGAACGAAGGGAAAAGTACCGGAAATCATACAAACTCACCCGACAACTCTGGTTTCCAACTGGTAGATCCACACATGGTACTTCCACCCGCGATTATCGAATTAATCTATACAACTACCAGTAATTCACTCAAACCGGTACGACGCAATCGCCCCAGAAAGCACTACCGAGCATCAAGAGGACAAAAACATGCAAGTTGAAGATGAAGTCAGTCAGCAGTCCAATCCTGTACAATCACATTCGTCCAGACAAACATTAATTTATGTCTGCAATCAATCTGCACCGTACATATTTGCTACAACTACCACTCAGCAGATCAAAATAGCCCCATGCACTCCATAATGTTCCGATAGAATCAGTTTCCAATGTCTTTCGGCCGATGCCAACGTCACACATCTCAAGAAGTTCAAGCTAAATATGCGATCGCTCCAGAACGACAAAATCGTCAGATAAAAGTTCTAATTCGATAACTGTCGATATATGTACCAACATGGAAATCAAAGGTGCTCTAACAGAACAAGGAACAGAACGCAAGAAGAAATCATCTTTTTTTCCTAACCTTGGAACGAACTCCAAACGCATCAGAAATCTACCAGCTAGAATACCTGTCCTACTATCGCGTTAAGGTGGAGTCATATAAACCATCACCAGTATTACAATGTCAAAGATTTGGACACACACAGGCGAAATGCTTCACCACTCCTCGCTCTGTGAAATGTAGAAAGGGCCCTGTGACAAAACACTTCAAGAAAGACGACCAAACACTGACAGTATGTGCAAATTGTGGAGGAGACCATTCAGCGAATTATTCGCATAGAGGAGCTAGCCAACAGCAGATGCCGTTCACAGAACGAACACTTACTAATAACAGACCTTCACCCAGAACGAATATTGCAAACACCTCTGGATATCTTCTTCTTCTCATCCAACTTTATATGCTAATCCAACGGACCCCAGAACAAGAACGGCAAGACGGGCGTACCTCACAAGTGCTCCTAATCAAGACAAGGATTGCACACCCTCCTAGAACTGATTTTTTTAAAATTTGATTTTAAAATTTTGGGTGCATCAGCAGTTGGGCTATTTTGCATCCGTCACATTATACGGGGCCCAGTCCCTTATCGTTACAAATAACAACTGTAACGTTACATAACTAAAATCTTAAAATATTCTGGCTTCCTTTTAAAGCTGAGGCTGTAAGAGTGCACTCAACACATACAAGGACAAAAAACAGGACAACACACAGAATTATACTGCTCATAGAGCAAATCGCCATAGCCTTGTTTGTCTGCAAAATGCAGTCCAGTACGTGGAAGTGAGGTTGATAATTGGTTGTACTACGTGGAAGGTCACCCCTTACACCCCCTCGTAGAACTGGCCAATACGTGGAATCTCAAAGATTTGGCTACATGTGACGAGGAACCTCCAAAGAATGTCGCAAGTTACCTAGAGAATGTCAATTATCACCATAATTGAAATACTCATAGAAATACAATATGATGACTATTTTTAGTCATTGCAACCTCTTAGGACAGATCAATATCATGATCTACAGTGCAGTTGGACTCGCAAACAAACACCAGCATTTCATAATCTACGTATTATGTGCACGAAATGTTGATATCGTACTTATAAAGGAAACAACTCAAATCACACGTTATATGGACCATACCACATTGCAGGATCTTCAGACAGAATCGACAAGGACAAAGGAAGTGAGAACTTATAGTCCTCAATCGACAAGAGATCAATGCAGACCTGCCAATACTTATTTCAATAGAATAGAGGCGCTTCCAATCAAGAATCACACACCTAATTACGGTCTCATATTTGTGGCAGCCTACCGTTCACCCGCCGTATTGTTTAATTTTCAAAATATCCTACAATTGGACTACCTCGTTCCCAGTGTCACCCTTTTTTGTCACATGTCAGCAAACTCTGCAGTGATCCGCAGGCAACTTACAGCTACAATATACACCAACCATTTGATTGATTAATTTAAAATTTTGGGGTGCGTCGGCAAGTATGGTCATTTTTCACCCTTAAATATACACGGGAAATAGCCCTTTATTAAAAATTCTACAAAGTCCGTGTCATTGACTACGCCTCAGTTCATGTAAATAGAAAACATCGGGTTCTGGGACTCTCCTTAGAAGTACAAAAGGCCTTTGATTTGGTTTGTCATCAGGGCCACAAATTGCATCAGTTACAATTTTCGATGTGCTTCTGTAAACTCCTGACTGACTATCTATTGTATTAAACAGAAAATGTATAGTTACTGTCAATGGAAAGTGTGGAAAGTGTGGAAGCCGAAGTCCCACAGGGATCGGTTCTTTCACCTATTCCACACGCATTGTATACTGCGGATGTACCACTCTCTGCAGAGGGCATAGTGGCGATACATGTTGATGACACTGTGTTCTTCGTCAATGCACGAAAGCTTTCAACTAGTGAGACATGTCAATGAACCTTCTAAGGATGTAAAGATACTGTATTGTGTACTTTTATTTTTTTTGTTTCAGAGCACATTGTAGAACACAACCTTCACGCGACAGTAACGGAAGTTAATGTAAAAAAAAAATGATGTAAAGAAAATTATGCTCACTGTACTGTAAATGAATACCAATTCCAGTTAAAGTAAATATACACTATACTTGGACAGACACACAAGAAAAATTCAGAGCTCATTGGACCTGGTGGACTCGTGGCAGCGTCCGTCGGGTCTGCGCATGCTTCCTATTTCCAGGAAGAACGAAATGTCTAGTCGGGCGGTCTTTTCAGATAGCCCGGCTCCATATTGAAAGTACGAATTGTCTACGGCAACTGTCTCAACGAAACGGCTGTCTAGGGAACATGACTGAACAAGTTCCAGACATCACGATCTCAACTCTCTTCACCAGGTCCATGGGATGTATGTAGTGGGATTTCTTCTGCAAACATCCTAAGGGCTGAATGGCAGTCAGGTGAGATCACGGACGGACCAGGGTCGCCCAGGAGACGCGACCGATAGGAGGACAAACCAAGGCAACGCGCCGCTATGCCAGACGCGGCAGTTAAAAATTATCTAATTCAATGTTAAACTATTCGTTCATTAATTACTTAAAATCTAACAATATAATATCTGTGAGGATTAAAATATCCTTACCCATTAAACGCTGAGGCTGTAAAGGGGACAAACACAGAGCAACAAAACTCCACAAAGGATTGTCCTGGCCATGGATCCAGACACCAGAGCCTCGTTGGCCTGCAGAAAGCAGTTACCGGGGTGTATTACAGGGAAGTGAGGTTCACTCTTGGGTACCTTACCAGAGGGTGACCACTTGGAAAAGAGGTTGAATTTGGGCATTATTAGAAACTGTTATCCCTTACACCCCTGTTTACTATGCGGAAGGATGGTTGGAATTTCAATGGTATCCGAAAAGGTCGTCCGTTGTATTTTACAAAAACACCAATGGAAAATAGCAAGTTACATTTATATAATATACATTTACTTATGCTAACTTATAATGTATACTTACCAACAACTTTCCGTTCTGTTGAAGTGTTAGAAACCAGATCCACTAAGTCACTTCCGCTTAGAAAAGTGGTGTTGATGTCAAACATCTTGCATTTGCTCACGCTAAGCTGATTTCTGTTGTCTTCTTCCCTGAAGCAAGAAACAGTCAATTTGATTTTATTTATTTTACTTTGCTTTTCTGCCAATCGCTAAGATGAAGATAAATGATGATTTATTGTTTTTTATAGTATGGGCACATTAGAGCAATACAGGTGTAAGCCCTTTAACTAACACAAAATTGAGGACTGGGCCCAACAAGAAAATTAAGTTGTTTCATTCAATTGCAAATTATTGGTGCATCACCACTTAGGCTTCTTGCACCCGTCACATTATACGGTTCCCAGCTCCTTATCATGACTATTATTAAACATGTGTCTGAGGACTAAAATATTCTTACCTGGGTTAAAAGCTGAGGCTGAAAAGGGGAACTGAGCACACATAAGGACAAAACCCAGGCCAACAAACAGCCCTACAAATGATTATACTGGCCGTAAGTCCAGGCACCAGAGCCTCTTTGGCCTGCCATATTGCAGTTACCGAGGGTGTACTATGTGGAAGAGAAGTTGACTTTTGAATGCCTCCTCAAAAGGTCACCCCTTGTACGGGAAAAATAAAATTAAAGATGTCTGTTAGAAATGTCCTTTCTTAATTTTGAAAACTAATTCATTCATTCATTACTTGACTAGAACTAAACTTATGCCGTCTCTGAGGACTAAAATCTCCTTGCCTAGGTTAAAAGCAGAGGAGGCTCAAGGACCGTAGTGCGAGCGGAGTCGTAATTATATCTCGGTTTCATTTGTGCCAATTTGAGGGCAGCTTTTCAAGCAGGGTGCGCATTTTGGATTCTGACACAGGGAGAGGAACTAGTTTTCCTCAAGGTAAGGTGTCCAACCAACCACGTTATGGAGAAGAAGGCTCTACATTCTATACTGGTTTATGTGCAAACTTGCACTCACTATTTAGATAATTATATTTAGTTCCTGAACTTTCTCTCTTCCATACTACGTGGAGATATGATTCAATAGTAAATCTTGTGGTTATCTTTAAAGGCCAGATACCTTAGTTTACTATTAGTTCGGTTGGAGGAATATGAATCAAACTGGCATGTTGAGAAGACACAATATTTACCTTTCATCGAGTTTATCTAAAAACATATACAACCGTGTGGTGCTTGCACATTATGTAAATAAACTCGCTTCAACTGTGACAATGTCGTCACTATATACTGTAAGGGAGAACTCAGCCCACAGAAGAACTAACACAGGACAACACAACCCCACAAAGGATTATACTGACTGTGAGTCAAGAATAAGAGCCTCGTTGGCTTGGAAGCAGGAGTTGCCAGGGTGTACTACTATAAGTAGATCGCCCTTACACCCTACTAAGTGAAAGAAATATAGACAAAACTAAGGACAATCAAAACTTATGTCTCGAATTTAATTGTGATACATCCAAAAGCATGTAATGCAAATCTCCAGGCCAAAAAAATATCCTTACATACCTGGGTAAAGTTAAGTTCTTCCATTCTTCTAATGTAAAGTTGGTCTTCTGCCTTCCAGGTACACGGCACCAGTGATCAGGAACGTCCAGGCTGATCACAATGTTCATGAAGGGCATTGCTACAAAGATAATGTAAAGGAAGTTGAAGATGTAAATAAACCGCTTCTGGAACCGGCCATACTGTCCGATTGAGACCATCAGGTTCTCGTAAAGCTCATCGTCAGCATTCGACATGTTGGTTCACTGGAATAGGAAGAAATTCACATTATCTGTTTTAACATGTGCTGAATATTCCACTGAATTGTCTATGTTGTTTAATACAGGATCAAGGACTCAACATAATACAATAAGTAGAACAGCTGGACCGATTTAAAATAACTATTGTTGTGTTGAAAACTCGCGCACAACAGAAAAAAGCAAATAAAGAATTGAAAATGAATCAAAGATACAGGGTGAGTCACAAATATGGCCAACAGTTTGAAGTTAATGTAGTGTGTTACTGTACAATATACGAGGGTGAATTGTATATTAATTAATTGATTGAATTAAAATGTTTAGGTGCGTCGGCACATCAGGCCATTTTGTACCCTTCAATGTTTAAGGAGAAGTTCGCCTTATCTAAAACCCTTACCTCAAATGTAAAAAGATAAAGAAAGGGGTGTAAAATGCCCCTTAAGAAAGGTTTAAAAATGCAGATTGTAAATGGACCTGCATTGGAAAAACACAACAATTTAAAAAAAGATAAGGATAATTTAAAAACTACCTCAAAACAGTGGAAAGGACCTGCTCTTGTCGAAAAATCTAAAAACATTGGTTAAAACACTGACATCGTCTCCAAACATAGAATACAAATCGTTGGGAAGGTTAAAACTGTCCGAGGTAACTGAAATCAGCACACTCGAGAAGAATGTGTCGAACACTTCAAAGAACGTTGCACGTAAGGCATAAACGAAGGGCCCATTCCTTGCAGCAAGGGACGGTGTGTGAAAAGGCTGTGTTGTTGAATATAAACCAACCATTCCCGTTCTCCATACACTATACCACATCATTAGCTTACCAGCAACAACCATTCGGCTGAGATCTGTCTACTGTAGATTATCAAATAACAGTTATTGCATATTCTTTTTATGAACTTCACTGAAGAATTTTTTATTTGAATTTGAATTTAAAATTTTGGGAGCGTCAGCACTTATTTTGCTCCCGTCACATTATAGGGGGGCCAGCCCCTTATCATTACAAATAACAACTCTTAAGTTGAATAACTAAAAATCTTAAAATGTTCTGACTTCTGTTAAAAGCTGAGGCTGTAAATGGGCACTCAGCACACTCAAGGACAAAAAACAGGACAACACACACAAAATTATACTGGCCATAGTGCCAGTCGCCAGAGCCTCGTTAGTCTTTAGTCCAGGGTGCACTACGTGGAAGTGAGGTTGACTTTTGGGCGCCTACGTGGAAGGTACCCCTTACACCCCTGAAGAATTTTTCATTCCAAAGCAAGAGGCACGTAATTGTTTGAGACATTTTTCCCAATATTCTTCACTATTCAACTATTTGGTGAATGTCGCTGATTAAAATCATATTCAATGGTGCGTATACTTCCTTCTCTCCCGAGATGTCAGCGTGATCTCGATGAGTTCCTAATACGTTAGGAGCATTGTAATGCTTGTTTTTAACACCTCAAAAAAGAGAAAATGGTTACAAGCATGCAGCAATAACTTTTTGCTGGCTAAAGATATGTTGGAAAAATCTTCACCGCTTCATTTCTCGTGAAATTCTAGCCTGATTTGATATATCACATCACCGCTTTTCCTTTGAAAATTTTGCGTTGAATTCAATATGGCGGTCAACAATATGCCGGACCTGCGCTTGACACACACAGCTAGGGATCTCCCTGTGCCTAACTTATTTCTTTCATGACCAGGATAACTTTTTTACATTTTGTAGAGGGTGTTAAAGGACTTTTGACTCGTCATAGTTCATGTATTCATCAGTCACATAGTTACACATCTATTTTGTATCTTCTGATCTCATTGCAGTCCCTCAAAGATTTCTTGATATGTTTTAAAAATAGAGTATGGTATGAGGGACCAAATATATGTTTTTCACGATGTTTGGTGATGACGTGTTTTGAGAGATTCAGGGTCAAAGGTCAAGGTCACGTGACAAAATTATATTTTTGTCCAAAGGTAGGCTTGTTATATATCACTGGAAAGCTTGTTCAATTCCCTGTACAATAAGCTTTATTTGAGCTTCCTAGGCGAAATAGGGGACGGAGTTACAGCAGATTTAGTATAGCTAAGCGTGCTCAAAAAGTGCAATTTATGCGAACTTTGACCTTGAATAATTTGACAATTACAAGACAAACGAAACTAAAAATTTTCATAGTTACTAAGTCCATGCATAGTTTCAACTCCCGAAATTTCATGAAAATCGGAATGGTCAGGTTAGAAATTGCACATATCTGTGTTGATTTGACATGGAATGACTCATAAGGACAAAGAACTGGACAACACACACTCAGCCCTACAGAGGATCATTAAAAAAGTACCCGGAATTTGACTGGTAAAAGTCCCACATTGGAGGTATCGAGAATTAATTTTGTCCGTAGGATGGCAGCACTGTACTGAATGACAACGCAGAGAGGTAGAGTAATCTATCCATCAGTTTGTGCACAGCAGCTGTTTACGTTAGTTGTGTTGACGAGTGTCCGGTGATTTGAAGAATGGAGACAAATATCGAGCAAAGAATTTGTTTGAAATTTTGTATTGCCAACGGACTGTCGTGTGCTGAATCGTTGAAAATGCTACAAAAGGCCTTTGGTGATTCCTGTCTGTCAAAAACACAAGCGTATGCATGGTACAAGGTTCTCAAAGAAGGTAGAGGAGTTGTTGCTGATTTGCCCCGTTCTGGTCGACCTTCCATGTCCACGACTGACGAAAACGTCGGAAAAATCAGGACAATGGTGCTTGAAAACCGGCGTGTGAGTGTGAGAGATGTGGCTCGTAAGCTTGGCATATCACACATGTCCGTTCACAACATTTTGACTGATGTGTTAGGCATGAAACGCGTCGCGGCACGACTTGTTCCGATGGAGCTGAATTTCCTGCAAAAAAGCACATCGTAGGGATGTTGCTGAAGATATGATTTCGGGAGCCTCTAGTGACTCGACCTTCATGAAACGCATCATAACTGATGATGAGACATGGGTGTATGAGTATGACATGCAAACAGGTCAACAATCTTCGAAAAGGCGCTTCGAAAATGAACCAATCCCCCCCCCAAAAAACCACGCCAAAGTCGCTCAAAACTTAAGGTAATGCTCATTGTTTTCTTTGATTATTGTGGTGTGGTGCACTCAGAATTCCTTTCAGCGGGACAAATTGTGAATAAAGAGTTTTATGTAACCGTTATGAGGCGTCTGCGTGAGAATGTTCGCCGGAAAAGACCAGAGTTATGGAAAAACAATTCTTAGATTTTGCACCACGATAATGCGTCGTCGCACACGTCGACTCTTGTTCGCGAGTTTTTGGCCAAAAACTCAACACATGTCGTCGCCCAAGCCCCATATTCTCCAGATATGGCTCCGTGTGGTTTTTTCTCTTTCCGCGACTCAAGTTACCACTTCGGGGAAGGCATTTTGAATCAATTGAATCCATTATAGGAAATTCGCAGAAGGCAATCAGGGCGATACCGTCTTCTGAGTTTGAAAAGTGTTTGGAAGACTGGGTTAAGCGTTGGCATATGTGTGTTGCATCTGATGGGGCCTATTTTTTGAAGGCAACAAAATAAATGTTGATGAATAACCACGTATTTTGTGTTTTATCCACAAGTTCCGGGTACTCTTTGTACGTAGTAGTACTTGCAGTAGATCCAGACGCCAGACCTCGTTAGGCTGCAAAATACAGCCCAGGGTGTAGTACGTGGAAGTGAGGTTGACATTAGGGTGTATTACGTGGAAGGGTTGTCCCTTACAACACTGTCCGTTTAGATGTCTCCAGGGTAACTCATGGTAAACACATTATGTTGCATTGATCATTTCCATTAACTCGAAGAGTTTCTACATCAAGGTATATAAAAATGTGTGTTAATAAACTATTATTTACACATTAATTTTAAATTATTTCTCGATTCCTCTAAGCGGAGGACGCTATATTTTGTACCCCACTCGAAATGAGAAATGATCCCCTTCATTCCTGATTGCGGTACGGTTGGTCATTTTACAGCTATCACACATAATTAAGCCCCTATCGAAAACACTCGATAGCGAGCGCTCTGTGTTTGATTCATTCCTTGTATTTATTTTCTCTCTTTTTAAATTGTCGCAGATGAATAATTAAATGATACAGATGAAGGGAGAGTAACACTGACAGGAGAAGATAAAACTTGACTCTGTTTGATTCATTGACTATTTGCTTCACAAAGATCAGCATGAATTGTGATAAAATTATATTCATGAGAGGAAAACCCAAACACAGATGGACAGGAAACAACACAAACTCCTCAGAGGATTATACTGGTTGTGCGTCCAGACGCCAGAACCACGTTAGTCTCAAATTACTACAAGACAAAGCGCAAGTGGAGTAAAATTACTATGGATGTATGAGTGAAGAGAAGTGCTGACAGAAATGATTCTTCTACGATTACCCCGTATGTCTTAGATTTACATTAATTTAATTTAGTTTTTGCTTGGATTTTCTGTAACTTTTGGGTAATGGCGAAGATGAAAATTGTGATACAATGAGAGGGCAATGCGTCAACACTATAAGGATTCCAGCCCTTTATTCGTAGGCTGTAAAGGGGCTGAATGTACACACGAGGACAGAACAACACCCACACAACCCTACAGAGGATTATACTGGCCGTAGATCCAGACGCCAGAGCCTCGTTAACTTAAATGTAGTCCAGGGTGTACTACGTGGAAGAGAAGATGACCGTTGGGTGTACTACCTGGAAGCACCCCTAAAAATCAATTCCTTACTCAATTTTTGAAACTAACTCACTCATTTACCACTTACAAGAACTAAAACTGTACTATCTCTGGGGACTAAAATATCCTTACCAGTCGTGATGTATATACTATATACGCGATTAACAAATTGAAATCTGCATTTACTTCCCATATAAACATTCGTGAGGGCTCGAAGTCCATTTGATTACAGACTGTATTTCGTAGAAGACGCAACAGTTATCTCTGACAAACAATTCCTTCGAACATTTCGCTATATTGTAAACAAAATCACTTTCCGATTTTGGCGGCGGACTGCATCCTCAGCCCTCCATCTCGAAAAGATGCTAAGGAAAGATTCACAAAGTGAGTGATTGATTTTACTTACGTTTTCTGCCATTTTTGGATAATCGCGAAGACGAATGAATTAGGTTCTTTTACATTACATTTTTTGCTAATTTTAGATAATTACGACAATGAGGATGAATTGTGATAGATGGTATGGATCGCACACATATGGACGGCACCGCACGAGCCCCATACAGAATTATACCGGCTGCAAATCCAAGCGATAGAACCTCGTTGGCTTTCAACTGTGCAGTTAGCAGGGTGTACAGTGAGATTCATGAGTATTACCTTGCAAATTGTCTATGACTATTTTCACAATCTTTTCTCTTACATCCTGTGTGTTTTTAAGCGATGGATTCATATGTATGCTGGTGCAGAAATTTTCAGCAGCTTGTTTTCAGTTTTCTTTAAAATCTTGAAGCTCTTATTGGGTCAAATAAAGTGCACGAACATGGTGACGGACAATTTGCATGGTAATACTCATGGATCCGACTGTACTATGAGAATTGAGGTTAACATTTTGATGTCTTCGGAAAGGGTCACACCTTACACCCTGATGGTGAAAATTAAAATGAAAGATAACATTAAATGGATGAAAGGAGGACATAGGATTATACTGTCAAAGTCCAGACGCCAGAGCCTCGTTTGTCTACAGAACGTATGGGATGCATTTGCGTGGAAGAGAGGTGTCACCGTTAATAACATGTGGTAAATATGATTTTGCAGTGTGGAAAAATTATATCTGAGCAAACGGTATAACTTGATTTGGAATTTTTATTTGGAATTGTACAATATACACTTCTAGGTTGTAACAGCCCCATTGATTTTCAATGGGATTATAACAACCCAAAAGTGTCCGTGACTAAGGATGGCCTCACCATGATTTGGATTTGAATTTAAAATTTTGGGTGTGTCTGCACTTAAAGGATATTTTGCACCAATCACATGATTTTAAAAAAATGATAATTTCGTGTTATCAAGTAAATGAAGTAATTTTCATTCAATCAACATGGAAGATGATACAAGTCTCATTAATTCCGTTGTCTAATTTGTTGCAATTAACAATGAAATCTACAAATTTGTATTCTATATACGCACCTCCCCCCCCCCAAATCACCCTTTCTCGATTGGACTCTCTTGGAAAAACATGTCTTTAAGTCACGTGCCTATTTGTTTACCCTGCCTTGAGTTTCTTGCCAGAGATCACGCTTCAGAGTACAACAGTAGCTTCGATGTCCAACGACCCTTGTACTACAGCTGTTGACGCCTTCAGAGATGCTGACGACGAGTGTCTTCACTGTCACCTGAGACGCCGCTGTTCCAGCTTGAAACTTCACACAACAATAAGTATTCCTCGGTCTTTGAACTTTCAGTTTTGAGTTGAAGAACGAAAGAAACAAATCTTTCTTATGACGTGCAATAATGAATTTTACATGAAGGATCTCCGTACTGGATACAATCATAATAAATAAATAAATAATAAACTTATGAATTTAGCCAGTACATGGCATTATGTTACTTCTATTATACTTATTGATGGATTTGGTGTCGGGAAATGACAGTCGTTATATAGGACATAAGTTATATTTTTAAATCCATATTCTCTTCACGACAATATAATATGTGTGTACAAACTTAAAAGCAACTTCTTACAGTGCAGTGCAATTGTGTCGATGCAGAGTTTTTAAGTTTTACATTAGGGAATATTTGTGGTGATGGTGATTGACGAATGTATATACAATCTACGTTTAGTGACATGTATATAAGAATAGAAACGAAATGAGATATTCATTTTACGACTTTACTTGAAATTTATTTTGTATATTTGTATGTTATATTGTTTCAGGAAACACTACCGCTCGGACTCGTGTGCTTAAGCTTTTGGCAAGAGGGGGTGTGTGGTGTATATGGCCTGCCAAGGTTCCGTCGAGTCGTTTCCTGCCTAGGGACAACTCAGCATTCTACAAGTTACTTGTCCCCCAACTTCCGCGAACAGGATATTGGGAAGAAATATATAGTGCGGTCGGGGGAGAGGAAAAGGGCAGTTTTGCGGAACAGTTATGATAAACGGTTGATAGAGAGTTGCGAGAGGTTTAGTGATAGTTGCGATGAACAGTTTTGTGATTGCGATAGACAGCTTATTGGATGAACAAGGCAGACATTGAAGTTTAGTAAACACGTGTGTGTGTGTGAGTGAGCGCCAAAAGCCCTAGGCAGGACACCACCGCAGGCCATTACACCAGCCAGGTATGTGTTTCCAGGGATTAGACAATATAATCCAATAAATTAATTATAAAGGATTTCGGCGTACTGTTCTTAAGCGGTGCTAATTAAGGTTATTCAACAAGGGCTGTCCTAGTTAGCATCGTACAATACGGGGTCCAGTCTCTTATCAGAACTAAAATAGCATAACTGTAATCTCGTGTAAAAATATTAAAATATTCTGACTTCGGTTAAAAGCTGAGTCTGTAAAGGGGCACTCAGCACACACAAGGTCAAAAAACAGGACAACACACAGAATTATACTGGCTATAGGGCCAGACGCCAGAGCCTTGTTAGTCTGCAAAATACAGTCCAGGGTGTACTACGTGGAAGATCACCCCTTACACAACAGGCCTCACCATGATGTTAACCCTGGGTATCTACAGACATAAATTCGGACCTGATTGATGTAAGTGTTTCGTACAATTACCTGGAATAGTTTCCAGGAAGATAGAGGGAATTAAAGTTATTTGGGTGTCTTGCTAAAGGGTCACCCCTTGTCAACAATGAAACAAGTGTTTCAAATTTTAAAAGTGAATGTCTCGATAAAACTTATGCGTAAATCACGTTCTTATCAAGAATAATTGAGTAATTTGTTGATGTTACTTCGCTTTTCAGCCACTTGTGGCTAATCGCCAAGAAAGATTGAAAGGTGGTTAGAAGAAATTGACGAAAGGACAAACACAGCACACACTAAGGATTATCCTGGCCGTGAGTCCAGACTCCAGTTTCGCAAGTCTTCAAAACGCAGTCCAAGGTGTACTACAAGAAAGATAAGTTGGCATTTGAGTGACTTAAAGGGTCTCTCCTTGCACCCCAAAAATGTTTGAAATGGGTTGAGTTTATTTTCTGCCACTTATGGCTAATCGCGACGAAAGGGATAAATGGATAGTACAACATGCTGATCGTCCTTTCATGCGTGGTTGAAATTGAATTAAAAATTTTGGGTGCGTCAGCACTTAGACTATTTTGAACCCGTCACACTATACAGGGTCCAGCCCCTTATCATAACAAAAATAAAACACGTTTCTGAGGATTAAAATATTCTTACTGTAGACAGTAGGGCAAGGTGTGCTCCAACTTGGCAGGAGTATTGCGTCAACTCGGGGCTCATGCACGTCCGAGTATAAAAGAGCGAGACGCATCGTCTCATCCCTTTCATTGTTCTTATTGCTACCATCGACTGTCATTCTTAAAGTGTGCTACTAGACTGTATCGACCTGGAGTCGACACGACGGAGTTTACGGCTGAGGAAGGTGAGTGAGTGGTAATTGCCTTACCGAATACAATCCCCTCGAATATCCTTCCTAGAATTAAATGTGTGGAACGAGACTAAGATATTTTATTGAGGATCTACCAATCTCCCGGTGTCGTCTCTATGACCCCGCGATAATAGGTGTGAGCGAAGCTGGAGGCTAGAAGCGAACACATTCTCTACGCCTTTAGCCAGCGACTATATCTCGGGGGGACGAGAGACTAAATTACCTTCGTTAAAAGCAACTAGCACACATAAGGACAAAAAACAGGACAACACAGAATTATACTGGCCAGAGTCTCGTTAGTCTACAAAATGCAGTCCAGGGTGTACTAACGTGGAAGTGAGGTTGACAATTGGGTGTACTACGTGGAAGGTCACCCCTCTACACCCCTTTTCATACGTGGTGTTGGCACTCCACTGTTATGGTAATTGGCAACTACTTTTCGGCATTTAAGTGGTCGATTGTCCACCCGACCCCTTTCAATTTGAATTAAAATATTTTGGGTTCGTCAACACTTGGGTTATTTGCCAAGGTCACATTATACGTGGCCCAGTCCCTTATCGTTAAAATCACTACACGTCTTTGAAGACAAAACTCCTTACTCAGTATAGTAGAAAAACTAAAAGAAGTTCAGGAGCTAGCATTTTTCTTTGCAAATACGGGCTAACAAAGCCAGGAATGCAACTAATATAAGCTATCAAACATTAACTTCAAGCATTTATTAATTTACACAATATCGGATTAACAATCATTAATTGTTGCGCCGGTGTGGCCTTCCTAATGAAGACTCAGCCGGTAACAGCATGAATAACTATATAATGCATTCTAATATAAGGCCGCCTCTCCAATATTTCTGCAAATTTTAAAATTAGGCTAGTAACTATTGAAGAAATTATACTGGCATGTTTATTATTCTAATTTAATGACACGTGATGCACAAAACACACAAACATAAAAAAGGTACTCGTTATTTTTTTTTTGAAAAAGGTAATGGAAATTTCCCTAAGCGAAGTCGAAATATTAAAAAAAATATATTTTAGAACTGAATTTAAAAATTCAGGCGCCAGGTGATTGATTGATTGAATTTAAACTTTTGGTTACGTCAGCAATTATGCTATTTTGAACCTGTCACATTATAGGCATCCAGCCCCGTTCCATAATAAAACACATTTCTGAGTTTAAAATCTGAGGCTGTAAAAACGCACTCAGCACATATAATAAATACATTGTATAAACAGAAAACGCAGGACAACAGACACACAGTCGTACGAAGATTATACTGGATGTAGGTCCAAACGCCAGACCCTTGTTGGCCTACAAGAAGAACCGATGTTGACTTTTTGGTGCCTTACCAGGTCACCCTTTACACGCCCCTTCCCCTTTAATGCGGCACAAATATGTACTCAATAAGCAACAGTAATTTTAAAAAAATTAAATTAATATCACATCTCAATGGTTTAACAAAGTCATTGGAATTGTACGCATGCTAACTTCCTTAAACTTAGGAGTCATTTATTCTTTGCCATTTATGTTTCTTTAAAATAAGCATGCACAAGAAAACAAGAGCAAGCACACCAAGAAAATTCTGGAGAACTTTCTTGTAACCTTTATGGACACTAAGGCAGTTGAGAGAAGTGGAAGATCATGCTGTATATACCTGAAAATATATATGTAAGTTCGCAGTCCGTAATTCCGACAGAACCAACACCGTATACACACTTCCATTCGCATCACGCACGGAAGAATCGTAATAGCTCGGGGAATCAACAATTACGTCACAGTAAGACGAACTTGTCCGACGCAAAAACGAGTTTTTTTTTCTCTACCATTAACTCGTCACGACTCGCTGCTTTGTAGATAGAGTGGACTTGGCACCACTCCTGATTCATCACATTTCCATTCATATAAAAAAAAATACAAAAAATTACGTCACTTTTCAATTCCTGGCTAATTGCGAGGACGAAAACGGATAATGATTGGGTTTTGGATTTCGATTAATTTACTTCGCTTTCTGCCACATTGACAACGAAGGAATCCCACAGAGGATTATGCTGGCTGCGAGTACAGACGCCAGTGTCTCGTTGGTTTGCAAAATGCAGTCCAGGCTGTACTACATGGAAGAGATGGAATGATTGAAATGGAAGTTTTAGGAGCGTCAGCACTTCGGCTATTTGCATCCCTTACGTTCTACGGGAACTAGCTTCTTATAAAAACTATGATCAAAACGTGTCTCTGAGGACAAAAATCTCTTTACCCAAGTTAAATTGATTCATTGAAATAAAAAATGTTGGGTGCCTCAGCACTTAGGCTATTTGTACCCGTCACATTATACGGGGCCCAGCGCCTCACCAAAGCTAAAAACATTACATGTCTCTGAGGACTAAAAACTCCTAATCTAGGATTAAAGGAGAGGCTGTAAAGGGCCACTAAGGAGATGTAATGACAAAACACAGCACAACTCATAACCCTACAGAGCCTCGTTGGCTACAACGCTGCAGTTAGCGTGGTGTACTACGTGAAAGGTTTTGATTGGTTTGCTTCATTTTACTTTGCGCTCTACCAGTTTTCGCTAATTGTGGGTGCGTTAGCTCATAGGCTATTTTGTACCCTTCACATAACTAAAGTGAAATAAACGTGTATGATTTTTGATTTTGATGTTAAAATTTTGGGTGCGTCAGCACTAAGGCTATTTTGCACCCGTCACACTATACGGGGTCCAACCCCTTACCGTTTCACATAACAACTCTAACGTTGCTTAATTAAAATCATAAAATGTTAAAATATTAAAATGTTCTGACTTTCGTTAAAAGCCGAGGCTGCAAAGAACACTCAGCACAAATAAAATTATACTGGCCATGGGGCCAGTCGCCAGAGCCTCGTTAGTCTGCAGTCCAGGGTGTACTACGTGGAAGTGGGGTTGACTATTGGGTGCACTACGTGGAAGAAGCACCCCTTACACCCCATAAACGTGTATGAGGACAAAAATATTCTTACCTGGGTCAAAAGCTAAGGCTGTAAAGATACACTCAGAACATACAAGGACAAAACACGGGGCAACACACAGCCTTACAGAGGATTATACTGGCCTTAGATTCAGACGCCAGAGCCTCGCTAGTCTGCAAAATGCAGTCCATGGAGTACTACGTCGAAGTCATTTTGACATTTGCGTGTCTTGAGAAGGGGCCAATCCTTACATCCCCCACGCAGAAGGAAAGAAGTCTCTAAGACCATTACTCACTAACAAGTAGCATGCATCTCCACAGTGAAACCCGGAGGTTCTGCTGAACATGTGAACGAAAATATAATGGAACAAACTTAAAATTTAAAATCTACTGATTATGTTGTTTTCGTAACCGGGATCAAGGACATGGCCAAAAATCAAGGACACAGGGTAATAAAACACTCGGAACTTTTATGTGCAAAAAAAAACTAGACGAGACAAATGTCATTGTAGCTGACCGCCCCAACAGACATAATAAAATACCACAGTTACTGTGCGAATTAAGTTTTTCGCTTTGGGGGTTCTCACTGAGACACGTATTTGTGGTTTTAATTTCGGGAGGTAGGCTTTTGGATATGCAAACGTGAAGATATTACAAATCAGTAAACTGAACTATTGCCTTGCAGTTCTAAGTACCTTGTGACAACATTTCCACTTAATTTTGAAACCCTAAGTTTTGCTATTTACATTGTAAGAAAACGCAAAGTCATTTTATTATCACTCATCCTCATCGCGGCGATGAACAAAATATAATATACTCCTAAATAATCAACCAGTCAATTAAAGTCTTCCCCATGGCATAACAATAACCTCGTCGCTTTCTAATCAAAATAGTCCTGACTCGATGCCCGGTGAAGGCAGTATCATTGCCTCTCTCCCTCTCCAGTTGCTTATTAATTAATAAAAATTAAACAAATTTTAAATGAAATTGTTATTGATATTGATATTAAAATTTTGGGTGCGTCAGCACTAAGGCTATTTTGCACCCGTCACACTATACGGGGTCCAGCCCCTTACCGTTTCACATAACAACTCTAACGTTGCTCAATTAAAATCATAAAATATTAAAATGTTCTGACTTTCGTTAAAAGCCGAGCCTGCAAAGAACACTCAACACAAATAAGGACAAAACACAGGACAACACAAACAAAATTATACTGGCCATGGGACCAGTCGCCAGAGCCTCGTTAGTCTTCAGTCCAGGGTGTACTAACGTGGAAGTGAGGTTGACATTTGGGTGTACTACGTAAAAGGTCACCCCTTACACCCCAAATTTTAAATTAAATTACTGGTTAATATATTATATTCTTATTTAAACCTCTTCAATATTCGCCGCCAGGAAAGCTCCAAGAATTATTTTATTGTTATTGTTGTTATTATTAGAGGAAAGTAGTTCATACCTAGGTATGTAATAGGTTTGTAATATGTAATTGCAAGATATCTCTAACGCATGGCGATGTAATCTGGAGGGGGAGCGGCTAGATTTCGGATTTTAGGTTTTTAACCTATTTTTTTCCTTTGCAGGTAAATAAGAAATGATAAGTTATGTCAGTGTTTCATTAAAAGACGCAACAACTGATGAACTTCTATGGTGCCTAAAATAACCTATTTTGCTTGTTAGAATATCTTTTAGCTATATGTGCCTAAATTAAACCTTTTTTTATTTTTTTAGGTTTTGTAGGATTCTTGTCTGACAGAGGTATTTATTCGGTTTAGTGACGAAACAATTAAATGACTGGCATGTTTGAAACATGTTTTCTGTCGATCCCCCCCCCCCTACAAATCAATAATGCTTTTCCAAAGCTCTAAACAAAGGAAAATGTCTGGCGCCACTATTACCCCCCCCCCGACCATTTTTGACACTCAGTCACCTCTACTGCCTGCCCAGTCCAAAGTGCAAACTTCTGATCCGTGTGATCTTGCTCACTTCCGCATCAGTTCGGTCCTTTTGTGGTATTCACGCCCTGCGAAGTAACGTTCCAGCATTCAAATTTGCACCACTGACTATGTTTCTGTTGAAAGATAATTTTCAGCATGTAAAATGATCCTCGCAGACAAATGGTGGAGTTTTACCAGGCCCGTATCCGGGGGGGGGGGGCAAGGGGACCATGCCTCGCCCCCGAGCCATGAAATTTGATGCAAACCTACAAAAATTGCATGGATAATTTTTAAGATTTTGCAAGAATTTAGATTTTCTTCTTGCATAAATGAATGGGTTGTCTCTGAAGAGAGGCAGACTCCAGAACTCTGCAGTCTACTATATTTACTCATTTTAATTGTATAACCATTTATGCGAAGCTACTAAATGTTCCAATTTGGTCGGGACAGTTCACCATATTTACTCCCTGTTTTAACTTTTTTCGAACTTCAGTCTTGATGAGAAAATGTCCTCTTTTTGCGGTTAATTCACATTGAGATATGTTCTTCATTATAAGGATAATTCCATAGCATTGGTGGTCACATTCAGGGTACGAATTCCCATGGCGGAAGGGGGATCTCCCACTTTCCCACCAATGATCTTGTTCTATTAAAATGTTTCCCCCATTCAAATTTTCCGAGGGTAAGAGTTTGTGTTATAACAACAAAGATAAGCAATTAGTTTGGACTTGAAAAATACTTTACTAAGAATAACATCGTAAACCATACAAGAAGGGGTTACAAAGAATGGGGCCTCCCCGATTTCGGAGTGGTTGCGCCGTCGCCTTGTAATCAAGGAGTCTCGGGTTCGATACCCGGTGGAGGCACATAGTGGTTCGGATCCCACTTTAGGTAGGTCCAGTCCCGATTAACCTTACTGTGCATAAAGTGGATTTAAAACACCAACTCAACCACAACAACAATAACATAGTACGATGTCAGCCTGTGAGTGAATGTTGCATACATCTCTTTTTCTCTTTCTCTCTCTAGGGCTGGTAACAGCATGAGGTAAAAACGTACTTCTACAGTCATAGATAAAATTTCAAAATTAGATGAAATTAGAGTAGTAAGAAATGGAGCCGTAGCTGCGAAGGTGGTTGTCATTGTCACCCTAGGCCCCTGGAACATAGAAATTAGACCGACGTCCTCCATTTCTCACATCCTTTGGTCGGGAATAAAACATAGCACTTACATGTTAATTTAATAGGAAACTAATGTATTCTCAAAGTTTCTCATTTTTTGTTCCTCCACCTAGTTATCTTTAATTTGCATTCGATTTTGCAGATGTGAACAATAACACACACTGCTTCAATGAAGATGGTGTGGGATGCACAACCGACTGTCCTTTTATTAGCCACATTTCTTGAATGCTAAGTTTTCTTTTAATCGGATTCAACGGAAAAGAGTAAGTACATAAAATATCTACAATATATAAGTATGTCAGCTACATCTAGGTAGTGGGGTGCAAATTCGCTGCAGGGTGTGCGAAAATCATTCTCGCCCTGGGCGCTGAATTCTCTAGCTACAACTCTGATAAGGAAATATTTCGTTTCAAGAGACCATTAGTAGATTTACACCATTATAAAAACATAACACAATAAAAGTATGAAAATGTAATTATAATTTTTAATAAAAAGCAATAATTAAATAATATCTAACACTTATTATAAACATTTCACCTATCTACTAATTTCTTGACATTTTGAACCAGTCATTCAAGGAATTAATTTGCTAGTTTATAAATGTAGCAAATAAATTTGTTTATATATGTTTATAAATATAAATATATATAAATAAATAAATAATGATATTAATTAATTATTTAATAATTGACATATATTTCATGACAATTATGTATACATTTGATTTTTTATTGAATTTAAAATTTTGGGGGCGTCAGCACTTAGGCTATTTTGCTCCCGTCACATTATACGGGGGCCAGCCCCTTACCATTACAAAGAACAACTCAAACGTTGCAGAACTAAAATCATAAAATATTAAAATGTTCTGACTTTCGTTAAAAGCTGAGGCTGTAAAGGGGCACTCAGCACACATCAGGACAAAAGAACAGGACAATACAAACAAAATTATACTGGCCATGGGGCCAGTCGCCAGAGCCTAGTTAGTCTTCAGTCAAGGGTGAACTAATGTGGAAGTGAGGTTGACATTTGGGTGTACTACGTGGAAGGTCACCCCTTACGCCCCAATTATGTATACATGTATGTATGTATGTATGTATGTATGTATGTATGTATGTATGTATGTACACAGGTTGATTGGTAATTCGACTTATTCCTGGAAAGGGGTAATACTAGAGCACATTTGCAACAAATTTGACCCTATGCACCGGGGGTCATAAATCAATGGGTTTCGAGTTATTGCAGTTTGTAGATTTTCGTGACATATTCCGACTTGCGACCAAAAAAACTACTAATTGTGAAAAAACTACTACACCCTGGGCACTTATTCGACATGTTGCTAACAGCTGACGAATGAGTGACTACTGGGGAAAAAAATCATACCCAAAATTCCCATACCCACAGAAAAAAACAGTCATTGGAGCACACGTCATGAAGAAATTTGGAAATTTTCGTTTAAATCGAAGAGGATTACTCAAAAAATGGTAACACCTTTAGCGTAAAAATTACGGAAATAACTTGCTCGTTTCATAAGCTCTACAAAACGATACAAATGTTGTCAACTGGCACACGGGTTGGGGGGAAAATCTGAATATAAAGCGGAGAAGGCGCGTCTACACTCTTTGTAAAGTGAAAAGAAGTTGTCGGTTGTGAGAAATAAAGGAACGAAAATGAGTGAAATAATGTTATTTACCATTCTTATGATTCCAGTTTGTCAGAATTAACTGTTACGAAAACTACAAATCCTGTTCAAATTGCCTCCCCGGTTACGTATGCAAGCACGCAGCCTGCGGTGTACTTCAGACACATTCACTCGCGTTGACACTCAAGTCTCTTATGTATTGGGCGGCTGTCACAATTCTCTCTCTCAACTCTTCTTGGGAATCCACTGGTGGACTGTAGACTAACTCTTTCATGTGACCCCAAATGTAAAAGTCGCATGGCGTCAAATCCAGACTCCTCGCCGGCCAGGGGGTCGGGCCGCCTCGACCAATCGATCGCATGGGATAATTGTCGTCCAACCACTGTCGCACACCCCGGAAATAGTGAGCTGGGCAGCCATCATGTTGGTAAATCATACCCCTTCTTGTGGCGAGCGGCATATCCTCCAGCAGCGTCGTCAATTCTTCCCTTGGTTTTCGTAGGTAATGCCGTTTAGGTTTTGTACCAGATAGAAAGGCCCGATCACATGATTGTGGATGATTCCCAGTTAGTGAGAATTTTCTCTGGTGAGCCTTTTCTTTAGATTTTCTGGGGTTATGACCAAAAATACGCATTATGAAAATTCGTAATACCACCGCGGTCGAATTTGGATTCGTCCGTCCACAGAATTCTTGTCAGATGATGAGGGCCTACAACGCACCTTCTCCGCTTTTTATTCAGAGTTTTTCCCCAACCCGTGTGCCAGTTGACAACATTTGTATCGTTTTGAAGAGCTTATGAAACGAGGAAGTTTCTTCCGTAATTTTTACGCTAAGTGTGTTAGCATTTTTTTGAGTAATCCTCTTCGATTTAAACGAAAATTTCCAAATTTCTTCATGACGTGTGCTCCAATGATTGTTTTTTTCTGTGGGTATGGGAATTTTGGTGAGTGAGTTAGTGAGTTAAAATTTATGGGTGCGTCGGCACTGAAGGCCATTTCGCACCCTTCTGTGTATACGGGGAAATGTCCCCTTATCTAAAATTCTGACTGAGATTTAAAAAAGGGGTGTAAAGAGCCCTTTGGGAAAAACTAAAAGTGCAAGGTTGTAAAAAGGCCTGCACGAGACAAACACAACACATTAAAAAGTCAGAATAAACTAAAAACCTCCTTACAGACGGTGGAAGAGACCAGCTCTTCGCAAAAAACTAAAAAATGTGATAAAATACTGCTGTCATCACCCAAGAGGGATGACAAACAGCCGGAAAGGTTAAAAGTCTGCCGGAGGTAAGCAAGATCGACACATTCAACGAGAATGTGTCGAATGCTTAAAATAACATTACAAGTACGACACAACGGAGGGTCCAGCCCTTGCAGTAGGTGACCATGCGTGAGACGGCTGTGTCCTATACGCAGGCGGGTAAGAATAACGTCTTCTCGCCGAGAGGGACGAGACGAGGAACGCCAAACACCTATGGTGGGCTTAACAGCGTGAAGCTTGTTCCCCGTTTCCACATCCCACTCGGTCTGCCAAGTGTCAAGAAGGCGAGAACGGAACACATTCTGCAGGTCGCTAGCTGGCAAAAGATGGACGAGAACGTCGCCATCTGCATCAGCAGACTTGGCGGCAGCATCAGCTGCTTCGTTCCCCTGGATGCCCACGTGGCTAGGGACCCAACAGAAGTGTACATCCGTGCTGGCAGATAAGGACACAAGCCGTCTGAATATGCGTTGCGCTACTGGATGCCGGGAATACGGCGAATCCAGAGACTGCAACACGCTGGTCGAATCACAGCACACAAGGACCTTCTTCAGACCGTTGACATCTGCAAAATCCAGTGCCTTTAGAATGGTTTCAGGATGGGAACAATAATAGCTTCTTTCCAGGAAGTGGGGAAAGAGTCCTCCAACCAAAGCCTGTTGAATACCGCCAAAAGGAAATTTTTGGCTCCAATGGGCAGATGACGAAGCATCTCATAGTGGATCTTGTCCACTCCAGGAGCTGTGTTCTTAGAATCTCGAAGTGCCTGATCGAACTCCCGTTCAATGAATGGAGAGTTGTATGGCTCGGTGTTATTACTTCGAAAAACGAGAGGCCGTCGTTCCTGACGGTCCTTCTCACTGCGGAAACGTGGTTCGTAATTTACAGAGCTAGACGCATCAGAAAACTGCGTGGCCAAGATATTAGCTATGTCTCCGGAATCTGTGTACAACGTCCCATCGTGCTCCAGAGCGCTCAGAGGAGTAGATGCACCCCCTGGATGCGACGTACTTTGGTCCAAACGGCTTTCGACGAAGCCTGCTTCGTCAGAGAAGACACGTATTGGACCCAGCACGCCTTCTTACTGGCTCGAATGAGCTGACGGGCACGGGCACGTTTAATGCGAAACTGCTCGAGTTTGCGGCAGTGTGGTTCCTATTAAATCGATCGAGAGCATGATTGCGGTCCTTGATGGCTGCACCGATCTCCGCAGTCCACCAGGGGACTGGGCGTCGCCTCGCAGGTCCACTGGGATGTGGAATGGAGGTGCGTTCAGCATCATGCACTCCTGACACAAAGACATCTAAGGCGTCGATTGGTGGTAAAGTCGACGCAAGATCGACTTCAAGGCCCACTGCACGCTCGAAGGCTTCCCAGTCCGCCCGACTGAGATTCCAGGGAGGGTGTTGTTCACGTGATTGCTGAAGATGTTCGAAGGTAAGAATGAGAGGGAAGTGATCACTCCCACAGAGATCAGGATGAACGCTCCAAGATGTGGTAGGAGCAAGGCTGGGACTGCAAAAGGACAAGTCCAACGCAGAATATGTGCCAGAGGAAGGACTGAAATATGTGGGAGTCCCATCATTCAGCAACGTTAAATCTGATGCCTCACGGAATTGATCTACAATTTGACCCCGGGGCTCTGTACGAACGGAGCCCCACAAGCAATGGTAGGAATTAAAATCGCCCAAAAGAACTACAGGAGACGGAAGTTGTTCGAATATAGAAAGGAGGTCCTCAAGAGAGAATCGCTCCTCCCTTGTGATGTAGACACAGCACACAGATATTGGCTGTGGTAGATGAATCCGCACGGCGACAGCTTGGAGGGGGGTGGTGAGAAAGATTGGCGTTGAGTGGATGTTATCTCGAACACCGATTGTAACACCACCGTGTGCACGACGAGCCTCAGGAAGCTTGTCGGTGCGGTAAAGCGTGTATCCGTTTAGAATCACTGATTCATTTGGACGAAAATGTGTCTCTTGGAGACATATAATGGCAGGGTCAAATTCAGATATTAGAATTTGCAGTTCCTCGAGATGTGTACGGAAACCGTTAAGGTTCCATTGGAGACAATAAGCCATAGCTGTAGGTATGATTGTTACCTTTTAAGGCGTACTCTATTTCTAGGCCCTGTCACCTTGATAAATTCTTCATCCGCGGCTTCGTCCTGTATCATGTCCTCGGGTAAGGACACAGAGGGGGAAGGGGATGAAGGAGGAGGAGTGGGGGTGGGTGCTTTGAGCGCCCGCCGGGCAGCTTTCAGCTGCGCCTTAAGTTTCAGGGTGGTGGCTGCCACCCTGACTGATGAGCTACTGGTCTTCAGGAAGTATTCTTTTGTGTGAACCTGCTTCAACTTCTTCTCTGTGGAGCGAGGAGTGGTTGCTGGTTTCCTCGAAGCAGGACGAGCTATTACGGGAAGCATTGTTGTTTGCGTGGACACGTCGCTGGTTTGTACACCTTATAATCCTCTACGTCTCTTGTTTCCCCTTTAATACCAAAGAAGTGAGACGAGGATTGTCTTATCGGCGCAGTGGATGATCATATATTAGGTACTTAAAGTATACAATTGGAACTTAATATTCGTTAACCCAATATTTATAACAAAACATATTTGTACTTATACTTTCCAAATACAATTAATTCAACAGAAATGTCTATGGATTATCTCCCAGTTAACCTAGTTTAATTTGTCCCATTTGATAGTCAGCAGTCGGTAAGTAAAGGCTACACGAGTCAGAGCAAATCGCAACCCAGCCCAAAACCCCCCACAGCCAACATGACCCGGAGCAATCCACCAAAAAAATCTAAACTAAAACAATTTCCTTTTCTTGCACTTTTAAGAACTCAAAATAAATCAATAGACTTTAGGTAAATTACACCCGGCCATGAGGGCCTATAAAGGGCGATAGACCGTAATGCAATATACTCAGCCTGTCCAGCCAGTGTCCAGTACGTCAGAAGTCTCTCGTAGTCGGCAAGGATCTGCCACGCTAAACTTCTCGCTCGACCAGCGCAGAAGCCCAGCCAATGGCAGAACCTTCCAGAGTCACCTGTCTGTTGAGTCTACATCCGTCATTCATGAGCAATATTACACTATGGGCTTACAAAACAACCTCTCCCCCAAAAATTACAATTTTCTAGCACATAGTGTACTACTAGTTACACATATCTTTTCAGAATTCACATTTCAAACATACTCTTCTTACATAACCAAGTTTCAAGCTTTAGAGCGAGGTTTCGTAATAGTTATAGGGGTTTGCGCATGTCATCCCTCCAACTCCATCGCCTGTAAATATTCAAAAAGAAAAAGAAAACAAACTGGTACCAGTACAAGTTTACAAACATAAACCATTCATTCTTACTATAATACAGGCAACCTACACCAAATCTACAATAATTTACATTTATATAATGGGAGAATCCTTAATTAACCTTACATAGTCAGAGATCTTGTCGATCCATGTATAAAATTACCTATTATTGCCTCTCCTGGGCTCCAAATATCTTTTCAATTTATGTACATGTACTTTGGAACATACCTTCTCATCATCAACTTTCTTAACCAGAACTGAATTCTCTGTTAGAAATTTACTTATGAAATATGGACCCTCGTACATATTAGAAAGACTTTTAGTTATCTTGTCCTCTAAGGAAGATTTAATCTTAGTCCTAACTAATACTTTGTCATTGACTTGAAACGTTATGGGTGCATATCGCTTCTTATACAATTGTTTTCTCTTTTCCCATTCCCTTTGCATATTTCTGATAGCATTTTTCCATTTATCTTGCAAATTACCATCTGCTACATTAAAATCCATATCAGATAATTGCCATTGGACTTCCAATGGATCCCACAATTGTCGTCCCAAAAACAATTCCGACGGAGTATACTTCAATGTATGATGGTATGAACAATTTAAACTATACTGTATCCTTTTCAAACCTTCATGCCATTTAGTTTGATCTGCTGAATAATAACATCTCAAGGCAGTTTTCAAAGTACGTATGTATCTTTCACTTAAATTGGCCTGAGGATTGCCAACAGATAATCTAATATGCTGAATTCCATGGTTAAATAAATAACTGGTAAATGCATCTGATACAAAATATGACGCATTGTCTGATACAATCTCATAACAATAGCCATAAGTCATAAAAATATGATCTAATTTATCAATCAATACCTTTGAACTCAATTTCCTAATTGGCTCAAATATACAAAATTTTGATGCTCCATCTACCAGAACAAAAATATATTTATAACCATTAGATACAGGTAATGGTCCACAAATATCTATGTACAACCTTTTCATAGGAATTGTTACAATTTCAGACGTTAATATATTTTCAGGGGTTGTGTTTTTACACTTAGCTCGTTGACATACATCACAAGATTGAACTAAATCCTTAACATCCTGAGACATATGTTCCCAAGTAACGTGTCTCTGTAGACGCTTAAGTGTTTTCAACCAATTACCATGAGATCCTGTTCGCATATTAGTGTGATAATATAATATTAAAGGATGTTTCAAATTATCTGGTACACAGATCCTATAAGGAAAATTCTTGGCTTTAGTTCTTTTGTATAAGAAACCTCGATGCAATTTATAATTTGGGAAATTTATACCTTGCTCCATTTGTCTCATAATATTGGCCAATTCCTGATCTTTCAACATTTCTTTTTTCAAGGTATCGGCATGAAATGGGTTTACCAACATGGCCAAATTAACATTACTAACATAATCAGAATCCAATTCTTCAGTTTGATAATCTCTCCAATCATACATACGAGATAATAAATCAGAAGTCACATTTTGCTTAGAGGGTATGTGCACCACTTCAAACTTATAACAAGAGAGTTTCTCCATCCATCTCGCATATTTGGAATATTTCCTAGATTGTTTAACCATATAACTAAGGCTCATATTATCTAATTGAATAATAAATGGCTGAATTTTCAAACAGTATTCAAAACGTGATATGGCTTGCATTAAACTTATAAGTTCAATCTCATAAATTGTTCGTTTTCTATCAACTTCTTTTAATCTTTTAGAAAAGAACGCCACTGGTCTCAGATTATTATTTTCATCAGCTTGCAAAAGACAAGAGCCGAATCCTCTCAAAGACCCATCACATTGAATAACAAACGGTTTATTTAAGTCAGGCAATTTCAAAATTACATGTTCTCTAAATAGAGTTTTAATTTTTTCTAGTGCCTCTTGTTGCCTAGAACCCCAATGAAACTTTATTTTGGGTGTTCGGATTTCATTTAAGGGAGCTACTACAGTAGAATACTCTGGAATAAATTTAGAATAAAAATTTAAGGTACCCAATAATCTTAATAATCCTTTTAAATTTCTCGGCGAAGGGAGATTTTGAATAGCTTCAATTCTGTCTGGATCCATTTCACAATTTCCTTGCCCAACAATAAATCCCAAGAATTTTATTCTCCTTTTCAAAAAACAACTTTTATTGGGGGAAATAGTTAATCCATATTCACGTAATCTCTGCAGTACTAAACGTAAATGTTCCAGATGTTCTTTCTCATTAGCACTATGAACAATTATGTCATCACAAAATAAATGTAAAAACCTTCCCTTATAATCATGAAAAACTTGGTTCATAACTCGTGACATGCAACTTGGCCCAATACTAATGCCAAAAGGAATGACCTTATATCTATACTGATTATTGGGAGTTACAAAGGCTGTTACATCTCTACTAGATTCATCCAAGTTTACCTGGTTGAACGCTCTTTTCAAATCAATAACAGAAAATACTCTCCCCTGACTCAATTGAGCCATAGTTTCTTCCATATTAGCCACTGGGTGCGCATCATAGATTATTTTCTTATTCACTGCAGAATAATCACAAATAAGTCTTTTAGTCCCCCCTGAAGAAGGAATTACAAAGCAAGGTGCTGCGTACGGTGACGAAGATGTTTCAATAATGTTTTGTTCTAATAATTCAGTAATCACTCCATCTAGTTCCTGTTGTTTAGATGGTGGAACAAAATATGGACTCCGATGTACCGGAACATTATCATATAATTTAATTTTATACGAAAAGTTCTTTAAGCGTCCTAGCTTAGAAGTAATAACATCAGAAAATTCACTTTTCAACTTACATAACTGTTGTTCAGTATCCTCTAATGCAAACTGTCCAAAAGATGCGCCAGAAACATCAGAAGCTCTGGATTCGAGTCCACGCCTTCTCTCTCGTGGCCTCCACGAAGTCCTGGACTGGCTCCGAAAGGAGTTCTCACCATTGTTTACATTTCTGACGAAGTTTTCCTGGTTCGCACCTGCTGCCTGCTGGAAAGCTACATGTTGACCTTGGTCAGTTCTCGTGCGCTGATAAGACCGAGCTCCGACACCTCGGCCTGTGCTGGCTGAACCCTGGGCAGGAGAACATACAGGAAATGAAGGACGATCTTGTCTTTGTCTTTGACCTATATTCTGTAAAACACGAAAATTTTTGCATAAGCTTTCAGATGTCCATTTAATAGGGATTTTCTCATCACTTCCGGAAAAACCAACAATTTGTTCTAAATAGTTAATCACCATGTGGCACTGTTTCTGAAATCTCACACCAAGCACTAAGTCTAGAGGCATGTTTTTGCAAACAAGAAAAGTTGTGGTCCACGATAAATTTCCAAGACCAACATTTAACATAATTCCTTTATTAATATTCATAAGGTTGTTGTTACCAACTATCACTTGCATATCAAGATCCCATTCTCGAACAGTTCCCCTAGTCTTTATTCGATCTAAGAGACTTTCACTAATTAAACTATATGTTGACGCAGAATCTAAACAGGCCAAAAAATTCAGATTATTGATTTTACAGTCAACAAACACAGCAGTCACTTTAGTTTCACCACCTTGTCTGGGTCCTATGTCACTACGCAATCCTTGCAAAGCAAATTGAGCACCTCTCACTTGCATCGGACACCATCGCTCAAAATGATCACTTGCTGAACATTTACGACAATATTTGGGCGTATATTCTTTGAATGCAGGACCTTTAGCCTTGAATTGTCGTTCGATATTATGTAATCCCCAAAAATCCTTGGACAAATAAGAAAGTTTTTCTAAAACTTTCAACTCGTTCTGCAATTCATTTAAAGTATTAGGTATCCCCTTTAGATACAATTTTTGGGAATACTGAGGTTTAAGTCTATCCACAAGATAACTTACAAATGTACTTTCATCAATATCATACTGTAAAATCTTAGCAGCTCGAACTCTACTTTCTAAATACTCTAAGGGAGTTTCATTATCTCTTTGATTACCCAGTACATATTTATTACATAAATACTGCCTCCCAATAGAAGTTGCATACTTATTTAAGATCATTTGAACTACATCATTCCAAGGGATATTTTCAATTATACATTTCATCCATAATTTACCCATTTCAGTATTTAATTTTGGTAAAACTGCGAGCATAATCTCGTGAGAAGGAAACATTTTTTTGTCTTTAATACCCTGCAATACATACAGAAATCGATACAGGCTTTCAGCATTAATTTCCTTAACTATAGGTACAGTAGCTATTAATTGAGTCAAATTTTCTTTGGCCATTTCCATATTTAACTTTCTCAAATCGGACCCATTATATAATACTCGTTCGTCTTCATCAGACGACGACGAACTTTCCAAAGGCTTACTTGGGCGTTTATTCACCCACCGGGGTTTACAAGGGATTTTTACGTACGTTTCTACATCTTCCCCCTCCCTTTGTCGTCCTTGGGCATTTTCTGGGGTGTGTGGTAAGGGTCCTACAAATTCATTTAACAACTGCGAAGCAGAATGTTCTCTACGATTTGATGAAAGTGGGGGAAAAGGCGGAACAAAATTCCTCCCATCCACTGTTCCCGTAATATCTACAGTATAATAATTCCGGGAGGTAGCCATATTACCGCACCATTTTACAGTCTAACCATACTAGAAATATTGATATATTGATAGCCAATTGTACATAAGTACCAGAGACAGAACCAGCATGAAACCATGCTCTGCTCTTATAATCCTCTACGTCTCTTGTTTCCCCTTTAATACCAAAGAAGTGAGACGAGGATTGTCTTATCGGCGCAGTGGATGATCATATATTATACTTAAAGTATACAATTGGAACTTAATATTCGTTAACCCAATATTTATAACAAAACATATTTGTATTTATACTTTCCAAATACAATTAATTCAACAGAAATGTCTATGGATTATCTCCCAGTTAACCTAGTTTAATTTGTCCCATTTGATAGTCAGCAGTCGGTAAGTAAAGGCTACACGAGTCAGAGCAAATCGCAACCCAGCCCAAAACCCCCCACAGCCAACATGACCCGGAGCAATCCACCAAAAAAATCTAAACTAAAACAATTTCCTTTTCTTGCACTTTTAAGAACTCAAAATAAATCAATAGACTTTAGGTAAATTACACCCGGCCATGAGGGCCTATAAAGGGCGATAGACCGTAATGCAATATACTCAGCCTGTCCAGCCAGTGTCCAGTACGTCAGAAGTCTCTCGTAGTCGGCAAGGATCTGCCACGCTAAACTTCTCGCTCGACCAGCGCAGAAGCCCAGCCAATGGCAGAACCTTCCAGAGTCACCTGTCTGTTGAGTCTACATCCGTCATTCATGAGCAATATTACACTATGGGCTTACAACCTACACTGCGACGGGTAAGAGCAGCTGCAGCAACTGTAGCGAATGGCACAGGTAAAGTGGTGCGTATACTTTCGCGGAGACGTTGTTTGGCTTCACCCGCAGAGATTTTTTCTGTGACGACCAACTCTCTGATTTTCTTCTCTTGTTGGAAAGAGGGGCAGTCACGATGCCAGACTGGGTGCTCGCCTTGGCAATTAATGCATTTGGAACCTGAAGAACAAGGTTCGGTCCCATGATCAGGCAGACTACACTTACCACAAAGGCGGTAGTGGCCTTGCAGGAAGGCTGAGTGTGCCCAAAGTGCTGGCATTTGAAACACCGCATCGGGTTAGGAATGTACGGACGGACTTTGAGTCTCAAATATCCGGCCCGTACAATATCTGGCAGAGTGGTCGTTTGAAACGTCACTATGAGTGAAGCAGTTGGTACTAGTTCTCCGGACTTACGAGTCTTTATTCGCTGCACTGCGGTCACATGTTGGTCTGAGAGTGCTTCAAGAATCTCTTCCTCCTCAGCATTTAGCAGATCCCAGTGGCGAATCACACCTCTACAACTGTTAAGTTGACGGTGAGGTTCAACATTAACAGGGAAGTCGCCCAAAGATCTTAGCTTTAAAAGGTTGTTGGTCTGGCGATCTGTGCTGGTCTGGATCAGTAGACTCCCGTTTCGCAGCTTTTTTATTTCTGGTACATCTGAACCAGCGGCGTAGTCTAGCTGTTTCTTGATCAGAAAGGGTGACAAGTCCTTTAATGTAGCAGCTCCATGTTTCTTGGTTGTTGCAGATTCATCGTTACTGTCGGTCTTCTGCACTATACTAATCACAAGATAACGTGGCACGTTACTTGTCTTTTCCACTAATTGAAGCGGGCTCGAAGGCCGCGCTCGTTTTGGGGGTTTCCCCCCGTTTGAGTTGTTTTTTGTACCCATATACAAATTGTTATTATTGTGGAGGGTCCATAAATTGTCGCCTCGACATGCCCTCTATGCCGAGGAAGGCCTACCCCCAAAAATGGAGGCTACTCGAGGACCAAACCGAAATCCCCGAGGCCACGTTCGCGACTGCACCTACCCCTGCAGCCAACACTGTCCCATCGGCACGTGCAACTCACACCTTGGGATAGGGTTTTTTTATCGAGGTTGTCTCCTCTAGCAGGACCCTTAGTTATTGGGAATTTTGGGTATGAATTTTTTCCCCAGTAGTCACTCATTCGTCAGCTGTTAGCAACATGTCGAATAAGTGCCCAGGGTGTAGTAGTTTTTTCACAATTAGTAGTTTTTTGGTCGCAAGTCGGAATATGTCACGAAAACCCGCATTGGTTACGCCAAGTTGAACATTAGCCCCCTTGAAATGTAAATGTTTGGTGTGGAATAATTGGCGATAAACTTATTGGTCCATATTTTATCGATGGGAATTTAATGGTGAGAAATATCGAAACTTCTTGCAGAACGAACTTCCAGTATTGCTTGCAGACCTTTCCTTAGACGTGCGACAAACAATGTGGCTTCAACAGGACGGTTGACCAGCACATTATTCCGTTGCAGCACGGGAAGTATTAGATCGCGTGTACAACCGTCGGTGGATCGGAAGAGGTGGTCCAGTGTCTTGGCCTGGAAGATCGCCAGATCTTACTTCGCCTGATTTTTGTTTGTGGGGCTACGTGAAGAGTGAAAGTAGTGTGTTTTGTACTACAACCAGGACGAGAAAAGATGAGTCCCTCTCAGGCAGATTTGCCTACACTTAAAACAATCTCAACATGCCCATATGAGCTTTTTGCTCAAGTGTGGAACCCCGTCTAATCAAAGATTTTTGTAAAAATGCCCTCGGGAATTTCCTGTGAAATGATGAGCCCCCTCAGATTGATTTGTCCACACTTACAAAAGGCACTTCTGTCAGATTGTTGTCCATAATCCTGTCAAAAATATGCCCCTCTTGATATTTTTTTTGCCCACACCTAAAACTAATCCAAGATGCTCATAAAACCCACACACACACCCACCCACATACACCCACACCCACCCACACCCACACATATTTACTTCCGGTCTACTTCCGGTCCACTTCCGGTTTGCCTACTTCCGGTCCACTTGTGGCCTATTTCTGGTTTATTTATATTGCATCATGTTTTGCAACAAATTATTACCCAATATTATGCAATAAATTATTAGACATGTGTTGTTTTCTGATTGGTTGGTTATAACATAATGTGATGATGTGTTATATTCTGATTGGCTTATTGTTTCAGATGTTTTCAATGCGGTCTGTGCTTAGGCTATATAAAGAGATTTTGCATTGCATATCAGCCAGTATTGTGAGAGTTGTTGAAGAGTAAGGGTGTGTTGTTGCAGTGCTGCTCATATTTTTTTAAACACAAAAATATTGCAAATTTATATAAATTGAATTACAAATCTATTTGATTTAATAGACAGAATTTTTGACAACCTGTCATAGGTTTATTAAGTATAGAGTTTTGATTTGAACCCCAAGAAATTTTATATAAATACCAAAGCCAAAAATATTAATACACACACACACACACACACAAAACACATTGCTGAACCCAACTGATATTTTTTATTAAGCATAGAATTTTGATTTGGTCCCCAGGAAATCTTATATAATAAACAACAACAAAAATGCCAAATCAAAAATATTGTAATCAATGCAATAAGAATATAACCAGCCCCAACTGGGCCAGGCATCAAAGGAATTGTAATCCAGACAAATGCAGAACTCCCACAAAAATATGCCCTAAATGCCATAGAAAATATAATCTGGAATATTTCACATATAAACATAAAGGTACTTCTTCTGCACAGTCATCAACAGTCTACATCTGGTCTGAAAAGGAAGCATGAAACACCTGTTAATGCTGGACCAGCAAAGCAGCCACGCTATGAACACATCCATAGCAGTTTTAACGGCCAATTAAGGGATCACCGTTTTGTATCAGAGCCAAGATGTGACATTAAGAATTTTTTGAACAGTATAAATCCAGATGTGCAGGCAATTCTAAATGCACAAAATGGCTCTTATAAGCTGTCCCTCAAATTGTTTACACAATATAAGAAGCCAAATGGCACAAAATTTACACAGCCCCACATAACAGAAACTGTACCTATATATTCAAATGCAAATTCAGACAAAATAATAAGCAGTTTGATAGATCAATTGAATATTAAACACTCTGAATTTGCAGCAAAAGAGTCTGGATGGAGCCTATGCGGATCTCCACACAAGTTATATGTTAACATTTCTGAATTCAGCCCATTACAAGGATCTACATATTTGCCATTACCTGCCAATATTAAAAAGAAACAAGCCGTGGTTAATATAAAAAATAATGATGAGAAATGCTTTTTGTGGTGTATAGTAGCTGTTTTTTATCCAGTTTCAAGGCATCCTGAGCAAATAAGTTATTATAAACAGCATGAAAATGATTTTGATGAAGCAATGGAGGGTTTAGAATATCCAATGTCTGTTCAGAATATTGATAAATTTGAAAAAAAAAGGCCCGGGATATCAATGGCAAACAATTATCTATTAATGTATTTACTTGTTCTACTGGCCGTGGCAATTGCTTGATAGATCCTCTCAGAATCAGTACATTTGATAATGATTCTGCTGTTCCGATTGATCTGCTCTTAATTGAAGGGGATGGCACATATCATTACACTCTGATACATAATCTTGAAACTTTAGTCAGAACACAACTAGACAAAACTCATAAAATATTCAAGTTGTGCAGAAGATGTTTGACTGTATTTGATGGTCAAAAAATAATAAATGGGGTTCGGGAAAAGAATGCAGAAATTGCTAAAAACAAGTTAATTGAGCATCTGAAATACTGTGGGAATCATAAACCTGTTCATATGCTTATGCCTAACCCAAGTGAAAATGCCAAATTCAAAAAATTTGAAGCCTTGTTGGAACACCCAGCATATATAGTCTGTGATTTTGAATCAAACCTCAAACCCCTTGCATTCTGTAGCCCAGATCCTGATGAACCTTCAATTACATCATACCAGTTACATGAACCTTCTAGTTTTTATTATGTGGTTGTACAGGATGGGGTTGTTAGTAAAGAAGATATATACATGGGAGCAGATGCCATCAAAAAATTTGCAGATAAAATAGAAAATGAGTGCCATGACATAGCATCTAATGTCTTATTAAAATCAAAACCCATGTTGCCTTTAACAGAGGAAGAGGTTGAAGATTTCAACAATGCAGAAAAATGCCCGGTATGTGATTCTGAATTTTCAGATATAAATATTAAGGTACATCACCATTCCCATACAGATGGCAAATTCTTAATGGCCCTGTGTAATAGCTGTAATATTAAGATCCAGAGACCAAAATTTGTCCCCATATTTTGCCATGGTGCATCCAATTATGATTTTCATCATCTGATCAGGTACGAGGGGTTTGACAAGCAGAATTTAAATATTTTAGCTGAAAATAATGAAAAATATATTGCCATTAGCAAAATAATTAAAGTTAATGGTGTTCCTATTTACTTAAGATTTCTTGATTCATACAGAATTCTGTCTGCTAGCCTGGCTACACTGGCCACTCAATTATCTGATGATCAATTCAAAATCACATGTGCTTTCTTTCCAAATCAGGACCTGAAATTAATTAGGCGGAAGTGTGTATATCCATATGATTATGTTACAGATTTTTCTAAATTTGATGAGTGTTCTCTGCCACCACAACAAGAGTTTTACAGCAAAATCAGAGGATCTGGAATCACTGATGATGATTATCACCATGCCCAGTTGATGTGGAACAATTTAAAATGCCAGACATTTGGTGATTATCACAAGGCTTATTTAAAACTTGATGTGACCCTCTTAGCTGATATACTGCAGGCATTCAGAAAATCTTCCATGCAAAATTATAAGCTGGATCCAATGTATTTTTACAGTGCTCCGGGCCTAGCATGGTCTGCAATGTTTTTAAACACTAAAATGCAATTGGATCTGATCCAGGATCAAGATATGTATCTGTTTATGGAACAATGTATAAGAGGAGGCATGGTGCAATGTTCTCAGAGATATGCCAGAGCAAATAACAAATATATTCCTGATTATGATCCAGCACTGCCATCAAATTATATACTGTATGTAGATGCCAATAGCCTGTATGGTTATGCTATGATGGATAAATTGCCATATGCAGGGCTTGAGTGGGTTGAAGATTTCAACATTAAGGATCTTCAGGACTTTGATGACAGTAACTATGGCCTGTTCTTAGAGGTTCATCTGACAATTCCAGATAATTTACACAACACATTTTCTGATCTGCCCCCAATTCCTGAGGTTAAGTGTTCACCTGGCTGTAAACAGAAGAAATTGATGATGACTCTAGAGCCGAAACAGGATTATGTCTTATATTACAAAAATCTCCAGTTCCTGATGAAACATGGTGTTCAAGTGACCAAAGTTGGAAAAGTTTTGAGGTTCAGGCACTCAAGATGGTTGAAACCATATATTGATACAAACACAGAGCTTCGAACATCTGCAATGAGCCAATTTGATAAGACCTTGTTTAAATTGATGGTCAATTCTGTGTATGGCAAAACAATTGAAAATGTCAGAAAACATATTGATGTTAAAATAATTACTGACCCCAGCCGGAGCAAAAAATTGATTGCAAAGCCCAACTTCAATTACAGAAGAATTTATGATGAGAATATCGCACTTTTCAACATGAAAAAAACAAAGATTAAGTTTGATAAGCCTATTTATGAAGGGGCTGTGATATTGGAATTGGCCAAATTACACATGTTAAAATTGTATTATGATGTGTTGAAGCCTTTTTATAAGGATCGTGTAAAACTGATGTACATGGACACAGATAGTTTTGTTCTTGATATTCAAACAGAAGATGTTTATCAAGATATAGCACAGCCTGAATTGTTTAAATATTTTGATACCACTGAACATACAGAGATTCAACACCACAACAAAAAGGTGCCTGGAAAGTTAAAAGATGAGACACTTGGTGATGTTATTGTGGCATTTGCTGGGTTAAGGGCCAAGATGTATAGTTTTGAAACATGTAGTGGCGCTGTTGTCAAAAAGGCCAAGGGCATTGGCAGAGTGACTGTAGACAAAGAGCTTGAATTTGAAGATTACAAAAATTGCCTCAAATCATGTAGCACAATCAGAACATCAGAATCCAGAATTCAGAGTGTGGATCACTTGTTGACTACAAATATTGTAAGAAAAGTGGCTCTGGACCCACATGATGATAAGAGATGCATTTTATCATGTGGCATACATACTTTACCATGGGGTCATTGTGATTTGAAAAGTGGCAAACAATGCCCAATTACAGAGCATGATTTGATATAAATAAACATGCCTATGAACTTATTTGGGTTCAAAAAACAGGCTATTATGGACCTGCCAACACCACAACCCTCTTCTGATATGATATCTAAACTAAGTGGTTTGTTAATTATTCATCTGAACAGCATACTTACAGATGTTGATGATGAAACAGGTAAAATATTGTACATATTTAACAATAATTTAAATCATTACCAAATTACCTGTAGGTGGTCAATTGCAATTTATCACAACCCCTGAGGGTAATGTCAAGATTTCAGTAGGGAGAAATATTTATAGAATTAAGCACTCAAACATGATTTCTGGCACTGTATATACTGTTTCTGCTGGTGACTGCTTATATATTGAGGTCCCGGGATGATATGACAAGCTTATACCTTTTTTTTATAGAATTAAGAATCAGATATTCAATAATAAATAACCACTAAAACAAAAATGCCTAATGATATATTTGGCCATACAAGGCATGAAGATCACAGTGATGAGATTCTGATGCTTGATGTTGTTTTTCTTGGCAACCAGTTCCCGTGCGATTCACATCGTTGCTAAGAACAAGTGAGCATTGTTGCCAAGCGTTTCTACTTGTCCTTTAAACTTCGCGTCCAAGCAGTTTTGACACGGGAAATGAGCCGAAACAATATGTTGCGCAAAGGAAAGCATTGTAGAGATGCAGAAAGTTGTGTTTATATTCCTGCCATGAATATTGCCTGAACACCCACATAGCCATAATAATTTTTACATGAATCCTGTCCAGGCAGTCAGTCTCCCACAAGTTCGCGTGTTTGTTCGTACGTACAGTATTGAGTGATATCGGTCCAAGATATATTTCGACGAGAAGAAACGAATGGGCGTATCTTATTACATAAACCAAGGTGTCAAGTGCACGGCAGAGTGTTTGGAGGTTACGTCAGCATAGTGAAAAAGGTATGTAAAGAAAAAGGGGACAAAAATTTGAATAGACCAATATTATATTGGGTGTGTTTTTGCAAGATGTGGTGAAAAGAAAGATACATGACTTTAATTTTAATTATCCAGTTCAACAGAATCCATTATAAACAGCATTTTTATACTTTCACTTTTCACTCATTATATTTATTGAAAATTTATTAGTTTTTTGTCTTTTATCTCTCTAAATGAACCTACAACTCCTTGCTTCTTACAACAGTTGCATCTGTGTAAGATGCCAAAATATAAAAACAATATTTCAGGTGGAATGTATAGCAACACTTTAAATGTTGAAACTACCACCACTACTCGATATAATGCGTAAGTGAATTTTGCGAGATGAATACAATTTACATGCGTTTTTGCTTGAAATATATATTAAAATGTTAGTTGGCGTGAAGGCTTCAAATGCGATTTTTCTAAATATAATGTTTATGCGTTGCTATCGCTAGTACGCACCTCGCTCTGTTTCCCTTGCTTATGAAATCGCTGTACACAGCAGGTGCGTTATTATTGTATACAGAGAAGACTGGATGGATCTCTCATCGAACATCGTTGCACTCAATATACGAGGCGCATCCAGAAAGTAAGTTTCCCTATATTTTTTTTTAAAAAAAAAAACATTTATTGGCAACAGGTACAGCAAAGGTTCAGCTATTTTTCATCATAGCAACCACCAGAATTGAGACACTTGTATCGTGGTATCAATTGATTGATTGATTGATTTAAAAATTATTTGGGTGCGTCGGCACGTAAGGCCATTTTGCACCCTTCTATGTATACGGGGAAATAGCCACTTATCTAAAATTCTGACTCAAATCTTAAAAAGGGGTGTAAATAGCCCCTTGGGAAAAAAATTAAAAGTGCAAGGTTGTATAAAGACCTGCACGAGACAAACACAACACATTAAAAAGTCAGAACAAACAAACTAAAAACCTCCTTACAGACGGTGGAAGAGTCCAGCTCTTCGTAAAAAACTAAAAACATTTGATAAAATGCTGCTGTCATCACCCAAGAGGGATGACAAACAGCCGGAAAGGTTAAAAGTCTGCCGGAGGTCAGCAAGATCGACACATTCAACGAGAATGTGTCGAATGCTTAATAAAACATTGCAAACACGACACAACGGAGGGTCCAGCCCTTGCAGCAAGTGACTATGCGTTAGACGGCTGTGTCCTAGACGCAGGCGGGTAAGAATGATTTCTTCTCGCCGAGAGGGACGGGACGAGGAACGCCAAGCACCTGTGGTGGGCTTAATAGCGTGAAGCTTGTTCCCCGTTTCCGTATCCCACTCGGCCTGCCAAGTGTCAAGAAGGCGAGAACGGAACACGTTCTGCAGGTCGCTAGCTGGCAAAAGGTGGACGAGAACATTGCCGTCTGCCTCAGCAGACTTGGCGACAGCATCAGCTGCTTCGTTCCCCTGGATGCCCACGTGGCTAGGGACCCAACAGAAGTGTACATCGGCACTGGCTGATAAGGACACAAGCCGTCTGAATATGCGTTGCGCTACTGGATGCCGGGAATACGGCGAATCCAGGGTCTGCAACACGCTGTTCGAATCGCTGCACACAAGGACTTTCTTCAGACCATTGACGTCTGCAAAGTCCAGTGCCTTTAGAATGGCGTACAACTCTGCCGTATAGATGGAACAGGCAGGATGTAGCAAGTAACTGGAACTTTGAGAGTCTAGGACGAAGGCGCAACCAACCGATTCGAATGTCTTGTACCCAACCGTGTAAAACACAAATTGGGGTGCTTCGCACGAAGTTCTAAAATCCATTGCTGGTATACAACCATTGGTGTTTCTGCTTTTGGAAGGGCAGTCAGTGAAAAGTCGATAGAAGGTGCAGGAAACTCCCAGGTAGGGAGAGGCGGAATGAGTGGAGAGACGCCAGAAACATCACTGCCAACACCAAGTGCTGACAGGATCTCGTCTGCACGAACACCAAATGGTCTAGTGACACTTGGGTGGAGCCGATACCTTGCCAGCCTACCCTCGTCTGAGATGGTGTGAAATGAAGGATGTGAAGGCATCGAGCGAAGATGGAGGAAGTAGTTAACTACCAGCCGCTGTCTTTGTAGAGACAGCGACGGCTCAGATGCCTCTACATACAAACTGGAGACGGGACTGGTCCGAAAGGCACCAGAGCACACGTATACCAGCATGGTGGACAGTGTCTAGAATGCGAAGTCTAGATGGGCGGGCAGAAGATTGATTGATTGTATGACTGACTTAAAATTTATGGGTGCGTCGGCACTTAAGGCCATTTCGCACCCTTCTGTGTATACGGGGAAATGTCCCCTTATCTAAAATTCTGACAGATTTAAAAAAGGGGTGTAGATAGCCCCTTGGGAAAAACTAAAAGTGCAAGGTTGTAAAGAGACCTGCACGAGACAAACACGACACATTAAAAAGTCAGAACAAACTAAAAAAATCCTTACAGACGGTGGAAGAGTCCAGCTCTTCGCAAAAAACTAAAAACATGTGATAAAATACTGCTGTCATCACCCAAGAGGGATGACAAACAGCCGGAAAGGTTAAAAGTCTGCCGGAGGTAAGCAAGATCGACACATTCAACGAGAATGTGTCGGATGTTTAAAATAACATTACAAGTACGACACAACGGAGGGTCCAGCCCTTGCAGTAGGTGACCATGCGTGAGACGGCTGTGTCCTATACGCATGCGGGTAAGAATTACTTCTTCGCGCCGAGAGGGACGAGACGAGGAACGCCAAGCACCTATGGTGGGCTTAACAGACTGAAGCTTGTTCCCCGTTTCCACATCCCACTCGGTCTGCCAAGTGTCAAGAAGGCGAGAACGGAACACATTCTGCAGGTCGCTAGCTGGCAAAAGGTGGACGAGAACGTCGCCATCTGCATCAGCAGACTTGGCGGCAGCATCAGCTGCTTCGTTCCCCAGGATGCCCACGTAGCTAGGGACCCAACAGAAGTGTACATCTGTGGTGGCAGATAAGGACACAAGCCGTCTGAATATGCGTTGCGCTACCGGATGCCGGGAATACGGCGAATCCAGAGACTGCAACACGCTGGTCGAATCGCAGCACACAAGGACTTTCTTCAGCCCATTCACGTCTGCAAAGTCCAGTGCCTTTAGAATGGCGTACAACTCTGCCGTAAAGATGGAACAGGCAGGATGTAGCGAGAAACTGGAACTTTGAGAGTCTAGGACGAAGGCGCAACCAACTGATTCGACTGTTTTGGACCCATCCGTGTAAAATACATTAAAATTGGCACGAAGTTCTAAAAACCGTTGCTGGTATACAACCATTGGTGTTTCTGCCTTTGGAAGGGCAGTCAGGCAAAAATCAATGGAAGGTGCAGGAAACTCCCAGGTAGGGAGAGGCGGAATGAGTGGAGAGACGCCAGGAAGATCACTGTCAACACCAAGTGCTGACAGGATCTCGTCTGCACGAACACCAAATGGTCTAGTGGCACTAGGGAGGAGCCGATACCTTGCCAGCCTACTCTCGTCGGAGATGGTGTCAAATGAAGGATGTGAAGGCATCGAGCGAAGATGGAGGAAGTAGTTCACTACCAGCCGCTGTCTTCGCAGAGACAGCGACGGCTCAGATGCCTCTACGTACAAACTGGCGACTGGACTTGTACGAGACGCACCAGAGCACAAACGTATACCAGCATGGTGGACGGTGTCTAGGATGCGAAGTCTAGATGGGCGGGCAGAAGAATACACAACCCATCCATAATCAAGCTTCGACCTGATCAGTGCACGGTACAGGCGAAGCAGTACCGTCCTGTCAGCACCCCAGGGAGTGTGAGATAAAACACGTAGAAGGGTGAGAACTCTAAGACAAGAGAACTTTAACTGGCGAAGGTGAGGTAGCCATGTTAATTTCTTATCGAAAATGAGGCCGAGGAAGCGGACCTCATTCACGAAGCACAGGGGAGATTTCCCCATGTACAGGTCAGGATCGAAATGACATGTACGTTGACGACAAAAGTGAACACACACGGATTTCTCGGATGAGAAGGTGAAACCTGTTTGGGAGGACCACTCAACCAAAAGGTTTATCGTCAGTTGGAGTTGACGAGAAGCTGACGCGAGATTCCGTGAGCGACAAAAGATCGTGAGGTCGTCTACATAGAGGAGGCCATGTACAGGGGAAAGAATGTTTGCCAAAACACTGTTCACTGCTATGGCAAACAGAGTCACACTTAATACGCTGCCCTGCGGGACACCGTTCTCTTGTTCATGAAGATCCGAAAAGGAGTTCCCAACACGTACGCGGAAAAAACGATCAGATAAAAGGTTTTTAATAAAGTACGTCATATGGCCACGGACGCCCCAAGAATGGAGCTGCTTTAGGATGCCAAAACGCCACGTTGTGACAAGGTAACGCGGCACTGACGTGACGTTCCCTGTCTTTTCCAATAAACTCGTCGGGCTCAAAGGGCTCCGACGCTTTGAGGGTTTCCGCCCGTTAAAAGGTAATTTAGTTCCCATAAACTAAGATTTTTAAGTGGAGGGTCCATAAATTGTCGCTTCGACATGCCCTCTATGCCGAGGAAGGCCTACCCCCAAAAATGGAGGCTACTCGAGGACCAAACCGAAATCCCCGAGGCCACGTTCGCGACTGCACCTACCCCTGCAGCCAACACTGTCCCATCGGCACGTGCAACTCACACCTTGGGATAGGGTTTTTTATCGAGGTTGTCTTCTCTAGCAGGACCCTTAGTTATAGGGAGGTCAAAGATATGGAGATGAATGAAATGATGAGATGGAAATGACCTCCCTAAATTAGTTTCTTAGAGGGAGGTCAAAGATATGGAGATGAATGACGTGATGGTATGGTGAAAAACGTGAGATATGGATGTGAAGAATGGGTGAAATGATGAGATGAAAATGGCCTCCCTACTAAGCCCCCTCGCCCCGTCAAGGCAGTCCTACATGGAGGGGGGTATCGTGGTATCAACTTTTGGATCCCACTGTCGTAGAACTCTGCCGCCTGTGAATGGAACCAGCGAGTGACAGACGTCTTCAGCTCTTCGTCGTTGCCAAAACGCTCACCGGAGGACAGGAATTTCTTGAGGTGCAAGAAAACGTGAAAATCGCTGGGAGCCAGATCAGGACTGTAAGGTGGATGACCAAACAACTCCCAGCCAAATTCCGTCAAAACAGCTGCTGTGCGCCAAGCCGTATGTGGACGAGCATTGTCATGGAGGAGCACAACACCTGCAGTAAGCATGCCACGCCTCTTGTTTTGAATGGCACGTCGCAATTTCCTTATTGTTTCACAGTAATGGTCAGCGTTCACCGTTTCACCTCTGGGGAGGAAGTCAATGAGCAAAATGCCCTTCCTGTTCCAAAACACATCACTTTCTGTACCGACAGCGTCTGTTTGAATTTCTTCTTGACCGGAGATCCACTATGCCGCCAATGCATTGACTGGTGCTTGGTTTCCGGGGTGAAGTGCGAAATCCACGTCTCATCGCCCGTGACGATCCTGTCGAGGACATCATCGCCGTCATCATGGTACCGTTGCAGGAATGTCAGTGCTGCTCCTGAACGTTTCATATTGTGTTCGGGTGTCAGGTTTTTCGGCACCCACCTGGCACACAATTTTTTGAACAGCAGGCGCTCCGTGACAATCTCATGCAACACGGATCGCGATATCTGCGGAAAAAGGCTACTCAACTCCGTAATCGTGAAGCGACGGTTCTCTACGATGCGCTGCCGCACCAGCTCAAAAAGATCATCAGTGATGAGGGACGGACGCCCACTGCGCTCTTCATCATGGACACTTTGACGACCTTCCGAAAACTTCCGACACCAGCGACGCACCATCTGCTTACTCATAATGTTCGGCCGATAGACCTCACAGAGCTGACGATGAATGTCAATTGGCGCAATGCTTTGTGCATTCAGGAACTTTATCACCGACCGAACCTCGCATGCGGCGGGAGAAGGAATACGAGCTTCCACTTCGGACCACTGCTGCCTCGCTACTGGCGCCGGGCGGGATCTGTCCGCCTGGCATATGATTGATACGTCTTAGCTCTGCTGCGTATGCGCAATTTACACGGCTCATTATGTTTACTTTCACGGGAAAAAAATAGGGAAACTTACTTTCTGGATGCGCCTCGTATCTGTTTAAATGTACGACATAAAATAATACTGGTAAAATGACGTTCACATAAAGCTGAGTGGAGTTGTTTTCTCTATCTTTAATTTACACTTCTTAGCATGGGAAGGAATGCCCTTATCGCTGATTACACTGATTTGGCTCCCACAATCGACTATAAACCTTTGAATTTCACCAATTATATTGACATTTGCATAAATGAGGTCTTCAGACGGGAAAGTAAAGACTAAAATCTTCTTACTAGCCGCAGGTATGTCTCTATTACTTGCGGCTAATTGGAGTTTACATCTGCTGGATTTTGCAAACAAAATTCTTGGTGGTGGTTAAGAAAACAACACGTATAACAAAGCTGTGGGCCACGCCGGTCACACTGATCGGGACGGCCGCGGGGAGCGGGTGCCTCTCTCCCCAGCCACGCTGAAAATTCGAACGGTTCCGTGACTGGCCGTTGTTTTGACGGTATCCTCTACTTCCCCTATTCTGAAAACCTCGTCTATCATTATTAAAGCCCAGGTTAGTATTATATCTTTGCTTGTCGGAATTCGAATTTAAAATTGTGGGTGCGTCAGCACTAAGGCTATTTTGCACCCATCACATTATACGGGGTCCAGCCCCTTATCTTTAAAAAGAACAACTTTATTGTTGCAGAACTAAAATCATAAAATATTAAAATGTTCTGACTTTCGTTAAAAGCCGAGGCTGTAAAGGGCCCTCAGCACACACAAGGACAAAAAACAGGACAACACACACAAAATTATACTGGCCAGTGCCAGTCGCCAGAGCCTCGTTCGTGTGCAAAATGCAGTCCAGGGTGTACTAACGTGGAAGTGAAGTTGACAGTTGGGTGTACTACGTGGAAAATCACCCCTTACACCCCTATTATATCTTTGCCTATCATGGTTCGGGTCAACAATTTGAGAATTATCATGTCGATTTAAATGGATCACTTCCTCCACCTTGAGAGCTAGGTTGCTGACCTATTTAGCTAGCACTTCGACAGTGGACGATTCTGAAGCAGGGATAGACGGTTGTTGTTGTCTTTTGACACTATCCAGTTCCGCTTGCAACGCATGCAGCTGTGAATGTATTTCCTGATTAGCTTTAGGCATGGGATGCGGCATAACCGCCGTAGTGCTAACTACGAGGTTTTGTTGAGGAATGCGTAACTCAACAGGAGACGGAAAAAGAGTTTTCTTCTGAGCCGTATGCAAGAGCTCTTGCACTGTTCTACGGCGCATGAGAAACTTCGCTTTTTCATATTCTTTAAGATCTTTTAACAGCTCCGGGACTGAGTTATATTGCTTGCTGTAAATTTCCCTCAAACTCCGGTTGAAGACCTGCATTGATATACTTAAGCTGCTTGTTTACAGCCATGTTAGGGTCCATTTTAAACAGGAGAGTCTGTTTATCCCTAAGGTAAGACGATACCGGTTCATCGTCCCTGTGGAACCGATATCTAATCTACTCCTCGATCTGCAGCTGATCAAGGGAACCTGTGAAGTCTTCAATTAACTTTTTCTTTACATCCTCATAATTTACTAAATTTACGCCTTGTTGCTGGCTAATTGCATTAAACCAGCGCAGGGCCGGGCCACTTAACAAGGCTAGAAAGATTTGTTGTTTTTCTCGCCTCATCCCAACTATTCAAAATTGCCGCACTTTCAAACGATCTATGAATTTAATAACATCCTTCCCCGAGGCACCCTGAATCTGAATCCTCTCGAAAAGTATGGGGTGAACAAAAGATGTTTGAGCCATAATGGGTAGGTCGATACCAACTGTTGGAATGTTATCAATTTGAATGTTAGCCTGCGCGCGTACGCGATTTCTAGTTAATGGTGGCCTTTTCCTGATTGGGGTGGAGGGGCACAAGGTAGTCCCTCCACGTCAAAAGTCGGACCGACTGCATTTTAGGCTAGACTCATTAGCCTATCTAAGGTGGTATCAAGCTCGTCCTATAAGTCAAGAAATGACATAAGGCATTTCTAACAATGGTAACGTACCTTACTAAAAAAAACAAAAAAACACGTTAGTAAAAAATTCGCGGAGAAACAATTTTAGCATGGCATTAAGAGATTTCAATTTTCATTTATTTCGAGGTGAAATAACTGAAAATTCCACATTTATCAATGCGTAGCGACCTATTTTTCACTTCATTTCCGTAGAAATGGATGAAAGCCCGACGCAATGCCATTTGCTGTTTAAAAAAACAAGCCATGACGCTTCTCATTCCCCAAAAAATGAAAAGGCCTCCATCAATCCACCACGTAGCCTTCCATCATGAACGCGTGGATCTTAATTAAGGGATGTAACTTGTTCCTTCCAATTATATCTATTGATGGTAGAGACAGCCCTGAATGGGTCAGGTACGAGTAACTAAATTAACGTTAATACAAACTCATATTTAGGTTTTACACTGAACTGAGCAACGCGAATAGCAGAAAAGGGTGAAGGATAGGTTACCCTGATCGGTTTAGAAAATAGACCAATAGCTCCTGCTTCCCCGACGATTCGAAGCAAAAAGATCCCCGTGTTGCTTTCATCGAACCTTTTAATCCCTCCCTTGGCCTCCCGTCGTCTCTCGCCAAAGGCCAGTGTTCCTATCATTTCCTGTAAAAGTCTTATGCTACACATTTTTGAGCAGGGTCTATATTTCTTAAACCGAGCGGATACGCTACGACATGACTTATCGTTGGAAGTGCGCAAACACTAATTAATTAAATTTGAAGTAAGGTATGAATTATCTGGTGTTAAAGGGGTTTATTTCTAGTTTTCCACATTTTCATCACATACCTTTTTTGTCAAAGGAAAAGCAAGATCGTGGGGGAAAATTTACACTAATTTTCATGACATTGCGGGAAAAAAGATTCTGCAACTGCACCACGTACAGCACCACTTTTCTCATCGCATTTCCGAAAAAATGGATGACAAGGGCAAGCTCACAACCACGTAAAGAACCTTACAGCCTCTACAGTCTGTAAAGGACCTTACAGGTTAGGGGATCTTACCATAGGGGTTATGTTACTCATAAACACTCGCCATTTTCCTTATCTATTTCAATACTACTTTCAAACCTTTCAAATAGTGACTATGCCGAGGTACCTAGATAAAATTAATCTACACAACCTTTTAAATGAATGGCAACTCGCACATTTTCAGGTTAAAATGATCTAAACACTGCATTGGCAATGTTGGCTAATGAAAGAAAAGTACATTACCTGTCTCGTTCTCGAAGAGATAATCAATAAGAGTTTGAAAGTTAACTCACACACACACACACACACACACACACTGTTGTTAATCTCTTAAAACTACCTTTTAACTATTCTGTACTTCTCCCCGAACAACTTTTCGTACCAACGTTAACTTTCCATAATAAAGATCGACTGTCTTGCAAACTAAATTTGTTTCTTACTTTCAGACTCCCACTTGAGTCTCTTTCAAACTCACAACTGCCTTTCTTTCCAAACCAAAACAGGCTGCCTTTTCAAGATTCAACTTGCATGCTCTCTACCTAGAATCCTCCAACTCCCCAGGACAATTAGTGTATAATTTGGACACCATCCCTCATCCCCACGTATCCAAGGCATTTTCTACCGCCTACAAATATCAAGGAAAAATAATTTCACGGCTCGATGACAACTACTGAATTGAATTGAATTGAGTTAAAATTTCTGGGTGCGTCGGCACTTAAGGCCATTTCGCACCCTTCTATGTATACGGGAAAATATCTAAAATTCTGACTGAGAACTTAAAAAAGGGGTGTAAAGAGCCCCTTGGGAAAAACTAAAAGTGCAAGGTTGTAAAAAGACCTGCACGAGTCAAACACAACACATTAAAAAGTCAGAATAAACTAAAAACCTCCTTACAGACGGTGGAAGAGTCCAGCTCTTCGCAAAAAAACTAAAAACATGTGATAAAATACTGCTGTCATCACCCAAGAGGGATGACAAACAGCCGGAAAGATTAAAAGTCTGCCGGAGGTAAGCAAGATCGACACATTCAACGAGAATGTGTCGGATGCTTAAAATAACATTACAAGTACGACACAAAGGAGGGTCCAGCCCTTGCAGTAGGTGACCATGCGTGAGACGGCTGTGTCCTATACGCAGGCGGGTAAGAATAACGTCTTCTCGCCGAGAGGGACGAGACGAGGAACACCAAACACCTATGGTGGGCTTAACAGCGTGAAGCTTGTTCCCCGTTTCCACATCCCACTCGGTCTGCCAACTGTCAAGAAGGCGAGAACGGAACACATTCTGCAGGTCGCTAGCTGGCAAAAGGTGGACGAGAACGTCGCCATCTGCATCAGCAGACTTGGCGGCAGCATCAGCTGCTTCGTTCCCCTGGATGCCCACGTGGCTAGGGACCCAACAGAAGTGTACATCTGTGCTGGCAGATAAGGACACAAGCCGTCTGAATATGCGTTGCGCTACTGGATGCCGGGAATACGGCGAATCCAGAGACTGCAACACGCTGGTCGAATCACAGCACACAAGGACTCTCTTCAGCCCATTCACGTCTGCAAAGTCCAGTGCCTTTAGAATGGAATTGAATTGAGTTAAAATTTCTGCGTGCGTCGGCACTTAAGGCCATTTCGCACCCTTCTATGTATACGGGGAAATGTCCCCTTATCTAAAATTCTGACTTAATTTTAAAAAAGGGGTGTAGATAGCCCCTTGGGAAAAACAAAAGTGCAAGGTTGTAAAAAGACCTGCACGAAACAAACACAACACATTAAAAAGTTAGAATAAACTAAAAACCTCCTTACAGACGGTGGAGGAGTCCAGCTCTTCGCAAAAAACTAAAAACATGTGATAAAATACTGCTGTCATCACCCAAGAGGGATGACAAACAGCCGGAAACCTTAAAAGTCTGCCGGAGGTAAGCAAGATCGACACATTCAACGAGAATGTGTCGGATGCTTAAAATAACATTACAGGTACGACACAACGGAGGGTCCAGCCCTTGCAGTAGGTGACCATGCGTGAGACGGCTGTGTCCTATACGTAGGCGGGTAAGAATAACGTCTTCTCGCCGAGAGGGACGAGACGAGGAACGCCAAACACCTATGGTGGGCTTAACAGCGTGAAGCTTGTTCCCCGTTTCCACATCCCACTCGGTCTGCCAACTGTCAAGAAGGCGAGAACGGAACACATTCTGCAGGTCGCTAGCTGGCAAAAGGTGGACGAGAACGTCGCCATCTGCATCTGCGGCAGCATCAGCTGCTTCGTTCCCCTGGATGCCCACGTGGCTAGGGACCCAACAGAAGTGTACATCTGTGCTGGCAGGTAAGGACACAAGCCGTCTGAATATGCGTTGCGCTACTGGATGCCGGGAATACGGCGAATCCCGAGACTGCAACACGCTGGTCGAATCACAGCACACAAGGACTTTATTCAGACCATTGACGTCTGCAAAGTCCAGTGCCTTTAGAATGGCGTAAAACTCTGCCGTATAGATGGAACAGGCAGAATGTAGCAAGTAACTGGAGCTTTGAGAGTCTAGGACGAAGGCGCAACCAACTGATTCCAATGTCTTGAACCCATCCGTGTAAAACACATTACAATTGGGGTGCTTCGCACGAAGTTCTAAAAACCGTTGCTGGTATACAACCATTGGTGTCTCTGACAGTAGTACAATCAACCCGGTTGACAAACCTCTATTGGGGCTCGCCTTAATAGACTTGTCTCGTAAGGCATGAGCCCCCTGAAGCTGGCAGTGTTGCCAGCTGCTTACTCGAAAAAATCACCAAGGGTTTTTTTTGGGGGTAAACGTAGCCTCAAGCAAGGAGCTGGCAATTTTGCTTGAGGCTCGCTTTAATAGATTTTTCTTGTAAGGCATAAGCCTTATTTTCTCGCAGTGTTGCTAATATTTTACTCGAAAAAAATCACCAAGGTTTTTTTTTGGGGGGGGGGTAAACCTAGCCTAAAGCAAGAAGCTGGCAATCTTGCTTGAGGCTTGGTTTACAGTGCATACAGCAAGGAGCTGGCAATCTTGCTTGAGGCTTGGTTTACAGTGCATAAAGCAAAGTTGGCAACCTACTGGTATTTTTACCATAGCTTTTTACAAAAAAAAAAAAAAGAGAGAAGAGAGAGAGAGGGAAGAGTTAAACAACCGACAGTTTACCTACAGCTTTTTTTTTGGTCTAACCTAACCTCAAGCAAGAAGCTGGCAACTTTGCTTGAGGTTTGTTTTACAGTGCATAAAGCAATTTTTGCGAACCTACATATACTAAACAAGGAGAGTTGGTACTGTCGTAAAAGAAAAAGAGGGATGGGTGGATGGCAACACAAGCGCGCGTGCGCGCGTGCGTGTGTGCGTATAATATGTAGCATTATTAACTAGAGTGTGTTGGCAATTTACTTACAACTAAAAAAAATAGAGATGCCATAATTTTGCTGTAAGATGAAGAGAGAGAGAGAGATTTATGGCCGGCAACAGTGGTGAGCGATGTCCTCTTATTGTAAATTTTTTCCAAGTCCCAAAAAAAAAAAAAAAGAGAGAGAGGCCAATGTTTATATATTGTGATTTTTGTAAACCTCTCTCGGGGAAACGATGTGCCACACACGCGTGCGCGCTTATGTATTGTGATACAAACAAACAAACAAAATAATAATTGTTGTTTTTTAGGATACCTGGCCCCTAACCCCGCCAGGGTGCGTGGTGCCCAACCCAAAAAGGTTCTAACGGCTGCGGCTCTAGATAACCGCACCTCTGTAGGGTTTCACGTGTTTTTTTTCCCCCAAACTTCCATGAAACCCTACAGAGGACCTCCGTAATGCATGCAACGTGTACTAACGACTCTAGTGTTATTTGATGTTGTGATATTTTTGGATATAGAGTTTTATTGTGAGATATAGATAAAAATAATTATGTTTATTATAATATTTTCTTGATGAAGATGGAGAATATGTGTGTGTGTTACAAATAAAGTTGCATGCTTATTTTTCTAGTGTGTGTGTATGTGTTTTTGATGTTTCGACAGCATCTGAAACGATAAAAAAGAAATTTTATTGTTAATTTTCACGTGTAAAAACAACAACAAATTTTTTTTGTGCAAATTTTCTGATTGTCTCTCGTGCTATAGTGCAAAAAAGATATTGTAACTGATAACTAATGAAATTGATATTTGTAACTGATCTGAACTAGTGAAATTCGTATTGTGCCATTGTAACTGATTGTGCTAGTACAAAAAATTTCTTATTTGTGCAAGAAAAGATGTTAAAAAACTTGTTAAAACTGCTCTGTGACCCTCTCGTTCTTCACGTCGTAGGCGAAGGACTTCTCTGCAATCAGGATGACACTGCATAGGGTATCCTCGGGCAAGGCATCGTGGAACTCGCAGACGACCTTGATGTTGGTTCGATCGTTGACCACAACTTTTTTTCTCTTAGATGTGTTGATGACGGTCATGGGTCTCCGTGCTTTGAACTCGCTGGGCGTGTAGTACATGTCCACGCTTCCCTCGGTCACGCGTTTGTAAGCCGAGAACGCTTCGTAAAGTTTGAGGTAATCGTTTTTGGTCACGTCGAGGTTGTAATTCTCGCGCGGGAACACTTCGTTGCGTCCATTCTTCAGATAAACGTTCTTGATTTTGCAGTCGTCGAATTTGCTGGAATCTTTCTCCTGATTCTTGTCCCTCCCGGTCTGAAAGAGCACTACGACGAAATCTGGCATGTCGAACTGTATGTTGTTGAACTGCGTCGTCACGTCACTTCCCGACGCCATTTTCTGCACGCACTGGTAACCGTGAAAGTGAATCGGCACCTGCGGACTTTTCAAGATCTCCGCTTTGTACTTGAGGGCGTAGTTTGTTTCGTATTCCACCACCGGCATTCTCAATTCCATGCTCCGGATGACGCATTTCGCTGCTTCGGGTAAAGTGTTGGCTATCGGCGTGGTGCCGTCCGGACCCAAAGTAGCGTATCGCATCAGTGCGTCGTTGTCGTTGGCCGCTCTTCGAAACGTGATCCTCAGTCCTCCCTTCCACATGATCTCCTTGTAGTCCGAGAAGAAACCAGGCAGCAGACGCATGGGAAAGAGCACCGTGTGACTTCTCGTCGATATTTTGGTCCCGGCTTCGAATCCCCCGGCCTGGTAGTACGCTGCGTCCGTTTTGGATAATTTCAACGTTCCCACTGCCGTCGACGTGATGCCTGGATAATCTATTCTGTCGATGACGGTGTTGTGTTTCCTCACCTCCACCTGCGAGAACAGGTGTGGCACGAAGTTGTCCACGAGTATCAAGTTTGCTGCTGCGGGAAACGCGTCTCCGCTTTCCTTCTTCACCACGTCGAATTGAAGGTAGAGGTCCGCTCTGTGAGGATGAATAAACCCGTCGCCTACGTCCACGTCGTATTCAATCTCCCTGTTCGCTTCGTTCAGATTGGCGAACGTGCGACGGTTGGGAGGGAAAGATTGCAATTCGTAACTTTCGATTTGCTCCATTTTACATGTATGGTTATTTATTATACGTTGATCTCCACGATGGCCGTCGTAGTGGCACCTGCGAAATCCACCACGTCTCCTTTCTCGTTCGTCACCACCAACTCTATGTCGTCTATGCGGTTGCGACATACTGGAAAATAGATCGGCGAAGAGGGCGTGTAGGTGATCGGTTCCATGAACTCGGAACTTGGTTTGAAAGTGGCTATGATTCCCGTCTGCTTGTGACTTCCTAATAATCCGTCCGAGGATTTCGTGATCATACCTTCCGCCACGTTGCAGTGTACGTTCAGAGTCTCTATGGCCAAAAATTTAGGAATATTTGTTGCTGTGTGCTTGATGCCAGCTTCGAGTTTTGGGTGGTTGTTCTCGAAACCTAAAAGTTCTCCCATGGTGCCCAGGTCCACGGTCTCCGTCGCGGATAGGATTTCCACTCTGTGCGTGACCGAATTTTGAGAAAGGTATGTGCCTTTGGGTAACTGAGCTTGCAAAGTGGAAAGATTGTATTGTCCTGGCGTGACGACGATGTGTTCGCTTCCGACGCTAATTTTGTTGTTGTGCTGCGTGACGTTAGGTATGAGGTACATGCTGTAGAATGCACGCAGAGCCACGGATTTAGGATAGACGATGTCGTCGTGCAGCGTGAGTTTCAAGATTGAAGATTCGCTCGTGAGATGGAACACGCCCATCCTAGTGATGCTGTTTCAGGTTCCACAGTGCTTTCTGGAAATCCTCGATCGTAGGGTTATTTATTTTAGAGAGAAACGCGAGCACGGAGAGGCAGAGATGACCACAGTTCACGTCTCCGAAATCTTGAATGCGTTCGTCGTTGTAGTATATAGAGGTTTTGTTCGTTTTCAGATAATGAATTAAATTTGTAGGTGGAACACCTCCGAAAGAATCGAAAACGAATGCTTTATCATTATTTTTGTGGTAACATATCCAATGCGTGCCTGGATTTTCTTGACCGTCCAAGTTGACTACTCCGCATTCTCTTCTTTTCACGCTTGAAGGTAACGAGTCGGACATGAAAACTCCTCTGAAGTGTTTGATTTGTAACGGTTCGATCAGAGATTCAATGTCTCGGTTGGTGAGTGCTTCTGTTTCTTTTTTTTAAACTTTTTCATCACGCCTTTTCCTCCTTTCTTCTCCATGGCCAGGTTGTGACGTTTCTGTTCTTCCAACTCGGCCTTGTTCTTCTTCGAGTCGATGACGGTTTTCGCGATGGCGGCACTTCCGCCGGCCAAACTTCCAACGGCCCCCAATGCTGCCAGGATGGCCGGGATGCTGAATATGAAACCTCCGATCTTTTGCTGTTTCCGCGAACGCTGCAACCGTCTCAATTGAGGTGTGCTGAGCAGCAATTTCATTCCGTGTCCTTTCGACAAGCAAGAACGTTTCTTCTCGCGTTGTTTCTTGGTGAGTAACCCATCGAGGGCACCTAGATTTTTTAGATTGGAGTATGGTATCTGGTACACGACACCCTTGGGCTTCATGTTGATGCTCTATGTGTTATTTTCACGGTATGTTATTTATATATATATTCTGAGATTTTTTTCTTGTGTAGTTTTTTTACGGTATGTTATTTATATATAAATGTTCTGAGATTTTTTTTTTCACGGCCTCGCAGTCGTTACACAAATTCTATTACGTGCTTCGTTTTCTTGCCAAGAAGTTCCTTTGTCCCCTTGTACACGATTCGAGTTTTGTTCTCGATTAAAATAGATAGCTTCTCGTCGGATAACATGTTAGCGTATCGATCTGGTAAAAATAGACTGTATTGTGCGTCGAGCAACAGGCGTACCTTGGGACCATACTGGGTAGAAACGATTGAACCGGAAGTTATCGTGTAAGGTTTGTCGACTTCCAATTCCTGAATTTTTACATACTCGACTGACAAATTTAGCATTTGTTTTAATGCTTGGAGATCGCTCATTTTTTCAGTCGTCATATCAAAAAAATTTCAGAGTGTTAGAGAGAAATTTAATTGTTTTTCACTATGTGTGTTATTTATATATACCGAAGATTATTTTTTACGATGTGTGTTATTTATATATCAAGTTTTTTTTTTTACTGGATGTTATTTATATACCCCACCCCAATTTTTGTTTCGTGTTCATGGCGATGGTGGTACCCAGTGCGGCGACCCGTTCACCCAGAGATGCGTCTCTGCTGACGAACCTTTCGAAAGCTGAGTGCTCTAACTTTCTGTCTGCTTCGTGACGTGCATCCAGATCCGTCTGCGTGGTGTTGTAGGCGATGTCGTGATTTTTGCATGCGGCGTCCAACGGATTCACACCCTTGTCTCCTCTCTCCAATCTTTTCTCGAGTTTGGTACCCGGTCCGCAGTACTGGTAGCCGGGTAGATGCATCTCGAAAGGTAACTTGTTGATGATGTCGTTCACGAGCCCCTTTCCTTCGGCCACGTTCCAAAATTTCGGAGGCAGCGTGTTGATGATTTTGATCAGGTAACCTATGCCCTTGTCGTCGTTCACGATGAAGTTGGAAAGTTTCGTGCTGATCATGTCCACGATGCCAACCTTCTCGTTGTAGAAATTACGGTTGCCTGCATTCTCTTCGCCGGCTATCACCAACAATCGGTCCACGAGCTTCCTCACGTCGTCCACCCAAACGAATTCTTTGGGTAACGTGTTGTAGCGTTTGACACCGCTGCCTGTTTTCACCTGGTTCCAAATCGGTTTGATGAGATTCCTGTACTTCTCGTCGCTGCTCGATTTCACCCTATTCTGCGAGGCGTCGTTGTTCTGGTACAAGGCATCCGTCATGATCAGAATTTCCTTGTAACTTTGGTAATCTTCGTCGGTGTAATCTTTCGGCTGCTTTTTGGCAACGAGTTCCCACAGTCCCACCGTACCCGGATACCTGTTCCAACTATCCTTGTCGCCTAAATTGACTTTAATGTCGTTGCCTTCGAAGGTCACCTTCGATTTCCCAATCTTCCACACCACACCGCCGCCTTCGCTGGTTTCCATGCTGGGATACAATCCGAACACTTCATCCTTGTCGAATTTCCCCGTGCTCAGGTAGTCTCGCGCCAAAGGTCCCAACTCGATTTTATCCGAAGACGTGCTACCTATGGCTCGACGTCGTGCCGGTGCATCCTTCAGTTCGAACGGTGTCGAAGGAATGCTCGAAATGGGCGTGGGTACGGCGTAACTTTTAGCTGCGAGCGGTACGAGTTCGTTGATCAAATTTTTATTTTGTTCCGTGACACTTTTAATTTCTTTACCTAGACTGCTGATGGCATCGATCACGGGTTGATCCTGACGTTTCTTCTCTTCGTAGAATCCGCGATTCTCGGATTTCCAACCTTTGAAGCGTTTCGCGAGGTATTTTCGCAACTTGAGATTTTCGTCTTCGATTTTTCGTTTCGTCATGACGTTATTTATATACGTCGTTTCTCACAACGTTGCAACGTTTAGAAAGTCGTTGATTTTGTTTCTGTATTTTCCGTCGTTGGGTTTCCTCGTCATGTCGATCGTAGCGAATCCGAAATCGTCACCGTTCCAGCAAGTAGAGCAGCAGCGTTCCGAAAATTGATTGTAGTTCATGTCTCCGCCTACGTAGTCATCGTACGCGTGCTTGAGGTTGGTGTGATCTTGGCGAAACAAACATATGAAATTAGCGTTGTCGCGTACTAACTGTTTTGGAATTTTGGAAAACGTTTGAGCTAGGTAAAAACAATCCATTCCTTTGTGACGACCTTGCGTGAAAAAGTTGCGAATTTCATTTTGATTTTCCAGGATGGCGTCGTCGAACACAACAACTGAATTTTCACGACAATCGTCGAGTGGTTTTATTTCCGAGGCGAACGTTGCAATGTCCAGACCATCGTACAGTTTCATCAGTTGCTGGTATTTGGATTGCTCCAAACTTTTCGAGAACACGTACAGGTGCCTGTTCTTCCAATCTAACCAATTCGGTGCGAGGAGAAAATTGTCCACGAGCAGTGTCGTTTTCCCACACCCCGAAGGACCTACGATCAGACAGCGGATGCTGTCGGGAAGCAACTTGCCGTTCTTTTTCTTCGTTTGACTTTCCGGATCCGGTAGACGCTTCACCACGTTCCACGTACTCACAAGATCACTTCGTCCGCGTCGATCCAACTCTTTTCCGGAAGTCCCAGCCATTTGACAAACAGTTTGTCACCTTTCCTACGCAATACTTTCTCGATGAGGTACGTGTCGGGGTGTTTCGTTTTAGAGAGTTCCTCTTCGTAAAATCTTCCTTTCAAAATCTCGCCGCTACTATCTTTTATTATATACGTGTGTCGGTTTCCGGGTAGAACTCGAACCACCGTAAAAAGTTCCGTGCTCCAATTTTTTGTGAATCCCTTCTCGAAGGTACGTTTGAATTTGCTGATCCTCACCTGGTCTCCAATTTTGTATTTAGCTTTTTTTGTCGTGGGTGTGTACTTTGGACAGTAAACTGTAGAAATTAAACGCTGCTCGTCGGATTTCGTAACGTCGGCTGGCTTCATGCCTATCGTTCTGTGTACTGTATCATTATAGGTGTCGACGAGTTCCGGCAGGATGTCGACCCATTTGTAATTTCCCCGAAGCGTGAATCGTTTCCACATGTGTGTTTTCAAGGTTCGATTGAATCTTTCCACGATGCTGGCTTTGATGTGACTGAAAGTCGAATAATGTCGAATCTTGTGTTTTTGAATAAACTTTTGGAATACGGCGTTGTAAAATTCTTTACCCTTGTCCGTTTGCAGAAACCGTGGTCGTCTGCCGCCGCTTTCGCGAAAAATTGTCTTGAATGCTTCCGTGACGCATGTCCCCGTTTTGGCTTTCAAAGGCAGAGCCCATGCGAATTTCGAAAACGTGTCTATGACGGTGAGGAGGTACTTGTTGCCCTTGTTCCATTTATGTATGTTTTTCAAATTGCCGCTACTCATCTCCACGAGGTCGCTTTGCCAGAGGTCGTCGATGCCCTTGGTTACCACAGCCAAACGTTCGTAGTTGCGGCGTGCAGGTTTATGCAATTCTTCGACGATGGCCTGCCTAGACATTTTTTTGTTTAGAGATTACGTTTCAAGAGAAGCACAAGCGTGATGGGATTCAAAGAGGGTGGCACTTCGCTCGTGTTTTGAATGATCAGCTTATCGCCGGCACTCACGTCGAAAACGGTGAGATCTTCGTCTTCGTGTATTTCATATATGTTGCGCGTTTCGTTCCAACGTGCCAGAGGAATGTTTCCCGCTTTCTGGACACCACGATTCGATATTAAGGTCATGGTAGGAACGCTAGCTTTTCTACCGTGAGACCAGTACGAAAATTCGTTTATCTGAATCGTGCCATCGAGGAGAAACTTGTTGTACGGATGATAAGGATGTAACATGTACAGTTTGTTACCTTCGACGAACGTGGAGATTCTCTGTTGATTGGGAACGCTGTTGATTTCGATGGCTTGCAGAGAATGTAGTTTAGCGAATTTAGTATCGATGCTAACGAGGTTGCTGTGAAGCTGACCCAGTGTGTTTTGTACGGGCACCAAATGCTCGACTATGGTATCCGTTACGGCAGAAAAGGGCGGTTTGATTTTCACTTCCACGTTCAACTGCTTGTAGTTTTCGTTGAGTTCTTGCAACTTGGCACCGAAAGAGGCCAGCGTCGATTCCTGCGTGGATTCCAGCACTCCAACTTGATCTCTGATGTTGACGACGATGTTCTGAAGGTTCTCGACTTGATTCAATTTCGAGCTCTTCTCGGTAAGATCGTTCACGATGCTTCGCATCTCTGTAAACTGCGTGTGAAGGTCGGCGACGCTCTGCGAAGTGGGCAGCGTCGACACCAGCGAACTAATTTCGTCTCGAATCTGTTCCACGTTCGCCGTTTCCGTTTCCAGTCGTTTCAGCATTCGAGATATGTTTCTTTTCAAAGCGTGTAATTCTTTGGAGGTGGGGAGATTGGCCACTTTACTCTCGAGATCGCTCAACGAACTTTTGATGTCGCTCGATTCGGATAGTGCCGTCACCGCCGTTTTCAATTTTTCCAAATCTTCGCTCGAAGGCACGCTCGTCCGTAACGATTCCAAGTCACCCTGTATGTTGTCGAGTACGTGATGAAAATGAGCGAGATTCGTTTCGACGTTCAAATTTTCTAAATATTCGATCTTCTGCTGAACCGTGCTCAACGTGTCTTGAATGCTCGTCAACGCTCTCGCTTCAGCGTGAATATTTTTAATTTCTTCGTTGATCAATTCCAGAGACGCCTGAAGCGTAGCGATGGTGGTTTGAATGTGTTCGAAATCTTGATAGGCCTCCAATTGAATTTTTATGTTCGCGACGCTTTTACCGATGACCTGCAGTTCGTCCGACGATGGTAGGTTCGTCATTGTATCTTCCAAAGTCTGCAACTTGGATTTAATTTCTTCCAACGTGCCGGTGAATTCTTCTTGTAATTTGGAAACGACGACGTGCAAGCGTTCTACATCAATATCGTTCACGACGGTTTGAAGTTCGGAGAAATTCTTTTCTATTGCGGAAGTTCGTTCTTCGATTTCGAGTTTCAATTTTTCCAAATCTTCATTTTTCGATTGAAATTGCTGTAATTTGGCCAAATCATTTTGAAGCGAATCCACGCTCAACTGTATATTTTGAACGCTGTCGTAAGAAGGTACGTCGACATAATTTTTTATCAGCGTCTTCAGTTCGGAATCGATTTTCAGAATGGGGTCGAGACATTGCGTTTGGAGCGTGGCGATTTCCGACTCTAAACTTTTGTTTAAGGTTTCCTGCAAAGCGATCAAATCGCTCCTCAACTTCTTAACACGAACGTCCAACATGAGAATCTCTTCTGCATGGTCTACACGCTTGGTGTTGCCGAAAATGTCGTTAGGCATTTTCGGTTAACGGTTATTTATAATAGGATAAACGATTCGTAATTCTACAAAGAGAGGAATGAGTTTGTCGTAGTCTCCGAGGAGTTCCACGTACAGGTAATCTCCGGCAGACACATCGTACGTAATGTTAGAAAGCATCTTGTCGTGCTTGATTCGAAAAATGTTCTTGCCGGTAGAAATTTTGATTTCGCCTGCGTTTTCCGGATTCACGGTGATCCGAAGTTTCCCGTCGATCGGAATTTCGTAGAAATGTAAATTGTTATTAAAAACATAAAACATCTTGCCCACATCGTCATTCAGTTTCGTCCAAATGCTGTTGAGGTGAATGATCAACAGACCGTTGAGTTTAGGTAACACGGAAGGTAAGACTTCATGATCTGGTATGGTTTCCATAATGATTTCTTTTTTGAAACCGAACAAATTCATAGGCATGCTGGTTATTTAAGAATACGGTCAAAGTTTTTTGTAATAACAGTCAAAATGTTTTTGTTTTTTTTGTTTTTTTTTTGTTTTGTTTTTATGAATCTTCTGTTGAAGATGGACATATGTTGCAGGTTTTGCTTTCTGCTAAGCGATAGTACCCCCACGTCAATACGTGAATACCGCACTCGAGGATGCACTTCTTATTGTCATCAGGATTTAGCGCAATTTTTCTAACTTTGTTTGTGGTCAACACATGGTCGACGCTCTGGATGCGCTGTTCTGCTCTTAGAACCGGCGACCTGGTCTTGAGGCAATCGACGAAGTCCTCGAATGTGAGATGCTCCCGAACCACCTGTCTGCCGACACCCTTGGCCTTCTTGGTAACGCTGCCCTCGGCTTTGATGGCATAGGTTTTGGAGCAAAGACCGGCATCCTCGAGAACCAAATCACCTTTCTTCTCGTCTTTGAGTTTGCCGACCACCATTTTGTTGAGAGCCCGGATGCCGAATCGGTTCGGCTGGGGATAGTTTGAGGTGTCGAAAAGGTTAACCAAAGATGGAACCGTGGCCATATCCTTGTACGCGTCGGCTGTGCGAACGTGGTATATTAAACTGTCCGTGTCTATGTAGAGTAGGCTAATATTGTCGTTATAGTGCTGGCGTAGTATCCCATAATATATATGAAACATGTGCAGCTTGCTCAGGTCTAATACTGAGGCGCCGACATAAATTGGCTTGTTAAGCTTCACCTCGCTCTTCCTCATATGCACCAGAGCAAGCTGTTCGTTATAAATGGTCCCCGATTTGAATAACGGGTTTGCTACGAGCCTGCGACATTGTGCTTTGTTTGATATTAGCCTCACATCTACACGATTCCGTACATTCTCCATGGTTTTCCCGAACACCGCATTGTTCATAAGCTTGAAGAAATCCTTATCAAGCTCGGACGTGGCTGCGGTGCGGTGTTTCGTGTTGACTTCAATATATGGACGCAACCATGGAGAATGCTCGAACTTGAGGATGCGGTGAACTGCGTGGACCGTGACCCCTTGCTGCATTAACCACCGGAGATTCTGGTAGTGTAGGACGTAATTCTTCTTGGGCTCGAAATCCATGACGAGCTTCTTCTGGTTGGAATCGGGTGGACACTTGAACTCGGGTGCAGGGGAGAGATCGTTGAACAAATCCTGCAGCTTCTCGGAGAACTCAAGGTCCACCTCGGCGAAGAACCCATGTTCTGAATCGTCGAAGCTTTCGATGTTGAAGTTGGAGGGGTCGGTCCACTCGAACCCTCTAAAGGAGAGTGGCTGCATCATGGAGTGTCCGTACAAGTTATTCACGTCCGTGTGCATGATGTAGCTGGACGGTTGTGAGGGGTCGTAGCCAGTAGCCATGTGATGGTTGTTGGCGCGCGCGTACCGTTGCGACACCTGGACCATGCCACCCCGCACGGCACGTTCCACAAACAGCACCATGTCCACGTCCGAAAGAAGCTCCAGCTCGATCTTCGTCACCAGAAACATGGCTGACCACGCCAGTCCGGGGAGACTGTAGAAGTAGGCGGGGTCCAGCTGGTAGATTTTCATTGCGGTCGCACGGAACGTCTGGAACACGTCGGCGAGGAGCGTCACATCAAGTCTGAGGTAGGCGTCGTGGTAGTCCCCGAGAGTTCGACAGCCCAGCTCGCGCCACATGGACTGGGCATGGTGATATTCTTCGTCGGTGATGTTCGAGCCTCGTAGTTGACTGTAGAACTTCGCCTGGGGAGGTAGCGACGTCTCCGCGAACTTGGAAGGGTCTGTGATGTATTCGTAGGGATAGACCCCCTTACGCTTGAAGAGGCCGGCGTCCAAGTTCGGAAAGTTTGCTGAGGTAATGAACATTTGCTCGTCGCTAAGCTTCCCTGCGAGAGCATCGAGGCTGGCCGGGAGGAACCTCAGGGAGTCGAGGAAGCGAAGCTCGACGGTAGTGTGTGATCCTGAGATTCGCACCCACTTGCTCACACTAATGTAACGCTCCTCGTTCTGCGCCAGGACGTTGATTCGCATGTCGTCGTACCCAAAGTGAGGCACCAGATGGTGGAAGTCGTATCCCGAGCCATTGTGAAAAAACACAGGGATGAAGCGCGGGTCCCGGGCCATGAGGTTGCATTTGTTGCACCAAGGACCAACATACCTACCGTTAAAGTGATCGTGGTGTTGGACTTTACGGTTGTTGGCGGTGTACTCCTTGACGCAGACAGGGCAAGCGATGGCCTCGTCGTGTCTACGTTGATCGTCGGGGGACAGTGGGAGCATAGACTTAGGGGCCAACAGTATCTTCCCTATCTCGTTGGCCTCGACAACCATCCTCTCGAGGAAGTGTTTGGCTGCGTCGGGGCCACGGTACACGTAGGGCTCGGGGGCGATGTGCTGGTCACGTCGCACCACAACGTATGCGAAACTGGATGCCTCGTGGAGTTGGTAAGGGGTGGTGGAGGAAACTTCGGGATCTGGATCGCAAGTGGACAGGGGTTTGAGGAAGGCCTCGAAATCCGCGATGATGATAGCGGGATGCTCCACCATGGCACCGTGCATGCGGAAACGCTCCACGGTGCCAGGTTTGGGCAAGACTGCCACCCCAGGCTCGTTGTTACTACAGTAGAACTTGTGGTTAGCGAGCTTCTCGGCAGCGATGTTGGAGCCTCGAACATGTTGGTAATTGCGTTGATCCTGTCCGTCGAACATTGACAAGCACCTGCAACACACCTCGACGTGGTGACTATCACTGCTCCGTTGGCTCGAAACAAGTCTAGAGAGGGAGCGAATAAGGGTGTAGTGGTGATGAGTTTCGTCCTTGATGAGCAGAAGGTGAATTTCCTGCACACCATCGTCGTCTACGTCGCTCACCCGGATAGGGTACACCACATTTTTGTCAGTGAGGCCATAAACGTTGATAGCCAACCGCATACGAGCCTCGAACTTTTGAATGTCCCGGACCTCTACGGGATAGTCGATCCCAGCCATAGCAACTTCCAGCTCTGACTCGTAGGGTAGGTAGTGGTTAACGCGTTTTGGTTGGTTTTTCCAGTGGACAGGGTGCAAAGCTGCAAGCACACACCATACGAAGCACTTGGCGTCACTGTTCTGAATGTTCAGGACGGCCTTCTTTGCCGCGATGGAAGGTGGTAAGGGGACGTAGCTGGAGGCGGAGAGAGGCGTAAACTTGCAAAGTTTGACGCACAGTTCGTGAGGCCCCCCACACAGCGAACCCCCCGAGCCCTCAGCTTCATGTTCTTCTTGTTTAACCACCAGCTCCTCGGCAAACTGGTTGTAGATGACCTCGAGGTTGTCGACATCCGCCAGATGCAGCGTCTTCGCCTTGGTGTTGTGGCAGAAGCTGTAAATTTCATCGGACGGCTTCTTGTACTGGCAACGTAGCGATGCGTAGAATTTGGTGGAGTGCGTTCCAAGCGCATCACCGAGGATGGAAATTATCTCTGCTCGCTTCTCCTCTAAAAAGCTACGCACGTCGCATAAGCCCTCCGAAGTGAGGACAAAGTCCTCTAACAACCGCTCGAAAGCAGTCCGGTTCGCTTTCGCCACAGGCTTGACGCGTTTGGCGGATGGTGCATTGATGGAGGCTGCTTCCGCTTTCCTCTTGGTCGAGCTGGTCGACGGTTGTGGAACAGGTGTTCCGACGCCAATTTTGCATGATGTTATATGCCTTTTTAAATTATTAATGGTAATATGTATACCGCACCTGGGACATGGTTCGGTGGCACCCAAATGCTTGCCTGGCACGCAGGTACGACAATGTCTTGCAAAATGTTTGCTTGATATGCTTATTTTGCACACAGGACAACTTTTCATGGAGCGCATTTTTTTGGGGGGGTATGTTTTTTTATATGTGATCTGTTGGTGGTAGAGTGTTTACGAAAAAATGCCTTACGAGAAAAATTTTGTTTTCCTCAAATGTGTGCTTTAATAAACCCTGTAAAAAAATTTAAAAAAAATATATAAGAAAAATATGATTGTAGATAGAAAAAAAGCACAATAAATATTGTATGCATGTGTAATTCTATTTAGTTTATTTTTTGCTAGACACGAATCTTCTTCAGATTTTATTGCCCATTAGTATATTTTTCCACCAATCTAGTAGAGGTATGAAACTATGAAAATATACTTGTTTATATATATTCTATTGTTTCGGCTGATATAATCGTATTTTTTTTTCCATACACACATTTTTTTATTTTCAGAAAACAAAGTTATTTTCGATTTTTTAAATCAAACAATAAACATTATTTGTGTTTATAGTATTTGTCGGGCAATAGCAGATAAAACAAGAATGGGTTTTCTACGACCCATAGTTTACGAGTTACAAAACAACTAAGAAATTACATCTTGAAATTTAAATTTAAAATAACTCGAAAACAGTAAGCACTAATCATTATGTTTCCAATAGGTTGTAGAGTACATTCATTTTTTTATCAAATGTCATTAAAATTTTCAAATTAGAGTAAAAACTAAGCCAGCAAATCAAGTTTCTCAAAAAATAAAAAATTTGTCTATATTTTCGAAACTTGAGGGGGTGGAATCGATTTTATTTGCTAGTCGAATAGTTTTCGTCAAATCCTATCCAACAAACCTAAAATCATCATCCTAGCTCAATTAGGAGCCGAGAAAATCAATGTCTTGGAAAACGTCTTAAGATTTTTGTCTTAAGAAAATTTTCTTGACAGACCGGAAGTCGACTTTCTTAAAGATTAAGACAAATATCTTAAGACGTTTTCCCAAGACATTGATTTTCTCGGTTCCTATGGGGCCTAGAACCACGCAATTTTGGATTATGTATATACCGTTGTTTTTTCCTACATATTCATTAGGGTTCGAAAGTGCGGTAGTTGTGTTGTTGCCTTGTAATCAAGAGGTCCTAGGTTCGAACCTGATAAAAGTACATAGTGGTTCGGATCCTATTTTAAAAAACTAAAAGCCTAGTCCCTATTAGTTTTACTGCGCATATGTAAATATAGGAAAATACAATGCAAAATCAGCAATGTGTGATGTGGTCAGCACCAAATATTTTAATTTTATATGTATATTTAAGTTTCATGCATAAACATGGCAGTTTTCCTATATGCTTTTATGGTATGGTGCTATGCACGGAGGAGCACTTTATTTAAGCATATTTAACTTCTCTTTCCATTTCTCAATCTATTCATATTTGACACGGTCATTGCAAGTCGGCCATTTTGTTTACGTAGCAATTAGGCTTAAAAAAACTTTGACACACTCATTGCAAGTCGGCCGTTTTGTTTACGTAGCAATTACGTTAAAAAACTTTAAACCACATTATTGCTATTTTTTTGTGAATGCTTGTTGTGATAAAAAAACATAATTAGATATTATTTTATTTAATTTTATGTTTAATATCTTTTCTGTGTATAAAACTAAATAATAATAAAATTCGAAACACTATGTACCTCCACTAAATATCAAACGCACAAAAAAAAAACAGGCTAACACACGCAAAATTATACTGGTCTGCCAGACGCCAGAGCCTCGTTACTCTACAGTCCAGGGTGTACTACGTGGAAGTGAGGTTAACTGTTGGGCGTCTTACCAGAAAATCGTCCTCTTACACCCCTGCATATTGCTATTTTGCATATGCTTGGTGTATATAGTAATATGTAATAAATATATATATAAAAAGCAAGAAAAAAAATACATGCAACACACTTAAAACTCGTATACTCTCTCTTCTTTTTGCTTGCTTTGCGAGTATATATATTCCTTCCACAATATGCTTAAGAATTGTTTGGTTTTTGTAGAGAGTTTTACCTTTTATCTACAATTCCTTTACATTTGTTTGGTTATTACAGAATCAACTCACAGAAGCAACACTACCCTATTTATATAACACAAAACCAACTCATGCAAGCTAACAAACAAATTTACTCACGTTAGTTAATTTCAATCGTTCTTCTTGCAGCTCACAATAAAAAATAAGACCTGATGCCCCTCGAGCTTCTAGTTTATTAGTCGAGGAGTAATATGTAGGTTAACAACGTGGACTAGTAGAAATCCAGTCTAGAACATTCTCTCCCTCTACATTTCAGCCACATCATTTTACGAGTTCGAAAATTCACAAGTTAATGCATCGCATCGCATCACATCACTGCTACCAATGCTGTTAACTGACGTCACTATTTCTCAACAGTTGCCAAACCTGATGTTAACAGCTGTTGTAACCTAAGCATCATGTGTATGCTCTAGAAAATAGTTCTATACTTCAATTTTTAGCACTGTCATTTTCCTACTTTCGTAAATTCATCACGTCACCCCCACCAATACTGTTACCTGACGTCATTATTTCTCAACAGTTGGCTGAGCTAATGTGAAAATTACATAGCATCATCTGTGCTGAACGTGAATTTTTGAACGAAATAAATGCGTCAGCATGAAATTCCATCATTATTGTTAGCTTTTGAAAAAACAGGAAGTACATCCGCCACTGTGAATAGCCATTCTTCCCCCCTATATTTCAGCCACATCATTTTACAAGTTCGAAAATTCACAAGTTAATGCATCGCATCGCATCACTGCTACCAATGCTGTTAACTGACGTCACTATTTCTCAACAGTTGCCAGACCTGCTGAAATGCCAGAAATGCTGCCCCCCTCCCAGTCATCCATCTCTCTTACAATAGCGTGTATGTGCTGGCAACTCTCTCTAGTTGCAGGTTTTTTTTAGTTAACTCGTAATCCTCGTCAAAAACTACAGTAACATCATAATGTCATATTGCACAGAAGAGGGAGGACATCGCTCACCACTGTTGCCGGCCATAAATCTCTCTCTCTCTCTTCATCTTACAGCAAAATTATGGCATCTCTATTTTTTTTAGTTGTAAGTAAATTGCCAACACACTCTAGTTAATAATGCTACATATTATACGCACACACGCACACACGCACGCGCGCACGCGCGCTTGTGTTGCCATCCACCCATCCCTCTGTTTCTTTTACGACAGTACCAACTCTCCTTGTTTAGTATATGTAGGTTGGCAAAAATTGCTTTATGCACTGTAAAACAAACCTCAAGCAAAGTTGCCAGCTTCTTGCTTGAGGTTAGGTTAGACCAAAAAAAAAGCTGTAGGTAAACTGTCGGTTGTTTAACTCTTCCCTCTCTCTCTCTTCTCTCTTTTTTTTTTTGTAAAAAGCTATGGTAAAAATACCAGTAGGTTGCCAACTTTGCTTTATGCACTGTAAACCAAGCCTCAAGCAAGATTGCCAGCTCCTTGCTTTATGCACTGTAAACCAAGCCTCAAGCAAGATTGCCAGCTTCTTGCTTTAGGCTAGGTTTACCCCCCCCCAAAAAAAAACCTTGGTGATTTTTTTCGAGTAAAATATTAGCAACACTGCGAGAAAATAAGGGTTATGCCTTACAAGAAAAATCTATTAAAGCGAGCCTCAAGCAAAATTGCCAGCTCCTTGCTTGAGGCTACGTTTACCCCCAAAAAACCCCCTTGGTGATTTTTTCGAGTAAGCAGCTGGCAACACTGCCAGCTTCAGGGGGCTCATGCCTTACGAGACAAGTCTATTAAGGCGAGCCCCAATAGAGGTTTGTCAACCGGGTTGATTGTACTACTTCTGACTTTGGAAGAGCAGTCAGAGAAAAATCGATAGAAGGTGCAGGAAACTCCCAGGTAGGGAGAGGCGGAATGAGTGGAGAGACGCCAGGAAGATCACTGTCAACACCAAGTGCTGACAGGATCTCGTCTGCACGTACACCAAATGGTCTAGTGACACTAGGGTGGAGCCGATACCTTGCCAGCCTACCCTCGTCTGAGATGGTGTGGAATGAAGGATGTGAAGGTATCGAGCGAAGATGTAGGAAGTAGTTAACTTCCAGCCGCTGTCTTCGCAGAGACAGCGACGGCTCAGATGCCTCTACATACAAACTGGCGACTGGACTGGTCCGAAAGGCACCAGTGCACACACGTATACCAGCATGGTGGACGGTGTCTAGGATGCGAAGTCTAGATGGGCGAGCAGAAGCATACACAACACATCCATAATCTAGCTTCGACCTGATGAGTGCACTGTATAGGCGAAGCAATACCGTCCTATCAGCACCCCAAGAAGTATGAGATAAAACGCGTAAAAGGTTGAGAACTCGAAGACAAGAGAACTTTAACTGGCGAAGGTGAGGTAGCCATGTTAATTTCTTATCGAAAATGAGGCCCAGGAAGCGGACCTCATTCACGAAGAACAGGGGAGACTTCCCCATTTACAGGTCAGGATCTAAATGACATGTACGCTGACGACAAAAGTGAACACACACGGATTTCTCGGATGAGAAGGTGAAACCTGTTTGGGAGGACCACTCAACCAAACGGTTTATCGTCAGTTGGAGTTGACGAGAAGCTGACGCGAGATTCCGTGAGCGACAAAAGATCGTGAGGTCGTCGACATAGAGGAGGCCATGTACAGGGGAAAGAATGTTTGCCATAACACTGTTTACTGCTATGGCAAACAGAGTCACACTAAGTACGCTGCCCTGCGGGACACCGTTCTCTTGTTCCCAACACGTACGCGGAAAAAGAGATCTGATAAAAAAATTTCAATAAAGTACGCCATATGGCCACGCACGCCCCAAGAATGGAGCTGCTTTAGGATGCCAAAGCGCCACGTTGTGTCATATGCCTTTTGGAGGTCAAAGAAAACTGCAACTAAATGTTCCTTGTTGAACTGATTGATTGATTGAGTTAAAATTTATGGGTGCGTCGGCACTTAAGGCCATTTTGCACCCTTCTGTATATACGGGGAAATGTCCCCTTATCTAAAATTCTGACTGAGATTTAAAAAAGGGGGTGTAGATAGCCCCTTGGGAAAGAACTAAAAGTACAAGGTTGTAAAGAGACCTGCACGAGACAAACACGACACATTAAAAAGTCAGAACAAACTAAAAACCTCCTTACAGACGGTGGAAGAGTCCAGCTCTTCGCAAAAAACTAAAAACATGTGATAAAATACTGCTGTCATCACCCAAGAGGGATGACAAACAGCCGGAAAGGTTAAAAGTCTGCCGGAGGTAAGCAAGATCGACACATTCAACGAGAATGTGTCGAATGCTTAATAAAACATTACAAGCACGACACAACGGTGGGTCCAGCCCTTGAAGTAGGTGACCATGCGTGAGACGGCTGTGTCCTATACGCATGCGGGTAAGAATAACTTCTTCTCGCCGAGAGGGACGAGACGAGGAACGCCAAGCACCTATGGTGGGCCAAACAGCGTGAAGCTTGTTCCCCGTTTCCGTATCCCACTCGGCCTGCCAAGTGTCAAGAAGGCGACAACGGAACACGTTCTGCAGGTCGCTAGCTGGCAAAAGGTGGACGAGAACGTCGCCATCTGCATGAGCAAACTTGGCGGCAGCATCAGCTGCTTCGTTCCCCTGGATGCCCACGTGGCTAGGGACCCAACAGAAGTGTACATCCGCACTGGCAGATAAGGACACAAGCCGTCTGAATATGCGTTGCGCTACCGGATGCCGGGAATACGGCGAATCCAGAGACTGCAACACGCTGGTCGAATCGCAGCACACAAGGACTTTCTTCAGCCCATTCACGTCTGCAAAGTCCAGTGCCTTTAGAATGGCGTACAACTCTGCCGTAAAGATGGAACAGGCAGGATGTAGCGAGAAACTGAAACTTTGAGAGTCTAGGACGAAAGCGCAACCAACTGATTCGACTGTCTTGGACCCATCCGTGTAAAACACATTACAATTGGGGTGCTTCGCACGAAGCTCTAAAAACCGTTGCTGGTATACAACCATTGGTGTTTCTGCCTTTGGAAGGGCAGTCAGGGAAAAATCGATAGAAGGTGCAGGAAACTCCCAGGTAGGAAGAGGCGGAATGAGTGGAGAGACGCCAGGAAGATCACTGTCAACACCAAGTGCTGACAGGATCCTCGTCTGCACGAACACCAAATGGTCTAGTGACACTAGGGTGGAGCCGATACCTTGCCAGCCTACCCTCGTCTGAGATGGTGTGGAATGAAGGTTGTGAAGGCATCGAGCGAAGATGGAGGAAGTAGTTAACTACCAGCCGCTGTCATCGCAGAGACAGCGACGGCTCAGATGCCTCTACATACAAAATGGCGACCGGACTGGTCCGAAAGGCACCTTGCACACACGTATACCAGCATGGTGGACGGTGTCTAGGATGCGAAGTCTAGATGGGCGGGCAGAAGAATACACAACACATCCATAATCTAGCTTCGACCTGATGAGTGCACGGTATAGGCGAAGCAATACCGTCCTATCAGCACCCCAAGAAGTATGAGATAAAACGCGTAGAAGGTTGAGAACTCGAAGACAAGAGAATTTTAACTGGCGAAGGTGAGGGAGCCATGTTAATTTCTTATCGAAAATGAGGCCCAGGAAGCGGACCTCATTCACGAAGCACAGGGGAGATTTCCCCATGTACAGGTCAGGATCGAAATGACATGTACGCTGACGACAAAAGTGAACACACACGGATTTCTCGGATGAGAAGGTGAAACCTGTTTGGGAGGACCACTCAACCAAACGGTTTATCGTCAGTTGGAGTTGACGAGAAGCTGACGCGAGATTCCGTGAGCGACAAAAGTTCGTGAGGTCATCTACATACAGTAGACCATGTACAGGGGCAACAATGCTTGCCATAACGCTGTTCACTGCTATGGCAAACAGAGTCACACTTAATACGCTTCCCTGCGGAACACCGTTCTCTTGTTCGTGAAGATCCGAAAAGGAGTTCCCAACACGTACGCGGAAAAAACGATCGGATAAAAAGTTTTTAATAAAGTACGCCATATGGCCACGCACGCCCCAAGAATGGAGCTGTTTTATGATGCCAAAGCGCCACGTTGTGTCATATGCTTTTTGGAGGTCAAAGAAAACTGCAACTAAATGTTCCTTGTTGAGAAATGCATCCTGAATGTGTGTTTCCAGCTGAACCAGATGGTCCAGTGTGGAACGGTTGGAGCGAAAACCACATTGAAAATTACTTATCAATGAGTTTTCCTCCAAAAACCAGGTGAGACGCTTGTTGATCATGCGTTCCATCAACTTGCACACACAGCTGGTTAAGGCAATAGGCCTGTAACTCGAGGCTGCGGTGCGTTGTTTACCTGGTTTCAGGATGGGAACAATAATAGCTTCTTTCCAGGAAGTGGGAAAAGAGTCCTCCAAAAAAGCCTGTTGAATACCGCCAGAAGGAAATTTCTTGCTCCAATGGGCAGATGACGAAGCATCTCATAGTGGATCTTGTCCACTCCAGGAGCTGTATTCTTTGAATCTCGAAGCGCCAGAACGAACTCCCGTTCAGTGAATCGAGAGTTGTATGGCTCGTTGTTATGACTTCGAAAAACTAGAGGGCGTCGTTCTTGACGGTCCTTCTCACGGCGGAAACGTGGTTCATAATTTTCAGAGCTAGACGCATCAGAAAACGGCGTGGCCAAGATATTAGCTATGTCTCCGGAATCGGTGTGCAACGTCCCGTCGTGCTCCAGAGCGCTCAGAGGAGTAGATGCACCCCCCTGGATGCGACGTACTTTGGTCCAAACGGCTTTCGACGAAGCCTGCTTCGTCAGGGAAGACACGTATTGGACCCAGCACGCCTTCTTACTGGCTCGAATAAGCCGACGGTCACTGGCACGCTGAATGCGGAACTGCTCGAGGTTTGCAGCAGTGTGGTTCCTATTGAATCGATCTAGGGCATGATTGCGGTCCTTAATGGCTGCACCGATCTCCGCAGTCCACCATGGGACTGGGCGTCGCCTCGCAGGTCCACTGGGATGTGGAATGGAGGTGCGTGCTGCATCATGCACTCTTGAGACAAATATATCTAAGGCGTCGATTGGTGGTAAAGTCGACGCTAGATCGACTTCAAGGTCCACTGCACGCTCGAAGGCAACCCAGTCTGAGATGCCAGTGACGGTGTTGTTCACGTGAGTGCTGAAGGTGTTCGAAAGTTAAAAGGAGTGGGAAGTGATCACTCCCACAGAGATCAGGGTGAACGCTCCAAGATGTGGTAGGAGCAAGGCTGGGACTGCAGAAGGACAAGTCCAACGCAGAGTATGTGCCTGAGGAAGGACTGAAATATGTGGAAGTCCCATCATTCAGCAACGTTAAACCTGATACCTCACGGAATTGATCTACAATTTGACCCCGGGGCTCTGTACGAACGGAGCCCCATAAACGATGGTAGGAATTAAAATCGCCCAAAAGAACTACAGGAGACGGAAGTTGTTCGAATATACAAAGAAGGTCCTCAAGAGAGAATCGCTCCTCCCTTGTGATGTAGATACAGCACACAAATATTGGCTGTGGTAGATGGACCTGCATGGCGACTGCTTGGGGGGGGGGTGAGAAAGAATGGTGTTGAGTGGATGGTATCTCGAACACCGATTGCAACACCACCGTGTGCACGACGACCCTCAGGAAGCTTGTCGGTGCGGTAAAGCGTGTATCCGTTCAGGGTACAGGCAGGGTCAAATTCAGATATTAAGATTTGCAGTTCCTCGAGATGAGTACGGAAACCGTTAAGATTCCATTGGAGACAATAAGCCATAGCTGGAGGTAGTATAGTTACCTTTTGAGGCGTACTCTATTTCTAGGCCCTGTCACCTTGATAAATTCCTCATCCGCAGCTTCGTCCTGTATCATGTCCTCGGGTAAGGACACACAGGGCGAAGGGGATGAAGAAGGGGCAGTGGGGGCGGGTGCTTTGAGCGCCCGCCGGGCAGCTTTCAGCTGCGCCTTAAGTTTCAGGTGGTGGCTGTCACCCTGACTGGAGAGCTACTGGACTTCAGAAAGTATTCTTTGGAATGAACCTGCTTGAACTTTTTCTCTGTGGAGCGAGGTGTGGTTGCTGGTTTCCTCGAAGCAGGACGAGCTACTACGGGAAGCGTTGTTGTTTGGGTTGACACGTCGCTGGTTTGTACACCTACACTGCGACGGGTAAGAGCAGCTGCAGCAACTGTAGCGAATGGAACAGGTAATATGGTGCGTATGCTTTCACGGAGACGTTGTTTTGCTTCACCAGCAGAGATTTTATCTGTGACGACCAACTCTCTTATGTCCTTCTCTTGTTGGAAAGAGGGGCAATCGCGATGCCAGACTGGGTGCTCGCCTTGGCAGTTAATGCATTTGGGACCTGAAGAACAAGGTTCGGTCCCATGATCAGGCAGACTACACTTACCACAAAGGGCGGTAGTGGCCTTGCAGGAAGGCTGAGTGTGCCCAAAGAGCTGGCATTTGAAACACCGCATCGGGTTAGGGATGTACCGCCGGACTTTGAGTCTCAAATATCCAGCCCGTACAATATCTGGGAGAGTGGTCGTTTGGAAGGTCAAAATAATGGAAGCAGTTGGAACAAGTTCTCCGGACTTTCGTGTCTTGATTCGCTGCACTGCGGTGACATGTTGGTCTGAAAGTGCTTGAAGAATCTGTTCCTCCTCAGCATTTAGCAGATCCCAGTGGCGAATCACACCTTTACTACTGTTAAGTTGACGATGTGGTTCAACATTAACAGGGAAGTCACCCAAAGATCTTAGCTTTAGAAGATTGTTGGTCTGGCGATCTGTGCTGGTCTGGATAAGTAGACTCCCGTTTCGCAGCTTTTTTATTTCTGGTACATCTGAACCAGGGGCGTAGTCTAGCTGTTTCTTGATAAGAAATGGTGACAAGTCCTTCAATGTAGCAGCTCCATGTTTCTTCGATGTTGTTCCAGATTCATCGTCGGTCTTCTCAACAATACTGATAACAAGGTAACGTGGAACGTTACTTGTCTTTTCCACTAATTGAAGCGGGCTCGAAGGCCGCGCTTGTTTTGGGGGTTTCCCCACCGTTTGAGTTGTTTTTTGTACCCATATACAAAATTGTTTTATTGTGGAGGGTCCATAAATTGTCGCCTCGACATGCCCTCTATGCCGAGGAAGGTCTACCCCCAAAAATGGAGGCTACTCGAGGACCAAACCGAAATCCCCGAGGCCACGTTCGCGACTGCACCTACCCCTGCAGCCAACACTGTCCCATCGGCACGTGCAACTCACATCTTGGGATAGGGGTTTTTTATCGAGGTTGTCTCCTCTAGCAGGACCCTTAGTTATAGGGAGGTCAAAGATATGGAGATGAATGACGTGATGGAATGGTGAAAACGTGAGATATGGATGTGAAGAATGAGTGAAATGATGAGATGAAAATGACCTCCCTACCTTACTTAATAGGGAGGTCAAAGATATGGACAACTACTATTTGGTGGAGTACACAAATGGACGTGCCAAATTTAAAACCGATGCATTAACGATTCACAGTTTGAAAACAAGGCACCTCGACTCGGACGAGTCTGTCACTTAAACTCTTCCGAGTTTTCTACTTTTTACAACGCTGCACAGTTCGTTCACATTTTACAAATATTTTTTTCGCACACATATGTCAATATAATATTTACCACCGTTATTATTTTCTCGCGACGCGATTTTTTGCACATCCGCCATTTCCATTTCAGATGCTCCAAAAGACGACCACATGTGAAAAACGGAAGTTCCGCCATTTTCGATTCACGTAGTACTCTCTCCTTCCTGGCCCTTCCTTCTCCTCAACGCTGCACATATTGTCATAAATCCAACGAAAAAAGAAAAGTACACTCAGGAATTAACTTTGAAATTAAGTTCGAAGACTAAAACAAACTTCTTAATATTTTACAATGAAATAATATAAAGGAAGAAGAAAATAAAAACGGCCAAGCAGGAACGTAGTTTCTCAACTGACTACTGGTTGAGTACGTAATTTTCTGCACGCTAGAAACAACTCGATTTTTACTGTCTGCAGCAAGCAGATTGTCAAAAAAACTCGCACAAATACATGCGCATGCGCGATCTGTCCGTTGACGAATAGTTTTCATAAATCTGTCTTCACCACTGAATTCGTGGTGAGATTCTAGCCCAAAATCATACTCAACATGACCCCCTTCCCATTTAAAGAAATGAAGTTGAATCCAAGATGGCGGTCACCAAGATGGCGGTCACCAAAATGGCGGACGTTGTAATGACATGCACCAAAAGGTTTCCCCCTAGGCCTAACATATTACTGCCATGACCAATTGCTGCATTCTACATTGTCTTTCATTTTATAAGGGGTGGTCAGGGACTAAAGACTCACCCGGTATATCTCCATTATAGGACATGTACCATAAAATGCAATGAGTGGAGAAGAATTCTGTAAACAAAAAAGGGGTAATACTAACTTTTAAGAATTCCGATAGAGGGTGTTTGGTTTATGCGTTACTTGTGGCGAGAGGTATTAATGTATACAAAAATGAACCTAAAAAACGTTATCATTGATTGATTGATTGATTTAAAATTTCTGAGTGCGTCGGCACGTAAGGCCATTTTGCACCCTTCTATATATACGGGGAAATATCTCCTTATGGGGTGTAAGGGGTGCTCCTTCCTCGTAGTGCACCCAATACTCAACCTCACTTCCACGTAGTACATCCTGGACTGCAGACTAACGAGATTCTGGCGACTGGCCCCATGGCCAGGATAATTTTGTTTGTGTTGTCCTGGGTTTTGGCCTTATTTGTCCTGAGTGATCCTTTACAGCCTCAGCATTTAACGAAAGTCAGAAGATTTTATGATTTTAGTTATGCAACTTTAGAGTTGTTATTAGTAACGATCAGGGGTCGGACCCCGTATAATGTGACGGGTGCAAAATAGCCTTAGTGCTAACGCACCCAAAATTTTAATTTCAAATTCAAATTAAAAAAATATCCCCTTATCTAAAATTCTGACTGAAATCTTAAAAAGAGGTGCAAATAGCCTCTTGGGAAAAAAAACTAAAAGTGCAAGGTTGTAAATAGTCTGCACGAGAAAAACACAACACATTAAAAAGTCAGAAAAAAAAAACTTAAAACCTCCTTACAGACGGTGGAAGAGTCCAGCTCTTCGCAAAAAAATTAAAACTTTGATAAAATACTGCTTTCATCACCCAAGAGGGATGACAAAGAGCCGGAAAGGTTAAAAGTCTGCCGGAGGTAAGCAAGATCGACACATTCAACGAGAATGTGTCGAATGCTTAATACAACATTACAAACACAACACAACGGAGGGTCCAGCCCTTGCAGCAAGTGACCATGCGTGACACGGCTGTGCCCTAGACGCATTCGGGAAATTGATTGATTGATTGATTTAAAATTAATGGGTGCGTCGGCACTTAAGGCCATTTTGCACCCTTCTATGTATACTGGGAAATATCCCGTTATCTAAAATTCTGACTGAAAACTGAAAAAGGGGTGTAAATAGCCCCTTGGGAAAAACTAAAAGTGCAGGTTGTAAAAAGACCTGCACGAGACAAACACGACACATTAAAAAGTCAGAACAAACAAACTAAAAACCTCCTTACAGACGGTGCAAGAGTCCAGCTCTTCGCAAAAAACTAAAAACATTTGATAAAATACTGCTATCATCACCCAAGATGGATGACAAAGAGCCGGAAAGGTTAAAAGTCTGCCGGAGGTAAACAAGATCGACACATTCAACGAGAATGTGTCGGATGCTTAAAATAACATTACAAGTACGACACAACGGAGGGTCCAGCCCTTGCAGTGGGTGACATGCATGAGACGGCTGTGTCCTATACGCAGGTGGGTAAGAATAACGTCTTCTCGCCGAGAGGGGCGGGACAAGGAACGCCAAGCACCTATGGCGGGCTTAACAGCGTGAACCTTGTTCCCCGTTTCCGTATCCCACTCGGCCTGCCAAGTGTCAAGAAGGCAACAACGGAACACATTCCGCAGGTCGCTAGCTGGCAATAGGTGGACGAGAACGTCGCCATCTGCATCGGCAGACTTGACGACAGCATCAGCTGCTTCGTTCCCCTGGATGCCCACGTGGCTAGGGACCCAACAGAAATGTACATCCGCACTGGCAAATAAGGACACAAGTCGTCTTAATATGCGTTGCGCTACCGGATGACGGGAATACGGCGAATCCAGAGTCTCCAACACGCTGGTCGAATCACAGCACACAAGGACTTTCTTCAGCCTATTGACGTCTGCAAAGTCTAGTGCCTTTAGAATGGCGTCCAACTCTGCCGTATAGATGGAACAGGCAGGATATAACGAGTAACTGGAACCTTGAGAGTCTAGGACGAAGGCGCAACCAACTGATTCGACTGTCTTGGACCCATCCGTGTAGAACACATTAAAATTGGGGTGCCTCGCACGAAGTTCTAAAAACCGTTGCTGGTATACAACCATTGGTGTTTCTGCTTTTGCAAGGGCAGTCAGAGAAAAATCGATAGAAGGTGCAGGAAACTCCCAGGTAGGGAGAGGCGGAATGAGTGGAGAGACGCCAGGAAGATCACTGTTGATTGATTGAATTAAAATTTCTGTGTGCGTCGGCACTTAAGGCCATTTCTCACCCTTCTATGTATACGGGGAAATGTCCCCTTATCTTAAATTCTGACTTAATTTTAAAAAAAGGGGTGTAGATAGCCCCTTGGGAAAAACTAAAAGTGCAAGGTTGTAAAAAGACCTGCACGAGACAAACACGACACATTAAAAAGTCAGAACAAACTAAAAACCACCTTACAGATGGTGGAAGAGTCCAGCTCTTCGCAAAAAACTAAAAAAAAAAAAATTGTTAAAATACTGCTGTCATCACCCAAGAGGGATGACAAACAGCCAGAAAGGTTAAAAGTCTGCCGGAGGTAAGCAAGAACGACACATTCAACGAGAATGTGTCGAATGCTTAATAAAACATTGCAAACATGACACAACGGAGGGTCCAGCCCTTGGAGCAGGTGACTATGCGTTAGACGGCTGTGTCCTAGACGCATGCGGGTAAGAATAACTTCTTCTCGCCGAGAGGGACGGGACGAGGAACGCCAAGCACCTATGGTGGGCTTAACAGCGTGAAGCTTGTTCCCCGTTTCCGCATCCCACTCGGCTTGCCAAGTGTCAAGAAGGCAACAACGGAAAACATTCCGCAGGTCGCTAGCTGGCAAATGGTGAACGAGAACGACGCCATCTGCATCAGCAGACTTGGCGCCAGCATCTGCTGCTTCGTTCCCCAGAATGCCCACGTGGCTAGGGACCCAACAGAAGTGTACATCCGCACTGGCAGATAAGGACACAAGCCGTCATAATATGCGTTGCGCTACTGGATGCCGGGAATACGGCGAATCCCGAGACTGCAACACGCTGGTCGAATCGCAGCACACAAGGACTTTCTTCAGCCCAGTCACGTCTGCAAAGTCCAGTGCTTTTAGAATGGCGTACAACTCTGCCGTATAGATGGAACAGGCAGGATGCAGCGAGTAACTGGAACTTTGAGAGTCTAGGACGAAGGCGCAACCAACAGATTCAACTGTCTTGGACCCATCCGTGTAAAACACATTAAAATTGGGGTGCTTCGCACGAAGTTATGAAAACCGTTGCTGGTATACAACCATTGGTGTTTCTGCCTTTGGAAGGGAAGTCAGAGAAAAATCGATAGAAGGTGCAGGAAACTCCCAGGTAGGGAGAGGCGGAATGAGTGGAGACACACCAGGAAGATCACTGTCAACACCAAGTGCTGACAGGATGTCGTCTGCACGAACACCACGTATCCTATCTGGGAGAGCGGTAGTTTTAAACGTCAGTATAAGTGAAACAGTTGGCACAAGTTCTCCGGACTTTCGCGTATTTATTCGCTGCACTTCGGTGACATGTTGGTCTGAGAGTGCTTCAAGAATCTCTTCCTCCTCAGCATTTATCAGATCCCAGTGGCGAATCACACCTTTACTCCTGTTAAGTTGACGATGGGGTTCAACATCAACACGTTTGAATTTGAATTTGAATTTAAAATTTTGGGAGCGTCAGCACTTAGGCTAATTTGCTCCCGTCACATTATACGGGGTCCAGCCCCTTACCATTACAAATTAATACTCAAACGTTGCATAACTAAAAACTTTAAAACCTTAAAATGTTCTGACTTGTTAAAAGCTGAGGCTGTAAACGCGCACTCAGCACACACAAGGACATAAAACAGGACAACACACACAAAATTATACTTGCAATAGCGCCAGTCGCCAGAGCCTCGTTAGTCTCTTGTCCAGGGTGCACTACGTGGAAGTGAGGTTGACTTTTGGGTGCACTACGTGGAAGCAGCACCCCTTACACCCCAACATCAACAGGTAAGTCGCCCAAAGATCTTAGCTTTAAAAGGTTATTGGTCTGGTGATCTGTGCTGGTCTGGATAAGTAGACTCCCGTTTCTCAGCTTCTTTATTTCTGGTACATCTGAACCAGCGGCGTAGTCTAGCTGTTCCTTGTTAACAAATGGTGACAAGTCCTTCAATGTAGCAGCTCCATGTTTCTTTGTTGTTGCAGAAACATCGTTACTATCGGTCTTCTCAACAATACTGATAACAAGGTAACGTGGCACGTTACTTGTCTTTTCCACCAAATGAAGCGGGCTCGAAGGCCGCGCTCGTTTTGGGGGTTTCCACCCCTTTGTGTTGTTTATTGTACCCATATACAAAATTTTATTATTGTGGTGGGTCCATAAATTCGACATGTCCTCTATGCCGAGGAAGGCCTACCCCCAAAAATGGAGGCTACTCGAGGACCAAACCGAAATCTCCGAGGCCACGTTCCCAACTGAACCTACCCCTTAAGCCAACACTGTTCCATCGGCAGGTGCAACTCACACCTTGTGATAGGTTGTTTTTTTATTGACGTTGTCTCCTCTAGCAGGACCCTTAGTTATAGGGAGGTCAAAGATATGGAGATTTGAATTTGAATTTGAATTTAAAATTGTGGGTGCGTCGGCACTAAGGCCATTTTGCACCCTTATCGTTACAAATAACAACTCTATCGTTGCAGAACTAAAATCATAAAATATTAAAATGTTCTGACTTTCGTTAAAAGCTGAGGCTGTAAAAGGGCACTAGTACACATAAGGACAAAAGAACAGGACAATACAAACAAAATTATACTGGCCATGGGGCCAGTCGCCAGAGCCTCGTTAGTCTGAAGTCCAGGGTGTACTGACGTGGAAGTGAGGTTGAAAGATATGGAGATGAATGACGTGATGGAATGTTGAAAACGTGAGATATGGATCTGAAGAATGAATGAAATGATGAGATGAAAATGGCCTCCCTACTAAGCTCCCTCGCCGTCAAGGCAGTCCTACATGGGGGGGGGGGGGTCAGAAAGGTTAGAATTTCTGAACATATTCTTAAAAGCCATTCTGGAATATCCCACCCCTAACACCAAACGCAAGCTTCGTAGTTGTTTTGGGACTGGTAAACTTTATTAGGCGATTTGTTCAAGGGTTTGCAGGACCGACAGAATGTTTATTCAATCTTCTCAAAAAGAATGTCAGGTTTGAATGGACTGACGAACACCAGACAAGTTTCGCAAAACTCAAACAAATGATAACTTCAGCCCCTATTCTGCGCCCTTATGACCCTAAGCGCACCTTATTTGCGTTTATTGATGCATGCGCGGATGGCATTGGTGGAGCGCTGTTACAGTCTGACGAAGATGGAAATTTACATCCCTGCGTTTACTGCTCGAAATCCTTAACACCAACAGAGAAAAAGGCTGACACATTTTCCCTTGAAATTGCAGGTGCTTATTATGTTCTGACAACTTTGAAGTTTTTTCTTATGAATCAACGATTTGTGGTTTTTACAAAAACAAAGGATTATCCTATCTTCGTTCAACCAAAAACCCTAGTTCCATTTTGGGAAGAAGAGCACTTTATTTAAAAAAAAAATTTGAATCAACGATTTGTGGATTTTACAAAAAACAAAGGATTATCCTATCTTCGTTCAACCAAAAACCCTAGTTCCATTTTGGGAAGAAGAGCACTTTATTTTCAAAAAATTTTTGACTTCGAAATCAGGCATATCAGCGCCACTAGAAATGAACTTGCGGATGCACTTTCCCGTGCAAGCCTACCGCTTGAAAAGACTAATCAAAACAAAAAGAATGATGCTGATGTTCTGTTCTTTCATCAAGTATTCCATAGACAATCAGAAGATTTTGATATTAGCACAGAACAGCGTAAAGACCCTTATTTAAGAGACATCATTGATATTTTAGAAAACAAGTATCAAGCTAGCAATCCTAGGCTAGAAAAACTCTCCTATTCTTATGTACTCAAAAATAATATTTTATACAGAACAACAAAACTCAAAACAGGATGTCGACATAGACTTTGCCTTCCCCACGCATTAAGAAATCAAGTGTTCGACCTTATTCATACACATGAAATGAATACAAGTCACCAAGGCGCACAAAAATCATATAACTTAATACTCATGCGCTACTGTTTCCCTAACATGAAGAAATATGTCTATGACCAGGTTCGACATTGCATCTCTTGCCAGAACTCAAAGAAATCACAAGGTTCTTACTGTCAAACCTCTCCAGACATTCCTCCCTGCATCTCTTCCTTTCCAACAAATTCATCTTGACGTCTGTGGACCCTTAGTTTCTTCTAGGACACATAAATACAAATATTTTCTATCAATAGTCGATAGTTGCACTAGATACGTCATCACAGCTCTTTTGAGGATGCACAAAACATAGCAACAGCTCTTGTTGAGAAAGTTTTTCTAGTCCATGGTCTCCCGGACACTATTTATTTAGATCGCTCAACACCCAATTCAAGCTTACTTTTACGGGAGGTAGCCAATATTACCGGCGTACAGCTAAAATATGTAGACACTTGTACACATTTCACAAAAGGGCTAGTTGAGAACTCATTCAGCTATTTAAAGAAAGTTATGAGTGTTTTTGAATTGGAGAAAAGGGATGCATGGCGTGACTACCTGGCTAGCGCCACGTATAGTCATAATATTACACTCCATTTTGAATTACGTCGAAGTCCATATTTTACTTTGTTTGGCTATAACCCAAGGATCCTAGCAGACGCAGTCCTCCCTACGACCCCTGACAACATCTCCCAGACAAACGCACAAAAACTTGAACTCCTGACATCCATACGTCAGACCGCTTATGACAATTTACACAAGCGTTTCGAACAACAGAAACAGTACACAGACCGCACTTCTAGACAAATTCAGTACTCACCAGGCCAACTTGTGTGGCTTCTAGATTCCAGTCCGACTCCAGGAGTTTCAAAAGCCTTTGCGTCCTCCTATAAGTACAAAGGAACTATTCTTCGAAAAGTCAACGAGAATTCACATGAAGTTACTTTCATTGATGGTAGAAACAAAGAGAAAACTGATACGATCACAATTTCAAGACGAAAAGCTCGCTACGACTAGTGACATGAAACCCCGCTCACATATACACTAACATCTATTAATACATTCCACTCCCGTTCTCTCTCTAGCCTCTTCGCTACGTACATTGCACAAGTTAACATCCCACGCTTCAGCATTTTTCCCACGCATACCCCCCCCCCCCCCCGCCCTCTCTCCACTCTTCACTTCCCGTGAACGCAATGCACTTCTGCATCAGAACGAACACATTTTTATTTTAAAAAGCCCAGGCAGTGGCAAGTGCTTTCGCGTGTCTTCAGAACATTCCGGACCTTACATAGGAACTTTTATGCCGTACAGCAAGGACTGTACCATTTTAATTTTTTACTAACCAAGATATATACATATATAACCCCTCCCTCACCGAAGCTCCAGAGGCGTGCTAGCCTTGACCAGGAGAAGTGGATTGCCACCTAGCGGTGAGCCAGTCCCTGTTTCTCCGAAGTCCCAGAGGCGTGCTAGCCTCGACTAGGAGTAGTGGGCTGCCATTCAGCGGAGAGTCATCGCTCGTCCTGTGGAAGCTTCAGAGGCGTACTTCCAGTTGTAGCAAGGGCGATCTCATCCTCCAGTGGAGAATCAGCCTCCGTTCTGAAGAGTCTTCAGTGATATGTTGGGAGCAGTGAAGTTTAGCCCTTTTTACGGAACTTGATCTTATATTGGGATCATTATTAGGTAAGAATATATTTATTCTTTTTTTGATAATGTACAGTGTGAAAATATGATGGATATCTCATTTGGTCCTGACGGATTGGAGGATAGTAGAGTCATACTTGCCATTCAATTACCTGAAACGTTCAAATGTACGACGTGCTATTTTAAGGTTAATAGCTCAGGGGCAAGAAGGACTACGTTTGGCGAATACAAGTCACGCACTGACCTATACAAACATATTAAAAAATGTCACCCAGGTGTATCAATGGCCTTCCAGTGTTCGAAATGCCAAAAAACTTTCGATTTTTTAAAGCAGGCTAATAATCATTATAAGGAGTGCGACGGCACATGCAAACTGCCTCAGAAATTACAAGTTGACAATGAGCCGTCATCCAGTGGGGAGTCTGGAAAAAAGTGAAGATTAATGAAATGAAGTGAAGATGTCCTTATATAGGACATTTGATTTTAATATTCCACTCATTATGTATTTGAAGTGGACTAAGTTGGGTTTATTTACTTATCACGTGTGTATTCAAATATCTACTCATATCTAATGGACAGTGTTGGACTTTTTTTGTGTATTTTAACATATAATGCAAAAAAGGTAAAAAAAAAGGTAAAGTGCTCCCCTGTGCATAGCACCACGCCATGAAGGCGTATAGGGGGTGTGGGGGGTAACGCCCCACACTTTCTTGATCCGGTCGTGAGTGGCGGTGATGTGATCAGCATCACGCCCCTGACCGCCTTTACCCCCAGGGTTTCCCCCAGGTACCCATGTTATTCGACGCTGGGTGGGCGCCGGGGCCGCTTCCATCGTTAGAAAAGTTCCCGGATTTGAACCGGCCGGGGATCGAACCCGGGACCTTTAGCATGGTAGTCAGACGCGTTACCGACTGAGCCACCGCGGCATATAATGCAGAGTAGCATTATTCACTTTTCTTACTGATATCTTTTCAACATTTTTTCTTGTATTTTTTGGATGATGGTACTTTTATATATGCATATATTATTCTCTGTGCGAAATTCAATGGACGGAGAACGTGCGTGTGCTTCGATACAATATATATTCCCATGGATCCTCTTAAATTAGTGCAAATTGCCTCGCAATTTATTGTAGTGTGACCTGTCGCTCCCATATTCCGAGTGTTTGCCGCTAGCCTCCACCCCCCCCCCCCCCATCCCGGTGCTCAAGGCTTTGGTCATTCTGACGTCAGTTCAGCTGACAAGTGATGAGCGACTCTTCGCGCCGTCTCTCGTGGGAGGAGGATTGGCCCAGTTCAGTGGTGTGTGTGTGGTTGACGTATCAACATATTTCTCATGGTTCTCTGAACTGAGCTGACGTCACAGCTTAGCTCATGTTGATAAACAGTTCTTGGAAGCCAATGTATGAGTGCTCAGCATAAATATTGTAATACGCACGCTTTCATTTCATTCATGCAAGAGACGAACGAAATATGGCATTAGACTTCTCATTTTTGATTGCCATCTTGACTTTTAATTTTAGTTTGCTCCCACAGAGCGTTTGTCTTGATCTTCGATAATCCAAATTAGATTACGATTTGACACCTGTCAACCAAATCTAATTTCGACTGCATTTTTCCCCTTCCCTTAGAGTTAGTCTGTAGTGTTTATTTTCACTGACGGGAATGTATTATTATTTTTCTTCACTGAATAAATAGACCTTCTAAGGGACTGGATTGGCATAACCGGCACTATACCTGAAACTTATCCAAACGTTTTCAAAATTCAAAGAAATTTTTTTCCGCCCAGTTGGATACCGTTACATATCCCTCATTTTGTTACTCAAGTTACGTTTAGCTAGGTAGCCTGGCAGGAAATATAAGGAATGTGTTAACTTCAGCACCAGCTCAGCGAAAAGCATTCGCCAGTATTTGCAGAGGAAATGGGATGGGGGGGGGGGGGGAAGAGGAGGAGTTTTGATCAGAGTGGATGCAAGTTGAATCTTGCTCGTGACAGTTGGGCTTGGGGTTAGGAAACGAAGAGAACAGGAGAGTGGTTCGGGAGTAAGAAAAGGGGTTTTGAGTTTTGGAGAGAGGAGAGAGAGTTTGATTTTGAAGGAGATTCAGCTGGCTTATGAACAGTGAACGAAAGTTTTAGAAACTTGTTTGGGAGTGGAGTGCTGCGAAGCTCAGAGACAATTTAAGAGACGAACTTCAGCAAGCGAGTGAGAGTTAATTTAGAAACTCTTCGATCCACGCTTCAAGAGCGAGACAGGTAATATGCTTTTCTAATTGCATCCTTGCCTTTGCAGTCTTTAGGTCATTATAGCCCAAATACAAGAGAGTTGCCATTCTTTAAAGGGTTCTCTAATTGAATTGAATTTAAAATTTTGGGTGCGTCAGCACTAAGGCTATTTTGTACCCGCCACATTATACGGGGTCCAGCCCCTTATCGTTACACATAACAACTCTACCGTCGCATAAATAAAATCATAAAAAATTCTGACTCTCATTAAAAGCTGAGGCTGTAAAGGAGCACTCAGCACAAATAAGGACAAAACACAGGACAACACAAACAAAATTATACTGGCCATGGGGCCAGTCGCCAGAGCCTCGTTAGTCTGCAGTCCAGGGTGTACTACGTGGAAGTGAGGTTGACTACTGGGTGCACTACGTGGAAGGAGCACCCCTTACACCCAAAGGGTTCTGTAAATTTAAGTTTATTTAGGTACCTCCCGCAGTTAGCAGATGCAGACAAGCGAGAGCTTAGGGGCTACCGCTAACCCCCAATGGTGAGAATTACATTCATCTAAAGAGTTCCAGGTTAGATCGCCGAACCTTTCGAGGTTCACACGCTTAGTAAAAGTGTGTCTTAATACGCACGAGTAGTTTTGGATATGTTGTTGTTTGGTAGGATAGGATAGATAAACCATATATATATCGCGGACCGAATTGAACTCTTTTTTAAAAAGATGGTGGAGGAGGTTGAGAAAATTGGCAGTCTCTTATGCAAATCGAAATCAATGCTTCCATTATCCAGTGATGAACTTGAATCTTACAATAACATTGAAACGTGTCCGGTGTGTAACCAATATTTCACGGATGAGAATCGGAAAGTATTTCACCATAATCGATTGATTGATTGATTTAAAATTGTTTGGGTGCGTCGGCACTTAAGGCCATTTTGCACCGTCCCCTTATCTAAAATTCTGACTGAAAATTTAAAAAAAGGGGTTGTAGATAGCCCCTTGGGAAAAACTAAAAGTCCAAGGTCGTAAAGAGTCCTGCACGAGACAAACACGACACATTAAAAAGTCAGAAGAAACAAACTAAAAACCTCCTTACACACGGTGGAAGAGTCCAGCTCATCGCAAAAAACTAAAAACATTTGTTAAAATACTGCTGTCATCACTCAAGAGGGATGACAAACAGCCGGAAAGGTTAAAAGTCTGCCGGAGGGAAGCAAGATCGACACATTCAACGAGAATGTGTCGAATGCTTAAAAAAACATTGCAAACACGATACAACGGAGGGTCCAGCCCTTGGAGCAGGTGACCGTGCGTTGGACGGCAGTGTCCTAGACGCATGCGGGTAAGAATAAAGTATTCTCGCCGAGAGGGACGGGACGAGGAACGCCAAGCACCTATGGTGGGCTTAACAGCGTGAAGCTTGTTCCCCGTTTCCGCATCCCATTCGGCCTGCCAAGTGTTCAGAAGGGAACAACGGAACACATTCTGCAGGTCGCTAGCTGGCAAAAGGTGGACGAGAACGTCGACTTCTGCATCAGCAGACTTGGCGGCAGCATCAGCTGCTTCGTTCTGGTGAATGCCCACGTGGCTAGGCACCCAACAGAAGTGTACATCCGCGTTGGCAGATAAGGACACTAGCCGTCTTAATATGCGTTGCACTACCGGATGCCGGGAATACGGCGAATCCAGGGTCTGCAACACGCTGGTCGAATCACAGCACACAAGGACTTTCACAGACCATTGAAGTCTGCGAAGTCCAGTGCCTTTAGAATGGCGTACAACTCTGCCGTATAGATGGAACACGCAGGATGTAGCGAGTAACTGGAACTTTGAGAGTCTAGGACGAAGGCGCAACCAACAGATTCGACTGTTTTGGACCCATCAAGTAAAAGTAATAAATATCGGAAGAACTGCAGCTTGCGTAATTAGGTAGCAATTATTGAACCTAAACGTGCTTGATTTGATTTGATTTTAAAATTTTGGGTGCGTCAGCACTAAGGCTATTTTGCACCCGTCACACTATACGGGGTCCAGCCCCTTACCATTACACATAACAACTCTAACGTTGCTTAAATAAAATCATAAAATATTAAAATGTTCTGACTTTCGTTAAAAGCCGAGGCTGCAATGAACACTCAGCACAAATAAGGACAAAACACAGGACAACACAAACAAAATTATACTGGCCATGGGGCCAGTCGCCAGAGCCTCGTTAGTCTTCAGTCCAGGGTGCACTAAGGTGGAAGTGAGGTTGACATTTGGGTGTGCTATGTGGAAGTTCACCCCTTACACCCCAATTTGATAAATCACACATTTTTACACAGAATAAATTTAAATTTAAATTTTCTCGGAAATTTTAGTTAGTTTTAGAAACAACGAAAATAGGGGACGAGAGCTATACAGGGTGAGTTAAAAGTTCGTGACCACCCCTTATAAAATGAAAGAGATTGTAGATTGCGGTAATTGGTCATGGTAGTAAAATATTAGGCCTAGGGGGAAACATTTTGGTGCATGTCATGACAACGTCCACCATATTGTTGACCGCCATTTTGGTGACCGCCATCTTGGATTCAACTTCATTTCTTTAAATGGGAAGGGAGGTATGGTTTTGGGCTAGAATTTCACCAGGAATTCACTGGTAAAGTCAGATTTATGAAAACTTTAATGACAAGGAAGTTATCGGCATATGAAAGTTACACAACGTGTTCAATATGCTGTCCTTCTTGTGCTATGAACATGTTGCGACGGTTCTCCCATGCTCTGTGGACACGGACCAATATCTCAGGTGTGATTTGTGCACAGGCATCCAGTATCCGTTGCTCCAAGTCAAGTGTGTGCCCAAATCTAGCGAACGGAAAGGCCATTCCACTGGCCCACATCGACCAATCCATCCACCAGGGAACTGAAGGTCCAGGTAGTGACGAACTTGTCTCCCATAATGAGGTGGTGCCCCATCCTGCTGAAAATGAGTGGAATCTGCCATCTTCAGTCAAAACTGACGTTAAAATGTGTTCTTGTAACAACTGCATATAGCCTTCTGCATTTAAATTGTTATAAATGAAGAATGGGCCAATGATACGTGGCCTCCAGATCCCGACCGACACCATAACCTTTCCAGCATCAACCAAATTGCTCGGATCTCTTCACAACGGGTTCTCGGAGAACCAATACTGCATGTTCTGTTTATTCACTTCCCTCCGTTGCGCTGCGGAGACTTGGCAAATGATGCTAGCTAGCACTGCCGTAGCTGTTCCTTTGGGCAGTAGCAGTACTAAGCCTACCAAATCGTGGTCTGTTCGGGATTGCACCGCTCTCTTCGAACCCTGTCACTGGGACACTGTAACGTGCGACACTGTGTTCCGTTCGTTGAAATCACGAGCTACACTTCTACTCACCACAACTTGATGATCTGGATTCGTTCGGCCTTGGTCAATGGCATGGTTCAGCACCTGCAAATGATATGTTATGATCACTTTCAAATGCCCATAACTTTCCTATCATTTAAGTTTTCATAAATCTGTCTTCACCACTGAATTCGTGGTGAGATTCTAGCCCAAAATCATACCCAACATGACCCCCTTCCCATTTAAAGAAATGAAGTTGAATCCAAGATGGCGGTCACCAAGATGGCGGACGTTGTAATGACATGCACCAAAAGGTTTCCCCCTAGGCCTAACATATTACTGCCATGACCAATTGCTGCATTCTACATTGTCTTTCATTTTATAAGGGGTGGTCAGGGACTAAAGACTCACCCGGTATATCTCCATTATAGGACATGTACCATAAAATGCAATGAGTGGAGAAGAATTCTGTAAACAAAAAAGGGGTAATACTAACTTTTAAGAATTCCGATAGAGGGTGTTTGGTTTATGCGTTACTTGTGGCGAGAGGTATTAATGTATACAAAAATGAACCTAAAAAACGTTATCATTGATTGATTGATTGATTTAAAATTTCTGAGTGCGTCGGCACGTAAGGCCATTTTGCACCCTTCTATATATACGGGGAAATATCTCCTTATGGGGTGTAAGGGGTGCTCCTTCCTCGTAGTGCACCCAATACTCAACCTCACTTCCACGTAGTACATCCTGGACTGCAGACTAACGAGACTCTGGCGACTGGCCCCATGGCCAGGATAATTTTGTTTGTGTTGTCCTGGGTTTTGGCCTTATTTGTCCTGAGTGATCCTTTACAGCCTCAGCCTTTAACGAAAGTCAGAAGATTTTATGATTTTAGTTATGCAACTTTAGAGTTGTTATTAGTAACGATCAGGGGTCGGACCCCGTATAATGTGACGGGTGCAAAATAGCCTTAGTGCTAACGCACCCAAAATTTTAATTTCAAATTCAAATTAAAAAAATATCCCCTTATCTAAAATTCTGACTGAAATCTTAAAAAGAAGTGCAAATAGCCTCTTGGGAAAAAAAACTAAAAGTGCAAGGTTGTAAATAGTCTGCACGAGAAAAACACAACACATTAAAAAGTCAGAAAAAAAAACTTAAAACCTCCTTACAGACGGTGGAAGAGTCCAGCTCTTCGCAAAAAAATTAAAACTTTGATAAAATACTGCTTTCATCACCCAAGAGGGATGACAAAGAGCCGGAAAGGTTAAAAGTCTGCCGGAGGTAAGCAAGATCGACACATTCAACGAGAATGTGTCGAATGCTTAATACAACATTACAAACACGACACAACGGAGGGTCCAGCCCTTGCAGCAAGTGACCATGCGTGACACGGCTGTGCCCTAGACGCATTCGGGAAATTGATTGATTGATTGATTTAAAATTAATGGGTGCGTCGGCACTTAAGGCCATTTTGCACCCTTCTATGTATACTGGGAAATATCCCGTTATCTAAAATTCTGACTAAAAACTGAAAAAGGGGTGTAAATAGCCCCTTGGGAAAAACTAAAAGTGCAGGTTGTAAAAAGACCTGCACGAGACAAACACGACACATTAAAAAGTCAGAACAAACAAACTAAAAACCTCCTTACAGACGGTGCAAGAGTCCAGCACTTCGCAAAAAACTAAAAACATTTGATAAAATACTGCTATCATCACCCAAGATGGATGACAAAGAGCCGGAAAGGTTAAAAGTCTGCCGGAGGTAAACAAGATCGACACATTCAACGAGAATGTGTCGGATGCTTAAAATAACATTACAAGTACGACACAACGGAGGGTCCAGCCCTTGCAGTAGGTGACATGCATGAGACGGTTGTGTCCTATACGCAGGTGGGTAAGAATAACGTCTTCTCGCCGAGAGGGGCGGGACAAGGAACGCCAAGCACCTATGGCGGGCTTAACAGCGTGAACCTTGTTCCGCTTTTCCGTATCCCACTCGGCCTGCCAAGTGTCAAGAAGGCAACAACGGAACACATTCCGCAGGTCGCTAGCTGGCAATAGGTGGACGAGAACGTCGCGATCTGCATCGGCAGACCTGGCGACAGCATCAGCTGCTTCGTTCCCCTGGATGCCCACGTGGCTAGGGACCCAACAGAAATGTACATCCGCACTGGCAAATAAGGACACAAGTCGTCTTAATATGCGTTGCGCTACCGGATGACGGGAATACGGCGAATCCAGAGTCTCCAACACGCTGGTCGAATCACAGCACACAAGGACTTTCTTCAGCCTATTGACGTCTGCAAAGTCTAGTGCCTTTAGAATGGCGTCCAACTCTGCCGTATAGATGGAACAGGCAGGATATAACGAGTAACTGGAACCTTGAGAGTCTAGGACGAAGGCGCAACCAACTGATTCGACTGTCTTGGACCCATCCGTGTAGAACACATTAAAATTGGGGTGCCTCGCACGAAGTTCTAAAAACCGTTGCTGGTATACAACCATTGGTGTTTCTGCTTTTGCAAGGGCAGTCAGAGAAAAATCGATAGAAGGTGCAGGAAACTCCCAGGTAGGGAGAGGCGGAATGAGTGGAGAGACGCCAGGAAGATCACTGTTGATTGATTGAATTAAAATTTCTGTGTGCGTCGGCACTTAAGGCCATTTCTCACCCTTCTATGTATACGGGGAAATGTCCCCTTATCTTAAATTCTGACTTAATTTTAAAAAAAGGGGTGTAGATAGCCCCTTGGGAAAAACTAAAAGTGCAAGGTTGTAAAAAGACCTGCACGAGACAAACACGACACATTAAAAAGTCAGAACAAACTAAAAACCACCTTACAGATGGTGGAAGAGTCCAGCTCTTCGCAAAAAACTAAAAAAAAAAAAAATTGTTAAAATACTGCTGTCATCACCCAAGAGGGATGACAAACAGCCAGAAAGGTTAAAAGTCTGCCGGAGGTAAGCAAGAACGACACATTCAACGAGAATGTGTCGAATGCTTAATAAAACATTGCAAACATGACACAACGGAGGGTCCAGCCCTTGGAGCAGGTGACTATGCGTTAGACGGCTGTGTCCTAGACGCATGCGGGTAAGAATAACTTCTTCTCGCCGAGAGGGACGGGACGAGGAACGCCAAGCACCTATGGTGGGCTTAACAGCGTGAAGCTTGTTCCCCGTTTCCGCATCCCACTCGGCTTGCCAAGTGTCAAGAAGGCAACAACGGAAAACATTCCGCAGGTCGCTAGCTGGCAAAAGGTGAACGAGAACGACGCCATCTGCATCAGCAGACTTGGCGCCAGCATCTGCTGCTTCGTTCCCCAGAATGCCCACGTGGCTAGGGACCCAACAGAAGTGTACATCCGCACTGGCAGATAAGGACACAAGCCGTCATAATATGCGTTGCGCTACTGGATGCCGGGAATACGGCGAATCCCGAGACTGCAACACGCTGGTCGAATCGCAGCACACAAGGACTTTCTTCAGCCCAGTCACGTCTGCAAAGTCCAGTGCTTTTAGAATGGCGTACAACTCTGCCGTATAGATGGAACAGGCAGGATGCAGCGAGTAACTGGAACTTTGAGAGTCTAGGACGAAGGCGCAACCAACAGATTCAACTGTCTTGGACCCATCCGTGTAAAACACATTAAAATTGGGGTGCTTCGCACGAAGTTCTGAAAACCGTTGCTGGTATACAACCATTGGTGTTTCTGCCTTTGGAAGGGAAGTCAGAGAAAAATCGATAGAAGGTGCAGGAAACTCCCAGGTAGGGAGAGGCGGAATGAGTGGAGACACACCAGGAAGATCACTGTCAACACCAAGTGCTGACAGGATGTCGTCTGCACGAACACCACGTATCCTATCTGGGAGAGCGGTAGTTTTAAACGTCAGTATAAGTGAAACAGTTGGCACAAGTTCTCCGGACTTTCGCGTATTTATTCGCTGCACTTCGGTGACATGTTGGTCTGAGAGTGCTTCAAGAATCTCTTCCTCCTCAGCATTTATCAGATCCCAGTGGCGAATCACACCTTTACTCCTGTTAAGTTGACGATGGGGTTCAACATCAACACGTTTGAATTTGAATTTGAATTTAAAATTTTGGGAGCGTCAGCACTTAGGCTAATTTGCTCCCGTCACATTATACGGGGTCCAGCCCCTTACCATTACAAATTACAACTCAAACGTTGCATAACTAAAAACTTTAAAACCTTAAAATGTTCTGACTTGTTAAAAGCTGAGGCTGTAAACGCGCACTCAGCACACACAAGGACATAAAACAGGACAACACACACAAAATTATACTGGCAATAGCGCCAGTCGCCAGAGCCTCGCTAGTCTCTTGTCCAGGGTGCACTACGTGGAAGTGAGGTTGACTTTTGGGTGCACTACGTGGAAGCAGCATCCCTTACACCCCAACATCAACAGGTAAGTCGCCCAAAGATCTTAGCTTTAAAAGGTTATTGGTCTGGTGATCCGTGCTGGTCTGGATAAGTAGACTCCCGTTTCTCAGCTTCTTTATTTCTGGTACATCTGAACCAGCGGCGTAGTCTAGCTGTTCCTTGTTAACAAATGGTGACAAGTCCTTCAATGTAGCAGCTCCATGTTTCTTTGTTGTTGCAGAAACATCGTTACTATCGGTCTTCTCAACAATACTGATAACAAGGTAACGTGGCACGTTACTTGTCTTTTCCACCAAATGAAGCGGGCTCGAAGGCCGCGCTCGTTTTGGGGGTTTCCACCCCTTTGTGTTGTTTTTTGTACCCATATACAAAATTTTATTATTGTGGTGGGTCCATAAATTCGACATGTCCTCTATGCCGAGGAAGGCCTACCCCCAAAAATGGAGGCTACTCGAGGACCAAACCGAAATCTCCGAGGCCACGTTCCCAACTGAACCTACCCCTTAAGCCAACACTGTTCCATCGGCAGGTGCAACTCACACCTTGTGATAGGTTGTTTTTTTATTGACGTTGTCTCCTCTAGCAGAACCCTTAGTTATAGGGAGGTCAAAGATATGGAGATTTGAATTTGAATTTGAATTTAAAATTGTGGGTGCGTCGGCACTAAGGCCATTTTGCACCCTTATCGTTACAAATAACAACTCTATCGTTGCAGAACTAAAATCATAAAATATTAAAATGTTCTGACTTTCGTTAAAACTGAGGCTGTAAAAGGGCACTAGTACACATAAGGACAAAAGAACAGGACAATACAAACAAAATTATACTGGCCATGGGGCCAGTCGCCAGAGCCTCGTTAGTCTGATGTCCAGGGTGTACTGACGTGGAAGTGAGGTTGAAAGATATGGAGATGAATGACGTGATGGAATGTTGAAAACGTGAGATATGGATCTGAAGAATGAATGAAATGATGAGATGAAAATGGCCTCCCTACTAAGCTCCCTCGCCGTCAAGGCAGTCCTACATGGGGGGGGGGGTCAGAAAGGTTAGAATTTCTGAACATATTCTTAAAAGCCATTCTGGAATATCCCACCCCTAACACCAAACGCAAGCTTCGTAGTTGTTTTGGGACTGGTAAACTTTATTAGGCGATTTGTTCAAGGGTTTGCAGGACCGACAGAATGTTTATTCAATCTTCTCAAAAAGAATGTCAGGTTTGAATGGACTGACGAACACCAGACAAGTTTCGCAAAACTCAAACAAATGATAACTTCAGCCCCTATTCTGCGCCCTTATGACCCTAAGCGCACCTTATTTGCGTTTATTGATGCATCCGCGGATGGCATTGGTGGAGCGCTGTTACAGTCTGACGAAGATGGAAATTTACATCCCTGCGTTTACTGCTCGAAATCCTTAACACCAACAGAGAAAAAGGCTGACACATTTTCCCTTGAAATTGCAGGTGCTTATTATGTTCTGACAACTTTGAAGTTTTTTCTTATGAATCAACGATTTGTGGTTTTTACAAAAAACAAAGGATTATCCTATCTTCGTTCAACCAAAAACCCTAGTTCCATTTTGGGAAGAAGAGCACTTTATTTAAAAAAAAAATTTGAATCAACGATTTGTGGATTTTACAAAAAACAAAGGATTATCCTATCTTCGTTCAACCAAAAACCCTAGTTCCATTTTGGGAAGAAGAGCACTTTATTTTCAAAAAATTTTTGACTTCGAAATCAGGCATATCAGCGCCACTAGAAATGAACTTGCGGATGCACTTTCCCGTGCAAGCCTACCGCTTGAAAAGACTAATCAAAACAAAAAGAATGATGCTGATGTTCTGTTCTTTCATCAAGTATTCCATAGACAATCAGAAGATTTTGATATTAGCACAGAACAGCGTAAAGACCCTTATTTAAGAGACATCATTGATATTTTAGAAAACAAGTATCAAGCTAGCAATCCTAGGCTAGAAAAACTCTCCTATTCTTATGTACTCAAAAATAATATTTTATACAGAACAACAAAACTCAAAACAGGATGTCGACATAGACTTTGCCTTCCCCACGCATTAAGAAATCAAGTGTTCGACCTTATTCATACACATGAAATGAATACAAGTCACCAAGGCGCGCAAAAATCATATAACTTAATACTCATGCGCTACTGTTTCCCTAACATGAAGAAATATGTCTATGACCAGGTTCGACATTGCATCTCTTGCCAGAACTCAAAGAAATCACAAGGTTCTTACTGTCAAACCTCTCCAGACATTCCTCCCTGCATCTCTGCCTTTCCAACAAATTCATCTTGACGTCTGTGGACCCTTAGTTTCTTCTAGGACACATAAATACAAATATTTTCTTTCAATAGTCGATAGTTGTACTAGATACGTCATCACAGCTCTTTTGAGGATGCACAAAACATAGCAACAGCTCTTGTTGAGAAAGTTTTTCTAGTCCATGGTCTCCCGGACACTATTTATTTAGATCGCTCAACACCCAATTCAAGCTTACTTTTACGGGAGGTAGCCAATATTACCGGCGTACAGCTAAAATATGTAGACACTTGTACACATTTCACAAAAGGGCTAGTTGAGAACTCATTCAGCTATTTAAAGAAAGTTATGAGTGTTTTTGAATTGGAGAAAAGGGATGCATGGCGTGACTACCTGGCTAGCGCCACGTATAGTCATAATATTACACTCCATTTTGAATTACGTCGAAGTCCATATTTTACTTTGTTTGGCTATAACCCAAGGATCCTAGCAGACGCAGTCCTCCCTACGACCCCTGACAACATCTCCCAGACAAACGCACAAAAACTTGAACTCCTGACATCCATACGTCAGACCGCTTATGACAATTTACACAAGCGTTTCGAACAACAGAAACAGTACACAGACCGCACTTCTAGACAAATTCAGTACTCACCAGGCCAACTTGTGTGGCTTCTAGATTCCAGTCCGACTCCAGGAGTTTCAAAAGCCTTTGCGTCCTCCTATAAGTACAAAGGAACTATTCTTCGAAAAGTCAACGAGAATTCACATGAAGTTACTTTCATTGATGGTAGAAACAAAGAGAAAACTGATACGATCACAATTTCAAGACGAAAAGCTCGCTACGACTAGTGACATGAAACCCCGCTCACATATACACTAACATCTATTAATACATTCCACTCCCGTTCTCTCTCTAGCCTCTTCGCTACGTACATTGCACAAGTTAACATCCCACGCTTCAGCATTTTTCCCACGCATACCCCCCCCCCCCCCCCGCCCTCTCTCCACTCTTCACTTCCCGTGAACGCAATGCACTTCTGCATCAGAACGAACACATTTTTATTTTAAAAAGCCCAGGCAGTGGCAAGTGCTTTCGCGTGTCTTCAGAACATTCCGGACCTTACATAGGAACTTTTATGCCGTACAGCAAGGACTGTACCATTTTAATTTTTTACTAACCAAGATATATACATATATAACCCCTCCCTCACCGAAGCTCCAGAGGCGTGCTAGCCTTGACCAGGAGAAGTGGATTGCCACCTAGCGGTGAGCCAGTCCCTGTTTCTCCGAAGTCCCAGAGGCGTGCTAGCCTCGACTAGGAGTAGTGGGCTGCCATTCAGCGGAGAGTCATCGCTCGTCCTGTGGAAGCTTCAGAGGCGTACTTCCAGTTGTAGCAAGGGCGATCTCATCCTCCAGTGGAGAATCAGCCTCCGTTCTGAAGAGTCTTCAGTGATATGTTGGGAGCAGTGAAGTTTAGCCCTTTTTACGGAACTTGATCTTATATTGGGATCATTATTAGGTAAGAATATATTTATTCTCTTTTTGATAATGTACAGTGTGAAAATATGATGGATATCTCATTTGGTCCTGACGGATTGGAGGATAGTAGAGTCATACTTGCCATTCAATTACCTGAAACGTTCAAATGTACGACGTGCTATTTTAAGGTTAATAGCTCAGGGGCAAGAAGGACTACGTTTGGCGAATACAAGTCACGCACTGACCTATACAAACATATTAAAAAATGTCACCCAGGTGTATCAATGGCCTTCCAGTGTTCGAAATGCCAAAAAACTTTCGATTTTTTAAAGCAGGCTAATAATCATTATAAGGAGTGCGACGGCACATGCAAACTGCCTCAGAAATTACAAGTTGACAATGAGCCGTCATCCAGTGGGGAGTCTGGAAAAAAGTGAAGATTAATGAAATGAAGTGAAGATGTCCTTATATAGGACATTTGATTTTAATATTCCACTCATTATGTATTTGAAGTGGACTAAGTTGGGTTTATTTACTTATCACGTGTGTATTCAAATATCTACTCATATCTAATGGACAGTGTTGGACTTTTTTTGTGTATTTTAACATATAATGCAAAAAAGGTAAAAAAAAAGGTAAAGTGCTCCCCTGTGCATAGCACCACGCCATGAAGGCGTATAGGGGGTGTGGGGGGTAACGCCCCACACTTTCTTGATCCGGTCGTGAGTGGCGGTGATGTGATCAGCATCACGCCCCTGACCGCCTTTACCCCCAGGGTTTCCCCCAGGTACCCATGTTATTCGACGCTGGGTGGGCGCCGGGGCCGCTTCCATCGTTAGAAAAGTTCCCGGATTTGAACCGGCCGGGGATCGAACCCGGGACCTTTAGCATGGTAGTCAGACGCGTTACCGACTGAGCCACCGCGTCATATAATGCAGAGTAGCATTATTCACTTTTCTTACTGATATCTTTTCAACATTTTTTCTTGTATTTTTTGGATGATGGTACTTTTATATATGCATATATTATTCTCTGTGCGAAATTCAATGGACGGAGAACGTGCGTGTGCTTCGATACAATATATATTCCCATGGATCCTCTTAAATTAGTGCAAATTGCCTCGCAATTTATTGTAGTGTGACCTGTCGCTCCCATATTCCGAGTGTTTGCCGCTAGCCTCCACCCCCCCCCCATCCCGGTGCTCAAGGCTTTGGTCATTCTGACGTCAGTTCAGCTGACAAGTGATGAGCGACTCTTCGCGCCGTCTCTCGTGGGAGGAGGATTGGCCCAGTTCAGTGGTGTGTGTGTGGTTGACGTATCAACATATTTCTCATGGTTCTCTGAACTGAGCTGACGTCACAGCTTAGCTCATGTTGATAAACAGTTCTTGGAAGCCAATGTATGAGTGCTCAGCATAAATATTGTAGTACGCACGCTTTCATTTCATTCATGCAAGAGACGAACGAAATATGGCATTAGACTTCTCATTTTTGATTGCCATCTTGACTTTTAATTTTAGTTTGCTCCCACAGAGCGTTTGTCTTGATCTTCGATAATCCAAATTAGATTACGATTTGACACCTGTCAACCAAATCTAATTTCGACTGCATTTTTCCCCTTCCCTTAGAGTTAGTCTGTAGTGTTTATTTTCACTGACGGGAATGTATTATTATTTTTCTTCACTGAATAAATAGACCTTCTAAGGGACTGGATTGGCATAACCGGCACTATACCTGAAACTTATCCAAACGTTTTCAAAATTCAAAGAAATTTTTTTCCGCCCAGTTGGATACCGTTACATATCCCTCATTTTGTTACTCAAGTTACGTTTAGCTAGGTAGCCTGGCAGGAAATATAAGGAATGTGTTAACTTCAGCACCAGCTCAGCGAAAAGCATTCGCCAGTATTTGCAGAGGAAATGGGATGGGGGGGGGGGAAGAGGAGGAGTTTTGATCAGAGTGGATGCAAGTTGAATCTTGCTCGTGACAGTTGGGCTTGGGGTTAGGAAACGAAGAGAACAGGAGAGTGGTTCGGGAGTAAGAAAAGGGGTTTTGAGTTTTGGAGAGAGGAGAGAGAGTTTGATTTTGAAGGAGATTCAGCTGGCTTATGAACAGTGAACGAAAGTTTTAGAAACTTGTTTGGGAGTGGAGTGCTGCGAAGCTCAGAGACAATTTAAGAGACGAACTTCAGCAAGCGAGTGAGAGTTAATTTAGAAACTCTTCGATCCACGCTTCAAGAGCGAGACAGGTAATATGCTTTTCTAATTGCATCCTTGCCTTTGCAGTCTTTAGGTCATTATAGCCCAAATACAAGAGAGTTGCCATTCTTTAAAGGGTTCTCTAATTGAATTGAATTTAAAATTTTGGGTGCGTCAGCACTAAGGCTATTTTGTACCCGCCACATTATACGGGGTCCAGCCCCTTATCGTTACACATAACAACTCTACCGTCGCATAAATAAAATCATAAAAAATTCTGACTCTCATTAAAAGCTGAGGCTGTAAAGGAGCACTCAGCACAAATAAGGACAAAACACAGGACAACACAAACAAAATTATACTGGCCATGGGGCCAGTCGCCAGAGCCTCGTTAGTCTGCAGTCCAGGGTGTACTACGTGGAAGTGAGGTTGACTACTGGGTGCACTACGTGGAAGGAGCACCCCTTACACCCCAAAGGGTTCTGTAAATTTAAGTTTATTTAGGTACCTCCCGCAGTTAGCAGATGCAGACAAGCGAGAGCTTAGGGGCTACCGCTAACCCCCAATGGTGAGAATTACATTCATCTAAAGAGTTCCAGGTTAGATCGCCGAACCTTTCGAGGTTCACACGCTTAGTAAAAGTGTGTCTTAATACGCACGAGTAGTTTTGGATATGTTGTTGTTTGGCAGGATAGGATAGATAAACCATATATATATCGCGGACCGAATTGAACTCTTTTTTAAAAAGATGGTGGAGGAGGTTGAGAAAATTGGCAGTCTCTTATGCAAATCGAAATCAATGCTTCCATTATCCAGTGATGAACTTGAATCTTACAATAACATTGAAACGTGTCCGGTGTGTAACCAATATTTCACGGATGAGAATCGGAAAGTATTTCACCATAATCGATTGATTGATTGATTTAAAATTGTTTGGGTGCGTCGGCACTTAAGGCCATTTTGCACCGTCCCCTTATCTAAAATTCTGACTGAAAATTTAAAAAAAGGGGTTGTAGATAGCCCCTTGGGAAAAACTAAAAGTCCAAGGTCGTAAAGAGTCCTGCACGAGACAAACACGACACATTAAAAAGTCAGAAGAAACAAACTAAAAACCTCCTTACACACGGTGGAAGAGTCCAGCTCATCGCAAAAAACTAAAAACATTTGTTAAAATACTGCTGTCATCACTCAAGAGGGATGACAAACAGCCGGAAAGGTTAAAAGTCTGCCGGAGGGAAGCAAGATCGACACATTCAACGAGAATGTGTCGAATGCTTAAAAAAACATTGCAAACACGATACAACGGAGGGTCCAGCCCTTGGAGCAGGTGACCGTGCGTTGGACGGCAGTGTCCTAGACGCATGCGGGTAAGAATAAAGTATTCTCGCCGAGAGGGACGGGACGAGGAACGCCAAACACCTATGGTGGGCTTAACAGCGTGAAGCTTGTTCCCCGTTTCCGCATCCCATTCGGCCTGCCAAGTGTTCAGAAGGGAACAACGGAACACATTCTGCAGGTCGCTAGCTGGCAAAAGGTGGACGAGAACGTCGACTTCTGCATCAGCAGACTTGGCGGCAGCATCAGCTGCTTCGTTCTGGTGAATGCCCACGTGGCTAGGCACCCAACAGAAGTGTACATCCGCGTTGGCAGATAAGGACACTAGCCGTCTTAATATGCGTTGCACTACCGGATGCCGGGAATACGGCGAATCCAGGGTCTGCAACACGCTGGTCGAATCACAGCACACAAGGACTTTCACAGACCATTGAAGTCTGCGAAGTCCAGTGCCTTTAGAATGGCGTACAACTCTGCCGTATAGATGGAACACGCAGGATGTAGCGAGTAACTGGAACTTTGAGAGTCTAGGACGAAGGCGCAACCAACAGATTCGACTGTTTTGGACCCATCAAGTAAAAGTAATAAATATCGGAAGAACTGCAGCTTGCGTAATTAGGTAGCAATTATTGAACCTAAACGTGCTTAAATTATCAGAACTGTTATTCTTAGTTCTTATTGAAAAAAAATGAATTACTTTTCGGGCACTAAATGTCAAATCAATAAATTTGATAAATCATTTTGAATTTGATTTGAATTTAAAATTGTAGGTGCGTCAGCACTAAGGCTATATTGCACCCGTCACATGATACGGGGTCCAGCCCCTTATCGGTACAAATAGCAACTCTATCGTTCCAGAACTAAAATCATAAAATATTAAAATGTTCTGACTTTCGTTAAAAGCTGAGGCTGTAAAGGGGCACTCAGCACACATAAGGACAACAGGACAATACAAACAAAATTATACTGGCCATGGTACCAGTCGCCAGAGCCTCGTTAGTCTTCAGTCCAGGGTGTACTAACGTGGAAGTGAGGTTGACATTTGGGTGTGCTATGTGGAAGGTCACCCCTTACACCCCAATTTGATAAATCACACATTTTTACACAGAATAAATTTAAATTTAAATTTTCTCGGAAATTTTAGTTAGTTTTAGAAACAACGAAAATAGTGCAATGCAAATAGGAATTATTCAAGGAGGGGTCAAGAAGATAATAGTCAAACTGTCAGCCAGGAATAATTTTAACTGAAAATAGTGAAAATAGATAAAAAAAAATATCTCGTCAGATGTATGAAACTTCACACCTTGTTTATTACTAGCACAAATTACATGTTTTAAATGATATCTTGGTTCTCTGCTTCATTTTAGTCGTCTTACGCAGACATCTTTCTTTATTTAAGGCTAAATGTCACGGGGAAATTAACATTTCTTACGTTATTATCCTCAAGAGAGAATCGCTCCTCCCTTGTGATGTAGACACAGCAAACGGATATTGGCTGTGGTAGATGGACCCGCACGGCGACAGCTTGGAGGGGGGTGGTGAGAAAGATTGGCGTTGAGTGGATGTTATCTCGAACACCAATTGCAACACCACCGTGTGCACAACGACCCTCAGGAAGCTTGTCGGTGCGGTAAAGCGTGTATCCGTTCAAAATCACTGATTCATTTGGACGAAAATTTGTGTCTCTTGGAGACATATGATGGCAGGGTCAAATTCAGATATAAGAATTTGCAGATCCTCGAGATGTGTACGGAAACCGTTAAGGTTCCATTGGAGACAATAAGCCATATCTGTAGGTAAGATTGTTAAATTTTAAGGCGTACTCTATTTCTAGGCCCTTTCACCTTGATAAATTCTTCATCCGTGGCTTCGTCCTGTATCATGTCCTCGGGTAAGGACACAGAGGGCGAAGGGGATGAATTGAATTATATTGAGTTAAAATTTCTGGGTGCGTCGGCACTTAAGGCCATTTCGCACCCTTCTATGTATACGGGGAAATGTCCCCTTATCTAAAATTCTGACTTAATTTTAAAAAAGGGGTGTAGATAGCCCGTTGGGAAAAACTAAAAGTGCAAGGTTGTAAAAAGACCTGCACGAGACAAACACAACACATTAAAAAGTCAGAATAAACTAAAAACCTCCTTTCAGACGGTGGAAGAGTCCAGCTCTTCGCAAAAAACTAAAAACGTGTGAAAAAATACTGCTGTCATCACCCAAGAGGGATGACAAACAGTCGGAAAGGTTAAAAGTCTGCCGGAGGTAAGCAAGATCGACACATTCAACGAGAATGTGTCGGATGCTTAAAATAACATTACAAGTACGACACAAAGGAGGGTCCAGCCCTTGCAGTAGGTGACCATGCGTGAGACGGCTGTGTCCTATACGCAGGCGGGTAAGAATAACGTCTTCTCGCCGAGAGGGACGAGACGAGGAACGCCAAACACCTATGGTGGGCTTAACAGCGTGAAGCTTGTTCCCCGTTTCCACATCCCACTCGGTCTGCCAACTGTCAAGAGGCGAGAACGGAACACATTCTGCAGGTCGCTAGCTGGCAAAAGGTGGACGAGAACGTCGATATCTGCATCAGCAGACTTGGCGGCAGCATCAGCTGCTTCGTTCCCCTGGATGCCCACGTGGCTAGGGACCCAACAGAAGTGTACATCTGTGCTGGCAGTTAAGGACACAAGCCGTCTGAATATGCGTTGCGCTACTGGATGCCGGGAATACGGCGAATCCAGAGACTGCAACACGCTGGTCGAATCACAGCACACAAGGACTTTCTTCAGCCCATTCACGTCTGCAAAGTCCAGTGCCTTTAGAATGGAATTGAATTGAGTTAAAATTTCTGCGTGCGTCGGCACTTAAGGCCATTTCGCACCCTTCTATGTATACGGGGAAATGTCCCCTTATCTAAAATTCTGACTTAATTTTAAAAAAGGGGTGTAGATAGCCCCTTGGGAAAAACAAAAGTGCAAGGTTGTAAAAAGACCTGCACGAGACAAACACAACACATTAAAAAGTTAGAATAAACTAAAAACCTCCTTACAGACGGTGGAAGAGTCCAGCTCTTCGCCAAAAACTAAAAACATGTGATAAAATACTGCTGTCATCACCCAAGAGGGATGACAAACATCCGGAAAGGTTAAAAGTCTGCCGGAGGTAAGCAAGATCGACACATTCAACGAGAATGTGTCGGATGCTTAAAATAACATTACAGGTACGACACAACGGAGGGTCCAGCCCTTGCAGTAGGTGACCATGCGTGAGACGGCTGTGTCCTATACGCAGGCGGGTAAGAATAACGTCTTCTCGCCGAGAGGGACGAGACGAGGAACGCCAAACACCTATGGTGGGCTTAACAGCGTGAAGCTTGTTCCCCGTTTCCACATCCCACTCGGTCTGCCAAGTGTCAAGAAGGCGAGAACGGAACACATTCTGCAGGTCGCTAGCTGGCAAAAGGTGGACGAGAACGTAGCCATCTGCATCAACAGACTTGGCGGCAGCATCAGCTGCTTCGTTCCCCTGGATGCCCACGTGGCTAGGGACCCAACAGAAGTGTACATCTGTGCTGGCAGATAAGGACACAAGCCGTCTGAATATGCGTTGCGCTACTGGATGCCGGGAATACGGCAGAGACTGCAACACGCTGGTCGAATCACAGCACACAAGGACTTTATTCAGACCATTGACGTCTGCAAAGTCCAGTGCCTTTAGAATGGCGTACAACTCTGCCGTATAGATGGAACAGGCAGGATGTAGCAAGTAACTGGAGCTTTGAGAGTCTAGGACGAAGGCGCAACCAACTGATTCGAATGTCTTGAACCCATCCGTGTAAAACACATTAAAATTGGGGTGCTTCGCACGAAGTTCTAAAAACCGTTGCTGGTATACAACCATTGGTGTCTCTGACTTTGGAAGAGCAGTCAGAGAAAAATCGATAGAAGGTGCAGGAAACTCCCAGATAGGGAGAGGCGGAATGAGTGGAGAGACGCCAGGAAGATCACTGTCAACACCAAGTGCTGACAGGATCTCGTCTGCACGAACACCAAATGGTCTAGTGACACTAGGGTGGAGCCGATACCTTGCCAGCCTACCCTCGTCTGAGATGGTGTGGAATGAAGGATGTGAAGGTATCGAGCGAAGATGGAGGAAGTAGTTAACTACCAGCCGCTGTCTTCGCAGAGACAGAGACAGCGACGGCTCAGATGCCTCTACATACAAACTGGCGACTGGACTGGTCCGAAAGGCACCAGTGCACACACGTATACCAGCATGGTGGACGGTGTCTAGGATGCGAAGTCTAGATGGGCGAGCAGAAGCATACACAACACATCCATAATCTAGCATCGACCTGATGAGTGCACTGTATAGGCGAAGCAATACCGTCCTATCAGCACCCCAAGAAGTATGAGATAAAACGCGTAAAAGGTTGAGAACTCGAAGACAAGAGAACTTTAACTGGCGAAGGTGAGGTAGCCATGTTAATTTCTTATCGAAAATGAGGCCCAGGAAGCGGACCTCATTCACGAAGAACAGGGGAGACTTCCCCATGTACAGGTCAGGATCTAAATGACATGTACCCTGACGACAAAAGTGAACACACACGGATTTCTCGGATGAGAAGGTGAAACCTGTTTAGGAGGACCACTCAACCAAACGGTTTATCGTCAGTTGGAGTTGACGAGAAGCTGACGCGAGATTCCGTGAGCGACAAAAGATCGTGAGGTCGTCGACATAGAGGAGGCCATGTACAGGGGAAAGAATGTTTGCCATAACACTGTTTACTGCTATGGCAAACAGAGTCACACTAAGTACGCTGCCCTGCGGGACACCGTTCTCTTGTTCGTGAAGATCCGAAAAGGAGTTCCCAACACGTACGCGGAAAAAGAGATCTGATAAAAAACATTTCAATAAAGTACGCCATATGGCCACGCACGCCCCAAGAATGGAGCTGCTTTAGGATGCCAAAGCGCCACGTTGAGTCATATGCCTTTTGGAGGTCAAAGAAAACTGCAACTAAATGTTCCTTGTTGAAGAATGCATCCTGAATATGTGTTTCCAGCTGAACCAGATGGTCCAGTGTGGAACGGTTGGAGCGAAAACCACATTGAAAATTACTTATCAATGAGTTTTCCTCCAAAAACCAGGTGAGACGCTTGTTTATCATGCGTTCCATCAAGTTAAGGCAATAGGCAATAGGCCTATAACTCGAGGCTGCGGTGCGTTGTTTACCTGGTTTCAGGATGGGAACAATAATAGCTTCTTTCCAGGAAGTGGGGAAAGAGTCCTCCAACCAAAGCCTGTTGAATACCACCTGATCGAACTCCCGTTCAGTGAATGGAGAGTTGTATGGCTCGGTGTTATTACTTCGAAAAATTAGAGGGCGTCGTTCCTGACGGTCCTTCTCACGGCAGAAACGTGGTTCATAATTTTCAGAGCTAGACGCACCAGAAAACTGCGTGGCCAAGATATTAGCTATGTCTCCGGAATCAGTGTACAACGTCCCATCGTGCTCTAGAGCGCTCAGAGGAGTAGATGCACCCCCCTGGATGCGACGTACTTTGGTCCAAACGGCTTTCGACGAAGCCTGCTTCGTCAGAGAAGACACGTATTGGACCCAGCACGCCTTCTTACTGGCTCGAATAAGCCGACGGTCACTGGCACGCTGAATGCGGAACTGCTCGAGGTTTGCGGCAGTGTGGTTCCTATTGAATCGATCTAGGGCATGATTGCGGTCCTTAATGGCTGCACCGATCTCCGCAGTCCACCATGGGACTGGGCGTCGCCTCGCAGGTCCACTGGGATGTGGAATGGAGGTGCGTGCTGCATCATGCACTCTTGAGACAAATATATCTAAGGCGTCAATTGGTGGTAAAGTCGACGCTAGATCGACTTCAAGGTCCACTGCACGCTCGAAGGCAACCCAGTCGGCCCGACTGAGATGCCAGTGAGGGTGTTGTTCACGTGAGTGCTGAAGGTGTTCGAAAGTTAAAAGGAGTGGGAAGTGATCACTCCCACAGAGATCAGGGTGAACGCTCCAAGATGTGGTAGGAGCAAGGCTGGGACTGCAGAAGGACAAGTCCAACGCAGAGTATGTGCCTGAGGAAGGACTGAAATATGTGGAAGTCCCATCATTCAGCAACGTTAAACCTGATACCTCACGGAATTGATCTACAATTTGACCCCGGGGCTCTGTACGAACGGAGCCCCATAAACGATGGTAGGAATTAAAATCGCCCAAAAGAACTACAGGAGACGGAAGTTGTTCGAATATACAAAGAAGGTCCTCAAGAGAGAATCGCTCCTCCCTTGTGATGTAGATACAGCACACAGATATTGGCTGTGGTAGATGGACCTGCACGGCGACTGCTTGGGGGGGGGGTGAGAAAGAATGGTGTTGAGTGGATGGTATCTCGAACACCGATTGCAACACCACCGTGTGCACGACGACCCTCAGGAAGCTTGTCGGTGCGGTAAAGCGTGTATCCGTTCAGGGTACAGGCAGGGTCAAATTCAGATATTAAGATTTGCAGTTCCTCGAGATGAGTACGGAAACCGTTAAGGTTCCATTGGAGACAATAAGCCATAGCTGGAGGTAGTATAGTTACCTTTTGAGGCGTACTCTATTTCTAGGCCCTGTCACCTTGATAAATTCCTCATCCGCGGCTTCGTCCTGTATCATGTCCTCGGGTAAGGACACAGAGGGCGAAGGGGATGAAGAAGGGGCAGTGGGGGCGGGTGCTTTGAGCGCCCGCCGGGCAGCTTTCAGCTGCGCCTTAAGTTTCAAGTGGTGGCTGTCACCCTGACTGGAGAGCTACTGGACTTCAGAAAGTATTCTTTGGAATGAACCTGCTTGAACTTTTTCTCTGTGGAGCGAGGTGTGGTTGCTGGTTTCCTCGAAGCAGGACGAGCTACTACGGGAAGCGTTGTTGTTTGGGTTGACACGTCGCTGGTTTGTACACCTACACTGCGACGGGTAAGAGCAGCTGCAGCAACTGTAGCGAATGGTACAGGTAAAGTGGTGCGTATGCTTTCACGGAGACGTTGTTTTGCTTCACCAGCAGAGATTTTCTCTGTGACGACCAACTCTCTGATTTTCTTCTCTTGTTGGAAAGAGGGGCAGTCGCGATGCCAGACTGGGTGCTCGCCTTGGCAGTTAATGCATTTGGGACCTGAAGAACAAGGTTCGGTCCCATGATCAGGCAGACTACACTTACCACAAAGGGCGGTAGTGGCCTTGCAGGAAGGCTGAGTGTGCCCAAAGTGCTGGCATTTGAAACACCGCATCGGGTTAGGGATGTACGGCCGGACTTTGAGTCTCAAATATCCAGCCCGTACAATATCTGGGAGAGTGGTCGTTTGGAAGGTCAAAATAATGGAAGCAGTTGGAACAAGTTCTCCGGACTTTCGTGTCTTGATTCGCTGCGTGGAACGTTACTTGTCTTTTCCACTAATTGAAGTGGGCTCGAAGGCCGCGCTTGTTTTGGGGGTTTCCCCACCGTTTGAGTTGTTTTTTGTACCCACATACAAAATTGTTTTATTGTGGAGGGTCCATAAATTGTCGCCTCGACATGCCCTCTATGCCGAGGAAGGTCTACCCCCAAAAATGGAGGCTACTCGAGGACCAAACCGAAATCCCCGAGGCCACGTTCGCGACTGCACCTACCCCTGCAGCCAACACTGTCCCATCGGCACGTGCAACTCACACCTTGGGATAGGGGTTTTTATCGAGGTTGTCTCCTCTAGCAGGACCCTTAGTTATAGGGAGGTCAAAGATATGGAGATGAATGACGTGATGGAATGGTGAAAACGTGAGATATGGATGTGAAGAATGAGTGAAATGATGAGATGAAAATGACCTCCCTACCTTACTTAATAGGGAGGTCAAAGATATGGACAACTACTATTTGGTGGAGTACACAAATGGACGTGCCAAATTTAAAGCCGATGCATTAACGATTCACAGTTTGAAAACAAGGCACCTCGACTCGGACGAGTCTGTCACTTAAGCTCTTCCGAGTTTTCTACTTTTTACAACGCTGCACAGTTCGTTCACATTTTACAAATATTTTTTTCGCACACATATGTCAATATAATATTTATCACCGTTATTATTTTCTCGCGACGCGATTTTTTGCACATCCGCCATTTCCATTTCAGATGCTCCAAAAGACGACCACATGTGAAAAACGGAAGTTCCGCCATTTTCGATTCACGTAGTACTCTCTCCTTCCTGGCCCTTCCTTCTCCTCAACGCTGCACATATTGTCATAAATCCAACGACAAAAGAAAAGTACACTCAGGAATTAACTTTGAAATTAAGTTCGAAGACTAAAACAAACTTCTTAATATTTTACAATGAAATAATATAAAGGAAGAAGAAAATAAAAACGGCCAAGCAGGAACGTAGTTTCTCAACTGACTACTGGTTGAGTACGTAATTTTCTGCACGCTAGAAACAACTCGATTTTTACTGTCTGCAGCAAGCAGATTGTCAAAAAAACTCGCACAAATACATGCGCATGCGCGATCTGTCCGTTGACGAATATGTAAAAAATATTTCGGGAATTTACTTGAAAGAACTGCCTGGAACATCCCTTATCATTACACCATTCACATATACTATACCTTGAAATTAGAAATGCCTAAACCCCAACACTTCCCATTCTTCCTATTGGATTTGACATAGTAATTCCTCTCACCCTTATTGACATGTACCTAGGTATTATCAGATTGCAATGTCCCAATGCAGCAGAATATCTGCTGATGCTTTCAATACTGAGTTGAAAGTGCCTATCACAGCCACTAGGAAGAGACAAACTTTAATTAGCAATTCCTGTCCTCGTTTCGCATCAAAATTTAACATGCGTAGTGTCACATAATCCATCGTATATCGCCATCGATGATTCCCATAATGTTGTCACTATCAGTGGTAGAGACCTAGAAAGTTGTCAAGTTCATACACAGAAATTTTGTCTTCTGCCTTCTCACACAGGAAAACACGACGGACTCAATTTCTGTTTTTCTAAATTGCTTCAAGCAACAACCGTGGCTGATATAGTGAATGTGTGTACCTACACGTGTCACGAGTCGCACCTCACTGATGTGGTCAAATTTGATTTAAATGTGTATGCAATAATTAATCCTCCCGCTACCGTCACCTTTCTCTACGCTAATGGCTCCGCCATATATTATAATCTTACTACTTTTAACAAATCCGCTGTAATATTGTTGCGGTACTGATGTACCAGGCTGTCCCAGAAGTCCTGCACCATACAAGGGCAAAAATGAAACACAGAATATTAGACACAAAGACAGACTTTATTCAGCAAAGTACAGGCCTCCATGTTCAATTACCTTCACCCATCTCTGTGACAACAGTTCAATCTGATGGCGATACCAGGTGGCAGGTTTAGAATTGAAAAACTCACGACAGGCAGAATTTACCTCATCATATAAATTGAAGTGCCGACCACACAGGAAATGTGAGAGAGAGCGAAACAAACCGTAATCCGATGCTGCAATTTCCAGACTATAGGCGGGATGAGGTAACAACTCAAATCCGTCAAGCTCAGCCAGGGTGTTGGTCACTCTTCGAGACCGGTGACTGGGAGCATTGTCATTTTGCAGCGGTAACCTCTTCCTCCTCGTTAATGCCGGGTATTTCCTGTTCAGAATGGCATGCACTTGGCATAATTGTTCAGAATACAGTTCACCTGTTACAGCAGGACCTTCTGAAACAAACTCATAATGGACAATCCCGTCAATATTCCACCACACACTCAGCATGAGCTTTTCCCCAAATCTGTCCTGTTTCACATGGGCGATGGCCTCCTGTCTTCTTTTCACCCACTGTTTACGTGTATCAGGGTTTTCAGAAACACCCACTTCTCGTCTCCTGTCACAATTCTCCTCCAAAAACGAAGATCATGCAGGTTTTGTAGCAATGTCTGGCAAATTGCAACTCTGCGCTGGGCCTGCACCTCTGTCAGCTCATGCGGACTCTGTTTATTGGTGTAATCCATGTCATGCAAGCAACGGTTACTGTCGATTTGGATGCCCCAATCACTCTTGCTAACCCACGTGTGCTGGATTGTGGTGTAGCATTCACAGCACCCTGCACAGGCTCGTTAATGTCCATCGGAGGTCACCCCGTGCGGGCCTTGTCCGCGAGGCGTAGATCACCTGAAGCGAATTTTTTAAACCAAGGGGAAGCTGTCGACCGATTCACCACTTCTTCGTTCTCCACACGACAAATTTCCTCCGCTGCCGCTTTTGCTGTTAGTCGTTTTTTCCATAAAAAACGTAGCACTGCACGAAGTGCAATTTGGTCCTCACTCATCGTGCCCACTTTAACTTCACGGGAACACTCGTGACATATGCTGTGCGTGCCTTCACTTGATCCCACGAACCTGTCCTCTATGCCTGCCAACAGCCTTTCACCGGTGGCGCCACCTACCCTCGCAAACTTCACCTCTTAGAGCTCAGTGTGCTAATGGTTCAGGACTTCTGGGACAGCCTGGTACTTATCACCCCCGACATCAATATTCCTGCTTTCCTTGCGGTTTCTATCATTCAACAATATACCGATCAATTCATATCCTTCACGCCTGCACCAAAAATCCCAATTTTCTACTTGACACCCATTATAAAATTCCGCCCATTGAGAATGCAACAGCTATCTATCATAACAATTGGACATTTCATATCCCGCACCTTAACCTATCACAATATAAAGTTCTTGACATCCCTCCGACAACTCTACTTTACAGACATGCGGATTTTGCCATCATTACAATTTTCATCTGGCTCACATAACTCACTCTAGGTGTCATATACCAATTTAAAATTCTCCACATGCCCCTTTTCTTATGTTTTACTAAAGCTCGTGCACTTACCCCTTATGACCTTGTCGAGTCTCCTGCAAATACTACCTCCTATCTCTTCTTAATTTTCATTGCTTTCCCGCTTCTTTGTATTTGCTTTACATACGCCTAGTTACATCTAAAATGTCGCAATCCCCATCTCCCCCTACAATATGTTCCGTCCCTATTATTAGTCCTCCTATTTCCTTACCTGTTATAGCTCAACGTCCCGCACATTCACCACCACCCCCTCCCACTCTTCGTCAAGCTAAAACTCCAACTAGACTAGCTCCTCCTCTTCCCACATATACCACCACACATGTCACCTTCGTTACGGACCTCTACTCTTCCCCAGTAAGGCGACCACCTTCTATTATAAGTTATCTTTCCCTACGCCTGTCAGATTCCCCTTGCACTACGTCCCCTCTGGCCATGCTACATTCAGTTTATTTCTCAGCCATCTCATCGGTAGTTCAACATGCAACCAGTCAGCCAGCAGTCATCATGAAACAGTTCAACATACAGCCAGTCAGCTAGCAGTCCTCATGATGCAGTTTAACAGCAGCCAGTCAGCTAGCAGTTTTCATGAAGCAGTTCAACATGCAACCAGTCAACTAGCAGTCCTCATGAAGAGTTCAACATGCAGGCAGTCAGCTGGCAGTCTTCATGATGCAGTTTAACATGCAGCCAGTCACCTGGCAGTCCTCATGATGAAGTTCAACGTGCAGTTAGTCACCTGGCAGTCCTCATGAAGCAGTTCAACATGAAGCCAGCAGACATCATGCAGCAGCTCAACATGCAGCCAGCAGACATCATGCAGCAGCTCAACATGCAGCCAGCAGACATCATGCAGCAGCTCAACATGCAGCAGCTCAACATGCAGCCAGCAGACATCCTGCAGCAGAACTCATGTCGCAGCTCACCATACAGCCAGCAGAACTCATGTCGCAGCTCAACATGCAGCCAGCAGACCTCATGTCGCAGCTCAACATGCTGCCAGACCACTGCAGTACCAGATATCCCGACGGCTCCAACTTTCTATTTTTTCTCCATTTTGTATATACAGGGTTCTTATTTCTAGTCACTCCTTTAACTTTTAATTACTATATACCCGCAATGACCATCTCTTCTCTGCTTGGTAACCACTCACAGTGGATACACCTTGGACAGGGGAATGATGAAGGAATTGGGAGCATGAAAGGGAAAATAACAATTTTACTAGAACATCGTCCCGAAGCTCGCCAGTTGAACGCTCATTCACCCCAAATTCCACCGGATGCAGAGCCGAGCAAAAAGAATTTCCCACTCGGCTCTGCACAGTCAGCAAGACAACGGCTCTCGCCAGCGGTGAGTGCACCTCCACTGTAAATTTCCACCTGCACCAAGGGATACCCCAGGTGAACATTTGGAGGTGCAAAGTCCACCACTTCACGGCGACATTTCCATGTATAAAAGAGCCCTGGAGATAATCAATCAATCTTCACATTATCAGCAACTCAATCGACGAGACCACGACATCTGTCAGTTAAGAGATCGCGACATCACGAGGCGGTAACGAGCGAGCAGAACGAGAAGCCGTCCAGACTACGGAGAACCAGAAGCCGAAAGCCAGTCCCAGTCCGGAGAATCAGTGCTCCGTCGAATTAAGCCGCCTCTTATCGCCGCCAACAATCTCTCCAGCGGGCATTCGTCTCCATCCGACAGTCGCCGACGCCAGAAGCCGAGGGCCAGAATAACAAGCAAGGCGGTGAGTAGCTTTCAACGACTTAGGCTCCCAACATCCTTCATCCTCACCATTCAGGGTAGAGGTGGTTCAGTTCGAACCACTATCTATCGAGTTTTAAGTGTTACCAACACCGTGTAGCCTTTATGGGAGTTTTCAACGCATTCATGTTTTACCGTAAACCCTAAAGTTTGAGTTTTTGTTGTAAGTCCACGTAAAATTAAAGATAATCTAATCGGGGTTAACCCTGCAGTTATTGTGTACTATTTATAGTAAGTAATACACATGTTGTCAGGTAATCTTGAATTTTATAATTTTCAGATATTTGAGAATATTGTTCGGAAATTTTGAAGTTTATAATTTTCAGATATTTTTTTAAAAAAATGGAAAGTGCAAGTAGTGATAATCTTGAGAGGGTTCTTGAAATTAGCACCCAAGAGGTGTTGAATGAAGTCAGGTATGAGATCGGGGAATGTTGTCAGAGTAGCAGCATATCCACTCAGGGTGTGCTCAATGACCTGGATTTGGACTTTGGTACAGATGGAGGAAAAAATTCGACTGCCACTGGTGACATTGAACAAGTTATGGACGACATAGACAAATTTGTAAATATTGATACTCAAAATATTTTTGTTGATATTGCCAATGAATTGGGAGCAAATATTGCTAATGAATCAACTGGGTTTGATTATTCACATAAGCATAATAATCACAAACAAAACATTTCTCCCAATGTTCATAGATATAATAACTACAACCAATTTGCACCCTCCACCTCTACTGCCATTGACAGCAATCAAGGTGCCCCCTCTGCATATATTTCTAGTGAGACCAACCAACATGTTCACAGTTCTCCTAACAACTATAACAACCACGATACGGTAATATTTGTGTATATTGGAATAACCGAAGAGAAATCTGGCGATATTTCTAATTTAGAATCTGTTTTAGAGACTAGAGAATTGGAGCAGTGCACAAATCATATTTCACCCGCTTTACACCAAATGTTGGTTCGGGACGATATCAAGGAAACGGAAGTGTGCGGACAGGTCGGCGGTGATGAAGATGCAGAGTTACATCATGTTGAACTAAGAGAAGAGACAAAAAGGCGTTACCAGAGATTCCATATTGAAGGGCGAATGGTTCGCTCTTGGCTGCGGGAGACACAACATGATGAGAATCCGATGATATGGGTTCAGGACGGATTGCAAGAACTGATCCACTATCTTATACGCGATGTGACTGAGCATGACCAAGTTGGTCTTACTATCAGGAATGGGGATCAGCCTAATCGCCCTTTTTGGTTACCTTTTCGGGAAGCACGGGCGATAAATATGGACATATTGTGGGCAGCATTGGAGAAAATATTGCAAAGAAATACAACATTTCATTCTGACAACAATTTCTATGTATACTGCTGGTGCTGAACGTATCACCAGTTCGGCATCTTTGACACAACCCCAGAGGAAGCCGACAGGACCCGTATCTGGTTTCGAGCCACCACCTGTTTTTCGGCAAAGCGCTGTTGTCACTTTTATCTGCAGTGATCAGACATTCATTTATTCACTGTGACGTTTTACTCCCAAGGTCTTTATATTGCATAAAAAAGTAGCAAAACACAAAAACACAACCTAGCAAAGATAGAGAACCGCAACCTCGCCTTTAGAAATCTCTAAAGAAACTGAATTAGCAACATCTCATTTAGTCCACGTGGACTTGACGGGAGCTGTCATTTCTTGGATGGACGCTATTAGTGGGAAATGTTTCAGGGGACGATTTATTGCACTGCACGTGGAACTGACATGTGGTTGTTAGGGGGAAAACTGATCTTTCGGAACTTTCTCTGAAGTAAAGTAAGGTTTCTTTGGGGACGAGAGCTATACAGGGTGAGTTAAAAGTTCGTGACCACCCCTTATAAAATGAAAGAGATTGTAGATTGCGGTAATTGGTCATGGTAGTAAAATATTAGGCCTAGGGGGAAACATTTTGGTGCATGTCATGACAACGTCCACCATATTGTTGACCGCCATTTTGGTGACCGCCATCTTGGATTCAACTTCATTTCTTTAAATGGGAAGGGAGGTATGGTTTTGGGCTAGAATTTCACCAGGAATTCACTGGTAAAGTCAGATTTATGAAAACTTTAATGACAAGGAAGTTATCGGCATATGAAAGTTACACAACGTGTTCAATATGCTGTCCTTCTTGTGCTATGAACATGTTGCGACGGTTCTCCCATGCTCTGTGGACACGGACCAATATCTCAGGTGTGATTTGTGCACAGGCATCCAGTATCCGTTGCTCCAAGTCAAGTGTGTGCCCAAATCTAGCGAACGGAAAGGCCATTCCACTGGCCCACATCGACCAATCCATCCACCAGGGAACTGAAGGTCCAGGTAGTGACGAACTTGTCTCCCATAATGAGGTGGTGCCCCATCCTGCTGAAAATGAGTGGAATCTGCCATCTTCAGTCAAAACTGACGTTAAAATGTGTTCTTGTAACAACTGCATATAGCCTTCTGCATTTAAATTGTTATAAATGAAGAATGGGCCAATGATACGTGGCCTCCAGATCCCGACCGACACCATAACCTTTCCAGCATCAACCAAATTGCTCGGATCTCTTCACAACGGGTTCTCGGAGAACCAATACTGCATGTTCTGTTTATTCACTTCCCTCCGTTGCGCTGCGGAGACTTGGCAAATGATGCTAGCTAGCACTGCCGTAGCTGTTCCTTTGGGCAGTAGCAGTACTAAGCCTACCAAATCGTGGTCTGTTCGGGATTGCACCGCTCTCTTCGAACCCTGTCACTGGGACACTGTAACGTGCGACACTGTGTTCCGTTCGTTGAAATCACGAGCTACACTTCTACTCACCACAACTTGATGATCTGGATTCGTTCGGCCTTGGTCAATGGCATGGTTCAGCACCTGCAAATGATATGTTATGATCACTTTCAAATGCCCATAACTTTCCTATCATTTAAGTTTTCATAAATCTGTCTTCACCACTGAATTCGTGGTGAGATTCTAGCCCAAAATCATACCCAACATGACCCCCTTCCCATTTAAAGAAATGAAGTTGAATCCAAGATGGCGGTCACCAAGATGGCGGACGTTGTAATGACATGCACCAAAAGGTTTCCCCCTAGGCCTAACATATTACTGCCATGACCAATTGCTGCATTCTACATTGTCTTTCATTTTATAAGGGGTGGTCAGGGACTAAAGACTCACCCGGTATATCTCCATTATAGGACATGTACCATAAAATGCAATGAGTGGAGAAGAATTCTGTAAACAAAAAAGGGGTAATACTAACTTTTAAGAATTCCGATAGAGGGTGTTTGGTTTATGCGTTACTTGTGGCGAGAGGTATTAATGTATACAAAAATGAACCTAAAAAACGTTATCATTGATTGATTGATTGATTTAAAATTTCTGAGTGCGTCGGCACGTAAGGCCATTTTGCACCCTTCTATATATACGGGGAAATATCTCCTTATGGGGTGTAAGGGGTTTGATCAGAGTGGATGCAAGTTGAATCTTGCTCGTGACAGTTGGGCTTGGGGTTAGGAAACGAAGAGAACAGGAGAGTGGTTCGGGAGTAAGAAAAGGGGTTTTGAGTTTTGGAGAGAGGAGAGAGAGTTTGATTTTGAAGGAGATTCAGCTGGCTTATGAACAGTGAACGAAAGTTTTAGAAACTTGTTTGGGAGTGGAGTGCTGCGAAGCTCAGAGACAATTTAAGAGACGAACTTCAGCAAGCGAGTGAGAGTTAATTTAGAAACTCTTCGATCCACGCTTCAAGAGCGAGACAGGTAATATGCTTTTCTAATTGCATCCTTGCCTTTGCAGTCTTTAGGTCATTATAGCCCAAATACAAGAGAGTTGCCATTCTTTAAAGGGTTCTCTAATTGAATTGAATTTAAAATTTTGGGTGCGTCAGCACTAAGGCTATTTTGTACCCGCCACATTATACGGGGTCCAGCCCCTTATCGTTACACATAACAACTCTACCGTCGCATAAATAAAATCATAAAAAATTCTGACTCTCATTAAAAGCTGAGGCTGTAAAGGAGCACTCAGCACAAATAAGGACAAAACACAGGACAACACAAACAAAATTATACTGGCCATGGGGCCAGTCGCCAGAGCCTCGTTAGTCTGCAGTCCAGGGTGTACTACGTGGAAGTGAGGTTGACTACTGGGTGCACTACGTGGAAGGAGCACCCCTTACACCCCAAAGGGTTCTGTAAATTTAAGTTTATTTAGGTACCTCCCGCAGTTAGCAGATGCAGACAAGCGAGAGCTTAGGGGCTACCGCTAACCCCCAATGGTGAGAATTACATTCATCTAAAGAGTTCCAGGTTAGATCGCCGAACCTTTCGAGGTTCACACGCTTAGTAAAAGTGTGTCTTAATACGCACGAGTAGTTTTGGATATGTTGTTGTTTGGCAGGATAGGATAGATAAACCATATATATATCGCGGACCGAATTGAACTCTTTTTTAAAAAGATGGTGGAGGAGGTTGAGAAAATTGGCAGTCTCTTATGCAAATCGAAATCAATGCTTCCATTATCCAGTGATGAACTTGAATCTTACAATAACATTGAAACGTGTCCGGTGTGTAACCAATATTTCACGGATGAGAATCGGAAAGTATTTCACCATAATCGATTGATTGATTGATTTAAAATTGTTTGGGTGCGTCGGCACTTAAGGCCATTTTGCACCGTCCCCTTATCTAAAATTCTGACTGAAAATTTAAAAAAAGGGGTTGTAGATAGCCCCTTGGGAAAAACTAAAAGTCCAAGGTCGTAAAGAGTCCTGCACGAGACAAACACGACACATTAAAAAGTCAGAAGAAACAAACTAAAAACCTCCTTACACACGGTGGAAGAGTCCAGCTCATCGCAAAAAACTAAAAACATTTGTTAAAATACTGCTGTCATCACTCAAGAGGGATGACAAACAGCCGGAAAGGTTAAAAGTCTGCCGGAGGGAAGCAAGATCGACACATTCAACGAGAATGTGTCGAATGCTTAAAAAAACATTGCAAACACGATACAACGGAGGGTCCAGCCCTTGGAGCAGGTGACCGTGCGTTGGACGGCAGTGTCCTAGACGCATGCGGGTAAGAATAAAGTATTCTCGCCGAGAGGGACGGGACGAGGAACGCCAAGCACCTATGGTGGGCTTAACAGCGTGAAGCTTGTTCCCCGTTTCCGCATCCCATTCGGCCTGCCAAGTGTTCAGAAGGGAACAACGGAACACATTCTGCAGGTCGCTAGCTGGCAAAAGGTGGACGAGAACATCGACTTCTGCATCAGCAGACTTGGCGGCAGCATCAGCTGCTTCGTTCTGGTGAATGCCCACGTGGCTAGGCACCCAACAGAAGTGTACATCCGCGTTGGCAGATAAGGACACTAGCCGTCTTAATATGCGTTGCACTACCGGATGCCGGGAATACGGCGAATCCAGGGTCTGCAACACGCTGGTCGAATCACAGCACACAAGGACTTTCACAGACCATTGAAGTCTGCGAAGTCCAGTGCCTTTAGAATGGCGTACAACTCTGCCGTATAGATGGAACACGCAGGATGTAGCGAGTAACTGGAACTTTGAGAGTCTAGGACGAAGGCGCAACCAACAGATTCGACTGTTTTGGACCCATCAAGTAAAAGTAATAAATATCGGAAGAACTGCAGCTTGCGTAATTAGGTAGCAATTATTGAACCTAAACGTGCTTAAATTATCAGAACTGTTATTCTTAGTTCTTATTGAAAAAAAATGAATTTCTTTTCGGGCACTAAATGTCAAATCAATAAATTTGATAAATCATTTTGAATTTGATTTGAATTTAAAATTGTAGGTGCGTCAGCACTAAGGCTATATTGCACCCGTCACATTATACGGGGTCCAGCCCCTTATCGGTACAAATAGCAACTCTATCGTTCCAGAACTAAAATCATAAAATATTAAAATGTTCTGACTTTCGTTAAAAGCTGAGGCAGTAAAGGGGCACTCAGCACACATAAGGACAACAGGACAATACAAACAAAATTATACTGGCCATGGTACCAGTCGCCAGAGCCTCGTTAGTCTTCAGTCCAGGGTGTACTAACGTGGAAGTGAGGTTGACATTTGGGTGTGCTATGTGGAAGGTCACCCCTTACACCCCAATTTGATAAATCACACATTTTTACACAGAATAAATTTAAATTTAAATTTTCTCGGAAATTTTAGTTAGTTTTAGAAACAACGAAAATAGTGCAATGCAAATAGGAATTATTCAAGGAGGGGTCAAGAAGATAATAGTCAAACTGTCAGCCAGGAATAATTTTAACTGAAAATAGTGAAAATAGATAAAAAAAAATATCTCGTCAGATGTATGAAACTTCGCACCTTGTTTATTACTAGCACAAATTACATGTTTTAAATGAGAACTTGGTTCTCTGCTTCATTTTAGTCGTCTTACGCAGACATCTTTCTTTATTTAAGGCTAAATGTCACGGGGAAATTAACATTTCTTACGTTATTATCCTCAAGAGAGAATCGCTCCTCCCTTGTGATGTAGACACAGCACTCAGATATTGGCTGTGGTAGATGGATCCGCACGGCGACAGCTTGGAGGGGGGTGGTGAGAAAGATTGGCGTTGAGTGGATGTTATGTCGAACACCGATTGCAACACCACCGTGTGCACGACGACCCTCAGGAAGCTTGTCGGTGCGGTAAAGCGTGTATCCGTTCAGAATCACTGATTCATTTGGACGAAAATGTGTCTCTTGGAGACATATAATGGCAGGGTCAAATTCAGATATTAGAATTTGCAGTTCCTCGAGATGTGTACGGAAACCGTTAAGGTTCCATTGGAGACAAAAAGCCATATCTGTAGGTAAGATTGTTAAATTTTAAGGCGTACTCTATTTCTAGGCCCTTTCACCTTGATAAATTCTTCATCCGTGGCTTCGTCCTGTATCATGTCATCGGGTAAGGACACAGAGGGCGAAGGGGATGAATTGAATTGAGTTAAAATTTCTGGGTGCGTCGGCACTTAAGGCCATTTCGCACCCTTCTATGTATACGGGGAAATGTCCCCTTATCTAAAATTCTGACTTAATTTTAAAAAAGGGGTGTAGATAGCCCCTTGGGAAAAACTAAAAGTGCAAGGTTGTAAAAAGACCTGCACGAGACAAACACAACACATTAAAAGTCAGAATAAACTAAAAACCTCCTTACAGACGGTGGAAGAGTCCAGCTCTTCGCAAAAAACTAAAAACGTGTGTTAAAATACTGCTGTCATCACCCAAGAGGGATGACAAACAGCCGGAAAGGTTAAAAGTCTGCCGGAGGTAAGCAAGATCGACACATTCAACGAGAATGTGTCGGATGCTTAAAATAACATTACAAGTACGACACAACGGAGGGTCCAGCCCTTGCAGTAGGTGACCATGCGTGAGACGGCTGTGTCCTATACGCAGGCGGGTAAGAATAACGTCTTCTCGCCGAGAGGGACGAGACGAGGAACGCCAAACACCTATGGTGGGCTTAACAGCGTGAAGCTTGTTCCCCGTTTCCACATCCCACTCGGTCTGCCAACTGTCAAGAAGGCGAGAACGGAACACATTCTGCAGGTCGCTTGCTGGCAAAAGGTGGACGAGAACGTCGATATCTGCATCAGCAGACTTGGCGGCAGCATCAACTGCTTCGTTCCCCTGGATGCCCACGTGGCTAGGGACCCAACCGAAGTGTACACCTGTGCTGGCAGTTAAGGACACAAGCCGTCTGAATATGCGTTGCGCTACTGGATGCCGGGAATACGGAGAATCCAGAGACTGCAACACGCTGGTCGAAACTCCCAGATAGGGAGGGGAGGAATGAGTGGATAGACGCCAGGAAGATCACTGTCAACACCAAGTGCTGACAGGATCTCGTCTGCACGAACACCAAATGGTCTTGTGGCACTAGGGCGGAGCCGATACCTTGCCAGCCTATTCACGTCTGAGATGGTGTGAAATGAGGGATGTGAAGGCATCGATCGAAGATGGAGGAAGTAGTTCAATATCAGCCGCTGTCTTCGCAGAGACAGCCACAGCTCAGATGCCTCTACGTACAAACTGGCGATAGGGCTGGTCTTAAAAGCACCAGAGCACACACGTATACCAGCATGGTGGACGGTGTCTAGGATGCGAAGTCTAGATGGGCGGGCAAAAGAATACACAACACATCCATAATCAAGCTTCGACCTGATGAGTGCACGATACAATCGAAGAAGTACCGTCCTATCAGCACCCCAGGAAGTATGGGATAAAACACGTAAAAGGTTGAGAAATCGAAGACAAGAGAACTTTAACTGGCGAAGGTGAGGTAGCCATGTTAATTTCTTATCGAAAATGAGGCCCAGGAAGCGGACCTCATTCACGAAGCACAGGGGAGATTTCCCCATGTACAGGTCAGGATCGAAATGACATGTACGTTGACGACAAAAGTGAACACACACGGATTTCTCGGATGAGAAGGTGAAACCTGTTTGGGAGGACCACTCAACCAAACGGTTTATCGTCAGTTGGAGTTGACGAGAAGCTGACGCGAGATTCCGTTAGCGACAAAAGATCGCGAGGTCGTCTACATACAGAAGACCATGTACAGGGGCAACAATGCTCGCCATAACACTGTTCACTGCTATGGCAAACAGAGTCACACTTAATACGCTGCCCTGCGGGACACCGTTCTCTTGTTCGTGAAGATCCGAAAAAAAGTTCCCAACACGTACGCGGAAAAAACGATCAGATAAAAAGTTTTGAATAAAGTACGCCATATGGCCACGCACGCCCCAAGAATGGAGCTGCTTTAGGATGCCAAAACGCCACGTTGTGTCATATGCTTTTTGGAGGTCAAAGAAAACTGCAACTAAATGTTCCTTGTTGAGGAATGCATCCTGAATGTGTGTTTCCAGCTGAACCAGATGGTCCAGTGTGGAACGGTTGGAGCGAAAACCACATTGAAAATTACTTATCAAGCAGTTTTCCTCCAAAAACCAGGTGAGACGCTTGTTGATCATGCGTTCCATCAACTTGCACACACAGCTAGTTAAGGCAATAGGCCTGTAACTCGAGGCTGCGGTGCGTTGTTTACCTGGTTTCAGGATGGGAACAAAAATAGCTTCTTTCCAGGAAGTGGGGAAAGAGTCCTCCAACCAAAGCCTGTTGAATACCGCCAAAAGGAAATTTTTGGCTCCAATGGGCAGATGACGAAGCATCTCATAGTGGATCTTGTCCACTCCAGGAGCTGTGTTCTTAGAATCTCGAAGTGCCTGATCGAACTCCCGTTCAGTGAATGGAGAGTTGTATGGCTCGGTGTTATGACTTCGAAAAACGAGAGGGCGTCGTTCCTGACGTTCCTTCTCACGGCGGAAACGTGGTTCATAATTTACAGAGCTAGACGCACCAGAAAACTGCGTGGCCAAGATATTAGCTATGTCTCCGGAATCTGTGTACAACGTCCCATCGTGCTCCAGAGCGCTCAGAGGAGTAGATGCACCCCCTGGATGCGACGTACTTTGGTCCAAACGGCATTCGACGAAGCCTGCTTCGTCAGAGAAGACACGTATTGGACCCAGCACGCCTTCTTACTGGCTCGAATGAGCTGACGGGCACGGGCACGTTTAATGCGGAACTGCTCGAGGTTTGCGGCAGTGTGGTTCCTATTAAATCGATCGAGAGCATCATTGCGGTCCTTGATGGCTGCACCGATCTCCGCAGTCCACCAGGGGACTGGGCGTCGCCTCGCAGGTCCACTGGGATGTGGAATGGTGGTGCGTGCAGCATCATGCACTCCTGACACAAAGACATCTAAGGCGTCGATTGGTGGTAAAGTCCACGCAAGGTCGACTTCAAGGTCCACTGCACGCTCGAAGGCTTCCCAGTCGGCCCGACTGAGATTCCAGTGAGGGTGTTGTTCACGTGATTGCTGAAGATGTTCGAAGGTAAGAATGAGAGGGAAGTGATCACTCCCACAGAGATCAGGATGAACGCTCCAAGATGTGGTAGGAGCAAGGCTGGGACTGCAAAAGGACAAGTCCAACGCAGAATATGTGCCAGAGGAAGGACTGAAATATGTGGGAGTTCCATCATTCAGCAACGTTAAACCTGATGCCTCACGGAATTGATCTACAATTTGACCCCGGGGCTCTGTACGAACGGAGCCCCACAAGCAATGGTACGAATTAAAATCGCCCAAAAGAACTACAGGAGACGGAAGTTGTTCGAATATAGAAAGGAGGTCCTCAAGAGAGAATCGCTCCTCCCTTGTGATGTAGACACAGCACACAGATATTGGCTGTGGTAGATGGATCCGCACGGCGACAGCTTGGAGGGGGGTGGCGAGAAAGATTGGCGTTGAGTGGATGTTATCTCGAACACCGATTGCAACACCACCGTGTGCACGACGACCCTCAGGAAGCTTGTCGGTGCGGTAAAGCGTGTATCTGTTCAGAATCACTGATTCATTTGGACGAAAATGTGTCTCTTGGAGACATATAATGGCAGGGTCAAATTCAGATATTAGAATTTGCAGTTCCCCGAGATGTGTACGGAAACCGTTAAGGTTCCATTGGAGACAATAAGCCATAGCTGGAGGTAGTATAGTTACCTTTTAAGGCGTACTCTATTTCTAGGCCCTGTCACCTTGATAAATTCTTCATCAGCGGCTTCGTCCTGTATCATGTCCTCGGGTAAGGACACAGAGGGCGAAGGGGATGAAGGAGGAGGAGCGGGGGCGGGTGCTTTGAGCACCCGCCGCGCAGCTTTCAGCTGCGCCTTAAGTTTCAGGGTGGTCGCTGCCACCCTGACTGGAGAGCTACTGGTCTTCAGGAAGTATTCTTTTGTGTGAACCTGCTTCAACTTCTTCTCTGTGGAGCGAGGAGTGGTTGCTGGTTTCCTCGAAGCAGGACGAGCTACTACGGGAAGCGTTGTTGTTTGCGTGGACACGTCGCTGGTTTGTACACCTACACCGCGACGGCTAAGAGCAGCTGCAGCAACTGTAGCGAATGGCACAGGTAAACTGGTGCGTATGCTGTCACGGAGACGTTGTTTTGCTTCACCAGCAGAGATTTTCTCTGTGACGACCAACTCTCTGATTTTCTTCTCTTGTTGGAAAGAGGGGCAGTCACGATGCCAGACTGGGTGCTCGCCTTGGCAGTTAATGCATTTGGGACCTGAAGAAAAAGGTTCGGTCCCATGATCAGGCTTACTACACTTACCACAAAGGGCGGTAGTGGCCTTGCAGGAAGGCTGAGTGTGCCCAAAGTGCTGGCATTTGAAACAACTCATCGGGTTAGGGATGTACGGACGGACTTTGAGTCTCAAATATCCAGCCCGTACAATAGCTGGGAGAGTGGTCGTTTGAAACGTCACTATGAGTGAAGCAGTTGGTACTAGTTCTCCGGACTTACGAGTCTTTATTCGCTGCACTGCGGTCACATGTTGGTCTGAGAGTGCTTCAAGAATCTCTTCCTCCTCAGCATTTAGCAGATCCCAGTGGCGAATCACACCTTTACTACTGTTAAGTTAACGGTGAGGTTCAACATTAACAGGGAAGTTGCCCAGAGATCTTAGCTTTAAAAGGTTGTTGGTCTGGCGATCTGTGCTGGTCTGGATGAGTAGACTCCCGTTTCGCAGCTTTTTTATTTCTGGTACATCTGAACCAGCGGCGTAGTCTAGCTGTTTCTTGATCAGAAATGGTGACAAGTCCTTTAATGTAGCAGCTCCATGTTTCTTGGTTGTTGCAGATTCATCGTTACTCTCGGTCTTGTGCACTATACTAATCACAAGATAACGTGGCACGTTACTTGTCTTTTCCAATAATTGAAGCGGGCTCGAAGGCCGCGCTCGTTTTGGGGGTTTCCCCCCGTTTGAGTTTTTTTTTGTACCCATATACAAAATTTTATTATTGTGGAGGGTCCATAAATTGTCGCCTTGACATGCCCTCTATGCCGAGGAAGGCCTACCCCCAAAAATGGAGGCTACTCGACGACCAAACCGAAATCCCCGAGGCCACGTTCGCGACTGCACCTACCCCTGCAGCCAACACTGTCCCATCGGCACGTGCAACTCACACCTTGGGATAGGGGTTTTTTTATCGAGGTTGTCTCCTCTAGCAGGACCCTTAGTTATAGGGAGGTCAAAGATATGGAGATGAATGACGTGATGGAATGGTGAAAACGTGAGATATGGATGTGAAGAATGAGTGAAATGATGAGATGAAATTGACCTCCCTACCTTAGTTTCTTAGAGGGAGGTCAAAGATATGGAGATGAATGACGTGATGGAATGGTGAAAAACGTGAGATATGGATGCCAAGAATGGGTGAAATGATGAGATCAAATTGGCCTCCCTACTAAGCCCCCTCGCCCCGTCAAGGCAGTCCTACATGGAGGGGGTGTGCTGGTATTTGAAACACCGCATCGGATTAGGGATGTACGGCCGGACTTTCAGTCTCAAATTTCCAGCCCGTACCCTTTCTGGGAGAGTGGTCGTTTGGAAGGTCAAAATAAAGGAAGCAGTTGGAACAAGTTCTCCCGACTTTCGTGTCTTGATTCGCTGCACTGCGGTCACATGTTGGTCTGAGAGTGCTTCAAGAATCTCTTCCTCCTCAGCATTTAACAGATCCCAGTGGCGAATCACACCTTTACTACTGTTAAGTTGACGATGCGGTTCAACATTAACAGGGAAGTCGCCCAAAGATCTTAACTTTAAAAGGTTGTTGGTCTGGCAATCTGTGCTGGTCTGGATAAGTAGACTCCCGTTTCTCAGCTTTTGTATTTCTGGTACGTCTGAACCAGCGGCGTAGTCTAGCTGTTTCTTTATCAGAAATGGTGACAGGTCCTTTAATGTAGCAGCTCCATGTTTCTTGGTTGTTGCAGATTCATCGTTACTATCGCTATTCTGCACAATACTAATTACAAGATAACGTGGCACGTTACTTGTCTTTTCCAACAATTGAAGCGGGCTCGAAGGCCGCGCTCATTTTGGGGGTTTCCCCCCGTTTTAGTTGTTTTTTGTACCCATATACAAAAATCATTTATTGTCCCTCTATGCCGAGGAAGGCCTACCCCCAAAAATGGAGGCTACTCGACGACCAAACAGAAATCCCCGAGGCCACGTTCGCGACCTACCCCTGCAGCCCACACTGTCCCATCGGCACGTGCAACTCACACCTTGGGATAGGTTTTTTTTTATCGAGCTTGTCTCCTCTAGCGGGACCCTTAGTTATAGGGAGGTCAAAGATATGGAGATGAATGACGTGATGGAATGGTGAAAACATGAGATATGGATGTGAAGAATGGGTGAAATGATGAGATGAAAATGGCCTCCCTACTAAGCCCCCTCGCCCCGTCAAGGCAGTTCTACATGGAGGGGGGAAGGCACACGTGTGTCAGCGAGCTCCGAAGTGCAGTGAAGCGAGACAATATGGGGAATTCTCTTGTGCAGTGGCGTTGTGCCATAGGATTGTGGAATGTAGGAGGTAAGAAGTGGTCGGTGTTAGTGATGAACGTGCAGAACAGCTCAAATGCAACCAGCATGTATTTCGTGGGCACTGTCGTTGCGATTGCCTTAATTATCTCTGGTGTCGAGCAAAATCCTGGACCTTACAGAATGGAGGACATTGCGAAAAAATTGGATTGTATTGACAACAAGCTTCACAAGGTGACTGAAACAACAGCAATGGCCATCATCGATATTAAGCGGCTAATGACAGAAATAAATGGCCTGAAAAATGAAAATAAGGAATTGAAATCTAAACTCCAGTTCTGCGAACTTAAATTGGATGACTTGGAAAACCGGTAAAGAAGGGACAATTTAATTTTCCGCGGTTTTAGTGAAACGTCCGGAGAATCTTGGAACCGTACTGAGCGACTCGTGAGATACGCTTTGTGGAACATTCTGGAGATCGACACATCTGACTACGACATAGCGAATGCGCAAAGACTGGGATCGGGACATTAGAATTTGAATTTAAAATTTTGGGAGCGTCAGCACCTAGGCTATTTTGCTCCCGTCACATTATACGGGGGCCAGCTCCCTACCATTACAAATAACAACTCTAACGTTGTTTGAGTTTGATTTTAAAAATTTGGGTGCGTCAGCACTAAGGCTATTTTGCACCCGTCACATTATACGGGGTCCATCCACTTATCGTTATACATAACAACTCTAACATTGCTTAATTAAAATCATAAAATATTCAAATCTTCTGACTTTCGTTAAAAGCTGAGGCTGCAAAGGAGCACAGCACAAAATACAGGACAACACAAACAAAATTATACTGGCTATGGGGCCAGTCGCCAGAGCCTCGTTAGTCTGCAGTCCAGGATGTACTACGTGGAAGTGAGGTTGACTATTGGGTGCACTACGTGGAAGGAGCAAACTCTAACGTTGTATAACTTAAAATCTTCTTACTTCTGTTAAAAGCTGAGGCTGTAAACGGACACTCGGCACACACAAGGAAAAAGCAAAAAAAACACTCACAAAATTATACTGACCATAGTGCCAGTCGCCAGAGCCTCGCTAGTCTTTAGCCCAGGGTGCACTACGTGGAAGTGGGGTTGACGTTTCGGCGCTTATGTGGAAGGTACCCTTTACACCCCTGGGATCGGGACATAACAGACCCATCATTGTAAAATTTTCAAATTACGAATTAAAACAAACTGTTCTTGCTCGTGCGCGCTTCTTTCGTGGAACTGGTATCCGCGTCTCCGGCGACCACTCGAGACGTGTTCGCGATATCCGCAGCGAGTTGTGGAAATACATGGAAGAAGCCAGAGAAAACAATCTCCATGCAACACTGAGGTACAACATACTACACATCGAGGGTAAAATATATACGTTGAGCGATCTGAATGCTAACGGACTGCCGCCTGTGACCACGGAAGATGTGCACGAAAACACAGAAGTGAATTCTAACGCTTCACCTACTGTGGAGTGTAGCGAAGTGCCTTTTTCTTCGAGTCGAGCGAAGGAACCTCTACGCTCCGATCATCCATCCACCCACACCCCTCGATCGCCCAAGGAACCGTCGACGTCGAAGGCCCCGACCGGCTCTGAACTCCCAGTCTTCTCCTCCCGACTCCCTCAAGAACCAGGGTACAGAAATAGAAAATCCTACAGCGAGGTGACCAACGACCCCAAAACAAGATCATCAATGCGGAAAGGAAGTTCGAAGCCCAGGACGGCGACAACGAGCAGCACATCGAAGCCCCCTCCCAGAAATCTAAACGGTCACCAACCCCCGAAGCGCTCCCAAGCGACCCCGACTGCAAGGAACCAGGAAAGCGGGTAGGATCTGTGGAATCCGGAGAAGGAAGACGTCGCGCAGCTACGTAGTGAGGTAAGATTCGAAAGTGACGTCATCTCTACACACTCCCAAGGAAGTAATGCTCATAACTATTTGACGTTCTATTATCAAAATGTTCGCAGTTTGAGAAACAAGAGTAGGCCTTTTTATGAATTTGAAATTTTGGGTGCGTCAGCACTAAAGCTATTTTGCACCCGTCACATTATACGGGGTCCAGCCCCTTACAATTACAAATAACAACTCTAACGTTGTATAACTAATATCATAAAATATTCTGACTTTCGTTAAAAGCTGAGGCTGTAAAGGGGCACTCAGCACACATAAGCACAAAATAACAGGACAACACAAACAAAATTATACTGGCAATGAGGCCAGTCGCCAGAGCCTCGTTAGTCTGCTGTCCAGGGTGTACTAACGTGGAAGTGAGGTTGACATTTGGGTGTACTACGTGGAAGGTCACCCCTTACACCCCACCTTTTTATGAGAACGTACTGAGCCGCAATCTTTACGTAGTGTGTGTTAATGAAACGTGGTTAACATCGTCTCACCTGAGTTCCGAATACTTTGATTCCCGGTACACTGTGTACAGATGTGATCGAAGCCGTGACCTTAATGGCAAAGTGAGTGGAGGTGGTGCACTTGTGGCTGTAAAAAGCGACCATTCGTCCTTTTTGGTAGGAGAACCGATGCAACAGCCTGACTCCATCTTAGTTAAGTATTGCTTATCTATATTGGTGTTGTGTGCTTAAAAACCCCCAAATCAACTAAGGCATTATATGACAAATTTTACGACTTTGTTGAAACCCATACTAAACCAGGAGACAAAATACTCTTCTGTGGTGACTTTAATTTACCAGAGATTACAAGTGTAGACGCAGATTTATTACGTCTTACGCCAGTGTGTCAAAATCTACAACTTTTTATGTTTTACCATGCTCTCAGGAACGCAAAAATATACAAAATATAAGAAGAGGTTACTTGACCTTATATTAACGAATGTTAGTAATGTAGATGTAAGTAGAGAGTTGCACCCTCTCCTACCGGAAAACACACATCACCCTCAATAATAACTGAGATCCAATGCCTTTCCGTAAAATCAAATAAAAAGTCAAAACAAAACTTTTAAACCTACAACTTTAAGAAAGCCGACTATTCAAAACTCTACAGTTTGGTATCTCAAACGGATTGGACGCTAATAAATAGCGCCCCTAACGTAAATGAAGCTGTTGATATTTTCTACGAATTAATTTATGACATATTTCATGAGTGCGTTCCGCTTAAAAAATTATAGACCTCAACATATCCTTGCTGGTTTACGCCTGCTATAGTGAAAAAAATTAATGCTAAATCTTACCACAGGTTAAAATGGAAGAAAAGTATTACAAACAGAGAATACCATAGGGAAAAATTCCTTCTGCTCCGCGCACAGGTTAAGAAAGACATAATTCTTGCTCACACTAATTACATAAAACAGTCTGAAGATAAGATAAGTGCCGACCCCTTGCGATTCTGGTCCTATATCAAAAGTAAAAAGTCCCATCAAAACTGCTAAGCTATTAAAGTCGGCGCAGACATATTGGCAGACGAAAATGATATCGCGAATGCCTTTGCAAATTACTTTCATTCTGTGTACGCAGCCGAAAGTGCTAAATATGACGTAAATAATCTGAAAATAGCAATTTCTAACGAACAACTTGGTATTTTCACTTTGCGCAACATCAGCGTAAGCGAAGTAGAAGGTGCCATTAATATATATAGTGTAGAGATATGGAGATTACAAATATGAGAAAACCTTGTCAAGAGAATATTTACGCTTGTTTATTTCCTGGAATAGTCCGACCAACGAGCGAACCCAAGAATGCGCAAACTTTGTAACTTCCGTGAAGCAATGATTGAAAGGCAAATGCGTGGATTTAACATGATCTAGCGTGTTCGAAGCCAAAGATTATAAAAGGAAGCTCGCTCTCAATTGTCTCTTCGAACTCTCATTAGTCTCTCATTACTCTTGGATTACTGTACGACACATTAGAACTTACTGAACTACGACGACGGTACACGAAGTTACGGCTGCATAAGCATGCAGCCAGTCGCGCGGGATTGCTCGGATCAGTGAGCCAAGGGTCACCGTATCGAACCTTGGCATCAGTCACAATTCGGTCTGCAAGAAGCATCTGGACAAGAACATCATTCGCCTACCAGGTATGAACAAGCGTAAATAACCTTTAAATTCAACCTTTCATATCTCATTCCTCTTAATCGGAGCAGGTTCAACTGACAAGTATAATTAAGCTCTACCTAAAATATATTATTGAAGCATCCCTGTGACCTCAGATCCCAGCTAAGACGGGATTACAACATGGTGGAGGTGCTATATGCCCTTTTTGCAATTGCAAATTAGTCTTCCCCCTCCCAATTTGGGATCATTTTTGAAAATAAATTTTTAGTAGTTGCAACTTAATACTCCCACAGTACGCTTAAGATGCGTCAGGCCCAGTGACAATTTTGTATATTACCATATGGAATACAACCCATCTTTTCTTTTGTGCCGAGTCCCCCCACACAAAATCTAGTTCATTTGCATAATATTCAGTCTGTACGTATTTAAGCATCATTCACACGGGAATGAGAACAATTGCTTATATTTATTTGAAAAACGACATATTAATGAAATAAATAACTGCATATCCCTACTTTCATTTGTTCTTTGGTCAGCACGACGAACTTTAGTCTATGAATACGTCACAGATAGCATTGCACCAACACCTAGATGCCTCCCTCGACCAAATCATAGAGTTAGCTACTGCAATTGGGACGAACCCAGTACAATCACAACCTTTATCACCAGCCCCCTCCCCTCCATTAACACGGCTAAGATCTGCTAACAGAAACTACCCTCAATTTTTACTAGGATTAGAAACACCCACCAGAACCCGACACCAACCCTTAGCAAGCACCCCAACTAACGTTCCTACTACCTCTAACAATACTAATAGCCCTGATAACGTTATTGTAGAAATTACCACCACTAACATGGCCACTCCAATCCTAACCGCGTGATATCCGACGCCTTTCAGCGGAAACGACCCCAAAGAAGTCGAACCCTTTTTCCTGAAGATAGCAAATATAGCGCACGCCGCGGGATGGACGGAAGCAAAGAGAAAAGAGATGTTGCCTTTATTTTTAACTGACACAGCTATGACTTACTTTCACGATATACGGAAAAGACCAAACTTCACAGACCTGACATATACCCACATCAAAAACGAACTAAGTGCTTTGTTCAACGGCTCTTATCTCCCTGCTGAACTCGTTCAAATAGTCTTAGCAAGGAAGCAATTAATTACAGAACCAATTCACGCCTATGTTATTGCTAAGAAGGCATTAGTCCAGCAGTATTTCCCGAACACCACTGAAGAACAGACTCTATCCTATATAATCACGGGACTGCGAGCTAAATACATTGGTTGTTTAACTAATAAGCACTTTGCCAAAACAGATGAATTAATAGCCCACCTACAAAATTTCGAACGCCAACAGTTATTGATTAATTCCCGCATGATGGAGGAGAAGTATGAAATTGATCATGCTATAGCGCAAGCAAGTTTGCATCAGACATTGACCCAGACGCCACTTCACAGCTGTTCTCATGCACAGGTTTACTCCCCCTCCCAAGTAATACGCCGAATCCGCCTCAGCAATTTGTATCATATAACCAGAATCCAACCTTTCCCCCCACACCCCGGTCCAAAGTCTGCAGTCAACTCCCGTCATTCCCTCCCAGACAGTTTATCAAGGACACAATTTCTCCTCTCAGTTATCCGCTCCACAGCCTGGTGCGGCTTCCCAACCAATTTCCCAAATTCCCCACTAGGTGGCGCCACCAGCTGTGGCCAGCGCGGAACCCACTCATAACACTGCCTCTAGTGACGATGTATATAAGCTTTCGTAGCAGCTTGCAAATATATCGTTGCATTCTCGTGAAGAAGCACTAAATTCGTCCTCTCTGCTTACTTTCTGCTCAAATGTTCTGGAATTAGCGAAAAATGCTAATCAGAGCACACATCATAGAGGTGATAGAGTTCAAAACAAGGAGAACAATAACTCCCCTTCCTACAGAGGTATTTATAGGGCTAATCAAAGAGGAAACTATAGGTCGAACTCTCGAGGCCAATTTAGGGGAAATTATAGGTTTCAACGTAGAGATCAGAATCGAAATATGGGTAATCGTGATGATACAAATCCATCGGCCTGTACGTTCTGTGGTCGCTATAATCACTTGAGCGATAACTGCTATTACAAACCACAAAGAGATAATAGTTTAAACTAGAATCATCTTCGACTTGCAGGAACTAAATCGAATATAACGGTAGAATAGACAAAGTTCCTATCATTGAGAAAAATGGTTTGTGTTACATCAACAGTAGCATACAAGGGAAAGAAATAGACTTACTTATTGACGTGGGTTCCCAAATATCAATTTACCCACCCACGTCCTCCCTTCTGAAAGAAAAATCTACAATATAAAGTCCACAATCCAAGGTGTGTCTGGAACAAAACTGAGTGTGTCTGAAATTGTAGTACTTCCTATCACAATTGGAAAGTATAAATATTCCCATCCGTTTAGAATTATAGATTCTACAACTGTCCCTCCACTTTTAGGAAATGACTTTTTGCGAACACAGAGGTGCGAGATGTCGTTAAAAGAAAATACAATACCTCTTCATCATTTCGGACATACTCCAAATTACAGTATTTGGAGGACAAAGTACAAAACTCACCAGGTGTCGCATGACATATTTAACCAAATTGAAAATGCAAATGTGTAGACGGGGAAAGCTACCCTTTCAAACACAATTCAGTTAAATCCACGGTCCAAACCTTATATCAATTTGAAAATTACCACTACAGTAGTGTATATTGGTTGTTTCAAAATAGTACTTAGTAGGTATGGTCTTTTTTTACCAATTGAATATCACTTTTTGACATACTTTGACAATTTTTTGTCGATGTTTTAGCGTTTAGCGATGTTTTAGTACAAATTTTCACTATACTCATTTTTCCCCCACTCGTACTTGGTAGGTATATCATGATGTTACGTGATACAACTTAACCTATCCTTTTTTTACGATTATTTAATTTTTTTACGATCCTAAGTGATATAACTTAACCTATTATTTTTTTTATTTAGGTACTGTTTGAACGTTATTATTTGAGGATCATATTTTGTAGGTATTTTTTTCATCAATCGAATATAAGTTTTTGACATATTTTGACAATTTTTTGTCGATGTTATAGCGTTTAGCGATGTTTTAGTACAAATTTTCACTGCACTCATTTTTTCCATTTATACTTGGTAGGTATATCACGATGTTACGTGATATAACTTAACCTATCTTTTTTTTTACGATTATTTAATTTTCTTACGATCCTAAGTGATATAACTTAACCTATCATTTTTTTTATTTACGCACCGAACTAACCTACAAGGGGGACTCCGTTTGTTTTAATATTTCAGTATTATAAGGTTTTCACAAATTTTATATAACCTAAAATGTGTTGGATGTTGATTTTTAGTATGTGGCAATTTTTTATGAATTTAAAACTGCTCTGTGACCCTCTCGTTCTTCACGTCGTAGGCGAAGGACTTCTCTGCAATCAGGATGACACTGCATAGGGTATCCTCGGGCAAGGCATCGTGGAACTCGCAGACGACCTTGATGTTGGTTCGATCGTTGACCACAACCTTCTTTCTCTTAGATGTGTTGATGACGGTCATGGGTCTCCGTGCTTTGAACTCGCTGGGCGTGTAGTACATGTCCACGCTTCCCTCGGTCACGCGTTTGTAAGCCGAGAACGCTTCGTAAAGTTTGAGGTAATCGTTTTTGGTCACGTCGAGGTTGTAATTCTCGCGCGGGAACACTTCGTTGCGTCCGTTCTTCAGATAAACGTTCTTGATCTTGCAGTCGTCGAACTTGCTGGAATCTTTTTCCTGATTGTTATTGCGCCCGGTCTGAAAAAGCACTACGACGAAATCTGGCATGTCGAACTGTATGTTGTTGAACTGCGTCGTCACGTCGAATTCCATGTGACTTCCCGACGCCATCTTCTGCACGCACTGGTAACCGTGAAAGTGAATCAACACCTGCGGACTTTTTAAGATCTCCGCTTTGTACTTGAGGGCGTAGTTTGTTTCGTATTCCACCACCGGCATTCTCAATTCCATGCTCCGGATGATGCATTTTGCTGCTTCGGGTAAAGTATTGGCTATCGGCGTGGTGCCGTCCGGACCCAAAGTAGCGTATCGCATCAGTGCGTCGTTGTCGTTGGCCGCTCTTCGAAACGTGACCCTCAGTCCCCCCTTCCACATGATCTCCTTGTAGTCCGAGAAGAAACCAGGCAGCAGACGCATGGGAAAGAGCACCGTGTGACTTCTCGTCGATATTTTGGCCCCGGCTTCGAATCCCCCGGCCTGGTAGTACGCTGCGTCCGTTTTGGATAATTTCAAAGTTCCCACCGCCGTCGACGTGATGCCTGGATAATCTATTCTGTCGATGACGGTGTTGTGTTTCCTCACCTCCACCTGCGAGAACAGGTGAGGCACGAAGTTGTCCACGAGTATTAAGTTTGCTGCTGCAGGAAACGCGTCTCCGCTTTCCTTCTTCACCACGTCGAATTGAAGGTAGAGGTCTGCTCTGTGAGGATGAACGAACCCGTCGCCTACGTCCACGTCGTATTCGATCTCCCTGTTCGCCTCGTTCAGATTGGCGAACGTGCGACGGTTGGGAGGGAAAGATTGCAATTCGTAACTTTCGATTTGCTCCATTTTACATGTATGGTTATTTATTATACGTTGATCTCCACGATGGCCGTCGTAGTGGCACCTGCGAAATCCACCACGTCTCCTTTCTCGTTCGTCACCACCAACTCTATGTCGTCTATGCGGTTGCGACATACTGGAAAATAGATCGGCGAAGAGGGCGTGTAGATGATCGGTTCCATGAACTCGGAACTTGGTTTGAACGTGGCTATGATTCCCGTCTGCTTGTGACTTCCTAACAATCCGTCCGAAGATTTCGTGATCATACCTTCGGCTACGTTACAGTGTACGTTCAGAGTCTCTATGGCCAAGAATTTAGGAATGTTGGTTGCTACGTGCTTGATGCCAGCTTCGAGTTTGGTGTTGTTCTCGAAACCTAAAAGTTCTCCCATGGTGCCCAGGTCCACGGTCTCCGTCGCGGATAGGATTTCCACTCTGTGCGTGACCGAATTTTGAGAAAAGTATGTGCCTTTGGGTAATTGAGCTTGCAAAGTGGAAAGATTGTATTGTCCTGGCGTGACGACGATGTGTTCGCTTCCGACGCTAATTTTGTTGTTGTGCTGCGTGACGTTGGGTATGAGGTACATGCTGTAGAATGCACGCAGAGCCACGGATTTAGGATAGACGATGTCGTCGTGCAGCGTGAGTTTCAAGATTGAAGATTCGCTCGTGAGATGGAACACGCCCATCCTAGTGATGCTGTTTGAGGTTCCACAATGCTTTCTGGAAATCCTCGATCGTAGGGTTATTTATTTTAGAGAGAAACGCGAGCACGGAGAGGCAGAGATGGCCGCAGTTCACGTCTCCGAAATTTTGAATGCGTTCGTCGTTGTAGTATATGGAGGTTTTGTTCGTTTTCAGATAATGAATTAAATTTGCTGGTGGAACACCTCCGAAAGAATCGAAAACGACTGCTTTATCATTGTCGTTTTTGCGGTAACATATCCAATGCGTGCCTGGATTTTCTTGACCGTCCAAGTTGACTACTCCGCATTCTTTTTTTTTCACGGTTGAAGGTAACGAGTCGGACATGAAAACTCCTCTGAAGTGTTTGATTTGTAACGGTTCGATCAGAGATTCAATGTCTCGGTTGGTGAGTGCTTCTGTTTCTTTTTTTTAAACTTTTTCATCACGCCCTTCCCCTTCTTCTCCATGGCCAGATTGTGACGTTTCTGTTCTTCCAATTCCGCCTTGTTCTTCTTCGAGTCGATGACGGTTTTTGCGATGGCGGCACTTCCGCCGGCTAAACTTCCAACGGCCCCCAATGCTGCCAGGATGGCCGGGATGCTGAATATGAAACCTCCGACCTTTTGCTGTTTCCGCGAACGCTGCAATCTTTTCAATTGAGGTGTGCTGAGCAGCAATTTCATTCCGTGTCCTTTCGACAAGCAAGAACGTTTCTTCTCGCGTTGTTTCTTGGTGAGTAACCCATCGAGAGCACCTAGATTTTTTAGATTGGAGTATGGTATCTGGTACACGACACCCTTGGGCTTCATGTTGATGCTCTATGTGTTATTTTCACGGTATGTTATTTATATATATATTCTGAGATTTTTTCTTGTGTAGTTTTTTACGGTATGTTATTTATATATTTTCAAGGCCTCGCTGTCGTTACACAAATTCTATTACGTGCTTTGTTTTCTTGCCAAGAAGTTCCTTTGTCCCCTTGTACACGATTCGAGTTTTGTTCTCGATTAAAATAGATAGCTTCTCGTCGGATAACATGTTAGCGTATCGATCTGGTAAAAATAGACTGTATTGTGCGTTGAGCAACAGGCGTACCTTGGGACCATACTGGGTAGAAACAATTGAACCGGAAGTTATCGTGTAAGGTTTGTCGACTTCCAATTCCTGAATTTTTACATACTCGACTGACAAATTTAGCATTTGTTTTAATGCTTGGAGATCACTTATTTTTTCGGTCGTCATATCAAAGAAAAATTTCAAAGTGTTAGAGAGAAATTTAATTGTTTTTCACGATGTGTGTTATTTATATATACCGAAGATTATTTTTTTTCACGATGTGTGTTATTTATATATCAAGTTTTTTTTTGACACGTATATACATTATTATTTTTTAACAGAGGAAGAAAGTTCGTGCTTCGGAAAACGCGAGGATGTGCGTAGTGATATCTTTCCTCTCCTGCATAGACTTGTACCAATCATCAGTATACTGTCTTCTTCCCTGCATCGCCTCGTACAGTTCGTCCGACCTATCGTCCAATTTTTGCCCTGCAGCCAAAAGCAGAATGTTGAGATCACCGCACCTCAGGCCGCTGATCTCCCGAAGAAGGTCCTTGAGAACCATTTCACAAGGGATGCGAAATTCCGGCATTGTTCTTGCTATGTTTACAAGTTTATTAACATCTCCGTTAACTACCTTTTTGAATATTTTAGATAGTAGCTCGGGTGGCAAATTAGTTATGCAATCCATGTTGTTTTTTTACTGTATGTTATTTATATACCCCACCCCAATTTTTGTTTCGTGTTCATGGCGATGGTGGTGCCTAGTGCGGCGACCCGTTCACCCAACGATGCGTCTCTACTCACGAATCTTTCGAAAGCTGCGTGCTCTAACTTTCTGTCTGCTTCGTGACGTGCATCCAGATCCGTCTGCGTGGTGTTGTAGGCGATGTCGTGATCTTTGCATGCGGCGTCCAACGGATTCACACCCTTGTCTCCTCTCTCCAATCTTTTCTCGAGTTTGGTACCCGGTCCGCAGTACTGGTAGCCAGGTAAATGCATCTCGAAAGGTAACTTGTTGATGATGTCGTTCACGAGTCCCTTTCCTTCGGCAACGTTCCAGAATTTCGGAGGCAGCGTGTTGATGATTTTGATCAGGTAACCTATGCCCTTGTCGTCGTTCACGATGAAGTTGGAAAGTTTCGTGCTGATCATGTCCACGATGCCAACCTTCTCGTTGTAGAAATTACGGTTGCCTGCATTCTCTTCGCCGGCTATCACCAACAATCGGTCCACGAGTTTCCTAACGTCGTCCACCCAAACGAATTCTTTGGGTAACGTGTTGTAGCGTTTGACGCCGCTGCCTGTTTTGACCTGGTTCCAAATCGGTTTGATGAGATTCCTGTACTTCTCGCCGCTGCTCGATTTCACCCTATTCTGCGAGGCGTCGTTGTTCTGGTACAAGGCATCTGTCATGATCAGAATTTCCTTGTAACTCTGGTAATCTTCGTCGGTGTAATCTTTCGGCTGCTTTTTGGCGACGAGTTCCCACAGTCCAACCGTACCCGGATACCTGTTCCAACTATCCTTGTCGCCTAAATTGACTTTAATGTCGTTGCCTTCGAAGGTCACCTTCGATTTCCCAATCTTCCACACCACACCGCCGCCTTCGCTGGTTTCCATGCTGGGATACAATCCGAACACTTCATCCTTGTCGAATTTCCCCGTGCTCAGGTAGTCTCGTGCCAAAGGTCCCAACTCGATCTTATCCGAAGACGACGACGTGCTGCCTATGGCTCGACGTCGTGCAGGTGCATCCTTCAGTTCGAACGGCGTCGAAGGAATGCTCGAAATGGGCGTGGGTACGGTGTAACTTTTAGCTGCGAGCGGTACGAGTTCATTAATCAAATTTTTATTTTGTTCCGTGACACTTTTAATTTCTTTACCTAGACCGCTGATGGCATCGATCACGGGTTGATCCTGACGTTTCTTCTCTTCGTAGAATCCGCGATTCTCGGATTTCCAACCTTTGAAGCGTTTCGCGAGGTAATCGCCAAGCTTGAGATTTTCGTCTTCGATTTTTCGTTTCGTCATGACGTTATTTATATACGTCGTTTCTCACAACGTTGCAACGTTTAGAAAGTCGTTGATTTTGTTTCTGTATTTTCCGTCGTTGGGTTTCCTCGTCATGTCGATCGTCACAAATCCGAAATCGTCACCGTTCCAGCAAGTAGAGCAGCCTTCCGAAAATTGATTGTAGTTCATGTCTCCGCCTACGTAGTCATCGTACGCATGCTTGAGGTTGGTGTGATCTTAACGAAACAAACATATGAAATTAGCGTTGTCTCGTACTAACTGTTTTGGAATTTTGGAAAACGTTTGAGCTAGGTAGAAGCAATCCATTCCTTTGTGACGACCTTGCGTGAAAAAGTTGCGAATTTCATTTTGATTTTCCAGGATGGCGTCGTCGAACACAACGACTGAATTTTCACGACAATCGTCGAGTGGTTTTATTTCCGAGGCAAACGTTGCAATGTCCAGACCATCGTACAGTTTCATCAGTTGCTGGTATTTGGATTGCTCTAAACTTTTCGAGAACACGTACAGGTGCCTGTTCTTCCAATCTAACCAATTCGGTGCGAGGAGAAAATTGTCCACGAGCAGTGTCGTTTTCCCACACCCCGATGGACCTACGATCAGACAGCGGATGCTGTCGGGAAGCAACTTGCCGTTCTTTTTCTTCGTTTGACTTTCCGGATCCGGTAGACGCTTCACCACGTTCCACGTACTCACAAGATCACTTCGTCCGCGTCGATCCAACTCTTTTCCGGAAGTCCCAACCATTTGACAAACAGTTTGTCACCTTTCCTACGCAATACTTTCTCGATGAGGTACGTGTCGGGGTGTTTTGTTTTAGAGAGTTCCTCTTCGTAAAATCTTCCTTTCAAAATCTCGTCGCTACTATCTTTTATTATATACGTGTGTCGGTTTCCAGGTAAAACTCGAACCACCGTAAAGAGTTCCGTGCTCCAATTTTTTGTGAATCCCTTCTCGAAGGTGCGTTTGAATTTGCTGATCCTCACCCGGTCTCCAATTTTGTATTTAGCTTTTTTTGTCGTGGGCGTGTACTTTGGGCAGTAAACAGTAGAAATTAAACGCTGCTCGTCGGACTTGGTAACGTCGGCTGGCTTCATACCTATCGTTCTGTGTACCGTATTATTATAGGTGTCGACGAGTTCCGGCAGGATGTCGACCCATTTGTAATTTCCCCGAAGCGTGAATCGTTTCCACATGTGTGTTTTCAAGGTTCGATTGAATCTTTCCACGATGCTGGCTTTGATGTGACTGAAGGTCGAATAATGTCGAATGCCATGTTTTTGAATAAACTTTTGGAATACGGCGTTGTAAAATTCTTTACCGTTGTCTGTTTGCAGAAACCGTGGTCGTCTGCCGCCGCTTTCGCGAAAAATTAATTTGAATGCTTCCGTGACGCACGTTCCTGTTTTGGCTTTCAAAGGTAGAGCCCATGCGAATTTCGAAAACGTGTCTATGACGGTGAGGAGGTACTTGTTGCCCTTGTTCAATTTATGTACGTTTTTCAAATTGCCGCTACTCATCTCCACGAGGTCGCTTTGCCAGAGGTCGTCGATGCTCTTGGTTACCACAGCCAAACGTTCGTAGTTGCGGCGTGCAGGTTTATGCAATTCTTCGACGATGGCTTGCCTAGACATTTTCTTAGAGATTACGTTTCAAGAGAAGCACAAGCGTGATGGGATTCAAAGAAGGTGGCACTTCGCTCGTGTTTTGAATGATCAGCTTATCGCCGGCACTCACGTCGAAAACGGTGAGATCTTCGTCTTCGTGTATTTCATATATGTTGCGCGTTTCGTTCCAACGTGCCAGAGGAATGTTTCCTGCTTTCTGGACACCACGATTCGATATCAAAGTCATGGTGGGAACGCTAGCTTTTCTACCGTGAGACCAGTACGAAAATTCGTTTATCTGAATCGTGCCATCGAGGAGAAACTTGTAGTACGGATGATAAGGATGCAACATGTACAGTTTGTTACCTTCAACGAACGTGGAGATTCTCTGTTGATTGGGTACGCTGTTGATTTCGATGGCTTGCAGAGAATGCAGTTTAGCGAATTTAGTGTCGACGCCGAGCAGATTGCTGTGAACTTGTCCGAGTTTATTTTCGATGGGCAGCAAATGCTCGACTATGGTATCCGTTACGGCAGAAAACGACGGTTTGATTTTCACTTCCACGTTCAACTGCTTGTAGTTTTCGTTGAGTTCTTGCAACTTGGCACCGAAAGAGGCCAGCGTCGATTCCTGCGTGGATTCCAGCACTCCGACTTGATCTCTGATGTTGACGACAATGTTCTGAAGGTTCTCGACTTGATTCAATTTCGAGCTCTTCTCGGTAAGATCGTTCACGATGCTTCGCATCTCTGTAAACTGCGTGTGAAGGTCGGCGACGCTCTGCGAAGTGGGCAGCGTCGACACCAACGAAGTAATTTCGTCTCGAATCTCTTCCACGTTCGCCGTTTCCGTTTCTAGTCGTTTCAGCATTCGAGATATGTTTCTTTTCAAAGCGTGCAATTCTTTGGAGGTGGGGAGATTGGCCACCCTACTCTCGAGATCGCTCAAAGAACTTTTGATGTCGCTCGAATCAGATAGTGCCGTCACCGCCGTTTTCAATTTTTCCAAATCTTCGCTCGAAGGCACGCTCGTCCGTAACGATTCCAAGTCACCCTGTATGTTGTCGAGTACGTGATGAAAATGAGCGAGATTCGTTTCGACGTTCAAATTTTCTAAATATTCGATCTTCTGCTGAACCGTGCCCAACGTGTCTTGAATGCTCGTCAACGCTCTCGCTTCAGCGTGAATATTTTTAATTTCTTCGTTGATCAATTCCAAGGACGCCTGAAGCGTAGCGATGGTGGTTTGAATGTGTTCGAAATCTCGATAGGCCTCCAATTGAATTTTTATGTTCGCGACGCTTTTACCGATGACCTGCAGTTCGTCCGACGATGGTAGGTTCGTCATTGTATCTTCCAAAATCTGCAACTTGGATTTAATTTCTTCCAACGTGCTGGTGTTTTCTTCTTGTAATTTGGAAACGACGACATGCAAGCGTTCTACATCAATATCGTTCACGACGGTTTGAAGTTCAGAGAAATTCTTTTCTATTGCGGAAGTTCGTTCTTCGATTTCGAGTTTCAATTTTTCCAAATCTTCATTTTTCGCTTGAAATTGCTGTAATTTGGCCAAATCATTTTGAAGCGAATCCACGCTCAACTGTATATTTTGAACGTTGTCGTAAGAAGGTACGTCGACATAATTTTTTATGAGCGTTTTCAGTTCGGAATCGATTTTCAGAATGGGGTCGAGACATTGCGTTTGGAGCGTAGCGATTTCCGACTCTAAACTTTTGTTTAAGGTCTCCTGCAAAGCGATCAAATCGGTCCTCAACTTCTTAACTCGAATGTCCAACATGAGAATCTCTTCTGCGTGGTCTACACGCTTGGTGTTGCCGAAAATGTCGTTAGGCATTTTTGGTTAACGGTTATTTATAATAGGATAGGCGATTCGTAATTCTACAAAAAGAGGAATAAGTTTGTCGTAATCTCCGAGGAGTTCTATGTAAAAATAATCTCCTGCAGACACATCGTACGTAATGTTAGAAAGCATCTTGTCGTGCTTGATTCGAAAAATGTTCTTGCCGGTAGAAATTTTGATTTCGCCTGCGTTTTCCGGATTCACGGTGATTTGAAGTTTCCCGTCGATCGGAATTTCGTAGAAATGTAAATTGTTATTAAAAACGTAAAACATCTTGCCCACATCGTCATTCAGTTTCGTCCAAATGCTGTTGAGGTGAATGATCAACAGACCGTTGAGTTTAGGTAACACGGAAGGTAAGACTTCATGATCTGGTATGCTTTCCATGATGATCTGTTTTTTGAAACCGAACAAGTTCATAGGCATGCTGGTTATTTAAGGATACGGTCAAAGTTTTATTTTGTAATGACAGTCAAAGTGTTTTTTTTACTGAGTAACAAAATGTTTTTTTTCTTGAGTTAGTGAAAATTGTTGTGTGTGGTGGTGAGTGTTAATTATTTGCATTGTGCGCAATTCTTATTTATTTCTAAACGACGATGTCCCCACGGCAATGTGTGAATACCACACTCGAGAACACACCTCTTGTCGTCATCGGGATCCAGCGCAATTTTTCTAATTTTGTTTGTTGTGATGATATGGTTGATGCTCTGGATTCTTTGTTCTATGCTTAGTATCGTCGATTGTGAGTAAAGGCAATCGATGTAATTGTGGAAGGTGAGTTTGTTCTCCACCGTATTCTTGCCCACACCTTTTGCTTTCTTCGTGACGCTACTCTCTGTTTTTATGGCATACATCTTCGAACGCAAACCCGCGAACTCGACAATAATGTCACCGTTACATTCATCTTTCAGTTTACCTAGGACTTTTTTGTTGAGGGATGGAATTCCAAATCTGTTAGGTTGAGGGTACGCAGAAGTATCGAAATACTCAAGCATGGAAGGATTTTTTATGTCTACGTATAGGTTAGGTGTTTGTATGCTGTAAATGAAGCTGTCGGTGTCCGTGTACAAAAGTGATATTTTATCATTGTAGAAGGGTTTCATCACGTCGTAATGAAATTCGAACATGTAAAGTTTCGACAAGTCGAGAACCGTTGCGCCAACGTAAATTGGTTTTCTGAATTTCATCAATTTTATATGTAGATTGAAAAGTGCTAAATTCTCGTTGTAAATTTTTCTCGACTTGAATCTAGGATCGGCTATCCACTTCCGACATTTATTCTTATCGGAAATTAATTTCACGTCTACGTGCTTTCTAACATTCTCCATGGTCTTTCCGTACACCGCATTGTTCATTAATTTAAAAAAATCCTTGTCTAAATCGGAAGTGGCAGCTGTTCTATGTTGTGTGTTAGTTTCTATGTAAGGTCTTAACCACGTGGAATGTTTAAACTTTAGTATTCGTCTAACATTCACTATCTGAACACCCTTCGCAATCAAAAACCGGAGATTCTTGTAGTGGACAACGTATCTCTGTTTAGGGTCCAATGTTAACAAAAGCTTGTCTTGAACCGAGTCGGGTGGACATTTGATTTCGGGAGTCGGAGGCAAATCCGAAAACGTGTCGTGCAGGTGGTCGGAGAATTGGAGATCTACCTCTGCGAAGAAACCACACTCGCTATCGTCGAAATGAATAATGTCTATCGAAGTGGGATCTAACCATTCGAATCCCCCGTAAGGAAGTTTCTGAACCATGGCATGTCCGTAGAGATTATTAACGTCGGCGTAGAAGATGTAATTCGATGCTCGATTTGAATCGTAATCTTCTTTCATGTGTACGTTATTAGCTTTTGCATGTTTCTGTACGCATTGCACCATTCCACCTCGTATCCCTCTTTCGATAAATAGCAACATGTCAACGTCCGATATCAGTTCCAGCTTGACCTTTGTCTGGAATAACATTGCCGACCACGCTAATCCCGGTAGACTGTAGAAATACGCTGGATCTAATTTATAAATATTCGTTGCCGTTTTCCTGAACGCTTGAAAAACATCCGCGAGTATCGTCACGTCTAATTTTAAGTAGGCATCGTGGTAGTCTCCGAGTGTCCTACATTCTAATTTCTCCCACATGAGTTGCGCGTGTTGGTATTCTTCGTCCGTGATTCCTTTCTCTCCGAGTCTGCTGTAAAATTCTCTTGGAAGTGGAAGAGCATCGTCGTTAAATTTAGAACCATCACTGACATATTCGTAAGGATAAATCCCTTTACGTCTAACGAGTTCTACGTCTACGTTGGGAAAACTAGCTCTAGTTATTTTAAATTGATCGTCGGTGAGTTTGTTCGCTAAAGCATCCAGACTTGCAGAGAGAAATCTATACGAATCCAGGAAGCGCATCTCGATTGTATTTTTCGTTCCCGGAATCGACACTTGCTTGCTGAGACTAATGTAGCGTTCTTCATTCTCGGCCAAGACACCTATACGTTTCGGATCGTAGCCAAGATGTCTCACCAGGTGGTGAAAATCATATCCGCTTCCGTTGTGAAAGAATATGGGGATGAATTTAGGTTTCTGGATTTTAAGATTGCATGTGTTGCAAATTCCACCTATGTAGTTTCCGCTGAAATGATCGTGGTGGAATATTTTTTTGTTCTCATCAGTGAAACTTTGATCACATACCGGACACACCTCAGTAGAATTGTAATTTTGAAGTTCATTTTCAGTTAAAGGTGCCATCGGTTTTGATGTAAGCAGTACGCTACCAATTACCTCAACCTCCTCCACCATTTTTTCCAGGAAGTGTTCGATTACATTTGGCCCGCGGTATATATATGCTTCATTTATTTTATCACGTCGCACAACAACATAGCCGAAACTATTAGGTTGATGAAGCTGGTACGGCGTTGTGGACGAAATTTCAGGATCCGGTTCGCAGTAGGAGAGTGGTTTGAGGAACGCCTCGAAATCTGCGACGATGATTGCGGGATGTTCCAACAATGCCTTGTGCATTTTGAATTCTTCGACTTCGTTCGTTTCGGGCATCAACATTCTAGCCGGTCTGTTGTCGCCGCAATAAATTTTATGTTCAGCAAGTTTCTCGATAGCAATTTGACGACTATGAAGATTTTGATGATCACGTCGGTCACGATCGTCGAACGTGGTTAGGCATCTCGGGCAAACTTCGATGCAATGTTTATGCTTGGTTGATTGACTTCTGACCAAACGTGATAGTGAACGAATTAGCGTGTAGTGATGAACATCCTCGTTTGAAATTAGAAGGAGATTTATTACACAGGCATCGTCATCGTCGATATCGCTTATCCTGACAGGGTGCACGAGATATTTATCTGACGTGAAGGAATACACATTAATAGCGATGCGTTTTCCTGTACAATTTTCGAACTTTGTTATATCCGACAATGTCACCGGGTATTCGATGTCAGACATTACACTTTGAAAGTCGGTCTCGTATTGTTTGTAATGTCCAACCCACTGTGGATTATTTTTGCAATGAACAGGATGCAGTGCAGCCAACACACACCAGAGAAAACACTTGTTATCGCTGTTCTGTATATTTAACACAGCCCTCTTGTGTTGAATGTTCGGTGGAAGAGGAACGTAGCTGGAGGCGCGAAGAGGCGAGAATTGATTCACGTAAACAGTTAACGTGTGAGGACTTCCACATAGAGACCATCCCGACCCTTTAGCCTCGAAATCGTCATGTTTCTTAACCAGCTCGTTGGAAACTTTATAATAGAAGTTGTCCAAATTTTCGACGTCCGCCAAATAAAGAGTCTGGTTTTTTGTACGATGATAAAAAATACTTGTTGTGCCATCAACTTTCTTGTATTCAGAAAACAGAACAACGTATACTTTTATAGAGTTGTTTTCAAGTTTATCTTTTAAAATATTTAGTACAGATGTTTTCGTTTCATCCAAGAAACTAAGGATGTCACGACCTGGTTCTGACTTAATTGAAAAATCCTGGAGTTGGTCGTTAAATGCAGATCTAATTGGTTTGCGTTCATTAGATAATTTAATTTGCTTGGAAGTGGAAGCTTCCGTTTCTGAATTATCAATTTTCCTTTTCGATGTTCCTTGTTCGGTCGATGGTTTGCAAATTTTGAGATGTTTACTTAAATTTGTAATGCTGATTATTTTTCCGCATCGAGCACAGGGCTTAGAAGGTAACGAACGATTAATTCTCGAACCTGTTTCGCTACATCTTGCCCTGTGTACCGATAAATTGTTCCTTGAGATTAGCTTCCCACAAGTAACACATTCAGTTTTATCATTTTTACGATTGAAACTGGTGGTGGATGCCATTGCTTTCTCCAAAATCACAGAAATCAAAAAGTCTAGTATATAGCGACACAATTTTCAGGTATGTTATTTTATATAGAATTTCTTGGAGTGATTACAAAACTCAAAAATTCAATCTACTGTAAATAGAATTTCAGGTATGTTATTTATATAGAATTTCTTGTGTGCGAATACAAAAACTCAAGAATTCAATCTACTGTAAATACAATTTTCAGGTATGTTATTTTATATAGAATTTCTTGGGGTAATTACAAAACTCAAAAAATAAATCTACTGTGAATATAATTTTCAGGTATGTTATTTTATATATAATTTTCACGGGGCGTACAATATTGTCAACGGTATTATATTTGAGTGCGTCGCTTGTCGTCTAAACACTACAGCTCACAGGTCGGTAAAATCTGACATGAAAGCAGATAATACGCTTATGCCTTATTTATATATAATTTTCACGGGGCGTTCAATATTGTCAACGGTATTATATTTGAGCGAGCCGCTTGTCACCTAAACACTACAGCTCACAGGTCGGGAAAATCTGACATGAAAGTAGATAATACGCTTATGCCTTATTTATATATAATTTTCACGGGGCGTTCAATATTGTCAACGGTATTATATTTGAGCGAGCCGCTTGTCGTCTAAACACTACAGCTCACAGGTCGGGAAAATCTGACATGAAAGTAGATAATACGCTTATGCCTTATTTATATATAATTTTCACGGGGCGTACAATATTGTCAACGGTATTATATTTGAGCGAGCCGCTTGTCGTCTAAACACTACAGCTCACAGGTCGGGAAAATCTGACATGAAAGTAGATAATACGCTTATGCCTTATTTATATATAATTTTCACGGGGCGTACAATATTGTCAACGGTATTATATTTGAGCGAGCCGCTTGTCGCCTAAACACTACAGCTCACAGGTCGGGAAAATCTGACATGAAAGTAGATAATACGCTTATGCCTTATTTATATATAATTTTCACGAGGCGTACAATATTGTCAACGGTATTATATTTGAGCGGGCCGCTTGTCGTCTAAACACTACAGCTCACAGGTCGGGAAAATCTGACATGAAAGCAGATAATACGCTTATGCCTTATTTATATATAATTTTCACGAGGCGTACAATATTGTCAACGGTATTATATTTGAGCGGGCCGCTTGTCGTCTAAACACTACAGCTCACAGGTCGGGAAAATCTGACATGAAAGCAGATAATACGCTTATGCCTTATTTATATATAATTTTCACGGGGCGTACAATATTGTCAACGGTATTATATTTGAGTGGGCCGCTTGTCGCCTAAACACTACAGCTCACAGGTCGGGAAAATCTGACATGAAAGCAGATAATACGCTTATGCCTTATTTATATATAATTTTCACGGGGCGTTCAATATTGTCGACGGTATTATATTTGAGCGCGTCGCTTGTCGCCTAAACACTACAGCTCACAGGTCGGCAAAATCTGACATGAAAGCAGATAATACGCTTATGCCTTATTTATATATAATTTTCACGGGGCGTTCAATATTGTCGACGGTATCATATTTAAGCGCGTCGCTTGTCGCCTAAACACTACAGCTCACCGGTCGGCAAAATCTGACATGAAAGCAGATAATACGCTTATGCCTTATTTATATGTAATTTTCACGGGGCGTTCAATATTGTTAAGAGCGTTAGTTTTTGTAGAGCTCTCTTTTTCCATCTTTCCTCTATACAGTGAAGACACAATTAGCTAACCTAGCATACAACACACCTTCCTAATTAATATGGATATTGTCGCACATTCCTCTTATTTTATACTGTTGTAAATAGAAAAGATTATGTACGGTAAATGTTTTGTACATTATAGGAAAAAAATGCAAAATATCCTCCAATTTTAATTCGAATTTCATCGAATTTTTACATATTTCCACGCCGCCACATGTTGCCCTATTTGCTTCTTTTACTTGCCTGGCTTAATTAACTCTCGCTAATTAGCATTTTTTTGGAAGAAGTCAACTAGAACAACATATGGCGGTATGAGAAATATGCAAATCAAAGAACATTTTAGCAATATATGGGCCCTAGCAATTAGCTTTCTCGACTAAGAGTACTCTTTCAAACGTCTTCTGCTGATCGTATTACTAAACGAGGACGTTTAAAATTTTTGGGTGTTGAAAAAGTTTGACCCTACTTTTTTATTTCTATTGTTTGCTAATAGATGGCGCTAATAGTACCCCCTCCCCTCCCCTCTCCCCTCTTCTCCTCTGCTGTATGACAAATAGCATAAACATAAAAATCAAGATTTTGGAGAGCAAAACATAAAATTTGCATGCATCTGATGTCGAACCAGGAACTTTTATCTTTCGGGGAGTCAACATTATTTTTTACTCAGCCGTCATATAACATGAACGCACGCAAAGATTCATATGTGCTTTTTATTATTTTGTGTTCGGTAAGTACAAGTATATTCTTACATAAATTATTGTTTAATTTAATAAATTGTAAAACTCGGAGCCTGCTATACTAAAACTCCTTCTGTCTATTGAAAGCGAATGTTGCGTGCATGCGGAAATAACACAGAAAAAAAAACCGGATGGAAGCAATTTAAAATCACTGGGGCAAGGTCAGTATTACGAGAGCGTAAAAACATATGCTTTCATTCAACTTCGAAAAATAAGAATAAATATGTGCATACAGAACACATATGTTTTCTTTTCACAGTTGTAAAATCATATAAATTGTGCATGAAGTAAGTTACGGGAAGGCTCTCTCTTTTATATATGTTAGGTACAAGTTGTTGTACAATTAGGTACAAATTGTTGTACAATTATTTCCCCCAGTTGCCCAGTTGGAGTTGGGGGGGCATAACACTGGTACTATTTGTAATCACAGTGCTTACTCATGTATTTTGTTTAATATTTTATTTCAAATTCACTGTCAGAAACTAGTGTTGCCAGTTCCTGGATGTAGGTTTACCTACTCTGTTGGTTGTCACTGTCAAGTTTTTAGTATTCGTACAGCATAAAAAGCTATAACCCCTCCCCCTCAAAAATATATACATTGTATACGCCAAGATGTCCAATAGCCTGGCAACACATCATGAAAAAACATGCCAAGAAGACCCAGTGGGTTTATAAGTCAGTGCTGCCAATTCCTATTTGTAGGTTAGCTTAGCCAGTGAAAGATCATATAGTAGAATTTTTGTAGAGTGGGTGTTTGCGAGTTCCACGATAGGTTAAGTTATATCACTTAGGATCGTAAAAAAAATTAAAAAATCGTAAAAAAAAAGATAGGTTAAGTTGTATCACGTAAGATCGTGATATAACTACCAAGTACGAGTGGGGAAAAAATTAGTGCAGTGAAAATTTGTACTAAAACATCGCTAAACGCTATAACATCGACAAAAAATTGTCAAAATATGTCAAAAACTTATATTCGATTGATAAAAGAAAAATACCTACAAAATATGATCCTCAAATAATGACGTTCAAACAGTACCTAAATAAAAAAAAATGATAGGTTAAGTTATATCACTTAGGATCGTAAAAAAATTAAATAATCGTAAAAAAAGGATAGGTTAAGTTGTATCACGTAACATCATGATATACCTACCAAGTACGAGTGGAAAAAAAATGAGTATGGTGAAAATTTGTACTAAAACATCGCTAAACGCTAAAACATCGACAAAAAATTGTCAAAATATGTCAAAAAGTGATATTCGATTGATAAAAAAAGAGGATACCTACTAAGTACTATTTTGAAGCGCCCCAATAGCACTACTCACTACGACAGCTAACACTCCTAAGCCTGTACTTTTTACCTCATATGCTTCCCTTATGACTCAGCATGCAGTAGTCCTTCCCAATGCTACAGTAAACCCTCAATCACCTGTCATTCACATACACAACCCTACTGAAAGCACAATCACTTTGGAAACTGACACGATATTAGGCGAAATATCGACATGTGAAATTTTAAGTGACGTTACTTCCATTTGGGAAAATAAAAGCGAAGATGTCGCATTTGCATTCGCTTGTAATGAAAATAACACAGTAAAACAACATATCAGTGAAAGTCAACATAAATTTGACCCCTCCCTCCTCAAAGTTAACCCTGATATTCCCCAAGAAAGAGAAAAAATCCGAAAGCTCGCATACACGTATGCAGATATATTTCTCTGGCTAGGAGATAAATGAACTAAAACTAACGTTTTGGAATATGAAATCAAGCTGACAGATGACACCCCAGTGTATACCAAGACCTACCCTATACCCTTTCATTACAGAGAACCCATGAAACAGGAAATTCAGAAATTATTAGACCAAGGTGTTATAGAACGCTGTGAAGGGAGTTCCTATCGACACCCAGTCCTATTAATTAAGAAACCCAATGGGGCTTATCGTTTTTATTTCTGACCTCCGCGCGCTAAATGAAATCATAGCTCCGATACCTCTACAAAACCCGATATCCCCACTATTATGGCAGAGATGGCTAGTAAGAAATTCTACTCCATTTTGGATATGTCCAGTGCATTTTTCACGTTTCATTAACAGAGCGTTCTAAGGACATTACCGCCTTCTCCATTAACAATCTTGGTAGTTTTAGATATGCTCGGTTATGCCAGGGATTGAAAACATCCCCCGGTGTAATGAACCGCGTAAGCGAGCTCGCCCTTAGTGGAATAGACAGCTCAGAACTTTCTATATACATGGACGACATCATTATTTACAGCTCAAATCTCCCACACATGATTAACATACTGGACAGAGTATTTCAAAAGTTAAGAAAAGCATCATTTAAATTGTCACAACCTAAGTGTAGGCTAGCCTTTACTGAAGTAAAAGTCCTCGGTAACCTGGTATCTCAAAAGGGAATTAAGATTTCTGAACATATTCTTAAAGCTATTTTGGAATATCCCACCCCTAACACTAAACGCAAGCTTCGTAGTTTTCTAGGACTTGTAAATTTCATTCGGCGATATGTGCAAGGATTTGCAGGACCGACAGAATGTTTATTCAAGCTTCTCAAAAAGAATGTCAAGTTTGAATGGACTGATGAACACCAGAAAAGTTTCGAAACACTAAAGTAAATGACAACTTCAGCCCCTATCCTCCGCCCTTATGACCCTAAGCGCCCCTCATATGTGTTCATAGATGCGAGCGGAGAAGGCATTGGCGGAGCGCTGTTACAGTCTGACGAAGAAGGAAATTTACATCCATGTGCTTATTGTTCGCGGACCTTAACACCAACAGAGAAAAAAGCTGACACATTTTCCATGAAATTGGAAGTGCATATTATGTTTTGAAAACTTTCTTATGAATCAACAATTTGTGGTCCTCACAGACAACAAAGGATTATCCTATCTTCGTTCAACAAAACAGCCTCGTTCCATTTTGGGAAGAAGAGCACTTTATTTTCAAATTTTTGATTTGGAAATAAGGCATGTCAGCGCCAGTAAAAATGAACTTGCGGATGCACTTTCCCGTGCAAGCTTATCGCTTGAAGAGACTAATCCTGACAAGAAGAATGACGATGATGATGATGCTCTGTTCTTTCATCAAGTATTTCATACGCAAGCAGAAGATTTTGATATTAGCACAGAACAACGTAAAGACCCCTATTTTTTTTTTTAATTTTGGGTGCGTCAGCACTTAGGCTATTTTGCACCCGTCACATTACACGGGGTCCAGCCCCTTATCTTTCCAAAGAACAACTCTAACGTTGCATAAGTAAAATCTTAAATGCTTAAAATGTTCTGACTTCCGTTAAAAGCTGAGGCTGGAAAGGGCCCTCAGCACACACAAGGACAAAAAACAGGACAAAACACACAAAATTATACTGGCCAGAGTGCCAGTCGCCAGAGCCTCGTTCGTCTGCAAAACGCAGTCCAGGGTGTACTAACGTGGAAGTGAGGTTGACAGTTGGGTGTACTACGTGGAAAATCACCCCTTACACCCCGTAAAGACCCCTATTTAAGAGACATTATTGACATTTTAGAAAACAAAGATCGAGCTAGTAATCGTAAGCTAGAAAAACTTTCCTACTCTTATGTACTAAAAAATGTCGTCTTATACAGGACAAATAAAATCACAACAGGTTGTCGGGATAGACTTTGTGACCCCCACGCGTTAAGAAATCAAATTTTCGATCTTACTCATGCACATAAAATGAATGGAAGTCACCAAGGCGCACAAAAATCATATATATTAATGCTTATGCGCAAGTTTTTCCGTAACATGAAGACATTTGTGTATGATAAGGTTCGACATTGCATCCCTTGCCAAATCTCAAAGAAACCACAAGGTTCTACCCCCATACCCTCCAGACATTTCCTCCTGCCCCCTTCCTTTTCAACGAATTCATCTTGACGTCTGTGGACCTCTAGTCGCTACTAAGACGCACAAATACAAATATTTTCTTTCGATAGTTAATAGTTGTACTAGATACGTCATTACAGCTCTTTTGGCTAATCATGATGCACAAAACATAGCAACAGCTCTTGTTGAGAAAGTTTTTCTAGTCCATGGTCTCCCGGAAACTATTTATTTAGATCGCTCAACACCCAATTCAAGCTTACTTTTACGGGAGTTAGCCAATATTACCGGCGTACAGCTCAAATATGTAGACACTTGTGCACATTTCACGAACGGGCTAGTTGAGAGTTCATTTAGCTATTTAAAGAAAGTGATGAGAGTTTTTGTGTCGGAGAAAAAGGATTCGTGGTGTGACTATTTAGCTAGTGCCACGTTTAACCGTAATATTACAATCCATTCTGGGTTACTCCAAAGTGCATATTTTACTTTGTTTGACTACAACCCAAGGATCCTAGCAGACGCAGTCCTCCCTTCGAACCCTGACAATATTTCCCAGACAAACGCACAAACACTTGAACTCCTGATATCCATACGTAAGACCGCTCACGACAAATTACACAAGCGTTTCGAACAACAGAAACAGTACACAGACCGCACTTCTAGACAAATACAGTACTCACCAGGCCAACATGTGTGGATCCTAGATGCCACTCCGATTCCCGGCGTGTCAAAAGCTTTTGCGTCCTCCTATAAGTACAAAGGAACTATTCTTCGAAAGGTTAACGAGAATTCTTATGAAGTTACTTTCATTGACGGCGGGAACAAAGAAAAAACCGACACGATTACGGCTTCTAGGCTCAAAGCCTGCTACGACAAGTGCCATAAAACCCCCCACTAACATATACACTAACATATATTAACACTCCACTCCGTTATCACTCTCTTTAGCCTCCTCGGTACGTACACTTCGCAACATCTATTTGACCGCCCTGAAAAATTTCAAAGTCCGGAATTCGTAAATTTGGCAGCATAGCGCTTCAGAGCCAACTAAGAGTAGCCAACTTTGCAACATTTCTTCTTCCTGAATGAAAACCCTCGTGATTTCTTTTTATTCTTTCACATTTCATAAAGAAAGATACCCTAAAGCAGTAATAAAATATATGAGTAGACAAAAAAATGTTAAGTAGAAATACGAATGTTGAAAATATTTCAAGATTCTTCGTTCTCAATTTGAAAATAGGAAAATTTATGTGCATTGTGAAACACTGAACAGGTTCTCATCCACCTGAAAAGAATTGCGGTCACATTTGAATGCAAGAAGGCAAATTTATGATGATTTTATGCGAAATGTTTAGTAAAGATACCTTGCACAACACCAAACGATTCTGCAAAGTGTGTCTTTTCCTTGGTTTTTGGCGAAAAATGGTTCGAAACTCCGGCACAATGTTGTTTCAACCACAGAGTAAGTAATAAAATTACTTACTCTCTGATTCAACTGAGATTAACGTGCTTTACTGAGCTTTCTGTTAGCAATCTCCTGGAGTAGTTGGTTAGATGACAGGAATTTCGTTTTTTTACTCTTTTCGTCAAGATCGAAACATCGTAGGTTCAAATCCCACCCTTCCTTATTATTTTTTCTTTTTATTTACCGAGTACGAAGTGTTCTAATAACGTGATATAATATTATATGATACTACTGTAAATATTTATGCGATGCATGCTCAGTGGCGGCGATTGGGTTTCAAAACTGATGGGGCAAGGTGGGGGAGGGCAAGGACAGTTTCTTTCCCTTGATAGATAATATTTAGCATAGTGCTAGGTCATCTGCCCCTCCACACTCCATAATCGTCGCCACTGTGCATGCCTCAAATAATGCTTCTACTAATGTTTTTAATCTTTCAGTGATTGGCAGGATTTTAGGAAATGTTTTTAATCTTTCAGTGATTGGCAGGATTTTAGGAAATACTTTTCCTTTCATTCAGCTGCTATACGTTAACACATATTAAGAACTTACATGTCAACTTTCTCCATCCGGAAATGCAGGACATAAATCACATAAATATCAACGGAAATATCCAAGAAACGTAGATAAGCATTCTCGTCCAAAACCGTTTACTTCCCGAAAAAGATTTTTCAAAGAAGTAGGTTTGAACCCATGACCTTCCATTCCATAAGCAAACGATCCCCCTACACCCCACGGTTCACGTTATTTTATGCACTCGGTTCAGATCCCACTTTAAACTACTATTACTATTACCGCGGGCCCAGAATAAACACCTGAAAAGCACTTAGCCGTATTTGCCTTCTGAGTGCGATTATATAATAAAACCAATCAGACCATTGACGTCTGAAAAGTCCAGTGCTTTAGAATGGCGTACAACTCTGCCGTATAGATGGAACACGCAGGATGAAGCGAGTAACTGGAACTTTGAGAGTCTAGGACGAAGGCGCAACCAACTGATTCCACTGTCTTGGACCCATCCGTGTAAAAAAAACCTTGGTGTTTTTCGCTGGATCATAAGGTATCAAAACAGGTTCAGTGATTAAAGCTTCTATTATTTCTCGAGTGCTGACTGGTGTTCAGGACCCCATGTAAATTTCTTACCTTTACGGATTAATGGGGATGCTATGTCAGAAAAAGTTTTCACGTACCTCCTCACATAGCTGCAAAGACCTAAAACATTCTAACCTTTTTTGTGGTGGAAGGAATTTTATAATTCCTAATGGATTATAGTAATCTGTCGCTGATGCGATAGCCACACTTGCCCACATTGTGTCCTAAAGCAATTGTCTTGTAGTATCCAAACGAACATTTAGGCACAGCTAATTTTAACCCGGCAGACCGTAGACGTTGGAACATTTTTTCTAAATTCACTAGCATATCCATAAATGTATTAGCAAATACAAACATGTCGTCAATATAGAAGGAAAAATTGTTAGCGTTCATGCACGCTGTAGGGAGTTGGACACACCGGATCATTGCCGCGGGAGATGTCACATGTCCCATGGGTGTAAAATTCATAGCTAATTGTCCCTTAGCTTGTATAGTGAATGCAGTGTATATTTTTTTCTTCCGCTAGAGGAATCTGGAAAAACTCTTGTTTAAGATCATGTAAAATAAATTCCCCGCATTAATATTAAAAGAGAAAGAAAAAACCTTTAAACATTCTGTATTCTCAAAATAATTGTTGCAATGACATTGTAAAAGAACTAGACAAGTTAGCAAAAATTTTGGGGTGGGGTTAATTTAAAATTGGTCATTGAAGCTATCCTTTCAATTTTCATTGACTCCCTAGTGAAATAAATAAAAATCCCAGCACTTCTACCACGAGGTGTTTCACCGGAATTATCATCCACAGCCACAAATTGGGGTGGCTACGTATGCAAGAAAGACGAACGCTGCACACACTGATTTTACTATACAAAGTTCTCAACCTCAAGTCACCTTCCTACCTCCTCTCTCGCTTCCAATTTCTTCACGAATTTCACGATCGCGACACCAGATCACGCAGCTCCTCTTTTCTCTCTATCCCCGTCCACAGATCAAACTTCTTCTCCAACTCTTTCTCTGTATCGGCTGTAAGACTATGGGATCAGTTGTAAGAAAGCACTAGAACAGTAAGCTCCGTCGCTTCCTTTAGCAGACGTGTTCACCACTCTCTTCAGAATTCTCGTTAGTTCTTCCCCTGTCAAGCAGACCAAAGGGCATATGCAAGTGCATTAATTCTTAAAATACTTTGTAATTACTTCTATACAATTTTAATTTTTTTCATTACAATATGGTATTTTGTGTATTATATATTTTGTATTTTGTGTGTTATATTCCGGGCGTTAGGACTTGTGTGTATGAGTATAATGTGTGTGTGTGGACTATAGCGAAACGACTTAATGTACTTTGTGTATAATATAATAACGTATAATTTTATGTGTATGGTTGAGTGGAAGAAAAGGCTTTGTACGGCCTTAACTCCGCCATTTAAAACAAGACGTTAATAAATAAAATAAATAAATATGTGTGTGTGTTTACAAAGAGATATTGGAAAAGAAACAATACTCACATGCAGTATTGAACATCGCAGTGTTCCAAAATTTATCCTGTTCAACGAATACCTTCTCTGTAATTACGCCAGTGATTAATATTTATCACTCAGTGAACGTGTGTGCATTACTATAACACAAGAAAAACAATAGTGGAAGTATATTTATTATCCACATACTTCAATGTTACGTAGCCCATCCACGATATTACTGTACATAACTCAAGTGACCATGCACAACGTATGAGTCTATTTTATGTTGACAAAGGGAATACACACATGATCAGTGAACTGAGGTATTAAGCAGCCATCATTGTTGCTTGGCCACACCCTTGACATATTATGTCAATTAAGTCAGTGTTTTCGTATGTCACTCATCAGCGGCCATTGCGAAAGGGGCGGTACTCTTATCTCATGCATAATTATATGAGCGAGTATCAAAGTGCAAGTTAATAACTGTGCTACATATTTGTGTCTTACTCAGAAAAGATGCGAGTTTGTTATTTGTTTCTCTTACGGTCAGTTCTAATTCAGTTGTTGAGGAGCAAGTTACGATTGAATGGAGAGAGAGAGGAGGAGGTTCTAGGGAGTGTGAGTTAACGCAAGTCGCAAGTCAGACTCTACGTACAGTCACAAGCATAACCTTTCCCAGCAGATCTTCAGTTGGAGTACAGACAGGTATATAATTACATTACCCATGCTGATCCAGTCTTTAGGGCTGTGAAGCTCAAGTGTCATGTGTTGCCATTCAAGTGTGTAAATTTAGTACCTCTAGCGCCTTACCACCAAGCTCACCACAAGGAGAGAATGATTTACCATAAAGGATGAATGATGATTAGTGAGCTACATTCCCAAAGGATCCCCCATACCTAAGGGTGAGACGTGAAATAAAAAAATATCAAGTACATTATTATATGATTTGTATTTATAAAACTTTATGTTATTATGTTATGAAAATGTTGAATATAATTTTTGATGTCAATGTTAATAATAAGCTGTTTACGTATGTATTTTATGTATTATTGTTTATTTTATGGAATATATAATTACAATAGTTGAACCGCGAGCGGTTGCTGTTTCTTTTGGTTTATGTTTCTTCGCCACAGCGCTCGAGTTGATTAAGTGCAAAGCGATTTTAGCATGGATGTAAATAAATGTAATATATGGAAATGGCTGCTGTGTTGATGTGGATTTAAAAGTTTACGAATGTTTATTATATTACTGAGTTTGAGTTGGATTTATTAAGTAGATATTGCGAACAAAAATGTATATAATTAAGTTTACGATAGTGTTTTTTTAAATATGTAAGTAGTATATAAATAAAAGTATGCATTGTATAAAAAATATATGTAGCATATAGGATTGATTGTATGATTATTGTAATTAGATTTTATTGTAAAATTAAATACGAATATATGTATTATTGTGTGTATATGTAGAGAAAGTTGGTTATATTGATGTATTGTTTGTTGTGATTATTTGTATAGCTACTTTAATTGTTATAAGACGAAAGGAAAGATGTTGTTATGTATTGTTTAAATTATTTTTTGTTGAAAAGCCAAATAAGTTTATGGAATTATATTATGAATGAAAGTAAATTTTTATTGGGAAGGGTATATGTATACTATGTATATAAAATTTTTAATTATTGGTTATTTTGTTATTTATTTGTGTGAATCGGAGGTTTATTTGATGCAAAAAATTATTTTGCATTGTAATATTGAACTGCTATTGGTATGTAAAGCAGAAAATCAAAATAATATTTAATTCTTTTTTGTATTGCTATATACATTGTATTATAGTTTTGTAAAATATTGTTGATATAATATAGAATTAAAAGGTTTTACAAGTGTTTATAAAATTGTTTGTTTTGATTTTAAATAATAGAAATGATATTTTAAAATTTTAAATTTGTGTTAAGATTGAATAGCTAATAGTCTTCCTTCACCGTAAATAATGTGGAACACTGAATAAGAAAAAAATCGAAGCAATTGTATAAATACATAATTCTTTGCACCTGTGTTGCTAGTAATTTTTGGTTACTAAGGCCAACACGTATGCCGAATATTGCGAACTGAGTTTATCGCACATAAATATAATCGTAGCACGTATCACTATAGTTATACGAGAAGGCATCGAGCGAAGATGGAGGAAGTAGTTAACTACCAGCCGCTGTCTTCGCAGAGACAGCGACGGCTCAGATGCCTCTACGTACAAACTGGCGATAGGGCTGGTCCGAAAAGCACCAGAGCACACACGTATACCAGCATGGTGGACGGTGTCTAGGATGCGAAGTCTAGATGGGCGGGCAGAAGAATAAACAACACATCCATAATCAAGCTTCGACCTGATGAGTGCACGATACAATCGAAGCAGTACCGTCCTATCAGCACCCCAGGAAGTATGGGATAAAACACGTAGAAGGTTGAGAACTCGAAGACAAGATAACTTTAACTGGCTAAGGTGAGGTAGCCATGTTAATTTCTTATCGAAAATGAGGCCCAGGAAGCGGACCTCATTCACGAAGCACAGGGGAGATTTCCCCATGTACAGGTCAGGATCGAAATGACATGTACGTTGACGACAAAAGTGAACACACACGGATTTCTCGGATGAGAAGGTGAAACCTGTTTGGGAGGACCACTCAACCAAACGGTTTATCGTCAGTTGGAGTTGACGAGAAGCTGACGCGAGATTCCGTGAGCGACAAAAGATCGTGAGGTCGTCTACATACAGAAGACCATGTACAGGGGGCAACAATGCTCGCCATAACACTGTTCACTGCTATGGCAAACAGAGTCACACTTAATACGCTGCCCTGCGGGACACCGTTCTGTTGTTCTTGAAGATCCGAAAAGTAGTTCCCAACACGTACACGGAAAAAACGATCAGATAAAAAGTTTTGAATAAAGTACGCCATATGGCCACGGACGCCCCAAGAATGGAGCTGCTTTAGGATGCCAAAACGCCACGATGTGTCATATGCTTTTTGGAGGTCAAAGAAAACTGCAACTGTACGAACGGAGCTCCACAAACAATGGTAGGAATTAAAATCGCCCAAAAGAACTACAGGAGACGGAAGTTGTTCGAATATAGAAAGGAGGTCCTCAAGGGAGAATCGCTCCTCCCTTGTGATGTAGACACAGCACACAGATATTGGCTGTGGTAGATGGACCCGCACGGCGACAGCTTGGAGGGGGGTGGTGAGAAAGATTGGCGTTGAGTGGATGTTATGTCGAACACCGATTGCAACACCACCGTGTGCACGACGACCCTCAGGAAGCTTGTCGGTGCGGTAAAGCGTGTATCCGTTTAGAATCACTGATTCATTTGGACGAAGATGTGTCTCTTGGAGACATATGATGGCAGGGTCAAATTCAGATATTAGAATTTGGAGTTCCTCGAGATGTGAACGGAAACCGTTAAGGTTCCATTGGAGACAATAAGCCATAGCTGGAGGTATTATAGTTACCTTTTGAGGCGTACTCTATTTCTAGGCCCTGTCACCTTGATAAATTCTTCATCCGCGCCTTCGGCCTGTATCATGTCCTCGGGTAAGGACACAGAGGGTGAAGGTTTGATTGATTCATTGATTTAAAAAATTGTTTGGGTGCGTCGGCACTAAAGGACATTTTGCACCCTTCAATGTATACGGGGAAGTAGCCCCTTATCTAAAATTCTGACTAAAATCATAAAAAGGGGTGTAAATAGCCCCTTGGGAAAACATTAAAAGTGCAAGGTTGTAAAAAGACCTGCACGAGACAAACAAAACACATTAAAAAGTCAGAACAACCAAACTAAAAACCTCCTTACAGAGGGTGGAAGAGTCCAGCTCTTCGTAAAAAACTAAAAACATTTGATAAAATGCTGCTGTCATCACCCAAGAGGGATGACAAACAGCCGGAAATGTTAAAAGTCTGCCGGAGGTAAGCAAGATCGACACATTCAACGAGAATGTGTCGAATGCTTAATAAAACATTACAAACACGACACAACGGAGGGTCCAGCCCTTGCAGCAAGTGACTATGCGTAAGACGGCTGTGTCCTAGACGCAAGCGAGTTAGAGTGACATCTTCTCGCCGAGAGGGACGGGACGAGGAACGCCAAGCACCTATGGTGGGCTTAATAGCGTGAAGCTTGTTGATTGATTGATTGAGTTAAAATTTATGGGTGCGTCGGCACTTAAGGCCATTTCGCACCCTTCTGTATATACGGGGAAATGTCCCCTTATCTAAAATTCTGACAGATTTAAAAAAGGGGTGTAGATAGCCCCTTGGGAAAAAAACTAAAAGTGCAAGGTTGTAAAGAGACCAGCACGAGACAAACACGACACATTAAAAAGTCAGAATAAACTAAAAACCTCCTTACAGACGGTGGAAGAGTCCAGCTCTTCGCAAAAAACTAAAAACACGTGATAAAATACTGCTGTCATCACCCAAGAGGGATGACAAACAGCCGGAAAGGTTAAAAGTCTGCCGGAGGTAAGCAAGATCGACACATTCAACGAGAATGTGTCGAATGCTTAATAAAACATTACAAGTACGACACAACGGAGGGTCCAGCCCTTGCAGTAGGTGACCATGCGTGAGACGGCTGTGTCCTATACGCAGGCGGGTAAGAATAACGTCTTCTCGCCGAGAGGGACGAGACGAGGAACGCCAAACACCTATGGTGGGCTTAACAGAGTTAAGCTTGTTCCCCGTTTCCACATCCCACTCGGTCTGCCAAGTGTCAAGAAGGCGAGAACGGAACACATTCTGCAGGTCGCTAGCAGGCAAAAGGTGGACGAGAACGTCGCCATCTGCATCAGCAGACTTGGCGGCAGCATCAGCTGCTTCGTTCCCCTGGATGCCCACGTGGCTAGGGACCCAACAGAAGTGTACATCTGTGCTGGCAGATAAGGACACAAGCCGTCTGAATATGCGTTGCGCTACTGGATGCCGGGAATACGGCGAATCCAGAGACTGCAACACGCTGGTCGAATCACAGCACACAAGGACTTTCTTCAGACCATTGACGTCTGCAAAGTCCAGTGCCTTTAGAATGGCGTACAACTCTGCCGTATAGATGGAACAGGCAGGATGTAGCAAGTAACTGGAACTTTGAGAGTCTAGGACGAAGGCGCAACCAACTGATTCCAATGTCTTGGACCCATCCGTGTAAAACACATTAAAATTGGGGTGCTTCGCACGAAGTTCTAAAAACCGTTGCTGGTATACAACCATTGGTGTCTCTGACTTTGGAAGAGCAGTCAGAGAAAAATCGATAGAAGGTGCAGGAAACTCCCAGGTAGGGAGAGGCGAAATGAGTGGAGAGACGCCAGGAAGATCACTGTCAACACCAAGTGCTGACAGGATCTCGTCTGCACGAACACCAAATGGTCTAGTGACACTAGGGTGGAGCCGATACCTTGCCAGCCTACCCTCGTCTGAGATGGTGTGGAATGAAGGATGTGAAGGCATCGAGCGAAGATGGAGGAAGTAGTTAACTACCAGCCGCTGTCTTCGCAGAGACAGCGACGGCTCAGATGCCTCTACATACAAACTTGCGACTGGACTGGTCCGAAAGGCACCAGTGCACACACGTATACCAGCATGGTGGACAGTGTCTAGGATGCGAAGTCTAGATGGGCGAGCAGAAGAATACACAACACATCCATAATCTAGCTTCGACCTGATGAGTGCACGGTATAGGCGAAGCAATACCGTCCTATCAGCACCCCAAGAAGTATGAGATAAAACGCGTAGAAGGTTGAGAACTCGAAGACAAGAGAACTTTAACTGGCGAAGGTGAGGTAGCCATGTTAATTTCTTATCGAAAATGAGGCCCAGGAAGCGGACCTCATTCACGAAGCACAGGGGAGACTTCCCCATGTACAGGTCAGGATCTAAATGACATGTACGCTGACGACAAAAGTGAACACACACGGATTTCTCGGATGAGAAGGTGAAACCTGTTTGGGAGGACCACTCAACCAAACGGTTTATCGTCAGTTGGAGTTGACGAGAAGCTGACGCGAGATTCCGTGAGCGACAAAAGATCGTGAGGTCGTCGACATAGAGGAGGCCATGTACAGGGGAAAGAATGTTTGCCATAACACTGTTTACTGCTATGGCAAACAGAGTCACACTAAGTACGCTGCCCTGCGGGACACCGTTCTCTTGTTCGTGAAGATCCGAAAAGGAGTTCCCAACACGTACGCGGAAAAAGCGATCTGATAAAAAATTTTCAATAAAGTACGCCATATGGCCACGCACGCCCCAAGAATGGAGCTGTTTTATGATGCCAAAGCGCCACGTTGTGTCATATGCCTTTTTTAGGTCAAAGAAAACTGCAACTAAATGTTCCTTGTTGAGGAATGCATCCTGAATCTGTGTTTCCAGCTGAACCAGATGGTCCAGTGTGGAACGGTTGGAGCGAAAACCACATTGAAAATTACTTATCAAGCAGTTTTCCTCCAAAAACCAGGTGAGACGCTTGTTGATCATGCGTTCCATCAACTTGCACACACAGCTAGTTAAGGCAATAGGCCTGTAACTCGAGGCTGCGGTGCGTTGTTTACCTGGTTTCAGGATGGGAACAATAATAGCTTCTTTCCAGGAAGTGGGGAAAGAGTCCTCCAACCAAAGCCTGTTGAATACCTCCAAAAGGAAATGTTTGGCTCCAATGGGCAGATGACGAAGCATCTCATAGTGGATCTTGTCCACTCCAGGAGCTGTATTCTTAGAATCTCGAAGCGCCTGATCGAACTCCCGTTCAGTGAATGGAGAGTTGTATGGCTCGGTGTTATGACTTCGAAAAATTAGAGGGCGTCGTTCCTGACGGTCCTTCTCACGGCGGAAACGTGGTTCATAATTTTCAGAGCTAGACGCATCAGAAAACTGCGTGGCCAAGATATTAGCTATGTCTCCGGAATCAGTGTACAACGTCCCATCGTGCTCCAGAGCGCTCAGAGGAGTAGATGCACCCCCCTGGATGCGACGTACTTTGGTCCAAACGGCTTTCGACGAAGCCTGCTTCGTCAGAGAAGACACGTATTGGACCCAGCACGCCTTCTTACTGGCTCGAATAAGCCGACGGGCACGGGCACGCTTAATGCGGAACTGCTCGAGGTTTTCGGCAGTGTGGTTCCTATTGAATCGATCTAGGGCATGATTGCGGTCCTTGATGGCTGCACTGATCTCCGCAGTCCACCAGGGGACTGGGCGTCGCCTCGCAGGTCCACTGGGATGTGGAATGGAGGTGCGTGCAGCATCATGCACTCTTGACACAAATATATCTAAGGCGTCGATGGCTGGCAAAGTCGACGCTAGATCGACTTCAATGTCCACTGCACGCTCGAAGGCACCCCAGTCGGCCCGACTGAGATGCCAGTGAGGGTGTTGTTCACGTGAGTGCTGAAGATGTTCGAAAGTTAGAAGCAGTGGGAAGTGATCACTCCCACAGAGATCAGGGTGAACGCTCCAAGATGTGGTAGGAGCAAGGCTGGGACTGCAGAAGGACAAGTCCAACGCAGAGTGTGTGCCTGAGGAAGGACTGAAATATGTGGGAGTCCCATCATTCAGCAACGTTAAACCTGATGCCTCACGGAATTGATCTATAATTTGACCCCGGGGCTCTGTACGAACGGAGCCCCACAAACTATGGTAGGAATTAAAATCGCCCAAAAGAACTACAGGAGACGGAAGTTGCTCGAATATAGAAAGGAGGTCCTCAAGAGAGAATCGCTCCTCCCTTGTGATGTAGATACAGCACACAGATATTGGCTGTGGTAGCTGGACCCGCACGGCGACAGCTTGGAGGGGGGTGGTGAGAAAGATTGGTGTTGAGTGGATGGTATCTCGAACACCGATTGCAACACCACCGTGTGCACGACGACCCTCAGGAAGCTTGTCGGTGCGGTAAAGCGTGTATCCGTTTAGAATCACTGATTCATTTGGACGAAAATGTGTCTCTTGGAGACATATGATGGCAGGGTCAAATTCAGATATTAGAATTTGCAGTTCCTCGAGATGGGTACGGAAACCGTTAAGGTTCCATTGGAGACAATAAGCCATAGCTGGAGGTATGGGTGTTACCTTTTAAGGCGTACTTTATTTCTAGGCCCTGTCACCTTGATAAATTCTTCATCCGCGGCTTCGTCCTGTATCATGTCCTCGGGTAAGGACACAGAGGGCGAAGGGGATGAAGAAGGGGGAGTGGGGGCGGGTGCTTTGAGCGCCCGCCGGGCAGCCTTCAGCTGCGCCTTAAGTTTCAGGGTGGTGGCTGCCACCCTGACTGGAGAGCTAGTAGACTTCAGAAAATATTCCCTTGTATGCACCTGCTTGAACTTCCTCTCTGTGGAGCGAGGAGTGGTTGCTGGTTTCCTCGAAGCAGGGCGGGCTACTACGGGAATCGTTGGTGTTTGAGTTGACACGTCGCTGGTTTGTACACCCACACTGCGGCGGGTAAGAGCAGCTGCAGCAACTGTAGCGAATGGCACAGGTAAAGTGGTGCGTATACTTTCCCGGAGACGTTGTTTTGCTTCGCCAGCAGAGATTTTCTCTGTGACGACCAACTCTCTGATTTTCTTCTCTTGTTGGAAGGAGGGGCAGTCACGATGCCAGACTGGGTGCTCGCCTTGGCAATTAATGCATTTGGGACCAGAAGAACAAGGTTCGGTCCCATGATCAGGCAGACTACACTTACCACAAAGGGCGGTAGTGGCCTTGCAGGAAGGCTGAGTGTGCCCAAAGTGCTGGCATTTGAAACATCGCATCGGGTTAGGGATGTAAGGTCGGACTTTTAGTCTCAAATATCCAGCCCGTACAATATCTGGGAGAGTGGTCGTTTGGAACGTTAATATAATAGAAGCAGTTGGCACAAGTTCTCCGGATTTTCGCGTCTTGATTCGCTGCACTGCGGTGACATGTTGGTCTGAGAGTGATTCAAGAATCTCTTCCTCCTCAGCATTTAGCAGATCCCAGTGGCGAATTACACCTTTACTACTGTTAAGTTGACGATGGGGTTCAACATTAACAGTGAAATGGCCCAAAGATCGTAACTTTAAAAGGTTGTTGGTCTGGCGATCTGTGCTGGTCTGGATCAGTAGACTCCCGTTTCTCAGCTTCTTTATTTCTGGAACATCGGAACCAGCGGCGTAGTCTAGCTGTTTCTTGATAAGGAATGGTGACAAGTCCTTCAATGTAGCAGCTCCGTGTTTCTTTGGTGTTGTAGAAACATCGTTACTATCGGTCTTCTCAACAATACTGATAACAAGGTAACGTGGCACGTTACTTGTCTTTTCCACAAATTGGAGCGGGCTCGAAGGCCGCGCTCTTTTTGGGGGTTTCCCCCCGTTTGAGTTGTTTTTTGTACCCATATACAAAATTATTTTATGGTGGAGGGTCCATAAATTGTCGCCTCGACATGCCCTCTATGCCGAGGAAGGCCTACCCCCAAAAATGGAGGCTACTCGAGGACCAAACCGAAATCCCCGAGGCCACGTTCGCGACTGCACCTACCCCTGCAGCCAACACTGTCCCATCGGCACGTGCAACTCACACCTTGGGATAGGGGTTTTTTATCGAGGTTGTCTCCTCTAGCAGGACCCTTAGTTATAGGGAGGTCAAAGATATGGAGATGAATGACGTGATGAAATGGTGAAAACGTGAGATATGGATGTGAAGAATGAGTGAAATGATGAGATGAAAATGACCTCCCTATCTTAGTTTCTTAGAGGGAGGTCAAAGATATGGAGATGAATGACGTGATGGGATGGTGAAAACGTGAGATATGGATGTGAAGAATGGGTGAAATGATTAGATGAAATTGGCCTCCCTACTAAGCCCCCTCGCCCCGTCAAGGCAGTCCTACATGGAGGGGGGTGAAGCTTGTTCCCCGTTTCCGTATCCCACTCGGCCTGCCAAATTTCAAGAAGGCGACAGCGGAACATGTTCTGCAGGTCGCTAGCTGGCAAAAGGTGGACGAGAACATCCCCATCCGCATCAGCAGACTTGGCGGCAGCATCAGCTGCTTCGTTCCCCTGAATGCCTACGTGGCTAGGGACCCAACAGAAGTGTACATCGGCACGGGCAGATAGGGACACAAGCCGTGTAAATATGCGTTGCACTACCGGATGCCGGGAATACGGCGAATCCAGAGTCTGCAACACGCTGGTCGAATCACAGCACACAAGGACTTTCTTCAGCCCATTCACGTCTGCAAAGTCCAGTGCCTTTAGAATGGCGTACAACTCTGTCGTATAGATGGAACAGGCAGGAAGTAGCGAGAAACTGGAACTTTAAGAGTCTAGGACGAAGGCACAACCAACTGATTCGAATGTCTTGGACCCATCCGTGTAAAACACATTAAAATTGGGGTGCTTCGCACGAAGTTCTAAAAACCCTTGCTGGTATTCAACCATTGGTGTCTCTGACTTTGGAAGGGCAGTTAGAGAAAAATCGATAGAAGGAGCAGGAAACTCCCAGGTAGGGAGAGGCGGAATGAGTGGAGAGACGCCAGGAAGATCACTGTCAACACAAAGTGCTGACAGGATCTCGTCTGCACGAACACCAAATGGTCTAGTGGCACTAGGGTGGAGCCGATACCTTGCCAGCCTATTCTCGTCTGAGATGGTGTGAAATGAGGGATGTGAAGGCATCGAGCGAAGATGGAGGAAGTAGTTCACTACCAGCCGCTGTCCTCGCAGAGACAGCGACGGCTCAGATGCCTCTACGTACAAACTGGCCATAGGGCTCGTCCGAAAAGCACCTGAGCACACATGTATACCAGCATGGTGGACGGTGTCTAGGATGCGACGTCTAGATGTGCGGGCAGAAGAATACACAACACATCCATAATCAAGCTTCGACCTGATGAGTGCACGATACAAGCGAAGCAGTACCGTCCTATCAGCACCCCAGGAAGTATGAGATAAAACACGTAGAAGGTTGAGAACTCGAAGACAAGAGAACTTTAACTGGCGAAGGTGAGGTAGCCATGTTAATTTCTTATCGAAAATGAGGCCCAGGAAGCGGACCTCATTCACGAAGCACAGGGGAGATTTCCCCATGTACAGGTCAGGATCGAAATGACATGCACGCTGACGACAAAAGTGCACACACACGGATTTCTCGGATGAGGTGAAACCTGTTTGGGAGGACCACTCAACCAAACGGTTTATCGTCAGTTGGAGTTGACGAGAAGCTGACGCGAGATTCCGTGAGCGACAAAAGATCGTGAGGTCGTCTACATAGAGGAGGCCATGCACAGGGGAAAGAATGTTTCCCATAACACTGTTCACTGCTATGGCAAACATAGTCACACTTAATACGCTGCCCTGCGGGACACCGTTCTCTTGTTCGTGAAGATCCGAAAAGGAGTTCCCAACACGTACGCGGAAAAAACGATCAGATAAAAAGGTCTTAATGAAGTACGCCATATGGCCACGCACGCCCCAAGAGTGGAGTTGCTTTAGGATGCCAAAGCGCCACGTTGTGTCATATGCCTTTTGGAGGTCAAAGAAAACTGCAACTAAATGTTCCTTGTTAAGGAATGCATCCTGAATGTGTGTTTCCAGCTGAACCAGATGGTTCAGTGTGGAACGGTTGGAGCGAAAACCACATTGAAAATTACTTATCAATGAGTTTTCCTCTAAAAACCAGGTGAGACGTTTATTGATCATGCGTTCCATCAACTTGCACACACAGCTAGTTAAGGCAATAGATCTATAACTCGAGGCTGCGGTGCGTTGTTTACCTGGTTTCAGGATGGGAACAATAATAGCTTCTTTCCAGGAAGTGGGGAAAGAGTCCTCCAACCAAAGCCTGTTGAATACCGCCAGAAGGAAATTTCTTGCTCCAATGGGTAGATGACGAAGCATCTCATAGAGGATCTTGTCCACTCCAGGAGATGTATTCTTAGAATCTCGAAGTACCTGATCGAACTCCCGTTCAGTGAATGGAGAGTTGTATGGCTCGGTGTTATGACTTCGAAAAACTAGAGGGCATCGTTCCTGACGGTTCTTCTCACGGCGGAAACGTTGTTCATAATTTTCAGAGCTAGACGCATCAGAAAACTCCGTGGCCAAGATATTAGCTATGTCTCCGGAATCTGTGTACAACGTCCCATCGTGCTCCAGAGCGCTCAGAGGAGTAGATGCACCCCCCCTGGATGCGACGTACTTTGGTCCAAACGGCTTTCGACGAAGGTTGCTTCGTCAGAGAAGACACGTATTGGACCCAGCACGCCTTCTTACTGGCTCGAATGAGTTGACGGGCACGGGCACGCTTAATGCGGAACTGCTCGAGGTTTGCGGCAGTGTGGTTCTTATTAAATCGATCTAGGGCATGATTGCGGTCCTTGATGGCTGCACTGATCTCCACCAGGGGACTGGGCGTCGCCTCGCAGGTCCACTGGGATGTGGAATGGAGGTGCGTGCAGCATCATGCACTCCTGACACAAATACATCTAAGGCGTCGATTGGTGGTAAAGTCGACGCAAGATCGACTTCAAGGTCCACTGCACGCTCGAAGGCATCCCAGTCGGCCCGACTGAGATTCCAGTGAGGGTGTTGTTCACGTGAGTGCTGAAGATGTTCGATGGTAAGAATGAGAGGGAAGTGATCACTCCCACAGAGATCAGGGTGAACGCTCCAAGATGGGTTTTGAATTTGAATTTGAATTTAAAATTTTGGGAGCGTCAGCACTTAGGCTATTTTGCTCCCGTCACATTATACAGGGTCCAGCCCCTTACCATTACAAATATCAACTCTAACGTTGCATAACTAAAAATTTTAAAACCTTAAAATGTTCTGACTTCTGTTAAAACCTGAGGCTGTAAATGCGCACTCAGCACACACAAGGACATAAAACAGGACAACACACACAAAATTATACTGGTCATAGTGCCAGTCGCCAGAGCCTCGTTAGTCTCTTGTCCAGGGTGCACTACGTGGAAGTGAGGTTGACGTTTGGGCGCCTACGTGGAAGGTACCCCTTACACCCCGCTCCAAGATGGGTATGAGCAAGGCTGGGACTGCAGAAGGACAAGTCTAACGCAGAGTATGTGCCAGAGGAAGGACTGAAATATGTGGGAGTTCCATCATTCAGCAACGTAAAAGCTGATGCCTCACGGAATTGATCTACAATTTGACCCCGGGGCTCTGTACGAACGGAGCACCACAAACAATGGTAGGAATTAAAATCGACCAAAAGAACTACAGGAGACGGAAGTTGTTCGAATATAGAAAGAAGTTCCTCAACAGAGAATCGCTCCTCCCTTGTGATGTAGACACAGCACACAGATATTGGCTGTGGTAGATGGACCCGCACGGCGACAGCTTGGAGGTGGGTGGTGAGAAAGATTGGTGTTGAGTGGATGGTATCTCGAACACCCATTGCAACACCACCGTGTGCACGACGACCCTCAGGAAGCTTGCCGTTGCGGTAAAGCGTGTATCCGTTTAGAATCACTGATTCATTTGGACGAAAATGTGTCTCTTGGAGACATATAATTGCAGGGTCAAATTCAGATATTAAGATTTGCAGTTCATCGAGATGTGTACGGAAACCGTTAAGGTTCCATTGCAGACAATAAGCCATAGAGGTATTATAGTTACCTTTTAAGGCGAACTCTGTTTCTAGGCCTTGTCACCTTGATAAATTCTTCATCCGCGGCTTCGTCCTGTATCATGTCCTCGGGTAAGGACACAGAGGGCGAAGGGGATGAAGAAGGGGGAGTGGGGGTGGGTGCTTTGAGCGCCCGCCGGGCAGCTTTCAGCTGCGCTTTAAGTTTCAGGGTGGTGGCTGCCACCCTGAATGGAGAGCTAATGGACTTCAGAAAGTATTCTTTCGTGTGTACCTGCTTGAACTTTTTTCTGTGGAGCGAGGAGTGGTTGCTGGTTTCCTCGAAGCAGGGCGAGCTATTACGGGAAGCGTTGTCGTTTGGGTGGACACGTCGCTGGTTTGTACCCCTACACTGCGACGGGTAAGAGCAGCTGCAGCAACTGTAGCGATTGGCACAGGTAAACTGGTGCGTATACTTTCACGGAGACGTTGTTTTGCTTCACCAGCAGAGATTTTCTCTGTGACGACCAACTCTCTGATTTTCTTCTCTTGTTGGAAAGAGGGGCAGTCACGATCCCAGACTGGGTGCTCGCCTTGGCAGTTAATGCATTTGGGACCAGAAGAACAAGGTTCGGTCCAATGCTCAGGCAGACTACACTTACCGCATCGGGTTAGGGATGTACGGACGGACTTTGAGTCTCAAATAACCAGCCCGTACCCTGTCTGGGAGAGTGGTCGCTTTAAACGTCAGTATAAGTGAAGCAGTTGGTACTAATTCTCCGGACTTACGCGTCTTTATTCGCTGCACTGCAGTCACATGTTGGTCTGAGAGTTCTTCAAGAATCTCTTCCTTCTCAGCATTTAACATATCCCAGTGGCGAATCACACCTCTACTACTGTTAAGCTGACGGTGAGGTTCAACATTAACAGGGAAGTCGCCCAAAGATCTTAGCTTTAAAAGGTTGTTGGTCTGGCGATCTGTGCTGGTCTGGATAAGTAGACTCCCGTTTCTCAGCTTTTTTATTTCTGGTACGTCTGAACCAGCGGCGTAGTCTAGCTGTTTCTTTATCAGAAATGGTGACAGGTCCTTTAATGTAGCAGCTCCATATTTCTTGGTTGTTGCAGATTCGTCGTTACTGTCGGTCTTCTGCACAATACTAATCACAAGATAACGTGGCACGTTACTTGTCTTTTCCAATAATTGAAGCGGGCTCGAAGGCCGCACTCGTTTTGGGGGTTTCCCCCTGTTTGAGTTGTTTTTTGTACCCATATACAAATAATATTTAGTGTGGAGGGTCCATAAATTGTCGCCTCGACATGCCCTCTATGCCGAGGAAGGCCTACCCCCAAAAATGGAGGCTACTCGAGGACCAAACCGAAATCCCCGAAGCCACGTTCGCGACTGCACCTACCCCTGCAGCCAACACTGTCCCATCGGCACGTGCAACTCACACCTTGGGATAGTTTTTTTTTTTATCGAGGTTGTCTCCTCTAGCAGGACCCTTAGTTATAGGGAGGTCAAAGATATGGAGATGAATGACGTGATGGAATGGTGAAAACGTGATATGGATGTGAAGAATGAGTGAAATGATGAGATGAAAATGACCTCCCTACCTTAGTTTCTTAGAGGGAGGTCAAAGATAAGGAGATGAATGACGTGATGGAATGGTGAAAAACGTGAGATATAGATATGAAGAATGGGTTAAATGATGAGATGAAATTGGCCTCCGTACTAAGCCCCCTCGCCCCGTCAAGGCAGTCCTACATGGAGTGGGCAATTTTTAGTGATGTTAGTATTTAAATGCATTTAAATATCGCATAAATAATAATTTATTATTTTAGTTCAGGTAGTCAAGAATGAATCAGTTGTTAAAGTATTTTAAAATAAAATAGGATAATAAACCGTGCCTAAAAATTTAGAAAATAAATAAATTACATCAGGTAAATAAATTAAGCAGATAAATTGAGCCTAGATGCAGAAATAAATAATATGCTCGTGAAGTACACTGCCTGGCCTTACAGAGCAAAAGGGACGATGTACATGAAAGATGCTCATGCTTCTTCTTGATTTGATTTGAATTTAAAATTTTGGGAGCGTCAGCACTTAGGCTATTTTGCTCCCGTCAAACTATATGGGGACCAGCCCCTTACCTTTACAAATAATAACTCTAACGTTGCAGTACTAAAAATCTTAAAATGTTCTGACTTCTATTAAAAGCTGAGGCAATACGGGCACTCAACACATACAAGGACAAAAGACAGGACAACACACACAAAATTATACTGGCCATAGTGGCAGTCGCCAGAGCCTCGTTAGTCTTTAGTCCAGGGTGTACTACGTGGAAGTGAGGTTGACGTTTGGGCGCCTACGTGGAAGGTACCCCTTACACCCCTCATGCTTCTTCTTAAGGGGGTTAAAGTCGTGGGGGGGGGTTGCTCTGTAAGATGAAATGTCTTCTGATGTTTTTGACGATGTTCCGATCCTGGGATGTCACGTGGGATAGGATTTTCGTTGCAGCTACGCTGGTCCCAATTGTTGGAAGATAATAGGAACCGGGGCGGAGACGACCAAAAGGGGATAGGTCGTTCTGATTGCCGTGATTATCGAAGATGCATAACAGCAGCATCCCTGGCGATTTCAGCTCTCACACCGGTGACATACACTGCTGGAATCCAAAGGAGGCTGAGGAGCTCCAAAGCCTTCAGGAATGCGTTCTTCTTCGGTCCTCAAAAAAATCGCTGGACTATTTTTTAAATTCCTTGAACTCGTGGAATTTCCGAACAGGGTAGGAAACGGGTAGGACATGGGAAAGACTACATTGCCCTCAGTCAGTGAATATTTAAAATATATAAAAATGTGGAAAATAATCGTCATTTTATAGACAAGTGAAAATCATGAGTAAAAATAAATAAACGAAAAATAAAATAAACTGCCCAATAAGTGATATAAAGTATAAAACAAAATTGGAACGACGGCTAAATAAAATAAAAGGCGGAAAATGTACTTTGACGCCTTAACACTGGAACACCATTAAAATGAAAATATGACTTCATCAAAAGTAATATATGTATATTGATGAAGGAATTGGGAGCATAAAGGTAGAAACATTAATTTGCCTCAAACATCGCTCTGAAGCTCGCAAGTTGAACGCTCATTCACCCCACATTCCACCGGATGCAGAGCCGAGCAACAAGAATTTTCCACTTGGTTTCTGCACAGTCAGCAAGGCAACGGCCCTCGCCAGCGGTGAGTGCACCTCCACTGTAAATTTCCATCTGCATCCAGGGATACCCCAGGTGCACATTAGAGGTGTAAAGTCCACCAAGATATGACTCAAATCCAATGTATAAAACCCCTGGAGACGGTAACTCGATCTCTCACTTCGCTCCAATATCACCACCAAACTGATGGACGAGAAGAGGACGACGGCCTGCTGAGAGATCGCGACACTACGAGGCGGCAACAAGCGAGAAGTCCATAAGCAGTCCGGATTAAGCCAGCCGAAGAATCTGCAAGCCATAAGACAAGTCGCCGAATTGCCTGCCGTCTCTTATCGTCATCTTCGATCTCTCCAGCGGGCACCTGTCACCGTCGCCGACGCCAGAAGCCGAGGGCCAGACCTACAGCAAGGGGTGAGTAGCGTTCAACAACACAGGTTCCCAACAATCCTTCATCAGCCTCCTTAAGGGTAGAGGTGGTTAGCCAAGTCAAACTTAAGACCTATCATATTTATCTGAGCTACGTCCCGGCGTGACTCGATCCCGTACCTTACCCGACGTCACGCTACATGGTGGAGATAGCCGGCTCCACTCCGTGGAATTGCATAAAATTCTATTTTTTTACGTCACTCAGAACCCCATAATTTAAAATCCCCGCCGCACATAGCAGCAACCCTAGAAATTCTTCTTTTTCGATAATACACTTTGTATTATAAACTCCCCACTCGTAAATTCTCTATTCCGCTCACTATCTTTCATTTCTTGTGAATAAGTGCATAAAAATTCCCCCCTCCCTAAATTCGCATGAACGAATCCCAACTTATTCTTCACGAAGAGCTCGACCGTTCTCTTGACCAGATTCAATCCTTAGCCTCTGCTATTAATTCCCCCGCTCCTTCCCCCCGAATAACCAGATCCAAGGCTCAACATCCCGATTATCCCCAGTTTCTAGGTGGTCTAGAAACACCTAAACGAAAAAAGAAACACCCAGAACCCCAAACCAGTACACCCAAAACTAACACCCCTACCACCATCAATCCTACCCCTACCACCATCAATCCATCCCCGTCAAGAATGTCAGTAAATATACCCCATGGCTTATACCCCGCCCCCTTCACAGGAAAAAAACCCTCAAGAAGTTGAGCAGTTTTTTGTAAAGTTCGATAGTATTGCGGGCGCTTTGGCGTGGGAGGAAAATAAAAAACGCGAAATGTTGCCATTGTTCCTCGCAGACATAGCGCTCACATTTTTGAACGATCTCAAGAAGCAGCCAAACTTCAACACCCTCACCTTTCCGCAAATCAAGAAAGAACTAATTTCATTATTTAAAGTCAGTCACTTAGTCAGCATGCCTATCCAAATTTTATTAGAGACAAAGCAGGAAATTATCCAACCCATTCATGATTACGTAATTCGTAAGAAAAATCTCGTCCTTCAATTCTTCCCGCAAGCGACGAACCCTCAAATCCTTTCCTATGTTGTGTCGGGACTTCGATCTAAACACATCGCTGCGATAGGAGACAAAGAGTTCACCGACACAAGTTCTCTTATTGCACATCTGCAGAATCAAGAAAGGCAAGACATGCTGATTCAAGCTAGACGCAATGAGGAAGAAAGTGAAGCGATGAAACTGATAGATGCCGCTAAGTACATGCACTCCATTTACGCAACAGCCTCCCCTCAGTTCCCCAGGTGTACGCAACCACAGGTCAACAACACGCATCCTTTTCCCACACCTCAGCCTGCTTCGTCATTCGTGACGTATTCCCCCCTCACCCCACCCGCAAATCTCTCAAGCTCCATACAACTTTCTTCCGCAGCAATCTTATCAAGCAACACCAGCTCTCCCGACCAACTCATGGCAGGTCCAAACCACGCCCACAGCCCCTCCTTCCCTCCCCTCCAGTCAAGCTCCAAACACGCAGATCGCTAGTTCTCCCAGCGCTGCCGTTTCCCAGTCTTGCAACGCAATTTTGCCATCTGGCGGTTCAACAGCGAACCAACTAGATTCAGTCACAAATCAATTGCAAACCTTAACATTAGAAAATAAAGTTGAAGCGTTGTGTCACACTGTACAGAACCTGGCGGACCAAATACAATCAAATAACAGTAATCAATTTCAGACCCGGCCTACTTTTTACGGCCAGGGGAATGGCAATCGCTGAGGTTCTACTCGCGGCATGAGACGTAATTTCAGATCTCGAGGTGGAAATAATAATTCAGTCGGGGGGCGACAAAATTCACAGTTTTCGCAATGCCAGATTTGTTTCCGTTCAAATCACTCTACCAGGGACTGTTTTTATAACCCAAACAATGAAAACAAGGACGATTTAAACTGAAAAACCGTGTGAATCGATGGGACGGATCCACACGCAAGACAAAATTTGACACAGTTCCTATCCTTGAAAAAAAAACAATATATTCTTCATTCAAGCTCATGTAAATAATAACTCCCTAGAAATTATGATTGACAACGCACGCCAGATTAGTATTTGTCCTCAGCATTTAATTTCATCCAATGCAAAGAAAATTCAAATGCACAACATTATTAAAGGCGTCTCTGGTAACAGACTTCCTATCTCAGAAATTGTAATACTCCCCCTTCACATAGGAAGATATAGGTACTCCCACCCTTTTAGAGTTGTGCAATCCAAAGAATTACCTCCTCTCCTTGGCAATGACTTCTTGAAGACACAAAATTGTGACATTTCACTTAGTACTAACCTGTTAACTCTTAGACGCTTAGGCCATATTCCGAACTATAACCTTCCCACAAAATCACACACCTACACCATCCCTGATGTATTTTTTTCTAAACTACACCCTACTAGCAACCAACACAGTTTAGTAACAATCCCAGAAAATGTAACCCTAAAACCTAGAACCCGAACATGTTTCAGTTTCCATCACTCCCCCCTCCCTCACAATATCCTACTCACACCTTCTCAGGAAACACTCCTTACATACAATATCCTCATACCCCATGCTCTCCTTAACACTTTTTCCCCTCTGTTACTAATTCATAACCCCTCCGAAAAACCAGTCACTCTCAAATCCAACGCCCCACTTGGCCAAGCAACCCCCTGTGACATAATAGTAGACATGACAGACGCATCCAACACTGATATGACTACCACCACATACGCATGCACGGAAGATAATACAGAAAACACAAGACTGAAGGAAAGTCAGAAAAAAATTGACTCATCTTGCATCAGTATTAACCCTGACTTATCAGAGGCAGACAAGCAAAAAATCATAAAGTTAGTATTTGATTATGCTGATGTTTTAGCTTGGAAAGGCGATAAACTCACCACAACCCCAATTTATGAGTATGACATTGGCATTGGAAACAATCAACCTCCTTATATGAGACAATACGCCATCCCTTTGAATCTTAGAGAGCAAATGAAAATTGAGCCTAACAAGCTCTTACAAGATGGCATCATTCGCAGGTCAGAAGGTAGTCCATTCCGACACCCAGTTCTCTTAGTCCGCAAGCGAGACAATTCGTTCCGCGTGGTGTCTGACCTTCGGGCGCTGAATAAAATTATTCAGCCCTCTTCTCTCCCCACACCTAACATTGATAACATTTTAGAAGACATGGCAGGAAAGAAATATTACACAACCCTTGACCTTAAGTCGGCTTTTTTCAGGTAAAACTAACAGAAAGGTCAAAGAAAATGACCTCATTTGCAATTAGTAATTGTGGCAATTACGAGTATGAAGTATTGCCAATGGGATTGAATACAAGTAGTCAGGTCATGAACAATGTAATGTCTATGGCTCTATCTGGCATAGATAGTTCCGAGAAGGCTTCCCAGTCGGCCCGACTGAGATTCCAGTGAGGGTGTTGTTCACGTGATTGCTGAAGATGTTCGAAGGTAAAAATGAGAGGGAAGTGATCACTCCCACAGAGATCAGGATGAACGCTCCAAGATGTGGTAGGAGTAAGGCTGGGACTGCAAAAGGACAAGTCCAAAGCAGGGTATGTGCCAGAGGAAGGACTGAAATATGTGGGAGTTCCATCATTCATTCCTGCACCTTCTATCGATTTTTCTCTGACTGCTCTTCCAAAGTCAGAGACACCAATAGTTGTATACCAGCAACGGTTTTTAGAACTTCGTGCGAAGCACCCCAATTTTAATGTGTTTTACACGGATGGGTCCAAGACATTCGAATCAGTTGGTTGCGCCTTCGTCCTAGACTCTCAAAGTTCCAGTTACTTGCTACATCCTGCCTGTTCCATCTATACGGCAGAGTTGTACGCCATTCTAAAAGCACTGGACTTTGCAGACGTGAATGGGCTGAAGAAAGTCCTTGTGTGCTGTGATTCGACCAGCGTGTTGCAGTCTCTGGATTCGCCGTATTCCCGGCATCCAGTTGTTGATTTGGTGTTTTAAGTCCACTTTATGCACAGTAAGGCTAATTGGGACTGGACCTACAGTTTAAAGTGGGATCCGAACCACTTGCGCCTCCACCGGGTATCGAACCCGGGACCCCTTGATTATAAGGCGATGAAGCTACCACTGCGCCATCGGGGAGGCCCTCCCGGCATCCAGTAGCGCAAAGCATATTCAGACTTTCGCGGAGACGTTGTTTGGCTTCACCCGCAGAGATTTTCTCTGTGACGACCAACTCTCTGATTTTCTTCTCTTGTTGGAAAGAGGGGCAGTCACGATGCCAGACTGGGTGCTCGCCTGTGCAATTAATGCATTTGGGACCAGAAGAACAAGGTTCAGTCCCATGATCAGGCAGACTACACTTACCACAAAGGGCGGTAGTGGCCTTGCAGGAAGGTTGAGTGTGCCCAAAGTGCTGGCATTTGAAACATCGCATCGGGTTAGGGATGTATGGCCGGACTTTGAGTCTCAAATATCCAGCCCGTACCCTATCTGGGAGAGTGGTCGTTCCAAAGGTCAGTATAATTGAAGCAGTTGGTAGAAGTTCTCCGGATTTTCGAGTCTTTATTCGCTGCACTGCGGTCACATGTTGGTCTGAGATTGATTGATTGATTGATTGAGTTAAAATTTATGGGTGCGTCGGCACTTAAGGCCATTTCGCACCCTTCTGTATATACGGGGAAATGTCCCCTTATCTAAAATTCTGACTGAGATTTAAAAAAGGGGGTGTAGATAGCCCCTTGGGAAAGAACTAAAAGTGCAAGGTTGTAAAGAGACCTGCACGAGACAAACACGACACATTAAAAAGTCAGAACAAACTAAAAACCTCCTTACAGACGGTGGAAGAGTCCAGCTCTTCGCAAAAAACTACAAACACGTGATAAAATACTGCTGTCATCACCCAAGAGGGATGACAAACAGCCGGAAAGGTTAAAAGTCTGCCGGAGGTAAGCAAGATCGACACATTCAACGAGAATGTGTCGAATGCTTAATAAAACATTACAAGCACGACACAACGGTGGGTCCAGCCCTTGCAGTAGGTGACCATGCGTGAGACGGCTGTGTCCTATACGCATGCGGGTAAGAATAACTTCTTCTCGCCGAGAGGGACGAGACGAGGAACGCCAAGCACCTATGGTGGGCCAAACAGCGTGAAGCTTGTTCCCCGTTTCCGTATCCCACTCGGCCTGCCAAGTGTCAAGAAGGCGACAACGGAACACGTTCTGCAGGTCGCTAGCTGGCAAAAGGTGGACGAGAACGTCGCCATCTGCATGAGCAAACTTGGCGGCAGCATCAGCTGCTTCGTTCCCCTGGATGCCCACGTGGCTAGGGACCCAACAGAAGTGTACATCCGCACTGGCAGATAAGGACACAAGCCGTCTGAATATGCGTTGCGCTACCGGATGCCGGGAATACGGCGAATCCAGAGACTGCAACACGCTGGTCGAATCGCAGCACACAAGGACTTTCTTCAGCCCATTGACGTCTGCAAAGTCCAGTGCCTTTAGAATGGCGTACAACTCTGCCGTCAAGATGGAACAGGCAGGATGTAGCGAGAAACTGAAACTTTGAGAGTCTAGGACGAAAGCGCAACCAACTGATTCGACTGTCTTGGACCCATCCGTGTAAAACACATTAAAATTGGGGTGCTTCGCACGAAGCTCTAAAAACCGTTGCTGGTATACAACCATTGGTGTTTCTGCCTTTGGAAGGGCAGTCAGGGAAAAATCGATAGAAGGTGCAGGAAACTCCCAGGTAGGAAGAGGCGGAATGAGTGGAGAGACGCCAGGAAGATCACTGTCAACACCAAGTGCTGACAGGATCTCGTCTGCACGAACACCAAATGGTCTAGTGACACTAGGGTGGAGCCGATACCTTGCCAGCCTACCCTCGTCTGAGATGGTGTGGAATGAAGGATTTGAAGGCATCGAGCGAAGATGGAGGAAGTAGTTAACTACCAGCCGCTGTCTTCGCAGAGACAGCGACGGCTCAGATGCCTCTACATACAAACTGGCGACTGGACTGGTCCGAAAGGCACCAGTGCACACACGTATACCAGCATGGTGGACGGTGTCTAGGATGCGAAGTCTAGATGGGCGGGCAGAAGAATACACAACACATCCATAATCTAGCTTCGACCTGATGAGTGCACGGTATAGGCGAAGCAATAGCGTCCTATCAGCACCCCAAGAAGTATGAGATAAAACGCGTAGAAGGTTGAGAACTCGAAGACAAGAGAATTTTAACTGGCGAAGGTGAGGGAGCCATGTTAATTTCTTATCGAAAATGAGGCCCAGGAAGCGGACCTCATTCACGAAGCACAGGGGAGATTTCCCCATGTACAGGTCAGGATCGAAATGACATGTACGCTGACGACAAAAGTGAACACACACGGATTTCTCGGATGAGAAGGTGAAACCTGTTTGGGAGGACCACTCAACCAAACGGTTTATCGTCAGTTGGAGTTGACGAGAAGCTGACGCGAGATTCCGTGAGCGACAAAAGATCGTGAGGTCATCTACATACAGTAGACCATGTACAGGGGCAACAATGCTTGCCATAACGCTGTTCACTGCTATGGCAAACAGAGTCACACTTAATACGCTTCCCTGCGGAACACCGTTCTCTTGTTCGTGAAGATCCGAAAAGGAGTTCCCAACACGTACGCGGAAAAAACGATCGGATAAAAAGTTTTTAATAAAGTACGCCATATGGCCACGCACGCCCCAAGAATGGAGCTGTTTTATGATGCCAAAGCGCCACGTTGTATCATATGCTTTTTGGAGGTCAAAGAAAACTGCAACTAAATGTTCCTTGTTGAGAAATGCATCCTGAATGTGTGTTTCCAGCTGAACCAGATGTTCCAGTGTGGAACGGTTGGAGCGAAAACCACATTGAAAAGTACTTATCAATGAGTTTTCCTCCAAAAACCAGGTGAGACGCTTGTTGATCATGCGTTCCATCAACTTGCACACACAGCTAGTTAAAGCAATAGGCCTGTAACTCGAGGCTGCGGTGCGTTGTTTACCTGGTTTCAGGATGGGAACAATAATAGCTTCTTTCCAGGAAGTGGGGAAAGAGTCCTCCAACCAAAGCCTGTTGAATACCGCCAGAAGGAAATTTCTTGCTCCAATGGGCAGATGACGAAGCATCTCATAGTGGATCTTGTCCACTTCAGGAGCTGTATTTTTTGAATCTCGAAGCGCCTGATCGAACTCCCGTTCAGTGAATCGAGAGTTGTATGGCTCGTTGTTATGACTTCGAAAAACTAGAGGGCGTCGTTCTTTACGGTCCTTCTCACGGCGGAAACGTGGTTCACAATTTTCAGAGCTAGACGCATCAGAAAACTGCGTGGCCAAGATATTAGCTATGTCTCCAGAATCGGTGTGCAACGTCCCGTCGTGCTCCAGAGCGCTCAGAGGAGTAGATGCACCCCCCTGGATGCGACGTACTTTGGTCCAAACGGCTTTCGACGAAGCCTGCTTCGTCAGGGAAGACACGTATTGTACCCAGCACGCCTTCTTACTGGCTCGAATGAGCCGACGGGCACGCTTAATGCGGAACTGCTCTAGGTTTGCGGCAGTGTGGTTTCTATTAAATCGATCGAGAGCATGATTGCGGTCCTTGATGGCTGCACTGATCTCCGCAGTCCACCATGGGACTGGTCGTCGCCTCGCAGGTCCACAGGGATGTGGAATGGATTGATTGATTGATTGAGTTAAAATTTATGGGTGCGTCGGCACTTAAGGCCATTTCGCACCCTTCTGTATATACGGGGAAATGTCCCCTTATCTAAAATTCTGACAGATTTAAAAAAGGGGTGTAGAGAGCCCCTTGGGAAAAAAACTAAAAGTGCAAGGTTTTAGAGAGACCAGCACGAGACAAACACGACACATTAAAAAGTCAGAATAAACTAAAAACCTCCTTACAGACGGTGGAAGAGTCCAGCTCTTCGCAAAAAACTAAAAACACGTGATAAAATACTGCTGTCATCACCCAAGAGGGATGACAAACAGCCGGAAAGGTTAAAAGTCTGCCGGAGGTAAGCAAGATCGACACATTCAACGAGAATGTGTCGAATGCTTAATAAAACATTACAAGTACGACACAACGGAGGGTCCAGCCCTTGCAGTAGGTGACCATGCGTGAGACGGCTGTGTCCTATACGCAGGCGGGTAAGAATAACGTCTTCTCGCCGAGAGGGACGAGACGAGGAACGCCAAACACCTATGGTGGGCTTAACAGAGTGAAGCTTGTTCCCCGTTTCCACATCCCACTCGGTCTGCCAAGTGTCAAGAAGGCGAGAACGGAACACATTCTGCAGGTCGCTAGCAGGCAAAAGGTGGACGAGAACGTCGCCATCTGCATCAGCAGACTTGGCGGCAGCATCAGCTGCTTCGTTCCCCTGGATGCCCACGTGGCTAGGGACCCAACAGAAGTGTACATCTGTGCTGGCAGATAAGGACACAAGCCGTCTGAATATGCGTTGCGCTACTGGATGCCGGGAATACGGCAAATTCAGGGTCTGCAACACGCTGGTCGAATCACAGCACACAAGGACTTTCTTCAGCCCATTGACGTCTGCAAAGTCCAGTGCCTTTAGAATGGCGTACAACTCTGCCGTAAAGATGGAACAGGCAGGATGTAGCGAGAAACTGGAACTTTGAGAGTCTAGGACGAAGGCGCAACCAACTGATTCCAATGTCTTGGACCCATCCGTGTAAAACACATTAAAATTGGGGTGCTTCGCACGAAGTTCTAAAAACCGTTGCTGGTATACAACCATTGGTGTCTCTGACTTTGGAAGAGCAGTCAGAGAAAAATCGATAGAAGGTGCAGGAAACTCCCAGGTAGGGAGAGGCGAAATGAGTGGAGAGACGCCAGGAAGATCACTGTCAACACCAAGTGCTGACAGGATCTCGTCTGCACGAACACCAAATGGTCTAGTGACACTAGGGTGGAGCCGATACCTTGCCAGCCTACCCTCGTCTGAGATGGTGTGGAATGAAGGATGTGAAGGCATCGAGCGAAGATGGAGGAAGTAGTTAACTACCAGCCGCTGTCTTCGCAGAGACAGCGACGGCTCAGATGCCTCTACATACAAACTTGCGACTGGACTGGTCCGAAAGGCACCAGTGCACACACGTATACCAGCATGGTGGACAGTGTCTAGGATGCGAAGTCTAGATGGGCGAGCAGAAGAATACACAACACATCCATAATCTAGCTTCGACCTGATGAGTGCACGGTATAGGCGAAGCAATACCGTCCTATCAGCACCCCAAGAAGTATGAGATAAAACGCGTAAAAGGTTGAGAACTCGAAGACAAGAGAACTTTAACTGGCGAAGGTGAGGTAGCCATGTTAATTTCTTATCGAAAATGAGGCCCAGGAAGCGGACCTCATTCACGAAGCACAGGGGAGACTTCCCCATGTACAGGTCAGGATCTAAATGACATGTACGCTGACGACAAAAGTGAACACACACGGATTTCTCGGATGAGAAGGTGAAACCTGTTTGGGAGGACCACTCAACCAAACGGTTTATCGTCAGTTGGAGTTGACGAGAAGCTGACGCGAGATTCCGTGAGCGACAAAAGATCGTGAGGTCGTCGACATAGAGGAGGCCATGTACAGGGGAAAGAATGTTTGCCATAACACTGTTTACTGCTATGGCAAACAGGGTCACACTAAGTACGCTGCCCTGCGGGACACCGTTCTCTTGTTCGTGAAGATCCGAAAAGGAGTTCCCAACACGTACGCGGAAAAAGCGATCTGATAAAAAATTTTCAATAAAGTACGCCATATGGCCACGCACGCCCCAAGAATGGAGCTGTTTTATGATGCCAAAGCGCCACGTTGTGTCATATGCCTTTTGGAGGTCAAAGAAAACTGCAACTAAATGTTCCTTGTTGAGGAATGCATCCTGAATCTGTGTTTCCAGCTGAACCAGATGGTCCAGTGTGGAACGGTTGGAGCGAAAACCACATTGAAAATTACTTATCAAGCAGTTTTCCTCCAAAAACCAGGTGAGACGCTTGTTGATCATGCGTTCCATCAACTTGCACACACAGCTAGTTAAGGCAATAGGCCTGTAACTCGAAGCTGCGGTGCGTTGTTTACCTGGTTTCAGGATGGGAACAATAATAGCTTCTTTCCAGGAAGTGGGGAAAGAGTCCTCCAACCAAAGTCTGTTGAATACCTCCAAAAGGAAATGTTTGGCTCCAATGGGCAGATGACGAAGCATCTCATAGTGGATCTTGTCCACTCCAGGAGCTGTATTCTTAGAATCTCGAAGCGCCTGATCGAACTCCCGTTCAGTGAATGGAGAGTTGTATGGCTCGGTGTTATGACTTCGAAAAATTAGAGGGCGTCGTTCCTGACGGTCCTTCTCACGGCGGAAACGTGGTTCATAATTTTCAGAGCTAGACGCATCAGAAAACTGCGTGGCCAAGATATTAGCTATGTCTCCGGAATCAGTGTACAACGTCCCATCGTGCTCCAGAGCGCTCAGAGGAGTAGATGCACCCCCCTGGATGCGACGTACTTTGGTCCAAACGGCTTTCGACGAAGCCTGCTTCGTCAGAGAAGACACGTATTGGACCCAGCACGCCTTCTTACTGGCTCGAATAAGCCGACGGGCACGGGCACGCTTAATGCGGAACTGCTCGAGGTTTTCGGCAGTGTGGTTCCTATTGAATCGATCTAGGGCATGATTGCGGTCCTTGATGGCTGCACTGATCTCCGCAGTCCACCAGGGGACTGGGCGTCGCCTCGCAGGTCCACTGGGATGTGGAATGGAGGTGCGTGCAGCATCATGCACTCTTGACACAAATATATCTAAGGCGTCGATGGCTGGCAAAGTCGACGCTAGATCGACTTCAATGTCCACTGCACGCTCGAAGGCACCCCAGTCGGCCCGACTGAGATGCCAGTGAGGGTGTTGGTCACGTGAGTGCTGAAGATGTTCGAAAGTTAGAAGCAGTGGGAAGTGATCACTCCCACAGAGATCAGGGTGAACGCTCCAAGATGTGGTAGGAGCAAGGCTGGGACTGCAGAAGGACAAGTCCAACGCAGAGTGTGTGCCTGAGGAAGGACTGAAATATGTGGGAGTCCCATCATTCAGCAACGTTAAACCTGATGCCTCACGGAATTGATCTATAATTTGACCCCGGGGCTCTGTACGAACGGAGCCCCACAAACTATGGTAGGAATTAAAATCGCCCAAAAGAACTACAGGAGACGGAAGTTGCTCGAATATAGAAAGGAGGTCCTCAAGAGAGAATCGCTCCTCCCTTGTGATGTAGATACAGCACACAGATATTGGCTGTGGTAGCTGGAGCCGCACGGCGACAGCTTGGAGGGGGGTGGTGAGAAAGATTGGTGTTGAGTGGATGGTATCTCGAACACCGATTGCAACACCACCGTGTGCACGACGACCCTCAGGAAGCTTGTCGGTGCGGTAAAGCGTGTATCCGTTTAGAATCACTGATTCATTTGGACGAAAATGTGTCTCTTGGAGACATATGATGGCAGGGTCAAATTCAGATATTAGAATTTGCAGTTCCTCGAGATGTGTACGGAAACCGTTAAGGTTCCATTGGAGACAATAAGCCATAGCTGGAGGTATGGGTGTTACCTTTTAAGGCGTACTTTATTTCTAGGCCCTGTCACCTTGATAAATTCTTCATCCGCGGCTTCGTCCTGTATCATGTCCTCGGGTAAGGACACAGAGGGCGAAGGGGATGAAGAAGGGGGAGTGGGGGCGGGTGCTTTGAGCGCCCGCCGGGCAGCCTTCAGCTGCGCCTTAAGTTTCAGGGTGGTGGCTGCCACCCTGACTGGAGAGCTAGTAGACTTCAGAAAATATTCCCTTGTATGCACCTGTTTGAACTTCCTCTCTGTGGAGCGAGGAGTGGTTGCTGGTTTCCTCGAAGCAGGGCGGGCTACTACGGGAATCGTTGGTGTTTGAGTTGACACGTCGCTGGTTTGTACACCCACACTGCGGCGGGTAAGAGCAGCTGCAGCAACTGTAGCGAATGGCACAGGTAAAGTCGTGCGTATACTTTCCCGGAGACGTTGTTTTGCTTCGCCAGCAGAGATTTTCTCTGTGACGACCAACTCTCTGATTTTCTTCTCTTGTTGGAAGGAGGGGCAGTCACGATGCCAGACTGGGTGCTCGCCTTGGCAATTAATGCATTTGGGACCAGAAGAACAAGGTTCGGTCCCATGATCAGGCAGACTACACTTACCACAAAGGGCGGTAGTGGCCTTGCAGGAAGGCTGAGTGTGCCCAAAGTGCTGGCATTTGAAACATCGCATCGGGTTAGGGATGTAAGGTCGGACTTTTAGTCTCAAATATCCAGCCCGTACAATATCTGGGAGAGTGGTCGTTTGGAACGTTAATATAATAGAAGCAGTTGGCACAAGTTCTCCGGATTTTCGCGTCTTGATTCGCTGCACTGCGGTGACATGTTGGTCTGAGAGTGCTTCAAGAATCTCGTCCTCCTCAGCATTTAGCAGATCCCAGTGGCGAATTACACCTTTACTACTGTTAAGTTGACGATGGGGTTCAACATTAACAGTGAAATGGCCCAAAGATCGTAACTTTAAAAGGTTGTTGGTCTGGCGATCTGTGCTGGTCTGGATCAGTAGACTCCCGTTTCTCAGCTTCTTTATTTCTGGAACATCGGAACCAGCGGCGTAGTCTAGCTGTTTCTTGATAAGGAATGGTGACAAGTCCTTCAATGTAGCAGCTCCGTGTTTCTTTGGTGTTGTAGAAACATCGTTACTATCGGTCTTCTCAACAATACTGATAACAAGGTAACGTGGCACGTTACTTGTCTTTTCCACAAATTGGAGCGGGCTCGAAGGCCGCGCTCTTTTTGGGGGTTTCCCCCCGTTTGAGTTGTTTTTTGTACCCATATACAAAATTATTTTATGGTGGAGGGTCCATAAATTGTCGCCTCGACATGCCCTCTATGCCGAGGAAGGCCTACCCCCAAAAATGGAGGCTACTCGAGGACCAAACCGAAATCCCCGAGGCCACGTTCGCGACTGCACCTACCCCTGCAGCCAACACTGTCCCATCGGCACGTGCAACTCACACCTTGGGATAGGGGTTTTTTATCGAGGTTGTCTCCTCTAGCAGGACCCTTAGTTATAGGGAGGTCAAAGATATGGAGATGAATGACGTGATGAAATGGTGAAAACGTGAGATATGGATGTGAAGAATGAGTGAAATGATGAGATGAAAATGACCTCCCTACCTTAGTTTCTTAGAGGGAGGTCAAAGATATGGAGATGAATGACGTGATGGAATGGTGAAAAACGTGAGATATGGATATGAAGAATGGGTGAAATGATGAGATGAAATTGACCTCCCTACTAAGCCCCCTCGCCCCGTCAAGGCAGTCCTACATGGAGGGGGGGATGTGGAATGGAGGCGCGTGCAGCATCATGCACTCGTGACACAAAGACATCTAAGGCGTCGATTGGTGGTAGAGTCGACGCAAGATCGATTTCAAGGTCCACTGCACGCTCGAAGGCATCCCAGTCGGCCCGACTGAGATGCCAGTGAGGGTGTTGTTCACGTGAGTGCTGAAGATGTTCGAAGGTAAGAATGAGAGGGAAGTGATCACTCCCACAGAGATCAGGGTGAACGCTCCAAGATGTGGTAGGAGCAAGGCTGGGACTGCAGAAGGACAAGTCCAACGCAGAGTGTGTGCCTGAGGAAGGACTGAAATATGTGGGAGTCCCATCATTCAGCAACGTTAAAGCTGATGCCTCACGGAATTGATCTACAATTTGACCCCGGGGCTCTGTACGAACGGAGCCCCACAAACGATTGTAGGAATTAAAATCGCCCAAAAGAACTACAGGAGACGGAAGTTGGTCGAAAATAGAAAGGAGGTCGTCAAGAGAGAATCGCTCCTCCCTTGTGATGTAGACACAGCACACAGATATTGGCTGTGGTAGATGGAGCCGCACAGCGACCTCTTGGAGGGGGGTGGTGAGAAAGATTGGCGTTGAGTGGATGTTATCTCGAACACCGATTGCAACACCACCGTGTGCACGACGACCCTCAGGAAGCTTGTCGGTGCGGTAAAGTGTGTATCCGTTGAGAATCACTGATTCATTTGGACGAAAATGTGTCTCTTGGAGACATATGATGGCAGGGTCAAATTCAGATATTAAGATTTGCAGTTCCTCGAGATGCATACGGAAACCGTTAAGGTTCCATTGGAGACAATAAGCCATAGCTGGAGGTATTATAGTTACCTTTTGAGGCGTACTCTGTTTCTAGGCCCTGTCACCTTGATAAATTCTTCATCCGCGGCTTCGTCTTGTATCATGTCCTCAGGTAAGGACACAGAGGGCGAAGGGAATGAAGAAGGGGGAGTGGGGGCGGGTGCTTTGAGCGCCCGCCGGGCAGCTTTGAGCTGCGCCTTAAGTTTCAGGGTGGTGGCTGCCACCCTGACTGGAGAGCTACTGGTCTTGAGGAAGTATTCTTTACTATGTACCTGCTTGAACTTTTTCTCCGTGGAGCGAGGAGTGGTTGCTGATTTCCTCGAAGCAGGACGAGCTACTACAGGAAGCGTTGTTGTTTGAGTGGACACGTCGCTGGTTTGTACACCTACACTGCGACGGCTAAGAGCAGCTGCAGCAACTGTAGCGAATGGCACAGGTAAACTAGTGCGTATGCTGTCACGGAGACGTTGTTTTGCTTCACCAGCAGAGATTTTCTCTGTGACGACCAACTCTCTGATTTTCTTCTCTTGTTGGAAAGAGGGGCAGTCACGATGCCAGACTGGGTGTTCGCCTTGGCAGTTAATGCATTTGGGACCTGAAGAACAAGGTTCGGTCCCATGATCAGGCAGACTACACTTACCACAAAGGGCGGTAGGGGCCTTGCAGGAAGGCTGAGTGTGCCCAAAGTGCTGGCATTTGAAACACCGCATCGGGTTAGGGATGTACGGACGGACTTTGAGTCTCAAATATCCTGCCCGTACAATATCTGGGAGAGTGGTCGTTTGAAACGTCACTATGAGTGAAGCAGTTGGTACTAGTTCTCCGGACTTACGCGTCTTTATTCGCTGCACTGCGGTGACATGTTGGTCTGAGAGTGCTTCAAGAATCTCTTCCTCCTCAGCATTTAGCAGATCCCAGTGGCGAATCACACCTCTACTACTGTTAAGTTGACGGTGAGGTTCAACATTAACAGGGAATTCGCCCAAAGATCTTAGCTTTAAAAGGTTGTTTGTCTGGCGATCTGTGCTGGTCTTAATCAGTAGACTCCCGTTTCGCAGCTTTTTTATTTCTGGTACATCTGAACCAGCGGCGTAGTCTAGCTGCTTCTTGATCAGAAATGGTGACAAGTCCTTTAATGTAGCTGCTGGATGTTTCTTGGTTCTTGCAGATTCATCGTTACTATCGGTCTTCTGCACTATACTAATTACAAGATAACGTGGCACGTTACTTGTCTTTTCCATTACCTGAAGCGGGCTCGAAGGCCGCGCTCGTTTTGGGGGTTTCCCCCCGTTTGAGTTGTTTTTTGTACCCATATACAAAGAATATTTTAAGTGGAGGGTCCATAAAATGTCGCCTCGACATGCCCTCTATGCCGAGGAAGGCCTACCCCCAAAAATGGAGGCTACTCGAGGACCAAACCGAAATCCCCGAGGCCACGTTCGCGACTGCACCTACCCCTGCAGCCAACACTGTCCCATCGGCACGTGCAACTCACACCTTGGGATAGCGGTTTTTTATCGAGGTTGTCTCCTCTAGCAGGACCCTTAGTTATAGGGAGGTCAAAGATATGGAGATGAATGACGTGATGAAATGGTGAAAACTTGAGATAGGGATGTGAAGAATGAGTGAAATGATGAGATGAAAATGACCTCCCTATCTTAGTTTCTTAGAGGGAGGTCAAAGATATGGAGATGAATGACGTGATGGGATGGTGAAAACGTGAGATATGGATGTGAAGAATGGGTGAAATGATTAGATGAAATTGGCCTCCCTACTAAGCCCCCTCGCCCCGTCAAGGCAGTCCTACATGGAGGGGGGCACTACAAACGGGCTCCTTATTATATCCAGTCCGTGATTCGACATCGCGAGGGAGAACTTCCACACAGTGAAAGACAGGAATTTCCATTCACCATGCTGATCCAGTCTGAAGGGGTTTAAACTCAAGTGTTGTGTTTTGCCATCAAGTGTATAGTTATTTCCCTTCGCGCCTTCCCATCAAGCTCACCATGATCAGCGAGTTGCTCTTTAATCAAGGATGAATGATCAGTGAGTTACATCAAGCCAGTTTGATCACGCATACAGAGGGGTATATTACGTGGTGATGATGAGGGATTTTCATTTATTTCACTACAAAGTAAATGCAAATTAAAAGGACAGCACTGATACCGGGTTGAATGCTTGGGCTTCTCATCCATTTTTTGCAAATGCAATGAGAAAATAGATTGTAACGTGCATCGAGATGCGGTTTCCTTTCACTCTTTAGCAAATGAAAATTAAGAATTCAGATATCGTGTGCTTGAGGCAAAAAAAAAATCATGCATTTGAAGTACAGAATCTGGAAAATTCTGCGCGAATTTATTTTAGGTATCATTGGGGGGAGAAATATTGCAGTAAACAATGATATATCGTATCAATCCATAGGATTATTCTTTATTTTATTTAAACTTTCTCTAGAAGCTTCAATTCACCAAAGGGTCGTTTACTTGTTTACACTAGCTGTCTTCTCCTCTGAGGCATTTTAATTATGCACAGTCAAGTGTGTGCAGGTATTGAGGTTACAGAGTTTCATCCAGTAAACAGGTAGCAATCTGTTTACAAGTATAGGAAGTTTAAAACTCACGAATCAGCGTGGAGGAGGTCTCGATTGACAGGGGTTTTAGAGGAGCAGACAGGCAGGGAGAGGACTCACTTTTCGAATTGATTCAATACATGGAAAAGGACTTTGGAGAGTAGGGAAGGAGTGTAGTCTCCCTGAGTGAGGTCAACTAGCTAAGAAGCCTGGAAAAAGGACATTTTCATTTTACATCTCGCTACTGATTTGATCATCTATTGTAAGTCTAGACAGGTATTTATCCTAAACCTTACTATGTATGATTCAGGTTCGAAAGTTATAAAATCCAACGAGTGACTATTTGCCATTCCTAGTTTTTTAATAAGGTATTCTATTTCCGTTGTGCCTCTTGCTGCCAAGCACCCCACTTGTCGTCATGACAAGTGCTCTCATCATTAATGCGGATGAATGATGATTAGCTAAATCACCCATAAATCTATTTGGAGTAGCAGGTTCGATCCCATCATTCACTGGAATGTTACGTGATGGAGATGCGGAGTTTTCACTTATTTCAATATGAAATGAAATATTTTTTGAATTAATCATCAAACACTAACAACCCAACCCCCAAAGTTTGCTACGTTATCTTATTTTTTACTAGTATATCATTAAGGTAATTATTTTGAGAATTCATAGGGTTTTGAGCGCGGTATTCATGTTCATTTCTGTGGGGGAAAAAATTTCTTTAATAAGCCAAAATAAATATAGAGCTTTGACCTTTCAGATGAACTTGACGAAACTCTTGATCAATTATTAGAACTAGTTCATGGGTCTGTAAGTATTAAGAGGTTACCCGTCCCAGTGCAAGTTCAACCTCCAAGTTCAAGCGTAGCCCAATTCTAACTAGCCTCCGTCAGCAGCAATCAGAGAAACAACGTCAGGAAAAAACAATTAGAGGAACAACTCAAAGTTTTAGTGATTCAGGCCCAACACAGATTGAAACTATGGCTCTCTCTCAGTTTGTCCCACCTACGATATTAGAGGGTATCCCATTTCAAGGGATAGCCGGGGAAGACGTTACAAAGTTTTTGGACAGTAGAAAGTTTAGCCATCCTGAATGACTGGGACAATATCAAAAAGTACCCCAATGCTGCCAGCTCTTTTAGGAGGTTTAGTCTTGCGTTGGTATGAAGCTTGGATAGGGACACCAGAAAATCGAGACAGGCTTAGGAGAACTTGAAAACTAAAATCATGGAAGAATTCACAGGGTCACTGGATCAACTTGAGATCGAGGAACACATTCGATATCGACTGCATCAGGAAAGTGAGCCAGTTTCAAACTATGTTAGGGATAAGCAATTGTTACTTATTAAAGCAGATCCAAAGATGGGGGTACAACAACAGATCAAGCAAATTATTCAGGGATCACAGGTAGAATACATGAGAGAGATCTACAATAAGCATTTTGAGTCAGTGATTGGGTTGCTTAAGGATCTGAAGTAATTTGAAGAACTTCAGTTTTTGATGAGGAAGCGTAAATTGTAAGAGCTAAGGTGCGAAGTTCAAAAGGAAAGACTATTCCTCCCTTTGAACGGAGCAACTACACTCTCGCAACAGGAAAATATATCACATAATCAGAATCTGGGTATTGCTGAGTCGATACAGCTTCGACCCACTCTAGAGATCGATGCAAGATTTACGCCTTGCAGAAAGAAATTGAATTTTTGAATTTGAATTTAAAATTTTGGGTGCGTCAGCACTAAGGCTATTTTGCACCTGTCACATTATACCGGGTCCAGATCCTTATCGTTACACATAACTCTAACGTTGCATAAATAAAATCATAAAATATTAAAATTTTCTGACTTTCGTTAAAATCTGAGGCTGTAAAGGAGCACTCAGCATAAATAAGGACAAAACACAGAACACGAACAAAATTATACTGGTTTGATTTGATTTGAATTTAAAATTTTGAGTGCGTCACCACTAAGGCTATTTTGCACCCGTCACATTATACGGGGTCCAGCTCCTTAAAAGCTGAGGCTGTAAAGGAGCACTCAGTACAAATAAGGACAAAACACAGGACAACACAAACAAAATTATACTGGCTATGGGGCCAGTCGCCAGAGCCTCGTTAGTCTGCAGTCCAGGGTGTACTACGTGGAAGTGAGGTTGACTATTTGGGTGCACTACGTGGAAGGAGCACCCCTTACAGAAAGAGGTCGAAGAATTAAAGTCGGCTAAAAATAATCAAAGTAACCAGTTTCAGGACACTCCATTGGAAGACAGATTGGCTAGCCTCGCTCTAAGAGTAGATGACATGCCCAATCAAAAAGCAAACTCTAGCACCGACTTATCTGGACAAAATCAACATAGAGAACCTTATTATAGAAATAATTCTCAGACAGGGAATCATAGAGGCACATACAGGGGAAATTTCAGAAAACCCCAGTACAATAGAGATTACAGAAATTCACGCCCTAGCAACTCAGATCGCAATAGGCGATATGGTAACGCCCAAAAGTGGCGAGGACGTGGAAACTTTCGCGGACAGATCTCGCGGGGGGTTTTCATCCTCAGCAGGGCGAGGCCAGGAAGGTATGGATGACCAACGTGAAAGTTCGCGCTGCACAATTTTTGATTTTCGCAACCACTCAGCGGCCACCTCTGTTCAGAACAAGGGGGTTTAAAGGAGCGGTAACTGCACATAAGAGAGACGTATGTGCAGATTTTGTAGGCAAGTAAATTTCAGTCTCTACATTCCACTACGAGGAACTCATATATTAATGTAACAATGGAGGGACAACGTCAAAGGTTTCTTGTTGATTCCGGAAGTCAAGTGTCAGTAACTAGCGATCGAGGTATCCCCTCGACTGCTAAACGTTTCAAAATTAACACGGCCATAAGAGTGGTATCAAAAGACCAAATTGAAATTAAACAGATTGTCTTTTTAACTTTTTCTGTAAACGGCCAAAACTTTAAGCACCCCTTTCAAGTAAATCCCAATTTTGAACATGGGACAATCCTCGGTAATGATTTTTAACAGGTCATAAAGCAATTTTACATTTTGAAGAGAATAGACTCCCTTTTAGGAGGTTCAGGACTCCCCCTAGATATCAGATTAGGACGGAAAACAGGAAAACCTTCGACGAGGCAGTAAAATTTGCAAATCTGATCAGGGACTTATTCGTGCCAGAATTTGTAGCGCCTAAAAGAATTAGAATTAAATCTAGATCTCATCTGTGTATTCCGATCAAATTGGCAAATTCTAAGAATCAAATGTTGAATTATTTTGAACCAGATTTACAGTTTCAAATGGACATGGGCTTAATGGTGCTCCGAGCCATTGTAAATGCTAAGTCATCATTAGTTTGATATACTAACCCTAATTCTTATGAAGGAATTATCAAGGAAGGTGCACGTATTGGTACTGCAGAGGCATGAGAGAATCCAGGCTCCAGTCAGAGTGCAAATGGTAAACGACTTAACGTTATGGTTACCAAGGAAACCGGAATCGTAACTAATTTGAATTTGAATTTAAAATTTTGGGTGCGTCAGCACTAAGGCTACTTTGCACCCGTCACTTTAGACGGGGTCCAGCCCCTTATCGTTACACATAACTCTAACGTTGCATAACTAAAATCATAAAATATTAAAATCTTCTAACTTTCGTTAAAAGCTGAGACTGTAAAGAAGCACTGGGCACAAATAAGGACAAAAAACACAAACAAAATTATATCGTGGAAGAAAGAGCACAGGTATGTACCTGGAGGATGGAGGCGTCACTCCGAACTTATAAAGGTCTGAGCCTATTTACACAACCTCTCGCTAGTCTCTTTTCTTCACCATATCCTTAGATCCCGGTAATTAAATACTAAAATAATAAAATAAGGGAAGAAGGAAGAAACAATAAAGCAATCGGATTTTAATATCATTTATCCCTCTCAACTGCCAATGATATGTGTCCTAATTCGATTGGTTGAGTCTAATTTATTACTGCTTTTATATTCCTTTTGCGAGTGACTCTTTGCAACGTACTGTCGATATTAATAACAAGCGTGAATAAATGATTTAAACTAAATCTGAAATATAATATATAAATGGAGAAATTACGCGCGTGAGCATAATTTAATAGTAAAGGGATTCCTTATAATTTTTCTGTATTCTGAATTCGCTAAGATTGTAAGTTTTATAAACATTGTTCGCTCTTCGAACTCCGCAGATAACTGAACTTCAAAACTGAAACTTCGGCAGTTCTTATTGAGATATATAAAGGAAGTATAAGTGCCGTTTATAGTACTATTAATCCATTCTCAGCCTTGAGCGTCTCTATGTTACCTATCGAAATGTGGCTGCATATTCTTCGTGGAATCGCAGATATCGAACCGGCGTTAGACCGGTATATCTGGATAGAGACTCTGTCGCCAAATTTACGAGTTGCCATGCAGATACTGGTAGGCAACGTGGTTTGGAAGAGGGCCCACCGAATAATATATGCTTCCTTCGATCTGACGGCATATGTGCCGCTCTGGACGAAGACATCACCATGTTGTGTGATGAGAAAAACCGATATCAGAATCCGAGCTGTGAGCCATGCATGGCGTTCAACTGCTCGATGGATAAGAAGATAAGACTTGTTAATTTACGTGTGTGGAATACGTCACAATAGTGTCTTATGTGCCTTATTTTGATTGTGGGATTTGGTTTATGTTGAATTATTGAATTTGATTTTAAAATTTTGGGTGCCTCAGCACTTAGGCTATTTTGCACCCGTCACACTATACGGGGTCCAGCCCCTTTCCATAACAAAAGTAGCATAACTGTAATTCAGTATTTTGTTTTTTAAAAAAAAACTTTGGGTCCGTCAGCTATTTTGCACCCGTCACTTTACACGGGGTCCAGCCCCTTACCTGAACTAAAATGTAACTAATAACATAACCAACGTGGGAAGACTAAAATATTCTGACCTAGGTTAATAGAACTAAAATAAACATAACTGTAATATCGTGTTGTAACTAAAATATTCTGACTTCGGTCAAAAGCTGAGGCTGTAAAGAGGCACTCTGCACACATAAGGACAAGACACAGGGCAACACACAGTATTGAATTTGAATTTAAAATTTTGGGTGCGTCAGCACTAAGGCTATTTTCCACCCGTTACATTATACGGGGTCCAGCCCCTTATCGTTACAAATCACAACTCTAACGTTGCAGAACTAAAATCATTAAATATTAAAATGGTCTGACTTTCGTTAAAAGCTGAGGCTGTAAAGGGGAACTCAGCACACATAAGGACAAAAGAACATTTGATTTGAATTTAAAATTTTGGGAGCGTCAGCACTTAGGCTATTTTGCTCCCGTCACATTATACGGGGGCCAGCCCCTTATCGTTACAAAGAACAACTCTAGCGTTGCATAACTAAAAAATTAAAATGTTCTGACTTCTGTTAAAAGCTGAGGCTGTAAACGGGCACTCAGCACACATAAGGACAAAAGAACAGGACAATACAAACAAAATTATACTGGCCATGGGGCCAGTCGCCAGAGCCTCGTTAGTCTTCAGTCCAGGGTGCACTAACGTGGAAGTGAGGTTGACATTTGGGTGTAGTACGTGGAAGGTCACCCCTTACACCCCGGACAAAAGAACAGGACAATACAAACAAAATTATACTGGCAATGGGGCCAGTCGCCAGAGCCTCGTTAATCTTCAGTCCAGGGTGTACTAACGTGGAAGTGAGGTTGACATTTGGGTGTAGTACGTGGAAGGTCACCCCTTACACCCCAACACACAGTTTTATACTACTACCCATAGGGCCAGTCGCCAGAGCCTCGTTCCTCTGCAAAATGTAGTCCAGAGTGTACTACGTGGAAGTGAGGTTGACAATTGGGCGTACTACGTGGAAGGATCGCCCTTTACACCCCTTTCTAATGTATTTAACATGAGGTATTATAACCCCTGCACTATGAGTGTGAGGGGTCACGTAATTTATTTTATGTGTGTTATACAATATGTATCTTTATTCGTTATCTTACAGAACATTGGTATTTAAATTTGTTCAACATTGAATCAACGCAGCTCATTTCCGCTAACTGCAAGGGCTAATGTCAATTATTTTTAGTATGAACATCATTAGTATTATTGTGTTTCGCTAGTGCGTTAGGAGTTATTCTTTGAAGTGCGGACTTATTTTTCTGACGACGTCAGGGACATTGTCTTTTTAAAAAAACTAATTAATTTGATTTGATCGAATTTAACATTTTGGGTGCGTCAGTACTTTGGCTATTTTGCACCCGTCACAATATACGGGGGCCAGGACCTCACCATTACAATGTTCATAGTAATATTGTATGGAAGGTGCAGTAATACAATACCATGCCGAAAAGTCGTCGAAAAAAATGACTTTTAGGCGTCCCGTTTTCTTTTAATCGGCAGTCAAAATAAAATTGGACTTGCCCCAGCTAATGCAGAACTTCAACATGATAGTGCTGATCAACACAGTGCATACCACTACTCTTCGCTTGTTGAATTTGAATTTGAAATTTTGGGTGCGTCAGCACTTAAAGGTTATTTTACACACGTATACGACGTCTAGCCCCTTGCCATAACTAAAATAACTGTAATGTCGTTAATTGAAATATTGAAACAATTTGACCGGTTAAAAGTTGAGGCTGTAAAAAGGCACTCAGCACACATGACAAAACACAGTCGCCAGAGCCTCGTTAGACTGCAAAATGCAGTGCAGGGTATACAATGTGGAAGTCTTTTTTTAATACTTGAATTTAAAACTTTGGGTGCATCAGCACTAAGGCTATTTTGCACCCGTCACATTAGACGGGGTCCAGCCCCTTATCATTAAAAATAACAACTCTAACGTTGCATAACTAAAAGCATAAAATAATAAAATTTTCTAACTTTCGTTAAAATCTGAGGCTGTAAAGGAGCACTCAGCGTAAATAAGGACAAAACACAGAACACGAACAAAATTATACTGGTTTGATTTGATTTGAATTTAAAATGTTGAGTGCGTCAGCACTAAGGCTATTTTGCACCCGTCACATTAGACGGGGTCCAGCCCCTTATCGTTACACATAACAACTTTTGAATTTGAATTTGAATTTAAAATTGTGGGAGCGTCAGCACTTAGGCTATTTTCATCCCGTCACATTATACGGGGGCCAGCCCCTTATCATTAAAAATAACAACTCTAACGTTGCATAACTAAAAGCATAAAATATTAAAATCTTCTGACTTTCGTTAAAAGCTGAGGCTGTAAAGGAGCACTCAGCACAAATAAGGACAAAACATAGGACAACACAAACAAAATTATACTGGCCATAGTGCCAGTCGCCAGAGTCTCATTAGTCTTCAGTCCAGGGTGTGCTACGTGGAAGGTACCCCTTACACCCCACAATGTGGAAGTGAGGTTGATAATTGGGTGTTCTAAGTGGAAGATCACCCCTTACACCCTTACTTTCGCTTATGTCGGAGCACTGATTACGAGCCGGCGGAGCAATAATAGAAAAATGTCACATGCTCAACTCTCGGACGAATCCAGGGCCGGCGCTAGCCATTTTGCAGCTCTTGGCAATTGTGGCAGATGACGCTCCCATTCGAACGGCCCCCCTCTTATCCTCGGCATTACGCAGCAACGGGAAATTGAATATCAATATATTCCCAAGTAAAACATCAAACTATAAATTAAATAATGGGACCTGTCACGCTATTGCAATATTATTAAGAACAAATTGTTGTCTCGACCACAGCAAAGCTCTAAAAAATTAGACACTAAATTACATTTTATAACATTAAAATGTAGCGGCAAAGTACAGGGGAAGTACAGTTTAATTTTTATTTTATTCCATTTTAATCTTTCAAAATTCTGGGTGTGTGAGCACTTACGCTATTTTCACCCGTCACATGATACGGGGTCCAGCCACCAGAACTAAAATAACATAACTGTAATGTCGTGTTGTAACTAAAAATATTAAAATATTCTGACTTCGGTTAAAAGCTGAGGCTGTAAAGAGGTACTCATCACACATAAGAACAAGACACAGAATTATACTGGCCAGGGCCAGTCGCCAGAGCCTCGTTCGTCTGCAAAATGCAGTCCAGGGTGTACTACGTGGAAGTGAGGTTGACAGTTGGGTGTACTACGTGGAAGATAACCCCTCACACCCCTACAGTTTAATTTCTCTTGTAGACACGGCTTGAATTTGAATTTGAATTTGAATTTAAAATTTTGGGAGCGTCAGCACTTAGGCTAATTTGCTCCCGTCACATTATACGGGGTCTAGCCCCTTACCATTACAAATTACAACTCAAACGTTGCATAACTAAAAACTTTAAAACCTTAAAATGTTCTGACTTCTGTTAAAAGCTGAGGCTGTAAACGCGCACTCAGCACACACAAGGACATAAAACAGGACAACACACACAAAATTATACTGGCCATAGCGCCAGTCGCCAGAGCCTCGTTAGTCTCTTGTCCAGGGTGCACTACGTGGAAGTGAGGTTGACATTTGGGTGTACTACGTGGAAGCAGCACCCCTTACACCCCTTGTAGACACGGCTTAGGATTAAGAGGCTATAGTGCTGGGACAGTGGAGGCGATTATGGAGGGTAGTTCCCTTTTTGGCAGTTCTTGCCCCTGGCGCTTAGTATCTCAATTGCCCCATGCCCCCCTAATCGACGCCACTGCCCTATCTTGAATATAACAAGTATTAGGAAATAAATGCTTTGAAGATTTGACTTCATAATTTTACCGTTGTAGGTGTATGATATATCTTATTTTTAAAAATTTGCATGCAATGTTCATTTTCGTATAATGCTATCTGGCATAAAATGGAAACAATGTTGATTGTTAATACAGTCCTTAAAGTAATAAAACTACAAAACATAGGTTTTAAGTGTAACTAAAGCGTAACAATATACGTACACTCTTCCAATTTATACAATAAATAACTATAGTTGTTACGCATAACTTAATTATTTGAAGGAAACTTTTCTTGTTTTGGCACGAGCGAATTCCACGTAACGTGAAAGAGTGATTCACGTATGGTTGACCGAAGACAGTTTTTTTTATTAGCTTTAGTTTAAAAAAAAAACCTGCGTTCGCTACTTGCCACGGTTACCGGCAAAGTTAATAAAATTCGAAGTGGAACACTCATATTTGGTGCAAAATCATGACGCTGCATCAGTTTTAAGGTCTCCTTTGGTGTACTCTTGAATTATTTTTATTTGAAATTAAAATTTTGCGGTGCGTTAGCACTTAGGCTATTTTGCACCCATCACTTCATTCGGGGTTCAGCCTTTACGTAACTAAAATATTAAAATATTCTGACTGGTTAAAAGCTGAGACTGTTAAGAGGCACTCAGCACACATATGGACAAACACAGGACAACACACAGAATTATACTGGTCATAAGGCCAGTCGCCAGAGCCTCGTTAGTCTGCAAAAAGCAGTCCAGGGTGTACTACGTGGAAGTAAGGTTGACTATTGGGTGCACTACGTGGAAGGAGCATCCCTTACACCCCACACCCCTGGTGTACTTTTGTTTCTTATTTTAGCCGAAAGCACTTTCAATTCATGTTTTAAATCAGTAGGGTTAATATCTTTAGAACCTTCATACAGCTGAGGCTGTACAGGAGCACTCAGCACAAATAAGGACAAAACAAAGGATAACACAATTCATGTTTTAAATCAGTAGGGTTAATATCTTTAAAACCTTCATACAGCTGAGGCTGTACAGGAGCACTCAGCACAAATAAGGACAAAACAAAGGATAACACAAACAAAATTATACTGGCCATTGGGCCAGTCGCCAGAGCCTCGTTAGTCAGCTGTCCAGGGTGTACTACGTGGAAGTGAGGTTAACAATTGGGTGTACTACGTGGAAGCATAACCCCTTATACCCCTGATGTATTTGAATTTTGAATTTGAATTTAAAATTTTGGGTGCGTCAGCACTAAGGCTATTTTGCACCCGTCACATTATACGGGGTCCAGCCCCTTATCGTTACACATAACTCTAACGTTGCAGAACTAAAATCATAAAATATTAAAATCTTCTGACTTTCGTTAAAAGCTGAGGCTGTACAGGAGCACTCAGCACAAATAAGGACAAAACAAAGGATAACACAAACAAAATTATACTGGCCATTGGGCCAGTCGCCAGAGCCTCGTTAGTCAGCTGTCCAGGGTGTACTACGTGGAAGTAAGGTTGACTATTGGGTGCACTACGTGGAAGGAGCATCCCTTACACCCCACACCCCTGGTGTACTTTTGTTTCTTATTTTAGCCGAAAGCACTTTCAATTCATGTTTTAAATCAGTAGGGTTAATATCTTTAGAACCTTCATATGTTAATATACAGGCAAGTTGTGTGCACTTCTGAGACAAGAGATGAGATGGCATGTCTTTAAGCTTTCCAATATCATACAAGAAATCGAAAATTTCACAATGATGTTTAAGCTGCTCAAATCTTTCTCTTCGAGCTAAAATAATCATGTTTAGGACCTGGTAATAAAAATCAACTTTGTACCGTCTTTGTGGATATTCAACGGTTTCGTCCTCTGCTTCACACTGATATTGCTTCTTCTTTCGATTTCGGACCTGTACAGTATTGCTTATCTTTGGATGGCGAAACTGACAAGTCCAGGCAGAGGATGGGAAGCCGGAACAGAAACAAATTACAAGATGAGTGGGTGGCGCTGGCTGTTGCTACATTTTTACTTTTAGAAAAGCACTCATGATTTCTTCAGCGATGGGATACTGATTTTGATTTGATTTTTGATTTTGATTTTAAAATTTTGGGTGCGTCAGCACTAAGGTTATTTTGCACCCTTCACACTATACGGGGTCCAGCCCCTTACCATTACACATAACAACTCTAACGTTGCTCAAAATAAAATCATAAAATATTAAAATGTTCTGACTTTCGTTAAAAGCCGAGGTTGCAAAGAACACTCAGCACAAATACGGACCAAACACAGGCCATGGGGCCAGTCGCCAGAGCCTCGTTAGTCTTCAGTCCAGGGTGTACTAACGTGGAAGTGAGGTTGACATTTGGGTGTACTACGTGGAAGGTCACCCCTTACACCCCCGATGGGATACTGAATTCTACACTTACCTGTAACCAAAAGTCTCAAACTACTTATTATTAAGCCCACTTTGCAAGAGTTTTCTGTAGTAATATTATAACTTCCAATTTTCCAATAAGCTTATTTTTTCCTTCTGAAAATTTTGCCGCTCTGGGCAGTGACACGGTTCGACCCCCCCCTTTTTTCCGCCGGCCCTGGACGAACAACGACGAACAGCACATCATAGAATTCACGATGTAGTGCCATTCGCCCTATGGTTGATTGATTGAATTGGAAATTCTGGGTGCGTCAACAATTAGGCTATTTTGCACCCGTCACGTTACACGTCGGTTAGCCCCTTACCATAACTAAAATAACAACTGTAATGTCGGAGGACTAAACTATTCTTATCTGGGTTAAAAGCTCCGGCTGTAAAGGGGCACTACTCAGTACATTTACGCAAGAACAAAACACAGGACAACACACACACAGCCCTACAGAGGATTATACTGAACGTAGGTCCAGACGCCAGAGCCTAGTCGGTGTGGAAAAAGTAGTTACCGGTGTATCATCCTTACAGTGACTACACTAATTCACTTCACTTCAACTCTTAGTGATTCCACATTTAAAACTCTATTAACATGCATGACGATATCCGCTATACTTACCACATAAGCGCCTGTCGCCAATAGCGTTGGGTGCAACGTGGAATATCTAATCGTGTTGCCTTTCAGACCCACGAGTGGCGGTGGCGTCGGATGAGAGTCAGTGGGTGCTTAGGTGAGCATTCTCACGCTAAGTGATGCGAACTTTGTACATGAGTATCCCATTACAGCATCCGCCCTGCCTAGGATGGTTATCCATGCAGAAGATTATTCGAGGAGTTTGTCGACCATGAATGCTTTTGCTACAGGGTGTGGAAAATAAAATTCTCCCTTTCGACAGGCAGAATAAAATAATTTAAATATCAGTATCTTACTATTTTCATCTATTAATTACTGATTAATAATAACTTTGTTGCGATTTTGTGAATTTCAGAAACACAACGAAGTTCCTTTCCAGCAATTAATGTTACCTGAACTCAAATGTAACTAATAACATATATGTAACGTTGGGAGACTAAAATATTTTGACTTGGGTTAACAGAACTAAAATAAACATAACTAATGTCGTGTCGTAACTAATATATTAAAATATTCTGACATTGGTTAAAAGCTGAGGCTGTAAAGAGGCACTCAGCACACGTAAGGACAAGACACAGGACGACACACAGAATTATTTGGCCAGGGCTAGTCGCCAGAGCCTCCTTCGTCTGCAAAATGCAGTCCAGGGTGTACTATGTGGACAATTGAGCGTACTACGTGGAAGACCGTCTCTTACACCCCTAGTGGTGATCTTCATTGATTTCAGTTTATTTTATTTCCCTCTTCTGTTGGCTCATCGCGAAGATAGTTGATTTAGGGACCTGTCGGGCATCAACTATGCTACGTATACTCACGCCTCCTATGGAGCATAATTGTTTTTTTTTTAGGATTCCTGGCCCCTATAACCTCGCCAGGGTGCGTGGTGGTGGCGAAATCGTCACGAGTTTGGATTTGTACTGCGAATGTTGCCAAAAATTCAATCAACGTTGTTCGTTCTCGATGCTGGAATCTTACGTAGATTATTCCATGAAAAACAAACTGATAATCTTATGCGAAGCCCCCAAAGCATTCACGCAATTTTTGATGTTTGCGTGGATAGCGACGCTCGGTCGAATGAATCTTTCGATCCCCGTAGAGAAATTGTGTTTTATCGCTCAATGTAATATTTTTATTACGGACCAAACTCTTTTTCAAACCGATCCAAATTTTCTGCAAAACGTTCGAAAATATCGAATGTCGCTCGAGAGTGGTACAGAAAAATTTAAATCGATTTTCGATTCGATGAAAACATCACCCCAAGCATTAACCATTCCGGAGCTTGCGCGGCAAGAACCCGAAAACAATTTTTCGTCCAAGATGCAATTGTTTTCGCACAACGTGCGAAGCATCTTGCAAGCGTTTCCGAAATTCTCGTCGTTTAACGCTGCAATTTAGGAGGCGACATGTGCAGGTGGTGCGGACATCGAACGTTCGTGGCTTCGAAACCTCACTTGCTTTTTTCTGCTCCGTGCCGGCATATTGGAGCGATTCGCAATTTCGCTCGCAAAGCTTTTTGTGTTTCCTGCAGGTGTGTGCTCGACTGGTTTTTTTCGAGGGCGCAAGAAATAATCGTTTCATCCGCATCGCAATCCATGCCCGCTTCCGCAGTGGACGACTCCACCTCGGCAACCCCCGCAACCACAACGGCAACAACTCGCCGAACCTATTCATCTCGCATCCGCTTCCGCCCGAAGCGAATCTGAAAGAGGTCGAGGAAATGATCGAATACTATGACAAACACGCATGGGGTGGAACTGTCAACGGGATTCATTGCCATCCGCTTCCGCAGTGGACGACTCCACCTCGGCAACCCCCGCAACCACAACGGCAACAACTCCCCGAACCTATTCATCTCGCATCCGCTTCCGCCCGAAGCGAATCTGGAAGAATACCATGACAACACGCATGGGGGTGGAACTGTCAACGGGGTTTATTGCTATTTGTCCCCAGGACATGCGTAAAAAAAAAGGTCTTTGTTGAAAAAAAAAATAGGAAGTATATAGCATTGTTCGTTTGTACCAGGGCAACACGTATGAGTGAATCGGTCAACGGGGTTTATTGCTAGGACATTGACTATAGCGCTCATTGTGTTTTCACCAAAGGGGGTCGCGTGGGGTGGGGGTTCCTATATAACGTACCAGTTTCTTCTTTTGTACATCATTATCATAGTGAACGTCAATCGTGGCAGTTCAGTATTCTTTAATTTGTTTGTCTGGCAGTATACATACATATCATCGTGGAAGTTTTAGTGAGCTACAAGTTTTTTTTTTTGAAGTCTCTCTATCTCTCTTGAAAGGTAAGTTGTTTTTCAAGTGTGTTTTTTTTCATGATATATTTATTTTGTTTTGCGTCTGACACACACACATATTCAGAGGAGTCATAAAAATTGACACACACCTCCTACAACAGTGCACACACTGTTCGCGTCTAATATATATATGTACTTGTGGAAGGAAAAATGTCTAGCATTTTTTTTATCTATTTTTTTCCTTCTGTTTCAGTGCGCTTTCCCCTACCACCACCAACCCCGAAAAAAATTTCTCTGTATATAAATGACTATCGTTAAAAGCTGAGGCTGTAAAGGGGCACTCAGCACACATAAGGACAACACACAGAATTATACTGGCCATGAGGCCAGTCGCCAGAGCCTCGTTAGTCTACAAAATGCAGTCCAGGGTGCACTACCTGAAAGTGAAGTTGACAAATGGGTGTTCTACATGGAAGGTCACCCCTTACATCCCAAAATGTATAGGAATTCTTTCCTGCAAGTAATACCGTCAAACGGGGTTACTTTGCACCTTCAGGGGTTACTTTGCACCAAAGTTGAAAAGAGTTGCAGAGTCCTCTGGCAGGAAAAGCATGAACATGAAGCAGAAAGTTTCAACTGCTACCGCTAGATGGGACATGTAACTGTACTTTGATAATGATGTTGGTGTTTGAAATCAGTTCTAGTTTCCCTCCAGGGTGTTGTTGGTGTGGAAAGCAGCTGCTGTGAAGGCCCGAAAATTTGGAAGATATCATGTACATGAATTTCTAGCAAAGGTAAGTCAGTTCCGTAAAATACATGTTTGCATTATGGAACTTGGAAGCAACATTGGAAATTGAAGTGTGAAACTTTGTAAAGTCATAGGAAAAATAAAATGAGGAGACCGTGGTTTCAGCCTGAAATCGGGGTTACTTTGCACCATAGAAAATTGGTACCTCCTGCCTTCTAATTTTTGAAAATAAATTACGAAAATAAGCATACTGGTACATGATTGAATCCTATTGACATGGCATTTATATATATATACCGGTGTATATCAAGATTATTGATTTTCCGTTTGTTTTCTTCTTTCAGATGCCGAGATACTACAAGAGGCCTCCATGAGCAAGACGATATGCTGATTATACAGAAGGTGCCTTACGTGAGTGTTTGGAAGCTGTATCAGCTGGGACACTGACGCAACGGCAGGCTGCAAGTAAGTACAATATTTCGCGGTGAACAATCAACTATAAATTGAAAAAGAAGCACATGTTGCGTCCCGGCAAACAACCAGTTTTTTTCAAAAGAAGAGGAATCACAGTTCTTGCAGTGCCTACTTGGCACATGCAATTTTGGTTTTCCCTTAGATGAGAGTGATTTAAAGCACATTGTTCAAGATTATCTCTTGAAAACGGGAAGGGTTGTCAAGAACTTCAAGAATGGGAACTTTCCAGGGACCGACTGGGTAAAAGGTTTCCTGAAGCGCAATCCAGCTTTGACTGTCAGATTTGTTGCCAATATGAAGAAAAGTCGTGCCGATGTTACCGAAACTGTGCTTAAGGAATACATACTTTCCATCTTTGCGTTTGTAAAATACATGCAGTTTTCTTTGACATTCTTTAACTCTGGTGCAAAGTAACCCCGTTTGACGGTATTTAGTCTGTTATTTGACTCATTTCTCTCTTGGTGTTACCATCTTCTACAATAAAGTTAAGTTAACAGTAAGTGTGGATTGTGTTCGGCTACCAAGGTTTTAGGATCTCGATTGTGTTATCCGGGTTAATTTCGTAGTACTCGTAATTTAGTGTCCGGCTGTAATGTTCCTCTTGCGAGGTATTTGAAGTGAATTTACATTTAGATTTATCAACTGACAGGGTATATTTGTGAAAGAAAGGCCACATCATGCATGAGAATCAAAATTAAACCTAAAAGAAAATAATTAACTCGAGTTGAGTCAACAAAAAAATAGGAATAATAATAACAATCCTGAGAGAAAGTGTTCACTAACATTTAACCGAGAATATCTAAGGGTGCCCCTCAATTGACCTTAAATTTTACAACCCGGAAAAAAAGACCAAATTCCGGGGACTTAACCCCGGAGTAACATATCGTCAATGGAGGGCACAATTACGTTATACATATTTTAAGTATTACAAATAACTGTTTATTAACAGCTGGACTCCAGTGGAATCTCAAGGGGTTAAAGTTCCATTAAGAATCTTTTACGCGTAATTGTTTGAAAATTTCAACTAAATATTACTCTGTTCTGTATGTATATAATTGTAATATTAATATTTGAAAACTTAAAAGCTTTGATTAAATCTCCACCGGAGTTGATATACATATTAACCCATGTAATAAGTACCACTATATAACCAACATAATATACATTTTAGTTAATGGTCATTAAATTTAATTAGGAACACAGTGTGTATATGCGACGGCGTCTCAATAAAATAAACAGAAGAACGAAAAACGTGTTTCCATCTCGGCAGGGATACGAAAGCCACAACGATAATGTACTTTGCGCGGGCGATGCACTTCACACGGTGCTGTCCCAAGAAAAATGCCAACCAAGCTATCTTACAGGCACGTGCAAGATAAAAGGATTACGTGTCTCGCGGCGGAGCCCGAAGGAATGCTACGTTTTCTTTTCCCCACCTAAGGTAACCGCGAGGAACGAGACATGTACGATCACCAAGCACCTCCCTGCATAATATAAGCACTAAGGTTTGATTGAGACCGAGTGCAGGGACCACGTTCTGCCATTCCGGAATGGACGTTAGAGGCTGACACTATTCATGTAATTTCACTTCATAAAGAATCTAAGTAACACAATTTCTACACACTGCTGGTTCTGGTTTCCAGAATTGACACAAATCGGCTTCGGTTTTCCAGCTCTATATTGAAAACATAACAAAATACGCCGTCTCATATACATGCTGATAATATTACAAACTACGTTAATAACGATGTTTTGGTCCCCAGAATAGCGAGATCGATGTAAAAAACTAACAATACTTGTATCATCTTATATATTCTTTACTATATATCATATTATATTATGTTATTTTATGTACAGCGTGTCCACAAAAACATAGCGTGATTATAAACGATAACATTTTAATTACACTGGGTAACAGGCAAAAAATCGTCCAGGGTTTCTCAGCTGAATTAGACTAATTTTGATGCCCTGAGTCCGAAAATGACCATGGTTTTGCTCAATCAGGTCAACCTTTTGAGCTACAGCAGGGGTCGAAGTGTCCTATATTTTTTAATTACTTTCACACCACTTAATTTATATATATATTTTATAATATTATAATATAATATTTTTTAATTACTTTCACACCACTTAATTTATATATATATTTTATAATATTATAATATAATATTTTTTAATTACTTTCACACCACTTAATTTATATATATATATATTATAATAATATAATATTATTTATTACTTTCAGATGGCTTCGGCGCGACGTTCATGCAGGAATAATCCTGACGTTTTCTGCTACATCTGCGGAGAATACACGCTGTCAGCGGACAGGAAGAACATCACAAGATTCGTGAAGCACGCATACCAGGCGTACTTTAAAGTCAAGCTAGGTGACCAAGATAAGTCCTGGGCACCGCACACGGTGTGCAAGACGTGCGTGGAATACCTCAGGCGGTGGACTAAGGGCGCCAAAACTTCACTGAAGTTTGGGATTCCGATGGTTTGGAGGGAGCCGCTTGACCATGCATCGGATTGTTACTTCTGCGCCATCAATACTACTGGCATCAACCGGAAGAATCGGCACATCCTCCAGTACCCCGACCTTCCATCTGCCCGCCGTCCAGTTTCGGGATCTCAGCTTGTCGAAGACTTCCTCCGAGCTGTTGGCCTCCAGACTCAAAGAGAAAAATTTACTTGGCGAGGACGCGCGTATCACTTTCTTCCGTAGAAGGCATGAGGAGTACATGGGCTACTTCTGCCAGGGGGAAGACCTCGTGTACTGCCGAGATGTCGCCGGTCTTCTTCATAAACTCGGCACTCCTACATACGATCCGACAGATTGGCGACTCTTCATTGCCAGCTGCAAGCGCTCTTTGAAGTGTGTGCTCCTCCACAACGGGAACCAGTTCGCCTCAATCCCTCTTGCGCACTCCACAACTCTCAAAGAGAAATATGAAGCAGTGAAGTATGTGCTTGACAAAATCCAATATAAGCAGCACCAATGGATGATCTGCGTCGACTTCAAGATGGTGAACTTTCTACTAGGTCAGCAGTCCGGGTTCACGAAGTACCCATGCTTTATATGTATGTGGGACAGTCGAGACAGAGTCCAGCACTATGTAAAGAAAGAGTGGCCGGCGCGAGAGCAGTTAGTACCTGGGGCGAGAAACATCATAAACGAACCTCTTGTTGACCGGGAGAAGATATTGATCCCACCGCTACACATGAAGCTTGGGTTAATGAAACAGTTCACGCGCGCTCTGGACAAGGATGGGAGGTGCTTCAACTACATGTGCCGAGCATTTCCTCGACTGACCATTGAGAAGCTCAAGGCCGGCATTTTTGATGGCCCACAGATACGGCAGCTCATACAGGACACTGAGTTCCAAAACTCCATGAACACGCTTGAGTGCGCCGCCTGGAAATCGTTTGTGCAGGTGGTGAACAACTTCCTGGGGAACACGAAGGCACCAAACCACGCCACACTCATCAGCAGCATGATAGAGGCCTTCCAAAAACTCGGGTGTTTGATGAGTATAAAGATGCAGTTCCTGTTCTCACACATGGACTGGTTTCCTGAAAACCTTGGGGCGATGAGCGACGAGCAGGGAGAAAGGTTCCATCAGGACATGCGCCAAATGGAGGAGAGGTACCAGGGGAGGTGGGACGCAGTCATGCTGGCGGACTACTGCTGGTCGCTGAAGAGAGACAACCCAGCAGCTGCTCACACACGGAAATCGAAGAAACGCCGATATCTGCCTTGAACTCTGAACTTTTGTGTCATGTAACGCTCATTCTTATTATATTATGATTATGCTTATCAAATTTAATGTAGTAAATAAATAATGAATTAATTTGGATACGTTGACTTTTATTTCTTGACGGAAACGGAAAAAATTGTCAGGGGTTTATCAGCAGAAATTAGATTTTCTTACGAAAAACAGATTTTTTTGAAATTTCTGTAGAAAAAAAATCCTGACCTGATTGAGCAAAACCAAGGTCATTTTCGGACTCAGGGCATCAAAATTAGTCTAATTCAGCTGAAAAACCCTAGACGATTTTCCAAATATTTTTTTTTGTTGCCCAGTGTTATGTATATTATGAAATTTATACCGATACCATTCGAAAGAACAGCTCAAAGAATTTCAGCGGATGTGTAATTGTTGAGTTAACTACAACAATAGATGGCATAACAATAAAATAATGGAAAAAAGGGAAAATCTTTAGATTGTTAATGTGTTATTGAAAATGGCATTGTTGTTGCAAATTGTGTTACTGTTGATGTTTACTGGATGTTTAGGTTTGAATTTCAGTTCAGTGTGAATTCTGTAGAGTTTAGAATTTTGAATTTTTGAATTTGAATTTAAAATTGTGGGTGCGTCAGCACTAAGGCTATTTTGCACCCGTCACATTATACGGGGTCTAGCCCCTTATCGTTACAAAGAACAACTCTAACGTTGCAGAACTAAAATCATAAAATATTAAAATGTTCTGACTTTGGTTAAAAGCTGAGGCTGTAAAGGGGCACTCGGCACACATAAGGACAACAGGACAAGACAAACAAAATTATACTGGCCATGGGGCCAGTCGCCAGAGCCTCGTTAGTCTTCAGTCCAGGGTGTACTAACGTGGAAGTGAGGGTGACATTTGGGTGTACTACGTGGAAGGTCACCGATTAATGATTAAAACCTGAACACTACCGAGGTGCCTTGACTTGTCTTTGAATGTTTTGAATTTGAATTTAAACTTTTGGGTGCGTCAGCACTAAGGCTATCTTCCACCCGTCACATTATACGGGGTCCAGCCCCTTATCGTTACAAATAACAACTCTAACGTTGCAGAACTAAAATCATAAAATATTAAAATCTTCTGACTTTTGTTAAAAGATGAGGCTGTAAAGGGGCACTCAGCATACATAAGGGTAAGGACAAAAGAACAGGACAATACAAACAAAATTATACTGGCCATGGGGCCAGTCGTCAGAGCCTCGTTAGTCTTCAGTCCAGGGTGTACTAACGTGGAAGTGAGGTTGACTATTGGGTGCACTACGTGGAAGGAGCACCCCTTGCACCCCACAGCGTGACACGAGGAGCACACATTGAGTGTCACTGAGGTAGACACACTTTATGCTCATGATAGGTTATTCGGAACTAGACCTACAATTTAATTTTGGATTCAAACCACTCTGCAATATGTCTCAAAAGAGCATCGAATCCGAGACCCCTTGAGAGAATAGGTTTTTTTTTTCCCTTTGATTATTCACTTTACTTCTCATATCTGATTCTTTAGTTTACACTGGCAATGGAAGAGATTATAACCACATACTATTCCAACTTCTAAAATATGGAACTTAGCTTGGTTCCAGTTTACAGTGTATTGTTTGGGAAAAAACAGTGAAAATGTAGCTTAGAATTGTTTCTCTGTGAAATTCGCTTTTTTCCAACTGTAACGTCTTTATCCGCCACTGCATGAGCATCGTACTCGCGCATGGAGGGGAGATGTAGAGTGGAGCATGCTTCCTTTTGGCCCGAGTTGAAATGATGGAGGGGAAGATACCGGAAGGCTTTTGGCCGAAGGATCTTTGTGGTCGTTACATACAAGAGCAGAGGGAAATGGTAGAAAAATATACAAAGGAAGGAATACAGAGGTAAAAATAAAAATAACACATGATATTTGTTTTATTTCATTCCAGTGCAAAGTATTTATCAATTTTGATTTTGATTCTAAAATTTTGGGTGCCTCATCACTTAGGCTATCTTGCACCCGTCACATTATACGGGTTCCAGCCCCTTACTGTTACAAAGAACAACTCTAACGTTGCATAAGTAAAACCTTAAAATTTTCTGACTTCTGTTAAAAGCTGAGGCTGTAAAGAGGCACTCAGCATACACAAGGACAAAAAACAGGACAACACACACAAAATTATACTGGCCATAGTGCCAGTCGCCAGAGCCTCGTTCGTGTGCAAAATGCAGTCTAGGGTGTACTACGTGGAAGTGAGGTTGACAGTTGGTTGTACTACGTGGAAAATCACCCCTTACACCCCAGTATTTATCAATATCTGAAAAATTAAAATGAGGCCTTTGTCGGCCTATCGGCCATCAACATCCAACCACGGTTCCCCAGGAGGTAGGATGAGATAGAATGTAAATATTTTTTTTCTCTGTGGTATAATAGTTTGTTTGCGTTGTCTTAATTTAAACAAAATTTACTGGTGCCACCTTGGTCGACGCAGCATACACTTCCTCATTAATTCATCTACTAAAGCGTTTAGCTAGGTGCAAGGACGTATTTAGGGGGTCCAGGGGATCCAGACCCGCCCGAAAGACTTATTAAGTACGAAAATTAAATGAAAATATACTCGTTTAGCCTTCGTTGTATAATTTCCTCTGAACGTATTGGAAAACAATGATTATGTTAGGATCATATGGCTTTGAAGGACACGAAGGACGTATTTAGGGAGCCCCGACCCCCTCCCCCCACTCGAAGGAGTTATTAAGTACGAAAATTAAATGAAAATATACTCGTTTGGCATTTGTTGCATGATTTCCTCTGAACCTATTGGAAGACAATGATTATATTGGGATCAGGCGGCTTTGAAGAACAGGAAGGGCGTATTTAGATGGGGTCGAGGGGCCATACGGTTTTGAATTACATTACAAAGACGATTTATGTTCACTTCTTCTTCTTATGGCGCTACAGTCCACTGATGAACCTTAGCCTCCTCTGTGATTTGTCTCCATCTATCTCTACCTTTTGCCACAACTTTCCAATTTCTATACTGGAGCTTCCGAACATCCTCATCCACTCCATCCACCCATCTTAATTTAGGCCTTCCTCGCTTCCTTTGTCCACCATCACTCTCTTTGCAGGGTCACTATCACTCATGCGCATCACATGACCTGCCCATCTTAATCTAGCCGCCTTTATTACACCAATAACTGTTGGTTCTTGATATAAGTCGTAGAGCTCCTTATTAAATTGCTTTCTCCATTTTCCATTCTCACACACTGATCCCAATATTCTTCGTAATATCTTTCTTTCAAAGGTCTCTACCAGCTGTTCATCTTTCCTTAAACTGGTCCAAGTTTCCGCACCATAGGTCAATACAGGTCTTATCAGTGTCTTGTAAAGTGTTAACTTAGTTGTTCTGGACAATATGGTGCTCTCAAAATGTCTCTGTAGTCCATAATAGGCCCTATTCGCTACTATAAGTTGTGCCTTTACTTCGTCCTGTGAATCATTTTCATGTGTCACAACAGAACCCAGGTAGATAAAGGCATCCACTCTATCAAAGGTATAATTAGCCATTGTTATGGTCGGTGATGGATTATATCCGTGTGCTTTGCCTGCTGCCATGTACTTAGTCTTCCCTTCATTCACCACCAATCCCATCTTCTTTCCTTCCCTTTCTATGGCCAGAAATGCTTCTTCTACTGCATGTAGAGATCTTCCTTCTATGTCCAAATCATCTGCATATGCAAGTATCTGGATTGAATTTGAATTTGATTTTAAAATTGTGGGAGCGTCAGCACTTAGGCTATTTTGCTCCCGTCACATTATACGGGGGCCAGCCCCTTATCATTACAAAGAACAACTCTAACGTTGCGTAATTAAAAATCGTAAAATGTTCTGACTTCTGTTAAAAGCTGAGGTTGTAAAGGGGCACTCAGCACACATAAGGACACAGGACAAGACAAACAAAATTATACTGGCCATGAGGCCAGTCGCCAGAGCCTCGTTAGTCTTCAGTCCAGGGTGTACTAACGTGGAAGTGAGGTTGACATTTGGGTGTACTACGTGGAAGGTCACCCCTTACACCCCGTATCTGGATTGACTTATAATATATGGTACCCATAATTTGCACCCGAGCTTCCCGTATAACCTTCTCTAAGGCAATGTTAAACAACAAACAGGACAGCACATCGCCTTGTCTTAGTCCATTTTCTATTTCAACAGGTTCTGAGAGTTGTCCTCCTACTCTTATCTTACTATTAGAGCCCTCCATAGTTATCCTCACCATTCTTATTAATCCTATTGGAATTCCAAGATCTTTCATTGCCAGATATAGTTGAGTCCTGTTTATACTATCGTATGCAGATTTAAAATCAAGAAATAGATGGTGCGTTCCTATCCCAAACTCCAAAGTTTTCTCCAGTATTTGCCTTAAGGTGAATATCTGGTTAATTGTAGATTTTCCTGGCCTGAACCCACATTGATATGGTCCAATGCACTTTTCTACATATGGTAGTAGTCTTTTATATATAATTCTTGCAAATACTTTATATGCAACGTTCAACAATGTAATTCCACGATAGTTTGCACACTCCATCATGTCCCCTTTCTTGTGGATAGGTACTATGATACCCGTCCTCCATTCACTTGGCATCTGTCCCTTTTTCCAGATTATGTTTATTATTTCCTTCAAGCCTCTAATGACACTCTCGCCTCCATGCTTAAGCAGCTCTGCTTGCAAGTTATCTATACCAGGTGCTTTACTATTTTTTAATATCTTAACTGCCTCCCATACTTCATCTAACTTTGGACTTTCTATGCCCTCTTCTCCTTCCTCTTCTTCATTTAATCCTTCTTCCAGCATACCTGCTACATCTGCACTGCCATTCAATACATCATTAAAATGCCTTCTCCACCTTTCTAAAATTTCATTACTGTCACTAATTATATCGCCTGTTTCATTTCTACAGACTGTTGTCCTTGGTTTAAAAACATTTTTTGTATTATTTACCAGCTTATACATCTGTCTTACATTCTTCTGCTCATGCAGGCTTCCCAACTGCTTTCATCTCATGCTTCATCCAATCCCTTTTTCTTTTCCTATGGACTCTCTTCTCAATCCTTCTTTTCTCTTGATATTCATCCCTAGCTCTCCTTGTTGTACTTCCTTGTTGCATCCTCTTATATACATCATTCTTTTCTTTGGTTACATTTTGACATTCCTCATCGAACCACGTTTCTTTCTTTACTGGCTTTTGTGTTTCAAGTATTTCCTTTGCTACATTACTGATCCTCAACTTATATCTATCCCACCTCTCATCTACATTTTCCACTTCTGCCGGTTTCATCCCGACGAATCCCTCTTGTAGTTTACTTCTGTACCTCTCAACCACCGTTGGATTTCTTAACTGCGTGACATTAAATTTAATCAGGCTAGTCGCCTTCATTTTTCGACTATTAGATATTCTTGCTCTAATCCTTCCCATAATCAAATAATGGTCGGAATCAATATTAGCCCCTCTAAAAGATCTAACATCTATGATATCTGATCTATGTCTACAATCTATCACCATGTGGTCAATTTGATTGTAAGTTTTTCCATCCGGGGCTCTCCATGTCATTTTATGAATATCCTTGTGCTGGAACAGAGTTGTTGTTATTACTTGATTCCGAGATGCTGCAAACATTATTAGCCTCATACCATTGTTATTTGTTACTTTATGCATAGTTTGTTTACCAATTGTTGGTTGATACACATCTTCAATGCCTATCTGGGCATTAAAATCTCCAATTACTATTTTTATGTAATCATCAAATGCTTTCTCTAACGCATCATAGAAATCTTCTTTTACATCATCTGTGGATACTTCCGTGGGTGCATGTGCATTGATTATACTGTAATTAAAGAACTCTCCTTTAACTCTTAATGTCGATAATCTTGAACTTATAGCTTTAAATCCTATCACTAGATGTTTTAGTTGTTTATGTATTATAAACCCAGTTACTAGAATATGCAGCCTTTCATCACAGCTATAGAAGACAGTTGCTTCTCTCTTTTCCAAAACTCCCTTTCCGATCCAACGTACTTCTTGCAATGCCACTATCGCAGGCTTATAATTATTTAGTTGATCCAGCAACATCCTCAATGCATCTGCCCTATATAAAGATAGCACATTCCAGCTCCCTACATACGGTTCCCCAGGAGGTAGGATGAGATAGAATGTAAATAATTTTTTTCTCTGTGGTATAATAGTTTGTTTGCGTTGTCTTAATTTAAACAAAATTTACTGGTGCCACCTTGGTCGACGCAGCATACACTTCCTCATTAATTCATCTACTAAAGCGTTTAGCTAGGTGCAAGGACGTATTTAGGGGGTCCAGGGGATCCAGAACCGCCCGAAAGACTTATTAAGTACGATGTGATGTGATGTGATTTTAAAATTTTGGGTGCGTCAGCACTTAGGATATTTTGCTCCCATCACATTATACGGGGTCCAGCCCCTTATCTTTACAAAGAACAACTCTAACGTTGCATAAGTAAAATCTTAAAAGCTTAAAATGTTCTGACTTTCGTTAAAAGCTGAGGCTGTAAAGGGGCACTCAGCACACACAAGGACAAAAAACAGGACAGTACACACAAAATTATCCTGACCAGGGTGCCAGTCGCCAGAGCCTCGTTTGTCTGCAAAACGCAGTCCAGGGTGTACTAACGTGAAAGTGAGGTTGACAGTTGGGTGTACTACGTGGAAAATCACCCCTTACACCCCTTATTAAGTACGAAAATTAAATGAAAATATACTCGTTTAGCCTTCGTTGTATAATTTCTTCTCAACGTATTGGAAAACAAGGATTATGTTAGGATCATATGGCTTTGAAGGACACGAAGGACGTATTTAGGGAGCCCCGACCCCACCCCCCACTCGAAGGACTTATTAAGTACGAAAATTAAATGAAAATATACTCGTTTAGCATTTGTTGCATGATTTCCTCTGAACCTATTGGAAGACAATGATTATATTGGGATCAGGCGGCTTTGAAGAACATGAAGGGCGTATTTAGATGGGGTCGAGGGGTCAAACGGCTTTGAATTACATTACAAAGACGATTTATGTTCACTACTACTCAAAATAACATGCACAAAATATTAATCAGAAACTAACTTTTCTCCAATTACATGTAACATCATCTTTGTTAGTCGATAAGTATTCAATTATTCATCTATTTGACATTAATTTCATTGCCAGGGCACTTGTTCTTATGTCAATTATTCCGATCATAACTACAGGTAAGCTACGTAATGATTATGCGCTGTTATGCTCGTATCTCTATTCTTATACAGTCTTTCTACCTATTCGTGTAATAATAATATAATATTCATTTATGTATTGTAATTAGTATTAATTTGATTTAATATAACTATTTTGATTTAAACATTATTATTATTACTACCATTATTATTATTCCTGAGACACTTGGTTTGCCCCCCACCCCCCGAAACATATTTCTAGATACGTGCCTGGCTAGGTGCAATTTTGTCGTGTATTCACTTTTCGTCGGATATGATTTTTTTTTTACGTTATCGTGTTCCCTACATCTTAATGTGTCACGTTCCGAAGCGACGAATTTGGATGTCAAGTGGTGTGAATTATCAATTTTTAATTTTAATTTAAAATTTTGGGTGCGTCAGCACTAAGGCTATTTTGCACCCGCCATATTATACGGGGTCCAGCCCCTTATCGTTACACAAAACAACTCTAACGTTGCAGAACTAAAATAATAAAATATTAAAATCTTCTGACTTTCGTTAAAAGCTGAGGCTGTAAAGGAGCACTCAGCACACATAAGGACAAAAGAACAGGACAATACAAACAAAATTATACTGGCCATGGGGCCAGTCGCCAGAGCCTCGTTTGTCTTCAGTCCAGGGTGTACTAACGTGGAATTGAAGTTGACATTTGGGTGTACTACGTGGAAGGTCACCCCTTACACCCCGTGTGAATTATCAACAAGAATAAAATGTTTGCGCAGTAGTTTATAGTAAATATACATAAATCAAACTTCAAACAACTCTCCTTTGAATTTGAATTTGAATTTAAAATTTTGGGTGCGTAAGCACTAAGGCTATTTTGCACCCGTCACACTATACGGGGTCCAGCCCCTTATCTTTACACATAACAACTCTAACGTTGCTTAATTAAAATCATAAAACATTAAAATGTTCTGACTTTCGTTAAAAGCTGAGGCTGCAAACAACACTTCGGGGGTTCCCTCCTTTTATTTATTTATTATTATTATTCTTTTACATTATGCGTACGAAAAACTATCTCATCTAAAGTCGTTTAAAAAATATAACGGGGGAAGAAGCAACACGTTGTGCTGCTGACACCATAATGGCTGTAAGTGCTGCTGAACCTTGCGTCTTTCTAGACACGAATGCAACAGTAGTGCTTGATCAGAGCGCCACCATGACAGGTGTGGGAGACCAGGAAAGATATCGGCGGCGGATTCTGGATCAGCCCAACCAAACAAGATGATCGATCCAATCGGACGATCAGGAAAGTTCTGCATCAGGTCAGTACATATAGGAGTCACTGGGGGGGGATCAGCCTGCGTTACCAGTGAATTGTTCATTTTGTGGCGCAAGGAACATTTTCTACCACGTAAAGAACAAGGCAAGACGGACATTAGTCTCATTACAACTGGCTACGATGCCATGAGCATCCGTGAATTTTCTCATGAAATCCCAAGGGATGTCCAAATGTCAGAGTTAAGCTACAGTGAAAAATTTCCTGTGAAGGTATTTGGGATCCGTGAACGCAGACATTGAGCTCTGAGTGGTGGCTTTGTTTGCCCCCTCCATCCGTCAGTGCTCCAGTGCCATTGTACAAAAGTTACAATGGGATAAGGTGTGCTTGTAATAGGTGTTACAGTATCTAATTGAATCTTGTAAGGATTGTTATAATCATCTTATCACGCTGTATAAAATACAAGAAATGAAATTGATGTAACCAGAGCAACGAAAAATAATAAGTACTAAAAATGGTGATGGAAGTTGTGAGATTTTCTGCGCCTGTATTGTATTTATTTTAAATATAACGGTTATCTTAATTACGCAATTTTATTTGCATTAATAATCGTTCTTACTCAATTATTTGCACTATTACATTTCGTTCATAAATATTTGAAACTAAAACGCGAAGGTGAAGATACAACTTCTATAGGTCTATATATTAGTGAAATAACTGAGTAATATAGTAATATGCAGTTCACTATTACCTATATTTCCATTTTTGCCAGACACACTACTACATAATGACTATTGATTCTCGTTGCTATATCAACGTTAGAATTCCAAATATCTCGTTTATACAGCGTATAGTGCAATGAATAACATAAAACATAATTAACGTTGTACAAAGTAATAATTATACATTTTTTTAAACGTTAATATAAAGTGATTTTTATAATATGAAATTAATAATTTCAATAAACATATAATTATATTGTGCGGATTCATAGAACCGTCACAACATTCCCCTGCTCCGGGAAAATGAAAACTACGAAACAACGAGGAGGAGTTTTCATTTATAAATCAGTCAGATGTTATCAACATAACTAAAACAAAGTTACAAATGCACAATATTATCTGACATTCGACAACAACTTGCACATAAACAGATTTGTGCCTAACAGGTAATAACAAATCAGATCATAATAGAACATTCAATTCTACAAAATAATAAACAGAATGGTTTCCTTTTTCCAGTATCTACTCTCATAAATTTAATTTTCAGACAAGAGTTGATTCCTCTTTTCTTCCGAACAGTTAAACACTCGAAGATTTGAAAAGTTTACCTTGTCATAATATTGCTGGTTCATTGTGTAAAGAATTGCATTATTGTCCTTAATTTCCTTGACAAGGAATGGCCCAATATACAAGTTGAACAATTTATGAATCTGGCTGTTAATTTTAGAACTAACTTGCCTATTTTTTATCATAACCAAATCTCCTGTTTGAAGTTTGATCGAGTTCAATGCATTCTTAATCTTTCTACTTCTTCTAGATTGTCTAGTCCTGATTTCTGCTAAAAACAATTTGCGTTTCCATGGCAAAGATTTAATTTGTTCTGGCCAGCCGATTTCTTCAAATATTGAGTCCTTCATATCTTCATGTAAGAAAAGTTCACTAGGAGATAATCCGGTAACTGAAGAGCATGAATGATTTAATAACTGAATAATAGAATTTATTTTTGGATACCAAGTGGTGTGATTATCATTGCAGAATAATCGCAGTAACCTAACAATCTCCTTATTGTACCTCTCAATAGGATTAGATTTCGGATTGTATGTAGTGGTAGTAATATGCTTAATTTTCCTTGAATCCATGTAGGCTTTCCACTCATTTGATGTAAATTGGCTTCCACAATCTGATAATAATACATTGCATACAGGGTAATGTTTAAAATATTGTTCTTCAAAACGATTGATAATTTCCCTGGCAGTCGCTTTTCTTAACGGATAAATCATAACAAACTTTGACATAACGTCTACAATTGTGAGGAGATATTCATATGTACGTGATCTTGGTAATTTTCCGATTAAATCAATAGAGAGGAAATCGTGTGGTTTGTGAGAAACGACGTGATATTCATCTCTCCTCAACGGCCGACCTACAATCTTTGTTCGTGCACATTCTAAGCAATCTTTCAGGTAATTTCTAATTGATTTTCTCATGTACGGCCAAAAATATGCTCTTCTACAAGCTGTTAAAACCTTCTGATAACCAAAATGTCCATTTAAATCATGCATTTTGTGCAATACCAAAGGTATAAGCTCACGTGGCACTACAAGTTTACAAATTTCATCTGAATTGGGTTTATAAAAAAGAATTTTGTTGTGAAGAAGATACTTTGTAAAGTCTTTAGCCGTTGTACTATCTTCCAGGTGAGAAATTATATTATTGCATTTTTCATCTGCTCGTTGAGCTTTTAACCAAATAGAAGAAGTATCATCTTGTGAATCTTCCATAATTACTTGATTGATATATAATTTATCATCAAGTGCAGAATAAGTAGTACAAGGCGGAAATCTGCTCAACGTATCAGCAATATTATTCGAAACTCCTGGAACATGATATAACGTGAAATCAAAACACTGCAGTTTGAGAGCCCATCTCGTAAGACGAGAATTAAGTGATTGTGCAGTTTTAAGCCAAGACAACAACTTATGATCTGAATATAAGTTGAAATCAGTTCCTTTAAGATATATAGCAATTGTTTTCAAGGACCTGCAGAAGGTTGGTATAATACTCATGTCGATTCGTTTACATCGTAAGTAGACCTAGTGGCCGGGTACCAAGTCAACATTTGGGGCTCGGTGGGGCTCGCAGTGTTGACAACAGTTTACTCGAAAAAATCACCAAGGTTTTTGGTCTAACCTAACCTAAAAAGCAAAGGAACTGACAATTTTGCTTGAGAGTTCACAAACCGGAAGTGGGGCTCGATCGCCTTAATGGATTTCTCTCGTAAGGCGCAGTCTTGCCAACTCCTTACCCGAAAAAATCACCAAGGTTGTGGCGCTCGTCGTAGCCTTTTATGATGTACATTTTGAGAGCAGAGTTGGCAAGACTGTGGGGGCACTGTAGCTTTTTATGAGGGGGGGGGGGTTTATTGCCCTCTGTTTACATCTGGCAACACTACCGTAGATTGACAGTGTTGTTAACCTACTGGGTTTTTTTTTCACTGTAAATTTTCATCAAAGGACCTGAGGGGTCCATGTATTTTTTATGTCTGGCAATACTGTTGGGGGCCTAGTGTCGGCAACACTGTGGGTTTACTGTAGCCTTTTATGAGGGGGGTCTATTGCTTTTTGTTTACATCTGGCAACTCTATTGGATGTTCCTTTTTTGAGGCTCGAAATTATTATTTGAGGCTTGAAATCATCATTTGATGCTCGTCGGTGTTGCCTACCCACTCTACAAAAATTCTACTATATCGTAACGATATGATCTTTCACTGGCTAAGCTAACCTACAAATAGGAATTGGCGGCACTGACTTATAAACCAACTGGGTCCTCTTGGCATGTTTTTTCATGATGTGTTGCTAGGCTATTGAGCATCTTGGCGTATACAATGTATATATTTTGAGAGGGGGGTTATAGCTTTTTACGCTGTACGAATACTGGAAGCTTGACAGTGACAACCAACAGAGTAGGTAACACTAGTTTCTGACAGTGAATTTGAAATAAAATATTAAACAAAATACATGAGTAAGCACTGTAATTACAAATAGTACTAGTGTTATGCCCCCCAACTCCAACTGGACAACTGGGGAAAATAATTGTACAACAATTTGTACCTAATTCTACAACAACTTGTACCTAATTGTACAACATATACACAGACATAAAAGAGAGAGCCTTCCCGTAACTTACTTCATGTACAATTTATATGTTTTTACAACTGTGAAAAGAAAGCATATGTGTTCTGTATGCACATATTTATTCTTATTTTTCGAAGTTGAATGAAAGCACGTGTTTTTACGTTCTCGTAATACTGACCTTGCACCACTGATTTTAAATTGCTTCCATCCGCTTTTTTTTCTGTGTTATTTCCGCATGCACGCAACATTCGCTTTCAATAGACAGAAGGAGTGTTAGTATAGCAGGCTCCGAGTTTTACAATTTATTAAATTAAACAATAATTTATGTAAGAATATACTTGTACTTACCGAACACAAAATAATAAAAAGCACATGTGAATATTTGCGTGTGTTCATGTTATATGACGACTGAGTAAAAAAATAATGTTGACTCCCCGAAAGATAAAAGTTCCTGGTTCGACATCAGATGCATGCAAATTTTATGTTTTGCTCTCCAAAATCTTGATTTTTATGTTTGTGCTATTTGTCATACAGCAGAGGAGAAGAGGGGAGAGGGAGGGGAGGGGGTACTATCAGCGCCATCTATTAGCAAACAATAGAAATAAAAAGTAGGGTCAAACTTTTTCAACACCCAAAAATTTTAAACGTCCTCGCGTAGTAATACGATCAGCAGAAGACGTTTAAAAGAGTACTCTTAGTCGATAAAGCTAATTGCTAGGGCCCCTATATTGCTAAAATGTTCTTTGATTTGCATATTTCTCATACCGCCATATGTTGTTCTAGTTGACTTCTTCCAAAAAAATGCTAATTAGCGAGAGTTAATTAAGCAAGGCAAGTAAAAGAAGCAAATAGGACAATATGTGGCGGCGTGGAAATATGTAAAAATTCGATAAAATTCGAATTAAAATTGGGGGATATTTTGCATTTTTTTCCTATAATGTACAAAACATTTACCGTACATAATCTTTTCTATTTACAACAGTATAAAATAAGAGGAATGTGTGACAATATCCATATTAATTAGGAAGGTATGTTGTATGCTAGGTTAGCTAATTGTGTCTTCTACAGCTTCACTGTATAGAGGAAAGATGGAAAAAGAGAGCTCTACAAAAACTAACGCTCTTAACAATATTGTACGCCCCGTGAAAATTATATATAAATAAGGCATAAGCGTATTATCTGCTTTCATGTCAGATTCTCCCGACCTGTGAGCTGTAGTGTTTAGGCGACAAGCGACCTGCTCAAATATAATACTGTTGACAATATTGTACGCCCCGTGAAAATTATATATAAATAAGGCATAAGCGTATTATCTGCTTTCATGTCAGATTTTCCCGACCTGTGAGCTGTAGTGTTTAGGCGACAAGCGACCTGCTCAAATATAATACTGTTGACAATATTGTACGCCCCGTGAAAATTATATATAAATAAGGCATAAGCGTATTATCTGCTTTCATGTCAGATTTTCCCGACCTGTGAGCTGTAGTGTTTAGGCGACAAGCGACCTGCTCAAATATAATACTGTTGAAAATATTGTACGCCCCGTGAAAATTATATATAAATAAGGCATAAGCGTATTATCTGCTTTCATGTCAGATTTTCCCGACCTGTGAGCTGTAGTGTTTAGGCGACAAGCGACCTGCTGAAATATAATACTGTTGACAATATTGTACGCCCCGTGAAAATTATATATAAATAAGGCATAAGCGTATTATCTACTTTTATGTCAGATTTTCCCGACCTGTGAGCTGTAGTGTTTAGGCGACAAGCGACCTGCTGAAATATAATACTGTTGACAATATTGTACGCTTTGTGAAAATTATATATAAATAAGGCATAAGCGTATTATCTGCTTTCATGTCAGATTTTCCCGACCTGTGAGCTGTAGTGTTTAGGCGACAAGCGACCTGCTCAAATATAATACTGTTGACAATATTGTACGCCCTGTGAAAATTATATATAAATAAGGCATAAGCGTATTATCTGCTTTTATGTCAGATTTTCCCGACCTGTGAGCTGTAGTGTTGAGGCGACAAGCGACCTGCTCAAATATAATACTGTTGACAATATTGTACGCCCCGTGAAAATTATATATAAATAAGGCATAAGCGTATTATCTGCTTTCATGTCAGATTTTCCCGACCTGTGAGCTGTAGTGTTTAGGCGACAAGCGACCTGCTCAAATATAATACTGTTGACAATATTGTACGCCCCGTGAAAATTATATATAAATAAGGCATAAGCGTATTATCTGCTTTCATGTCAGATTTTCCCGACCTGTGAGCTGTAGTGTTTAGGCGACAAGCGACCTGCTCAAATATAATACTGTTGACAATATTGTACGCCCCGTGAAAATTATATATAAATAAGGCATAAGCGTATTATCTGCTTTCATGTCAGATTTTCCCGACCTGTGAGCTGTAGTGTTTAGGCGACAAGCGACCTGCTCAAATATAATACTGTTGACAATATTGTACGCCCCGTGAAAATTATATATAAATAAGGCATAAGCGTATTATCTGCTTTCATGTCAGATTTTCCCGACCTGTGAGCTGTAGTGTTTAGGCGACAAGCGACCTGCTCAAATATAATACTGTTGACAATATTGTACGTATATTGTATTGTATAGGAGACTAGAAGCATATAATTTGGCGAAAAAAACCCAAATAAGGTCATAGAAAATAGTTAAAAAAAAAGTGAGCAATTATATTTTGCATTGCACAGCATTTGGTATTAAATAACATACCCCCAAAAAATCTCTGCATTATGCGTTCTGAAAAAAATTGCCCTATGTGCCAAATTACTGTGTCAAGTAAACATTTTCAAAGGCACTGTCGTACTTGTGTGCCGGGAAAGGGAATATGTGCAACCAAACTGTGCTCTAAGTGTGGAAAAAATTTTTCTATTGACTACTTCAAGCGACACCAGCTTACTTGCAAGAGCACTGGAACATCTCTACCGCAACCTTCCAAGCGAAAGGTAGAAGTAACCTCCCTCGATGCATCGCCACCTACCAAACGCGTCAAGCTGACGAAGAAAGCAGACCGAATTGCGTTTGAGCATTTATTAGAAGACTTTAACATAACATCAGACAACTTCTGCGATGTGCGTAGTTTTCTGGAGAGCGAACGAGCTAAGATAATATCCATCCTCAACGATGCATTGGCTACATACTCCACTAAATTCTATGCTGTGCTATGCTGCAAGTATAAGAAACCGTCTGATGAAATATATAAATTCTTCCATGCGACAAAAGCAAAAACACTGCATCAGGCAGATATCACTGACCTCGACAGCATCTACGACAAGTTTGTCGAGGAGTTTGTGGCAAAGCACGAGGAGCATCAGGCTAAAGGCTCGGGCGGTTCGCTGTGTGGCGACCCCCACGAACTTTGTCTGACACTTAGCAAGTTCCTGCCACTGGCAGGGTCTAGCTATATTGCCCTGCCACCCGAGGTTGAAGCAAGGAAAGCTGTTCTCAATATTCAGAACAAAGACACCAAATGCTTCCTCTGGTCGGTGCTGGCAGCATTGCACCCCGTTCACTGGAAAAACAGTCCACGCCGTGTTAACCACTACACGCAGTATGAGTCGGAACTGGAGGATGCAATGGCCGGGATTGCCTACCCTGTAGAAGTCTCGCATATTCGCAAGTTCGTGCTCGTGACTTGTTGGGCCTGCAATTAGCCATCAATGTTTACGGTCTCACCGAGAACAAAAATGAGGTCCATCCCATCCGGGTGAGCAACGTGAGCAACAACAACAAGGTACGAGAAATCAACCTCCTGCTCATCAAGGACGAGACCCATCACCATTACACCCTTATCCGTTCCCTCTCTCGGCTTGTTTCGAGCCAACGGAGCAAAGGCAAAACCCACGTCGAGGTGTGTCGCAGGTGCTTGGCTACATTTAATAATCGAGAACAGCAGGATTACCGGCGCATCAGAGGTCCCAACATTGCTGCTGAGAAGCTAGCTCGCCACATGTTCTACTGTGGTACCAACGAGCCTGCACGAATTATCCTGCCCGAACCTGGTGCAGTAGAGTGCTTTCGCATGCACAGTGCTATGGTGAAGCATCCTGCCTATATTGTAGCAGACTTCGAGGCCTTTCTTCAACCTCTGTCTAACTGCGAGCCCAACCCCGAAACATCCTCTACCATTCCTTTCCAAATCCACGAGGCCTCGAGTTACTCCTATCTTGTGGTGTGGCGAGACCAACATATTGCCTCCGAGCCCTATGTGTATCGCGGTCCCGACCCGGTCAAACACTTCCTGGAGAGAATGCAACAGGAAGCCATCAAGATAGGGAAGGTGCTGTTGGCCCCCAAGCCCATGCTGCCTCTGTCTCCCAAAAACAAGCATCAGCACGAAATGGCTCTAAATTGTCCTGTTTGCAAGTCGGTCTTCACTGACGATAACAAAAAGGTCCACCACCATGACCATTATGGGACCGGAAGCTACATTGGCCCGTGGTGCAACAGATGTAACTTGAGAGCCAGGGACCCGCGCTTCATACCGGTCTTTTTTCACAATGGCTCGGGATATGATTTCCATCACTTGGTTACACATCTAGGGTACGACAATGCGAGAATCAATGTCCTGGCACAGAACGAGGAGCGTTATATTAGCGTCAGCAAGTGGGTGCCGATCCCCAACTCAAGCATCAGCATCGAGCTTCGGTTCCTCGACTCTCTGAGGTTCCTCCAGGCAAGCCTCGATGCTCTTGCTGGGAAGCTCAGAGACGGCCAACTAGCCATTACTACATCAAGTTTCCCGAACTTAGATGTCACACTCATCAGACGTAAAGGGGTCTACCCCTACGAATACGTCACAGACCCTTCCAAGTTCGAAGAAGAGTTGCTGCCTCCCCAGGATAAGTTCTACAGCCAGCTGAGAGGTTCTGGTATTACCGACGAGGAGTACAAGCATGCTCAGTCTATGTGGGTCGAGTTGGGTTGCCGAACTTTCGGTGATTACCACGATGCATACCTGAAGCTTGATGTGACGCTTCTTGCCGATGTGTTCCAGGCGTTTCGGGCGACTGCGATAGACATTTACAACCTGGATCCTGTATATTTTTACAGCCTTCCTGGACTGGCATGGTCGGCCATGCTCCTGCTGACTAAAGTTAAACTTTCACTTATCTTCGATGTTGATATCATGCTTTTCATCGAGAGAGCTATCCGGGGCGGCATGGTCCAAGTGTCGCAACGCTTCGCACACGCCAACAATCACCACATGGCCACTGGTTACGACCAATCCCAACCATCAAGCTACATCATGTACACTGACGTGAATAATCTTTACGGGCACTCCATAATGCAGCCACTCCCAACAGGACAGTTTAAGTGGGCTGACCCCTCCAACTTCGACATCGAAAGCTTCGACGATTCAGAACATGGGTTTTTTGCCGAGGTGGACCTTGACTTCCCCGAGAAGCTGCAGGATACATTCTGTGACCTCTCGCCTGCTCCGGAAGTCAAGTGCCCACCTGGCTCGGATCAACCGAAGCTCGTCATGGACTTGGAGCCCAAAAAGCGTTATGTGCTACACTACCGGAACCTCCAGTGGTTAATGCAGCAAGGGGTCTCGGTCAAAGCAGTTTACCACGTGCTCTTGTTCAGGCAGTCTCCATGGTTGAAGCCGTACATCGAACTGAACACCAACCATCGCACTGATGCCACTTCGGAACTTGATCGCGATTTTTTCAAATTAATGAACAATGCGGTATTTGGGAAGACCATGGAGAATGTGCGAAATCGCGTTGATGTGAGGTTGGTGACGAAGAAAACACAGTGTCGTCGACTTGTTGCAAGCCCGCTGTTCAGGTCTCGAACAATTTACAACGAACAGATGTCTCTGATTCACATGAACCGGGGCAAGGTGCTACTCAACAAGCCCATCTATGTGGGAGCTGCAGTTTTGGATCTGAGCAAGTTGTGCATGTTCGAGACATATTACGGCATACTACGTGCGCACTACAACCACAATATCTCGCTCCTCTACACAGACACAGACAGCTTGGTGTACCATGTTCGCACGGCCGATGCGTATGGTGATATGGCCAAAGTTCCAGCTCTTGTCAAGCTCTTCGACACATCGGGCTATCCCCAGCTAAACCGGTATGGAATTCTGCCCCGGAACAAAAAAATACCCGGCAAACTCAAGGACGAGAAAAACGGGGATGTGATTGTGGAGTTTGCTGGACTTCGTGCCAAAGCCTATGCGATCCGGGCTGAGGGTTCAGTAACAAAAAAAGCAAAGGGTGTAAGCAGGCAAGTGGTTCGGGAGCACCTCAAGTTTGAGGATTACCTCGAGTGCCTCAGAACAAAATCGCCCATTCTACAAAAAGAACATCGTATCCAAAGCGTCGATCATGTGCTTACAACTAATATTGTCAGGAAAGTTGCTCTGGATGCACACGACGACAAGAGGTGTATTCTTCAATGTGGGGTCCATACACTTCCGTGGGGCCACTATCGCCTCCAAACTAGTAAGGCCTGCCCAGAGTGCAACAAAAAGTAATAGGCAATGCGAAAAAAAAAAAAAAACAATTTTAATTTACTTCCACTTCCTCGATTACATGCATGCATGGCACAGCAAAATTAAACTTCTGGAAACTGCTAATTGAAATTTGTACTTATATATATAAAATTCCACATTTCTTATTGTGTGCTATTTTTTTTTTATTTATTTAAAACTGTTCAGTCACTCTTTCATTCTTGACGTCATACACAAATGTTTTCTCTGCAATAAGAATAACACTGCACAGAGTATCTGCAGGCAAGGCATCGTGGAACTCGCATACAATCTTGATGTTGGTACGATCGTTACCACCACTTGCTTCCTCTTAGATGTGTTGATGACGGTCATGGGTCTCCGTGCTTTGAATTCGCTGGGCGCGTAGTACACGTCCACGCTTCCCTCGGTCACGCGTTTGTAAGCCGTGTAAGCTTCGTAAAGTTTGAGGTAATCGTTTTTGGTCATGTCGAGGTTGTAATTCTCGCGCGGGAACACTTCGTTCCTACCGTTCTTCAGATAAACGTTCTTGATCTTGCAGTCGTCGAACTTGCTGGAATCTTTTTCCTGATCGTTATCGCGTCCGGTCTGAAAAAGCACTACGACAAAATCTGGCATGTCGAACTGTATGTTGTTGAACTGCGTTGTTACGTCGAATTCCATGTGACTTCCCGACGCCATCTTCTGCACGCACTGGTAACCGTGAAAGTGAATCGGCACCTGCGGACTTTTCAAGATCTCCGCTTTGTACTTGAGGGCGTAGTTCGTTTCGTATTCCACCACCGGCATTCTCAATTCCATGCTCCGGATGACACATTTCGCCGCTTCGGGTAAAGTGTTGGCTATCGGCGTGGTGCCGTCCGGACCCAAAGTAGCGTATCGCATCAGTGCGTCGTTGTCGTTGGCCGCTCTTCGAAACGTAACCCTCAGTCCTCCCTTCCACATGATCTCCTTGTAGTCCGAGAAGAAACCAGGCAGCAGACGCATGGGAAAGAGCACCGTGTGACTTTTCGTCGATATTTTGGTTCCGGCTTCGAATCCCCCGGCCTGGTAGTACGCTGCGTCCGTTTTGGATAATTTCAACGTTCCCACCGCCGTCGACGTGATGCCTGGATAATCTATTCTGTTGATGACGGTGTTGTGTTTCCTCACCTCCACCTGCGAGAACAGGTGAGGCACGAAGTTGTCCACGAGTATCAAGTTTGCTGCTGCGGGAAACGCGTCTCCGCTTTCTATCTTCACCACGTCGAATTGAAGGTAGAGGTCCGCTCTGTGAGGATGAACGAACCCATCCCCTACGTCCACGTCGTATTCGATCTCCCTGTTCGCTTCGTTCAGATTGGCGAACGTGCGACGGTTGGGAGGGAAAGATTGCAATTCGTAACTTTCGATTTGCTCCATTTTACATGTATGGTTATTTATTATACGTTGATCTCCACGATGGCCGTCGTAGTGGCACCTGCGAAATCCACCACGTCTCCTTTCTCGTTCGTCACCACCAACTCTATGTCGTCTATGCGGTTGCGACATACTGGAAAATAGATCGGCGAAGAGGGCGTGTAGATGATCGGTTCCATGAACTCGGAACTTGGTTTGAAAGTGGCTATGATTCCCGTCTGCTTGTGACTTCCTAACAATCCGTCCGAAGATTTCGTGATCATACCTTCGGCCACGTTACAGTGTACGTTCAGAGTCTCTATGGCCAAGAATTTAGGAATGTTGGTTGCTACGTGCTTGATGCCAGCTTCGAGTTTGGTGTCGTTCTCGAAACCTAAAAGTTCTCCCATGGTGCCCAGGTCCACGGTCTCCGTCGCGGATAGGATTTCCACTCTGTGCGTGACCGAATTTTGAGAAAGGTATGTGCCTTTGGGTAATTGAGCTTGCAAAGTGGAAAGATTGTATTGTCCTGGCGTGACGACGATGTGTTCGCTTCCGACGCTAATTTTGTTGTTGTGCTGCGTAACATTGGGTATGAGGTACATGCTGTAGAATGCACGCAGAGCCACGGATTTAGGATAGACGATGTCGTCGTGCAGCGTGAGTTTCAAGATTGAAGATTCGCTCGTGAGATGGAACACGCCCATCCTAGTGATGCTGTTTGAGGTTCCACAATGCTTTCTGGAAATCCTCGATCGTAGGGTTATTTATTTTAGAGAGAAACGCGAGCACGGAGAGGCAGAGATGACCGCAGTTCACGTCTCCGAAATTTTGAATGCGTTCGTCGTTGTAGTATATAGAGGTTTTGTTCGTTTTCAGATAATGAATTAAATTTGTAGGTGGAACACCTCCGAAAGAATCGAAAACGAATGCTTTATCACCATTATTTTTGTGGTAACATATCCAATGCGTGCCTGGATTTTCTTGACCGTCCAAGTTGACTACTCCGCATTCTCTTCTTTTAACGCTTGAAGGTAACGAGTCGGACATGAAAACTCCTCTGAAGTGTTTGATTTGTAACGGTCCGATCAGAGATTCAATGTCTCGGTTGGTGAGTGCTTCTGTTTCTTTTTTTTAAACTTCTTCATCACGCCCTTCCCCTTTTTCTTCTCCATGGCCAGGTTGTGACGTTTCTGTTCTTCCAACTCGGCCTTGTTCTTCTTCGAGTCGATGACGGTTTTCGCGATGGCGGCGCTACCGCCGGCTAAACTTCCAACAGCCCCCAATGCTGCTAGGATGGCCGGGATGCTGAATATGAAACCTCCGACCTTTTGCTGTTTCCGCGAACGCTGCAATCTTTTCAATTGAGGTGTGCTGAGCAGCAATTTCATTCCGTGTCCTTTCGACAAGCAAGAACGTTTTTTCTCGCGTTGTTTCTTGGTGAGTAACCCATCGAGGGCACCTAGATTTTTAAGATTGGAGTATGGTATCTGGTACACGACACCCTTGGGCTTCATGTTGATGCTCTATGTGTTATTTTCACGGTATGTTATTTATATATATATTCTGAGATTTTTTCTTGTGTAGTTTTTTTTACGGTATGTTATTTATATATTTTCAAGGCCCCGCAGTCGCTACACAAATTCTATTACGTGCTTCGTTTTCTTGCCAAGAAGTTCCTTTGCCCCCTTGTACACGATTCGAGTTTTGTTTTCGATTAAAATAGATAGCTTCTCGTCCGATAACATGTTAGCGTATCGATCTGGTAAAAATAGACTGTATTGTGCGTTGAGCAACAGGCGTACCTTGGGACCATACTGGGTAGAAACGATTGAACCGGAAGTTATCGTGTAAGATTTGCCGACTTCCAATTCCCGAATTTTTACATACTCGAATGACAAATTTAGCATTTGTTTTAATGCTTGGAGCTCACTCATTTTTTCAGTTGTCATATCGAAGAAGAGAAATTTTCAGTGTATGTGTTAGAGAAATTTAATTTTTTTTCACGATGCGTGTTATTTATATATACCGAAAGTAGTGTATATTAGTTGTTTCAACGCAGTACTTAGTAGGTATCCTCTTTTTTTATCAATTGAATATCACTTTTTGACAATTTTTTGTCGATGTTTTAGCGTTTAGCGATGTTTTAGTACAAATTTTCACTATACTCATTTTTTTTCCACTCGTACTTGGTAGGTATATTATGATGTTACGTGATACAACTTAACCTATCCTTTTTTTTACGATTATTTAATTTTTTTTACGATCCTAAGTGATATAACTTAACCTATTATTTTTTTTATTTATGCACTGTTTGAACGTTATTATTTGAGGATCATATTTTGTAGGTATTTTTTTTATCAATCGAATATAAGTTTTTGACATATTTTGACAATTTTTTGTCGATGTTATAGCGTTTAGCGATGTTTTAGTACAAATTTTCACCGCACTCATTTTTTCCATTTATACTTGGTAGGTATATCACGATCTTACGTGATACAACTTAACCTATCCTTTTTTTTTACGATTTTTTAATTTTTTTTACGATCCTAAGTGATATAACTTAACCTATCATTTTTTTTATTTACGCACCGAACTAACCTACAAGGGACTCTGTTTGTTTTAATATTTCAGTATTATAAGGTTTTCACAAATTTTATATAACCTAAAATGTGTTGGATGTTGATTTTTAGTATGTGGCAATTTTTTATGAATTTTAAAACTGCTCTGTGACCCTCTCGTTCTTCACGTCGTAGGCGAAGGACTTCTCTGCAATCAGGATGACACTGCATAGGGTATCCTCGGGCAAGGCGTCGTGGAACTCGCAAACACCCACTCTACAAAAATTCTACTATATGATCTTTCACTGGCTAAGCTAACCTACAAATAGGAATTGGCAGCACTGACTTATAAACCCACTGGGTCCTCTTGGCATGTTTTTTCATGATGTGTTGCCAGGCTATTGGGCATCTTGGCGTATACAATGTATATATTTTGAGAGGGGGGTTATAGCTTTTTATGCTGTACGAATACTAAAAACTTGACAGTGACAACCAACAGAGTAAATAAACCTACATGCAGAAACTAACAACACTAGTTTCTGACAGTGAATTTGAAATAAAATATTAAACAAAATACATGAGTAAGCACTGTGATTACAAATAATACCAGTGTTATGCCCCCAACTCCAACTGGGCAACTGGGGAAAATAATTGTACAACAATTTGTACCTAATTGTACAATACTTGTACCTAATTGTACAACATATACACAGACATAAAAGAGAGAGCCTTCCCGCAACTTACTTCATGCACAATTTATATGATTTTACAACTGTGAAAAGAAAGCATATGTGTTCTGTATGCACACATTCATTCTTATTTTTCGAAGTTGAATGGAAGCACATGTTTTTTTACGCTCTCGTAATACTGACCTTGCCCCAGTGATTTTAAATTGCTTCCATCCGGTTTTTTTTTCTGTGTTATTTCCGCATGCACGCAACATTCGCTTTCAATAGTTTAATGAAATACAGAAGGAGTGTTAGTTTAGCAGGTTTTGAGTTTACAATTTATTAAATTAAACAATAATTTATGTAAGATTATACTTGTACTTACCGAACACAAAATAATAAAAAGCACATGTGAATCTTTGCGTGTGTTCAATGTTATATGACGACTGAGTAAAAAAATAATGTTGACTCCCCGAAAGATAAAAGTTCCCGGTTCGATATCAGATGCATGCAAATTTTATGTTTTGCTCTCCAAAATCTTGATTTTTATGTTTGTGCTATTTGTCATACAGCAGAGGAGAAGAGGGGAGAGGGCAGGGGAGGGGGTACTATTAGCGCCATCTATTAGCAAACAATAGAAATAAAAAGTAGCGTCAAACTTTTTCAACACCCAAAAATTTTAAACGTCCTCGCGTAGTAATACGATCTAGCTGAAGATGTTTGAAGGAGTACTCTTAGTCGACGAAGCTAATTGCTAGGGACCATATATTGCTAAAATGTTCTTTGATTTGCATATTTCTCATACCGCCATATGTTGTTCTAGTTGACTTCTTCCAAAAAAATGCTAATTAGCGAGAGTTAATTAAGCAAGGCAAGTAAAAGAAGCAAATAGGACAATATGTGGTGGCGTGAGAATATGTAAAAATTCGATTCAGAGGTGGATCGAATTAAAATTGGGGGATATTTTGCATTTTTTCCCTATAATGTACAAAACATTTACCGTACATAATTTTTTCTATTTACAACAGTATAAAATAAGAGGAATGTGTGACAATATCCATATTAATTAGGAAGGTATGTTGTATGCTAGGTTAGCTAATTGTGTCTTCTACAACTTTACTGTATAGAGGAAAGATGGAAAAAGAGAGCTCTACAAAAACTAACGCTCTTAATATTATTGAACGCCCCGTGAAAATTATATATAAATAAGGCATAAACGTATTATCTGCTTTCATGTCAGATTTTCCCGACCTGTGAGCTGTAGTGTTTAGGTGACAAGCGACGCGCTCAAATATAATACCGTTGACAATATTGAACGCCCCGTGAAAATTACATATAAATAAGGCATAAGCGTATTATCTGCTTTCATGTCAGATTTTCCCGACCTGTGAGCTGTAGTGTTTAGGTGACAAGCGACGCGCTCAAATATAATACCGTTGACAATATTGAACGCCCCGTGAAAATTATATATAAATAAGGCATAAGCGTATTATCTGCTTTCATGTCAGATTTTCCCGACCTGTGAGCTGTAGTGTTTAGGTGACAAGCGACGCGCTCAAATATAATACCGTTGACAATATTGTACGCCCCGTGAAAATTACATATAAATAAGGCATAAACGTATTATCTGCTTTCATGTCAGATTTTCCCGACCTGTGAGCTGTAGTGTTTAGGTGACAAGCGACGCGCTCAAATATAATACCGTTGACAATATTGTACGCCCCGTGAAAATTACATATAAATAAGGCATAAACGTATTATCTGCTTTCATGTCAGATTTTCCCGACCTGTGAGCTGTAGTGTTTAGGTGACAAGCGACGCGCTCAAATATAATACCGTTGACAATATTGTACGCTCCGTGAAAATTACATATAAATAAGGCATAAGCGTATTATCTGCTTTCATGTCAGATTTTCCCGACCTGTGAGCTGTAGTGTTTAGGCGACAAGCGACGTGCTCAAATATAATACTGTTGACAATATATTGTACGTATATTGTATTGTATAGGAGACTAGAAGCATATAATTTGGCGAAAAAAAAAACCCAAAGTAAGGTCATAGAAAATAGTTAAAAAAAGTGAGTAATTATATTTTGCATTGCACAGCATTTGGTATTAAATAACATACCCCCAAAAAATCTCTGCATTATGCGTTCTGAAAAAAATTGCCCTACGTGCCAAATTACTGTGTCAAGTAAAAATTTTCAAAGGCACTGTCGTACTTGTGTGCCGGGAAAGCGAATATGTGCAACCAAACTGTGCTCTAAGTGTGGAAACAATTTTTCTATTGACTACTTCAAGCGACACCAGCTTACTTGCAAGAGCACTGGAACATCTCTACCGCAACCTTCCAAGCGAAAGGTAGAAGTAACCTCCCTCGATGCATCGCCACCTACCAAATGCGTCAAGCTGACGAAGAAAGCAGACCGAATTGTGTTTGAGCATTTATTAGAAGACTTTAACATAACATCAGACAGCTTCTGCGATGTGCGTAGTTTTCTGGAGAGCGAGCGAGCTAAGATAATATCCATCCTCAACGATGCATTGGCTACATACTCCACTAAATTCTATGCTGTGCTATGCTGCAAGTATAAGAAACCGTCTGATGAAATACCGGTTTTTTTTCACAATGGCTCGGGATATGATTTCCATCACTTGGTTACACATCTAGGGTACGACAATGCGAGAATCAATGTCCTGGCGCAGAACGAGGAGCGTTATATTAGCATCAGCAAGTGGGTGCCGATCCCCAACTCAAGCAACAGCATCGAGCTTCGGTTCCTCGACTCTCTGAGGTTCCTCCAGGCAAGCCTCGATGCTCTTGCTGGGAAGCTCAGAGACGACCAACTAGCTATTACTACATCAAGTTTCCCGAACTTAGATGTCGCACTCATCAGACGTAAAGGGGTCTACCCCTACGAATACGTCACAGACCCTTCCAAGTTCGAAGAAGAGTTGCTGCCTCCCCAGGATAAGTTCTACAGCCAGTTGAGAGGTTCAGGTATTACCGACGAGGAGTACAAGCATGCTCAGTCTAAGTAGGTCGAGTTGGGTTGCCGAACTTTCGGTTATTACCACGATGCATACCTGAAGCTTGATGTGACGCTTCTAGCATGTGCGACGTTTGTTGTGGTGGGATCATTGGGGGAAATGTGATTCTCCCAATATGTCATCTGACTTACTAGCATATGCGATACGAAGAACAGGCGTGTATGTGGCTTACTAGGATTAGGCTCGTGGTAATGAGGTCCTAGTAGCTGAAACGTTGTCGGGGTATTTTGCAATTTTTTTTCAAATATGAACACGTTAAACTGGACTGTCTCGGATTTTGAGTTTTGTATTCGCCCCCGAGAAAATTCTATATAAAATAACATACCTGAAAATTATATTCACAGTAGATTCATTTTTTGAGTTTTGTAATTACCCCAAGAAATTTTATATAAAATAACATACCTGAAAATTGTATTTACAGTAGATTGAATTCTTGAGTTTTTGTATTCGCACACAAGAAATTCTATATAAATAACATACCTGAAATTCTATTTACAGTAGATTGAATTTTTGAGTTTTGTAATCACTCCAAGAAATTCTATATAAAATAACATACCTGAAAATTGTGTCGCTATATACTAGATTTTTTGATTTCTGTAATTTTGGAGAAAACAATGGCATCCACCACCAGTTTCAATCGTAAAAATGATAAAACTGAATGTGTTACTTGTGGGAAGCTAATCTCAAGGAACAATTTATCGGTACACAGGGCAAGATGTAGCGAAACAGGTTCGAGAATTAATTGTTCGTTACCTTCTAAGCCCTGTGCTCGATGCGGAAAAATGATCAGCATTACAAATTTAAGTAAACATCTCAAAATTTGCAAACCATCGACCGAACAAGAAACATCGAAAAGGAAAATCGATAATTCAGAAACGGAAGCTTCCACTTCCAAGCAAATTAAATTATCTAATGAACGCAAACCAATTAGATCTGCATTTAACGACCAACTCCAGGATTTTTCAATTAAGTCAGAATCAGGTCGTGACATCCTTAGTTTCTTGGATGAAACGAAAACATCTGTACTAAATATTTTAAAAGATAAACTTGAAAACAACTCTATAAAAGTATACGTTGTTCTGTTTTCTGAATACGAGAAAGTTGATGGCACAACGAGTATTTTTTATCATCGTATAAAAAACCAGACTCTTTATTTGGCGGACGTCGAAAATTTGGACAACTTCTATTATAAAGTTTCCAACGAGCTAGTTAAGAAACATGACGATTTCGAGGCTAAAGGGTCGGGATGGTCTCTATGTGGAAGTCCTCACACGTTAACTGTTTACGTGAACCAATTCTCGCCTCTTCGCGCTTCCAGCTACGTTCCTCTTCCACCGAACATTCAACACAAGAGGGTTGTGTTAAATATACAGAACAGCGATAAAAAAGTGTTTCCTTTGGTGTATATTGGCTGCACTGCATCCTGTTCATTGGTCAAATCATCCAGAACAGGTTTCTAATTACAAACAATACGAGACCGATTTTCAAAGTGTAATGTCTGATATTGAATACCCGGTAACATTGTCGGATATAACAAAGTTCGAAAATCGTGCAGGAAAACGCATCGCTATTAATGTGTATTCCTTCACGTCAGATAAATATCTCGTGCATCCCGTCAGGATAAGCGATATCGACGATGACGATGCTCGTGTGATTAATCTCCTTCTCATTTCAAACGAGGATGTTCATCACTACACGCTAATTCGTTCACTATCACGTTTGGTCAGAAGTCAATCAACCAAGCATGCAAACAACATCGAAGTTTGTCCGAGATGCCTAACCACGTTCGACGATCAAAAACAACTCGATTATCGAAAATACAGCGGACGTCAAATTGCTATCGAGAAACTTGCCGAACATAAAATTTACTGCGGGGACAACAGACCGGCTAGAATGTTGATGCCCGAAACGAACGAAGTCGAAGAATTCAAAATGCACAAGGCATTGTTGGAACATCCTGCAATCATCGTCGCAGATTTCGAGGCGTTCCTCAAACCACTCTCCTACTGCGAACCGGATCCTGAAATTTCCTCCACAACGCCGTACCAGCTTCATCAACCTAATAGTTTCGGCTATGTTGTTGTGCGACGTGATAAAATAAATGAAGCATATATATACCGCGGACCAAATGTAATCGAACACTTCCTGGAAAAAATGGTGGAGGAGGTTGAGGTAATTGGTAGCGTACTGCTTACATCAAAACCGATGGCACCTTTAACTGAAAATGAACTTCAAAATTACAATTCCACTGAGGTGTGTCCGGTATGTGATCAAAGTTTCACTGATGAGAACAAAAAAATATTCCACCACGATCATTTCAGCGGAAACTACATAGGTGGAATTTGCAACACGTGCAATCTTAAAATCCAGAAACCTAAATTCATCCCCATATTCTTTCACAACGGAAGCGGATATGATTTTCACCACCTTGTGAGACATCTTGGCTACGATCCGAAACGTATAGGTGTCTTGGCCGAGAATGAAGAACGCTACATTAGTCTCAGCAAGCAAGTGTCGATTCCGGGAACGAAAAATACAATCGAGATGCGCTTCCTGGATTCGTATAGATTTCTCTCTGCAAGTCTGGATGCTTTAGCGAACAAACTCACCGACGATCAATTTAAAATAACTAGAGCTAGTTTTCCCAACGTAGACGTAGAACTCGTTAGACGTAAAGGGATTTATCCTTACGAATATGTTAGTGATGGTTCTAAATTTAACGACGACGCTCTTCCACTTCCAAGAGAATTTTACAGCAGACTCAGAGAGAAAGGAATCACGGACGAAGAATACCAACACGCGCAACTCATGTGGGAGAAATTAGAATGTAGGACACTCGGAGACTACCACGACGCATACTTAAAATTAGACGTGACGATACTCGCGGATGTTTTTCTAGCGTTCAGGAAAACGGCAACAAATATTTACAAATTAGATCCAGCGTATTTCTACAGTCTACCGGGATTAGCGTGGTCGGCAATGTTATTCCAGACAAAGGTCAAGCTGGAACTGATATCGGACGTTGACATGTTGCTATTCATCGAAAAAGGAATACGAGGTGGAATGGTGCAATGCGTACAGAGACATGCAAAAGCTAATAACGTACACATGAAAGAAGATTACGATTCAAATCGAGCATCGAATTACATCTTCTACGCCGACGTTAATAATCTCTACGGACATGCCATGGTTCAGAAACTTCCTTACGGGGGATTCGAATGGTTAGATCCCACTTCGATAGACATTATTCATTTCGACGATAGCGAGTGTGGTTTCTTCGCAGAGGTAGATCTCCAATTCTCCGACCACCTGCACGACACGTTTTCGGATTTGCCTCCGACTCCCGAAATCAAATGTCCACCCGACTCGGTTCAAGACAAGCTTTTGTTAACATTGGACCCTAAACAGAGATACGTCGTCCACTACAAGAATCTCCGGTTTTTGATTGGGAAGGGTGTTCAGATAGTAAATGTTAGAAGAATACTAAAGTTTAAACATTCCACGTGGTTAAGACCTTACATAGAAACTAACACACAACATAGAACAGCTGCCACTTCCGATTTAGACAAGGATTTTTTTAAATTAATGAACAATGCGGTGTACGGAAAGACCATGGAGAATGTTAGAAAGCACGTAGACGTGAAATTAATTTCCGATAAGAATAAATGTCGGAAGTGGATAGCCGATCCTAGATTCAAGTCGAGAAAAATTTACAACGAGAATTTAGCACTTTTCAATCTACATATAAAATTGATGAAATTCAGAAAACCAATTTACGTTGGCGCAACGGTTCTCGACTTGTCGAAACTTTACATGTTCGAATTTTATTATGACGTGATGAAACCCTTCTACAATGATAAAATATCACTTTTGTACACGGACACCGACAGCTTCATTTACAGCATACAAACACCTAACCTATACGAAGACATAAAAAATCCTTCCATGCTTGAGTATTTCGATACTTCTGCGTACCCTCAACCCAACAGATTTGGAATTCCATCCCTCAACAAAAAAGTCCTAGGTAAACTGAAAGATGAATGTAACGGTGATATTATTGTCGAGTTCGCGGGTTTGCGTTCGAAGATGTATGCCATGAGAACAGAGAGTAGCATCACGAAGAAAGCAAAAGGTGTGGGCAAAAATACGGTGGAGAACAAACTCACCTTCCACGATTACATCGATTGCCTTTACTCACAATCGACGATACTAAGCATAGAACAAAGAATCCAAAGTGTAGACCACGTGATTACAACAAACAAAATTAGGAAAGTAGCATTAGATCCGCATGACGATAAAAGATGTATTTTGTCTTGTGGAATCCACACGTTGCCTTGGGGACACTATCGTTTAGAAATTAGTAAAAATTGTAGGCAATGCAAATGAAAAAAATGAACTTAAATAACTATAACTAAAATAAAAAAAATTAACTATCTCACATACACAATAAATAACTAGCAAGAACAATGAATCACTTTGGTTTCCGAAAGCAAACAATGGAGACTGTACACCGCACGGCAGATCATGAATTTCTACCTTCCATGTTATCTAAACTCAACGGTCTGTTGATCAATCAATTTTCGGAACGCTGCTCTTCTTGCTGGAACAGTGACGATTTCGGATTCGCGACGATCGACGTGACGAGGAAACCCAACGACGGAAAATACAGAAACAAAATCAACGATTTTCTAAACGTTGCAACGTTGTGAGAATAAATAACCAGCATGCCTATGAATTTGTTCGGTTTCAAAAAACAGATCATTATGGAAACCATACCAGATCATGAAGTCTTACCTTCCGTGTTACCTAAACTCAACGGTCTGTTGATCATTCACCTCAACAGCATTTGGACGAAACTGAATGACGATGTGGGCAAGATGTTTTATGTTTTTAATAACAATTTACATTTCTACGAAATTCCGATCGACGGGAAACTTCAAATCACCGTGAATCCGGAAAACGCAGGCGAAATCAAAATTTCTACCGGCAAGAACATTTTTCGAATCAAGCACGACAAGATGCTTTCTAACATTACGTACGATGTGTCTGCAGGAGATTATTTTTACATAGAACTCCTCGGAGATTACGACAAACTTATTCCTCTTTTTGTAGAATTACGAATCGTCTATCCTATTATAAATAACCGTTAACCAAAAATGCCTAACGACATTTTCGGCAACACCAAGCGTGTAGACCACGCAGAAGAGATTCTCATGTTGGACATTCGAGTTAAGAAGTTAAGGACCGATTTGATCGCTTTGCAGGAGACCTTAAACAAAAGTTTAGAGTCGGAAATCGCTACGCTCCAAACGCAATGTCTCGACCCCATTCTGAAAATCGATTCCGAACTGAAAACGCTCATAAAAAATTATGTCGACGTACCTTCTTACGACAACGTTCAAAATATACAGTTGAGCGTGGATTCGCTTCAAAATGATTTGGCCAAATTACAGCAATTTCAATCGAAAAATGAAGATTTGGAAAAATTGAAACTCGAAATCGAAGAACGAACTTCCGCAATAGAAAAGAATTTCTCTGAACTTCAAACCGTCGTGAACGATATTGATGTAGAACGCTTGCATGTCGTTGTTTCCAAATTACAAGAAGAATTCACCAGCACGTTGGAAGAAATTAAATCCAAGTTGCAGACTTTGGAAGATACAATGACGAACCTACCATCGTCGGACGAACTGCAGGTCATCGGTAAAAGCGTCGCGAACATAAAAATTCAATTGGAGGCCTATCGAGATTTCGAACACATTCAAACCACCATCGCTACGCTTCAGGCGTCCTTGGAATTGATCAACGAAGAAATTAAAAATATTCACGCTGAAGCGAGAGCGTTGACGAGCATTCAAGACACGTTGAGCACGGTTCAGCAGAAGATCGAATATTTAGAAAATTTGAACGTCGAAACGAATCTCGCTCATTTTCATCACGTACTCGACAACATACAGGGTGACTTGGAATCGTTACGGACGAGCGTACCTTCGAGCGAAGATTTGGAAAAATTGAAAACGGCGGTGACGGCACTATCCGATTCGAGCGACATCAAAAGTTCATTGAGCGATCTCGAGAGTAAAGTGGCCAATCTCCCCACCTCCAAAGAATTGCACGCTTTGAAAAGAAACATATCTCGAATGCTGAAACGACTAGAAACGGAAACGGCGAACGTGGAACAGATTCGAGACGAAATTAGTTCGCTGGTGTCGACGCTGCCCACTTCCCAGAGCGTCGCCGACCTTCACACGCAGTTTACAGAGATGCGAAGCATCGTGAACGATCTTACCGAGAAGAGCTCGAAATTGAATCAAGTCGAGAACCTTCAGAACATCGTCGTCAACATCAGAGATCAAGTCGGAGTGCTGGAATCCACGCAGGAATCGACGCTGGCCTCTTTCGGTGCCAAGTTGCAAGAACTCAACGAAAACTACAAGCAGTTGAACGTGGAAGTGAAAATCAAACCGTCGTTTTCTGCCGTAACGGATACCATAGTCGAGCATTTGCTGCCCATCGAAAATAAACTCGGACAAGTTCACAGCAACCTCGTTAGCGTCGACACTAAATTCGCTAAACTGCATTTTCTGCAAGCCATCGAAATCAACAGCGTACCCAATCAACAGAGAATCTCCACGTTCGTCGAAGGTAACAAACTGTACATGTTACATCCTTATCATCCGTACTACAAGTTTCTCCTCGATGGCACGATTCAGATAAGCGAATTTTCGTACTGGTCTCACGGTAGAAAAGCTAGCGTTCCCACCATGACCTTGATATCGAATCGTGGTGTCCAGAAAGCGGGAAACATTCCTCTGGCACGTTGGAACGAAACGCGCAACATATATGAAATACACGAAGACGAAGATCTCACCGTTTTCGACGTGAGTGCCGGCGATAAGCTGATCATTCAAAACACGAGCGAGGTGCCACCCTCTTTGAATCCCATCACGCTTGTGCTTCTCTTGAAACGTAATCTCTAAACAAAAAAATGTCTAGGCAAGCCATCGTCGAAGAATTGCATAAACCTGCACGCCGTAACTACGAACGTTTGGCTGTGGTAACCAAGGGCATCGACGACCTCTGGCAAAGTGACCTCGTGGAGATGAGTAGCGGCAATTTGAAAAACGTGCATAAATTGAACAAGGGCAACAAGTACCTTCTCACTGTCATAGACACGTTTTCGAAATTCGCATGGGCTCTACCTTTGAAGGCGAAAACGGGAGCATGCGTCACGGAAGCATTCAAGACAATTTTTCGCGAAAGCGGTGGCAGACGACCACGGTTTCTGCAAACGGACAACGGTAAGGAATTTTACAACGCCGTATTCCAAAAATTTATTCAAAAACACAAGATTCGACATTATTCGAGCTTCAGTCACATCAAAGCCAGCATCGTGGAAAGATTCAATCGAACCTTGAAAACACACATGTGGAAACGATTCACGCTTCGGGGAAATTACAAATGGGTCGACATCCTGCCGGAACTCGTCGACACCTATAATGATACGGTACACAGAACGATAGGCATGAAGCCAGCTGACGTTACCAAGTCCGACGAGCAGCGTTTAATTTCTACCGTTTACTGTCCAAAGTACACACCCACGACAAAAAAAGCTAAATACAAAATTGGAGACCAGGTGAGGATCAGCAAATTCAAACGCACCTTCGAGAAGGGATTCACAAAAAATTGGAGCACGGAACTCTTTACGGTGGTTCGAGTTTTACCTGGAAACCGACACACGTATATAATAAAAGATAGTAGCGGCGAGATTTTGAAAGGAAGATTTTACGAAGAGGAACTCTCTAAAACAAAACACCCCGACACGTACCTCATTGAGAAAGTATTGCGTAGGAAAGGTGACAAACTGTTTGTCAAATGGCTGGGACTTCCGGAAAAGAGTTGGATCGACGCGGACGAAGTGATCTTGTGAGTACGTGGAACGTGGTGAAGCGTCTACCGGATCCGGAAAGTCAAACGAAGAAAAAGAACGGCGAGTTGCTTCCCGACAGCATCCGCTGTCTGATCGTAGGTCCATCGGGGTGTGGGAAAACGACACTGCTCGTGGACAATTTTCTCCTCGCACCGAATTGGTTAGATTGGAAGAACAGGCACCTGTACGTGTTCTCGAAAAGTTTGGAGCAATCCAAATACCAGCAACTGATAAAACTGTACGATGGTCTGGACATTGCAACGTTCGCCTCGGAAATAAAACCGCTCGACGATTGTCGTGAAAATTCAGTCGTTGTGTTCGACGACGCCATCCTGGAAAATCAAAATGAAATTCGCAACTTTTTCACGCAAGGTCGTCACAAAGGAATGGATTGCTTCTACCTAGCTCAAACGTTTTCCAAAATTCCAAAACAGTTAGTGCGCGACAACGCCAATTTCATATGTTTGTTTCGTCAAGATCACACCAACCTCAAGCACGCGCACGATGACTACGTAGGCGGAGACATGAACTACAATCAATTTTCGGAACGCTGCTGCTCTACTTGCTGGAACGGTGACGATTTCGGATTTGTGACGATCGACATGACGAGGAAACCCAACGACGGAAAATACAGAAACAAAATCAACGACTTTCTAAACGTTGCAACGTTGTGAGAAACGACGTATATAAATAACGTCATGACGAAACGAAAAATCGAGGACGAAAATCTCAAGCTTCGCGATTACCTCGCGAAACGCTTCAAAGGTTGGAAATCCGAGAATCGCGGATTCTACGAAGAGAAGAAACGTCAGGATCAACCTGTGATCGATGCCATCAGCAGTCTAGGTAAAGAAATTAAAAGTGTCACGGAACAAAATAAAAATTTGATTAATGAACTCGTACCGCTCGCAGCTAAAAGTTACGCCGTACCCACGCCTATTTCGAGCATTCCTTCGACGCCGTTCGAACTGAAGGATGCACCGGCACGACGTCGAGCCATAGGCAGCACGTCGTCGTCTTCGGATAAAATCGAGTTGGGGCCTTTGGCACGAGACTACCTGAGCACGGGGAAATTCGACAAGGATGAAGTGTTCGGATTGTATCCCAGCATGGAAACCAGCGAAGGCGGCGGTGTGGTGTGGAAGATTGGGAAATCGAAGGTGACCTTCGAAGGCAACGACATTAAAGTCAATTTAGGCGACAAGGATAGTTGGAACAGGTATCCGGGTACGGTGGGACTGTGGGAACTCGTTGCCAAAAAGCAGCCGAAAGATTACACCGACGAAGATTACCAAAGTTACAAGGAAATTCTGATCATGACGGATGCCTTGTACCAGAACAACGACGCCTCGCAGAATAGGGTGAAATCGAGCAGCGGCGAGAAGTACAGGAATCTCATCAAACCGATTTGGAACCAGGTCAAAACAGGCAGCGGCGTCAAACGCTACAACACGTTACCCAAAGAATTCGTTTGGGTGGACGACGTTAGGAAACTCGTGGACCGATTGTTGGTGATAGCCGGCGAAGAGAATGCAGGCAATCGTAATTTCTACAACGAGAAGGTTGGCATCGTGGACATGATCAGCACGAAACTTTCCAACTTCATCGTGAACGACGACAAGGGCATAGGTTACCTGATCAAAATCATCAACACGCTGCCTCCGAAATTTTGGAACGTGGCCGAAGGAAAGGGACTCGTGAACGACATCATCAACAAGTTACCTTTCGAGATGCATCTACCTGGCTATCAGTACTGCGGACCGGGTACCAAACTCGAGAAAAGATTGGAGAGAGGAGACAAGGGTGTGAATCCGTTGGATGCCGCATGCAAAGATCACGACATCGCCTACAACACCACGCAGACGGATCTGGATGCACGTCACGAAGCAGACAGAAAGTTAGAGCGCGCAGCTTTCGAAAGGTTCGTGAGCAGAGACGCATCGCTGGGTGAACGGGTCGCCGCACTGGGTACCACCATCACCATGAACACGAAACAAAAATTGGGGTGGGGTATATAAATAACATACCGTAAAAAAAAAACTTGATATATAAATAACACACATCGTAAAAAAATAATCTTCGGTATATATAAATAACACACATCGTGAAAAAAAATTAAATTTCTCTAACACATACACTGAAAATTTCTCTTCTTCGATATGACAACTGAAAAAATGAGCGATCTCCAAGCATTAAAACAAATGCTAAATTTGTCAGTCGAGTATGTAAAAATTCAGGAATTGGAAGTCGACAAACCTTACACGATAACTTCCGGTTCAATCGTTTCTACCCAGTATGGTCCCAAGGTACGCCTGTTGCTCAACGCACAATACAGTCTATTTTTACCAGATCGATACGCTAACATGTTATCCGACGAGAAGCTATCTATTTTAATCCAGAACAAAACTCGAATCGTATACAAGGGGACAAAGGAACTTCTTGGCAAGAAAACAAAGCACGTAATAGAATTTGTGTAACGACTGCAAGGCCTTGAAAATATATAAATAACATACCGTAAAAAACTACACAAGAAAAAATCTCAGAATATATATATAAATAACATACCGTGAAAATAACACATAGAGCATCAACATGAAGCCCAAGGGTGTCGTGTACCAGATACCATACTCCAATCTTAAAAATCTAGGTGCCCTCGATGGGTTACTCACCAAGAAACAACGCGAGAAGAAACGTTCTTGCTTGTCGAAAGGACATGGAATGAAATTGCTGCTCAGCACACCTCAATTGAAAAGATTGCAGCGTTCGCGGAAACAGCAAAAAATCGGAGGTTTCATATTCAGCATCCCGGCCATCCTGGCAGCATTGGGGGCCGTTGGAAGTTTGGCCGGCGGAAGTGCCGCCATCGCGAAAACCGTCATCGACTCGAAGAAGAACAAGGCCGAGTTGGAAGAACAGAAACGTCACAACCTGGCCATGGAGAAGAAAAAGGGGAAGGGCGTGATGAGAAAGTTTAAAAAAAAGAAACAGAAGCACTCACCAACCGAGACATTGAATCTCTGATCGGACCGTTACAAATCAAACACTTCAGAGGAGTTTTCATGTCCGACTCGTTACCTTCAAGCGTCAAAAGAAGAGAATGCGGAGTAGTCAACTTGGACGGTCAAGAAAATCCAGGCACGCATTGGATATGTTACCACAAAAATAATGGTGATAAAGCATTCGTTTTCGATTCTTTCGGAGGTGTTCCACCTACAAATTTAATTCATTATCTGAAAACGAACAAAACCTCTATATACTACAACGACGAACGCATTCAAAATTTCGGAGACGTGAACTGCGGTCATCTCTGCCTCTCCGTGCTCGCGTTTCTCTCTAAAATAAATAACCCTACGATCGAGGATTTCCAGAAAGCATTGTGGAACCTCAAACAGCATCACTAGGATGGGCGTGTTCCATCTCACGAGCGAATCATCGATCTTGAAACTCACGCTGCACGACGACATCGTCTATCCTAAATCCGTGGCTCTGCGTGCATTCTACAGCATGTACCTCATACCCAATGTTACGCAGCACAACAACAAAATTAGCGTCGGAAGCGAACACATCGTCGTCACGCCAGGACAATACAATCTTTCCACTTTGCAAGCTCAATTACCCAAAGGCACATACCTTTCTCAAAATTCGGTCACGCACAGAGTGGAAATCCTATCCGCGACGGAGACCGTGGACCTGGGCACCATGGCAGAACTTTTAGGTTTCGAGAACGACACCAAACTCGAAGCTGGCATCAAGCACGTAGCAACCAACATTCCTAAATTCTTGGCCATAGAGACTCTGAACGTACACTGCAACGTGGCCGAAGGTATGATCACGAAATCTTCGGACGGATTGTTAGGAAGTCACAAGCAGACGGGAATCATAGCCACTTTCAAACCAAGTTCCGAGTTCATGGAACCGATCATCTACACGCCCTCTTCGCCGATCTATTTTCCAGTATGTCGCAACCGCATAGACGACATAGAGTTGGTGGTGACGAACGAGAAAGGAGACGTGGTGGATTTCGCAGGTGCCACTACGACGGCCATCGTGGAGATCAACATATAATAAATAACCATACATGTAAAATGGAGCAAATCGAAAGTTACGAATTGCAATCTTTCCCTCCCAACCGTCGCACGTTCGCCAATCTGAACGAGGCGAACAGGGAGATCGAATACGACGTGGACGTAGGCGACGGGTTCATTCATCCTCACAGAGCGGACCTCTACCTTCAATTCGACGTGGTGAAGAAGGAAAGCGGAGACGCGTTTCCCGCAGCAGCAAACTTGATACTCGTGGACAACTTCGTGCCTCACCTGTTCTCGCAGGTGGAGGTGAGGAAACACAACACCGTCATCGACAGAATAGATTATCCAGGCATCACGTCGACGGCAGTGGGAACGTTGAAATTATCCAAAACGGACGCAGCGTACTACCAGGCCGGGGGATTCGAAGCCGGAACCAAAATATCGACGAAAAGTCACACGGTGCTCTTTCCCATGCGTCTGCTGCCCGGTTTCTTCTCGGACTACAAGGAGATCATGTGGAAGGGAGGACTGCGCGTTACGTTTCGAAGAGCGGCCAACGACAACGACGCACTAATGCGATACGCTACTTTGGGTCCGGACGGCACCACGCCGATAGCCAACACTTTACCCGAAGCGGCGAAATGCGTCATCCGGAGCATGGAATTGAGAATGCCGGTGGTGGAATACGAAACGAACTACGCCCTCAAGTACAAAGCGGAGATCTTGAAAAGTCCGCAGGTGTTGATTCACTTTCACGGTTACCAGTGCGTGCAGAAGATGGCGTCGGGAAGTCACATGGAATTCGACGTGACGACGCAGTTCAACAACATACAGTTCGACATGCCAGATTTCGTCGTAGTGCTTTTTCAGACCGGACGCGATAACAATCAGGAGAAAGATTCCAGCAAGTTCGACGACTGCAAAATCAAGAACGTTTATCTGAAGAATGGACGCAACGAAGTGTTCCCGCGCGAGAATTACAACCTCGACGTGACCAAAAACGATTACCTCAAACTTTACGAAGCGTTTTCGGCTTACAAACGCGTGACCGAGGGAAGCGTGGACATGTACTACACGCCCAGCGAATTCAAAGCCCGGAGACCCATGACCGTCATCAACACATCTAAGAGGAAGAAGGTTGTGGTCAACGATCGAACCAACATCAAGGTCGTCTGCGAGTTCCACGACGCCTTGCCCGAGGATACCCTATGCAGTGTCATCCTGATTGCAGAGAAGTCCTTCGCCTACGACGTGAAGAACGAGAGGGTCACAGAGCATTTTTAAAATTCATAAAAAATTGCCACATACTAAAAATCAACATCCAACACATTTTAGGTTATATAAAATTTGTGAAAACCTTATAATACTGAAATATTAAAACAAACAGAGTCCCTTGTAGGTTAGTTCGGTGCGTAAATAAAAAAAATGATAGGTTAAGTTATATCACTTAGGATCGTAAAAAAAATTAAAAAATCGTAAAAAAAAAGGATAGGTTAAGTTGTATCACGTAAGATCGTGATATACCTACCAAGTATAAATGGAAAAAATGAGTGCGGTGAAAATTTGTACTAAAACATCGCTAAACGCTATAACATCGACAAAAAATTGTCAAAATATGTCAAAAACTTATATTCGATTGATAAAAAAAATACCTACAAAATATGATCCTCAAATAATAACGTTCAAACAGTGCATAAATAAAAAAAATGATAGGTTAAGTTATATCACTTAGGATCGTAAAAAAAATTAAATAATCGTAAAAAAAAGGATAGGTTAAGTTGTATCACGTAACATCATAATATACCTACCAAGTACGAGTGGAAAAAAAATGAGTATAGTGAAAATTTGTACTAAAACATCGCTAAACGCTAAAACATCGACAAAAAATTGTCAAAATATGTCAAAAAGTGATATTCAATTGATAAAAAAAGAGGATACCTACTAAGTACTGCGTTGAAACAACTAATATACACTACTACCGAAGATTATTTTTTTTCACGATGTGTGTTATTTATATATTTTTTTTTCATGATTTGTATCGAAGATTGTTTTAACAGAGGAAGAAAGTTCGTGCTTCGGAGAACGCGATGATTTGCGTGATGATTTCTTCAGTTTCCTGTTTGGACTTACGCCAATCATCAGTATATCGTCTTCTTCCCTGCCTCGCCTCGTGCAGTTCATCCAACCTCTCGTTCAATTTCTCCCCCGCGGCCGACAGAAGAGTGTCGAGATCACCACACCTCATTCCACTGATCTCCCGAAGACGGTCCTTGAGAACTATTTCGCATCCCATGTGAAATGCCGGCGTCGTTTTAGCTATGATCACAAGTTTATTAACATCTCCGTTAACTACCTTTTTGAATATTTTAGATAGTAGTTCGTGCGGAAATCAGTTATGCAAGCCATGTTTATTTTTTACTGTATGTTATTTATATACCCCACCCCAATTTTTGTTTCGTGTTCATGGCGATGGTGGTACCCAGTGCGGCGACCCGTTCACCCAGCGATGCGTCTCTGCTCACGAATCTTTCGAAAGCTGCGTGCTCTAACTTTCTGTCTGCTTCGTGACGTGCGTCCAGATCCGTCTGCGTGGTGTTGTAGGCGATGTCGTGATCTTTGCATGCGGCGTCCAACAGATTCACACCCTTGTCTCCTCTCTCCAATCTTTTCTCGAGTTTGGTACCCGGTCCGCAGTACTGGTAGCCAGGTAGATGCATCTCGAAAGGTAACTTGTTGATGATGTCGTTCACGAGTCCCTTTCCTTCGGCCACGTTCCAAAATTTCGGAGGCAGCGTGTTGATGATTTTGATCAGGTAACCTATGCCCTTGTCGTCGTTCACGATGAAGTTGGAAAGTTTCGTGCTGATCATGTCCACGATGCCAACCTTCTCGTTGTAGAAATTACGATTGCCTGCATTCTCTTCGCCGGCTATCACCAACAATCGGTCCACGAGTTTCCTAACGTCGTCCACCCAAACGAATTCTTTGGGTAACGCGTTGTAGCGTTTGACGCCGCTGCCTGTTTTGACCTGGTTCCAAATCGGTTTGATGAGATTCCTGTACTTCTCGCCGCTGCTCGATTTCACCCTATTCTGCGAGGCGTCGTTGTTCTGGTACAAGGCATCCGTCATGATCAGAATTTCCTTGTAACTTTGGTAATCTTCGTCGGTGTAATCTTTCGGCTGCTTTTTGGCAACGAGTTCCCACAGTCCCACCGTACCCGGATACCTGTTCCAACTATCCTTGTCGCCTAAATTGACTTTAATGTCGTTGCCTTCGAAGGTCACCTTCGATTTCCCAATCTTCCACACCACACCGCCGCCTTCGCTGGTTTCCATGCTGGGATACAATCCGAACACTTCATCCTTGTCGAATTTCCCCGTGCTCAGGTAGTCTCGTGCCAAAGGCCCCAACTCGATTTTATCCGAAGACGACGACGTGCTGCCTATGGCTCGACGTCGTGCCGGTGCATCCTTCAGTTCGAACGGCGTCGAAGGAATGCTCGAAATAGGCGTGGGTACGGCGTAACTTTTAGCTGCGAGCGGTACGAGTTCATTAATCAAATTTTTATTTTGTTCCGTGACACTTTTAATTTCTTTACCTAGACTGCTGATGGCATCGATCACAGGTTGATCCTGACGTTTCTTCTCTTCGTAGAATCCGCGATTCTCGGATTTCCAACCTTTGAAGCGTTTCGCGAGGTAATCGCGAAGCTTGAGATTTTCGTCTTCGATTTTTCGTTTCGTCATGACGTTATTTATATACGTCGTTTCTCACAACGTTGCAACGTTTAGAAAGTCGTTGATTTTGTTTCTGTATTTTCCATCGTTGGGTTTTCTCGTCATGTCGATCGTCACAAATCCGAAATCGTCACCGTTCCAGCAAGTAGAGCAGCAGCCTTCCGAAAATTGATTGTAGTTCATGTCTCCGCCTACGTAGTCATCGTACGCGTGCTTGAGGTTGGTGTGATCTTGACGAAACAAACATATGAAATTGGCGTTGTCGCGCACTAACTGTTTTGGAATTTTGGAAAACGTTTGAGCTAGGTAAAAACAATCCATTCCTTTGTGACGACCTTGCGTGAAAAAGTTGCGAATTTCATTTTGATTTTCCAGGATGGCGTCGTCGAACACAACGACTGAATTTTCACGACAATCGTCGAGCGGTTTTATTTCCGAGGCGAATGTTGCAATGTCCAGACCATCGTACAGTTTTATCAGTTGCTGGTATTTGGATTGCTCCAAACTTTTCGAGAACACGTACAGGTGCCTGTTCTTCCAATATTAACCAATTCGGTGCGAGGAGAAAATTGTCCACGAGCAGTGTCGTTTTCCCACACCCCGAAGGACCTACGATCAGACAGCGGATGCTGTCGGGAAGCAACTCGCCGTTCTTTTTCTTCGTTTGACTTTCCGGATCCGGTAGACGCTTCACCACGTTCCACGTACTCACAAGATCACTTCGTCCGCGTCGATCCAACTTTTTTCCGGAAGTCCCAGCCATTTGACAAACAGTTTGTCACCTTTCCTACGCAATACTTTCTCGATGAGGTACGTGTCGGGGTGTTTTGTTTTAGAGAGTTCCTTTTCGTAAAATCTTCCTTTCAAAATCTCGCCGCTACTATCTTTTATTATATACGTGTGTTGGTTTCCAGGTAGAACTCGAACCACCGTAAAAAGTTCCGTGCTCCAATTTTTTGTGAATCCCTTCTCGAAGGTGCGTTTGAATTTGCTGATCCTCACCTGGTCTCCAATTTTGTATTTAGCTTTTTTTGTCGTGGGAGTGTACTTTGGACAGTAAACGGTAGAAATTAAACGCTGCTCGTCAGATTTGGTAACGTCAACTGGCTTCATGCCTATTGTTCTGTGTACTGTATCATTATAGGTGTCGACGAGTTCCGGCAGGATGTCGACCCATTTGTAATTTCCCCGAAGCGTGAATCGTTTCCACATGTGTGTTTTCAAGGTTCGATTAAATCTTTCCACGATGCTGGCTTTGATGTGACTGAAGCTCGAATAATGTCGAATGCCATGTTTTTGAATAAATTTTTGGAATACGGCGTTGTAAAATTCTTTACCGTTGTCCGTTTGCAGAAACCGTGGTCGTCTGCCACCGCTTTCGCGAAAAATTAATTTGAATGCTTCCGTGACGCACGTTCCTGTTTTCGCCTTCAAAGGTAGAGCCCATGCGAATTTCGAAAACGTGTCTATGACGGTGAGGAGGTACTTGTTGCCCTTGTTCAATTTATGCACGTTTTTCAAATTGCCGCTACTCATCTCCACGAGGTCACTTTGCCAGAGGTCGTCGATGCCCTTGGTTACCACAGCCAAACGTTCGTAGTTGCGGCGTGCAGGTTTATGCAATTCTTCGACGATGGCCTGCCTAGACATTTTTTTGTTTAGAGATTACGTTTCAAGAGAAGCACCAGCGTGATGGGATTCAAAGAGGGTGGTACTTCACTCGTGTTTTGAATGATCAGCTTATCGCCGGCACTCACGTCGAAAACGGTGAGATCTTCGTCTTCGTGTATTTCATATATGTTGCGCGTTTCGTTCCAACGTGCCAGAGGAATGTTTCCTGCTTTCTGGACACCACGATTCGATATCAAGGTCATGGTGGGAACGCTAGCTTTTCTACCGTGAGACCAGTACGAAAATTCGTTTATCTGAATCGTGCCATCGAGGAGAAACTTGTAGTACGGATGATAAGGATGCAACATGTACAGTTTGTTACCTTCGACGAACGTGGAGATTCTCTGTTGATTGGGTATGCTGTTGATTTCGATGGCTTGCAGAAAATGCAGTTTAGCGAATTTAGTGTCGACGCCGAGCAGATTACTGTGAACTTGTCCGAGTTTATTTTCGATGGGCAGCAAATGCTCGACTATGGTATCCGTTACGGTAGAAAACGACGGTTTGATTTTCACTTCCACGTTCAACTGCTTGTAGTTTTCGTTGAGTTCTTGCAACTTGGCACCGAAAGAGGCCAGCGTCGATTCCTGCGTGGATTCCAGCACTCCAACTTGATCTCTGATGTTGACGACGATGTTCTGAAGGTTCTCGACTTGATTCAATTTCGAGCTCTTCTCGGTAAGATCGTTCACGATGCTTCGCATCTCTGTAAACTGCGTGTGAAGGTCGGCGACGCTCTGGGAAGTGGGCAGCGTCGACACCAGCGAACTAATTTCGTCTCGAATCTGTTCCACGTTCGCCGTTTCCGTTTCTAGTCGTTTCAGCATTCGAGATATGTTTCTTTTCAAAGCGTGCAATTCTTTGGAGGTGGGGAGATTGGCCACTTTACTCTCGAGATCGCTCAATGAACTTTTGATGTCGTTCGAATCGGATAGTGCCGTCACCGCCGTTTTCAATTTTTCCAAATCTTCGCTCGAAGGCACGCTCGTCCGTAACGATTCCAAGTCACCCTGTATGTTGTCGAGTACGTGATGAAAATGAGCGAGATTCGTTTCGACGTTCAAATTTTCTAAATATTCGATCTTCTGCTGAACCGTGCTCAACGTGTCTTGAATGCTCGTCAACGCTCTCGCTTCAGCGTGAATATTTTTAATTTCTTCGTTGATCAATTCCAAGGACGCCTGAAGCGTGGCGATGGTGGTTTGAATGTGTTCGAAATCTCGATACGCCTCCAATTGAATTTTTATGTTCGCGACGCTTTTACCGATGACCTGCAGTTCGTCCGACGATGGTAGGTTCGTCATTGTATCTTCCAAAGTCTGCAACTTGGATTTAATTTCTTCCAACGTGCTGGTGAATTCTTCTTGTAATTTGGAAACGACGACGTGCAAGCGTTCTGCGTCTATATCGTTCACGACGGTTTGAAGTTCAGAGAAATTATTTTCTATTGCGGAAGTTCGTTCTTCGATTTCGAGTTTCAGTTTTTCCAAATCTTCATTTTTCGATTGAAATTGCTGCAATTTGGCCAAATCATTTTGAAGCGAATCCACGCTCAACTGTATATTTTGAACGCTGTCGTAAGAAGGTACGTCTACATAATTTTTTATGAGCGTTTTCAGTTCGGAATCGATTTTCAGAATGGGGTCGAGACATTGCGTTTGGAGCGTGGCGATTTCCGACTCTAAACTTTTGTTTAAGGTCTCCTGCAAAGCGATCAAATCGGTCCTCAACTTCTTAACTCGAATGTCCAACATGAGAATCTTTGACTAGAATTTGAATTTAAAATTTTGGGAGCGTCAGCACTTAGGCTATTTTGCTCCCGTCACAGTATACGGGGGCCAGCCCCTTACCTCTACAAATAACAACTCTATCGTTGCATAACTAAAAAATTTAAAATGTTCTGACTTCTGTTAAAAGCTGAGGCTGTAAAGGGGCACTCAGCACACATAAGGACAAAAGAACAGGACAATCCAAACAAAATTATACTGGCCATGGGGCCAGTCGCCAGAGCCTCGTTAGTCTTAAGTCCAGGGTGCACTAACGTGGAAGTGAGGTTGACATTTGGGTGTACTACGTGGAAGGTCACCCCTTACACCCCAACATGAGAATCTCTTCTGCGTGGTCTACACGCTTGGTGTTGCCGAAAATGTCGTTAGGCATTTTTGGTTAACGGTTATTTATAATAGGATAGACGATTCGTAATTCTACAAAAAGAGGAATGAGTTTGTCGTAATCTCCGAGGAGTTCCACGTATAGGTAATCTCCTGCAGACACATCGTACGTAATGTTAGAAAGCATCTTGTCGTGCTTGATTCGAAAAATATTCTTGCCGGTAGAAATTTTGATTTCGCCTGCGTTTTCCGGATTCACGGTGATTCGAAGTTTCCCGTCGATCGGAATTTCGTAGAAATGTAAATTGTTATTAAAAACATAAAACATCTTACCCACATCGTCATTCAGTTTCGTCCAAATGCTGTTGAGATGAACAATCAGTAAACCATTGAGTTTAGATAATACGGAAGGTAAGAGGTTATTGGAATTTGGCGGTGCAGTCTCCATGTTGATCTGTTTGCGGAAGCCAAAAAGATTCATTGTCTTTGTTAGTTATTTAAGAATACGGTCAAAGTTTTTTTTGTTTGCTTGCGTCACAATACAGGCACGCGCGCTTACGTGTGTGTGTGCGACACATTGTTCCCGAAAAAAATTTACAAAGGTCACGATATATAAACATTTGGTCCCACAGTTGGAAAATTACGATAAGTTGCATTCAAAAATTTCAAAATATCATATAGTAGAATTTTTGTAGAGTGGGTAGGCAACACCGACGAGCCTCAAATAATAATTCAAGACTCGTCGGTGTTGCCAATTCCTATTTGTAGGTTAGCTTAGCCAGTGAAAGATCATATAGTGGAATTTTCTTCGGATGGGTTGGCAAAACCCAAGCCTCAAACAAAACATCCAATAAAATTGCCAAATATAAAAAGGGGGTGGGGGGCAATAGACCCCCCTCATAAAAAGCTACAGTAAACCCACAGTGTTGCCGACACTAGGCCCCCAACAGTATTGCCAGACATAAAAAATACATGGACCCCTCAGGTCCTTTGATGAAAATTTACAGTGAAAAAAAACCCAGTAGGTTAACAACACTGTCAATCTACGGTAGTGTTGCCAGATGTAAACAGAGGGCAATAAACCCCCCCCTCATAAAAAGCTACAGTGCCCCCACAGTCTTGCCAACTCTGCTCTCAAAATGTACATCATAAAAGGCTACGACGAGCGCCACAACCTTGGTGATTTTTTCGGGTAAGGAGTTGGCAAGACTGCGCCTTACGAGAGAAATCCATTAAGGCGATCGAGCCCCACTTCCGGTTTGTGAACTCTCAAGCAAAATTGTCAGTTCCTTTGCTTTTTAGGTTAGACCAAAAACCTTGGTGATTTTTTCGAGTAAACTGTTGTCAACACTGCGAGCCCCACCGAGCCCCAAATGTTGACTTGGTACCCGGCCACTAGGTCTACTATCGTACAAACAGTTTGTTCACGAATTTCTGAATCACTACACGTCTTATTCGTTAACTCAGGCTCAATTATCTGAACTTAGAAGTCGTAAATATGATCCTAAATCGACGAGTAGTATGGAAGTTTTTGCTATTCGTACGCATTCAGCATATTATAATTTAGTTGATCGTCCGAATGATGCAGAAGTTATTGATATTTTAATCAATCAGTTGCCCACATCTATTGCACAAACAATATTAGCTGCTAGATTAGTTAAAATTGATGATGTAATTGCGTTACTAAAGAGGTTGGATTTAGTGAATTCAAGATCAAACAAGAGTTTTAATGTTCATGATAATGTACGTGAAAAAATTTCCGACATGATGGGAATAATTCTAAAAGTTTTACCGACAATAATAGTGCAAGGGCAAAACTGAGAGTTCAGAGTGTTGCTAAAAGTTCATCGTTTGTGAACGATGATGAACCTAATGGAAATCAAGGTTCAAGACGTAACGTAAGACCTAATGATACTGTTCATTTTGTTTCTTCTAGCGATGAAAATAAAAGAAATAAGATTCCACGTACAGATGTTCCGTTTGTTGCTGAAAACCAACAATCAAACTCCAGCCAGAAGACGATGATATTTAATAGAAATAATAATTTTGGGAAACCTAACCTAACTATAATCGTTACAGACGTAATGGTGCAGGAACTCAAAATTTCCGGCAAAATAGAAGTCCACAAAGCTCACGATACTTCAACAATAATGGTAGATTTATGAGCAACAGTTTCAATGCCAGAAACGAGCAAGAACAACAGCAATTTACACTGCGTCCTAACTCTCAGTTCTCTAACAATAATTTCCACTCATTCCAACCATGCAGTGTATGTGCCAATTGCGGATATTCGTCTTCTCAGTTGTCAACGGGAAACAGTTGCAATGCAACTGCAGTGGCGAATACTCCATATATCCCCGCCCCCTACTCCTCTCTCTTAGAGAGATATATTCTTTAACGAAGGCCATGACTATAATCAGGATAAGTAAATTTTAGTATCAATGTCATTGGCACCCGATTAAAAGTTAATAGCGTCAAGGTAAAGGAACTTTAGAATTAACAAGGGGTACATTTTAATATTAAATTGTTTAAGAATTGCATTAATTTTGGTATATGCAAGTTTTTCTCATTCTGCCATTCTAATCGAGTGTAGTTTTATGCAAAGGAATTTTTATTGTAATTTGGACTTTGTAAATTATGAAAATTGTAAGCAAGTCTTGGCAAAAGCGTGTTTCAAAGAGCCTTTATTTAAATAGTTATGCAATATTTATTAATCGAGTTTCCCATGTTTTCACCCCGCAAGCCCTGAGTGTGTATAAGAGTTCTCATACTCCCGACAGAAGTGAGTAGCAATAATGGGTAATGCAACAGCGGCGGCCATTGGTGCACCGTTCGCCCTGCACCTTGGTTGCCGTTGGTTCGTGTAATTACGAACGTTGCAAAAGTTTTTGGCGCCCAACGTGGGGCCTCGATTTGCATAACGCGGGGCTCGATTTGCATAACGTAGTGCTCGATTTTCATAACATTTGGCTCGATTTGCATAACGTAGTGCTCGATTTGCATAACATTTGGCTCGATTTGCTTAATATAAAGCTCGTTTTTGTATAACATGAAGCTGTTGCATAAATTTGGTTTATTGAAACTGTGGACTGTTTTAAAGTTTATTTGGTTTGCAACCTGAGGATTCGATAAACAGTAAGTCTTGTAAAAACGTACAACTTGCGAAGTTTACATGGCGAGAAATAGAAAGGAAATATTTGCAGGATTTAAAGATGTATAAAACTATGAACCTTGTTGAACAGTGTGCAAGAATGTGATATTATCTGTCAAGAAGTTTCAGTGGAAATTGTATCCTTTTGTTAGTGATAACGCTTGTGTTGCCTATCTTATTTAACCCATTGTTGCTCGTATCAGCTGTATTATCGACATCGCGCAAGTAAGAATAAGAAGCAGAACGTTGGTACAAAGAACTTATTACTTGTCAGAATCTCGACGCGTGTGGTTGTATGACAGAAGATGTCTACCGTTCGCATCCCAGCTGATGTACAGTTGCAGAAAAGAAGGCTTGGCCTTCCATCTAAAAAAATGGGCTGCTTTGATGAGGCCAGTCCCGAAGAGAAATTCAGGAAGGATACGGGAGATTCCGCCTCCTCCCTGCGATCCGGAACAGCGGGAATACAAGATGAGGGAAAAATCTAAGAAGTCGAAGAACCCATGGAAGAAGTTGGTGGATCGTTTAAAAGGAAAGAAGACAAAGGAAGATGAAGTCCCTGGATACTCTCCAACCCATCCGGAGCTGGACTACAGTTGGATGGATGTTTCGCCCTCTGGAACATCTGATGTTTGTTCCAGACTTCCTGATAGTACCACTACAGTGACTAATACATTTTTAATTCAAAAGATTTTTCCCCAAAAGGAGGGGAGTGTTGTAACGTCCCCGGCTGTCAGCCTGGTTTGTACGTTTATAAGTTATCAAGGTTGTATTTTCATTAGTTGATTTTGTAATGGCACTTATGATCTGTATGTTAAAAAAAAGTTGGTAACTTTGGCTGTATTCAATATACCTTAAGCACCGAGTTCATATGTATGCCACTAGAGGCGCCTCGCTAGTAGTTATTACTGTGTGCAGCTGTTCAGCGCAACCATAGTAAATCTAAGTAGTTCCTAGAATCGCCACATGCTTACGCTGCGATCGGGGCTCCCAATGCTATAAAAGAAGCCTGAGTGTGGTAGTATCAGTTGGTTTGTGGACACTGACTGAGCACATCGAGGGCTGGCTCCTCAGCTTAGGCTGAGAGGTCCACCTCCAGCCCCTACAGCCTGGTCTGAACCCGGTTAAGACTGAGGAGAGGTATCCGAACCTTGGTTCGACCCCAGCCTCTTGCTGAGGAACAAGGTACCCGAGCCTTAGTTGACTCGTCCCTAAGTCTTTAACTGAGCGGTAGGTAATCGAACCAGATTCGATCCCGGCTTCGTGCTGTGAGGAGTTTTTTTTGTCATACCGACTGGTTCGACCCCCGGTGTTGCACCGCGGGAAGGCACCCGAACGTAAGTTCGTACCAGTATGTATATACTGAATGTAAAAGTGCCAGAACGTTTCTTTTTTTGGTTTATATATATCCCCGCCCCCTACTCCTCTCTCTTAGAGAGATATATTCTTTAACGAAGGCCATGACTATAATCAGGATAAGTAAATTTTAGTATCAATGTCATTGGCACCCGATTAAAAGTTAATAGCGTCAAGGTAAAGGAACTTTAGAATTAACAAGGGGTACATTTTAATATTAAATTGTTTAAGAATTGCATTAATTTTGGTATATGCAAGTTTTTCTCATTCTGCCATTCTAATCGAGTGTAGTTTTATGCAAAGGAATTTTTATTGTAATTTGGACTTTGTAAATTATGAAAATTGTAAGCAAGTCTTGGCAAAAGCGTGTTTCAAAGAGCCTTTATTTAAATAAATAGTTATGCAATATTTATTAATCGAGTTTCCCATGTTTTCACCCCGCAAGCCCTGTGTGTGTATAAGAGTTCTCATACTCCCGACAGAAGTGAGTAGCAATAATGGGTAATGCAACAGCGGCGGCCATTGGTGCACCGTTCGCCCTGCACCTTGGTTGCCGTTGGTTCGTGTAATTACGAACGTTGCAAGGGGGTGGTGAGAAAGATTGGTGTTGAGTGGATGGTATCTCGAACACCTATTGCAACACCACCGTGTGCACGACGACCCTCAGGAAGCTTGTCGGTGCGGTAAAGCGTGTATCCGTTTAGAATCACTGATTCATTTGGACGAAAATGTGTCTCTTGGAGACATATGATGGCAGGGTCAAATTCAGATATTAAAATTTGCAGTTCCTCGAGATGTGTACGGAAACCGTTAAGGTTCCATTGGAGACAATAAGCCATAGCTGGAGGTATGGTTGTTACCTCTTAAGGCGTACTTTATTTCTAGGCCCTGTCACCTTGATAAATTCTTCTTCCGCGGCTTCGTCGTGTATCATGTCCTCGGGTAAGGACACAGAGGGTCGTTGCTATATCAACGTTAGAATTCCAAATATCTCGTTTATACAGCGTATAGTGCAATGAATAACATAAAACATAATTAACGTTGTACAAAGTAATAATTATACATGTTTTTAAACGTTAATATAAAGTGATTTTTATAATATGAAATTAATAATTTCAATAAACATATAATTATATTGTGCGGATTCATAGAACCGTCACAACATTCCCCTGCTCCGGGAAAATGAAAACTACGAAACAACGAGGAGGAGTTTTCATTTATAAATCAGTCAGATGTTATCAACATAACTAAAACAAAGTTACAAATGCACAATATTATCTGACATTCGACAACAACTTGCACATAAACAGATTTGTGCCTAACAGGTAATAACAAATCAGATCATAATAGAACATTCAATTCTACAAAATAATAAACAGAATGGTTTCCTTTTTCCAGTATCTACTCTCATAAATTTAATTTTCAGACAAGAGTTGATTCCTCTTTTCTTCCGAACAGTTAAACACTCGAAGATTTGAAAAGTTTACCTTGTCATAATATTGCTGGTTCATTGTGTAAAGAATTGCATTATTGTCCTTAATTTCCTTGACAAGGAATGGCCCAATATACAAGTTGAACAATTTATGAATCTGGCTGTTAATTTTAGAACTAACTTGCCTATTTTTTATCATAACCAAATCTCCTGTTTGAAGTTTGATCGAGTTCAATGCATTCTTAATCTTTCTACTTCTTCTAGATTGTCTAGTCCTGATTTCTGCTAAAAACAATTTGCGTTTCCATGGCAAAGATTTAATTTGTTCTGGCCAGCCGATTTCTTCAAATATTGAGTCCTTCATATCTTCATGTAAGAAAAGTTCACTAGGAGATAATCCGGTAACTGAAGAGCATGAATGATTTAATAACTGAATAATAGAATTTATTTTTGGATACCAAGTGGTGTGATTATCATTGCAGAATAATCGCAGTAACCTAACAATCTCCTTATTGTACCTCTCAATAGGATTAGATTTCGGATTGTATGTAGTGGTAGTAATATGCTTAATTTTCCTTGAATTCATGTAGGCTTTCCACTCATTTGATGTAAATTGGCTTCCACAATCTGATAATAATACATTGGATACAGGGTAATGTTTAAAATATTGTTCTTCAAAACGATTGATAATTTCCCTGGCAGTCGCTTTTCTTAACGGATAAATCATAACAAACTTTGACATAACGTCTACAATTGTGAGGAGATATTCATATGTACGTGATCTTGGTAATTTTCCGATTAAATCAATAGAGAGGAAATCGTGTGGTTTGTGAGAAACGACGTGATATTCATCTCTCCTCAACGGCCGACCTACAATCTTTGTTCGTGCACATTCTAAGCAATCTTTCAGGTAATTTCTAATTGATTTTCTCATGTACGGCCAAAAATATGCTCTTCTACAAGCTGTTAAAACCTTCTGATAACCAAAATGTCCATTTAAATCATGCATTTTGTGCAATACCAAAGGTATAAGCTCACGTGGCACTACAAGTTTACAAATTTCATCTGAATTGGGTTTATAAAAAAGAATTTTGTTGTGAAGAAGATACTTTGTAAAGTCTTTAGCCGTTGTACTATCTTCCAGGTGAGAAATTATATTATTGCATTTTTCATCTGCTCGTTGAGCTTTTAACCAAATAGAAGAAGTATCATCTTGTGAATCTTCCATAATTACTTGATTGATATATAATTTATCATCAAGTGCAGAATAAGTAGTACAAGGCGGAAATCTGCTCAACGTATCAGCAATATTATTCGAAACTCCTGGAACATGATATAACGTGAAATCAAAACACTGCAGTTTGAGAGCCCATCTCGTAAGACGAGAATTAAGTGATTGTGCAGTTTTAAGCCAAGACAACAACTTATGATCTGAATATAAGTTGAAATCAGTTCCTTTAAGATATATAGCAAATTTCTCCAGAGCAAATAATATAGCTAAACATTCCAATTCGTGTGTACTATATGTAATCTCTGCTCCTCTAAGAGAACGACTGCCGTATTGTATGACACGAATTTCATCATTATCAACTTGCCAAAGTACACTACCTAATCCTTTCTGGCTTGCATCAACAGAAACACAAAACCTCAACTCAAAGTCGGGTTGACTCAATGCTGGTGCTGAAATTAGAGCATTCTTTAATAACAAGAAAGCTTCTTGACACTGAGGTGTCCAATAAAATGGCACATTCTTGCGTAAAAGATAATATAATGGACTAGCGATATCTGAAAATCCCTGTATAAAACGATTTCTCCAATTTGCCAGTCCCAAAAATTTGCGAAGTGACTTTTTGTTTTGAGGAACAGGAAACTGTAGAATAGCTGAGTCTTTATCATGATCGACTTTAATCTCGGAACCAGACACCACATGACCCAAAAACTTAATTTCCGTTTGGAAAAATTTGCATTTGGCAAATTTTATGGACATGTTCGTCTTCTGCAATGTCTGTAGAACATAATCAAGATGTTCAAAATGTTTCTCTATTGTTGGGCTAAATATTAAAATGTCATCCACATATATCATCAGAAATGAATGAGACTCCGGTCCAAACACCTTATTCATCCTCTCAACAAAACAGAAACAGCTGATTTTATACCAAATGGCAAGTAACAAAACACGTGCTGTCGTCCTCGATACGAAAAAGCTGTGTACTTATATGAGTCGGGCGTAAGTGGTATTTGAAAATATCCACAGGAGAGATCAATCGAAGAAAAATATCTTGCACCCTTAAAATGTTGAAGTAGCTCGTTTATAGGTTCAACATGGGTAAGTGGTGAAATTACATGTTGGTTTAGGCGACGAAAATCCACCACTGGACGCCACTCACCATTAGATTTTGGGACGATATGTACTGGGTTTAAATAAGGCGAAGACATCTCTTTAATTATTCCCCAGGCCTTCCATTTCTCTAGTTCCTTTTCTAACGCTGCTCTTTTGGCGAACGGTACCGGATATATAGGTGCCTTGATTGGTTCCTTTGTGTCTAGTTCAAATCGATAAGGTTCTACGAATGCAGATCGGGGTCGATCAGAAAACAAACTATGGTATTCTATTATTAGATTCTCAAGCTGAGACTGCTGCTCCGTGTTGAGTGATTCACATGACCGCACCTTCGTTGTGATCTGATCTAGAGAAACGACAAGTAAATTTTCTGCTTCTTTGACTATAGTAACTTCCTGCATCTGGCAGCGATCCCTATCAGTTGTGATTTTGCTAGAATTAAATGGCTGAACCAATTCGGAACCAGTAGACGCCATCAAACTAATTTCGTTTCTTCTAAAATCGAGTACAGCTTTGTATTGCCTTAAAAATGGTATTCCGAGAATTAATTCAGCATGCAGTTGCTTCAATACGAACATCTCCAAAGTAAAAACTTCCGAGTTAATTGAAATACTTATAATCTTCCGACCAGCAACACGAAACTTCTGATGTCCTGCAAACGGCAATAACTTAAGTTGATCCACTGTATCAAGTTTGGCACTCGGAATAATTGATTTTATACTCCACCATAATTCATAACTGACTAAATTACACTGGCTTCCACTGTCGATGACACACTGTATCGTAATACCGCAAACTGTTCCTGTGATCAAAGGTTGATCAGTAATAGGAGTAGGTATACCAGTATCATTTAAAATCCAAGTAGGTTCATCTTCGTACCAATCTAATTGAAAAAATATTGAAAGTGGATAACAATGATCAACTTCAGGTAAAACGGAATTACTTAATACAGCATACTGACAAGTTGTGCCTATATTACTACGATATGATTTAGACGGACCCTCCATTATGTTAGTGCGAGCAAACTGGTCCACGTTCACCCGCGACGTTCGTTTAATATTGCTTCAGGGACAGAAGAAATTAACTGTTTACAAGAAGTTTGTCTTGGATCGAAAGATGGAGCATTTTCATTTAATGGAGTATTCGCCACTGCAGTTGCATTGCAACTGTTTCCCGTTGACAACTGAGAAGACGAATATCCGCAATTGGCACATACACTGCATGGTTGGAATAAGTGGAAGTTATTTTTAGAGAACTGAGAGTTAGGACGCAGTGTAAATTGCTGTTGTTCTTGCTCGTTTCTGGCATTGAAACTGTTGCTCATAAATCTACCATTATTGTTGAAGTATCGTGAGCTTTGTGGACTTCTATTTTGCCGGAAATTTTGAGTTCCTGCACCATTACGTCTGTAACGATTATAGTTAGGTTAGGTTTCCCAAAATTATTATTTCTATTAAATATCATCGTCTTCTGGCTGGAGTTTGATTGTTGGTTTTCAGCAACAAACGGAACATCTGTACGTGGAATCTTATTTCTTTTATTTTCATCGCTAGAAGAAACAAAATGAACAGTATCATTAGGTCTTACGTTACGTCTTGAACCTTGATTTCCATTAGGTTCATCATCGTTCACAAACGATGAACTTTTAGCAAAACACTGAACTCTCAGTTTTGCCCTTGCACTATTATTGTCGGTAAAACTTTTAGAATTATTCCCATCATGTTGGAAATTTTTTTCACGTACATTATCATGAACATTAAAACTCTTGTTTGATCTTGAATTCACTAAATCCAACCTCTTTAGTAACGCAATTACATCATCCATTTTAACTAATCTAGCAGCTAATATTGTTTGTGCAATAGATGTGGGCAACTGATTGATTAAAATATCAATAACTTCTGCATCATTCGGACGATCAACTAAATTATAATATGCTGAATGCGTACGAATAGCAAAAACTTCCATACTACTCGTCGATTTAGGATCATATTTACGACTTCTAAGTTCAGATAATTGAGCCTGAGTTAACGAATAAGACGTGTAGTGATTCAGAAATTCGTGAACAAACTGTTTGTACGATGTAAACGAATCGACATGAGTATTATACCAACCTTCTGCAGGTCCTTGAAAACAATTAGTAATACATTCAAGCCTTTGCATGTCAGGAACTTGCAGTAAGTCTAAGTAGGACGTTAAAGTTTTAATAAACTTACGTGGACTTGATTTTTCAGGATCTCCAGAATATTTAGGAAGAACAGTAAGTTCATTCAATCTTACCAGCCGTCGAGGTTCTTGAGTAAGCGAACGCATACAATTGTCAGGATAATCACATCGATGATTCTGCGGATTTGCTGACTTTTGGTTTACTTGCCTCTTTCTTTGCTGACCAGAACCATCAGAATATAAAGAACGGGTTGATTGACATAACTTGTTAGTATTACTAGTTCTCACTCGATTATTACTAGAACGTTTGTCTTTGTGAAGCAATGCGATTGTGTTCATCATCAGAAACATCACACGCTGAAGAATCAGATGATTTAGAACAGGTTAGGTTCCGTGCAGGAATACCAGGTTGACAGTTACTATTCACATGAGAACTGTAAACTTGTACAGGATTACTTGATTCAACATTAGTCGAAATATTAGATGTTAACTTAGTAATATTTTCCTCACATGCTTCCACGCGCTTAGTTATTTCGTCCTTGCTCACAACGACTTCAAGTCTTTGAACTTGCCGAGACAACCCTGAAACATTGTTCTGGCATTCTGTAATCTGATCAGTCAATCCAGCAAGTTTATCAGAATTCTCTGTACAAGTAGTGTTGACTTCCTCGATTTTCTCTGTTAGTCTTTGCACTTCTCTTTCCATTTCCTGATGTAATGAACGTGTTGCTAATTTGCAGGACTCGGCAACTTCAGCTAATTCCTTTCGTAACGATGTACTCAATTCGTGGAAGTCAAGCTTGAGTAGTTGCTGTGAATTTTGAATTTCCTGTTGAGATTCCCTGATTTTTATAAACTCAAGCTGATGAGACTCTTGAGTTTGCCTCATTTTTGTAAACTCTTGCCTCATAGAATCTTGAGTTTGCCTCATTTTTGGAACTCAAGCTGTTGAGACTCCTGAGTTTCCCTAATTTTTGTAAATTCCATATGTTGTGACTCACTGATTTTTCTTAACTCTGCCAGCAGATCAAACATTTGAAAAGGAACATTACTTTGCCCCGTTGACGTCTCTGCCAACACAGAAGGACGAATGTCAATTTCTTGAACATTTTCTTGACTTCTTTTCCATTCCACGAAAGCTTCAATACTGAACGGATCATAAGAAGGATCACAATCTGTACAGAAATAATTTTCATTTAACTGGTATAATTCCCAATGCTTATCGGACAAACCCAAACATTGGAAATGATACCAATAGCCACAATTTTCACAAGCTACCAACCTTTCCTTATCGGGGTCTTTGCAGCACTTCACCATATTCATGGCACCATTCTTATTTTGTGATTCATCAGGTTCATCACCACAATTGATAGATCTAGCTGTAAGACTTGTTTTGGATCTCAGATTATAAGGATTACTTGATGCGTACATAATATAAATTTATGTACAAACTAGACTCACGAGAACAATGGTGTAAGTTAACACTTACGCAAAACACATCACTCAAGATCGTGCTGATAACGTTCCACAATACTGGACCACCAATTATACTGTGATGTGCACAAGTCAATTATTTGCACTATTACATTTCGTTCATAAATATTTGAAACTAAAACGCGAAGGTGAAGATACAACTTCTATAGGTCTATATATTAGTGAAATAACTGAGTAATATGCAGTTCACTATTACCTATATTTCCATTTTTGCCAGACACACTACTACATAATGACTATTGATTCTCGTTGCTATATCAACGTTAGAATTCCAAATATCTCGTTTATACAGCGTATAGTGCAATGAATAACATAAAACATAATTAACGTTGTACAAAGTAATAATTATACATTTTTTAAACGTTAATATAAAGTGATTTTTATAATATGAAATTAATAATTTCAATAAACATATAATTATATTGTGCGGATTCACAGAACCGTCACAACAAATATGGCTAGTTTTATATGCATATGAGTACCGACAGCGATGCTATGTGTGTTTATAATAACGGAATGCTTTTGTGGACACGCTGTATTGTAAAATTGAACCAATAAATAAGAAATGTAAAGGCGGGGGAACCGTAAAAAATTCAAGCAACTGACGTCCTGGTATATTTTAAGGAACGAGGACAATAAGCTCATACCCTCGAATGTATGCGGGAGGAGGCGGGTTTACTTCGGGGGTTCCCTCCTTTTATTTATTTATTATTATTATTCTTTTACATCATGCGTACGAAAAACTATCTCATCTAAAGTCGTTTAAAAAATATAACGGGGGAAGAAGCAACACGTTGTGCTGCTGACACCCTAATGGCTGTAAGTGCTGCTGAACCTTGCGTCTTTCTAGACACGAATGCAACAGTAGTGCTTGATCAGAGCGCCACCATGACAGGTGTGGGAGACCAGGAAAGATATCGGCGGCGGATTCTGGATCAGCCCAACCAAACAAGATGATCGATCCAATCGGACGATCAGGAAAGTTCTGCATCAGGTCAGTACATATAGGAGTCACTGGGGGGGGGGGGATCAGCCTGCGTTACCAGTGAATTGTTCATTTTGTGGCGCGAGGAACATTTTCTACCACGTAAAGAACAAGGCAAGACGGACATTAGTCTCATTACAACTGGCTATGATTGTGCCAGTGATATTTGTTAAGTGTGTTACAATTGTAAGTAATTTAAAAAGCTGTGCGTCAGCCGATTCAAAGACCGTTTTAACAAGAATAAAACGTCTAGTCAGGTAATAATTTCAAATGTCAATCAGAACCCAAAATGGCCACCTGTATTGAATGCAAGAAATAGAAGCTGATGTTAAGAAATTAGAGTTGGTCTTTCATCAAAAAACGAAATAATGGAACTTCTCGAAAGTGACCTTCAGGAACTAACACAAGAAATAAAATGCCTAAAAAATTGAAATGTGACCTCAGAACCAGAAAGATCTGAGTGAAGTCGTAAAGAAAACAAACAAATTACGTCCGCCAAATGAAAAATCACCGCTTATGGTACCGCACCAGAGGTGCCCACAGGGGAGATTCATGGCGCATGGGGGGGGGACAAAATTTTATAGTTTAGCTGCCACTTCTACATATCTCCACACAAAAATGGGGGATCGTTTCATTTGATTGACTTGTTATTGATTTTTAGTTATTGTTATTATGTAGTTTCTCTACCTACCTGTGGCTGATCGCGGCGATGGGGTTGAAATGAAGCACCACCACTTATGCCTTTAGAATCCGTTTGGAAGAGAGGGGGGTGCGCTGTTCGCATAGTCAAGCAGACAAAATGGCAGTGAGCCAAGGCAGTTTTGTACGTTTATGTTAGGAAATATGAATGAACTGTGCTTTTCCTATCTTGCAATGAAAGGTTTCGAATGGTATGGTATGCACCTTTCGATTGTTGGCATCTCGGTTAGTAGTAAACAATGTCTGGTGTTTTTCGGACACTGCAAACTTCAGTCTTAGTGTTGGATGATTTCAGGCACGATTTGTTTCGCTTGCAGTGGCGGAGGTTTGGGGGGGAGGGCGTGGGCAATTTGTTCCCCCCTCATACTTTTTGCAACTTTCTTGCCTTTGCACTATGCTAAACATAATGTACTATACCTGCCGCCAAATTAGTTTGGTATTGACTCTTATGAAGCACGTGGAGAAACCGGGTATACGTCACTCCGCAAGGGTGGATTGCTGGCTTGCGAGCCAATCAAAATCTTCCCAGTGCTTCATCCAAGCTCTGGTTACCTAGCAATAGAAAACGTTTATCACGGTGTTGCCGCTTATCGGGCGATTGTTCTTGCGATCAATTTTCATGTTGTTGGGAGAGGACGTGTTGTTTGTTTGTTGCATTCCGGTGATGATGTTTTAACCGATCCGTTTGTTTAGTGTTTACTGAAATTAGCGTATTCTTTGTTGTATCTAGCGTGTTGTTTTAGTGTCTTATTTTTTTTGTACATTATTTTCTGTGTTCTGCTTGTGTGTGTCCGTGTGCTTTTGAGAAGAATGTCAAACACAGGAGACAATACTCGAGATGACAATGTACCAAAGAGGCCATTCACTTAAAGAAAGAAAGCCTTCGGTAAAGAAATTCCTCTCAAAGGCTAAACGCGGGAGATTGTTTATTCTGCGCGCAAATATTTTGAGCAAGAGAAAAACAATGGGAGGTCCAATCATTTCTGTAAATAAAGTATTGGCCAGGACTGCTGCTGCTGTCGGCGTGTCTAAGAACACTATTGTTAACATAGGGAAAAATATAATGTGGTGGAAATAAATCAATGCGAGGCTTCAAAATTGGAAACCCCCGGAAAGAAGAGGAATATCAGTAAATGTGTGACAAATTTAGATACCTTTCAGCAAGACGCTACTAGTTGCCATATTTAAACATAACAAAGGGCATTGAGCTGTTTATTTTTTTTGAAACGCTGCTAATTCGAGAATTGGATGAACTTTAAATCACTCGAAAGGAGTAAAATTTGGACTCGTGTAGTGAAGAAGTTAGCATTTCTTATATCTGTATGTTAAAATGAAAATGGTGAATTTCGCTCAAGGTCATGTGACTTTTCTCGAGCGTTTAAGCATGTATTGGTAGAGGCATGGAACCTCTCATAGCTAATGACAGCTTTGAAATGTAAAACAAGTTGTTTGATAGCATGTTTTCGTGCAATAGTTAAATTTGAAATCCGTCTGATTTTTTTGTAAGGAAGTCCATGTTGGGTGGCATACGTATGAAACATTCCAACTTGATTTGAGTGATTATTCAGATATGCTTGTAATATATAAAGGTGCAGGTGTGCCTTCTGAAAATCTGTAAGTTATTGAGCAGTTGCTTATGTGGAACATTTACATGAACAATGGCGGAAAGTCAGTAATATTGGGGGTCAACGTCTGTGTATCTAAAAGTGATTAATACTCTTTTTTGTCAATAAACTGGTATTTTTGAATCGCAGTGTGGTATTCCACCTAAAGGTTTTTTCCCAGTGTATATTTTGTATGTTGTGTACTAATGACTGTCTTCCCTTCCAGAAGGGGGGGGGGGGATTCTAGTTCGCACTGGTCATTTAAGGTAACGAAAAATCTATGCGAGTCAGCATCAAGTAATAAGAGCGGTTCGGAGTAATTTTTGGTAAAACTAATTAAAATTCAGGAGAAGATTCGAACGTGGCACTTACCATTGCTACCTATGCTACAGGTTAGGCGAATGAAGACAGGTTTGTAGGTTTGATATATTGTTGGAAGTTAGGAAAAGGTCGGGAAGGTAAATAGGGATGAATGGATGAGTGTTGGACAAGCCTATCATAGGGAATTCGTCATAAGTTGATTTCGTTTTATGAGTTTAGCAAATATTTTAACTATATTGAAAGCTGAAATTTGTCATTAGTAACCCTATCCGAAATTAGGAAATACCCTATCCGACATTAGGCAACCTTTTTGTCACACTAAAAATATGCATACAATTCTTTGTTTCATAAAATATACCAAGTATTTCTTATAAATGTTAATATAACTTTCAGAAACATTAATAAATATATGTTCATTGTTTATCAACACATTTATGGCTTATTTTGTTTACATTTAGGTACTGAAAATCTAATTTGAAATTAAGTATCCGAAATATGGGCACTTGACCCTAATGCTGATATCGTTTATGACGATTAAATTAAGTGAATAACTTAAATACAATTTTGTTAAGTTAATTGGTGACAAAAATTTATAACTTTTACAAATACTATCATAATAAATACTAATGTCAATTTTTATTTTCAGACATGAACACAGAGGAAGTTATATCTTTAACAAGAGGTGAACTTTTTATACTCTTAAAAGACCATTTGAACGAAGAACTCCAAAAAACTTTTCCATTCGTGGAGGACTACATTTCCACAAAAATACAGCGCAAGTATTTTTTATCTGAAGAAGAGAAGAAAACTTTGTCATATATGCTGTACAGATTTCGCACTTTGTGGAAAGAATCGGATAGAAAGCAGATCATATAGATCGTCGGAAAGCCAGGTCAAAGAGAGAACAATGACGCCTGAAGAAGCATTATCTGTTTTTGTGGAAGGGAATTTTTCCAAGCGGCAGTATTTAGTTGTCAGGTCAGGATGTAAAATAGTCAATTCGAAAGCCTTTCCTTCTTAAGTGACCGTCGCAAAAGCGAAGGAAATGTTTTATCCTCCCAAAAACTCAATCACAATTACTGAAACATGTGGTACTGTAACATTGCAGGCTTTATTAGATCATACAGTTAAGCGCATTTTAAATCTACGAACAAGCGTTGTTATGGATTTGGAAGATAATGTTTTGTCAAACTTGAATTTAATATGCAAGTGACGGAACATCGGGGCAAAGTGTTTATAAGCAAAAGTTTTCGAGTAAAGAAGATACATTAACAGATTCTAGTATATTTTTTACATCAATAGTTCCTTTGCAGTTAATGCACATGACAGAGGATAATAAAGAAATTATTATATGGCAAAATCCCCGACCTTCTTCCACAAGATTCTGCAGACCAATCAAAGTAGAATATATTAAAGAAACGACGGAAACAACTAGAAACGAAGTTAAGTATGTACAAGATCAAGAGAAAAAATTAGTTCCATTTAAACAGTTTTACCGCGGCAAATGGATTACCGTGCGCTACGACTTAGCGCTTACAATGGTTGACGGCAAAGTCTGCAATGCCCTATCGGAAACAGCCTCAGCACAGCGCTGTTATTTGTGTAACGCGACATCGAAAGAATTTAATAACCTCAATGAGATTGTTAAACGAGAGATAAATCATGATCATTTAAAATTTGGCATTTCTTCGTTACATGCATGGATTCGATGCTTTGAATGTTGTTTACATTTATCGTACAAACTGGATATACAAAAGTGGCAAGCGAGAACTGCGCATGAAAAAGAGATTGTGAATAAAAGAAAAGCAGATACCCAGCAAGCGTTTAAAGAACAATTAGGCTTAATTGTCGACCAACCAAAGCAAACGTTCGGAAGCTCCAACGACGGCAACACGGCTCGTCGCTTTTTTCAAGAGGCTGCAGCTTCGTCTGAAATTACAAATGTCGATTTACGTTTAATTGAAAGATTGCATGTGATTTTACAATTAATCTCATCAAACCATGACATCGACATCAGTAAATTCAGTAAATACTCCTACGAAACCGCCGAGCTATTCGTCCATTTGTATCCATGGTATCCAATGCCAACATCAGTTCACAAGCTGTTGATTCATGGATCCTCAATCATCGCTTCAGCTTTGTTGCCAATTGGTCAGATGTCTGAGGAAGCGCAAGAAGCGCAAGAAGCGAGTAACAAGCTAATAAAAAAATATAGACAAGATTTCTCCAGAAAACATAGCCGAGAAGCGACAATGAGCGATTTATTTCATCGATTATTACTTAGCTCCGATCCATATGTTTCAAGTGTTCGGAAAATCCTCCCAAAAAATAAAAGATCACTGTCACTAGAAGCACGTCAAATGATAATTAATGATACCGACACCGAAAGTGAAGTAGAGTCATCAGATGTTGGAGATGGCAGCAATTACGAAATTGAAAGCGATTAAATGTATTAATAATTTCTTTACTTTAAATCATTTAGTAATAAAAATTAAAAAACATTCCTTTGTCATTTTAAAATTATATATATATATGTAATAAAACGTTTCGCTTAAATAAATTTTCACGGTAGAAACTGTATACTGCAATAAAAATTGTTTTGAAAAAATTATTTTTAAATTTATACACTTTTAAAACCCACGAGTAACGAGTTTCGTTAATATTTATCAATATTTGTGAATTTTTGGCCGCCATATTGGATACGCCATTTTGTTTTTGGGAAAAATATTGTCAGATTCGTAATCAGCGACCCCAAAAACCCCCGAGTAACAATTATTGTCACGATTTTTCAATTCTGTCTCGAGTTATTTGATGATGACCACCTTTTTCGAATTTTATCCCACAGTGCGATGGTGTTGAAATGAAACACCACCACTTATTTAGAATCCGTTTGGAAGAGAGGGGGGTGCGCTGTTCGCATAGTCAAGCAGACAAAATAGCAGTGAGCCAAGGCAGTTTTGTACGTTTATGTTAGGAAATATGAATGAACTGTGCTTTTCCTATCTTGCAATGACAGGTTTCGAATTGTATGGTATGCACCTTTCGATTGTTGGCATCTCGGTTAGTAGTAAACAATGTCTGGTGTTTTACGGACGCTGCAAACTTCAGTGTTACTGTTGGATGATTTCAGACACGATTTGTTTCGCTTGCAGTGGCGGAGGTTTGTGGGGGAGGGCGTGGGCAACTTGTTCCCCCCTCATCCTTTTTGCCACTTTTGCCTTTGCGCTATGCTAAACATAATGTACTATACCTGCCGCGAAATTAGTTTGGTATTGACTCTTATAAAGCACGTGGAGAAACCGGGTATACGTTACTGCGCAAGGGTGGATTGCTGGCTTGCGAGCCAATCAAAATCTTCCCAGTGCTTCATCCAAGCTCTGGTTACCTAGCAATAGAAAACGTTTATCACGGTGTTGCCGCTTATCGGGCGATTGTTCTTGTGATCAGTTTTCATGTTGTTGGGAGAGGACGTGTTGTTTGTTTGTTGCGTTCCGTGATGTTTTAACCGATCCGTTTGTTTAGTGTTTACTGAATTTAGCGTATTCTTTGTTGTATCTAGCGTGTTGTTTTAGTGTCTTATTTCTTTTGTACATTATTTTCTGTGTTCTGCTTGTGTGTGTCCGCGTATACTTTTGAGAAGAATGTCAAACACAGGAGACAATACTCGAGATGACAATGTACCAAAGAGGCCATTCGCTTAAAGAAAGAAAGCCTTCGGTTAAGGAATTCGTCTCAAAGGCTAAACGCGGGAGGTGGTTTATTCTGCGCGTATATATTTTGAGCAAGAGAAAAACAATGGGAGGTCCAATCATTTCTGTAAATAAAGTTTTGGCCAGGACTGCTGCTGCTGTCGGCGTGTCTAAGAACACTAATGTTAACATAGGGGAAAATATAATGTGGTGGAAATAAATCAATGCGAGGCTTTAATTGGAAACCCCCGGAAAGAAGAGGAATATCAGTAAATGTTTGATTTTGATTTTGATTTTAAAATTGTGGGAGCGTCAGCACTAAGGCTATTTTGCTCCCGTCACATTATACGGGGGCCAGCCCCTTATCATTACAAAGAACAACTCTATCGTTGCGTAATTAAAAATCTTAAAATGTTCTGACTTCTGTTAAAAGCTGAGGCTGTAAAGGGGCACTCAGCACACATAAGGACAAAAGAACAGGACAATACAAACAAAATTATACTGGCCATGGGGCCAGTCGCCAGAACCTCGTTAGTCTTCAGTCCAGGGTGCACTAACGTGGAAGTGAGGTTGACATTTGGGTGTACTACGTGGAAGGTCACCCCTTAGTAAATGTGTGACAAATTTAGATACCTTTCAGCAAGACGCTACTCGTTGCCATATTTACTCTTATTATAGGAGGAAAGATCATCCCAATGTTAGGAAACTGCGCGTTTCGTTGAAAGATTCGGCACTTTTTCAAACTGGGGAAACATCTTTAAGGACAATCATAAAATCTCTGGGATTCTCATACAAATAATAATAATAATGAACGCAAAGTACTGATGGAGAAACCTTACATTTCTGCATGACGATGTAGATTCCTCAGAGCTGAGAAATCTCAAGTGAAAACTGAAACTCTGAAAACACATAATAATAACTAATATAATTTCAGTTGCGCCTGTAGTGAATTCCATGATATGGTTATGGAAAATACAAAGTTATTACATGGTATTCACTCGAAGCAAAAGTACAGAACCATTAAGGATGATACTTAAAAATTGGTACATTTGATTATGAAATATTTGTTAATTTGAAGTTATTGGAATTGTTTTCAAGACTTAAAGGGTAAGTGACATGTTCTCAACAAAATTTTGCTCACAACTGTAGTTTGTTTAATATGTCAAATTTTAAATACATTTAGTTTTCATTTTTGTTTTATGCCACTCATATACTTTGAGGATTCATCAAATAAAAGAATAATTATTTTTACAACTTTTGTCCTTTATGTCTTCCCTTTCTTTAAGAAAGTTTGTCATGGTATGTGTGTGTACTGTTTTTTGCTGCTAAGGATCTGGTCACCCTAGCTTACCAGAAATTCAGTGCACCGTATTCCTTGACGGGTGTGACTGTGATATTCGTGTATGTACTTTACGTGTTTTGAGACTTAAATATGGAGCAAATACTTTCAAACAAACTTCTTCTCAAACGTGACGTAACACGTTTGGAGAAGAAAGTTGCGGCAGATGATCTCGCCGAAGGGAGTGTTTTAGGGTACATAGACAAAGCTTTAAAATCGACCGAAGACACTCAAAAACTGTTCCGTGAAATCTCAGAAACGTGCCCCGACTAACAGTTTGAGCAATATGATGAAGACATTGGTTCAGTGCAGGAAAGGCTCGACAAAGCATTGGCCTAGTTATACATCGCGAAAAAAACAGCAAACTACCGTGACATTATACGGGGTCCAGACCCTTTTTGTTACACATAACAACTCTAACGTTGCATAACTAAAACCATAAAATATTAAAATCTTCCGACTTTCGTTAAAATCTGAGGCTGTAAAGGGACACTCAGCACGAATAAGGACAAAACACAGGACAACACAAACAAAATTATACTGGCCATGGGGCCAGTCGTCGGAGCCTCGTTAGTCTGCAGTCCAGGGTGTACTACGTGGAAGTGAGGTTGACTACTGGGTGCACTACGTGGAAGGGGCACCCCTTACACCCCATGAAGAAGTAAAGAAGCAGGAAAGAAAAACAAGGATTCGTGTGCTGTTGACTACAACCTTTGACTCTAAGGAGTCACTGCAGAGATTCTCATCATTCTTGAGATTAATACGTGTTACTGCTTGGATGTTTAGATTCATGAGCGCCTTCCATGCAGCGAAACGAGCAGACGTTGACAACCGCAGAGTTATCAGCTTCGACTGAGTTCTGGGTCAAGGTCACCCAACATGAAGCATATGAGAGCGAGATTAACTGTTTACAAACAGAACAAAAGCTCCCCTCATCCAGTAAACGTCTTTCGTTGAGTCCATTCATTGACAATAACTGTGTGTTTCGAGTAGGTGGGCGTTTACATAATGCTGATGTGTCTTCAGATAAGAAACATCCTATAGTGTTACGCAAAAATCATCCATTTACTGAACTGTTATTGAGACATGAACATGTGAAGAATCTCCATGCAAATCCGCAACTTTTACAAGGTATTGTGACACAAACATATTGGATAGTTGGGCTTCGAGCTATGGTTCGTAACATAGTGAATAAATGTGTTATTTGTAGACGTGTCAAGGCTATTACAGCTAAACAATTGATGGGAAGTTTACCGCCTCCTAGAATTTTGATTTCTTTTAAATTTGATTTTAAAATTTTGGGAGCGTCAGCACTTAGGCTATTTTGCTCCCGTCACATTATACGGGGGCCAGCCCCTTATCATTACAAAGAATAACTATAACGTTGCGTAATTAAAAATCTTGAAATGTTCTGACTTTTGTTAAAAGCTGAGGCTGTAAAGGGGCACTCAGCACACATAAGGACTGTAACGTTTTTAATATTCAATATTATAAACTCTACAAAAGATGAAAATTGACGTAAAATATAGTACAATTTTCGGCCATCAGAGGCCGCTGTCCTCGATTGCTCGACCGGTGCTGCCTCTCGCGGAGCACTCGGTATATACGGGCTGGACGTAAAACAGCTCACAGTGCAACAGAGGAGCTGATACTGACTGGAACGGAACTCGACCACTCCCCCTTTTTGGTCGTTAGAAGCGAGCGAGAGACGTACCTAGCCTGAGGCCTGCGAAGACGGAAGCCTTCATTGCTCGCCACTCGTAAAATGGACTGCATCTAAGGCAATAATTACGGTGATTGGAGTGCGGCATTGCAGGACCTTTTTGAGGCTGAACTTTTCTGTTATATAGATACGTAAACTCTCTGCTGTGCTACAAGAACTTTATAATTGTGTCAACGTTCCAGATCGTTCCCCCCACCCTTTATCAAAAGTAAAGTCTATATTAATCTTTTTACATGTCTCCGGACGAGAGATGAGAAGTTGGACTCTGTCCATTAGTCAGAGAATCCGCTCCACTTTCGGGTGAGAGAAGTTACGCTCCGTCTTAGGACGAGAGAAGTGGACTTGGCACTGCTAAGAACACGCTCCACTTTCGAGTGAGAAGTGAGAGAAGTGACTAATCAGCTTTCCTTCTTCTTCCCCCATTTCCCACTTCATTCACTCTTTTAGAACCCCATCTCCTTAATCAGACTCGAATGTTTACTTCCAGCTTATGAATTTTAGGAAACCTTAATTGGAATCTTATTTTAGGAGATAGTTTAGTAATGGGTTGGTTTTCAAATGTATTATGGTAATTTGAGTACGGATGAAGTTTATCAATTGTATTGTACTTTTCTTTTGTAACCGTACTTTAAACTCATAACCTTTCTATAATGGTCTAAGTTTCTTTCTAAACCTTGTTGATGAATAAAATTTTGATATGTTAAAACAAACCCTGGTGTACTCCCTGTATCGCTCTGGCTTAATCTTTGGTAGACCTTATAACGTGCAACATACACCTGAACCCTGAGTGTAAATGGAATCTCATGCCCCGGCTAGTTAAAAGATTAGCATTATGCATGCCGGACCGAAGAACAAGTGATTGACGCTTACAACGTAATGCTAGAAAGTAAGTGTGATTTTCGGCCGGACACCGTTGAAAGTATTTGGCGCCCAATGTGGGGCTCGATTGTGCAAAACAGAGTCGACGCCCGATTGTGAAAGTAGTGTGAGCATCAATGCAAAAGTATTTGTCGCCCAACGTAAAGGCTCGAAAGTTGCTTAGAGTTATTTGGCCCACGATTAAGCGAGTTTCAGCTATTTTAGCGCTTACAACGTGGGGCCCGAAAGTGCAAAACTTAAGAGACATGGACTGTTTCAAGATATTTGGCGCAATAACTGTTTGAAAACAAGGTGGCTCGATAGGGCAAAACTAGTGTGGACACTTTTCAAGTTTAATGGCCCGATCGACCGAAATTGCAACGACGTGGAAGCCGACAGAACTGTGCATTGTGAAGCTGACAGAACTGTGCATTGTGGATCTTAAAGGGACTGACCAGTGAAAGTTAAAATCTAAGGACTATCCACTGAAAGTGAATAGTTTCTGGCATTTCGCCTTGTAATGAACTTATGGTGATGAATTTGAATTTAAAATTGAGGGTGTGTCAGCACTAAGGCTATTATGCACCCGTCACAGTATACGGGACCCAGCCCCTTACCATTACAAATAACAACTCTAACGTTGCATAACTAAAATTATAAAATATTAAAATGTTCTGACTTTCGTTAAAAGCTGAGGCTGCAAAGGGGCACTCAGCACACATAAGGACAAAAGAACAGGACAATACAAACAAAATTATGCTGGCGATGGGGCCAGTCGCCAGAGCCTCGTTAGTCTTCAGTCCAGGGTGTACTAACGTGGAAGTGAGGTTGACATTTGGGTGTACTACGTGGAAGGTCACCCCTTACACCCCTTATGGTGATGAAGGAATGTGAATTTTAGTGCACTCTTATACAGTCTAGTTACGACTGAAAGTAGAAAAAGTTAATATACTCATTCTATGGAAAATAAGATGCATGGAGGATGAAGTAAAAGAAGAGTAATATTCGTGCAGGAAATAAATATTAAGTAAAATTGACCCAGCAAAAGGATTATTGCTATATGCACCTAAAGTGGAGAAAGTCGAATTTGTTAACAAAACTTCTGGAAAAGTTACTGAACAAAGATACCGATGAAAGGCTTGTGGGCAGCGAGATTACTACAAGAATGTCTTTAAATAAGACTTGAGTTAGTGCAGTGGTCTAAGCAACTTACCTTCGAGTGCTGTAAGGCCAGAAAGAGATAGTCTCCGAAGAAGAAATGAAGCCAAAGATGCTTCCTGGGTATTTAATCCCCAATGTAAGACTTGGGTAGCTTGTGAGAAGCCATTAAGAAGTAATGAGTAGCTTATGCTCAACCCGCCAAATATGTATTTCCTTTTTAAAAGAGGGAAGAGTTATAAACAATAATTAGAAAAGGTAGTATTGTTAAAATTGTTCTAACTTCAGAGGTGCAATGGCAACGCAGTGAAATAAGTTGGTATTACTTTTTCCAAGGATGTATATGAAGTTCTAAATAGATGTCTATAGGTGGTGATAGTGTGCTTCACTAGAATTTAATAAACTACAAGGATCAGTTTGAGAGCAGGATTGAGAAGTGTTAACTTCGTGAAGCCTGATCAAAAGATGGAAAAATCTATGAAGAAGTTTCCCGACGTTGAGAAGATGAAAGACTTAAGCGGGACAATCCTAGTATGAAATGGTGGAGAAAAACCATACATAAACCCCAGTGTCACCTCGTCCGAAAAGAGCAACAACCTAGGCAGATCCGGACTATACCTCCTACCGCCAAGGATCCGGAGACAACCCAAAGAGGAAAGAATTGGATGACACGTCTGAAGGGATCGCCACTGAATATGTCAATCGTGGATACAGTGTCTTACCCTACTCCCCTTCCCATCCAGGAGTAATGAACTTAACCAAAGTAGTGACTAAATCACGTAAACCAGTGCAAACCTGTGCAAAATTAGTTGACACCAGTACGCCAGTTCAAGCAAAACCAATGGCACTTGATGGACTGAAACCAAAGGCTGTTGTGGTTCCCAGACTGTTGAGTGTACTTGAAGATACTTCCCCAGCTGAAACAAGAAGGCAGGAGAAAAGAACTGAAGAACCAGGAGCCGGTTCGAGTGCGGAACTTCAATTGTGGATCGATAAAGTTCGACAGTTAGAAACCGAAAACAGGAAACTGCAGTATAGCAAGCGAGACCTGAGTCATGCAGAACAAGCTTGGAATTCCCCGCAGCTGGTTCCTAGGACAAACGAGAAGAAGGAAGATCTGCCGATTTCCCGGCCCAGGGAAGTTACAAGGAAGGAAGTTGCTGGGCCTCCTGATCACCAAGATACTCGAAAGAAAGTTTTCAAACGAAACCTTCAGTTACAATTCACTGGAATGGCAACGAAACTTTGCTGACAACAGTTAAGGACAATCTTAAAAGGCAAATCTATGCCTTATTTACAAATAATTTCAATACTTCGAAAGCATAACATCCGGGTGCCAAGATTTGATTTTAAAATTGTGGGAGCATCAGCACTTAGGCTATTTTGCTCGTCACATTATACGGGGGGCCAGCCCCTTATCATTACAAAGCACATTCTAACGTTGCATAATTAAAAATCTTAAAATGTTCTGACTTCTGTTAAAAGCTCAGGCTGTAAAGGGGCGCTCGGCACACATAAGGACAACAGGACAAGACAAACAAAATTATACTGGCCATGGGGTCAGTCGCCAGAGCCTCGTTAGTCTTCAGTCCAGGGTGTACTAAATTGGAAGTGAGGTTGACATTTAGGTGTACTACGTGGAAGGTCACCCCTTACACCCCCCGGATGCCAAGAAAGTTTCCTTTCATGAAATTAATGAAACAACATGGATTTATGATTTCCATACTCGACCGCCAATTATTAAATGCAGATTCGTGATTAGGAGTTCAGAATTAGTGAGTAGGCGAAACTGTATAGAAATTGGAGAGTGGTCCGGTATTGTAAACTCGTTCCGTGCGTTACAAGGTGAATATTGATATAATAACTGGTAGAAAAGAAATAGTGTAAATTGTGTCATGATAGAGGTTCACATGACCGATTATTATCATTCTGAAACCACTTAGGATTAATACTTACCTTGGTGTAATTGGATACCAAAAATGCAAATTTACATGGTATTCTCATATTCAGTTCTTATAACATTCTATTGTGCATGAATTACAGCACTCGTCTTTGTTCCCTTAATGCTAATGGGATCTTGTCACCAGTGAAATGCAAATTGCTTGCGGACTCCCTCCGAATCCACTCGATCGATATTTTATACTTGCAGGAAGTTTGTATTGTAGATTTTAACTTCCCGTATGGGTACAAGGCTATTGTAAACTTGGGGACATGCGGGAGAGGGATGGCAACTTTAATCAAAAGTGGTATAGAAATACAAAATGTAAAGAAATTAGTCGATGGAAGGGGAATTAGTTTTCAAAGTCAATGCTATACGACTGTTAATATCTACACCCCCTCCGGGCATCGATGTAGGTGGAAAAGAGAACAATTTTACTTACTGCAAACAATGATTCTTTTCAACGTTTTTGAATTTGAATTAAAATATTTGGGGTGCGTCAGCACTGAGGCTATGTTGCACCTATCACACTATACGGGGTTCAGCCCCTTATAACAAAAATAAAAGAGTGTCCGATGTTATATATTAGTGGAAGTTAAGTTATGAAGGCATTGGCCTGAAACAGCCATAAATTTCAAATGATATATTGATGAAGGAATTGGGAGCATAAAGGTAGAAACATTAATTTGCCTCAAACATCGCTCAGAAGCTCTCAAGTTGAACGCTCATTCACCCCACATTCCACCGGATGCAGAGCCGAGCAACAAGAATTTTCCACTTGGCTCTGCACAGTCAGCAGGGCAACGGCCCTCGCCAGCGGTGAGTGCACCTCCACTGTAAATTTCCATCTGCATCCAGGGATACCCCAGGTGTACAGTGGAGGTGCAAAGTCCACCAACCTATGACTCAAATCCAATGTATAAAACCCCTGGAGACGGTAAATCGATCTCTCACTTCGCTCCAATATCACCACCAAACTTATCGACGAGAAGACGACGACGGCCTGCTGAGAGATCCCTACGTTACGAGGCGGCAACAAGCGAGAAGTCCATAAGCAGTCCAGATTAAGCCAGCCGAAGAATCTGCAGTTCATTTACAATTCAAGTCGCCGAATTGCCTGCCGTCTCTTATCGTCATCTTCGATCTCTCCAGCGGGCACCTATCACCTGTCACCGTCGCCGACGCCAGAAGCCGAGGGCCAGACCTACTGCAAGGGGTGAGTAGCGTTCAACATCACAGGCTCCCAACAATCCTTCATCAGCTCCCTTAAGGGTAGAGGTGGTTAGCCAAGTCAAACTTAAGACCTATCGTATTTATCTGAGCTACGTCCCGGCGTGACTCGATCCCGTACCTTAGCCGACGTCACGCTACAATATATTGTTGTTATGGTTACTTGTTGTTGATTTTATATACATGTGTTATGGAGTTAATATAAGATGTGTACAATGTGTGTTGTGAACATTAATGATAGGAAAGAAATAGTTTTTTTTTGAACGGTTGGAGATTATCGGTGGTTGAAAGTGTAAAAGTAATGTGAAGATTTTTATTAATTGTGGACTTCAAAGTTAATTATTATTAGAAGTGAAAGGTTCAGGATTCCATAAATACATACGTGACAGGTTCTGAACGCGAAAAAGCGTAAAAAAGTGTGACTATCGAGTGCTCCGATTGTGTTGTGACAGACATAATTCTAGTTGTTTCAAAACGATACCTGGAAACAATTAGATCGTCCCAACAAGGAAGAAAATAGGAAAGAATTTAACGCAGCAAATGCTATGTTGGCTTTGGCTGACGTAGCGGAAAACCAGAATGACTGGGTAGATAAAAATTATCGAGAAGTTGACATGATGGATCACAAAAGCAAACGTGTTCCCAAAAGGCAAAGAGAGGAAAAAAATGAAGTAGGCCAGCAAAAAAGTAGTTAAATCACCCACATCTGCTATACCTAACATTACTTATTCTAGGGATCATTCGGGTCCATATATTGTTTTATTGGAAGGAGCGGATAAGAATATTAACAGAAACCGATATTCTGGAAGGAATTGATGCTGGCCCCATACAGGCAATAAGTGCCAAACGACAACAAAAGAAAATTTGGAATTCTGATGCGAATTTCACACTCAGAGATTCCACTGTAGTGTGTTTCGCGAAACAGACTTCCAGAAAAGATTATATTAAATCACGAAATCAAGGACGTACAACCTCGTATTAGACCTGTCTTGCAGTGCAAATGCTGTTACAGACTGTTTCATGGTGCAAATCAGTGTAAATCGAAAGCAAATTGCCCACAATGTGGATTCCCAAAGCATGGGGAATCTTTCAACAAACCACCCCAATGCATAAATTGCAAAGAACAATGCTCTAGATAAGAATTGTCCAGCTAGGAGGGAAGCTAATGCCATACATACTCGTATGGCCATAGAAAATATTTCTTACTTTGAGGCTAGCCACAAAATATGGGGTACATATGTACAAAGGCGGAGGTATTACGACCACTACACGATCCACATACATACCCAACCTTACCTACCCTGGCAGCAGGTACCTCTTTTGGGGGACCACCGGCCTTTACAAGAAGAAACACTTATTCCAACATCATGAGACAAGAACCTCCTACAAATAATAAAGCTAACTCTACCCAGGACTGTACACCTCTGGTGCGCCCTTCACATGGAAGAAGACGTAAGAAGAAAAACAATAAAAATCTTCTGACACCTTGGACTCTTCTACCAGTGCCTCAGATTATATTTTCCATCCCTCACCCCCAATAGGATCCCGAGCCTTTCCTCCGCCTCGTAGTACAGGAGCTGGTGCACTTGGGAGAATCCCATCCAAGAGTACACCAGAAAGTATCACGATTCGTACGGACCAGAAGGTTCAAGGTCAACAAGGCCTAACAGAGACTCGTTCCGAAAACACTTTACCCCCTATGCGGACATATGGTGCCAGACACACATTATCTCCCGAACAGCGATTAATATATCGTTCTCTACTTGATCTTATCCCGGATCTATGGGCCTCTGTAGTTAATATATCAGAAATACACGAACAGGAGAAAATAATTAGAAGAATATGGGAACTTACGTCCCACCTCTTGTCTATTATATCGGGTCGTTAATACGCCCCGATATCTTTCACATTTATCCCTATCACCTTCCCCCCCCCTATCCTAAAAACATGTCCTTGCCTGTTACTCTACAATGGAACGTGCACAGTCTATCGGCACGTAAATGCGAAATTCAAAATCTGCTGGCGGATTATCGTCCACAAATTATCTGTCTACAGGCGGTGAAAGGTACTCATCATGAGAACTATCGGTTACCCCACTACATAATGTACGGCCTTCTTTTTGACCAAAATCAATGGGGAGTTGCTGTATATGTCCATGAAAATATACCCCATTCCGTAATTAACATTCCACATTCCCTCCCAATAATAAAAAAATACCAAGGTGAAATAGCTGCCGCCCGAATTAAATATGCTCATTATTTATTTACGCTTATATATCTATGTACCTTCCACCACACCCTCTTTCTCAGAATATCCCACTCTCAGCTTTTAACGAACTTTTTACAATCATTCCGGGCCCATATTTGATAATGTATTACATAATTGAACATAGCAGCATACGTATATTTCTCAGTACGGGAACTGAGAAAGTTACATGAACATTTCGTCGCGGCCAGCAATTCTTCTCGTGTTGCAGCCACTATCAACAACGGAGCTCCGAGCAGCCTTGTTGACGTCTGGAGTCAGGAGCAGCAATCAGATGTACAAAGGTCAGTCATTTCTGCTAACACAACACCCACACAAGCTCAATTCCTTCCCTCTTGTTTCTTTCCCTTCCTTTTACAATGAATCAAGAAGCACTGGTTCAGGTTTTAATAATTAATCAGTGTATTTTAGTGGGACTTGCAGCACGCCAGTGAAGCAGCGTGTACAGTTGGCAACACTGCCTCAAGACAGTCTCAGTCGGCAGCAGTGGAACATTCTACCAAGACGTGCATGTGTGTTGCGGGAACACAATGGTTTGAATGCGCACAGAATAATAGGGCCTATTTTTTATGAAGGTACTATCAATGGTGAAAGGTATCGAAGAGACATACTACAACCTTTTTTTGAACAATTAACGGACATTGAATGCCAGCAGTCATTTTTTCAGCAGGACTCTGCTACTGCTCACACTGCTTATGAATCACTTAATTTTATTGCCGAGATTTTTGAGGACAGAATTATCAGTACTGAGTTGTGGCCCTCTCGTAGCCCCGATCTTACTCCTTGTGATTATTATTTATGGGGAACATTAAAAAACAAAGTGTATCAGAATAACCCGCGTACAATAGAGGATTTAAAAGAAAATATAAGAAGAGAAATTGCCAGAATCACACCTGAGGAGCTTATGGATGTTCAGAGGAATTTCATACGCAGATGCCGGAAATGTATTGGTGTTGAAGGAGGTCATTTTCAACATCATTTATAACACAGAAGGTTAGTGATCATCATTATTATTAGTTTTAAATATAATTTTACACTTTCGGTTTGCTTTATGCGCCGCGATGCTGTCTTCCCTTTCTGTCAACCGAGGATAAAGTAGAGATGTCTAAGAAAGATTAGATGTCTGAAATAAGGTTGTAATTGTAACTGTAATTGTGAAAAGTGGAAACATTACAAAACAAGCGGTTTCTGTTACGGACTATCTGTTACGCAATTTGGCGGCACCTGATGCATGACAAGGCCGGTAAGCGGCCGACGCTCTCGCGGTGTCTAAGAAAGATTACATGTCAAAAATAAAGTGCCAGAAATATTTGTATTTTAGAGAACACCTTTTCCAGCATCCTTACGACAAGGTACGTGCTTATTTAAGTTGTAATTGTAACTATAATTGTGAAAAGTGGAAACATTACAAAACAAGCGGTTTGTGTAACGGGCTATCTGTTACGCAATTTGCCGGCACCTGTTGCATGACTGGGCCGGCAAGCGGCCGACGCTCTTGCGGTGTCATGCTGCAATAACCTCCCTGTAGTTGTTCTTGTTAGTTTGTGTATGTAATCGTGTGTATTCCTCAAATATAGCATTTACAAGAAATAACGTCTACTGCATTCGTACAAAAATCAGTATGGTGAAACAGTTATGGCAATCGCAAACAAAAAGCGACAATGATATTTTACATGACACACTAAAGTAAGAGACGGTGACATTTACATCGGAAATATGATACATATGTTCAAGTGTAACTCGGATGAGTATTACCAATGTTGCTGATTTTGTAAATATGAACTTCAAAATATTTAATAGTGTTGTGCAGTGTCAGTGTTTACAGGATTGATTACATACATACTACCTCGCTAGTGTGTTACTGTGCCATAAACCTTTTAAATCGGTCAATACTGATGGAACAATGACTTTATAATTGTGTCACGTGGTGTGTGTTTACATATTTTAGGCATGGACAATCATAACGTCAACGTGTGTGACGTAAGACTCACAATCATTACATGCATGTGTCAGCATAACAAACTCACATGTCAGTGTTCACCTTTCATACTCTGACAAGTATTGTTTATTTATTTTGTTTATTTTTCTCCATTCCTTTTCCTTTTTCAAGAACAATATTACTCAAATTTCATATTTTCGGTTATGGTATGTTAATTCAATAATTTTGGGACTATATTTTGTAATAAAAAAATCTCTCCATAGAAAGGATCGATATGGAATACAACTTTAAATCTTTCATCTTTAAGTGAAAATCAAAAGATTTTCTTTAGGGGGTAGAGGAGCGTATCGAACCCAAGGTATTGGGTAAGAAGTATAAATTCTTAGCAGAGTAGGAAAGAGAGATAGGAATGCTGAATAAGTAATCAGACAAAGGTCGGGTGATTGACTTGGAAGGCGTATGTGGCATGAGTGTTGGAATTGTCTAGAGGTGTCATCAGTTGGCGAGAATACGAGAGAGAGTAAGGTCTGCTGATTGTGAGAGAGAAGCAAAGTGGAGACGATTATTGGACGATGGTGTGTGATTGAATCGATGTCTCACAGGGAGGTCAGACAAGTGGCATTTGAGAGGACAAGTTTGAAGAATTTTGAAGAATTTGAATTTAAAATTTTGGGAGCGTCAGCACTTAGGCTATTTTGCTCCCGTCACATTATACGGGGGCCAGCCCCTTATCATTACAAATAACAACTCTAGGGTTGCATAACTAAAAAGCTTAAAATGTTCTGACTTATGTTAAAAGCTGAGGCTGCAAACAGGCACTCAGCACACACAAGGACAAAAAACAGGACAACACACACAAAATTATACTGGCCATAGTGCCAGTCGCCAGAGCCTCGTTAGTCTTTAGTCCAGGGTGCACTAACGTGGAAGTGAGGTTGACATTTGGGTGTACTACGTGGAAGATCACCCCTTACACCCCGAGAGGACAAGTGTAGGAACAATCTTCATCTATTTGTAAGGCAAGTAATATCCTTTTCTAAACCACTCCATATCGGTTTAGTTATGGAGAGTATAAAACCCATATCTAACCTAAGTTAATTTCTATCGCCATTCCTTTAAGTGTAACCTTTTGCATTTATCACATTTAGGCCAAGCGAGTTATAACCATCTGAGAGATGAATGAGAAATAACTACATCACCCAATTCAATCTAGAGGTTCTTGGTTCGATCCCAAACGCAGCATGGGAGTTGCGTTACGCTCTTTTTCCTACTCCCCTTCGTTTATCCTATACTGCTACTGTGTTATGGAGTTAATATAAAAAATGTTCGAACCCAAGTGTATCATTGAATAAGTTCTTCGAATCAATACATGATATCTGAAAACTAAAATGTCCTTACCTTGGTTAAAAGCTGAGGCTAAAAAGGGCGCTCAGCACAAGACAACAGAGAACTATACTGGCCATGGGGCCAGTCGCCAGAACCTCGTTTGTCTGCAGTCCAGGGTGTACAACGTGGAAGTGAAGTTGAATATGAATTTAAAATTTTGGGAGCGTCAGCACTCAGGCCATTTTGCTCCCGTCACACCATACGGAGGCCAGCCCCCCTTACCATAACAAACAACAACTCTAACGTTGCATAACCAAAAATCTTAAAATCTTTTGACTTCCGTTAAAAGCAGAGGCTGCAAATGGGCACTCAGCACACACAAGGACAAAAAAACAGGACAACACACTCAAAATTATACCGGCCATGGTGCCAGTCGCCAGAGCCTCGTTAGTCTTTAGTCCAGGGTGCACTACGTGGAAGTGAGGTTGACTTTTGGGCGCCTATGTGGAAGGTACCCCTTACACCCCCGAAGTGAGGTTGACTAATGGGTGCAGTATGTGGAAGGAGCACCCCTTACACCCCACAATGATTCGTGTATAATACTAGTCGGTTATTTTAACCAAGTGCTATGACCATGTGATTGCGTAGAAAAGTTTGAAAAGAGCATTAGGCAATGTGGAAAGTCTCCTTGCTCCATGTTTTATGTCTGGGCACTCTGAGGGAGAGTTCGTGGAGTGGGATGCTACATCTTAATTTTCCATTTATGATCTTGTGTAGTAATTTCATATCTGCAACGTATCTACATGATTCTGAAGTATTTATGTTTAAGTTTACAAGAAGATCTTTCTTAGGTAGGTGTCTCAGGGCCGGCACTCTATATCGAACGATGGAGAGGATAAAGCTGAGAACACGCTCGATCTTGGAGGTATGAGAAGGGGCAGCCATGTTCCAGATGGATGAACAGTATTCTAGAATGGGGGACACAAAAGTGAATGGAAAGTGCTTTCGGGTTCTAGATTTCGGTGAATCTGTAAAGTAAGCCAAGCATACGCATTGCCTTTTTTGTAATTGTTGATATGTGATTATCGAAAGTTAGTTTAGAATCTATGAGGATACCTAGATCTCGGTGTTGTGCTTCTTTTGCTAGAGGGATGTCGGTGAATGTATAATTACCTTCAAGAATGTTTTGATTCAATGAAATTGTTATGTAAGAGCATTTCGAAGAGTTTATGGACAGTTTCCATCGCTTACACCATTCAGAAAATTTGTTTATGTCATTTTGGCGGAGTCGCATGTCTGATGGCTGTTTCATTTCTCTCATAATCTTGCAATGGAATCAAAGAGGTCTGCGAGATCATCCAGATATAATACAAATAACAGAGGGCCAAGAATGCTTCCTTGCGGCACACCAGATATAACAGGAAGCCAGTTAGAATGAGTTCTAGGAAGTATAACACGTTGTTGTCTATTACTTAGATAGTCTTTCCTAATATTGTCTACCAACGCGATCCTAACATCGCCTAGGCGATATTGGGAGCATCTATTGTCATTTACTTACCAACCTATCTCAAAGTTTCTTTAATCTTATTTTCTTTTTAATCTTGTTTTCATTCCATTAAATTCTTCGTTTCCTTTGTTTTAGGGCTCGTACATAAGATGCCAAGGGAAGATAAGAAAAGTCAGACTTGGAGCACGTCAAGTCTTGAGGCTGCTTGTCGGGCTGTTCGGAACAAAGAAATGGGAACGCTGAGAGCATCAAAAGCGTTTGGAGTACCGAGATCAACGATTCGGGACTACATTCAAAACAGTCCAACATGGAAAAACGAAGAAGAAAATGCAGTGGTAAGAAATAAACTTGGAAGGAAACCTGTGGTCATGCCCGATTTAGAAAAATAATTTGAATTTAAAATTTTTGGTGTGTCAGAACTTAGGCTATTTTGCACCCGTCACATTATACAGGGTCCACCCCCTTACCAACTGACTTGCCTCCTTTTTCCCCTGTAGTCTTTAATTGTGAAGGATCTAAAATTAGTCATTCTTTTGTTTTAGATCATGCCACGTACGTATGTTAGGATTTCAAAGAGAGGCGAATGGACGGAAGAAAGCTTGAAACTTGCAGAAGAACATGTAAAGACTGGTGGAATGAATGTGTTTCAAGCATCTCAATTTTATGGAATTCCGTAGCGTACACTTCGAAGAAGAATTCAAAAGAATGATCTTGAGAAACATGAGTTAGGACCAGAAGGTAGGTTAATAATGTATGAAAAATTAAAAGTCTTATTTATATTTAATAGCAATCCATCAAACAGTGGATGAACTAATTGGGGCGTAACTGAAGGCAGAGAAAGAAAAAGACAGAAATTATTCCTGGATATTATCACTCACAAAACATTCCGAAATTTCATTCTATAGGTAGAGTTTGAATACAAGATAAATCTTTACAAATTTCATATAGTTGGCGCTGCACCAAAATAGAACTGTTAGATTGACTTGGTGTTTCAAGTCCACTTTATGCACAAATAGGCTAATTGGAACTGGACCTACAGTTTAAAGTGGGATCCGAACCACAATGTGCCCCCACAGGGTTTCGAGCCCGGGACCCCTTAATTACAAGGCGACGATGCTACCACTGCACCATAATAGTACTGTTAGATCCTTGGATAAATTTAAGAGTGCTTTCCTATAGATTTTCTATCCTATTTCATCTAGATTGACCATTTGTTTTTCTTGTTATTAGGTTGCCTTGGTACTGTGAGTAAAAACAGTTTGGCTGATCATACTATGAAGCTGCATGCTGCAGGATTTGCTCCAACACCAGTAGATGTTCGGACAATGGCATTCAACTTTGCTGAACGCAGGAACATAGTGAATCGCTTTAACAAAGGTAAGGGCATGGCAGGTTGGGATTGGCTACAACTATTTTTAAACGTTTTCCCCATCTTGTTAAAAATAAACTGCAAGAACTGTCTTTAGATCGAGCCGAGCCAATGAAGCGCAAGGAAATAGGGGACTATTTTGATTTGTTGCTACATATCTGGTTGTACTAAACCAGGACATATTTATAACATGGATGAGACAGGGTTCCAAGTGAACACTCGTGTAGAGAACGCGATTTGTGTCAAAGGATCACCATCATATCAAATAACTTGAGCTGAAAAAGGTGAAACTATTTCAATGATCACTTGCTGCAGTGCTGAAGGAGTGTTTCTCCCTACCTGTGTGCATTTTTAAGGGCAAGAAGAAGAATCAGTTGTGGGAGGATTCCATGCCTAATGGATCAAAAATAATAATGAACAAAAAATCAGGGTATATTCCCAGAAAACAACCAGGGAAGGTGCTGCTCATTCTAGATGGCCACTCATCGCACTGCACAGACCCTTATATGATTTGTGTTGCTGCAGACAACGAAATCATATGAGTATTACTGTCTTCCCAGCCACTCCAATCATTGGCTACAATCTCTGGACAAGTCGTTCTTCAAGCCATTGAAACACTATTTTTATCAAGCTGTAGGACAGTGGGTGCAAATTCATCCTGGCAGGAAAGTAAGCAGGGCCCAGTTTGGTGAATTCTTGACGAAGGCATGGAGAAAGACTGCAAGAAACAATAATGCAATGTCTGGTTTTGATGCATATGGAATATTTCCATTCAGTCCCAGTAAGATTCCTGATATAGCATCTGGTTTCTGATGGTGTGGAGAGTTCACCAAACTGTGACGATACGCTAGCCGTACCTGGAACATCTGGTGTTAATGCTTCAGGTAACTGCCAGGGTGATGTTTCAGCAGGGCCGGCGCAGGGAAGAGACAGTTCTAGATCTCCTCATCCTTTGAGGACTCCGTGCACCTCATCCGCATCTGAGATATCTTTTGATGACATTGTGCAGATTCCGAAATTGGTTCCAAGACAGAAACGTTTCAAAAGGCACGCCACAGTCCTGGCAGACAATCAAGAGTCCAAGAAAGGCAAGTGCTCGAAGAAACCAGTCAACAAAACAACAAACAAAATTTCACCTTCCTGTGATGCTGATTCCTCTGATTACTGTTGTGTTTGCGGGTTATTTTATTATGACCGAAAAGGTCCATCTGTGGATTGGATTTGTTGTGTTAAGTGCAAGAAATGGCTGCACGAAACGTGTACTAAGGAGGCTAACATGTACCCTGCCTGTGCTTAATAATCTTAAAAGCTGAATCTGTGCATATGCGTTTCACATAAAAGAATATTATTTCATGTATTTATGTATTCTACAGTATAATTTCATGTAATAACCATATTCATATCTCTGGGCATCTTCCCCTGAAAGTTACCTAGTTTGCACACGCATATTCAAGGAGTCCTGTACAGCTTATGTATGAATGAAAGTTGCTGTATTTCTGTGCATATATAAATAAAGGCTTACTTCGAATTTGAATTTGAATTTGATTTTAAAATTGTGGGAGCGTCAGCACTTAGGCTATTTTGCTCCCGTCACATTATACGGGGGCCAGCCCCTTATCATTACAAAGAACAACTCGAACGTTGCATAATTAAAAATCTTAAAATGTTCTCACTTCTGTTAAAAGTTGAGGCTGTAAACGGGCACTCAGCACACATAAGGACAAAAGAACAGGACAATACTAACAAAATTATACTGGCCATGGGGCCATTTGCCAGAGCCTCGTTAGTCCTCAATCCAGGGTGTACTAATGTGGAAGTGAGGTTGACATTTGGGTGTACTACGTGGAAGGTCACCCCTTACACCCCTAAAGGCTTACTTCATTGTTATGCAAAATTTCAAGTGTTTCTTGTTGTTACAAACTTTACAGTATTAAAAACCCACGACAACACACACACAGCTTTACAAGGATTGTACTATAGAGCGACCACAAAGAAAAAACCTTGGACAAAAAGTCAAAGCTTTCCCTTCTTCCGTTCAGCTCGGGCCATAGGGAAGCATGGTCCACTCTCCCCCTCCCCTCCATGCGGGAGTACGGTGTACAGGAGTTGCGGGTCTTTGCAGGTTTTTTCGCTTGTGGTTCCACTATAGCAGCAGGTCAAGATGCCAGAACCTCGTTAGTCTGCAATATGCAGTCTAGGGTGTATTACGTGCAAGTGAGGTTGACAATTGTGTTGACTAGGGTACACCATGGCATTACGGATCGATCTAAGATTACGGGACGTAACTCAAAAACTGTTGCAGAGAAAAACGTGCAAAAAAAACAGCAGATCTCACTGCCATCTTTCCTTTTACCTGCACTGTGAACTGACTTTCTTCACTGTAGCAGTTTGTGTGCGTCTGTGAAGTGAATGTTGCTACGCATGTTGATGAAGACAGTGTGAAAAGAAGTACGAATTGGAAGAGTTCTGCGACATTTGTTAACGTTTCATTTTAGAATGTAGTGGTGTAAGTGATCCATTATTTCACATGTCAAAAGGTAGGATGTGTCATTCATTGTGTTGTGTTAGCATTTGATGTGGTAAACTCAACTTCATCTTACTTAATTTGGTATACTTAAAAAGCAAGCAAATCAGGGCATTGCGGATCACCCAAAACAGGGCAATATGGATCTTCCTCTTTTAGTGCGTTTAACGTATGCAATGGAGTGGCAACATCATCATCATACTCATACTATTACAAAATTTGCGTTTGAACAGATTATCAACAGAGCGTGGAGAGATGCAGCAACAGTTGGCAATGTTGATGCATTTCAGACCACTGGGATCTTACCACTAAACCGGTGTGCAATTCCCGCACAAACGTTACATTTAATTGCAAGTGATCACAATACAGATGTAACAGTTGGTGTAGTAGTAACTGAGAAGCAGGTTGACATCTTACAGAGAAACACCTCATTGAATCACCAAGATGCACTAGAGAAGGCGTGATGGCGTACAAGAACAAGTTTGACAATTATTACCATCACCACAAAAAGGCCCAACAATATCGCACGTCACTTCGCCACAACATATTGCAGCCATAAAGGAAAAACAAAATGCAACAATGGCATTAACAGGATATAAGAAGAAATCTGATATCTACTTTAGACATGGTTGCTCCCAATTCTTGAAGATCTTGTCACATTTCACACAATGACCCAAGAAGTACAAATAGGAGACTGGATTCAGTGTCAGTACTCTAGTAAATGATATCACGAGTGTTGTCTAAATGCTGTTGGGAGAAAACAATTTGTGTGTGGCATTTGAATTTGATTTGAAGTTAAATTTTTGGGTGCGTAAGCACTTAAAAGGCTATTTTGCACCCATCACGTTATACGGGGTCCAGCCCTTTGCCTTATCCAAAACATGTAGAAGAACACAATTGTACCATAACTTGATTTTTTTAATTACAATTTAAAATTTTGGGTGCGTTAGCACTCGACACATCATACGGGGTCCAGCCCCTTACCATAACTAAAATAGCATAATTACAGTGTCGTGTTACTAAAATATTAAAACATTCTGACTTTTGTTAAAAGCTGAGGCTGTAAAGGGTCACTCAGCACACCCAAGGACCAACACACACAAAATTATACTGGCATAGTGCCAGTCGCCAGAGCCTCATTCGTCTGCAAAATGCAGTCCAGGGTGTACTATGTGGAAGTGAGGTTGACTTTTGGGCACCTATGTGGAAGGTCACCCCTTACACCCCAATTTGTGCGACATATGTCAGGTACTGCCACTTTAATCCAGCACTTGATTTATTACCATATTTTGTAGACTTTTTATATTATTATATTTATAGTTAGACTGATCCCTATTGCCCTGTTAGTCATTCGTTTTACCCATGTTTTCGGGGCAAAACAGATCAACTGCAATGTCTTGCATATGCCTACGTTTTCTTTAGTAGCATTGCCCATTCCAACGATATTGCAATAAATGTATACATGGTACATAACTGTTAACTCTTCAGCTCCTCCAGCCGTCACCAGTCAATGTAACTTTGTCTTTCAGTTTTTGCATTATTTTCCGGTCGAGTGGATTGTTTCTATAATTTGGTGCACCACATGTAGCTTGCAGGAGTTGCTGTGTTGAAGGTGTTTGTATATGTATTTGAATTTAAAATGCTTGGTGCGTCAGCACTTATGCTATTATGCACCCATCATGTTATACGGGGTCCAGCTTCTTACCATAACAAATAATGACATAACTGTAACGTCGCATAACTAAAATCTTAAAATATTCTGACTTCCATTAAAAGCTGAGGCTGTAAAGGGACATTCAGCACACATAAGGACAAAAAAACAAAATATAACACAGAATTATACTGGCCATAAGGCCAGTTGGTCTGCAAAAAGCAGTCCAGGGTGTTGTACTATGTGGAAGTGAGGTTGACAATTGGGTAATACGTGGAAGGTCACCCCTTACAACCGGAAGATGTTTGTGTTCTTTACTTTCTTTGTAATTTGTTTTTCACAATGAAGACACGAGATGCAAGGATAAGAAAAACTTGCAATGGCTAAAAGAAAACTCCAGTCGAGGACAATAGAGAATTTCTTCACAAAAAAAAACATACTAGGGAAGAAAGCGGTAAAAATGGGGAGGGGTACATTCAGTTAGTTCTCTCTATACTAGTCTAGACGAGGATATTTCATGTGATAGTGCAGAATCTACAGATTCGACCAGATTGAGTGCAGACAATGTAGTTAGCGTGAAAAGTGAAGCAGCACAGAAAGTTCAAAACTGATGTTTATGACATTGGAAAATTCCAGTGGACACAGATAAATGATTTTTCAAAAAAGAGGGTATTTTAAGGGGCCACTAGGTTCCACCCGATGGATATAAATATCTGTTCTCCTTGCAAAGGAAAAGATAACAAAAATTGCCATCGATACACTTCAAAAAACACCTGGAATCATTTGAGTGTGTTGAGCATAAAGAGCTCTCACTGTGGTGCAACTTTCAGATTTTTCCTCCGTCCCCCATTTGGAGATAGGGGCATCAAACCTTTGATATTTATCAAAATGTTCAATTTTGGGGAGCTTATATAAAAAGGGTTTTTTGCGGTTTTTAATTTTGGGGTTTATCCGGCACCGCACAGTAAACATGAGAAATATGGTTAAGGTGTTTTGCCCCCTTCATGGTTCTTTTGTGCACTAAAGATGAGACATTATAAAAAAAAATATATCAGATATATTGTAGTATAGCATGGAAACTACTAATCTGGAAGCAAAAATGCTAATCAACACAAAGAAAAAGGCACTTCTTTTTGAATCATTACATTTGGTCTGAAAATTCTTAAATCACTGCATGCCGCTGATTAAAATTGGCTACCAGATCCAAACGAAAGCCTGAAAATATATTCAATGTCGGTTTTGAACTCTTGAAAAATGTCGAAATAAGTGGTCAAATTATAAATATTTTTAAAAATGGTGATGCAACACTGGTTGTTCGAAATGTTACGGAATGACCCCATAGCAAATGCATTCAACATTTTTTTATATATAAACTCAGTACCAAGTGCTGACCAAAATAACAAAAAGAACAAGACAAGCACCAAGGCATTAACTGATCTGAAAAATTAAAAACTATTTTCATATCACCCATTTCTGAACTAGAGTTAAGGGAAATATTCAGGTCATTAAAAAACAAGCACTCATTTGGATTTGATGAAATACCAGACTTTCTGATAGAAGGCTGCTTCAAACAGCTTTGTAAACCTTGAATTTGAATTTAAAATTTTGGATGCATCAGCACTTAGGCCATTTTTTGCACCTGTCACATTATACGGAGACCAGTCTCTTACCATAATTAAAATGGCATAATTGCAATGTTGTGTTACTAAAATATTAAAATATTCTAACTTCCATTACAAGCTGAGGCTGTAAAGGGGCACTCAGCACACATAAAGACAAAAAACAGGACAACACACACAATTATACTGGCCGTAAGGCCAGATGCCAGAGCCTCTTTAGTCTGCAAAATGCAGTCCATGGTGTACTATGTGGAAGTGAGGTTGACAATTGGGTGTACTACGTGGAAGCATCACCCCTTACACCCCAGTTTTGTAAACCTCTCCTACACATCATAAATCACTCCTTTGAGATAGGTATTTTTCCACATAGAGTAAAAGTAGCAACTGTGAAACCAATACACAAAAACAATGATCCAGAAGATGTAGCGATGTAGTTGGTGATATTTTCTCAGAGAATTCTAAGTCAATGCCATATACACGTTGTGTTATTCCATGTGTTTTTAGAATTTTGCCAATCAGCATCTGATACTGGGCTGTTTTAAATTTCAATCAAATCCGTTTATTGGCTCCAAAGTTGTATTTTTATGTTTTTTTACCCGAGGATCGGCCTCCTCGCTCGGGAAACCAGCTCTTCATCCGTATTCCACAGTGCAACTCTCGGGGAACAACCACAGTCCAATTTTTTTTATTGCTTATCATGGTGATTAATCTATTTACCTGATAGTTAGCATTATTTGCTAATTTGATCATTATAATATGTATGCCAACCCCACGAGCTTGCTCTGGGAATGGTGGACTGAGACAGTGATAATGTTTAATGTGGTACGTTTCTTGTACAGTTCCTTTCATTTCCCGGTAACAGATCACTAAAGGGATGGCGTTCACTAATTAGTTGTTGTATATCTAATTTTCTAGCAGAAAATCTATTGACATTCCACTGAATAAGGAAGGTCATGTCCATACTGGTGGTATATTGAGTGAGATGAGAGAGGACTGCCAGAAGATGGTGAGTAAGGTCTTGGATATGTACAAGGAGGTGCTTTTGATTGGTGAGGTCCTTGATTTGTAAAAGAGTGGTCCACAATTTGGGAATAGTATTCAGAAGTGCTGTATACACAGTTTGTATGTCTTGTGGTAAAGGTGGAGTACCATGAGATGTATGTCTGAATCCTGAAGGTATGTAGGCGTTACCTCCAGAAGATTTAGGAGGAGCAGTGTGTGCACCGATGGCGGGAGAGGAAGTAATCTCCTCCTCATCAGAAGTGATAGATGACGATACTGTTGCAGCATCAGGTGATACATTCCGCTTCCAAGTTGTCTTCCGAGGCTTTCATTGCAGCTCAGTGTCCTGTACATTTGGGATAGAGCCTGTGTACTGTAAAAAAAGATGAGAAGTCTCTGCTGAAATTTGGGTCGACTGATGAGAAGATGTAGCAGCACAAGTGTTAGCAAGATGGGATGCGGAAGTGTTATTAGGGTGGAGGTTGCGAAGCGGAGGGAATTCAGCTCTGGTGGGAGGTATTGTTAGAACATCTTCCGGAGACGTAGGGCGTTGATACGTACCTAACAGTTGTCTTGCTTCATGATAAGAAAGATTGTCCTTCGCCATGCGATTCTGTATGTTTTGTTCCTGTTGCCAGTTGGGGCTGAATCCAGGGCTGAATGAGCACCGAAACAATTGGAACATTTTGCAGGTAAGGTACAGGAGTCACCATGTTTATGTTCACCACATGTAGCACATTTAGGAGCCAAACAACATTGTGGAGTAGAATGTGCAAACTGATAGCACTGCCTGCACTGCAAAACAGTTTTTTGATGTGGTGCTACTTCGAGGATATTACTGTTGACAATTTTTTCAGGTAGCAGTTTTCCTTGAAACGTTATACAAAATAGTTTAGTATCAACGAGAGTGAATGACCCATTGTCATTCCATCGTTTTTTTTTTTCATACACTTGGCCTCTATTACTGGTATGGGAGATTGAACACCTTCTAGAACGTCCTGTTCCGAGACATCGTGTTCGGTGGAACACGAGGCCTTCTCTTTGTACCAAAGACTGTGGGGTGCATGAACTGATGGCTATTTCTTGTTGAAAGGACTTGTTTTGCACAAAGTTATTTGTGTCCTGGGCAGTTCTTACCACATTGTTCGATGAGATGTACTATGATACCTGCCTTTCGAAACTTATTTCCAACACTCCCACCTGCCAGTGTAAGGACCTGTACTATTTGGGCTATACCAATATTGTGGAGGTGATCTTGGGTGTATGCTGTCGCCTTTGGGAATCTTATCCGGAGTGGCGTCTGTGTTTTCAGAGTGGGGCCTCTTTCCCGTTGTTTTTGGAAGGCAGTCACTCATGTCTTCGTCTTGATCTATCAGATGGATGGAAGTCAAGTAGACTGATTCGATGTAGGAGATTGCCATCCCACCAGGGGAACTATGTTCATCCATGATGATATTACACATGGGCCTCGTGGGCCAGACCTCCAAGGTGTTGTCATAAATCACAAGGCACTCACTACACGATTGCACTCGCTATATGTTGCACTATAATAGGAAAACGAAAAAGAAAATGAAAAGCTGATCCTATCAGAATTCAAGTGAATGTTACATGTGAAATAACCCGATATAACGGAGTTCTCGTATAACATGATGTTTTACACATCCACAGCCATGGATAAATCTGTCTCAATATGTACTTTTTTTAAAAAAAAAATTCACAGACTAACAAAAACACTTGCCTCGAAGTTAACTTTTTGCACTGAGATTTGATTCTTTGTCAACCTCCATGGCAGAGTGGTTAGCAGAGCATGCTGCAATGCCAGGGGTTCCGGGTTCGAGTCCCGGGTAAGGTATGGGTATTTGTGTGTGTCCAGATGATAAGGGGGGGGGGGGTTGCCTGGTGCTTCGGTGCAGGGGGACATGTGTGTTGTGTTTGTCCCTGTCATAACATGAAGGACCTATATACCATAGTGAATAGGAGGGAGAGTTTTGTGTTGTCTTGTGTGTTAATATTTGCGAAGGACCTATTTATATACAGTATACGAGGTTTGGCTAAAAAAACCAGATTGATGTTGCTATTGGCAAACAACGAATGCGCGAAGGTTGAGCAATGCATGACTCTATACTACCATACCCTGCCTACAGAATGACTAATTGCCCTGGGTGCAGGCCTCTCAGTTTTGCTGTGGCACTTGGACAAAGCGGAACGTACGTATTGTTGGTTGTGAAAGCACCGAGTAATAGTAGACTTTGGAGTGAAAGTAGATTGTTAAGTATATATTTTTTGATCTTAAACATACAGAAAGTAGAATAGTAATTACACACTTCTTGTGGACATTAACCCATACTTACTAACAGACAATGACAACTAACCCAAATAATGACTTGCTGCAACAAGCAATAAATAGCATTATACCAGACGAAGAAGAAACCATGGATGCACAAAACACTACCACAAGGGTAACACACAAACGAGGACGTAGTCCTACTACCAATAGTGAAAACCTCAATAAAAGAAACCAACCGAGACCAAATAACTTGTACTATATAACACACCCTGAACCATATATAGTCATGGTGGAAACCACGTTTTAAACTCGGAAAAATACCAAAACCCATTCATGATAACATAAACACAACCATCCAAGTAAGCAGAAACAGATATAAAATATTTTTCAAGCATAGCAACACAGCTAACAATTTCACGCAGGATCATCATTTCCTCACAAAAAACTACCTCACAGCACATATGCCTGAGGCAAATTAAGGGAAATATTAAAGGTTAAAGAGCGAGAGTTGAGGACAATACATACAGACTCCCCATTGCTCTCTACAGAGCGAGCGTGAAGAATATAATGGATCCGGCGAGATGGTAACCTCCCTTCGAGGAGTGGCTGTAGATAGGTCAAGGAACTCAAATTACAAGGGCAAAGATAGAAGGGTAGGATGCCACTCTCGAGAACCAGCCGCACTTAATAGTACTCGCCTTGTGTGACTAACCAATCAGTGTTGTGTTTAGTTCGCCCGGCATTGTTTACAAACACGATGGGGTAGAGAGCAGGAAAGAGCCTACGTGGGGGCGTTCAACCCCTTGCCTCCTGAGATCCAGAAGTGTGAAGCCTTACCGTCTAGAAGCCATCTCATTCATCACGCTGCCAGGAGTATCAACATCTCCAAGAGGATTACATCAAACAGATCCGGCACGGTAAGCAGAGTGAAAAGTGTAAAAGGAGAAGCTTCGTTCGTCCCGCCATAACTATAAACGCCCCATGAACTCGCATATTTACATATAAATTACTCATTGACATTGCTTATTACGGTGATTAGATCGTACCAGCGATAATTTTACTATATAAATCAGAGTACAACTTTCAGTCATTCAATTAGGCAAAGTACTTAACCTTCAGATTGTCCGACACTATAAATTGCCGATGTAATTATATAACGGTGATCCAAGTTAACCTCAAAAGTAACAATTTAAAGATAAACCTAATAACATTCAATTATACCTGCATAAAGGAGTAGTGTTTTCGTCCATGCTTAAGCTCCTACCTGAACATAAGATAACCGGAAACGGAAACGTGAATGAAACAATAGGAAAAGATACAATCAATGCTACTGTCTTTAAACATCACCCGAAACTAAATTTGTAATAATTAATGATGCCTTTTGAAATTCCAAAGTATGTGTGAGAGAGTGAATGTAGGAATGAAAGGGGCATTAATGTAAGTGTTTTATGCATGTTCTCTTATCTAGCAATTATATCCCAAGTTCGATACGCGGTGGAGGCACATAGTGGTTCGGATCCCACTTTAAACTGTAGGTCCAGTACCAATTAGCCTTACTGTGCATAAAGTGGACTTAAAACACCAAATCAATCAATCAATCAAGCTAATATGTTCCAAATTAATATGCAAAAACACACATACACGCACACACATCGATTCAGAAAACTTCCATAACATTACAGCTATTGTTGATGGCAGCTGGCGCAAAAGAAGCTATGGTCATGGGTACAATGCATCGTCAGGAGTGGTAAGTGAATAAATGGTAAATATAGAAGGTAAAGCTAACCCCTGAGCATTGCACCATACCATGAAAGCAAATGGGGGTGCGGAGGTAAGGCCTTCAACATTCACGACCCATTTATCCCCCAGGATAGCCCCCAGGTACCCATTGATTTGAGCTAGGGTGAGCCCCAGAGTCGCTTTATGCGGGGAACAAGGCCAGAAAAATTCCACCTTAGATGACCCACCCCCGGAATCGAACCAGACCAGGGTCTTCCGCGTGACAGTCAAGACGCCCCATCGACTAGACCACAGCGGCTCTACCACTAGTAAGTATCGAAACTAATAGTTTCAATAGCAATTTTGTTAATCGATTGTTAACGTCATTGCATTGTAATCAAGGAATGCCGGGTTCGGTACCCGGTGGAGGAACATAGTGGTTCGAATTCCACTTGGAACAGTGGGTCCAGTACCGATTAGCCTTTTTGTGCATAAAGTAAACTCAAAATCAAACTACTCAAACATTGGTCTAGCTCGTTTAGTGATTTTGAGTTGATCATTTATCCTCAATGTGCAAGTGCAGCACATATCCAAATCAGGTGGATAAACCTAATGGTGAAAAGTAGGAGTTTGTGTTCTTTGTAGTGAAAAAATTAAATAGTATTCAACGTAGAGCTTGTGTAGCTGCATTGACATACCAAACTCAAGGCCAAGGGAGGCATGATGCTGTACACAGAGAACTCTCAGCAGTCAGTCCTCCTTCTTCTGTAGCTTCATTTATTAGGAGGCGGGAACAACGCAGCGAGAAAAGAAAATGCCGTAGAACACAATTTGGTCAAGTTTCAGAACAACGCAAGTTTAGTAAACAAATTCCTCCTGGCGGCGATAATCATTATGGAACTAACCCAAGAGTTCCAGATCTTTCAAAAGAAATATTTGACAATCTAGCTGAAAGATATGTAAAAAGATTGAGTGTATCAACGGCAGATGAGATTGAAGTACTAACATGTGGCCAAGCCAATTGCAAGAGATGGCATGAAGAAAGAAGTAAAAGAATACCATCTTCTTTGTTCAAAGACGTTGCTTCACGAAGACCAACAACACATACTTCTTGTTTGGTAAAAAGAATAACGAATCTCCATGAAAATAACAGCTGTGCCCTTTCACTAGTTTATGGAAGGGATAATGAACCAGAAGCTCGTAGGCAATATGCAAGTTTCCACCCAAATTATAATGTGCAGCAATGTGGATTTTTGAATTTTTGAATTTGAATTGAATTTGAATTTGAATTTAAAATTTTGGGAGCGTCAGCACTTAGGCTATTTTGCTCCCGTCACATTATACGGGGGCCAGCCCCTTATCATTACAAATAACAACTCTAGCGTTGCATAACTAAAAAGCTTAAAATGTTCTGACTTATGTTAAAAGCTGAGGCTGTAAACAGGCACTCAGCACACACAAGGACAAAAAACAGGACAACACACACAAAAGTATACTGGCCATAGTGCCAGTCGCCAGAGCCTTGTTAGTCTTTAGTCCAGGGTGCACTACGTGGAAGTGGGGTTGACTTTTGGGCGCCTACGTGGAAGGTACCCCTTACACCTCAGCAATGTGGATTATTTGTACATAAAATGCACCCAATTTTATGTACTAGTCCAGATGATTTGGTGAACAGTGATGGCTTATTGGAGATAAAATGTCCATACAATGCCCGAGAATGTATAAGACTTGTTGACGTTGCTAGAAGTAGCAATATCTGGTTTAAAGTAAACTAGAACGGCAAGTTGCACCTTAGAAAACAACACCGCTATTATTATCAAATACAAGGACAGTTGGAAATAACAGAAAGAGACTGGTGTGATTTGTTTGTATGGTCCACGAACGATACCCAGACAATAAGAATTCTTCGGAATAAGCCATTTTGGGAAAATCTTTATCCCAAACTCTAGAATTTCTATTACGAGTCAGTGCTACCTGAACTGGTGCATTCACGACCAGCAAGGGGTATGCCCCTTAGAGAACCTGATCTTGTGTTAAAGGTTATAGAAGATAAGAGAAAAATGTAAAATAGGCTTTTCAATTACAAAAACTTTGAGTATCATAAAATAAATATATAATTTTGGCAGTGCTGTGCTGTAAAAAGTTATGTATGTACTGAGTATGTGGATTTTTAGTTAGTTAGAATTGTAATGGACAAGACTATCATGTTAGGGTATATTATTTTTAGGTTAAATATATTCACGTTTATTTTTTCTAACGATCTGAGTATATTTAGCATGTTTTGTTTATGGCATACAAATGTAATAATTGTTTAGTGCATTTCATGTAGGCCTATATGCTTATAAGGCTTCGATTTGCTTGCCCATGTATTCATTATTCTTGTTTGCTTGACGGGCTTTATGATCCACATTCATTGTGCAGCAGATTTATCGCCTTTAAATTCCCACCAGAATTGAAATCCAGGCTGGGGAAGCTGAGAAATCTTATTTTATAAGTTGTTTGTTCACATATAGAAGATATTTTTCCACCCTTTGTGTAAAACCATTGCTGTTTTATACAACACTTGCCAATATCAGATCTTCATAACGTTACTAAACAACACCAATGCTTTCTGTAACTTGGAAACTGTAAAGATGAAGCTACTCTAAGTCAGCAATATGCCGCAGTAAATATACATGCCTGCCTGATAAGTATATCTGAGAAATTGTGTGAGTACGTACTTTTGGTACCCACTATAAGGTACAACCTATTTACAAATATGGTACTAAAACCTCACAATCTGTTTTGTTCTGTTTTCAAGCAATAATGCAGTACAAAATGACTTCGTACATGGATTCATGCATTGACTACAATTGACTAACGCAATATTTGAGGAGGCTGTTTTTAGGTACAGTTACGTTCTTTGTTTCCATGTGCCACAAATATTGCCATCTTCACATGTATAATCATTAGTCATTTCACTATTATTTTTTATGTAATTGCATTTTGTTCCGTCTTTTCCATAATTGCTTGTTGCAAAATTTCATGAGAACGAATAATTTAATATGTGCTTTACATTTGCTTTCGAACAAATACAGGCAACACTGTCAGGAAAATCTCAAATATTTGCTTTGACGCATCAATTGTAAATTTAATGTATGTTGCAAATTACTGCAACTTTATCAACTCCAAATGTTATTATGTTACATACATATATTTAATATTTCAATGTCATTTTACAATGGCGAAATAAATAACTCTTCTGTTTAGGATGTATTTAAACGACTGCAATCAAATATTTAGCACATTGTTTTCTTCCAATATCCCTCTTTTCAGTTCTCTTAATTTAAGAAATAACAACTCAAACGTGACGTCATTTATTGACAGTAAATGTTGCTTCATTATCGTTTATTGACCAACCTGAATGTAGCTACTTTGATTATAATGTGTAGATCTGACCTAATATATAGGAGTTCCATACCACCCGCCCCCTTTTCGATAATGCCCTAAACACTTTCATTTCTTCATCTAATGGATTAAATATGGTACATTTAAGGTTTAAAATTTTTACATATATTTTGGAAAAGATATAAATGTTGAATTTTATATTATTTGAAGGGAAAAAAACAACAAAAATCTCGATGGCGCAACCTCTGCCATAAAACCCCCTGTGGGCACCCCTGCCAGAATTTATCAACAAAAAAAATCACGATAGCAACAGGTTAAACTTGACAAATTTATCAACCAAAAAAATCACACGGGGAAAGGATTTCTGTTTGTTGTTTTAATTTTGGACACTAGTGTATATAGGCAAACAAGCTTGGTGTTTCCCATAATAGTGTCTGGGATAATCCCTTTCATCCATTACGTTCCTTCAATCAGTTAGAAACTTTGCAATCCGTTACAGGAAATCGTGATAATCGATGGCCTGTGGAACTGGTCTGTCCTCCACACAAACATCCCCATAGGTATCTTCCACAAATGACCTCGGAACGCCGGGAACATATCTCTGACGAAAGAAAACAAAAAGTTCTAAACCACGGGGTGATCAATCTTGTTTATCATCATACAGTAGCCCCACTACGCAGGACGAAATTTGGCCTTCTTTGCCCGTAGGAAAACAGACAGTTTCCCCGGTATCTCCAAGGCTGCGGAACCCTCAGCTCCCGCTTAAAAACCCTATGCCAGAAACAAGTCTCCAGTCCCAAGACATCCATCGAACCCATTATGACCATCAGATATTATCTAGCGATCACCAATCTCTTTATCATTCTCTCCTGGACCTTATCCCACACCTTTGGAATTCGGCTATTAAAATTCACGACTTCAAAGAACAAGATCACTTAATTCGCAAAATTCAAGATCTCACGTCATATTTACTTTCTATTATATCGAGTCGTTAGACTATCCCGGTATAGACCGCCTTTAAGTTGTTTTGTCTTTTCTTTTCTCTTTCCTCCCCTATGTAATTTCCAGTCATTATTCAATGGAACGTCCGCAGTTTTTCGGCCAGAAAATGTGAACTACAGCAACTTCTGACGGATTATAAACCCCATATTCTTAGTTTACAAGAGGTGAAAGGCACACGATATGAGAACTCCCGATTACCACATTTTATCTCCTACGGTCCTCCTTTCCCCTAAACACAGCAAGGTGTTGCTATCTACGTACATGAAAATATTCCACATTCTCTCCTTTCTCTTCCCCCTTCTCTTCCTTTGCTTCAACATTATAACGTAGAAATTGTGGCTGTACGCATTCAATTTCATCATCACTTATTCACACTCCTATCCTTTTATATTCCTCCCCACCACTTTTCGCAGACCATCCCTTTATCTACCCTCAATGAACTTCTAACTTTACTCCCAGGACCCTACCTAATAACCGGAGATTTCAACAGCCATCACCATCTGTGGGGCAACGTCATGACAGATAGATTAGGTTCCACCATTGAAAACTGGATCATTGAGAATGACTTTATTATAATGAATGACATTATCCACACAATGGTTCCAGTCCGACCAGTATCTATTAAACATTAGTGTCCCCTAACCTTTTCTCTCATATCAATTGGATCAATGATTTTGACTTACGACGGAGTGATCACACTCCTATATTTCTTTGTTTACCGAATAATTTCTCGAATACAGGCATGAATGACATTCCTGTCCGTCGATGGACACGCGATTCTATTAACTGGACCACCTTCCGCTCTTATTTTCTAAAATTATATTATACGGATGTTATACCCTCCCACCAGACTATGACATATACCAAATTCCTCCACATGATTACGTTAGCTCTTGATCGGAGCGGCACTCGCCAATTTTTTTTTTCCATTGATCTATTTTCCAAGATTCATTGGTGGAACACTCAATGTGCCGCCATCAAAAACAAAAAAAACAGCACTCACAAAACTTTATGCCAAACACCCCACGCCCGAAACCTGGCTGGTACTACACAAAATTCACTCTCACAAAAAAATACATATACCAAAGCAAAACGACAGGCATGGAAACTCTTCTGTCAGCCCCTTGATATGAATCTCTCAATGGGAATCATTTGGCACAAATTCAACTCTCTACGACACCCTCATGTTCCTCGTGCCAGACCGATTAATAATGCCTGGGAAGTTGAATTTATGGATCTCCTCACACCTCCTACAGTCACCTTACCCCCCCCCCCCCTTTTATAGAACAGACAAACATCAGATTTACAGCAGATTTTCCTCCTATTACAATACCGGAACTCCAACATATTCTAGAAAACATCCCATCTACTGCACCAGGATATGATGGTATCACTTATGACATCCTCAAACATTTACCAGAACAAGGACTTAACATTCTCACTGTGATTTTTAACTCTGTTTATCACAGGGGCAAAATCCCGAGAGGTTGGACCCAATATGTTGTTATCCTGATATTAAAACCGAACAAATCAGCTATACATGCTACATCTTACCGCCCTATTGTTCTCATACCAGTTATGGCTAAACTTTTTGAAAGAACCTTACAACACCGAATATCTTGGAATTTAGAAAAACACTTTTTTTTTCTCCCTCCCAAATGGGTTTTCGCATCGGGCTTGGCAGTCAAGATGCTATATGTACCCTTCCAGTGGCACTTCAAAATAGCCAAATATTGCGACAATATTGATTTAGTTTATTCATAGATGTTGCTCACGCCTATGATTCGGTTCAAATTCCAATATTATACCAAATTCTTGATACTCTTCATATTCATCCGGAGGTAGGACAATTAATATGGCATTTATATCAAGAACTCATATTGGTTTTTTGGTTTCCCCATAATGTCACGGGACCGCGATTAATCCGGAGTGGTGTCCAACAAGGTTCCCCACTCAGTCCAATTCTTTTTCATATATACACACAATACTTACAACAAACACTAAATTCGAATCATCATATCATTCAATATGCAGACGATTTTTGTTTCTATAATAGTACATCAGATGCCACTCGAGGCAACTTTAGTCTTCAATTACGAGATCAATTATTACTACGCGGTCTATCATTTTCCCCGGAGAAATCTCAGATCATTCTTTTTAATCCGTATATGCTTCTCGTTATCCTAACAATTTAACTTATTTACATCAAATTCCAGTGGTTCAAACCTGTAAAATACTTAGGAATTTATTTTGAAAGTAAGTAAATGAACTTGACACCCACATCTTACATATTTGCTCACAAGAGGGAAAAAATTGTTGAACATTTTGAAAGGGCTTGCCAATACCAAATGGGGGGTGGTCACCCCTCCATTATGTTATTGTTTTATAAGAATTGTTTTCATTCAGTTTTTGATTATTTGGCTCCCGTATCGGGCGGGATGTCTGATCGATGGCTACAAAAAATGGATATTTTACGTCAGGCACTCTGTCTTTGTCTTAATGGCATCTTAAGTCCCAATGTTAGCGTTTATGGAAAGAGCACTGAACCGCCTCTCTCCATCAGATACCAATACTCTACCCTGAGATACATATTGAAAACATGGGAATGACCCTCACCCTTCAATACCATATTCGCCATTCAAAGACAACTGGACGAAACTTTAACCCTCGATCGCTTTCGCCCTCGACTTTTCTTCTTGTCTTGTTACAATATTGATCAAGACGCATCTCAGCTTCACATTACATCTCCTTTGATTTACACTTTACCGATACTCGGTAGATACGTATACTACAAAGAATTATGGCCCGAATACAGTTTTAATTACACAGACGGTTCCAAAGATGCCGACCAAGTAGGCTGTGCCTTTTATGTCTCTCGATACAATGTTGTACGTCAATTTCCCTTATCGTCAGAAGCATCTATTTACTCGGCAGAATGCTATGCCATTTATCAGGCTTTGTCCCTCGCTCGTGAAGCAAACTTTAATTCTGACAGATGCCCTCAGTGTATTATTTATGATCGCTCGTTGTGGTAAGGCAGCATATTTGCAACTCTTTCCCACCTTAATTTTACAGGAGTACTTTCACCTCCACCAAAACGAACAACATGTACAGTTCACTTATGTCAAAGAGCATAGCAACCTTAATCTTTATCAAGACCTAGTGGATCTTTATGCAAAAACAGCTACAGACGTTCCTTCCCCCTCTCCTATCAGACTTTCTTATACTGATCTTTTACCTCCGGTCAAAAAAAAATGCAGTAAGGGTTTAGATTGTTTTATGATTTCTCCTAGCACAAAGACTAATTATCATAGAATTTTGGAAATCATTGTCACACGAAATTTGAACTTCCGTTAAAGTAATGAGGGTAACAGTATGGTATAGTGAAAACACATTTCACACGTTTATTTCCTAATTATTTACATTTGTACTTACCTGTTATGCATAGCAGAACATTTTTGAACGTGGGATTTTGCTTTTTTCACTGAAAAAAGCGTAATTTTTTAACATTACAAGTATTTATTGTTTGTTGCTAATTCGCTTTAGTTACACACAATATGGTGGGAAAATCTTGACTCACGTTGTATATAGTCAGCTGATATGCAGTGTTTCCAAACTTATTAACCGAAAAATGACACACAAACTATTCACAGAAAGTTTTTAAGCGGAAATTGATCCGCAAACCATTCACGGAAGGTTAGGTTAGGCAAACAGAAAATTAAATTTTAAAAAAAAAAAATGCTCACACGTCATCTTGTAAAACTACCGCGTGGTTGCAACACTAACAGGGAATTACATAATCGAACGCATGGAACATTTGATTCACGCAGTCGACGGTAATGGTGTCAAGAGCTATTGTGCATCAGAGATACATTTATGTCGAAAAATACATGATTTACCAGCCGATTAAGTTCAACGAAGAGAAAAAACACTTCCACGAGCTTCCAAAAGTCTACAGAAACTCATTTCCGTAAGTAGTTTCTCCTGTAAATTTGATTAAATGTGTTTTCACTATACCATACTGTTACCGTAATGAGCATTGTTTGGACTAAAAAAAAAGTTATTTATGTTGAAATAAACAACTTGAAAATTACCTTATGCACTTCTCATGAACAAGATATTGGCTAGACTCTACTTTACGTCCTTATTGCCTTTTGGTGGTAACCGATGAAATTTAACAACACTGCAGGCTCGTCTTTGTGTCCGCGTTGTGAATGCGTGGTGATTGCTTCTTTGTGTTCGCGGTGCGTTGTGCGTGTGTATGGTGCATGAAGAACAGGTTCCAAAAACTTGTAGATAGTGTAAAATACGTTTATCCCCAGCAATAATTTAGTGCTTCATTCAAAACCATGCTTGCAGACAGCCGGCATCTCTTCGGGTAAGTACCTTTTCCTTTTTACACTTTCTGTTCACGATAGCCCCCTTTACGGGTAGCCCCACGCACCATTCACGTTAGCTCCAAAAACCATGCACAGGTAGCCCCACGAACCATTCACAGGGACGAGGTATGCCTACGAGGTTAGGTTAGGCCTGTTACGTTAGGTTCCATTAGCGGTAAGACTCTACGTCCATTTCCTAAGGAATATGTGTCATATATCGTTGGAAAGCTTATTATATAAGGAATTCAACAACGTAAATCCCAAAGCGAGGAAAAATTACCTGGATGAGGAAATCGATAAAAACCAATGTTGTCCGGATATGCGTAATTGAACGTGCTGAGGAAATTTTTCGATGATGAAGCACATATTTAGGGGCGAAATGAGTGCTAATGGAACCTAACCTAACAGGCCTAACCTAACCTTGTAGGCATACCTCGTCTCCGTGAATGGTTTTTGGAGCTACCGCGAATGGTTTGTAGGACTACCCATGCATGGTTTTTGGGGCTAACGTGAATGGTTTGTGGGGCTATCGTGAATGGTTCCTGGGGCTACCCGTGAAAGGTTTGTGGGGCTTTTGTGAACAGAAAGTGTAAAAAGAAAAAGGTACTTACCCGAAGAGATGCTGGCTGTCTGCAAGCATGGTTTTGAACAATGAACTAAATTATTACTGGGGATAAACGTATTTTACACTATCTACAAGTTTTTGGATCCTGTTCTTTTTCATGCACAACGCAACGAGAACACAAAGAAGCAATCACCATGCAGAACGCAAATGAGCTAAGCACACGCATTCACAACACAGACACAATGACGAGACTGCAGTGTTGTTAACTCCCATCGGTTGCCACCAAAAGACAATAAGGACGAAAAGTAGAGTCTAGCCCCATTAGCACTAATTTCACCCCTAACTATGTGCTTCATCATCGAAAAATTTCCTCAGCACGTTCAATTACGCATATCCAGACAACATCGGTTTTTATCGATTTCCTCCTCCAGGTAATTTTTCCTCGCTTTGGGATTTACGTTGTTGAATTCCTTATACAATAAACTTTCCAACGATGTATGACACATATTCCTTAGGAAAAGGATGTAAAGTAGAGTCTTACCAAGATATTCTCTGTCGACAAGCGACAGTAAATATCGCAGAAGCGTGGAAATGAATGTAGAAACAAACAGTATAAATAAATATCTATATATGTTTGTTTTTTTTCATTCTTGTAAAAAATTAGTGAATAGTGAACTAAATACATTTTGCAAAAAACTCAGAAAGATGACTAAAATCGACTACAAGTTGATAGGGTCAGATAAAAAAGAATGAATGTAGAAGTAAATCAGAATCTTAGTAGAATGCATTTAGGGAGTTTATTTTAAGTTAACACTTTACTATATCGGAGACGGATTTCTTCAAATTTACAGGAAAAAGTACTTACGCAAATCATTTTCTGTAGCGTTGTTGATGTTCGGGAATGTAGTTTTGATCCATTTTAATGCGAATGCATGTGGTTTTCTACGAAAATCTATTTCTGACGTGCTATTGCTGCTGCCGCCATTTGCTTTCTGCATGAGAGCACAATACGCACTATTGCTGCTGCTACAAGCCAATGTTGTCCATATTTGTTAAATTGAACGAAAGGAGTGTTAATAGAACTTAACCTAACAGGCCTAACCTAACCTAGTAGGCATACCTCGTCCCCGTGATGTTCGTGGGGCTATCGTGAATTTTTGGGCTAACGTCAATGGTTTTTGGTGCTACCAGTGGATGGTTAGTGGGAAATAAGGAACAACAGTAAGTACTCGTAAATGTAAGAAATATACATTATTTTCGTTAGAAATTCATTATTTCACCTAAAGAAATGTTCCGCACTGCAGAATAGTACATTAGCAATGTAAAAAAATTGCAAAATAAATCATTGATAGGTGTCTCCGGTATAGTGAAGTAGTATCTATTTAATGCTAAGGGAACCAAACCTAACAACGAAAGCATATATTGAACAAAACCTTAAGTAATCGTTAAAACACCACAGTATGTGTTAACAGATGTACATCGAAACCGAACCATGTAAAAATTGCAGTAACATTATAGTATAAGGGAAATGGATTTCTTCAAATTTACAGGAGAAAGTACTTACGGAAATCATTTTCTGTAGCGTTGTGGAAGTTTGTGAATCGAGTTTTGATCCATTTTAATGCGAAAACGTCCTTTTCTGTGAAAATCTCTGTCCGACATGCTGTTTGTGCTGCCGCCATTTGATTTCTGCACGAGAGTACAATGTTACGTGTGTTAAGATGACGCAACCCCATAGTCAGTGTTTCAGGCTCGCAGTGTTTTAACTAGAACATGACGTGTCGAGTACTTTTGGTAACAATTAGATAAGCCGGAGACACATTTCTTGAAATTTACAGGAGAAAAGACGAGAAAGTACTTACGGAATTGAGTTCTTGTGGACTTTCTGAAGCCACGGAAATTGTTTTTCGAATCAAGCAACTTATTTGGCATATAAGTAAGGTGTTTTTCGTCATTCATGCATCTCCGTTGCACGAATCAAATGTTCCGTGCGTTCAATTACGTAACCTCCTGTCAGTGCAGCAACCACGCAGTAGTTTTACAAGATGACGTGTGAGCGGGTTTTTTTTTTCCAATTCAATTTTCTATGCTTGCCTAACCTAACCTTCCGTGAATGGTTTGTGGATCAATTTTCGCTTAAAAACCTTTTGTGAATAGTTTGTGCAGCATTTATCGGTTCATAAGTTTGGAAACACTGCACATCAGCTGACGATAGACAACGTGAGTCAAGATTTGCCTGCCGAATTAGCAATGACAAATAAATAATTATAATGTTAAAAATAATGCTTTTTTCATGGGAAAAAAAAGGTGATTCAAAGTTGAAGGCTAGAGTCTAGTTTACGTCCTTCTTGCCCATTTACGTCCTTCCTGCGCACTCCTTCTTGCCTGTTTACAAAACCGTGCTAGCAGACAGCCGGCGACCCGGCATCCGTAGGGTAAGTTGTTTTTTTTTACACTTTCTGTCACTAACCATTCACGGGAACGAGGTATGCCTATGAGGTTAGGTTAGGCCTGTTAGGTTAGGTTCAATTAGAACTCATTTCACCCCTAAATATGTGCTTAATCATCGAAAAATGTCCTCAGTACGTTCAATCACACATATCCGGACAACATCGGTTTCCCTCGATTTTCTCCTCCAGGAAATTTTTCCTCGCCTTGGGATTTACTTTGTTGAATTCCTTATAAAATAACCTTTCCAACGATATATGACACGTATTCCTTAGGAAAAGGACGTAAACTAGACTCTTACCAAGTTGAAAAATATTCCACTATGCATATGAGGTAAGTAGAAGTGGATTTTATTTGACAAAACATTCGCACAACGCGCCCTGAATCAGTACGCTATCGCCCGCCATAATGTGTTAAGAGAATCGAAATAACAAGTAACAGTAAGTACTCGTAAATGTAAGAAATAGGCATTATCTTAGTTAGAAATGCATTATTTCACCTTAGGAAATATTCCGCATTCCAAAATAGTACGTTAGCAATGTAAAAAATATGATTTATAGGTGTTTCCCTTATACTATAATAGTACTAACATTGCATTCGTAGCATGATTAAATCGCCATAAAACAAAAGGAACTTGCGCCAAAAAGGCATTCCCAGTGGGAAGGATGGGTTAATGCTACAGTGGCAAAAACCACTACTTATAAATGGTTCATGGATAAACTACTTATTCGACCCTGGTTTCATCACCTTAAACTGTCTACACCTTTTATGGAATACACCAGCACTCTTTCACAGACTCCGTCGAAAAAAGGTTCCTTTTCCTCTCTCCTTGCCCTCTACTTTCATCCCCTTTCCATTCTACCCTGTGGATCCTCTATGGTTTTTTGCTCGACAGTGTGAACTTCGTTTTGATATCCCTCACCATTGCAGTGTTATAGTGACAATGAAGTTAAGTGTAACAAAAGCTAAAGGTAAAATTCCAGTAACCGCGAAATGTTTTCAAATCCTTTATTTTCTTCTTTTTCACATTGGTACTAGTGATGGGTCGTTCGTGAACGAGTCGTTCAAAAGTAACGACTCTCTCTTGTGAGCGGTGAACAACTCGTTCACCAGAATTGAACGACACGTTCAAAGAGTCGTATGTGTGCCACGACTCCTCCGCCCGCCAAGTAACTATTATTCCATTATTCCCTCTCCTTTCCACGAATTTTGCGAGGAAGGCGCATGCGCAAGTGTATACTCGCCTGGCGGCCGGAATTTTTGAAAGAAAGCAAGTCGATTCTGCGGGCAGCAAATGGGGACTGGAGAGGAGAGGGAGGGGGGGTCCTCTCTGTTCCTTTTCCCGTAAAGCTGGCTGAAACGTGCCGTGTACGATGAGAGGGGAAGGAGCATGCTCGCGAGTCGACTCTTTCCTTCGTTCAAAGAGTCGTGGCACACCTTAGCGACTCTTTGAACGAAGGAAAGAGTCGACTCGCGAGCTCGCGACTCGCGAGTGTTGTTTGCAGAGAGAGAGCGCGCAACCTCAGCCCATGACGGGCAGCGAAGAACAGCCAACAAATTTGTCCTGTAGTTTCAAGTTCGGCCAAACCATTAGCGCTAAAATTACAAGAAATTAAATGTTAGTAAAAAATATTAGGGGAGTCTTGTAAAAATTTTGAGAAGGTGTTAGGCACAGACCTCTTGATTACAATATTCCGATTAGCCTTTATGTGCAGATAGGATAGTCGGGACTGGACCTACAGTTTAAAGTGGGATCCGAACCTCCACTTTGTATTGAACACGGAACCCCTTGATTACCGGCGACGTTATCACTACGCCATCGGGGAGACCCGATTAGCCTATTGGAGCATAAAAGTGGACTTTAAACATTGTCTGACAAAATCGTTTTCATATGACGTGAAATATTTCATTAACATTAACGTGTAAATATTTTACTAATGAAAACAGCATTAAAGAATAAATATAGAAGTTTAATCATAAATCTCATCGTACATGATACTGCAAAAAAGCTTGTATTGAATGACTGCAGAATTAGGAACAACTACGTAAGATGGACATGGGTCATGTTCACGAGTGATATAAACAGCTGTTGGCCATCTGCGGTGAGCCTACGTGTTAAGGTGTTTTACTAGTAGAAAGCAACATTAAAAAAAAAATACATACGTATAATTTGGCCCGCTTTATAGAAATTCGATCATACATTATGATATTGGCAGAAACTTATATTGAATGACTGTAGAACAACAAAAAGCTATGGATATGGGATGGACATGGATAATGTTCAAGAGCGATATATATTTCTTAAACACAGCTGTTAGCCATCCGCGGAGAGCGAGCGGGTGGATCCTACTTTAAACTGTAGATCCAGTCTGCTGGCGAGACTGCCGCCGCCGCGCCTTGTGTAAGAGAGCTCGCGACTCGCGAGCGAACGATAAGTGAGCAGAAGAGTCGCTAAGGCGAGCGAGTCGTTAAGGTGCTCCACGACTCTTCGTGCCGTCTCGAGAGTCGTGAACGATGAGTGAGCAGAAGAGTCGCTAAGGCGAGCGAGTCGTTAAGGTGCTTAATGACTCTTCGTGCCGTCTCGAGAGTCGTGAACGAATGAGGGGGAAAGAGTCGTGGGACTGTGCTGTGACTCTTCGTGCTGTTTCAAGAGTCGTGAACGAGCGATGATGTGTCGCAGCGCAGATCTGGAGTGCATTTTGTTGACTCGCTTTCTCACATTTGTTGCGATATTAAAACCAGTGATCGAATGCAAAAAAGGAAGAATATGTAAATGCACGTTATTACTAATAAAAGGTTGATATAATTATATAGCATTTCTGTGTATGCTATCGTACTGCATAATTTGCATTATCCGCAGCATGAAATGTAAACTGAAACAAGATACAAATATAGAAAATCTCACTCATGAGGCAGAGTAATGAAAACAAGTATGTGCAATACATTTTGTTTGTGTGTGTGTGTGTGTTTACTGTTTACACATATATGTATATCCATACACATACAGAATCGTATTTGTATTTTTCTTATTTTATGCCGCTTTTCTTCAAATTTTAAGTAATCGCGACGATGAGGATGATGCGTGATGATACAGATGAAGGGACACTCGTAAAGAATATCGTTGACCAGACCGGGACTAGAACCCGGGAACTTCTGTGGCAAGATCAAATGTCGATTACTTCAGAATCTTGGCCATCTAGTCGGCTACACGCACACACATATACACAAAAATGCAATACAATTTATTAATCTTGAAGGACGTACGTTGTGTTCGTTTACTTAAATACAATCATCTGCTTCAACACCTCCTACCCCCTTCCCCCTCTTCAGGCATGTGTTTCGAGAAAAAGAAGCTTGGCGACTCTTTTGAACGACTCATTTGAACGACTCTTCTCAGTGAGCGAGCGCTCATGAGTCGACTCGCACAAATGAACGGCTTGAACCCATCACTAATTGGTACTTCTGTGACAGATACATTCCTATTTACTACAGCGCCTTGAATAACGTAGTGTGGAAAACGACCCAAGAAACTGGTTCCCCGAGACGATGACAAGTAGATGGCAGTGCGATCGACACAGCGGCTAATTTAATAATAATAATAATAATAATAATAATATTTTATTGTCATTAAGCTTGTACAGCAATAGACAACGTCAAGAACATAATACATGTGAAATATATTATAAAATAATATAAAATTATAACCCATTTTATGTTAAGGTGCACTAAAATACAATATTTTTAATTTCAAGAAATTCTTGAGTTGAGTACAATGGTGTAGCAACTAACCAGGCATACAGTTTACGTTTAAATACATTCATAGGCATATTTGTCACATCAAGAGGTAGCTTATTAAATAGTCTTAATCCTAGAGCTTCATAACTATTCAGGGATTTTGAGAGTCTGTGATAGGGTATATTTATACGCCTGCTGTTTCTTGTAGTATAGGAATGTACATCTTGTCTACTTTGTAGCTGTGGCAAATTTTTCTTTACATACAACAGCACAGTGTAAATATATAGATTTATCACAGTCATAAATTTTAACTTAATGAACAGTGGCTTACAATGAACTAATTTGTGTGAGTTGGTAATTATTCTCACGGCTTTTTTCTGCAGTATTAAAATTTCTTGTACATAACTGCAGTTCCCCCAAAGTAAAATTCCATATGAAATAATGCTTTGAAAGAAAGCGAAGTAAGCTGATCTTACGTAATCTTCAGGTACATGACTGTTTAGATTCCTTAACAAATATATAACCCTGGATAGCTTGGCAGTTATGTATTTAATATGTGGTTCCCATGATAATTTATTATCAATGATAATACCTAGAAATTTCACATTGTCTGAGCTATTGTCGATCGGGATGCCTCTAAGACTGAAAAACATATGCTGAGTTTTACTTTCATTCAGCAAGAAACCATTAGCTCTGAACCATAAAGAAGATTGATGAAAGTAATGCGGCTTAGTTAGTTTTTGGAATATATTGTGTAGATTTGTTTCTCTAGAAAGGCGGTAAGTGAATTGATGTAAACAGTTATATTTGTGGAGTGATTTACAGTCACGAAATGGTATTAATTTACACAGAAAGGTAACATAAATACGTTTTATGTGCAACGCAACACGAGCATCAACATATCGCATGTGAGGCTGGACGTCAAACGTTGGATTGTGTACACAAGTTTATTTTTGTATACTAATAAAATTGAAATAGTGTCATGAAGGGGAAAAAATGTTTCGTGGCGTACATATTATGAAGTCATTTTCCCGAAATGCAGATATTCGAGAGAATTTAATTTCATATTCCATGGAGTTGAAATAGCCGATTACGATGTACCTTGTCATCTCTATCAACAAATTGCTTTACATTCGTGTCGATTGGTAAGTAGAACTTTGGTGTTAAGGACTGTGCATTTTTACTCGTGACTTGGCTGTAAAATGTCTACCTTGTACTTGATGAAAATAAACCGCAAATTAATTAAATTAATTAATAATAAAATAAATTAATTAATTAATTAAAATAAACGAGTGTTGTCTGTGTGAATTTCCATAAAAATAATATTTGTGACAATGACAATATTAATGAACCTTTCAGGATAATGCATACACAATAATAATTCTCGCAGCAATTGTCATGTTACGTGTTACAATCCATACCTATGTTTTCTTCCGTATTGTTAATAAGGATTCGCGTACGAGCGCTCGTGGTGATAGGTTCACTAGCAAAAAGCGGTACATATCCGAAGGAGCAGCAAATCGCGAGTGGTAGGATCAATTTCGTCGACTTTATTGTCAACGTTAATTGCTTATAAGTGTGTAGTGTATCGATTCAGTGTATTTTTTTTCCTTTGGTGTTCAAACTCGACAGCGCCCCATTAGATCACCGTGGCTTCCGGCGGGCAGCCGGTTTCCACCCAGGATGCCGAAATGTTGGCCTCGAGGGAGAAGACGGCAGCGGAAGGATTAGTCAACCTGGCCACACCGGAGTTTACAATAACCCAACACGATGAAGACGTTACCATGGCTGACTCGGTACAACGCTCAGGTAAAAGGACACTGGACGAGGTGAGTGAAGCCGATCGCAATCAAGAGAAAATGTTTCGCCCCACTCAACTGGACCACCGACCCCAAACTCTTTGGTATTCGACCGACACCACCGGCCCATTTGTGGTCCTCTTAGAAGGACAGAACCAAAATATCGGTAAACTTTCTAGTGGCAGCCTAGGTAATAAATTCCGGAAGGCCCACATTCCAGTGTGCCTAGTGGAACAATGTGGCAAAAACAGGGTACGGGCCACTTTCAAAACAGCAGAACAAGCAAACGCTTTCGTTCGGAACGGGACCTTTTTGGACTCCTTGGGGGTCCGAGCCAAAATACCACATAGCTTGATCCAACGGGAAGGGCTAGTGTATGGGATAGAATTTGACGTAACAGAACAGGACATCCTCGATGGCATCGATTCTCCCTTTCGGGTTACTTGCGCTAAACGACTAAAGAAAAAAATCTGGCGAGAGGATGGCACTTTCCAACTCGTGGACACAAAGTTGATATGCCTCACCTTCCACGGCAAACACTTGCCCGAAAAAGTGCTGATAAATAAGGAAATCTTCACAGTCAAACCGCGAGTTCGATCGGTTTTACAATGCTCTGGCTGTTTCCGATATAATCACTCCCAGGTTCAATGCCGGTCTAAACCACAATGTGCTAACTGTGGCCAAGAACGACACGGGGAAGGATGCTCCAACCCCCCTCACTGTAGCAATTGCAAAGGCCCCCATGGGGCACGTGACCGTCAATGCGATTTCTGGCAAAGAGAACAAACCATTCAAACTCGTATGGCGGAAGAAAATATTTCCTATTATGAAGCAAAAGCCAAACTCCTTGGAACCTTCCACCCACCCTTAACTCGGGAAGACATTTTGAACCCCATGCTAAACAAGCGTGACTTTCCCAAATTGTCACCCACAACCACCTCGACCCCCTCGAACGGAACACGCCAACTCGGCGCTTGGGATAACCCCTTCCATACATTACAGAAGCACCTTGTTTCTGACCCTCCCTCCCCAAGTGGTCGACAGACCGCCACGCCGCAGGCAGTGGAGACAGTTCGTTCAAAAAACAAAATTTCTCCCCGCCGCTGGACTGGCAAGCATAATAATCCCGTGCCCCATTCCTCTTCGAAGGAACAACATGCAGATCTACAAGTCAAGGCATCCAGCAACAACGTTGAAAAAACAAGAACCATTTCTAGTTCATCGACATCGGAAGATGAATTTACCCCCTCTCCCCCCATCGGGCGTAACGCTCATCCGGCCCGGAGGGCCCCCCCCCGGACCCGGTACCATCGCCGCCTTCGGAACCATTGCAAGTTCACCATTCCGAACAACAAACGATCTACAAATCACTCTTGGACCTCATAACGACCTTATGGGCATCAGTGCTCCAAATATCAAATATACGCGAACAAAAGATTCTCATCCAGCAAATACAAGCACTCACGACCCAACTGTTATCCATCATAGAAGGCTGATTACCTATCCTTCGCCACCCAGGTGCTCCTAACAACTATAGCCTTACAACAAACTGTTACCTTCAACCCTTTTTCGACTTTCTTTTTCCTTTTTTTTTGTTTTATTATCCTCTCGATAAAATGAATATATTACACCGGACGCTCGCCTATTCCGGCATAGACCGCCTCCATGAGTCTTTCTCTCTTGTTTATTTTTCTTTTTTCCCTCCCCCTCCATGTCATTTCCTGTTCTTATTCAATGGAACGTCCGCAGCTTTTCGGCCAGAAAATGCGAATTACAGAAACTTGTGGCGGATTATAAACCGCATCTCCTTAGTTTACAAGAGGTGAAAGGAACTCGCTATGAGAACTACAGATTACCACATTTCATCTCTTATGGTCCCCCTTTCCCCGCAACACAACGAGGTGTTGCGATTTACGTACACGAAAATCTCCCACATTCCCCCCTCCCTCTCCCCTCCTCTCATCCTTTAATTCACCAGTGTAACGTCGAAATTGTTGCTGTCCGCATTCATTTTCATCAACACCTATTCACACTCCTCTCCCTTTATATTCCTCCCCACCACTTTTCGCAGAACATCCCTTTATCCACCCTCACTGACCTTCTCGCCTTACTCCCAGGACCCTATCTCATAACCGGTGATTTCAATAGCCGTCACCAGCTGTGGGGCAATGTCCTGACCGATAGATTAGGTTACGCCATAGAAAATTGGATCCTTGAGAACGACTTCATTATAATGAATGACGGTACCCCCACCCACTATCCACACAATGGTTCCCGTCCGACTGCTATCGATTTAACATTAGTGTCTCCAAACCTTTTTTCTCATATTAACTGGACCAACGATATTGACTTACGAGGGAGTGATCACACGCCGATATTTATTTGGTTACCCAATACCTTTTCGAAAACAGGCGTGACTGACATTCCTGTCCGTCGATGGACACGTGAGTCTATTAATTGGAAAACCTTTCGCTCTTATTTTCTCAAATTATACTATACGGACGATATACCCTCCCACCGGACAATGACATATACCAAATTCCTCCATATGATTACGTTAGCACTTGACCGCAGCGGTACGCGCCAAAAATTCTTTTCCAACGATCGATTTCCTAAGATTCATTGGTGGAACAATCAGTGTGCCGCCATCAAAAAAAAAAAAAAAAAAAAAAAAAAAAAAATAGCACTCACAAAACTCTATGCTAAACACCCCACGCCCGAAACATGGCTGGAGCTCCACAAACTTCAGACGCTCGCAAAAAATACATATACCAAAGCCAAACGACTGGCATGGAAACTTTTCTGTCAGTCCCTTGATGTGACTCTCCCCATAGGAGTCATTTGGCGCAAATTTAACTCTTTACGACACCCCCATGTTCCTCGCCCCCGACCGATTAATAATGCCTGGGAAGCCGAATTTATGGACCTCCTAACACCTCCTACGGTCACCCTACCTCCCCCATCTCTAGCCCAGACAAACATTTCATTCACAGCAGATTTCCCCGCTGTTACAATATCGGAACTTCAACATATCCTAGAGAATACCCCCTCTACTGCCCCAGGATATGATGGCATCACTTACGACACCCTCAAACACCTCCCAGAACAAGGACTTAATATCCTCACGGCAATCTTCAACTCTGTTTATCGTAGGGGTAAAATCCCGCGAGGTTGGACTCAACATGTTGTCATTCCAATATTAAAACCGACTAAACCAGCTACCCATGCCACGTCCTACCGCCCCATTGTTCTTATACCAGTAATGGCTAAATTATTCGAAAAAACTTTACAACACCGAATAACGTGGAATTTAGAGAAACGAAATTTTTTTCCTCCCTCTCAAATGGGATTCCGTACCGGGCTTGGAAGCCAAGACGCTATATGTACCCTCACAGTGGCACTTCAGAATAGCCAACTCTTGCGACAATACTGCTTTAGCTTATTCATAGATGTTGCTCACGCCTACGATTCGGTCCAAATTCCCATATTATACCAAATTCTAGCTAATCTTCATATTCATCCGGTGGTAGCTCACTTAATATGGCATTTATATCACGAACGAATATTGGTTTTTTGGTTCCCCCATAACGTTACGGGACCACGACTAATCCGGAATGGTGTCCCCCAAGGCTCCCCACTCAGCCCAATTCTTTTCAATATATATACACAATACTTGCATCAAACACCAAATTCTACTCATCATATCCTTCAATATGCTGACGATTTTTGTTTTTATAATAGCACATCAGATGCCACTCGAGGCATCTTAGACCTACGCAAATTTATCATTCAATTACGTGATCAATTAGCGCTCCGCGGCTTATCATTTTCCCCGGAGAAATCACAGATTATTATTTTCAATCCGTATATGCTTACTCGCTATCCCAATACATTAACTCATTTACATCACATTCCGGTGGTCCAAACCTGTAAATACTTAGGTATTCATTTCGACCGTAAATTAACTTGGCAACCACATCTTCAATATTTGAGGGAAAAAATTGATTAACATTCTGAAAGGGCTTGCCACTACCAAATGGGGGGGGCCACCCCTCCATTATGCTATTATTTTATAAGAATTGCTTTCGCTCACTTTTTGACTATTCGGCGCCCGTATTGGGAGGGATGCCTGATCGCTGGCTCCAAAAAATGGATATCTTACAACGTCAGGCACTCCGTCTTTGCCTCGGATTAATGGCATCTAGTCCCAATGTAAGCGTTTATGGAGAGAGTACTGAACCGCCTCTCTCATTCCGATATCAATACTCTACCACGAAATACATATTGAAAACATGGGAACGACACCCTCATCCCTTCAATACCGAGTTCGCTATTCAACGCCAACTGGAAGCAAATTTAACTCTCGATCGCTCTCGCCCTCGGCTTTTCTTTTTATCTTGTTATAATATTGATCGCGAAGCCTACCATCTCAGCTTTACATTTACATCCCCTTTGATATACACTTTACCAATACTCACCGCCCCTCTCCCTAATATTAACTTTACTGATTTCGGTCGACACGAATATTACAAAGAACTCTGGCCCGACCATACTTTTATCTACACAGACGGGTCCAAAAATGCCGACCGCGTTGGATGTGCCTTTTATGTCCCTCAATACAATGTTGTACGACAATTTTCCTTATCGCCAGAAGCGTCTATTTACTCGGCAGAGTGCTATGCCATTTACCAGGCCTTGATCCATGCTCGTGAAGCACAATACACGCAAACTTTAATTCTCACAGATGCCCTCAGCGTATTATTCACGATCGCTCGTTGTGGTAAGGATGCTTACCGGTTGCAACTCTTTCTCATTTTAATTTTACAAGAGTATTTTCACCTCCAAAACAAAGCCCAACGCGTACAGTTTACCTATGTCAAAGCGCATAGCAATCTTAATCCTCATCAAGACCTTGTGGATCATTATGCCAAAACAGCTGTGGACGTTCCTCTCCCCTCTCCTATCCGACTTGCCTATACAGATCTTCTCCCACGGGTCAAAAAAAAATTCACTCTCAGTGGAAAAATTGGGTTCATGACGCAGTGGCAAAAACCACTACTTACAAATGGTTCTATGATAAACTCCCTATTCGACCCTGGTTTCATCATTTAAAAATGCCTCGTGAAGTGATCACCTGTATCCTACGCCTTAGAACGGGACACGTGACCACAAACGAGCATCTGGCACGAATTCATCAAACTCCTTCTCCCAATTGTACCTGCGGAGAACATAAACAAACCCCCACCCACTTATTTTTCCAATGCCCGCTATGGAACACACAACGACAGGCACTCCTCCACAGACTCCTTCGACAAAAGGTTGCTTTCCCCTTCTCCTTGCCCACTCTACTTTCATCTCCTTCCCCCTCTATAATGTGGATTCTCTATGGATTTGCCCGACAGTGCGACCTTCGCTTTTGATTCCATCCCTCATCATTACTGTATTATAGTGACAGTGAAGTGAAGTGTAAACCAATATTGTGCTGTTTATATTAGTGCGCGAACTTCTAGCCCTCAATGTTCTCAGACCGTTGCCCAAGACTGCTACCATTCAAGCGGTGAGGGGCATGAAGAAGAAGAAGAAGAAGTATTGTTAATAAAAAACTCAAGGACAGGTCATGATAGACGGTTCATAATATTCTTTAATATTTTCGCGACTACTGTACCAAATATCATAACAATTTTCTGATGCAAAGAAATGTTACAAAAAAAAGAATCAGACGTTGCAGCAAAAACCCCCATTTAATTCCATTATAAGCAGTCGAGCGCTGTACCCCGGTGTCAACACCAGCGCCTCTAGCGGATTTCATTTTCGAGTGGAACCAGCGAGAGAGAGCAAAACCATGCCGTTTTCATTCACTTTTCTCTTGCACCCTATATGTTTTAAGCGATGGATTTTTATGTATGCTGGTGCAGAAGTTGTCAACAGCTTGTTTTGAGTTTTCTTTTAATTCTTGAAGCTCTTATTGGGTCAAATAAAGTGCACGAACATGGTGATGGACAATTTGCACAGTAATACTCATGGATCCCACTGTACTATTTACATATGTCCAAAATCGCAATGGCGCGATAGGGACACGAAGAAGAAGGAAGAAACTGGGAGTGCATCTGTGAAATTACTAGAGCAGTCACAAAATAAAATAAGTAAATATTAATAATCTGTGGTCGGTAAATATTGAAGCCCTATTTGTGCAGGGTAATTTGTTTCATTTCCTAATTGAATGTGGTGAATATATTCATCGTGTGCAAGAAGTTAGCGTCTTAGCTAGAAATTCTCGGCCCCGAAATTGTAGCAAATAAATGATCAGAGAACATGAAATGTATTAGTTTCTCTGACAAAATGAAATTTACACGTTCGTAGTTAGAAGGTACGGCTACTCTATTTTGAGAGTTTTTGGAGTCGACTGTTTGGCCCAAGTTCCTTTTGTTTTATTGCGATTTCATCATGCTACGAATGCAATTTGGAGCGATTTTACAATACCGGGAATTTCTCCATTTTGTTTGAAATTCGGCATACTCACTAAATTAGGGCTCCTAATCACGAATCTGAAGTTAAAATTTGGCGCTCACGTGTCAAACTTGCAAAATAAGAGGGTCAGTCATCGCAACCGACAATGCACAATTGCTCATTATTTATCGCAAGATTTTCCGTTTCGAATACTTTAAAGAACGAAATATATATATTCCTGATATTACTACGACCCTAAAATTTAACTGTTTCCTAACCTAACCTAGCCTAACCTAACCATGCACCAATGGTTCGTGGGGCTAGCGCCAATGGTCCGTGGGGCTAGCCAAATTCAGGAATTGGTAACACTTTACTATACCTGAGACGGATTCCTTCAAATTTACAGGAGAAAGTACTTACGGAATTCATTTTCTGGAGTGTTCTTGATGTTCCAGAATGTAGTTTTGGTCCATTTTAATGCGAATCCATGTGGTTTTATACGAAAATCTCTCTCCAACGTGCTATTTCTGCTCCCGCCATTTGCTTTTTACACGAGAGTACTATACACGCTATTGCTGCTGCAGCAATTTGCTTTCTGCACGAGAGCACAATACGCGATATTGCTGCTGCTACAAGCCGATGTTGTCCGTATATGCTAAATTGAATGAAAGGAGTGCTACTGGAACCTTACCTAACCGAGTAGGCATACCTCGTCCCCGTAAGTAAGTAAAAAAGTCAATTTAAAATTCCTAAAGTGTTTTTAATTTTTTTGAAAAAATTTAAACTATGCTTGCCTTACCTAACCTAACATAACGTCAATGGTTTGTTCCTGAGGTGCTTTTTTTAAAATTTTGTAATTTTTTTTGAGCATACCATGAAATCCGGCCCGAAAGTAGGTACTTTTCAGTAAAGAAGCTTGCAACACTGCATGCACACTCCAAATCGACAAAACACTGGCACAATGAACGATCAACGGTAAGCTATCGCCATGTGTGTGGAAATAAACAAGAACAGTAAGTACTCGTAAATGTAAGAAACATACATTATTTTCGTTACGAATTCCATTATTTCACCTAAATAAGTGTTCCGGAATGCAGAATAGTACATTAGCAATGTAAAAAAGTGCGAAAGAAATCATTCCCAGGTGTCTCAGGTATAGTAAAGTAGTACCTTTCAAACAAATTGGAGAAATTCCCTGTATTGTTAACCCTAGAACACTACCGTGTTCCAATATTACAGTATAACTACCGCTACGTAAATTTTACGTACATGAAGAAATCTATTTTTGAAACAACCTCTACATCATGAAAACAAATTTCTATTCATTGTGAACATTATTTTGTTTATTTTTCCTTATATTGGAATTTTATTCTAAATTTTAAAATGTATAAGCATGGTTTTATTAGACATAAAATATTTTAAGAGAAGGTCTTGCTTGACAAACCCGTTCGTACATTAAGAATGAAGGCAAAAAGTATCGAAATCGAATTTACAAATGTCAAAATTACGTGGAAGATACTTCTCGTTTTACACAGCTACGTAAAATTGACATACAGTGCACAACATAACAAACCAAATCAAGACGATCAGCGCTTGCACCCTCCTTACCAAAGTGCTGCCTTATGTCCGACAGACAAATTGAGGCACTGCTAGGCAGAGGGGTGAGTGGGTGGGAGGTAGGGGAGAGATTTGAGCGCAAAGCATACGTAAATTTTTCGTATGGTAGTGTTCCACGAATTGGCTTCCCACAGGAGCAGTACGTAGTTGTCATCCTCCTTTTCTTGTAGTTGCAGAAACTGCAATACTTTCGGTTCCCTTGTGACGTGGCTGCTACTGTACTTGTCTCTTCCTTCCCCCGTATCTTCAAAATTGACTTTCTTAATTCCTGTGACAGTCCCGGATTTATTAGCCTTTGCTCCTGCCAGACCTTGGTCTAGTTCTCATGGAGGTGAAGCATGAACTGAATTCGTGAGAATGGTCTCTGTTCTGAGTTGCCCCGATTGTTGTAGAAGTTGTGAGTGTGAATAATGTATCCATTGATCACTGCGATGTTGATCATATTATAGAAAAATGAGATATTATAGAAAAATTCACGCAAATTTTACGTGAACACAAATGGCGTTATTACTACATGCACGTCAAAATGACGTGCAAGATTTTTCTTCTGTTACTATCGCTACGTATTATTGACGTACAGAGTCCCACATAACGCACAAACTAAAGACGTTCACTACTTCCACCCTCCTTACCACAGTGCTGCCACGCACCTGACAGAATGCCCGAGGAATACCATAGGTGGAGGGGTAGGTGGGTGGGATGTGGGAGGTAGGGGAGGGAATTGACTGCGAAGCATACGTAAATTTTACGTACGGTAGTGTTCTAGGGTTAAATTATACCAATAATAATAATTATCTTCGGGTATTATGTAAAGTGTGAATATCCAACACTGAACAAGTTACACGTTGATTTGCAAACACAAATAAGCTCTCAGTAGGGAGTTTCGTCATTGTGGAGGATACTGAAGTCTATGGGGTTCAATTTCAAAAAGTGCAACGATGGTAGACGATTTCTCATGGAGAGAGCCGATACCATACACCTGACATGTCTCTGTTTTTGTAAACCAATTGTTTTTCAGTCTCTTGTCAATGAACCTTTTTATACACTTGATATCATACACTTATTGGTATTCTACTGACCACAAGATGGGGATAATATGCATACTCAGAATACGCGAACAATGAGACGTCTATTTCATGTTTTTTTTTTTATTTCAACTCACCTTTCCTGCTACTCTGGCAACGCTGCAGTCTCTCTCTATAATCGGCCTGTCTTGTTGCGCTGGATAGGTCGTCTCCCCACTTCCCCTGCCAGCTTCTAGAGTGCCCGTGAAAAGAGCTAGAGTCCACGATATTTACATCGCTTGTCAACGTAAAATATATTGTCCATGGGAACCCCATATGTTTGCGTAAGATAATTTTTAAGTTGTATTTTCAACATAAATAACATTTTTTTGAAATCCAAACAGTGCTCATTACTTTAAGGAAGGATCAAATTTCGTGTGACAATAATTGCCAAAATTCCAGGATAATTAGTCTTCCTGCTAGGAGAATTTGAAAAAAATTATAAAACAATCTGAACTGTTACTCTCTTTCCCAAACGTTTGCATTGTACTGAAGCACAAAGCTTCACACTTACAACAGCTTGTAATTGAGGGTAAGGATGTCAAATCGACCCTTCTTAATAGAAATATGTATGATACATCGTTGGAAAGAGTATGAATGAAGGATTGCGGAAATGTGAAATTTAAGGTGAGGAAACAATTGGAAGCGGAAAATAAGTAGTATTGATTGCCCCCCCCCCCCCGATTCCAGTCTTTTTCTATAGAGTCCCTTTGAATGAAAACATGAAAAAAAAACTAATGAAAACACAATTTTAAAAAAGTTGAATCCTAGTGGAAATTCGCATACATTCACCTTGAAAACCAAAGTCCGACCTGGCAATACTGTGTGTTTACAACATGGATTACATAGAAATCTAACTTCAAATTGAGAAATGCACATTGGCAATTCGAAGTGTTAAATATGTACTATTAGCGCACAATATATATTTTTTTTACTTTCAAACTGTAAAACACAAAGGTGGATTGTGCAGTCTAGCGTAATTGAGTAATTCCATGTCGGATCAATCAAAGAAAATAAGTTTTTGACCTCGCCAGTTCTGATTTTGATGAAATTTGGTATGAAGGACACATATGACAAGGTAAGTAATTCTGCCAATTTTCAGATTTTTATTTTGAAAATTGTCCAAGATACAAACATAATAAAAATCAAAATATTCATAAAAAATTACGAACTCCCATACTTACAAATGCCTGGAACTTTTACCCTAATTGTAGTAGAGTGAAAATTCAAACCGTTAAGGAATAGAGCTTTCCATTGATACCCTGCATGACATACTTATGACAGATTACAGTTTCAAGGTCATTCACTGACCTTTCACCTTCAATATCTCAAAACATGCCATCTCAGAAAATTATGAAAAAATATTTTTTATTGCCACAACATTCTTCTACCCATGTACCAAATATTAGGCTGTCACTGCAATGGCAAGGTAATGCAGGATTAACGGGAGTGTCGTCCTGCATACTACTGCGGGTAAGGCACAGAGACATACCATACAATAAATATTTCATACCTTGAAGATTTGGTTTTATTATACATGACATGTGTATAGGCTATTTATAACAGATTTATCAGAAGTATGCTGCTATGTGACAGCAACTTTATTTGATAGACACAATTTTCATCAGTAAATAGCATCAAATCTTGGAGATCAGAGATTGAAACTGCAGCCATTTTAGCCAATGGGGCCTGTCCATGGTGCCCCATTCGCATGTGATTATGTCTCGTTTTTCTTGTACATTATCAGTACCCATATTTAAAGTTGTCCTTATTGTAATATGGTTGAACAGAGGGTAAAATATACAACATTGTGGAATATTAGAAATTAAAATTAGAGAATATATTACAACATAAAACAGATCATTTTATTTTAGTGCCGGATGCTACACATAGAATTTTGTTTTTTCTTACTTTGAAACTTTGAGCAGTTTTTCTGTATGCAAGAAACATAATTGCTGTACAGAAATATGAACATTGTGGTATACAAGTTCTTCAAACTGTTTTTGTGCTTTAAAACATTTCTGTTTTTTTATATATTGTCACTTATATGTCGGTGCCGGAATAACATAAACGTGCCGGACGCTACATTGTGCAATACCTTTATTAATTCAAACGTTACTAAATGTGTGTACACGTATATGCATAGACTACAGTGCAAAATGAAAATATACAAGCTATAATTGAGAAATGGAAAAAAATAATTCATTTGGGTTACACATTTTGTGTTAGATATACACTTAAACAGAAACCCTTGTTCTTGTGACATGTACACGTTAATTATTGTGGTGCCTCACTTTCTACTGAAAATTCAAACATTCAGGCTAGTCTTCACAAAAATACTGTCCTCTAATTTCAGTGGATATTTGTATCATATATTTAGAAACAATGTCACTGTCATCTGTACTAGGAAACACAAAGTAGATATTTCCTCCACATTTTTTCCTCAGAAATTCTACTTTCACATTCGTATTTTCAAGCACTTGTATAACATGGCCCATAAATACCTTGTCAGCATTTTTAAATTTATATTTTACAGCAACAAATTCACCATTTTGTAAATTTTCCACTTCAGAATTTGTATAAGTTCTGGTGATGTATGCCTAACTGCTTCTGTGGCTTTCCCTTGTGTGAGTGACACTTATCCCCATTATCATGTGTTTTCAGAAGGATAGTGCTGTTGGATAATGCTTCAGTGACATGATAAGATTTTGTTGCTGGTACTGTATAAATGTCCCGGTAACATTCATCTAACTGCACTTTATTGTCTGCAATAGTTTTTTCAGTTACTAAAATGCAAGAAATATTAGGGCGAACTTTTGATGCCAAAAGTGCATATTTTTCTGCGGAGTTGACATCTACTTCACCCATACCACCCTTAACAGCATTCCACTCTTGTCTTTTCATCAAACCACCTACCCCATCTACAGCTCCTTTACCGTGGCTTGTCGCAAAAAAAATACCATGAAAAATTGAGGGAAAATTTTTGTTTCAAAAGTGTTTTATTAAGAAAGTTAAATTTACTCTTAAACTGTGATGCTGCTCCATCTGAAAAGAATATTATGTTTTCTACATCTGGCACAATTTTCATCACTTCTTCACATATGTAGCACAAGAACTTATACACAGCATACTTGTCATGGTTTAAATTGTCACTGACGATGCAGTAAAATGATGATTTGCTTCCACACCAGGTCACAACAGTAAAAAGTGTGATCTGGGTTTGATTCCAATGTGCACTTTGAATCTCATTTTGATATTGTGCAGTATAGTTTTCAGAGAAATCTACCTGAACAACAACTAAATCATGACCACTTTCTTTTTTAAAACGTTCAAATGCTTTGCTTTGTGTTTTCTTAATGAATACATGTCAGAAACTGTGACATGTCATTTAGAAGTAGTGAAAGAGCATCATCGATGGAATCTCTGTGTTCAACTTTAACTGTTCTGCCCTCTAAAACTTCCCAGGAGTGCCCTGTTACCAACTCACCTTCATCATTATTGATCCATTGTTGGAGTTTGTCCTTCCAATCACTGTAGCTTTTACTACTCAACATCATGCACTGCTCAGATTGTTCATCACATACAGTCAAAGTTTCACTTCAGGATGTTCCATCATAAAAAGAGAATGCCTCAGGAATAGTCATCAACAAGTGTCGTTTTTGTAGTTTTTCTTTTCCAGATGATGATTGGACTGTTATGGTATCTTTTTTACCAGGACTTACTCTACTTATATCGTCTCTAGTAAAGAAATTATATACAGCATTTTTGGTTTCATCAGATATACTATATTTGTTAAGATGGGAGTCAGTTCTATGTTCACATGTTTTGTTTTTGCCTGAAGGGTGTGTTTTCCACTTGAACTGCCGCACACAGTTTTTTTTTATAACCACAACTTTCTTTGTAGGGCTCCTTGGCAATTGCATCTTCAAACGTTTAAGAACTTTGCCCAGTGATTGTGGTGTACAATAACCTGATGGACGTGTAGTTGATGTTTCTGGTTTATCAGGAATTTGCTTCTGTTGTTGATGTTGACATTTCTGCCGATATTCACACATTTGTAGTCTTTGCTTTTTCATTTTCTGCTCACGTGGAGTAAGCATTGACTTCTGTAATGGACGCTCCTTCTTTTTCCTATCCCTGTCCTTCCTTTTCTCTGCTTCATACTTTTCTGAATTTTGAAGCAGCCTTATCCTTTGATCTGCTTTTTTCCCCATGTTTATTTTAGCCATGAGTGCCTGCAAAGGAAAAAACAGAAATAAATCAGGAGTAGATGTAATCTTGAGATTTTTTATCAGTTTGTGTATTTCCATAACAAAATTCAGTGCTGTACTAAAATTGCATTTCATGTGGTCCTAAGATAAAATTTGGGAAACTAGTTTTTCCTATGACAGAGACAAGTGTAATTTACCCAAAATGTTTTATTGCACAAATTGATACTTAGGCCTAAACAAATGATGTAATATAGCAATCTGAAATGAAAAACTGATTTCCAAAGTCAATTCTGGCCCCAGAGTAATTTAGCCTATGAAATCACTCCCAAGTTTTGAGTGTATTATGTTAGGTTACTTAAGAGAGTTCATTTTATTTTGTGTAGGCCAAGATTTGTTAAATTTTAAAGTATTCATTAGGCCTACTGTTATATTTCAAAACTAGCTTACCCATGTTCAAATAAAGATCTAGGCCTACATAAGTAATGCAAGTGAAACCTTCTATATTTTTCATTGAAATAATGTAGGCCTACCTAAATTAAAACAAAATTGAGTAGGACTACTTGAAACAGAAACATTGCAAAGTAGGCCTATTTTTTTTTAAAAAAAAGGTGCAGAGGCTTATTAGTTGTATTTGTAGCAAGGTGCTGGCTGCTATGGGTTACATTTGTAGCATCCGGCAACTTTGGAATGTAGCATCCAGTACTACCAGAACTACCAAAAGAAATAATTAGTAGACTACATCTAATTTCACCAGTGACTTACCATCATGAATCTGCTTTGCATATAAGAATTCATCATCATTGAAAAATTATGCTAAGAGTTGTTAAAACTTTAATAACACAGGCCTGCGATGAAAAAAATACAAGGGAAATGATAGGTGAACTTTATGTATTTTGTGGTGCTGAGTTCAAGAAAAATAAAGAAAAATGTTTATCACGTCACGTTTTCTTGAAAAAATTAATTGTACGTGGATTTGTATGAACATTTACCATAAATATGTTGTTTCGGCGTGGAATATCTTCCCACGGTTGGACCATTTGCGGTGATTTGAAAGTTATCTCCATGCTTCTTGGTCAACAAGGCGGATATACAAAGTTCCCATGTTTCATTTGTGAGTGGGACAGCCGTGCAAAGACTCAACATTGGGTCAAGAAAGAATGGGCTAAAAGACAAAATCTTGAACCAGGCACCAAGAAAGTGATTCGGAACAGCTTAGTTGACCCAAAAGAAGTATTGTTACCCCCGTTGCATATCAAATTAGGTGCAATGAAGCAATTTGTCAAGGCTATTGCAAAAGATGACGATTGTTTCAAATACCTGTGCAAAAAGTTTCCAGGTTTATCCGCAGCCAAGTTGACAGAGGGAATCTTTGTTGGTCCAGATATCCGGAAGCTCATGAAGGATAAAGACTTTGAGACTAGCATGACAACAAAGGAGAAAGAAGCTTGGGTTGCCTTCAAAGATGTGGTCAGTAAATTTCTGGGGAATTACAAGGATCCTGACTATAAAGCAATTTTTATGAATATGCTGGACAAATTTCAAGCGTTGGGTTGCTCCATGAGTGTCAAACTACATTTCCTTCACTCACATGTGGACTATTGCCCCGAAAATTTAGGAGCAGTCAGCAAAGAACAGGGTGAAAGGTTCCACCAAGATATTAAAGATATGGAGCGCAAGTATCAAGGATGATGGGACAAGAACATGCTCGCCGACTACTTTGGATGTTAACACGAGAGAGACCTGAGATTGCACATAAAAGAAGAACGTCAAAAAGAAGTTTCAAAGGCAAAAGGCTACGTACGTAAATATTAACTCTGTGTGTTTGGTTATGTTGTTTGTTCAGTTTACAATTTGTGTCAAACGTTCATGTACACATACATTGCTCCTCGTGGTCAATCTCCTATTTTATGTACGTTACCTTGATAAATACAAATGAACATAATACGTTGGTGATTTTTTTCTAGAAACTTCACCATAATGGGATGTTAAAAGTCTAAACGCAAGGGAACTTTGTGTTTTTCTCTCGACCAGAGGCGGCTCGTGCGATCTGGCAACAGTGGTTTTCTTCCATTTAAACCTATAAAATATAAAATCAATTGGTAATAAATCAATTTGCATCACCAAGCATCGATTTTACATAGAATTAAATGGATCAAAACCACTGTTGCCAGATAGTGCATGCAAACTTGTTCGCGAAAATTCCTTTTCACATAGGATTTTAGCAAAAAATATCGATACCAATTGTACAAAAAATCCTGACGTGATGGAAGAAAATGGAGGTCATTTTCGAAATCAGCACACCCAATAACATAAAACTCAGCGGACACGTATCCTGTATTTTTCAACAACTTCAATTTTGCAGGCCTGTGTAATTATTCGGTGCCGGATGCTACAGTAAGAACTTAAAATTTTGTTGTACTCACCTACTGAAACTTCAAATTCCTGGTATCTTCACTTAAACATGCATAGTTCAGTTACAGGAAGCAATTACATTAGCTGCTAGCATGGAGAACAAAAGACTAATGAAATAATGCAATGTTGCCAATTGCACAATTTTATTTTTTAATTTGTTATTCAAATGTACCAATTTTTCATTACTTTGGGCATTTCCTCATAGAGTAAACCTTTAAAATGTTGTTATATTCTTAAACTTTAGACTTCCATCTTTAAAATGATATATGATATATTATACTTTGTATTAGTTAAAATTCTTCTTCTTTTTAACTGTCCCTGTCAGCATTATCTTTTCGACTTTGGACATTGTTATTGTTTTGTTTTGGTGTTTTCTTCTAAAATTGATATTTTGTCTCACAAATTAATCAAAATCACAAACATAAAATGATTATTATGAATAATTCACTTTTTTTTTGTCCTTTTGCTGTTTACTTTTTTTTAATATATATATGTAGCTATATATAGAAATCACTTTATATTTCGAGTCTACATTTATGCATAGAGCATCCATATTAATGAAGGGGATAAATCTGTTAGAATGGATGAGGGTGATATTGGAAATGGAATTTTTAAACGTTGTAAACCTTTGTAAACCTTCGTAGAGTGTGATTTGTTGATCTGAAAAAAATTGGACATTCTAGAAATAAATGTTGAGCATCAGGATTATTATTGCCACATTTACAATTTTCTTGAGTTTTAATATTTATTTTTGCTAAATGTGCTGGTGTACGTACATGTCCTGTTCTGAATCTATTAATAAAAACTATGACTTGCCGTGGGAGTGTGTATGAATTGAACCAAGGCGACTTGGATTTAAATTCTGCAATCCATCTATATGTGTTGCCCACAAACTTAAATTGATCCTTGCACCATTCATTCCATTGTTCCATAATTTTCATTTTCACTCGTGGTAATAAATCAGTATACATTAACCTATTGAAACTTATGAATTGTAAATCTCTGGCCTGTTTAGCATATAAGTCCACTCGATCATTTCCTACATTAATATTATGTGCTTTTACATAACTGAATTGTATGACAATGTTCCTTTTGCAAGCAAATTGAACTTGTTGAATCATTAAAATAATAAGATATGATTGATGACAAAATTTGCGATAGGATGTAGATAATGCTTGAAGAACACTCACGAGAATCTGTAAGGAGAAGAATTTTTTTTTAAATCTTCAGCTATTCCACATTATAAGGGTTTGTATAGAGCGTAACTTTCCACAGTAAAAATAGTTAAAAATAAGCTCACTGGGGACCACTTTCCATGGACAGGCCCAATGGCAAGGCTTCTTATTAGAGCCAATGGCAGGCCTTATTACAGCCAATAAGAAAGCTTTGGAAAACACCAATTTACATTTCCTGTTATTTCACTTCTGAGTTTGCGAGAGTGTGTGGTTCATTGCACAACTGAAATTAATTTTATGAGTTTCCTGCATGAACAGTTTCATTAACCACAATGGACTTTTAAAAGCGATTTTTTTTGTTGTTGTTGTAATCCACTGGGTAAAAGTGGACATACTAGGTGGAGAAAGAATCTGAGAAAAGTACAGTCTTGGATGGTTCAGAAATGTCCAAATATAACATTAGAACAGAAAATATGTAGTTCGTGCGGAAAATTGCTCTCAGAAATGCTAGGTCCATCATGTATAACTGAAACAGATGCAGATGCAGAACCTGAGTTATCAAGTGAAGATGATTGTGTATGATAACCAGTGGTGGGTTGGGTGTGTTTTGGATGTGAATATTCTTACAGAATAAGTTAAGATAAGTTTTCCTCACCCACATGGACCATCACTGTCATTCACATACCCAAACAAGTCAGATATATTAGAAGTGGACAAAACAGCAGTCATTAGGAAGGTTGAACTACAAATAGCAACAGGTCGGACATATTTTATGGAGCCAAGCGAAATGGAGATGGTCACCACCAAGATGGCATCACTTTCCTAAAGTTTGCAACCTTATCATTAACCAAGTAATGATAACACATGCTGTGAAATTATCACATCTGGAAAACAGTATTACTGTACATATATGTCCGTGCTTTACCTGCAGGACATATACTCCCGTTAATTCTGCATTGCCTTTCCATTACAGTGCCAGCCTAATATTTGGTACATGGGTAGAAGAATGTTGTGGCAAAATATTGAGATATTCAAGGTCAAAGGTCACTGAATGACCTTGAAACTGTAATCTATCATAAGTAAGTCATATAGAGTATCAATTGAAAGCTCTATTCCTTAGCTTTTCAACAGTGTTTGAATTTTCACTTTATTACAATTAGGGTAAAAGTTGCAGCTGTTTGTCATTTTTTACAAAAATTTTGATTTTTTATGTCTGTATCTTGGACAATTTTCAAAATAAAGATATGAAAATTGGCAGAATTACTTACCTTGTCATATATATCCTTCATATCAAATTTCATCAAAATCAGAACTGGTGAGATCAAGAAGGTGATTGATCTGACACGTAATGTCTCAATTGTAGATGTTCTCCTAATTCTGTTTCGCTCTGACTTTGAAGTACTCTTTTCAGATCAGACATCCTCTCAAAATCTTCTCATGGAATTTTAGAAACTCTGAAGGAGTTTTTCTTGTTTGCTTTTTGGCTAATTTCAAGCCAATGGTGAGGATTAAATACATTCTGGCAGTACCGTCGAATGTAATTTTCAATTGACACAAAATTAAGATCGCGTTACCATCACAGTGGGTGTCACAACATGTTATATTTGTGTGGCTGTAGTGAAACTTTGTGCATGAGACTCAGCAAATGTGACAACATTGTCCAGCTTTTATTCTCTCCGCTACAATGGGCATCTGCATTTCCACTACAACATGAAATACATTTTAAATTCATTCATTTTATGCATAATGATACATAAATGAGATGTGCAAAATATCTTGCTGATTCTTGAGAAATATGCCTTCAAACATTTCTGATATTCATGTTCTACAACACTGAAGTGAGAACATTCTGTGATTGGCCTGATATCATCTATTATGAAGGTGTGCAAACAGTTTGGTACCTTTGACCCTCTGCACCCCCTAGAAAGTGAAATATTTTGCGTGGTTTATGAAGATTTTCTATTTATGAACGTGTTCAGTTGTGCAGTAAAGTAAGTCTGTTACCTTAGCATGTTACTTTACCGTGTAGCAGAACAGCCCGAGGGCTTGCGCAAGGGCCACCCGAAACGACTTTTCACAACAGCAGTTATAATATTACGTAGGTAGTTGGGTTAGGTTTGGTACTGATAGTTATTTTTGACATGTTCTTTCGCTGGAACGACTTTTACATTACGTAAAACATTGAAATCTGTTCATTAAAATGTGTTGTAATACTTGATGGAGTACAGTGGGTAAACGGCCCTGCGGGACTTTCTGTTCACCCCATAAACTAAGCATGGGCTGTGAAAGCGACAGCAAAAAGTCATTACTTACTATTTATAACATAAAAATCATGTTTCTTCTAGTGCAAGAGTAGCAGAATTTACTCTCACGACACTGTTCAGCCTCACAGTAGAGTGTTTTTCTGTTAAACTGACAAAGCAATTCACTGGTTAACTGTCGATTGATGTACACGTGAACAACTTCGTTCCTTGTCAAATGCCAATATGTAGGTTCTGACTGGCAAGAAAGTATTCTTAGAAGAATGTATTTTCTGGAATTACAGTTATTTTTCATCATAATAAATTTTTTAAAATAGCAATATGTTTCGAACACTTGGATTTACATGTGAATTTCATCAATATAAGTGGTGGTGATAACAGAAAGTATGTTTTTCTTCTAATTTCCTACAGTAAACAACAGTTATATATTTTACAAATTTATCTGTTTATCCTAGATTAGCATCACTTTCCTCTCAGTTTGTCTACTCGCATCGATGAGAACAAATGGATAATTTAGTATTTCTCTTCTCTTTCTTTTGATTTTTGTTAATTAGCATCACTTTTCTGCCACTTTTGGCCAATCGCGATGATGAGGATGAGTGTTGATTTGATGAAATGACAAGGAACACCCATGTTCTGCCTGGGATGAAACCCAGAACAGCTAGGTGTTGTAGCATGCTAAAACATTCTGCCCTGGAGGTCTACTTTGCATCACTTTTCTTGCCACTTTGAAGCAGTGTTTGAAGTCAACATGTCACCCATTTCTGTTCGCTGCTTTTATCAATGATGTTACATTATGTTTTAAATCTAGCACATGTTTACTATATGCAGATGATATAAAAAAATTTAAGAGTATTTTAACACATAATGATGTCACTCAACTTCAGGCTGATCTTGATAGAATGACATATTGGTGCAAGATTAATGAAATGGAAATTAACTTGAAAAAGTGTAAAGTTTTAAGATGTACTAAGAAAGTTAATTTAGTCTCCAACTATTTTATTTATCAAAATAAAATCCAAGTGTGCGACAGTCATAAATACTTAGGAATATTAATAGATTCCTCTCTCATATTTGATGAGCACATTTCAGAAATTTGCAAAAGAGCAAAGAGAATGCTTGGTTATATATTTTTCTCATGGAAAGTTTTTAAAAAGGAAGATACCTTATTATTCCTGTATAAAACGATAGTTCGTCCTATTCTTGAATATGCAAATGAATTATGGTTTCTGACTGCAACCTTCAAAAAGTTGAATCAGTTCAAAAACTTTTTATCAGGTTATTATGCACAAAGTTTAAAAAAATACTATGACCAACATTACTCTGAGTGGTTAACACAGTTGAATATGTTTTCCTTAGAAGAAGGAAGAAAAATGAAAAGGATAATTTTTGTAGAGAAGATATTAACTTTCCAAGTTGACAGTGAATACTTTTTGAATAATATAGCTTATAAAATTCCTAGATATTCCCATAGGTATATCTCAATTCTCACATGCCTAAACAAGGCCAGAGGTTTAGTAGCTAATCTTGTTGAAACCTACAGTTTGAATTTATGTTGATGTATAAGATTGTAGGATTGTATGTATTATTATTTTTTAATCTTGTATAACCAATTTTGACATAGTGATATACCTGGTTGTTTAATCGTTATCATCACTTAAATAAATATGATTATTATTATTATTAGAACAATACACAGTTAATTGCACAATATTATATAACAATAAACAATTATTAGTATCTGAGATAAAATAGAACTCGTTGAAAACTATAACCTGAAGTGTAAATATGCTAACTTGTTATGTTATGTTATTCTATTTTATTCATGTAACTTTCTACTTTTGTATTTGACTTAGTGCTGTATGAGGTTTCATACTGTGCTCAACACTTAAAATAAATTATTATTATTATTATTATTACTATTATTATTTGCTTTTTCATTGTTGACAATTTTAGTGTAAAATGGCCTCCTCTGCTGTATCTGGAATTTTCTCAATAAATAAATAAATAAACTTTCACTATTGTGGAGCAACCAGCCTCAATCATCTAATGTTTTGTGTATTTTCTCTTTTACAGATCTGCATAACACATAATGTAATACGTTGTGGGTGAATCTGGAATATTTTGCCGTGCCATAATGGAAGATAGGGCTATGGAGTTTATTTCAATCAAAGTTGAAAGTAATTATGAAGATTCTGAACCTGATACTGGATCAGTGATTGAAAATAAAGACTTTTTATCATCCACATTGCCTGAAGATAAGCTGTGGTTTGAACCAGCTGATGTTGAAAATTCAGTAAATAGTAATTTTAACCAGGTGCAACAGGAAGATAATAGTTTGAGGGACATAGAAGACAACACTATTAAAACTGAATCAGTTGGTTACACTGAGCTGTGCGAAGTGAAACTTGGAAATGAGGAATGCAGGACTTCCACAGATGAGCAACATGTTAGGGAAGATTATGCTGCAACAAAAGGTGTGACAACTCTTAGCAGGTTAGCCGTGGTATTTATTTCACATACTAGTAGTAGTCTGCACATATAAGCCAAGTGAATAACAGTAGTAGTAATGCAAGGGCTGATGGCTGTGCTCCTCCCCCTGACCAATGTTCGCCAATATTCTTATCTTTTTGTTCGACATAGTCTCTCTCCTTCAAGTTTTATGCAGTTGTCCAACCTTTGCAGCTTCTTTTACATTATCTCATGAAAGTCTCCTACCATACAGGTGTTCTTTCAGTTTTGGCAACAGTGTGTAGTCACATGGTGCCAGATCTGGTAAGTATACAGGTTGTTCAGGTGATTAAGTCAGCATAGTAAGGACCTGTTATTATGGCTCCTTCCTGCAAATAATCCACCAAGATAACACCTTGTGCATACCAATAAACGAGACAACATGGCTGCCTGCTGTTGATGTCACCCCAAATTTCTTAGGGGGTGGAGGAGACCCCTATGTTTCCATTCCTTACTTTGAAGTTAAGTTTCAGTGTCATACTGATGGAGCAACAATTCATCCATATGTCTAGAAATGTTTGTATGTCCATCTGAAAGTTTCTTAAATATTGCCTGGAGAGCACAACCTTCTCTCGCTTTTGTGTAGCAATTAACATTCTGGGTACTCATCTTGCACTTATTTTTTCCATGTTCAATTCTTTTGTCAAAATATCGTTAACAGTATGGTGTGAGAAACCAGTTTCCTCGACTATGTCCCTGTTGGTCACATTTACTTTGTCACCATATCATGTACTTTATTGGTGTGCTCTTTTATTGTGATAGTTTTTGAAGGGTGTTGCTATGTTCATTGTTGTAGGTTGTTCTCCCACATTTAAACTCCTGGAACCATCTTTTTATGTATCACAAGGCACAGCAAATTCCCCCATAGTTGTAGACATATCATTGTAAATGAGCTATTATTTAAGCTCTCATGTATTAGTTGGAAGGGATCTTACCCTGAAGAATAATTTTTCTAAAGCAAACTTGTTTATCTCATGCTTGAGAATAAAGACTGCACGAATTCGTACTAAACAAGCAAGAGAAGATGTCTTTATAATTCCTAATGGTGGTATATACTCACCGAAATCAATAGGTGTTTAATACATTTCTTTGCAAGGAACACTGAATTTAAGTCTTTGCAAATTGTTTGTGGAACCACAGTTAATATTATTCATGATCGCTGTAGAGAACAAATTTCCTTGATTGCTAAAATATAATTTCGACCAACAATGTAACAAAGTGTAAGCAGCAAGAAACAATTAATCTTGTGTGGTATTCTTCTAATGCAACTAAATTGAAGAACAAAAATGAAGCTATTTTTAAAGATTAATTATTATAACATTATTTCCTATTGTGTTTTGTAACTGACAATATATGTTGTTGTATTCGTAGGTTGTGAGTAGCAGGACAGAATTTTTCGGGTCGGGATGGGAAATGTTCGAAATTTCTCGAATCTCATGAATTCTCGAATTCTACATGTCATTTTCACCTTTAGTGATTGTTTTTGCATTTCTGGTACAAAAACTAACAATTTCCGATAAGTTCCAGACATTTACAATGCAGTAAACGTCGAGAATTAACGACTTTTTAAAATAACCAGTAAGTATTTTCCGACTGCTCGGGATCTCTAAAAGTCTGTATCAGGATGGGAAATTTTTTCCAGATCCCATTCCCGACTTTTCGGGATCCCGCACACCCCTACTTGTGAAAAAGAGGTAGGCCGATTTGTAATGCATCTTGAAATCTTGCTGTACCTGTACTTCTAAATGTTTCACAAAAAAAAAATTGCAAATCATTTTTGCAAAGCATGAGAGTTTTGACTTCAATACAGCGAATTCACAATTTAAATGCTAATTAAAATGGTATATTGTAGGCAAAGTTTCTAACCAATTTTTTTATTACATGCAGTTATTCTGTGGAAGACCAATCAGATGAAGCATCCACTTCCAGTGATATTGGAATGGTTCCAGATGAAAATCCTACTGAAGAAAAACCCATGCGTTCTAGACCACGAAAGAGTTATCCCTGCAAAGTCTGTGGTAAACTATTTCCAACGAGATCACTCTATGCTCATATCCGCACCCATACTGGCGAGAAGCCTTTTCCATGTTCAACTTGCGGGAAGCGCTTCTCGCAGAAACCTAACTTGGACAGACACATCAGAACCCACACGGGCGAAAAGTTATTTGAATGCTTAATATGCAACAGAGGCTTCTCGGTGAAGACTCATCTCATGGAACATCTCAGGATCCACACCAAGGAAAAGCCTTTCGCATGCGCCGTCTGCGACAAAAGGTTCACCAGGAAATCCCACGTTGTGACTCACTCAGCAATACATAACGAGGATAAAGAATTTCAGTGTTCGATCTGTTCAAGAAAGTTTTCAACCAAAAATGCTATGCGTGACCACATTAATGTTCACTTGGAAACACAAACCTACGAGTGTTCGGTCTGTTCGAAGACATTTACTTCAAAACGTAACCTCACAGTGCACGTACGTATTCACAGTAAGGAAAGGAAAGTTTACCAGTGTTCCGTCTGCTCTCAGACTTTTTCCACGGAATACAGGCTGAAAATACACTCAAAACGTCACGATAGGAGAACATGTTACCAGTGTATTGTTTGCAAAAAACAGTTTGTGAAAGAAGAGAATCTTATTGCTCACTCAAGAAAACACTCTTTCGTCATATACACAATGCCAAGCATCATTATCCCTTCTTAAGGGCTGTCAGACAGAAATCACAGTAATTATCTTCTTGTTAGTGACAGTGGTTCTACATTCGCATAGAATGTTAATTAGGTATTATCCATTGTATTGTGTGCCAATCTCAGTGACAAAGTGGTTTGCACAGTGTGCTACAATTCCAGGCATCTAAGATTCGAATCCCAACCTGACCATGGTCTTTGTCAGTTTCCCTTCATTGTATCATCACTGATCCTCATTTTCGCGATTAAGGGGTCCCGGTGGAGGCATGTGGCACAGTGGTTCGGACCCCACTTTAAAACGTAGGTCCAGTCCCCATTAGCCTTACTGTGCATAAAGTGGACTTAAAACACCAACACCAACTCAAACTCATCTTCGCAATTAGCCGAAAGTGGCAGAAAAGTGAAGTAAAATAAACCAAATCAAGCAATGTAGCATGTATTAGCCCCATCTAGTGTGCTGTCCATTTTGACACAGTGCAGGATCCCATGTCAGGCTGGTGCAAGGAAATTAGGTTCAACCAAGTAGATACTATGCACGAAAAGTGGTATTAAGAGTTCAGAAGATTCAACAAATGCCTGTCTGCTGCTTTAAACGTTCATTTGATTGGTTAACATGTACCATATAACCATACACCCACTGCACACCTCTCCAAACAGTGCAGCCACCAAATCAAAGAAGTAGATGACTCGGTTATGCACTGTGTAACCAACTAGATGCATGGGTGCAAAAAGTGCAGGGCATTCTAACAGTACCTTTTGAGAGAGTACCTGTTCTCTTATCTTCAGGTGAACAAATTTCTTTCTGCCGGTGGTTGGGAATGAACCTACAACAGACCTGTGAGTTATCTACAATCATGCACTAACCAACTACTACACTGCGCCTCTCAAAATTCTGTACTAATTTTTGCTTCACTTATGCTACTATTTCTAATTTTTGAGGGGAGAGTACCGTATTGTCTTGAAATCTGCAATGGTATGACTTAATAGGGTTTTGGGCCATTGCTATAGTGGAACCACAGGACCTCCGCACAACTGTGTGTTGTGCATCTTGTTTGCACATGTAGGGATAGAGCAGGCTTCCTTAGGGCCCGAGTTGAAAGGATCAAGAGGAAGATACACGAAGGCTTCTGCCCATAGGTTCTTTTATATAAAGCATAACTTACACCACATGCCAGACTTGCATGAATAAGAAAGTCACCACATGCCAGACTTGCATGAATAAGAAAGTCAGTTGCCAGTCAGAGATGGAGTAGAAACCAGTGACATGGCTCTCTGCATTGTCCTTTAACTTGAATTTTAACCTTTTTAACACAACTTACCTTCCCATGTGATACATCCCTTTCGTGTACGTACTTAAATGTTATTTACCACGGCTATAGGAATATCTTAATCTCAGGGGATAGGTTCTTTTTTCGAGAATCTCAAATAAAAAAGTGTTTTATAGCCAAGAGGATATAGTTAAATGCGGATCTATATTCTAAAAACTGTACACAATACAGAGAAAAATATATAGCGAAGCTTATATGTACAATTAAATATATATATATGTTGATTCAAAAATTACATCGGTTATATTCTTATATATATATATATATATAAGAAAGGAAATATTCTTCTTTTCTATCTTTGATTTATGGAAAAGGCTTCTTCTTCTTCTATTCTTCCTTCTATTAATTTATTAATGGAAATCATCTTCTTCTAATTGGCTAATGGAAAGTTTCTTCTACTTTGTACAATTGGATTACTGGAAACTTCTTCTTCCAATCAGACTATGTATAAATCCCTTAATAACAATGTCAATTTAAGCCTTCTTTCCTAATGCGGAAAGATCTTTCTTATCTTTGCTCCTTGGATCATCATTGTTACTTGGTTTGCAGTTCTCGTAAATGTGTCGCGACGATGATAATTCTTCTATTGGCACCAGCTTAAATTCTTTCTCTTTCCTTGATATATCACGTTTCAGACCTAACGGGTCATGACTTATGGTGGGAGGTTGTATTGTCTCTCCTCCTCCTTGTTTCAAGTATAAATTCTCGTACTCTTCTTCCTGCCCTCTTTCTCCTTTTCTTGGGCATGTCGGCCTAACCAAGATATACAAAACAAATGTTTAGAGGCGTCTAACTATGGAAAGACAGCGCCACCTCCTAGGCCAATCCAGATAATAGAAGGAAAAACACAGATCGCTAACTGGAAGCGCTAGCTGTAGCCTAGTGCCGCTAACATGAAGCGCAACCAAGAATGTGCTTTGGTGCAACTAATTTATCACAGCGCAACCATAGACAGAAACAAACAAAAGAAATCTGACAACCTACTCCTTGCCAGTGGTAAGAAAAATTATTCCGATCCAGTGATCGGAAAAGGACACATTCTTGTAATTGTTTCCTCGATTATAAACTTTCCTTAAATTCTCACATATGAACATATACTTTACATTAGTAATTTACTATTTACAATATGTCTCTTGTTCTATTTATGCAATTTTATATTGTTACCATGTTTCTTTTCTAATTATTCTCATGTATACATCCATCTTTTCCTTCATCCAAAAGCTACAATTTGTCCTCTCATTCACACTCGGGTGCACTGACATCTGTTATCGCTCTCGTGAAACTAATTCTTCTCGCGCATAGTTTGTGTTTGCCTATCAGGCACGTAACACAGTTTTAAACTTTGACTATTATTGTCTTTAACTCCTGATAAAGCCACATGATGTGATGAAAGCTAAAGTAATAGATAAGAGGCACATATTTTTGGTAAATAAAAAGCAACATTTCGGTACAAAAACAGTTATTTTTGGGTTCAAAAGCGGTAAAAAAAAATTTGCTGTTATAACGGTGATAAAGCGGTATATAAAATGACATTTGGGTTTAAAAATGTGAATATAATCCAAAATTTGATTTAAAACCGCACTTACTACATAAAATAAAATTATCACTTCAAATAGCACATTTATGTCATTACCAGAATATTAAGTTCATTCCTGTATAAAGGGTTGCATTTTTGCTTCTCAAATATTTACAGCAGAATTAACTAATTTTCCATGAATTGCATAACTCACGGGATGATTCTGACTTCAGAAAGTGTCGCGTCAGTAAATAAACTGTAAATATCGTGTTTAAGAGTGTATTTCGCATTTTGCAGGTCATTTCGCATTATTTCGTGACAAAACATAGTGGGAAAATGCACCTCACATATTTTGTTTGTGATTCCTTCTATGATTTCGAGTGTGATTCTTTGTGTAATACTGAAACGTCATTCCACTGAATTCTACATATTCATTCCATGCATATTTGGCTATTTCTGACCTATTTCCCTTTTGCATCCTACTTGTGTTTATCTATTCTCTTCTCTGGAGGATGTTAAGATTCTCCTAGCTCACCTACATTCACATGGTACGTTGCATATGCAGTTTTTGCTTGTATGTGGTTTTTTGGTTTGTTAGTGTCTTCTTATTGCTGAATGATGTCTTAAGTTGGAATTTTGAACCAATCTGCTATTTTTTCCTCAGTCTTTTTGGATCTCACGCTGACCTCTGAGGCAGAGTGGTTAGCCTGGCATGGGTGTTCTTTGCTCGTGTTTGTGCAGAAAATTGAATGAAAAAGGCTCGAAATTGGTGCAACAGTTGCAGAAAAGGCGACTCTGTTGCTGAAAAATTATTTGTGACTGTCCCTTCATTATATCATCACTTATCTCCATCTTCGCAATTAGCCAAAAGTGGCAGAAAAGTGAAGTAAAATAAACCAATATTTTTTTTTTGCATCTTGCTATTTTACTGTTTGGTTGTTGTTGGCAGATACCCATTGAGTTTCATTGTATCTACGATGTGTTCCTAAAGACAAGACGTGCTCTCTCAAAATTTAGTGTTAGAATCAGTTAAGAGCACTAGACAATGGATAATGTTCAAGTAAAATTGCATATAAGGAATTTACAGACTGACCAGTCGCACTGAAAAGTGGAAAAGGTGGATAATTTGCAAATATTTTGTACAGATTCTCCCATACACGTTTATATACACCAGCTGTCTACTTCTCTGGGTTAATTGTAATAATTACCACAGTCTGGTGGAATAACGGCCCAAGTTACAATTGTTTAATTCCAAATTTATTGTAGTACACCAGCATATTTTACATGACTCAATTTCATACTCCAAAGTCTTAGAGATTTGTTACTGTGTCTTGTCTGGAGAACAATTATTCCCTTCCATACACTCCTATATGATTCTTTGTTTGCAAGTGGCCACTTGTTTACTGTCGTCTTTGATACGAAGGAGTTCTGCCATCTATTTCATGTGGATGAGATGCCAAGGAGTATTTTGTTACTAAATGCCTCCATCATTAGGTTAGGCAGGTCAGGTTTAGGGCTCTTATCATTAAAGTAACACCCTTAAATACTTTAAACACGTGATAATATCTGGTCTCATGCACAAAACTACCTTTGAGCCTCACATGAAACTTCGCAAAAGCTCACGTCAGAGTCAACCAGATTTGCTTACACAAGATACATTTCAAATCATAATTTCATTGCTAACTAATATTTAGTAAAGCTTTTAACTGTGGTAATTAGTTGTTCCAAGTTTCGAACTTACACCCACAATTGTTTCCAGTATTATAAAGCATTTTTTTAATACTCCCATAAAACGTGTGAAAAAATAATTAACCATTCGGAACTGTTACTGGAATAACTGAAGAAATTATCCATGCTTTACATAGGATTTGAACCAATCACCCATAGTACCACAGCTTGTTTTGCTAACCACTACACCACCAAGTCTAACTGGAGAGAGATTAATGTGATGTTCAGAGCAGAAAGTTTACAGAAAGAAAAAAAAATTCAGGATAATAACAATTTATACAAAAAAAACCTCGTTAATCCAGATTAATGGGGGGATAAGTTGTTCAGTTTAACGAAAGTCTGGATTAACTGAAATAACCTAAAAGAAGAGTAGAAAGTGCATTAAAACTCCGTTTATAGCAACAAAACACGTTTATTATGGTGTATTTAAGGGACATAAGCCTAAATACACTATACAGTACAGTACAAAGTCTGAAGAAAACATAATTTCATCAGTGGTTAACTGCCTTTCCTTTGGGAAATTATCTTGACTTCTAGCCACATTTAAAACCTTGCATTCTGCTGTTTTTTTTCTTTTGCCTTTTGTCTGTCCGGATTAAGCGAAGTCTTCATTAACGAGGTTTTGCTGTATTTTTAAAGCCAAGAGAAGTTAGTTACTAAACTGCCTAGATTATGACTTGAATTATAATGGATATACAAAATATTAATCTGAAATGCATTTTTAAATTGTATTAGTTGTAATGTGATTACATTGAAATCCATAATTTTTGTAATTAAATTACTATATAGACACATTGTGACTTTTTTTAAAAAAAATACATTGCTGAATTTGTTATTTTTATCTATATTATAATTCTGCTCATTAAAGGATTGTTAATTTAACATTTGGCAACTTTCATTATTATATTTCTCATTTTACTTTCTTTTATTGTCCACTGTTGTTTGTCATATTTTACAGGATATGCATTTTACTGTGCACTTGACGAAGATAAGAATGTGCCCGTGACATTGTAGTTGCAGGGCTCACTGGCACAAGAGAAGAAAACAAATGACTGTGCACATTATATCAAAAGTTTGCTGGGGCCATTCTTTTCTTGGTTAAGATTTCAAGACAGCCAAAGGAATGATTATTTTCAGACTTAATGCTTTTCCTAGATGACCACTATTTGGACTTACCTTTCATCAGTGTAAAATTGTGTACTCCTTAAAGCATTTTCCCCTTATCATATGTACAGTTAGTTCAGAAGTAGAATTATCTTCTTAACCCCAGAGTTTCCTCCAGGTACCCACTTTATACGATGCTGGGTGGGCACTGGAGTTGCTTGAACAGGTGGAAAAAATCCCAGTTCTCCCCCGTGGGGATCAAACCCAGGTCTCTCGCATGGTAGTCTGATGTCCTAATGACTGAGCTACCGCAGCTCGTATAAACATGGTGATGGATAATTTGCTTCGTAATTCTTATGCATTCCACTGTACACCCATTCTAATAGGTAGTGGCAAGAAAATGGAAAAACGACAGAACTGCAAGAGTGTACTGTAGATGACACCATGGGGTGAGTGTTGAGTTCAGTGGATAAATGTATGTAGCAGTGGTAAATTCTGCAACCATGCAAAGTTTAGTTGCAAATAGGCTGATACTTGTTGGGGGGGGGGGGGCATTGTTTCCGAACTCTGTTAACAGGTGCCAAAACTGGGGGGGCAAAGACAGTATATTTCCCTTTGTAGATAAGGTTTAGCATAGTGTGGTAGCAAAAAGTAGAGGGCAACTGCCCCCATCCCCTTACCGCCACTGCCTTCATATGTATACTAATGAACCAAAAAGTTTTGAAAATAAGAGAGATTAATTGCTGCCATAGGAAAGGTAGTTTCGATTGAAACCAGCTGTCTGGAATGCCATAATTTGGGTGGTTTCATTCAAAAACAGCCGTCCACTAACGGTTAAGAGGCTCTCTTAATCAGTTCTGCTCTTGCTAGTATGTATTAACATTATTCATGGACATTCAAAAGTGTGCGAGGAGGGTCATAGCCCCCCTGGAAAATGAATGTCCACCTAAAATTATATTTTTCACACATAATTTTACTTCTGTCCCAGTAATTTATGTTATAAATTATAAATGCAGTGAAGGAACATGATAATTTCAAACTGAAATAGTGTTTTTTGAGGGAGCATCACAATTATGGGAAAAAATATGCCTCCTTTGTCCCCCCTCTGGAAAAAATCCTGCAGACATCCACGACATTATATAATCATATATTAGTGATATTAATATATATCAATTATATATTAGTGACCTGTAAATCAAGATGTCTCAGTTTTGATTTCTAATGGTGGCATGTTTCAAATTTAGAGATATCGAGTATGAATTAGCCTATTCATGCTAATTTTTTTTTGCATTTCTTGGGTACTATTGCAAGATTCTTTTTATGTTCCTCAAACTTATATCATCACTTTTCTTTCATATTACTTACTTTTTATGAGAAAACATATTTTTTTTGGTAAGGGTGATGTGTTCCCTAAATATATAGAAATTCATATTATGAAGAAACTAATTGAATTAAGGTGCCTTTTAAGGGCATATTTAGCCATTTCTACGTGATAAAGCATATTTTGATGGATTTCCGGTCATATTCAGCATATTTTCGCTTTTTCAAGAAATATAGTTATTTTCCAAGTGGATTTGATTCGTTCTTACTCCCATGTTCAGTCGTTTTTTTTTGGACTGCAGCAAAATCATCTTTTTTTTTAATTGAAAATTTACAGAAAGTATTCATTGTGCATTTCAACCCATCAGGGCCCATAAAGTGAACTAAAAATAGTATGTATATGAAAATATATCAACATAAGTTAGATATTGATGTTTGAAACAGTCTATTTATAAGGGCATATTTTTCAAATTATAGTGCATATTTTGTAAAATTTTAGGTCAAAAGAGCATATTTTATTTTGCATATTTTGGTGATTTTTAGGTCATATAATTCCTAGCCCTACTTATTACTTTCAGCACTTTGGAAAATCTGCCAATGGCAAGTAATGTAAGAATGTAATTATTTATAGAGAACATTAGCATACACGTTTGTTTTTTTATTTTTTCTGCAAAAGTCCATATTACATAGCTGCATTGTAGGGGATAGTATACACAAAATATTTTGTAATTACCATTTTTAACCTTCATTTTAAAAGTTGTTCAAAGACAAAAAAAATAGTAATCGGTGTTCATTTGGAGGGCAGTTTTCATTTACCACTTTGCTATTTCCCAGAGTTCTTAACTGCTTTCATTTGAAAATTTTGATTTTCTCAAAATTTCGGAAAGGGGTGTAGACCCATCAACTTCCCACTTGCATACGCCAGTGATAGAGGATATCAGCAGCATGCATTGTACAAAAAAAATCAATCAATACAGTAATTTTATTTTAATAGAGCTCTGTTTTACAATTTATACATATTATTAAATGTAAATACAAAAGAAAGATGGGGAATAAAAAAAACATACATATATACGAAATTCTTGATGGATGTTTACACAAATATACACAGCTTTATTAAACAAAGTGGAATTAATGTAACTAATTCACAATTAATGTATTAAATTACACAAATATGCAAACTGCAACACATGTATATACACATCTAGCAAAAATTTGAAGCTAGTCGTGGGGAAAGTAAATTAAGAAATTACAGTCAAAATACAAACATTTCTTTACAGGAAAACTATTTACAATATACAGTGAGATCTCGATCAAGATTTGCAACTTATGTACATTTAAATGTGGCAATGAAGCAATTGCCAATTTGATCATATTTACATGGTATGGCTTGCAAATGTTTTTTTCCCAGTTTTCACACCTATGTAGCTTAAACTGTAAGCTGCCTATATAAATTATATTACTGACAAATTAGAAAACATCTTCAGCAATTAACATATATTTTGCAGGATGCATATGTTACATTCATTACTCTTTAAATAATATTACTTCTGCAACATAGTTTTCAATTGTGACCAGCTATGACTTTAGTAAAAAAAAAAAAAAGCAACACAGGGTATCAGAAAAGATTAAAAGTAGTAAATCATACTGCTGTGCTTTGCATTCTGGAAATATCTTAATATATACCTACATGTTGTGAAAATTTGAGACACTCGTAATGTATGGTAAAAGTTAATCCATAAATGCTAAAATGTATTCAAAAGAAAACTGGTTCATCACCTCAGAAGGTGCACTGTAAAGCACTTTTCAGACACCCTGTATTTTACAGTTTACCCAACCCTTTTGAATAGTATGCATGCTGTAGTTATATTTTGATTTTCCAATTGTATCTTGTTTATTGCATTTAGTACCATCACAACATCTACGAAACTTGCATAGCAGTCACTTATGTAGAAAATAGTCTACAAACAATATTACATACACTCAGATGATATATGATGGATGGAAGGTTTGGAGCAGAATAGACGGATTCTACATCAATGTTCAACAATTACTCAGAATATACGTTACAAAAATACACTATAACATAAAACACTGAATTCCAGAACAATATATTAACAGTGGATACAACCTGCTGTGTTTAAAAGCATATTCCATGCTGCCAGTGCATAAAATATATGATTTGTGTAACCTTGGATTTTCTTTTTGGGGGGAGGTCACTTTGTTCTTTTCAGAAAACCATGAACTCTATTTGCATTCCATTGAATTCTATTCTCCTATTGCATGATGTGGAAGTTTGGCACAACATAGTATAGTAGGGGTGTGATGAAAGTAGGACCACCCAAACTACAGCCCACAGACCACATCTGGCCCCACATCTGGCCCAACATTTTTTATGTGATAAAGCCTATCAGGCATTGCTTTTAGTGTAAGTAAAACCGTTGCACCATGGCCAAAACCACAAATATCCTGAATCTTACTTCGAGATAAATGCTGCCATTGGGAATTGTGTACCCACGTAAGGCTGTTTCTTAGCTCACATAAGTTAGTACAGGAAAGTATCAACAAAAAGAAGTCAGAAACAAACAGCACTTAAGTGAAAAAGTCTAAATTTGCACATTCATGGTTTTAGCTTTGGTGTGATTAAATTTAACAAGGCCCATGACAGTTTGCTGAAGCAGGGTGTTGGCCCTGCATAGAAAGAAGTTTAGACACCCCTGCTACTCTCTTGTTATGGCGAATATGTTTACCAATAAGAAAGAGAACATTGCATTAGTGATATTGTAGTGATGGATAAACAAATATTCCACACACTACTATTTTTCTAAAATAAAAATCTAAATATGGAGGTTTTAACTCAATTAAATCCACCATTTTTTATTGGATTGGTGTTCGTTATAGCTACTAGTAAATTTAAGTTGGCACTTTTGTTATTGGTATCATTAACAATTATCACAATCAGTAAACCCCTACTATAACTGTTGGACATGTGTATTCTTGTCCTTTCATAGCCCAGTGGTAATGCTGCACTAGGGAGATGTACAAATTCTACAATTTTGGCTGTTTTGCAGTGTACCCACTTTCATTCATTTTGACTGCACACTTATTAAATATATTTTTTTAAAAATTCATATGTATAAAGCACTGAGCAAAGTGTTAAAACTAATTTTGAATGCAATATTATTGAGCAAACAATAAAAATTATAACAACATATGTACCAACACATTCTGCTGAAGTACTTTTTTTCACAATAAATTTCCCATTCAAAATAAAAATAAAAGAAGCATATCAAATGCTTAACTTGGTTTCCCCCATCATTAATTGCATTAATTATGACCACCTGGTTCAATATTTATTATTGTTATTCTTTAATTATTTTATGCTGGTTTTCTGCCTATTTAGGATAATCATGATGATGATTTGACTAATTTGATGGAGGAGTTACACAAAGAAATGCCCATGCCAGGACTTGAATCCAAGACCATGAGTCCAGCACTCAACACACTCGGCCATGGGACAGAGTAATCATTGTTGTGTGTTTGAACAACATGTTTTCTTCTTTCCTTATTCTGAGCAACAGAAAATTACTTTAGTAACAGCAATGCTAACAACATATTGCAAGTAATAGAAATTATATATACTACAAAATAAAGAGAACTGAAATGAAGATAGTGATTGTGATCACAAAGAAAACTATGATAAAGGCAGCATATTACTGAAATTTATCAAGCAATAGGAAAAATGTGATTCAGTACTATAGTCCAAGATTACACAGTAGCATAAATAATGTAATATTTAGGCCCTTCTCACATCCTATCTATTATTACAACACTATGCCAATCTAACAACAATACCTCCCATTTTTTTATTTCCAAAATATTCATAATCATTTTCCACAAAAATCATTTACATCTTGCGATTTCTCACCACGTGGTATACATATACATCACAACTTAGCTTCGTAAACTGTAGAAGACCAATTTTTGTAACATTTGCAAAATAAATGAATGTTGTTTTCTACCCTGTTCCACACTTTAGTTCACCTTAATCTAGGCACAATCACATCGTTGAACCTCAGTTCCTTGGCAACTTCACATTACAACCTTAACAAGCTTTGGCTAAGTTCATTTTGAAGTCAAGATATGTATAATAAATGTACATGATTTACAATTGCATCTTAAGCAACAATGCCATTACACATTCCGAGAAAAGTTTTTGAACTGAATTTAAGTAAAAAGGGAAGGATTATTTCTAGTGAATGATACAATGTACTCCATAACAGTAAACCAAACACCACAAGCAGTACAAAACCCCATGAAAGTATTACATGTAAACATGAAATGATAATTTTCCTGATATATAAGAGATCTTAAGTTGTCTATGCTATGGAGAAAAGAGTTCAGTTTCTTAATCAGGAAGCAACTACAGCAAAAACATTGAATACTAATTTTCATTTACGAGAGAAATTGTAACATTTTATTTCACTTGTACAGTCTTCCCAATGCCATTACTGATGTAATTGCAAAAAAGGGGAGAAAATGTATTTTTGAGCTAAAACCAGTGCTCGAAGTGGAGAAGGATGCAGGAGGATACTATTCCCCACCTATCCCATTGTCACATGTTAAACCATAGCAGAGTGGCCACTCTAGGACCATGATAAAATTCAAGTATAATTCCCAGTTTTCAAGGTGAACTTTCCAAAAATTCAAGGCTACAAGCAGATATTTTCTCTATTTCAACTTTACATCTTACAGTCTCTCACCACTCCCACACATACACACACAGCTATATTAACAATAAAAAGGGTCTGTGTGATTCCAATGTATCCAAAAATTCTAATTATATATTTAATTTAAGGTGCCAAGTTTGCTATTTCACATACTCAGACTTGAAATACATCTATAAAAACAAGTCACAAATGTTACGGAATATACTAATCTACCAAAAATTGTTAATCCTATAAGAATTTCAAACTAAAATTTAACTAATCAACTTCAAGACATCTTATCTTGCAATAATCTTTCGTCTGTCAGATAGATTTTTCTGCAAAGGACAGTAACAAAGTAAACGGATTGAGAGAATTCTGTTTTACATGCAACTTTCTTTTCCTTCTTCGATAAAAGAAAAGGCTAAACTGTGAAAAACTTGTATAAATTCAATATAATTTGCATGAATGAAAGTTGCAATTTTTCACGTCTACGGAGAAAAATTCACATATAATTCCCGGAGCCAATAATTCACACACAATTCCAGGAATTCCCGGTGAGTAGCCACCCTGCATAGGAGATTCCCCCTTCTAACTTTTTCCACTTCAGGTGCTGGCTAACACCATTATATAATTTAGCATATAGGATGGGGTTGGAACAAAAATGGGGTGTTATGGTAAGTTGCACACTAGGGCTGAACCAATACCGAGGCTCTTGCTGATTTCCACTGACACCAATACTAATACTTAATATTGTAACAATTAAAAGTTGTTGAAAATATTAATAAATATTAGTGGCTTAGTATTCCACTCCACTTTAAGCATCAATTTGCAAGGGTTTACTTTTAAATACTAAAAAATTACATCAGAATACAAAAATGCACTTTTCTCACATAATATTGGTACAAAACCAATGGATACTTCAATTCAATGCCAGATCAAAACAATCAAAATGCCATAATAGCATCAGTTGGTATCAGTAAATAAAATAAAGTCGATACTTTACACTACCAAAACATCAACTGAGCCCTATTGTGCACTTAATTCCTAGCACTGTACTTTCAGAAAGGTACAGTCAAATCCAAAGCTATGTGGACACAACTTGTCCATCACTATTTACTTTCAATCACTTTACTATATCCATAATTATTGACATGCATTCCTTAATTTGTTTTGAAATTCTCATCATAAACTTTAACTTTACATATGGGGTGCATTTGTACTGGTAGCATTGTACTGTTGGTGGCTGTTTCAATTCTAGAAACCCACCTTGACATAACAGAGTGGATGAATATGGTTAAAGGCAATGTGAGTACACACATCTTAAAACTTCACTCTGCACCCTCTCTATGAACATGCTCAATTTTCTCACCTCCTCACCAAAAATTAAATTAAGAAACTGAATGATAGAAAAATATACATTTCCACTGCATACTTTTAAATCCTTTCTCTTTTCACTATTATTAAACCTACATACTAGTTTTAGAGGTAGATGTGATGAGGTTATGATGAATCTAGCATTTATGACAAGCAGAACATCACACACAAACGAACATACTTATAGGCAACTGCTGCTTTGAAATCTGATTCACAACACTTATTTGTATGCACATTGGATTATATTATGTGCACTATCATAGCCATTATAAATATTACTAGCACGTGATCAACTGCAGAGTTTATGAAAATACTGTGAAACTACAAAACTGTAAAGATACAATTTATTACTGTATTTCAAATACAAGCCACAATATGTGTATAATAAGAACAATTGGAGGCACTATCAACAATTGTTTTTACACTACATTTAGAAGGTCCAAAGAGGGCATAGTTTTCAACAGGAATTCATGTTTAAACTAAATTTTATATACAATTGCTTTGGGATAGGAATAGATACAATTTCTTACAAATGTTTCATATTTCCCTGCATCTACTAAAGGTTTTCAGCACAATTGACAGAACTGCTGAAATAATTGTTTACTTATGTATTTATCATTGAATGTACACATTGTTTTCAAATTTGAATTTTTTTTTCATAGTATGTATGTTCAAAAATATTATTTTTACACTGACTTCATAACAACACAATAGTTCTCTATCTAATTTACTTTGGGTAAAAAGTGAGTGTATGTACAATAATACTACTATATTCTATATTAAAATTTTACCGCAGTCACAACCTTTGTTAAAAGTATTTATGCACACACTAGAACACAGGCATCTGAATACATTTATCATGGAGATGAGTATTCTGTTAAATGACTTCATGCATTACAATATTTGTCTTGTGCAAATAATCCTTGTGCACATTTAGAGTGTGAGCAAAACATTTAGAAAATCATAAGAAGAAATACTGAGGAAAGTACTCATGTATTGTGTAGGAATCAAATAAACTACTTCATTTTAAAACTTTTCCAGTACAGCATCATCAGATATTTTCGTGACACTATAATGATCATCGCGAAAGTGTACAAAACACTTGCTTCACACGACAAAATTTTAAAAAAGTTGTGTCAGTGAAGGTAATGAATCATGATTTTTAAGAAATTAAGATTCTGAAAACATATATTTACCTTGGCAATATCTATTCTGTAAATGTGACATCTTCACATAGTCTAGCTCAGTAAAGTTTGTGCATTTAATTTTTTTAAAAACTGCTGCAATTTAGGCTCCTTCCAGTATGGGGACAGATGGAAACAATGAAATTAAAAACACACATGCAATCTATTAACAAATGTGTGTGTTCAACAAACCAAACACAAACAGGGCTAAGAACAATAACTAAAGTAAATGTATATGGAATGAAAAGTGTAATAAGAGTACAATTATTATCTTCACAGGAACTAAAACTTTCTTTTAAGGAAAAACATGGTAGCGCAAACTATATTTGAAAATATGACAGGCATTATTATATTTATTTTAGTTCCTTTCCTTAAAATAACTTTAAACTTACAATTCATTAACAACTGACAAAATAAAAATACTGATAGAGCTGGCAGAACAAAATTAAGTGTACATCAGTATGTTTACATGGATATTTTGTAGCCAACTTTATATCACTGGAAATTCTCCAAGTTCATAAATAATCTAATAAATAATTGTACATTTCTACAATAAGCTTCAGCTTTCTGCACACAGTTTATACTTATTTTCTACAGCAATTCCCACAATAAAACATACTTTAATTGATCTGTTTTTTTTTTTGTTTTTTTTAAGTCTAAACACCCATTCATATTAGGACAAAAGGATGATAAATAAGAGCCTAATCCCAGCAAAATATAATCCAATGACAAAATGTGTCGGTACATGTTATTTGTATATACTTTTGTGATGTTTTTAGTCAGAAGTTCAAATTTGATATTTTACCGTGGCTACAGTGAATAAACATTATTCTTTTTCTTTACTTAAATGATAGGACATGAAATTATGGCAAAACAAATGTTTGTATTTAAGTAATGCTACCTGCTAAACTATTTGGTCTAACAAAAACTTGGTACAAATTATTAATGCTGTGTCTCATCTTGTAATTGAAAATCAATAATCAATCCACACAATAGAAAATTATATACATAAAAAATTAATGAAAAATGGCATGATAAAGATCTGAAATGTCACTTATTCACACACAATCTGTAGAATTCTTATACCAGCGTCAAGGGCAGAATAAAAATTTAACTAAGTAATCTCAGTGTTTTGAAACTTCTACAAGTGTCTTTTGATATCAATAAGAATGTTTGACTATTATATTTGTGCTCAATTGAACTTTCACCACTCATGTGAGGATTTGCAATCAGCATTATGTGTGCTCTACAAGTTAACAGATTCCTTCATCTACCAGTTGCACCAGTAGGTGAGAGAAAGTGTGTTGGGATGTAAAAGACCTGAGTGTCGTTACCTTGGAATGAGACTAAAGTGACTGGCTCTAGCTATCACAGTCGGCAACAAAACCGGGTTCCTTATGGCTAGTAACTCCATTTGTTTGAACTCTATCTGCGCCCTGTATGAGGGGCATTGGTCTTGCTTTGTCAAACAACAGTCTCCAAAAGAACTGACCTGTCGGCTTCCAATCGTAAACTTGGGTTTGGGCTCAAGTTCTCTTTGTTCTCCCTCGTCTTCTTAACATTATGAGGCACGTTCCTTCCTCCTGATGTTGTCTTCTCGTCCGACTCACCTATCTCTCGAACCGTTTCCAACTTACGAGGTTCTTGAAACTCGCCTACCATATATGCCACGACAGACGCATGATCCAGCTTTCCTGGAACCATGGCCAACTTTTCGCATACCTTTTTCCGGCGGCAGCGTTGCTCGGCACGGCTGAGTTCGGCATCACCTGTGGTGTAGAGATCGGGATCTTCAAGTATCCTTCGCTTTGCTACCGTTAATTTGGTGGCGAAGTCTACCATCTGCTCGCAAAGTTCTTGCGCAGTTTGACATGGTCTCTCTGCACCCGACACACCATGATTCAGCAAATCCTCCATGCGAAGAAGGGTGAGCTCGTGACGCTGATGGGCTTCGACCATCGGAAGGAACATCTCTTGCCGGGACACGTCCTCATCTAGGACATTCCCTGCGGATGCGGATGTTGGTATCGGCTTCTGTTTCTTGCCCGTGGAGATTGACGAAGTCTTCACTGCATCAGCCTTCTTGGGCATCGCAAACTTTCCGACGACTGGGTCAAAGTTGTCGGAGATCCCGTCGCTGGTTAAGAACACTATGTCGCCTGCTTCCGCAACCGTCATGGAGCAGGTGAGGTTATTGAGCTCTGGGTTCTGTCCATCCACAGGCCCCAGTGCCCCCAAAGCATCTCTCATATCTCGCATTGAGTGGATGTCGTGAGATCCTGGATATAGGGAATACAAAATCACACAATTACTTTTATAAGGTTTGCACTAGAATACCGCATGGGACTTTCGCTTGCTCATAATTGCTCGAGTCTCCCACCCTCGAACACATACAATCGAATATCATTTTAATACGACAATAATCTTAGACACATATCTGTAAAATATTCACCCTGGTAATTTCAGCCCGTATCAGCTATTTCATTTTCATATATTATTGTGTCTTGGTACGACAGACTAAATTACATTTTAGCATGTATATGATGACTATGTTCACTTCCGTCTCAATCACACTGTGTCTATCACTTCATGATACATATTTGAGGGACCACAACTGTGTACTACAGGGCTTTGATTTTATACTGCTTGTCTGGTCGTTTCATTATTCGCTCATGACATCATGCGAGCAAAGAACTCTCAATTCTGTTTGAAATCTAGCATTTTCCGTGTGAACTATTGAGCATTCAAGCAAAAAGTTCCCACTGCAGTGCTCTAGTTTGTACAACTAAAAAACTCTTGAAGAGGTTTTCTCTGGATATGAAGCAAATTATTTCCGGATAGGCTTCTGAGTTTTCGAGATCTAACGTAATTTCCGAATTGGCTCTCTAAAGCTTGGAAGCATCCAGAAATCACCTACATGATATCCCGAAAAAATTAATCATCATTTGCGGCCAGAAAAGCTTCAAGAATTATTTTAAAAAATTCATCTTTCTGGACAAATGATAATTTTTTCTGCTTTGTTAAATATCTATTTTGCAATTTTACTATAGTAATTGTATGTGTCTGTGCATGTGCTTGTAGAATGTGCAAATTTCACTAGCAAAGTTGAAAGAATAAAATCACCCTCAACAGCCTCAGCGAAGTGGTAGGGTGTGTGTGCTTGGTTTAGGCATTTTACCTAGGGATGGCCAAATCCAGATACAATTTTATTTGGATATTAGATAATTTTCTATCCGGATTTCAAATATCCTGATATCGGATATTTTGATATCCGGATATACAGATTGTCTGAATTGTCCACATATCCAAATTATTCAATATCCAGATTATCTGATATCTGGATTATATGGATATTCTGATTATCTGATATATTAATGTGTGGGGCACAGGCGTCACTCGGATCCCAAATTTCCCGTGGGGTGTTTTTAGTTCCATTGATATGCAATTGGGGGTAATTTACTAAATTCTCACATCTTGGGAATTTTGGACCAGGCTAATGTTACATGTACCTCCAGGAACCTTCAAATTAATGTCATATTGTCCTTTACTTATCGTATACTTGCAAAAGCATAAAGAAAGTGTAGAAACAGTGTTTTCTTATACATAAGGATATTAGCCAACTGTCAATGACACAAACATGCATTAAACATTTGATAAAGGTACTATACCTGCTACTTGTGGCAAAGTAATCCCTACATGCACACTTACCTTGTGTAATTTCTCTGACGCCATATTTCTTGCTATACACATATGCTAAACTATCCCCTACATTGCAGACACACACGACATACTGGCTGCTGTCTTTGAGAGGCAGAACGACAGCTGTGGTAAGCGTGGTCAGCATCCCGTCTTCTTGAAGAATCAAGCTGTGAGCTGCGTGGAATGATCTCAATAAAGCCACAAACACGTCCTAAACAAATCAAGGAATATACTTTAGAAAGAAAAACACAAAATAGAAAGTTAGAAAATTAAATAAATATACAAGTTTATTTTTTATACTTTTTTTGTGCTGGCCTCTGTGGTGGAGTGCTTAGCACATCATGCTATGACACAAGAGGTTCAGGGTTCGAATCCTGGCCAGGGCATGGGTGTTCTTTGTGAGTGTCCTCTCATCAATTTCATCACATCATCACGTGTCCCCATCTTCATGATTACCAAAAAGTGGCAGAAAAGCAAAGTAAAATGTACTCATTGGAAAGCTAAAAATTTTTATATCTCTATTAAAATAATTATGTTCCTAATTATAATGGAAGGTATTGCACTTTTCATCTGTGTTGTGGGATACAATTATGCAAAAAAAAAAATAATAATAATAAAGAATAACATTTTTGTCACAATGTTTGCTGATGAATTACAATTCCTCAATGATCCTGGATAATTATGGTGGCTTGGCAGGATGCTGGAAGAGTTGTGGATGGATTTCTAATTTTAACCCTTTCCGGACAAACCAGAAATGTTTTTCTTCTTTTGCTGTTTTTAAAAAAAATCATAGAAAATATGTTGCTAAGTGTGTAATTATTTAACATTTTTAAAAAAAATCTATAATACGTTCTTTCTCAACAGATATTTAATATGTTAGATTTTATATAAATTTTCTCATATTTAAGAATTTTTTTTCTGTAACAATTTTTTGAAAGCAAAAAAATATTAAACATTGTAATAAAAGTTCCTGAAAACATATTTTCAATACATAATTCAGAAATAATTAATAAAAAGCACCATAACACTTCTTCTTGGGGTTAAAATTATCACTAAATGTGAAATCTTAATTGTGAAAATGTACACAATGTGCATGTAAGTTATTCAATGCTATTTTTCAAGAGTGTAAAGAACAGCATCTTCTCATTCGACATGAGTCCAAATAAAATTCAGGAACTAAGAAAACGAGACATCTAGCTGTTGGAATTTGAAAGAGGTGGTTACAACACATGTGCACAATAGACGCAGCCCGAGTATAGCCCGTCGTTCATTCACAATAGCATTTTTATAGGGAACGACAGGCTATGCCCATCACTCGTCTTATTGGACAAAAATTGGTGTTTGTCTGGAAAGGTTAACCAAATAGGGTTGCGTTTCATGAATTAATAAATTAAATGTATGTATGCAGAATTCTGAAGATCATCTGGGGATATGATAGGGGGCTTAAAATGGAAATTTTCAGTAAACCAACATAACCAATTCATACAGAAAATGTAAACTGCTTTCTGAGAAGTGTTGATTCAACCACACACTAAGAACAAGAGGCGCACAAAACTTGGTCAGTTGCTCAATACATTACAGTGGCAACATTTTTTGAACAGCACAGTATCAATAACTTCAGCAAACCCGACAATCATTCTGATTTGATTTACTTTATTTTACTTAGCTTTTTATGCCACTTTTGGCTAATTTGCGAAGATGGGGATGAGTGATGATATGATGAAATTAATGAATGAACTCCCAAACATCCATGCCCAGGCTGGGATTCGAACCCGGGACCCCTCCGGCATCGTAGCACGATGTGGTAACCACTCCACCATGGGGGCCAGTGACAATCATTCTGGAAAGCTCATTGTTAAGATTGTAGTCTTAATGCCTCTAGGGCAAAAAGAGTTCTTTATAGTTATAAGAAATGTGCAATCAATAACACACACCAAAGAGCAGCCTGGCTTCAAACATGAAATAACAGAAACAATTAGCTGAGTCACTGAGGCTAAATAAATTGCATTTAAATGAATATTAATACCCATCACACCTCTCACAGTAAGGTCTGTACTCCTTATACACCCCTAGATTACAGATTCTTTGAATTTGAATTCATGTTTTAAGTTCACTTTATGCACAGATAGGTTAATCGGGACTGGACCTACAGTTTGAAGTGGGATCCGAACCACTGTGCAATGTGCCTCCACCATGTATCAAACTCGGAGATTACAGATTCTGTCACAGCCCATGTTTATATAGCATGTCTGGTGAGTACTGTTTGAAGCAATGGAAGTACTGTGTTAAAAAAAAAAGAGAAAACAATTATATGCCAGAAGCAGGGTTGCCACTTTCGCAAGATGAAAATAGGACAAAATCACAATCAAAAATTGAAAATAAGGGACAAAATTGCAAAATACAGTATATAGCTTTTAACATTTCTATTCACCTTTTTGTCTTCAGAACAGTTCTTTCTTATGAAACAAAGCAGATGCTGTCACTGGCATACGCAGAATTTTTTTTTTGGGGGGGGGAGCTGAACTTGTGAACTTGGATGGTGCATAGGTGCATTCAGTGGCGCAGGAACATTTTTCACCGGGAAGGGGGGGTACAAAATTCATGCACACACGTACGTACGTATAATATGTTGCTGAATAGAAAATTTTATTTTAGAAGAGCACACACTGTTTTCCTGTTTTTAATCGAAAGTTTGCATAAATGCAATTTATTTCTTCCTTACTTTTTAGAATCTATGGATATTTTAAAAAAAGAATTCCAAAACATATAAAGCTCTACACCTTGTATTGGGCTCACTTTGAATATGATGGAACAGAAAACCAGAAGTTTGTCATTAAAAGCCTTCCCCTGTTTTGAACCATCTCTGAATCTCTGGTTATGAATGACACATCTCAACCAGGGATCATTATTCCCAACCCACTTGTACATAATGTCGTACTTATGGTGTTCCAGTTGGTTTACCACAACATAGCTACATACAAAATTTTTGTTAAGCAATTTAGGACGACTGTGTACAGTTTATATGGACCTGTGTAGCCTGAGCCCACCCAATAATATATGTGACTTTTTGTAAACCTATACTTCAAGTGTTTGCTAAAATACAACAACTTTTTGTACTTACAATTCGTGAGTATCTGGTTTCCAATAAACAACGTTTCAAGAACAACTGTTCCCTTCTTCAGGTTCTTAAGTTACATAGGCTATCCGAAATACACCATAGCAACGTCAATACTTTTCTCCCAAAATTCCAGGAACTAGGATATAGGTTTGGAGATTAATATAGGAAAATTTGGAATCCACACTAAAAACTCTTTAAAACTTCCAAGGCCTTCGTTGTTGTTAAAAACATGGTATAAAACCATCTCGGGCTAAAAGAACCCCTCCTACTTAAAAGATAAAATTATAAAACGCGACCTCCTATTTTACTCCCTCATACTGGCTGTAGGATGCCTCCTCAACGAATGCAGCAAGTTGTCCGCATGCTGCTTTCTCCTCTCTTACTTCCCCTACCCGCTTACGTCATATCGAGCTCGAAGTCGTGTGGTTTTTGAGACTCGCGTAATACGTCTGGGGTGATACGGAAACCTATCTTCTTATACTCCCGCTTTTCTCATTTTTTAAACATCCCTACCCACATTTCATCGACGTTTCCTTCATCCCTGTTTAATTTATTTTCCCTGCCCTTGCAAATATAGGAAGCCTCATATATGTTCCTCCTAATTAGTTTACTTTCTTCACGAATTACCTCCCGTTTTCTAATTTCATGTCCTTCCTCAATAATAAGCTCCGAGAGCCCTGTCCTAGGAAGTCCCTCCCTTATATCTTTGTCGTGTTCTCCCCACCTTATGTCCATACTTCTCCCCGTTTGGCCGAGGTATCCTTTATTACATTCACATTTTATACCATAAACCCCCTTCTTCCCCCCTCTTTTTCTCCCTCTTTTCCATCTTTCTTGTATCCTGTAAAGTGTTTTTCCAAAGTCCTCAGAGCTTTCATTCCACATTTTATTCCATATCCTCTTACTAGTATCTCTACTTTCTCAGAAATCCCTTGGAAATATGGGATTCCTATATACCTAAAATTCACTTCTTCCCCCTTCTCTCTCTCTCTCTCCTCTCCTCCTTTTCATCCTCTCCTCCTTTTATGTCACTCTTCTTACCATTGCCATCCAACTCTCTTTTGCATGTTTTTCTTGCCCTATTTAGGTTCCTTCTTAAATCTAACTCTTTATACTCATTTCTTCTCCCACTCTCATTATCCATTCCACCTCTTTATTTCAATTCTCCCTTGTTGTTGCACAACCTTATTGCTCTAACAAAGAAGTTTAGGAACACATTATTCTTGGTTTTTTTGGCATGGATTCATTGTTGATGTACAATTCCCCCGATAGAGCTTTATGAAAAAACCCGGTTATTATTTTCTTCCCTTCTCTATATATCGAAAGATCCAAAAAGCCTATCTCATTATCCTTCATCTCTTCCTTGGTGAATTTAATCCTCTCTTCCTGCTCTCCCAAAAGGTTAAACAATTTCTCCAACCCCTCTTCCTATCCAATGACCAGGATATCGTCAACATACCTTCCATAAAATTTAATCTCACTTTTAATTTGGCTTAGTGCCACCTTCTCGATATAGTGTAGGAAAATGTTAGATATTATTCCGGAAACTGGATTCCCCATAGCTAATCCCTCTTTTTGAACGAAAATCTTTCCATTACACCAAAAATAATTATAGTCGGTGCACAAATTGAACCACCTTACATATTCCCAGGCTGTGACGACGTCAATTCCTTTACCCATCAACCACCTTTGCAGGCAATTGGCGGCCTTGTCCCTAGGCACGCTTGGATATAGGTTGACGACATCAAAACTCATAATCCTATCTGTGCTAGTAATCTCAAGTTTTACTACTTCATCTTTTACGTCCCTTGAATTCTTGACACTAAACTCAGTATTTTCCCCAACCTCCTTGATTTACTTAACGAGAGTCTTAGCTAATTTATATCCTGGGTGCATGACATTGGAATAATGGGTCTTAATGGAACACCCTCTTTATGGGTTTTTGGTATCCCAAATGCTGTTGGGATATCTCCTTTCCTACACTCCTCAATTAGTCTATTTTTCTCTGCCCATGCTAACGTGATGCTTGTTTCTATTCACTTTCTAATTTCCCTCCTTATTGCCCTACAACCTTAAAGTCTTTGCTACAAAAGCATTCCTCCACTTTCTTTTTGTACTCTTCCTTATCTATTACGACCATCTTATTCTCTTTATCCGAACGTATTATATAAATATCATTGTCTCTAACCCATTTTTGACGTTGTTCCACTTCTTTTTGTTATTTCTAAACTTCTTATCCTTTGCTCCCCCCCCCCCTTCCCGTTACCTCTTTCTCTAACGTTCTCCTTTCTGATCTGTTGTTCAATAATGTCATGTATCTTTTGTTTGACTTCCCTCTTATCATCTCTATCATCCATCATTGTTACTATTCCTTCCACTGCTATAATGAATTCTTCTTTTTCGATTTTACTCTCCCCTATAGCGAATTTTTGCCATTTTCCCATGATTTCTTTTAGGTCTATAGGAAATTCTCTCTTAGTTAAATTCAAAATGTAATCCTCCTTCCCCCTTCCCTTCTCCTCTTCTTTCCACGTTTTCTTTTAATGTCTTTCAACTTCCCCCTTATCCTATCCAATTTACCTTGTATTCTTAGCCTATGACTGCTCTTAGCTGCTTCCAAGTATTTCTGATGTCTTTCCTCAATCCTACTCCATGTCACCCCATCCAATATAGCGTTAAGCTCCAAATGAAGTTGCAAACACTCTTTACTAAGCCTATTTATTGTCCCCTATGCTTCTCTTATACATTCCTTCAACATACCCATCTGAAATTTCTTTCTTTGTTCATGCCCTTTAATCCCAACGGTTGGTATCCCCATTTGAGGAAATTCGGTACTACCCCCAAATTCCTAGCCTATGTAACTTAAGAACCTGAAGAAGGGAACAGTTGTTCTCGAAACGTCGTTCATTGGAAAACCAGATACTCACGAATCGTAAGTACAAAAAGTTTTTTAGAATACTTTTTGAATTGAAATTAGTGAGTAATTCGCACAACAGCCAATTATGGGTTCAAGTGTTTGATTCCACCCAATGTTTTGAAAAGTTGGCACCCCTGGCTGTCTCTTTTAGATGCCTTGTATTCGGTACTTTTTTTTAGACTTCTGATGTTTCACAAGTACTTTTGTATCAAATACCGAAACCAGGCTGTGTTTTTTATGTATATTGGGTTGCTTCGTCCTTTAATCCTGCTCGAGCACTTGTGTCTTAAAAAATAAGTTGAAATGGTGTCTGATCGACTCTTAGGTTCAGGTTTGAACGATTAGTAAAACATTTGACAAAGTAGTTATTTATGATGGAAATTGCTATATTTTAAGACTCTCTACAAGTACTGAAAGTGTAAAACTGAAATCCTTCAGTTTTTAGAGCAAAGCAAGAAATTTACTTGGCTACTCTTGAAATATTGAAAATATTTATTCACCATGTAGGAGAACAGAATGGTGGTTCAGGAGTTAGAGGAAAGCCATTCATTCCAAAGCATATTTTTCAATCCTTGGTGATAATATGAACCGCAGATTTGAAGACTTAGGTTTCTTTTTGCATTTAGTTCTATTAAATGCACACACATGGCATTTAAATGATTATGAACGTGTGTTTTATGGTGACATGTCAGGTGAACTATACCATCACTAGTTAAATATTTTCACATCTACAAAGAAAATCCAAAACACATTTCTACCTCACTCAAAGATTATGTAAATTCAATTGAAATTGTTCCAATATCTACAGCTGAACGTAAATGCAGGTTCAGTGCCTTAAATCTAATCTTTACAGTACAGAGTGAGATTAAATATTTGCTTAGATCACAGCATGCATCGCCGTAAATCAATTTCGGTAATCCTGTTGTTTTCAGAGATATGAGCTCCAATTAGCATTTTAAACCTTTCTTTTAAAAGTTATACACACAAAAATGATTATCGGAGGTAATTTTAAGAGTTCTCTTCAGACCTCATTACTGCCTTCATTTGCATCTTTTATTTTCTAAAATTTTCAGAGGGCTGTAGCCCCTTCAGCCCCTTCTGCATACGCCAGTGTGCAAAACCAAAATCCTTCAGTTCTTAGAACAAAGCAAAAAATTGACATGGCTTCTCTTGAAACATTGAAAACAATTGATTCACCATGTATGAGAACAGAAAGGTGGTTCGGGAGTTTCAGGAAAACCATATGTTCGAAAGCATTTCTTTTTTTTTTCAATCTTTGGTGGACAATGTGAATAGCTGGTTTGAAGACTTCGGTTTCTTTTTACATGTAGTCCTAATAAATGCACACACAATATATTAGGTGATTAAGAACCTGTGTTTCATAGTGACATATCAGGTGAATTTTAATGTAAGCGAAAGCATGTGTGCATCACTAGTTAAGATTTTCATATCTACAAATATTATCCAAGACACAGTTCCACGTCGCTCAAGGATTATGTGAATTCAATTGAAATTGTACCAAACCTACAACTAAATTTGAACATGGGTTCAGTGTGACGCTAACCATTATTGAACAAACACATAAAATATATTCGCTTGGATCACCGCAAATTAATTTCGGTTATACTCTGTTATTTTCGCGAGATATAAACTCCAATTACCATTTTAAACCTTCGTTTTAATAGTTATTCAAACATAAAAATAGTTATCGGGGGTTATTGTAAGTTTTTTCCCAGACTTCATTACTGCCTGTTGGAATTTATTTTCTGAAAATTTCAGGGGAGGAGGGGGGGGGGGGGGCTGTAGACCCTTTTCCTGATTAAAGATAAGTTGAAAAAAACCTTCTCGTAAAATTCTAGCCTGATTTGATGTATTACACCACCCCTTCCCATTTAAAAATTTTGAGTTGAATTCAATATGGCGGTTACCAATATGGCAGATGTCCACTTGGAACACAGCCATATGGTTTCCCCTAGGCCTAACTTGTTTCTATCAGGCCCAATCATAGGCGTAGCTACGGGGTGTGCCGGGTGTGGCTAGGCACACCCTAATGGGCTGCTTTATCAAAGAGAATTAAAGACAGATATTTTAATAAGAGAGAAAATAAGCGGCAGTTTGTAAGAAGTTGAAAATGTCATTACTTGGTACAAATGTGTGCAATATCGCTGATGAAACGAGTGTCTGTAGTTTTTCAATTTTTTGATGTCATTGGAGAAAGAATATATTTACTGCATTCTACTCTGTACTACAGCACTTTTCTTATATACCTGTTACAAGCTGCGCGTGTGAGAGAGCTTTCTCCAAGCTTACCCAAGTTAAAACTAAATTAAGAGCAACTCAGAAGCAGTATAGATTGGAAGCCCTGCTCTTGCTATTTGTGGAACAGGAAAAAGCTTAGTCTATTGATGTAAATGATGTTATTGATGAGTTTAAGAACATTGTACCTTTTGACAGACGTCTCTTGTTATAGATGACGTGTATTTTGATGTATTTGTTTGTTTTATTTATTTAATTTTGTGTGTGTGTAATTTCTATGCAATTTGATTTTTTCTATTACATATATTCAGACATTTTCAACACTGCCATTTAGTGAATTTATATTCCTTTACAAACATCAGTGCAGTTAAAGAGCCAAGTGATTGTATTGCAAAATATGCTATTAAAAAGGTACAGACCTCATTTTTTTTTCTTTGTGCACACCCAAATATAAAGTTCTAGCTACGCCTATGGGCCCAATTGTATCCAGCTTAACTCCTTTACATTTTATAGGGGGTGTTAAGGGACTCTTGAATCAATCTGTACTTTATGTTTACCCCACATTTTGAAACATACTGAACACAACTTACAACAGCACACATTCACCACACTAGCTAGGAAGTAAGTAGAAAGAGTGCAGAAGAGGTAGAGGCAGAGAAGCAGAAGCAGAATTAATGTGTGTCGCACAATGCCCATCGGCATCAAAAAGTTGATCTAGGCATTCAGAAACATGGATACAGCTGGAAGAAATGTAATTTTTCAAACACGGGAAAATTGATGTCATGGGAAAGATGCAGCACATAATTGTACTTGTACCTCGGGCTGTTCCTTAAAATTTGAGATGGCGACCCTGGACAGAACCAATACTGAAAGTATACGCAAACTAGTCACTTATAATATTTATTCTTAGTACACAAGCTATGATTTAAGTTAATTAACACAATCACTTCATGCATATGAGACCAACTATAACAATACACTCACCGCAGTAGTAGAAACTTGTCCGTTGCTTCCAAACAAAGCCTTGTTGAGATATTCCACACAGCCATGCACCGCACACCGTGCAGCAATGCAAGCCTTTTCTCCCCAATTGACGCCATCTGCAAGGGCCAAGATGGCGCTGTTCTCCCTCGCAACGATGGCAAAAGCATCGGCTATTGGGTTCCCGGCATTTTGGTGAGTGACTGGGTGGCACTCGTACAAAGTCGTCGCAGCACCGTAAGCTCTACTATGAGAACGATTCCAATTAACAACACCTGCTATATCCTCATTTTGCGTTGCTGCCAAGGTGCCACCTACGCTAGTAGTACCTGCAGATTTGAAAGATGTGAGACGACATACTGCAAATATGTTCAATGTAATGTTAAAAATAACGCTCTGCACCCATGGCAATAACTAGATTGTTCAGAAGGTCTCGTTGGCTATCAAAAAAGCATGGCATTCCCGTTTCATTGTAACTAAAGTATGGGGCAAGATGTGCTTTGATTTTGTATATAATTTTTGATATTTAGTATTGCTTTTCTGCCACTTTTGGATAATAGTAACAATGAGAGTAAGTACTGATTGGATAAAATTTATGAAGGGACAGCCACAAAGAATGCCCACCAGACTGGGATTAGAATCTGGGAACACTTTGGTGGCAAGGTTGGAATTCGATAGCTTAAAAATGTATGTAAAAAAAAAGTTTACACCTTGACGCCATGCTGCAATATTTACAATGAGGGGGAGAAGGAGGAATCAGAAAATTATTTTTACAAAAGGAAGAATATATGAGAGAGGAAGTAAAGTATTCGGTAAATCTCAAAAAAGTGACTTTCAGTAGTAGGATAGTAGTAGACACGCTGTAGCATGGAGATTATGGCATGATCTGGGAGGGCTGGCCACTAGCCTTTTGGGGAATGGGTCCCCTGTGAATAAAAATGGGCTTGAGGTCTCTCAAAATGTTGCCAAGCAGTGCTTTTTCTTATTTATTTACCCACTTGTTAATTGTAGCTCATAATTTCATATTACACTCCCTAAAATTTCACACTGCAGCTTTTAAATAATTTTCCAGGCCACTTAGAATAATTCAACACACAATAAGCATTGTGCCTTCTTCAACTTTGCATGCTGGTCAAATGAATCAAGTTTGTCCAATATTTACTGAAAATTAATGACAAAATATAAGAGAACATTCTTCTATGCAATATGGCTCAAAGAAAAAAATGAGTTGGGAGCAGTGAAATGTGATTTCAGTTTCCAATACTATCAAGTAAATTTTTAATTTTCTTTTCAATGACCTTTACTCTGCTAAGTTAATTTCACAGACTTCTGCAAGATTTCCAGGTCAGTGAAACCCCTAAGTTACTATTGTTATTGAAAAGTTAACAGCAAGTGACTTTTCCAATTAAACAGTTTTTGTCATATAGCAATTTCTCAGACATAATGCACACAGGTACTACAGGAGGACAAAACATGACAACAAAATACAATGGGAAACTAACAATAAAAACATATTACATCTTCCCTGATATTATTGCAAGCAGCTGTGAAATGCATGTCGTATTGATAGCCAACAGAGAGATCATGCCATATTATTAAGATCATTACCCTGGTCAAGAATATCAATAAGAAAAATTTATGGCACAAATAACGTTCTTTTCTAGATCGACATTTTGCTCAATGTGTATTAGTTTTAGTTTCATCTCCAAACAAATATGAACAAGTTCACAGCCTGTGAGACAATCAACCTTGAAAATACTTTGTTTTTGTATGTCGATATTTGCAGCAAGAGTAATGTTCCATTTGGCACAGAATGTTAGAATGCATATAGTAAGAATTATTACAATTATGAAGAAAAGTATATTTTAACATTTAAATTTAAGCGCAATAAATGTTTGCTCTCGTGTATAATACAACAATATTTATATTATTTATAGTAAAAATACAAGATGCATTGAATAAATATAGCATATATGCATCATAAGAAAGCAGAGCAAGAAGAATATAAAGTTGAAAGATACAAAATAATTTATATTACATGCTAATTAAATGCCTCAAAGTAAAGTATGCATTTTGGTCACCAGTAAATTTCAGTTTAGCTATGACAAGCAATGGCCCTAGTGCTACAAAAATGGCTGGCTCACATCATGGGTGTACCCAGACTTTTTTCAGGAGGCACAAGGAATGTGTACTTCGAAATTGTGGAAATGCTTTATTTCGTATCATTAAACATTTATTTTACTTCCCAACGTAAAAAGCACAATGAATCAATTGAAAGTTTTCACCTCTCGTTTTTGAGGAAAGCCCCCACCCCCCATCCCTGCAGGATACACCCACGGCTTGGAGAAGTGAACTGAAAAAACAGTTCTTACCTGAACTTGAGGAATAGCCATCAAAAAATCATGAAGACTTGAATTTATGTATATTTGTTTTCAAAAGTTGTGTTCTGCTTGTAGGAGAGAGAGAGTAAAATGAAAAACCTTAATTTGTTTTCATTTTTTATCTAGTAGATTTATGCATGTAGAGAGGCACAAGTTTGCTGCATTTTAGTATATATTCATGGCTCATCCAAGTCTTGAGTTAGTGCCTGTATATCTCAGGAAGAAGAATCTTTGAGGTGCACGTGCAGTCACTTATGATCCATTCCGAAGGGCTTTCCATCATACTTTTCCCTCCATTCGTAAATTTGCTGGCTTGGTAATCATGCATAGAGATATTGAATTTTTATTTGTCAAGAGAATTTCTATACGTTTTAGGCTTCCAGAGAACAAGAAACCACTGCTCTTCACTGGTGCAAGTGTGTGAAGGAGGCGCCATCTTTAAAAATGATGAAAATGGTGTTCTGAAGCTCACTTGATCAGTGTTGCATCCTTGAGATGGTTTTGTAAATAATACCTGATATAAATTTGACCTAAATACAGTCTGTCATATACTTTTTAATCTGATTTTTAAAATTCTTTTCTGACTCTCCTTCATATAAAAAACATGAATGTGTTAAGTGACTTCTGGGACACCCTTTCCTGCTTCTCTTGAACTAGAGCCATTCCAATACTTTTTATATTAAAATAATTGTCTCACTAGAATGATTAATGATGAATTGTTTTGCATTAACATCCACATGTAAGCCGCATATGGCAGAATACAAGTACACACTAAGCAGCAAAGTGACGTCATATTGTCATAATGAGCAACATGCACTGGAATACATAAGGGGAAGGTGGTGGGGCTACAACCCCTCCCAAAATTTTCAAATGAAAGCAGTAAATAACTTGTGAGAAATTGCAGTAGTAAATACAAATGACAATTACAAAATATTTCATTGTGTATCCATCCCCTAGAATGCAGATTTATAATTGCAGTCTCCGCTGAAAAAAAAACCTGCATACACTAGTGCCTAAATGCTATTAGTCCTTATGGCTGAATCACAACATCAAAGCCTAGCCTTGCAAAGGTTAAGACAGTCGTTTCCAAAGTGTGCACCGTGGCACCCTGGGGCACCGTTGCTAGCTTACAGGTGTGTCCCAATATTTTTACTAAAATGACAGTTATTCGAAGTATGTGCTTATTTAGTACTTATTACATGTAAAATGTTTCTGAATTTGAAATATGTTTATTTCTTAACTTAAGGCAAGCAACCTAATCACACTAACTGAGCATTGCAAGTGTAGACAGGCCTACATTCTGACTTGTGCACCGTGGGAAAATCTTGAAACACTAAGGGTGCCGGGAAATCTTGGGTCAAGGGATACAAGTACCTCAGTTATTAATGTTTCCCCAAATCACACAAACACACTATAATTTGAGGCATTTTTATACATGTTGTGTCTTACACCTGCGAAACAAACCTTAGTCTTAAAGCAGAAGCACTGAAAAAACGTTTGCTACTTAAATGGGCAGGAGAAACTACATAATCCTACACAGAAAGGCAAATCCCAAAAAAGTACCAACAAGACGCACAAGACAACCTACTCGTAAGAACTCACTCCAAACACAAAAATATTCACACTCCTCAATAAATACAATGAATGCTCAAGCTTATTAAATATACATAGGTATGTATGTAAACATACAGCATTAATAATATCATTTCAAAACATTTCAAAATGTTGTTTCAAGAAAAATATGCACACAAGATGACTTTAAAAAAATCACACATGTGGTGACAAAGACATTTAAATCTTTACTTTACTTTCTGTATTATATACACATAAGTACCACAAACGCCCACTCTAAGTATTGGCACTCCCGAGACTACAGGTTTAATCTGCATCCGGCTAGAGTACACAGGCAAACACTGTTGACACTAACACATCATTATATGGGAAAGTAACATGGTAGTAATCTTTTACACATGTGTCACAGATGAAAGCTGACCATTATTAACCTACCACCAACCATCTGGTGTGTTTAATTTTTTACACATGAAGGTCTGGTTTATGACAGTGTCAAGTCGATTAGGTTTGACAATATAGAAGACATTGTGTTATTATATAAGGCTCTTCACAATAGCAATCTTTCATATATTTCTTTCTAAGTAGGGCAATGACGTTTTGTGTTGCCTTGTCAACAAAGACTGGCTAGTTGGACTCTTTTCATATCAATTCACAAGGATTGGTTGTAAGAGCAGCAGTGGCGATTTCTCTGGGTGTGTAAGTCGTGTATCAACGCCTAAAGGAAAATGAAATAAAGAAGAAAGTATCTGTACTTTTATAAATTACGATTTTGAGCATTTTTCTTTGTCAGTTTCGAGTGGCCGGTAGTTTTCGAACGTGGCGCAGCGCGCAGTGGTTGTCAGGCAGGCAGATCGGTCCGTGACGGGTAGGGCGTTGCGAGGAAATCCAACGTGTTACCACTGCCAAAACATAGTATGACAGCGCATGTGCACCCTACCAGCCACGAGCATGGTTAGCTTCTCAAGGCGTTGTATTTGTTCCCAACGGTTTGGCTTTCATTCACTCTGCGTTCCGCGTTGTTTTGCTCGTGATTGTTGTGCATTATTTTTTAAACGTGTGGTGTGAAGTGATGTGATTATTTTAAGATGGGGAATAGTGAAAGTGTTGTGCAAAAGTATTTAAATAAATCCTTTTCTTCGCTTTCGTATTCAGAGAAGAAACAAGTGATTGGCAATGGTCGACCATGTCCGAATCTCACGATGTCAACATGTGTTAAAGGAAAAAATGGTGCTGGAAAAGGTTTTGAGAGACATTTTCGAAAAGAACTTTATGAAATTTCAGACTGGCTTTGCGGGTGTGATGTGGTGAATAAATTTTACTGTTGGACATGTTTGGAATTATCAAGGGTATGCAGATTTGAATCATCTCAATACTGCAGCGAAAAAACACAGTGAGTCTGAATTGCATCTTTCTAGTTTCTTTAAATTTAGTGGTTTTGTTGCCACACCTACTAGAATTGACGTTATTATGGATACTCAACGAAAAGCTGAAATAGAGCTACACAATGAAAAAGTAAAAAAAGAACAGGGAAATATTAAAGAGGTTGATTAACGCCGTCTGCTATTTAGCAAAGCAAGAATTGCCATTCCGAGGCCATGATGAAAATGCAGCATCTCTAAAGAAGGGCAATTACATGGAATTCCTTATTGCAAGTGCCGAGTTCGATCCCTCATTAAAAGAACATTTATTAAATTCTACAGTTTTTCGCGGTACTTCGGCAGGCATTCAAAATGATTTAATAAATTCAGTTTCGGATGTTCTGAGAGATGAAATCTATAATGAAATTCAAAACACAGACTTTGTGGCTATCTGGTCGATGAAACATCAGATATTAGCAATAAATCTCAGGTGTCAACCGCGTTACGTTTTTTTTTTCGGCCTCACAGAAAAAAGTCATTGAAAGATTTCTTGGATTTGATGACATGAGCGCCGATAAAACTGCAGGAGCTCTTTTTAGTCACGTGACTGAAATAGTGGATAAATATAAGTGTGGGGATAAATTAATTTCCCAGACATACGATGGATCTTCGGTAATGAGTGGCCATTTGAATGGCCTTCAAAGCAAAGTTTTGGAAAAGTATCCGAAAGCTTTTTTTTACGCATTGTTATGCTCATGTCATGAACTTGGTGCTGCAACAATCGTTAGAATGTAACAAAGAGCTTATTGTGGTCTTAAATCACTGCCTACGTTTTTCTCTCATTCCCCAAAGAGGTTACACGAACTTTCTGCTTTCATGTCCAGAAAGCTCCCGTCATTAGCTCCTACCAGATGGAATTTTACCTCTAGGCTATTGTGGAAGTCAATGACAACAGAGAAGCACTGCTGATGTTTTTTTGAACATGTTAGTGAAAGTGGAGACTTCGATCATTTGACTGCAATGACTTCAAGAGAATTTTCTAGCTTCCTGAAGGATTTCGAAAACATATTTTTAATAAAGGCTTTATCCAACTTGCTTGCCTTTTCAGACGTATTATTCAGTATATTGCAGTCTAAAATTGTTGATATTTTGTATTGCAGTAATAAAGTAACTGAATTTCAACAACAGCTGCAAAAGGAAAGGGAGAATTTCGAAACACTATGGAGTTCTATAACTGGTGCAGTAGAAGAGGAAGAGTTTGTTGAAATGAAAAGGAGGCGACTGAACAACGAATCACAGAAAGACCACTGCCGGAGGCTTTACTTTGAAATCATTGATAATATCAACAACCAGATAACAATTATATTCGCATCATTTGAAAAATTGCAATATTTTGATTTACTAAATCCCACAAAACAGGGCAACTTCAATAAAAGAGAAAACTTTCCTCACCATCTCGTACATAAATTGCAGGAAATTTATGGCAGTCTGTTTAATTTAACCAAACTACAGAATGAACATTATGTTTGGTATGCTTCCACTGAAGGATCAGAGAAAACACCAATTGAGATTGTAAATTATCACGAATCTAGTGGGTGAGTTTACAGAAATGTATAAATTAGCAATGTTGATCGCAACAATTCCTTCCACGACGTCATCTGTCGAGAGATCGTTCACATCACTGAAGAGGATCCACACATTCTGCCGATCTACTCAACCTCAGAACCGGATGACGAATTTAAGTCTTATCTCCATCGAGAAGGAATTACTTTCTAAGCTGCGAGAAGGGGATAAATCCAAATTTTATGAGGCGGTGATCAGCGCATTTCTCTCTAAAGAAAGAAGAATAGACTGGAATTCAAGTAACTAAGTAATGAGCAGTTGATTTTTCAAATTTTACTTTTTGGAAGGATAAATGAAGGGTAAGGGGAAAAACCGGGAATGTGCATATGCATTTTAGCAATTTTGTAATGAACGAGCAGACCCCTCTGGTTGCAAGCTTTTAGCCAAAGTGGCTTGTTAAATATACCTAGTCTGGCCATAAATACTGTTACAAACTTTCGGAAAGTGTACATTTTGAAAACTGAATGGTGCTATTTGTGTGTAATATATGTAACTGTAACATACTAAAAGAACATTTAAAAATCTGAAACCATATTCAATTTATTCACCAAATAGTGTGTAACACTATTTATGGCCAGACTAGGTATAATACATACAATATCCCAAGTAACTAGAATTTCTCCCCAACTGGAATTAGAAATACGTTAAGATCATTGAAACTCGTGCTTTAAAAATTAATTGTATGGCGAAGTATTGAACATTAATTTTCTCGTTTAAACTGTTCTTTGGCAGTCCTTGTTTCTCCTTACCCTTCAAATACGATTAATAATTTATTTTAAATGAAGTATTTACTTGATTTAAAACAATTTATGTAATTTAATGTTTTTCTAAATATTTCTAAATTTACACCAAAAATGTTCGGGCAAAATTTGTAACATTTGTTCACATTGAGAAGGGGAGGGGTTAACACTCCTTCTTTGCCAACGCCTTAAGTTCAGGGTCAGGAGACGCCACTGAAGAGCAGCCCAAGAGGCTGAAACACGTCTGTTTTAATAAAGAAGATTATTATTACTATTATTATTAAAATAATAATAGTTCAAAGAATGGATTATATTTTGGTTATTTTGCCTTACTTCTCTCTATTAATTACAACAATAAGGAACAAACATGAATTGATGATAAAAACAAATAAAGAAATTAAAATTCAAAGGACTTATTGTACAGCATATTATGGTTTGCAAACCACTCCACCACAGAGATTGGCAATTCCAAGTGTTTCATAAGAATTCTAGTCAACGTATGAGATAGTAAGTAAAATCAAGAATCTAATGGGTATATACCAAGGCGAGTCGATGCTGATGTACCCCTATCACTTTTGATACCAGTAAATACTTTTCTGACATTTTGAAAACATGATATTATACAAAATTCCAAGGGTTTTTTTTTTTCACCAGTATCATGTGAGGAAACATGATTTCGAGATTCCATAACAGATAGCTTATTATAAAATTTCTGGTGTGATTCTTTATTACTGAAAAGGAAAACTATGGTAAATTGATGCATGTACTGGAGTCAAACACTTGCACAATAATATTTATCTTGAATGCTGCAATTTTCAAGCATCGATATCAGTGGGAATCAGTAAGATAATCAGAATCAGTATGGGTATCGACTCAGTATTAATATATTTGCATTTCTGGTTAATCAAAATTAGCTTTCTTTGATTGATTGATTTTGTGTTTTAAGTTCACTTTATGCACATTAAGGCTAATCGGTACTGGACCTACAGTTTAAAGTGGGATCCACCAGGTATCGAACCCGGGATCCCTTGATTACAAGGCGACAACGCTGCCACTGCACCATCGAGAAGGCAAAATTAGCATTCTGTGTGCCACTTTTACCAGAAACGAATTGTTTGATTTTGGCTAATGGTCCTTCAACTGAAACTATCTCTACAAACATAAATGCTATAAAAGGCACACTTATGTGTAATTTCTCACTGTAGTATCCTTGTTGCTTTCCCACTTTTCACATGACTATGTAAACTACATGCTAGCTCTTATGATCACAGTTATATCAAACATCTTCTACGGAGTGCAGCAATACATCTTGTGAGGGCATTTATGGTACTATGCACATCATTGCTTAATGCACAAAAATATACACAGAAAAAAACTACATCCATCCATCACAATCATGACAAAAAGAGGAGGAGGGTATTAAAATGACACAGTATCAGATATTTTTTTACATTAGAACTGCCTCATTCCAAAAACAGGGTAGCCTGAATTACAATGGAGCTGCAATAGTACATTTCATTGTGAACCCCTTCCATATTTTTCACACAAACTCCCATTTAAATTATAATAAAGATAAATTTTATACATAGCCGGCCCCCATGGCAGAGTGGTTAGTGCATCATGCTATGATGCCAGGGGTCCCAGGTTTAAATCCCGGCCTGGGCATGGATGTTTGTGAGTGTCCATTCATCAATTTCATCATATCATCACTCATCTCCACTTTCGCAAATTAGCCAAAAGTGGCACAAAAAGCAAACTAAAATAAAGCAAATCAATAAATCAATTAAATTTTCTATGTTTCATTCACTTCAGTATTATTTATACTTTTGTTATTTTATGTCACTTTTGGCTATCACCAAGATGAGGATGAGTGATGATTAGATGAAACTGATGAAGAAATACTCACAAAGGACACAGGTTGGGATTCAAACCTGGGAATCCTGGCATCATAGATTGTTGCTCTAATGATTCTGCACAACTTAACATGAGCCTTTTAATAAATACAGGGAAAGGCAGTCAGGACATGTATTTCAAATTTCCATTTTCGATTAACCACTGTAACATTATATATTTCAAACATATAATTTTGATGGAAAAGTGCCAGATACAAACCACAGAAGGTAGTTATGATAGAAATGGTACTGATTATTCTGTCCCATCTCTAATAGGAGGTAAATACATAAACATGAAGTCATGAACCAGTTCTCCTGGGCTTAAACTCAGTGGCGTGGAACTGAACGAAAGGGAGTGGATTATGAAATAGAACACAGAGTTTAACATGGCAAATACAGTAGACCAACATGGATTAAGGCCAACAACATCAACTTGTGGGAACTAGTTGAAAAGGTACAAGCACTCTGTGAACATTCCCATATCCTAATAACCTGGCAACATTGATGATATCTTCATTTTTGATGAAGTCCCAGCGACTGTAGTGTTCTCAGGCAGAAAAACAGTTTGCTTAAATGCCAACTTCATTGCTGCTCCTATCATAATCTCACTGTGAGAAAGGAAGCCACAGGAACATATAAAAGTTAACTGACCATCATGGTTTGACCTTCATGAAAGTTGAAGGTATCCAACCAAGTTATATGTGCATATATTTGTATGCTCTGTTGGGCACAGGAACATGTTAACTTGTAATTCTGCATAACAAAAACACCAGTTTATCATAAAATGCATTTTGTTATCAGGTAAGTGAAATTTGAGTGTTGTTAACACACCAAATAATAACAGTTTTGTGCTTGAAATGGAGACTGCTATTTGAAGTTATATTTCCTTAGTCCAAGTTCATTGTACTAGTTGCATTAGACAACTCGTAATTTCGTCTACATTTGTATGTTTGTATGTACATTATTCTTATTATGCACTGCTAGACCCATATACAATGTGCATTCAATAAATAACCAGAAAAGTAGTATAAAAAATCTAACACACGACCGTGATTGATATATGTTTGTTATTTTGTGAAGGCATATGTAAGCTAGTCATAGCTGGGGCTGGCACGCCTGCCTCGTGCACGGGATGCTGGGAAATGGTTACTAAAGATAGCGGCACCCTTACAGGAGTGCTCTAAGCTGGAGCAGCGAAGTGCCGTGCGATTTTTGTTGAGTGAAGGCGTGAAACCGATAGAAATTTAACCTAGGGTGCGTGATCTGATTTCAGAAGTTTTCTGGCCTTGTCCCTGTATAGAGTGGCTCTGGAGTTCATCCAACCTCAAATAAATGGGAACTGAGGGATTGAAGGTGGCTAGAGTGTGATGCTGATCACATCACTTTCAAAAATGGCCAATGCTTCTTACCAAGATTCTTCTAACATTATCAGATTTTGACAGAGCAAAATGTGCAAAATATTCTCACATGTTGTTAAACCTTTTGTATGCAATTTCATCCAGTAATGGGGAAGGCAGAAACATGTATACAAAGACTATGCAATAATTCACTGATTCATGAGAATATGTTTGTTTACTTCACAATGGTTTCTTAGTCCTTTTAAGGATCCCAAGCAATAAACTTAATGAACTATGGAACCATGTCGGTTTGATTTATGTGGCTATTATATTCACCTCAACAACTTCACTCTGACAAGAAAATTAATTGAAGATGAGAAGGACTGACAGGAACAAATGGAAAGAATAGAAGGTTATGAATTTAAATGTGCACTGTACGTCATTTCGAGTGTATAGACCAGTGGAAAATAAAACCAATATACAAGCACAAACACATTTAGCAAGCTTCCTGAGAACTGAACATGCTGTTGCTTCACAAGGACTACAAACAACACCTTCAACCACCTTGCAAGAACTATGTTTCTGTGGAATGCCAAATGGAATTCATCAAATCTAAATCTATGGGTAAAATTAACATATTAAAATAATTCCTTTAATTTTATTAATTTGTGGTTTGTCATCAGGTCTTGTACAATCAATTTTTAGCAACTTTTGTGTAGTCATGGAAGGAGTTCACAGTGCTACTTCAGGCAGAAAATGAAAGACATTTTATTCTCTATTTACAGCATGATTCTGTCTCATATTTCTGTCAGGAAACTAAGCATGCATCTATGTAGATAAAATCAATATATCCTAACCAAGCTATTCTCCTACTTTCATTTACACAAATTTTAACAAGTATATAATGTAACAGTGTACTATTTCTTCTTAATATGTAGAGATAGATACACACACACACACACATACATAATATTAACTGACTAATATATCAAGAGATGCATTGCAGTTTCATGCCAACAATGACATGCCTCTCGCTACATTCTCGGTATAAACTACAAACCAGCATACTTCGAATGCAACTGGTTAAATGGATACGAGGCTATGATCTACAGCTGGCGAGCAGAGTTGGTATGAGTAATCTGACTGTACAACAGAGAGTAATGTGCATTTTACAAAGTCCAAAATATCCAATTTTGTTGCTACTTCTTTACTCTTAACAGTAGATATTCTCATAGGTGATTATGTAATCTGTGCACAACCACTCATACACACCAATACAATTTCCCTGTGAAATAAGTTACACAACATCAAACTCTAGTGGATTCGTGTAGATATGGGGAGGCAAATTTCCCCTCATATTCAAACAGTCCTCTCCGCAAACAAGAAAAGTAAATGAATGAATGCAGTTTTATCCCAAACAAAACATTTTTAAATGGTATTTTGTGACATTAAATCTACCAGTTCTGTGGGAATACTGGAAGTGAGTGCCAGAATTGTGTGCTGTGTGGGTGTGAAGTTTTTGTTTCCCTCCTCCAAATACTGTGAAACATCAATGGCCATTTGCATCAACATAGGGTATGTGACACAGTCAGTGCAATTACATTTTGCAAAATTTCATTGCAATGTGGTTCTGTCAGTAACAGTTGCTAAATTCCATTGAAGGCAGTGCTACTACTTGAAATTCCTAGGTGAAGGAGGGGTACTAGCTAGCTTTCTGGGTGTTTTCAGATAGGTGGGATATGCTTTATGCAAATCATTCCCCACGCTCCCCTTCCACATCAGCCAATGGTAGAAGGCCACCATGTGCTACTTTGTTGTTTTCAGTCCACTTTATGCACAGAAAGGCTAACTGGGACTTGACCTACAGTTTAAAGTGGGATCCGACCCACTGAGCCTCGAACCTGGGACCCCTTGATTACAAGGTGATGACGATGTTCTACTTTGTGTGCCTTTCTGTAGTCCTATTATAGTACTGTGTGATATTTGAAACACACTGTGAAAGAGATGACAATTCTTGCAGAAATAACGTATCTGAGTTTCCAGACAATTCTGTACAATTTTAATATACTTCTAGTCTGTGTATTTTTGGAACAGTATAATGAAAGAACTCACTCTAGGCACAAAAACTCAAATATTTTGAAATTACTTCTTTACGCATCTGATGGCTCTTGTACGAGAGATAGTTCCAGAAAGAGTGGAGATTTTGGGTTGGTAATATGTTATGGTTATATGGGCATCGTCCTTCTTTTGTTGTCTGACATGGAACCTTCTCCTTGCAAAGGGCGCCAGCTTACTGCTGCATTGAAGCTAGGAAGAACTGAGAAGTGTGTGCCCGGCCAGCATGGAGAACAGAGGTGTGTTGCAATCATGGACAAAGGATGAAGTGCCATGTGAAGTGACTTCCACTTTTTCGTTCTGAAGAAGGGACTGGAGGTGAAGCATTTAACCACAACAGCAGAAGTAGAAGCTGCCGCACGAAATTTCATCCGTAAACAGGACATGCAGTTTTACGAACAGGGTTTCTTGAAACTTGTGAAGCGGTATGAAAAGTACCTGAATGTCGCTGGGGACTATATGGAAAAATAGTGTAACGATGCCTCTTTCTGCTCATGTCATGTTCTATCTCTGGAATAAAACTCTCTGCAGATGGCAGACTAGGGAAACGCTTTTCCCCCGACTATCTATATTCTATTTATTTTACTTGTTGGTTTGTCTTTGTAATAAAATAGATACTATTCTTACAGAATTCATAGGTCTTCTTGATCAATGATAGATGGTAATTTATTTCTTAAACTTAACTACACAGAGTTAAGAACTTTGATATGTTGTATGTAATATTAGGAATATAATGTTTCAAGGACTTTGGCTGGAAAAAGTGACGATGTACAATACAATAGCACTACCCTATTATCATTACCGGCACACAATACAGTCCACAGCAATTGTCCCTTTTAACTTTAAAGGAATCTTGACATCATAATATCATATTTTCAAAATGCCTTGCTTATGAAGCATAGTTTCCTTTCACCAACATTTTTTCAAATATATGCAGAAAGAATATTGCAAGAGAAGATTCATTTTCCACACCACCTTGGTTCTTAGATTATATAATAACTGTCATTCAAAGTTCAAACGGAAATGAAGATTAGCATGACCTTATCCTTCTCTTTAGTGCTTCTCAAAAACTAGCATATTCCTATTTACATATAAACACAGCAAATGGAACTAACATCTTTCTTCATAAAGTTTCCTTGAAACAGTGCATAGTCATGGAAGAGAATTTTCAGTGCTAGAAGCAGTGAAATAATTAGTGAATTGTAAGAACAACACCAGTGCACAGACAGTATTTTCTTCTATATCTCAATCTCACCAGGTGCACTACGCTAACTTGGGCCATTTGAACATCAATGGTGGATACAATCAAGAATGTACATTCAATTATGTAGTGTTGGGAAATGGACGAAGCTTTTACCATTCCGAGTACCAGCTACACCAGGAAAATAATTCTATTTAAATTGGCACAAAGGTGAAGTTAGTAACGATTAGGCACAGATAAGCAAAATCTCAATCCTACAGTAAGGATTTGCTTAGCCACAGCCAAAGGGGGAAATTATAAAAAAATCCCTAGTATGAAGCTCGCTCCACATGCTATTAAAGATGCCTCCAATTCATACTCAAGTGCAAGTCTTGCGGAAACCAGTCCTCATGCTTTGCATATGCAGCAAAGTCCCAGTACAAAAAAGGGCTACAGGAGGTTACAACACAACACAGATCATGCGGATTCCATGCTGGTGACCAAGGCCAAGCGCACATGCTTGACTTACTTACCACCAGCACTCGGCCTTTCCCTGTGAAACTTCCTACTCTTGCCTCCAGAGGATTTCGAATGTGAGTAGGAACCGTCCTTTCGAGTCGTGGGTTTGAACGGGAGCTCTTCGACTTGGTTTTTGTTCTCGTCGCTGGCAACGTCGCCGTTGGTGTGTCCATTCTGTTTCTGTGCTTCTTTGTTTGCTTGATCGGGCGTTCGACCGTTGCTGGATGGATTCACGTTCAGTAAGCATGCGGATGAATTGTTGTTGATGTGGATCGAGTCTAAGTCGAAGCCCAGACCGGCGACGTTCGTGGAGGTGCCGACATCCACCATGTAATCGGGGCAACCGAAAAAGCTTTGTACAGAATCTTTATCGTTATTGTTCAGAATCAGCTCATTCTGCGTGATCGTTTTGGCAATATCACATAAGTCAAAGTCGCAGGTGTCCTCAGTGTCAGGTAGAAACACATTGTCGCTGTCTACTTCCGTTCCGCAAGGTGCACTCACCGACTTCCTGAGGATTCGATTCAGCTCCGAATCAGAGGAGCTCCTCATGGGTCCAGAATCGGGCACGTCTGACCACGACGGGATGTCGCCATCCTCCTCGGGACATCCTACAGTCTGGGGCTCGAAATCAGAAGTCGAATATTCAGCAGGAGGGGGGATCACAGATGTCAAATAGTTACTCTCTACATCCACACAAAACATTTCGTTGTTGTTTTCATTGTCGTTATTAGTGCTTCTTGCAATGGTTTCAAAATTTTCTTCAGGGACCGTGGGGGGAACGTCGGTTGGGGCCTCACCTATCGCAGGAACACCTTCTACAAGAGAGGAAACAGTGTTATTGCCATTCATCCCTACCCTGCAACAATCTGAATTGTCAACACGTTCAGCGTCAGGCTTTACTACATTGTTAGAATTACTTGGTCTCCTGCCCTCTGCAAATAAATGAATATCACTCATACTCGTCTCTACGCTTCTCTTCCCTATGGTATAAACATTGCCCATGACCCTAATGTTCATCACAGAATTGTCCACGAATGGAATACCCCTTCCCCTAGACAATGATTTCCTCATTATAAAGTAGGTGCCATAGTTACTACTGAAAAAGTAACCCTCACCAGCACCCCAGTGCCTTCGCTTACTTGACTTCCGTGACGTAGGAGACTCATCCTCCTTGTCAATGTAGTCGACATCAGGGTCGGTGGTGGACAGGTGACGCTCCTTGCGATTGACGGTGGTGAGTCCGGCTTCTGGTCCTGTGAATGCCGCGAAGATGTTTGGAAATAGGCAGCCAATCTGCTTCACTGGAAGCTCCTGGCAGCTCTTCCCATACAGGATGTCTGGTTGCTGGCGCCTGACATCTCTGCAAAACACAACAACAAGAATTAATTGCAAGAACTTCCCAAACTGTATCCATTGTAAACATTATAACATTATAGCGTTAAGTGCATGACATTTTACCCATAAAATATAAGGTTCTAGACATAAGACGTAATATATTCATATTTAACTGATTTCATAGAATTATGAAGTACTTTGTTGAGTCTGCTAAAAAATGAAAAAAAAACCTTGATTATGATAAGTAGGCTGAATGCATGAAAAGCATTATTAACGAAAAAGTGTGTGTGACGTGCGTGATGCTTCAAAAATGTGGCACAGTTTTGACTTCATTTGTCTGTAAAGCAACCAAGCTGATATGCCAATTATATTCATTCATAAACAGTTAAATCTTAATGCAATTAAAAGCAATAATAATTTTCAGATTGATTCATTTTGTTAGTTACATGGAGAAAGGCCACTTGTCGTGGAATGCCTCTTTAACATTTTATACAGGTAATCGTAATGTACTGAATTTCATAGTTATTATCTTCTAATGGCTTTTGCACCCTTTGCTCAAGAGAAAGCTTTCAAAGTTAGGGGGAAAATTTTATTCAAAGTTTATGTTGTGTGATCTCTCGCATAAAAATCTAATTTTTGGAATTTTGAAACTGTGAAACCATCTATTCTTTGGTTTGAATAGTAGAATATGAAAAGTAACCTGTTCCTGTATTGAATACTGAACTTATTTCGACCTAACACAGTTTTACTTTGACGGCTTCTGTGGCAGAGTGGTTAGCACAGCCTGGTATGACGCCTTGGAGTCCAGGTTCCAATCCCAGCCTGGGCATGTATGTTATTTTGTGAGTGTCCCTTCATCAATTTCATCATATCATCACCCATCGTCATTAGTCAAAAGTGGCAGAAAAACATTGCTAAATACAAAAAAAAAATCGAGAAGTTTTACTTATTACTAACTGAACTTTATTTCTGTTATCAGCAATAAAAACAATAAGCTTTCTGTTTTTTGTATCTTGATATGAACGATGTCAATTTCAAGGGGTCAACGATCCTCTTCGACCCCCTCCCGACGCCTATGATATAGATATATAGGGATCATTGAACACGACAATTATGTATCCAATCCAAAGAACAATATTTCTTCACGAACCATCCAGACAAGAACCGAGGTCTGAAAATTATTCTGGCCTTCGAGAGAGTTCCACAAAGTCTACCTGCAGTCCTTTTCACCCTTGGCACATTTGGGTAAGCCACTTTCCAACGCCATGCTAATTTGCTGCAGGAAGGCCAGCCGGGGAAACCACTAAATGAAGTGTTTACACAGACGCCGTGCTTTGTTCCAAGCAGTTCCCTCCAACTCGTCCGAGCACTGGCTTTTATGCAAATCACCCGAAGCAAGGGACACTGCAAAGGCTCTCAGATCTATTATGTTTGTGTACGGATATTGAAGACATTACACGTACAACTTTTGTGTGTGGAAAGTAGTAAATCTATTCACCTTTGGCCTTCGGGAAGCAGCGTCTACACAAGGACGCTAAGTCTGAGTAAATTTACTTCGCTTTTCTGCCCCTTCTGGCTAATCGCGAAGATGAGGATTAATGATAAGATGAAGTGGATGCAAGGACAATCACAAACACATTGTAGCGTGTAATAAAGGGTCCCAGGTTCGATACCCAGTGGAGGCACATAGTGATTCGGATCCCACTTTAAACTGTAGGTCCAGTCCCTATTAGCCTTACTGTACATAAAGTAGACTTAAAACACCAAATCAACCAACGAACAAACACATGGACGACACAACACGACTCCGCAGTTGATTAGACTGGCTGTCAGTCCAGACGCCAGAGCCTCGGTAGTCTGCATAAATGCAGAGGGTGTCTTCGGAAAGGGTAACCCGTTACACCCCCACACTAGGACGCTTGGAGGCCCAGGCCTGGACGTTTGCATGTTCTAAACACTGACAAAATGTCAATAATAATAATAATAATGTGGTGTATGTATAAGCGTAACTTGGCGGGGGCAAAATGACACTCGCCCCACCCCCAAGAAACGTCCTTGTTTATTAAAATTTACATGTTAGGAGTAATTTATTAACCTTCTGGTTCATGTGATGCCAACCTCTCCTGCTTATGCAACCAACTTTTTTTTTTTTTTTTTTTTGGAGCCGAACAACCGGCTTCTGCCCACAATTTTGACTGCCGTTTCGAATCTGGTGTGTGGTGATGAACCCAAGTCTCGTCTACAGTTACAAATGGACGTACAAAATCAGTTATACTCTTGTTAAAATGTTCCAAACACTGTTGTATGTTCATACAAATGCGTTTTCGATATGCTGCTAACAAATGCGACACCCATCTTGCCATAACTTTTTCATATGCAATTCTTCATGCAAATTATCCTACACGTTCTCTCGAAATATCCTCAGCAATTTCACGCAATTTCACTTACTGGTCATATAATATCATATCAATGATTAATGCAGTTGTTGCACTTTTTGGATGTCCTTCACGTGGATCATCTTCAAGGCTGGTACGGCCACGTTTAGATTGAGTAGCTCATTTTTTTAAAAAAATGTTCAAGAAGAAGAAGGTCGTCCACATAAACTTTTATGAACTTGAAATGTATTTAGGTTAAACCTTTTTTTTACAAAGAATTTAATCACTGTATATTCAATTTTTATGAATTTTAAGAAACAAACACCACGCATCTGCTTCAGACATCTATATTAAAGTAACTACTTGAGAGAATGACATGTAACTTTATATGTATGTTTATAACTAGGGAGCGGAAGTTGATGACCTAAAAATTATAGGTATATGACCCATAGAATGTCCTAAAAATGGGAAAATATGACGTAAAAATGCAAAAATGACCATTAAATTTGTTAGTTTCAGGTTAAAAATTGAAATGAAAAGGAAAATAAACAAAATGCAATCTTGCTTTAAAAAAAAAAGGCACCAAATGATACGACATGCACATTCAATTGAAATATGCAACGAGGATTTCCAATAGAAACAACTAAATATTTTTTTTCACCGTCTGGCTTGGTTATTTCCAGCCTCTCCTTATCTGGTCTTAAATCTGAGTTTGCCCCAGACGGACACCTGGTGGTTTCCCCCGACACAGCAAAGACTGTTGTCACCAGTTCAGCATTTCTTTTCCTCCTAAATTGCAATCTTGCGAGATATATATAGGCCTATGTTCACCTTGGTGAAAAGACTCAAGAATATTACCAAAATGAAAGAAGTGACAAAATATGACAAAACAATACACTGAATACTGCGAAAAATGACGGGAAAATGACGAAAATCGGGGAAAATGACCTAAAACCTGAAAATTGGCAAAAAATGCAAAAAAAAAAAAAAAATGCACTTTAAAATTACTTTTTTTGGGTTCTAGACGAAGTGTAATGCAATATTGTGTATATTTAATAGGCATCGTGTCCGAGATGTCAGAAAGAAGATGACATTTCATCAACTTCCGCTCCCTATTTATGACCTAGAAAAAATATTGCGGATAGCATTGCCACCTATGATGGAGGCCGAGAACTTTTAAGACTACCCTCGTATACGAACGCGGGTAGGCACGTAGTCAGGGGGAGGCATCGGGCGGCTGAACCTCCCCCCGAAATCCTACAAATATCTAAAGACCCCCCAAAAAATCCTACAATATCTAATTTAAATAGTGCCCACTTCCTTAGCAGGATTAAACACCTTGCACCGAGAAATTCATCTTCAGGGCCCCAACTTTTTTACCTCTAGTTGGTGACTGCTGATATAGGATTACCCCCCCCCCCAATCCCGAAATAAAATTCTGGCTACGGGCCAACAAGAGTACTACTACTTATGTGAATACTTTGGTTAAAGAGGGGAAATTTTGCACATTGCGAAGGGAAATTACGGGAATTACTCCCGTGATATGGGGGAAGGATCGCCTGTTGCGTAAGTGTGTATTTCTCCGGTTCTGTTTACTGCTCGCAAAGGGTGTGATGCGCTGACCTTATAAGGACCAAGGAGTCGCCGTGCCAGGTAACAACAATGGGCGTTTTTCCTGTCGCGTCACAACAAAGGGCCAATCCGAAAGTGGATCTCCTCTTTTTCTCGGCGGAAGTGGAAATCACCGTGACGACACTCATCCTACTCATTATCCGACGTACAATACAATGTCCCTCGTTGTAACAACTGGCATCGGACAGATGGAGGCACTTTCTCTCGGCCAGGAACGAGGCATTGTCTTGCAGCTGGCACCCTGGCAGATTGGTGGAATAACCACGAAAGGGATTAGAGTACAACACACATGTCTTTGCCGTTGCGTAGATACCAATTTTGTTTCGTCTCCTTCTCTCTTAGCATCACGTGTTCTACCCTGCTCGCTAACCTTCGCTATTGTTGCCATATTGTCATTCCATTCCTGGACACTCTCGCGCCAACATAATCGAAAACAATTGAATAGCGCTCCAGCTCGCGGTTCGCACCGTTCGGCAGGGACGGTAATGTGGCAATATAGCACGGCGTAGTGGTTGCTTCTTTTATGCAGTGCATGTTCATTGGCTAGCTAGTAACTAGTGTTGCCAACTGTAATAATGAAGCACTATTTCTGTCACGGAAGGGGAAAGGCAGGTAAAGTGACGGTGAGTTTTGTTGGATTGGAAGCACCACTAAGTATTTGACCGGTTTGACGTTGTGTACGGGTGCTTCTGAACTGTAGACAATTTACAGAACCCATAGCTGTGTTCAATGTTATCTACTGATTATAATCAGGGCTAGGATTTATAGGTAAATACATACTTTTAGTTTGACGAAATATCGCTGAAATTTTGTGATATCTTTGCGAATAGTAATGTTTGTAGTGATTTAAGGTACATTTTATTATCAATATTTTTTCATATTTCTAACTTTAATAAATACTTACTTTTACATATTTAAGGAAAATATACTTAATTTTACATATTTCAACAGGTTTAATTAACAAATTGTTCATATTTCATAATTGTGGAATTGTTCGAAATAAATAAATTATGTGGTTCGAACAGCATTTCAACTCTTGGCTCCGGCACGTGTTCTTGTAGAAATTGCATAGAGGAGGCTGTCATTTTTACTGCTTAATGCGATGCATATTGTTTTCTGTATTAAAATTGTCATGCTTTGATGGGTGACCAAGTTCATAGCAGGGCCGGCGGAAGGGGAGGGCGAACCGTGGCCCCCCCCAGAGCGGCAAATTTTCAGGGCGGCAAAATTTGAAGAGAAGAAAAAAATAAGCCTATTGAAAACTGTGGTCGAGCGAGATATTCTTTTCCGCTTAATAGTATTGAAATAGCATAAGAAGTCTCATTATTTATTTTATATTTTGATGTTTTACTTAGGAATATATTGATTTTCAATTTCACGTTCCTGCGTGATGACGGGGGATGGGGGGGGGGGTTGAAATGGAGCGGCATCTGCCGCCACCGCCCAGTGAGGCAAAATGACTAGCGCCGGCCCTGGTTCATAGCAAAAGAAAAAGCCGCGCAGCTTATCGTCTAGTGGCAGTATATGTACTTGTTATTGTTGTAGAAGCCGGCATCGTTTGTAAATGTACAACACAAAGGCAACCGACTGTTGCCGATCACAGAGAGGAAATAATAATACTGCTTGAGGAGGAGTGTTGTGGTCCAATTGTCGCGGTTTAACACGTTGGCATGCTATTATCTGCCGTTGCAGTTCCGTACCAGCGTATACGGGTTTGGGGAGTGAACAGTTAGAACGCCACCAGTGCATTAATGCAATGAAAAATAATATATATTTTTTTATTTGGTTGAAATCACTCAAATAAGGAATCGTATGAAGAAGTCTTCTTTGCAGCATTTTTGGTAATTTTACGTATGTGTTAGTTCATATTTTGCAAATTTTTAGTCCATATGTATGTAGCTACATACAAAGCCACTTATTAGTACATATTAATCCTAGTCCTGGTATAATGCATGACGTTTAAAACTCAACGTTAGATAGACCTGAATTCTCTAATTTCCTTGTTGTACGTAACAGCTGTGCATCGGCGCACTGCAGCGATTTTTCTATCTGCTCCATTAGCAACACTGCTTCTTGAGTTGTGTCGCGCATCGCACGGCAGAAATATCTGTGCTGGACTCTAAGCGCGAAACGGACTACGCGCGAAAGGGCACAAACGCAAAGGAACAAGCGCCAAAGGATTAAACACGAAATGGATTACCCGCGAAATGGATTAAGCGCGAAACCAAAATTGAACACAGGATTAATAGCGCTAAAAGAACAACCGGGAAACCAAAATGCAATACTGGAATAAGCGCAAAAGGATAAAGCGCGAATGGAATAACCGCGAAAACATCACATTTACTGTTGTTCTGGCGACCTATTCTGGCAGGGTGCAAAATTAATTAAGACTGGTGGGAAAGGAAGATCTTAATTTGCACACACAAACATAGGTTCCTATTTCTTCTGTTCTATTTCATAGACATGAAATATTATGATATGTACATATTTATTACGTTATTACATATAACAGAAAACCACTAAATATTTAACAATATATATTATTAAATAAATAATTCCTTCACCAAGTGGTTCAATACATTACACTAATTGAAATGGTTATATTATGTATAAGTTTCTATTTCATATTAATATAAATGAATTAGATTGGATACTTATATTTGTCTTTCATTCTTGTTTTATTGTGTATAACGCAATTAGCCAAAATTGGCAGAAAAGCGACGTAAAATAATCTAATTATCGTGCAATGCGCAAATGTTGTTGTTGGTGTATTGGTTGGTGCGAATGAAATGTCCGGCCCAGGTGCGTCATTGCCAAAAGGCCAAAAAAATCAAAACTACAATACCTGGGTAATTAAAATAGTCGCCGTCTGCAGCCACACACTTTTGTCATCGCTCAGACAACAATTGGATTCCATGGCGAAAGAAGTCTGGATTCTGCGACGCAAAGATCTCCTCAACGGCATGTTGCACAGCCCGATAATCAGCGAAGGTCTTCCCTGTTAGGAAGTGATCGAGATGCCGGAAGTGATGGTAGTCAATGGAAGAGAGGTCTGGAGAATATGCTGGATGAGGAAGGGTTTCATATTGCAACTCATGGAGAGCCTGCACCGTCCTTTGCGCGACATGTGGGTGAACATTGTCGTGCAACACGAGGACACCATGTCTGTGGACCATTGCTGGATGCTTGTGGAGAAGTTTGTGGTGCATTTCATGGAGTTCAGCACTGTAACAATTTGCATTGATGGTTTCATTTCGCCTGAGAAAGACATGATGGATCACACCCACCATAGACCACCATACCAGCAACAACACCTTTCGTGGGTAGAGAGGTGGTTTCGGAAACCGCCCTGGACGTTGATCACGATCCAACCATTGTCCTGATCGTTTATGATTGTCATAGCAGATCCATTTTTCATCTGAAGTGACAATCCGATGCAGGAAACCATCCAGGTTATTCCTTACACTCAGAGAACTGCACACCTCCAGACGGCGAGTCTTGTTGACCGGTGTCAAATCATGTGGTACCCATGAGTCCAACTTTTTCACTTTACTGATCGCAGGGAGCCGCCAAACGACAGTGGTATGGTGTATGCCTAACTCGTCTTCAATGGCACGAACACTTTTCCGAGGGTCCGCTTCCACGGGGTTCCTGAGGAGCTCATCCGAACATGATGTTGGTCGATGGCCACTGGGTTCATTTTGAAATGCTGTGTCACCGGAACGAAATTTGACAAACCAGCGGCGAATGTTGCGTTCATTTACCATTCCTGGCCCAAATGCACTGTTAGTGTCTTTGGCGGCTTGCTGAGCAGAATGTCCAAGCTTGAATTCGTAAAGACAAATCACTCGCAATTGTGTGTTCTCCATGATACACTTTCAGATGACCCTGTTCAACAACACACTGCCTCCTGACTGTCTGGGTGCTCCAGCCTGTTTGCTGGACGTATACAGAGTTTATGACGTTAGACCTGTGACCTCAGTCAATCCATGTGTTGTGTGGTTGAGCTGAGTTTCCGACCAGACGTCAAAGCGGACATTTCATTCGCACCAACCCAATAGATCTGTTAATGGTCTCTTGACAGATACGAGAGAGAGAGAGAGAGAGAGAGAGAGAGAGAGCATGCAACACTCACAAACATGTAGAGACATTATCCTTTGATCTTTTGAGTTTGTTTTCAATACTATTCTCAGCAAAATATATTTTAAGTAAAAACTAACTGCTTATCCTTGCTGTTATAACAAAAACTTTATCCTCGTCGTCGCCTTGTAATCAAGGGATCCCGGGTTCGATTCCCGGTGGAGGCACATATAGTGGTTCGGATCCCACTTTAAACTGTAGGTCCAGTCTCGATTAGCCTTACTGTGGATAAAGTGGACTTCAAAACACCAAATCAATCAATCAATCAATCAAAAACTCTTTTGGTAAATTTTTGGTGGGGGATTTTTTTATGACAAGATTGTTGATGGGGGAATATCCGTCCAACCAAGATTTCGCAGAATTAGGTTAGTTTAAGTCGCTTTTCTGCCACTTTTGGCTAATCGCGACGATGAGGATGAGTGATAAGAAGGGTCACTTACAAAGAACACCTGTGCCAAGTCTCCGAGATTTAAAAGCAGAACCCCTGGCCTCGTAACCCGCTGCGGTAACCACTCCACCAGGGAGTCAATGGATAATGTGCAATTAACACTGCATTCTAATAAAGAACCATTGTCACTAACGTTCAGAGGATAATCAGAAGTACATCTGTTCGGAAACTAACAATGCGTCTTCAATTAACACGAATATGGCCGAAATCGAGAATTATCTGGCACCCTACCTCCAAATCCCCTAAATGTGCCTTCATGGCGCATATCGGACAGAGCGATAGCAACCTTGCGGTCTGGCGTCACCGTTTCATTATTAGGCTAAATGCCTAAGTTGTTAGGTTATGCTTCTTAGGTTCAGTTATCTTATCATAAATAATACATTTGCAGTGTATTTATGCTAAGAGAACCAAACATAACAGACTTAACCTAACAACGTAGGCATTTCGCGTCTGACGTCAGAACAAGAAATTGCTATCGTGTTATGCGATATGGTAAAGTTCCCCATGCATATATCACCGTGCCATGAAGGCACATTTAGGGGATGTGGGGGTAGGGCCCCAGATATTCTCGATTTCGGCCATTTTGGAGGTGATGTGATCAGCACCATGCTCCGGCGGCCTTTATCCCCCAGGGTTGCCCCCCTTTACCCATTGATTTGAGGCTGGGTAACCCCCGAAAACGCTTTATGCGGGGACAAGGCCGGAAAAATTCCTACCTTGGATCTCCACCCCGGGAATCGAACCCGGGTTTCCCGCTTGGCAGTCAAGACGCCCTACCGACTACACCACCGTGGCTCTTTTGTACGATACGGGAGACCAAAAAAAGGGTCGTAGAACGACAGGAACAAGATCATCGTCCGCCCCTTCTCGGCAACGTTCACTGGAAACTGATTCTGACGAAGGGAAGCCACGAAATTGACGAAACACGGGATTGGAGCCGCGTCGCCTACTGGAGTGAATAGGACCTGACGAGATGTTTACAAGATAATTGGACGAGTTGCAAGCTTTCTATTAATACTTGCGCTGCTAGGGAAAGCAAAGCAGACAGGACTGTCAGAACCGAGGAAACACTGGAGAAGCGTTACGCGAAGTGAAAACAAACGCAAGGTTTCTGGAAACAAACTAACCCCTTCACTCGAGTCCGGAGAGAACTCTAGGGGTCTACGAGCGGATAAGGATGGAAAAAGAAACTGGAAACAATAACAAACGACAAGCCTTAACTAACACCTGTAGAAGGCCAAGTAGAAGACGGAGGGATAACGTCGAGATGGACCTAAAGGAAATCGGTAAGGATGGAAAAGATTGGGACTGATCTTGCCCAGGATAGGGACAGATGGAAGGCTCGTGTTGCTGCAGCCATAGACCTTCGGGCTTAAGAAGGCTAGAGAGTTAGTTAGTTAGTTAACCCTTAATAAACCATATACGGTAGAGCCCCGATAAGAGGCGGTTGAGATCGAGAGTACTTCCAATAATAAAACACTCGCACTATACGCAATTACCTTGCGTTTGTCGGATGAGGCGAAACACACGCTTATTGTGTGCAAAAAAAACATATATATTATTAATGTGAATATTATATTCACATTGCTCAGTGAAGTATAACACTAATGTTAGGGAAAATAATTCTACAACATCGACCGTAGACGTCTTTCAAAAGACAAATCCTGGAAGACGTACAGTCACCGGCAATAAAAATGGGACACCTGGATCTTGAAATACTCTCTTCCCTGGAAGGCGTTGTGTGTGTTGCCTAACTCTGACTTAAGTGGATTTTAATAGCAAATTTTCTATGGCAAGTTCTACCACCACCGCAGAGTTATGCAACACGCATAATAAGCCAGTCTCACACGATTGTTAAGTAGGTACCCACTTCCCGACTCGAAACTACCATAAGATTTTTTAAGTCTTCAGTTCGTGAAGGCAGCAAAAGGGGTCTCACACGATCCTTAAAATCGCATCTTTAAAAATGGCGACTGCGCAAACACGGTATACTACTTCGCAAGTTTAGATGCTAATGACTGCTGAAGATTTGGGAAAATAATATTTTCTCTTAAAAGAATAACAGAATAACATTGGCACTGTTGAAAAATGCAGCACATGTAACCTGTGGCAGTGAATGTGAGTATATAACATATGTTATTTCAAGTTGATATACCACTTTACGGACACACTACATAAACTTGAATTACCCGTATATTACGATGAAGTTGCATATTCTAATGAAACCCTTCTCGTATGGTTTTGAAATATATTCCCCAATAGGAACTAGTCAATTAAATTACATAAACTTCACAACATTCAAAGTGCGAAAATTGTGGTGTTTACATTAAGTTACCATAGCCTATTATATTTATATTTCATTGACACGTTTTGCTCCTAAAATACTTATTGTGAAATTTACTTTGAAGTCCATGAAGAACTAATTACAATTCATAACTTATATATCATTATTTTACAACACTAGCAGATTAATTTACTGCGATGCTACACACAGCACAGTCTATTTGTTACAGCCAACATACATACATACATACATATGTGGCTGTTCATTGTTTACTTCAAAATACACTGCTCGCCATTAAAATTGCAACACCCAGAAGGAAATGAGATAGAAACACGAAACTTGGCAAATATGTAGTTCATAATAAGATAAGAAAATGATTTCAGTTAGAGCTCGGTGGTGTGACATGTGACACGTAGAACATGGTTGCATAACCCCAAGGAGCTAGTAACGTGTACAGCCTCCACGGGCGGCAATGACTGCTGCAACACGGCGAGGCATGGACAGAATGAGTCTATCGATGTCTGCTTGCGGTATGGCGTCCCAACCGGCTTCCACACGGTGCCAGAGGTCTTGAACATTACGTGCCGGAAACCTGAGTTGGGCCAGCCAGCAACCCACTATGGACCAGACATGTTCAATTGGCGACATATCCGGCGAACGTGCTGGCCAAGGAAGCAGGGGCACGTGGTTAGCTTCCATAAATGCGAGGACATTCCTTGGAACATGAGGGCGCACGTTATCCTGTTGAAAAGTGGCATTATGCAGTGCATGGATTAATGGTACAGCAACAGGGGTGAGAACCTGTGTGATGTACCGTTGGCTGTTCAATGTCCCTTGAATGCGTACGAGACGCGAACGAACAACTATGGCGATGGCACCCCATACCATGATACCCAATGAAGGCCCTGCGTGATGATGCATGATGCAGGCGTCATGAAGCCTAGTGCCACGGTGCCGCCACACGCGTGTACGTCCATCATGATGTTGTATACAGAAGCGGGATTCATCAGAGAACACTACAGCATTCCACTCCGCCATCCATGCACGACGGTCTTGGCACCATCTCAGACGCAAACGCCTATGCTCTAGCGTCAGAGGAATCCGCAACAGTGGGTGCCGGGAAAAAATTCCCCCGTTCGCCAAACGACGAAGCACGGTTCGTGGGGACACTGGACGTTGTAAAACTTCCCGTACTTCATGCGCAATCCTCGTTGACGTGGCCGTTCAGTCTGTAAGGGCCATGCGTATCAGACGTCTGTCCTCTCGTCCCGTCGTCCGACGCGGACGTTGTGAACCTCTACGTCGCTCTACAGTGCCTTCCTGGACCCACTGGTTCCATACACGGACCACTGTGGATGCATTCCGTCCTACACGGGCACAGATCTCACGGTAGGATAATCCGCATTCACGGTATGCAACAATTCGGCCGCGATCGAACTGGGAAACCTGCTGGAATCGCTACCGTATTCGACGACGTGGCATTGATGACCGATTTTACCACACTACACTCACGACCATGCACTTTCACTGCTCTTCTGCACCCATCTGACCTGCTACAGGTACCACTTACCAGATGGCGTGGCAGGCGCACATGACGCATGACGGCCTTGAACACCTAATCATTTCCTTCTGCACCTCTCCTCTACACACTGTGCACATTTCGTCCGATTCCGATTACTCCTTCTGGGTGTTGCATTTTTAGTGGCGAACAGTTTAGTATTCGCGTCGGTTGTGAAAGTAAAATAACAGTATCACAGTACGAAATTTAGACATACGAACTATTTATTTAAAAACAATAATAATTAGTAGACTCTTCACTCAACAAATAAAATATTCGCCCCAATCATTTATAGCTACATTGGTCGAATCTTTTTCTTCTTTGAGCTGCCTTGAATAAACAGTCGAACATCTATTGTCTTCCTTCTTCTTCTACTTCAGCTGGCCAGTGTGCTCCTCATGTCTGATTGGTAGTTCTATGATATTAACGATGGATTACGAGACGGTTTTTAATTCTGTCGGGAACTGAATAAAAGAAAGCTCTCACACGATCGTTAAGTAACGAAGCTAGAAGTCGATGGCGAAGTGAGGACGTACCTAACTACCGTGTGAGACTGGCTTTACAGGGAAGCGAGTATTTCAGGATATAGGTGTCCCATTTTTATTACCGGTAACTGTACAAGTACACACAAGCGAAAAATCGAATAAAACTGTTAGAAGATAAAACTATCGGGATTGAGCTAAGGCACGGAAAACAAAGATAATAGCGCAGTTGTAACGATTGGTCTCACTTATCGCACCAAACTCAAACACCGTTTTTAGTGATGCGCCGTATTTCGTTTTCTGATGTCAGGCTAAATGTAGTACGTGCATTTATGCTAAGATATTTAAACCTAGTAAGCCTAACCTAACCACGAAAGCATTCCGCGCTTACCTCAGAAGACGAAATACACCGCTTGACCAAGAAGGTGTTTGAGTTTGGTGCGATGAGTCACATCCGCCACACGATACACACACTATTGCAAGGTGTAAAGACGGTCGAATATCAGGACAGCTATCATGGGAAAGAAGATTTTTGATTGATTTAGTTTATTTTATTTCGCTTCTCTGCCACTTTTGGCTAATCGCAACGAGGTGGATGATGTGATGACATTGATGAAGGGGCGCTCACAAAGAACACCCACGCCGAGGCGGGGATTCAAAGTCAGGATCCCTGCTGTCATGGCGCACTGTGCTAACCACTCCGCCACGGATGTCGGACTTTCCTGGTCCTTTACATGCAGAGAAAACACAGAGTCCTGCGAAGCGAGCAGTCGCCCCTTTGTTTAGAGCACAAAGAACCAAGTCATTTCGCCACCTCCCGAGGAAGCAATTCAGAGGGGAACCGAATGAATGGAAAGATAGATGGTCCAGCAAAAGAGATTGAGATTGAGACGGTCGTACACGAACGCACGTGCTGAGAATCAGAGGCGAAGGTTGCGCAAACGATTCAGTCTCCCCTCCTGCCCATCAATTGAGCACAGAAGAAGATATAAGGGGATAAAGAACACTCAAGGATATTGACCTCGCTTCGGAACAGAACTGTCTTAGAACATCAAAACGGTTGTGTGTAACTATTATACTGCAGGAGGCCTTAGAAAGAGCGTTTCGCGGGCTAACAGCAGACGTTGCTCGCACACTGTTGTCGATACTCTCGTGTCGTCTGCTCCTCAGCCGAACAAACAGGTCGAGACAGCAAGAGGCAGAGGTCCCTCACCCTTCCAGAAGGGTGCAGCGAGCTAACTGTGGCAACCGGGCTCGCTCATTCGCGGACCTGATTGGTTATCGCAGACACACCGCCATATTGTCGCTTGCTGCAAGCCCGCGAAGCGATCTTTCAAAGGCCTCATGGAAGAAATGGAACACAATTTGAAAAAAAATGAGTTTTGATTGGTCGTAATTCTGCCACTTTTTGGCTAATCGCGTCGATAGGGATAGTCTTGGGGCCTCCCCCACGGCGTAATGGCAACATCGTCGCCTTGTAATAAAGTGGTCCCGGGTTCGATACCCGGTGGAGGCACAGTGGTTCGGATTCCACTTTAAACTGTAAGTCCAGTCCCGATTAGCCTATCTGTGCATAAAGTGGACTTAAAACACAAATTCAAGAGACAGCACGAGCCCCACAGACGATTACAATGGCTGTGAATCCAGCCGCCAGAGACGAAAGACTGCAAAATGCTTGAATTTGATGTGTTTACGAAGAGAGAGGGGGGAGTCTCCCCCTCTTGTGCAAGAGAGAAGGTATGGGTAAAGGAGTGCTCTTGACTCTTGTCTCCTCCCTCCACCTCTTTTCCCATAATCCCCCCCCCCAAAAATATTGATTGATTGCATTGTTAGTGAGAACAACATTCCACGATGATTATTTTTGGTAAAAATAAGATATGACGCAAGCGTTTTCGACAAAAGAGGTCCAACTTGTTTAGCAGTCTCTGTAAACAACATGAGAATAGTATGTAGGCAAGAGGTTTGAAGGTCTCGGATATCAAAGGCTAGAGCGAGGATGCCGCATTCGCGAAAAAAAAGCAAAGCGTGAATCAATTACCAGGCAACTGGCTGTCCGCCAACTCCAGCTCGCTACCTTTTGCTTAAAAATAAATCTTCCGTCTGGTCTAATCTATTCTGCTTCCGTTGAGACTTCCCGTGGCTGCTGTCGGTTTTTCATGAAGGCAACATCCGAAATGCTTTTAAGATTTGAAATTTTTTAAAACAGTCGCATTTTTTGCAGTGAAACTTGTATCGCGCGGAAGGCCAAGAATAGAGGGTAATTCAAAACGAACTCCCTACTTTCGTGACTTTATTGTGTTATTATTAGGGCTGAGCCGATACCCGGTATCGGAAAGTATCGGTTGGAATTCATCTACCGATACCAGCCGATACTTTTCCGGCGTATTGGTCTTTCACAGGGTCCGCAAAAATGCAGCGCGACATTTTCGCGGAGTGTAATTGTCCTGGATCCAAAATTCAAACTTTCTTTGTATCTTGCACCAATTTTGTACAAAAAAAAAACTAATTTTGTGATTGCATAATATCTATCTTAATATTCTGATGTAATTCTTCAATATTCTAAAGCAAATTTCTTGGTAAATTCATGCATATAATTGGAGATGAATATTTATACAACAATATTGATCAATATTTTGAACAAATATTAACTCTTGCAAGTATCGGTATCGCTATCGGTGGGGATCGGTAAGAGTATCGATATCGGTTCAAGGCGGTATCGGCTCAGCCCTGTACAGTCGTGGAAAGAAATATTTCCCCATAGGACTATTGGCAATAATTAGGGAGCGGAAGTTGATGACCTAAAATATATAGGCATATGACCTATAGAATGTCCTAAAAAATGGGAAAAATCACCATTAAATTTGTTAGTTTCGGGTTAAAAATTCAAATGAAAAGGAAATTAAACAAAATGCAATCTCCTTATCTGATCTTAAATTTGAGTTTGCCCCAGACGGACACCTGGTGGTTTCCCCCGGACACAACAAAGACTGTCACCAGTTCAGCATTTCTTTTGCTCGTAAACTGCAATCCTGCGAGATATATATTTCATTTTGGCGAATAGACTCAAGGATATTACCAAAATGAAAGAACTGACAAAATATGACGAAACAATACACCGAATATTGCGAAAAATACCGAAAATCGGGGAAAATGACCTAAAACCTGAAAATTGGCAAAAAATGTAAAAAAAATGCACTTTAAAGTTACCTTTTTTGGGTTCTACACGAAGTGTAATATTGTGTATATTTAATGGGCATCATGTCCGAGATGTCAGAAAAAAGATGACATTTCATCAACTTCTGCTCCTTAGTAATAAGGTTCTATGAGGGAAGTATCTTTTTTCCTGTGCCTGATGTCCACAAGCTTTTATTTGAAAATTCTCGCATACCACTATCGCACAGATTTAAGCAGATTTAAATTTTCAAATTGTAGAACACAAGGATAGTAGTTTTTGTAAAGGAGAGAAAATTTCGGCAAATAGTCCAGCTGAGCCTTAAGAACAGTTACAGACTTCAGACGTTTCAGAACAAGACACAGCAGAGTGTGTGTGTGTGTGAGTGAGAGAGAGTAGCTGATTATTGATTGAAATTAAAATTTTGGGTGCGGCAGCACTTAGGCTATTTGCACCCGCCACGTTACACGGTCCAGCCTCTTATCATAACTATAATCAACAAGTATCTCTGAGGATTAAAATCTCATTACGCCCACCTCCGTGGCTGAGTGGTTAGCACAGCGCGCTACGACGCCAGTGGTCCCGAGTTGAAATCTCGGCATGGGCATGGGTGTTCTTTGTGAGTGTCCCTTCATCAATTTCATCATATAATCACTCATCCTCATCATCGCGATTTGCCAAAAGTGGCAGAAAAGCGAAGTCAAATAAACTAAACCAATCAATAGACAAAATCTATTTACCTAGTTAAAAGCAGTGACTGTAAAGAGGCATCCAGCACATAGTATATGGACGAAACACAGAACAGCATAACCCCACAGAGGATTACACTTCGTTTACCTGCAACTTGGCAGTTACCAGGATGTACTATGTGGAAGTGAGGTTGAATTTTGGGTGTCTTACCAGAAGGTCGTCCCTTACACCCCATAACACAGAGAGAGGGAGAGAGAGTAAATAAATAACATAAGCAAAATCATTTTGTTTGATTTGGTGTTTCGAGCGTAAATTCGTAAGAAACCTCATAGGAAAATCTATAAAAGTTTTGTTTCTGTTCGTTTTGAGTTTTTGCTCTAAGTCCATCCACTTTATGCACATATAGGCTAAGGCTAGGTTAACTATGTGCCTGCACCGGGTATCGAACCTGGGATCCCTTGATTACAAGGCGACGACGTTAGCACTACGCCACTGGAGAGGGAGGCCCCGAAAATCAAAGAAGGCGACATATAAACAGATATGCACATCTATTTGTACACTGTTTCTTTTGGTATTATAGAAGATACAAACGGAGCGCCTGAGACGAAATCTCAACGGTGTCTTCGAGCACTGCGTAAATGTGGACATTTCTGTCTTGTTTTTCGGGGCGTGCACTCGATTTAGGAATCCGGACACTCGACAGAGCGCCAGGTGCCAAGTCGTTCGCTGACCGTCTGGGAACTTCACGGCCACGTCTTCAGACGCCCGTCTGGACGCCGTGCCACAAATGAGCTCAGCCGGTGCCTCTGACTCATCTCCATCCGTTCCCATTGCCCTGTCTGCTCCCAATGATCTTCCATTGATTCATTAAACGGGAATGCCACCGACGAACGTGACCACGCACTCCCGACCACAATCAATGCAGTGGGGTATTCTGAAAATTTGCGCGGTGATTTAGTCTGTAGAGCTTCTGACTGCCACGCGGGAGAACCGGGTGATCCAACGTCTGAATTTTTCCGGATTTGTCCCCCCCCCTCAATAAAGCGACTCCGCGGCTCACCCAGCCTCAAATTAATGGTTACCTGCGGGAAACCCTGGAGGAGGGGTAAAGGCGGCCGGAGCGTGTTGCTGATCACATAACCTCCAAAAATAGTCGAGACCGAGTATAAGTGGGGTGATTTTTCTAGTACCTTTTAAAGTTTCTACCTTGTAACTTATCACTTTAAGCAACAGGAAACTGTTTGTAATAAAAGTTGTAGCCTAATTTATAAGCTTTAAAACGATATAAGTTTTGATGTATTATAATCAAAGATACGCCATAAAATGTGTCTTCAAATATAAGATAAATTTGTATAAATTGTTATAAAAAATAATGAAAACATTTGTGCTAGAAATTCATTTATCTGGTGGAACGAATAGAAGTTCCTTCCTAAGGATATAATAATAATAATAATAATAACAGAAAATAATAATTTGAAATAAAATCGTTTATTGTTATTGTTGTATAATAGTTATTATTGTACAATAAGTCATGACCACGATAAAAAATCATAATTATTCTACTATTTAAGTTTTATCAATGACCTGACTCCACCCCACCCCACCCCCCACCCACAAAAATGTCTCCCGACGCCCAGGAAAACGGCCCTGATTGCGAGGAGGTATTCCGTGCCAAACCGCCGTAAACAGAGCTCTAACTAGTCTAGATTCTCACCGAAGTTCCCACGGACGGGAGACACTCGGGCGCTGCTCTTGATCGCCTCCAACACGGAAATTCTTCGGAAACAAATGCGCATCGCATCATCGCGTGCAGGGAGAACAAAAGACGATGACCCCGGCCGCCACATGAGGTCACCGCAGTCCACCGACTCTTACGGGGAGCTTCCGTCGATCGACACATGTGCTGGAGGAACGACTTTTAATGAGATGCGAGCTTCTAACGGAGTGCACTCCCGCCTTTGAACCTCTGCATACTATTGCGTCGCTTTTGGTGAAGAAGATGATTGATGGAAACTAGAACCTTTGGTTTGTTTCAGTCTGTTTTCACAGAAAGACTAGTTGGAGCTGGACCAACAGTTTGAAGTAGAATCCGAGCCACTATGCGCCTCCACCGGGTATCGAATCCGGGACCCCTTGATTACAAGGCGACGACATTACACTACACCATCGGAGAGACCCTGAGAGAGTGTAGGACACAGGAAAAAATGACTGGTGGCACAGATGGGAGGAAGAAGATAAAAGAAAGAGGCGAGAGAGAGAGAAAAGAAAAATCAAGAGCGACAGACAGAGGGGGCAAAGTTAGAACGAAAGAGAAAGAGAAAAAGGATGAGAGAGAATAGGAGACGGATATAGCGGTTTAGAGAGAAGGAAAGAGAAAGAAAAATTAACAGGACAGAGATAGAGATAGAACGAAAGGGAAGGTGAAATAGAAGAAAGATAGAACGAAAGAGGAAGATAAACAAAAAGGTGAAAGAAAGAGAGAGAAGGAAAATACGAAAGAAACAAAAAGAAGAGAGAACGAAACAAAGAGAAAAAAGGTGAAAGAGAAGGAAAAGATAGAATGAAAGAGAAAGATAAAAAGGTGAAAGAGAGAAAGAAGAAAGAAATAGAACAAAAGAGAAACACAAAGAAGAGAGAGCAAAGAGATAGAAAAACAAAATTGAGAGAAAGATAAACAAAAAGGTGAAAGAGAGAGAGAGAGAATGAAGAAAGAGAAAATACGAAAGAGAAACAAAAAGAATAGCGAGAGATAGACGAAAGATAAAGAGAAAGAAGTAGAGAAAAGCAGAAACGAAGCGCGACACAGAGAGAAAGAAAATATAGAACGAAAGAGAAGTAAGAGGCGAGAGAGAGAAAGAAAGGAGAAGAGAAACAACAAAGAGGGAGAGAGAGAAAGAGAACCAGAAAGGGAGAGACCGTTTGAGTTTGTTTTTATGCACAGATAGGCTAATTGGGACTGGAGCAACAGCTTAGATAGGGATCCGAACCACTATGTACCTCCACCGGATATCGAACTCGAGACCCTATGATTACAAGGCTACCAAGGAGGCGCTTAGAACCTTTGGATGCGTCAAAACGTTTGCACCCATTACGACATGCGGAGACAAGCCCGTAATCAACAATGACAGAATAAAAGATTTAAAAGTTAGTATGCATTTGTTGCTGAACCAATGTCTAAATAAAAATTACAGCTACTTTTCTTAGCTTGTGTGGTCTTTGAACCTATGTGCTTCAAGGAATCAGTTCCGATTGGGGATTTCGAGGAATACATCGTCTGTGTGCAATCCATTTCCGAGCAAATGTTTTCGTGCGATATCCACGCCCCGTTGGCTACATTTTATTTGTGTTGGCCAACAGCCGCGGAGCCAGTGAACCGTTACGAAATCCTGGGTAGCTTGGAACATGAAAACACTCATTTGGCTACCCAAAGGTGACTGGCAAACAATATAATACAGCATTTCTAAATCGCAAACCACGGTGTAATTTGTAGAATCTGAACTTAAGCAAGACTAGAAGCCGGGTGACTGGCACCTTGTCACATTTCTCACTTGGGATCAGTGTTGTCACATTTCATCCAATTTTTTCGCCTTAAATTAAAAACGTGATTAAAAAAAAGATTTACCAACTTTTCGTATTGTTGGATTCTTTAATTGAGTTGTTTATTAGACCTCACTTTTCTGCCACTGTTTACTAATAGCGAAAATGAGGATGAGTGATGTGATGATGTGAAGAAATTGATGGGCCGGGATTCGAACCCGGGATTACAGTGCCACATTGCACTGTTAAAATGTACGAACGCAATCGACGATGCATCCTTCTTCCCGCCATATTACAACGCTACAGTAACGCTGCTCGCGCTGCCGTCTACATGTGGACAAAAGAGCGCTCTTTTGCAACCAAAGATAACCTGACTCAACACAACCTATCATAATACAACATAACCTACCCTAACCCCACCTACATCCTCATTTCAGTCCTCAATTCCTAACTTACTTCTTAACTTACTCCCGTCCTTAGAATCATAAACTACAACGATTTCTAGTTTGATATGAAACGTTTTTAGCCTGTAATCATAACTTATGGTTTAGTGAAATAGAAATTGTGGACAATAGTTCAAAATCTAGATAATGTCTGACTTCACTGAGGTTAGTAAATCAGGACATAAGTGAGGATGTAAGTCAGGATGTATACATGAAGAAGTCAGGACGTGAGTGAGAACGTGAGGAAATCAGGATGGGATGGGTTTTGGCTTGGAGTGACACAGTTTTTCATTTGGAGAATGAGTGACAGAGTTGCTCTTTTGGAGAACGAGTGACAGAGTTGCTCTTTTGGAGAACGAGTGACAGAGTTGCTCTTTTGGAGAACGAGTGACAAGGTTTGCTCTTTTGGAGAACGAGTGGCAAGAGTTGCTCTCTTGGAGAACGAGTGGCAAGAGTTGCTCTCTTGGAGAACGAGCGACAAGAGTTGCTCTTTTGGAGAACGAGAGACAAGGTTTATTCTTTTGGAGAACGAGTGGCAAGAGTTGCTCTCTTGGAGAACGAGTGGCAAGAGTTGCTCTCTTGAAAAACGGTTGACAAGAGTTGCTCTTTTGGAGAACGGGTGACAAGAGTTGTTCTTTTGGAGAACGAGTGACAAGAGTTGGTTGTTCTTTTGGAGAACGAGTGACAAGAGTTGGTTGCTCTTTTGGAGAACGACTGACAAGAGTTTGTTGCTCTTTTGGAGAACGAGTGACAAGAGTTGCTCTTTTGGAGAACGAGTGACAGATTTGTCCTTTTCGAAAAAGAGCGTCGAGACACTCTTTTGAAAAAAAAAAAAAGTGGCAGAATTGCTCTTTTTGTGACAGTGTGACCGTTGCTCTTTTGGAGAGAGACGGGAAACACACGAGAGCGCTATTTCTCTTTGACCAGACCTGAAATAGGCGATTTGACGAACACACTTCAAAACCTAAGGTCCTCTAGCGCTAGGCTAACCATTCCGCCACGGAAGCGCGATATATCAGATAACATGCATAACACAGGTTTCGAACGACGAAACCAAATGACCTACACTAATGATAAATGCACAGCCTGTAGTATTTTGGCCACAGCAGCAGGTCTTATCTCCAGCAGGCCCTTCCTTGGCTCCGCAGATAAATTGGCCTCGGAGTCTGTTCCGTGCCACCAGAGCGTTTATCTCCGCTGCTTCCGATAACCTTTGCTTATTTATAGCCACTCCTTCCCTCTTCCGAACCATGGCCTCTATTTTTTCCGAAGGAAAAGCAACGATGTTCGCTCCCTTCGAATCAACTTAAGTGAGTACTTTATCTTTCGCTTTTTCTACGATGATTTCTTTATTACTTTTCTACATCTACACAAATCTACGGTAGCTCCAACGGTGATGAATTCAGGGGGTTGTCCTTTGGAAATTAACCCCCCCCCCCCGAAAATTTCAGTCATCTGGCACAACATTCAGATAATAGCTAAGAAATTTCGCAACCCTATTCGCCTTAATTCAATTTCTGGCTTTTTCATAATAATAAGTCCTCTTTTATTATTAAAAGTCAAAAAAATGAACGAATTTAAATTACCGTTTGTTTTGATAACTGCTAAATTAAGAAATAGGGTGGATCAGGATACGCTTCAAGCTTGTGTAAAGGTTATCAACTGATGGAGACGAGGAACCGATAGAAAGTTACATTGATGGCATCCGCAGGTATTAGTTAATTAAGTTAGTTAATTATACCTGATTACACTTAATGTAATTACATATCAGAAGTAAGGGACAATTTAAACATATTAGTGACACCCCCCGTGAAATTTGGTATCCCCTCACCCCCAGGAGGAAAATGGCTGGATTCAACACTGCTGGAGAAACATTAGGTGGGTTGAATTCAGAGATTTATTTTATAATTTTATGCAATAATATATCTTAGTAGGCTGGGAATTTGCCCTAAAATGCTTTTCTTGTTCCTTTGCCAGAAAATTTGGGCTTTTACGTATAAAAAAAACATGTAAAGGCAATTTCTGAGAGCAATATATGAATCTTATAGTTACTGTTTTTGGCTATTTTAGTCATAAGTGGCTATTTAGAAGATAAGTGCTTCATTCAGTGCCTAATCTGGGAAAACGAAATATCTGTCGATGTTCATCAACTTTAGTGCACATTTTGTATTTTTTGGTGTCTTCTTGCCTGTCTGTTTTACGAGTTTTTACTGTCTGTCGATCATCATCCTAGTTATAAGCCTTTATGCTCCCTTTCTTTCCCAAAACCCACGTGACCACGTATGAATTGAAGATGAAATTATTTTAATGAAATATTTCCATAACACTCAGTCAGTAATTAAGTTGTGAAACAGAGTTGGCGCCACTCCAAATCCAGTAATTCAACGAATGAAAGTATAGATTCAATCGAAATTGATATGAGGTATTTCGCGACGATAAAATCGATGTAAGTAAGCTCACTCATGCACACGCCAGAACTCGAACTTAAGATATACCACGGCAACAGTGATTGTTAACCACACACTCCTAACATCTCCCCTAAAAGTTTTCACGGAGGCACGATTTATACCTATTCTTCCTCTAAATTTACCCTTACATCCACTAAACACAAACTTACAATTCTGAGCAAACCGCAGGCACGGGAATGACAGTAGAAGGCAGGGGTAGAAAAATACGAGCCCGGTTGCCATGGCGCCTGAAAATTTGTGTATGTTTTCTGTAATCACCGATCGTTTGAGATGTGTTTTTTAGGACATGAAATCAAGTCAAATGAACACACGCTGTTGCACCTTTTTGCACCTTTTCGTGATACTAGCACGTTTATCCCCTCTTTGATGCTTCACCACCTTTTTCTTTTCTTTTCTTTCATGTTTTGTTAAAAAACAAATAGACAGAAAAATACCTGATTTTCACTCTTCTTGAGCATCTACATAAAATCCTAAAGTCTCACTTTGTAGAGCAGAACGAGAGCTATAACATGGTATATTATAATCATTGCAGCCCCAACAGTTCCCAAGATAATGTAGCAAAACCCGCGAGAGAAAACACAAACTTCAACAAAACCTATTCGGCAGAACCACAGTTATCTGTGCGGCCCGCGCGCATTATATACAGAAGGCGCATAAAAAAACACCTTCTTTCTTCACCTTTTTGAAAACATTTTCAGAATCTCTTTTTCGTTTTCCCGACCATAATTTTGCACCTTAAAATCCTTTCCTTGCTGCTATCAGTACAATCACGTATGTAGAGTTGTTTAGAAGGTAAATCCGGTTAAAAAATTAATTAATTTTAATCCAATCTTGTATTAATTAATAAATTAATGCTGTAAGGTCACATTTCGTAGCTTTCTTAGACCGTATTTGCAAAACAGTATAGTGGTAATCATATATTTTAAAAAATATATATTTTTCCTGAGGAAAAGGTGCTGGCGCCTGATTTTTTTTAGGTTGTTTAGTGTTTTACCCATGGTAGAATGATACAGACTATGGTAGTAAAATAATGGCTACATGCTGATCGTCACTTTTGTATTCAGTTTTGACGAAATTGTACTAACAATGTGTTATTGTTTTACTGCTTTTACGTTTGTGTATATTTTATTTGGGTTTTCCTTCTCTGGTGGAGGATTCATTTAAGGAGGAAAAAGCGATTAACTCTTGTTGTTTCTACAAGTAGTTTCTACAAGTTGCTACAGAAAATTTCGTTAGGATCTCTCGGATAATCGATTTCCGATTTGGGCGCTACTAACTGCCCCACGCTGAAGATTAGTGAAGAAATATTCCCTTGCTCGAACAAGTTAAGTTGTCCCTTGCGAGAAAACAGTTCTGGCATTTTTTAGGGAGGTACTCCCGCTATGGATGGGTCCGTTTTCTATCCCCTCGCAATGATTGGTATTCGGTCCCTAGAGGGAAATTACGTAGCGGAAGTGCAACTTTATTATTTGCACATTCGAACGGGCAATCCATATATATTCACAAGCCCCGCCCTCTCATGATTCTTTTCTTTGAGGGAAGGGGGATACAACCTCTGTGAACTAGGAATTCTTGGTACTTTAGTATTATACGGAATACCTCCAATTAGTACGTTATACGTACCTAACCCAACCTAACCTTCATATCTAATAAGTTAAGTTAGGTTCCTATGGCGTACTAATTAGATATGAAGGTTAGGTACCTACAGCGTACTAATTGGAGGTAGTCCGTATAATACTTAAGTACCGAATTTTGTACAGTCCCTTCCTAGGATGTATCTGCTCTAAGAACGAAGTCACAGTAAAGAAATGCACATGGCTTGTGAGAAATCCTATTGGTTGGCAGCTGTGCAGGAATCTTGCGCGTGTGATCATGCCATACCACTCACAAACAACATTGTAAGTAGTGGGACTTCACTAGCTAAGACCAACATATTCGTAAGCAAGACAACACCTGAAGCAAGGAAAGGAATAGAAAGAAACTATTTCTTATACGAAATCCTATTGGTTTTCGAATGGTAACTGTGCTGAATTCTTCCGCGTAGAAATATAGTGCATGCGATAAAGCCATGCCACACAACGTAACTGCTGTATTGAAGTTATGAGCTGCACACTCCAACTGAAAGAGTGTTTATTTATTTAATTACTGCCCTCAACAGAGGACAAACCTCCAATTACAGAAGGCAGATAAGCAATCACAAAATATAAGTTTCTACACAAAAAAAACATAAACAGAACCAATACAATTAACATTCATACATACATACACAGACCGATAATACATCAATTACATAATCGGAATATTCCACTTGTCTTTCATACACGATCAAAGATTGTAGGTACTACTAGATAAAATAGTAGTACCGATATGATTACACTGTATTTGTTATTATAATTCTGATTATTGAGCGGATAGTGCTATTATGGGGGGGGGATGCGTCTCTTGCCCCGCTGGAAAGAAATACCTTGCTTGCTCCTGAAACATTCCTGCGGATGCCCATGGCATTATAATTTATTTCTTATTATTAAAATTCTACTCCCGTTCTTCCTACACAAAGTATGATGATTCTTGGGTAGCAAGTCTGGAATTCAATTCAATTTCCGTGTTGGAACTTGGGGAAACGATGTCCCCAGAAGGTATACACAATTATCTCCCCCCACCCCAAAGTGTAGGGGTCACAGTGTCCCGTGGGAATCTACCTTCTCTTCCAGAAATTTTACTCTCTATCCACCGTTTCTTTCCTCAGGAGAATCTGCACTCTTTTCGCCTCTGCGAACAACCTTCTTCCCAAGAGGATTGTGGGAAGAGACCAGCCACTCCGGACAAGATATCATTATTCCCGAGAAGAAAACTGGGGAAGAAACTTTCCCCATTCCCGGGAACGGGACGCATCCGGTATTCGATCCGGAATCTCCCGCGAAGATGGCCGGGCTCTACTCCTTGCGCCGTGCACTCGGAGCTCTCTGCGCCAGTCTTCGCTGTATCGATTCAACCGCCACACCCAGAGAGCTCGTTACAAAATCCTCCCCTCTCTCTCTCCAGTGACGTCATCGTGCTTTATTTACGGCGCAATTTATTATATCTGGATGGGTTGGGGATTGGACAACGAGTTGTCAGTCTTTATTCTTCCTCATCTCGGCTGAGTTACTGTGGCAATCTTCTCTCAACTGTTCCAGAAATAGAGTTCTCTCGGATAAATTTAACTCGAGGGTAAGAGACCCGAGTCTAGAGGTTTGTGTGACGGAACTGGGAGTCCTGAATTCGAGTCCCGTGCAAAAGATTTCAACTAAAGATGAACGTCAGTAACCTTCAGACTTTCAATCGTCTTATCAAATCTTCTCAAAGTTCTGTCAAAATGGTTGACTGATTGATTGATTTAGTTTATTTTTCTTTGCCTTTCTGCCAAATTTGGTTAATCGCCAAGATGAAGAGGAATGATTGGTTTGATTTGATTTGAGGTTTTAAATCCACATTATGCACAGTAAGGCTAATCGGGACTGGATCCGAACCACTATGTGCCTCCCCCTGGTATGGAAACCGGGAACCCTTGATTACAACTACAAGAAGAATTATCGATTTATTTCGATTATTTTGCTTCGCATTTCTACCTATTTTGGCTAATCGCGAAGAAGAGGATGAGTGATGATATGATGAAATTGATGAAGAGACACTCACAAGGAACACTCCATCGCGCTACGACGCCAGAGGTCCCGGGTTCGAATCCTGGCCTACGCATGGATGTTGGTGAGTGTCCATTCATCAATTTCATCATATCATCATTTATCCCCATCTTCGCAAATTAGCCAAAAGTGGCACAAAAAGCGAAGTAAAATAAAGCAAATCAAAACAAAGAAAACCAATGCCGGGATTCAAACCCGGGACTCCTGGTGTCATAGCGCGCTGTGCTAACCACTTGCCACGGAGGCCGGCTACGAAGAGGAATTAACGGACAAACACAAACATATAGGGACCACACAAAGGATTATACTGGCTGCGGGTCAGTGACGGATCCAGAAGAGTTGGAAGGGGCGAATTTCAGTCGGGCACCTCACTTCACCGAGAATCAATTCTAACCTACCCAAGCGACTTTCATGTCTTCAATCCTCCTTTTAAGACATATTGCACAGTGGTTCGGATCCCAAACTTAAACTGTAGGTCCCGTTCCAATGGGCCTATCATGAGCATAAAGTGCACTTAAATCAAACTTTAAAAGTATTCTCGAGCCTGTTGAACATCATTCAAATATACAGGGTGTATCATAAGTAATAGCGCAAACTGACACAGTTGAAAGTACACAATAATAGAAGTAAAAAAGTCTCTGTAAACATAGGTCTGCATAGGTTTTCGAGATAATTGCGAATGTGTGGTTAGAAGCCGCCACTGACTTCATTGTTTGTAAACGTCGTCCTAGTTGGTAAAATTCTAATAATGTGTGCTAATGTGTGGTTAGAAGTCGTGACTGATTGCATTTTGTAAGCACCGAGAGTGGCCGCGGTGGCTCAGTCGGTAACGCGTCTGACTACCATGCTAAAGGTCCCGGGTTCGATCCCCGGCCGGTTCAAATCCGGGAACTTTTCTAACGTTGGAAGCGACTCCGGCGCCCACACAGAGAAAAATGTTTGTTTGGATTAACCAAAGAAATGGTAGTGGTGAACAAATCGTTTGTTTAAATAGGCATCAACCAAACAATTGTTCACCAGTACCAAAATATTTGGTCAAGTTCTATTTGTTTGTCGTAAACAATTTTTTGTTACAAAAACCAAATATTATTTTGGTAAATCTAACAAAATGTAGCCCATTTGTTTAGGAAAACCAAATAATTTAGTCGAAATTACCAAACGATTTGTTAAATAACTTATTCATAATTACTTATGTTATAATGTGGCTAATTTTAGCTAGGGTGGATAGTTTGTAAAAACTAACTGATCTCAAAATACACATTCAGAATAGAAAGTTTACGTGAACTTACCGATTTTGAAGCGCGTTTGTTTTTCTGTGGCACACTTACCTTCTATATATATATAGTCCAGAATCAAAAGGTTGCTCATGGGAGGTTCACTTTTATTCACTGCAGTACATTTTCTTCTTTAATTTGTAGCTTTGATGTTCACATATCTTTCGAAGAATGTTAAAGCACAATTTTTCACTATGATTACAATGAAACATACCATTATTTGTTGTACAAAAACTTATGTTTCTTGTACATATTTTGACAGAACCATCTAGCGGCCGGTGTAGGAAACTCAGTATAAAGTAAGTATATTCTGAGCTTTTTTTCAGAATATTAGGTTACACAGCAACATAAAAACTCGCTTCGAGTAATTATCTATATACATGAGTTTCAATTTTCGACAAAAGATTTTCATACTACACTCGACGAAACTGGACAATCGTTATTACAAATTCGAAAGCACGCTCACGCACATATAGTAAATTAAACCAAATGTTTTGTTTCTCTTTACTTACATATGTATCATTTTGTTTACGAGTACCATATTTTGTCTGATCAAATTTTTTGGTATTCTTAAACAAAATTATTTAGTAATTACAAGTAACATTTGGTTATCGGAAACAAAAAGCATAACCAAACAGCTCAACCAAACTTTTTTGGTAATTCCAAACAAACCAGTTTTTTCTGTGCACCCAGCGTCGAATGACATGGGTACCTGGGGGGAAACCCTGGGGGGTAAAGGCGGTCAGGGGCGTGATGCTGATCACATCACCCCCACTCACGACCAGATCAAGAAAGTGTGGGGCGTTACCCCCACACCCCCTATATGCCTTCATGGCGTAGTGCTAAGCACAGGGGAGCACTTTACCTTTTTTAAAATCTTTTTAAACACCGAGTGCTTTACTCCTTGCGCGTTTCGAGGTTTGCTCTTTGTTTACAAAACAGAACATTTCCGAGAGATGGCGTTGTAATCAATCAGGATGGATACAATCAGTACAGAGAATTGTACATGCTTGTGACCAATTCCGAAATGGACTGGGGGTGTTCGAAAGAATTCTAAACTCAATGCGGAACCGCGTACAGTATTGCATCCAGATGCAAGGACGACACTTTGAACACCTCCTTTAACAGGTACGAGTGTACAGTAATTGTAACATGTAACATTTGTTAAAGTACGTAGAATATTCAATAAAAGCAATGAGATCTCCAATGACTTTTCTTACTGTATTATTGGCATTTTACCAACTAGGAAGACGTTTACAATGTAGTCATGTAAATGTTTACTGAGACTTTTTTGCTTCTAATATCGTGTACTTTCAACTGTGTCAGTTTGCGCTGTTACTTATGATACACCCTGTACATTAGGCATTTTTTTAGCGTTACCGAGTGATTCTGGCCGGTATCCCGTGCGCACCTACGGTCACACGAAAGCCGGAAATAATGGAAAGTAAAACTTCCTCAAAAATCATTTTCAACAGAAACCGTCACGTACAAACCTATAGGTAAAAAATATAGCGAAAAAAATTGCGATAAATAGCGTACTTAGTCATAGAACGGCAAGTGGGACGTGCATATTTGAACACCCCTCGTACATGGAACGGTCAATACTGGATAAATCAAAATGCTCATTTTTTATACAGCGCCTCTGATCTTCCTGCACGCACAGCCTTGAGTAGCAGGAGTCCTTCAGCTAGTGGGTCGAAGGGGATCTTCAATCAATAGGCGCAAGGCGTACTTGCAACCCCAAGGTCAGCAATCGCGACAATAAAGGCAGCCAGCATCTCAGTGATGCCAACCTTAGCATAATGATACTAAAATTAGTACAATTTTAACTCTGGGCATAATGGTAAAATCTATCAGAATCTCCAAACGCGCATCCCTGGGAGACAGATAAATTGAATTGAAAGGAAGATATTTTGAGTCTTCTTTTTTTATCCAAAGATTTTACTTGTAGTATTTCTCTAGCCGACAGGTTTTAAACAAAAGGAAATATACCGACCCACGGATAAGTTCTCCCAGCCACACCCTGGTGCAACCTCTTCTTTTAATCGTATCTTTATTCTCCATTATTTAGCTCACGAGGAACATTTTATCAAAGGAAATGTCAAAAATAAAACAAGCTGGACGTCCCTAGCCGTCGAATTTTCTCAAACATTTTCAAGAACTATAATGAACACATTTCACTGGTTGAGCAACTATAATTAATTTAATAGGGGAAAATTCCCAATATCGCATAACTATAGTAAATAATCAATAACGCAAGTTCATAACTCCAATACAGATCCATAAAGTAAACTTAAAACTACAGTCGACCGAAAATAATAATAAGAAATTAATAATAATTGATTGATTTTGTTTATTTTAACTTTTTGGCTCGTCGCGAAGATGAGGATAAGTGATGATATGATGAAGGAACGCTCACAAATAACAGCCATATGCGAGCTGGGATTGGAACCTGGCACCCCTGGCTATATAATAATAATAATAAATTCCATCACAATTTAGTCGCATTTATCAGTGGCGGCTATTCAGTAGACCTTCACCACATATTAATGTCCAAAATGGCATAATTAAATTATCCTTATCACATATATTAGTATTAAAAAAAGTATTTGTGCATTGTAGTCTGTTACGCGGCGCAGGTCCTCAGCAAAAGTTTCTGCCGCACCGATCCGTCTTAAATGCAGAGCTCTAGCCGGAGAAGCGATGTCCATGCACACTAAGGCAGCTGTGTTACGTTGGTTGCCATGACAACCGCAACGTCCCTGCTTGAGCTGTGAGCTTCTCCATTACGAGACTGCAGAGTTACGGGCAGATAAAGCAACCTACTGCACTTGTCTTCGAGGAGCTGAACTGAGTGTGTATTGTAAACTATGTCGTTTCCTTTCGTGCAGTTTTAAGAGAAATATGAATCTTGTTTACGATTTAGTGTGTGTTATTACAAACTCCATTTTTCTCATTCGAAGGACGAGGATAAGGATTTTTTACATTTTATTCCTACTAACTAGGGAGCGAAAGTTGATGAAATGTCATCTTTTTTCTGACATCTCGGACACGATGCCCATTAAATATACACAATATTACATTTCGTCTAAAACCCAAAAAAGATTATTTTAAAGTGCATTTTTTGCCAATTTTCAGGCTTTAGGTCATTTCCCCGATTTGCGGCATTTTTCCGTCATTTTTCGCAATATTCGTTGTACTGTTTCGTCATATTTTATCAGTTCTTTCATGTTGGTAATATTCTTGAGTATTTTCACCAAGGTGAACATAGGCCTATATATCTCGCAGGATTGCAATTTATATTTAGAAAGTGCTTGTATGCGAGATATTTCATACAATTTCTGATGTTAAAAATTACTTTTCCGACGTACTTTTTCCTGGGGGGGGGCGTGTCTATGAACCCTTTCCCGGATACGTCCCTGATTTTGGTTTCCCTATTTTTTTATACAATTTGTTAACTTTCTAAACCAAAATTGTTTTGCGTGGATCCTGATAATTTTTTTTCTTTACAGTGCCACAGAAACACACCACACTACATCACCAATTCAATTCACTCAGTGTATACGACTTTTTCATTAAATTGTTTTAAAATTATTCGGTTGTTTCCATTGGAAATCCTCGTTGCATATTTTAATTGAATGTGCATGTGGTATCATTTGGTGTCTTTGTTTAAAAGCAAGGTTGCATTTTTTTAATTTCCTTTTCATATCAATTTTTAACCTGAAACTATCAAATTTAAATCATTTTTGCATTTTTTACGTCATTTTCCCCATTTTTAGGACATTCTATAGGTCATATATCTATATTTTTAGGTCATCAACTTCCGCTCCCTACTACTTCACCTAATTTCAAAGCCACCAGCCGTCGCTCGCGTTAAGAATATTTTAAGAGTTTAAACAGTACTTTTTTCTAATCGGGAAGTTGGCAACGCTGCAGCATCTGCACAAGTCGATGTCACGTGCAGGAGCCATTAACAGCCCTTGCACCGGTTCACGCGAGCACTGGCGTTGCTTTAATCAACATGTAATGACTTCAGAGAGGCACGCCAACTTGTACCCGCATGTTAGTGCGATTACAACGTGCAACGTTCTTGCTAAAAATCAATGCCCCGAAAGGACTTAGTCCACCGAGTAAGCCAGCCTCCGTGTTATCGCGCTACGACGTCACGTCAGAGATGTTGCATTTCGAATCCTGGCTGACAAGCAGGGCGTCTGACTATCACGGTGGAGACTCGGGTTCGATTTCCAGGTAGAAATTATCCGCAACGTTCAGTGGCGGCGCCAGGATTAATCATCTGGGATTGCTGAGAGGGTGCGGAATGACATGTTGGTGGTGCGATGTTGAAAATAAAGAGAAAATAAAACATGCATGCTTCCTTTAGCCATTACATCAAATGTCAATAAACTTTTATTAGGCTTCTGTGAAACTTAGCCAACGAAACTGAAGACTACTACCGGGACTTGCTCCATCTTTGTTTACTTTGACCACAAAAACCAAGTTTTGTCATTTGAAATAAACAAAGCTTGTTTAGGCAGGCCAATGGCATATATTGTGTACTATCTGATTACCCTGCGTTGCCCGGGTGTTTAATGAATTCTAACTATAGAGTAAAATGTAAATAATTTTATTTACAGGTATTTAAAAGTATAAGTACAGTATACATATTATAAAGTAATATCTTTACAAATTCACTATAATATAAATTTAACAACAATATATGAACAACATTTTTAGTTCCACCTCCAAGAGCAAGAATAAATAAATTGAACGGCTTTGGGAGTGTCACTATTCATCTTAGCGACCCCGAAAACTATGGATTCCACACTAATATCGGTCGTTTTACATGTCGCTCCCTTCCCACCTCCGCCCCTAGGGGTGCCAGGGGTGTCTTGGAGTTGTATTGGATTGGAATGGGGACTATTCATCTTAGCAAACACGAAACCTATGGATTCCACACTAATATCGGTCGTTTTACATGTCACCCCCTTCCCACCCTCACCCCTAGGTTTGTCTTGGAGTTGAACGGCATTGGGAGTGTCACTATTAATCTTAGCGACCCCGAAAAATATGGATTCCACACTAATATCGGTCGTTTTCTATTATTTTTACGGCACCCCCTCCCAACCTCACCCCTAGGGGTGCCAGGGGTGTTTTACCACCACAGTATTTCTTTCGAGATTGCAAGTGATACGTGTTCCAAGTTTGGTTGAAATAGCTCCAGGCCTTCGAGAGTTATGCTGGAACAAACACGCATACACCCATTTTTATATATATAGAGAAAAATACACTACAAGAGAAGAAACAATTGTTAACAAGAATAATGACGAAAGAGAAATGAAACCACCTCCAGTACAGGAAAGCAAATGCGGCTTCTCCTTCAGGTTATTGATTTGGCCTGTGGCGGGGATTAGGGGCGGCAGTTGCCCCCCACTTATTACCACTTTTTTTTTAACTAAGCTAAACCGTACGTACCAAGGGAAAGTAAACTGTCCTTGCCCCCCCCCCCCCCCCAACTTTTTGCACCTTGCACCCCTAGTTTTTGAACCCAATCGCCGCCACTGGATATGACTTGTCTGTCGTATACGATAACAGCAGTCTCACTTTAACACCAAACATTCCACGCTCAATATGACGACATGGTTTTAAAAGTCATAACGTAATTTATGACAATGCAAGAGTAAATAATGTTTTAGGTTCAAAATAGATTTTGAAAACTGTGCTGAAGCTGTTTCGGAAGAAAATTAAGGGGTTCGCAAGCACCCCTTCGTATCCCCTTGGCGCCGCCCCTGACAACGTTCCTGCATAAATAGGCTCTTGGGTTCATGTACCTCCAATCAATGTGTACCTATAGGGGTCAATCTGATCTATGGAATTACGAGGTAAATCTAACAGTAAATCCATGTCCCTCGAAATATTCGTACATATTTGATAGGAAAGCAAATGAACATCAAATTATGAAATTGCTCTCATTTCATTCATTGTATGTTATGTACAGTCTTAGAAAAAAATACCTGGGCCACGGGACGTAGAATTTCGTAACGTCTTAAAGCCTGTTGTTTATGCAACCCAAATAACAAAACATTCGCTTAAGTTTGCCTGGTAATTCTGACTTCTCGGGAAGGATTGAGCTTTGATAGCATGAGTCACATGACTCGTGCCCCAGCCACAACCAACAGCTGGGTGCTACGATGCCTCCAGAAGAAAATTTCAGGAACTGGTTTCTTGACAAGAGCTACTCGTAAGGAAATACTATTCTTTCAAGTGATATTAGAGTCATTGTCAAGAAGGTTCGCTGAAATGATGGTTCTCATCACAGACCACATGCCACACGTTAATTGTTTAAGTCCAGTTCATGCACTGGACCTACAGATTAAAATGGGATCCGAACCAAATGCCTCTATATTTGGTATTGAATTCGGAAGCCTTTTATTACATGGCGAAGACGTTACCACTATGACATCAGAGAGGCAATGGAACCCCTTGAGAAATAGATAAGCGAAAATTGCTGCGTGACAAACCATATTTGACCGTAAATTTTAAAAATAAGACAATATTTTGTACTGACAGTTTCCAACCGTGGGAGAGGCATATATTTTTTGTACCATCGTCCATTTCACGAGTTTATAATTCTTCCTCACCGACACGAGTAACGCGAGTGGTAGAAGAAAAGCGAAGTAAAATAACCGAAACAGAAATAAAAGGAAAAAGCGAAATAAATTTTATTCATAATATTCTGCAGTCACTTGAGTTGTATTCACGGGATGCTATCTTTAAAGAAAGCCGTGGTCTCTTCCTTGTCTTTTTCGCTTTCTTTGTGCTCTTGCTTCCCCCGTCACGATTGGTCTAAAACTAATTAATGCGACGTTAATTAAACAATCCAAACAACGAAACAATGCACAATCAACTGCACAAAACAACATTCCAAATGTTTTCGAATCGGAAAACAATTGAGATGCTGTAAAATGACTTAAGATGCAGTAATAAAGTGGGAATTCGGTACCGTATAGAATTAAATCGGTAGAGATGTTCGATTTGATTGGATGTTTGTTATTTAGATTTGCTATTCTTTCACTTTTGGCAAATAGGGACGATGAAGATGAGTGATGCTATGATGAAATTGATGAAGGGACACTTACCAAGGACACCCACGCCCAAGTCGAGATTCTAACCAGGGACCCATGGCATCGTAGCGCGCTGTGCTAACCACTCCTCCATGGAGTGGACATTATACCATATTTTGTGTGCTCAATTGGGATCAATCAATGGAATGAATAGGCATATTATATGATTAATAAATTCATATCATAATACCACGTCATATTATTCGGCACGAAGTAACATCAGAGACATTCAATCTTGCATTTTTGCCTTTCAACTAATTCTTTGAATTCAGGTTAATCACAACAATAAGATAAATTATGAAGCAAATGATAGTGAATGTGGGATATTATTACGAATTACCTGACAGAAACAACATTAAGCAGGCTCGGTGGTCAAGCTCATTAAGTGATTGACATTCGATATCGTCGCCAAAGTTCCCGGGTTTGAGTACCGTCCTTGTCGGGGGTGTTTGACTATTTCGTCATCAATTTCATGTAATGGTCACTCGTCCTTATCGTCGCGATCATCGAACAGGGAATAAAAATTATAAAAATAAATACGATGGAAGAGTACTTATTTCATCTCTCACGAAATCTCCTACAAAACCGGAATATATAAAATACATGTATATTCATTCACATATATTTTCGATTTCTATATTTAACTAATCGAGACCGAGAACGGGAGAGCAATTTTCAATTCGACAAACCGAGAGACGGAGAAACTGTCAAGTCTCGTTTCTTCTTGGCACCTCCGTAATCGAGTTGTTCTGTTTGTCATTGGCTTTGTATTGGCAATTATTGTCATTATTCTTCCCCTGCAGGTAAACCATAACGATGAATTATGATGAAATGAAGCAGATAAAAGGGCAAGAACAAGAAAGTCATGCCTGTTCGGGACTCCAACCCAGAACCTTATGTAACGAGATTTGAAATTCTGGAGAAGGCGTCCGTGTTTCGCTTGGTTTTCTCTTTCCTCTACTTCTCTTATATTATCATACATGTATAATAAAAATGGATCTGATACGATATGTTGCGATTCATAATTGTGCTGGTTAGATGCTACAGATGTGAACTCCAACCTGCAATATATTATTCCCTTTTGTTTCGTATCTGGTTGAACATGAAATTTTCTTACACTGTGACAATTTCTTTCTTAGTTTTGGTTTGGTGCACAGATATGCTAATCTGGACTCGACCTTCAGTTTAAAGTGGGATACTAACCACTATGTGCATCCACCGTGTATCAAACCCAGGATCCACTGATTACAAGGCTACGACGTTATCACTACGCCATCGAGGAGGCCCCATGACAAAATGTTATTCACTCGATCTCTACCATAATTTATTTCAGCATTTACATTTTCGTTTTCTTCTTCTTTTTTCCTTTTGTTAACTACTCTTATACAACTCTTTTTGCGTCTTCGAATTTCTTCTTGTTTCAGGAAAAAATAATACATGCAGGCTGTATAAAAATCCCCCGTTCAAATAGATAAAACGTTCACTCTCGAGAACTAATTTACATGTTTATCACTAACGTAACCATTAGGAAGGAAACTATTGAAATGTTACCTGATATAACTGCAGATGAAACAATACTTACAGCCACTAACGAAATATCTATTCTTGTGTAGCCTCACAGACAACAAGTATATGGTGAGTCATTCACTCTTGCTGACTACGGGCGAAGGTCACTGAACTAAAGGGTGGTGGCAAGCAAGCAGGCTTGTGCTCTACCAAAGACGAGGTCACGTGTTCCAGTTATCAATGGCGTACGAAATAAGGAGGAACACAGCCATCTGACGTATGTTGGTCCTTCAACTTTCGTATTCTTTTTCATTTCAGAACCCGTGCTGTATCGTCGACTTAATCCAATCTATCCGATGTAGGATTTAGGTTCTGTTTCTGTTCGGTTATTTCACGTTGTCTTCCTGCTTATGTTATTCGCGACGAACGTTCTGGATTCGATAATCTGGACAATAACGGGATTGTGTTGGTTGGTTGATTGGTGTCTTAAGTCCACTTTATGTCCTGTTAGGCTAATCGTGAATGGACCTATAGTTTAAAGGGGGATCCGAACCACTATGTTCCTCCACCGAGTATCGAACCCGGGATCCCTTAATTACAAGGCGCCAACGATCCCACTCCGCCATCGGGGATTGTGTTCGCAACGAATGAATCAAATTTGAGTGATATGATATGCAACCATTGGAAGACTATTGAAAGAAAAGCTACGGGAACCTGCCAGTTTTTCTACTGCAGACAGGAAACCATAAACATGCAAGAGAAGCTTATATTCTATGAAACCTGACGCTATGTGCTCGAATACTGGCTAAATATAATCCATAGAGGCATAGCAACGTTAAACAACCTCTTATATGATACATATAGGTTTAAAAAGGTCGAAATACAAAGATTGTGTGCGCCTCACTGATCGCGTAGTGGTAAGGCCTTGTAATCAAGGGGTCTCGGGTACGATACCAGGTGATCGCACATAGTGGTTCGGATCCCACTTTAAACTGTATGCAGTTCAGATTAGTCTATCTGTGCCGGTGACTCAGTCGGTAACGCGTCTGACTACCATGCTATAGGCCCCGGGTTCGATCCCCGGCCGGTTCAAGCCCGGGAAATTTTCTAACGTTGGAAGCGGCCCCGGCGCCCACCCAGCGTCGAATGACATGGATACCTGGGGGAAACCCTGGGGGTAAAGGCGGTCAGGGGCGTGATGCTGATCACATCAACCCCCACTCACGAACGAATCAAGAAAGTATGGGGCGGCGTGATGCTGATCACATCACCCCCACTCACGAACGAATCAAGAAAGTGTGGGGCGTTACCCCCACACCCCCTATACGCCTTCATGGCGTAGCGCTAAGCACAGGTGAGAACTTTACCTTTTTTTTGCATAAAGTGGACTTACAGCAAAATTTAAAATTGCGATAAAGATTATGATAAGGTATTCAAGAATTGGGTCTAACACATTTTTTTATTGTTTACCAATGACCTTGTTAACGGTGGAAGCGGTCCCGGCGTCTACCCAGCGTCGAATAACATGGGTACCTGGGGGAAACCCTGGGGGGTAAAGGCGGTCAGGGGCGTGATGCTGATCATATCACCCCCACTCACGACCGGATCAAGAAAGTGTGGGGCGTTACCCCCACACCCCCTATACGCCTTCATGGCGTGGTGCTATGCACAGGGGAACACTTTACCTTTTTACCTTGTTAACTAATATTCTTAATTTCAGTTTCAAGATGAAATCGGCTACGAAATAAAAGGAGTGGGTTCATATTTCTGTTACGAAATTCCACTTTTGTAGTAGACCTGTGCCACACTAAGATGTGACATAATAAACAAATCTGAGACACTTTCAAAGTATTAAATTGCTATCTACGTATTTGGGAACAATCTTTCAATATAATACTTTTTATGGACGCGTCAAATCATAGTATTTAATTCCTGTTTTAGCAGCTTTAAGAAACCTGATTTTTTTTTGGGGGGGGGGTTACAAATGCCCTTTCTGCTCCCGTCAAGTTACGCCTATGAAAAAACAGGAATTCAAAGTAAAAGACTGTCGCGACTAAATCGGGAGACACGTCTGATAGATTTACAATTGGGAAAATCATAATTAAGCGTGTAGTTGAAAACAACCTATTTTCATATATTGCATGCAGCTCTACTTTTTCTGCAATGTGGATCAAGAACTGGGGACGTGGAGAAGCACAACACTCCACGTAACCAATAGTCACGTGACCCTCTTTGCTTTCCTGTCATGTTGACCTTCGCGTGGAACACATTTCTCGGTGTTAAGACAGGCAAAATCACCCGATCATCGAAGGGTGCAATATGTGTTGCCTACCCTCCTGCATTACTTGCTCCTATTAAAGCCTTATGGGGAAGAACTTTTTTCCATGACTGTACGTGTCTGCTACGATGTAGCAAATGAATTTTCTCTTTTTCTAACTTTTCCATCTTCATTTTATACTTTTTTTCATTTTGTTTGTAATAAAGTAATAAAAGATTGTTTGATAAATTGATTGAATTAGTTTATTTTACGTCGCTTTCCTACCGATTTTGGCTAATCGCGACGATAAAGATGAGTGACGATATGATGAAATTGATAAAGGGACACTCGCAGAGAACACATGCCCAGGCCAGGATTCGAATCCGGGATCCCTGGCATCTTAGCGTGCTGTGCTAACCACTCCGCAACGGAGGTCGGCTAATGAAAGATTGTAATTAACGATTAATTGAAAGAGAAGGCATTACAGACTTCGCCACGTAAACACGGTCTCAAGTAAATGAATAAGTTGTATTTTTTTGTTAATAAAATTATTTTTCTACCACTCTAGGATAATAGCGACAAGATCTAGCCTGGACTCCACCCCAGAGCCTGAGACGGCAAGATCCAAGTGACTATCAAAACACCTGTAGCAAAGAGCTTAGCAGAGGTCTTGCTAACAACGTGTCTCGTCGAGGGATGAGGAAGGGAAACTTGGCACTGAATAATTCATAATGGTCCTTCTCTCGAGCAGGGACGATCATGGTCGCAAACGGAGCACAGCCGGGGCGTGATGAGGCTTTTGAAAGACAAAAAAGAGGGAAGAAGGCTTTTTCTTTTTTGTCGTCGCTGGGAATGACGAGACAAAGCGCATCCGCTTCTGTCATCCTCAGAAGCTCAAGGACTTCTCTTCTGGACGCTTTTCCGCGTTTTGACTTTGCACCGTCACCGTCCGTTTTTCACGCCCTTCCCAGTTTCCTCTTGTTACGCCTATCGAGTTTTAGGATCTGATTAATTACAACAAAAACAGCTTTATTTCTTAGCCTTCGGCAATTGTTTAAAAAAAAATTGCGGAGAACTTCGTAGCGGAGCGCTTAGAATAGGCGCGGGAAGGGAGATCCAAAGGGTGGATCATATCCGGATATCGGATTTTCTGATACCCGAATATTTGGATTATCCAAATCGCCGAAATATCTGAAATATCCTGATTTTATCGATTATTATCTGAAATATCATTATTATCCAATATCTGAAATGTCCGGATTATCCAATATCTGAAATGTCCGGATTATCCAATATCTGAACTGTCAGGATTATCCAATATCTGAACTGTCAGGATTATCCAATATCTGAACTGTCAGGATTATCCAAAATCTGAAATGTCCGGATTATCCAATATCTGAAATGTCCGGATTATCCAATATCTGAACTGTCAGGATTATCCAATATCTGAACTGTCCGGATTATCCAATATCTGAAATGTCCGGATTATCCAATATCTGAAATGTCCGGATTATCCGAATATATGAAATATCCACATTGTCCGAATATATGAAATATCCACATTGTCCGAATATCTGAAATATCCGGATTATCCGAATATCAGTAGTTTCCGTATATCAGAAATATCCCAATGTGTGCATTACACTTTCAGTTTTGTCGTTTATCCGCGTTACAGCCTCTCCGCATATTCTTTTATCGTCACATATTTATGGGTGTCGGATTCTTTCAGTGTGTTCATTAATTTACAACAAAGTTCTCATACTCTCTACGTGTGATTCCACGACAGGGCCGGCTGATGCTTTTGTAAGTTGATCGGAGACCACCAAAAACCTGCATACAGCAAACAAATGTATAAAGCCTATTCCTAACACTTTTCAGGAATAAGCCGCAACGTAAAGTCTACAAGTTACAACAAGCGTAACTAAACCTATTCTTGAGTTCTCGTGCGCTCTGGTGAAGAACGGAATGGAAATCCAGGACCAGTGATTGATTGATTGATTGATTGATTGATTTAGTTTATTTTACTTCGCGTTTTGTGCCTCTTGGCTAATTTTCGAAGATGGGGAGGAGTGATGAAATGATGAAATTGATGAATGGACATTCACAAACAACCATCCCCGAGCAGGATTCGAACCCGGGACCCTTTGCATCGCAGCGCGATGTGCTAACCACTCGGCCACAGGGTCGAGTTAAGCCGAAAGTTTGATTCTACCATCTCAAAATTAGGCCCTAAGTCTGATTCTGCCCCCCTTAAAATTAGGCCCAAATTTAATTCTGCTCCCTCAATATTAGGTCCAGTTTAATTTGCCACCTCATAATTAGGCCTTCTTTAATTATACCCCCTCAAAATTAGGCCTAGTTTAATTCTACCCCCTCAAAATTAGGCCTAGTTTAATTCTACTCCTCAAAATTAGGCCTACTTTAATTCTACACCCCCCCCCCAAATTAGGCCTACTTTAATTCTACCCCCCTCAAAATTAGGCCTACTTTAATTCTAGCCCCTCAAAATCAGGCCTAGTTTAATTCTACCCCTTTAAAATTAGGCTCAGTTTAATTCTACCCCCTCAAAATTAGGTCTACTTTAATTCTACCCCCTTCAAAATTAGGCCTAGTTTAATTCTAACCCCTCAAAATTAGGCCTAGTTTAATTCTACCCCCTCAAAATTAGGCCTAGTTTATTTCTACCCCCTCAAAATTAGGCCTACTTTAATTCTACCCCCTCAAAATTAGGCCTACTTTAATTCTAGCCCCTCAAAATTAGGACCAGTTTAATTCTGCCCACTCAAAATTAGGCCCACTTTAATTCTGTCCCATCAAAATTAGGCCCAGTTTGATTATGCCCCTTCAAAGTGGTCCTAAGTTACGCCCATGATAATGGACATATTATTATTCGTAACATTTTCTTTATTAATGATGATAATAAAGTACATGATTAAAGTAGAAGCATAGCATAAAATTAGCCGGTGGACGTAAGTAAACTTCATACTATACAACAAACTAAATACTAATATTCTGTTCATTTACTGATAGTGTTGGAACACCCATTTAATTCTATAAATTATAAGAATCTTATTTAATTTTAGCCCTTGTCAACTCCTTGCGGGGGGTCCGAACTCCCTGGACCCCTCCTAAATACGTCCTTGAATCCCACAAACTACCAAGCAAAACAAAATATCATGAACGCCACTTGAAGCGACAGACTGGAACCCTTCTTCACCCACCTATGCTTTCCAACCATGAGGAAACTTCACGCAAATATGGAAACGGGGGAAACTTCTAACATTTCCGGGAAACAATGGGAATCCTGGATTGCGGGCATTTGTTCCTCTCACGAGAACAGGAGCACCGTTCTCACGCGAGCAAGCGTCAAACTCTTAATTGCTTACATAACCAGCAATTAAGGCCGTCAGCGCCACCGAAAGTAAGAGCGAGCATCTTGCCCTCGTTCCGCTAGAGGGAAACGCAGCTTCACTTGCACTCCACTTGCATTGGTTGTGTATTACTTAAAGGAGACAGACCGACACGAGACAAATCTCGCTCCCGTCTCCAATTATTTGTCGGTATTTGTTTTACAGTAATTACAAAATCAATCTATCAGTACTTTGTACTCTGGCGTACCCAGAGGTAATATTTATCTTTATTGTACTCTGTTCTTTCTGGATGAAAGTAGATGTTAATAGTTTTCTGCACTGCTTCTGTGTGCATTTTACTTATTCTTTTATGCGATTGCTCTCTTCACTCCTTCTAAATAGCATATACCGTAAGTAGGGACGTGAAGTTATCATTTCGATGTTATTTTTTACTGCAATTCGGTGTTATTTTTCGCGGCAAAATTCGGTGTTATTAATTTAAAATCGGTTATTTTTACATGCATTTTTACTGTTCCTTCTATGCTTAAGATTTTCTAATTGTTTTAGTTCTGGAAAATTTAGACAATTTTAGTAATACTGACAAAAAAATTATGGCTTACCGTTGTGAGAAATGAACAAATTGCTTCCATTTGGAAAACTATTTAATCTCATCAGCCATTAAATATGAAATGTTTATTGAATGATAACAGCCAAATCTTTGAACACAATCATACACATGACATTTACCTAAAAATGCCAAAAAAAAATTAAAAAATCCCTCTGTGACCTCAAAACACCGCCCTCCCCCTCCCAAATACAAAAGGTGCTTCTCCCTGAAAATTTTCCCCTTCCTACGAAATTTCTCTTATGGGAAGATCCCTCCCGAGCGAATTCTATTTCAGGACGAGGTTAAACACTGTCAGTTATGTCTGCGCCAAACTGCAATAAATGTGGCGTGAACATCTATTTTGAATGGGACTATCACCAGCTAGACAACAAATGACAGAATAGATCTTTAGGTAGTTCTTTTTGAACAGAAGATGTGTTATCCCCCGTTTATATTGCATATTTCGCGACGTTTTTCGCGTTAAACTGTAAAATTCTGTGTTATTCTGAAAAATGGCATAATTCGCGTTATTTTGCGATTCCGAAACACCGAAAAATTGCCTCCTTTACCTACCCAAATGCATTTTAAACACTTTATTTTGCTTTCTTTAACTTTTCGGTCTTATCGTTAAAACGAAAGCTTCACGTGCCTACGTATAAGTTTTGAAAATGTTGCCCCCATAATGTTATACATTATGTGCAATCACAAATACGAATACACTGTACACAAATCCTTTTTAGACTTCGTAATGTATTGTTAAGTTTTGGGTTCTTGGTTCTTAATTATATAATTACTGCAAAATGTCCACTATACCAATCGAAAGGGTTTAGATAAGTTAACCCCTACAACGAGAGAACGAACAGAGACCTAAATGTTAGATATGCTTAATGTTTGCTATAAATCCTTCCGACCACCATGTCTTGTGTTCCACACGAAGCTTGCATTCAGGCACCAGCATAGAAAACACCACTTTCACTGCTCGCTTGAGCGATTCTTATTATGCGTAATTCCTCCTCATTACACAAACCCGGAAAATTATGAAAACTGAAAAATTGTTCCCAGCTTCCTGTAAAAAATGTGGAAGCATTTACTTCACATGTGAGAAACTTTGTAAATTATAAATTTATGCATTCTGATAATTTTCTCTTTTGGCGTATGTAGTGCGTTTTGTAGGCCTGATGGTAGAGTGGGATGCATAAGTGTTACCAAGCAAATTGTCCATCACCACGTTTGTCCTACTTGTCTTCGCAATGACAGCTTCATGAATTGAAACAATTGGGCCATTGACTACATCAGCATCAGAATACGCAAAAAAGCCATTCATTAAAAACACACAAGATGCAAGAGAAAATAATTTTGAAAATAGTCATGGACAATTTGCCGAACAATATTCTCGCATCCCAGTCCACACAGCAATTCATTTCTTTATACATTGTTTTTGTTCGGGGTGCGGTTCGACCGACATTATGCGATTGTTTTTAAGTAGAATTTTCTACTTTGTGTAATTTATTTTCAATTCATCTTAGTGAAAGTGAAAACTTTTCTAATTTTACACAACGTTAAAATGAATGCATAAAAATTGCGTTGTATAAATTACACAGTACAACCACAGACAAAGGTAATAAAAAATACAGTATAACTGTATAAATGGTTGATTTATTTGGTTTATTTTACTTGTTTTTTCTGCCACTTTTGCCCAATTGCGACGATGATGATATGATGAAATTGATGAAGGGACATTCAAACCGGGATTCAAACCCGGGATCCCTGGCGTCTTAGCGCGATGTGCTAACCACTCCGCTAAGGAAGGCAGCTTGTTTCAGTTTTTTTTTTTTTAAGTCGAGTTTACGCACACATAGGCTAATTGGGACTCGACCTACAGTTTATAAAGTGCCTCCATCTGGAAATGAATGAGAGACCCCTTGATTACAAGGCGACGACGTTACCACAACACCAGCGCGGAGAACCAACATATTCAAGGATCAAACAATGTTTCAGGCTATTGGGAACCCTGAATAGGACATATTTTTATGGTTTTATTTTCTCTGAAAATAACAATTTTCCTTTTCTTTTTTATAACCAACACTCACCGAACCTACTGACCTATTTAAACAAGCCAAAAGAAAAAAAATCCAATTTCCTAACCTCGCTGGCTTATCTTGGAGCCAAACAGACTGGAATTTCCAGAACAAGGTCGTCAATTACTGGAGTCACTGGAAGGACACGCGCGCACATGGCCAAGCGGAGAGCCATAACCGACAGGGGATTACCGTAGCAGGACGTGATTCAATTCAGCAGCCTCCACCGCAAAGCCACAAATGGACCAACACGTTGCGAGTAATTTGGTGACCCACAGTCACGTCTGCATCAGAGAGATTGCGTCGTCTGTCAAACAGGCACACATACATTGGAGCTTGTATACACCACCAGTCCTCGCCCGGGACAGAATTTCGTGACGGAGTTTTGACATCATTGTGATTTATTTTCATAATAATTATGTAACGATCTAATTTCGATTCTACGATCTGATTTTACGTTTCTACCCGAAATGATCGGAAATAAATAATACAAAGCCTGCAAATTCCAGTAGGTATATATTAGAGAAATACAAACGGACTAACATGAAAGGATACTTCATATACTAACGGGTGTCCCACGAACGGCGCAACTGGGAATTAAGAGTGGCGTTACTTTGTAACCGAAACCTGTACATACATAAGTCATACACCAAATGTTAGCCCTGTCCAAGTAGATATTTTTAAACATAGAAACAACAAACGGGGTGCAGTGTTGCCAAATGTAAGTGAAAGTGTAAATTTATTTTTCCACAAAGCATGGAAAATTGCATGTCAAACATTCGTACGGAAATTTGGACGTCAATTTCCACCTTGGGTAGGTGGACTATTTCGCCATCTATAGTTCAGAGAAGAAAACCGATCGTTTTCGCGTATAGCCAATCCTGAAATGCCTCGTAAAGGCGTACCGGTCCAAATGGGTGTTTTAAAAAAATATATGAGGTACAGTGGCAACACTGTTGATGTTTGAAGGCAACAAAAGGTGTGTTTAGTGATGGTCTATGACATGGAAATACTGGAAACAGGAAAAAAAGAAAATGAAAATTATGGTGAAAAAAGTGTTACTTACCTACTCCTAGCAACCATGCAATGCGCGTAACAGGCAGTGTAGCTTTACAAAAGATGTTGAAAATTACAACCATTTTTCCTGAGGCATTCATCAACACGTTTTATCATGTTGGAAGCAACTTTATGCAAGGTTGATTGGTTTATATTGTTAATGGCTGTGCAAATGCTTATTTTTAGATCATCAAGTGTTCTTGGGTTATTAATGTAAACTGTTTGTTTCAAATAACGCTCTTATCGCATTGCATGGTTGCCAGGAGTAGGTAAGTAACACTTTTTTCACCATAATTTTCATTTTCTTTGTTTCCTGTTTCCAGTATTTCCATGTCATAGACCATCACTAAACACACCTTTTGTTGCTTTCAAACATCAACAGTGTTGCCACTGTACCTCATATTTTTTTTTAAAACACCCATTTGGACCGGTACGCCTTTACGAGGCATTTCAGGATTGGCTATACGCGAAAACGATCGGTTTTCTTCTCTGAACTATAGATGGCGAAATAGTTCACCTACCCAAGGTGGAAATTGACGTCCAAATTTCCGTACGAATGTTTGACATGCAATTTTCCATGCTTTGTGGAAAAATAAATTTACACTTTCACTTACATTTGGCAACACTGCATGAACAACACTGCACCCCGTTTGTTGTTTCTATGTTTAAAAATATCTACTTGGACAGGGCTAACATTTGGTGTATGACTTATGTATGTACAGGTTCCGGTTACAAAGTAACGCCTCTCTTAATTCCCAGCTGCGCCGTTCGTGGGACACCCTGTACTTCTCAACACAGGCCGCTTCAGGCATTTATTCCAGCGCTACACGAGGTTCATAATGCCTGTCTCATAGAACTCAGGGTCCCGTTGTCTGAGCCCAACCCTTCCGTCCTGGCCTGGCGGGTTTTGAGTGGATGTGCTCCATCATCCAGCATACTTCCCAGAGCTTGCTCCATCTCTTCGCTCCTTTGAAGAAGCATCTCAGAGGACGCCGGTTGCACTCGGATGATGTTGTCAAGCACGAAGAAAGGGTTGGGCTCGGACAACAGGACCCCGAGTTCTATGAGACAGGTATCATGAACCTGGTGTAGCGTTGAGATAAATGCCTGAACCCCAACGTTAGCCATTTATTTGGCGCTGGGATAATTCTAGAGCCGCTTTTTGCAGGGACAGGACCAGAAAAATTCCGACGTTAGATTACCACACCGGAAATCGAACCCAGGTCTCCAGTGTCACAACACAGATCACAAGTTTGCACTTTGGACTGTGCTGGTAACAGTGGTGTCAGACATTCTGCTTAGTTTAATAGAGCTTTTAGAAAAAACATCATGGACTTGGGTGGGAGGGAAATCGACAGAGCCCATCGCAGGATCGAAGTCACATTTATGTTGAACATAATATACACAAAGATAATGTTAATACACACAAATGTTGACAATAATTTTAATACATAAAATCGTTTCGAAACAGAGCAATATCCTGTAAAACCTTCAAACAAACTTGGATTTAGGCGCACAAACTTAAAGTAGGGAAAATTGATGACTTTAGACGGTTAATTCTACAGGCAACGTTATACAATGCGTGGATTTAAGCACAATCATGGTCAATCGACAATTTACCAGTTGCATTTTCAATCAGTAACAATAGTGTAATTGGAACAGACATAAATTTCACTACAATTACGATTTTATTGAAAGGAGGAAGATTTTGGCTCCGACACAAACAAGCTTAACAAGAAAACTTTCGCCATCCAAATCTAACCGCAGCTGAATCTCTCGCCGGAATAAATTTCGGGATCCTTTGTGCTTCCCAGGGGGCGGAGAGCAGCCAATATTGCTCGGCAGCATTAGGGAGGCGAAGAAGAGGATGAAAGCATCCCCCTTCGAGGTCTCCTGTTTCTTTCCGTGCTGGGGGAGAAGTTCCTTCTCGTGATCAAAGATTCCCCTCCTCTTCGTTGTTTCTCCCCGTCTCCCTTGAGTCATCCTCAAAAGGGGTCCAAATCGAAGTCTCTTTTCCAAAGGGAGGGAGAATGGATAAAGGAAAGCGATAGGTTTAAATCTCCAACGCAAGAGTATTGTGCGTTACCTGCCTGGTACAAAAATCTATATTTAGGAGATGGCTTTATTACAACGAGCCCCACGACCTTGGCTTTAGTTTCTAGTCTCAAACTTGTTACGCACGAACCAATAAGTACTGTTCTTCAAATGTAATTCAATCAATGATAATAATGTTGACAAAGATGTCAATTCTGTTGAAAATAACAGCCCATGTTCAGAAATGGTTGGTTGATTTGGTATTTTAAGGCCACTTTATGCACAGTAAGACTAATTGGGACTGGACCTAGAGTTTCAAGTGGGATCCGAACCACTATGTGCCTCCACCGGGTATCGAACCCGAGATCCCTTGATTACAAGGCCATGTCCAGAAATGTTATTAAAATATAATTATATATTAAATATATATATTTAAATATTATTCGAATTGTTAATCAATTTTGAAATTCGTTTTGAAAATAACTCAGTTAATGTCCAGAAATTATACAGACAGGTTTCAAAATTCAAATCAATTCTGAAATTCATTCTGAAAATAATTCATTTAATGAAATGAAACAAAGATGTTTCAAAACATTAATCAATTCTGAAATTAGTATTAAACACAACTTAGTTAATGTCACAAATGAAAACGATATACGTATTTCAAAATATTAATCAAATCCATAATAAGTTTTGGAAATAACTCTGTTAATATCAGAAATGAAATGCAGATGATTCAAAATATTAATTAATTTTCTGTAATTAGTTTTGCGAATAATAAAAATTCAGGCCATGTCCAGAAATTAACCAGATATGATTCAAAATATTGATGAATTCTGAAATTAGTTTTCAAAATAATTCATGTCCAGAAATGCACGTGTGTTCACACCCAATAACACCAACTCCGAAAAGAAAAAAAGAAGAAGAAAAAAAACATGGTCGAACACTTGTCAGAGCATCAAATGTGATGTGCCCACCTTCGTGATGGAGTGGTTAGCAGACCGCTCTACGGATTTTTGTTTCTTACCGTCGCTTTTCTTACACTTTTGGCTAATCGCGACGATGAGGACGAATGATGATGTGATGAAATTGATGAAGGGACACTCACAAGGAACACCCATGCCAAGGTTCGGATTCGAACACCGATCCTTGGGGTCGTAGCTCGCTGTGCTAACCATCACACCGAAGTGACAAGTGACACAGGTCTCTTCAGTCTGTAAGCAAGCATTCACCGCACACCACTGAGGAAACGACCAAGTCTGAGCGACAGGCGACATGTGCTGCTTGTTGTGTCGCATCGGTCTGAAAGCGCCCTAAATCTTGCATCGTTTAGCCTCTCTCTCTCTCTCTCCCTCTCTCTCTCTCTCTCTCTCTCTCTCCTCCTCTTTTTTTTTTTACTGGAGGGTCCCGCGTCGCTTCTGTGTGAAAGGTGCCTCAGAAAGCGACAAGGGTCGCGTGACACTTTGAAACGTACACTCACCGGCAATAAAAATGGAACACCTATATCCTCAAATACCCGCTTCCCTGCAAGGTGCTATGTGTGTTGTCTTAACTCCACGGCGATAAGTGGATTTTAATAGCATAATTTCAATGGCGACTTCTAGCACCGCCGTAAAGTTAGGCAACACCCAACGCCTTGCGGGGAAGCGAGTTATTCATGATCTAGGTGTCACATTTTTATTGCCGGTGACTGTACCTTAAAAAAATAATTGTAAAATTTCGTGCCGAAGTGACACGACAAGCTACAGTGTCGATTGAACTGGACGGTTTCCTCAAGAGCGTGCATCGTGTTGCTTGCCAATTCGGTGTGTAACATTCGTGTTTCTTCGGTCTGAAAAGTATAGCTTAAACGAATACACGGTTTCGCGTAACCCTGGGGAGAAATTGGCCTGTTTCGTTAATGCGCACTGGAAGTCATGACCTGTAAATGAAGCAGCATCGAGGCGACGGAAATGCAGCCTGCAATTATCCACGCAAGATGCAAGCCGCACGTGATTCTGTTTTGTTTTCGTTGAGCCGCGGTGCGATGACCCGTATTACCAGTATTCCCCGCATTGCTCCGGTCACGTGAGCTCTGCAGCCGGATCGATGGATGGGTAATGAGGGTCCGGGCGCGGCTCGCAGTGTTACACTGGAGGGATATTTTCAGGGAAATTAAGGGGTTTTCAAGACAGAGGAGGGAATTTTCAATTCCAAAATATTTATGTAGGTTTTAAGACGAGGATGGGATGAATGAATTGGTTTTCTGCCACTTTTTGGCTAATGGCGAACTTGAGGATGAAGGGATAAAAAAACAGACAGACATAATGGGTGTCCCTTTCAGAACTAACTTTAAATATATAAATAAACTCGGAGCCAATGCCTGCCAAGTAGCTTTTTGTTGGGTGACACGTGGTCAGCATGTTGAGTCCCATCGCCGCTGTTATCTGGCTTTCGACATTGGATCCCGCTACTTTTATTCAAGCAGTTTCCCAATTGTCCTCACGACGCTCTTTCAGAAGACACTCAAATATTAATCCCCACTTCCACGTAGTACGCCAAGGAATGCATTACAGCACATTAACGAGGCTCTGGCGACTGGACTCACAGCCAGTATAGTAGAGCTCGTGTTGTGTGCTGTCCATTTGTGTTTTTGATTGTGCTTTCATCCACTTCCTCGTCGTCACATTCAGCCAGTGTTCTAAATATTTTTTTGATTTATTTCTTTATTTTTTGTTAAATTTTAAAATAAAATTTCCTCTAAGACACGGAACATTTGGGAGGGCGGGGGAAGTTTCGGAGAGGCATTGTTCCCATCGGACGCCCCTTAACGACGTTCCTGTTTCTGAATATTTAATATGGCTTTTCTCCTTCTTTAGGTCCATCGCGGCGATAATGATAAATCATCGTTAGATGAAATAGATGAGGAGACACACCTGGTCTGACTCAGAAGTGAACGTCGTCGAATTTTGTACGTGGTGAGAGTGGATCGTGGTACACATCCCCGAGGAAAACGGGAATTTCAACTCTGGAATGAGGGAAATCTGAGAACACTGGTTCGTCAATATCATCAGCTTCCAAATCTTCCACATTACGCACGTCCCCCTTTTTATCTTAGCAGGGAAACCCACCATTGGCACGCCGTTTCTGCGTAAACACTGTTCTTGTTTCGATTGGCGGGTGGCTCTCTGTTGCACGAACGGCAGGCGGAGACAGACAATGGGATCCATAACCTAAGACAACGAGGTTCCCTGAGAGAGCGGGAAAGCCGCCTCCAAGCGGTCGTTTCCTCAAGAATTTTCACGAATGAACCGCTCCTTCCCTACGAACTGGATATGTATTAAAGTTGGGTGGTGTGTCTCGGCATTTAATAGCCTTGATTTCATCTGATATTTGTTAATTGGCGTCGGTTCTCTGCCACTTTTGGCTAATCACGACAATGATGATGAGTGATGATTAGTGTCGCCCACGGGACGAGACGGGACAGGTTTTTAAAAATTCGAGACGAGACAACATTTCACAGCATTTCCACGAGACGAGACAGGCCAAAGTCTCGTCTCGTGGGCAACACTAGTGATGATAGGATGAAATACATTGACACTCCCATGTCCACGCCGGGATTCGAACCCGGGATCCCTGGCGTCGTAATCACTCCACCACGGAAGTCTGCTGCTCTTAGTAGATTAATGTATCTTGAAACCAAATCAACTGTACTTATCAAAATCGATCTTATGCGCACTGAACTTGACATGCAACAATTACGTCGTTGATTGATTGGTTTAGTTTGTTTTACTTCGCTTTTCTGCCACTTTTGGCTAATCGCGAAGAATGAGGATGAACGGTGATTCGATATCATTTATTTATGTATTTACAGAACCCAACAAGCAGAGCGAAATTACAATGCTCTAATTTCATAATTGCATAATATTAATACAATATATTTAATGCAATGTTTCAGTACAGGTTTTTTAAAGCTTGTATAAACTCCTTGCAAAATATCAATGATGTTATTTACACTTGCATTCATTTTGAAAGAATTGCTCGCTCTCCACACAGGAGAGGTAGAAAGAACTGACGTTTTTGCTCTCTGGCAATGAAAGATTGTGTGCTTGGGACGTGTTTTATAAAACGGGAACATTAATCGTTACGGCTGATAAAATGTTGTAATCGTCTATTACACCGTTAATTATTTTGTAAAGAAAAAGCAAGTCACTAACTTGCCGTCGGAGTGCTAGTTTGTTGGAAGTTGTTCTTCGAAAGTAGATTTTCGTTTCAAACGAACGTTGGATATTCTCCACAGGCTTTGAATTTAAGGTATCTAAGGAACTTTCACTGAATGCGTTCAAGTCTATGAATGGAATGGGATTCCAGATTACTGACGTATACTCTAGTTTTGACCGTACGAGACAGGCATGTATCTAGAAATATATTTCGGGGGGGTCCGAACCAAGTGTCCCAAAAATAATAATTATAATAATTACAATAATAATGTTTAAATTAAATATTCATTTAAATATGTAAATTTACAAACATTGCATTTTTATTATTACATGAATACTTAAAAAGATGGTATAAGAATATAAATATAACAGTGTATATTTATTATCTAGTTTGCATGTATTTAAGATCGCCAAATTTGTATAAAAACAAAGAAATTAATGTCAAATAGATAAAGAATTGAATATGTATTGAATAATAAAAAAGGATGTTCCTGATTAATAATTTATGCATATTTTTCATGAGTAGTAGTGTGCATAATCTTCCTTGGTACTGTCCTTCAAAGCAATATGATCCCATATTATAATACTTGTCTTCCAAGTTCATAGAGAATCAATAACCATCGATTATAGTACAACAAATGGTAAAAAGTACATTTTTATTTTAGTACTTGGTAAGTCTTTCGGGGGGTGTCCTGACCCCCTGGATCCTCCCGCTAAATACGTTCTTGGTACGAGAGAACAGTAAAGTATTTTTACTGGTTCTATTTTCGTGAAGTCGTGGCTCGATCGGATTACAAAACCTAAGTTTCTGAAAGCGTCGTTAGTAACAGTTTCAATGTGCTTACTGAAATTGATGAAGGGGTAATCACAAACACCCATGGACAGGACACAACACGAGTCACATAGAGGATTGTACGCCAGAGCCTCGTTAGTTTGCAAAATGCAGTCCAGGTGTACTACGTGGAAGAAAGGTTCACATTTGAGTGTCTTAGAAAAGCGATGTTGATGTATCACATAATTAAATGTTATTTTCATTTTCTTCAGAATATTCGTGTCCGACCTGTGCAAATTACATATCAAGTGCAATTGTTGAAAACGCATGATGTATAATTTCTCCTAGCGCGAACTATGTACGTGCATCACCAGCATTCCATGCCAGAGAGTTAAGTTAATTTACTCATCCGAGCAGCTCGGAATTATGCACTCGAATAAGTTTAAACTGCGCATGTTTATTGGCGCAAGGTATCAGATGTCCATGGCGAACGAAAGAGCTTTGCGCAGACGCCCAACACGGCAGAACGCGCAAGTGTGAACGGTCCTTAATGTCGTCTTCCCAACCGCGTGTGGTCAAAGGTTCCATATATTCGTGACCATCTCACTTCACAAATTATGATACTGAAAGAAGATTCTCCTAATGGCATTAAAGGGCAAGCAGGTCACAAAATTCGGCACGAAGGCCTGGGTGCGGTCCACCTGCGACATCTTTGTGCACCCAAGGTTGTCCCCGCCTACGGACAAAAAGGGCGAGGTTGGTATTTTCTTCCCTGTGGGTGTGGCAACCCTGAGCATCCTCCTATCTCGACGACCACGAGAGGAGGCGTCCCAAAACGACAGTTCCACTACAGGGACAATATCTCCATCCTAAATGAAATTTGATCGTAATAGGTAGAAAGACGTATGACAACATACTTCAACAACCAAAGATGTGGACAGACGCAGTTTTCCTTATACAATGAAATTTCCTGTCATGGATTGACACATGGCACTGCATCCGATTGGTTTATTGATCTTGTTTATTTTACTTCGCTTTTCTGCCACTTTTGGCTAATCGCGAAGATGAGGTTGAGTAATGATATGATGAAATCGATTAAGAGATACTTACAAGACCAGCCATGCCCAGGCCTGGATTCGAACCAGGGACCCCAGGCATCCCTGACGGAGGCTGGCTTTTCGGATGGAGAGTGACACGTCACGAGTATATATTTCACACATAATTTGATTTCAGTCAAAGTAATTTATGTTAACTGTTATAAGTGAGTTGAAGAAACATGATAATTTCACACTGAAGCAGTGGTTTTTGAGCGGGCATCACTACTATGGGGGAAAATATGGCTCCTCAGCCCCCCTGAAAAGCAAATATCTTGCTTGCCCCTCCCTGGAAAAATTCCTGCGGCGTCAATGGGTACGAAGGGGGATATGTGGTCAGAACACCCTCCCCCTTTGGCCATCATGTTGTAAAGAAAATTATTTTTTTCCACAATTGTATAATGCATAATTTCTCATACTTGTGTCATTTTCAAATAACAGGAATCGCTGTTTGCAATGGCAGAGCACCACTTAACAATCGCACACTTTCGTTGAACTTTCAATTCATCCCGCACCAAACTTGTTGCTTGAGAATGAGAACCAAACCAGTTGTTTTTCCATGTTTACTTTTCACATTTGTTTTTAAGTTCAACCCTCCACCAGGAAAATTCCTGGGTGCGCCTAGAAGTTGATGAATATCCTTGTACGATAGAGTTGAGCACGGAACGAAATTATATGTACCCAAAAAATATTAGATATGTAAATATATACTCGTATTTAGTTATTTTAATCAAAATATGGAATAAAATATGGACTTACAATTGTAAAAAATGTAAATTTTTATTAGGCAAGCTGCTCATGCTAAACAAAATTAAGTAGGTTTACGTGACAATAATTGTGACGCAAAAATTCAAACACAAAATGCCCTTTATTTTCTGTTTGTTTAGAGTTTGTGTTCGCATATCTTTGCGGGCAACCGTACTGCCAAGAATTAAGGCGAAACTTCGCCAGGAACTGTTTCAGCAAGCCGAGTACAGATGTCGGCGCCGTTCGTGTCGATACAAATCCCGGCGCAGCAACCACGTGGCTTCTGTGTGTCAGTGGGCCGATCAATACGTCATCCCAGCATCCCTCACGAGAGAACGGGAGGGGGAAGGGGCGTTCCGCCCGTAGAGTGTGTTCATTAGCCACAAACCGCACGGGCTACAAGCAAACGGAATTACGAGGGACTCCATCGCACTCGTTTTGGCTTCTCTACGTGTTGTGGTTTCATGATGGCAGGAAGAGTCAGTCGCCAGTTCATATCCAGGACGAACTCACTCACTCACTCTCTCTCTCTCCCCTCACAGCTACATCTTCCCTGTTTTTATCTTCATACAATAACCCGTTGCTTCGAGAGTGGTTAATGGATTTTTCCCCACTGCATTTTTTTAAAATACCCCTCTATACACACACAAATACGCACACACATACATACATAGACATGCAATAAGGTATCTATAACCAGGGGTAGAAAAAGCTCAAACTAATTCAAGCGCCAACCCCTTTATCTCAGGAGCCAGTTCTCACTTGTTTTTGTTTTTTCAAATATGATCTTATAAAGCCATGAATTTGAGATAAAGGTACACAATTTGAAATATGATCTTAAAGCAATAAATATATTAATTAATACAGGAATGGATTATTATTATTATGAATTATTGCACCGGAGTGATCTTCCTAAAGAAGGGTCAACTAGTAACAGCATGAATAATTATGCAATACATATACGTATGGCCGACTCTATCATATCGCCGCAATTTTAAAATTCGGCGAAATATTAAAAATATATATTTTATTTAGCACTGTAAATTTGAAGATTCAGGCGCCCTGTATTTTTCTACCCCTGTCTATATATAACAGCTCTTGAAGCATCAAGATATTATATAAATTTATACATATAGTTCTCCAAGAATAAAACATTAGCAATCAGGTGGATGCAGAAACCAGAGGGAGTAAGTCTCCCTCATATCTCCTTTCAAATACTACCCTGTGCATGTGCGTGTGTGTAACTGTATGTCTACAGAGTGGCATTTGAAAAGTAGCGAGTGGGGAAATTGAAAAATGGTTGCTCCCAGCACAAGAATTAGCAACCAGAATTCTTCCTCATCCCCTTTCAGATACCACCCTGTGTGTGTAGAAATATACATGCATATATACGAGGGTTATTTTTTAAGTAAGGTCCGTCTTGCAATAAAAACATAGTAAAAATGTTTTTTTTTAATATTTTCTAAATTTATATACACTTCTCAATTTTTATACATAATTTCCTTGCTGGTTTAAAGATTTATCGTAACGAATTACGAGTTTTTGGATAACCTCCTCACAGAACTCTGCCGCCTGTGATGATAGCCAGTTACTCACGGTCGTTTTCACTTCTTCATCAGTGTATAAACGCTTGCCGCCCAGGAAGGTCTTCAGATGGCGAAAGTGGTGGTAGTCGCTAGCGCAAGGTTTGGACTGTATGGCGGATGATAGATCAAATCTTGAGTTTCAGCCGCAGCATGTGGCCATGCATTGTCATGAATCAGTACGACACCGGCTGACAGCATTCCACGCCGTTTGTTCTGGATTGCTCGACGAAGTTTTCTTAGGGTCTCACAGCAAGAAGCTGAGTTAATTGTTGTTCCTTGCGGTAAAAAGTCCACCAACAAAACACCCTGCCTGTCCCATCGTCTCCTGTGACGATATAACTCAAAAACTCATCACATTCCTCGTTGTAGAGGGTCAAAAATGTTAAAGCACTGGCTATCATTACAGGCGGCAGAGTTCTATGAGGAGGGTATCCAAAAACTTGTAGTTCGTTACGATATATGTATAAACCGGCAAGTAAATTATGTAGAAAAATAGAGAAGTATATGTTTTTGAAAAACATTTACTTACTTTGTTTTTATTGAAAAACGGACCTTACTTAAAAAAATAACCATCGTATAAGTATGTATGTATGTATATGTGTGTGTGTTCTAGTTGTTTTCATTTATTTATATAACGTGGTTCTCCCACGTTTTCAAAGTTCATCACGATGATGAAAGCGAAACTTGATTGTATGAAATCCACTGATTTTTTTTTTTAGCTTTGAGCTTTTACTTACCTGTGAGCAGCGGTAGAAAAATACAGGGCGCCCGTTCGCAATAACGCCTGAAAATTTTAACCTGGCGCTTGGATTTTTAAATTGAGTGCTACAAAATATATAGACCTACATTTTTCGAATATTTCGCTTATGGAAATTTCCATTACCTTATATAAAAATAACGTGTACGTATGTGGTTCTTTTATGTTTGTGTTTTCTGTATCACATGTATCATTAAATGAGAATAATAAACATACCATTATAAATTTTTCGCTGTTGTTAGCCGAATTTTAAAATATTCGGAGATATGGTAGAGTCGACCATAGTTATTCATGCTCTTACTTGCAGAGCCTTCTTTATGAAGGTGCAATACTTACTTTTAATCAATTCCTCTATTAATTAATATAAGATGTTTCAAGGTCACACCGAAATGTGTAGCTTTATCTTAGTTGGATTCACGGTTTCATATGTTGGCTCGTGAGGAAAAAGCCTGGCGCCTGAATTAGTTATAGTTTTATGTGAATGTATGAGCACTGATGAAAGAGTAGAGATTCACATGGCCACCGACCGCACGACGCAATAAAACGCGCTTTGTAGAGCGTGCGATGCACATGTGGTGTCAACCAGTGCGTGGAGATTATCTGCAGAGGGTATGGCCGCTCCGTGACATTGCAAAGCATCAGATCGCTGCGCCGACAAGGGAACGGCACGCGGGAATTTCCGTGATGGAAAAACTTAATGAGACTCTGGAAGTCGTAAATTCTCACCGCTGCAGCTTCCGCGATGTTAACATTGTCAACATTGATACATCTCCGTAGCTGCTGGGATGGTCTGCTCAGGAAAAGCTAATTGTAGGTGACAGCACGATTGCGCTTCAGACAGGCAACTGTTCTCTCATTTAAATACATGGGGAATTCGATGCTGGAAGTGCTGTTATTATGTTACACTGTACATTTAATGTGATTTTAACCTGAGAAATTACGTTGGAACACGATAGATGAATAATATGAGCTTTAAAATTAGGATTTTAAAGGTGGCAACAGAAAAGACATCAGAACTAAACAAAAAATACATTTGCATAGGATTTGTTTACGTTAATTGCAATATTCACAATTTAAGTGGTTTTAGTTGGTGCGTCAAAGAATAATAATTCCGTACCACTGTAGTTCTATTTCCATAGTTGTCGTTATTAATTTACTTTATTTCACATATCGCACTCTTAGATATGTATATGTAAATATGAAACTGGTGAGGGGATATTCACAAACACATATTGTTTGGTTTAAATCCATTTTATGTACAGATAGGCCAATCGGAACTGGACCTACAGTTTAAAGTGGAATCTGAAATACTGTGCAACGTGCCTCCATTGGGTATCAAACCCGGGACCCCTTGATTTCAAACGAACGATGGTATCAATACACCATCGGGAAGGCGCTGCGTAAAAAACTGTCATCTTTGCACTTTAGATGTTCGAGAGACCGTGAAAGCTGTTTCATATGAGATATCACCTTCTTTCTGATAGCAACGCATTGTTACTTATCACTGAGAGGCATGACAATCACGCAAAGCTACTGATTTTACCTGGACTCCACATTCCCTACAACGGGTTTTCAGAAAGCACATTCCAAATGCGATGGAAATGGGATTACGGTAAATCGGCATCCAACACAGCACTCGGGTCGAGAAGGCGGCAGGATCTATGGAATGACAATTCACGGCACGGAGACAAAAACCGTTGCTCGCCTCCTCCACCCGTCAAGACCCAAATGTCACGTCTCTGCTCGCAGGACTCGGGAGACCCAAGGAACAACGACTGCCAACGGCGTGTGCTTCTCGAATCCCAAACTGAAAGCTACTGTAGCTGCGAGTTACAAACGAACAAAGAAACGGGCTAATGATAATATCATGTAACGATAATTATCTTCGCGGCGTCTTCCAAGTCGTAGATGCATTAATAACTTTTAGTTTTTGTTATTTATTATTATTAATTATGCATAATTTTCTGATGTGACTATCAATACAAAACAGTTTCATAACAAACGGTAAACAATTAAGTAGTTATCTGGATCCCTCTAAATACGTTCTTGGTGCCAAAGGCATTGGAATTAATTAATTAATAATTAATTAAAATACTTGAGTGCGTCGGCACATATGGATATTTGGAACCCTTCAAAGTGTACGAGGAAAAATCCTCATGTAAAAACGCTTACCTTAAAGTGAAAAAGGTAAGGTTAGTCTAAAGAGATCTTAACAGATATAGCACTATACAACCTTAATGAATTCAAGTGGTAAACTAGACTATTGATTTGTATGTTTGTATTGTATTTTTCTTTTTACAAATTTAGCATTGTAATCCTATATGCCTTTTCCATGCTCATGAATATGGGTAAACGGAATAAAGAATGTATTATTATTATTAAAAACATCTTCAGAAACAGTGCAAGAGGTCCGTTCCTCTCAAAAACCTAAAAACATTTGCTAAAACACTGTCATCAACTCCCAATTGGCACATTCGACAATGGAAAAGAACATTTTTTTCTTCTGGTGACTGCTGACTCATCCTGTCTCTTCATGTGAATGGATGTCCATCTCCCGACTAGATCAACGGAAGCGCTTGAGACATTATCGAATGGAAGGTCCATTTTCCCCTTCCTGACACGTCCACATGCTTTTACAGGACTCGCATTCATATAACTCAATAAGCACCATTAGTCACATAAAAGCACATTTTAAAGAGCCGTATAAGAAACAGCCTCTATTCACAAAGGTCTCTATGCAATTGTTCGAGTTCGCCTCTTCGCTTTGGGCCCTCATCCATACATACGTAGATATCTGTTCACGTTTACACTAACCACAACAAAGGTATTCTTAAAAAAAAGTTTTAACTCCCAATACCATTATTTGGAAATGCTCGTGCGGTGATGTCGACACTTGGGGTAGCAATCAGTGGCTGCTCAAGGAAGGGGGGGGGAGTTGGTGTGGGTCATACCCCTTCCCCTTTAGGGCCCAGTATTCTTAAAAAAATAATGTCAATAACAGGAAAAGATGCAAAATGATGAATGAGTACTAAAAAAAGTACACGTAACCCCCACCCACATTCCAAAATAAAAAATTATTTCATTTGACTACTAACTCCCGAGATCCTGGGTTCGAACCTCAGCTAGGCCATGGGTATTCTTTGTGTGTCCCCCTTCATCAATTTTATCGTATCATCTTCGCGATTAGCCAAAAGTGGCGGAAAGGCGAAGTAAAATAAACCAAATCAAGCAATCAATCAATGATTTGATTTCATTTTTGTTACTTAGCGTCGCTTTTTTGTCACATTTGGTTAATTGCGAAGATGATACGATAAAATTAATGAAGGCACAAACGCAAAGAACACCCATGCCCAGGTCGGGGTTCGAACCCGGAACTCCTGGTGTCGTAGCGCGCTGTGATAACTCCCCCACAGTTGGTTGATTTGGTGTTTTAAGTCCACTTTATGCACAGAAACAAAAGACACTTTTTGTAGGCTTTTCGAGTTCTGAGATACAGTTTTCATTCCAAATTATTTCATTATTTACTGCAGAGTACAACACATAGGAACAAGAATGCGCGCTCATCACGGGTTCGAATACTGACCTGGATTGTTCATATGCGGTCCGTTCATCAATTTTATCATATCATCACTCATCCTCATTTTCGGGATAACAAAATGGGGCAGAAAAGCGAAGAAAAATAAACCAAACCAACAACAATATGAACGCGCGTTCCCTTGACCAAATAAATACGTCCGTATTTATGACTGTTAGAGGCCAAGAGTAGTATATTTAAATAAAACACTACTAAAACGAGAGTGAGAGAGAGCATGAGCCCATATTTGTAATTTAACCATTATATATTCCATATTTGAAAGAAAAAAAAACGTAACATTATTGTCTGCACATAACACGTTTCCATTTCATAAATAATAAAACTACATCCCATAGTATACATATATATGTTGTACAACGTGTAAAAAGGTTGTGTAAATACAGAGAACATAAGAAAATTTTATCCCGAGTTCTTTCGAGGATTTACAAAAAAATCTATGGGAAATCAATCCCCTATCTGCCCTATAGAAGATATAGACTGGGGAACCTGAAAGCACGGGCTTTCAACCATAACAGCGGAGGGCGAGGGGGTAAGGGAGGTAGAGGCAGAAATCTTCCTTTTTCCTTCGGGCGGACGTTTCTACCTGGAACTGGTGAGGCGGAGGAAGAGCGAGCTAGGTCAGCTTTGCCCGCGGATCGTACCGAGGGACGAGAAGCGCGTGGAAATAAAAAGTGTTGCTTATGAACTGTGGCTTTAACAAGACAATAAAAATTGTGGTTTGAAAATAATTAGAGATGTGAGATTGATTGATCTATCTCTGCTAGACTAACTACTCCTCAATGCACGTCACTGCAGGAAACTAACTAATAGCACCATAAATAGAGAACTACACTTAGGAGTCAGTAAGCCGGGGACAACAACGAGTAAATGAAATATTGATACTTCCTGTATGCGAATAACGTTTTGATGGTGCGATCAAATTCGATAGAAGATTCAAATTCCAAGTTGTTAAAAGTTGGATATTTACCTCATGTTTAACTACAAATGGTCACAAAATCCGGATTTCAAATTACCCAATATGTTTAAGATGCAACGGATAATCCGTATATCCGAATAATTTGGACATCCGGATAGTACAGATTTGATGAAGAATTTGTAGCAAATACGTAGAGTGAAATGCGGACATCACGAATAAAAGAATATGTGGATAGCCCGTAAAACGGATAAACGACAAAATCGCCCGGAATAATGCACATATTCGGATTTGGCCATTTTTGAGTGCCAGGGCCTACCTACCGACTGCAGGCCTCACTCCCACATGCGTAAACAGGGAGGGCGATCATCAGTTTCGAGTAAGGTGTGTATAGCGTCTCCCCGATGGCGCAGTGGTAGCGTCGTCGCCTTGTAATCAAGGGGTCCCGGGTTCGATGGAGGCACATAGTGCTTTGGATCTCACTTTAAATTGTAGATCCAGTCCCGATTATCCTTACTGTGCATAAAGTGGACTCAATCAATCGAATTAGGCGTGGTCAGCACGACGAACCGCCAGTTGTCGTTGCAGGTTTTCCTTGACCAGGTTACGCTACTCATTTGTAGCTCCCCAATTTCCTCACGATGGTGTGTGGCCACCGGTCCCACACACAGGCCAAAATCTCAGGAGAAACGTTGTCACGCTTCACCCAGGAGACCTGATTCCAAAGTCTGACGCCTTACACCGCACGGACACGTATTTATCTCATGTTACCTGTAATAGGCAGGGGTTAAGCACATTTAATTTCGTCGGCAAGCGGAGTGGTTCATTCCGCTACACGGGCACGCGTTCGAGTGCCACAATAACAAAATGAAAGCACTGTACACCCAAATCTTTGATCACTCAGTAGCGCACCCACAAGACGAAGAATGGGCCGCCACTGATGTGAAACGACCAACCAACCAATCCCCCCCATAGACTGTGAAGGTGTTTTTTTACTGTGCTTCGGCCATTACAGGCCGTGACCCCCCGGGCTGGCCATTAGGAACAATCATCATCAGAGACTCGCTCCGAGCAATTAATTCCTGCAGTCAACCCTCGTTGCCTTCTGCGTCACTTGCTAAGCCCATTAAACCGCTTACCGCCACCCTTTGTAATGCAATTGGAGCTTGTAATAAGCTTTCACAGGCAGCTTCGTCTTCACTAAACGCTCGCTCCAATCCAACTGAAAGGGGATCGCCCCCACCCCCTGTAATCCCAAGGAACATTCAAGATATAAACGAGTTAAAAATCCTCGAGAAACAAATACCAAGGGTTTCATGCTAAAACAAGGATTGTATTTGTAATTGTACGTCTATTTTCATGGGTGTCAGAAAGGGAGGCCAGGGGAGGGGGGGGGGGGTCACGAAAATGTATGTTACTACCGTGCGTTCATTTCGATCTGCAGCCGAGAGATCGGGAGAAGCGTGGCGGGCGGCGCTGACGGAGATGCCGACATTTGCGGCCTGTAATACTCGCTTATTTTTATGGACTAATGCAGACATTTATATAAATATTGCAAAACGAGCACTAACCTGTGTTATAACACCCAAAAGTTCTTCTGTAATTCATCACACAAATAAATACGCTTTAGAAACGATGTTAAGAGCCACAGATAATAAAACATTTTAATCATAGTTTTGACCAGTAACGTCCTGCTTAAGTTTATATCCTTGAAAAAGTTTTGTATCGATGGGGATCGTTTGGAGGTTTCGAATGTGCAATACTGTATCAAGATTACGCTGCAGACGAAACCGTCAAAAGTCAATGGTTTTCGTGAGCTTCCTTGCAATCCGAAATCTCCGAGCTCGAGTTTTTGTTCCTTCACGACTAGATTAAGACAGAGCTGTGAATATAGTGGCGAGCAGATGTATACCAAGAGCGTGTTAATTTCGTACTGTGCGCAAGAGTGTTATTCTTGGTTACTTGTCGTTACTTGTGTTATTGCAGTGTGTGTGTGTGTGTTGTGTCAGTGAGACGATTGGAATGCCAGCTCAAGTTTCACTTTAGAACAAAGAATTTTTATGTATGACACTTACGTGAAAACAGACTCGTGTCGGGAAGTGTGTAGGCAATTTGTACATAAATTCCCAAGCGTTTCACCTCCACATAGAGATACGGTTAGACATCTTCTCCTTAAATTACGATAAACTGGATCGTTAAATTTTAAAACACCTAAGCAAAAACGAGTGATTCTAACCGAAGCAAAACTCGATGAAATTGGTGCAGCGTTAGAACGTTCTCCAAACAAACCTCTACGCCGTGTTTCACAGGAGATGGGCGTGTCAAAATCATCAGCACATACAGCCACTAAGGTACAAAAATTAAAACCGTACTCTTATAACACAGGTTAGTGCTCGTTTTGCAATATTTATATAAATGTCTGCATATGTCCATAAAAATAAGCGGGTATTACAGGCCGCAAATGTCGGCATCTCCGTCAGCGCCGCCCGCCACGCTTCTCCCGATCTCTCGGTCGAAGATCGAAATGAACGCACGGTATAAACATAACACACATATATTTCATTGAGGATGGGCAGATGGCGGGATAAACTTCTTTCACGTACAATTTCCTTCTAGTTCGCTGCAGTTTTTGACACTATGTGTAGCATGGGCGTCGGGATGGGAGGGGGGGGGTTCGAACGGGTCGGTGGACCTCCCTGGAAATTGACATTGTTCATTTAAAGATACAAGAAAGCCGAAAATTTGTTACTCTAATTGTTAAGAACAGAAATAAAGTTCATTTAGTTAGTATTCGAACAGAATAATCAAAGTAAAAATGCAATGGATTGAAAACATTGAGTGAAAAATACACGATTATATTCTACCATTCGATCCAAAGAACAAATGGTTTCACAGTTTTCAAAATGTTAATAATTACAGTTGTAGGCGAGACGCCACTCAACAAACTTTATGAAAAATAATCCCCCTAAGATTTAAAGCCTTTTCTTGAACGAGACGTGCAAAGGTTAATATCAAAATGCATTCAGCCTACTAACTGCATAAAATGCAAAAGTAATAATGGAAAATAGTTGTGCTCGTATTCACTTTATTATTATTATTTCGAATAAAATTTATTTTGTTAGTTTATAATTTTTATTATTTATAATAACATTTATAACAGCGGTAATAATACTTATTATTTATCTACTATTAAACTTTTATCACTTGCCCGACCTCCCCCTGCAAACATTTCTGGCGACGCCCATGATGTGTAGTGAAGGTGTTAGGCTGGTGCATGGAAATTACGTTCAACCAAGTAGACGAATGACGGTGTTAAAGTTCAGAAGATTCAACAAATGCCTGCCTGCTGCTTTAAACGTTCATTTCATTAGTTAGCACGCAATATATGAAATCAGTCATGTTTTTAAGTATGCTGTAGATTGAAATGTCATATTTCTCACTTGATTTAATATTCTTTTAGTATTACTTTCTTGTTTACATAATACTCTGTGAATACTGTAATTGGGCATGTGCCTGTATGTTCGAAATACCCAATACCCAAAACACTACACCGTTCCAGAACGTAGTGCAAACTGTGCACAGACCAAATACACTACTTGGCAGCATATCAACGAAGTAGACGAGTCGGTATTGCACCGTCTAACCAACTAGGCTGAAATTAGGAATGTATTATCATATTCATTATTCTCAGGATCTTCATGCATTTTCAATCAACTGGACCTCACCCTATAGCCACAATGGTGTCTGGATTATGTAAGATCCGATCCACGTGGTGGAGTAGTTAACACAGCACGCTACGACGCCACGGGTCCCGGATTCGAATCCCAGCCTCGGCATGGGTGTCTTTGTGAATGTCACTTCATCAATTTCATCACTCGTGCTCATCGTCGCGATTAGCCAAAAGTGGCTGAAAAGCGACAACAAATAACCAAAATCAAAAGCATGCAGTTTCCATGGCGGAAAGTAAATTTGGAGGATATACACAGAAACAAAAGAAGGCGACACTTGAGTCGCTCCCAGAAAAGTCATCCCCTTACAGCCTGCCTAGAAATTTATTGGTATCACTTGTTGGTGATACATATGCACTGGTTGAATTTGAATTTAAAATTTTGGGTGCGTCAGCACTTAGGCTAATTTGCACCCGTCACTTTATACGGGGTCCAGCCCCTTACCATAACTTAAATAGCATAATTTCAGTGTGGTGTTACTAAAATATTAAAACATTCTGACTTTCTTTAAAAGCTGAGGCTGTAACTGAGCACTCAGCACACACGATGATAAAAAACAGGACAACACACACAAAATTATATAGTGGCCATAGTGCCAGTCGTGTGCAAAATGCAGTCCAGGGTGCACTATGTGGAAGTGAGGTTGACTTTTGTGTACCTACGTGAAAGGTCACCCCTTACACCCCAGATGCACTGGTGGAAGGCAAGGAATCTACTACGACCTTCGGCTAGAGGACCTGCTTACGACCTAATCACTGCCTTGACCTCAAATATTGCATGACGTAAGCTGCAAAAATTAACCCGTATTTGAACTCCATGCACGGAAAATCAACAAACATATGCATTAAAAAAAAAAGCAATGTCCATTAAGCGTTTCTAGGTCGACAACCAAGTCAACTTCCCTCGTTTCCTGAAACTGGTTGCGGAAATCATTTACCTTCGGCAGCCCAAGTGGGGTGGGTAGGTAGTGTCGTCAGCTTCTGGTGATGCGAAATGTGGGATGCCTGATTCGAATTCAAGGCCACATCGATGATCATAATCATCAAGGCAAGATCTTATGTGCACCATGAAGGAGCACACAAGAGCAAAAAATAGGGGGAAACTCAGGATTGGCTCGGTAGCTCAGCTGGTATAGAAATGGTCGAGGTCGAGTCTGGAATTTTTCGCCGAAATTCGTACGTAGTACATCTTTTATGTGTGCCGTAAGCTATTTACAACTATGCTTGGAGATACAAAGCATTGACTACCATAGGCGTCGACTTTAGGAGGGCAAGGCACCTTCTCCCTCACCAATTCCTCAAGAAATACAGTGCGTTCGTTTCGACTCCTTGCGGAGATAGCGCGTGACTGCAGAACGGCGAGGCAAGGCGCGGATGCCGGCATTTTCGACCCGTGACGTCCTTACGCACATATCTTTAGCATGCAGAAAATTGTATTTATATTGCACAGCGAGTACTAGCATGTGTTATAAAAGTTGTTCAAATTGATGGCAGTTCAAATTCTGCAGTCACGCGCTATCTGGCCAGGAGTAAAAACGAAAGCACTGTACATACATTATAGCATTGTACATGAAAATATTATTGTTGTCGTTCTTGATCCCCCTTTACTATTTATTGGAAGTTGGGTCTCTGGTGTTGACGTCATCAGTGTTTCAAAAAGTTACAGATCCCGTTCCTGGAGCACTGGCCGAGACAACCCCACACAGGTAAACCAGTGACAGCGAAAAATAGGAGAAACCAGGGCTGGTATACCAAAAATAATACATTAATTCACGTCGCATTTCTGCCACTTTTGGCTAATCGTGACCTTGGAGATTTTGTATGGTCTAGGCATGGCGTATGTGTATCTTCTGACTGGTTGAGATGCTATATTGAGTACTGCCGGGATGGATGGAAGGACGACCTCAAACACATATGGACGACACACACAAACCTCACTCAGGATTATCCTGGCCGTGAATCCAGGCACCAATGTCTCGATCGCCTGCAAGAAGTAGTTACCTGGGCACACTACGGGGAAGTAAGGGATGTACCAGAGACCCAGGTTCGTGTACTGGTGAAGCTGCATTCTTTGCTTGAATTTACAGAAGGTACAATGGGTAGAGAAAAGGCGCTGTATAAATTTGTATTTGCATTAGTATTTAGCATCGCTTTTATACCTCTTTTGGGTAATCACAACGATCAGGATGAATAAAACTGATGAACGGGCGCTCACTCACCTTGGAACACCGATGCCCATGCTAGGACTCGAACCTAGGACTTTGAGGCCACCGATGCGCTGTATAAAGCGTAGCCTTGTAGCCTAATTGTGTCGACTGATTGACAGGCAATTTGTGCCCGTTACGCAATGGTCCGCTAACTAACTAAAACAAGATGAAGACAGAACCCTGACAATAAAATAAAATGCCTGCTAAAACCTTCCTCAATCATGAATAAATTCTCTCGAGCTATCGACCAGGTCGATTCTGGAAAAGTTCCCGAGCTTTCGAGAGCTAACGTCACTCTCATCTTCAGGGTAGAAGTGACCTGGTCGATAGCCCGAGAGAGTTTATTCATCATTTGTCGCCAAGGCATCTTCAAGACTTACTTCTTCCTCAATCAATTTCTAAAACTATCACTGTCGTACACCACTATCAAGAACTAAAGCTCATCTGTCTCTCGGGCCAAAATGTCCACATACCCTAGTTAAAAGCTGAGGCAGTGAAGAGGCACTCGGCACTTATAAGAACAAACACAACTTCACAAGTGTTGGAAGAAGTGGTTCGAACAGCGCTGGTTCTTGGGAAGAAAATGACAGCAAGAGACGAAAACAAAACTAAACATAAGGCATGGCAAGACATGCAAGCTCTTGGGTTCTCGAGGGGAACGGCAACAATCCGAGCAGCCTCCTCGTCTGGAGCACTTGCCGCTTCTCCCAGGAGACCCATCTCGCAGTCGTTCCGGAACATGGCGGCCAACAAAATGCAGAACGTCACTTGGAATTGAAAGATTAGACCGTGAAACGAAACGTGCCAACGTAAGGAAGAAGCAGTGTATAAACCCGATACCTTGGCGGATTCTACTTCGACTACAAAACATGCAAAACCTGGCATTACATTTTGCTACATAATATACAAAAACAACACGATGCTACCCATCTCCCCCAACTAACCCTAGCTTACCCGAGAAAGAGGGGCTGTCACGTCAGGCCCACCACCAACTGTTAAAATTTTTATAAAAAATTGAAAATAAATTACATTGTTCCCTAGGATGTTCCCTTCTTTTGTTCATAAAAACATAAAAGTAACGTACATAGTAGGCCTATCAGGCACGCCTTTGGATGCGTATTATTCGAGAAACCCATGTCAGTAGCAGTGTACAACTTCTTGGTAATGATGGATTTTTTTTAATTATTATAATTAATACATGTACACCTATACAAACACAATGGTTTATTGAATTTAAGTGATAAAAAAGGTGTGGTCTCATGAGCCGCCCCCTCAGGTAAATAAGTTTCTCGTACGGCAAGGGTAAAGTAGGGTAAAAAATGTTGCACCCTGACCTGGAATATTATTTAAAAGAAAAAAAAGAATATATATTTAAATGCTCCAATTACAGCGGTATTCAAACTGAATATTACGATAATAGGTCAAATGAAACGTGGAGTATCGATCACGGGGGCAGATTCCTCTGAATAGATTAAAGCACCGCCAAATTCTTTCAGTTTCAAAGCCATAACTAATACTACTCAAGCTCAATTAACAGCGATAATAATAGGGTACCTAATCCCAGTCTAAACCAACACCTTCATAGAATCAATAATAATAAAAATAACAAAACAAATCACGAATTAAAAATTTCATCTTATTAATAAGGTGCAAACAACCATAATTTAATTTCACTACAATTAAACCAATGTAACTTCCCATATGCTTCTCGTCTAACCGCGGCAGCTGACACGACTTTAACCGAACACATTAATTCTATTAAACCAAACCCTGTTATCTAAATTACATTAAATAATACAAATGTATACACTGGGAGCAAAACTTAACCCTGATCCGTCAAACAACCCAGAGTAAAAGTGGAACACCTAATCTCTCTCTAGTGCATAGTTTAATTAAAGAAGTAGGCTATAAGCCAGCATAAAACTTTAACTAAAATTTAAAGGAGCTGTGCATTTTTCATATTAAATACATATTAAATTAAACTATAATTAGAAACAGTTCCACGAAACTCTCACCCATAAAATAATTCTCACCAAAAAAAATGGAAGAAAAAGATTATGTGTTTTCTGTACTTAACAAAAATCCAAATACCGCATGCAAGCAGTCTACACCGGAATGTGCCCTGTAAAAAGTTGACTGTATAACAAGATCAATTTCCAACTACCATCATAAAGGTGATCCGCTAATGTAGAACAGACAGGCTGTTAAATTTTAACGGTTGTTAAATTACGGTAACTTGTAAAACAGAGGAACTGCATATTTGTATGCAGAACCTTTCTAAAACGTACTCCATTCACAAACAAACCTACCGCGACCGTGAGTCTAGGACTAAACGTAGCTACTCTAACTTCCATACACATCTCTCTCACTACTGTTGTTCCTGATACCAATATACAGTGGGGATATTGAAGCTCAAGCAGTGCTAGGATTCATAGTATTCTGTGTAACAGTATTTATCCTTATATCAACATGTACGGGTAAAAAAAAATGCATATTCCAAAATGAGAAAGACGAAAGAGGAAACGAAGAAAGCGGAGCACAAAAAGGAAGTAAAAAAACGCAAGTGTACCGAGCAACTGTCGCTCTCGCTCTCGAAGCCACTCGTCCATCAAGTCCACTTTCCTCCGCTTCTTATTTTCAGCTCGTCTCCAAGCAACCGTCGTCCGCGGGTTCCGCTCCAGCGATCCCGATGGAGAACAAAAGCTTCCCGCTAGTGTTGCCAACCCACGTGGAACAAGCATGCGTGTACGGGGAGGAAGAAGTAGAGGAAAGAGGTGATGGGAGAAGGAAAACGAGGAAAAGCAGAAAATGGGGTGAAGAAAAGGGAAGATGATGGAAAAGAGGGAGAGAGGAAAGGAAAAGAAAGAGGAGATAGAGAGAACAAAAGAAGTAATACTAAGATAGCAAAAGAGAAAAGTAATGAGAAAGCAAGCTAGAGAAAGACGGAGAAGGATAGAGGAAGAGGTATAGAGAGGGAAGTAGACAAAGATAAATCGAGAGAAAAACAAAAGAGGGGAAATAGAAAGAGAAACATAGAGAAGAAAGGGGGAAAGAAATAGAAGAAGAGGGAATAGAGAGGAAAATGGAAAGAAAGAGGAAAATAGAAGGAAATAGAAAACGGGGAAAAAGAATAAAGTGAGAAAAAAGTAAGGAGAGGGAAAGAGGAACGAAGTGATAGAGAAAGAGTAAAAGGAAAGAGATTAAAAGAAGGACATAGAAAGAAGAGAGAGAGGGAGAAAATGAAAGATAAAGAAAGGGAGAGAGGAGGGAAAAAGAAGAGACGGCGGGATGAGGGAAATCGAGAGGGAGATAGGAGAAAAAGATTGTGAGGGAAAGAAGGAGGAAGGGAGAAAAAAGAGTGGGGTGTTTAATCGCAGTGAATAGTGGAGTAATTCCAGCCTCAATGTAGAAAACAGCAATTTGTTGACATTTTCGTGAAGTCCTGCCTCCACTTCACCACTACAGCCATACCTACTTGAGCGTTGAATGCAGAGGAGAGAGAGGTCGCTAGTAGGTTGTTAACGAAACATGGTTCCAATTGATAAACATCAAGTGGATTCATTCAGTGTCAATCTCTCCGATCCGTGAGAGCCAATTTCTCCAACCGCATCAGCAACTGGGATTTCAACTACACTTCAACATGGATATATACAATAATGTGGAGTACCATAGCGCATTCAGCGTCTCTCTTTCGGGCACAAGTCTGCAACTCAGCCTCCCGCGAAACCATGGCCCGCCTGTTGCCATGGTTACCGGTTTGCATCATCTCCGAAGGGCAAGATAAATCATGAATTTATCATGCACGCCCTCCGTCAATTATAAACAAACTCGGATTTCGCAGCTTCTGACCACGACGCAATGTTGTCCTATCAGCCAACGGGGAAACTGCGCAGTGAGGGCCCTAAAGGACAAGCGGAATAGACTGGATTCATTTGGTCGATACTTTCAGCGCTTTTATGGATTAGTAGTGGCATACTTTCCTTGTTATCGCCCCCGCTCTTTTTCTCTCTTTACTCATTCTCCATCTCTCCTTTTCTGTCTCTTCCTATCTTTTCTCTCTTCTTCCTCTATCGGTCTCCCACCATTTATCTATATTTTTCACCCTCTTTCTGTTTCTCTTTCTCTCCTCTTTTTGTTCCTCTATCATTTTCTGTCCCCCTCTCCCTCTCTTCCCTTCTCTTGAATATTAAGCAAACCACAATGGTCCTTCAACGTTGACCGAGACATTTGTGAATAATAAAAGTGGAAAAGTTTGACAACGATAAAACTGCTAGAGAACGTACCTTCCTCCTTCGTGAGTCACCCCGATGTAGTTGGCGCATGCGCAGTAGTGTTAGCAACAATGGCGGAAAGTGTCTGTAGACGTGGAGCAGCGGTGTATGATCAAATTAATACCACGTGGTCTAGTAAATCCTCCCCTGAAACCTTTCCCACCAATAGTGTCCGTCCAAGAAATGACAGCTCTCGTCAACTCCACGTGGATTAAATGAGATGTTGCTAATTCAGTTTCTTTAGTGTTTTTGAACGCGAGGTTGCGGTTCTCTATCTTTGCTAGGTTGTGTTATTGTACTGTGCATTTTTTTTAAATACAATATAAAGACCTTGGGAGTAAAACGTCGCAGTGAATGAAGGGATGTCTGAACACTGCAGGTAGAAGTGACAACAGCGCTTTGCCGAAAAACAGGTGGTGGCTCGAAACCAGATACGGGTCCGGTCGGCTTCCTCTGGGGTTCTGTCAAAGATGCCGAACTGGTGATACTTAGAGGACTTAGGGTATACCTGGTTGTATGATCTCCCACGCCGGCAGTCAACAGGTGAGCCTGGCCCTCACAGGCTGTTGCGCCACGGGTTATTATTATTATTATTATTAATAATAATAATAACAAAGGAATCAGATTTCATACTTTTATTAGTCTTGCATTTTTCTTTTGACTTTTTTTAAAACTCCCCACTGTCCAGCCAGGATTTCGCATCCGGACAGAAACACTCGTTTTCTGCGAGCCCCATGGAAAGAAATGAGACACGCCGGAAGTATGGAAGCGAGTGAAATATGAACACCTCCGTTTCCAGCTATTCTTGTATTGCAGCTTCTGGTTTTTCTCTCTACCACCGGAGGATATAGGTCAGTATTGGGCCCAGGGGCGCCTTGCCTCTCCTCCCCCCACTTCACGCCCTTTGGGCAAAGCTTCACGGTCACGCTAAGTGGGTTACGCAGGCATCAGACCGCACAGGAAGAAAAAAACTAGTTTCTTTTTTGTTTCAAAAGATTCAGTTTCCACTTGCTATGACGAGGACGATAACTGCTGCCACTCTACCGAGGCAAGAAGCGTGAAGATAACATAGTACACTTTCTCTCTCTCTCTCTCTCTCTTCATGGTTCTTATTTGCATATCTTTAAACTACTTTTCCTGACGAAAATGATTAAGCAACTCTCGTGGAAAATGCCCGGGTGCCATAATCCCTACATGAAGAGCATCTCTCAAGGACATCCTTTTTTCCATTTTGCCTAAAAATTTTAATTGAACAGACTTTATTGTTCGGCGAGGTTCAGCTAAGGGCAGAAAAGCAACGCTAAATAACAAACAAACAAAAATCGAATACATCATATTATGATCCAATATAAGATCCATTTAATGTGGATTGTGACTACTTGTATGCCAATCTGGTAAAATAAAAAGAATACGGACAGGTCTCCCCTATGGCGCAAAGGTATCGTCGTCGTCTTGTAAACACCGGGTCCCGGGCTCGATGCCCGGTTGAGGCACATAGTGGTTCGGATCCCACTTTAAACTGTAGGTCCAGTCCCGATTGGCCTTACTGTGCATGAAGTGGTCTTAAAACACAAACTAAATCAATGAGACACAATATTTTTGGGGAGAAGCACATCTTCCTTCTGCAATCAAAGATTACGGGATTCTTCCAAGAAGAAAAATCAAATGCAATGTATCCAGTGTGAACATTGTACAGGCCTCCCCGATGGCGCAGTGGTAGCATCATCGACTTGTAATCAAGGGGTCCAGGGTTCGACACCCGGCGGAGGCACATAGTGGTTCGGATCCCACCTTAAGTTGTAGGTCCAGTCCCGTTTAGCCTTACTGTGCATAAAGTGGACTTAAAACACCAAATGGATGTGAACCTTCTACAAATCTGGACAGCGAAAGCACATGCGATGGTTCGCCTAACCGGTATGCAACCTGTGGATACAGTACGGTCACGCGGGTTGACAGATGTTTATGATATAATATATCGTTTGGATTTTGTTAGTACAGGGTCAACGAATTTAGTAATAAGTAGGGAATGAATTTTTAGGTGCTTCAAAAATGGGATTTAGGACTTTATAAACTCCATTTTAGGACCTTTAGGAGCTTGCAATAAATAAATAGGCATAATTATTAATTAATAATATTTTCATGAAATAGCTGGTTATAGATGCACATTGTGTGCAAAAGTTACTATTTTTAGTGCAACGAACAGTATTCTTTGATTATAAAAAATATAAAATTAGTCCAGTAAAAATGTGTATCATATTTCTAAGTACTGCACTACCATATGCTTTTCAATGTTCTCCAAGGTGAAGTTCTTTCAGTCGTGTGTGGAGGGGTATTTATATACAGGGAGACATTGGAAATACCATTTTAGAACAGCAAACATGGGTTTTCCTGTTTTGTAATGCAAAATTCGTGCAGATGGTTTTTATTTAGGCTAAATACTCGTATTTATTCAGAATTTTATGTTTATTTTAAAGATACGTTTTTAGAACCTGTTGTAAATATTTTCCATTCTCGTCTTGGTCTCGACTCAATAGTTTGTCAAAGTTTATTTTAGCCAGTTTATGTTCAGACAGGCTAATCAGTACAGGATGTAAGTTTAAACTGGAATTGGAACCACTGTGCACGTGCCTCCTTCCGGGATCGATCTAAAGACAGCATAAGGGGAAAATGAGCACTTGCCTCGCACATCCCCTCCGTGAAATATATTGGAAAATTAGCAATTGGCGAAATGCGCTCCGTGCTAGATCTGGCACCACTGCGACAAAGCCTGCATCCCACTCTTCACAAGCAGAGTTGACTGACATTGACAAAGGCAAGGCTCGTAAAAGTGCCTCCGCCGCACAGCAAAGGCTTTCCGGCGAGCCTCAAGGTCATGTCTCACGGCATAGTGTACTCGCACCCGATGTGACGTAGGGCACGTTGGCGTTTGCCTCGACACGACGATCGAATGCACGAACGAACATGGGAATCTTGTCTGGGATTCGAACCCAGTGCTTTTGTGCCCTCTCGACAGTGTTCATATTTAAAAATATGCAGGGAAGTTCTTTCCCAGGCTCCACTAAAGTCTAAATTTCACAGATGGGCTAATCCAGACTGGACCTACAGTTTATAGCGTGATCCGTACTACTTTGTGCTTCCACCGAGTATCGAAACCGGGACCCCTTGATTACAAAGCGACGACGTTACGACTGCACAATTGCTATGTCAATATTGTAGGATGTAAGCTATCCTTCATTTTATTGGTATAGCACATTATGGATAGTTATTACGGATATTTTATAAATATTGTAATAGCGAATGTCAATTATTATTATTTGTTCCTAATTATCTATTGAGTTCTTCTGATAATCTACATTTCAAATCAAAATTAAATAAATAACGACCCTAACGCTCAGGCACGTATCTAGAAATATATTCGGGGGGGAGGAGTTCTAACCAGGCATATAATAATAATGTTAAATTTAAAATAATTATATTAAGTTAATTAAAATAATTATAATAGTATTAATTAAAATATTTAAATCAATTAATATTATATTTTTATTACATTCATAGGTAAGAAGACGGTTTAATGATAGTCATATAACAGCATGTATTCATTATCTAGCTTACGTATAGCTAAAGTCCGCAAAATTTGTAAAAAAAACAAAAAAAACTGCTCTGGAAAGGAAATTAATGTCAAATAGATAAAGAATTGAATATTTATTAAACATCAAAAAAGGATATTAGATCCAGTTGACGAAAAGTAAATTTCCTGATAATATTTTATGCACATTATTATAATTAATAATAAATCTTTTTTGGTACTGTCATTCAAAGTCGCTTATAATCCTTGCCTTCCAATAAGTTCGGCGGAAATGAATAACCCTCGATTAAACATTATTTAATTATAGTACTTAGTAAGTCTTTCGGGGGCCCTAAACATGTCCTTGTTAACGCTTTATGTATATTTTTACATTTTCCTGGGTCAACAAGGATGATTCTGGAGAAAAGGGTCTCGTTTCTGCCTTTCACTGAATCGTTTCGTTTATCCCAATGGAAAGATATAATAATGATGGATGGAAATAATAAAAAATCCAGAATTCGAATTTATTAACCCTATTTTCATCCTGAGCACGTTAATCGATATAGACCACGGAGTAGTGCTATTTATTGTTTACATAAAAACTGTAAATATTGGATAGAGTGGAATTTACGGGATAATCGCCCCTCCCACAAGTCATACCTGGATCCGCCACTGCTGATGCTAAATGTTAAACACAGTACTGAAAGGTTTCGTCACCCGTGAGAAATAATCGTGGTTGATCGGCTGCGGCGATTACATGCGTGCCAGGAATTCCCGCATTTGTTCTCCAACAGCTCAAAGATGCATTTATTGCGATCTAGATTATCGGCACATTCCAGAGAAGGCTGCGATTTCACTACAAATTAGAAAGATAAAGGAGGGAATTCGAAGCTGATACGACCAGCCATGACGGTTGTTTTCTCTTGGCGTGCAAAGGGGAAAAAAAGGGACGAACGTTATCCACTTAGTCACCAAGCTATACAATGTAAATCGTTCCAGATAATGGAGCTGTTCACTGCCAATGGAATTAGTTTGCCACTTTATAAAAATCTCATTTATATAAAAGTAACACATGAATTAGTTTATATATAGGCTACAGTGGTACGAATGGGTAAGGAAAGAAGAGTTTGCAGGTTTCTTGTTGGGAAACCTGATGGTAAGAGACCTGTAGTAAGGCCAAGACGAAGAAGGAGGGATAATGTTGAGATGGACCTAAAGGAAATCGGTACGGATGGGACAGATTGGACTGAGCTTGCCAGGATATGTACAGAAAGAAGGCTTGTGTTGCTGAAGCCACAAACTTTCAGGTTAAAGAAGTATAGAGTTTGGACTCCTTTTAATTCGAACTTAGATAATTGAAACCATCTTTAATGATACATGTTTTTCTTAATTTGAATTTTGGATAATTAGAATGTTTTCCGTAGTTCGAATTAAAAAAAGACTCCACTGTGTAGGTGTGTGTGTGTGTATATATACAAACACATACATTTGTAAATAAATTTCCATTGTTATATGAAATAATATAATAAATATGCATCTCATGTAATAATTCATATAATTGATTTTGATTGTAAGTTTATTTGTTAGCTTCGTTGTTCTCCCCTCTTTGATAATCGCGACGATGAGGACGAGTGATGGCATTGCTGAAGGGGCACTCACAAACAACAACCGTACCCAGACCAGGATTCGAAAACGGGAACCCGTGAGAGTCGTAGCGAGCAGTGGTAAACACAGCAGCACGGAGGTCTGCTAAAGCTATTTGGACCATTTTGTAATTCATTGACATTATTAACAGTTAGGAAAGGAATTAGATTGCTACTTTATAAATATCTTAATTCCTTTTTATATAATAAATAATGACATTTTTAAATAGCATATGTATATCATTAATAATTCAAATAAATACATATTTTTGTGTGTGTAAATTAACATTATTCTCCTCCCCAACCCTAATGAGGCTTCAATGATTTTGCAGTGTGAGGATACGTGGGGGGGGGGGAGATTTTGGCTATGTGAAAGTATGTCTGGAAACCTAAACTTCCATTATAGTCATATGCATGCCCGTCTGCAGAGTTCCTATCCTACCACTCCCACTGGGCAAACGCCCCACGAGGACAGCGACGCGGGGTCAACAACAGAAGACAAACAGGTGAGGATTGAAAACTCGTTCCGCCGCCAGTCAAGTCTGGTTCAGGGAGAACTTAAAAGAAAACAAGAAAACCTCAGGAAGTGGGGAAGTGGTACGCACTCGCCATGATGAGATGGCTGCGCTCTTTCCATTAATGAACTCTCTCTGCTTGCCGCCTATCAATCGGAAAAGTTTTCTAAACACTTTTTCCTTTTAGCCCCGCTGCAATGAGTTCGAGAGATTGACACACTTACGTACCTCCCAGGATATCTTCCTTCACTAATAATTAACACTTGCAAGGGCAAGGTGTTGAAAGAGGTGACACAGCCCGACTACACGAAAACACTACACAAGCACAGATGTTCGCAAACCTCGGAAAAATTGGGGCATTGTATCCTGAATGAATGCAACTCAGTAAACAAATCTAGTGATGCCACTGACACTTATTCTTCCTGTCTGACAAGTAAGCTGCACTGGCATAAACAAAAGAGCACCATGTGTTTGGGGACTTCCCGATAGCGTAATGGTACCGTTGTCGCCTTGTTCCCAGGTTAGATACTTAGTGGAGGTGCATAGTCGTTCAGATCCCACTTTAAACTGTAGGTCCAGTCTCGATTAGGCTTCGGGTGCATAAAGTGGAATCAAAGACAAACTCAAGAGGATCATGTTGTCAGAGCGTGGTCGGGGCGAAGTCATGGGATTCAGCCCCCACCCACTGAAAAATTTGTTATTTCTCGACTCGTCACGTTGATTCACTGGCATTTGCCATTAGGAAATATCTGCAAACATTAACTTTTAACCCATACGATATAAAGTAGCAAATTCTTAAACAGCAACCTCGATGCTTTGATTGATATTATCTTACGTTGCTTTTCTGCCACTTTTGGCTAATCGCGACGATGAGGAGATGGATGAAGGGACAATATCAAACAATCAATACACGACACAATACGGGCTCCTTAGAGAATTATAATAGCAGAGTCCAGACGCAGAGCCTTGTTGGTCTGCAAAATGCAGTACAGGGTGTTTCAGAAAGGGTGACCCCACCAACCTCGATGCATTCGCCTTCTTAATGAATGTATGAAATTGGAATTCTTTAGAGGTTGCTTGGAGACTCTTTAGAATTATTCCTAGTGTAGTTTACGGTTGTTACACGGATGATTTAAACAATGTACCAACATGACCATATTGCCTCTGTGTTTTTACTAAATGTAACCTATTGTTATAACATTAACACTGATCCAACTGTAAAAGAATGTCTGATGAAGCGAGTGACAACTGACTACTGTAAAATGAGCCCCAATCCCAACAAAAATGCTGATCTCAATACAAAGGAGTGCTTTGAAAATTTCGATCAATTTAAGAGGTACTGTTCTTCGTCACCCAAATGAAGAAAAAAAAGTAACGTTTAGATAGAAGGCTTGTGAAATAGCCAAACGTTAGAAAAGCACTGTCCACACAACTCTTTGGACTTATCTCTCAATGCCAGTAAACAGATGAGAACAAGAAGAACACTTGAGTCCATTTCTGTGGAGCTTGGGGAAACAAGCTGGCATGTTTCCAGCTAACAGTAGGGAAAGCAAGTTCCACATGTGCACTAGATCGTCGTGCACAAGGACAATATTGTCCCAAACCAACAATCGGATTTCTTATGTCTTCATATCAACATAGTACACTGAGAAAAGATGTTTGAAATAAAGAAAGCTTACTTCTGATGGAGCCAAAGAGATGAAAAAACTTGACAAAAAACTTGAAGGTTAGAGTAGTAGCTATTACAGTTTCAGTCCAGTACAACTGACGCCATTTTGCCAAATGAATCACAATACATTATTTCCATGATTCGAGTTGAGTTTCGGATTAAGTCCACTTTATGCACAGAAAGTCCAATCGATACTGTACCTACCGTTGATCTCATTTTCGTTATATAGCGTCGCTTTTCAACAAATGTTGGCTAATCGCGACGATGAGGATGAGTGATGATATGATGAAGGGACGGGCACTCACAAATAACAGCCATGTCGGAATTCGAAACCGGGACATCACATCACGGTACGCTGACCTCTCCGTCAGAGAGGTCGGCTGTATCTAAAAAGTAAGTTAAAAGTGGAATCTGAACCACTCTGTTTTCATACGTTCTCTAAACCAGATGGCTAAATGCTTTAGTAAAAATGAAATCCCATAAAGCCAATATCCTGATACAACCAGTGTGGAATCTCAAGGCGGATGAGAACCTCCTTGCGGAGGATGATGCACATATAATTTATATAATACCCCTGTACTTCAAAACAAGTTGCTGAATACCGCTGAAAAGAAAAAAATTCAAACCACAAGATCTCACTCTAATAACGTTAGCACAACATATCTTAGATACACATGATGACTGAATAAAGAGATATGTACGCATCCACATAGCTATGATTATCCACATACATATGCGTAACTTGGGGGGACAAAGGGGCACTTGCCACCCCCCCCCCCAAGAAAAAAATCGGTGAAATAATTTTTCTATTCGTTTTGACAAAATTCCCTGACATGTCAGAAACCAGCCAGCCTATAGATCCGGTGACAGTAACTTATGCAATTTATTTAAAGTTCGAATGTCAAAAATTGACGAAACGAAAAAATTAGAGGTGTCCGAAGAATAGTAAATTTTTACCTTTGTTTTCATTAGTTGAAAATAACCAAAATCACTGAAATAGTATTCTAAATAAAGTACTACATGAATAGGCCTATAGTGGTCTGTAATCAAGGGGTCCCGGGTTCGATACCCGGGGGAGGCACATAGTGGTTCGGATCCAACTTTAAACTGTAGGTCCAGTCCCGATTAGCCTTTCTGTGCATAAAGTGGACTTAAAACAACAATTCAATCAATCAATGAATATAGTGTTCAAATATTTCATTAAAAAAGTTCATATGAAATCAAATCATGTGAAAATATTATTTCATATGAACAATATATACCTTCACTACACAGTCAATATTCAATGAAAAGTAAACAAAGAGAATTATAATAGAGAACGTTATTGGATATAATTAAAAACTGCCATATTCATAGGTAAAATATCAGTTTGATAATGAAAAAAAGCACTCTGTGCTGTAATTAAATATTGTAAGTTGTACCAGTGGCACCGGAAACTCTTGGTTTTAACGCTCAGCATGTTCTGCTTATTGCTCTTAGGTAATAATACTAAATATATTGCAATAATGTTTATATATGTATCATGGTTATATAGTTGACATGTACTTAAGACGGAGGGTGGAAAAATTTCAGTGCTTGAAATATTTTGGTTATAGGCCCCGCACCCACCTAGCGCCAGCCCTGACAGCCACTTTGTTTGTGCACCCATAATGATGTGTCAACAATAAAGGAAAATTAAAACGAGTCAACTCTGGGGGAAAAAAATCGAACATGCTAACACCATGCATACATTCCATTACGTCACCTGTAATAACAGGAAATGCGACTTACCCACTCAGGTATTTCTGTATGAAACAGCCAGGTGAACGCGGGGCTCCGTCTCCACTGTCGTTGTTAGACTGATTTGATAACTGTCTGATGAATCCAGCTACTTTCTTTCTAATCGACGGCATTGTGGTCAGGTGTTCGGTGCTTAACAAAGGTATTCAGGCACAAAACTAATGTATTCACACACCATTTCGTTTGCCAGATGGAAGCTACTCTTTTTGTCACTTCTACAAGTGTAGCGCCTCCACCGAACTAAACACGAATGTTTTGACGCTTCCTCACAACTTCAAGATTACACGTTAACTGTTTGTTATCACACTTTTGAAATGACGCCCTGCCTTTTGTTCACACTAGCCGAGTAGAAAGACACTATATGCACTCCGTTCCGTTCTGTTCTGTGCGTTCTGCGGGCGGCGCGTTGTAGGAAAAAGTAACGCGCATTGATACAGAAACAGCTGTTGATTTGTAGTCCTTCTTATCTATACAAGAACATGTACGTAGTTTTTAATCGCATAACGTATAATAAGTTAATTAAAGGAAATAGTTCTGAGTGGGTTATTCTGTTTACATGATGCGAAATGAATCTCAACATGAGGAATTATTTTTTCGGCTTGGCAATGCTGACATCTGGTGAGAAATAGATGGAAACAACTTTGTAAACAAAACATTGCTTGTGACAAGTCCGGTGTGCAGGTGTTTATGCAGGTACGTTGCATACATTGATTTATCATAATTATATTCTGAATGCTACAATGACAACGACTTAAGATGACCGGACCCCTCTCCGATTTTCTTCATATTTGGCATACTCACTAATTGAGGCCTCCTAATCACGAATCTGAAGTTAAAAGTTGTCGGAAACGTCTAGAAATTGCAAAATAAACTAAAATAAGGCGTTAGTTTTCGGAATTGAAACCGTCGATTTTCGCGAAATTTTTTGTTTCACAAGGAAATATATATATTCCTGATACTACCACGACACCAAATTTTAACCATGTTTGCCTAACCTAACCGAAACTAACCTAACCACACGCCAATGGTTCGTGGGGATAATGTAAATGGTTCGCAATTATTTTGCAATTTCTATATCCTGATACGGTACTACTTTACTATACCGGAGACACCTATCAATGATTTATTTCGCAATTTTTTACATTGCTAACGTACTATTCTGCATTGCGGAACATTTCGTTAGGTGAAATAATGAATTTCTAACGAAAATAATGTCTATTTCTTACATTAACGAGTACTGACTGTTGTTCCTTATTTCCCACAAACCATCCACGGGTAGTCCCAAAAACCGGTATAATTTAACAATACAGGGAATTTCTCCAATTTATTTGAAATTTCGGATACTTACTAATTTGGGTCTCCTAATCACGAATCTGCACTTAAAATTTGGCGCTCACGTATAGAAATTCCTGAATTATGGCTAGCCCCACGAACCATTGGCACGTGGTTAGGTTAGGCTAGGTTAGGTTAGGAACCATAGTTAAATTTTAGGGTCGTAGTAATATCAGGAATATATATATTTCATTCTTTAAGTATTTGAAACGGAAAATCTTGCGATAAATAATGAGCAATTGTGCATTATCGGTTGCGATGACTGACCCTCTTATTTTGCAAGTTTGACACGTGAGCGCCAAATTTTAACTTCAGATTCGTGATTAGGAGCCCTAATGTAGTGAGTATGCCGAATTTCAAACAAAATGGAGAAATTCCCGGTATTGTAAAATCGCTCCTGAAGATGAATGACAAATGCCACAACGATACAAATTGTCGTATCGTACGAACTGAAACGCTGCAGCTCTACGTTTGGTAATGGCTCAAATTATTTTATTAATTTTTCAAATTCTCCTAGCACAAAGACTTTATATCATAGAATATTGTCATTAATCATGCAAAATTTGAACCTTCCTTAAAGTAATGAACACAGTTTGGATTTCCAAACAAAGTTATTTATGTTGGAAAAAAAAATAAAAAATACCTTACACAAGTATGTGTGCTCCCCATGGACAAGGCATTCTTCTTTGATAAAAGTCGAATTCAAACCTTTTGACCCTGATCAGCAGTAGAAAGCATTTACGGGTCTTATTTTAATTCTAAGAGAACTAAACCTAACCACGAAAACATTTAGGGTTATTAAAATGCTAAGAGAACCAAACCTGACCTGCCTAACCTAACTACGAAAGCATGTATTGGAAAGTGAAATAAACAGTGTCAAGGAAACATGCAGTAAGTAATCGCTAAAACTCTGCAGTATGGGTTTACAAACATAAAGCGAAATCGAACCATGTAAAAATTGCATACGTAGCATGATAAAATCGCAATGAAACAACAGGAACTTGGGGTCATACAATTTTCCTATTAAATTATTTTAACAGTTGCTTATGATGAAATCTTGGCTCGTTTCACAATAAAAAATATTTTGGCTAGATCTACCATATGCAGGTGTTCGATACACTGAATGATTTTGCATTGAAATCAATAGATCCCAGAAGAAATGTAAACAAAAAATGCAGGCTCAACCCTTGGTCTCTGGCATTCTGTGTTATTGCTCTACCAACTGAAGTACCAAGTCTGATTTTTCACTTCTCCTGTGTGTGCCTAAGCACAAGGCAATAGATTCGACATTTGATTCCAATGGATGCACATACCTGGTGTTCGTAATTCCAGAAGACCACTCCAGAGTTCAATTTAACCCTGACTTACACATGCCATACCCACTTACTTACAGGAAAGGTGTGGGGGTGGGGGTCAAAGTCCCACACATTTTTTTATTACTAAAAATCAAGTAGCAGTTTCGTTATTGAATCAGAGATTTCTTTGATTATACAGGTGCAATTACGTAATAATTTCAAAGATTACAAACATTAATAAAAAAGAGCATATCAATGTTTTTGTGTGTGTGTATATATATATATATATATATATATATATATATATATATATATATACATATATGTGCAGTTATATAGTAATTATAATTATTATAAAATTTACTATCGTTACCAACCCACTGTTACTGGCATGAGTGTCAGGTCAGAACATATGTCCTGGAGGGGTCTGATAGGCCCACCACATGAATTTTGCCTCCTCTGTACATTACCTGTATGATTTTATGAAGAAAAGTAATACAGAAGCATTGGGAATAATGTAATTTATTTTCAATTTTCATGATATATTCACAGTTGAAAAATCGAAAAATAAGAGGTGGTGGCCTGGCAACACAATCGAAAAATAAGAGGTGGTGGCCTGGCAACACCCCCCCTCCCCTTCAGGTAAGCTAGAGCTCAATCAAATTTATATTTCCTGTTGGAAGACGAAACACTAAAATTGAAGAAAGTATGTATTGAAATGTTCCACTTCATAGAAAGATTATATTTTTCATGTAACATGCATGTGATCCATGCTATAATTTATGTGTGTTGACCAGTGGCGTACGCAAGGGGGTTTAACCCCCTTCCCCTTGAGCTTTTGAAATATTATGAAAAATGCTGTGGAGAAAATTAAAAATGGCCAATTTATCACAGTCAAGAGATCTGCGACAATACTGCTACTACTACTACTACTAATAATAATAATATTCCCTTGCAACATGGAGAAAAGCAGAGCATTCCAAACATGCATCTTTCAGAGTGAATGCCTTGAAAATAATATATGAGGGCACCTATGATTTAAAAGAGAAAAAAATGTTGTATCTCAGCTGCATCAGTGTTCAATGAACATGTATTTTTTGTGTGTGAACAATGAGCATTAACTAATGAAAGTTGTTGGTTTGTTGTAAGCGGGTAATGTATAGACAAAAGCTAGGCAGACAAAAATACACAGCCACCAGTCCACCTTCCCATTGTTTACACCGGCACGTTTGAATTTCTGAATTCAAACGACAATAAGCTTAACTACTGTAAAATGTTTTATTGGTAAGAACAGTGAGACAATCCAGATATGAATTATTGGGGACATTTATGCAGGGACAAGAGCTGAAAAATTCCAACCCTGATCTCCTGCGTGGTTGTCAGACACTCTACCGACCAGACTACCACAGCTCCTTGGATGAGTTCCATACTTTTATTATTTCAATTTATTTTAATGTATTTTCTTGTTTTTATGCATTTTCTTCACACTTAAAATGTCTCACCTCGTTGAGTAGACAATTATTTCGTAACAAATAAACAAAAAATGCTCCTAGAATTTGTCAAAATCGAATGACTAGAAAGTAATTTTGTTCTATTGCTTTCATAAATACTATATTTATGTAGATCTCTGCTTTTCAATTGGTGCATACAGGGAGATGGTATACACAATAAGATATTTGATATATTTAGAAATTTCTACTCTCAAAAATGACAACCATTTTAAGTGTGGTTTGAATTTACCACTCAGGTTTTAACCAAGTTCCTTACTGCTTTTATTTGAAAATGTTGATTTGCTCAAAATTTCGGAGGGAGCTGTAGCCCCATTAGTCCCCTCCCCCCCCCCCTTCCTTGGCATAAACCAGCATAGACAATAAAATTTCAGAAAGGCATTTCATTTGAAAATAGTCCATTGAAACCTTATTTGATGGATATGATTTATTGAGTTGGTGTTTGAAGTCCACTTTATGCACAGATAGGCTAATCAGGACTGGACTTACAGTTTAAAGTGGATTTGAGGGATATCAGAACAACTTGAAATGAGATGAAGTTGGCCACTTCTATATGACAGAACTCAAACAGTGTGGACCATCTGCCTGTTGACAACAAGGCTCCCCTTCCAATGCTGGTGGTGTTATAATCTCCTTACCCAGTGACAATATTATCTTTGCCATAAGCGTTTATTGAAGCCTTATCTAGGGAGTTTGCTCTCTGATACAACAAAGGTCAGATCTCTGACAGGCTCTTTTGAAGTGTTTACTTACTTCGGGCTCATGTTCAGTGGTTCAGTAACTCCAGATTAACGCATACTTGAAATCAAGATATGAAGAATATGTGTGAATTCACTTCGTACAGTCTTTTAAATTAGCTTCTGTGGGTGAGTATGTAATTATGCAGGATGGTGTTCATTAAACAGCTACCATCTAGATATGACTTTTAACCAATGTTGGTTTGTAATAGTGCTCATATTTTTTCCAATTCTTGCCATTGTCAATTCTTGAAGTTGTTCGTAATAGTCATAGACCATATTTGCCTTTTTTTTTTCATATATGGTCTAAGAAAACCATTAATCCAACTAATATAAAGCTTAGTTGATCATTTTGAAATATGAACTTAAAACACTTAATTCATTAACGAATACAAGATTGGATTAGAAGTAATTCATTCTTGCACCAGAATGATATTCTAATATATGGCTGACTCTACCATACTGCTGCAGATTTTAAAATTCGACAAGCAAAAGTGAAAAATTCATAATGGCATGTTTATTATTCGTGGCACAGAAAACACACAAACATTAAAAAAACACATACTGTACTCATTATTTAAAAAAGAAAGGTAATAGAAATTTCCTCAAGTGAACTTTAAATATTAAAATACATATGTACGAGGGGTGACTGAAAAGTTTTGAGACTAACACAGAAAATGGAAAGCTATGCAAAACAAATAATATTTTTGTTAGTGTGCCACTCTTCATTACTATCATGTCCCATGTTCATGTTTCTAACGTTTTTTGTCTTTTGTTGCAGGGTCTTGAAGTGAAGAAGGTTTAGTAATTTGTTGCAAATGGGGAAATTGAAGTATTGCATGGCCAAACATTGGCCAGCTAAAGCTTTCTTCATGTTTGCGAAGAAGTGGAAGTCTCAGGGGCCCAGGTCCTGCAAGTAAGGGGGTGAGAAACAAGTTTGAACCTGCAGTCATGGAATGTTACCATGGAAATTGCTGAGGTGTGTGCGAGAGCATTGTCCTGGTGGAAGAGGACCCTCTTTTCAACATTTATTGGAATTTGCACTCTTAAGACATTTCAGTAGGTCAGAGTAATACTTTCCGGTCATGGTGTGACCCCTTTCAATGTAATCAATCAGATCATCACCTTGGGAATTCCAAAAAAATGATGCAATCACATTCCAGGCCAACATCATGACCTTGACCTTCTTCAGTGTGCATGCTTCCATTGCTTCGATTGTTATTTTCTTTCCGGCTGATAGTGGTGGACCCAGTACTCAACCATAGTACTGAATTGAGCAAGAAAATTGTCCATATCTGCTTCAAACAGTTCCAAATTGTCCTTAACATCTTATGCCACGTGCACTTCTGCTGAGGAGTCAGAAGACGTGAGACCAGTCGAACAGAAGCTTTTGATAAGCCAAGCTCTTTCTTCAAAATACACTCGCCTCACTACTGTGAGATGCCCGATCTGTCTCCTGCTTGACATGTTGACAATCGGTGATTTTGCATCATTGTGTCCAGGACAAGGTCAATGTTTTCTTTGGTGAAGGCAAATGTTTTTAGCATATCTCGGTGGATTTCTGATGGTGACTTTCCTTTGAGATGAAGGTATTTGATCACTGCGTGATACTTCAAATTCTCCATTTTCAACAAATCATTAAACCTTCTTCACTTCTAGACCCTGCAACAATAAACTGAAAGTGTTAGAAACATGGGATGTAATACTAATAAAGAGTGGTACATTAACATTAATATTATTTGTTTTGCCAAGCTACCCATTTTCTGTGTTAGACTCCACCCCTCGTGTAGAACTGCATTTGAAAATTAAGGGCCATGCCAGCTGGGCACCCTGTATTTTTCTAACACTGGTCTTAAATAAGTATTTTAAGCAAGGGTGCCGTAGAGGGGGTCCAGGGATAATTTGCTTCCCCTAAGATTTCTGGAAAAACTTCATGTAATTGAAATTTTGAAATTGTAGCATGAAAACATGGACATGAAGTGCTGTGAAAGACAGCAGATTAAATGCCTATGCAAATTATCCTAGTGCTTGGGGTGCTTTATGAGAATTCTCTTAGCTGGGGAAAGCATCACTCCACATTTCCCCCACATCAAGCATTGCAGCCCTCCTGAAAAAAATCACGTAGGCAGCCTTGATTCTAAGTAGTGCTCAAAGTGGAAATTCCCAGCTGGGGGGATGCTTGGTCAAGTTGGAGGATTGGTGGGGGATGCTTGTATGGATCAACATATAGTAGGGGGGGAGGTGTCTGTGAAAATAATCTTAGGTGCAGTATGCTGTGTGAAAATTTTCTTAATTAGGGGATAGCAGTCCCCCACTTTGAGCACTGAGTATACTGTGTCAACAGTGACATGCCTAAAGAGTTGGGGCATAACTCCCATCTCCTTTGGCCCAGTATTCCCCCTTCCTCTCCAAAAAATTTGAAAGCAGGAGAGGATTACAAAATGAGGGCTGACTACTAATAAGAAACTATATGTAACTCCCTCTTCGAAAATCCTGGACACGCCACTGAGTACTAATTTACCAGTTTTTGATTAGAATTCCATAATTGAAAGCAGAAATGTTTTAAAAATTGAAATAGATGACAGAAAAAAATATAATCTGATTTATTGCCACTTTTAAGGAACAGTTGACAAATATAAATAAAGATGACTTAGGACATAAATTGACATATTAGTATTAGCCAATATATGCATATCAGTAAAATTGCCAATGTTTCTGCTGATATATAAATAGTCAATAATTTAATGCAATTTCTGCCATTTTGTTATTTTATATTAACATAATTCACATGTTTGATTTTGTGAAGTAAATGGCTACATACACAGCTTAACTTTGTATTTCATTGTGTCAGTGACACTATAATACCACATTGCTGTGTAATCAACCACAATTGAAATTTGTTTTAAGTTCACTTTATGAACAGAGAGCAATCTGGACTGGACCTGCAGCTTAAAGCAGGATCTGAACCACTATGTTCTTCCTCTGGGAATCAAACCAGAGACCCCTTGATTACAAGTCCATCAGGGAGACCTGAGTACTAATTGTGCTGTGGCATAGTATATATACACACAGAACAGTTTATGATTTTACATCCTCAGTTTTAGATTTAACACAGTATCATGCCAAGGGATCTAAAAATAAAACAGACACATTCGTTTTGTTGTAAACTAAATTTTAGATGATCATATTTGGTACTTCAGGGACTACTTAATATTCCAACTAGAGTATGCAAACTAAATGATAACCATTTATTATAATGAGGAAATTTTAAATTTCAGGTTTACAGGATGATGCAACTGTAGTTATTTCAACATGGATATTAGAAACTTTTTAAGTTTGTTTCTCCTCTTTGTGATATGCTTGCACCAAGTTCAATGCACCTGTGAGTATCATCTTTATATCTGATTTTTTGAGATTTTTTATTTGTAGACTGTACGCTTTTTAAAACTGACAGTGGGAAGCTAGTTTCTTGAACTGTTTGGTATTGAAACTTCCTTTTTTATTATGTATAATATTTAGAATTGTGCACTTTTAAATTACAAAGTGGCATTCTGTAAAATATTTCGAAAGTGTCATTTTTTTCTTTTTTTAATCTTTTTTATATTTTTGCATAGCACAAATATTGTATGCAACAAATTAGTTTTCTGCTAATTCCTGCAAGTAATGAAAAAGAAGCCTGAATAAATTTTGCACAATTGAGAATCATAGCTGAAATGACGCATCTGAATGTACGAATCGTGGATTTTTTTTGCCCAAATGAAGTATGCTTCATTCAGAAGTATTTTATGTACTTTTGAACATAATATGCAAGGAAGGAAGAGGAATGGGTAAAAGTTCGGTATATCGGAGACACATTAAAATTGGATATTTTGTGTTTCGCATGGTTCATACTTACCAATTGTGTATTGCGGAACATAGTTCAAGGTGCCATTATGCTTTTTACATGAAAACAAAGACAATTTTTCACATACAGAGTGATTTTTTTTATTCCTTTTTTTTTTTTGCTTCCATAACACACGTTATGGCGGGCACATTTTGACTCAAGTTGTGGGTATGCAGTGTTTCCTACCTTCTTCACCGAAAAATACCTGCTATTGTGTTCGTTTTGTGTGAAAATTTTACATTAGCTGATGGATAGCCCCATGAACCATTCACAGATAGCCTCACAAACCATTATGCACGGTGGTGAGGGATAGCCTCACGAACCATTTCCAATAACGTTAGGTTAGGTTTGGTTCGGTTAGGCAAGCATAGTGAAAGAAAATGGAGTTGGAAACACTGACAGGGGCTTACGTCATCAAACATACGCAGCATGTAGTTCACGTAGCGAAAACAATGGCAATTGTGGGTCGGTGCATTATTTCTCTTGAAAAATACATGATTTCCCGATCAAATATATTCCACGATGAAAGAAAATACCTGAACGAATGTTGGAGAGCTTGCAGAAACTCATTTTCTTAAGTAGTTCTTGTGTAAAAATGAAGAAATGTGTCTCCGATATACCGAACTTTTACCGAGGAATGTGATGAACATTCACTATAATGTTGCTTGTGTTACATTTGTATGCTTCTTGTTCAACAAATTCATCATATTTTTGCAGTGTATTTTTATTTTTGTCATAGTTGTACATACGTTAATCACATTGCCGAAGGTTGAGTTGAGTTGAGTGCACTTTATGCACAGATAGGCTACTTAGGACTGGACCTAAAGTTTGAAGGAGGATCCAAACCACTATGTGCCTCAACCATGTATTGAACCTTGGACTCCTTGATTACAAGGACATTGGGAAGGTACTAGTATGCCATTGGCAAAGGTGAATGATAATTATGAAAGCAAACACTTAAGCTGTCACAGAGCTTTTCATGTAATATCATGAGTAGAGACCGGATGTTAGGCAAATGCCTATTTTTTCCTGTTAGAGAAATGATGAAAACAAATGTTGCGAAGGCCAGGGGGGAGGGGTTAACTTCATTTAAAGGCAATTTAATTTTGCCTATTTTGCCTATTTCATGCGATATTGCCTATATTATTTCATAAATGCCAGATATTGCTTATTTTAGGCATTTTCTTTAAAATTGGGACATGACTGAACTCTGTGCATACAATTTCCTGTTCCCAGGATTAGTTTCCGATGCGTCCAAGAAATTTAAAAATAACAGTTAGCGAGTTATTGCAGCTAATAAGGACTTGGACAAATTAAGGGCAATTCAACAAATTCTGAAAGGTGAAAATATACAAACCGATTTAGATCCACATGTTCTCGCGTGCTTTAAGTATGCTCCTGTAACATCTGTGGAGGTTGAAAGACCTTTTTCAATTCTAAAAAATGTGTTGTCCGATCGCAGACATAACTTGTTGGTTGATCACCTGAAGAAATACTTTGTTGTGATGTGCAACCACAATTAGTGCTTCATATTCAGAGACTGCCAAACCGTACAGTACAAACTTGAAATGCATTTAAACAGTTCCTTAGTTCGAACTGCTGTGTGGAATATATAGTGTAAATTTTTTAACTGAAATAACCCTGTGTGCAGTGATAAAGTGTATATTTAAATTATTTGCATACTGGTTGGAAGTAGCCAACAATTTCTTTTGTCAGACTATTGTGCGTAGCCATTATACAATGGAAAATTTTTGGCTGACGTGACTCCTGTTTGCAGTGATTTATTAAGTACAATATTGGACTGCCGTCTCTAATGATGAGCTCCTGGTTTATTTTAAGCAACTATAAGGAATGTACAGGTATTTTTCTATATTATTTAAACACCTATTTCTTTTTGTATGTCTATCTTCTTTATTTTGAGTTAAATTTCATTGCCTTTGTTATTGCCTATTTTACTGCCTATCTTGAAAATTATGTGTTTATATGTTTTTAGTGCCTAAACATCCGATCTCTAATCATGAGTCTACCACTTTACATGTTTGGCCACCAAAGTAGTCAACATCTGTTCAACATGTTATGAATGAGACTGTCCCAAATCCTCAAATTGTAATGTTCAGTATTAATGTTAATTACGTTTTTAATGTTGTTTTGACTTATACATGTTTGTTATATAGAAGGAAAAGCAAATATAAAGGAAAAGAAAAACATATGAAGAAGAGAAGACAAAGAGTTATAACCACATCAACAGAAGTCAATAAATACAAAATAAGTTTTGCACATGATTTGGAGTGCCTCTACTTTACTTGCTTTAAATATAATACAACAATATTATTTGTGTGGTTGATCATCCTGTAAGTTCAAGTGCAGTGTCAGTTATCAGATACAATAAATATATAAGTTTTATTCCTGCACCGTGCCCATGCAATCTAAGGCATCAGGCTTTGGGCTCATGTTATGGGATGCATGCAGATTCGAGTCTCATGGGGAAAGCATAACAACTTTTCTCCTGAGATTTCAGCCAGTCTATGGAGCTGGTGGTCACCCAGTGTTGGAAACCCCACAACAACAACTGGGTGTGTTCATCATATTGACGACAACCAACCTGTATCTGGTTGGGTGATCACCTACCTCTGCTGAGGCACGTGGGCATGAGGCCAGCAGTTGGTTGCACCACACAGGTTACTACATTATTTTTTATCTTGTTTTGGAGCAGCAAACACATCATATTGTACATGTTTCAGGGAATGAAGAACCACTGAGTCACCTAGGTCCCACTGCACCCGCCGAGGCCCAGGCTGCAGCTGTCGAAGCACTGATCCTACGCCTAATTCCAGACAAAGCATCTCTCTTCAGGATATCTGTAGATGCGAGCATTGGTCCAGAAGGAAGAGATACGTTCATAGTAAGTGCATCAGCAACAAAGTATCAAGTAAAAGCACCAAGTTTGTGTACAGACCTACTATGCAGCACCAACTTCTTATCTTTAACAATGAAAGATCTCATAAGTGAATGGTAAATTGTAAATACAGGGTGTCCCAATAAAATGTATACATACTTTGAATGATTATTTCTCTTGTAGTCTACTGTTGTTACAAGCATTAAAAAATCAGTTTTTTGTTGTAACTGTATCGTTAATCATGCTAAAAATAAATGTCTGATGAAGGAAGCATGTATTCTCCAGAAACGTCACAACAAAAAACTGTTTTTTTTTTTTTATGCTTGTAACAACCGTAGACTACAAGAGAAATAATTCTACAATGCAAGCAGTAAGTACATACGAGAAGAAAAAATATACTTTGAATTATTATAATGTTAGTTGTTATTAAGAGTGAGTTCATTTTCAAAATTTAGAATGATCTGAAGACATAAATAATTTTCTTTGTCAAATGCCTGTTTTCAATCTGATGACCATTCTCATCCAGGCACTGCTGGAAACCTGAAGCAATGGAATTGAAAACATCAAGAATCATTTAGTTTGGTATTTGGGTGCATTCTCATCCTGCCTTCAATTCGTCGACTCTTGCCTGGTTTGTGCTGTAAACTTTTATCTTTTATGCATCCCTATACAAGAAGTCTAGTGGCGTGAGGTCAGGTGAACGCAGTGGGTATTCATCTGAACCACTTCCTCCAATCCATCTGTTCTGCACATTTTTCCAAGTACCACTCACAAAAGTCCAGTGCAGATAATCTGCATTGAGAGCATGGACTCTTCTTGGAATGTAACATTTCCAATTCAAGTGCTTCAAAATGCAAAGGACACTTAATTTTCATGTTAACATATGTATACATTTTTATGGGACACACTGCAATCCAGTAGCGTGACATGACCCTGTCACAAGATGAAGAAAAGGATAGAGGAAACAGGTTTTTAAAAATTAATCACATTTTTTCTAAGATCGAATAGTTATGAATTTTATAGTGTTTTAGTGCAGTGTGGATGAGCAGTAAATAAAACATGTAAATTTCTAACATGTCTGTAAGTGCAGCTACAAAGTACTTTTATAAAAGATTTTTCATTTGGTCATGGAGCATCTAGTTCCATGTCCTGGATAAGTTCTGATATTCCTTAACTACTACTACACCAGTTACAGTAACTGGGCAATTGTTATTAATTTTATGATATATGTATTATACTTAAACAATCAACAAGACAGAGAAATGCAGAGAAAATGATGCATTTCTACATATTTAAGTTTAAAGAACCCCTTTAGTGCTGGATCTGTCAGAATTGCCATATTTACATCATTTGCCTGCAATTGCTTTGAGAACCTTTCTTTTCAATTACAGATAGAAAAGACAGACGATAGTGACACTGTAAACATTACAGGAACAACTGGTGTAGCTGCAGCTTGGGGATTCCATCACTACCTCAAATATTATTGTAATTGCCACATATCATGGGAAGCCGATCAGCTGATGCTCCCCGTCTCTTTGCCATCAGTGAGCTTAAATGTAACATCCAATGATAGGTAAGTGCAGAATTTATTCATTACATTGTTTCCATTCTGTTCTATATTTATCTTTTCAATGAGTCCTTGTTTTCTTGAGCCAGTTATTCTTTCATTGTTGTTTCCAGAGTTTGGTGGGTCTTCCTTCAAGTGCATTTACAGCGATCTTCCTTGTAGCCAGGTTGTTGTTTGTCCATAAAGTACAGAACCCTTTGTGCCTGCTCATGTATGATAAATAATGAAATACACCTGCTGAGGGTTAATCATGTGTGGCAGTATTACCATGCAGTTCATTATGTGAGACATTTGTTATGCAAGACACCACTAGACTTGACGATTGTAACAATTCAGGATATAATTAATTTTACTATGTAAGCATTCCAATGGAACTATACCACAGCTGCATATTATCCCATGTTACCTGGTTTACCGCCATTAAACCAACTTTCTTCATGTTTCGAAATTGCCGAAAACTTGAAGTTGTTGCACTTCTGTATTTGTTTTCTTGCATGCCCGCATTGGTGTTTTATTTCTATTATCTAATTAATAATAAATATTTTTTTAAAAAATAAGAATTGTTGCAGTAATACAGGATATTTGTAATTTCACATGAGATGATCATTTCACCACGTAGTTCATTTTTCTCAACAGTGTTGAAAAAAATAATGATAAATGTGCATTTTGCGTAATTTCCAGGATATTCAAACTACACAAAAGTGGTACAGTGGAACCTTGATAACTTGAACTTGAGGGGAAAAAGAAAAAATTCGAGGTATCAAGGATTTCGACTTACCAAGGTTTAATTTATTGAGAGCCAAAATCACCGACTTTGAGTTATAGAGGTCTAAAGTTTACTGCACCTTGACTTATTGAGGTCCATGTGACTAAAACTTCAAGTTGTAGAGGTGATTAGAGTTTAACTTCGACTCATAGAGGTTTTTCATACTCTACCTTCGAGTTACTGAGCTTAAACAGCATCCCAGAAACTGTACAAAAATTCGTCTTATCAAGGTTTTATTCGAGTTGTTGAGGTAAAATTAGTATTGAGTGTTATGGACAATTCAAGGGGATTACAAAAAATTCGACTTACTAAGGAATTCGAGATTTTGAGGTTCGAGTTATCAAGGTTGCACTGTATATGTTGTTTTTGCAGACTGTGGTAAAGTATTGGCCAGCATCGGTGATTAAGTTCCAACCAGTAGTTTCTAATACCGATACCCCTCGTATCGGCTAATATCAATACATCGGTTTTATGTCAAGGTCTGGTGTGGGACACATCCAGCTGCTGAGAGCTCTAAATTTGACCCTCCCAACATAACCACATATGCATTATTAGCCCTAAGCAGAATTCTGAGTTAGGAGGGCCAGGTTTAAAGCTTTTAGCATTTAGTATCAGCTGGTCATCTCAGCCCTGCCATATTATCTTCTTGCATTCCATAGGCATGTCCTTGCTTCAAGTCAATCCCTCCCTACACCACAGACGTTATGGATAGTTTTATATGGAGCTTCTCTGTATTCGTTTTCCATTTTCAGATTTCGGTATTACCAGAATGTGTGTACTGTGAGCTACAGCTTTGTGTGGTGGAACTGGGAGAGGTGGCAGAGAGAGATCGACTGGATGGCCATGAACGCCATCAACTTCCCCCTGGCCTTCACTGCGCAGGAAGCAATATGGCGACGAGTCTATCTTCAACTCAATTTAACCGAAGAAGAGATTAATGAGCATTTTACGGGGCCTGCTTTCTTTGCATGGTAAGGTAAAATTGTATTGTCGTTATTACATAAATAGGGAAAGGGTGGTATTAGACTAAATATATAACAACACATATTCGTTACGTGTATTAAGACCACCAAAATTTGTATAAAAATAATCATCCTGGCAAAGAAATTAATGTCAAAAAGATAAAATTTCATTTAATTTGTTATTAATATTGCTTTTCTGCCACTTTTGGCTAATTTTGATGATGTGGATGAGTAATGAAATTGATGAAGGGATGCTCACGAAGAACACAAATGCCCAGGATGGGATTTGAAACTGGGACGCCTGGTATCATAGCATACTGTGCTAACCAAAACAGTAAAGAATTGAAATATAATTAAGCCTTGTTTCCATATTAAAACAAATAAGTTGCTGACCAAGGCAGTTTATTAAGATAAAAACACTTAACACCTAACATTTGGACCCTGTATCAGGGTCTTCCTCAGAAGAAGAACTAAACTAAAATGATAAATATACTACAGACAGAAAGATTACATACACATAGCAGGGTCACAAGCCACACAACAACAAATCAAGTTGACAGTCCTTATCTAGGAAGATTTCTCCAAAGGAATTAAACATATCACCTCCTGACAGTTGTTGACTAATGGGTCTACTACACTGACAGGTGATTGGCAGGTCAAGATTAGCAAGAGTCTAGAACCACCTGCATACCACTCCCCCTCCCCTCCTGCCTTTTTGGTTATGGATGAATACCTCCTCCTCTGGTCTTCTTCTTTTCTCTTCTTCCTTCCTTCTTCATACTTCTTTTCTCCTCATTCCTTTTCTTCATCCTTTCAACTTTCTCTAACACACTCTTCCATTCCTTGTTTATCTTGAGTCCTCCATTCCAATTCATGATGTCTTCTCCTTTCTTTTCTATTTCTTTGGCCTCCTTCCATTTTCTCACTAGTTCTCTCTTCTCTTTTCCTATTCGCCTAGCCGAATCCCATTCAACTTCATGTCATGTTTCTCTAGTGTGTTTGAATATGGCATTCCTGTCTCTCTTCAATCTCACATCATCCATGTGTTGCTTTAACCTGTCTTTAAGTCTCTTCTTCGTTTCCCCTATATATACACTTTCACATCCTCTCCACATCACCTCGTAGATAATCCCTTCCTCTTCTTCCTCTCTCTTTTCTTCCTTCTTCTTGCTGGCTATACTTAAAATAGTGCATCCTCCCTTCCTGTAAGTTCTTATACCCACTTTCCTCAGCACTTTGCATATCTTGGTTGGAGATGGTTTGGTATAAGAAGTATGGGCGATGCCACAGAGAAGATATGCAAAGTGCTGAGGAAAGTGGGTATAAGAACTTACAGGAAGGGAGGATGCACTATTTTAAGTATAGCCAGCAAGAAGAAGGAAGAAAAGAGAGAGGAAGAAGAGGAAGGGTTTATCTACGAGGTGATGTGCAGAGGATGTGAAAGTGTATATATAGGGGAAACGAAGAAGAGACTTAAAGACAGGTTAAAGCAACACATGGATGATGTGAGATTGAAGAGAGACAGGAATGCCATATTCAAACACACTAGAGAAACAGGACATGAAGTTGAATGGGATTCGGCTAGGCAAATAGGAAAAGAGAAGAGAGAACTAGTGAGAAAATGGAAGGAGGCCAAAGAAATAGAAAAGAAAGGAGAAGACATCATGAATTGGAATGGAGGACTCAAGATAAACAAGGAATGGAAGAGTGTGTTAGAGAAAGTTGATAGGATGAAGAAAAGAAATGAAGGAAAAAGAAGTATGAACAAGGAAGAAAGAAGAGAAAAGAAGAAGACCAGAGGAGGAGGTATTCATCCATAACCAAGAAGGCAGGAGGGGTGGGGGAGTGGTAAGCTGGTGGTTCTAGACTCTTGCTAATCTTGACCTGCCAATCACCTGTCAGTGTAGTAGACCCATTAGTCAACAACTGTCAGGAGGTGATATGTTTAATTCCTTTGGAGAAATCTTCCTAGATAAGGACTGTCAACTTGATTTGTTGTTGTGTGGCTTGTGACCCTGCTATGTGTATGTAATCTTTCTGTGTATAGTATATTTCATCATTTTAGTTTAGTTCTTCTTCTGAGGAAGACCCTGATACAGGGTCGAAACGTTACGTGTTAAGTGTTTTTATCTTAATAAACTGCCTTGGTCAGCAACTTATTTGTTTTAAAGAATTGAATATTTATTGAAAAATAAAAAAGAATGTTAGATCCAGTTAAAGTTTCTGATTTATATAATCCTTGACTTCCAGTAGTCTTGCAGAAGTAATTAACCCTGAATTATACAGAGCATTCAAAAAGTTCCCACACTCAAAATTTAAGAATTTTATGCTAATAATTTATTGAACTTGTCAATGTAATGAATACATACATTTGTTAACTACATCTTGAAATACACAAATAATAATTTGTAAACTAAACTGCAATCTCTAAGATGAATAACACACTGACAAGACGGCAAACCACTTTCTGCACATTGAAATACACAAAAATAATACTGAAACTAAAGTTGAAACATCCTACACTGCTCTTTTACCTGGTTCCAGATCATTGGGAAATAGACCTCCATTTCACCACACATCTTTCACATGATGTAAACTAACACGAGAAATATGCTTCCAAGAAGGCAGTTCGCTGTGCATTGTCGACAAACTGTGATTGTACGTCTCACACCGAGGATTGTAACATCGGCACTGCTCTAAATATAACATAAACTCATTCTTCAAGGTCATACCAATCCCTACCGACAGCCTTGCCAACTCATTCAGATGAATGCCTTGGTACCTTGTTTTAAAAGTTATGAGTGTGGGGACTTATGAAATGCTCTGTACAAAAATGTTTCATTTTAGTACTTGATAAGTCTTTCTGGGAGAAAACTGAAATGAAATACCATCCAAAGAACAAAAGGACAGTTTGTATTATTTTGTAATACACAGGAGTGGTTTTGTAACATGTTAGAAACAAAATGTTTGTTTGAGCTTGGCTGTCGGAATAGAGTTCACTAATGTTGTAATTTTGTTCACATTCCAGGGGCAGGATGGGAAATATGAGAGGTTGGGGAGGTCCACTTTCACAGAACTGGCATCAGACAAGGATTGCGCTTCAGAAGATGATTCTGGACAGGATGAGGGAGTTCGGAATGGTCCCTATTTTACCAGCATTTGCAGGACACGTCCCACGTGCTTTTAAAAGGTGTGTGTTTGGACGTAACCAGTTAGTTGTATTACAGTTGGAAGTAACAGTTTTTTTTTTTTTTAAGAAATTATAACTATAACTAGCTACTTTTAAAAGTAACTACCTTTAACTAAAGCTAAAACTCCGTGGCACAACAGCCCTCGAAGGGCCAGGGCCTAGCAGAGCTGCTTTTCATTGGGTGACACATGGTCATCACATCGGATCCCATCGCCACTGTTTTTCTGGCTTTCGTGTCCGGAGCTCACTTCTTCTTGAAGTAGCTTCACAATTGTCCTCATGATGCCAAAATCTTGCAAGCACCCACAGGGAATCAAACCTGGGACCGCTCGCACCAAAGCCGAGAGCGTTAACCACTTGGCTACTCAGGAGCTCTAACTACCTTTAATTGCAATGAAGTTACTTTTCTGCAATAGAGGTAACATTATGAGGACACTTGAATAACTTGAAAATTTGTAACATGGGGAAAGATCTAAATTTGGTAACTCTATGTCTAACTATGTGTCTTCTCTGGATGCTAAGGTGAAATACTTTCATGTAAGCTAGGCTTAGTTGCATGCTATATTTGGAACATCCACACTTCATTGTAATTTGTCATTTCTAATTGTTTTGGGTGGATTGATGCATTCATTTGGAATGTGGTAGTCGAGCTAGAAAGAAGTCATTGTCTAGGAAGTGGATCTTGCACATGGTACGACAAGCATGTTGTTACATATAGTAACAAAAAATCAAACTCGATTACTTTCCGATCACTAGTGTTTGAGATACTTCCATTATCATTTGACAACTATAATTAGTAGGAATTTACCAATATGAAAATTGGACATTACTAATAATTAGAGCTCAGAAGTTGATGACCTAAAAGATTTCAAAATATGACCTACAGAATGACCTTAAAATTATTAAAAAATGACCTAAAAAAATTTGATCTTGAAATGAAAGTATTTTTTTCATAAATTACAGGAGAGTAGTTGAATAATTTGATAAATCCCATTTTTTGGTGGTTTAAACTACCTCTTTATTTTTACTTCAAGGTTACATAAAATATGCCAGAAGGTTTTTCTGTATGCCCTTCACCTCATTTCAGAGTGGGCCTTGCACGATTTAGTAAGCAGTCAGTATCTGAAAATGCAGTTGTGTTTTGCATAGATCAGATTGCATATATCTATATATTTTATGTTGTAGATAATTTTACTTTAAAACCACAGATTAAAGTGATAAAAGTGGCCAGCAAGGAAACCTCAAAGTATTTTAAGTTTGCTGGAGGAAAAATAAATTTACCAGAATTAATTGTTTAATCCATTGCCAAAGATTTCTTTTATAATAATATTGTGCTTTTCCATTGACAATATTTTCAATTCATGGCGAATTTGCTAAGAAGACCATGTTATGAAATTGAAATATGTAAGTTACGCAGCAAATGCATTTAAAATTGAGAAACGACAGGACAAGAGCAAAAGGGAACCCAAAAAATGTTCTTAATAAATGGCAACAAAAACTGCAAAAAATGTCCTAAAACCCAAAGAAGGGTGAAAAATGCAATATAGAAACAATGTTTCCTGCTTCTAATTGAAGGGAAACAGGCCACTATCAGGTGTAGCATTGTCTTCAAGGCCCAGAATGAAGATGATTTTCCATTAACCTGGGAGAATGCATGCGACTTCTTATGTGAGGAGGCGTGCATGGTTAAAATGACCATGCTTGAATATTTAGGTTTATTGGGTTTGTTTCATCATATTTCAAAATTTGTTTTATTGTATTTTATTGTTTCCTTCTTTCTTTTGTATATTTTTAAAGTTTTTTAATACAATGAATAAAACTATTGACAGTTTTCAATAGTTTAATACACTTTTTAAATAAAAATTTATTGTTCTCTATTTTTGTACGAATATAATATGCAAAAAAAAAACGTGATTTTACAAAAGATTAATTAGTTATTGTTCTTGTTCATTTTTATTATTGTAAGAATACAATGTAATTATGAAACAAACATAATTTTACATAGGTTTGATGCAAAGGTTGTAGATAGAACAAAATTATGATAGTATAAGGTATTTACAAATGTAGTATATTTTCTATGCTTACTACTTTTTTAAATTTATCTATTTCATCTTTTTGCTCCACATCCACTTCAACGCCATTAAGATTTTCATTTGCACATTTCACACATTAAAAAGAAATATGTGTTCATAGCAGACGTAGAGTGAACAGTGCATGCATTTTCTATCTTCACCAAAAAGGTGTCGTCGTTCTCTTTCAAATTGCCTTCGAAGCTCTTTGTCATATTGTTCCTCCTTCTCAACGCTTTCAAGAAGCCTATGAATTCGATCTTCTTCTTCTGGGCTCATAAAATACAGGAAAAACCAATAAAGATCTATTGTTAAATCTGTAGCACAAGAAAGCGTGCACGGTCAAAAGCACCGCAGATGAAAGTGAAGTGTGCCTTTTAAATGGTAGATGGCCAACCAACACGTATAATGCAAAAAGGCAAGCAAATAAAAAAAATTGCAGTCTAATCCTCTCCACACACATTCTCCCGGATTAACTTCCTAACCTTGCTAATAATAATGAAGCATATGAGTTTTGGGTCAGTAGTGTAAAGGTATTGCATAATACAAATTCTAAAAGAAATATGAGAATCTACGTACAAGGTCTGGCTAAAAAGAAACGAGACTTTCAACCCTGTTTTCAGTATAGAGGGAGCAATGGGGAGCGGATGCGTGCGAAATTACCCTGGGTCAGTCACTTGTAGTTAGTCTGTGAGCAGTGCTTGAAAGGGGAGGTCCGCAATTGTGTTGCTGTAAATTGGCAAATATGAAACTCGAGCAGTGCATTAGCCTTAAATTCCTGGTGAAATTGAAGAAATCACCAGCTGAGTGTGTGTGATACTGTTGCAGGAGGTGTATGCTGATAATGCAATATCACGTGCGCGTGTGTTTGAATGGCACAAACACTTCACCGGGGGATGCGAGGTCGTTGAGGATGATGAAAGGCCGGGTCGCCCTGTCACAGCAACAACAAAAGAATATAGTATGGCAAACGTTATTGACATTGTTTGGAATGATCACGTCAGATTTTGAATAATGCAGACAAAGTGTGCATTGATAAAGAGTCGGTGGACACTCGCTCGGTGATTTATTTAATTTCACCAGGAATTTGAGGCTAGTGCACTGCTCGAGTTTCATATTTGCCATTTTACGGCAACATGATTGTGGATCTTCACCTTCAACCACTGCTCACAGACTAACTACGAGTGACAGCGACTCGACGTTCTGTAGCCATCTTCTTGAAGCTTCAAGGTTTATTTCCCAAGCATGCGCTCTCCACTGCTGCACGTATACTTCCAAGAAGGTTGGGAGTCTCATTTTTCTTTTTTAGCCAGACCTCGTATTAATTAGCATCCTGCTTGTTCTCAGTGCGTACTTTTTGACTTCATGTGTCAATTGTTGCAGATACTAATTTAGAAGTATTGCTATGTATTTTATCTAACACATTAAATTTCCTTTTTCGTTTAGTAAATTATTTTGAATTTCATGGCTCATTTTAGCATGGCTTAAAACTATATAAAATTGAACATGTATATGTTTTTCCAAACTATATGTAAAACTGTTTAAACTTTGTTATGATTGTACAATATGTGTGTGATGATGTGGGGCGAGTGGGAATTGGAATACATGTGTATTTCGTTACTAATTAATTCACTTTAGTTGGTTCCAACTCACTTTTGCCACTAATTGCACCACATTTAGGGTGGGTTCAGTAAAGCTAAAAAATATGACTTTCAGTAATAGGTTTGAATTATTATTTCAAGTCCATCATATGTACAGGTGGTCTACTCAGTGGGATTCAAACCACTGTGCAATGTGCCTCCACCGGGTATCAAATTCGGGAACCTTTTTTCATATATAGGATAACAGTAGTAATGCTGTCATAATTAAATACATTATGGGGATTATGACATGACCCGGGGATGAGGCACAATTGACCTTGGCGTGGATGGGCAGCCCTGCATTTTAGTGAACAAGCGTTAGCAATATCAGGGAGTAGTTATATGGAAGAGACAAACATTGGCTCATGAATTGAATGAGGTTTACTTAATTTTATTTTCGTAATGATAGTGCAGAAAACATCTGTTTGAAAGGACGATTCTTAGTGCTATTTTCTTTATTCCAGACTGTTTCCTGATGCTAATATGACTGCAATGGGGACATGGAATAATTTTGCAGATCAGTACTGCTGGTAAGTTTGTATAGTGGAAGGGTGGTCTTTCATTACACTTCTCTATGCTGATGTTGTGTCAAAGCATTCTCTGCGGTATGTATATAAAAAAGGAGATGTTATTCGGTTTTTGTATATTTGCATTTTTTGGTTGTTTAAATCACTTGTTTATCTCCTTCATGTAATTGCAACAATGAAGATTAATGATATTTTTCGCAAGTTGCACATAATTATTGTTCATTTGTGTAAGAAATGGAAGACCATTAAAGAGCAGGTGTGGTCTAGTCGATAGGCCACATGTGAGACCTGGGTTCATTTCCTGGGATAGGTGATCTGAGGCTGGAATTTTTCCAGCCTTGTCCCTGCATAAAGTTGTTCTGGGGCACACCCAGCCTCATAACATTGGGTACCTGGGACCAACCCTGGGGAGTAAGGATGGTCGAAGCATGGTGTTGACCACATTATCTCCAAAATGGCCGAGATCGAGAATCCACATTCTTCCCCTGTATGTGCCTTCAAGGCACAGTGCTATATGCATGGGAAATTTACCATTTACCTTTTAGGAAGAATACCTAGTGATGTTCTTTGTGCCCACCAGCTAGTGATGTCACAACTAATCAGGCACTTTAGGAGCATTTTTGGCAATAAATGTTTGTATAATTTCTTGTAAAATGTTACTTTTACTCATCATTATATATTTTATTTCAGCCCCTACTTGCTCGATCCACTGGACCCTCTCTTTCAGACAGTTGGCAAAATGTTCTTGCAGGAGGTGAGTTGAACACGGCTACTTTATCAGTAGAATACAGGGGTGGATTCATGGGGAGGGCAGGTTTTGGATATATTATTATGCATAACATTTTGAAGTGGCCGCTGTGGCTCAGTCGGTAACGTGTCTGACTACCATGCTAAAGGTTCCGGGTAAGATCCCCGGCCGGTTCAAATCCGGGAAATTTTCTAACGTTGGAAGCGGCCCCAGTGCCCACCCAGCATCGAATGACATGGGTACCTGGGTGAAACCCTGGGGGGTAAAGGCAGTCAGGGGCATGATGCTGATCACATCACCCCCACTCACGACCGGATCAAGAAAGTATGGGGCATTACCCCCACACCCCCTATACGCCTTCATGGCGTGGTGGTGAGCACAGGGGAGCACTTTACCTTTATAACATTTTGAAGACTCGAGTGTTTGGTCTTTTATCACCAAGTTTAATAGGCTTGAGAATATTTTTTAAATTTTATTTGAAGTCCACTTTAAGATGCTCTTACAGTTTAAATTTGGATTTGAACTACTGATCAGTATGCCTCAAAAGAGGATCAAACCCTCAACCCTTTGAGAGAATAGGTTTTTTTCTCATTGTTTATTTCACTTTACTCTTTAACTTATCATTCAGTTAACCCTGGAAATGGGGGTTATTATTATAATGACACACAATAATAGCTATTTATTCTAACCCTGGAGCCGACCCCTGTGGCGTTGGGGTTAGCATATCGCGCTACGATGTCAGGTGTCCCAGGTTCGAATCCAGGCCTGGGCATAGATATTTGTGAGTGTCCATTCATCAGTTTCATCATATCATCACTCATCCCAATCTTCGCAAATTAGCCAAAAGTAGCACAAGAAGTGAAGTAAAATAAAGCAATTCAATGAATCAATCTAACCCTGGACACCTATTTTTTGCAAAACAATACGTTAATCTCTATATCTTTGAAGTCTGCTTCGTTCCAGTTTACAGTACTAGATATTGTTTTCAAAAAACAGTTCAAGTGTAGCCTAGAATTGATTTTTGGTAAGGTTAGGTACCCGACAGTAATTCGCCCCTTCCATCTGGAACTTTTGGATCCGCCACTGGTAGAATAGTCCTTGAGAAAGTGAAATGTTTCATTGTGAATGCGTGATAAACAAGAAGGAAGGAACTTATAGCCATTCCTTGACAAGATAGTTATTGCGCTAGGATTTCCCAGAGTTCCTTTGAGAGTCTTACAGGTATCAAGAATAGAGACCAACTTCAGACATGAATCATGCTCATTTCATAAGCATTATTCTTAAAACTGTAAACACAATTATAACAATGCATACACTACACACGGATGCAGACCTCAAAATTGAAATTCCTTAATTTATTGGCATTCAGTTGATCCCTTGAAAATTGGTATTATTATTAATATTAAATTACAAAAAAGCAATAAAGTTATAATGTTCATAGTCAATAACAGAATAAATTTCAGTTACTTAACATTCTAGGAGAATATTCAAAGCAAAGAAATGAGTTAGCTCAAAGAATTGAGCCCAAAATGCAGGAGCCAAGTCAGAATACTATGTTTTCATATTCTACCACTAAGGTTTTTCCAAAAGTTGTTCCCACAGTTAAATTCACTGTAATTTTGTAATGAACAGAGATATTTCAGTGAAATAAAGTTTGTACTTTACAGCAGTCTTTAAAATTTTACCTGGCAACCCTGCATGTCTGTTGTCCTCATCGCCACACTTCCAACTGGGCACCATTCACATTGATGCATTCCTGCAATCTTATCCTGAAACCCAGAATAACCTTCTGGTGCTGCTCATCAGAAATGTCCACGATGACTTCCAGATCTCGTGGCTCTTCCGCACACACTTCCATCTTGACATATCCCCACAGCCAAAAGTCACATGAAGCCAGGCCTGGCGACCTTGGGGGCCATGATGTGGCTCCTCTGCAGCCAATCCACATGCCCCCAAATTCCTGATCCAGGAAGTTTCTGACTACAAGAGCAAAATGGGGAGAAGCCCCAAGTCATCCTCGGGCTCCCCGCAATGCTCTCCCTCACTGAGTCAACCATCTCTTTGCTTGTCCTTGCCCTGCCACTTCGTGGTAAATCCGCGACACTCCCTGTCTTCAGAAAATGTGCGTGCCAATTCTTGATGTTTTTATGTCCTGGGCCTTTTTATGATACACGCTGCTCGATTTCAGTGCACCAGAATGCATGATTTCAGCTCTGCATATCAGAGAACACACTGCCTTCTTCGGAATTGACACCATCTTGGAATCCCCTGATCGCTTGCCGTCGCGTGATCCTCTCAATGCACAGTGTTGCCAGGTAAAACTTTAAAGACTGATGTGCAGTGCAAACTTTGTTTCACTGAAATATCTCTGTACATTACAAAGTTATAGTGAATTTAAATGTGGAAAGGGCTTTTGGAAAACCCTGTACAAAGTATAAATGGTTCTGTTAGTTTTCAGAATTCCAGAAATTTAATTTGTGTTGGAGAATGTAAACTTAGCCCTTGTTCCCTAATTTAACCACAGGTATTTCCATTTCCATTCATAACTTGTAGTATGTAACTTTTAGGACATACTGTGACTCGGGTAATGGTCGCGATACATGTTTTGAATTCTGCATGAATCTTGAGATATGTAATTAACAATTAGTAATGTTTAATTTCATTCTTTGCTATATTTTGGGAGGGAGGTGTCCTGAAAATTATGTGCATTTTTTTTTCTTTGATTTTGACAACATTGCTCTTTTCTCAATTCTTGTGTTTGGAAACACTTTTACCAATGGAAAGCAATAAGTGCATATTTTTTTCCACGGTAATGGAAAACATATCAGGCAATGTGCAGTAATTTTTTGTACCTTCGCATCCTGGTGTTGCCTGTGTGGGTGTTCGATGAATTTCAATTTTTGTGAAAGAAAAAAAATGTTTTTCTTTTTCTTCTTCTTCTAACCGAATATGATTTTTTTTCTATCGCAGGCTTATCCCCCAGTGTCGTTCTTGGTTCCAGAGATATAAAATTTTATTTAAAAGCATGTGAAAGTTTAAATTTTCTGCTGAAAAAACAACCGTAGTTTGCAAGTTCACTGGCAAAATGCTCCTTTGTTTAAATGTTAATGACTAAAATTTTTGCCCCAACTTCCAAATCTTCTACTTGAACAAAGTTAAGAAAATAGCATAACCAAGCATTTCAATATATAAATGGCATGAAGTGTAAAAATTAAGAAAAACAGGTGTATTTAGTAGTAGTCTCTCCCCAAGGGTATAATAATATTAATAATAGTTATTAGTTTATAATGATTATTATAGGTAATACTATTTTAATAATAATGATATTCAATTTTTTGTCACCCTCCTACAAAAATTATCGTGCCACAGTGATCTTGTCGGTAGAGCATCTGATTGCCATGTTGGTAACATGTGTTCGATTTCCAGGTCAGAACTTTTCTTGCCTTGTCCATGCATAAAATAACTCCGGGGTTCACCCAGCATCAAATAAATAGGGTAAAGGCAGCCAGAGCATGGTGCTGATTACATCACCTCCAAAAATGGCGGCGATTGAGAATCCACCTCGTCCTCCTACATGTTACTTCATGGCATGGTGCAATGTGCATGGAGAACTCTACCTTTACTTACCCAAAATAGGAAGCAATATGTGAAAATACATTGCACTATTTTTCAAGTGATTCTTTCCATTGTACTTTAAAGTTCATTGATTGATTTGCTTTATTTTACTTCGCTTCTTGTGCCAATTTTGGCTAATTTGCGAAGATGGGATGAGTTATGATATGATGAAATTGATGAATGGACACTCACAAACATCCATGCCCAGGCCAGGATTCGAACCCAGGACCCCTGGCATCGTACTGTGATGTGCTAACCACTCCGCCACAGAGACCAGCTCTATAAAGTCGAGATTCAATTGGAAGCATCATGTGTTGTGAAATAGCTGAACTTAGTAACATGTGTGTATTCTCCTTGTTCCAGCTGGTGAGTGAATTCGGAACAGATAATGTTTACAACTGCGACACCTTCAATGAAATGCAGCCGCAGACAAGCGACCCTGTGTTCCTCTCCAACGTGAGCAGCGCCATCTTCGGTGCCATGACAGCAGTTGATCCAGATGCCGTCTGGTAACTTAACTAGCTCTTTTTTCATGTTCATTTGTAACTAGCTTTCTTCTTAAGTGAGATTTACCTTACTTCACTGCATAATTTTTTTGCAAAAAAGTGGGTGACCATTATGTGAAGCTTTTTTATTTAAATAATAATAATTGTGCCACTATTATCGGTACTTAAAAATCATTTTTTACTAAACCGTCTTTGGTGTAAGATTATGATGTACAGAATACTCATGAATATATGTATAATTTCATTAGTCTAAATCGACGCATGCCATTTCTTTTGGACAGTTTAGCGCACATTTCTCTGGTCTGAAAAAAATGAAAGCTAATACATTAGTTGTTATTGATTTGTGCATTATAGTTGAAATAATACTCTTGAGAAAATATTGATATGATGAATTTACAGAATTTAACTTTGCATGTCGAATATTCTGCACCTCTATCATTGGTTTCGTTATTTGATGCAGCAATGCAATGATTGCAATTAAAGGTTATAAACCAATTTTTGGACTTAAAAATAGAGTGTGATGATTATGTGGTGAAATGTGGTAATTTCAACTGAACAGACTATTCTACAGTATGCTATAACTGTCGCCAAACCAGTACCAGTGCTGATGTTGCTACAGATCCTCAGTGATGCAAGGAAACCATTCAGACCACATATTCGAAGGGATTTATAAAATGTTAAGAGTCAATAATTCCACAATAAATTATGTGAGAAAGCAGATTTTTAATATTCTGGCACAGATAAATTTCTATATATTAATCAAAACATAATTCACTACTAGTAGTGCTATTGACTGTACTACCAGGGCGAGAAAGTATGAGCCCCCCTCAAGCAGATTTGTCTATACTTAAAACTAGCTCAACATGCCCATATGAGCTTTTTGCTCAAGTGTGGAACCCCGCCTAATCCAAGATTTTTGTAAAAAAGCCCTCATGGATTCCATGAGAAAGTATGACCCCCCCTCAGATTGATTTGTCTACACTTACAGAAGGCACTTCTGTGAGATTGTTGTCCATAATCCTGTCAAAAATATGCCCCTCCTCATATTTTTTTTGACCACACCTGAAACTATGCCAAACGTATTAACACACACCCACACCCACCCACACATATTTACTTCCGGTCCACTTCCGGTCTACTTCCGGTCCACTTCCGGTTCACTTCCGGTTCACTTCCGGTTTGAGTTCAATTGGCCACCAGGCTCAACTTATATATCTAATATTAAAATAATGTAATTATTCTAGAATTGCTCCGTGACCCTCTCATTTCTTACATCATAAACATATGATTTTTCACCTATGAGAATAACACTACATATGGTGTCATCAGGTAAAGCCTCATGGAATTCACAGATAATTTTAATGTTTGTCCTGTCATTCACCACAACTTGTTTCCTTTTTGAAGAGTTGATGACAAACATGGGTCTCCGTGCTTTGAATTCATCTGGTGTGTAATACATGTCAGTATTGCCAGTAGTGACCCTTTTGAAAGCCGTAAATGCCTCATATAATTTGAGGAAATCATTCTTGGACATGTCTAAATTGTAATTTTCTCTAGGGAATACCTCATTTCTGCCATTTTTAAGATATATGTTCTTGATGTTGCAGTTATCAAATCTACTTGAATTTTTTTCCTGATTATTGTGTCTTTCAGTCTGAAACAGTACCACCACAAAATCCGGCATGTCATATTGTATGCTGGAGAATGAATTTGTAGCATCAAACTCATAATAAGTACCAGTTGCGGGCTTCTGTACGCATTGATATGTATAAAATTGCAGAGGAACCTGTGGATTTTTTAGGATATCAGCTTTGTATTTAAGAGCATAGCTGGCTTCATATTCAACAACCGGGATTCTTAGCTCCATAGTCTGAATAATGCACTTGCCCTCATCAGGTAGGGTATTGGGCAAAGCTTCCCCTGTAGGGTTTATTGCACCGTACCTCATCAAAGCATTGTTATCATTTGCAGCTCTTCTAAATGTAATTCTTAACCCACCCTTCCACATAATATCTTTGTAATCTGAGAAGAATCCTGGCAACAGGCGCATGGGGAACAGCACTGTGTGGTTCTTAGATAATATTTTTTCACCAGCTTCAAATCCACCTATTTTGTAGTATGAAGCCTCGGTTTTGGATAATTTTAATGTAGCCAAAGCTGTGGAGGTAATGCCGGGATAATCTATTCTGTTTATAACAACGCCATGCTTTCTGATCTCAATTTCAGAGAACAGATGCGGCACAAAATTGTCTACCAATCTTATATTCGAATTTGCCGGATAATCTGTTCCATCGAGCTTTACAACATCAAATTTGATGTATAGATCTGCTCTGTGAGGGTGTATAAATCCATCCCCTACATCAAGATCAACCTCGATCTCTGTGTTGGGTTGATTTAAATTTGCAAATGTCCTCCTGTTTGGAGGGAATGATTGTAGCTCATAACTCTCAATATTTTCCATTGTATGTATTTTTATTTAAATGTTAATCTCTATGCTTGCAGTTGTTGTGGCTCCAGCAAAATCAACTAATTCTTCTTTTTCATTAGTGACCATCAATTCAATATAATCTATTCTGTTATGGCACACAGGAAAATATAATGTTGGGGATGGATTGTAGATGATTGGCTCCATAAATTCAGAATTAGGTTTAAATGTTGCAATGATGCCGGTTTGTTTGTGAGTGCCTATGCTATTTGATTTGGTGATCATACCCTCGGCCACATTACAGTGAATATTCAGAGTCTCTATGGCTAAGAATTTGGGTATATTCATAGCAGTGTGTTTGATTGCTGGTTCAAGTTTTGTGTTGTTCTCAAAGCCTAACAGCTCTCCTATAGTACCCAGATGCACTGTCTCCGTAGCAGATACAATCTCTACTCTGTGAGTGACAGAATTTTGACTTAACACTATACCTCTGGGTAATTGAGCATTTAGAGTGGACAGATTATATTGCCCTGGAGTGATGACAATTTTTTGATCCCCTACTGCAATTGTGTTGTTGTGGTGCATAATATTAGGTATCAAGTACATGCCATAAAATGCTCTGAGAGCTATTGTTTTGGGATACACTATGTCATCATGCAATTTGAGTTTCAATATTGAATTTTGGCTGGTGAGATGGAATACCCCCATGATGTTTTAAATACCACAAGGCCTTTTGAAAATTTTCAATTGATGGTTTATTTATTTGAGACATATATCTGAGAACAGATAAACACAAATGTCCGCAATTAACATCTTTGAAGTTTTGAACACGGGCATTATTGTAATAAAGATTAGCTGATTTTAGATATTTTATTAAATTTTCAGGAGGAACACCTCCAAATGAATCAAACACAAATGCCTTATTGTTTAAATATTTAAGATAACAGATCCAGTGAGTGCCCTGATTTTTGTACTTATCCAAATTAACAATGCCACACTCTTTGTTGAGTGGTTGTTCTGGTAAAGAATCAGACATGTACACACCTCTAAAATGTTTGATGCCCAGTGGCTTGATTAAAGCTTCAATATCTTGGTTTGTAAGCGGCTCTTGTTTTTTTTAAACTTATTCATGGCTCTCTTAACACCTTTGCCTTTTTTCTCCATGGCGAGGTTATGGCGCTTCTGCTCATCTAATTCTGCCCTATTCTTCTTGGCATCTATTACTGTTTTTGCTATGGCAGCTGATCCCCCAGCCAAGCTCCCAACAGCCCCGAGTGCTGCTAAGATGGCAGGGATGGTAAATATGAATCCCCCCACATGTGATTTTTTCCTTGATTGCTGTAATTTTTTTAATTGGGGGGTGCTAAGCAACAATTTCATACCATGACCCTTGGCAAGACAAGAGCTTTTTTTCTTCCGCTGCTTTTTGGTTAAAAGGCTATCAATAGTTTTAAGAGATTTGAGACCTGCATAAGGTATTTGATACATAACACCCTTTGCCTTCATCCTATGTTTATTATATACATATTCACAACCCCCACCCCAGTTTTTGTTTGGTGCTCATAGCTATGGTGGTTCCCAATGCTGCTATTTTTTCACTCAAAGAAGCATCTTTGCTTACAAATCTACCAAATGCAGCCTCTTCTAATTTCTTGTCTGCAACATGTCTCTTGTCAAGATCAGTATGTGTGTTGTATGCTATGTCATGGTCTCTACAAGCAGCATCTAAAGGATTAACACCAGGGTCCCCTCTGTTTAATCTATGATCCAATTTTGTACCGGGACCACAATACTGATAGCCCGGAATGTGTAGTTCAAATGGCAGCTTGTTTATAATGTCATTAACAAGGCCCCGACCCTCAGAAACATTCCAAAATTTAGGTGGTAGAGTATTAATAATTTTTATAAGATATCCAATCCCCTTAGGGTCATTCACTATAAAATTAGACAATTTGGTGCTTATCATGTCCATAATTCCAACCTTTTCATTGTAAAAATTGTGGTTCCCTGCATTTTCCTCCCCAGCTATCACCAATAACCTATCTACAAGTTTCCTGACATCATCAACCCACACAAATTCTTTAGGCAGGGTGTTGTATTGTTTGATTCCACTGCCAGTCTTGATCTGTGACCATATGGGCTTGATTAAATTGTTGTATTTTGCCCCACTGCTCGACTTGACTCTTTTTTGTGTGGGATCATTGTTCTGGTATAGAGCATCTGATTTTATTAATATTTCTTTGTAATGTTCATAATCTTGATCTGTATAGCTGCCAGGCCTTTTCCTAGTCATCAGTTCCCACAATCCAGGTGTCCCGGGGTACTTAACAAAAGCACCTTTTTCTCCGAGACGAGATTCTGAATAAACAATCAGATCATCCCCCATAAAAGTTACTCTGAAATTACCAATTCTGTGTATGATGCTGCCATCAAGCTCTGTGTCAGCATATAAGCCAAAAACCTCATCTTTGTTGTCTTTAGGTGTGGTTAAATATTTTTGAGCAAGAAGACCCAATTCAATAGGATCCTGAGTAGCTTCAATTCTTCTAGGAGCAACAGGACTAGGTGTATGAATACTGGAAAGTGGGGTGAATGGATAATCTAATATGTTCCTTGCAGCTACAGGTACAAGCTCTGTGATCAAATTTTGATTTTGCTCTGTAACAGTTTTGATATTCTTACCTAAATTATTAATAGCATCAATGACAGGCTGTTCTGTTTGTTTGTGTTTTTCATAAATTCCACGGTTCTCTGATTTCCATCCCTTAAATCTTTTTACAAGATAATCTCTTAACTTAAGATCATCAATGATTGGTCGTTTCATGGTTGTTTATATACGTCTCTACGTCTAGAAAATCGTTGATTTTATTTCTGTATTTTCCACTATTGGGTGTTCTTGTCATATCAATTGTGACAAACCCATAACTGTCCTGGTTCCAGCACTTGCTGCAAAACTTGGAAAAATCATTGTAGCTCAAGTCCCCACCTACATATTCATCATGTATGTGTTTGAGGTTGGTATGATCTTGATGAAACACACATATAAAATTGTTGTTGTCTCGGATCAGTTGCTTCGGAATTTTAGAAAAAGTCTGTGCAAGGTAGAAACAATCAATGTTTTTGTGCCGGCCCTGTGTAAAGAAATTTCTAACCTTGTTTTGATTATCCAGTATAATGTCATCAAACACAACAACAGAATTATCGAGACATTCATGGAGTGGCTTAACATCTGGTTCAAAAGTGGCTATATCCAATCCATCATATAGCTTCATCAGCTGCTGATATTTTAATTGTTCCAAGCTCTTAGAGAAGACATACAAGTGCCTGTTTTTCCAGTCTAACCAGTTGGGTGCCAATAAAAAATTATCAACCATTAGTGTAGTTTTACCACAAGCAGATGGCCCAACAATAAGACATCTAATATTTTCAGGCAGCAACTTGCCATTTCTCTTAATCTGCTGTTCAGGTTCTGGCAGCCTCTTTATAACATCCCAGGTGCTCATATTATCACTTTGTCTGCATCGATCCAGCTGTGTTCTGGAAGTCCTAGCCATTTGACAAATAACTTGTTGCCTTTTCTGCGGATGATTTTTTCTATGAGATATGTGTCAGGCTGTTTAGTTTTGTTGAGTTCTTCTTCATAGAACCTGCCTTTGAGAATTTCTCCTCGGTGATCTTTTATTATATATGTGTTAAGAGTCCCGGGTTTAACTTGAACCACTGTAAATAATTCGGTGCTCCAGTTTCTCGTAAAGCCTCTTTTGAATAAGTGCTTATATTTGCTGATTCTTACTTGATCACCCACCCTGTATTTGGCTTTTCTTGTTGTTGGCTGGTATCTAGGATAATAAACAGTCCTGATCAATTTTTGCTCATCAGATGAAGTTACTTCAGAGGGTTTCATGTTGATTGTGGAATGGACCGAGTTGTTATATTTATGTAGAAGTTCTGGAAGAATATTAAGCCATTTATAATTACCTTGAAGGGTAAATTGTTTATACATAAGATTTTTTAAGGTTTTGTTGAATCTCTCTACAATAGAGGCCTTGAGATCACTGTAACTCGAGTAATGTTTTATTGCCTGGCTTTTAATAAATTGTTGAAACACTGAATTATAAAATTCTTTGCCATTATCTGTTTGCAAATAGCGCGGTGATCTTCCACTCTGATTGATGATTGTCCTGATGGCTTCTGTAACACATTTTCCAGTCTTGGATTTGAGTGGCAGAGCCCAGGCAAATTTTGAAAATGTATCTATCACAGTGAGAAGATACTTGTAGCCCTTGTTGATTTTGTCTAAGTTTTTCAACTGCCCACTTGACAACTCAATCAAGTCGCTCTGCCATAAATCATCTATGCCCTTTGTGACTACTGGGAGTCTCTTAAAATTATGTCTGGCTTGTCTGTGTAATTCATCAACAATAATTTGTCTAGACATAATATGAAAACAAGAATATTGCAACTATGGGGTGTTCAGCAGCTGATACTGCAGGATTTTCTAAATATAATTTGTCCCCTATTTGTATTTTAAATTCCAGAGTGCCATCATCTTCAGTATAGGCTGTTTCTAATGTATTGGGGTCTGTAAAATCCTCCAACTCTACACTGGTGATTTTTACTTTGTTCTCAGCATTTGTTATCGATAAGGTGGGGTAGTGGTGTGACTGTGGCTGATGCCAATATTTGATCTTGATTGGTCTCAATGTGCCCCCAACAAAAAACTGGTAATAAAATTGTGCAGGGGACAGCATATATATTTTGCCACCTGGTGTAAATGGTGAATCATATTCTTTGTTGGGAATGCTGTACAATTCAAGAATTACTGTATGTTTTGGATTCTCGATTATGCCTGTTATTTCCTTTTCTGCTGTAAGCAATCTGCTTGTTACAGATTCAAGGTGCTCATTGATGGTCCTAACAACATCATCATGGCCTGGCTTTATTTTTATGTCCACAACAAGTTTTTTGTATTGTTGCACAATTTCTTGAAGCTGGGTGGCAAAAACAGACAGAGCATTTGCTTGATTGGATTCCATGGTTCCTAGCTGTTGTTTGATATTAGCTACAATTTGTTGCAAATTTTCAACAACTGCCAATTTTGAATTTTGAGCAGTAAGATCATGGACCTGTCTTCTGATATCCTCAAACAGGGCATGCAGTTCATTAATATGTTGATTGGTTGGAAGAGTGGCCACTGTCTGTGTGAGTTGTTTGATCTCTGCCTGGATATTCTTGGTATCTTCTGATTTCAATATCCTATTCACTGCCCTCTTAATATTTTTAAGTTCCTGTGATGTAGGAAGATTTGATACTGTATTTTGCAAAGATTCAAGTGCCAATTTTACATTATTTAATTCAGAAGCATCAGCCACATTTTGCATAGCATTTTGGAGCAGGGCTATATCTGCCTGAGAGGGTGTGGATTGTTGTAAAATTTCAAGTTTTGTTTGGATATCATCTATCAAGTGATGAAAATGTGATAGTTCAGATTCAGTGTTGAGGTTTTCAAGCTTTGTGATCTGTTGCTGGACACTGACAAGTGTGTCTACAATTCCAGGCAATCGGGATTCTAGTACATTTGCCAAATCACTTTGCACTGCTGCTATTGTACCTTCAAGATGGGTTATGGAACTTTGAATTTTTCCAAAATCTTCATATGTTTCAAGTTGCAGCTTAATATTGGCAACACTCCGAGTTATTGCGCTCAAAGCATCAGAAGATGGCAAGTTGTTCATAAAATTTTCAAGTGTCTCAATTTTTTCTTTAACCTCGGCTATGGCATTGTTCAGAGGATCCAGATTAGGTATTTGGAGTGACTGAATCTGTTCCTTTAGAGTGGAAATCACTAGATCAAAATCTTCTTGTGATTTTATGCTTTTGACAATTGTTTGGAGCTGTGCCTGGACATTATTTATCTGCTCTTCCAATTGTTGTTTCAATTGCTCAGAGTTGTTAGCCTGGGTCTTAAATTTGGCTTGAAGAGCTGCTACAGCTTCTTCCAAACTTTGAAAATTATCCAATGTTGCCAAATCAGTATATTTTTGAAGCAGCAATTTGAGTTCAGAATCAATTTTAAGAAGAGGGTCCATGCATTGTGATTGTAAATTTGTAATTTCTAGTTGAAGACTGGCATTGAGTGTGGTCTGTAAAGCTTGTAAATCACTTCTTAATTTCTTGACTCTGACATCAAGCATCAGAATCTCATCACTGTGATCTTCATGTCTTGTATGGCCAAATATATCATTAGGCATTTTTGTTTTAATGGTTATTTATTATAGAGTATCTGATTCTTAATTCTATAAAAAAGGGTATAAGCTTGTCATATGACCCAGGGACCTCAATATATAAGCAGTCACCAGCAGAAACAGTATATACAGTGCCAGAAACCATGTTTGAGTGCTTGATTCTATAAATATTTCTCCCTACTGAAATTTTAACATCACCCTCAGGGGTTGTAATAAATTGCAATTGCCCACCTACAGGTAATTGGTAATGATTTAAATTATTGTTAAATATGTACAATGTTTTGCCTGTTTCATCATCATTATCTGTAAATATGCTGTTCAGATGAATAATTAACAAGCCACTCAGTTTAGACAGCATATCAGGAGAGGATTGTGGTGTTGGCAGCTCCATAATAGCCTGTTTTTTGAACCCAAATAAGTTCATAGGCATGTTTGTTTATTTCAAATCATGCTCTGTGTTTGGGCATTGATCCCCATTTTTCAAATCACAATGCCCCCATGGTAGAGTATGTATGCCACATGATAAAATGCATCTCTTATCATCATGTGGGTCCAGGGCCACTTTTCTTACAATATTTGAAGTCAACAAGTGATCCACACTCTGAATTCTGGATTCTGATGTTTTGATTGAATTCTGGGATTTGAGGTAATTTTCATAATCTTCAAATTGAAGATCTTTTTCAACAGTTACTTTGCCAATGCCCTTGGCTTTTTTGGCAACAGCGCCACTACATGTTTCAAAAGTGTACATCTTGGCACTTAACCCAGCAAATTTCACAATAACATCACCAAGTGTCTCATCTTTTAACTTGCCAGGCACCTTTTTGTTGTTGGGTTGAATTCTTGTATGTTCACTGGTATCAAAGTATTGAAACAATTCAGGCTGTGACATATCTTGATAAACATCTTCTGTTTGAATATCAAGAATAAAACTATCCGTGTCCATGTACAATAATTTTACACGATCACCATAAAAAGGTTTCAGCACATCATAATAGAGCTTTAACATATGTAATTTGGACGATTCCAATATCACAGCCCCTTCATAAATAGGTTTATCAAATTTGATTTTTGTTTTCTTCATGTTGAAAAGTGCCATGTGCTCATCATAAATTCTTCTATAATTGAAGTTGGGCTTTGCAACCAATTTTTTGCTCAGGCTGGGGTCAGTAATTATTTTAACATCGGTATGTTTTCTGACATTTTCAATTGTTTTGCCATATACAGAATTAACCATCAATTTAAACAAGCCCTTATCAAATTGGCTTTTTGCAGATGTTCGAAGCTCTGTATTTGTATCAATGTATGACTTCAACCATGTTGAGTGCCTGAACCTTAAGACTTTGCCAACTTTGGTCACTTGAACACCATGTTTCATCAGGAACTGGAGGTTTTTGTAATATGTGACATAGCCTTGTTTCGGCTCCAGAGTCATCATGAGCTTCTTCTGTTTAGAGCCAGGTGAGCACTGAACCTCGGAAATTGGGGGCAGATCAGAAAATTTATTGTGCAAATCATCAGGAATTATCAGATCAACCTCTAAGAACAGGCCATAGTCACTGTCATCAAAGTCCTGAAGATCTTCAATATTGAAATCTTCAACCCACTCAAGCCCTGCATATGGCAGTTTATCCATCATGGCATGACCATAGAGGCTGTTTGCATCTAAATACGTTATATAATTTGATGGCCGTGCTGGATCATAATTGGGAATATATTTGTTATTTGCTCTGGCATATCTCTGAGAACATTGCACCATCCCTCCTCTTATACATTTCTCCATAAACAGATACATATCTTGATCGTGGATCAGATCCAATTGCATTTTAGTGTTCAAAAACGTTGCGGCCCATGCTAGGCCCGGAGCACTGTAAAAATATATTGGATCCAGTTTATAATTTTGCATGGAAGATTTTCTGAATGCCTGTATTACATCAGCTAAGAGGGTGACATCAAGTTTCAAATATGCCATGTGATAATCACCAAATGTCTTGCATTTTAAATTGTTCCACATCAAGTGGGCATGGTGATAATCTTCATCACTGATTCCAGATCCTCTGATTCTGCTGTAAAACGCTTCTTGTGGTGGCAGGGAACACTCATCAAATTTAGAAAAATCTGTAACATAGTCATATGGATATACACCCTTCCGCCTAATTAATTTCAGGTCCTGATTTGGAAACTTGGCACGTGTGATTTTCAATTGATCATCAGGTAATTGAGTGGTCAGTGTAGCCAGGCTAGCAGATAAAAATCTGTAAGAATCAAGAAATCTTATGTGAATAGGAACACCATTAACTTTAATTATCTTGCTAATAGATATATATTTTTCATCATTTTCAGCTAAAATATTTAAATTCTGCTTCTCAAACCCCTCGTATCTGATTAAATGATGATAATCATAATTGGATGCTCCATGGCAAAATATGGGGATAAATTTTGGTCTCTTGATCTGAATATTGCAGCTATTACACAGGGCCATTAAGAATTTACCATCTGTATGAGAATGGTGATGAACCTTGATTTTTGTATCTGAAAATTCAGAATCACATACCGGGCATTTTTCTGCATTGTTGAAATCTTCAATCTGTTTCTCTGTTAAAGGCAACATAGGCTTTGATTTTAATAAGATGTTAGATGCTATGTCACGGCACTCATTTTCTATTCTATGTGCAAATTCTTTGATGGCATTTGGTCCCATGTATAATTGTGGCTCACTAGCTACACCATCCCGTATAACTATATAACAAAAGCTGGAAGGTTCATGTAGCTGGTATGGTGTAATTGAAGATTCATCAGGATCTGGATTGCAGAATGCAAGAGGTTTGAGGTTCGATTCAAAATCACAGACAATATATGCTGGGTGTTCCAACAAAGCTTCAAACTTTTTGAATTTGCAATTTTCACTTGGATTAGGCATCACCATATGAACAGGTTTATGGTTGCCACAATATTTCAGATGCTCAATTAACTTGTTTTTAGCAATTTCTGCATTTTCTTCCCGAACCCCATTCACCATTTTCTGACCATAAAATACGGATAAACATCTTCTGCACAACTTGAATATTGTATGAGTTTTGTCTAGTTGTGTTCTGACTAAAGCTTCAAGATTTTTTTATCAGAGTATAATGATTTGTGCCATCCCCTTCAATTAAGAGCAAATCAATGGGAATAGCAGATTCATCATCAAGTGTACTGATTCTGAGAGGTGCTATCGGGCAATTGCCAGTAGAACAAATAAATACATTAATAGATAATTGCTTGCCATTGATATGCCTGGCCCTTTTTTCAAATTTATCAATATTCTGAACAGACATTGGATATTCTAAACCCTCCATTGCATCGTCAAAAAGATGTTCATGCTGTTTGTAATAACTTATTCTCTCAGGATTCCTTGAAACTGGAAACAAAGCAGCTAATATACACCATAAAAAGCATTTCTGGTCGGCATTTTCTATATTAACCACGGCTTGTTTGTTTTTAATATTGGCAGGTAATGGCAGATATGTAGAACCTTTTAATGGGCTGAATTCAGAAATATTAACATATAACTTGTGTGGAGAACCGCATAGGCTCCATCCAGACTCTTTTGCTGCAAAGTCAGAGTGTTTAGTGTTCAGTTGATCTATCAATCTGCTTATTATTTTGTCCGAATTTGCATTTGAATATACCGGTACAGTTTCTGTTATGTGGGGCTGTGTAAATTTTGTGCCATTTGGCTTCTTATATTGTGTAAACAATTTGAGGGAGAGCTTATAAGAACCATTTTGTGCATTGAGAATTGCCTGGAGATTAGGATTTATACTGTTCAAGAAATTCTTAATGTCACATCTTGGCTCTGATACAAACCGGTGATCTCTTAATTGGCCGTTAAAACTGCTACGGATGGGTGCATAGCGTGGCTGCTTTGCTGCTCTGGCATTAAGAGGTGCTTCGTGCTTTCTTTTCAGACCAGATGTAGATGGTTGTGTTGATGACTGTGCAGAGCAAGTATCTCTATGTTTATATGTGAAATATTCCATGCTATATTTTCTATTGCATTTGGGGCAAATTATTGTGGGAGTTCTGTATTTGTCTGGGTCACAAATCTTTTGGTGCTTGGCCCAATTGGGGCTGGATATATTCTTATTGCATTGATTACAATGTTTTTGATTCGGCATTTTTGTTGTTGTTTATTATATACAATTTCCTGGGATTCAAATGAAAACTTTATGCTGGATAAAAATGTCAGTTGGGTTCAACACTGTGCTGTGTGTGTGTGTGTAGGTGTGTATGTGTGTATACACTTAATATTTTTGGCTTTGGTATTTATATACAATTTCTTGGGATTCAGATCAAAACTTTATGCTGGATAAAAATGTCAGTTGGGTTCAACACTGTGCTGTGTGTGTGTGTGTAGGTGTGTATGTGTGTATACACTTAATATTTTTGGCTTTGGTATTTATATACAATTTCTTGGGATTCAGATCAAAACTTTATGCTGGATAAAAATGTCAGTTGGGTTCAGCAGTGTGCTGTGTGTGTGTGTGTGTAGGTGTGTATGTGTGTATACACTTAATATTTTTGGCTTTGGTATTTATATACAATTTCTTGGGATTCAGATCAAAACTTTATGCTGGATAAAAATGTCAGTTGGGTTCAGCAGTGTGCTGTGTGTGTGTGTAGGTGTGTATGTGTGTATGTGTGTGTGTGTATGTGTGTATGTATGTGTGTGTATGTGTGTGTGTATATGTATGTGCGTTGATATTTTTGGCTTTGGTATTTATATACAATTTCTTGGGATTCAGATCAAAACTTTATGCTGGATAAAAAAAGCAGAAATAGGCCACAACTTGGCCACAAGTGGACCGGAAGTGGACCGGAAGTAAACCGGAAGTGGACCGGAAGTGAACCGGAAGTGAACCGGAAGTGGACCGGAAGTGGACCGGAAGTAAATATGTGTGGGTGGGTGTGGGTGGGTGTGGGTGTGTGTTAATACGTTTGGCATAGTTTCAGGTGTGGTCAAAAAAAATATGAGGAGGGGCATATTTTTGACAGGATTATGGACAACAATCTCACAGAAGTGCCTTCTGTAAGTGTAGACAAATCAATCTGAGGGGGGGTCATACTTTCTCATGGAATCCATGAGGGCTTTTTTACAAAAATCTTGGATTAGGCGGGGTTCCACACTTGAGCAAAAAGCTCATATGGGCATGTTGAGCTAGTTTTAAGTATAGACAAATCTGCTTGAGGGGGGCTCATACTTTCTCGCCCTGGTAGTACAGTCAATACCACTACTACTACTTACATGTGGTTCACAAGTTCTTTACGAATTCTGACATTTTGGATCCGTTTCCAGAACCTTCCTCAGGGATGTCCAAAAATCATGTTAAAGGATAAAAGATGAATAAAATGTGGTTAAAGGGATAAAAGACTGGGGATAAAAAAATGGCACTTGCATCGTTGTGATCACCTGCCTTGTGTAGAAGACACACATCACTGTCTACTGCCTAAAGCACTGAGTCTGTTTTTAACACTAGAACGGCGGAAGGGGTCAAAATAAACCCTACCTTCACCATTTCTTTAATAACTTTCCCGTTTTTATTATTTTTTCCTTGAAATTTTGTGACTTCATAATTTCATCCTTTTTAAGATGGTATATTGAAATCTAGAAAATACAATTTCTTTCAGTGAAATTTCATTTCAAGAACATCGGGAGTGGTCAATTTGACCCCGGTAAAGTTTGATTTATGCATGCTGCAATATCAGCGTTAGATTGCAGTTCCTGTGTGATTCTGTCTTTAGCATGTTCCCACTTGCCACAGTTTACATGTCATCATGTTGGTAGTGTTCTTGGACCGGAAAGAATGTCTCCGAACATATCAACAGACGACATGAAGTAACAGTTTCTCATGGTGAAATGTTGTGTATTCTGGATTGCTCAGTTGTTATTATATTATAATTTTTATTTCCAATCAAAATGTATCACAAACTACCTAAACACTTTGATTGTAATACATAAACCACAGAAAATAATATAAATTAAAAATATGTTCCCATTCTAAAATAATAAGTATTTTTAAGTGCATTTCTTATGAGGGGTGAAAATTACCCCTTTCCACTGTTCCAGGAGTTTTCAGATCCTTTGCCGTTCTAGTGTTAATTCCAAGTCTTTTTAACCACTTTTTATTCCATTTCTCTGCTTTAATGTCATTTTGGACACTGTTGATGTTGTATCTGGCAAGGGGTATAAAAAGTTGGAATTTATAAAAAGATTTGTAAACCACATGTTGATGCATGCGCATCAGGTGGGGTGAACAGGACAAGGATATAAAGGAGGGGATACCCAAAACAGGACTATCAGAGCACATATTAGTTAGCGGGCATAAGATCGCAACAAGGGAAGTTATCAGAAAAGTGAACAACAAATTGGATAGGAATGTTTATGAAACAGGCTGTATATGCAGGGATTATTGTAATAAACTTAATAGAGACGACGGGAATTTGGAAGATGGATGGTTGCATTTTTCAAAAAAATTGGATGAAGCTGTGATTAATGACGCCAAGTTGGGTGTCCATGTTACGTCCGAGGTCAGGAAGGCTGCTGAGGCAGAAATTGAGTTCACCTTGGACTGGTGACACACGGGTTTCTTGAGGGGAAAACCAAGGAGGGGAGCATTAGCTGCACATTCGCTTCTCCCAAGCACTGGCCGGGTGGCTCCTAACAGCCGCTTCGGACGTTTCTTTTATGAGGTTTGAGATTGTGACATGCGCAGTTTTAGATTTGTGTGTGGACAGAATGACGGTTTTTATAGCTACAATGCGGGTTCTTCAGTAAGTGTTTTTTACCACAACCTTTAACCTGTATCCTCAACTAACACCTTCTAAACGTGTCACCATGTTTGGTGCCTAAGAATACGCATTAACCTGAAGAAGGAGGCAGTCTTGACCTCTGAAACGTTGTTTTGATCAACAAATCGTACTCAGACACGTAAGTAATTGATCATAGATCTTTTTAAAGTTCTTCATTATTTAACTGTGAGTAATACGCACATCACAATATGTTATTCACATGTAACCAGTGACTTATGTTTTATTTAATATTTACAGGCTGTGGTTGTGAGATCTTTTAAGAAATTAAATTTGTATAGTAATGTTTTAAAAGTTACATATAGTTGGAATTAAACGGAACATAATCAGTTTTTAGAATTGGCTTCAATTTTGGAAGTGTAACTTATGTCTGGGAGGGGGTTGAGATCTTGAGTGGAAAATGTGTAATGTTTATCTTGCATTGTATTTCAAGGGTGGTTCAGAATTGGATGTTCGTCCATGAATTGGAATTCTGGACAGAGGCAAGAGCTAGGGCCTACTTAACAAGCGTGCCTGCTGTAAGTGAGTTCTTCTGCACGGGGATGAGTGGTTCTTTCACTGTTTGCATGCTGGCAGACTGTGGCATCTTTCATTTCTCTTTGTGTGTGTTGATTTAGAATAATGAACCAATTCTTGTCATCAGAGGATGTTATTTTATGCTTTAAATGTAATACAAATGTTCTATTTGTATTCTATATCTGCAATCTGGACTTTTTCATATTATTGAAGATTTGTATTAGAGCGGAGAACATACTACTTTGAACTGATACTCTTACCGAAATCACTGATACCGATGCTTGAAAATTGTAACAATTTAAAGTTATTAAAAGTATTGATTAATATTAATATTCCACTCCAATTATAGGCATCAATTTAGCAGACTTCAAAATATTGAAAAATTCCCTCACCTTCTGTAATCACAAAATACAGTTTTTCCACATAACATTGGTGCAAAATAAATGGAGACTTCGAATTTTTGGAAGAAGATTTTTTCTTTTTTATACTTTTTTCTATGGTGGTACTGAAAATCAAAATTTTGGAACAAGCTTTTTCATAAATAATAGAATTATCTCGGCTCTTAAAACAGTAGAATTTATTAATGATAGGATATCATATGCAGTTTTACAGGGTAGGTGGTGAAAAATTATTTTAATAAACATACATGCACCAACGGAAGATAAAGATGATAATACTAAAGATGATTTGTATACAGAGTTAGAACAGGTCTTTGATAAATTTTCTCAGTATGATATGAAAATTCTGTTAGGTGACTGTAATACACAGATTGGCAAAGAAGAGACATTTAAACCCACGATTGGTAAAGAAAGTCTTCGTGAATTAAGTAATGATAATGGTATAAGATTGATTACTTTTGCAACCTCAAAGAATTTAATTGTGAAAAGTACCACTTTTAAACATAAAGATATCCATAAATATACCTGGTCTTCTCCAGATGGTAAAACTCATAATCAGATAGATCATATTCTCATTGATAAGAGAAGGCATACTAGTATAATTGATGTTCGTACACATAGAGGTGCTGACTGTGCCAGTGACCATTATTTAGTAATTGCTAAATTAAGAGAAAGACTCGCAGTGATAAATCATAAGCAACAAAATCTAAAAGTTCTAAAATTTAATACAGGAAAATTTGCTGATGAAAGAATTAAGAAAGATTGCCAAATAAACTGTCAAATAGATTTGATGTTTTGCAGGATTTAAATGATGATGAAAATATAAATGAAACAGACGTAAATAAGAATTGGGAGCACATACGTAATGCAATAGAATCAGCAGCTAAAGAAAGTATAGGATACCATAAACCAAGAAAAAGTAAGCCATGGTTTGATAATGAATGTCATAATCTAATAGAAATACGAAATCAGGCTAGACTTAGGTGGTTAAATAACTCTGATGATACAAATATAAACAATTATAATAGAATAAAGCAAGAAGTTAACCGCACATTTAGAAGTAAAAAAAGAAGTACTTGAAAAGTAAAAGTAACGAAATTGAAACAAACAGCAAAAACAAAAATATCAGAGATTTGTATAAAGCTGTAAATGAATTTAGAAAGGGGTGGCAACCTAAAGTAAACTTGATAAAAGATAAAGACGGTGATTTTCTAGCTGACCCAAGCGATATTCTAAATAGATGGAAGAACTACTTCAATGAAATTTTTAAATGTTCATGTAGGAGATAAATCAGAAGTAAATGAAGTACACACAGCAGAACCTTTAGTTCCAGAACCTAAATTGACTGAAGTTAAAGATGCTATTAAAAGGCTAAAGAATAACAAAGCACTTGGCATTGATTTAATATGAGCTGAGTTAATTAAATATGGTGGAAATTCGTTAATATGTCAAATTCATAAATTAATTTGTTTAATATGGAATAAAGAAGAAATCCCTCAACAGTGGAAAGAATCCATAATTGTTCCTGTGTTTAAAAAAGGTGATAAAATGAACTGCAATAATTACCGTGGAATTTCGCTACTCTCAACAACAAATAAAATATTATCTAACATTCTTTTAACAAGACTAACCCCATATGCTAATGAAATTATAGGTGATTATCAATGTGGATTTAAACGTAACAAATCAACTACAGATCAAATTTTTCACATCAGACAGACACTTGAAAAAAAGTGGGAATATAATCAAAATGTCGATCAGCTATTCATTGATTTCAAAAAGCATATGATTCAGTCAAAAGAGAGAAATTATATAATATATTAGTCGAGTTTGGAATACCTAAGAAGCTTGTTAGTATGATAAAAGTATGCACCAGTGAAACAGAAAGTAAAATTCGTGTGGGTATTAATGTGTCTGACAAATTTGCAATTCATGATTGGTTAAAACAAGGAGATGCATTATCTCTATTGCTCTTTAATTTTGCCTTAGAATATGCTGTTAGGAAGGTAAAAGAAACTAAAGAAGGACTAAATTTAAATGGTATGACTCAGTTGTTAGTATATGCAGATGATGTAGACTTATTAGGGGATGATATAAATACAATCAAGAATAATGCTAAAATATTTTTCAAAACTGCTAAAGAGATAGGTTTGGAAGTTAACAAAGAGAAAACTAAATATATGCTTACAGGCCGAAACCAAGTGTTAGGTAATAATCAAAATCTAATTATTGATAACAACTCGTTTGAACCAGTTTCCAAATTCAAATACTTAGGACTAATATTAACAAATGAAAATTATATTAAAGAGGAAATAAAAAGTAGGCTTAATTCAGGAAATGCATGTTACTTCTCTCTTCATAAACTTTTGTCTTCTTATTTAATATCTAAGAATCTAAAAGTTAAAATATACAAAACAGTAATTTTGCCTGTAGTATTATATGGATGTGAAACTTGGTCCCTTACATTGAAAGAGGAACATAAATTGAGAGTATTTGAAAATAAGATCCTTAGGAAAATATTTGGACCTAAAAGGGATGAGGAGTCAGGTGAGTGGAGAAGGTTACATAATTTGGAACTACATAATTTGTATTCATGTCCAGATATTATTAGAATAATTAAATCAAGAAGACTTAGGTGGGCAGGCCATGTGGCACGAATGGGAGAGGAACGAGGAGTTTACAGGATTCTTGTTGGGAAACCTGATGGTAAGAGACCTGTAGGAAGGCCAAGACGAAGATGGAGGGACAACGTTGAGATGGACCTAAAGGAAATCGGTAGGGATGGAAAAGAGTATATAGATCTTGCTCAAGATAGGGACAGATGGAAGGCCTGTGTTGCTGCAGCCATGAACCTTCGGGTTAGTTAGTTAGTTCCTCGAATTTTTGTATAATTTCCATGGTAACTTGACTCTGAGAAGTGATGAGCAGTATTTTTTGCAGACCCACGAGAGACTAAAATGCCCAGAAGTATTGACCATTGTCAGTAAATAAAATCTAACTGATACTTTCCAATACCGATACATCAGCATCGGTATTGTACTTTTTTTCCCCCCACCACTTTTGGCTAACTGTGATATTAACAATATGAATGAAATTTGTGAAGGAACACTCAGAAGAGAACACCCTTACTTAGACTGGGATTCAAACATGGAATTCAAATGGCAAAATCATGAGTTGATGACCAAACGTGAGTGGTCACCAGCTCATCATGAAATATTGAAAATCAAGATGTGTCACTGTGTAAGAAATGTTTGCACACGCTGTTAACTCTACTCTGTCCCAGGAATCTTTGGAGCAAGGGAACAAAATCAAGTCCTCTGTAGTGACCCGAGAGGGCCGATCAATGCATGAGAAGGTAAAAGATTGCATGGAGGGGAAAATGTGACTGCAGCTATCAGTCGTTTGCAGCTGGACTACTTTGCTCCACCTGCTTGGTTTCTTCCCATTTCTACCGTTCTGCATAGCATCGCACCACACACTCCTGGGACAGAGTATGTACACTGCAGGAGCATATATTCTAGGCTAGTTAGGCTATCTGCGAAGCCTGAAGCCTAGAGAATAAAATACAGGAAAAAAAAATCAGAAATTGTGAATAGGATTATTCATTTCAGTGAGAGGATGATGGTGATTCTGGAGTTGGCAACCTGATTTTTTACGAGATGGCAACCTGATTCTTGAATTAGCAACCTGATTCTTTATGAGTTGGCAACCTGATTCTTTACCAGTTGGCAACCTGATTTTTTATGAGTTGGCAACCTGTTTTTTTTAACGAGTTGGCAACCTGATTTTTTACGAGTTGGCAACCTGATTTCTTATGAGTTGGCAACCTGATTTCTTATGAGTTGGCAACCTGGCTGCCACTTGCATGGCAAAGCGACTTCTTGAAGAAAACGATTAAATGGGTATGTCTAACCATTTACACACGGAGTTTACGCGAGCCTCCTCTTCTCCCTTCCTCCAAAGCCTAGGACCACGTGACATACTGAGATAGCCCAGATCTTGGATTCAGCATATGCCATTGGTACACTGATAATACTAGCAAAAGGCACAGTGCATGACTTAATCGTTTGGATGTGGTAATGGCTTTTTTTTTTTTTTTTGCACTAACATCAAAGAACTTTGTCGTAAACATCTGTGTTTGGAATGTATTGTTCGTTAGTGGACTCTAATGGCAACCCTTGTGTTCTTGTCAGGGTGATGCAGGGATGGCTCTTCCTCTCGGGGTTCTGGCAACAGGAACAGGCTAAGGCATTTCTAACCAGTGTACCGATTGTAAGTTGACTTCTGCATGTCAGGATGACTTTGTATTTCTAAGTCATGTAGTTACATATAATAGCATGGTTTGATGCATGTGTTGGCAATTTTTTTTAAAAAAAAAAAAAAAAAGATAAAAATAATAGGTGATAAATCCTAGTTGAGTTTCCATTTATTGACAAAGTTTCTGTGAAGGAACATTCCCAAGTGCCCCAACTTTAATACAGAAGGTTTATCTTAAGGTGTTTATACACTGCTCGCCATTAAAATTGCAACACCCAGAAGGAAATGAGATAGAAACACGAAACTTGGCAAATATGTAGGTCATAGTAAGATAAGGAAATGATTAGAGTTAGAGCTCGGTGGTGTGACATGTGACACGTAGAACATGGTTGCATAACCCCAAGGAGCTAGTAGCGTGTACAGCCTCCACGGGTGGCAATAACTGCTGCAACACGGCGAGGCATGGACAGAATGAGTCTATCGATGTCTGCTTGCGGTATGGCGTCCCAACCGGCTTCCACACGGTGCCAGAGGTCTTCAACATTACGTGCCGGAAACCTGAGTTGGGCCAGCCGGCGACCCACCATGGACCAGACATTTCAATTGGCGACATATCCGGCGAACGTGCTGGCCAAGGAAGCAGGGGCACGTGGTTAGCTTCCATAAATGCGAGGACATTCCTTGGAACATGAGGGCGCACGTTATCCTGTTGAAAAGTGGCATTATGCAGTGCATGGATTAATGGGACAGCAACAGGGGTGAGAACCTGTGTGATGTACCGTTGGCTGTTCAATGTCCCTTGAATTCGTACGAGACGCGAACGAACACCTATGGCGATGGCACCCCATACCATGATACCCAATGAAGGCCCTGTGTGATGATGCATGAAGCAGGCGTCATGAAGCCTAGTGCCACGGTGCCGCCACACGTGTGTACGCCCATCATGATGTTGTATACAGAAGCGGGATTCATCAGAGAACACTACAGCATTCCACTCCGCCATCCATGCACGACAGTCTTGGCACCATCTCAGACGCAAACGCCTATGCTCTAGCGTCAGAGGAATCCGCAACAGTGGGCGCCGGGAAAAAATTCCCCGGTTCGCCAAACGACGAAGCACGGTTCGTGGGGAACTGGACGTTGTAAAACATCCCGTACTTCATGCGCAATCCTCGTTGATGTGGCCGTTCTCTCTGTAAAGGCCATGCATATCAGACGTCTGTCCTCTTGTTCCGTCGTCCGACGCGGACGTTGTGAACCTCTACGTTGCCTCTACAGTGCCTTCCTGGACCCACTGGTTCCATACACGGATCACTGTGGATGCATTCCGTCCTACACGGGCACCGATCTCACGGTAGGATAATCCGCATTCACGGTATGCAACAATTCGGCCGCGATCAAACTGGGAAACCTGCTGGAATCGCTGCCGTATTCGACGACGTGGCATTGCTGACCGATTTTAACACACTACACTCACGACCATGCACTTTCACTGCTCGTCTGCACCTATCTGACCTGCTACAGGTACCACTTACCAGATGGCATGGCAGGCGCACATGATGTATGACGGCCTTGAACACCTAATCATTTCCTTCTCCACCTCTCCTCTACACACTGTGCACATTTCGTCCGATTCCGATTACTCCTTCTGGGTGTTGCATTTTTAATGGCGAGCAGTTTAATTTCAAGTACACTATAATACTATAAATTGAATTGTTTATATATAATAGTGTTATATGTGACACAGAAATGAAAGAAACTGTTTGCAATGATTCTCAGACTTCTCTTATATATCATCAGAGACCGACAGAAGCATATCAGGTGAATAAATCTATTCTGTGGTAACTGAAGAAACCATACACTTGCCAGGTCATCTATTTTAGAGTGCTTTGTCTTTTAAACAAAAGATTCCTTTTTATGTATTCTATCATATTTTGGAGGAATGAATTTTATTCAGGCTGCTTAATTACTTGGAAACATAATCTGGCCTCCCTCTATTCTAACTGTAGTGACATGTTGATACTGTTATATGCCCACGATCATCCCTCCCTCTCCTTTTCATCTCTACATCTCTTTTCTCACATTCTCTTTCTTCTCCCCCCTCTGAAGAATATGTAACTCTTTGGTTGTCACCAATATTGTTTGTATTATTATTCTTGTCTAAGCAGTTGGTGGAGGTACAATCGACCCACATTGCTCCTCCCAAGAACTGTAGTAGCTCATAAATAATTAAAATATCCAAATGATTTTTAGTTTGTAATATGCGTTTCCCTTCTTTCAAATGTCTTTCAGTTTCATTTCTTGTATGTTTCATGGTTAGTATTCAAAGTATGTATTGCAAACAATTACACCTTCAAATGTTCTCTTTTGTTTATGTATAAGATGGTGGTCCCAAGAAGCCGTGGATTTGATGAACTGATGTGGTGCTTTCAGTTCCTGGTGATGAAAAAAAAAAGTCTGTGAATCATTTGGAAATAAGATGTTGCAATTTCTGTACAGAGTATATCCAGATTATATATTTATGTATATTGCAATAACAGCAGAAAAGTTTGAAATATGGGTATCATGAAGGAAGTTTTCCATATGCGTTTCACATTAAGTTACATTAATATCCTCTGCAAAGCTGTACAGGACTTTTGTCATTTCTTGCAGGGACGAATGATTGTGCTTGACCTGATGTCAGAGCTGGTACCACAATACACCAGACTGAAGTCGTATTATGGGCAGCCGTTTATTTGGTGCATGCTGCACAACTTCGGTGGAACCCTTGGTTTATATGGTGCTGTTGAGAATGTAAATAATGTGAGTACAGAAATCAGGTTACTGTAATGAAAATGAAATGGTTAGTCAATAAATAAAAGTTTTGAATAACAGTGCCATAGAGTCTTGATAATTCTAGCTTCAGTAATCTGATATTCCATATAATCTGAGGAGCAATGAACTACATAGAACAAAATCCAGAGGCGACACCTGCCGACGAATGTGTTATCCAGATGATAGCATAGCATTGCTGCTCAGAAACTATGCAAGAAGACACTTGACCATTTCTTTAAAAGTATATGTTCAATATTGTTTAAAATATTTTCCCCTAAAATCACTGTTACTACTGTACTGAGCAATATTCATAACTAGAGATGACCCAATATGAAATTTTGACCAATACCAATAAAGTATCAATATGAAATTTACTGATAACCTATACGATATCCTTCAAATTCCGATTCAGATTGGCCATTCAAGAAACTAAATGATTCACTGACCTTAATAAATCGTCTGATACCGATACATTATTGATTAATCTGCCCCATCCCTTTTCATAACAATAGTATATAGGACATCTGACTACCATGCGAGAGACCCGGGTTCGATCCCTGGCAGGGGATCGAACCACCTGTTCAAGTGGCTTCGGCACCCACCCAGCATCGTATAAAGTGGGTACCTGGAGGAAACTCTGGGGGGTAAAGGTGGCCAGGGGCATGGTGCTGATCACATCACCCCCATCTTCGACCGTAACCAAGGAAGTGTGGGGCCTTTAACTCCACACCCCCTATACGCCTTCATGGCATGGTGCAAAGCACAGGGGAGCACTTTACCCTTTTTTTTAGTACATACGTATATATGTATATCCCATTTTTCACATGCTGTAGTTTTTTTGTTATATTCTTTTCTGCTTTCGCATTTCACCTTCACCATTTTAAGTGCGAAGATAAACAGAAGTAGTAGATAAACCACAACAAATATATTTTTGAAACGTGTTATTTATTATAGTTTCCAGGTTCAATATTTTCTTCCCCCAAAAATTCCTACAACGCAGCGAGCATCATGATACCCTCTTCCTCCCTCTGGGCACTCCTGTGCCAGTCACTTGCTTATCTCAACACAGTGAGATTTTGGCACTCTTAAATATACAACATAATTTCCTTTTCACTTAACATCATTGGACATACGTAATCCGTTAAACTCTGTAAATGCATTGCTTTGGTTTCGAAATTTTCTTACTTCTATTAGTCTGACACCTAATCTTGTTTTGTTTACTCGCAATGATTTTTTAACTCAATGTGGCCACTAATCAATTTCATGAAGCTAAATGAAAGCAGTAGTGTGTCCAAGAGACCAGCGATCGTTAGTTCTTTCTATCATTTGTGTTGAAATGAAATAAGCCTGTGTCGGGTAATCTTACATGTAGTTTTAAATAGAATATTGGTTAGGAAAAATCGCAACATTTTTTTTCCCTTGTAAAAATGAATTTGTTTATCATTCATAGCAAAACGATTTGGAGATATGAGTGATTCATCATTTAAGAATAACATCCAGTTTTCCTTAGATTATTCCATAGCCTGAGGTTTTTGTAATTCGAGTTAGTTTCTGTCCTGTCAAACTTGAATTATCGGAACTCCACCATGCTTGTAAATATCATGGAAAAAATTATTTCCTTCTTGATGTCATTATAGTTTTACAATAAAATTGTGTAATCTTGTCCAATATTTCTATAAATAGCTTGTAGTGTAGTAGGAAATTCTGTAATTTTGTTTATGTTATAATAAATATATAAAATAATCCATGTACCACAGTTTTAGGTCAAATGTATTGCTGTCACCTGCTTAGAAATGTTAAGAAAATTAATGGTAAATTTTGTTTCAATACTTTATCAGTATAACATGGGTCCGGTCCGTTTTCGCTATCTAACATTAGAATAAATGTAATTCTTTCCATAGTTTAATTAATGTTGTTCTGCAGGGAGTGTTCGAAGGTCGAAACCTCGAGAACAGTACCATGGTAGGGATTGGTCTTACGCCAGAAGGTATAAACCAGAACTATGTGATGTATGACTTCATGATGGAAATGGCATGGAGGACAGAACCTGCCAACCTGACACAGTGGTATGTTCTTTAAATGTTGGCTTTATTAAAAACATAACAAAGATAGTGATTATAAATAAAGTGGAACCTCGATTTTATGTTCTTCAGAGGACCAAGCTGAAAAAAAAAAATTAAAATGCAGGAAAATGTAAAATTTGCTATGTCAAGACTATCAAGATTGAATGTATAATGTGGGAAAATGTAAAATCGTTGTTCCACTGTATTGCTAATTCTTGTCAGGTGGATTTTCCATGGCACATCCCCGTATTCTGTAATATATCAATTATTGACTTACGTTTGTCTTTGTAGGGAGGTGGAGGGCATCAACTGCTTTTCAACACTTTGTCCTTTGTTTTATTGTAATTACTGGTATCTCTTATGCCAATTGAAGAATCCTACACCTCCTCCCCCTTCCCTTACTACCACACCTACATTGTTTAATTAAACATTAGGGCCTCCCCAATGGCGTAGTGGCAATGTCATCACCTTGTAATCAGATCCACTATAATAAATAACTATAGAAGAAATATATATTACTATCCCTATAAATATTAAAGAGGTCCCAGGTTCAATACCCGTTAGAGGCACATAGTGGTTCTGATCGCACTTTAAACTGTAGATCCAGTCCCAATTAGCCTATCTGTGCATAAAGTGGACTTAAAACAAAAATTCAAACTTTAGTTGCTCACTTTATGTTTAAATTTCTTGAAGAATATAAATCGTAAATATGAATAAATAACAATAACAAGTACTCACTTCAACACGTCATAAGATTTGGTATCCTATATTTCACCACAATCTCGTGGCTTCATTAGGGATGATATTGAGGAACAGAGGTACTTTTATTTTGGAGACTGCAGTGGTAAGAGCATAAAAATAGGTGTCCACAGGAAGCTGTAGTACTACATATAAGACGTGATGTTCCTATGGAGGTTAAAACCTGTACTGTGCAGATCAGGTTTTAACCTCCATTAGAATATTACATTTTTACCCTTACCTTTATACAGGGTGGTGCATATATTGTGTCTACCAATGTCAGTTCGCAACTCTGTTGGAATGCAGGTGTGCATTCCAACAGAGTTCACCATGCTTATCTGCAAGTCTGGCAAATCAGTCTGCCACAGAATGTTCACCTGTTCAGACACGAATCGTGACAGTGAAGGCACTGATCTGAACGGGTTCCATTCATGAGACGCAGAAGGCACTGCACTGAGAAGCATCAGAGAATATGCCTACTCTGACCTGGAGACTGCTGTTTCTGCACGCTGCCATTGGCTTTCTATTGAATTGAGCCATCGTATCATGTTGTGACGCTCTGGCACAGATTGAAGGCATCATTGACTCTTGTCGAAGTGCCTGCTGTATTTAATGAATGGAACGAGTCATGTCTGAACAGGTGAACATTCCGTGGCAGATTGATTTGCCAGACTTGCAGCTGCCTAAGGATGGGAAACTTCTGTGCATACGCACCTGTGTTCCTGTATGTGATATTTCTTGTGCCTTTTATGTGTAGTATTACTTATAAAAGGCAAGGATTACTGTTGTACTGTACAGATTTTAACCTCTGTAGAAACATCACTAGCAGTGAGCTGATACTACTTTGAACTGATACCGATACCAATGCCGATACTCTCACCAATTCCCATCGATACCGATACTTGTATAATTCCAGTTTAAAATAACCGAGGCATACTAACTCATTACATCACATGCCTTTAATGACATTAAATAACTCCCAAACTATTCTCATGGAGCATTGTAACAGATGAAAATGTCTTGTGACATTTGGGTGGGTTTTCTTTATTTGTGTGTGTAGGTGTGTGTGTGTGTGTGTGTGTGAACGTCTCTCTAGACCCAGAGGATGCAAGGAAAGACATTTTCGAAATGTAGCAAGACTTTTTAAATTATTGCAGTTACACCAAAAATCGTTGGTTTGTGTCTCTCCTGCAATTTCTTGTAAACACTATTCATTCTTATCGTTTGGGTTAACCTGAAGAGAGATAAAAGCGACGTATAATATATGCATGTAAAATTAATAAAATAACGCTAATCTGGCCAGCTCTGATTATGCCCTTCTGTCCAGTATTCTGGCATTTGCAATAAAGAAGTCGCTGCGGTATCGGCTGATACCAACAGTCACATAAAAGACTTATGCAGAAGGAAAGAGCACAAGAAGAAACTGTTGAATCCACAACCCTTCCTCCCTGGCCTCCCCGATGGCGGAGTGGTAGCATCCTCGCCTTGTAATCAAGGGGTCTCGGGTTCGATACCCGGTGGAGGCACAAGTGGTTCGGATTCCACTTTAAACTGTAGGTCCAGTCCCGATTAGCCTTACTGTGCATAAAGTGGACTTAAAACACCAACTCAAACCAATCAAACCAAACCTTCCTCCCCGCTTGAATGTAGATAAATCAAAACAAATTCCACAGTGACCTTCACCCATCTTTCCCAAAACTTCATAAACATCTGACCCGGAAACAGCCCAGTATGGTAATGCTGGTTTTAAAAATGTCCATATTTCTTACCCCTGGAGTTTGCAAACAGGAATTGGAAATGAATGATTTATTTTATTTCCTCACAGCCTTTACAAGGTAGTTACATGCCTTTCAGAAGCTTTGGTGCAACTTTCACTTTACCCTGCCTTTGATCTTGTCAATCATCTGCTTCCCAGGAGGATGGGGGTTTGTCCAGTATTTCTCGGCAAGATTACATTCATAACATCTTTTGCGAGCTTTACAACCTGTCACAAGAAAGGGTGAACGAGCCTTTGAAAAAAACAAATGTTGCTCTTTGCCACAGTTCTAGCAAATCAAAAATAATGGTATCGGATAGTATTGGTGGAAAAATTTCAACCAACCGATACTTATCGGTATCGGCTCAGCCCAAAACATCACATTTTAACCCTTACAGCAGTTTTAATCTTCCTATGGACTCCCATTGTTATACTCCTTCCACTGCAGTCTTCAGTATGTGAATACTCCTGTTCCTTAACATCAACCCTGAAAAACCATGTGAACGTGGTGGAATATTGGATGCCAAATCTTATGACATTCCAAGGTGAGTACTTTTTATTATTGTAAGATGGCACCAAATCTAGGGTTCATTATTGTTTTAAGTAATATACTAACTTGTGAGTGTGAATATACACTTTATATAATCTAACATTCCTCTTTTAGGTTTTCAGACTACGCCAAAAGACGTTACGGACATGAAAATCCTGATTTGACAATAGCGTGGCAGAATTTAAAGGTATTGTGTAGTTTTTACATATGTGTCTAAAATTCTTACAAATGCTTTTTTAAGCAATCTGATTATTAGTGTTAGTGGTGATCCAATAATGATCACGACAAATCTACTGGATCAATTTATTTTCTTGTAATTGCATAGGAAAATGGCATTGAAATTTTTTATATATGGTTTACATGCAAATCATTTGGTGCGCATTGTAAATTGTAATTTTTATGTGTAGTCATGTTAATTGTTCTGCTTTTACTTTAATACCAGTGTTCAAGGTGCATGTACATTGTTAACTGTCATCATAAAGATTATTTAATAGACATGAGACGAGTGCTAAGCCGATAACACTTTGACTGTAACAATTAAATGTTTTTCAAAATATTATGGGCATCAATTTACCAGAATTTTGCTTTAAAATATTCAATGATTACATCAAAAAATGCCTGTTACAGAATCACAAAATACAGTTTTTTCACATAATATTGGTATAAAATCAATGGAAACTTCTAATTTTGCACAACTTCCAGGATTATTAGACTCCACAAAAGTGTTGTTCGACATTTTAGCAGACCCCACAAATGATCTAAATGTCGAGAAAATATTGGTAAATTAAATCCAACTGATACTTTCCAATACCGATACCACTGGTATCAGCTGATACCGATACATCGACATTGGTATCAGCTTAGTACTTCATGGGACACTAACCATTAAGCTATTGGAATCTGTCCATAATTTACTGATCTGATAGTTCTATAAATGGCCTATAGTTTACTGTAAAATTATGCTATATTGTTATATTTTTAATGAACCTGCACCTTGGTTTTGTAAATTTCTATTTGCACACTTTCTTTTTTCTGAAGTAGAACCCACCTGGTTGCACACATTAACTGAGAAGGTGAATCCACCATCCAGGGTGATCAAGGAATTTTGTAATTTTGTGGTAATTTTATGTCAGATCTTCATTCATAGGACAAGCATATTTAGTATATTTTCCTTACTTCTTATCTGTACTCGGTGCAAAATATTTATTTATAGAGTGAGAATAGAAACTTTTTGGGATTTCTCAAACTTCAATGTGAATGAGACTTCCCATGCTTCAAGTTTGTATGGGAGGCCCCAGAAGGCTTCTACATTTGCACTGTACATAAACATTTTACACTGAATTTAAAAAAATGATTCATTGATTTTTGTTATTTAAAATACATTATTCACACCTGGTACCCTTGTGTCGTACTACCCAGTCTGCCACGGAGGTCGAATTAAAAAAAGAAAAGTTTGTTTATTTGAGTTATATTTTAAGTCCATTTTATGCACAGGTAGGCTAATTCGGACTGGACCTACAGTTAGTTTAAAGTGGGATCCAAACCACTTTGTTTCTTCACCAGGTATTGAACCCGGGACCCATTGATTACAAGGACACAACACTACCAAAAAATAAGAGAAAGGAAAAAGCACTAAATGTGCATTGTTCATTGAACAGTATTAGTCAATTTTATATTGGTGTATAGTTTCATGTAAGCCTATATATAATTGTATGTCAAGCATGTAGTGAATTTTTTCTCAAATCTTTATTTTTTATTAAATCTCATAGCATACAGTGTACAACTACACTTCAGTGCATCGATTTCATGGCAAATATGTCATCTGCAGGAGACCAAGTCTAAGATTGAAAGCATTGGTATGACACACCTTCTTACTATGCATGTACTGCAGCATGGTAGATTCCAGGATATTTTATATGAGGGGCGAACTAAAAGTAATGAGCAACAATTTTTAAAAAATTAGAATCCATCAATACACGCAAACAAAGTAAATCATCGCAAAATATAGATTTTACTGAGCACGTTGGGGCAGTGTGATGTTATTAGCTTTGATCACATAAACGCAGGCAGTTGTTTTGAAATGGCTGACAGTGATGCTTGAGTGTGCATATGGAGATGAATGCATGGATGCTAACAGTATTAGAAGATGGGTAAAGCATTGTAAAGAAGGAAACAATAGCATCAAAGATCAGCCTAGGAGCAGTCACCCACCAACTGGCTTCACAGAATTCAACACGAAAAGCAGAGGGGTACATTCTGGTTGAAATTCTTGAACCTGGGGTAACCATAAATGCTCACCGATATATCCAAAGACTTCACAAGTTCTGTTGTGCATTGCGGGATAAACGTCCTGGAAAGAAAATCATCCTTCAATACGATAATGTACGCCCACACTCTGCTCAGGTCACTAAGGAGGAAATTTGGAAAATGAAGTGGGAACTTCTGCCTCACCCTCCCTACTGTCCTGATATTGCATCCTCCAACTATCATCTGTTCGGTTTTATGCAGAAACAGTTACAAGGCCAACACTATCAGACGACGGAGGACATACAGAAAGCAGTGTGTCAGTGTCTGTGAACAGCTCGAACGGAATTCTGCCATAAGGGTATTTTCAATCTTCCCGAAAGGTGGGGAAAATGCATGCAAGGAAATGGAAACTTTGTTGCAAAGTAAAGAAAAGTCTGTAGATTATGATGTAGTATGTTTTTCTTTAATAAAACAGAAACTTTGCTCATGAAAAATTGTTGCTCATTACTTTCAGTATGATCCTCGTACATAGGCAGAAATGCATGTGAAATTATACAGGCTTGACATAGGACAAAAATACTTCATTGTAAAACTTGTTATGTGCATAATTTTATTCAATATGAGTTTGTCTTCTAAATTGTGGGATTTGGCAATCCTTTGTGGATGCAGTCTGCCAGTTGTCTACTTTAAAATGTAAATTAATTGCATCAGGATTGTACAGAGGTTTACATGTGAAGTATTTTTTCCTATCTCTAACAACACCTTTATGTATAAAATGACTGATCTCTATATTTCAGACAGCATTTTTTTCTTAATTCTTTAATTTTATCTGTTGCATGTTTTGGAATGTTTTCAGGCCTCAGTATATAATTGCACCACATACTACATGAGCCATGGACAGTATATCATAGTTAATTTGCCAGGTCTGCGCATGACTGAGCCTGTAAGTTCATTGATGTGATGCTTATATGTTTTACTTTATGAGCAAGGGATAGCTTGTATTTGTACCCATTTTTGAGTCTGTAAGTTCATTGATGTGCTTACTTACAAGGGATAGCTTGTATTTGTACCAACTTTTGGCCATTCTCTCTGCTCCAGAGACAGTAATTTTTGGTGCTGAAAATTTGTATAGGCTGCTTATGGGATATTTGTGCTGTTTTGTACCAGTGGTCTTCGTTCGTTTCAAAATGAAGGTGGAACCACCCCTGTAAATGACAAATGGGCTGACACACACTAATCCAATGTCCCCACACATGGTAGCTTTTTAAAAGTTCGCTGACTCCTTACCTAAGGTGACCAGACACATACGTTCTAAAAACAGGACAGAGCATGGCGAAAAAGGAGGACACCGCAAAAAATGGCAACCCATTTTCCATTACTCATAATTAGGGCTAGAATGTTTATGACCTAAAAATCACCAAAATATGCAAAATAAAATATGCTCTTATGACCTAAAATTGTACAAAATATGCACTATAATTTGAAAAATATGCCCTTATAACTGAACTGTTTCAAACATGAATATCTAAATGCTGAGATATTTTCACATACATACTATTTTTACTTCACTTTATGGGCCCTGATTTGCAATGCACAATGAATACTTTCTGTAAATTTTCAAATAAAAATGAAAAAGATTTTGCTGCAGTCCAAAAAAAGAAACCCTCGAGTGAACATGGGAGTAAGAACGAATCCACTTCGAAGATGACTGTATATTTCTTGAAAAAGCGAAAATATGCTGACTATGGCCAAAAATCGATCAAAATATGTTCTATCATGCAGAAGTGGCCAAATATGCTAAAATATGCCCTTAAAAAGCACCTTAATTTAATTAGTTTCTTCACAATATGAATTTCTATATGTTTAGTGAACACATCGCCTTACCAAAAAAAAAATATGCTAAGTCATGAAAATACTAGTCCTACTCATAATTTAATGAATATAAAAAAAATCTTACCAACACTTTGCTCACAGATACTTTTCAGATGATCTCTTTCTATAACTTGCTTCTTACCTTTAAGCAAAGAAATCAATCTTCTAATCTGTTATTTAACAAAAGACAAAGAATATCTACTACAGTTTGAAGCACGGAATTTTACTCCTTTTCTAATTCTTGGATATTAGAATGAAATGTCCCCACAAGTGAATGCAAATGTAACAAGTAAGATTTGCTTTAACTTATTTCCAAAAAAACGAATTAAAATTTTAGGTAGTTTAGATTGGGTAGAGAATGATTTTAATGCCACAAAGATTTCTAGCACTCTTTCAACAGCAGGGCAAAGTGACAGCCACCTTACTCTCATCCGTAGGCCTCCCCGATGGCACAGTGGTAGCGTCGCCGCCTTGTAATCAAGGGGTCCCGGGTTCGATACCCGGTGGAGGCACAACTGGTTCGGATCCCACTTTAAACTGTAGGTCCAGTCCCGATTAGCCTTACTGTGCATAAAGTGGACTTAAAACACCAACTCAACAACAACAACAACAACTCTCATCCATGGCGCAACAGCCCTTGAAGGGCCAGGGCCTAGCAGAGCAGCTTTTCATTGGGTGACACGTGGTCAGCGCATCGGATCCCATCGCCACTGTTTTCTGGTTTTCGGACACTTTACCTCATATTCGTTTCTTCCATCCTTTAAAAGCTGGATATTGCCGGTCCCCGTGACGGAGTGGTTAGCACACTGCACCACAATGCCAGCGGTTCCGGATTCGAATCCCAACCGACCTGGGCATGGGTGTTCTTTGTGAATGTCTCTTCATCAAAATAATCCTATCATCCCTCTTCTACCTCTACCCATCTTCGCAATTAGCCAAAAGTGTCAGAAAAGCAAAGTAAAATAAACCAAATCAATCAATCGAAAAGGAACTGCACCGATTACATGCATTCCAACAGTCTCAAAGTGCGAAGCAACGATTTAGAATAATACTAATGAAAGTAATGACTCAGTCGGGAAAGTGATCGTGTTCACTTCCCAGATGCTAGGTGACCATTGCTCGAATACTTAGCGCACCCCAAGTGATATGCCTTAAATGATAATCGTTATATATGTGGAAGCATTCTCTATGGAGCACATTTGCTATGGTCGATGCTATACTCTTTCCAAAAAAGGACATTTACCGATTTCTAAAAAATCAGCCCGGATGCCGGACAGACACCTAAAAAGGAGGACATGTCCGGATAAAAAAGGACGTCTGGTCACCCTATCCTTACCATTTGCTCTTGAATGAATTAGATTATTTTACATCTCTATTCTGCCACTTTTGGCTAATTGCATCGATGAGTATGAGTGATGGCATGATGAAATTGACGAAGGGATACTCAAATAGAGCACCCATGCCTGTATTCAAACCAAGAACCCCTGGCATCATGAACACTCATTTCATCATTCATCATCATTGTTCTGATTAACCAAGAGGTAAAAAAGCAATGTGATTACCAGGACACGTATTTTGATGACATGTCATCATTTTTTCCTTATGTAGTGCTCTTAAGTATTACGAATCTCCAGTTATAAAAAATGTGAATTTTATTGTGCATTTTTTTGTCATATTTTCTATTTTTTTAAAGTTTTAGGTCATTTATTGTGTTTTAACGTCCTATTCTGGTCTTCTTTTTTTTTTTGCGTAATTGCAAAAAAGAAGTAATATAATTGCTACATGTTTTACTCACTGATTTTTAGCCAGGATCTAACATTTATCGCTTAGATCTCAGTAACAATGAAAACAAGAATTCTATCGCCACACGATTGTAGGAACAAAGCAACATGCAGCTCGACATGTTGAAAGTCGGTGTGTTTGCTACTTATTGTCACGGCACGCTTTTGATTCATTATTTACACTTTTAGATAGTGAAAGAAGAAGAAAGATAAAGAAAGTTTTCTTTTCTGTGTCCATAGTTTCATTCAGCCATGCTTAAAGTAAAGCCATCTATATCATGTCATTTAAGACAGGTTGTATCTGAATTTGGAGATTTTTTTTTCTAATGACGTAAAGTATTATTTTGTAAGATGTGCAAAACAAAGATATCGATGGAAAGAAGATTCATGGTGCAACATTCAGGTCACGATATACATATACGGCAGTACAACTCGCAAGTAAGAAGAAATCCACACAGCTTTTACTGCAACAAAGTATGTCCGTGAAGGAGTGTTGTCCAACAATAGTCGTTCCGTCACTTTCGAAAACCTTTCCATGCTGATTGTTACCTACTGCAATAATTCTGAATGATTTTTATATTTAAAATTCCCACATACACCTTGTAATTTCAGATCTAACATTACAAGAAGTATGAACTGTGCCATACCCTGAAATAAAGACAAAATGTTACAGATCATTTTTCAGATATTTTTAGATGATCAAAATCCAGGGTCCTAATGATTACATACAAATGATACAAACACACCATCATGTTTCTGACACAAGTTATCCAAAAGTAGCACAAAAAAAGGAAGTAAAATAAAGCAAATCAATCAATCTAGTCCATTTTGATATGTCACGTAACCACATGTAAGAAAAATATGTTGACTCCAAGGTGGCATCTGTCTTGGTACCATGGCTTATACTGTTTTCCCCCCCTCACCCACATTGTGTGTGTCAGCTTTTTTGTCTTTTATAGTGGCAGTTCCACACTTTTGGCCCACCCTGCATATTCAGTAACACATCTGAGACATTATTATTATTATTCACATTGATTATTTTGTAACAGGTAACATTTCACAATCTTTTTGTTTGCATCATGAGACCCAACGAAATTGGAAGAAAAACACTTGTGTCATATATTATATAGTTTGTTGAAACCTTCCTGAAGACACCCAAATGTCAACCTCACTTCCTCATAGGATACCCTGAACTGTATTTTGCAAAGTAAAAAGGCTCTGGCATTTGGACCCATGACCAGTATTATCCTCCATGGGACTTGTCCATATATGTGTTTGTGATTCTCCCTTCACCTATTTCATATTTTCGCCACTCATCCTCGTCTTTTCAATTAGCCAATAGTGGCAGAAAGACGAAGTAAAATCTTTCCTTCTTTCATCCAAGCACGGTGGATAAACTTTACGCCCAACTTTTGAAAAAGAAAAGTCATGCCTCCATAGAGAATCGAACCTACGATCACCCTCTTTATGGTTGGTTGATTTGGTGTTTTAAGTCCACTTTATGCACAGTAAGGCTAATCGGGACTGGACCTACAGTTTAAAGTGGGATCCGAACAACTTTGTACCTCCACCGGGTATCGAACCCAGGACCCCTTGATTACAAGGTGAGGTTGACAATTTAGCTGAGATTAATTTCAAAATATTTAAAAATTACCTCACCTTCTGTAATCACAAGATACAGTTTTTCCACATAACATTGATGCAAAATAAATGGAGACCAAATTTTTGCATAATTTCCATGATAACTTGACTCTGAAAAGCAATGAGCAGTATTTTTTGCAGACCCCACGAGAGGTCAAAATGCCCAGACAAGTATTGACCATTATCGGGGAGGCCTCATTGTTAAATCAGTCAACAACAAACAACCATCTTGGAACTGATTGGGGTATTACAACCAGCATTGTTAAAGGTCCAGGAATTTTAAATAAATTCAATTCCGGTCCAGGAAGAAAAATCGGCAAAGTATAAATGGATTCTGGATCGTAAAGAACCTTTTTATGTGTAAAGTATTTCAGTTTGGTCCAGGAACCTTTTTTCCAGGTCAATTTAAATGTGATCAAGGAACCTTTTTCCTGAATCAATTTAAATTAGGGATGGGACCGATTAATCGGTACTCTATCGGTATCGGCCGATATAGGCAAATCGGTTTATCGGTAAAATTGCCGATTATTTTACCGATCCGATATATCGATAAATATCTGATAATTTAGTTCAAAATTCTGCCATTTTGTTGTAATTTTTATGGATAATCTCCATGCCCTAATTTCTAAAAAAGTAAATGTCTAAATATGCAATTTCTTTTTCACAGCAGTCACCTTGAAACACACATTTATTAAGGAAGTCAATGAACCTTTCAGGTTCTTAAAGGACCATTTCTAATTTCAAATCGGATCGGTAGAATATCAGTATCGGTAAATTTTATATCGGTACTTTATCGGTATCAGCCAAAATTTCATATCGGCCCATCCCTAATTTAAATACAGTCCAGGAACCTTTTTCCCGGATCAATTTAAATAGGGTCCCAAATCCCATATTAAAGTGAAACAATACACAACCTTGGGCCGAATTTAAATTGTGCGAGAAAAAAGGTTCCAGTCCTGTTACAGAACCCATTAGAAACTATTAAAATGTATGGGTTCCAGGGCGTTTAGCAACCCTTACATCTAGGCCTCCACAATGGTGTAGTGGTAACATCGTACGTAGCCTTATAGTTAAGGGAGTCCTGGGTTTGATGCCTGGTGGAGGCACATGGCACAGTGGTTTGGATCCCACTTTAAACTGTAGGTCCAGTCCCAATTAGCCTTTCTGTGTATAAAGTTGACTTAAAGCAACAAATCAAAATCAAACTGTGGTATGATCAACTGAAATTGTAAAAAAGGGGCCCTCATGGGATTGCTGTGGTCCTCAACATATATAAATTCTGGTCTGTTGACAACAGTGACCCTTGTATGTTATGGGAGAATGTGTGTCAGTGAACAGTTTCCTTTATTTTGAGTTGACGTAATTCATTTTTTGAAAAAGCTGTGCCAAAAATAGACTCTACAATAAGAAATGAGTTTGTAAAGCTGGAAATTACTTCTTTTTAATATTTTTAAGTCAAAGAAGTTTCACATTCATAAATTGTTTGTCCTTTATAAATTGGAAACTTGAAAGAAAGAAAGGACTTGCGTAGATATAACGGAATCATTCATTAATGAGTGTTTCTTGAAGTTTTATTCTATTTCTTCCATCTCTTTAATGGATGGACTTTTGTTGTTTCTGTTAGCAGCTGAACTAACGCAAACTCCAAATAATTCAGTATTCATTGGCACTGTTTAATGGTGCGTGCAGGGTGTAAGGGGTGTCCTTCTGAGAAGGCACCCAAATGTCAACCTCACTTCCACATAGTACACCCCAGTAACTGCTTTTTGCAGGCCAACGATGCTCTGTCATCTGGACCTACAGCCAGTATAATCATCTGTAGGGCTGTGTCTTGTCCTTGTATGTGCTGAGTGCCACTTTACTGCCTCAGCTTTTAAGCTAGGTAAGGAGATTTTAGTCCTCAGATACATGTATCGATTTCAGTTATGGTAAGAGACTGGGCCCTGTGTAATGTGATGGGTGCAAATAGCGTAAGTGCTGATGGACCCAAAATTTATATTTCAATCCATAATGGTTTGTGCTTCTGTTAACCCATTTCTCGCTAACTTTGCAGATCTACAACACCCCAAAAAATATTCTTTCAATCATATTAAGATGATGACTTTTTCTTAATTTTGTGTTATTAGCATCACATAAGTCCATTCATCATTATGTTGCTTCAAACAGTGCAATAAGTGTTCATGTGCTGGTATTATTACACTACAAGAAGTAGTATTTTTTTCTGTTGTCGTCATGTTTTCGATATTTTTTTTTACCTGGCAACACTCTCATATTTGAAACCTTGTGTTCCATGCAGGGTGGATAAAAATCATAATTTTTATTTTATAAAATCATTATAGATGATTTTTTTTATTTAAATCGATTTTTGATTTTTTAAAAAAACATGCTTAAAATTGCTTGTGTGGTTTTTATCATCATACATAAAAACATATGATTTTTTATAGAAAGGCTTTTTCTTGTTAATGGCCCTGTAAAATATTTTAATAGTTTGATTAAAGCAAATAAAAAAATATATGTAAATATACATTTTCTTTTTCTGATACGGTATATATGAACCTACTATGGAAATGTTTGTTGAGTGTGTTAACAAAACTATAATAATTTCAGTAACTTTCTTCCAGTGGAAATAAAACATTCTGGATGTACTCTATAATTGTAACTTAAAATATTTTTGTAGCTGAATTTTGGCAATTTTTTAATAATCGTTTACAAAATATCAGCTGCCATGTTTATTTGCAGTTTAATAATAATGACACTATTTACTGTTTAACATCCTTAGTATTTTGTATATTTTTCTACACAAAATGTTTGCTATTTTTGCCAATATAATTTATTGAATTTTAAATCAAGATAAATTTAAGTGTGTTTACAATTTACACATTACATATAAGCTTCACACCAACAGTACATATATTATGTTTCCTTTGTTTTTCTCCTTAGAGGCTAATAAGCACCATTAAATGATCACAAGATGAATGTACTTGCACCAAAAGTGATTCTGATATCTTCAAAATCCTTATGTGCATTATTGTATAAATTATTTATTTAATGTGATTTAAATCCACTTTGGTTCAATGTGGTTGTGTTTGTTTCATTTCCTGCTACAAACTACACTGCAAGGAATTCACCCCTTGTTTCATTTATTGCAGTAATTTTGATATATTTATTAGTGTACCATATATGCAATGTCAGCATACAAGCTAAAAAGAAATCAGTTACAACTTTCTATCTAGGAATCTGTCCTAACACATACATGCTGCATTTCTGATACAACGACTATGTATCGTGGAAAGTTGATCACACTCGATAAAGCATTAGCCAACCTCCATGAAAAAGTTGTTAGCACAGCATGATACGAAGCCAGGAGTCCTGGGTACGAATCCTGGCCTGGGCATGTTTGTTATTTGTGAGTGTCTCTTCATCAATTTCATCATATCATCACTCATCCTCATCTTTGCTATTAGCTAAAAGTGGCAGAAAAGTGAAGTAAAATAAACCACACCAATCACTCGAGCATTACAAATTCATCCGATGTGGAAGCAAGCATTGTTGTTCTTCCTCCAGAGGCATCAGAATTTTACAGATAAAGAAAATAGCCGATGACGAGATGATTGCAGCTAACAACTTCCCCTTTGACACAGTAGGGGAAAAATAAATACATACTCAATCTGTAACAATGGATGATGATCAGCAGTCAACTGACAACAATAAACAGCCAATTGTTGAAGAATACACAGTCAACTTCAAGAAATAAATTCCATTGCTAACATTTTGAGGTGCAGTATGGAGAGAATTCCTATGTGCCAGAAATTGTCAGATTGCAATTTGTTACTGGACGACCAAGTCTTTTTGCCTCCTCTGCCAGGAGATGTTGGGACACTTTTAGAAAAGAAAATGATAATTGCAAGAGACAAAGGTGTCACATTCAAATGCAATTTGTGTACAACCTTTTTCTCAGAAGTGCACAGAAGATTTCCAAAAATCGTAATCAAAGAAATTGTGATATCACATAGAGAGTTTTAAAAATGCATATGTAAAAATGTGTCATGATCCAAAAGTAATTCAAGATTCAATGTTCGTTGTTTTATTTATTATAAAAATTCTGTAAAAGTATAATTGAAACTACTATTAGTGCTTATGGTATATAATGTTACTATTGTTCTAAAGAATAAAAATTGCAATTGAGTGCTCCATATATGTGTTAATATTCCTTTATATTGATAAAATCTTCTCAAAAAATGTGATTGTATGTTTCAGTGAGAATAAAATCATTTTCGTAGAAGGCAAACAAATCTTTTCCCATTATAAAATTTTTATACCTCATTTCGCTGACGTTGCATGTATGCAATGCCCAAATTCTCATAGTTATCCTATATATTGAAACAAAATTAAATTTGTTTTGCATTATCAGTGCCTTGAACAGTAATCTAATATGAAGTTAAAGTAATGCAGCTAAAACTTCGCAGCAAAAAAAGTGGGATAAATAAACATTATACTTGTAGCATATTTTAAGATCATGTTAAGCCTGTTTTATGTGCATTCTTGATGTTTTGTACTTATTTTACAGATTTGGTACAATGCTGATGATGTCATAGCTGCGTGGGATCACTTCATAATCCCCTCCTCCGAGCTGAATGACACTGCAACGTATCGACATGACCTTGTCGATATCTCACGGCAAGTTCTCCAGATTCTTGGAAGCTATTACTACACAGACATTGTGACTGCTTACAAAAATGGTGATTTTCCTGCATTCCAGTAAGTATATATCGAACGCTTTATTTGCTCTGCGTCTCACATGATTTTTGTTAACATCTCTTGGAGTGGAAAAATGCTTTGATTCACAATGATCATGGTCAAAGTAGTCTTCTTCAGGAAGGAAGGTCGAGTTAATTGTACCAAAATATAAAACACAGTATTTACTGCTCTTCTGTTTGATTGATGGAGTTCGTTTATTTTACTTTGTTTCTCCTCCACTTTTGGCTAATTGCGAAGATGAGGATTAGTAGTGATCTGAAATTGAAGGGACACACACAGAGAACATCCATGCCCAGGCCAGGATTAATACCCAGAACCCCTGGAGTCCTAGCATGTTGTGCTAACCACTCCACCATGGAGGTTGGTTGCTGTTCTATATTGTCAAGGTCTGCCACAGACTACTAGCCAGAGGCGTGCCCTGGAAGCTGAAGAGAGTTCATCACAATGTTCCTAAATATTTTAGCATCAGGTATTACCAGGAAAACCGCCTCCTAGTGTCAGCTACAAAACGTTTCCTATTCAAACAAGGATCCGCAGAGATGGATAGGGTGTTAATTGAATTAGGGTTTTCTTTTAAGTCCACTTTTTACTCTAACCAGGACTGGACCTATAGTGTAGGTTGGAATCCAAACCACTATGTTCGTCTACCGGGTATCGAACCCAAGACCCTGTGATTACAACATAACGGCATTACCACTATGTAGTCAGGATGCCCTGATAGGGCAGTTAATTAGTGGTATGAGTGGACAGGAGTGTGCAGGATGTGCAAGGACAATAAGCTGATGTGATACATTCCAAAAATATCTAGAACTGTACACTCAGCCATAGAAGTTCAATAGAATAATGGAAGAGATTAGAGCAGCGGAAGTCTTGTCTTTCACCAATACCTCCAGTTTGCATCCTTGCACTATGAAAGTGTAAAGTATAACAGTTCTCCAAACTGGGAAGTTGGCTAAGCCGATACTACAGGGAACACTCTTACCAATTCCCACCAATACCAGTACCAAAATTGTAGCAATAGAAAGTTGTTCAAAATATCGATTAATATTAGTGGATGGGTATTCCAGTCCAATTAAAGCATCAATTTACCAGAAGTTTGCTTCATACATGAGAATATTAAAATACCTGTTATACAAACACACGAAACTGAATTGGCCTCTTGCACTGTTTCTGAGGAAGTTTTTAGTCTATCCTTTCCTTTTTAATGTGTTGTGGATGTCTTGTGCAGGTCCCTTTCAATCTTCCACCTTTAACCTTTCTCAAGAGGCTCTTTACATACATTTTTTTAACTTTAAAGTAAGGGTGCAAATTAACCATGTGTGCCGATGCTCCTAAAAATTTTGATTCTTTCATTCATTCATTCAATACTCACTATTGGTGTAAAATGAATGGAAACTTAATTTTTTCAATTTCCAGGCTAATTAGACTCCACGAAAGCATCATGTGGCATTTTTCAGACCCCGCGGAAAACAAAAATGCCAGAAAAGTATTAGCTATACTGAATGCAACTCCATCTGGCAAATGGAAAACATTGAATCAGCAATCAGTTGAATTTTCTTCGACTGAAATCAGGTATTTTCGAGTCACAAGGTACCGAACGTTGTTCGCAGGATGAAACAAATGGGTGTTGGGTCCACCGCATGTTGCCAAACGTACTGTAAAGCACGAGAGAGTCTTCTCGGGCAACGATATTTCCAGCATCAGAAATCAGCGGGATGTTAATGGTACAACTGCACATGGTCCTACATGAGGGAATTTCACATGCAAACACTCTACAGACACGCAAGTAGACAACTGGCAAAAACAGAAGTGTGCTTGGCAACGTTGCTTCGGGAGAGCGATGTGATCCCTTCAGCTTTTACTTTGCAAATGAGTTTTTTGTCACCCAACAAGCCACACACCCCCAAAGACGATAGGGGGACAGAAAGGGCCAGAAATAGCCAGTTGGAGTTGCATTCAGTATAGTATTCGTAAATAAAATTGAACTGATGCTTTCTGATACCCAAACTGATTGCCCAAAACTGACACATCAGCATCAGTATTGTCTCTTGATTTCCATTTCAATAGACATAGATCAAAATAGGTAAAATTCACTTTCAATTCATCAGCATCACCTTTTCATAAGTAAAGTAATTATTGGTGTAGGCATGTAATGGATTTTCACTTTTATGCCACACAGAAGTCCCATTGTTTTGTAATTCAGCATGTCCGAAAAGAGGAACTTCGTGGTTTCAGCCCCTGAATGGTGGTTAGGTAAGATGGGTGGTGAAAGGAGAATGAAATATACAGGGACAGCAACACGAATCCCACATGAACTTATACTGGTTGTGAGTCCACACAACTTGCTACAGTGCTTTTTCAGACACCCTGTAGTTTAATTCATTACGTAATATCTAATTTTTCATAAGTCCATGCTTTCATACCACTAATTCTTTTTCCGATCTGGAACTCACAATAACAGAATAAGTTCATTTGATTCTACACGATACTGATTATGTTATGTGACGGACAATTGTTAGTGTATATAAAAAGAAAAAGTACAGTAGAGTCCCGAGATGGGACTGAAACTATCTCCAATCACAAAGAACTTAGCCTGTATGGAATAAGCTAGAGACAAAAGGCGATAACAATATACTATAACATAGAACTACAGTATGTGAAAAATGGATATGAGGTATTGAATATTGCACTTACATTGCTCAATACATAGTAACAATTATGTTAGGGAAAAATAGTTAAACTTACACTTTAAAGAAATGGCCACGTCTTCTTCTTCAGGTCATTGCAATATTCCTGTTCACATAGCCTACTTATCTGAACATTTGTGAAGCTCGGATATTTTTTGTCTTGTATTATCGAGACTCTGCTGTGAACTCCTTTCTTAAAATATGGATGGGAAAGAACGATATTGTAATAAATCTTTAATAATTATAATAATGCAAGTTTATGAACTGTAATACCACATATTTATGTTTTTTGTGTGACAGAGAGAGTTCTACAATGCTTCTGAATCTTCTCTATGACCTGGATGCATTACTTAGCACTGAGAAATCTTTTCTGCTTGGGGATTGGTTGAACTCTGCAAAAAATTGGGCTTACACGGGACAGGTAGGTTTATTGTATTATGCAGTATATCTGAAGGTATGACTGCTATTGAAGATAATTGTACAACTTACATAAAAGATCAACTGATATTTTTTCCCAAGTCCAAAAAATCCTGGAAATTATGAAACAGAACTGCCAAAAGTGGATTTCATGGTGATAGTACAACTGTTGGAATTCTTAGGCAAAAAAAAGTATCATGGTGTGTTGTGGCAATGTTTATAACAATTTCAAATTGATATTTCTAAAACATGGCTTTTTATTTCTCTTTAAAAAAAATGCACATGGATATGTAATGAATTGATAAAGAAAAAGAATAATAAATTTCTAGGTAGCAGAGGAACATAATTTTTACTATTGCTTGAAAGTGACATAAACTCAGCACTAGTTATTGTTTTGAAATCTGAAACATTATTGCTAATCTGCACATTTTTGCTACTGTAGTAAATAGATACTTATTCTTGGAACTTATGCTGGTAAACCCCACTGGCAAAGTCATTTTTCAATTTTGTGTGACATTCTCAGAAGGTAAAATACACAAAAACAGATTGAAATACAAGAATAGCTAACTTTTGCTCTATTTCTTTTGAATATTACCTCTGTGCCCTCAAGAGTCACATGAAATCCAGCCATTTGATTTGGCATGTTTAAGACAAAGTGTTTGAAATGTCTTGTTTTAAATGTTTAAAACACACCCCTCTTTTATGTAAGGGTTCAAAACACTTTTATAATTGAAACAGTTTTGTTCTGCACTTAATGTATCGTGGCCACGGTGGCTCAGTCGGTAACGCGTCCGACTACCATGCTAAAGGTCCCGGGTTCGATCCCCGGCCAGTTCAAATCCGGCAACTTTTCTAACGTTGGAAGCGGCCCCGGCACCCACCCAGCATCGAATGACATGGGTACCTGGGGGAAACCCTGGGGGGTAAAGGCAGTCAGGGGCGTGATGCCGATCACATCACCCCCACTCACGACCGGATCAACAAAGTGTGGGGCATTACCCCCACACCCCCTATGGCATGGTGCTAAGCACAGGGAAGCACTTTACCTTTACCTTTTTTTACTTAATGTACAGGGTGGGCGAAAAGTCCCTTTACATGTTAATAGCATCGTACAGTTAGACATGTATATAAACATTTTTATGAATGCAAAAACAATATATTTTAACTATTGTTGAGCAGATTGACTCTTTATTATTATTAACATTATTGTTGTTCTGTTACAGATTGTTGAGATAAGAATTTCCCGTTATAAGAAGTGCACACTGACGTTGTTGATCAATGAACCTTGAACCTTTGTAACAATGTTAATATGTTATTCACAATAAATGTTAATGTTAACCAGACATTGTTTATTCAAAATAAATGTTGAAATTTAACAAAATATACTGTTTTGTATTCATAACAATGTTTATCTACATGTCTAACTGTACTATGCTATTAACATGAAAAGGGACTTTTCGCCCACCCTGTACATTGTTGTTAGAGTCAATGCATTTTGTAACATTCACGATAAAATATATTTCGGAAAGCATGGGGATAGAGTTGAACCTTCTTGAAAAGCTTACATGCGAGATTTAAGAGTAGCGTAAACATTTTAAGAACTTAGTCAAGTGTTTAGTTTATGACTAGAAACACAGCCCTTTCTTGGACGATTAACAGATTCCTTATTAATCATTATTCTTACAAAATAAATCTTCTTGGCATTATGTTTTAAACATTTTATTTGTTTCTTTTTAATTTTTCCATGGTGCCTTTTTATGCTTATGTGTACTTTGTCTACTGACAAGGTAAAGCACGTCTGTCTTGCTTGTCTGTAAGGAGGAACAAAAGGAAATGAAATGCATCAGACATATAAACAGAACTGTTCAAAATCTGTTGTTTGCTGAGTATGTGGTATTAGAAGTTATTTATGTGAAGGTAAAATAAAGAATATTATCCTTTCGATTCCTTTTACCCTCAGGAGGAAGAACTCTTCGAGTTCAATGCACGCAATCAGATAACACTCTGGGGACCCAAAGGGGAAATTCGAGATTACGCTAACAAGCAGTGGGCAGGTAAGAAACTAAACTAAATTGTTTTCAATCTTTGCATTTGTCTTCAAGCAGGAAATTTCACTGTGATGATCATAAGTCATATCTGTAATTATGCTCATGCTTGGAAATGTTATGAATTTCTCAATCCTCTTGTTCATAACAACTTTATGAAAAACATTGTTAGAAACACAGATATAGTTTGCAAAAGATTACTCTTCCATGTTTCCACATAACAACCTTGAATGTAAAACTGTAATAATGCCAGATGAAGTTGTATATTTTTGCTTTCTCAATGTAACATGGTGCAATAGTTACTACCGAGAACATTTATATTGTTTATTGTTCTTTGGCATGAAAAATGTACTTTCTTAATTATTCATTCACAGGTGTTGTTTCACATTACTTCCGGCCTCGTTGGGAGTATTTCATTCTCGAATTGTCAAATGCTCTTCTCAACAATGTGTCTTACAACCAGAGCAACTTGGAGCAGCTTGTGTTTAGCAATGTGGAGCAGCCATTTACACTTGCAAGAAATGAATTCCCAAGTGAACCACAAGGTAAGAAAAGAAATTCTGATGCAAATGTATTGTTGTCAGTTCAAATTAATTCACCAACGCCGATTTACTCTTGTGTAGCAGGGTTTTCCTATATATTGCACAGAAAACAATTATCGCATAGGAGGATCTAGAAATATTCTTTTTAGCACTACATGTCGTTAAATTGCAATATGTACATTAAAAAACTTACGTGTTGTGCCGGCAACATTCTTGTTAAAACCACACAAAACCCTTTTTTCTTGTATGTACGCATTGCTTGCATTGTAGAATTATTTATCGTGTAGTCTATGGTTATTACAAGCATAGAAACACAGTTTTTTGTTGTGACATTTCAGAACACCCGCTCCCTTCATCAGACATTTATTTTAAGTTTGATTAAAGATACAGTTATAACAAAGGGTAAAAAAATTTAACAGAAAAGGATCAGTTATACAATGAATGTTGTCAATATTACATTGTTGTAATATAGCAACTTAACTGTGAAATAAGCAGTCTGTTCGTCAATATGTTCTAATAATAAAGATATCAAAAATGAAGAAAAAAAGCTTTTCAGTATAGCGAAAGGAAATGGCTTTAGCACTAGCAGAATGAACCAAATCAAAAATTTGGGTTACAAGAAAACTGAGAGAAAAAAGGAAAGAGGATAAGGATGAGAAATTTGTTGAAAAGAAATTTGTTTGTATTCCATTTCACAAGGGATTCTCACATAAAATTGCAAAAATGTTTAGAAGATTTAATTTCGAAATTGTTTTTAGATCACTAAGGAGTTTTGAAATGTACATTTAATGAACACAAAATGTGAAAATCTGTACCAGATGTGGAATCCACAGGAATATATAATATATGTTGTTCATGTTCAAAGGATTATGTAGGATAAACAATGAGGAAAATGACAATAAGATGGCACGAACACGATTTGGACATTATAAATTTAAACCCAAGAACAGGTTTGTCAGCTCACATCATCGAAGAGAAGCAGGCTTAAAAAGAGTGACAGGAGAGATAGATTTGAATGCCTGGGAAGCTTATTCATTGCAGAGGAACACTGGAGGGAATTAAAAATTTTAAAAAAAAAAAATGAGAACTTTAAGAAAATTTTCAAATTTGTGTATTTTGATTTTTAATTTTAGAGTTGAAGAGGGTTTCATAAATATATTCCTTAATTAGGTTTTGTAAGTGCTTTGAATAAGCTTTCAAATAAAAGAAACCTTAAGTCTCTACCATTTTTTGTTTTTGATTTATTGTTGTTTGAAAATTGCATTATTTCTCTTCCGTAATTTTTTTTATCAAATAGTGTCTTTCTTTGTGAGCTTGTAACACTGTAATAAATCATCAGAAAAGGAAAGTATTTAATTTTTGGACATGTGTCATGTTGTCCTTGAACATATATTTTTTTCAGCTGATTTTGAAATTCGAAGGTGACAGACACATTTATTTCTTACGTGTATGATTTGAGATGAAATGGGCCAACTGTTGTCTAGTGATTACAAACTAGTGCTAATCCAATACACACAGATATTCACTGGTATTTTGTATCACACTATTGTAGTGACTAGCCATGTAAGATTGTGTGTGTGGGTAGTGTAAGCTTGAAAAATATATAGAGAACCAGGATAAAATGTCACCACAAGAATAAAAACTGCTTCAATAGTAACATTTACTGTATTATTTTGTAATATCCAAGAGTGGTTTCATGGACTTCTAAGAAATACATTGCTATATGATTCGGTTCTTTACTTTGAACATTAATGGTTAATAACTTAAGCATTTCACCAAAATAACAAATTCCAAAATTCTTGACTTTTTCTTGTTTTTGTTAACCTTTATTTGTTCGATCCTTACTTAGGTAAAGTTTGAAATTAGCAATTAAGAAAATAAATATTTATTTAATGAAAAACCCATACCATGAGGCCAGTAAAGATGAAAACTGAAGATGTATTTAACAAGAGATTTAGACTTGCTTTATCTATTAATGCATCTGGACTGCATTTGGGAAACTGGCGAGGCTCTGGTGTCTGGACTCACAGCCAGTATAATCTTATGTGGAGCTTGTGTTGTTGTCCCTATATATTTGTTATTGTCATTTTATCTTACCACCTTTCACCCTCATCTTTGTGATTAGCCAAAATGGGAAGCAAAGCAAAGTAAAATAAACTAAACCAAGCAACTTTAGTTTTTATTGACTTCTTGATCTACTTGTTGATTTCTTTATTTTTCTTTTCTTTCATAACTTTCTTGACTGGTAGACACCCTGCCATATTTGCATTGCTACATCTTTCTAATTAATGAAGAACTTTAGAAAGATCTAAGATCAATTACTTACGTGTGTGAGTACGATTTGTCTATCAAAACAACGTTTCAGAGGTCAAAACTGCCTCCTCCTTCAGGTTAATGCGTATTCTTAGGCACCAAACATGGTGTCACGTTAATAAGGTGTCAGTTGAGGATACACGTTAAAGGTTATGGTAGAAAACACTTAGTGAAGAACCCACATTGTAGCTATAAAAACCATCATTCTGTCCACACACAAATCTAAAACCGTGCATATCACAATCTAAAACCTCATAAAAGAAACGTCCGAAGCGGCTGTCAGGAGCCACCTGGCCAGTGCTTGCTAGAAGCAAATGTGCAGCGTATGCTCAACACGGAGAAGGAAGCAAACTTCCCCTCATGAAACCCGTGCGTCACCAGTCCAAGGTGAACTCGATTTCCGCCTCAGCGGCCTTCCTGGCCTCAGACGTAACATGGAAACCCAACTTGGCGTCATTATTCACAGCTTTATCCCATTTTTTGAAAAATGCAATCCATCCATCTTCCAAATTCCCGTCATTAAGTTTATTACAATTATCTGTGCATATATAGGCTGTTTCATAAACATTCCTATCCAATTTGTTGTTCACTTTTCTGATAACTTCCCTTGTTGCGATCTTATGCCCGCTAACTAATATGTGTTCTGAAATTCCAGATCTTTCTTCAGATTTTTTTCATCAGACGTTTATGCATTGTTTGAAGTGGAACTTTCTATCAGGGGGTGCTACTATGGATCAACATGGAGGCAATGCAGCCTGTTTGGGGGGAATGTTTATACAAATTATCCTAGCTGCTTTATGAAATTTTCTTATATGGAAGATTGTATCTCCCCACTTGGAGCACTGCCCTTATGGTGTAATACTCACTAGTGTGGTCAAGAAAGTAGCAAGGGAATTTAGTATAATTGCTTGAGCAGCTTCATACATTGTTTTCTTTTCTCATGTACCATGTTTTCTTTACATCAGTGAAGAAAGAATGCTTCTCTTACCAACCCTTCCACCCATAAGCATGTAACTGTTAATACATTATTTATTATTATTATTAGTGATTATCTTTGATTTTGTGCATTTTAATTGCTTACTTTCTACTTCGTAGGTGACACTGTCGAGATAGCTGCATCTGTGTACAACAAATGGAGACCACGATACAAACACATTGTGTCTCGAACATTGAATAAACTGCAGAAGAAATTTTGGAGAAGAGAAAAGCAAAGGCGTAGGGCCATGCAGTTGAGGTCCACTTCGTAGAGTTTATATTCTGTTATATTCACTTATCATTTTTGATGACTCGGATAAGTAATGATATTTGAATGAGACACTCACCTGACGAAATATTTTGCGACTTGGATGCATTCTCAGTCAAAGAAATGCAAAACATTATTGAGGCATTCCATAGAAATTGGTCATACTGCATCAAATAACTAGTGTATTTTAAGGGAGAGTGGGGGAATTTCCCTCTCTGCAGGGTGTCTACCTGTCTGGAAATCTTGGAAAAGTCAGGGAATTTACTTTTTCTGGAAAATGGAAATGTCAGGGAAATTTACCGTTTCTGGAAAAATCAATGTTTTGTAGTAGTGCACTCAAAGTAGGTTCTTGAACAAACTATGAAAAAAAGGACAAACAAGAAATCTGAAATTTGTTGTGGACAAACTGTACTTTGACATACTGAGTATTACCAGTAGTTAAGTAGAGATTGTGAACTATTTTCATTTATATATACACTACAGTAAGTTACTATTGGAATTTCCCAATTTTTGGCTTGTGTTTGGTAGATATTACAATTATTTCTAAATTTTACTATAATTATTTATGCTATAATTGTTGTTATGAATTTTATGGAAAAAATATATTTTTTAACCATAAGTCAATATGTGCCAAGTATTACATAAAAGCTCGATCCCTAACATCCCCTTTCCAAGTCAATTTCTATTCAGTTTCCCATCTTGTTATGACTTTTTACATGTGAAGTGAATATTTTAAAAACTTATTAAGTAGGTTTCTAAGTCTGATGTTTTCTAAAATAATGTATAGTGACAATCTTATACATGTATTTAAATATAAGAATTGCCCTAATGGCTTTGAGCCGGAAAAGTCAAGGAATTTTGTTTTTACAACATTGTTTTCTGCATTCCCCCTATGCTTGCTAATTATTTACTATTGGGGGAGGGGGATTATATGCAGTTGATTGTATGATTTGTACAATATCCTTATGCTTCAAGAGTTGTTACTAAAATCCCCCACTGGAAATATTCTAAATATCACACTGGTAATGACTGTGACAAGAATGTTACATAGGGTGTTACATATATGCAATAATCTTAGAAACTGAAGATATTTGTGCTGTACCTGTTTTACAGCTGTTGTTTATCTTAGCAGTACTGTAACTCGGTAGATATATTTTCAACTATATCTATTAGAACTGTTTCCATTGATACCAAGTGTAGTATTGTCATTCAAACATCGGCAATCCTGTACAATAGGAACAGTAAACAGCATAAGTCAAGATGTCAGTGCCTTAGTATACATATACGTAGAACTAAAATAATAAACATGAAATTAGTTTCAAATATATTAAATATTATAATATAGTATTTATTATTTAAGGCTGAAATATCTTGTTCATATAACAAGGAATAAAATATTGTTGTGTGTTGTTCTTGATTATTGTTATTACTGGATCATTTTATCTTTTGAATCAACTTGCATATTGTAAGATTGCTGTATGTAATATATCAGTGAATAAATATTGTAAAAATTGGTACATAATATTTTGGAAGTTCTTGAAATTATAATAAAATTTTGTTGCAAATCAGTTTTAATTTGATGTTTTCTTTAAAATATCGTTTAAAATTTGCTGCAATTCTTTTATTGTATAACTATGATTGCAACAGTTTTCTCTGTATTAGTATGGCCGTTTACTTGCTGTTGGTGCCTCTGTAGTAATTCCCTGCTAATGCAGCAGAACAACAGTAAACTACAAGCAGTAATCTCCAGACCAGAGTCACCGTTAAGGGTGTGTGATGCATGCTAGCACACACAGCCTTTTATTCTGAGGGGAATTTGTGGCATCAAGCCATTATTTGTATTTTAAAGGAACGGTGACACCTGTTTTTAACAAGTGTTTTTTATACAGAAAGTTCAAAACGCATGCATTAGATATGTACAAAAAAAGTGTGAACATATTCTCCCTGTGCTTAATGAGCACGGAATCCTCTCCATGGCACGACGGAGAAAACAATTGCACTTGTTTTGTACACTGCACAACTTCATTAATAGCAAAAGCCCAAACTACCTCTTTTCGAAATTAAACTTCAGAAGCAAAATTCACTCGCATTCAACCAGAAACGCTGCCAGTTTCAGCTTACATCGTTGCAGTACTTCAGCTTATCAGGCCTCTTTCAGCTACGCAGCACCCAAAGCCTGGAATGCACTACCAAATCTAACCCAACATCAAAATTTCAGACGTTTTCGCGATATGCTCCGTGAATCACTGATAAACGATCAGAAGCAGGGCAAATCACCTTATGAATAATGATAAATACTGTGAGTTGCCAGAATTTATTTTTTTCTTACTATCACTTTCTCGACTTCAGTTACTTTATTATCAAATTCACTGCCAATATTGTTCCAATGTATATGATTTTATTCCTATTGTATTTTATTGTACTTTCTTGATCAATTTCTTTGTAATGTGAATTTCATTTTAATTTTTATTTTTTATCTGTTCTATTGTATGAGATTTTATTCCATTTGTATTTTATTGTACTTTCTTGTTCATTTTCTTTGTATTCTTGAATTTTATTTTATTTTAATTTTAATCTGTAAAAATAAATCATAGAACACTGATTTTCATTCACACATATTCACTTCACAGCTGGGAAATTGAACTTTATGAAAAAAAGACGTTAACTTGGGATTTTATTTAAACAAGCATTGATAACTCCAGAAGAAGTAGAGCTATTGTGTTCAAATTTGCAGGGTAAATGGGACATTTATATATGATGTTCGTATTACCCCAACAGCAATCTAAAGCTATTCAGTTGAAATTTCTAACTTATGTTCCATTAACCCCAAATGGGGTAATTGGAACAATTTTATGGTGTCATGACATTTTTTTTTTTTGGAAGAGTATTTGCAATGCAGGTATGGTCATTATTTTTTTCCAAAATATGCAAAAGATGTCCTTTTAAATGGTAGAAATTTTTAAAAAATCCATCAGTAACTTTCTGAGTAATTTACAGTGGAACTTCTACAGGCTGTTTCCTGTTCTAATTACCCCGGTCTCCCCTAGCTAATTATGCAATGCGAGAGGTTTCCATTGTAACTTGATTTGGCCTATTCTGTCAAGAAGAGGAATGCCAGAGTAAAGTTCTCTCCACACTTAGCTAGACCTGACCGTGATGAAGATCCGTGTACATGGGCGTCCGGAAAGGGGGGGGGGGCAAGCCCTGGAAAATGAAAGTCAACCAAAAATTATGTATTTGACACATATAATTTCATTTTAGCCACAATAATATGTGTTAATTATTGCATGAACATCATAAATTCAAATTTAAGCAATGTTTTTTTTTAGGGAACAACACTATTTTTGGAGAAAATGTGCCTTGTTTGTCCCCCCCTGGAAAAAATAGCTTCCTTGCCCCTCCCTGGAAAAAATCCTGCGGACGTCCAGGTCCATGTAAAGTCCTGGGCACGAGGTGCACTCCCGCACCCACTATACTAGACAAATTCTTACTAACAACAGAGAGCGAGTTTTACCTTTCAGGACATGTTATACTGTTCTCAACATCCTCTGTTTTTGACCCCTCAACGAGAGGTTAATGCCTAGATCTTCCACGGAAAGTCCCCAGGGGAAGTGAGGCCAGTATTACATATGCAGCAGAATGCAGCTAAAAGAATAAATCTATTCTCTGTGGAATGCAGCATTGTCGATGAATGGTCAAGTCGTTGGTCATTGTGCACAGGTGAAAAAGTAGAGCTTTTACAGATTCTGCTCGGCATCACTCTTCATTATATCGTTCTAAACTTTTATAATAATCTCAAATTTCTCTGTTTAAGTACTGTCTTTATAATAGAGTACCCTTGGATAGATTACTTTTGTTATTTTGAGTGTTGTGTACAGAGCCATACCCAAGAGGGCCATGCCCCCCCCCCCCCCCCCCCGAGCAAACCTACAAAAATAACATGGACAATTTTTAAGATTTTGCAAGAATTTAGATGTCCTTCTTGTATAAATGAATGGGTTCTCTCTGGAGAGAGGCTGACTCCAGAAGTCTGCAGTCTACTAAAGGTAAAGATAAAAAAAAGGTAAAGTCTTCCCCTGTGCTTAGCACCACGCCATGAAGGCGTATAGGGGGTGTGGGGGTAACGCCCCACACTTTCATGATCCGGTCGTGAGTGGGGGTGATGTGATCAGCATCACACCCCTGACCACCTTTACCCCCCAGGGTTTCCCCCAGGTACCCATGTTATTCGACGCTGGGTAGGCGCCGGGGCCGCTTCCACCGTTAGAAAAGTTCCCGGATTTGAACCGGCCGGGGATCGAACCCGGGACCTTTAGCATGGTAGTCAGACGCGTTACCGACTGAGCCACTGCAGTCTACTATATTTAGTAATTTTAGTTTTATAACCATTTATGTGAAGCTACCAAATGTTCCAATTTGGTTAGGATAGTTCACCATATTTACTCCCTGTTTTGACATTTTTCGAACTGCAGTCTTGGTGAGAAAATGTCCTCTTTTTGTGGTTAATTCACATTCAGACATGTTCTTCATTAAGGATAATTCCATAGCGTTGGTGGTAACATTCAGGGTACGAATTCCCATGGCGGAACGGGGATCTCCCACTTTCCCACAAATGATCTTGTTCTATTAAATTTTTTCCCGCATTAAAATTTTCCGAGGGTAAGAGTTTGTGTTATAACAACAAAGATAAGCAATTAGTTTGGACTTCAAACATTACTAAGAATAACATCGTAAACATATACAAAGAAGGAATAGCAAAGAATGATGTCAGCCTGTGTGTGAATCAGTGGCGTAGCACAGTTCTCTAGGGGCCCCCCTGCAAGTAAAATATTGACCCTCAGTGAAAAAGAAAATATCGATATGATGCCAGAGTGGGACGGATGCACAATACTTAGCACCCCTCCCCCCAGTTATAAAATTACCCTGCCTTCCCATTTTTTGTCATCGACTTAGGCTATATATCAAATTCATACTTTTTCGAAACTAAATCAGGGTTGTCTGAATCTCTGATAAATAACTGGATGAATAAGAAGGGACGAGGGTGGAGGGTTCACACAGCCAACTATTTTGTTTGTGATCCTTTGTATTTTTTTGTTCGAAACTTTTCTTTTTAAGATGTAGGTTACACATACTACTCATATATTTAAAAAATTCTGTTTAAAGGAGAGGAAACACTCCTTTTTTGGACTTAGAGGTGGACGCGCCTTCAGCCAAAAAAGCCATCCTCTGGCTATGCCAGGCTAAGATTCAACGTAAGAGCCGCTCACATTAAGCTTCTAATACTAATTGTGAGTAATACACTCAACCAAACTTATAATTTTAGTTATTGTGGTTGAACTGGGCCTCTAGATTGTCGATGGTGACCTAACATCAAAAGGTCAATTGCAATCTGCTGCGACGAAATAGCAGCCCACTCAAGTCTTGAGAGATAGAAAATTAAGCAGCAACTGGACTTTATTCACTGAAAATTTGTCACTCAATGAAATGCCGATTGGAGGGATTGGAGCACTTCGAGCACTGTATACTTTGTATACCCTGCGTGGTGGAATTGGGGCTACTGGACCAAAGGGCAGAGAGACAATTACCCCTGGGCTCCACCACCCGAGTTCTTGGGCCACTTTGAAGTAAATCGTGACAGGTGTGAACAGTGCCGGATCTACAAGCCGCAAACCCTGCAGTGTGGGGGAGGGGGGGCAGAGACAAGTAAGCATTTAGGGGGGCCTCAGAGGGGTACATGCGTATGTAAAAGATAAACATAGTTATTCAGGAATGCATAAACAATTACAATAAATACAGGTAAAGGTAAAGTTCCCTGTGCATGGCACCGTGCCATCAAGGCACATTAGGGTATGTGGGGTGGAATCCCACATATTTTCAATGTCGATCATCTTAGAAGAGATATGATCAACACCACACTGTGGCCGCATTTATCCCCCACCGGTACCATTTGATTTTAAGCTGGGTGGGCCAGAGTGCTTTTTTGCGGGGAAAAGCAGGGTTTCCCGCGTGGCAGTCAGGCTAGAATCAAATCAGTCTAGAATTTCACAATAAATACCTCTTTTTAATCAGGAAAAAGTTATGACTGCATGATTGTAACAAATGTATAATTTTCCAGGTATGAGAAAACACACCACATCACATCACATCAATATAAAAATTTTGAATTGAATTGAATATGACGGACGTCCGCTTGGAACACACTTGTGGTTCCCCCTAAGCCTAACGTGTTTCTATCATGACCAATTGTACCCAGCCTAACTCCTTTACTTCTTATAGGAGGTGTTAAGGGACTTTTGAATCACCCTCTAGGCCCTTATATGCGACTTTGTCAACATGAAATCAAGAATTACACACACACACACACACACACATACATTATATATGTGTGTGTAAAGGTAGATAGGTAGAGGGGGCCTTTGGTAATATTTTGCGGGGGGGGGGGGCAAGTTGTGTAGATCCGGCACTGGGTGTAAACATTCTGGGACACTTATCTCAGGTCCTATTTCAATCTCATACTGAGGCTTTGGGGCCCCCCCTGGAATATATTTGGTGGGAAGTTATATTTTAAATATCATGTAATAAAAGAATTTTCAAGTTTGTTTGTTTAGGTATTGTGTAACAATAAGGCACTGACCGGTTGAGCAACTGAATGTGTCTACTCGATTCACAACTGTACTTCACTACACTACTATTACGAAAACCACGTAGCTATAAAGATATGAGATGAGAGAAGTTTATATTGATTGCCATCTATGAGCAAGTAACTTAATTCTGAATTTCGGAGGAGACCCATAATGTCAAGTTGCCCGGGTCCCTCTGGCTGTGAAAACGCACCACTGCTTATTATCGCAGACGTCGTCACATGATATGTTACTGGGAACCACATATCTGTTTCGTAAATCAATTTTTTCAATAAGCGACACTATCTGCAGAATCTCTGGGATTTTATAAAATTTCAGGAGCATAGAGAGAGAACATAGCGGGGCCCTACAGCTTAGAGGGGGCAGCCGCTAAGCCACTGGTGTGAATGTTGCATACATCTCTTGTTCTCTCTCTCTCTCTTTAGGGCTGGTAACAGCATGGGGTAAAAACGTACTTTTACAGTCATAGATAAGATTTTAAAATTATATCTAATTGGACTAGCAAGAAATGCTGCGAAGGTGGTTGTCATTGTCACCCTAGACCCCTGGAACATAGAAATTAGACCGACCTGTTATATCTCCTCCTTTTCTCACCTCTCGGGAATAAAACATAGCATTTACATGTTAATTTAATAGGAAACTAATGTATTTTTAATTGAAGTTTCTCATTTTTTGTCCCTCCACCTAGTTATCTTTTTTTATTTTTAATCGATTTTGCAGCAGGCCCGTAGCAAGAATTGATCTCTAGGGAGGGGGCTCACGGGTTATCAGGAGGGCTTTGTAAACCAAGCCCATTTTTCAAAAGGTTAAAAGCAGTGCTCGAAAAATTTTCTTCAAAGCTAGGCGCCAGCTCTGAAAATCAGGCACCAGGAAAACACCTACTAGCAATTGTGCATACTACAGTATATTTCAAAAGTCGCACAATACAAACTTTGAAAATGTATGTCATGAAAATCGTAAATCGTACACTGGGTTTTCTGTACTAAACTAATCCTGTAGGCTATCATTGGGTCCATAAATTTATGTTAGCATCTATCTAAATAAAGGCAATTACATTATTCTTTTAAAAAAAAAACATTGTTAATTTGCTGAAGACATCTGAGAACTAATTTTCAACAATAAATGCCAACTCTTAAACAATTTGTGGGATCATTTGTTGGTGTTTGGTTCTAAAACAGTTGCTTTGTGATGTAGCTACAGCAGAAGCAGGGAGGGCATTTTTATTGGAAAACTTCTTGCACATGAGTAAGAATGAGTAGTAAAATACTCTTCAGCAATGCACACGTACTGCTCCAATGAATACGCCATACTGAATCAATTAAAACAAACAGGCACAGTAGCAGCGAAAGTTAGCGAAGAGAATTCAATGTAAACAGGCGCAGCCTAGGATTCTCTCAAGAGTCCAATTTCAGCACAAAATCTTGATTTACGATTTTTTACGTAAAAAATGTATAGCCAATACTTAGACACATGTTTGCGACTGTTGGCAATATTTCGACCTGCTAGTGTTGCCATATACGAAGATACTCTATGTGATCAAAAATATCCGGACACCAGTCAAAATGTGTGTTGCGCATAGTAGGCCACTCTGTGGTGCCATCTACAGCGAGGTGAGGCAAGCAAGGGACCACTACAGGCAGCATAATGCAAGAGACAGCAGAATGGGTCTGTCGAAGGAACGTACAGACTTCGAACGAGGTGAAGTGATTGGGTGCCACAGGAGTAACAAGTCAGTGCGCGAGATATCCACCCTCCTAAACATCCCGAAGTCCACTGTCGCCGATGTGATAGTAAAGTGGAATCGTAATGTGACATGTACAACCGCAAAACATTCTTGCTGAGTGCTGATGTTGGCAAACAGAGGCCGCCGAGTGTTGAATAGGGTAGTACGAGAGAACCGACAATCAGCGATCGCCACCATCACACAGGAATTCCAAACCAGGGCAGAATGTAATCCTAGCAGCATGACTGTGCGACGTCAGGTACGACGACTCTGTAACCATGGATGAGCGGCTGCCCATAAGCCCCACATCACCCAACGAAACGCGAAGCGCCGCCCAGCACGGTGTAAGGAGAGGCGCAACTAGTCGTTAGAACAGTGGAAATCCGTGATGTGGAGTGACGAATCGCGTTATACCATGTGGCAATCCGATGGTCGTGTGTGGATGTGGTGAATGCCTCATGAACGACCATAGACATACTACTACAAGATGTTACAGCTGCGGGTTAAAAATGGTTGACAGTATGGCGGCACTGGAAGGTCGTTTCCTCGCGACCACCGACGGCAGCACCGTCGGGGAAAAAACAGAAGACGAACGCTATGCGCAAGGACTCGCGGATTGCTCGAAACGACAAAACACTATCATGTTCCGTACCATTCGCGTTCCGATACTTTCTAACCGCGTTAGTGGCGGAAATTAATTATATGCAATGCTTTCGTTTAAGTACAAACTTTTCGCATTAAAATAGATTTCTATCACAAAAATAAAAGTATACGAAAATTATATGGAAAACGTACTATTACCAAAACTTCCTGAAATTGCACTCTTACTTTAAGCGGAAATATATAATTTCCTCTAAAGGCATTTTTAAAAACATTCTTCATCATACGAAAATGACAGTCTTAAAATAGGTGACTTTTTTTTCTTGGGTGGAGAAATGGAATGAAATAAGTATACAATAATTCAGAACGATTTATGTCATGCTAATCCATATTTGCAAAAAAAAAAAAAAAGAAAAAAAAATCCTGACTGATCCTTCCGCTATACAGGATTGTATTGCAAGATAATACACCGATCAATAAAACATTTTGTTTACCACATATTAAAACGAAAAAAATGACTGCCTACAGCAACTACGCTCCATTCGATAATAAAAATTTCAATACTGTCAGGGATCAGTTCACATACCTTATGGCCATGGACGTCCGAAAGGGGGGAGGGGCACGCCCTTCCCCCTGGATAATGAATGTCTGACAAAAGGTATATATTTCACACATAATTTCATTTCAGTCAGTAATTTATGTTAATTATTATAAGGGCGTTGAAGAACATGATAATTTCAGACTGAAGCAGTGTTTTTTGAAGGGACATCACTATTATGGGGGAAAATATGACTCCTTTGCCCCCTGGGAAAAAAAAAATTTGCCTTACTTGCCCCTCCCTGGAAAAAATCCTGTGGACGCCCATGCTTATGGCACTGATTAGAAATAGGTTAGTCTGCACAGAAACAATATAATAATTACCAAGATAATGCTCGGAATTTTTCTCAAAAATCAAATAAATAAAAAGTACTAGGTTGAATGCTACGAAAAGGTTCAGCCTTTAACACAAATTTACTGTCATGACACTGACCATTAAGTTGAAGTGAAATTTCATACCTTATTGTAGCAAGTGCAGCAGCACCTACTATACATATATGCTTTTTACACTGAAAGAAAAGTATGAAAATATACTTTGGAAAATTAATAGTTGTTCCTTGAAGACTTCTTTCAGCATTTAAAACAATTGAAAAAATGAAAACCCCTAATATTGAAAATTAATATTTCTACTTTAAAAAAACAGAAAGTATTAACAAAAATAATATCTACACACACACATATATATATATAAAATGATATCTACAACAGGGCATGAAATTTCTAGTTTGAAATCAGTCGCCGGACTAAAATCTTTGGTCGCCACTATTTTATATTGATAAATAATAAAAATATGAGCAATTATTAAAAAGTTAGGAATCATTGTTTGTGTAGCGCTGTCGTTCTGCTCTGAAGTATTTTTACCACTTATCAATCGCAGCTGCTGGGTCAAACAATGACAGGGAAGGGCGAGGGGGGGGGGTCCGTTTACGGAAACTCTGAGCAAATCATCCAGTGTCTCAGTCTTCAGAGTAGTGTTGCCCACGAGACGAGACTTTGGCCTGTCTCGTCTAGTGGAAATGCTGTGAAATGCTGTCTCGTCTCGGAAATATTCGTTTGTCTTGGGACACATGATCAATCTCGTCTCGTCTCGTCTCGAATTTTAAAAAGCCTGTCCCGTCTCGTCCCGTGGGCAACACTACTTCAGAGAGTTCCTGTAAGTAGTCTTGAGTCTGTTGTGACAGCTGAAACCTCTCTCACATGAAGCTGTGCTCACTTGTAGAACAGCACAAAATGTCAAAATCTGGAGCAAATTGGGGAATCTTGCCGAACACTGCACACTGTGGATCTTCTCCAGCGTCTGATTCAAAGCTGGAGAAGAAAACAAAAGTTTGTATTCTGTCCACTCTGCTGACAGAACATCCATTTTCTCATTATAAAGGCTCGGGTTCAAGTATATGTAGAGCTTCTTTATTTCTTCTATCCCAAACTGAAGAATATTTTCTTTGGGAGGCCAACGCAAGGTGTCGAAAACATGCAGAGATGCAATCGCATCTGTTGATATAGATGGCAATCTTTCTGTGATGTACACCTTCGCATTATTAATTACGTTTCCTCTAAAAGTCAAACTCTCGCTCTCCGTTTTGAATGTTTGTGAGCTGCACATCCCTGATCTTCCCTGAAATGGATACATGATCCAAGAAATCTTGTTCGCTTGGTTCAACATTAGATTCCAGGTCAGCCAAAACTGAAATACAGTGTTCAATTCTTATTTTCAGAGATGAAATCAAAAGATTCTTATTTTGTAGTGCCAGACTTAAAGGGTTCAATTTCCCATAGAAATCCAAAAGGAAGTACAGAAGCTTAACAAATTTAAATTGCTTCAAACTTTTCAGCAAATCCTTATCTTTAGCGCATCGTTGTATTTTCCATGGGCCATCTGTTCAAGATGGGTCACAACAGCTTTCCATGATTGCAAGAGAGCTCTTACTGCACGTTCTTTGCTGGCTAATCACCTAATAGTGTGGATTTCGCTGAGTTTTAGAATTTCTTCTATAACTTCTGCCGTTTCTCTCAAGAGGTGAAGTCTTAAGGCGTTTTTGACACACATTTGAAACAACGAAATTTTAGTCGCCAACACAAAACTTTTGGTCGCCAATGGCGACCTGGCGACCGGAAATTTCGCGCCCTGATCTACAATATCTCTTACATAAAACAGCTTATTTAAAAACCAAATACTCATCATTTACTAAATAGCTGAACATGAATGAAGAAATGTTGATTTATTTCCCTCCACGATGAACTTTGTGCCAGCTGATACGAGACTTAAACAGAGAAGTGCCATATTTATTACACTTCCCACGTCCAAGTCCCATACCGGACTTTGCATTTGTATCTCTTCTATCTTGATGTGTGCATAAAACACGCACACAGGTGGATAATTCCTAGAAATTAAATAAATGCTCTACAGTGCCGTACAGTAGGATTCATTTTCATCTTCAAATACTATGTACTGGGAATTGCCCAATGGGTAACATTGTTTTCCTGGTGACACTAACATTTCAGTAGCCAACATGCTAGAATGCTCGCCACATAAATGAGAGTACACTTTGAAAAAATAAAGTTGACCGACGCTATGGCAAACAAACTCACTTTAAGAAATGCATGACTACATTATCAACTTTGGCTGCTTTTTCCTAAGGACATACGAGCACCATTACAAAAATGAAAAATTCATATTGGACCTTGCTACTCCATACCTCCTTTCTGTAGTTATTACGCATAGTTTTATAACATGAGCAACTAGTATTTAATGAAATACAGCATAAACAGTGTGCAGCAGAGACTACTTACTTTCATACATCTCACTGGACTTGATTAATCTGTTATATCAGTAACTACTGTACTGCGTGTATCATGATACATGCATGTTACTGAACACAAAAATGTTCATCAAAATAGATAAATTGTGGAAATGATCACACTCTGAAGTGTTGTTTTTTTCCCACAGAAAGGTTTCTCCGAACTGCAAAGTTATTCCCACAGTTGTTTGCAGTACTGAAAGCACCTTTTCATTCTCTTGTATAGCTTCTAAAAAATAAAAAAAAATCACACAATGGGAACCATGATTTTCAGTAATTATTCTCAAAATAAAAAAAAAAAATGTGCAACTACATTCATGAGGTGTTGAGACTAGCAGATCAAGTTATTTTCACCATTTTTTTTTATTATGGTAACAGTTTCATACATCGGAGACACATTTCTTCATTTTTACAGAAGAAACTACTTATGGAAATGAGTTTCTCTAAGGTTTCCAACGTTAGTAGAGGTATTGTCTTTCATCGTGGTATCTATTTGACCGGGAAATCATGTCAGTGTTTCCAACCCACCCTTTTTTTTTAACTATTCTTGCCTAACCTAACCAAACCTAACCTTATCGGAATGGTTCGTGGGTCTGTCCGTCAGCTACCAGTGCATAATGTACAATTTGCACACGTGACGAACACAATAGTAGGTATCTTTCGGTGAAGGTTGGAAAACACTGATATTCGAAAACAAAAGAAGCGATATCATTCACAAAGTAAGCGATATAGCACCGTTACGTGCGTTCAGTAGCACTTAGATAAATTAGTAGAAAAAGTGTTTGTTTTTGTGTAAAAAGCATATTGGCACCTTGAACTATGTTCCACAATACACAATTGGTAAGTACGAACCATGCAAAACACAAAATATCTGATTTTAATGTGTCTCGGATCTATGAAACTGGTACCTTTATTATTAAGTACAGATGCTATTATATTTCACACATTGTCAATTTTTGCAAGTTAAATCACTCAACTAACCACAGAGCTTAACACAAATTAAAAATGATGATTATTGATTATTATTACCACTTTTTAGAGAGAGCAGTGATACCACATGGTATAGATGATTATTTTTTGAGACATAGAACCTAACAAGCAATGCAAAACAAAATCTTACAAGAGAACGTGACTTGTTTTATAAAATAATTCCCACATTGTGAGGAATCATGAGTTTAGGTGAAAATTGCACAAAAACGAGGTTGACCACTTGGTGAAAATAGTAATTGAAAATATGTTGCTTTCAATACAAAGCTGCATTTACCTCAAATGATCCTTAAGCATTAGCTACATACAAATAGAAAAGGCTGCGACTATTTTCAAATAATTACCAGAATCATAACATAAGTAGGATAGGATCATTAGGTTTAATTATCTGATTATTTCCGCGCGTGTGTATAATTATAAAAGTAAGAGAACCAAACCTGGTCCACCTAAACCATTCAAGCAAGAAAATACGAGAGGAATTAAAAAATAAGTTATTGTAGAAGCATAACATCACAGAATAAGTTATACACGTGGAACTTGGCCCTTACAGAACAGTATATAATATTATTACCATTTCATTAAAATTCCTGGTACTATTATCGTATGGGTGAAACACCTACGAATCATATATTTCGGACTTCTTTACATTGCTAACGTGTTGCGGAACATTTCTTAAGGCGAAATAATGCATTTCTAACTAAGATAATGTTTATTTTCTCTATTTACGAGTACTTACTGTTACTTGTTGTTTCGAATCTGTAACACATTATGGCCGTGATAGCATACTGGTTTAGGGGGCGTTCTGAGAGTGTTTTGTCGATTTATGCAGTGGTACTTTCGTGCCCCTATTTGAAATTATGCTAATACGTCGCATTTACGTGTAGAACTTGTAAAATAACCTTGCGATTTACCACGTTCATTGTCCATACACAGCAATTCGGAACCATCTTTCTTTCGCAATTCGTTAATGCTCTTCCTTTACGCACAACACTCTTGCAACCTTGAATATTGACGTCAGACGAGGAATGCCTACGTGGTTAGGTTAGGCCTGTTAGGTTAGGTTCCATTAGCATAAATACAAAGAAAAAATAATATTTTCGCTAAGAGACGCGTTACCTTTGTATTGCCTAACATGAAAAAGGTCTCTCCTGTGACGTCAGAACACAATGTTGCTAGAGTGGTGTGCGATAAGTGACACCCATTCGGGTCGGAACCATCTTTCTTTCGAAATTGGTTATGTGCTCTCGTGCTAGTGAAAACACGGCGAACCTTGAATATTGACGTCAGACGAGGAATGCCTACGTGGTTAGGTTAGGCCTGTTGGGTTAGGTTCCATTAGCATAGATACAAAGAAAAATTATTATTTTCGCTAAGAGACGCGTTAGCTTGTATTGCCTACCATGAAAAAGATCTTTCCTGTGACGTCAGAACACAATGTTGCTACAGTGTTGTGCGATAAGTGACACCCATTCGGGTCGGAACCATCTTTCTTTCGTAATTCGTTAATTCTCTTCCTTTACGCACAACAATCTTGCAACCTTGAATATTGACGTCAGACGAGGAATGCCTACGTGGTTAGGTTAGGCCTGTTAGGTTAGGTTCCATTAGCATAAATACAAAGAAAAATTGTACAAACAGCTCTCTCCTGTGACGTCGGAACACAATGTTGCTACAATGTTGTGCGATAAGTGACACCCATTCGGGAAAAATGGCTTGTTCCGAACTCGACAGGTGGTTCTAGTGAAAACACGGCGAGGCTGAAACACTGGCTACGGGGTTGCATCGTCTTAACACACGGAACATTGCACTCTCATGCAAAAAGCAAATGGCGGGAGCAGAAACAGCGTGTCGGACAGAGATTTTCGCAGAAAACAACACGCATTCACATTAAAATGGATCAAATCTACATTCAGGAACTTCCAAAACGCTCAAGAAAATGATTTCCGTAAGTACTTTCTCCTGTAAATTTGAAGGAAATTTGAAGGAATCCGTTTCACCCATACGATAATGTTACCCAATCAGAAAGTTCGATTTCGATACTGAATGCAAGCCTGTACCACAGAGATGAAATGAACGGAATTTGGTTCGCGTTTGGCGATACTTCTTTATCACTTTTTGAAAAAAGCTTTGATACGTATTACGCAGTGATTTCATACAATGTTAAATTACGATTTCATTAACTACATTAGGCAACACTTATCGCATCCCCAAAATAATATTCTAATGACAAGAATCAGACGACACAATTTCAAAATGTAAACAGACTGGTCGGCCGGATGAAGCTACTTATCCAAATTAGAAACTAAATATTGTGTAAATGAAAGAGTTGTAGAATACGTACATTCCTGGTACTATTTGTAAATATTGCACGTATTCTACTCTCATTCTCGCAATAAAATTTAGTAGAAGAAAAGGTTCGTGAATATGGACACGAATTTGACTTCAGCCGGTTCGCGAGGAACAGTAGAAACACAGAATACTAACTACTGTCAACCAATCTCCCATAAACAGCCCTGTGAACGACGTTTAGCATCCTGTGTTGTGCCGATAGTGAAATATAGTTGAGGTGGGGTGACCGTGTGGGCATGCTTTTCCTGGAAGGAGCTTAGTCCCCTCGTTCGTTTCACGGCGCCCTTAGTGTTTCAAGATTTTTCCGCGGCGCCCTGGTCAGAATGTAAGCCTATCTAGCACTTGCAACGCCCAATTAGTGTGGTTAGGTTGCTTGCCTTAGTTAAAAAAAATATATACACAGTTTTCAAATTCAGAAACATTTTACATGTAAAAAGTACTAAATGAGCAAATATTTGGAACAATATAATAATTTCAGTGAAAATAATGTAACATTTCGCGGCAACCCTAAAACCCAGCCACGTCGCACCAGGGTGCCGCGGTGCACACTTTGGGGACCACTGCACACTCTTTACTACAGATGATATAGACATGTATATCACACACAAAAGAACGCACAATATTCAATCACATTGCCTACAGTACATTTCACGCCCGGCCGAAGCATTGACACTCCCCTTCGTTCCCAAATCTTGAGAGCTGTTGACCTTTGATGCAGATGCGAAGGGAATTTGATGATGACATCAAAGCCACAGATTTCTATCTAAACGGGAGGTCGCAACAGGGACAGTGAAGGTACAGATGAAGAAGACCCCTTATGAAAGAACTTACAAAGTCAAGATAATCTTCAAAATATTTGCAGCACTTGGACTTCTGCTCATAAACAAGATGAGCGAATGTAATAGCTGCTGTTCATGTTCTGTGGATTTATCTTTAAAATTGTGAGCTGTCTACGTTCTCACTCTTCACTGGAAACAAATTACACAAAATAGTTTTACCCAATGTCAATGGGGGCTGATAACAGTACCACGGGGGGCTGACGGCAGGTGCAGCGGGGCTAAGCCCCCCCTGGCCCCTGTCTGGCTACGGGCCTGTTTTGCAGATGAGAACAGTAACACACACTGCTTCAATGAAGATGGTGTGGGATGCACAACCGACTGTCCTTTTATTAGCCACATTTTTTGAATGCTAAGTTTTATTTTCATCGGATTCAGCGGAAAAGTGTACGTACATAAAATTTCAACAATGTCTAAGTATGCCAGCTACACCTAGGTAGGGGGGTGCGAAAATCATTCTCGTCCTGGGTGCTGAAAGCTCTAGCTACAACTCTAAGGAAATATTTCCTTTTGAGAGACCATTAATAGATTTACACAATTATAAAAACATAACACAATAAAAGTATGAAAATTTAATTATCATTTTTAATAAAAAGCAATAATTAAATAATATCTAACATTTATTAAAAACATTTCTAATTTCTTGACATTTTGAACCAGTCGTTTAAGGAATTAATTTGCTAGTTTATAAATATAAATATTAATAAATAAATTAATGATATTAACTAAGTATTTAATAATTGACATATATTTCATGATAATTATATATACAGGGTGTCTCATGTAACATTGCGACCTGAAATATTTCGCGAACAACAACAAATATTGAAAAACTGCTTTCGCAGATATATAGGTATGGGAGGGGCTCATGAAATTAGTGGACACAATACGTTCAACTACGTAAGAAAGTACGATATTCAACACAAACTTAGTTTTCTTTTAATGGAAACCCCATTTTATTTTCAGCTCATTTGAAAGTATGAAAAAAAATCATTAAGAATGGCGTTTGTTACATTGTAGTACGTCAAGTAGTTCTCAAGTAAATGTAACCTGAAGTTGAGCGTTAAGGCGCATCCCTCTCTATGCCGGTCGGCAGAGCCGATCGCAAATGTCGTCACGCATACAGCCTGCACGCACGTGCTGCATTTTTCCTACACTCGCCGTAGATAAGTATCATCCCGGCCTTTTCAGAGTCTGAAAATACTATTTTCTCAGCAACATTTCTGACGTACGTACACTATCACAAACGTCTGGTTAATCAGTGTACTTTGTTACGCCCTTGCTTTATTAATAATAATAATAATAATAACCCATAGCTCTACAGCCCGTGAGGGCCTTGGCTTACCTACCGACTGCTGGTCTCCCTCCCACACTGTTCCTCCGTCACCTGTTGTAGCGTGGAGATCTAAGACCAGTATTGGAGTGTCGGGGGATCAGCCCGACGAGCCCCCAGCCGTTGCAGGTCTTCTCGATCGGGTTACGCTCACTCACTCGGAGCTTCCCAATTTCCTCACGATGGTGGGTTGCCACCGGCCCTATACGTAGGCCGAATAAATTCCGACCAGAGCCGGATTCGAACCTACGCCGTCCCGCAGCGAACGATCTCAAGACGAGTGAACGCCTTAACCCGCTCGACTACGGAGGAGGACCTTGCTTTATTAATAAATTTGATAAATCAATTTGAAGAAAAAATGTATAAGCTGCAAAGTTTCAAAGTTGAAAACTTAAAGATTTGTTATGACCAAACAAGAAGAGTTGATTGTTCCAATGTAATAAAAATTATGACGTAAATAAATGAACGCCAATTAAAAATTAGAAAGATGTTAATGTACTAACATTTATGTATGTAACTGATGGCGGAATGTTTAAAATTTATACTTTTTAATAAACCCTTATTTGATAACTCGGAAAGATGTATCAGAACCTTTTAGATAATTTGTCAGAGTTTACTTATGTACAACCCGCAGTTGTTGGGAACGTAACAACTTCCCTAAGCACAACGCATAGTATGCAGAAGAGTAACATGTTTGGTATGATACACGAATGGCATCAAAAGGGGGATATGCATGTTACGACACACGAATCAACTTGTAAGAATGTTTGTTTCAAGCGTCAACTTCAGGTTACATTTACTTGAGAACTACTTGACGTATTACGATGTAACAAACGAACAAAAAAAGGTAAAGTGCTCCCCTGTGCTTAGCACCACGCCATGAAGGCGTATAGGGGGTGTGGGGGTAACGCCCCACACTTTCTTGATCCGGTCGTGAGTGGGGGTGATGTGATCAGCATCACGCCCCTGACTGCCTTTACCCCCCAGGGTTTCCCCCAGGTACCCATGTTATTCGACGCTGGGTGGACGCCGGGGCCGCTTCCATCGTTAGAAAAGTTCCCGGATTTGAACCGGCCGGGGATCGAACCCGGGACCTTTAGCATGGTAGTCAGACGCGTTACCGACTGAGCCACCGCGGCCAATGCTTAATTATTTTTCCGTACTTTCAAATGAGCTGAAAATAAAATGGGGTTTTCATTTTTTTTTTAAAAAAAAACTAAGTTTGTGTTGAAAATCGTACTTCCTTACATAGTTGAACGTATTGTGTTCACTAATTTCATGAGCCCCACTCATACGCCAGTGGCGTCGCGTGCTGTTCCCATACGGGTGTTCACAATAAAATTTTTATACTGATTGGAGATTTACTACTCTCCCTTGTAACTTCATCTTCAATATTGAACGAGTAAGAATAACAGTTCAACTTATTTTCAACAATTTCCCCCCAAAATCACGCTGTATCTGAAGTAATAAAATACTTTTTTATTCAATTAACACCCTTTTAATTACGTTATTTACAATTAGTGATGGCTAGTGCAAACTAATTAGTATAACAGGTATGTACAACGCAAGATTATCATACTTCGCAATCTACTTTCTATTACAGCGACCATATGTTAACCAACGACATTCATTCTTCATTGAAAGCATGTGCATCATTAGCGGGACAGAGAGGAGGACGCGTCCAGTCCAGAAAAAAAAATGTATATAGTATAAGATATTTGGGTATTGTACAGAATGTCCCCTCGCCCCGCCCACAATAACTCGGTTGTGATGCTTGTAATTGAATTATCAGTCAATGTGACATTGCTTGTATTCCTTCTTTCCTAGTGTTTCGTATTTTTCCTCCTAGCCATGGTTCAGAGAGAGATTGATTTTCGACCATTTAAAGCAAGGGTTCCCAAACTTGTTTGCTTCACGGCTCCCTTAGTTTTTTCAAGATTTTACTGCGGCACCCAGAATGTAGCCCTCTCTAACACTTGCAACGCTCAGTTACTTGTAAGATTGCTTGTCTTAAGTTCAAAATTAAACACGTATTTCAAATTCAGAAACATTTTATATGTAAAAAAGAAAAAAGTACAAAATAAGCAGATATTTGAAACATTCATAGCTTTGACTAACGATTCAGTGAAAATATCGGAACATTTCGTAGCGCCCATGTATAAGCTAATCACGGTGCCCCAGGGCGCCGCGGCACACACTTTGGGAACCACAGACTTAAAGCGTATAGTAACATCTGTTCGTCGTCGTCATTAACATATTTACTCGTCGTCGCCTTGTAATCGAGGGGTTCCGGTTTGAAACCTGGTTCGGATCCCACTTAAAACTGTAGGTCCAGTCCCGATTAGCCTTACTGTGCATAAAGTGGACTTAAAGCACCAAATCAATCAATCAAACATATTTACCACCCTTGATCTTATACATTGCACGAAACGAATCGTTCCAATCCAGATGCAATCTCTTTTTAAGCGAGTCACATGTGCAAATGGTAACAAACGCCCAGGATGTGTCCTGTGTTTGTGCATGAATTGCCGCCTCCAAACAATAAACAAGGAAAACAAAATTGCGCGTTCACAACGTTGCACATACATAACCAATTGTACTTCATGTACCAGTAATTTTTTAATGTTCTTTTAATAACGCATTTGGGAGTAACTTACCTCTTGTACAATGTAGAGGTCGGCTGGTGAGGGCCTATCCTTTTTACTTGAGTTCGTTCTGCTTCGCTCAATCGCGAAAATTACTTTTCTTTCAAACTCCTAACAGTATTCATAGCAGTGGCGTATGCTGGGTTTAAAACCTGGGCTATCTCTTTTTATCATAATGTTCAAAGGGGAGGCTCTTTTTCGTTCAATTTCTTGGAATTTAAGGTAATGTGACATTGCAATTAAAATACGTACATTACAATTTACTAATAATTATAAAAATATCCTGTTTCATTAATATAAAAATAATAAGGAAAACATTTCAAATATTTCATGGTTATTTATAAAATATAGAGGCCCATATTGTGAAATATTTATGTAGGCCTACGTGCGAGAATAAAATATACGCGTATAATAAACTTCTTACCTTGAATGTTTAATTTGGACAGGAACTCCATTCTTCTCTTGGCAACCTCTGTGGTAAAATGGTTATTAGCACAGCGCACTATGACGCCAGGGGTTCCGGACTCAAATCCAGGCATGGACATGGGTATTCTTTTTGAATGATCCTTCATGAATTTCATCGTATCGTCACTCATTCTCATCGTCGCGATTAGCTAAAGTGGCAGAAGAGCAACGCAAAATAACAAATCAAATCCATTCTTCTCTTCTTTGCGATGCCAGAGTCCCGCATATCTTCACGATTTGAAGTTTATCCTCATGCAAAAGCAAAGTAAATTGTATTCATTTTCGTTCACTACACGACGCAGCACAGATCATTCAAAACATATATACGTAATTCACTCACTCAATACACTTAAGAAAATCCACACAGTAACAAACCTATTTTTCTTAAACTTCCTTCAACGCGATTTCCACTCGCAAAATGCCCCTTGTCATCTCCGGCCAGTCAGTCTACCCCAGCCAGTCAAAAACAATGCAGCAGAGGGGTTGAAAACATCGTAAAGAGTGGTTTGTTGGTTGAAGGTCAGCGGCCTGTGAGTTCTGCATGTGTTCGATGGGACAGTGTTGTTTTGGCCTAGAGGACAAATTCCCTATCACATGCCAGCCACTCTTTTCCCGTTCCTGTAACAGTAGTTTAGTTTCAAAATTTCCCTTACCTGGGAAAATCCCATGCTGGTTAGCGCTTTTGCATCGCTGTAAGGTTTTACCTCCAGACGCTGGTCGGGGAAGAATTTAACCGCTGAAGCCTGGTGGTAGTTTTAAAGGAAAGGAGCCCATCCCCATGTATAGAGCGAGCACAAGGAAAACAAACCTTGGACGAAAAATCCCCGCTCACCCCTTTTTTTCCCTTTGCTCGGTCCATAAGGAAGCATGGTCCACTCTCTCGCGGGAGTACGGTGCACAGGAGTCGCGGGTTTTATACTATCATTTTTTCCCGCGGTCGTTGTTTGAGAGTGAAGCATCAGTCACATTTGATAGTAGATTATTTTCTGTATTTAATCTAGGCTTCGGCGATAGCCTAGGTAGCCTAGAATATACGCGCCTGATTCATAGTGTACAAAACACAACACAACACTACACTACACACACACGGCACAACACACACGCACGTGTGAAAGCCAGTGTACATAAATTCACCCAACCGCTTGTCAATAGATATCTTGCTCTCGACATCGACACTAACCCGCCTTTTACCCGTTGCCGCCAAAGAGCATAGGCTTTCTTTTGTTGCCCCGAAAAACTAACGGTACTTGATCTTTCCAAAACAAACGTGTTCCCTTGCAGTTCTTCCACAGCAGCAGTGTTGCCAACAATTGAAACGCAGAAGTTTCTAAATCTTCAACATGCGCTAATTAAAAATCGCTGAATCAAATTTGGTGGTGAAAAATACAAAATGTATTTTTAAAAAATTGCGGTGCGGAACAACTTACACCAGGTTTATTGAATGTATGTGCGTTTATATGCACATTAAAAATGCCTTTAATTTCAATTGTGATAATTTAAATGCATATATTATTTCAACTTTCTAACTTCAAAAAATAAAATATATGTGTAGCAAAAATAAAGCTCTAGTTTTCTGAAAGTTATATTTTTTTCTTTATAATAAGCATATTCTAATAACGTAGAGAATAGTAAAAATGATTTACTAATATCAATTGATAACTTTTTTCGGTAACAACTATTTAGGCCATACGACCCCATACTATTCTGAGTATAGTTACAGAAAAATGCGCGTTGATGTAAATGTAGTCAGCACTTTCCTTTGCAATTTAAGTTGGTGAGATTTATTTCCTTGGCATGAAAAGCGTCGATTACTAAGGGAAGTTGCACAGTCTGAATTGCCCTTAGACGCACATGCGCAAATCATACATAATATCTTTCAAAGTTTATAACTCCTGCAGACTAGTTTCTAAAGAAAAGTCGCTCGTCACTATCCGTGAATTTTAGCAGTGACAGTGTTGCCACATGAAGGGAAATTTCCCTTTTGCAGGGAAATTTGGACCGAAAACTAAGCCAAAAGGGAAAAGTGAATTTCTATGAAAAAAATACTCAATTTCAGGGAAATTTTAAAACATCTGACTACATTATTACAGTATAGTTCCAGTTTCATATTCACATTTTCCTTTTCTCTGTTCCCTTGAATGTAGCCTGTATCTATTTATATTTCTGTTAAGTACATTGTTTTTCTGCACCTTCGGATAATAGTAACGATGGGGATTAACGATTAAATGGATTCCTTACCAGGATCCAAACCTGAGACATCTGATCAGGAAGCGATGAAAGTGACATGTATGTGAAAAATTTAACATTTTTTATTCACACGGATATGTAACAACGGAAATACTACTACTACTGCTTCCACCACCACTAATAATAATAATAATAATTACAGCTACTGCTACTACCACTACTAATATTTATTATTATTATTGTATGATTTGCTTAGGTGAAGGGAAAAACTGGTCCAAAAAGGGAAATTTTGCCCCTTGGAAAGGGAAATTGTGAACTCATATTGTGACAACACTGGGCAGTGAACATTTTCGGGGTATAGTGGCCAACAGCCCCTTAGCTGCCAGTTCACAACACACAACACAGCCATTGTGTTCATCGCAACTGTGGAACACAATGGTAGTCAGTGTTACCAACTATCTAAAAAAGTTATAAGATGTGAAAGACGTCGAATCAGACTAAATTGTGTGTGTATACTCGAACATCAAAAAAGTATTATTTCGAAGAAATATATGTGTGTGCATTTAATAACTAACTAACTAAGTCCCTAGCCTTCTTAAACCCGAAGGTTCATGGCTGCAGCAACACAGGCCTTCCATATTTCCCTATCTTGAGCAAGTTCTATATACCCTTTTCCATCCCTACCGATTTCCCTTAGGTCCATCTCAACGTTGTCCCTCCATCTTCGTCTTGGCCTTCCTACAGGTCTCTTACCATCAGGTTTCCCAACAAGAATCTTGTAAACTCCTCTTTCCTCTCCCATTCGTGCCACATGGCCTGCCCACCTAAGTCTTCTTGATTTAATTATTCTAATAATATCTGGACATGAATACAAATTATGTAGTTCTAAATTATCTAACCTTCTCCACTCACCTGTCTCTTCATCCCTTTCAGGTCCAAAGATTTTCCTAAGGATCTTACTTTCAAATACTCTCAATTTATGTTCCTCTTTCAATGTAAGGGACCAAGTTTCACATCCATATAGTACTACAGGCAAAATTACTGTTTTGTATATTTTAACTTTTAGTTTCTTAGATATTAAACGAGAAGACAAAAGTTTATGAAGAGAGAAGTAACATGCATTTCCTGAATTAAGCCTACTTTTTATTTCCTCTTTAATATAATTTTCATTTGTTAATATTACTCCTAAGGATTTGAATTTGGAAACTGGTTCAAACGAGTTGTTATCAATAATTAGATTTTGATTATTACCTAACACTTGGTTTCGGCCTGTAAGCATATATTTAGTTTTCTCTTCGTTAACTTCCAAACCTACCTCTTTAGCAGTTTTGAAAAATATTTTAGCATTATTCTTAATTGTATTTATATCATCCCCTAATAAGTCTACATCATCTGCATATGCTAACAACTGAGTCACACCATTTAATTTTAGTCCTTCTTTAGTTTCTTTTACCTTCCTAACAACATATTCTAAGGTAAAATTAAAGAGCAATGGAGATAATGCATCTCCTTGTTTTAACCCATCATGAATTGTAAATTTGTCAGACATATTAATACCCACACGAATTTTACTTTCTGTTTCACTGGTGCATATTTTTATCATACTAACAAGCTTCTTAGGTATTCCAAACTCTACTAATATGTTATATAATTTATCTCTTTTGAACGAATCATATGCTTTTTTTAAATCAATGAATAGCTGATGGACATTTTGATTATATTCCCACTTTTTTTCAAGTGTCTGTCTGATGTGAAAAATTTGATCAGTAGTTGATGTGTTACGTTTAAATCCACATTGATAATCACCTATAATTTCATTAGCATATGGGGTTAGTCTTGTTAAAAGAATGATAGACAATATTTTGTATGTTGCTGAGAGAGAGAAATTCCACGGTAATTATTGCAGTTCATTTTAACACCTTTTTTAAACACAGGAACAATTATGGATTCTTTCCACTGTTGAGGGATTTCTTCTTTATTCCATACTAAACAAATTAATTTATGAATTTGACATATTAATGAATTTCCACCATATTTAATTAACTCAGCTGGTATTAAATCAATGCCAGGTGCTTTGTTATTCTTTAGCCTTTTAATAGCATCTTTAACTTCAGTCAAGTTAAGTTCTGGAACTAAAGGTTCTGCTGAGTGTACTTCATTTACTTCTGATTTATCTCCTACATGGACATTTGAAAGGTCATTAAAGTAGTTCTTCCATCTACTTAGAATATCGCTTGGGTCAGCTAGAAAATCACCGTCTTTATCTTTTATCAAGTTTACTTTAGGTTGCCACTCTTTTCTAAAGTCATTTACACCTTTATATAAATCTCTGATATTTTTATTATAATATCTCTGATATTATTATGGATGGGCGTAATCAACAATAATTTCATCGAGCCATTTTTCCTGCCCCAAATCATAATTGGTATCACTTATGAACATTTTTTGAGGAACGGGATGGCAATGTTGTCGGAGGATGTGCCTCTAGCTACAAGACATGACATGATTTATCAGCATGATGACTGCCCAGCACGATCCCCCGATCGATTTGACGCCTTGTGACTTTTACATTTGGAGCCACATGACAAGACACCGGTAAACTCGCAAGAAAAGTTCAGGGAGAGGATCTCAACAGCTGGTCAACACATCAAGGACACCATCACATCACGAGTTAAGAGACCAAATGTCCGTAAAACCCTGCGTGCCTGCATTCGTAACGGAGGTGCCCACTTTGATCAAGACGTGTAATGATCTTTAATTGTAATGTTCGTTGATTCCATTCACATGAAGATGAATGAAGTATTATTTCTTGTACACAAATGTGAATGTTAGCAACATTTGTACCTTGCTGGATAGCAGATGACACAAGGAAGTAATTTGTACGCTTCGTGTCATACCATTTTTGTTATAAATACGTTGCCAAGTAAACTAAGAGTGCAATTTTTTATCATCACTTGTACGTTTAGACCCACCCGTTACTTACATGTGATTGTTATTTGGTAAAAACTTTTCTTTAAAACGAACCACTTATTTATTAGCTATCAGAAAACGCTGAAATAAGTTCCATACAATAAGCAGTTTTTTCTCAATTCATCTTTTTATGTGGAAAATTGTCATTTTTTAAAAAAAAACAATTGAAATTCGATTATCTCGAAAACTACTAATTTTCGGACGGGGTATCATATGGTCAAATTTATTGCAAATTGTCTCTACTTTAACCCCTTTCAGGGAATACATCTAATTACCAGTCACCCTGTATATATATATATATATATATATATATATATATATATATATATATATATATACAGGGTGTTTCTAAAGGTCGTTTACAACGCTTGGGAGGTGATTCCTCACACGAAAACGAGCAAAAAGTCTAAGTTCCATTTTTACGACTGAGGCTTCGTTTCCGAGATAGGAGCCTCGCAAAAGGTGACAAAGTGAACGTCACACCTGACTGGGACGAATACTATAACAGATAGAGAGGCGGTTCCAAGGGAATCATAAAGGAATCGTATGTGCTCAGTCCGGAAGTCACTATGAAAAGTTCACTGCACGCATGCGCAATGGAGTCCTCAAAGGAATTGGGGATTTCCAGCAAGAACAATACATGGAAAGGGTATGTAACGCAGCAAGAAAGACCGTGACAATGAGAAATGCGTTAAAGACAACACATCCCGACCTCAAACATCAAAACATGAGCACGGAACACAAAATCCGAAAAGTTGAGCACGGTTGCATACCCCAGTTACACGCGAGGAATGAACGAATCATGTCATGTGACATACGAGAGACACATTACTCCACCAGGAGGAGGGAAATAAAAACACAATATCAGATGATTGCGACAACGTGTATTTTTACACGCGACAACTACGTAATATCCCCCCCCCCACACACACACAACAAACAACAAATGCTCGAAGGGTTGGTTCTCTCCGGCAGTCGTTCCAGTCGTGTTGCAGGTGCTGGGATATGATCAGCAGTTGTGTTCGTACGGTGATACGGCCAATTTGTGCAGTGGGCCAGTGTTAAACAAAAACAATACTTTGCAGTTCCAGCTCCCTATTACACAGATGGCTGCGTATACGACCCAGCAGCTAGCAGACATGCATCTCATGTATGGGGAGGCACGTGGTAATAGCCGTGAGGCAAGGCGTCTTATGGAGAACGCTTTCCACATAGACGTTTACCGTCTCACACCTTCTTTCAGGTAGTGGACAGTCGACTGCGTGAAACAGGGTCAGTGTTACCACCGCGGCAAGAAGTTGGAAGACCCCGAAGTGTACGCACACATCAGTTTGCAGAAGATGTGTTAACAGCGGTCGCAGAACATCCTGGCACCAGTACGCGAGTGCTCGCTCGGGCACGAAACACGTCTCATGTGAATTTGTGGCGAGTGTTGTCAGAGGAAGGAATGCACCCTTTTAAACTGCAGAAAGTACAAGAACGGTTACCTCGTGACTTTCGCCCTCGTATGGAGTTTTGCCAATGGTTGTTGCATCAGCTGGACACAAACCCTCACTTCGGGGCAAACGTATTGTGGACAGATGAAGCCATTTTCACCAGGATGGATGTCTTCAATAGTAGAAACAGTCATGTATGGGACTTTGACAACCCACATGCACTTTTTGTGGCCCATCACCAGCACAGGTTTTCAGTGAATGTGTGGTGCGGGATAGTACATGATCATTTAATTGGACCATACATTCTCCCTGTTCGCCTGAATGGTCGCACGTATCATGCATTTCTTAGTGAGGTTCTGCCTGAACTGTTGGAGACCGTACCTTTGGCAAGAAATGTGGTACCAACACGATGGTGCACCAGCTCATTTCGATTGTAATGTACGACATTTCCTGCATGACGTGTTTCGCAATACGTTCATTGGTAGGGATGAGCCTGTGCCTTGGCCACCGAGGTCGCCAGATCTCAACCCTCTCGATTTTTTCTTCTGGGGAGAAATGAAAACCCTCGTATACGACACACCTGTCACATCAGCTGAGGACCTCGTTGCTCGCATCAACGTCGCCGCCGCGACGGTAGCAGATACACCTGGCTTGTTTGCTCGTACTCGACAATCCTTGATTCGTCGCTGTCATCTCTGCGTAGAAGTAAACGACAGACATTTTGAAAACCGTCTGTGATTATTATCCTCGGCAATCTCAGTGAGAACACTCTTGGTATTGCTCCCCACCCCCTTTGTGTGGTGAAAGTGACATCTTCAGTTGGTGTACAGTGACAGAACTGTCTATGCGTAAGATATTGTAGCATTTGTTGTTTGTTGTGTGTGGGGGGATATTACGTAGTTGTCGCGTGTAAAAATACACGTTGTCGCAATCATCTGATATTGTGTTTTTCTTTCCCTCCTCCTGGTGGAGTAGTGTGTCTCTCGTATGCCACATGACATGATTCGTTCATTCCTCGCGTGTAACTGGGGTATGCAACCGTGCTCAACTTTTCGGATTTTGTGTTCCGTGCTCATGTTTTGATGTTTGAGGTCGGGATGTGTTGTCTTTAACGCATTTCTCATTGTCACGGTCTTTCTTGCTGCGTTACATACCCTTTCCATGTATTGTTCTTGCTGGAAATCCCCAATTCCTTTGAGGACTCCATTGCGCATGCGTGCAGTGAACTTTTCATAGTGACTTCCGGACTGAGTACATACGATTCCTTTATGATTCCCTTGGAACCGCCTCTCTATCTGTTATAGTATTCGTCCCAGTCAGGTGTGACGTTCACTTTGTCACCTTTTGCGAGGCTCCTATCTCGGAAACGAAGCCTCAGTCGTAAAAATGGAACTTAGACTTTTTGCTTGTTTTCGTGTGAGGAATCACCTCCCAAGCGTTGTAAACGACCTTTAGAAACACCCTGTATATATACAAGGTTTCGGGCTTGCCCGCCTTGTCTGATTGCTTTCATTGATTTGTTCATTCTATTTTACTTCGCTTTTCTATCACTTTTGACTAATCGCAAAAATGAAAACTGATAAGTTGAAACTGATGAAAGGACAATCACACACATGGACACGACACATCACAGGAGCAGCAGAGGACCCTCTGTGAGTTCAGACGCCAGAGCCTCGTTAGTCTGCAAGAATGAGGCTCAGGGTGTAGACTACGTGGTAGTGAAGTTGTCATTTGAGCATAGGCGTAGTTAGGTAGGGGCTAGAGGGGGCTAACCCCCCCCAAACGCATGTGACATATGCATATAATAATTAAGGAAAGAGAAACCGCACACAGAAATTAGACAATTCTCATGAAACTTTCATGTATTTCTCTTGTGGTGTGGCAGTCACAGATAAGGGAAGAATTTCAAATTATGTCCTGATGTAGAATAATATGAAAGTTGAAGTGCATGTGCCTTTCTACGGGGACCATATGTTCCGAAATAGGATTTCAAAGAAAATATATCACCGCTATTTCATTTGATCTTCCACCTTGGAGTGCTAGGTAAACATTGTTACATTCAAGAAATAGCGGCGTTGCAACCAGTGTTTACATAAATGTAGCCTTCCAACAATGAGTTCCTACAATTGTGTTTTTTTCGAACATGAAAAAGAAAAGCCGTCATTGTAATAAATTATTAAATAATAATAATTTTAAAATAGAAAATAATCCAAAAATTAAATACTGAAAATGATAACAAGTAGAGACTTAAACAGAATAGCAGTTTTGATAGGGAATAGGCATCAGTTCAAAAATGTAAATTTAGTTTCTGTGGATTTGTGGGAGACATTTAAAGAGGTACAGCTAAATGTCACGTGAATGTGTCGTGATCCTGTAGAAACGATTCAATCGTGCGTAATTGTTTTGTTAAGTGGTGATCACTATAGTTCATTGGTGAAATCACTCTTTTCCAAGTCTTTTGTGTCAGTTGCACCCAGGGCTAGACATTTTGCCGCCCTGGGCGGTGGCGGCAGATGCCGCTCCTTTTCGAAAGCCCCCCCGTCATTACGCAGCAACGGGAAATTTAAAATCAATATATTCCTAAGTAGAAAACATCAAACTATAAAATAAATAATGAGACTTCTTCGCTATTTCAATACTATTAAGCAGAAAATAATATCTCGCTCGACCACAGTTACACTTTGGAAAATGCGACACTGGAGTGCGCGTCAAATCTTCTGCATATGGCGATAGCCAATAGCAGCGCACTGCAGCGGTGCCATGTCGAAATCTCACACGGAAAAGAGACGGCGTGGTTGAGCTGAATAGGCAACGCCGCACGTCTGTGATTCGCTAGTGCTGTTCAGTCGTTCAAGGCCATATGCAGGAGATTTGACACGCACTCTAATTTTATATTATTATATTTTATGAAAACTCTCTCTCTCTCTTAAACGTATCTTAAATGTAACAAGTATTAGCAAAGAAATGAAGGCTTGACTTCATATGTTTACCGTTGTAGGTCTGTGATATATGATTGTATTATTAAAATAATTACATGTAATATTCCAGGATCTCCCGCGTGGGTGATCTAAGGTCTGAATTATTTCCTGCTCTGGGGTTCTCCCAGCCTCAAATTAATGGGTACCTGGGGCAACCATGGGAGGTAAAAGCGACCGGAGAGTTGTGCTGATCACATCACCTCCAAAATGGCCAAGATCGAGAATGTGTGTGGCCTTACCCCTACATCCCCTAAATGTGTCTTCATGACATGGTGCTACGTGATAAATATTGAGCCTTTCCCAGAAAAAAATGAGCTAGGAGAAGAAATTTGCAGGATGTACTGGTCAATTCTGCTATATGTAATGGTGCAAAAATCGACTTTCTATGATTTTAACTTCCCTTTGTTCTTTAGGTCCAAAAGTTGCCTCCGGAACACTCCAAATCCTTTTTCCTTTAGGTGTTTTCTCAGATGGGGAAACAGATGATTGTCAGATGGAGCCAGGTCAGGCAAATAGGGTGGATGGGGCAACACTTCAAAGCCACAATGGTCAGTGTCGCCATTGTTTCACCTGCAGTGTGTGGCGAGGCATAGTAAAAGGAAAGTTAAAATCATAGACAGCCGATTTTTGTACCATTGCATATAGAAGAATTGACCAGAACATCCTGCAAATTACAGCTTCCTAGCTTAATATTTTCTGAGTAAGGCTCAATACTTATCACCCTCCCCTTGTATATCCTCAGGGAACTTTACGTTTACCTTTACATGTAATATTCTTTTTAGAATATGCTATCTTGCATAAAATGGAAACAAGCGTATTTCAGACATGATTGACGGAAGATATAGTATTTTTGTTACCCTTAAAAAAATGCCACTTGTCACGGTTACCGACAAAGTTAATAAATTCGTAGTTCTACACTCACATTAGGTGTAAAATCAGCATAAGGTCTCCTTTGGTGTGATTGTTTTATTAACACTTTTAGTTTATCTTTTAATTCAGTAGCCTTCATGTGTTAACATTCCGGCAAGTTTTCTACACTTTTCAGACAAAAGATCAGATGGCATGTTTTTATGCTTACTAATATACAATAAATTGAAAAGTTCACTATGATGTTTAAGCTGTTCAAATCTTTCTCTTAGAGCTAAAATAATCGCCTAGGACCTGGTAATAAAAATCAACTTTGTACCGTTTTTTGGATGGATCTTAAACAGTTTCATCATACTGAAAATGCTCCTTCTTTCGATTCCGCCCCTGTACAGTGTTGTCTATCTTTCGATCATCTATATCTAAATTCGATGCCAATTCTTTCTCATCAACCGGGACTCGCAGGTCGCCGCCCCCCGACGCCTCCATGAGTGGAGAGAGGGAGGCCCTGCCAGGCTGTCAAATGGCGTCTCTAAGAAACTTTGAAATTTTTAATCTCTCCTGCTTTTTTCAAAACGCTGATATGTTTGCAAGAAATCATCTAACAGCATCTAACACATTGTAGATTAATGTTTTGAAGACATTTGCTCTTTACATTACGTGGAGTAAAAAGTCATACCAGATAACTAATGAGCAAGGAATGTAAATCCACACAACTGGTTTGCAATACAGTTTTACTGTCGCCAATTATTTGAAGAAGCGCATCATAGACTTTTCCCACTTGATATCACAACGGAGTTAAGGCATCAAATCTGCTTTCCCACCTTGTGGCACTCAGTGGTTTTAAAGTCAGACTACTTACATGTTCCTTCAAAACTGTGAGTTGGCATATATTATTAACTTCCAAATTATATAATATAACATTATAACTTTCAAGTTTTCAATAGGCATATATTTTTCTTCTCTTCAAATTTTGCCGCCCTGAACATTTGCCGCTCTGGGTGGTGGCACGGTTCGCCCCCCCCCCCTTCCCGCCGGCCCTGGTTGCACCGCGTCACCAACTTTTCAATGCTTTTTTTCATGAGAACTTCTCCCCTCTCTCAGTTTCCGACCCTCTCCCCCACTTAAATGCTGTCTGTCCTCACACACTATCTTCAATCAAAACGTCCCCCGTGGAAGTAAAATACCTTCTGGTCCAGAAGAAATCCATACAATATTCCTGCGTAAAACTGCCGACTCCTTGGCTCTTCCCCTGTCTGCCTTACTCAACAAATGTTTCTCTGAGTGTGTGTTTCCGAAAAACTTGAAACGGGCCAACATTGTGCCCATTCACAAAACTGGAGATAAAAAAATGTGTAAAATCCTATAGACCAATCTCACTTGTATTGCCACTATCAATTATTTGTGAAAAAATCATGAAAAACAGGTTACTTCAGTTTACGTCACCGTATATCAATTCAGCACAACATGGTTTTCTACCAGGCAGCTCTTGCCTAACAAATCTTTCCGTCTTGCTTTCGCATGCTGCCAGACTATTGATAATAACTCCCAACTTGACACTATATATTTGGATATTTCGAAAGCCTTTGAAAAAATTAATCATAAATTTCTTCTACATAAATTACCATCCAAATTTAACATCCATGGAAAATTTCTCTCTATACTTTAGGACTACCTCCATGAGCGTGAACAACGTGTTGTTCTTTCAGGTACGTCTTCTAACTTTCTTCCCGTTTTGTCTGGAGTTCCTCAGGGGAGTGTCTTAGGTCCACTTCTATTCCTTCTGTACATGGATGACCCACCTGAAAAACTGTCCTCCCTCCCTGTCAATATACTTTTGTTTGCGGATGATTGTAAACTCTTCAAGGAGATCTCATCGCATCATGATGTGACGATTCTTCAAAATGCTCTCACAGAACTTGTTAAGTGGTGTCGTCAGTGGAATCTAGAACTAAACCCTCAGAAATGCTCTTTCCTTACTTTTTCCCTAAAAAAGAACAAAGTGGTGTCTGCTTATGCTATTGAAAACAATCCAATCCAAAAAGTTTCCACTCAAAAGGACCTAGGTATTATCATGGACGAAAAACTCACTTTTAATTATCATATTATAGCTACCACTAAAAAAGCCACGCGCCTTCTTGGTCTTCATACAGATTTAGTGAAATTCAAAACCTATCATCTCTTGCCTTATTCTTTAAATCTTTCATCTTGCCCATCTTTGAATACTGCTCCCCAATTTGGGCAATGGCCTCAAAAACCAATCTTACCAGAATAGATTCTGTTCTCAGTTTCTTTCTTGCAATTGTTCGCCATAGAATACCTTCTTTCCGACATGTATCCAAATCAGACAGCATGGCTGCTCTGAATATTCACTCTTCATCCTTTCGTCGTGATCTAGCTGACATGAAATTTTTATGCAAGATAATAAATGGCAAAATCAGAACTGATCTCCTAATTAGTGAATTTACACTTAGGGTACCCCAAAAGCAAACGCGTAACCTGCAACTCTTCCACAACCCAACCACTAGGCTATCCCTTCTACAACGCTCCTTGTTTAACAGGCTCCCAGAAATCTACAACAAACTTCCCCCGGATGTAGACATGTTCCTTCCAGAAAGTAATTTTTGTACATTACTGACCAAGAACATGTAAATCTATCCCATCTTGTTATTGTTTTATCTTTTGTTATCTTTGTTTCGACTTTATGTTGTTTCAGTGTAAAATGGCCAAATAAGACTGTATCTGAAACTCTGAGTAAATAAATAAATGTATGCAGATGTGCGAGGTTTATTTTATTTTCCATTGTACGAAAGCGGTGCAGTTGAAAGTTGTGTTCAACTCTCCTGGTGACGGGTGAATCTTGTGGATCACTTCTAGGGATGCTGCTCTAGGAATCTCAGGTATCTCTTGGAGTCTCGGGATAGATTCATTCTTCTGGAGGTAAGAAGAAGCTTATTTGTTGTTTCAAGCAACCCGCAGGAAGATTATCGTGGAAGGACACGTTCTTATACTGGTTGAATAACAGCAAGAAATCTTAATCATCTTTCGGAGATTGGAAATTATCGGAAAATCATTCTATCATGTTGTGCACATACTGTTTGTGAAATTACAGCACAGATGACAAAATGATCATTCCTTTTAATGGAGAGTTTATTAATAGTACAAGTCGGGCGTCGAGCAAACAAGCTTAGACTATTGAATTTCAGAAAGAAATTTAAAGAATGCACAGGCAAAGTGATCATATAAAACCTGCTTCGAATGTCATAATCGGTTATCATTTGAAATGAAATAGTAATGAAATGAAATCTCGTATGTAGATTGTGCTTTTAAATGCCTTGCAGCATTATAATTTGCTCAGTACCATGTATACAGGATTAATATAACCACATATTAAAATTATACCTTCGTTATTCTAAAGAAGAAATGTGTTCTTTAATAAATTTACAACCATCTACGGTATAATAACGTATTTATTCCTTTTAACAATTCCATTTCTTTTGGATGGGATCACCTGTCTCCCAAGGAGAATGCCTGTGATGATTTATGTAATGGATAAAAGCATGAATAAAGTTAGCCTCAGCCAGCCCCCCCCCTCCCCCTCCCCCCAGCGGACGGGCAAAACTACGCCTATGCATTTGAGTGCGTAATAGTGCCATGACCTGATCAATATTATTGTGCAATGTACAAACAAACGATCGTATGAAAGTAAATAAACCTAATCTAATCTAATTCTTCGGAGGAGTCGAACACGGAATGCACTCGTGACTCTGCCACCGACGCAGGGCCGTAGCTAGAATTGATCTCCAGGGGGAGGGGGCTCGCGGGTTATCAGGGGAGACTTTGTAAACCAAGTCCATTTTCGAAAGTTTAACAGTATTAAATAAAGGTAAATTACGTGTGTGTGCGGGGGGGGGGGGGGAGGCATCAAGTTAATATAAAACATAAAATTTAAAAATATCATGCAAATACTACCGTTTTTTCTATATCTTCTAAAACATCTCTTGAAGTGTTAATTGACTTCTACTGACATCATCCCTTACTACACACTCCATACTACTTTGATGATACAAATATTATATCATATCATAGTGCCTTTAGTACATTCCACCCCTATCCGAAGCAATAGAACTCTCTTTCGTTCCCAAAAATTGGGAGCTGTTGACTTTTGACGCAGATGTGGAAGGGGGCAGCGAAGGTACAGATAAAAAAGTTCTCTTAAGAAAGAATATTCTACCTAGACTTCGGCTCATAAACAAGATGAAAGAATGTATAGTGGAACCACGAACAAAACAACCTGCGCAGACCCGCGAGTCCTGTGCACCGTACCCCCGCGAGTAGGGGAGGGGGAGAGTGGACAATGCTTCCTTATGGCCCGAGGTGGAGGGAAGAAGGGAAAGATGCGCGGGGACTTGTCGTCCCAAGGTTTTTTTCCTTGTGGTCGATCTATAATAGCCTCTGTATGCATTTTCACTTAAACTGCAAACAAATTATACAAAAAAATGTTTTACCTAATGTCAAGGGGACTGACTGAGCCCCCCGACCCCTGTCTGGCTACGGGCCTGCACCGACGGCTACAAGAAAAGTAGATCACGTGACCTCCTCCGTTAAAGGCACCACCTAAACAATCGTCTTGTATTATACTGACGATAGACCGACCTTCCTTCATTAATTGTAAGGCGAATTATATTTCTTCATACTTTCAATTGAATAGAAAAAGTACAAAAAAGCTAAAGAAATAAAATAAAAAATGTGCGATGGCCGGGAATCGAACCCGGATCAACTGCTTGGAAGGCAACTATGCTGACCATTACACCACCATCGCCACACGCCTCAAACCTGCTGGTTTAGATAGTTCCGCATATGCTGCGCTTGGGATGTGATACGTCACAAATCCCGCGAGAGTTATTTATCGTACGTAGGGAAACAACTTTAACTTTCGTACAGTGGCGTGCTTACTACTTTTATATATATATATATATATATATATAAAGGGAGAGAACGTCAAAGGCAGGAAAGAAAAGATGGCAAAACTAGGGTTTGACTATTAGAAAACGTATATGTAACCCCTTTTCGAAAATTCTGGGCGCGCCACTGCTGTCCACTTGGGGACTTATTTGGGCTAACGTATTCATGCTTTTATTCATTATGAAAATCATCATCATGGCTATTCTCATTGGGAAACAGGCGATCCCGAAATCATTTTATCCAAATGATTTGGAATTGTGTTGATGTCGAGTGTTACTTTTATGAAAGAAGTAAATGCTCCATTATATGGTTGCAAGTTGATATATTATTTAAATACATTACATAATAATTTCAGCCACCTCATAACAAACCAACAGCAAAGATGAATTACAGAAAAGAACGATGCGAGTGAAGCGAGCAGAAAATTTTTAGATTCAATTTTTGCAAACTGAAAACAATATTGATTTAATACAACGCAGATAATTTCACGGGACGCTATGGCATTCTCTCTTTTCTAACCTTTTTCAGTAAGATCGTTCGGTGCCCAGGTCCAGGGTGGGCGCGGGTGGGCAAACGCTCATCCATAAATTCCTCTGCCCACCAGATTGCCCACCTGAACAAATTCAAGAAGTATTAACAAGTGTTTAGAAAAAATCGAATGCTTCAATACAAATATATTCTTGTGTTAGCTCCGTGCATACTTTTCTTATGAATATTGTCGACACTAGAAAAGCTCACAAATTATCATTCTACAAGATGTTTCGCTGCCTTTGAATTTACGTTAGTTTACCGAGTAAGATAGAGAAAATCATTGCAAAGTATGGTGAGGATAAACCTATTATTTATAATCAATTTAATTCCTTTCCTAAAACTTGAAAACTAAGACTCGTGATCGAGTTAATATTTCTGTGGCTAGGACAGTGGCGTGGCGTGACTTTTTAAAAAGTGTTACCGACTATCAGCACGACAATTATGCCTGCTAGACGTTATTACACCCCCCGCCCCCTTCGGTAAAGAAAAGATGTCTTCGAGCTAGATATTTGTTCATTTCGTTCTTGTTTTGCAATCCGCACAGTGATTTAGCCACAAACACTCCTAGAAAGAGCTTCTACCACTCATGAGACAGTTACCACGAAAATCCAATGACTAGAGTCGTTTTCACGTTCAGAAGACACAATGGGCTCTTATGGGCAATGCTTTTCTTATGGGAAATACGAGCGCGCTGTTGTCAAATTTCTGGATTTACAAATTTAGCTTAAGTAAAATCGGTACCTGCAGTTTTGCAGGAAATTTTGTAGAGAATACGATGGTGAACACAAAAAACTGGTAACTTGCTTACATAATTTTAGATAAATTAAAAACGCAAATTTTCTGTGAAAAAAACAATTTTTACATTGTTTTCATTCCTAACGTTGAAACATGCCGTAAAATTGAAGCTTTCATTATGAAAAAAATTGACACTGTTTTTTAATTGTCATAGGTGACGGTGGTACTCAGAATTTATCAATACTTTGAAGCATATTTGCATTAAAAGATATTCAAATAAAGTATGTGGAGATTTTTTATATTCGTGCAGTAGAAAATGTCGTCGCTGGCCATTTTTTGTTCTGTAATTCCAAGTAAAAACTTCCAGCGACAAAGTTGTGGAGAAAATAATGAAATTATTTTTTATAACCACTCAAAGGTTCCCAGAAATATTACTTTCATGCATTTGGAGTTTCTTTTTAACCCGAACCGCGCGCGAAGTAAGGAGACGTCTGGCCATCTTGAGCCGACTCACCGCAGCATTCCAGCTATCACCACAAAGTTTTTCAGTTGTTATTTTATTTCCCTTCAGTAAAAATATGAACTTCATGCAGTTTGTTATAATAGAATTGAAATTACTTAAATTTAATAATTGACAATTATTTCCAATGCTGCTGTTGTGAGCAACATTAGTGCTGTCGCAAATACACGTTGTTTTCGTTTACATTACTGTTGACATTAATGCTGAAATGAAGATCACCTTTCAGTTTCCAACGTACACATAAATTCATAGACACCATATTAACCTTTGAAAGGCTTTCCAACACGTGTCAAAATATGGGGCTTCAAGATAGAAATATGACATGCCTTGCTTGAGTCATTCGCGTCTTATCAGTTCACGTGGGCCATAACTCATTTGTTTGTTTGGGTTGCAACTTGAATCTAACCCATGTGCCAGGGTCCCCTTACTTGAGTGAGAGATCTGCTTTGGTCTGTTTAGACTTTTTCCCTCTCCCGAAAAAGTGTTTTCAGTTGTGTGAGCTCTCAGTGATTTTTACTTTTTTAAGTGATTTCGTGCATTACACTCGCGTGTGTAGTGATCGCAATGGATCATAGTAAAAAGGGTAACTGTAACGTTCACAGTATAATATTAATGTTAATAATTACATATAATTATCATTATATATACAAAATATGTAACACCTTCATTGTGAAGGAAGGTCATCATTTCCCGGCGACATGAGCTAGCGCTGTATTGGCAACACTGTGCGGTTTCTCCATAAGCGCCGTTGTGTCTTCTGAACGTGAAAACGAAAGATCCACACTTTTCTCGGGTCAGTTTGATGTTTGTGTGGTGAGCACTTAGAAGACGACAGAACTCCGCTCCTTCCTTTAGCTCTTTTCTGCCAATCCGATGTGACAACACGGGTTGCTCGGGTAGGTCCATGGTAGATCTGAACGGGAACAGGGCCCCTTAACAGGCATACGAATAACCCCATAGCACACTATGCCCCAAAGTCCTCCCCGTTCTTTCCTTGCATTGGCGCCATCTTCTCCATTGTTGCCTCTTCAGGGTAGCGGAACGGCCTCCCTCTTCGCCTATGCAATATCTACTCAACGGCAACTGTGTTTGTTTATTAATAATGTTTTTTGGTAGCTGCACAAAAAAGATTGTTAAAGTGAATGCCAATGTAACTACACACTATAAATGATATCGTGTGTTTCAAAACTCAAGGAATATTAATAGTGCTTCTATTTCTAAGTTCGCACCATTTTACTTCTATTGAATTTTTACTTGTTTGTTAAAATTCTACATAAAACAACAGGACTTACTTGCACAGCTGCTTCTTGACCCTGGCTGGCTTCAGATTTGACGCAGATCGCTCTCTAATTTTTTTCTTTTTTGTTTTTTATTCTTTCTTTTTCACTTTTTCTTTTTTGGGTATACCATCACGGACTGGAGTAGCACTCCTTAAGAGGTGGACTGACCATACCTCCCACCCTGGGCTTTATGAGCCCCCTACGGATCTCGAGGGCCTCATGGGTTCTTTTGGGCCCAAATTGGCCCTTTAGGTTCCTTTTTGTCCCATTCACGGCCCAGCTGGGTCCCTTCGAAGATCCCCGGTACCCCTTAGAGCCCCCAAATGCCCCTAGGGAGAAAGCCAGCACCGCAGAAGAGATCCTGGACAATGGGGGATCCCAGGTCGGAAGGGGGCGTGGGGTACCTCCATGCCTTCCACCCTCCTTCCCGCCAAATCCCCCCTCCACGTAGGAATGAACCCCCCCCCCAGAGTTCCCGGAGGTCGTAGTGATGGTGCAGCAGAAGAGGATCTAAGGATCAACCCGCCGTAGTGAGCGCCGAAACGGACGAGAGAGGCACACACACACGCACATGCACGCACGCACGTACGCACGCACATACAGGCACACAAAAAAGAAAATACTACGAGTTATTAAACTAAGAACTGAGGGGGCAATTGGAGGGTGAACTACTGTGACTCCGGCCGCCATACAGCAGCCAGAGATTACTCCTACATTCTAATGGGGTATCCGGCCGCCATACAGCAGCCATAGATCACCCCTATATACTAATGGTGTCTCCGGCCACCATACAGCAGCCAGAGATCACCCTTATTTACTAATGGTATATCCGGCCGCTCTGACAGCCGGAGGTCACCCTTAAATATAACACAGGCATAAAAACCCACGTACTACCCCTTAGCAATAGCGGCAACACGGAAACCCTATGAGTGTGGAGATACTCTTTCTGTAACAGCATGTTTAGGACCAGCCTTGTCACCATACTCCCTTGTCTCTCGTTGCCAGGTGAAACTCATGTAATGATAAAGATGAGTGATTGTGGTGGCGACAGAATGGGTCTCACGTCAGAAACTACTTGAGTGATATCACAAATACTTTAAACTATCATTGTTCTTATCTTGAAACTTCACCTAAAGTAACTTATATTTAACTAAACTAAACCTACCTAGACTTTAATCCTCATCTCTATTGCTATCATTTCCTGTCTGGAATCCTCGAAAACTTTTCAACATTGTTTCCACACTTATAAAAGTAAATTCTAAACTTAACTTTCTCGACAATTCTTGTGAATGTTCTAATCATTTTGCACCGATTTTTCTATTCGGTTTCCTCAAACACCTGAATACTTCTAAAGTTTTGTCTTTGTGCACTGAGCATTCCTCTCTGATCAAGTTCTCAGATAACTGGATAATGTCAATAACATTCTGTTTTTCCTATCATTATATAGACTTCTAATTGCTTTTTCTTTATTTAACCATTCGTAATTAGAAAGTATTTGGCGGTAATCTTGAATTCGAGAAGAGATATGGCGTGTGCTCTGGCGTCAATTGCTTTAAGACTGGAATTCAATGTGTTGTTCGTGTTTCATTTGATCGTGTACGGACAGCTTATGAAATGTCATGCTGATACAAGAATCAAAGAGAGAACTCCTACCATTTCGAGGGAACGTGGAGATTGAGAAAGAGAGAGGGAGAGAGAAGGAGGGAAAGAAATGGAGGAGTGAGAGAGAAAAAGAAACAGAATGCGAGCGAGAGAGAAAGATAGAGAGGCAGAGAGAGGGAGAGATAAAGGGAGAGATAAAGAAATATAAGGCTACAGAGGGGATGAAAGAAAGAAAGAAGAACAAAGAGAGAGAGGAAAATAATGAGGTAGAGAGAGAGAGAAAGAAAGAAAAAGAAAAGGAGAGAGAGAGAAAGTTAGACTGTAAGAAAGATATAACACAAACAGAGAGAGATAAAGAAAGATAGAACTAGAAAGAGACAGAAAGAAAAACGCGCTCGAGAGAGAAAGAGATAGAGGGAGAGAGACGGAGAGAGAGAAAGCTAGAGAGAGAGAGAGAGAGAGAGAGGAGACACACCAACAAACAAAACATTAACCCTAAAACAGTTTAATAATAGATCTACATTAACCAAATTGATCTTTGTTTAAAAAGTATAGACCTGATGAATTACAAAATCAGGAATCCTGAGCTTACTGAAGGCATGGATATGTGATGTTTGCTCCAGTAAGATATTTCAGCAGTTCATAATGATCAGCATGCAGAGATATACGTAACACAAACTTCGATTATAAACAATGCATTAGTGAACACATCTTGATACATACACACACATCTTATAAATAAGAACAATGCCACAATAAAGAAGGTAAAGCGAGTAGAGGAAATAAAGAAAATGGAATTGTCATTAGTGTTCGCGGTCCAGTGACTCATGTCTACATTCAGTGGTCAGTTGCTTTTGGATGCCTACACCATTTGCATAGACTAGATTTGAATCCTGAACAGGGCATGTGTGTTGAGTTTGTGTCCGTATGTACTTCATCTTCATCGTCGCGATAACCTCAAAAAAGAAAAATACGACGTAAAATAACAAAAAGTACGTCAGTTGCCCCATTAAAAAAAATTTAGTATAGAATTCTCAGTTATCTCTGTAACTGTATAAAATGATATGATGCGATATCCTTTTTTGAGAAATAGCCGTAGTACATACTTAGCTCACTTTACCTAACTGTGTAGCTTTATTAAATAATTAGTTGGTTGAGTTCGTGTTTTAAGTCCACTTTGTGCACAGTAAGGCTAATCGGGACTGGACCTACTATGTGCCTCCACCGGGTATCGAGTCTTGGACCCCTTAATTACAAGGCGACGACGCTACTACTGCGCCATCTGGGAGGCCCTTTATTAAAGAATTGTTACATTGGTTTGCCACTAGATGGCTTTCGATATGTAAGGGGCGTGGCTACGAAGTACGAGGAAAGTCTGAGAAGAGGGAGCCTCCGGTAGAAAATCACCCCTCGAGGTTATCTGTTATAGTAGTGTTTAATATTTTAAAGTTTTTTATGTCCTCCTCTAAAAAATTTAAAGTTGAATGACTGTAAAGGTCATACAATAAGATGCCAGTCATACTGATTCCAAAACTTGAATCTTTATATATAAAGGGAATATTTATAGAATTTAGATGTTTGTCTGTGCTTTTTAGAAGATTTTGACATCTAGATTGTAAATAGTTTTGAATACCGTCTCTTGCTTGAAAACTGCACGTGGCAGAAACAACGTGTCTCTTTTGAAGTGGATTCCTGCACGATATGTTCTGGACCATTGACTGTGGCGATGGAGTGGTTAGTGTAATGCGTTCTGAAGACAGAGTTCTTAGGTTCGGATTCTGTGCAAGGCATGAGTGCAGTGGCGCCATGGGCTGAGCTCGTAGATTTGCTTTATTTTTATTGGATAATATATGTCGTAATTAGGCTGAGGTTTTGCTCTGAAATTCCGCTCTTGGTACTTTGCTACGAAAATGTAGGTTTTTACATTTAAATATCGTTTCAGGTCATTCTGAAAGAAATACGTGAATTTTACAGTGGCTATTTTTGCATACTGTCTATTTCGAAAATAATTGCCTACTTGAGTACCTAAAATGAGAAAGTGATGAAAAATCAGTTTAATATCTGCATATTCTGGTTGGATTTTGAGTCTCTTTTCCTCCTTTCAACCCATGTCCGTCAACTTTATCACTCTTTGCTATCACATGGTGCGTTAGTTTGTAACAGCCAATCAGAGTGCACTGTAGTTGAAGGACAATGCATCTGCAACAACTAATCAAATTGCATCACATCATCTTAAAGGGAAGAGCAAAGCTCTAACCCCTCATTCATTAGAGAGGTTTTGTGCAATAGATGCAGTGCTCTTTTGCCTGACTATTTTGAGATTTGTGTTTATCGATTCTCATCCTAGTTGTAAGCCATTTCCTCCCTTACTTTCTTAACAATATAACGACGGGTGCATAAATCATATAGGACACGGAATAGCATCACATTGGAGACGTAACACATTATGAAGTATTTTCATAACACTAATAAGTAATTAAGTTGTGAGATTTATTTAAGTGTATGTGAAAAACCATGTTCTTTTAAGAGCGAGGACTTTATTTCTAAAATAAAATATTAAACAGGCACATTATTGATTGGGCTCGAGCCCCAGAGGCCCATATAAGTTGGCGCCACTGTATTGTATCTATCCTATCATTCACCTTGTTTGTTGTTATTCGACTGAGTAAGTAAAAAAAAAAGGGGCAGTAAATTATATAGAATAGAGTGGTCTGAGACTGTTGCATTCTTTTGAATGGCTTTCTGATTGTGGACCATGAGTCACTGGATGAATACTGAAAAGAGAAAAAATGGAAAGGAGATAGAACTGCTTCCAGGCGACAGAAGACTGAGCTGTGTGAAGTGTAGAGGAGCGAGTCGTGCGAGTTTCCATGTAACCACTACAATCCCCACAACCCTTCCCCTACGGAATTACAACTACGAAGGAAGAAGGGGTTGCCTCGTCCGCCTCTCACAAACACCAACAGAGGAGAAGCTTTCACCCACGCCCACTAGCCCATCACACCACCCCGGTACCGAGACCAAGATCTCCGGAACGCCCATTCAAACGCGGCACGTCAAAGGGTGGAAGTATGAAGTTATCACCAACGACTGCTATTTCAGCAACCCGCTGCTGCCTACGTCCCTCCCGGCCTGGGTTACATCCCCCACGGACCATTCACCCCTCCGCAGTGCTGGTTCCTCGCCTCTTTTAACCCTCCCCACCCTACCCCATTCCCCTAACCGCTAGTCGACCCTTAAGAAATGTACTCCAGTTTTTTCCTTGGCCCAATAACTGGCCTCTTGTCGGGGAAGGGTTTTCTAAATTCAGACGTGTGTGCCAGTTTTTTTTTTTTTTTTTTTTTTTTTGTGGAAGCTGCAAGAGATAGATAGCATTCATTTTATCCATGTTTGTGGAAGACTGAAAAATAATGTAAATCAGAAGTTTGAAATTTGAGCATTTCTTAAAACTATCCATTTGGCCACCTCTCCTGAAAATTAAAGGAGATGCCCCACACAATAAATATTGTTTAAAATGGAGTTTTATAAAATCCTATAGTCTCCTTTCTTATAGCAGGACGACAGCTATAAAATGGTATAATATAATCATTGCAGCCCCAATAGTTCCCAAGATAATGAAGCAAAACCAACAAACTTCAATAAAACCTTTTCGGCAGAACCACAGTTCTCTATGCGGTCCACGTGCGTTATATTCAGAAGCCGCAGAAAAAGAGAGCTCAGAATAAAGGTGTTTTATCATCACCTATTTGAAAATATTTTCAGAACGTTCTTTTTCCCTTCCCGACCATGATTTTGCACCTTAAAATCCTTTCCCTATTCATCACTTATTGGCTCAACTAGTATTCTTCATCTTGCAGGTGTCCCTTTAATATATGATTCCTTACCTTTCGTCTGGAATTTCTTAGATTTTACTAAAATTTTACGAAATATCTTCATTTATTCATTCTTAAGAATTATTACAATTATTCTTTTACAGTAAATTAGAAACAAAATAAGTTGGGACATCTCTTCCCACATGAAATTAATGGGGCCCCTCTCCATTCGTCCCTTTGTCTAAGGAGAGATGCCTCGCTCTGTCGTGCTCGTTGAAACGACGACATGCGTTGATATCGTAGGAAGAAATTTCAAAATGAAGCTAAATTAACCATTACTTTAGAAGTTTGACTGTAAATAAAATGTTCATCTTTTACTCTTGAGGTAGAAAAGCGATGCAACTTATCTTTTGCCTCAGTAATTTAAAAAGATAAAACATGCGCCAACTCAGATTCCACACGCGATAACGTTCAGGCTGCACTCGAGATCAACGGTTAACTTTTAGTTTAAAAACCCCAAAATTTCAAAAAACAAATTATTCAAGGATCCATTTAAATATCTGTGACTGTTCTCACTCGTACTCAAGCTGTACTTGGAACACAGTTTGCGATAAATGAAGATATTTCGAAAGAAAACCACACAACCATTCAATTGAATGCTCTACAATGAATTCTAAACAGATGTATTTTTTTTTGTCATTTGGTATATCGTAGAAATCGTAGCGGGTTTTTTAAAATTAGAGGAATTTGCATGACTGATTCCTTAAGTCAAGAGATGTCTCAACAAAAATTTCTCTATAATATTAAATGGGGTCATTGTATTAAAATTTTGCATTTCGTACATAAACGTTTAAAATATAGCGAAGAGAATTACTTGTCAACGAAACAAATGCAAGCAATAAAGACATTTTCTGTTGATGTCCTCAGCATGTCTTTTATTTTTTTTAAATACTTACACCATATCTAATCTGCTGTATTTCACAAAATTATTGAACATGTTAACACTAAGCTTGCTGCAAAATCAACAGTAAACTAAATTTGCAATTTTAGAGAGAATATGGAGTAAATTGTACTTACCAACCATTTATGACTTTTCTTCTCGCAACATGCAACACTTGGAGTATGACTGTCTTCACAGTGCCAACTGACTGTCACGGTGCCCACTGACTGTCGTCACAGTGTCCATTGACTGTCGTTCATGAGTCGTCCATGCCTCTGAAAAGTACAAGGTGAAACAAATAGAACCAAATACTGTAATGCAGTGGCGTGGCGTGGAATTTTTAAAAGTGTTACCGGTTATTAGTAGGACATTTAAGGGAGGAGCCGTAAGACTTGGGCGCCTTCCCAATTTCATGCCCCCCTCCTCCACCAAATTTCTTCCAATTAGTTCATATAATATTAATCTGGTACGTCTGCAATTCAATACTAGATTTTGGTAAAGTTATTAATCAGGAAAAAAATGTTGACATAAGGACTGAAGTGAAATCGCAAACATTGGTTGTTGACACAATAATACGTAATTTGATACTTACAGAAACATCGAAGGCTACTTATAGAGCAGATCAATCCGACGACTCTTCTTTGAAAATAGTTATATGATGCTGGGGTCCCGGGTTCGAATCCTGGCTTGGGCATGGATGTTTGTGATGTCTATTCATCAATTTCATCATATCATCACTCATCCCCATCTTCGCAAATTAGCCAAAAGTGGCACAAGCGAAGCAAAATCAATCAAATCAAATCAAAAAAGTTCTATGATGCTGTCATAAAGTGAAATTTTTCATTTGAATTTGAATTTTTGGGTGCATCATGATCATGGTCCATGTTATCCACACCTGAATTCCACACGTTTTTTCACCCGAAAATAGAGTACATGTCCAACAAAACAGTTTCGATAACTGCCCACATCCACATAACCACGGATAGTCGTTATACCAAGAAACATTGAAATGTCGGTCATATCCAGCAGACGACTTGGTTTTTAAATCGTTCAAAATAGGCTTTGGCCTCCCTTTCGCCACAATTTCGCTTTTTTCTGAAACAGAACGAACAGAAAGATTGCTTTAAATATCTTCTATAGCACGATTACACACACTGTTCAGATAGGATGAACCCGCCACCTCGGAACTCGGAGCAAGCACCATTCCGCTTGTTAATTAATTGACAATGCCCGAAAACGACATAAAGACGAGAGACATCACTCACAAAACTCGCACTGCACAGTCCCTCCCGCAAACCGTTGTTTACTTTTGTAGCACGTGAAGCACCCAACTTGCCCCCTCCCCCAATATTTCCTTCGGAACCTGGAAGAAGTCCAATTCTACTACTGTTGCCATCTTAGTTCTTTTGAAACCAGATTTGCCCAAATCGCGAAACTTTTCGTTTCAAATAAGATGAATGTAGAGTAGATGTAGTCTTCATCTGTTTCCTAACTACTCCCACTCCCATGTTTCGCTAAATCCACAGAAATCTCATTTCTGACACCACTTCTATTTCGTATATTTTACTTCCTTTGCTACCTTTAAGGCTTTCGCTTTATAGGATAATCGTGACGGTGATTTTTGATTTTGATTTAGTTTATTTTACTTCGCGTTTTGTGCCTCTTGGCTAATTTGCGAAGATGGGGATGAGTGATGAAATGATGAAATTGATGAATGGACATTCACAAACAACCAAGCCCGACCGGGAATCGAACCCGGGACCCTTGGCGTCGCAGCGCGATGTGCTAACCACTCGGCCACAGGGTCGGGCTCGTGACGGTGAGGATGAATGGTGAATTATTGAAATAAAATTATTATTTCTTTGTGTATGTAATTATTATTTTTTATAATTACGTAAGTAAAATAATAACAACGACCACTGAAATAACCATTTCTTGCTGAGGATTCGAACCTGCGACACCTGACACTTCAGAGCGTGCTAAGATAACAATCGGGGAATTATGCTTGTAAGTAATGTTTTCACCCAAAAACAGTTCTACCACCTCAAAAACATTGCTTCAGTCCCAAATTATCGCATTTCTGCGACAACGTATGTCAATCTCAATCGGCCCTTTCAACAATTATTACAAATTCCTGTAACCGAAATAATATTATATGTGTGAAATATAGAATTTTAGGTTGACATTTTAGAAGGACAGCTGACCCCTTGACCATCCCCATCCCTCTCCTCTCCTTCTTGCCCATGATGTCGAAGAAGGAGAAAGAGGACTTTCGTAATCGCTGATATTTAGTGTAAATACAAAATATCACTTGGTAGTTTGCTTTTCCCCAATGTCAGTGGACACCTTCAGAGTAAGGTAGACCCGATTAGGCGACTTAGCTCTTTTCTGTCAATTGAATATGGCAACACTAATCTGTATCCGGTAAGGATCACCGGCAACTGTGGCGGCTAAACAGGCATGACAGTAACCCGCCTTCTCCTCCCGCCATAACCATCTTTGCCCCGACGCGAAGTCTTCCTTGGATGGGGTCAGGGCCCTTTCCTCATGTTGCCTGTGGAGGGTACCGGATCAGTCCTCCTCTTCCCTTTTGCCGGTGTCAGAAAAAATGTCAGTCTGCAATGTTTACTTTACGACAGTATTACCAGTTTATTTACGTAATAATATTTTAAGACAGGTTCTTCAATTCTCTATATTTTGGTGTTACCTGCGGTAACAGCGGCTACATGCACGCCACGCCTCTGCTGTAATGTTATTTAGTAACAACTGGAGCTAAATGTAAATAGAAGTTAACATCAGTGAGACCAGAGGGGCAACTGAGGCACTCGCCCGAGGTCCCGCGCTACAGTGAACCCCTCTTTAGATATAGGGTAAGCGGGGGGAATTGGGAGGTATGTTTTCAAAACGAAGCTGTGATACTTGTTTTAAGACTTTGGACCCAATTTATGATCTTGAGAACCTTCAATTACCATCTCTTAAACACACTTTAATATTTATTTTATACATTAAAAAAAAATAGAAAGTAATTTACAACCCAATTACCCCCATGGGGGTCATTTGAAGGTATACCTAAGAATTAACAAGATATTAGTGCTACAGTCTGTGGAATAAAGGGTGTTAAAAAGAAAGTAAAAACTACATTTTACACTCAGTTTTAATAGGAGAAAAAAATTAAATATATATTTTTAAATTACAAATGTTTTTAAGAAAACTTCGCAATTTTCTTAAAAATAAATAAAACAATATTATCCCAGTATGCTAGGGCTTTGAAAAACCTACTGCTTACAGTTTATATATGTAGGTAAATGATAATACATACAGTACATTTTTTGGTACAACTTCGAATTTTTAGAGTATCTCAAAACTATGAAAAACATGTGGGTAATTGAGAGGTAGTTTGCTCCCCTCCTTAAACCCCTCCTTTAAAGTGCATTTATTAAGATTTTTAAAAATGCTTCATACTCCTTGGAGTATATTTACTTGTTTTAAGGCTAAAAATCAAACAATTCCCACTTGACAAAAGATTAGTGTTACATTTAGTTAAGGCAGGACAAACATACTTTTTCACTTTTAAAGTCAGAAAAGTGCAGTAGTCGAAACAATTCTTTTTTACTCGCTAGAGAATTGAAGCAAAATGCTGAAAAAATACAATTAGTGCCCAGTGAATAAAGCTATCATTCTATGTACTAGTTATTGTTTTATGACAATACAGGAAATTAATAAAAATAAAATGACATGATACCACCCACCCAATTCTCCCCGCTTACCCTAAAAGTTAGTTGTTTGTGTGCGATTTACCAGGAATTTAGAGGAGGCTAGTGCTTCCCACCTTGGTGTCACATCTAGATCTTTATTTTCATAGTTAGAAGCATCATTCTACCGTTGAGACCATCATGCATTCGTAGTAATGCAAGTGAACATTCGCACCCAAAAGTATCTCCGGAATCCCTGGGGCGTGAGCGAACGAAAGCAAGTCTCTGCGCAAGTAGTAACTCAAGAGGGCTCGATCAATAAACGCGTGAGAGGGAAAGGGATTGCGTGGAGGAGAAAAGCGACTGCAGCTAACATTTTAATTGATATCATAGTTTACCTGCTTCTAACAAGGCACTCCTCTTGGCAGGTGCTGTCGCTGGGATGGCTTCCTCCATGTTGCCTTCTTTGACATCTTAGCTCGGATAGGAAGTCGAATTTAGTGGAGTAACGACATTTCCGACACCGTCATTTGCGACACTAAGGCATAAACTGGTTTTTTCCCGCCATAAGCGACACTGCTTGGATTTTCCCCTACGATTTCTAATTTGTTTACCAGAATTAGCGACATTTGCGTACGTGCAGCAGCAATAGCGTCTCTGAAGAAAGTATTTCCAGAGGCTCAAATCAGTGGTTGTAATTATCACTTTAACCAATGTTTCTGGCGAAAGGTGCAGGAGTTGGGACTGACAAACGATTACAAAACAGATCCAGACGTGCGGCTGTGTATAAGAATGTGTTCAGCTCTGGCTTACTTCCCTGTGGCTGACGTCGATGATGGATGGCTGTGTGTGATGGAAGATGCTCCTAACCACGACATATTGAGAAAAAAATTGGATTATTTCGTTGAACAGTGGATGAAAAACTATGTTTTCGACATTTCCATGTGGAACTGCTCCCAACAGCGGCACAGGACTAACAATGCAGTTGAGGGATGGAACCATACAGTTAATGTATTGACGGAAGAGTCGAGTCCTAACGTGTACCAATTAGTGAAGACTTTAAGATTAGAAGCTGTGTACAACCACTACTTATGTGAGAGGAGGGCCTTTAATATTAAAGGGAAACGTAGACGACGTCAGTACAATACATTAGATGAGAGAATACAAAGAGCGTTTGCAGACTATGAAATGCATAGAGATCTTAAGCGCTTTTTGAGGAGAATGGCGTACGTTCAGAAATTAGAATGAAAATAGTAAGATGTTGGTTCAACTACAAGAGAAACGACACATTCTACATTTATACATTGACAAGGGATTGCAGTCTGCTCCTATACTGACAAGGTATCTAAAAATCCGTCATTGACAAAGGATAAATACATCCAGCTTTTAAACACCCAGCTTCCATGATGCCAGTGTGAAGGAAAACTAATAAAGGTTTTCAAAAACACACCAGCTTCCATGATGCTGAAGTCCTAAACCTGGATAAAGTGTGACGGGAAGCTATTTACACTTTGTGTCGCAGATGACGGTGTCGCAACTGTCATGGAATATATTTTCCATACAGTGTCGCATATGACGGCAGAAATGCTAGTGTCGCATACGACGGTGTCGCAAAAGTCGTGGATTCGAATTTAGTTGCATCATCCAGCATTTTTCGGTTGATGAAGTGTGACAATGCCTGTGAAATAGAAATGGAATTTCGTGTACAATTCAATTCGTTCCCTGAACTTCCAATAAGAACTGATATGTAAAGCTAAATAAAAGTTTATTTCTTTATCCTCAAATACGCTAGTTGAACTGTGAAGTAAGGATCGAACCAATGCACTGTGTCTTCTCCGAGAATCGAATCCGTTGTCTTGATTACAGAGGACTTCTTTTTACTACTATGTTGAAATTCATCCTATGTTATGATAATTTATAGGCCAAATGTATTTGTGAAATTACCTTTGTAATAGGAGTTTATCTCTGTTGATGGCAGCAACTAATAAATAAATATTTTAATATTCATTTCATCAAAAGTTTGTCTTGTTTTTATGTGTAAGTAATGTTAATAGATTTCACGTCATTGTCAAAATTAACGAAGCTTAAAGGAAACAGTAGAAAAAACGTACTTTCACACAGTAAACAGTGCTCGAAAAATTTGTGTAATAATTTTATGTTCTTTTTTTACAAGCCTAACACACGTGTCTTACTTTAAATCTTTATGGAAATATTCATGGAGGTACTAATATTTTGTGTTCCTATTAAAGAAAATGAAAATCAACAGATATTTAGTTTATCACTAATTAGCTCAGTCAAGTGGCTGTCCATTATTAATAATATGTATTGAATAGTGATTGAATTTTATAGTCGTGTCATGTTTCTGTGACAGTATTTACCATGCACCCCCTCATTATAACAAAATAAAATTTCTGATGCAAATGAAATTTCAAATTCTTGAAGTTTACTGAGCGAACAAAAACAAACATGTTAAATTTCTAATATTATTATATAACCCTTACTTACATGTATTTTTCGTTGATTGAAGTTTGAGATCTATTTTTTTTTAGTTCCATGACAAAACAGCTTTCATTTTAAGATGATAAGTTCTATAGAAACAACATGCAAGTATTGTTGCCTTCTAAGAATAACAGAGTTCAGATCAACCCCGACCTATCTCCAAGGGAACCAAGAATTAGTGACACTCTGTTTTTTTGTGAGAAATGACGCGCAGCGAGCTGCATAAGCATTACCAAGCAAATTGTCCATTACCATGCTTATTTTATGTTTTAGCGAATGAGAGCTTCAAGAATTTAAACAAAGTATCAGACAAGCTGCTGACAACCTACACCAGTACACATAAACATATCGTCGGTCCAATGACATAACGACGTATCTCATTTTTTTGCTAAATTGAGTTATTAACATCGTTGTGATCATACCGGTGCCCTGCATCACCTGGCAAATCGGCGTAACTCAAATCCAATTAATAAGGAAGTTATGAATATTTTTTGATTTTGCGTATCTCAATTTGTTAAAAAATTTAGTATGACATAGCGGCGTATCTTGACTTCCGTCGTTATGTCAGATAAAGTAAATCCTAAACTGTTTCGCAAGTTGGCGTATCTCTTTTTGCTTACAATCGGGGCCAATACACTCACAAAGAGGAAAATAAAGCAATGCAGAAATGTATATTTCAGTATTTACAAATCTGCGGTCACAATCTTAACAATAGCGAAACGGTATAACAGAAAATAGTTCAACTACAGGGAAGGTTGTTAGGAAAAGAAGATTGCTGTAACCCCCTGCACAGGCTGCACCCACAAAGGAAGAGAATGTTATGTACGGAAGAACAATGAGAAATCACGAATAATTATTTTAAATTGATTTTTCGATCTTGGAAACTTGCAAAGTCAAAGGAAGTACGTAGCACGACACGTTGATGTAGAAGATACGAGACAAAAAAACCACAAAACAAGCATAGAGACGTACAAAAACACAATTTTACTATCTTTCCCTGGATGGAAGAAGGCTGAAGGTTTGCATGTTTTTGAATACTCTTGGAATTAGCGAACGATTTATACGTACGACAGTGAACAACATTCAAGAAACATGCATATTACTAACTGAAAAACGAGGTGGAAGATACAAACATTTGAAAGAAAATGAGAGGAAACTGAGTATAGTAGAAGATCACATCAATCGCTTTCCACGAATGGAGTCTCACTATTGTAGAAAATATTCAACAAAGGAGTATCTGCATTCTGATTTAACTATGCAGAAGATGTATGAGATGTACAAGGAAGAGATTGACACAACATGTCAAGCATCTTTGCAAACATACACAAATGTTTTCAAGGGTATGAATCTTGCATTTCATCAACCCAAAAAAGATCAGTGTGGATTACGCATTACCTACAATGCGGGATCTGATGAAGATAAAATGAAGCTAGAAGATACATTTAAGCAGCACGTTGCAGAGAAAAGTAAAGTGAGGGAATTGATAGCAATAAGTAAGACTACAGCCACCTGTTCTGCTGTTTTTGACCTGCAACAAGTTATTCACTTGCCTATTTCGAACCACTCATCCATGTTCTACAACAGACGTCTGGCTAACTACAACTTCACTGTCTATGAACTGAACACGAACAATTGTCATTGTTTCTTGTGGCATGAAGGAATCGGTAAGCGTGGATCATGTGAAATAGCAACATGTCTTTACCACTATCTAATGAAAGTGGACCAAGAAAAGAAGAATAAAGTTCACTTATATGCTGACAGTTGTGTTGGCCAAAACAAGAATAGGATTGTGGTGGCTGCGCTTATGCATGTAATGCTAAAAGCAGAGAATATAAAAGAAATTGTGCTCAGATTTTTTGAGCCTCATCATGGGCAAAACGAGGGAGACTGCGCACAGTGCAATCTCCACATCGTTACGGAAAGTTGGAGAGATATTTGTCCCCTCTCAGCTTGTACCCATCATAACACTAGCCCGAAGAAAGGATCCTTACATTGTGCACACAATGCACATGGAAGATTTTCTGAATTATAAGGCAATTGCTGAAGATCTTAGGCTTTTCCAGCTTAAGAAGACCGATGATGGTATTAAGTTCAGTTGGAAAGATATTTGTGAACTACGATTGCAGAGCAACAAGCCACATACTATCTACATAAAAACAAGTTTACTGCAAGAGAATCCCGCAAAAATCGTAGTAAAGAGATGTAACACTAAAGATATAGCTGCGAGAATGTCACCTCCATTGAACAAAGAATCTGTGACTGCAAAAACTTTTACGCAAATTTGAATCACTGAATCTGTTCTCCACTCTATTCCACAAAAATGTTTTATTGATGTTTATTTAATGTAGCCAAATTATATCTACTTATACGCATGTATAGCTTTTTAGTTGTACTTGTAGTGAAGAGTTTTGTAATTTGTACACGTACTTAAAGCATATAAATCTAAAGAACTTCAAAATAAAAATAACCATTCAATTTAAAAAAAAAGCGTCATGAACAATAAAATCATAAATATTATATAGTTTTGCTCAAATTTTGACTAAAAAAGAAGATTTCTCAAATCATGAGGCTGTAACTTGATACTAATTTGCATGGCGTATCTCAAACATATTTCTGTGTGAGTAATTATTTTGATCTGACATACCGACGTATGTCAAGAAATTATGAAATTTCAAGCACGTAACGCAACACATTTAACATTCAACCACACTATTTTACAGCAGAAACATAATACAATTTAATGACAAAACAAAATTTGTTATGGGGTAAATAGTTTTCTCACAAACATCTACGAAAGTGTGTGCGAAAACGTTTTTTGCTTCTCCTGAAAAGTTGGAAAAATGAGATAGGTCGTTATGTCATTGGACCGACGAATTCCTTAAAAACTCATAGGATTCAAGCTAAATTAATAAAAATAACCATGGACAATTTACCAAGTAATACTTGTGCATCCCTATGTATTCTTCGCGACACCTTATTGTCCACCCTGAAAAAATTCAGTCCTGAATTCGTAAATTTGGCAACATAGCACTTCAGAGCCAACTTGCAACAGTTCTTCTTTCTAAATAAAAAAGGCTCTTGTGCATTTTCATTCTTTCACATTCCATGATGATAGAAACCCTAAACTAGTAATACAATACATAATTAATTAAACAAAACTCGTAAGTAGATATAAGAGTGCTGAATTTCTTTTTACGGTTCTTCGTTCTGAAATTGAAAGTAGGGAAATTCATGTGCAGTTTGAAACACTGAACAGGTTCTCCTCCACCTGGAGGAAATTATAGACATACATCATGTATGTATTGGCTTCTTTAAACTGGCAGCTAAGTTTATCGTGATCCACTTGGAGTAGAGATAGCGTGATTGATCATAAAGAGGGTGGGGTACCTGGTTCGATTCCCGGTGGAGGCACATAGTGGTTCGGATCCCACTTTAAACTGTAGGTCCAGTCCCGATTAGCCTTACTGTGCATAAAGTGGACTTAAAACACCAAATCAACGAACCATAAAGAGGGTGATCGTAGGTTCGATTCTCTATGGAGGCATGACTTTTCTTTTTCAAAAGTATAGCGTTGGGCGTAAACTTTATCCACCGTGCTTGGAAATTAACTTTGGTCTGTGTATTTCACGAGGTGAAAGGAAACAGTAAGAGGTGCAGCATTTCCTGAAGCTATTTCGATGGTAGGAGGCAATCATGTGTCACGTGGAATGCGCAGAATCAAGATAGGTAGAGCTAAGTCTGAGGGGGGTGGCACGGCCGTAGGCAGGAAAAAGATTCGGGGGGGCTCATTCATAATTGTTCCCATGGGTGTCGCCAGAAATTTGAATAATAGAAATAATAACAATAATTGTACAATAATTATTAAAATTTCATAATCATAAAACAATTTTATTCCATAATAATACTAATAATAATTAGTATTATATTATTGTTATATCCTTGAGGGGGGGCTTACTCAATCCAGCAGATGAGTGAATATCCAGAACAAGTTTCTTTTTGTTTTTTTACGTTTCATACAGTGTGTACTGAAATGCACAATTATTATACTTCGTCATTAAACTTTAGACACCTTCAAGAAAAAGCTTTAAAAGTTAGATGGAAATTTTAGTCATAAAGTTTTTGTTGATTAACTTTAAAATTACATTTTTGGAATTTTGAAAAGTGTGTAAGCAGTTATTATTTTTAAAAACTCAGCCTGGTGCATGGATTGTAACCTCAATCACCAACGTAGCGCTACGAAACTGGAGATCCTAGGTTTGAACTCCTATCAAGGGGGATTTTCGACTTCATCGGACAGAAAATTTAAAAGCTGGAAAGGGAATTTTGGGACAATCATAAGGGAATCTTCAGTCTATATTCCTTGTGACGCAGGAACAACACTGGAAAGATGACAGCAGAAGTGAAAATGGAGGAGTCGCGGGTTGGTTACGATTCTGAGAATAAATCCTGTTTCACTCAACTTTCAGAATTCCAAATGTATGACAATTCTAGCTCGATCGTTTCAACATTGTCTCCTTGTATTTTTGTGATGCTTCGAAAAAAAAAATATTGAAAATTTGTTACAGATTTTGGTTTCTGAACTTCCATTAATCCAACATGTCAGAAGTTTCGGGGGGGGGTTGAACCCTAGAAACCCCCCTCTAAATACGGCCATGGGGGTGATTCTGAATACTGCGAATTTAGTGGAAAGATTGTTAATTCAAATACTTTGTTGAAATAAGACAAGTACTTTGGATACAAAGCAGTGGCGAATGAACGATCATTCTCTGCTTTGCATATCGCATGAGTCTTGGTCGCAATAGGCATTTCCTTATGTGAATTGGTGATTTGCTATTAGTTTTAGACGCATCGAAAGATGGAAATGAGAGTATTAACATCAGTCAGAAGGAACGGACATAACATAACCAATCTTAGCCATTTGAACCTTAAACACCCCCCTTCGTTACAGTACTGCACTACATTACTGCTTAACATAATTATCTCAGTGTGTGTGTGTGTGTGTGTTAGTATATCGAAACGAAATAATGAACACTTTAGGTGTGCAGAACAATACAATACATATCTTAAATAACATTACATACAACATTCCGAATACATGCGATATGTGAATTGGTCATAATGTGTGTGTTAAGGGGGGGAGGGGGTGCGCAGAAGGGACATCCCTCGAAGTGTGCATCGGATTAACTTTTACAGTGTTCTAATATCAACGGCGTGTTTTCAGCTAGGAAAAAAAGAGGAGAGGGTTGGATTTGAACCCGCGACCTTTCATGCTTGACGAAAAACAAGGATACCACGTTCTAACCAACTGCTCTACAAAAACCTACTAAGAACATTCAATTAAAAACATGTTGACGTGTGTGAAAGCATCCACTTTCTTGTGTTCCAAGCACATTGTTCTCCACAAGTCGTGAAAATCATAATTTTTTGAGAACTGTTTGATATCATGCAGGGTATTGTAAATAAAATGTCGCATAAACTCCTCATAAATTTGCCTCTTTCAGCTCAAACTTGATGGCAATTTCCTTTAGGTGGAGGAAAGTCCTATTCAGTGTCTCAAACTTACCTAATTTCAAGTCGAGCACGCAGAATCGTAAAAATTCCTCAAGATACTTAATCCAATTTACTATTTCTGTTTGAGTGTGTGTGTTATATTAGCGGTGTATAGTTTCTAAGATCATGGAATGTGCGAGATTGGAAATATTTCACAGCAGCGTTTTTCATCTAGTTTAATGACCGACTCAAAGTTGGCTGCCCTCAGCTGGCGCTCAAGTGCAATGTTGCTACATTTACAAATTCAGGACTTAGAATGCTTTCTGAGTGGTCAATTAAGAAGTTGGGAAGAATTATCATGTAACCCATACTTACTTTCTTTTCCCTTGTTAATTGAATTTGCCAGTTAATTCTGCCATTCTTTGAGACAATTTTACAAGACAAGCTCTAAGAAACTGTTAACATGTGAACATTGTTGTACTGGTACGTACATTGTTGCAAGCCATCACAATGAATCGGGCAAAGGTATGAATCATTATTCTTTAAATAGTAAATTTTCATTTTAATACCTTGTCTACAGATTTTCCTTCTTAAATTTCCATACACCTTAAATGGTGCTTTGAGGTACACATTTTTTATATAGTTCATTAACTATATCGCAACAATGAAAAAGATTTTGCTGTTTTTGGTAGAGATATTCTACAAAGGAATAGTATATATAATATAATATCCATTGTTTGAGTAAAGAGGTACAAAATTATCCACAATATATTTGTGAAATAGGCTATTAAAATTTAATGAAGTCGTAAAACTTCATTGTTGGATATTATATTTATTTGACGTAACATTTACCTTAATGCTATAGAACTGAAACATAATGAGTAGGGCTATGTTATTAAAGAAGGAACTGAATATCCTTTATTATGGCCAGAAAGTAAAGTTTATCATAACTTCATGCTTTAAGGTTTGTTCTTAAATTGTAAAAGTACGACAGCTAAGAAACTAAAGTCTCACCAACTACCAATCCATAGCTTGCATGTTCATGGAAAATTTACAAATTAGTATAGGCCTACATGTATATTAAAGTAAAAGTAAAGTGCTCTCCTATGCTTAGCACCACGCCATGAAGGCGTGTAGGGGGTGTGGGGGTAACGCCCCACACTTTCTGATCCGGTCATGAGTGGGGATGATGTGATCAGCATCACGCCCCTGACCGCCTTTACCCCCCAGAGTTTCCTCCAGGTACCCATGTCATTCGACGCTGGGTGGGCGCCGGGGCCGCTTCCAACGTTAGAAAACTTCCCAGATTTGAACTAGTGTTGCCCACGGGACGAGACGGGACAGGCTTTTAAAAATTCGAGACGAGACGAGATTGACGATGTGCCATAAGACAAACGAATATTTTCGAGACGAGACAGCATTTCCACGAGACTCCACGAGACGAGACAGGCCAAAGTCTCGTCTCGTGGGCAACACTAATTTGAACCGGCCGGGGATCGAACCCGGGACCTTGAGCATGGTAGTCAGACGCGTTACAATATTTGTATATTAGTAGAGATTATTAGCTCTCATATTGTGAAAGTACAAGAGCAATTACATAATTGTGGATAGCATAGAGCATCCTGGAAATCATATTTTGTTTTGATCATGTACATTTAATTCAATATCCTATTGAATTTAAGTAGTCTGTTTACTTTCAGTTTGCTTTGAATTACAGTTAGGTGTGAGTATGTATCTTGACTACTACATCAAATAATTATTGTCAAATAATTTTGTTTTTCCAACTTCTTGTTCTAAATAACCAGGTACATAAGCTTATGATTTTGCAAACTCGAGTGAAGTGTTGCTAAAATATATTAATACAATTAAAAAAAGAACAGTAAGAACTGAATTTCCATTTCATTATTTTTTCGTTATTTTACCTCCATCTTCTACCTCTTGCGACAATGAAGACAATGAACAAAATGAACCAGGGTTCGAACCTGACTCCATAAAGCGTTGGTTGTACTTGCCACATAATATGAAAACACATCCAACGATTATTTTGTATTTTATGTGAATGTAAGGTCCTCCCCGATGGCGTAACGGTAGCGTCGTCACTTTATAATCAAGAGGACTGGGTTCGATACCCGGTGGAGGCACATGGTGGTTCGGATTCCACTTTAAACTTTAGGTCCAGTCCCGATTAGCCTTGCATAAAGTGGACTTTTAACATCAAATCAATCAATCTATGAATGTAACAATAAGTGCTGCTATTATTTATTACTTCGTGTTCTTGTTAGGTACAAATTAATGTTTAACAAACATTATAAAGTTGGATCTGAGGCACTGAAGTGAACCCCTATCGTGAAGCAAACCAGTAACCCTTTAATTACAAGACGATATTGTCAACCACTGTAGTATCAATTAGACCCATTATTTTTACATCTATTTACAGAAGATACGTAAGTTTTGTAAAGGGTGACAATTAATTAATGACCATATTTATTTTGAGTATAATTTTATGTGTGTAAAACTTGCAGCTACAAAAGTAAAGGAGTAGGTAGTATGATATATGAAATTACAGGAAAATAACAAACACTGCTTATTTTTTGAAAAAAAAAAAAAACAGACTTGAGGTACTCTCCATTGAATCGTATGCATTCCTGAATACGAACAAACACATGATCCATAAATTTTGAAAGTGTTTCATTTGAAAGCAAGTCAATTTCATTTCTTATGGCTCTTTTCAAGTCCAGTAAGTTGTTTGGTTTCGTGGTACCCCCATAAAAAGAAAACTGGAGCAGTTAAGTCTGGGGAACGAGGAGGCCATTCAAAGTCACCAATCCTCGAAATCACCTGATTGGGAAATTTCTGTTGCAATAATTGCACTGTTTCACGACTATACTGGATCCGCGCTTAGAAGGAACTGTACGGTAAACAAATGCACGTGTATGAATACAGTGTTGCCAACTAATAACTGCAGAATATAGCGAAAAGCGAATTCTCACAGTGTGTAGAGTTCTACATTATAGTGTAGAAATTCTTTTTATGACTTAGAAGGAACTGTACTGTAAACAAATGCACGTGTATGAATACAGTGTTGCCAACCAATAACTGCAGAATATAGCAAAGCGAATTCTCACAGTGTGTAGGGTTCTACATTATATTGTAGAAATTCTTTTTATGACTTAGAAGGAACTGTACTGTAAACAAATGCACGTGTATGAATACAGTGTTGCCAACTAATAACTGCAGAATATAGCGAAAAGCGAATTCTCACAGTGTGTAGAGTTCTACATTATAGTGTAGAAATTCTTTTTATGACTTAGAAGGAACTGTACTGTAAACAAATGCACGTGTATGAATACAGTGTTGCCAACCAATAACTGCAGAATATAGGGAAAAGCGAATTCTCACAGTGTGTAGGGTTCTACATTATATTGTAGAAATGCTTTTTATGGATAATCACCATAATCACAATGTGGACATGTCATACCCTATTTGTTGCTAGTTTTCATAGAATAAAGAATACAAATTTTCCTCCTCACTTTCCTCACAATAAAAGCCATTTTTTGAATGGCCAGTTCTTTCCGAGTGTTATCTTTGTATATCCGTAGGTTTATTAAATATATATATATGTAGTATAAACATATTCACATAACTAGAGTAGTTTTGCATACATTTTTAGAGTTTTCCAAATTTCACGCAAATTGGACAAAAATTGTAAGAGAATTTAAAAAAAAATCCAATATCGTGGATCCGCGATTTTCTTTTTTTATGCTATCAAAAATGAAGTAGACCCTGTCTTGCAATGGACGTAGAGAATAGATGTGCAGAATTTCGTCTAATTTACTCAAAAATTGTAAGAGGTTTGACGAATCGAAAATTACCAACGAAATGGAACTTCAGCCACTTTATTTCTTCCATTTTTCAAAATTTCGAACACACATCATATTTACGAACAGCGACGTAGAGAACGTTCGAATAGGAACATCTGCAACAATACCACAAGGATTAATACTGCTCTTAAAGAAAATAAATAAACAAACGAAAAATAGATCACTTCCGTGTCTATTTTTTAATGAAGTCATATAAGTATGATACTACTGTGCAAATATCTGAAAACCATTATTGTCACCAATGCAGGACCAAAAAGTTCAAAACAGCTAATTTTAGCAAAAGAATAGGCGGATTGGCAACACTTGTCGTTGAGTCTGCTTGAATAACAGACCCTGCCATGCGCAACAAAATATAGTCCACTTTCTAACTTGCAAGAATAGAACATTCCTTCAACACAATTGTAATTATCGTACTCTAGAATTATCATAACCAATATTTAGTATGTAAATGAACTCCAGGTTGGCATAAATACACAAGACGTGACAATTTTTACTCTGGGTACAACACGCATGCGTAAAGACTGGGCAGGCGGGAGGGAATTTCAATTTGTGCGAGATGGATGTTCGCGTTGGCTACGTTAAACACTGCAGCGGGAAACCGTTGAAAAGCGGCGAGAAACAAATTGTATTGAATGTGTTCGCAAAGTTTTGCGAGAAATATCCAACTATGGTTATCCAAGACGTGATGAAATTGACATCTGAGTTTACTGGTGTGTCTGTTAAGAGTGTAAAATCTGCGCGCAGCGAGGTTCTAAATAAGGGCATTTTAACAACACCAGGGGAAAAGCGTCAACGTCAAAAGCCTGTGTTACAAGTTCAGTGTGATGAGTTTGCGAGAAGTGCCATCCGTCGTAAGGTTCATCACTTTTTGGAGAGGAACGAAGCGCCAACAATAAATAAAGTGTTGGTGAGTGTGAATAGTGATCCGGATCTGCCGAACCTTAAGAAAACAAGTTTCCACACACTTCTGAAAGAAATCAGCTTCGAGTTTGTGCAACGCAACAGAAAAAATATTATTGTTGACCGAGAAGACATATTGTTGTGGCGCCGGAACTACCTGAGGAAAATACGCGAATACAGGCGGGAGGGGCGAAAGTTGTATTTCCTTGATAAAACGTGGGTGAATGAAGGTCATACTGTTTCTAAGGTGTGGGTAGATTCTGCCGTAAAATCTAAAGAAACAGGCTTTCCTCTCAGGTCTAACCACAGGGCTAAGAAACCCGACCGGCATTGTATTGCATATTGGAGAAAGAAGAGGAACGCTTCTGGGAATCAGATTACATGTGCGACACTGTTGTTGACCGACTTGTTATCAATCCAGCTGATAGCAGTAGCGGCGGCACCAGCAGTGAAGAGGAGGAATCTATGGAAGGAATCTACTTTCTATCTGACTCTGCTTAGGCAAATAAAACACTTTTATATCTTCAAATTAAATTCTTAAGTAGAGAAGTTCAGCTTATCTTGTGAATAGTTATAGTTTTCCTTTTTATTTAATTTCTCGTAGCTTGTAACATTGCTTTCGTGCCAACTTTCTCTCACACGTGGTGGAAGCAGCAGAAACTTTACGATCATCCAATCACTGAAGCCTGGCGGAGTAATACCTTTGCCCTTGTGTTTACAGTGCAGTCCCTTCTAAGCGCGGAAAAAGTATAGTGTGGCTTGTTGCACCGTCTTGTTGAAAAAAACATGTCCTCAAAATCGGGTATCCGACGCTGTTACTCAGGAAAAAAAATGCTCTTAACATTTGTCTGTAAGGATCACCGTTAACAGTTTCAGTAACGCCATTTGCGTTTTCAAAAAAACATGGGCCTATGATCCATGATCTCGATAATGCACACCATACAGTAACTTTTGCACTATGTGTAGGGCATTCTTGGATTTCATGGGTTTTCTCCAGTTCATATTCTCACATTCTGCTTATTCACATAACCGGATAAGTGAAAATGAGCTTCATCGGTCATTATGAGCCTCTCTCCAAAATTCAGATTAGTGTTAAGTCCAATCAGGCACGTATCCAAGGAGGGGGCTTAGGGGGCTCGAGCACCCCCCGAAAGTTTTCAGTTTACACTAGCTAAAATGAGGTTTTTGGTTTCTTGTGGTGTGAAATAAGATAATGTGACGACAATTTAAGGAGAGAAATAATTATCGAGGCAATGCGGAGAATGTTCTGTATCCTTGTTATTGTTAATAGTGCGTATCCAAGGTGGAAATCAGGGGGCTCGAGCCCCCCCCTTAGGAAATTGTTCTGTTTACACTACATAAAATTAGGATTTAGGCTTCTTGAATAATGTGATGATAATTTGAGATAAATAATTATCGAGAAAAGACTGAGAATGTTCTATAACCCTATTATTGTTACTAGCGCGTATCCAAGGTGGGGATCAGGTGGTACGACCCACCCCCCCAGGAAATGTTTCAGTTTACACTAGATAAAATTAGGTATTTGTCTTTTTGAATAATATGACGATAATTTAAGGAGAGATTATTGTCGAGGCAAGACGAAGAATGTTCTATAATACTCTTTTATTGATGATAGTGCGTATCCGAGGTGGAAATCAGGGGTTCGAGCCCCCCCTTAGGAATTTTTTCTGTTTACATTAAATAAAATTAGGATTTTGGCTTGAATAATGTGATGATAATTTGAGAGAAATAATAATCAAGAAAAGACGGAGAATGTTCTATGACCCTGTTATTGTTACTAGCGCGTATCCAAGATGGGAATCAGGGGGTCTAGACCCCCCCCTCACAAACACCTTCAGGAAATATTTCTGTTTACATTAGATAAAATTAGGATTTTTGCTTTTTGAATAATGTGACGATAATATAACAGGAGAAATACTTATCAAGGCAAGACGGAAGTAGTGTAATTGATGCTACAACCAGCACACTTATAGCGTACAAATGATGAGCCCCCCTCAAGCAGATTTGGCCACACTTAAACCTAGCTCAACATGCCCATATGAGTTTTTTGCTTAAGTGTAGCACCCCGTCTAATCCAAGATTTTTGTAAAAATGCCCGAAGCTACAGTGTACAAATGATGAGCCCCCCTCAAGCAGATTTGGCTACACTTAAACCTAGCTCAACATGCCCATATAAGTTTTTTGGTCAAGTGTAGCACCCCGTCTAATCCAAGATTTTTCTAAAATTCCCGAAACTACAGTGTACAAATGATGACCCCCCTCAGATTGATTTGCCTACACTTACAAAAGGCACTTCTGTGAGATTGTTGTCCATAAATTTGTTAAAAATATGCCCCTCTTGATATTTTTTTGCCCACACCTAAAACTAGGCCAAGATGCTCATAAAACACACACACACACACACACACACACACACACACACACACACACACACACACACACACACACAAAGCACATTGTTGAACCCAACTGATATTTTTTATTAAGTATAGAGTTTTGATTTGAACCCCAAGAAATTTTATATAAATACCAAAGCCAAAAAATATTAACACACATACACACACACACACTAAATATACAAAACACACTGCTGAACCCAACTGATATTTTTTTATTAAGCATAGAATTTTGATTTGAACCCCAAGAAATTTTATATAATAAACCAACAACAAAAATGCCTAATCAAAAATATTGTAATCAATGCAATAAGAATATATCCAGCCCCAATTGTGTTAAGCACCAAAAGAATTGTAATCCAGATAAAAGCAGAATTATCACAAAAACATGCCCAAAATGCTATAAAAAATATAACATAAAATATTTCACTTATGCTTGTTCTGCACAGTCATCAACATTTCCAAACAAAATTGAATGGAAATATTTGTGTGATTGCCCTGTATAACTTAGATTGCAAGGCCATATTTTGTAATTTTCTAGACCAGGAGCTAGACCCTATGCACCAGAAACAGGCCATAAAATGCCTCTCCACAAATTATGTGAGCATCATGGAGCACACAATACATTTTACAATTTTGAGAATCTCAATTTAAGGCATGCAGCTTAGTGGTTTCCCGCACTCACACTCTGTAAATACATTGTATGATTTTATTATCCTATTAAAGCACCCAATGCTGCAATTTTTAAATTTTTGCTGAAGAAGATACATGATTATCTCAGTCATGTTCAACATCTGAGAATTGTATGCATCAAAATATTGCAGGTGATGATTAAAATCTGCACCACTATACAACATTCCACTATCTGTTGTAACAAATTCTGCCTTTTGGAACCTATCCAGATGCATCATCAAAAATCTAAAATGTTTCCAGTTTGAGCTCTGATTGGGAAGAATCTCAAAATCATAGAATCTCCCCACACTTGCATGATTTGAAAACCATCCTCCATAATAGGAAAAATCAATATAATAATAAAAAAACAACAAACTGTCCCACAATTCTCCTTCAAGAATTATACTTGTGGCACTCAAAATCAGTGATGTATTTCAAGTTTAGATAATTGAATTTTTGTGTGCTGTTCAGGGCCCAGCGGAACTCTGTTTCATTATTGATTGAAAATAAATCATACTCTGAGAGTGTTGAGAATCTAATTTTGAAATCAGGAAGAAGAGATTCAGATCTAATATATTTTGCAACATCTCTTCTGTCAAAAAATGACATGAGCATTGATCCTATTGTGCACCTACACAATTGTGGAGAGCAATCATGTAGATATAAACAGAAATTGTACATGGCTCTGTGTACCTCCCGATCAGAATTTGAGGTTGAGATTTGAAGATTGCAAAAAATTGCAGTTTAAAGGTTCAAAATATCTCAAATCATGAAATTTTATCTTCAAACTCAGCAAATACAGAATAATCTCATTTGCATTTATGACCCCTGAGATATATTTTTCCCTTCTAACAAAATCCGCACCAGAAAACACCAAGCCTGTATCTGTGGTTACAAATTCAAAATCATCATAGGATTTCAAATAAGTATCATAATTTAAATGTTTCCAGTTCTCAGATATGTCAAATGGGATATGAAAACAATACATTGATTCAAAATATTTTGTTGTGAACCAATAATTTTTTCTGTAACAATCATAAAAACCTACAAACAGCCCAACAATTCTCCTGTGCAACAGATATATGTATTTTTCCTTCTTGCCCAACAATCCCAGATGTATGCATCCAAATTCATGGTCACTGTCAAGCACCCACCTAAATTCTGTCTTATTTCTAACTGCAAACACATCATATTCACATAAATCGGAAAATGCAAGCTTGAACCTTTCCGACAGTGATTCCGATTGTGACAAATTCCTTCTCTTAAAAAACATTGCAACAAGTGCTGTGTGTTATCTACCTAAAACAATGACACATTCAAAAATGCAATGCTGTAATTTTTTAAGAGCATGCCTAACACTATGCTTAATAATATTGTTTTTTTGTTGCTGATAATCCTGATTTATTTCCAAATCACACTGCCCGGGATACATGTTTGCTGAACAATATTGCAAAATTGGAACTGTAGCAACTATGTATGTATTATTGGGAGCTTAGATAATTGTTCCCCACACCTGCATGTTTCATTCCAAGAAGTTTTGTCTAGGCACAGTGCAAGGCACTTACTGCTGCAATTTCTGAATTTTTGCCTCAGAAAATACAGAACAAGCTCATTCAGGCATTTGTGCTTTAAATACCCAACAAGATCCGGGTGGAAATCATCTGCACTGAACAAGTGCCCATCATCTGTGGTCATAAATTCAATATTCCTATTAAACAGATTGGGATTGGAAATTATTCTGTTCAAAAATTTAAAATGCACCCAATTTAAGCTCTGATCAGCCATGAGCTCTAAATCATAATCTTCATACCCATCACAACAATTGCTGTACCAACATTCATCAAACAATTTCAACCTGCAGAAATAATAATAGCTCCCAGTGTGGTGATGCACAAACAATCCACAAATTCTCTTAAACTTGTTGTACATAAATTTTTCAAACTTGCTTACATCCTTCAGTGACAAGTATTGAAAATTCTTGTCACTGTTAAGAACCCAGTGCATTTCAGTTTCATTCTGAACTGCAAACAAATTATACTCGGACAGGTTCAGGAACCTAAGCCTAAAATCTTGAACAAGTGATTCGGATTTTATGTATTTTGAAATTCCCCTTCTGTCAAAAAATTCTGCATTATGACAAGCTTAGTGGCAATGTGAACAATTCCCTGTCACATTGGCATGTATTTTGTATGTTGTGCACTTCAAGTGACAGGCATATGCATTCATGCTCACAATTTTTAAATTTTTGCCTAAACATATACATTAGAATCTCACTGAAATTTGTATATTTTGAAAATTTGTTCATGCCTGGCTTAAAATCTTCAAGTCGATACAAATTGCCCTCATCTGTGGTGACATATTCAATATGATTCAGGGGTAGAGGTACAGAAATTCTGTTGGTGATATTATAGTGGATCCAGTTTAGACTCTGTGGCATAATTATGTCCATTCTGTACACAAAACAATTCTCATTGCAATTGTTGTACCAGTAATCATCATACATTGCAAATCCACAATGCCAATAATAATACTCTACAGAATAATGCACAAAAAAATCCAACAATTCTTTTGCATGTATTGAACATGGATATTTCAAATCTTATTAGGGATTTCAGGGACAGGTAGTGAAAGGCAAAATCACTTGAAAGCACCTATTGCATTTCAGTTTCATTCCCAACAGAGAACAGGTCATGCTCGGACAGATTCAAGAGCCTAAGCCTGAAATCCCCAATAAGTGATTGTGATTTGATGTATTTTGAAATTGCTCTTCTGTCAAAAAAAATTCTGCATATTTAATAATTACACACTGGCATGAATATGCAAGGAACAGAATCATGAAAACCCATTACTCAATGCATTCCGATACAGCCTCATTGTTTATGATTGTTGCAAATTTTGAGATGAAACTGTTTTTATGTGATTCAAGGCCCATCAAAGATATTACACAGTGAACAATTACAGTGTCACTTGTTTCATCCAAAACAATATTGTATATGAGATGGGGTAATTTTTTCAATTTAATATATTCCAATCTGTCAAGTTGCATGAAGCACTCAACTGCAAGAACCCTCTCGGTGTTATTTTTTGCTGTTCTGAAAAGGAGGTAGCATGAAACAATGGCATTTACAGATTCTGAATTGTATATAATTTTTGTAGAGAAACAATCAACATAGTTGATAGAGCTCATATAATTAGATTTTTCTGCTGAGGTCTTGGAATTTTTGATGAATGCATATCCTATATTCTCTATGTATTCATATGTGATGATATTATCAGGTGCTTTGTCCTGAAATTCTACAAAATATATTTTTGTTGTTCCTACAAGGGTCATAACATAAAAATCATCATAGTACCCAACCTCAGAGTATACATACCTGAGCAACTGATTGTATTTGTGGGTATTGAGCTTGAACAGATTGATCTTATTTTCAGGGGGGCTCACAATGTTGTCACAGAACCTGAGGATCCCATCACTGCTCAGGGATGTGCTTAGCTCAGGTCTGAAAATCTTGTTGACATAACATTTTGTGCCTTTATTTGAAATTTTAACAACAATTTTGAAATCTACAAGGCTTATCTCTGTGTCATAATTCCCCAGGATGCTGACAAATTGTTGATTTGTATTCAATGCATCTATGATGCTCACTTGCATAATTTGTGTGGGGACATATGGGTTCTCTTCAAAACAAACAGTTCTGTGATTAAAATTATCTGAAAAATCTCTTGCATTTGTTTCATATATACTGTAGACAAGATACTGATTGTTTATATATTTTACAATATAATCTTCAGACATCTTGCAAGTGGGGGCAACAGAATATCTATGGGTTATATTTATATCTAGGCTTTCACTATTCTGTACAGTCAATATGTTGGGAACAAAAAATTCATTCTATACCTTCAATCCTGTTTCTGCTCTATTTCTGCACTCCCTGCTGTCCCTGCTGTGTCTGTTGTTTCTGCTGTGTCTGAAAATATTTTTAATTTAAATAATTGTTTCCCACAATTGCATCTTCTGCTAAGATGATTCCCACCTAGAATTTTTGCAATACAATCAGAATCACAATCTTTGAATTTTTGTCTTATAAAATACATTATAATCTCATTCAGGTATATATGTTTAGAGTACCACACACAATCAGGATCAAAATCATCCCCACTATACAAATGGCCAGCATCTGTTGTGACAAATTCAATATCATTATAAATTGTAGATATTCTAAATTTGTAATGCATCCAATTCAAGCTTGGATATGAATCAATCCTCATCCTATGCTCTGAAAACAAATTGTAGCAATTTCCCCACCAGTGATTCCTAAACACTTTGAGCATGAAATAATACCCGTAATCATCTGTGTAAAAATTCACAAAATATCCAGCAATTCTGCCATAATTATTGTACTCAATTTTTTCAAACTTGCTTATATATTTAAGGCATAGGTAGTGAAAAGGTAATTCACTGTTAAGCACCCACTGCATCTCTGTTTCATTGCAAACTGCAAACAGGTCATACTCAGAGAATCCAGATAATCTGATTCTGATATTTTCCACAATTGTTCCTATATAAACGTTTCAACGTATGTTCAACATGTTCAAGATTATATTGTAAAATATATAAACAATCAGTATCTTGTCTACAGTATATATGAAACAAATGCAAGAGATTTTTCAGATAATTTTAATCACAGAACTGTTTGTTTTGAAGAGAACCCATATGTCCCCACACAAATTATGCAAGTGAGCATCATAGATGCATTGAATACAAATCAACAATTTGTCAGCATCCTGGGGAATTATGACACAGAGATAAGCCTTGTAGATTTCAAAATTGTTGTTAAAATTTCAAATAAAGGCACAAAATGTTATGTCAACAAGATTTTCTGACCTGAGCTAAGCACATCCCTGAGCAGTGATGGGATCCTCAGGTTCTGTGACAACATTGTGAGCCCCCCTGAAAATAAGATCAATCTGTTCAAGCTCAATACCCACAAATACAATCAGTTGCTCAGGTATGTATACTCTGAGGTTGGGTACTATGATGATTTTTATGTTATGACCCTTGTAGGAACAACAAAAATATATTTTGTAGAATTTCAGGACAAAGCACCTGATAATATCATCACATATGAATACATAGAGAATATAGGATATGCATTCATCAAAAATTCCAAGACCTCAGCAGAAAAATCTAATTATATGAGCTCTATCAACTATGTTGATTGTTTCTCTACAAAAATTATATACAATTCAGAATCTGTAAATGCCATTGTTTCATGCTACCTCCTTTTCAGAACAGCAAAAAATAACACCGAGAGGGTTCTTGCAGTTGAGTGCTTCATGCAACTTGACAGATTGGAATATATTAAATTGAAAAAATTACCCCATCTCATATACAATATTGTTTTGGATGAAACAAGTGACACTGTAATTGTTCACTGTGTAATATCTTTGATGGGCCTTGAATCACATAAAAACAGTTTCATCTCAAAATTTGCAACAATCATAAACAATGAGGCTGTATCGGAATGCATTGAGTAATGGGTTTTCATGATTCTGTTCCTTGCATATTCATGCCAGTGTGTAATTATTAAATATGCAGAATTTTTTTTGACAGAAGAGCAATTTCAAAATACATCAAATCACAATCACTTATTGGGGATTTCAGGCTTAGGCTCTTGAATCTGTCCGAGCATGACCTGTTCTCTGTTGGGAATGAAACTGAAATGCAATAGGTGCTTTCAAGTGATTTTGCCTTTCACTACCTGTCCCTGAAATCCCTAATAAGATTTGAAATATCCATGTTCAATACATGCAAAAGAATTGTTGGATTTTTTTGTGCATTATTCTGTAGAGTATTATTATTGGCATTGTGGATTTGCAATGTATGATGATTACTGGTACAACAATTGCAATGAGAATTGTTTTGTGTACAGAATGGACATAATTATGCCACAGAGTCTAAACTGGATCCACTATAATATCACCAACAGAATTTCTGTACCTCTACCCCTGAATCATATTGAATATGTCACCACAGATGAGGGCAATTTGTATCGACTTGAAGATTTTAAGCCAGGCATGAACAAATTTTCAAAATATACAAATTTCAGTGAGATTCTAATGTATATGTTTAGGCAAAAATTTAAAAATTGTGAGCATGAATGCATATGCCTGTCACTTGAAGTGCACAACATACAAAATACATGCCAATGTGACAGGGAATTGTTCACATTGCCACTAAGCTTGTCATAATGCAGAATTTTTTGACAGAAGGGGAATTTCAAAATACATAAAATCCGAATCACTTGTTCAAGATTTTAGGCTTAGGTTCCTGAACCTGTCCGAGTATAATTTGTTTGCAGTTCAGAATGAAACTGAAATGCACTGGGTTCTTAACAGTGACAAGAATTTTCAATACTTGTCACTGAAGGATGTAAGCAAGTTTGAAAAATTTATGTACAACAAGTTTAAGAGAATTTGTGGATTGTTTGTGCATCACCACACTGGGAGCTATTATTATTTCTGCAGGTTGAAATTGTTTGATGAATGTTGGTACAGCAATTGTTGTGATGGGTATGAAGATTATGATTTAGAGCTCATGGCTGATCAGAGCTTAAATTGGGTGCATTTTAAATTTTTGAACAGAATAATTTCCAATCCCAATCTGTTTAATAGGAATATTGAATTTATGACCACAGATGATGGGCACTTGTTCAGTGCAGATGATTTCCACCCGGATCTTGTTGGGTATTTAAAGCACAAATGCCTGAATGAGCTTGTTCTGTATTTTCTGAGGCAAAAATTCAGAAATTGCAGTAGTAAGTGCCTTGCACTGTGCCTAGACAAAACTTCTTGGAATGAAACATGCAGGTGTGGGGAACAATTATCTAAGCTCCCAATAATACATACATAGTTGCTACAGTTCCAATTTTGCAATATTGTTCAGCAAACATGTATCCCGGGCAGTGTGATTTGGAAATAAATCGGGATTATCAGCAACAAAAAAAACAATATTATTAAGCATAGTGTTGGGCATGCTCTTAAAAAATTACAGCATTGCATTTTTGAATGTGTCATTGTTTTAGATAGATAACACACAGCACTTGTTGCAATGTTTTTTAAGAGAAGGAATTTGTCACAATCGGAATCACTGTCGGAAAGGTTCAAGCTTGCATTTTCCGATTTATGTGAATATGAAGTGTTTGTAGTTAGAAATGAGACAGAATTTAGGTGGGTGCTTGACAGTGACCATGAATTTGGATGCATACATCTGCGATTGTTGGGCAAGAAGGAAAAATACATATATCTGTTGCACAGGAGAATTGTTGGGCTGTTTGTAGGTTTTTATGATTGTTACAGAAAAAATTATTGGTTCACAACAAAATATTTTGAATCAATGTATTGTTTTCATATCCCATTTTGACGTATATGAGAACTGGAAACATTTAAATTATGATACTTATTTGAAATCCTATGATGATTTTGAATTTGTAACCACAGATACAGGCTTGGTGTTTTCTGGTGCGGATTTTGTTAGAAGGGAAAAATATATCTCAGGGGTCATAAATGCAAATGAGATTATTCTGTATTTGCTGAGTTTGAAGATAAAATTTCATGACTTGAGATATTTTGAACCTTTAAACTGCAATTTTTTGCAATCTTCAAATCTCAACCTCAAATTCTGATCGGGAGGTACACAGATCCATGTACAATTTCTGTTTATATCTACATGATTGCTCTCCACAATTGTGTAGGTGCACAATAGGATCAATGCTCATGTCATTTTTTGACAGAAGAGATGTTGCAAAATATATTAGATCTGAATCTCTTCTTCCTGATTTCAAAATTAGATTCTCAACACTCTCAGAGTATGATTTATTTTCAATCAATAATGAAACAGAGTTCCGCTGGGCCCTGAACAGCACACAAAAATTCAATTATCTAAACTTGAAATACATCACTGATTTTGAGTGCCACAAGTATAATTCTTGAAGGAGAATTGTGGGACAGTTTGTTGTTTTTTTATTATTATATTGATTTTTCCTATTATGGAGGATGGTTTTCAAATCATGCAAGTGTGGGGAGATTCTATGATTTTGAGATTCTTCCCAATCAGAGCTCAAACTGGAAACATTTTAGATTTTTGATGATGCATCTGGATAGGTTCCAAAAGGCAGAATTTGTTACAACAGATAGTGGAATGTTGTATAGTGGTGCAGATTTTAATCATCACCTGCAATATTTTGATGCATACAATTCTCAGATGTTGAACATGACTGAGATAATCATGTATCTTCTTCAGCAAAAATTTAAAAATTGCAGCATTGGGTGCTTTAATAGGATAATAAAATCATACAATGTATTTACAGAGTGTGAGTGCGGGAAACCACTAAGCTGCATGCCTTAAATTGAGATTCTCAAAATTGTAAAATGTATTGTGTGCTCCATGATGCTCACATAATTTGTGGAGAGGCATTTTATGGCCTGTTTCTGGTGCATAGGGTCTAGCTCCTGGTCTAGAAAATTACAAAATATGGCCTTGCAATCTAAGTTATACAGGGCAATCACACAAATATTTCCATTCAATTTTGTTTGGAAATGTTGATGACTGTGCAGAACAAGCATAAGTGAAATATTTTATGTTATATTTTTTATAGCATTTTGGGCATGTTTTTGTGATAATTCTGCTTTTATCTGGATTACAATTCTTTTGGTGCTTAACACAATTGGGGCTGGATATATTCTTATTGCATTGATTACAATATTTTTGATTAGGCATTTTTGTTGTTGGTTTATTATATAAAATTTCTTGGGGTTCAAATCAAAATTCTATGCTTAATAAAAAAATATCAGTTGGGTTCAGCAGTGTGTTTTGTATATTTAGTGTGTGTGTGTGTGTATGTGTGTTAATATTTTTTGGCTTTGGTATTTATATAAAATTTCTTGGGGTTCAAATCAAAACTCTATACTTAATAAAAAATATCACTTGGGTTCAACAATGTGCTTTGTGTGTGTGTGTGTGTGTGTGTGTGTCTGTGTGTGTGTGTGTGTGTGTGTGTGTGTGTGTGTGTGTGTGTGTGTTTTATGAGCATCTTGGCCTAGTTTTAGGTGTGGGCAAAAAAAATATCAAGAGGGGCATATTTTTAACAAATTTATGGACAACAATCTCACAGAAGTGCCTTTTGTAAGTGTAGGCAAATCAATCTGAGGGGGGTCATCATTTGTACACTGTAGTTTCGGGAATTTTAGAAAAATCTTGGATTAGACGGGGTGCTACACTTGAGCAAAAAACTTATATGGGCATGTTGAGCTAGGTTTAAGTGTGGCCAAATCTGCTTGAGGGGGGCTCATCATTTGTACGCTATAAGTGTGCTGGTTGTAGCATCAATTACACTACTGACGGAGAATGTTCTATAACCCTGTTGTTGATAATATTGCACGTAAACTTTTCTTGAGCTTTCAGTATTGTCGCAGCAAACTTGAGCACTATGTAGAGACTTGTCAGCATTTGGAAGCTGCACAGTAAAGGTATCGCCACACGTAGAGCGATTCGTTGTAATTTTGAATCTCTGGAAGGCGCGAGAGGGAAATGTTCTTGAATAAGTGGAGTCGAACTACTGGCAAAATTTATAAATCGTTTATCTGCGCAACGTTCTAGAATATACTAAGGATATAAATATAAGGATATAATAAAGGAATAATTCCTAAATATACATTCTTTGACCGAACCTTGGATCCAACGAGAAAAATGGCGTTGTCTATGACATCATTTCCTTTTAAGAGTTCAATTCAATGACTTGTTTATGATTTATTTGATCGTGTTAAAGGTGCTTTATTTCAGTCTCTAATACGAAATTACAAAAACCTCTGGAGAGTTGATTTTTAAAAATGTGTCCGAGATAAATAGTGGCGTGCCAACGATTTTCATTAGGGAGAGGGGGTTACGCATACTATTTTTGGTGGCCAGTTCTCAAAGGACTGTGTCAAATGGGGTTATGACTCCACCAACCCTCCATTGGGCACGTCACTGGAGATACCTAAATGAGTAAGCATTTGATCATATTGGGAGAAACATTAGATGTGTCGGGAACGGAAGGGTTTTCACTGTGCAATAATTGTTTCGCTATCCAGCTGTATTCTATAGAAGACTTCCTTTGTTTCGTGCCGATATATGACAAGTCTGCGGAAGCTGTGACAGACAATTTTGAGCACTTGCGAGTGCTTAGACCTGAATATGAACAATTTGGTGGGTTTCGGCTTTTAAAAGAGCTGCAAACATGGAAGGACAAGACACATTAGTGGTGTTCAGGCTCGAATCAGAGAAATATTCGAGAACTGTCTGCGTCCAGTTCGCAGCACACAGTTTGAATCTCGTGTTGTCGAGTGGATTGATTGTCCATCCCGTGCATGTGTAACAGTTTCGTAAAAACACTTTTGGTTACCTGGTACACAGATGTTTTGATGCCTGATGAGAAGAAATGGACGAACATACATACTAAGATAGTTCCGGCACACAAGGTTAATGGAAACTGAGGAGTCGAGTGGTAAAAAATGTTACGTTTTCACGTTCTGATTAAAATCACAGCCTTAAACAGTGGTGACGATTTAGGGGATAGTTGCTCCCCATTTTTTTGCCTCCACACTATGGCCTCTTAATCCTAAGCCTTGTCTAACAAGAGAAAGTAAACAACTTTCCTTGCAATGCACCCCCCCCCCCGGTTTTGGAAACAAATTGCCACCATTGACCTTAAACATATAATTGTGAGGTTCTATCTATATCCCTTAAAAAAATTGTGTTCAGCCCCCCCCGAAAGGAATTCCTGGATACGTGCCTGAGTCCAATCATTGTGTTTGCAAAGCGGTAAACGTTTTTGAAAATTAGTCGGTTTCAACTGATGAGATACCTGAAGTTTGTACGGAAACAAGTGCAAAGCCTTTCTCTGGATTTTGCGCACTGTTTCTCTATTGACACCGACTTCTTTTGACAACCTTCTTGCAGATTTCTTTGGCCTGTTTGTGATTGCAACTCTCACCCTTTCAATTGTTTCTTCATTGCGCACATATCTCAGCATACCAGTACGTTTAGCATCAGTTACACTGCCTCTGTTTCTATGGGATGCAACATATCGTAGAATTGATTATCTCGAAGGACACACACGCCCGCCAAACTTTGCACAGAACCTTCTTTGAACAGTGATCACCGACTAATTGCTAGCAAAATAAAATTCCACTATTGCTGCTCGCTGTTGTGCACTCCACCTTTCCATGTTACACCACTAAATTTTGCAAAGGTCGATCTTTATATTCACCTGAAATGAAAAAGAAAAAACAAATTAGTAGCACAAAACTTACAATATAAATGTGGTCATTAATTAATTGTCACCCTGTATTTCATTATTAATATTTAACTTGTCTAAGGTTGTAACAATATAATGTAAATATTTTTTTAAAAAATACATTATAAGTTGTCTCATACATCTCATACACGATGTTAACTTCATTTTTATTCTTCTTTTTCAGATAAGCATTTGGGAGTTGAACTTTTGTAAACGAGGACGACAAAATTGATTGACAATGGCAGCTGTCCACCATCGCAGTTTGAAGATAAGATGCTACAAAATACAAATCGTCAACGAGGATTGTGTGTAATTTACATAACAGAGTAATATACGCTCTTTGGAGTGCATAGGCCTATATTGTTTTTCGTTTCTCTAGACAACTTGGTGCAATGGTGATGATTTACTAGACATCAAGAGTCCATAATCTGCACAAGAAATGATGATGTATTAGACAGAAAGTGAGAATTATATTTTAGAGCAACTTAAAGAAAAAACAGTTCCTGTGGTGCGATTTGTTTGTCTTGTGTACTGATGAATGGCAAATAATCATTGAGATATTTGTTAGTTGCAATTTTAAGGGTATTTTTAACCAAAACCTAGGGGCTAGGACATTCAGAAGCATACCTCTCAGAGAACCAGATAATGATTTACAGGTTACGAGGAGAAAGAGTACCAAGATACATTGAAACAAAATATTTGCGTAAATTCTGATGATATCCTAAGTATCTAATTTTAGTAGTCTCGGTAAGCAGAATTTGTTGTAGCTACGTACTTTTGACTTTTTAAACTAAAACTATTGTATTGTATTTGAGAAAATTAGTTAAATATGTTTCACAACAACGATAACACTTTTCACCGATGACCATCTTAGGTGTCATAAAATTATAATTTAGTTAATATATGTTTGTACATAAAAATATATGGGTAATAAATTTTAACTAATTCTCTGTTACTTAAAAATGAAGATGAGGCTTTTATTTTTGTTTGGAAAAATATATTTTTGTAGGAATGCTGATCAACCAAGAAGTTGTGTATTCCCAAGATAATTGTTGGAGATTGCATGTATATGTACTCATGTCGTAGGTGCACTAATATAAATAAGGTAAGGACACATGCAGTTCTTGGTTTTTGGTGATGGACATATAACAACATTAAATTGTAGATATAGTTACCAATCAGGCGTGTGCCCAGGATTTTCGTAAGGGGGGGGGGTTATGAATCCAACACATTTTCCAGTTCACAGGTCAAATTTCTTGTAATAAATTAGATAATTAATATACTTGGATTTTACCCCAATGAACGCAATCAATGTATTTGCTATGGATGCTTCATGTTTTTATTGCATCATATAAAAGCACCTGCTTGAATATTTCCAAATTATTAATATTTTATATTTAATTGCTCAAATATAAAGACAGTAATAAATAAGGTACCACAGTTCAACATTTTAAATTCTGAAATTTAGGCATCGAGGTTTCTGTGCGAGTTCTGACAATATGTCGTCACAAGTAACTTTTATATTCCGGTGAATGTTCAGAGCAGCTAACCCATTTAATCTTTCTTCGCAAATGGTATTTCGAAGATACGTAGGTCTTCAACCGCCTCAAAGTTGAGAATGATTTCTCATTTGATGTTGTTGTTACCGGGATTGTACATAATATGCGCAAACGTGTGTTTACCCAGGGAAATATTACTTCACTGCACATATCAATTGCTTCAAGAGCATTTACTGGACGTCTTTGCATTGCTGCAAGATGACGATACCGCAGCTTCATTTCAGTGTGAGCGTTGTCGCCTTGTAATCAAGGTGTCCTGGGTTCAATACCCGGAGGAGAATCATAGTGGTTCGGATCTCACTTTAAACTTTAGGTCCAGTCCAGATTAGCCTTACTGTGCATAAAGTGGATTTAAAACATCAATTCAATCAACATTGTACTTGTTGTGGAGATGATTTTGCTAAATATTGTGTACATTTTTGGCATTGTATTATTATATTATTGGTGAAAACATTTGTTTGACAGTCGACAAACAAATACGAACCCCTTCAGTAATGACAGTGTCATTAATGTGTCATATTAATTTTCATATTAGGTCTATGGAGAGGAATTTTGTATGTTGTTAACGTTATGGAACTGAGAAACCAACTGTTGAAGGGGCCACTCCCCCCTTCTATTCCGAAGCCCAGTACCGCACCACAGGATCTGTCACTGAGCCCGACAAAATCTTGCCAGACAGTGCTCGAAATGGAAATTCGTAGCCGAAAAGGGAGGGGATATTTGATCGATTTTGGAGATACAAGGGGGTACATCCTTGTATGGATCAACATGGAAACAATACAGTATGTGGAGGATGCTCAATATTCAAATTATTCTAATTGGGGGTATAAAAGGTAAAAAAAAAGGTAAAGTGTTCCCCTGTGCATAGCACAACGCCATGAAGGCGTATAGGGGGTGTGGGGGTAACGCCCCACACTTTCTTGATCCGGTCGTGAGTGGGGGTGATGTGATCAGCATCACGCCCCTGACCGCCTTTACCCCCCAGGGTTTCCCCCAGCTACCCATGTTATTCGACGCTGGGTAGGCGCCGGGGCCGCTTCCACCGTTAGAAAAGTTCCCGGATTTGAACCGGCCGGGGATCGAACCCGGGACCTTTAGCATGGTAGTCAGACGCGTTAATGCTTTGTGAAACTTTCTTAACTGGAGGCAGCATCCCCTACTTCGACCACTGATGCCAGAAAAGATGCTTTCAGAAAATTAATTCATTACTGCACACACATATTACTTATTGTATTTGTTGCGTTTGTACAAGAGAAATATTCAGAAGATTTGTAAGGAATATTTACAGTTAATAGGATGCCTACCTAGGCTATCCCGTGTCGTAATACAAATTTTACCCCCTTCCTACAAAATAATAAAACTGTCCATGGCAATCGTGATTTTATAATGTGGTTGCATACATATACACTGTATAGTAGCACCAAGCTTTCTGGGACCTCGGAAAATACGTGAACCACAGGCTTCCCCGTGGCTTTAACTAGCAACACTAGTGCCACTGCTCCGACGCCAGGGTTTCAAATACCTTGGTGGATCTATAAGATAGGTAATATCGTTTTTCGAGGGTTCGTGAACAAAACAAAAAGTAAATGATTTTAAAGTCCATTTTATATTCAGATACGTTAATCGGGACTGGTCTTAAAGTTTAAATTGGGATACGTACCACTGTGCAATGCACCTTCACAGGGGATCAAACCCAGGACCTCTTTGATTACACCACCATCGGTGAGGCCCCTGAAATCATTGAGGAAACTTGTTCATCTTCATGTTCTCTCGCCCTGCGAAAGTTTATTGGTGATATAGGGTGACATCCTACACACGGCTTCCAGACATAAACACGCGGACACCCCCCTCCCCTGCACTCACACGATTGTATGCTTACAGCACATGCTGTGCCCTCCCAGAAAAACAATTCAAAATCCGCCTATGGATATATTTGCTACTATCAAATAATGAACGTCACTTACCTCGACAGTTCCTTGACATAATTTTGCAACAAGGTTTCCAATACCTTCTGTTATGCCTTCTTGTTGAATATCAAGAGTCTGAAAGTTCGCACGTTTCACTCTCGCAATTCGGATGGAATTCCTCTGAACTTAAATCGACCTTTTCTGGCGCTCTATGTGTGGAAGGTGAAGCTTTAACTTCCATTTTTTGTTTCTTTTGGAAATAATCTAATAATGTATTTCTCCTCTTTTCTCTATCCATCTTTAGTTCCACGTCAAAAATCTATTACACACGCAGAAACGTAACACACAACACGACCACTTCGACTTGCTACCTTGCAGACTGCAACTCGCTACAACCCCAGTGAACACCAGGACTTGGGACAAAGATACCGGGCGGTCGAATGTCTGAACCATGCATCCAGCTTGGTCCAGCTCAAATTACGTCACCAGTGTTGACAGCAACCAGTAGTGCCAGTGTCAGTAGTGTTGGAAACTGCTAAATTATTTACGCAGAAATTCAAGTGAGATCTTTCACAAATGTTACAAGAAAATTCAATAAACTGAAGGCTGGAAATTGGTTGAGAAGAAAATATCTAATTTGTAAAGAGCACAAGAGTAAAACGTATAATATTTTGGCATATTAATTGTTTTTATTTTGTTTATGAAACTGAGTGGGCCAGTTGGGCTATATAACGCATCCCTCCCTTCCTCCCGGCATGCTATTGTACAAACATCGCTTGCCTCCTTCGTAAAACCATGCTTCGCTACTGCCTGCAACAATTATTATTATTATTATTATTATTATTATTATAATTATTGATATTTTGAAATAAATATGCATCCAGGTGCGATATAAGATTTTGGCTTACTTTGCCTACTAATTGTAGTGATTCAAATCTCACAGAACTTTGCTCTGCTGGCATAAATGGTATAAGAAGGGGAAAGAAAGAAAAGGGAAGTTAGCAGCACTGTCGTAACAGGAAAGGGAGGGTCATTCTCCTAAGAGGGTCATCGTGGGTGAAAGAAAGGGGAGGAGGGATTCCTTCAGTTCGCATTCCAAGGGTTACGACTCTTTTCTTGACCATACTGAGAAGGAAATTCTCCTTCCTTTTCAGTGACTAAGGAATGAATGAATGCCTGTGCATTGCTGTAACTCAACTCCAATATTATCAAAAGTAATTGAATAAGCAATACATTTCTCATTGCCAAATGTAAACATTTTACAATATTGGCAATTTGGTACTCAAACACATTTATGAAATAAAATTTATTTTTGCTTTGAATTTTTTTAAATGACCAAACCAATGGGGGCGGTTTTAACCCCCACCAACCCCCCCCCTGGGCACGCCACTGTTACCAATTAGCCTTTCCTTGCATAAAGTGTACTTAAAATAAAAAAAATAAAAAAACATTATTATTATTATTATTACAATTTTAATAATCATCCTTCTTTCAGTTCGGCATTTGCTTGACAATATTGCGAATTTGCAGCTGAAGAAAATTATTTTCCATGCAAAAAGTAAAGAAGAAAAACTAACACTTAATTTAGTTACGAGTTATTTGGAGGATTAACAGAGTTACAGTTACTAATTTCAAAAAGTAACTAGTGTTAATTGAAAATCTTGTCACTTGTTAATGTAATTAATTCGTTACTTCCAAGGACTGGATATCAGCCAAAGCTGCTTAAAGGATTTTTTTCTCAGGGAGGCAGTAGTGCTCAGAGTATGGAGAACGTGAAGTGATGACATCCTACAATTAAGAAAATACTCATAAATCTTCCCCTTCTAGGATAATTTTCGCGGCATCCCACCACCCACTGCATGTTCTCCATACAAACTTCAGCTCACTTTTCCCCAAACTGGGTGAGGCATCCTCCCCAGATAGGAATTTCCACTTCGAGCTCTTGGGGTGGGGCAGAGTAAGATTTCTTATCTTGCCCTTCAGTTATAAAAGCTCACATTTTACGTTTTATTATTATTACTATTGTTTTACAAATCAAAGAATTGGAATTCAATTTAATATACCATGGTGTTGAACTTCAGACCTGAGTCCGCTTATCGAACTGCAAACTGAACTCGAATTGCTTCCTTTCCATGAACATCAATCACTTGGCTAATGAACAGATTTTTGTTCTTTACACTTTCTTTTAGAGATATTATTTTATAAGATGCCTCTTAATTTTCAGTCTTTCGTGGCACCCCTCGATCATGTTTTTATGCTACAATTTCACAATTCGAATTACATGAAGTTTTTCCAGATATCTCAGGGGAGCAAGTGCTCCCCGGCCTCCTTTTCTGCGGGAAATCATCCAAACCTGAAATGTCTACCCAAGAAAATTTTGAGGTAATACTAACGATCACCATCAAAACAAACACGTCTTGCTGACTTCTATTGTAGACCCAGGACTCTTTATGTTTTATTTTTTTCCAAAATTGTTGTTTTTCTGTAAATTGTTTTAAGAATGAAACATAACTCCAGAAATAGTAAGTCCAAAGAACTCAATCTTTAGTCACTTATAAGGCAAAGGACTGGAGAATGACTAGAGAGTAACTATGAGAAATATTGATATATTGAAGACGGAACTTCCTGCTGGAAATTTATGATGAAAATATGGTAAAGATTTCTGTACAAAATGGATTATCTGTAAGTATCTTCAATAAGTTGGTTTCATGTGACGTCAGGATGCGCACAATCGCCATGTTTGCAGCCAATTTTATTTGTAGTTTGCAAGGAAATATCCACCACGTAGCGTTTGTTACATCTGCACCAACTGCACGTTTGTTTTAAATCACGAGTGGCTGTGTTAGTATCTTCTGTCCGCCGCTTGAATCCCGTATGCATACAAGAACTGGGCTCAATCATGGCTGCTCGTAGTCAACGCAGCAGTTGCTTCAAAAGTAATTGTATTATTCTTACTTGCTCTGTTTGGTGTATGAACTAACCACGCGATTGTTTTTATTTTTTGTTAAGATTTGGATTATTTTGAACTTTTACTACTTTCCATTGCTGATACACTCCTTTTTTCTGATAAGAGTATCTAACTGATCTCATAAAAATCAATAACATTGCTGCACACCTACGAATTTTGTCTAAATTCCACTAATCAACCTGACCAGGCACGTATCCAGAGGGGGGGCTTAGGGGGCTCGAGCCCCCCCCGAAGGTTTTAGGTTTACACTAGATAAAATGAGGTTTTTGGTTTCTTGTGGTGTGAAATAAAATAATGTGACAATAATTTAAGGAGAGAAATAATTATCGAGGCAAGACGGAGAATGTTCTGTAACCCTGTTATTGATAATAGCACGTATCCAAGATTGGGCACAGGGGGCTCGACACTCTCCCCAGGAAATTTTTCAGTTTAAGTTAGATAAAATTAGGTTTTTGGCTTCTTGAATAGTGTGAAAATAATTTAAGGAGAGAAATAATTATCGAGGCAAGACGGAGAATATTTTATACCCCTATTATTGTTAATAGCACGTATCGAAGGTGGGCATGAGGTGGCTCGAGCCCCCCTCAGGAAATTTTTCAATTTACACTAGATAAAATTAAGATTTTTGGCGTCTTGAATAATGTGATTTATAAATCTGAGAGAAATAATTATCGAGACAAGACGGAGACTGTTCTATAACCCTATTATTGTTAATAGCACGCATCCAAGGTGGGAATCAGGAGGCTCGAGCCCCCCTTCAGGAAATTTTTCTGTTTACACTAGATAAAATTAGGATTTTGGTTTCTTGAATAATGTGATGATAATTTGGGAGAAATAATTATCGAGACAAGACGGAGAATGTTATATAACCCTGTTATTGTTAATAGCACGTATCCAAGGTGGGGTTGAGTTGGCTCGAGCCACCCCCAGAATATTTTTTATTTTTTACTAGATAAAATTAGGTTTTTGGCTTTTTGAATAATGTGACGATGATTTAAGGAGATAGACAATTATCGAGGCAAGACGGAGAATGTTCTATAACCATGTTGTTCATAATATTGCACGTAAACTTTTCTTGCGCTTTCGGTGTTGTCGCAGCGCACTTGAGCACTATGTAGAGACTTGTCAGCATTTGGAAGCTGCACAACAAATGTAGCGCCACACGTAGGGCGATTCGTTGTAATTTCAAATCTCTGGAAGGCGGGAGGGGGTACGTTCTTGAATGAGAGAAGGAGTCAACTACTGGCAATATTAACGAATCGTTTTATCTGAGGAACGTTCTAGAATATAATGAGGATATAAATACGCGGATTCAATTTTTCGATTAGTGATCAGTCAGCATCTTCTGGTTGCTTTATAAGATATAGTGATTCGGAAAATCACTTGACATTGATGAGTGCAGAACTTCCGGGACCTCAGTGTAATGCTAGTTCGGGTCGAGGGCCGAAGAGATCAAGCCCCCCCCCCTTTCTCTCGGGAATATTTCAGCAGTACCGGATATTGGAGTGGTTTATAAAAACACAAATAAGCTGCATAGATCAACTGAAAATCAAAGTTTTCAGTAATTATTAAGTTTTGCCAGAACTAAATTTCGTATATGCAGTCCGAGAATTTCATAGTATAAAAAAATACTTTTGTTTAAGCCTACTGGGTTCGAAACACATTCAAACACTTAACTACCATAAAGAGACAGCCGAAAATTTTATGAATGTCAAGAAGAGAAAGCAAGAAGATGATAAAGACATTTTTGTAGACATTTTAGGCGGAAATTGCAGGCTCTACCAGGACCCGAATCAGGGCTCTACCAACTGAGCCACCTAGCCATCCTTGATTTCAACCGATTTTTCGTTAAAATGTCTACATAGTACATGTCCTGTGTATATCAAATCGTAAGGTGTTGCCTGTATAGTGAACAAGCACAGAAAATATAGGAGAGAGAATAAAACTGAGGAGCATTCCCACCGGTTGAAGAGATTTTTTTTCTTCTGTGGTCAACAAGAGCTACTATTTCGAGGTGACAATGACAGTGGCTTAATACGGGAGATTTCACACCGTGTCGCCTGAGGATTTCACAATTCGAAATTAGGTTTGTGAGGCCTTTTGTGTCGCTACGGTGTGAAACGTTGCTGTTGATTGGCCCATTCCAATCGACATGTATCGCCTTTTCCTTCGGTCTGAAACCTTCCTAAGTCTTCAAAATCGAAGTCACAAGGATGGAAAATTAGGGCCTTGTTAGGTGTGAAGGCAGGCAGACAGCACCGCAAAGGATCATATCCAAAACTGCAGGAAGAACGCATCTTACTTCAATCTCCAATACGGAATGATAAAACTTCTGGTGAGTTGATTTTTAAAAATGTGTCCGAGATAAAGAGTGGCGTGCCCAGGATTTTCGGATGGGAGAGGGGTTACGCATACTATTTTTGGTGGTCAGTCCTGATTTTGCCAATTTTTTCCTGTCTTTGACGTTCTTCTTTTTTTAAAGAAAAGGAATACTGGATCAAATGGGGTTATTACCTCACCAACCCTCCCTTGGGCACGTCACTGGAGATAAATGAATAAGCATTTGATCATACTGGGAGACGAAACGTTAGATGTTTTGTGAACGAAAGGTTTCATTGTGCATTGATTGTTTCGTGATCCAGCTGTATTCGAGAAGACTTCCTTTGTTTCGTGCCGATATATGACAAGACAGCGGAAGCGGTGAGAGTCATTTTTGAACACTTGTGAATGCTAAGGCCTGAATCTGAACAATTTGGTAGGTTTCGGCTTTTATAAGAGCTGCAAACATTGGAGGACAAGACACGTTAGTGGTGTTCAGGCTCGAATGAGAGAGAAATATTCGAGAGCTGTCTGCGTCAGTTGGCAGCCCACAATTTGAATCTCGCGTTGTCGAGTGGATTGCCCATCCCCTGCATGTGTAACAGCTTCGTAAAAATCACTCAAAGACACCATAGATGTTTTTATGCTTGATGAGAAGAAATGGACAAACACACATACTGAGATGGTTCCGGTACACAATGTTAATGCATGGAAACAGAGGAGTCGAGTGGTACAAAATGTTCCGATTTCACGTTCTGATTAAAATGACAGCCTTACAGTGGCGACGATTTAAGGGATAGTTGCTCCCCATTTTTTTTGCCTCAATATTATGCCCTGTTAATGTTAAGCCTTGTCTACCAAGAGAAAATAAACTTTCCTTGCACCAAACCCCCCCCCCCCCCCCGTTTTTGAACCCAATTGCCACCACTGGTCTTAAACATACAATTGTGAGGTTCTTACTATACCCCTTAAAAAAATTGGTGTTGAGCCCCCCCCGAAAGGAATTCCTGGATACGTGCCTGAACCTGACGTCATCTTTCATCAGTAAATACCCTGATCGACAAACCTGTATGTACTTATCTTGCTTATGCGCATAGATCTTGCAACATGGCACTCGGTTGTCATGACAAATGGTGCTGCCATCTGTTATCGAAAAATTACCGCAAAATCACCTTTAGTACGGCTTTAAATAATATGTGTTGTATATTTGTATTGAATAAGCTTTCAAAACGTACACAGTTTAGTGTTAGCTTGTTGAATATGTATTTTCTATTTTATGTCGCTCCATGTTGCATATGTGTAAAACATACGTTCTGCGTGAAAGTTACACATGTATCTTCGGAATGCATTTATCATTCATTTTCTGCCATTCAAAAATACAGTTTGTGTGCTTGCTTTCCATTATTAGCTAATGTGAAATTGACGGTTTTGAAAAATGTTTCATATCGTTTGTTCCAAACAAATGCTTTAGCACAGACTTCTACCCCATTCTTTGCGTAATTTATGAGGATAATAACGCCTTTGTTACTACTACTAGTACTGGTAGTAATGGTAATAATAATAATAATAATAAAGCCATTATTAATGTTATTATTATTATTATTGGTATGTTTATCCTGGTACGTGCCCCCCCCAGACAAAATTCGTGGTTGCACCTCTGGTATTATATTTTTCCGCAAATTTTGTCTGACAAAAATAATTTGAGTAATTAATTCGGTATAAACTGGGGGATGTTCTACCTTTTAGGGGGAGTGCGTCATGGGTCTTGGGGAGGATGGGCACCCCTGTGCCAGCGCAATGTGAGATACTCATGGCCTTGATTCGCATCCATACGCCATGAGCTGCATTTCAAAAGCAGCATTTACAAGTATACTCTGCATTACGTAATTCGATTAAAGTACAAACAAAAAGCGGCTCAGTTCGAAACGCTACTCAAAAGCTCTCTTGCACAGCAAAATAGTGCATCTGTAATGCATCTCTGTGTAAACAAACCATACCTTCATAACACACAATTTTTCACAAATGATGCAAAAATATCTTTGTTGAGGAACACAGGCCAGACATTAGCGGAAGAAGGAAAAAGTAAAGTAGAAGGATAGATATAGCAAGGCCGAGAAAACAAGAAAGGAAAAGAAAACAGGGGAAGTAAGAAAGAAAAACAGAAATGGAAGGGGGTACATAAAACAGAGGAAAAGTGATAGAGAGCGAAGGGGACAGAGAAACAAAGAAAGAGACAGAGAAATAGAAAGAAAGGTAAAGTGTATAAAGAAAATGATAAGAAAGGAAGAAGACAGTAGCGGGAGAAGGAAAGAAGAGTAACAGAGAAAGGAGTCAACTAGAATGTAAGAGGTTAAAAAAAGATGAGAAAGAAAAAACAAAACAAAAGAAGTAAGAAAGGAGAAAAAGAAGAGAATCAGAAAACAGACAAAGATAGAGAAACGATAAAGATCATGGAAGGGGGCAGAGAAACAAAGAAAAGGGAAGAGATGGATGGGGGAACAGAAGGAAAATGTACAGAAAATTATTAAAAAGAAAGATAGAAGGAAAAATAAAGAGAAAGAGAGAGCAGGATGTAGAGATAATGGAAAAGATAAAAGTGGATATGGATAGGCATAAAGAAAGAGATAGAGGAGATAGAGAAACAAAATTTTAAAAAAAGGAAGAGACAGATTAACACAGGAACAGAGAGAGAAAGAAGAAAAAATATGGAAAGAGTACGTCTTAGCAGCTGTGAGTCTAACGGTCAACTTGGCCGCGGAGGGAGCGTTGGGAGTGCGTCGTCTGCCGTCATATAGATCCACAGCTTTACGCTGACTGTGGCACTAAGGGCCGGTTGCACCATCTCCACTTAACGTCTTATCCCCCACTTAACACCGTTTTGCGGTTGTTCAATGTCCGCCTAACGTTACCTAGCACTTAAAGTCCCGTGTAACGTAAGTGGCGGTCGGGGCTCCGCCTAACGCGTTAAGTGCCAGGTAAACATGGAAAAGCAGTACACTGTGCAGCCAACAGATACATGCAGCACCTAGTATAATCTGTGTTTACACTTTTATAGTTGAAAAACTAAATATGCTGACCAAGGCAGTAACTTATTTTATTAAAAACATAAACTAACGTAACGTTTCAACCTTCTAGCAAGGTCTTCTTCAGACTCTGTATCAAGTACAAAAGTAACCAGATACAACAAGAAGGGTAATATATATACACAAACATTACTCCCTCCAGACTATTTAGAAAGTTGTTTGGAACTTTCTAGCAGATGACTTTCACTTTCCAACTTTACTTTCACCTAAAAGGCTAAACACAATTACTTCCATATAGAATGTGGTTGGACTTTTTAATCTCACGCTCTTTTCCCTTCATTTTTCTTCCTTCTCCTCTCCTCTTTTTCTCTTGTCCTTTCCACTCTTTCCAACATCTTCTTCCATTCTTTGTTTAACTTCAGTCCCCCATTCCAGTTCATTGTGTCTTCTTCGCCTTTCTTCTCTATTTCCTTGGCTTCCTTCCATTTTCTCACTAGCATTCTCTTCTCCCTTCCTATTTGCTTAGCCTCATCCCACTCTATGTCATGTCCTGTTTCTCTCGTGTGTTTAAATATTGCATTTCTCTCTCTCTTAAGTCGTACATCATCCCTATGTTGTTTCAACCTGTCTTTCAGCCTTTTTTCGTTTCTCCTATGTACACACTCTGACATTCTTTACATTTTACTTCGTAGATAATCCCTTCTTCTTCCTCTTCTCTGTTTTCCTTTTTCTTGTTAGCATTCCTCGCTATTCCTAAGATGCTTCTCCCTCCCTTCCTGTAAGTTTTAATTCCTGCTTTCCTAAGTACTTTGCATATCTTTTCTGTGGTCTTCCCCATACTCCTTATTCCAAACCTTCTCTCCTCTTTTTCTTTCTCTGCCAATTCTCCCCTGCCCGTTTTCTTACTTCTTCTGTTTATGTCCAGTCTATCCTGCTTCTCATAGCCATTCTTTTCCAGCTGTTTCCATAGGCTATTTATTTTGCCTTCTTTTTCACATTCTTTCATGCATATTTTCTTGATTCTGTCCTCCATATTCTTTATAAAATTTATTTTTGTCACCTCACTTACATCACTTCTTTTGTGGCAGAATACCCCTGCTGCACACTTCTTCTGATGCCAAGCGGTTTCAATTGAAAAGAAAATTGAAACCGCTTGGCATCAGAAGAAGTGTGCAGCAGGGGTATTCTGCCACAAAAGAAGTGATGTAAGTGAGGTGACAAAAATAAATTTTATAAAGAATATGGAGGACAGAATCAAGAAAATATGCATGAAAGAATGTGAAAAAGAAGGCAAAATAAATAGCCTATGGAAACAGCTGGAAAAGAATGGCTATGAGAAGCAGGATAGACTGGACATAAACAGAAGAAGTAAGAAAACGGGCAGGGGAGAATTGGCAGAGAAAGAAAAAGAGGAGAGAAGGTTTGGAATAAGGAGTATGGGGAAGACCACAGAAAAGATATGCAAAGTACTTAGGAAAGCAGGAATTAAAACTTACAGGAAGGGAGGGAGAAGCATCTTAGGAATAGCGAGGAATGCTAACAAGAAAAAGGAAAACAGAGAAGAGGAAGAAGAAGGGATTATCTACGAAGTAAAATGTAAAGAATGTCAGAGTGTGTACATAGGAGAAACGAAAAAAAGGCTGAAAGACAGGTTGAAACAACATAGGGATGATGTACGACTTAAGAGAGAGAGAAATGCAATATTTAAACACACGAGAGAAACAGGACATGACATAGAGTGGGATGAGGCTAAGCAAATAGGAATGGAGAAGAGAATGCTAGTGAGAAAATGGAAGGAAGCCAAGGAAATAGAGAAGAAAGGCGAAGAAGACACAATGAACTGGAATGGGGGACTGAAGTTAAACAAAGAATGGAAGAAGATGTTGGAAAGAGTGGAAAGGACAAGAGAAAAAGAGGAGAGGAGAAGGAAGAAAAATGAAGGGAAAAGAGCGTGAGATTAAAAAGTCCAACCACATTCTATATGGAAGTAATTGTGTTTAGCCTTTTAGGTGAAAGTAAAGTTGGAAAGTGAAAGTCATCTGCTAGAAAGTTCCAAACAACTTTCTAAATAGTCTGGAGGGAGTAATGTTTGTGTATATATATTACCCTTCTTGTTGTATCTGGTTACTTTTGTACTTGATACAGAGTCTGAAGAAGACCTTGCTAGAAGGTTGAAACGTTACGTTAGTTTATGTTTTTAATAAAATAAGTTACTGCCTTGGTCAGCATATTTAGTTTTTCATAATCATGGAAACAAGGCTTAATGGAGTTATAATTTTATAGTTGATAAAATGGCAAAGTCTCGATCAGCTGTTGCAAATTGCGAAAGTTTGCTGCATGTTTTGCATTACCAAATAACAGCAAAAAAAGGCGGATTTGTTAATTATCCCAGGAACGGCAATAAATAAAGCAACGTTTGTAAATATATGTGTAGAAATGAATATTAGATGGTCATTTTCGTGTGTGTTCCGAAAATGTTGTATATTGATATTAGCATTAGCAGTTTCACTGTAATTTCGTATGTAGGATTTGAGTGCATGAGGGTACAGAAAATAAAACCAGGTTAAAGTAATGCGTTTGATGCTTGCAAAATTGTATTAAAATGCCGTTCCAAATAAATGAATGTGTGTTTGCTGTAACCAATTTTTTTCAACCAAACGCAATACACGAAATGTACACCATGCATCAGTTGCTTTTTCGCAATCCTGGTAATTTGTAATCTATAAGATTGAAACACGTGTAATATTATTAGAGTCACTTCCGTCGCCATTGGTGTGAATGTAACATTGCAAATAAACAAGTAATGTGTTGTTTCCGAATAACAACTGGCAAAGAATGCACGTATAATATTTAGCAGTAGCTACTCTTACCGTCCAGTTCATACATATGTACGTACAAGGAACAATTTCCGAATGGTGGTGTGTTTTTTACAAACACACACATTTACAATAATAACCTTGCAAGAAACTACATACCTAGTAGTACATAAGACGTAATACCAATGTTTTAAGAAACGTATACATTGTATATGTGGGATTTTGTATGTTAACTTCCAAAATTGGCAAAGAAAAAAGTTTACTGTTAACAAGCATCCTTGCGATGTTGACATGCATGTACAAGGAACAATTTCCTACTGGTTTTGTACCTAACCTAACCAACCCTACCCTAATATTCATGGGACAGCATAAGACGTAAATGCCAAAGTTTTTTTCGGTATTTACTACTTAGAGGAAACGTTTTATGCGAAGTAACATATTTTTCATTACATTGTGCGAGATTTTGTACTTTAACTTTAAAACTGGCAATAATAGAGACAGGTACAGCAGTATCTTTACGGCGTTGATACGTATATACAAGGAACAATTTCCGAATGGTGTTACGTTTCGTAGATACAAAGAAAATGCACCATTGTAATAAACCTTGCACGAATCTACATGCCTGAAGATGCATAAAACGTGCACTCAATTTTTTTTTATTTTTTTTAAACATTCATATGCAATACACATGATCTTGTATTTGATTTTTCAAAATAACTGGCCTAAAAAGACGAGCGGCCAGGGGCATCATTAGCACCTTAGGAAATACATGCTAACAACACCAAACCTGGCCTGCCTAACCTATCCACGTAGGCATATAATAGCATAAATAAGCATGTAAATAGGTTTGGCAAATTATAATTTGTTTATTTAAGCTATTATATACATACGTGGATAGGTTAGGCAGGCCATGTTTGGTGTTGTTAGCATGTATTACCCAAGGTGCTAATACTGTCCCTATCCGCTCGTCTAAAAAGGACCACAGCTTGTACGTATGTATAGTGTATATTTTCCTGGTGAATATTACTGTTTTTTGTAAAGAAATATATACTTCTTGCATTGCACTAGCATATAACGTTGCACGAAACTACCTATCTGAAAGTATATACAGCCTGGAGTTTCTTCTTTTTTCTTAATAAGAATAAAACATGCGTACATACAGTACTACGGTACTTTACATTACTATTTGATTCTTCCTTTTGTGCTAAGATGATAGTAATTCCAAAAATGTACCTTGTACATGGAACCGTTGATTAACGATTTTTTTTTGTGCTATTCGAATTTGTTTTGAATACAAAAATTTAATTTTCATCTGCATCGTTAACCAACTTTCACAAAAGCTGCATTATAAATAAAGAAGAAACCTATAAGATGGTCAACGTTGATAATACTAATACTCGCTATTCGCTAAAGAAGGGGTTACGGATTGATAAATTATTAACAGAAACGAATGATAAATTAGTAAGAGCAGAATAGAAGATTGCTCTTCTCATTCCGTATATTTACACAAACTCAGATATGTCAGCCTTGCACTAAAAATTGAATAAATGTAACTTGCATTTGTTACGACTTCGTAAAATTTTGGTCACTGTTTAGTAGTGTTTAATATTTTTAAAAAGGTGACCGTATGTCTTACTGAAAGATAAGACGAGGAATATTCTTTTTTTGCATTATGTTAATTGGAGTACGTGAAAAATAAATTGAAAATTTTGTAAGCATCCCACTACTTCGAAAGATTACGGGTTATATTGTATCATATAACATACATTTGATATTATATGAGAGTAAGACACATGCATTACCTACTTCTATCAGCTGTTTCATTTTATTGCAATAAATATTTAGTTTTTTTAAACATATTTCAGTTGAAAAAGCATGCATTTGGAATTGACAAGCAGATATTAGCACGTAATAAACAAGCAAAACACAATCGAAAACACAACTTTCTCCAGTTTCTGTTGCCAGGTCGTACGACAAGCAGGAGAAAGTTCCACCTTACAAGGCCGAGGATAAAAATGCTTGGTGCAACCCACCGCCGCCTAGATCTCCCGCCTGTCGATATCCAGCACTTTGTAAAGTGGCAGATTAAGTGGCGATGGTGCAACCGGCCCTAAGCCAAGCGTCAGGTTAACCTTGCAGCAGGTTTTATGTATCAATCCGCGCGGGAACTGAGCACAGAATCTTCCGTGCCAGTCTTGCCTCAACCGCCGAGCTGCTTACATCGCAGACACTGAGAAAATCCACAGTATTGCCAACCGCACAACACATCAAAACCCGCATGCATGTCAAGCGGAATATATTTGTGTTTCTTTTTGTCTCCTGAAACATAACATTTGAGAAGTACTTTCGGCGCATAAATTATTTTAAAAAATGTGTCATTACTTAATATAAATGCGAAATATCTTCGAAACATGAGAGTATTTTTCCCAGGGGGGCAAACAAGTCACATTTCCCCCAAAAGAGTGTAGTTCCCTAATAACATTGCTTAAATTTGAATTTATTGTGTTAATGCAATAATTAACACATATTATTGTGGCTAAAATGAAATTATATGTGTGAAATACATAATTTTTGGTTGACTTTCATTTTCCAGGGAGGGAACGGCCCCCTTGCCCCCCCTTCCGGACGCCCATGAGCATGTGTGTATATTTCGAGCACGCAAAAATAAAAATAAACAAAGATATAAGTAAACAACGACAGGCCCTCTTGAATTTAATGACAAATTATTGTTTTTGGTTTATAAAAAAAAACGTTTATGAAAACCTTTGTTACTGTAAGACACACGCACTTCAAGTTATACCAGAAAAAAAAAAAGTATGATTTGTTATTGTGGATATATACAATCAGGTGCATTGTCTGCTGCTATTATTCTGGTTACAATTTATGAATCACTTCACTAAACCAGGATTCAAATCTTGGTCTGTCCATTTCTTGCTAATCATCCATCCCTTTCCTTGCACGGAACAGTAAATATATGCGCCTTCAACAAAGACGTCATTGCCGTTAGTGGGTGAAACAATAAGCCTCCCCCTTCCCCTCTCCCTTTCTCGTCGGTTTCTTCAGCCCTGGCGGTGGTTTTGCATGGTGATATATATATAAAAAAAAATCAATATAACGCCCACGCCCCTCCCAGAGTTAAAGCACGTCTGCTCCAAATAATAAACATGTTTCTTCTCACGGGGATATCTTTTAATACCGGGGACATTCTTTTGTAGTCAAACAACAAACAATCGTTTCCTCTTCCTAAACTCAAACCGCAAATCATTCAACACCCGGGATACAGTTCGTGCGCCCATTGACGGCAAATCACCTCACGCCCTGTTTTACTTTGATCTTGTTTCCGTAAGGAGGATTATGCATTTTAAACAACTTGCTTGATTTGAAGAGCTTTTCCCTTCGGATGAAGCCCGCAATATCACTCGCTGAACAGGAGACCTTGCTTGATTCAGCCATTCTCGCCGCTGTATAGCACGATTATTAATCACAATAAACATAGGGTTAAAATAGTGGGATGTGCAACACTGGTATCGCGGACTCCACGCGCTCTGCAACGTGTTCAGTCTTGCTCGACTCGCACTTGGGCTTCAGGGATTCCTCAGCTCAATACAAACTCCAGTTGGCGAATCTGCGGATCCAAGTTCGTCTGCACAGTGATTGCAACCGATCAAGTCCACACCTGCTAATGGATGTATTATTTTGTCTGTATTTTACAAATTAAATAACTGTTTTCTTACAAGTATGCAGTTGTGTCGGAATAGAACCCGTCTGAGTGGAACTATATTCTTGCGCGCACGTTTGGATCTACATATGCGAAAACCTGCTGCAAGGTTAACCTGACGCTTGGCTTAGACAGATACGTGAGTGGTTCAGTTCAGTATCCAGATAGCTGGTGTCCAGTTTGTACGCGTTTGTGAACTGTTAAGGTCCCGCCTTTCTACGATCATTTTCGTGCGAGTTTTTCGAAATTTTTACTGAATGACCAGTGGCGGACGGTGAATTCTGTGGCCCAGCGTTTTCGACAGTTTTCCCCTAAAAATCTGAGTTATCCTGTAATGTTTTTTTCTCATTTTGATCACACTGTCTCTTTCTATCTTTCCCTTTTCACCAACAATGGGACTTTTTCTGCCATTGTTGAACACGCTTTGACTAGAATTTAAAGCCCTTTTTATATTTTAATTTTCATTAAAAATCTCTCCTCAATCTTAACCCTTCTGCACCCCTTACACCTGCAGTTTTGCGATCATGGTTCGCCCTTGCTGGCACCGGGATGCTTACCATCTGGCTATCCTTACTATGAGAATTCTTAACCTTGAATCCTTGCGTGAAAAGGAAAACGACTCGGTGGCTCAGGGGTTAGCGTTCCAAGTGGAGAGAATCCGTCTTTTTTAAAGTAGTGCACTTGTTCGCTGAGTTTTCATGGGCTCTATCTGCCATTTCGCGTTTAGTTCTACACTGAACGCGACACCGCTTACGTCATCGTGTAGCCCCTTCCACGCTGAAGAAAACGAGCCATGTACTTTTACTTCAGAAAATATAAATATCTTTTCCCAACATATTTTTGGGAAATTTTCATTAACGCGTGTCAATTCCTCTTCCGAAATTGCATCAATTTCTCTTTTCATATTTTCTTTCAATTCTTCACAAGTTCTAACTTCCTTCCCTACAAATATTCGTTAAAAACAAGCACCAGCAATGCATAAACTTAAACAAACAATCTCAAATACTTGTTAGCACCTTAACACTTCACAAACACATGCAAACTAGACACCAGCTATCTGGATACTGAAGCAACTGACGCGCCCAGTGCCAAGGTCAGCGTACAGATGTGGGTCTAAATGCTGGCAGACTCGCTCGCAACGTCCGGTAAACTGGCCGCCGCTCCAGTCAAGTTGACCGTGAGACTCACTTTATGACAACTAAGGAAACAGTCAACGAAACGTTAATTGGCTATTTCTGAGAAAGAACTCTTTATATTCCACTTAACCCCCCACCCCCTTAGGCCAGGATTTATAGAGGCCTAACCATGGACGTCCGCAGGATTTTTTCCAGGGAGGGGCAAGGAAGGTATTTTTTTTTCCAGGGGGGTCAAACAAGTCACATTTTCCCCCAAAAGAGTGTAGTACCCTAAAAAACATTACTTAAATTTGAATTTATGGTGTTAATGCAATAATTAACACATATTATTTTGGCTAAAATGAAATTAAATGTGTGAAATACATAATTTTTGGTTGACTTTCATTTTCCAGGGGGGGGGGCCGTGGCCCCCCCTTCCGGAGGCCCATGGGCCTAACAATATCGCGAGCCCCCACCTCCAAATATGTGATGCCAATTATAACTTTTTGGTCAAATTATGTCTGATGGATTGTTGCATTTCTTACATTTCAAAAGCCGTTAACTATTATTATTATCATTATTAGTATTATTATAACTCACTGCTCGACCGTCCTCGAAGGGCCTTGGCGTATCTCCCGACTGCCAGCCTCCCTCCCACAATCCTACCTATAGAGGTGTGGAGATCTTCAACCAGTAATGGGGTGACACGTGGGGTCACACGTCGAACCCTCATCCGTTGTAGGAGATTTTTCGCACAGGGTTACGCTACTCTCTCGTAGCTCCTCAATTTCCTCATGATGGTGGATTGCCACAATACACAGGCCGAACACCCAGAGACTGAACCCAGGCGGACTGGAATCCATGCCGTCCAAAGCACAGAGCCTTTGACATTGTAGAAAGACGGCGCAGACCCACATTTGAGAGGGCCTCGAGAAGAGAAAATTGCTTTGAAAGGGCCACAATAATAATAATAATAATAATAATAATAATAATAACTTATTTATACGTAATGCATCACATTAAATTGAATGAACTAATGAAAATATTTTCAGATTTTCTGTCGGATATGTTTCTTTGAACAGACAAAATGGAGTGATTTTTTTTTCTTGGGAGCTCATTAGTTCAGTCGGGAGATTTCAAGAAGGCAGTTTTATGCCCTTTCCCCTTCATAAAGGGGCTCTGGGGCTCACCGGATCTTGTATCTCATCAATGCGGGGTAGAGGCACTGCAGTCAGCTTTTACACTGAATAGTCAATGACCTTGGCATTTACCACAGAGAAATATTGTGTCTCTCTCTCACGGTCGATAAGATCGACCCTGAGGTTTGACAAGTTTGCGATGACTATGTAAAAATGCCACTTAACACGTGGCCTCCTCCGTTAAAAGCACCACCTAATCAAGTGTCTTGCATTGCCGACGATAGACCGATTTTCCTTCATTAAACATAAGGTGAACTAAATTTCTTCATACTTTCTACTGAATAGAAAAAGTCATACATGAAAAAAAAATATTAAAAAAAGAAGTGCGATGGCCGGGAATCGAACCCGGATCAACTGCTTGGAAGGCAACTATGCTGACCATTACACCACCATCGCCACACAATCGAACTCTGCTACTTTCGATATTTCCGTAAAGCTGCTTCGCTTGGAATGTGATCCAATCTCCCCATTAATCTAACAGATGGAGTCCCTCCAAGGGGAATCACTGTCTTGTAAAACACTCGCACTGCCATGAAACAAGCTATTGAAATGTCTATTCATTGTTAGTTAAACCAAACAAAATGGCAGAAATTCTGCGAGACTTGTTGTTTACCCTATCGTACATGGGAAAGGAAGCGAATGTTACAATTTTTTCACTTGCGTGCAGTGGCATGTCCAATGGGAGTTGATGAGGATCATAACCAAGGCCGCCCGCAGGGTATTTTCTCAAGGGCGGGGGCAGCAGTGCATAAAGTGGGAGAAACGTGGGGTGATGTTTTCCCCCAGTTAAGACAAGTCTCATACAGCATCCCCACCACTAGGATAATTTGTATAGGCACTTAATCTGCTGTATTTCACGGCACCCCTCTTCCATGTCTCCACGCTACAATTTCAAAATTTGAATTACATGACGTCTTTCCAGAAATCTCAGAGGGGGCAAGTGCCACCCTGATCTCCCTCTGCGGGCCCCCTTAGTCATAACCTCTTTGGCCCAGTATTTCTAAAAAAAATGAAAAAGGCAGGAATAGATGGCAACACGAGGGATGACTACTAAAAAGAAAAAAGTACACGTAACCAGTGGCGTACGCAAAAGGGGTTACCGGGTTTAAACCCCTCTTGAGCTTTTGAAATATTATGGAATTATGGAAAATGCTGTAAAAAATTAAAAAATGGCTAATTTATCACAGTCAAATATCTGCGAAAGTAATAATAATAATAATTATTATTATAATAATAATTTGAACTATTATTCCCATGCAGCATGGAGAAAGCAAAACATTCCAAACACACGCGTCTTTAATAGTGAATGCCTTGAAAATAAACACGAATTCTTGAAAATTAAATATGAGGGCAACTATAATTTAAAAGAAAAAAGTTGTTTTGTACATCAGCTGCAACAACGTTCAATGAACATGTATTTTTTTTACGTGAACAATGAACATTAACTAAATAAAGTTCTTGGTTCGTTGTAAGCTGCTAATGTAGACAAATACTAGGCCTACAAGAATACACAATCCCCAGTTCGCCTTCCCATTGTTTACGCGGTACGTTTGAATTTCTGAATTCGAATTACAATAAGCTTAACAATTGTGAAATGTTTTGTTGGTAAGAACAGCGAGACAAACAGGTGTGGATTATCGTGCCCGTGCATAGCACATTTTGAGAGCGGTATTGGCGCGTATCTCATAAATCTTTACAGTGTAGTTTGGGATCCGTCGATACGTCTAAACAATCTAAGCTGCCGCAAGGTTCAATTTTGCAATTTTTTTGCAAAAAGTTGCGCAGTGACTGGCGAGAATTGTGAAAATTCTTAGCTTCGTCGCAGTGTGCCAAAGTTATTGCAAGCGTTCTTCCAGGTCATAGGCGCCGACTCTGTTAACGATTTGGGGGCAGATCTTCCCAAATAATTTTGCTTAAGAGGATCTAATGTATTATTTTGCTTCTCTTGTAAAGTTTACTCTGAATTGTGCCACATGAACTTAACTTTAAATACACATTTGAAATGTTCTAGACCATCAACTTTGGGGGGGGGGGGGGCTGAGACCACTAAACCATCAACTTTGGGGGCTATGATCGAAGACAGCAAAACACATGACTTATTACTATATACTAAGTATATAATTATTATTTACTATTATACATATATTAATCAGAGACATAATGAATTTAGCCAACGACTTGTTAAAGACTGTTTTGGAATCCCCTAAAAGAATGCAAATATTTAGGAATATTTTTGATGTGAATGAGAAGGCTGGCCATACTGGACTGCGACCACTTTGCCCTCGTCGGTGGACGTTGAGAGCCTCCAGTGTGCAACAGATCTTAAGGAACTATGAAAACCTTCTCAATTTTTTTGAGAAATTTTCTGAAGAAGACTCTACTGACGCAGCATCAAAATGTGCTGGATACCTGGAGACAATGCTTCACTTCAAGACATTTTTCTTTCTCTCCCTCTACTGCCATGTGATGGGTCCAATAGAAGAGGTAAACTGTAAGATTCAGTCTCCACGCATTGGTGCTACAGAAGTGGAATCAGAACTAAAATACTTGGCTGACATCTTTCAAGAAAAGCGAATGGGTTTTGAGCAGTTCCGACAGAAATGCACAGAGGGCAAACCCAGCCTCGTTGATGATCCAGAATTGCCACGGCAACGTCACGTCCCTAAGAGACTTGCAAATCCTGATGCTGCCAAAACTCACAAGTTCTACGCTCCAAAATAGCATTATAAATCAATATACACCGACGTTTGTGACACAGCAAAATCATGTGTTAAACAAGGACATGAATCTACGGGACTACAAAAAGTAACAGCCGTAGAGAAAGAATGCATCTCAGCTGTGAACAGTTGCACAACAAACTTTCAGCAAACGCGAGAATTCTTTCGCCAAGATTTGGACGCCGATAGGCTCTCCTTACACATGTCCATGCTTGGTGATATCGCCGAACAGAAGAAAGTGGCGTGGCATAAGGAAGTTTCTTTTGGAATACAGCACCCTTCAGGAGCTTCTGCCTGAAGTTGCCAAATTCATGATGGTCCTCCACACTGTGCGAGTGACGACAGCCACAGCCGAAAGGTCATTCAGTGCTATTTGCCGACTAAAGACATTTGAGATCTACAATGGGGCAGAAGAGACTAAGCAGCTTAGCGGTAGTCAACATACATCAAACTATGCTTGATAATTTGGACCTGTACAATTTTTTTTATTATTGCAAAATTAAATTTAAAAAGTAAAATATTGTAGCAAGAACAAAAAAGTAAATCTATTTTCCTGCGATTTGTGTTAGCATTTATGTAAATAATTAAATAAAACTTTTAAATATTGTAAATATTCGTTGTTTTATGGGTACGTCAACACTAAGGTTATGTTCAACCCGTCACATGCCTGTTGCGGACATTAAAACACACCCATGCCCTCGCCGGGAATCGAACTCGAGACCTCTGGATCAAAGTTAGTTGAGTCGACCACCCAACACGCTCGGCTACCGAGGCCGGGATAAAACTGTTAGGTTGGCCTCTTAATGTAAATACATAGCCTACTTTTCAATAAAAACGTTAATTATCTAAAAAACAAATGAGCAGACACAAAAGATATAAAGAGGCTTTGAAACATTTTCTAAACGTTTTTCATGTTACATTTAATTTGCATGAGGAATATAATATCTGCTTAAAAACTCCTATGCGAAGACGTAATTTTTATTTTTTTTAAAAAAATCATTTATTTCAGTGATCAGAGGCCCCCCCCCCCCGCAATAATTTTGACAAGTCGGTCCACATGTTCCAGGTACTGATTTCGCATCACCTTGTGAACTCTCAAGTGATGCTGAGTCTACATTCACATCATTAAATAATGTTGAGGAAGTACTTTGTGAATCACCTGAAAATGATAAATGTGTTGGAATGTCTTTAAACTTACTTTTGAACGCAAGAATAAGACTCAATGGAATTTAGCAACATATATTCTACATCGCGCCTCATCATCATCCTGGTGAGTTCCATAGGTAAAGGTAATGTAAATTTCCCTGTGCATATAACACCGTGCCATGAAGCCACATGTAGTATGGTGGAGCCCCACACATTCTCTATCTCGGCCATTTTGGGGGTGATATGAACAGCATCATGCTCCGGCAGCCTGTATCCCCCAAGATTGCTCTCGGGTACCCATCGATATGAGGCTGACTGGGTGAGGGGACAAGGATGGAAAAATTCCAATTAATTCCAGGAATCGAACCCGGATCTCCCGCGAGGTTTTCAGACTAAACCATCGCGGCTCCTTGGATGAGTTTCACATTTAGATTATTTCAATTAATTTAATATATTTGCTTGTTTTTACGGATTTTCTTCACACTTAAAATGTCTTACCTATCATATACAAATAACCGTTGACTAGACAATTATTTCGTAACAAAGAAACAAAAAATGCTTCCTAGAATTTGTTAACAATCGAATGACTAGAATGTAATTTTGTTCTATTGTTTTCAGAAATATATTTATGTAGATCTCTACTACTTAATAACAGTAGTGGTATTAGTAGTAAAAGCAGCTGCATTAGTAGTATTATTAGTAGTAATTAAACTAATTAATTAATTATAAGTAGTATTAATTAATTAATTAATTATGAGTATTATTGATTAATTAAAGTATAATAAAACAATGGTAATGTGAATTTGGAGATGGGTTTAGAAATAAACCCCCCTTGATGAAATCCTGCGTACGCTACTGCACATAACCCCCTTTTTCGAGAACACTGGGCACGCCACCGTATCCGTGTGTGTAAAATGTTTGTCTCAAATTCCTACGATTGTAAGGGAAGACGTCAGATTTGCCAACTACGCATGTGAATTCCTCGTAAATCGCATTTCATGCGCGGGGCGTGTGGTTACGTCATGTTCGCGATAGGGGACAAGCAGAGTAAAAAGATGCAACAAAGATGGAACGCACTTGCATTCTTTTTTCACGATTTACAAATTGCACTATAAAATATTAAATATTTTTTTTTCTTCATCATAATTTATTTACCTGTGATTGCCATGTACAAGTCCAATTCTACCAAAATGCTTTAGCTTATCAACTGCACTTTAGCCCAAATCCTTATCAGTGAACTTTACTTATATAGCGATCGAGGTGTACTCTGTCGTTCAAGTTTAGCACTAACGTGACCCTTTATTCTGAGAGCTGCATTCACGTGTATATCGTTCGATTAAAGGTAAGCATTTCACAATGCTTGGTGTATTAATGTATATCATGTTTGTACGAGTATAGTAAGTAACCACCTGGTTATTAGATTCTGAAAAATCCATTAAATATGTTATCCACTGTTAGTAAATATTTTAGTCGTTCTCGCTAAGCAAGAACTATTTAGCATTTTTTTATGTGTCATTATACTGAATGTTAAGTACATGATAAGAAATGCTTTGTTTAATTTGTAAATTCATTGTATAATCATTGTGGAAGTTTGTGTAACACAATAATAGAAATGATAATTAGAAAACGACCGTGTGCTTGTTGTTAATAAGGAGCTTTTGTTTCTGTAAGCTGATTTTTAATTTCTAGTCCCTGTATGTCATTGCGGGTGAAAATACCGACGCATCCAGGTAGGATTAAAATTTTAACAAGTAATAAAAGCATCGCTTGATTTAAAGGAGATGAACTATTTCCTACGAGAATATTCTGTCCGCTTTTCTTGAAAATGTTTCATTAGTAGGAACTTATTCTTTAAAAATCTAAATCAATTTCTTTACCGTGTTTTTTGGAATTTATTTTTCCAGCAATGCTAACAGTAAGTTATTTTTTTCAAAATGGGTAACTGAAACTGTGTTACCCTATTAATTACCTGCAGTGGCGTGGCGTGACTTTTTCAAAAGTGTTACCGGCCATCAGACGTTATCATCTCCACCCTACCGCCTCCTCCCAAAAAACATGCCTTTGATCTGGATTTTTGTTCTCTATCTCTTTTTTTTTTCAATCCGCTCAATGATTTATTTAGCCACAATCACTCCTAGAAAGAACTCATGAGAGAGTTACCGCGAAAATCCAGTGAATAGTAGTCGAGCCTTGTCAACCATCTCTTTTTCTTTGCAAAGAGGTGGAAAGGGGAAGAAGAACCACACATTCGGGTCAGTTTGACGTTTCTGCGTTGAGCAGACGACAGAATTCCTCTCCTCCAACGGTGGAAGGGAAGTCCAGATGTACGTACTACTGTTGCCAACTTAGTTTTTTGGAGCAAGGTTTGTCCAAATCACGAATCGCATCAAGTACTTATCTTTTCGTCTATTACTAAACGGTCTCAGTTGTAGTTAAATCCAGCTTCGACTTTGCAGTCTAGCTCTTGTTGCTTCAGAGAAATAGTATCCCCGTTTTAGGCGGGATTTAGCTCTTTTTCTGGATATCCAATGTGACAACACTTGCTGATCCGGTAAGCCGCAGCGGCAACAGGGCCCCTAAACAGGCATATGAATAACACCCTATAGCGCAGAAAGCCTTAGAAAGAGCGTTTCGCGGGCTAACAGCAGACGTCGCTCGCACACTATTGCCGATACTCTCGTGTCGTCTGCTCCTCAGCCGAACAAACAGGCCGAGGTAGCAAGAGGCAGAGGTCATTCACCCTTCCAGAAGGGTGCAGCGAGTTAGCTGTGGCAACCGGGCTCGCTCATTCGCGGACCTGATTGGTTCTCGCAGACACACCCCCATATTGTTGTCTGCTGTAAGCCCGCGAAGCGATCTTTCTAAGGCCTTCTGCACTATAGCACACTTGCCTCCAAGTCTTTCCCCGCTGTTCCCTTTCATTGGCGGACGCCCTTTCCTCTTGTCATGCAATATAAATAATCTCAAGAGAGGCTTGGGACAGATATTGATGAAATCGACGAACGAGCAAATGCTAACATAATGTGCTCACCGCCTCGTTTCGAACACGCAGACCGTAACAATTTATTTGGAAATTAACCTTGGCATGTAGCGTAATTTATAATCGAGTCCGTCACATAATACAGGAGCAAGCCCCGTAGGAGAACAAATTGATGATGATGGCTCTTGCAATAAAATGAGTAACGTAGTTTAAACATAAATTAATTCAGAAATAATTAATAAAGAGATCAACTGCTTGTTAAGAGTCGGGCTTCGTGACGGAGTGGTCCCCAGAGCGCGTTGCGGTGACAGGGACCCCGGGTTTATAGCGTCGAAACTAAGCGCTCTCGAGGTAAAGTTTATAAGGAAAAGTTACTTGTTTTTATGATATCTACCAGGCACCCAAGCGTTGTCGAAGTTGTCTTGCGACACCCTGTATATTTGGAGGCTCAACAACATCGTGAGCCACCACCTAATTTTAGGTCAAGTTACGTCAGATGGATTGTTGCATTTTTAGATTTCAAATGTCTTCTTTTCTTGTGGCCCTTTCAAAGCAATTTTCTCTTGTCGGGGCCTTCTTAAATGTGCGTCTTGCTACAATTTCAAACTCACTTATACGTAATAAATCACATTTCATAACCAGTGCTCGAAAAATGTTCTTCAGAGCTAGGCGCCAGTTCTGAAAATCAGGCGCCAAGAAACCACCTACTGGTAATTGTGGATACTATAAGAAGCTGAGCCAGCCCCGGTGGCGGAGTGGTTAGCACATTGCGCTACGAAGCCAGGGGTCCTGGTTTCGAATGACGGACTGGGCTTGGATGTTTGTACGTGTCCATTCATCAATTTCATCATATCATCATTCATCACCATCTTTGTAAATTAGCCAAAAGTGGCACAAAAAGCGAAGTAAAATAAAGCGAATCAATCAGTGTATAAGCTGAGCATCACCGTATTCAACACATCGCTAAATTATGTGAGAAAGCTGGAAATGGGGGGTTGGGGGACAAAGAGTAAGAAATTGTTACTGATTCTATAGAATGTTCACAACGTTGATAAAAAAAATAATTTGCTAACTTACGCTGTACTGCAATTTGAACTTAGAAACTTGAAAGTTTTGTACACTAAAACTTAAAAACGGCAATATTACAGCAAAAGATCATAGCCGCCAAGCTGAAATTTTTAGTCGCCATGGCGACCTGGCGACCGGGATTTTTCGAGCCCTGTTCATAACTATTAAAATAATTGAAAATGCGTTCAGATTTCCTGTCAGACATGTTTCTTTGAACAGAGACGAAATATTGTGGAAAGTTTTTTTTTCTTAATCCTGTGGACTCGTTAGTTTAGTTGGGAGATTTCAAGAAGGCAGTATTTTGACCATGCCCCTGCATAAAGGAGCTATGGGGCTCACCCGATCCCGTGTCTCATCAATAGGCACCTGGGGGAGGACGGGGAGTAGAGGCGGCTGAAGTGTGGTGCTGATCACATCACGTCCGATATTTTCTTATCGCTCACCTTGTGCTTGTGATGGCTTCTATCACACCTATCTTATAGCATTTTGCCGACGATGTTACCGTGTCTGAAACTTCAAGGTTGTTGCAGCACCACGTGATTTTCACGGAAAGTGTTTCCATCCCTATTTCGCCACTGCCTCAATCATTGACGTGCGCAAAGGGTGGCTGATGGGGCTATGCCCTCTCCGAAATTTTGAGAAAACTAACATTTTGAAATACAAGCTGTAAAGAACTCGGTAAAAACCAGAGTGGTAAATACAACCTCCCACCACCACCCCCACCCCACCTTCCAAATCACGCCCGATTGCTATTTTTGAGAGTGGAAAGTTCTAAATATACGAAATATCTTATAGCCCCCACCCCCAAATCCGGCATACGTCAGTGGGCTGAATCAGCGCATGTGCACGTGCTTGTTTGTTTGATTTAGGTTATTTTACGTCGCTTTTCTGCCACTTTTGGCTAATCGCGACGATGAAAATAAATTTTATGATGAAGATAATGAAGGGACACTCACAAAAGAACACCCATGCCCAGGCCGGGACTCGAACCGGGAGCCCCTGGTGTCCTAGTGTCCTGTGATAACCACTCCCTACAGAGGTCGGAGGTTATTTCAGCATATTCTGCATATAGAACCTTATCAGCGCAAAACTTAAGGCAGAAACCGGATATAATATGAACGAACCGACCTGCAACACGTAGAATTCACACCAGAGCAACAAGCGACAGGAAGCAAGCGACACGGAAAATTCACACCTAAGCTGCAGTGACACTAGCCCATTTAGTCTAACGCAAAACATTCACCGCGCATGCGCGAACAAGATGCACGGTATTGAGAAAACGGGCAAGTCAGACTGACATGCAAGCTACAAGCGACACGTGCAGCTTGTCGTGTTGCTTCTGTTCAATTGATTACTGAGGTGTTCGCTTCAAGCGACACATGTCGCTTGTCGCCTGTCGCGTATCACTACACGTGTCGCTTGAGAATTTCACGAATCGAACGCAGGCTTGTGGGGTCTGTCATGCTGCTGCGGTGTGAAATGGTACTATTGATTAGCTCGTTAGCGACATGAGTCGCTTCGGTCTGAAAACTGCGTAAAGCAAAACATTCACCGAGCATGCGCAAAGAACAGACCGAGGCACACGTACAGCTTATCGTGTCGCTTCGGTTCGAAACGTTCCACTTATTTCTGAAGCTTGGCTTCCAAGTGACACGTGTCGCTTCGGTGTGAAAGCTACCTAAACTGTAGGTCCAGTTCTAATTGAAGTTTGACAAACATTTGCTTTCGGTTTTCTTGTTGGCCTTACCTGTTTTCCTTACACACTGACTGTGAATAAATCTAAGCGCTCTGGAGCAAGGGAACGAAAACAAGTCTGCGCAAGTACTGACTCGAGAACACGTGAGAGGGAAGTGAGTGACAAAAAAAAGACTGCAGCCACCAGCTGTTTGCAGTAGCGTGTACTGCTTCGCTCTGCCCACTGGATTTCTCCCTTCTCTACCATTATGCCCATGGACGTCTATCTACATTCTTTCAACTTATGGCAATTTTTAAACAAAGCATTTTATTTCACTTCATTTTGCTTCATTGTTTAAAAAATGGTCTTGACTCTTGAGATATCGAATTTGGTACGAAACTTTCATAATTTGCAACACTGAAACTCTGTTAATTTGTAACTTTCACATGTTCCGAAGCTTCTTATACTACTGCTGCTGCTACTGCTACTGATGTTAGAAGTAACTATTATGTAATCTTGGTTGTAACAAGTACTATATTATTCATACAATAAACTTATAGGATGCTAAAATATAATAAACTGCTACTGCTACTAATGCTGCTAGTAATAATAATAAGAATAACATAATTTAAAATACCGATAATGCAATAATTTTAAAAATGAACCCCTCCTTGACAAACTTCTGCATATGCCACTGGTCTGTATCACAATATTTTTGAGGGGAGGGGTGTCCTCAACATCTTCGATTCGACCCCCCTTAGGAAAATTTCTGGCGACGCCCATGATTATGCCGCCTTGTAATCAAGGGGTTCCGGGTTCGATACACGGTGGAGGCACATTCGGATCCCACTTTAAACTGTAGGTCCCAGTGGCGTATACTGAGACCAAGATCTGGGCTATCTCACAATGTCACGTGGTCCAAGGCTATGAATAGAAATAAATTTACCAACTCCTAAGAATTCAGGTTGCCAACTCATAAGAAATCAGGTTGCCAACTCATAGGAAATCAGGTTAACAACTCGTAGGAAATCAGGTTGCCATCTCGTAAGAAATCAGGTTGCCAACTCATAAGAAATCAGGTTGCCAACTCATAAGAAATCAGGTTTCCAACTCATAAGAAAAATTTAACCACGAACACCAAGAATGGGAGTGTTTCCCTTCAAGATTTAAAAAAAAGCTTTTAAAAACTTGCAATATTAACGAATTTTAACTTCTGAACTAATACATTGCTTTATCGATGAAAGGGCCGCGGTGCCACCTCATAAGAAATCAGGTTGCCAACTCACAGGAAATCAGGTTACCAACTGATAGGAAATCAGGTTGCCAACTCCAGAATCAGCATCATCATCTCACTGATATGAATAATATTATTTACAATTTCTGATCGATTTTTCTCCTGTATTTTATTCTCTAGACCTCAGGCTTCGCAGATAGCCTAGCTATCCTAGAATATACGCTCCTGGTAGGTCCAGTCCCGATTAGCCTTACTGTGCATAAAGTGGACTTAAAACACCCAATCAATCAATCAAATATACCAATATGCTTGGCCTTGCTCTATATATTCCCGAGACAGAGTATACTATAAGTAGTGAATCATAATAATGATGTTTATCATAACAAGTCAATAAACCAAGGACGGATGGAAAGCGTTCATTTCTGGTGTTTAAACGTTTGAAATAGTGACCTTCGCTATTTGTTTTGTCTTTAGGAGTGACGCATATATCTGTATGGACTTGTATCTTTTAGTGAAGAACGTTGCTCTGGAACGTCAAGCTGCAGTCTTAGGTTGGTGTGAATTCAACTCAAATAACTTCCAGAGAACATTTCATACACTTTAAACGTGAGTTATTTAATTTTTATGGTACTTTATCTATTGTTATTATTATTTATTCACTCCTCCACGGAGGCCGGAGGTTTGTTTTCTAATTTTGTAGTTCTTATATTCACATTAATTTATTTAATTTTTGTAGAAGTATCCGTAATGCTTTCCTTGTTGGGCAATTTCCGAATGATCGCAAACTGAAAACTGGAGGGAGAATATCGTACAGACACACTGAATTGAAGAATTGGTAATAATATTTCCCTTTTGTTAAAAGATACGGGGGTCACTAATAATGTTAATGAAAGTTAACACTTAACAGCAGATATGGACACGTCCGCGATGTAATTAATCGTAATTGTTAATGTTTCGCCTTGCGATCAAGGAGTCCTGAGTTCGATACCCGGTGGATGTACAGCGGTTCGGTTCGGATCCCACTCTAAACTGTAGGTCTAGTCCCGATTAGCCTTTCTGTAGACTTAAAACAACAATTCAACAACAACAACAATTGTTAATGTTATTTGTTAAAGTGATTAATTTAATTAATTATAATACTTACCGTATGATGAGAATTTATGAGCCGCGGTAGCTCAGTCGTTAGGGCGTCTGACTACCATGCAAGAGACCCGGGTTCGATCACCGGCGGGATTTGTTCCACCTGTTCAAACGGCTTCGGCGCCCACCAAGCGTCGTATAAAGTGGGTACCTGGAGGATACTCTGGGGGGTTAAGCGGCCAGGGGTGTGGTGCTGATCACATCACCCCCACCTTCGGCCGAGATCAAGAAAGTGTGGGCCCTAACTCCACCCCCCCCTATACGCCTTCATGGCGTGGTGCAAAGCACAGAGGAGCACTTTACTTTATAATGAGAGTTTACGTTCAGCATTATTGTCCTTATTGGTAAACAAGTAATTAATAAAATTGTGAATAAACTCTCGCACATCATCCGGTGCATTTGCATTGCACTTCTGTCAAGTATATTTACTGAATTGATACCACTGACCTTCGGGGGTCTTTACGGGAAGGGTGGTAATTGATAACCCAAAAGAACTTTGAAATTTTATATCCGAACCAGGGAGAGTTTGAATTGTTTCTTTTATTATTTTAGTCGTATGTGTTTTGGTTAGAGTTGCTTTTTTTACCTTGTTTGAACGTAGGGTTTTAGGATATATTCAAATTCGTAAGGGTCTTAATAGGGTTGAGATTTGTGGTATTCTTCAGCCTTTTGCTGATGCAATTAAGTTTGAAAGAAATCGTCCGAAAATATGTTTGTTGCACTTATTGTGGTCGCTGCGTTGCAATTCAGTTTGCGACCACTCTATCCTTATGTAACCAATCATATTCTAATTTTAGAATTTTTATTATGATTTTCTCAAATCTATGACAAAGGCAGTGGCGTCTCGTCCCTTGGGGCTTCCGGGCCCCTAAAGAAAAACGGACGTATTCACGTAATTATCAATCACCATAACGCATAACTATCACACAGTCTTTTAAAAGGCGATTTTTACCCACGTAAATTCATCGTCTGCTGCAATGGATACGACAGCGCTCCTACCGGCATTGATGTCAATTATCGTTTTCCGGGGCACGTCGCAAAGGAAGGCGTGGCCTACATCCACCTACGCTACAGTGAAGGCCACATGCTAGCAGAGAGAGGAGGCGAGAGTGCAATGGATTTGAGTGTTGATTCGGGGCTAGCTCCGTTGCGTCGCGTTCGATCTCGCGTGTTGTTCTGTAGTGTTTTGGTGGCTTTCATTCGCTATGTTTGAGTGAGTTTGGCAGGGTTGATGTTCGAACACAAATTGATGAAGGACATAGGCTGTCAATTACAAGACACAATGAATTTGTCCGGAAAAATAGGCATATATTAAATAGAATTATCGAGTGCTTAAAATTCTGTGGTCGACATGAACTTGCTCTACGAGGACATAATGAAAGAGAACAATCTTTAAACAGAGGCATCTTCCCAGATTTATTATCCCTTCATAGAAGAGGGAAAGCTAAAGAGGGAACTTCGTGTTCTTTATTGTAGTGAAGAGTTGGAAAACATAAACTCTATCAGTAGATTGCATTCATTTTTTATTTAAAATTATTTAGAGGGGTACCTTTTCAGAAACAGTAAAAATTACAAACATAGTTTTAATAACTCCAGTGGCAACAGCCGAATCTGAACGATGTTTCAGCACATTGAAGCGTATTAAAACCTGCTTAAGAAATGCAATGGGACAAGACAGACCAAATGCCTTGTTGCTTACAATAGAGCTAGAATACATTTCAAACATAGAGGGCTTCAACGAAAAAGTAATAACAAAATTTGCTGAGAAGAAGAACAGGAGTCAACGTTCGTAGAAAGGTATGTTTCACAACAATACCTGTTTCTTTTGTAATCATGTGAATTGTCATTATATTTTAAATTCTTTAATAAATAAGCCCCGGTCAAATTTGAAGCCACGAGACGCCACTGGACAAAGGTCGGTTGGCACGCCTGCTAAATAAAGACGATTTATATCTATGCGTCATCAGTTGTACGCCATTTGAAGCCGTTATCTACTGTAGATCTACATTTACTCGGCCAGCGAGGCTTTGGGCAAAGTACTCGCAATGTGTTGCTTGTTACGGTGCGATGCTAGGCCGATACGTACAAAAAAAAAGCAATGAGGTGTTGTAACCAGAGTTGTTAAAGGTCCAGGAATTTTAAATAAATTCAATTCCGGTCCAGGAGAGAAAATCAATGTAAATGGGTTCTGAACCGTAATGAACCTTTTTAGCTTACATTTTAAGGTATTTCAATTCGGTCCAGGAACCTTTTTTCCCGATCAATTAAAACCCGGTCTAAGTTCCGTATTTAAATTAAACAATACGCAAGTTGGACCGAATTTAAGTTGTGCGAGAAAGAAGGTTGCGGTCCTGTTACGGAATCCGATAGAACCCATTGGAATTTATGGGATCCTGGATCTTTAACAACCCTGGTCGTAACTGCATTTGTCAATCGCTGTCAAAATAATAAAATGGTGTCAAAAGTCAGGAACCATAGTGTTATTCACTTCAACTTATATTGTCTATATGATATGCTCCAGTGCTCGGAAAGTTACTTTTAGTTTACAGTTACAGTTACTTGCTTCAAAAGTAACAGACTTACAGTTACTCATTTTTAAAAAAGTTACTCAATTACAGGTACAGTTACTTTTACAGTTACTTTCGACTGGAAATTTTCTTGCAAACAAATTACACAAATCGATTTCTAATTGTAATAAAAAAGAAAGAAAACTATCGGATGCTGCTTACACAAGGGGAACAATTATGAGGCCACACATGAACAAACTACAGAAACAAGAGACACTTCACAGCACACAACTGACAATGGCAAACTGTCATCAATAGGAAAGAATTCTCCTCCTAATCTCATCTTCCTGCTTCTGGGAAATCCACCCCTCCCTCTTCCGAGGTATGCATATTGCTTTAGAATCGAGGACTACCAAACGGAAGATGAAGCATATGATAAACCTGTCACTCTAAAATGCCTGGAACCCAGTGCGTAGTACCGACTGGTCACGGATAGGAGACAAATTTTGTTCAACAACTTTCTCTTTTCCTCTTCCAGTGTTTGCAGGAATTAATGTAACAAAGGATGGATATTTGTAACGCAGCAGAAACTAGTAGTTTATCGATGGTTCCGGTTCACGTTAAGTCCTAAATCACCAATAAGTTACGACCCTTATATAGCAACTTAAGTGGCATGAAATAACTGCAAATGTAACTGTAAAAGCGACTGTTGAAACGTTACATCTATTGGAAAAAAGTAACTCTGTTACAGTTACAGCTACTTGGTTTTAAAAGTAACTAGTTACAGTTACATTTCTTCAAAAAAGTAACTGCTACTTGTAACTGAGTTACTTGTAACTAGTTACTTCCAAACACTGATATGCTCAATATCTTGACTCTCTTCAGCAAGGCACATGTTCGGACAACGCTCCCAGTTCTTCAGGACACTGATGATTGTTGCAGGCGGTATTTGTTTTCATTAACATATAATTAGTCACACACTAGTCGTATGGTTTCTGACTTTTGACTCACCCTGTATTAGCTATTTGTCAAGAACTTATACTGTCATATTAGGCCAGTTTTTCATTTTCGACGATCGGGTCTTTTCAAAACTTTTGACGTAATCTTCGGATATATCTGCTACCTTAGGGTATCATTTGAAGTACGTCTACATATTACTCACAAACACTTACAATCATTCCTAACATATTCTCTCTTCATTCACACCCGCGTATGAGGTTTTAGAGATCTTAATCTTGCGCTAGTGACCTAATCCATTTTTGAAAATTAGTATAACGTGAAATTTTGCCGCGAGAGGCGTTCAACATTGGCATAAGCACAATTTGAAAGCAATTTGGGATCGGAGCAGACGCGGATCGGCCTCCCAACTGCCACGTTTTATATATAATTCCTAATATTCTTGAACTCAAATATTTTGTCTTTTCTCACCAAGTTTAACAGACTCGAGATTTTTTTTTTTAAAGTTCGATCAAAGAATCAGGGAAAAATGCGCCCGGGAAAAATGCGCTCTCGCAATAAAAGTGGGAAAAATGCGCCCTCACAAGAGTAACCACATTAGAAAGTGGGAAAAATGCGCCCAGCACACATGACCAGCCAGCAGGAGAGAAACTGACAGCGTTTCTTGACTACTTTGTACAGTGGGATCCATGAGTATTACCGTGCAAATTGTCCATCACCATGTTCGTGCACTTTATTTGGACCAATAAGAGCTTCAAGAATTAGGAAAAAAATCAAAACAAGCTATTGACAACTTCTGCAGCAGCATACATAAAAATCCATCGCATAAAAACACCTAGGATGTAAGAGAAAAATTGATGGAAATAGTCATGGACAATTTGCACGGTAATACTCATGGATCCCACTGTACAACAATGGCTGCAAAATCCAAATCTACCAGTTGATGTGTGGCACTGTGGATATGCAAATCACCACACGAACAATGCTGTCGAAGGGTGGAACAATAAGCTGCAGGAGAAAGTTCGACTTCATCCCAACTTCTACACCCTTCTGAAGACGCTGAAGCAGGAAGCGAAATACAGCGGATACAAATATGACAGGGCTAGCATCGGTTTGGAAGGAACGAAGAGGAAACAAACGTACATAAAACTGGATGAACAGATTAGCAAAATGTTACATACTTACAAAAGAAGCACACCCAAGGACCTTACCAAGTGCCTGAGAAGTCTGGCGTACATCCAAAAAAATGGAGTAAAAGATCGTCAACGGAGGTCACAAGAAATGGAAATACAAATGTAAATAAAAACTTTAATCAAATAAAATAAAAATTACAACATATTAAATAAAAATTACAAAAGTAAAATAAAAATAATATGACAACGGACATCATCTCCAGCTTCTAAACACGCCAGAAAAGAGAATATTTTTACTGTACTTTTTTTTTAAAAAAAATTCTCTTTCCTGACAGTCTCAAGCCTGTGTTAAGTGTGAGGGGAAGCTGCGTAAAGGTTGTTTTAATCAACATATTATCATATTGGTGAAGGTCATGTGTGCTGGGCGCATTTTGCCCACTTTTCATTGTGGTTACTCTTGGGAGGGCGCATTTTTCCCACTTTTATTGCGAGGGCGCACTTTTCCCGGGCGCATTTTTCCCGACACCCGATCAAAGTCCACTTCTTGATAGGTTGATCGGAACTGGACCTAGTTTAAATTTGGATCCAATCACTGTGCAATATGCCTGAAAAGGGGATCGAACCCGAGACCCCGTGAGAGAATAGATTTTTGATCATTGTTTAGTCACTTTATTCCTAATCTTATTGTTCAGTTTAACATGGCAAGGGGAAGAATTATGATAATGGCATACAACAATAACCTATTCCAGCCCTGGACCTCAATTTTTGCAAAACAATATGTCAATCTTTACATGGAGGTCAGCTTTGTTCCTGTTTACAGTATTATGCATTGTTTACATAAAAACAGTACAAGTGTAGGTTAGAGTTGATCCTCGGTGAGGTGAGGAGGTTGCAGGTACAAAATTCGCTCCTCCCAACTGCAACTTCTGGATCCACCACTGGGTCGAAGGTGGGTGAAAATCGGTCCAAATTCCAATTACGGCCCCTGTCCCTGAAACCGTGAAATATCGTAGAATCGAGAGTTGACTGTATATTTTGGAACGAAAATAATATAAACCAAAGGACGCGTCTGGATGGAGTTACAATGGGTCAATTTTGGCTGTCAAAATTCGTGCGTCCCTATGCCTACATCTGGTTCTGTACAATCCTGAATATTTGACCACGTTTGAAGCAAAAAAATCTTATTTTCTGTACATATTTATTATACATCTCATCTATATTAATTAGATATAATATAAATAAGCCTCCCCAATAGCGTAGTGGTAGCGTCGCCTTGACATAGTGGTTCGGATCCGATTTTAAACTGTAGGTCCAGTCCCGATTAGCCTTACTGTGCATAAAGCTTAACACACCAACACCAACTCAAATATAATAGAAATAAAACGCCAATGCAGCCATGCAAATAAAGGAAAGAAACAGAAGTCCGAAAACTTCAAATTTTCCACCAATTTCTATATTTTTCATGAAATCTTCATTTACCTAAAACTGGACCCACTGTCTCTACCAAGCACGGCACAGAAAGCAGGAGGGAACAAGCAGATTTCCCTTCCCAACATTGTTTCCAGCGGTGGAACTGATATCGGATGCTGCGTGTTTTTGAATAGCCACTCCCTTCGGCTCCCTCGCCCTCCCCACGTACAATCGGGGAGGAAACCCTTTCGTTAGAAGGGTGAGATGGAGAACAATCAGTGGGGTGCATATACCACTCTTTAAGTTCTTTAAATAATTTACTGAAATTCTAGTTTTTGAAGCTTGTTTTAATAGTTTGCATAATACGTAATAATGAGCAATTACATATACGTATATTTAAACTTAATGTATAAAAATGTATGGAAAAGGTTGGTTAATGACGGTAACAAGGAGAACACGCCACTGACGTGTGTTGACATAGCTACACCGCAAAGTGTAAATACCAGGTATCGGCATAACATATGTTTCCTCACTTACCAGTCACACATGACGGTCATTCCTTTACCACGTGACCCAATCGAGATCCAACCGCAAATAACGCGAGAGGATTTCTCACTAATCTTTGATGACCTTCGGCTTTCCACTAACCTCGTGACATCTGCTAATAAATATATTATCTCTATCTTTTCGATTCACCACAGTTGCACTGAAAGTGAAACGGCGTAGAAGGTTGCCGCGTGCAAAACTGTGATCCTCTTTGGCATTCGTTTTCTTTGCAGAAGAACTAGGAGTACTGCTGCAGGGTATGTCTATTCCATTGCATTAAGGGTGTTAGATTTGTACGGAAGTTTCCATCTGGAAGATGTAAGTTCATATTTAGAGGAGTGTGAGGGTAAATTTAGGGGATGTGTGGGCACGGTTGATTTGAGGCTGGGTGAGCCCCAGAGACGATTTATGCGAGGACAATGCCAGAAAAATTCCGACCTTAGAACACTCACCCCGGGAATCGAACAAGGGTCTCCCGCGTGGCAGCCAGACCCTACCGACTAGACCAGCGCAACTTGGTAGGGGCACTTGCCCCCCCTCCCTCCAAATTTTCATGTATATTAAAATTTACACGTTAAGGGTACTTTTTGACATCAGGTCGACAAAACTCGGCTACGAATTGGACAGAGTCTTCTCACACATCGTCACTTGCTGCAAGGGCTGGACCCTCCATTGCGTCGTTGTTTTAAGGACACGAGGAACAGTTTGTGTCCAGCCAGACATGAGGTTCTAGAAAGACTCTAAACTGCCTCCCTCCAACTGACCTTCTCCCGCGGCAAGGTCTGTGCCCTGAATGCTTTTGTAGGGGAGAAGCTTAACATGTAAGATGACCAGACATATTATACCCTGTCCCATCTAACTGTAGAGCAGGGCCGCGCATATCTTCAGAGGAGGAGGAGGAAAATCGAGTGGTGAAAGCGCAGAGTTGCCAACCGTACGGTCCTGACCGTACATGTACGGAAATTTCATGGCATGTACGGACGAACGGTCCAGACCTTAGTCCGTACGCTAAATGCACAGCTTGTCAAAATTTGCTCTTGCAGTTTTATTCCTAATATTTGCATAAGAAATTCTTAAACCAATCGTACGGACCTGGAAACAAAAATAGGGTTCGTTTGCCATGTGCGTTCGGTATTATCCCTTTCTAAAGTTTGCAACGCTGCATAGTGAAGGAGGAAATCGGGAAACTCCCGTCGCCCATTACACAATCCCGCTTCTCTCGCTGTTCATTGGTGGAGCCGTCTCGCGTCACTACTTACTTGCGCAGAGACTTGTTCTCGTTCGCCTGGTCTACAGTTAGCTGGTACTGATAATAGCTGGGACAATCCCCTTTCTTGTCTCTGTCCCGATTTTTTGGAACGTAAAACGGGACGCCAAAATGTCCCTTTTTTGTGGCAATGGTAAATTGAAAAAGGAGGGTTTTTCATCAGAGGTTGCACACAGTGGCGTGCGAAAGGGGGTTGGTGGGTGTTGTATCCTACCCTTTGGCCCAATATTCTTAAAAAAAAGAACGTCAAATTTAGGAAAATATGACAAATTGAGGGCTGACTACCAAGCAAAAGTATACGTAACCCCTCTCTTTCCAACATCCTGGGCACGCCACTGGTTGCACAATTCTATCCATTCATACTATCAAACTGCAGATGTAGGCCTATACATAAATAAATTGATTCTCCTTGAGAGTTTACAAGACTTTAATCGGTTAACACTTAGGAAGGAATACCCGACTGGATGGCAATACAAAAGACTCAAGATTTCATTTGCAAAGTGGTTCCTTCATCTATTATATGAGGGTTGGAAAGAAAGTAGTTGCAACACTGTTGTCACGTCGCGTATAATCAAGAGGGCGTTGCTGTTCCTAGTACAGCCGGCAGCCGACGAGAAGATCGCTGAATGAAGGGAGACGGGGAACGGAGGGAAAGGGAGGGTCAGGTTCATTTGCAGAATTTAGGGGTGGTTGGGGGTGGTCGAGGAGAAGGAAGTCTTATTTCCTTCTTGGCGGGTCATTGTCCGTGAGAACCGCGTGGAAGTTGATTTTTCTTTTTTTGCTTTTTCCTTATTTTGGTGTTTTATGGCGAGTGTGAGGAAGAGAGGTGCTACTGTGCACAGTGAAGGGCGTGAAATTGTGAGCAAACTAATTGATTTCTGTGATAGGGAATCGAGAGAGAAACAGTATTTGGTGCCAATTACGCAGAGCACAAAGCGCGCGTCTGTAGCAACAGGGTTGTCAGAGATGACCATCAGGCGGATTCGAAAGGAGTTGCGGGAGAGGAAAGCTCGGTCGCCGATGAGGAAACTCGTGTCCCCCGGAAAGATCAGAAAATGGCCATCACATAGAAATGTCTGCGTTGATGATTTTGACATTAGCGTAATCAGAAACGTAATTCGCGATATTTATTGCAACAAAAATGTACCGACAGGTCATAATACCGCACACTCATAGTCGCTATAGTCCGTGAGGCCTTAGAAAGATCGCTTCGCGTGCTTGCAGCAGACGACAATATGGGGGGGTGTCTGCGAGAACCAATCAGGTCCGCGAATGAGCGAACCCGGTTGCCACAGCTAGCTCACTGCAACCTTCTGGAAGGGTGAGTGACCTCTGCCTCTTGCTACTACCTCGTCCTGTTTGTTCGGCTGAGGAGAAGGACGACACGAGAGTATCGGCAATAGCGTGCCAGCGACGTCTGCTGTTGGCCCGCGAAACGCTCTTTCTAAGGCCTCCTGCAGTTTAGTGCAGTGCATGCAAAAGCGGTGTTGCAAAATTGGATCGCTCTAATGCGATGTTTTCGAAGAGTGAGCAGCGTGCATGGATTAAGGTTAAGGTGGCACGTAGCAAAAACGCGACGGAATGTCATGCGGGTCTCCGAGAACCCTGTCACAATGAAGCCTTGCCATATTGGATGGTCTCCCTTTGGGTATCAGCCTTTTGACAATGGGCCCGTCAAGTATCTGAGCCACGATCGCTGAGCTAGATTTTAGCTCGTTGAGCAGACAGATCATTTACTTGACGCTGTTTGCTCATTGATCAAAATATCAGTGCCTTTGAATAATTTGTTCTGTGATCAATGTGGCTGCGTCGAGTGGACAAGATTTCGGTGTTTGAAAAGCTGTTAATTATGGAAATAGAATAGTTGATGTGAACAAAACTGTCGAAATTTTCATTTTAACACCCTTGCACAACTTTCCAAAACTACGGTGTATATTTTAATATTTATTCTTTGATAAAAACAAAACTTTCATTTTAATACAATTACAAAAACAGGAATATTACATCACCTTCTGTTACTTGAACTTCCCCTCTAATTACGCTATATCTCAAGCCGTTCTTCATAAATATTTCCTCATTACCCGCCCGCCATCCTCATACAGTTTTCCTCTTCTTTCTTTTGCCTCACGAAATCGAAACACAAAAACGCTATATTCTGTGGCTCAAAGCAAGGTTCAAGTTCACTCAGCGCTCAAGTGAGCAGCGCTCGCGCAGCAACGACTATTTGGCCGTCAAGTAGCTGAGCGATCACGTTGCTAGTTAAGCTCTCAGATACTTGACGCGGGGGTGGGGGAGGGGGAAGACTGGTTGTTGAATCTGCGTTGTGAGAATGGAATTTCGAAGCGCGCTGAAGAAAACCTTTGTTTTTTTTATAGCACAAGTGTCCACAAGTTGCGACAGGGGTTACCCTGCATTGTCTAAAAATAGAATTTCAAGCAGCTGCAAGAATCGGATCTCATTTTTCACTGCGTTCTAGCTTTTCGTCCGTGAATGTTGTGCGTAGGTGTCGTTTTGTGCTCAAGTGCGAGGACATTTTTTGGGTGAAGTCACAATTTTTTAAAATATTTTTTGGTGTTTTTCTCCCTCCCTCCTTCATATATACGCCAAATTTGCATAAATTTTGCATTTTGTACATTTTGACATTTTTTTTCGGGGGGCGGGGGAAAACAATTTTTTTAAAGAAAATTATTTTTGAGGGGATTTCCCCCCTTTCCCCCTCCATATGTACGCCGAATGTTCATTAATTATATATCGTCTGAATCTGTGATTCATTCTGCGTAAAACGGTATATCTTTCATATCTCTAGGGCATTTAGTTTCTGAGCTATAGTCATTTCAATGTAACACTGCAGTTCGCTCAATTACGAAGCTTGAGACAGTGGCGTACAAGCCTTTCGTTTCAGGAATACAACTCGCGTTACATTGGTCATACGACAATGATGCAAATATTTTTCTGTTTCTTACATGTCAGCGATAATTTCTATGTGCATTTTGAACGTTTCATATCCTTTTTTTTCGGGGGGCGGGGGGGGGGAAACCCCATTTAAAAAAAAGTATTTTCAGGGGATTTCCCCCCTTTCCCCCTCCATATATACGCCGAATGTGCATAAATTATATATCGTCTGAATCTGTGATTCATTCTGCGTACAACGGTATATCGTTCATATCTCCAGGGCAAATAGTCTCTGAGCTAAAGTCATTTCAAGGTACCGCTGCATTTGGAAGCTTGAATCAGTGTACCATTCCTTTTGGGGGGTACAACTCAAGTTACATTGGTCATATGATAATAATGCAAATATTTTTGTGTTTCTTACATGTCAGCGATCATTTCCATGTGCATGTCGACACTGTCATGTACTTTTTTCTTGGGGGGAGGATGGGGAAACCAATTTTTTTTCCGAAATTTTGGAATTTTGAGATTTAGCCCCCTCCCCCCGCCACATATACGCCGAATTTGCATAAATTTCATATAGTCTGAATCTCTGGTTCATTCCGCGTACAACGGTATATCACTCATCTCTCTAGGGCAATTAGTCTCCGATCTACACTCATCTACACTCATGTAATTGAAACTCTGCATTTTGCTCAAAATCGACTCGGGACAGAGAGGCTTACATGTGAAAATGGCCTTGGGACTCAAAAGTTAAAGCCACAGTTCATATGCAACACTTTCTTTTTCACGCGCTTCTCGTCCCTCGGTGTGATCCGCGGGCAAAACTGACCTAACTCGCTCTTTTTCCGCCATACCAGTTCCAGGTAGAAACGGTCACCCGAAGGAAAAGGGAAGATTTCTGCCTCTACCTCCCTTGTCCCCTCGCCCCCGCTGCAATGGTTGAAAGCCCGTGGTTTCAGGTCGCCAAGTCTATCTCCTATAGGACAGATAGGGGATTGGTTTCCCTTGATTCTTTGTAAATCCTTTAAAGAACTCAAGGGAAAATTTTCTGCAGTACTTACGTATGTTCTCTGTATTTACAGAACCTTATGGGATGTAAAAGTGTTCCCCTGTGCATAGCACCACGCCATGAAGGCGTATAGGGGGTGTGGGGGTAACGCCCCACACTTCCTTGATCCGGTCGTGAGTGGGGGTGATGTGATCAGCATCACGCCCCTGACCGTCTTTACCCCCCACGGTTTCCCCCAGGTACCCATGTTATTCGACGCTGGGTGTGCGCCGGGGCCGCTTCCACCGTTAGAATGGGATGGGATGTGGTTTTATTATTTATGAAATGGGAACTTGTTATGTGCAGACAATAATGTTATGCTTTCTTTATTTTCTTTTTTTCAAATATGGAATATATAATGATTAAATTACAAATATTTGCTCAGGCTCTCTCTTGCTCTCGTTTTAGTAGTGTTTTATTTAAATATACTAATCTTTTGGCCTTAAACGGATGTATTTACTTGGGCAAGAGAACGCACGTTCATATTGTTGTTGGTTTGGTTTATTTTACTTCGCTTTTCTGCCACATTTGGTTATCGCGAAAATGAGGATGAGTGATGATGTGATTAAATTGATGAAGGGACCTCGAACAATCCAGGCCGGGATTCGAATCTGTGATGAGCGCGCATTCTTGTTCCTGTGTTGTACTCTGCAGTGAATAATGAAATAATTTGAAATGAAAAATGTATCTCAGAAGTCAAGAAGTCAAATGAATATTATTGAAGAAACTACAAAAAAGTGTGTTTTTCTACCTGTTTTGTTTCTGTGCATAAAGTGGACTTAAAACACCAAATCAACCAACCGTGGGGGAGTGGTTACCACAGCGCGCTCACCAGGAGTTTCGGGTTCGAACCCCGACCTGGGCATGGGTGTTCTTTGTGTTTGTCCCTTGATTAATTTATCATATCATATTCGCAATTAACCAAATAGGAGAAAAGAGCGGCGCTAAACAAAAATCAAGTCAAATCATCGATTGATTGCTTGATTTGGTTTATTTTACTTCGCTTCTCCGCCACTTTTGGCTAATCGCGAAGATGATACAATATAATTGATGAAGGGACACACTCAAAGAATACCCATGGTCAAGCCGAGATTAGAACCCAGGATCTCTTGCCTTAGTAGTCAAATCAAATCTTTTTTATTTTCGAATGGTGGTTGAGGTTACGTGTACTTTTTCTTAGTACTCATTCATCATTTTGCAATCTTTTCCTGTTATTGACGTTCTATTTTTAGGAATACTGTGTCCTAAAGGGGGAAGGGGTATGACCCACACCAACCCCACCCCCTTGAGCACGCCACTGATTGCTACCCCAAGTGTCGACGTCACCGCACGTCACTGACTCACACGGTGGGAGATATTCGAACATCCTCCATATCAGTAGCGTACGCAGGATTTCATCAAGGGGGGGGGGGTTATTTCTAAAACTTTCTCCAAATTTACATTACCATTGTTTTATTATACTTTAATTAAATAATAATAATAATCACAATTAATTAATAATTCTTATAATTAATGAATTAGCTGAATTACTACTAATAATAATACTAATACTACCACCACTATTATGTAGTAGATATCTACATAAATATAGTATTTACGAAAACATCAGAACGAAATTACTTTCTAGTCATTCGATTTCTATCAAATTCTGGGAGCATTTTTTTGTTTCTTTGTTACGAAATAATTGTCTGGTCAACGAGGTGAGACATTTTAAGGATGAAGAAAATCCATAAAAACAAGAAAATATATTAAAATAAATTGAAATAATCAAAGTATGGAACTCATCCAAGGAGCTGCGAACTGGTGACTGTATTCTTGTCCGCCTATACATTAGCCTCTTACAACGAACCAATAACTTTATTTAGTTAATTCTCATTGTTCACACAAAAAAATACATGTTCGTTGAACACTAGCGTACGTACAGGGGTGGCCGATGGTATTCCAGCCCCTACCGAAATTTTGAGAAAATCAGAATTTTCAAATAAAAATCCGTTAAGAACTTTAAAAGATCAAAATGTGTAAATGCGAAACCTCTTTTAAAGTGAGTCCCGATTACCATTTTTGACTTTGAATACAATTTTAATAGACTGAAAAGCTCCAAAAATACGAAATATTTGATTATGCATCCTGCCCTCCAAAACGAAGCCATGTGTTATCCACATTTACTATTCCAGCCCCTCCCGAAAAAAAAATCCTGCGTACGCCAGTGTATTGAACATTGTTGCAACTGAGATACAAAACATTTTTCTTCTCTTTTAATTCATAGTTACCCTCATATTTTATTTTCAAGAACTCGTGTTTATTTTCAAGGCATCGCTCTGAAAGACGCGTGTGTTTGGAAAGCTGTGCTTTTCTCATGCTGCATGGAAATAATAATTCAAATTATTATTATTATTATTATTATTATTATTAGTAGTAGTAGTAGTAGTAGTAGTAATAGTAATAGTATTGTCCCAGATCTTTGACTGTGATAAATTGGCCATTTAATTTTTTTTTCCACAGCATTTTTCATAATATTTCACAAGCTCAAGGGGGAGGGGTTAAACCCCGTGACCCCCCTTGCGTACGCCACTGCTCCATATTAACCTGACATGAGCCCCTGCGACTCTAATCTCTTTCCCAAAGTTAAGATGAAGGTCTGGGCAGCTATCCAGCATTTCGAAACCAAAGGATGTCATGGATGCAGTCAACAACTGACTATTATCATACCATTATGACAATCTCATTGGCGGCGCTGTTCACTGACAAAGAATTGCAAAAGCTGGTGCTGCGGTATCGTATGACACACACGTGTTTGAATACAAGTTGTGACTGACATAAATCTGATTCCCAGTAACGTATCATATGACGTCTACTAAGCAGCGTATTTTCCCAGCCAGTGGGGCCCAAGCAACTCTCCAAAATGCAGAATTAACTTACTTGCTCACAGATGACCATCGATATTAAAATACGCTACCCAGTTTGTTGTAAACGTAGTGTAGTGTGTCAATTGTCTACAGTTATGAATCCAGTAGAAAGATTCTGTTGCTCAACCAGTCGATGCCTTATTGCTATACAATAAACAATCAAACTTGGTAATTCATGATATTTTAGCACTAACATTAGTTACACGTGATATTTAAAATGTAACTTCCCACCAAATATTTTCAAGGGGACTGCAAGCCTTTTCATATTGAAATAAGAGCTGAGATACATTTCCCACATTGTCTACACTTGTTATGTTTTACTTCAAAGGGGCCCCAAAACTCAGTAGGAGGTGGAGTCCAGGGGCAATTATCCCTTTACCCTAAGGGACAGAACCCCCTCTTCTGTCACGCAGGGTGTATGAGTAAAATGTCACCATTATTTTGGAGGATTTTGTGAAGTTTATTTTTCTTACATATTGAAATTTTTTGCTCATTTCTGTCATTTCCAATTTGTTACGATTCTGTGATCTACAGTGTTCAATGTAAAAATTCCTAGCTGCGAATTTGCTTGTTCGAGTTTCGGATCAACTTGAAGACAATGCAGTAAGTGGAGGATGATGCTTATGCAAATTATTGCGTTGTGCAATGTTGTATTACTAAAATATTAAAATACTATTCTGATTTTCGTTAAAAGCCGAGGCTGTAAAGTGGCACTCAGCACACATAAGGACAAAAACAGGACAACACACAGAATTATACTGGCCATAAGGCCAGACGCCAGATCCTCGTTAGTCTGCAAAATGCATTCCAGGGCTTTCTACGTGAAAGGATCACTCCTCACACCCCATGCCCTTTTGAAATTGTGTCAAACTCTGATTATTAGGCCTTTTGCTTTGCACTGTCTTTGGTATCTCTTTCTGGATAATTTTTGAAGATCTGTATGTTCTGGAAGTATTTTCCTCATTACACCAATGAGCGATTCTCTTTCACGATGTCATGGTCAAACTGCGCTGTCTGTAGTACATCAACTTTTCTCTTCGTTAAGCCTCAAATGATTTGGCACATGTGCTTCCCAATATTGGCTTCCTGCCAGTTGATATTTCACAACTTCATGGTGGCAATGCAGTTTCACAGTTCACTATGTAATAGTAGCGAAGTTCAATGCACAAATAGTTGATGACTTTTTATTTTAGAGTGTTGTCTGTCTGAAAACATAAAATTTCATGTATGAGAACTAGTGATGTAATTCCCACACTTGAATTCAGAAAAAAAAAATCCACAAAGAAATCAATGAACCGTAATTCATAGATTGTTACAAAAAAAAGGACACAACATGTGAAACATTGTAAACTTTAATGATATAAGCAGACAATATATATTGTATGTAGGGAATGGATTTACATGTAAATACAGTACGTATCTTCATATGATACTAAATTCAGTGTTATTTTGTATTAGCTTTGCACATTGTGGTATGTAAGCTCAAAAAATTCTACTTCGTTTCACCTATTTTCACATATATTAGGTTTTATCACAAATTTATTTCTACATCTATTTTCCTATTTTCAAACATTGCCCGACATAAGCACACAGAACAAAAAATTAGGCCCCGAAAGGGAATCGTACCTAATAGTTGATTGGTCCTCCCTTGGAGCGAATGGCAGCAGCAATTCGCCGTGGCATGGAGTCTACAAGTCTGTGGATGTGGGTCACATGGAGTGTAAACCACTCAGTCACCAACTGGTCTCAAAATTCTACGAGGTTAGGTCTAATTATCTGCTTGATCCGTTGTTCCAAGTGGGGATTTGCTGGCCAGAGAAGATGGGAGAGCTCCTCAGTATGCTCGTTGTACCATGCAGTGACAGTTTTGGACCTATGCACACGACAGTTGTCATCCTGAAAAATTGGCGTGTCCACAGTTGGATTATCGGTGAGATGTGGACAAACGGCAACACCTGTTTGCCCACAAGTCGAATGTGGCCGTGTTGTGACTTCAACCAAAGGACCCAATTCTGTGTATGTGAAGCACCCCCAGGACATCACTGACACATCACCTGCTTCTACCACACCTTGTACACAGTTCTCATGGAAGGTTTCATGCGGTCGGCGGTGCACTCTACGCCAGCCATCATTACAGAAGGCTGATCAGACTATATCTGACCGATTTGGCAACGCTGCTGCCACATGTGTAGTTGCGCCAGAACCTTGAAACCAGTGTTGTGTCTGAGTTTGCAGTTGGCGGAGTGCCGCCGAAAATTAACCGTTATTGGGAAGAGTACATCATGGCTCTTTTCCAGACACATTTTTCGTACAACCGAATAGTGAAACAGTGTCGGGAAAATGGTTTAACCATCGGAGTGACCACAGCTAAAGATACCGTGGCCAGGCAAAGACAAATGGTGCTAATACAGAAACATTCGTCAACAAAAGGGGCCCGTTCGAGGTTGTCAGCGCAAGTGTCGCCTGAGGTGCTTCATGGAATTCGGCGAATTGCAGTTCAGGAGAATCCACCACCCCAACGTGACATGGCCCAGAGGTTCAATGTGGCGCAGTCCACTGCCAGCGACGTCATTCGTCGCCGTCTTGGCCTGCGGTGCATACGTAAGGGCCAGTGGCGTAGCGCGATTCTATGAAAGGTGTAAGGCTTCCTTAGATAAACCCAGTGGCGTAGCGCAGTTTCCTGGGGCCCCCTCAATGGAAAAAAGAAACATCGAGATGATGCCAGAGTGGAACGAACACACAATAGTTAGCAACCGCCCGCCCGTTGTAAAATGAATGAACTTTAACCATTCCTTCCCAGTTTTTTGTAATCGACTTAGGCTACAGGTTTAGTAGTTTGTCGAAACTAAATCAGGGTGGTCTGAATCTCTGATAAATAACTTGATGAAGAAATTAGAAATATTTTCTCTTATTCAACGCGGTGGCACAGCCTGGATTATTTTTTTAAGGAGGGTGGAGGCTTCACACAGCCAAGTAAACATGCCTTTTTTGGACTTAAAGGTGGATGCAAGTAGTATGAACTCTTCGTTCTGGAACGGCCCTTTGACCTACTTTTTATTTTACGACGTTTTACGCACTAAACTAACCTACAATGAGAGAAAAGAGGACAGAAAAAGCTCTGGCATCACTTTTTAAGCTATTTTTTTACCTTCTCCAAATCTTGCTCTTATGCTACCTCGCCTTTTGACCTACTTTTGAAATGACTTACGACATTTTCCTATAAGGCTGTCCTCCCTTACGATGTTTTCCCGTAAGGCGTACCTTTGACCTACTTTTGAAATGACTTACGACATTTTCCTATAAGGCTGTCTCCTCTTACGATGTTTTTCTGTAAGGCGCACGTTCTAGCAATGCCCATTGACCTACTTTTGAAATGACTTACGACATTTTCCTATAAGGCTGTTCTCCCTTACGATGTTTTCCTGTAAGGTCCCTCAGTGTAATCTACTATGTTCTGGAAGGGCTTTTTAACCTACTTTTTATTTTACAACGTTTTACGCACTAAACTAACCTACAATAAGAGAAAAATGGATAGAAAAAAGCTCTGGCATCACTTTTTAAGCTATTTTTTTACCTTCTCCAAATCTTGCTCTTATGCTACCTCGCCTTTTGACCTACTTTTGAAATGACTTACGACATTTTCCTATAAGGCTGTCCTCCCTTACGATGTTTTCCCGTAAGGCGTACCTTTGACCTACTTTTGAAATGACTTACGACATTTTCCTATAAGGCTGTCTCCTCTTACGATGTTTTGCTGTAAGGCGCACGTTCTAGCAATGCCCATTGACCTACTTTTGAAATGACTTACGACATTTTCCTATAAGGCTGTTCTCCCTTACGATGTTTTCCTGTAAGGTCCCTCAGTGTAATCTACTATGTTCTGGAAGGGCTTTTTAACCTACTTTTTATTTTACAACGTTTTACGCACTAAACTAACCTACAATAAGAGAAAAATGGATAGAAAAAAGCTCTGGCATCACTTTTTAAGCTATTTTTTTACCTTCTCCAAATCTTGCTCTTATGCTACCTCGCCTTTTGACCTACTTTTGAAATAACTTACGATATTTTCCTATAAGACCGTTTTTTTTTTAGTGTAAGCTCCCACAGTGTAATCTACTACGATCTGCTAATGGGCTTCTGCTCTCAGCGTAATCCGTTTTTACGACGTTTTACGGATTAAAACTAACCTGCAATGAGAGAAAAGTGGACAGAAAAAAGCTCTGGCATCACTTTTTAGGCTATTTTTTACCTCCTGCAAATTTTGCTCTCACCTCTTTGACCTACTTTTGAAATAACTTTCCTATAAGGCTGTCTCCTTTTACTGTAAGATCCCTCAGTGTAATCTACCACGACCTTGCTCTCAGCGTAATCTGCTATGATGTTTCTTGTTTTTTAAAACTCTCAGGTGCGATCTTCTACAATGTGTGTGTGTGTGATAATCAAAATTTATTTTTGTTAAGGAAATCCCTGGCCCCTCAAAAAAAGAAAATATCCCGCCAGGGGTGCGTGGTGCCCAACACAGTTCTAATGGCCACGGCTAACAAAGCCATGCCTCTGTAGAGTTTCATGTTTTTTTTTTTAACCCCCCCATGACCCCCTACAGAGGACCTCCGTGTGTAATGTGTGTGTTTTATGATTGAAGAGAAGAAAAAATTTTGGTTAAGAATGGAATGTGTAAGAACTAAAAAAGTTTCCGTAGGGGTGCAGCATCTGAAAAAAAAATAAAAAATATACTCAAATAGTGTACATAATATGATAGAAAAATACAAAAAAAAAGTGTGAATGCAAAAATTAGTGTGAATGATTGTTTTTTTTTAAAAAAAAAAAAAAGTGGTGCGAGAAATAATACGTACTTTTTTGATGCGAAAGTCTAATGGTGCGAGCAGATTTCTTCCTCGTCATGGCATCCCCATTCTCGGGTGTGGATGTTGCAGTCCAGTAGCCTCAATTTGGTGTCGTGGGGATCAAGCGCCACTTTGTTGATCGTGGATGTGCGCAACTGGTCGATGGTGCTCGTGATCCGATGTTCGGTCATGCGTTGCTTGCTTTTGTCGAATAAGCAGGACTTATAATCTTCTACGGTTAGTTTTTTTGTGCTCGAACGCCCCACCCCCTTTGCCTTCTTTATTTCGGTCTCGTCCTGGATTTTCACGGCGTACATTTTCGCTCGCAGACCCGCAAACTCTGTGATGATGCGGCCGTTGACTTCATTCTTCATCTTCCCGATCGTCATTTTCTGGGTGTCGTCGAAGAGAGCGTGATCTTTCGGATAATTGGAGAAATCGAAATGCTGGCTCATGTTTTTCAGATCTTCGTATAGATCATCGGTGTGGATGTTGTACACGAAGCTGTCTGTGTCGGTGTACGCCACCTCGATCGCCTCTCCATAGCGTGGTTTCATGATGTCGTAGTGAAACTTGTACATGGCCAGCTTCGACAACTCGAGGATAGCGACTCCCACGGCGATTGGTTTGTTGAATGTTATGTGGCGGAGAGCACGTTCGATCAATACCAACGTGTCGCTCAGTATCGTGAAGTTCTTGTACGTGGGCTGAGCGACGAACTTGTTTATTTTCTTCGGGTCGGAGACCAAGTTGATATTTCTTCTTTTCCTCGCATCTTCCATGCTCTTGCCGTAGATGCTGTTGTTCATTAATTTGTATAGGTTTTTGTCTGCGGAAGAAGAAGCTGATGCTCGACGTTGAGTGTTGCCGTCGATATAGGGTGCTAGCCACCTGGTCTGTCTAAACTTCAATCCCGAGTGCACGCGCTTCAAAACCAATCCATGCTGGAGGTAGAATTGTAGGAGACGATAATGCACCACGTAATTCTTTTTGCTCTTGAAGGTGAGCATCAGCTTCTTCTCCGGAGCCGATTCCATCACAGGTGCCATCGCAAATCCATGGTGTTCTCGATGAAGCGATGCAGGATATTCCAAATCTACTTTCAGGAAACATCCATTTTCATGATCTTCGCTCCATTCCAAACAATCTTGAAGTTCCTGCTCGCTCATCCACTCGTATTCTCCGATGGGCAGAGTCTCGGACATGGCATAACCATACAGGTTGTTCATGTCCCAGTAAGCCAAGAAGTTTGTCGGTTTCCCTGCATCAAAATCGGCAACATGTGGATTGTTGGCCTTGACGTATCGAAGGGGACACTGGACGATTCCACCACGTTTTGCCTCTTCGACAAACAAAAGTTGATTAATATTTTTGATGAGTTCTATCTCCACCTTCGTGGATTTTAACATCGCCTGCCAAGAATAACCCGGTGTGGTGTAACTGAAAGCGGGGTCCAAACCATATGCTGCCATTCCTCTCGAGCGATGGAGATGAAAACGATCGCTCAATAGCGTGACATCCAGCTTCAGATACAGATCGTGATAGTCGGCCATGGTTTGACAAGAGAATGTAGACCAGACGAGGTGAGCATGATGGTAGTCCTCTTCGGTGCAACAGGTGTCGCTAAGACGACTGTAGAATGCTTCTCTCGGTGGTAACGATGTTTCTGAGAATTTGGAAGCATCCGTCATGTATTCGTACGGGTAAACACCCTTGCGTCTCAACAGCGCTAAATGTTGGTCGCCGAAACATTTCCTGGTGGCGACCAAATCATCGTCGGTGAGTTGAGACGCGAGTGTCGCCAAACTCGAAGACAGAAAGTTGTAGGAGTCCAAGAAGCGAATTTCTACGTGATTGCTATTTCCAACGTCCACCTTTTTGCTGAATGAAATGAATTTCTCGTTGGTGCGAGCTATGACGCTAATGGGTTGAGCGTCGCATCCCATCTCCTTTATGAAGATTTTGGCATCGTAGCCCTCCAAATTGTGAATGAATACAGGAATAAAATTCGGTTTCTTGATTTGTAGATTACAGTTGTTACACAGGGGTGCCACATATTTTCCGGTGTGATGTTTGTGGTGGCGAACTTTGACATTTTCGAGGAGGAAGTTACTTTCGCACACACCACACTGAGAGGCAAGGTCATATGCTTCCTTCTCTTCCTGGGTAAGAGGCTCTATTGCTTTGTCTTCTCTTAGTAGAGGAGCGAATTGTATGGCCATCTGTTTCAAGGTTTGAACGAATTTTTGTGGAGCATCATTGCCACGATGTAAAATAACATTGCCTGCGTTGTTGACCATCAATCCAAAAGCGCAGGCTTCGTGATGTAGAATTTCGGTGGTGCTCGATACGCTGGGATTCGGTTCGCATATGGCGAGTGGAAGTTGCAAACTTTCAAAGTCGGCGCATATCACCACGGGATGCCAGAGTAATGTCTTGTAGTTGGAAAATGTCATGTCTCGAGAGGGCATTTTGATAGCCGTAGCCGGATGTTTACTACACATTTCATGATGATCTCGGAGTTCTTCATCAGCATTCTTTTTTCCTCGACCGTAGAATATACTCAGGCATCTGTCGCATACTCGAATTTTATGGTGATCTGTGGTAATTTGACTTTTTATTAATTTTGGAAGATTCTGAATTAGACAGTAATGATAATTATCATCATCTTCGATCAGGAGTAATCTGATGACATGATTACTTTTAATGTTGCTGTGTCTGAGAACGTAGATGGTGTTGTTTTTGTCTAATCCGAAGATGTGTACGGCTATACTTTCGTTTTTATCTGTCTTGTACTGTGCCTCAAATTTACTAATGTCTCGTAGATTTACAGGGTAATTAATGCCAGCCATAGGTTTTTCAAATTCTGAGAGATATTCTGGCTTGTTGTAGTGGTATAAACGATGTTTGTTATTATTGGCTGGGTGATGATCGGCAATGATGCACCACAAAAAGCATCTGTAATCCTCATTTTGTATGTTGATTATGGCTTTCTTATCGGCTATTTCCCGAGGCAAATTGATGTAGCTGGATGCTCCCATCGGGTTGTATCGTGCCACCTTCAAAGTTAAAGTGTGAGGCGAACCGCAAAGTGTCCAACCCGATCCACGTTTTTGGAAAGTCTCGTGCTTGTTCAACAAAGCGTCAAACATCTGGTTGCAAATGGCATCCACCTCATCGACGTCGGCGGCGTGGAGACTCTTTACACCGGTGTAATGATGGAAAGTTTCTCGCTCTTTTTTCGCTTTTTCGTAAATGACGGAAACGATGAGGTGGATTTTCAACGAGCATTGCAACAAAGCTTCGGTGATAGACGAAATTAACTTGCTTTTGACCGAGCGAAAAAAGTTGTTTAGATCAGATGTTTCTTCAGATCGGAAAGTCTCCTCGGTTAAAATATTTCGAATACTTTCGCCGCCACTCTTCTGCTTTTTTCGTGGCGCTTGATCGTCATCATCGAGCTTTCTCTTACTTGATCCTTCGCCATGCACATTCTTCCGATGTCTTCTCAAGTGAGAAATGGATATATATTTCCCACATTGGTTGCATGCACGTTTCGCTTCCTTCTTCTCCATTTTTTGCTAAGAAAAAAAAAAGATGAAGTTACTAAAAATTGCACATTTTTTGTGGTGTTATTTATATTAGATACGATCTCAATTTTTTCTTAAATAACCAACATGAATCTCTTTGGTTTCCGAAAGCAAACAATGGAGACTGTACACCGCACGACGACAGATCATGAATTTCTACCTTCCGTGTTAACTAAACTCAACGGTCTGTTGATCATTCACCTCAACAGCATTTGGACGAAATTGGATGAGGACGTGGGCAAGATGTTTTACATCTTCAACAACAATTTACATTTCTACGAAATTCCGATCGACGGGAAACTTTGGATCACCGTGAATCCGGAGAACGTAGGCGAAATCAAAATATCTACCGGCAAGAACATTTTTCGAATCAAGCACGACAAAATGCTTTCTAACATGGCATACGATGTTTCTGCAGGAGATTACCTTTACATGGAACTCCTCGGAGATTACGACAAACTCATTCCTCTCTTCGTAGAATTACGAATCGTCTATCCTATTATAAATAACCGTTAACCAAAAATGCCTAACGACATTTTCGGCAACACCAAGCGTGTGGACCACGCAGAAGAGATTCTCATGTTGGACGTTCGTGTTAAGAAGTTGAGGACCGATTTGATCGCTTTGCAGGAGACCTTAAACAAAAGTTTAGAGTCGGAAATCGCTACGCTCCAAACGCAATGTCTCGACCCCATTCTGAAAATCGATTCCGAACTGAAAACGCTCATAAAAAATTATGTCGACGTACCTTCTTACGACAGCGTTCAAAATATTCAGTTGAGCGTGGATTCGCTTCAAAATGATTTGGCCAAATTACAGCAATTTCAATCGAAAAATGAAGATTTGGAAAAATTGAAACTCGAAATCGAAGAACGAACTTCCGCAATCGAAGGAATTTCTCCGAACTTCAAACCGTGGTGAACGATATTGATGTAGAACGCTTGCACGTCGTCGTTTCCAAATTACAAGAAGAATTCACCGGCACGTTGGAAGAAATTAAATCCAAGTTACAGACTTTGGAAGATACCATGGCGAACCTACCATCGTCGAACGAACTGCAGGTCATCGGTAAAAGCGTCGCGAACATAAAAATTCAATTGGAGGCCTATCAAGATTTCGAACACATTCAAACCACCATCGCTACGCTTCAGGCATCCTTGGAATTGATCAACGAAGAAATTAAAAATATTCACGCTGAAGCGAGAGCGTTGACGAGCATTCAAGACGCGTTGAGCACGGTTCAGCAGAAGATCGAATATTTAGAAAATTTGAACGCCGAATCCAATCTCGCTCATTTTCATCACGTACTGGACAACATACAGGGTGACTTGGAATCGTTACGGACGAGCGTGCCTTCGAGCGAAGATTTGGAAAAATTGAAAATGGCGGTGACGGCACTGTCCGAATCGAGCGACATCAAAATTTCTTTGAGCGATCTCGAGAGTAGGGTGGCCAATCTCCCCACCTCCAAAGAATTGCACGCTTTGAAAAGGAACATATCACGTATGCTGAAACGACTGGAAACGGAAACGGCGAACGTGGAACAGATTCGAGACGAAATCAGTTCGCTGGTGTCGACGCTGCCCACTTCGCAGAGCGTCGCCGATCTTCACACGCAGTTTACAGAGATGCGAAGCATCGTGAACGATCTTACCGAGAAGAGCTCGAAATTGAATCAAGTCGAGAACCTTCAGAACATCGTCGTCAACATCAGAGATCAAGTCGGAGTGGTGGAATCCGCGCAGGAATCGACGCTGGCTTCTTTCGGTGCCAAGTTGCAAGAACTCAACGAAAACTACAAGCAGTTGAACGTGGAAGTGAAAATCAAACCGTCGTTGTCTGCCGTAACGGATACCATAGTCGAGCATTTGCTGCCCATCGAAAATAAACTCGGACACGTTCACAGTAATCTGCTCGGCGTCGACACTAAATTCGCTAAACTGCATTCTCTGCAAGCCATCGAAATCAACAGCGTACCCAATCAACAGAGAATTTCCACGTTCGTCGAAGGTAACAAACTGTACATGTTACATCCTTATCATCCGTACTACAAGTTTCTCCTCGATGGCACGATTCAGATAAACGAATTTTCGTACTGGTCTCACGGTAGAAAAGCTAGCGTTCCCACCATGACTTTGATATCGAATCGTGGTGTCCAGAAAGCAGGAAACATTCCTCTGGCACGTTGGAACGAAACGCGCAACATATATGAAATACACGAAGACGAAGATCTTACCGTTTTCGACGTGAGTGCCGGCGATAAGCTGATCATTCAAAACACGAGCGAGGTGCCACCCTCTTTGAATCCCATCACGCTGATGCTTCTTTTGAAACGTAATCTCTAAAAAAAATGTCTAGGCAAGCCATCGTCGAAGAATTGCATAAACCTGCACGCCGTAACTACGAACGTTTGGCTGTGGTAACCAAGGGCATCGACGACCTCTGGCAAAGTGACCTCGTGGAGATGAGCAGCGGCAATTTGAAAAATGTACATAAATTGAACAAGGGCAACAAGTACCTCCTCACCGTCATAGACACGTTTTCGAAATTCGCATGGGCTCTACCTTTGAAAGCCAAAACGGGAACATGCGTCACGGAAGCATTCAAGACAATTTTTCGCGAAAGCGGCGGCAGACGACCACGGTTTCTGCAAACGGACAAGGGGAAGGAATTTTACAACGCTGTATTCCAAAAGTTTATTCAAAAACATGACATTCGACATTATTCGACCTTCAGTTACATCAAAGCCACCATCGTGGAAAGATTCAATCGAACCTTGAAAACTCACATGTGGAAACGATTCACGCTTAGGGGAAATTACAAATGGGTCGACATCCTGCCGGAACTCGTCGACACCTATAATGATACGGTACACAGAACGATAGGCATGAAGCCAGCTGACGTTACCAAGTCCGACGAGCATCGTTTAATTTCTACAGTTTACTGTCCAAAGTACACACCCACGACAAAGAAAGCTAAATACAAAATTGGAGACCGGGTGAGGATCAGCAAATTCAAACGCACCTTCGAGAAGGGATTCACAAAAAATTGGAGCACGGAACTTTTTACCGTGGTTCGAGTTCTACCCGGAAACCGACACACGTATATAATAAAAGATAGTAGCGGCGAGATTTTGAAAGGAAGATTTTACGAAGAGGAACTCTCTAAAACGAAACACCCCGACACGTACCTCATCGAGAAAGTATTGCGTAGGAAAGGTGACAAACTGTTTGTCAAATGGCTGGGACTTCCGGAAAAGAGTTGGATCGACGCGAACGAAGTGATCTTGTGAGTACGTGGAACGTGGTGAAGCGTCTACCGGATCCGGAAAGTCAAACGAGAAAAAAAAGAACGGCGAGTTGCTTCCCGACAGCATCCGCTGTCTGATCGTAGGTCCTTCGGGGTGTGGGAAAACGACACTGCTCGTGGACAATTTTCTCCTCGCACCGAATTGGTTAGATTGGAAGAACAGGCACCTGTACGTGTTCTCGAAAAGTTTGGAGCAATCCAAATACCAGCAACTGATGAAAGTGTACGATGGTCTGGACATTGCAACGTTCGCTTCGGAAATAAAACCACTCGACGATTGTCGTGAAAATTCAGTCGTTGTGTTCGACGACGTCATCCTGGAAAATCAAAATGAAATTTGCAACTTTTTCACGCAAGGTCGTCACAAAGAAATGGATTGCTTTTACCTAGCTCAAACGTTTTCCAAAATTCCAAAACAGTTACTACGCGACAACGCTAATTTCATATGTTTCTTTCGTCAAGATCACACCAACCTCAAGCACGCGTACGATGACTACGTAGGCGGAGACATGAACTACAATCAATTTTCGGAACGCTGCTCTTCTTGCTGGAACAGTGACGATTTCGGATTCGCTACGATCGACATGACGAGGAAACCCATCGACGGAAAATACAGAAACAAAATCAACGACTTTCTAAACGTTGCAACGTTGTGAGAAACGACGTGTATAAATAACGTCATGACGAAACGAAAAATCGAAGACGAAAATCTCAAGCTTCGCGATTACCTCGCGAAACGCTTCAAAGGTTGGAAATCCGAGAATCGCGGATTCTACGAAGAGAAGAAACGTCAGGATCAACCCGTGATCGATGCCATCAGCGGTCTAGGTAAAGAAATTAAAAGTGTCACGGAACAAAATAAAAATTTGATCAACGAACTCGTACCACTCGCAGCTAAAAGTTACACCGTACCCACGCCCATTTCGAGCATTCCTTCGACGCCGTTCGAACTGAAGGACGTACCGGCACGACGTCGAGCCATAGGCAGCACGTCGTCTTCGGATAAGATCGAGTTGGGGCCTTTGGCACGAGACTACCTGAGCACGGGGAAGTTCGACAAGGATGAAGTGTTCGGATTGTATCCGAGCATGGAAAGCAACGAAGGCGGCGGTGTGGTGTGGAAGATTGGGAAATCGAAGGTGACCTTCGAAGGCAACGACATTAAAGTCAATTTAGGCGACAAGGATAGTTGGAACAGGTATCCGGGTACGGTGGGACTGTGGGAACTCGTCGCCAAAAAGCAGCCGAAAGATTACACCGACGAAGATTACCAAAGTTACAAGGAAATTCTGATCATGACGGATGCCTTGTACCAGAACAACGACGCCTCGCAGAATAGGGTGAAATCGAGCAGCGGCGAGAAGTACAGGAATCTCATCAAACCGATTTGGAACCAGGTCAAAACAGGCAGCGGCGTCAAACGCTACAACACGTTACCCAAAGAATTTGTTTCGGTGGACGACGTTAGGAAACTCGTGGACCGATTGTTGGTGATAGCCGGCGAAGAGAATGCAGGCAATCGTAATTTCTACAACGAGAAGGTTGGCATCGTGGACATGATCAGCACGAAACTTTCCAACTTCATCGTGAACGACGACAAGGGCATAGGTTACCTGATCAAAATCATCAACACGCTGCCTCCGAGATTCTGGAACGTGGCCGAAGGAAAGGGACTCGTGAACGACATCATCAACAAGTTACCTTTCGAGATGCATTTACCTGGCTACCAGTACTGCGGACCGGGTACCAAACTCGAGAAAAGATTGGAGAGAGGAGACAAGGGTGTGAATCCGTTGGACGCGGCATGCAAAGATCACGACATTGCCTACAACACCACGCAGACGGATCTGGACGCACGTCACGAAGCAGACAAGAAATTGGAACATGCAGCTTTCGAAAGGTTCGTGAGCAGAGACGCATCGTTGGGTGAACGGGTCGCCGCACTGGGTACCACCATCGCCATGAAAACAAAACAAAAATTGGGGTGGGGTATATAAATAACATACAGTAAAAAAATAAACATGGCTTGCATAACTGATTTGCCGCACGAACTACTATCTAAAATATTCAAAAAGATAGTTAACGGAGATGTTAATAAACTTGTGATCATAGCTAAAACGACGCCGGCATTTCACATGGGATGCGAAATAGTTCTCAAGGACCGTCTTCGGGAGATCAGTGGAATGAGGTGCGGTGATCTCGACACTCTTCTGTCGGCCGCGGGGGAGAAATTGAACGAGAGGTTGGACGAACTGCACGAGGCGAGGCAGGGAAGAAGACGATATACTGATGATTGGCGTAAGTCCACACAGGAAACTGAAGAAATCATCACGCACATCATCGCGTTCTCCGAAGCACGAACTTTCTTCCTCTGTTAAAAAAATCTTCGATACAAATCGTGAAAAAAAAAATATATATATAAATAACACACATCGTGAAAAAAAATAATCTTCGGTATATATAAATAACACACATCGTGAAAAAAAATTAAATTTCTCTAACACACACACTGAAAATTTCTCTCCTTCGATATGACAACTGAAAAAATGAGTGACCTCCAAGCATTAAAACAAATGCTAAATTTGTCAGTCGAGTATGTAAAAATTCAGGAATTGGAAGTCGACAAACCTTACACGATAACTTCCGGTTCAATCGTTTCTACCCAGTATGGTCCCAAGGTGCGTCTGTTGCTCAACGGACAATACAGTCTATTTTTACCAGATCGATACGCTATCATGTTATCCGACGAGAAGCTAGCTATCTTAATCGAGAACAAAACTCGTATCGTGTACAAGGGGACAAAGGAACTTCTTGGTAAGAAAACAAAGCATGTAATAGAATTTGTGTAACGGGGCTACGCGGAGTATATATAAAATAACATCCATTGAAAAAAAATCTCAGAACATTTATATATAAATAACATACCGTGAAAAAATAACACATAGAGCATCAACATGAAGCCCAAGGGTGTCGTGTACCAGATACCATATTCGAATCTAAAAAATCTAGGTGCCCTCGATGGGTTACTCACCAAGAAACAGCGCGAGAAGAAACGTTCTTGCTTGTCGAAAGGACACGGAATGAAATTACTGCTCAGCACACCTCAATTGAAAAGATTGCAGCGTTCGCGGAAACAGCAAAAGATCGGAGGTTTCATATTCAGCATCCCAGCCATCCTGGCAGCATTGGGGGCCGTTGGAAGTTTGGCCGGCGGAAGTGCCGCCATCGCGAAAACCGTCATCGACTCGAAGAAGAACAAGGCCGAGTTGGAAGAACAGAAACGTCACAACCTGGCCATGGAGAAGAAAGGGGGGAAGGGCGTGATGAGAAAGTTTAAAAAAAAGAAACAGCAGCACTCACCAACCGAGACATTGAATCTCTGATCGAACCGTTACAAATCAAACACTTCAGAGGAGTTTTCATGTCCGACTCGTTACCTTCAACCGTCAAAAGAAGAGAATGTGGAGTAGTCAACTTGGACAATCAAGAAAATCCAGGCACGCATTGGATATGTTACCACAAATACGACAGTAACAAAGCATTCGTTTTTGATTCTTTCGGAGGTGTTCCACCTACAAATTTAGTCCATTATCTGAAAACGAACAAAACCTCTATATACTACAACGACGAACGCATTCAAGATTTCGGAGACGTGAACTGCGGTCATCTCTGCCTCTCCGTGCTCGCGTTTCTCTCTAAAATAAATAACCCCACGATCGAAGATTTCCAGAAAGCACTGTGGAACCTGAAACAGCATCACGACAATGGGGGTGTTCCATCTCACGAGCGAATCTTCGATCTTGAAACTCACGCTGCACGACGACATCGTCTATCCTAAATCCGTGGCTCTGCGTGCATTCTACAGCATGTACCTCATACCTAACGTCACGCATCACAACAACAAAATTAGCGTCGGAAGCGAACACATCGTCGTCACGCCAGGCCAATACAATCTTTCCACTTTGCAAGCTCAGTTACCCAAAGGCACGTACCTTTCTCAAAATTCGGTCACCCACAGAGTGGAAATCCTATCGGCGACGGAGACCGTGGACGTGGGCACCATGGGAGAACTTTTAGGTTTCGAGAACGACACCAAACTCGAAGCTGGCATCAAGCACGTGGCAACCAACATTCCTAAATTCTTGGCCATAGAGACTCTGAACGTACACTGTAACGTGGCGGAAGGAATGATCACGAAATCTTCGGACGGATTATTAGGAAGTCACAAGCAGACGGGAATCATAGCCACCTTCAAACCAAGTTCCGAGTTCATGGAACCGATCATCTACACGCCCTCTTCGCCGATCTATTTTCCAGTATGTCGCAACCGCATAGACGACATAGAGTTGGTGGTGACGAACGAGAAAGGAGAGGTGGTGGATTTCGCAGGTGCAACAACCACTGCCATCGTGGAGATCAGCGTATAATAAATAACACGCATAGTGAAAATGGAGCAAATCGAAAGTTACGAATTGCAATCTTTCCCTCCCAACCGTCGCACGTTCGCCAATCTCAACGAAGCGAACAGGGAGATCGAATACGACGTGGACGTAGGGGACAGGTTCGTTCATCCTCACAGAGCGGACCTCTACCTTCAATTCGACGTGGTGAAGAAAGAAAGCGGAGAAGCCTTTCCGCCCAATGCCAATTTGAAACTCGTGGACAACTTCGTGCCTCACCTCTTCTCGCAGGTGGAGGTGAGGAAACACGGTACCGTCATCGACAGAATCGATTATCCTTGCATCACGTCGACGGCAGTGGGAACATTGAAATTATCCAAAACAGACGCGGCATACTATCAGGCCGGGGGGTTCGAAGCGGGAACCAAAATATCGACGACAAGTCACACGGTGCTCTTTCCCATGCGTCTGCTGCCGGGATTCTTCTCCGACTACAAGGAGATCATGTGGAAGGGAGGACTGCGCGTCACCTTTCGAAGAGCGGCCAACGACAACGACGCACTGATGCGATACACCAACTTGAACGTCGACGGCACGCCGATAGCCAACACATTACCCGAAGCAGCGAAATGCGTCATCCGGAGCATGGAATTGAGAATGCCGATCGTGGAATACGAGACGAACTACGCCCTCAAGTACAAAGCGGAGATCTTGAAAAGTCCGCAGGTGGCGATTCACTTTCACAGTTACCAGTGCGTACAGAAGGTGGCATCGGGAAGTCACATGGAATTCGACGTGACGACGCAGTTCAACAACATACAGTTCGACATGCCAGATTTCGTCGTAGTGCTCTTTCAGACCGGGCGCGATAACAACCAGGAGAAAGATTCCAGCAAATTCGACGACTGCAAAATCAAGAACGTTTATCTCAAGAATGGACGCAACGAAGTGTTCCCGCGCGAGAATTACAACCTCGACATGACAAAAGACGATTACCTCAAACTTTACGAAGCGTTCTCGGCTTACAAACGCGTGACCGAGGGAAGCGTGGACATGTACTACACGCCCAGCGAATTCAAAGCACGCAGGCCAATGTTCGTCATCAACACCACGAAAAGAAAGCAGGTGGTGGTCAACGATCGCACCAACATCAAGGTCGTCTGCGAGTTCAACAGTCCGTTGCCCGAGGATACCCTATGCAGCGTCATCCTGGTCGCAGAGAAGTCCTTCGTCCACGACGTGAAGAACGAGAGGGTCACAGAGCAGTTTTAAAATATATCGCTTTCGTCGAACAAGAATGACTTTTCTACAACCACCCATTACAAAAATTTTTAATCTAAAACGCCCAAAGCACTCCAATAGGTTTTGCAGAGTTTTAGGATCAAATCGAAATTCTTAAACAAATTGAGGGGGGCGCTTGCTTGTAGTCGAGTAGTTATCATCAAAACCTATCCAACAAACCCACAATCATCATCCTAGCTCAATTAGGAGCCGAGAAAATCAATATCTTGGAAAACGTCTTAAGATATTTGTCTTAAGAAAATTTTCTTGATAGACCGGAAGTAACATCTTGACAGACCGGAAGTCGACTTTCTTAAAGATTAAGATAATTGTCTTAAGACGTTTTCCAAGACATTGATTTTCTCGGCTCCTATGGGACCTACAACAATGTAACTTTTTGGTCTAGTGCCTTCACGGATCTCCCCTAACTCTCTCGCCTTTTGGATTCAGAACAACTCGCATATGTGATGTGGTCAGCACCACACAACCACACAGCAGACAGGGCCTCCCCCCATGGTGCAGTGGTAGCGTCATTTGCCTTGTAATCGGCGGCTCCCGGGGTTCGATACCCCGGTGGAGGCACACATTGGTTCGGATCCCACTTTAAACTGTAGGTCCAGTCCCGATTAGCCTCACTGCGCATAAAGTGGATTTAAAACAGCAGACAGCCCCCCTGCAATCATAGTCACAGCCTTTGAGCTGAAAATTCACATTCATAAAATTTTGGGTCTACACTTTTTTTCTTCTTCTGAACATAAATGGGCCTACAGTTGTTTTTTTTTTTCTGAGTATAAAAAGTTAAAACAGTTAAGATCCGAACCACACTTTCCACTTGATATCAAGCGCAATAAAGAAATAGCCTAATAATGTGTCCCGCACACACATTTTTTCCTATCAACAAACGGTACACAAACAAAAAATGCATGCTAAAATGTATGTGTAGTTCTGCGAGTATATTTTCTTCTACAATACGTTAAGGGGCTGTTTGGTTTGTTTCATGCGAGTCGCATCCACAATCCCCCTTTCACGTCTGTTGGGCTCGTTTCAAAAATCAACTCACAGAATAAAACACCAATAAGAAAACATATCATGCAAGGTACTTACTTTTCTCTGGAACACACACTCAACAGGAACAAAAAAACTTTCTATACTTTGTGTTCTGCAAGTGTATTTCCTTCAACAATACGTTAAGGGCTGTTTGGCTTGTTTCATGCGAGTCGCATCCACAATCCCTTAACGTCTGTTTTGGTTAGTTTCAAGAATCAACTCGCTGAACAGTCGCTCTAGATGATATGGAAGTTTCCATGGCAGAGCTTCGGATTATAAGGGGATGCGAGGAGTGATATGTTGAGCAATAGTCCCTCAATTCGCATTGTCTGAACTGAACGTCATCAACCCCACGTTTTTTCGATGAAAAGCCCGGAAGTACTATTGTTCAGTGAACATGAAGAGATTTTTCCCTCTTCACGCAGCACACTCGATTTCAAATACCGCTACAATACCAATTTTTACATCATGAGGAGCAATTTACAGAAAAATATCGTAACAGGAGCCCAAAACATCGTAGGAGAGCTCGCCTGTTAGGTCGTAGCAGGGGCCAGGGATTTCCTTAACAAAAATAAATTTTGATTATCACACACACACACATTGTAGAAGATCGCAAGTAGTGGGGTTTACGGTACGGACAGCACAACTTTTAAGTGTAGAAAGGCGAGGCTATTTGATTGAACAATCAGATTTGCTTATACTTAAAACAAAGCCAAGAGAGGCCTATACCCCAATTTTTCAGGTGTGATATGCTCTGATTTTTAAGAAATTCTGAATTTCTAGTGTAGAAAAGGCAAGGGCTCAACAGATAGATTTACCCATACTTAAGACAATGCCAAGAGGGGCCTATACCCCAATTCTTCCAGTGTGATATGCTCTTAATTTTAAGAATTTTGAATTCTAGTGTAGAAAGGGTGAAAGCCTCTCAGACAGATTTGCTTATACTTAAAATTATGCCAAGTTCCCATATGATCTTATTGCTTATAGTGTGTTTTTCTGTCAAAATCCCAGGAATTGAATTTTAGTGTAGCTCAGATTGATTCTGCCATGTATATTAATATAAAGCTTATAGTTACTGGGTTCTGAGGCCCAGTGGAGTGTGGTGCATAGCCCCATGGTTTTTATTGCCTTGCAATCAGGAGGCCTCTGGGTTTGAGTCCTGATAAAATGTGAAGCCTCTCCTGATGGCAAAATGTTAATATTGTTGTTTTGTAAGCAAAAGGCTCGGGTTTGAGTCCTGATAAAATATAAAGCCTCTCCTGATGGCAAAATGTTAATATTGTTGTCTTGTAAACAAGGGGCTTTGGGTTCGAGTCCTCATAAAATATTTAAGATTGAAAACATGTGGCAAAATAATATGTCCACAAGTGAGATTTTGAGAATAGTTGATATACAACTCCCAGATCTGAAAACCTGGTAAAAAGTGTTTTACAATAATATATTGTACAAAAAACTGAATTTTCTTATTTTCTCATGTTTTATAACCACCTCCTCAATACAATAGGAGAAGAAGCGGGTAAGCATAGTTAATTGTTTGCGTGCTTTGCCGGCACGCAAGAGACACGCTAGAAGGGGACATTAATGATTTTTCTGTATGATTCACTGAAGGGGTCATTAATCTTTCAGCACGACAGGGGAAAAAGTGTAACAAATTCCTAGTCATGCAAGACAACATGTAAAAGTGTAACAAAGATTATTGAGATAAAGATACATATTTTCACACAGTGGCAATGAACTGTACCCCCCTCATGCTAAAAGCAATTCTGTTCAGATAATATGAGCCTAGGCAAAGACTTAGAAAATATTATGGCAGTTCAAAATCCAATTTTGTCTGCATAAGGGTCTCAGAACCCAGTAAAATATGGGCATATTCTATTTGGAGACGTGTTAATATTGTGGCATTGTAATCAGAGGCTTTGGGTTCGAGTCCTGATAAAAGATTGAAATATATACAACTGCCCACACATAAGATATTCACTGCTAGCTGATAAACAGTTGAGGTTTGTATGTTGTACATCAGCAAAACTATCACCAAAACCTAGTTACTGCTGTTGTTTGGGTATAAAAGCACCAGCTCAGCCATTAACTGCTGAACCCAACTGATATTTTTATTAAGTATAAAGTTTGGAATTGAAGCCCAGAAAATCTTATATAATAAACAACAAGAAAAAATGCCAAAACAAAAATATTGCAATCAGTGTAATAAAAATATATCTAGTTCTCATTGGGCTAGGCATTGCCGTATTTGTAACTCTAGGAAATGCAGAAAGGCCATGAAAATATGTCCAAGATGCCATAAAATATTAAGCAAGGCATATTACAAATGGCATAAGTGTAATTCTTATGTACAGTCATCAGCATTGCCCTCTCAACCATCCACATCTGGTCTGAAAAGAAAGCACGAAGCACCTGTTAATGCCAGAGCAGCAAAACAGCCACGCCATGAACCTACCCGTAGCAGTTTTAATGCCCAACTTAGGGATTACCAGTTTGTATCAGAGCTAAGATGCGGCATTGAGAATTTCTTGAACAGTATAAATTCTGATCTGCAGGCAATTCTTAATGCACAAAATGGCTCTTATAAGCTATCCCTCAAATTGTTTGTACAATATAAGAAACCAAATGGCACAAAATTTACACAGCCCCACATAACAGAAACTGTACCGGTATATTCAAATGCAAATTCAGACACAATAATAGGCAATTTGATAGATCAATTAAATATCAAACACTCTGAATTTGCAGCAAAAGAGTCCGGATGGAGCCTATGCGGTTCATCACACAAGCTCTATGTTAATATTTCTGAATTCACTCCATTACAAGGATCTACATATCTGCCATTACCTGCCAATATCAAAAACAAAAGAGCCGTGGTCAATATAAAAAACACCGACCAGAAATGCTTTTTGTGGTGTATATTAGCTGCTTTGTATCCAGTTTCAAGGAATCCTCAGAGAATAAGTTATTACAAACAGCATGAATATGATTTTGACGATGTAATGGAGGGTTTGGAATATCCAATGTCAGTTCAGAATATTGATAAATTTGAAAAAAGGGCCAGGCACATCGATGGCAAACAATTATCTATTAATGTATTTATTTGTTCCACTGGCAATTGTCCGATAGCACCTCTCAGAATCAGTACAATTGATGATGAATCTGCTATTCCGATTGATCTGCTCTTAATTGAAGGAGATGATACATACCATTACACTCTGATACATAATCTTGAAGCTTTAGTGAGAACACAACTAGACAAAACTCATACAATATTCAAGTTGTGCAGAAGATGTTTGACTGTATTTGATGGTCAAAAAATGGTGAAGGGGGTTCGGGAAGAGAATGCAGAAATTGCTAAAAACAAGTTAATTGAGCATCTGAAATACTGTGGCAACCATAAACCTGTTCATATGGTGATGCCCAATCCAAGTGAAAAAGCAGAATTCAAAAAGTATGAAGCCTTGTTGGAACACCCAGCATATATTGTCTGTGATTTCGAATCGAACCTCAAACCTATTGCATTCTGTAGCCCAGATCCAGAAGAATCATCAATTACACCATACCAGCTACATGAACCTTCCAGCTTTTGTTGTGTGGTTATACGGGATGGTGTAGCTAGTGAGCCATACTTATACGTGGGACCAAATGCCATCAAAGAATTTAAACATAGAATAGAAAATGAGTGCCGTGACATAGCATCTAACATCTTATTAATATCAAAGCCTATGTTGCCTTTAACAGAGGAACAGATTGAAGATTTCAACAAAGCAGAAAAATGCCCGGTATGTGATTCTGAATTTTCAGATACAAATATCAAGGTGAAACACCATTCTCATACAGATGGTCGATATAAACAGGCTCTGTGTAATAGCTGTAATATTAAGATCAAGAGACCAAGATTTATCCCCATATTTTGCCATGGAGCATCCAATTATGATTTCCATCATCTGATCAGATACGAGGGGTTTGACAAGCAGAATTTAAATATTTTAGCTGAAAATGATGAAAAATATATATCTATTAGCAAGATAATTAAAGTTGATGGTGTTCCTATTCACATAAGATTTCTTGATTCTTACAGATTTTTACCTGCTAGCCTGGCTACACTGGCCTCTCAATTATCTGATGATGACTTGAAAATCACACGTGCCTCGTTTCCAGATCAGGAGCTGAAATTAATTAGGCGGAAGGGTGTATATCCATATGACTATGTTACAGGTTTTTCTAAATTTGATGAGTGTTCCCTGCCACCACAAGAAGAGTTTTACAGCAAAATCAGAGGATCTGGAATTACTGATGAAGATTATCACCATGCCAAGTTGATGTGGAAGAGTTTAAAATGCAAGACATTTGGTGATTACCACATGGCTTATTTGAAACTTGATGTCACCCTCTTAGCTGATATATTGCAGGCATTCAGAAAATCTTCTATGCAAAATTATGGACTGGACCCAGTGTATTTTTACAGTGCCCCTGGTCTAGCATGGGCCGCAATGTTTTTCAACACCAAAAAGCCATTGGATCTGATCCACGATCAAAATATGTATCTGTTTATGGAGGAATGTATAAGAGGGGGGGTGGTGCAATGTTCCCAGAGATATGCCAGAGCAAATAACAAATACATGCCTGATTATGATCCAACACGGCCATCAAATTATATACTGTATGGAGATGCAAACAACCTCTATGGTCACGCTATGATGGATAAATTGCCATATGCAGGGCTTGAGTGGGTCGAAGATTTCAATATTGAAGATCTTCAGGATTTTGATGACGGTGAATATGGCCTCTTCTTAGAGACTGATCTGATGTTTCCAGATCATTTACACAACAAATTTTCTGATCTGCCCCCAATTCCCGAGGTTCAGTGCTCACCTGGCTCTAAACAGAGGAAGCTCATGACGACTCTGGAGCCGAAACAAGGCTATGTCATATATTACAAAAACCTACAGTTCCTGATGAAACATGGTGTTCAAGTAACCAAAATTGGCAAAGTTTTGAGGTTCAGGCACTCAAGATGGTTGAAACCATACATTGATACAAATACAGAGCTTCGAACATCTGCAAAGAGCCAATTTGATAAGAGCTTGTTTAAATTGATGGTGAATTCAGTATATGGCAAAACAATTGAAAATGTCAGAAAACATACCGATGTTAAAATAATTACTGACCCCAGCCGGAGCAAAAAATTGGTTGCAAAGCCCAACTTCAATTACAGAAGAATTTATGATGAGTACATGGCACTTTTCAACATGATGAAAACAAAGATCAAGTTTGATAAACCTATTTATGTAGGGGCTGTGATATTGGAATTGTCTAAATTACATATGTTAATATTATATTATGATGTGCTGAAACCTTTTTATGGTGATCGTGTAAAATTATTGTACATGGACACGGATAGTTTTATTCTTGAAATTCAAACAGAAGATGTTTATCAAGATATGTCACAGCCTGAATTGTTTCAATATTTTGATACCAGTGAACATACAAAGATTCAACAACACCACAACAAAAAGGTGCCTGGCAAGTTAAAAGATGAGACACTTGGTGATGTTATTGTGGCATTTGCTGGGTTAAGAGCCAAGATGTACAGTTTTGAAACATGTAGTGGCGCTGTTGCCAAAAAGGCCAAGGGCATTGGCAGAGTAACTGTTGAAAAAGAGCTTGTATTTGAAGATTACAAAAATTGCATCAAATCACAGAGTTCAATCAGAACATCAGAAAATAGAATTCAGAGTGAGAATCACTTGTTGACTTCAAATATTGTAACAAAAGTGGCTCTGGACCCACATGATGACAAGAGATGTATTTTGTCATGTAACATACATACTTTACCTTGGGGGCATTGTGATTTGAAAAATGGAAATCAATGCCCAATTACAGAGCATGATTTGAAATAAATAAACATGCCTATGAACTTATTTGGGTTCAAAAAACAGGCTATTATGGAGCTGCCAACACCACAACCCTCTCCTGATTTACAATCTGTAATGTCTAAACTGAGTGGCTTGTTAATTATTCATCTGAACAGCATACTTACAGATAATGATGAAGAAACAGGCAAAACATTGTACATATTTAACAATAATTTAAATCATTACCAATTACCTGTAGGTGGGCAATTGCAATTTATTACAACCCCTGAGGGTGATGTTAAAATTTCAGTAGGGAGAAATATTTACAGAATTAAGCACTCAAACATGGTTTCTGGCACTGTATATACTGTTTCTGCTGGTGACTGCTTATATATTGAGGTCCCGGGATCTTATGACAAGCTTATACCCTTTTTTATAGAATTAAGAATCAGATACTCTATAATAAATAACCACTAAAAGAAAATGCCTAATGATATATTTGGCCATACAAGACATGAAGATCACAGTGATGAGATTCTGATGCTTGATGTCAGAGTCAAGAAATTGAGAAGTGATTTACAAGCTTTACAGACCACACTCAATGCCAGTCTTCAATTAGAAATTACAAATTTGCAATCACAATGCATGGACCCTCTTCTTAAAATTGATTCTGAACTCAAAGTGCTGCTTCAGAAATATACTGATCTGGCAACATTAGATAATTTTCAAAGTTTAGAAGAAGCTGTAGCAGCTCTTCAAGCAAAATTTAAGACCCAGGCCACCAACTCTGAGCAATTGAAACAGCAATTGGAAGAGCAGATAAATAATGTCCAGGCACAGCTCCAAACAATTGTCAAAAGCATAAAGTCACAAGAAGATTTTGATCTAGTGATTTCCACTCTAAAAGAACAGATTCAGTCACTCCAGATACCTAATCTGGACCCCCTGAACAATGCCATAGCCGAGGTTAAAGAAAAAATTGAGACACTTGAAAATTTTATGAACAACTTGCCATCTTCTGATGCTTTGAATGCAATAACTCGGAGTGTAGCAAATATTAAGCTGCAACTTGAAACATATGAAGATTTTGGAAAAATTCAAAGTACCATAACCCATCTTGAGGGTATAATAGCAGCAGTGCAAAGTGATTTGGCAAATGTACAAGAAACTCGCCTGCCCGGTATTGTAGACACTCTTGTCAGTGTCCAGCACCAAATCACAAAGCTTGAAAACCTCAACACTGAATCTGAACTATCTCATTTTCATCACTTGATAGATGATATCCAAACAAAACTTGAAATTTTACAACAATCAACACCCTCTCAGGCAGATATAGCCCTGCTCCAAAATGCTATGCAAAATGTGGCTGATGCTTCTGAATTAAACAATGTGAAATTGGCACTTGAATCTTTGCAAAATACAGTATCAAATCTTCCTACATCACAGGAACTTAAAAATATTAAGAGGGCAGTGAATAGGATATTGAAATCAGAAGATATCAAGAATATCCAAGCAGAGATCAAACATCTCACTCAGACAGTGGCCACTCTACCAACCAATCAACATATTAATGAACTGCATGCCCTGTTTGAGGATATCAGAAGACAGGTCCATGATCTTACTGCTCAAAATTCAAAATTGGCAGTTGTTGAAAATTTGCAACAAATTGTAGCTAATATCAAGCAACAGCTAGGAACCATGGAATCCAATCAAGCAAATGCTCTGTCTGTTTTTGCCACCCAGCTTCAAGAGATTGTGCAACAATACAAGAAACTTGTTGTGGACGTAAAGATCAAGCCAGGCCATGATGATGTTGTTAGGACCATCAACGAGCATCTTGAATCTGTAACAAGCAGATTGCTCACAGCAGAAAAGGAAATAACAGGCATAATCGAGAATCCAAAACATACAGTAATTCTTGAATTGTACAGCATCCCCAACAAAGAATATGATTCACCATTTACACCAGGTGGCAAAATATATATGCTGTCCCCTGCACAATTTTATTACCAGTTTTTTGTTGGGGGCACATTGAGACCAATCAAGATCAGATATTGGCATCAGCCACAGGCACACCACTACCCTACCTTATCAATAACAAATGCTGACAACAAACCAAAAATCACCAGTGTGGAGTTGGAGGATTTTACAGACCCCAATACATTAGAAACAGCCTATACTGAAGATGATGGCGCTCTGGAATTTAAAATACAAATAGGGGACAAATTATATTTAGAAAATCCTGCAGTCTCAGCTGCTGAACACCCCATAGTTGCAATATTCTTGTTTACATATTATGTCTAGACAAATTATTGTTGATGAATTACACAGACAAGCCAGACATAATTATAAGAGACTGCCAGTAGTCACAAAAGGCATAGATGATTTATGGCAAAGCGACTTGATTGAAATGGCAACTGGGCAGTTGAAAAACTTAGACAAAATCAACAAGGGCTACAAGTATCTACTCACTGTGATAGACACATTTTCAAAATTTGCCTGGGCTGTGCCACTCAAATCCAAGACTGGAAAATGTGTTACAGAAGCCTTCAGGACAATCATCAATCATTCAGGAAGATCACCGCGCTATTTGCAAACAGATAATGGCAAAGAATTTTATAATTCAGTGTTCCAACAATTTATTAAAAGCCAGGCAATAAAACATTACTCGAGTTACAGTGATCTCAAAGCCTCAATTGTAGAGAGATTCAACAGAACCTTAAAAAATCTTATGTATAAACAATTTACCCTCCAAGGAAATTATAAATGGCTTACAATCCTTCCAGAACTTCTACATAAATATAACAACTCGGTCCATTCCACAATCAACATGAAACCCTCTGAAGTAACTTCATCTGATGAGCAAAAATTGATCAGGACTGTTTATTATCCTAGATACCAGCCAACAACAAGAAAGGCCAAATTCAGGGTGGGCGATCAAGTAAGAATCAGCAAATATAAGCACTTATTCAAAAGAGGCTTTACGAGAAACTGGAGCACCGAATTATTTACAGTGGTTCAAGTTAAACCCGGGACCCTTAACACATATATAATAAAAGATCACCGAGGAGAAATTCTCAAAGGCAGGTTCTATGAACAAGAACTCAGCAAAACTAAACAGCCTGACACATATCTCATAGAAAAAATCATCCGCAGAAAAGGCAACAAGTTACTTGTCAAATGGCTGGGTCATCCGGAAAACAGCTGGATCGATGCAGACAAAGTGATAATATGAGCACCTGGGATGTTATAAAAAGGCTGCCAGAACCTGAACAGCAGAATAAGAGAAATGGCAACTTGCTGCCTGATAATATTAGGTGTCTTATTGTTGGACCATCTGCTTGTGGTAAAACTACACTAATGGTTGATAATTTTTTATTGGCACCCAACTGGTTAGACTGGAAAAACAGGCACTTGTATGTCTTCTCTAAGAGCTTGGAACAATTAAAATATCAGCAGCTGATGAAGCTATATGATGGATTGGATATTGCCACTTTTGAATCAGATGTTAAGCCACTCCATGAATGTTTTGATAATTCTGTTGTTGTGTTTGATGACATTATACTGGATAATCAAAACAAGGTTAGAAATTTTTTTACACAGGGGCGGCACAAAAACATTGATTGCTTCTACCTGGCACAGACTTTTTCTAAAATTCCGAAGCAGCTGATCCGAGACAACAGCAATTTTATATGTGTGTTTCATCAAGACCATACCAACCTCAAACACATACATGATGAATATGTAGGTGGGGATTTGAGCTACAATGACTTTTCCAAGTTTTGCAGTAGGTGCTGGAACCAGGACAGTTATGGGTTTGTCACAATTGATATGACAAGAAAACCCAGTAGCGGCAAATACAGAAACAAAATTAACGATTTTCTAGACGTTGAAACATATATAAATAACCATGAAACGACCAGTCATTGATGATCTTAAGTTAAGAGATTATCTTGTAAAAAGATTTAAGGGATGGAAATCAGAGAACCGTGGAATTTATGAAAAACACAAACAAACAGAACAGCCTGTAATTGATGCTATTAATAATTTAGGTAAGAATATCAAAACTGTTACAGAGCAAAATCAAAATTTGATCACAGAGCTTGTACCAGTAGCTGCAAGGAACATATTAGATTATCCATTCACCCCACTTTCCAGTATTCATACACCTAGTCCTGTTGCTCCTCGAAGAATTGAAGCTACTCTGGATCCTATTGAATTGGGTCTTCTTGCTCAAAAATATTTAACCACACCTAAAGACAACAAAGATGAGGTGTTTGGCTTATATGCTGACACAGAGCTTGATGGTAGTATCATACACAGAATCGGTAATTTCAGAGTAACATTTATGGGAGATGATCTGATTGTTTATTCAGAATCTCGTCTCGGAGAAAAAGGTGCTTTTGTTAAGTACCCCGGCACACCTGGGTTGTGGGAACTGATGACTAGGAAAAGGCCTGGCAGCTATACAGATCAAGATTATGAACATTACAAAGAAATATTAATAAAATCAGATGCTCTGTACCAGAACAATGATCCCACACAAAAAAGAGTCAAGTCTAGCAGTGGGGCAAAATACAATAATTTAATCAAGCCCATATGGTCACAGATCAAGACTGGCAGTGGGATCAAACAATACAACACCCTGCCTAAAGAATTTGTGTGGGTTGATGATGTCAGGAAACTTGTGGATAGGTTGCTGGTGATAGCTGGGGAGGAAAATGCTGGGAACCACAATTTTTACAATGAAAAGGTTGGAATTATGGACATGATAAGCACAAAATTGTCTAATTTTATAGTGAATGACCCTAAGGGGATTGGATATCTCATAAAAATTATTAATACTCTACCACCTAAATTTTGGAATGTCTCTGAGGGTCGGGGCCTGGTTAATGACATTATAAACAAGCTGCCATTTGAACTACACATTCCAGGCTATCAGTATTGTGGTCCAGGCACAAAACTGGACCATAGATTAAACAGAGGGGATCCTGGTGTTAATCCCCTAGATGCTGCTTGCAGAGACCATGACATAGCATACAACACACATACTGATCTTGACAAGAGACATGTTGCAGACAAGAAATTAGAAGAGGCTGCATTTGGCAGATTTGTAAGCAAAGATGCTTCTTTAAGTGAGAGAATATCAGCATTGGGAACCACCATAGCTATGAGCACCAAACAAAAACTGGGGTGGGGGTTGTGAACATGTATATAATAAACCTACAATGAAGGCCAAGGGTGTTATGTATCAAATACCTTATGCAGGTCTCAAATCTCTTAAAACTATTGACAGTCTTTTAACCAAAAAGCAGCGGAAGAAAAAAAATTCTTGTCTTGCAAAGGGGCATGGTATGAAATTGTTGCTTAGTACCCCCCAATTAAAAAAATTACAGCAATCTAGAAAAAAATCACATGTAGGGGGTTTCATATTTACTATCCCTGCCATCTTAGCTGCTCTCGGGGCTGTTGGGAGCTTGGCTGGGGGATCAGCTGCCATAGCAAAAACAGTAATAGATGCCAAGAAGAATAAGGCAGAATTAGATGAGCAGAGGCGCCATAACCTGGCCATGGAGAAAAAAGGCAAAGGTTTTAAGAGAGCCATGAATAAGTTTAAAAAAAACAAGAGCCGCTTACAAACCAAGATATTGAAGCTTTAATCAAGCCATTGGGTATCAAACATTTTAGAGGTGTGTACATGTCTGATTCTTTACCGGAACAACCACTCAACAAAGAGTGTGGCATTGTTAATTTGGATGAGTACAAAAATCAGGGCACTCACTGGATCTGTTATCTTAAATATTTAAACAATGAGGCATTTGTGTTTGATTCATTTGGAGGTGTTCCACCTGAAAATTTAGTAAAATATCTAAATTCAGCCAATCTTTATTACAATAATGCCCGTGTTCAAAACTTCAAAGATGTTAATTGTGGACATTTGTGTTTATCTGTTCTCAGATATATGTCTCAAATAAATAAACCATCAATTGAAAATTTTCAAAAAGCCTTGTGGTATTTAAAACATCATGGGGGTATTCCATCTCACCAGCCAAAATTCAATATTGAAACTCAAATTGCATGATGACATAGTGTATCCCAAAACAATAGCTCTCAGAGCATTTTACGGCATGTACTTGATCCCTAATATTACGCACCACAACAACAAAATTGCAGTAGGGGATCAAAAAATTGTCATCACTCCAGGGCAATATAATCTGTCCACTCTAAATGCTCACTTACCCAGAGGTGTAGTTTTAAGTCAAAATTCTGTCACTCACAGAGTAGAGATTGTATCTGCTACAGAAACAGTGCATCTGGGTACTATAGGAGAGCTGTTAGGATTTGAGAACAACACAAAACTCGAACCGGCCATCAAACACACTGCTATGAATATACCCAAATTCTTAGCCATAGAGACTCTGAATATTCACTGTAATGTGGCTGAGGGTATGATCACCAAATCAAATGGCATAGGCACTCACAAACAAACCGGCATCATTGCAACATTCAAACCTAATTCCGAATTTATGGAGCCCATCATCTACAATCCATCCCCAACATTATATTTTCCTGTGTGCCATAATAGAATAGATTACATTGAATTGATGGTCACTAATGAAAAAGAAGAATTAGTTGATTTTGCTGGAGCCACAACAACTGCTATCATAGAGATTAACATTTAAATAAAAATACATACAATGGAAAATATTGAGAGTTATGAGCTACAATCATTCCCCCCAAACAGGAGGACATTTGCAAATTTAAATCAACCCAACACAGAGATAGAGGTGGATCTTGATGTAGGGGATGGCTTTATACACCCTCACAGAGCAGATCTATACATCAAATTTGATGTTGTAAAGCTCGATGGTACAGATTACCCTGCAAATTCAAATATAAGACTTGTAGATAATTTTGTGCCGCATCTGTTCTCTGAAATTGAGATCAGAAAGCATGGCGTTGTTATAAACAGAGTGGATTATCCCGGCATTACCTCCACGGCTTTGGCCACTCTAAAATTATCCAAAACCGAGGCTTCTTACTACAAAATAGGCGGATTTGAAGCTGGTGATAAGATATTATCTAAAAATCATACTGTATTGTTTCCGATGCGCCTGTTGCCAGGATTCTTCTCGGATTACAAAGATATCATGTGGAAGGGTGGTTTAAGAATTACATTTAGAAGAGCTGCAAATGATAACAATGCATTGATGAGGTACAGTACATTAAACCCTACAGGGGAAGCTTTGCCCAATACCTTACCTGATGAGGGCAAATGCATTATTCAGACTATGGAGTTAAGAATCCCGGTTGTTGAATATGAAGCCAGTTACGCTCTTAAATACAAAGCAGATATCCTAAAAAATCCCCAGATTCCTCTGCAATTTTATACATATCAATGCGTACAGAAGCCTGCATCTGGCACCTATTATGAGTTTGATGCTACAAATTCATTCTCCAGCATACAATTTGACATGCCTGATTTTGTGGTGGTACTGTTTCAGACTGGGAGACACAATAATCAGGAAAAAAATTCAAGTAGATTTGATAACTGCAACATCAAAAACATATATCTTAAAAATGGCAGAAATGAGGTATTCCCCAGAGAAAATTACAATTTAGACATGTCCAAGGATGATTTTCTCAAATTATATGAGGCATTTTCGGCTTTCAAAAGAGTCACTACTGGCAGTACTGATATGTACTACACTCCAGATGAATTCAAAACACGGAGACCCATGTTTGTAATCAACACTTCAAAAAGAAAACAAGTTGTGGTGAATGACAGAACAAACATTAAAATTATCTGTGAATTCCATGAGGCTTTACCTGAAGACACCATTTGTAGTGTCATTCTCATAGGTGAAAAATCATATGTTTATGATGTAAGAAATGAGAGAGTCACGGAGCAGTTCTAGAAGATAATTGTTCTATTATCCTGTTGTACAACATACAAACCTCAACTGTATTATCAGCTAGCAGTGAATATCTTATGTGTGGGCAGTTGTATATATTTCAATCTTTTATGAGGACTCGAACCCAAAGCCCCTTGTTTACAAGACAACAATATTAACATTTTGCCATCAGGAGAGGCTTTACATTTTATCAGGACTCAAACCCGAGCCTTTTGCTTACAAAGCAACAATATTAACATTTTGCCATCAGGAGAGGCTTCACATTTTATCAGGACTCAAACCCAGAAGCCTCCTGATTGCAAGGCAATAAAAACCATGGGGCTATGCACCACACTCCACTGGGCCTCAGAACCCAGTAACTATAAGCTTTATATTAATATACATGGCAGAATCAATCTGAGCTACACTAAAATTCAATTCCTGGGATTTTGACAGAAAAACACACTATAAGCAATAAGATCATATGGGAACTTGGCATAATTTTAAGTATAAGCAAATCTGTCTGAGAGGCTTTCACCCTTTCTACACTAGAATTCAAAATTCTTAAAATTAAGAGCATATCACACTGGAAGAATTGGGGTATAGGCCCCCTCTTGGCATTGTCTTAAGTATGGGTAAATCTATCTGTTGAGCCCTCGCCTTTTCTACACTAGAAATTCAGAATTTCTTAAAAATCAGAGCATATCACACTTGAAAAATTGGGGTATAGGCCTTTCTTGGCTTTGTTTTAAGTATAAGCAAATTTGATTGTTCAATCAAATAGCCTCGCCTTTTCTACACTTAAAAGTTGTGCTGTCCGTACCGTAAACCCCACTACTATCGCACCTGAGAGTTTTAAAAAACAAGAAACATCATAGCAGATTACGCTGAGAGCAAGGTCGTGGTAGATTACACTGAGGGATCTTACAGTAAAAGGAGACAGCCTTATAGGAAAGTTATTTCAAAAGTAGGTCAAAGAGGTGAGAGCAAAATTTGCAGGAGGTAAAAAAATAGCCTAAAAAGTGATGCCAGAGCTTTTTTCTGTCCACTTTTCTCTCATTGCAGGTTAGTTTTAATCCGTAAAACGTCGTAAAAACGGATTACGCTGAGAGCAGAAGCCCATTAGCAGATCGTAGTAGATTACACTGTGGGAGCTTACACTAAAAAAAACGGTCTTATAGGAAAATATCGTAAGTCATTTCAAAAGTAGGTCAAAAGGCGAGGTAGCATAAGAGCAAGATTTGCGGAAGATAAAAAATAGCTTAAAAAGTGATGCCAGAGCTTTTTTCTATCCATTTTTCTCTTATTGTAGGTTAGTTTAGTGCGTAAAACGTTGTAAAATAAAAAGTAGGTTAAAAAGCCCTTCCAGAACATAGTAGATTACACTGAGGGACCTTACAGGAAAACATCGTAAGGGAGAACAGCCTTATAGGAAAATGTCGTAAGTCATTTCAAAAGTAGGTCAATGGGCATTGCTAGAACGTGCGCCTTACAGAAAAACATCGTAAGAGGAGACAGCCTTATAGGAAAATGTCGTAAGTCATTTCAAAAGTAGGTCAAAGGTACGCCTTACGGGAAAACATCGTAAGGGAGGACAGCCTTATAGGAAAATGTCGTAAGTCATTTCAAAAGTAGGTCAAAAGGCGAGGTAGCATAAGAGCAAGATTTGGAGAAGGTAAAAAAATAGCTTAAAAAGTGATGCCAGAGCTTTTTTCTATCCATTTTTCTCTTATTGTAGGTTAGTTTAGTGCGTAAAACGTTGTAAAATAAAAAGTAGGTTAAAAAGCCCTTCCAGAACATAGTAGATTACACTGAGGGACCTTACAGGAAAACATCGTAAGGGAGAACAGCCTTATAGGAAAATGTCGTAAGTCATTTCAAAAGTAGGTCAATGGGCATTGCTAGAACGTGCGCCTTACAGCAAAACATCGTAAGAGGAGACAGCCTTATAGGAAAATGTCGTAAGTCATTTCAAAAGTAGGTCAAAGGTACGCCTTACGGGAAAACATCGTAAGGGAGGACAGCCTTATAGGAAAATGTCGTAAGTCATTTCAAAAGTAGGTCAAAAGGCGAGGTAGCATAAGAGCAAGATTTGGAGAAGGTAAAAAAATAGCTTAAAAAGTGATGCCAGAGCTTTTTTCTGTCCTCTTTTCTCTCATTGTAGGTTAGTTTAGTGCGTAAAACGTCGTAAAATAAAAAGTAGGTCAAAGGGCCGTTCCAGAACGAAGCGTTCATACTACTGATGCACCTTCAGCCCACAAAGCCATCCTCTGACTCAGGCCAAGATTCAACGTAAGAGCGCTCACATTACGCTTCTAATCCTAATTGGGAGTTATGTACTCAAGAAAACTTATCATTTCAGTTACGGGGGTTGAACTGGACCTCTACATTGTCGATGGTGATCTAATCAAAGGTCAATTGCAATCTGCTGCTAAGAAATAGAGGCGGACTCAAGTCTTGAAAGATAGAAAATTAAGCAGCGACTGGACTCTATTCACCGAAAATTTGTCACTCAATGAAGTGCCTGTTGGAGGGATTGGAGAATCTCGAGCACTGTATACGTTGTATACCCTGCGTGGCGGACTTGCAGCTACTGGACCTAAGGGCAATGGAGAAATTACCCCTGGGCTCAACATCCTGAGTTTTTGGGCCCCTTTGAAGTAAAACGTAATAGGTGTGGACAATGTGGTAAATTTATCTCGGATCTTATTTCAATCTCATACTGAGGCTTGGAGCCCCCCTTGAAAATATTTGGTGAGACGTTACATTTTAAATATCACGTAATATTGCTGGTAATAAAAAAGGTCATAAATTGTCAAGTTTGTTTATGTATTGTGTATAAGGCATCGACCGGTTGAGCAACTGAATCTTTCTACTCGATTCAGAACTGTACTACACTTCACTACACTACGTTCTCGAAAATTACGTAGCTAAAAGGTATGAGATGAGAGAAGTTTCCTATCGATTGTAATCTGTGAACAAGTAACTTAATTCTGAATTTTGGAGGAGACCCATAATGTCAAGGTGCGCGGGCCCCTCTGGCTGAGACAACACGCCACTGCATATTATCGCAGACGTCATCATATGATATGTTACTGGGAACCAACTTTCTGTTTCGTAAATTCATTTTTTAAATAAGTGACACTAACTGCTGAATTTCTGGGATTATATAAAATTTCAGGATCACAGAGAGAGAACATATAGCGGGGCCCCTACAACTCGGGGCTCTACGCCAACTGGATAAACCTGAACTGAATATTGGATAAAGAAAACCCAAAGATATTTTAACTAAATAGAATCTATTTGAATCTGAACGATTGTTTGCCACTTTTTCATTATGTTGTTTCACGGATTGTTTGAAAGCTTCACTCAGTGAAGTTTCTAATCTCGTTTGGCAAAATTTAATAATACTTGACAATGCATAAATATGAGATTTCGATTCAACATGTCGCTTTTCAATAAAGAAAAATTGCAGATATCCGTAACACCAAAATTGCTCAACACATTATTTTCCTTTGAAAATAAAAGAGACGGGAAACAATATAACTAATTCGTTCCTGCGCAACCACAAAGCCATTTGTTCCGATCGTACCACGATGTTTGAAATGTGTACATACCTTTTCCTTTTCTCTCCATTTTCAAGTCTTTCAGTTCTGGTGTCGCCCTACCTCTGTTGAGGACGTCTTGTTTACACGCGAATGTCAAAGACGAAAAGGGTTGTTTTAAAACCGATTCAACTACACACTCACGCTTGTTCACAACAGCAACCACAGATTCATTTTCACTCACTCTTGAACTTGTGCAATTATTTTCCCTGTTGCACAAAATACTGTAATGGCTGGCTAATAAAAACACTGAATCTCCTCCCTCTCCCTCTCTCTCTCTCTCTCTCTCTCTCTCGCGTCTGCTCTGCTAAATGCGTAACTAACAGTGAGTAAGGCACCTTACATGTGCCTGAGAATCGGGATGCCCTGTCATTGGTTGCGAATATACTACGTAAGCAAACACACCCGCCATGGGCGAGTCCAAATCATTTCTTCCATTCACCCACACGTAATGGATAATAAACCTTTTCCTGCCCCCACAAAAATAGGCAATAATTAGGCTCGAGAGTTCAATGAACTAACCGATCTCTAAGTACGCACTGGTAATGATCAGGCTGGAAAGTTCATACGAACTAACCGATCACTGATTCTGAACTCCATGTTTCGCCCACACGTAAGTCCTCTCAAGAAGCCTTATAGAGAAACAACTCGAATCAAAACAAGTCCTCAATTGTTTCGTTAAAAGTTCTACTTGCAGTCTGATATTGCTGAGTGTGTTCAAGCGATAACTACGGGAATGAAATAAGTTTTCTTCAATAATTTCAACTTGTAAGATGGACTTACAACCCTTATGTGGGCACTACGCCGCTGGTAAGGGCCGGGTTCACAACCTCCTCCCACGCCACATTTCAGAATGCAGGACCAACTGCTGCAAACTGTACAAAAGACACTTGGCGGGGTCGAAATGGAAGACAGTTGTCACATTGGATGAGGCCTACATTTATCTCACGCATAACGGTAACATTAGGGCAATTATACAATGTATGTACTATGACACCTCTGGCAAGGGACGTACTGAGTTTTACCGCCAGTGCCGAGAAAGTTTTCCGCAGGGAATCATAATTGTTGCTGGATATGGTTACCAGGCCAGGCAAAGTTGGAGATACATAAGGTTGAGAAAAACAAAGGTGATTGCTGCCTACTTCCAGGAATCCGTTATGGCCCCAATCTATCAAACAGACATCCTCGTTTGTATGGAGCCAACAAGAACCAAGTGCGGATCCACATGGTCAAAGCATCCAAACACACCGCTAGAGCATCCCTCCGGTTTTATCAGGACATGGAGCAGGAAACAGGAATCCGTGTTATTCCCTTTATTGAGAAATGGGGTGGAATTCCTGTTTATGTGCTCCAACGTAGTTTGTTGCAGTGGAAATTGGCAAATTGCGATGTCGGGCGATAATCCATAATGATGGTGGTTCCATAGAACACAACCGGTGGTGGTGGCAAGGCTTTTCATAGGGTAAGTACACTTTATATATTGGTCGGATATCACCTGATCAACCTCTGTACTGTTGAGGCAGAAATGCGACTCATCAGACCAGATGACCAGTTTCCAGTCATCTACTGTCAAGGTTTTGTTTGTGCTCAGTTGTGAGTAGTGGTCTCTTCTTGGGTACTATACTCCAGATGTCCATGCCGTGGAATTCCCTTTGCAGTATATGTTCTGAAATTGAAGCATGTGGCCTGTCATTGATGAGTCTTGTTGCCTTGTTGCAAAATGGTTGGTTGACACAAGACGTGACACTTGTCGGCGGTCCCTGTTTGTGAGCACCTTCATTCTACCACTGTTCGCATGCTGGTTTCTTGTCGACTGCATTTGTTTCCACTGCCTTAAACACGTTTCACTGTACAGTGCAACACACCAGCAAATTCTACCCCTTCCTGTACACTGTGTTCTTTTGAATACCCAAATGCAATGATCCCATTTTTGCCACACACTAACATCTTTCTTCCGACCCATCCTGCACATGAAAAACACACACCTGTCACGAACCATGACTGCCACATGACTGTGTGGGCCATGCACCTCACGATTCACTTATCAGCTGCAGCGAGTGCTATGCACAGAAGATGCTGGTGGTGTAAACCTAACCATTCCGTGTTTGACTGGAGGGGGCCTATTTTTTTTTGTCCAGTGTGATTATATTCAATTTTCAAACTATTACTACATTTTCCCTTCTTGTGTTAAATACCAGAGTATCGCAGTGGTCTAGTGGGTAGGGTGTCGTCATGCGAGAGACCCAAGTTCGATTTCCAGGGTGAGTGATCTAAGGCCAGAATTTTTCTGGCCTTCTATCTGTATAAAATGGCTTTGGGCCTCACCCAACCTTACATCAATGGGTACCTGGGAGCAACACTGGGGGGTTAAGGTGGCCAGTGTGGTGCTGATCACATCACCTCCAAAATGGCTGGGATAAAGAATGCCCCCACATTCCCTTATGTGCGTTGATTGTAGTGCTATATGCATGGGGAACTTTACATTTTTTACTTGTGTTAAATATCAAAGGTTTTCAGTTCATCAGTATTCAGTTTATTTTAGATGTTAAGGATGCACTCGTTATTCTAACATTCTTGTCAACAATAGAATGCAAACAAGAATATACTTAGGGAGGATCCGAACCCCCTTCCCCTGGAAAGACTTACCAAGTACTAAAATAAAATAATGAAAATGTACTTTCTAGCATTTGTTCTACTATATTCGATGGTTATTTAAATCCTATGAGCTTGGAAGACCAGGATTATTATATTGGGATCATACTGCTTTGAAGGGCGGCAACAAAAAAAAATTATGCACACTCCTACTTATGAAAATATGCAAAAATATTAATCAGGAACATCCTTTTTCAGGGACGTCGGAACCGGGGGGTGGGGTGGCAGGATGCCCTCACTCATCATCGAGGGGGGGGGGCAATAGGGTTGCTTTCTATTCTCAGTCATTATGTTCTTCTAACTTTGTTCTAGCCATTTGTGATTTTCTATATTTAAATGATATGATTAAAAAAAAGTCTTGAACAATTAAGAACTTTGATATATTAAGGAGCACCTCTTCTAGATCGTGATGTGACCTCAATGAAGCTGGTATTGCCCCAATGTAATACGTCAACAGAGCATCGATTGGCTGGTTAATGTTATTACCACCGCTTGTTTGTGCAATTATATTACCTAGAGCGCAGAGGACGATGGGAGCAGTATCTATAATTTAATCTAAAATGTAATATAAATTACATGAACATATAAAAATAAAATATATAATTATTAATATAATTTATATTAATTCAGGGTGGCTACAAACAATCAGAAATGAAATTTCCTGACTTTTCCAGGTTTTCCAGAACAAAATTTACATTTTTTCCTGACAATTACAAACTAAACTAAATCGATGTTTTTGCAAATGGAAATAATAAACTCATACAGATCCACGTATGGTTTCGTTGAGTGCCAATATTATCTTCTATGGAATTGACTTAATTTCTCTATTCTCTATGATTTGAATTCAAAGTGCAAAATAGTGAATTTGGAAAATTATTACAATTCACAAGCTACGGAAGGATTACGGAATTTTGTCATACGCAGTAAGCTTAAAATAAAATACTTGATTATTTTTAAAGTTACGACTAAATGAGATAAGAGTGAAGAGTGAATGACTAAGAAATACAATTTGTAATTTATCAGTCTCCTTATACATTCTCGGTATTATATGTTGATATTTCCACTGAGGTTTGGAACCCTCTGATTGCAAGAACCATGAGTGCGGACTCATTTTTCAATGCATAAAGCTACTTCTCTCTTCTCTGTAAAGCAAACAACTTAACTCTTGCATATAAGTGAAACAATTGAATCGAACAAAATAAAGTGTCATATTCCCTTACATTATCAATGGGATTTCTGTTGCAGTACAGTTGTGAAACTGACAACATGCAGTTATACCATTAATGCTGATGAAAAGGGTATGTAAGTATTAGAAATTTAACGCAAGGAATTTATAGAATTGCATTGTATAGGTACCTGATTTAGCTAACCACAGATTAAAACAGGAAAACACTAATAATAAAAGCTTCTGAAAGTTCATATACGAGGGGCATCCTGAAAAAAGCTCCAATGGTGCCTATACGCAGCACTAGTGGTCGGAGAGCTACACACACACACACACATGCAGGCAGGAAGAAGTGGCATGTAGCTGTAATCTGGTACAGTTGCAATGCAGCCGTTTTAGGACAGTTCTAGGTTAAAGATTTCAGCTCTCACACAGTCTCCCACCGACTGCGATGTAGCCTACATTGCACACTCAGAATTTGGCACAGAGCCACCAGCAATCGTGTGAAGTGTGCAGACCGGACGTCGTGAGTGATAGTATGGTCAGACGATGGTGCAGGCAATTCACGGAAGGCCAATCGAATGTGCACAACCCCATACAGCTGAGTACACACGGGCCCTTTGCATCACTTCAGGTGAGATATCTTTGACCACTCCCTGAACAGCCCTGGCCTTGAATGTACCACTTTCATCTCTTTGCTTAACTGAAGAGGTTTCTGGCAGGGCAAGGATTTGACAGCTACACTGCGGTAGAGATAGTTCCAGTCTTTGCTGTCAGACACATATACCATGGACATACAAAATTTAGTGCCATGCTACGACAAATGCCAGAACAACAGTGGTGATTATGCCGAAAATTTAGTTAGGACTCACTGTTACTAATGCAATAAATTACAACTGATATTCTTGTTTTATTTATACCTAATCGGCAGACTCTTTGATATTTTGTTATTTTTTTTTCAAATTGGTGTATTTTCTTATTTTTTTATTTTTTACTATATGGTGTTATTTTTCCCAAAATTCACATTTTCATTTTAGCGCATTTTCTGGCAAATATCTAAAATTATACCTTCATGGTGTTTTGAAACTACTGTTTCAAATTGTAGGTCACATGGCTTACGCCTCTTCGTGAGAGTTTGATATCTTGAAAGTTATTTTGGGAAAGTTATTTTCCATACACCTTTTTTAATTTTAAGGTAAGAATTTTAGATAATGGAATTTTCCCCGTATATAATTGTGCATAATGACCATAAGTGGCGACGCAAGTAAAGTGAAGAACTGAAAGAACCCAAGTTGAAGCCCTCTATGTTTGAAATGTATTCTTTTTCTATTGTAAGCAAGTGCCAAGGCATTTGGTCTGTCTTGTCCCATTGCATTTCTTAAGCAGGTTTTAATACGCTTCAATGTGCTGAAACATCGTTCAGATTCAGCTGTTGCCACTAGAGTTATTAAAACTATGTTTGTCATTTTTACTGTTGCTGAAAAGGTACCCTCTAAATAATTTTAAATAAAAAACGAATGCAATATACTGATAGAGTTTATGTTTTTCAACTCTTCACTACAATAAAGAACACGAAGTTCCCTCTTTAGTTTTCCATCTTCTATGAAGGGATAATAAATCTGGGAAGATGCATCTGTTTAAAGATTGTTCTCTTTCATTATGTTCTCGTAGAGCAAGTTCATGTCGACCACAGAATTTTAAGCACTCGATAATTCTATTTAATATATGTCTATTTTTCCGTACAAATTCATTGTGTCTTGTAATTGACAGCCTATGTCCTTCATCAATTTGTGCCTGCCAAACTCACTCAAACATAGCAAATGAAAGCCACCACAACACTACAGAACAACACGCGAGATCGACGCGACGCAACGGAGCTAGCCCCGAATCAGCACTTAAATCCATTGCACTCTTCTCTTCTCTCTCTGCTAGCATGTGACCTTCACTGTAGCGTAGGTGGGTGTAGGCCACGCCTTCCTTTGCGACGTGCCCCGGAAAGCGATAATTGACATCAATGCCGCTAAGAGCACTGTCGTATCCATTGCAACAGACGATGAATTTACGTGGGTAAAAATCGCCTTTGAAAAGACTGTGTGATAGTTATGCGTTATGGTGATTGATAATTACGTCAGTACGTCCATTTTTCTTTAGGGGCTAAGCCCCGGAAGCCCCAAGGGACGAGACGCCACTGCCATCTACTGATTTATACAGGGGGTGGCCAGAAAGTAATTTCCGATTAGTAGGGAACCGCAAACGCCAAAACCGTGAAAACTGGTAATTGCTGCGAAGTTATGTTTAGGAATGTGCAGTGATGTCTGGACACATTTTTTGCCCATTTGAAATATCGAAATAATGCGAATTTGGCATAAAATGCGAATTGTTGGCGTTTTTAGTGATTTTTTTTAAAGAAATGTCATAAAACAACGAAAAATTCCATGAAATCCAACATTCTTGTCTTTTCTAGGACATGTTTGTGTACAGTCGGAGAAAGAATTACCTGGGCCACGGGACCTAGAATTTCGTAACGTCTTAAAGCCTGTTGTTTATGCAACCCAAATAACAAATTATTCGCTTAAGTTTGTCTGGTGGATCTGAGTTCTCGGGAAGGATTGAGCATTGATAGCATGAGTCACATGACTCATGCCCCAGCAAGAACAAACAACAGCTGGGTGCTACGTGGCCTCAAGAAGAACATTTCAGCAACTGTTTTATTAACAAGATCTGCCACACGCTAATTGTTTAAGTCCAGTTTATGCACTGGACCTACAGGTTAAAGTGGGATCCGAACCAAATGTTCCTCTATCTGGTATTGAATTCGGAAGCCTTTGATTACATGTCAAAGGCGTTACCACTACGCCATCGGAGAGGCAATCGAACGCCTTGAGAAAGACACGAGTGAAAGAAACCATATTTGGCGTAAATTTTAAAAATAAGACAATATTTTGTGGTCACAGTTTCGAACCGTGGGAGAGGCATAGATTTTGTTTTGTCCCATCGTCTATTTCACGAGTTTATAATTCTTACTCAGCAACACGATTAATACGAGTGGTAGAAGATAAGCGAAGAAAAATAACTGAAACAGAAATAAAAGGAAAAAGCGAAACAAATTTTATCCATAATATTCTGCAGTCACTTCAGTCGTGTTCAAGGCATGCTACCTTTAAAGAGAGCCGTGGTCTCTAACTTGTCTTTTCCCCTTCCTTTGTGCTCTCGATTCCCTCTGTCACGATTGGTCTAAAACTAATTAATGCGACGTTAATTAAACAATCCAAACAACGAAACAATGCACAATCAACTGCTCAACATTCCAAATTTTTTCGAATCGGAAAACGTAAATGAAGCAAGATGCAGTAATAAACAGGGAATTTCGTACGGTATAGAATTAAATCGGTGAAGATGTTCCATTTGATCGAATTTTTGTTATTTAGTGTCGCTATTCTTTCACTTTTTGCAAATAGCGACGATGAAGATGAGTAATGAGTGATGATATGATGACATTGATTAACGGACACTCACCAAGAACACCCATGGCCAAGCCGAGATTCGAACCAGGGACCCATGCTGTCGTAGCGCGCTGTGATAACCACTCCGCCACGGAGGTTGGTTAGGAGTGGACATTATACCATATTTTGTGTGCGCAATTGGATTTAATCAATGGAATAATTAGGCATATTATATTATTAATATATTCATATCATAATATCGCGTCATATTATTCGACACGAAGTAACATCAGAGACATTTTTGCCTTTCAACTATTTCTTCGACTTCAGGTTAATAACATCAATAAGATAAATTATGAAACAAATGATAATGAATGTGGGATATTGACAGTTATTTCGAATTACCTGACACAAGCAACATTAAGCAGACTCGGTGGGCAAACTCATGAAGTGGTCAACCTTCGATCTCGTCACCAAAGTTCCCGGATTTGAGTATCGTCCTTGTCACAGGTGTTTGAGTATTTCGTCATTAATTTCATGTAATGGTCACTCGTCCGCGACTAGGAAGAAAAGTGATGTTACGTAACAAAACTAATAAAAATAAACACGATCGAAGAGTACTTATTTCATCTCTCACGAAATCTCCTATAAAACCGGGATATATGAAATATATGTATCTTCACATACTTTTTCGATTTCTATATTTAACTAGCCGAGACCGAGAACGGGAGAGCAATTTTCAATTCGAGAAACCGAGAGACGGAGACACTGTAAAGTCTTGTTTCTTTCTTGACATCTGCCTAATTCAGTTGTTGTTCTGTTCGTTATTAGCGTTGTATTGGCAATTGTCATTATTCTTCCCCTGTAGGTAAACCATAACGACGATTTATGATAAAATAAAGGAGATAAAAGGGCAAGAACAAGAAAGTCATGCCTGCCGGGGACTTCAACCCAGAACCTTACGTAACGAGATTTGAAATTCTGGAGAAGGCATCTGTGTTTTGCTTGTCTTTCTCTTTCCTCAACTTCTGTTATTTTGTCATGCACGTATAATTAAAATGGATCTGAGAAAATACGTAGCGATCCATAATTGTGTTGGTTAGATGCTATAAATGTGAACTCCAACATGGAATAAATTATTCCCTTTTGTATGTGGTTGAACATGAAATTTTCTTACACTGTGACAATTTCCTTTTTAGTTTTTCTGCACAGATAAGCTAATCTGGACTGGACCTTCAGTTTAAAATGGCATACGAACTACTACGTGCATCCACCGTGTATCGAACCCGGGATCCCTTGATTATAAGGTGACGACGTTATCATTACGCCATCGAGGAGGCCCCGTGAGAAAATATTATTCACTCGATCTATACAATAATTTATTTAAACATTTACATTTTCGTTTTCTTCTTTCTTTTTTGTTAACTACTCTTCTACGACTCTTTTTTTGTCTTGAAATTTCTTCATGTTTCAAGAAAAAAATAATACATGCAGGCTGTATACCCCTCCCCCCTCCGTAAAAATAGATAGAAAGCTCACTCTCGAGAACTAATTTACAAGGGTTGGATAAAAAGTAATGGCAACACTGCTGTCCCGTGAAAGGGGCGAGTCACAGCGCCACAACCGTTTCGTGGTTGATAAAGGAATGTCAGACGAGGAAGTATAGTGAGTGGGGTGCGATTGTATGTTATTCAGTCAAAAACAGCAGTGCTCTGAAGCAGAGGACGAGAGTGCAAGCGCCCTAACAATATGTTTAGGCAAGAAGAACAACGTCTCTTAGGCAGACGGTCAACGCAGCCTACTACTGCACCTTCTTGTAACACCACCTTCGTCTCGCATTAAGAAGGAAGCGACGGCACGTTCTGGCACGGTGTCCCATCATCCTGCTTGACAATGCAAAGTGTCACACTGCGAACACTGTGACGGCGCTCCTGCATAACTGGTAGTGGGAGGTACTGGAACATCCGCCGTATTACCGGTATGAGACCGTGTGATTACGACCTTTTTTCCAAAATGAAGGAACCACTGGGCGGGAAGCACTACGACACGCGCGAAGCCATCATACGTGCTATAGGGCGGTCACTGCGGGACATCGACAGAGATGGTCGCGCTGACGGTGTAGGACGCCTTCCATACGTGTGGCAGAAGGTCGTAGAGATGAAGGGCGGCGATTACATTGAAGGAATGTAACACGTGCTTCTCTGCCAATACAGTCAAGTACCAATTATACCAGTGTTGCCATTGCTTTTTATCCAACCCTTGTATAAATAACGTGACCATTAGGAAACAATTCGAACGTTAACTGATATAACTGCAGATGAAACAATACTTACAGACCCTAACGAAATATCTATTCTTGTATAAGCTCACAGGCTACAGGTATCTGGTGAGTCATTCACTCTTGCTAACTACGAGCGAAGGTCACTGAACCAAAGGGTGACAAACAGGCGTCTGCTCTACGAAACTAGGGTTAGCAGACGAGGCCCGTGTTCCTGTTATCAATGGCGTACGAAATAAGGAGGAACACAGCTTTCATATCAAACTAGACGTGTGTTTTGGTCCCGTCATTGCATGTAGAACACTTTCTCGTCGTGGCCTGGAAGGCCTACGTAAAGGCTTCTCTGCAAGAAAGATATCTTACCATTAAGGGGAGGAAAAGTGTGTGTGTGTGTGTCGAGGTCCTTCAACTTTCGTATTCTTCTTCATTTCGAACGCGTGCTGTATCGTCGATTTAATCCAATCTAGCCGTTCTAGGTTTTAGGTTCTGTTTCTGTTCGGTAATTTCACATTGTCTTCCAGCTTATGTTATTCGCGACGAAGCTTCTGGTTTCGATAATCTGGACAATAACGGTATTGTGTTGGTTGGTTGATTTGGTGTCTAAGTCCACTTTATGCACAGTAGGACTAATCGCGAATGCATCTACAGTTTAAGTGGTATCCGAACCACTATGTGCCTACACATTACTTTGCTGCTTGATATTTGCATGCTAAGATGTAGGAAGTGCTACATTTTCAGTGTGTGGAATTAAGATTTATTTCTGATACGACGAATCGGAGAATGGAGTAGTGAGAAAAGTATCACCTCACATGTTTGAATTATAGAGCCCCCCCCCCACACACACAGGATATTGGCCGTGGTTTTTATAACGAAATATAACATGGATGAATTGTGTCAAGAAAAACTGGAGCCTATTCACATCCCTACGGAACTTGGAAGAAAGTCCACGTAGAAATTAGAAAGTTCTGTTCCGTCAAAATCGGGACGTATAGTAAATGAAAAAGCAAAGTGCTACCTTGTGCTTTGAACCAAGCCATGAAGGCGTGTAGGGGGTGCGGAGTTAGGGTCCCACACTTTCTTGTTACGGCCGAAGGTGGGGATAATGTGATCAGCACCACGCCCCTGGCCGCCTTTACCTGCCCCCCACCAAGTTTCCTACAGGTACCCACTTTATACGACGCGGTGGGCGCCCGAGCAACTTGAACAGGTGGACAAAATTCCAATTCTCCCCAGTCGGGGATCGAACTCAGATCTCTCGCATGGTAATCAAACTCCCTAACGACCGAGCTACTGCGGCACATATAGTATAGTAGCGTTTGTAATTAAGGCAAGAATTATTTTAGCGTTTCGTTCAAAGGTTTTAGGGGAATCATTTTCGGACATAGGCTATAACTCTTGTCGGTTCTGCGACCTGGCTTGAGAAAAGGCGATTTTATGACGAACAACATTCCACCTGATAAGTCACGTGACTTTCCTACCTTTCCTGTGTCTGTTGGCTATTGCATGAAAGACGAGTTGCTCCTTGAGACAGACAGAATCACCCGATCACCTAAAGGTGCAATGTGTGTTGCCTACCTTTCCGGCATTATTTACTGCCATTAAAGTCTAATGGGGAAGAACTTTTTTCCACCACTGTACATACAACATGCAAGTTTTCCAACATTTTACTCAAGAGTAAACTATAGAGTTATACTTATACGTACATGAAATAATTCCGACAGCCACATTAAATCATGTATTTCTCACGATTTTTTCAACTTCTATCGAAACCATTTGCATCACAGAGCAAAGTGGCAGGGTTCTAACAGGAGATCGAGTGCGTATCTACCGTCACACGAGAGCCACATCTTCGTATTTGTCGCACGAGATATGTTTTGAATTACCAAGCTAAGTGCGCACCATCGGCATTTGTCGAGCGAGTAATAAATGAGCTGCATCATATGAAGCTGGTACCTTGAGGAAACTTTGAGGGATAAATGTAGCCAGGAGCGTGGTGCTGATCACATAACCCCCACCTTCGGCCGTGATCAAGAAAGTGTGGGACCCTAACTCCACACCCCTATACACCTTCATGGAAAAATGCAGGGGAGCACTTTAATCCAGAAAATGGAATTAAGAATAAGACAGTATTTGTAACACAAACAAAAGTGTATAGTTCCGGAACACAGTAATAGAACAAGTCCAACAACTTACATATCGGTATAATAGAAAGAAATCTCGTCACGGAGAACGGCTACGACTTTTTAGACATACATGACAGGAACAATAAACAGACTGATAACGAACAACATTTAATAACCAGGTCTGGCGTTCAAGTTCAATCGGCATACGATACTCCCCCCCCCCCTTTCGGCTGAAGAGACTCCCGTTTCATGGAGTTTGCCCATAGCGGTCAGGCGGTCGTCTTGGTCTCTGTGATCTCCTAACCGGTCGATTGTCGCAGGTCGCATTTGGAGGTTCCACTAGATCTTCAGTAGCAAGTACTGGAAGATAGTCCTCCTCTCTAACAAGCATTGGGTTGTTTCTGCGCGGTCGACTTTGATTTCGGACAAAGGTGTCTTCTCCAACCTTGTCGGGATACCTCTTGATCTTCGTGAGATGAACAACAATCAGTTCATTATCTACAATCACCTTCGCCATCTTTCGGCCTATCAATTTAACAATTTCGCCGATTTTGTACTTGGACCCATGGCTGAATTGTTTCTTGTGACGTTCCACAAGTACCTTTTCCCCCGGCATTAACGGAACGGGACTAATAGGTTGATTCTTGGAACCATTTGACGTGTCAAAAGCGGAAATGTCTGTTCTTGGCCGAAACTTAAGCAAACGTTCTGCTGGACTATACCCGTGCACTGGAGTATTCCTTAATCTGCCTAAAAGCTCAAGAACGAACTTGTCCATCTCTCTCAACGTGATGCATGAACGATTTGAAAAGTTCTTTTCGAGTAAGTTCTTCACCACCCCAACATTCCTTTCAGCAAGACCATTTGATTGAGGGGTGTACGGAGCTGAGTGACGAAGCTTCATATTCCTCTTTGAGCAGTGGCGAAGCGTCCTATGAGGCCAGGAGGCCGGGCCTACCCACGCCATTACTCTTTTAAAGTTGTATTTACTTATTTCGTCAAAACACATGTAATGCAATGGAAAAGTTTGGAATTTTCATTTATGATAATTACAAAAAAATGCTAACCCTGTTCAGTATACGAACTTTCCACGGAGTGAGGCACATCTGCTGGGGCCTCTTCTCTTCACATTCTGTCGTACGGTCGTATATGCGGGAAGCCTAATCTTACGAGTACTGTACGTATGCTTATAACGTGCTCCTGAGGCCGGCCTCGCGGTGTTACCCACTAGTACGAACAGAATGTCAGCAACGCTGCATTTCCGCCAGGGTTGGAAATTTGTGGTGTACCAGCATTTTATATAAACATTAGCCTGTGTTCGTGCAGAGAGATTTCTATTTCATTGTACATTCTCCATATTTTGTACGAAACTTAGGTTTTCCTTCCTTTCATCGACGAGAGTAATTGAAATTGAAAATTACGGAGTACTGTAGTTCCGACTTCGTTTTCTGGTCAGAGTGCTGATGGTCTTGTCGATTCACCCAACACCGTAGCGTAAACGGAAAGTCTAAAGTACTTATATTTGTAAAGTAAGTCTTCATACCAAATTATGTAAATTAAAATGCTAGCTACGTCTTATATTTACAAAGTAGTTTTCCTTTCACTGGAAATATAATAATTATTTTTATCGTGAACGGGGATTCCCCTCGCTTGTTCCCTCTCTGTGAAAACTTGCCTCCTGCTCAGGACGCTACAAGGGAGCCTGGCTCGGAGCGCGAGGTTCGTGGCGGTAGAGCTTTGTTTGTGATTCGTGTCGTGTGCAGCGATGAGATTTATACAAGAAAGTGCTGGACTAAAATGCAAAAACAACAAGAACAATTGAGTTCTTAATTGAGTGAAGATGTAATCATCGGTAAGGTAGGACCCACTTTTGGTCTTTCATATTTCCTTCTTCTAAAATGTTTTCAACTCTATTTTCCTTTGCGAGTAGCAGTGGCAAGTGACAGCAAAATTTAAAAAAAATTAAAAGTTGTTGAAACGTTATTTAATGCGTTAACACTGTCGTCGAATAGATATTGCAAGCAGACATTTTTTTATGCAGCCGACACAAGCGAAGAGGTAGGCAGTTTCGTTTACCCTGAAGGGATAACAAGAGAAGAAGGCGGTCAATGAGAGTACAATGTAAGGGAAGACTTTTTTGGGTTTAGGACAAAGAGTGTTATGGGGTTATTGCGGAGGCCATATCTGTTTCAGGTCTGGCGGAACAGGCCAGTGTTGTCACTTTGGATTGGCAGAAAAGAGCTAAATTGCGCCTAAAAATTGGGATTCTATTCTCCCAAGCAACTACATTTATTATAACCTGTTTATATGTTACATAGTAACCTGTCGTGTTGCCGGGTCCCAAACAAGGATCCTATGTTCTATTATCACGTAAAGGTGTCTACTAACACAAGGGGTAGAACAAACTAGGATGCGAAGTATACACACTGAATGAGAGAGGTCACCTTTACTTACGTTTTTTTCTTGAAAGCCCCATAGTGTTCATCCTAACACGTTACGAAGCCAGGTGACCTAATTGTGGTCATGTCAATGTTTCCTGATCATCTTTAATTCATTCTCCATACATTCTCATCGTCACGATTAGCATAGATCAGAACAAATGAGACGAAAATATTCAAAATTTAAATTATGTTTACTTGCACATACAGGTGTCAGAAATTCATTTATCTAGAAAGCCAAGACTGGCATTAACTACAACCATTCCTTTAGGTAGACAACAGATAACAATGTTGTTTTCCTCGGCGCGAGGAAGTCTTGCTAAAAAAAAACTAAGTTGGCAGCAGTAGAACGTACCAAACTGACATTCGCTGAAAGTGCGGAATTCTGTCGTCTGCTCACGGCACAAACGTCAGACTGACCCGAAAATTATGGGGGTGGGGGGTTCTAGCCCTTTTCACCTCAATTGCAAAATAAATAAATAAATTTAGAAAAAAGCGATGAAGAATTGACAACAGGGCTCGAGCACTATTCGTTGGATTTTCGCGATGTCCCATGATTGGTAGTTCTTTCTGGAGGTGTGTGCATAAATCAGGGGTTGAAAAAATACAAACAAATAAAAAAACGAAATGAACAAAAATCTAGATGGATGACATCTGGTGGGTGGGAGGAGAACGTCTAAGACATAATTATCGTATTGATGGCCGGTAACAACACTTTTGAAAACGTCACGCCACTGGCAAGTAAAGAAGCGGCCTGGAGGGACATTGAACCACTCTCCATGACATAGCCCCCTCCTTTTTTTTCTTTTTTACATATTTAAGCAACTAATGGAAATTATCGCACTTTTGTGCCTACCCTGTTAGGAACTCTACGCTTCGCCACTGTCTTTGAGCAATAAGAGTTGAACTCTGAAGATGCAAATGGTTGGCCATTGTCAGTTACATAGGTTTTCGGATATCCAAAGCATGAAGAAAATTCATGTAAATGACCAATCATGGTGTCAAATTGCATATTCTTCATTCTCCATACAGATATCCAATGAGAATAAGCGTCAACCAGCAACAGGAAATTCATGTCTGAGAAATGGAAGAAATCAAGATGAACACGCTCAAAAGGCTGCGACGCAATAGGCCACGTTTCGAATGCGGTACCCGGTACGTTGGGCCTGTTATTGTATCGCAAACATGTGTCACACAAAGACGTAACCCTCTCAATATCTTCGTTCATCGTGTTCCAGAAGAACGATGAACGAGCTATTTCCTTCATTTTGCATGTTCCCTGGTGGAATTTGTGCAACAGAGATAGGACACTTTGGATACAAGATTCAGGTACGACCAGTCTTTCGCCCACGAAAATACATCCCTTCTGTATGTGGACATCATATCGCCTGTCGAATATTTTTCTGAGAGGATGACCTTTTGTTCTCCCGATGAATTGTGGCCATCTCCCTTGAACATATTCGAAGACTTTAGAAAGCTCAGGATCACGTTGTGATTCCAGCGAAATGCACGTCAACACCGAAGATTCAATAAGATTAAGGACAACCGGCTCAGCTGTCAACTGACATGCGAAATCATCATAATAATCATGAACTGGATCGTCTGCAACACAAATTCTAGACAGTGTATCAGCCAACTCAATATGAGGCATGTAAACAGTTTTGAAGTCATATTCTTTCAATACTAACTACCATCTGTTGATTCTGCTGATGGCTAAAAGAGGCAGGTTACGTCTAGGATCCAGCAGGTGAGATAAAGGTTTCGAGTCGGTGAACACAACAAAATGTCGTCCAATGAGATACTTATGAAAGTATTTGACTCCACGGACTAATTCAAGTGATTCCCTTTCTAATTGAGTGTAGTTCCTTTCCGCAGCGGATAAAGTACCGGCCATACACATGATAGGCTTTAGGACTCCGTTTATCTTGTGCATTATGGCTGCTCCCGTAGAGGTAGGAGATGCATCCGACATCAGGTATAAGTCTTTGTAAGAATCATATACAGTACATACTGAGTCCTTAGATAGCAGATCCTTGACATCCTGGAATTCCTTCTGATGAACATCTGTCCATGACCAGCGTACCCCATTCTTCAACAAATCATATAAATTGGCAACACAGTCAGCTAGGTTTGGCAGGTACGAAGCGTAATATGTGACCATACCGAGAAATGACTTCAATTTGCTTACACTGAATTATTTTATCAATGTTTTCTTTCAGAGGACGAATTCCCTCCTGTGAAAGAGAATGTCCCAGATACTTCACACTTTGCACAAAGAACACAGACTTTTGTTCATTTATGCGGACGCCATAATCGGAGAAAAGATTCAGCACCTTTCGTGCGTTATCATTGCACTCCTCAAGAGTAACTCCTCCTACCAAAATGTCGTCTTGGAAAATGGAAACCTTGTCTACACCCATCAATATCTGCTCCATCGTGGCTTGGAAAATGGCACTGGCAGAGTTTACTCCGAAGGGAAGCTTCAACTGTCTGAATAACCCGAATTCCGTGTTGAAGACAAGGACCTTCTGAGCCTGTAGAGATAGGCGTAACTGAAGGTAAGCCCTTCGAAGGTCAAATGAAACGAACCAGCTGCAACCAACCATCTTGTTGAAAAGGTCCTCTATTTTAGGCAACGGATGTCCCATCTTCCTAAGTTGCGGATTTACAGTGTTCTTGTAGGACACACATAGCCTTAATTCACCGTTTTTCTTACGAACAACAAGAGAAGAAGCCCACGATGATGATTTGATCGGTTCAATGACTCCGTCACTAACCAACTTCTGTAATTCATCCTTGACTGGTTCCTTAAGCGAGTACGGTACGTCGTAATATCTCTTGAACACTGGTGTAGCATCGTCTTTCAATGGCAAGTCTATCTCGAAGCGCTTGATCGACTTGGACATGTCACCATCAAAAGGTATAGGAAAATCTTTCCTTAGATTCGCAACCAGTTCCTTTATTGCTGATGATTCAACAGTAGTTGCAACCATCTGAGGAACATGTGAAACAAAAATGTTTCGCCATTCAGGCATGAAAATGCCAATCCAAGACAAACCCATAATCGCACGATTCAATTTTGTCTTTACAACAATCATGTCTAAGTTATGTTTCATTCCTTGAAATACAACTTCAACGTTAACTTTTCCTAAAACACCAAGATTATTACCATTTGCTGCTTTCAAGATGATAGGAAAATTGTGTATAGTGCAACCTCGCAATGAAGACTCAAATTGTCTACTGTCAATTAAAGTATAAACAGAACCTGTATCCACTAGGAATGGAATCTTAGAATTGTTGACCTGTAAGTCGATAAACAACGATCCCTGTGTATACCAAACAGATTCACTTTCTTTAGTAACGAAAGTAGTGAAAATTTCTGGACACTGAGCGTTACATTGGATACCAGCGGCGCTGTAATCAACAAATTCGCTCTTAGATTTTTCTTCTTGAATATCTGCAAATTTGTGATCTATGGGAATGCACGGCACATTAAAATCTGAATAATCAATGGATGATTCTCGGATTATATGTTTGAAATTGCTGTGATTGTTAGGTACAATCGTAGGTTTTGAATTAGCTGGAACATTGATAGATCTTTCATTGATACGTGTGTTAAGCACAATGTTTGTGCTAGAAACCAATTTGTTTTTGTTAGAATTGTTATATTCTCTCTTCTTGCAGGCTGTTAAGAAATGATTTTTCTTTTTACAATATCTGCAAGTAGCCCCGAAAGCTGGGCATTTCCCGTTAGGATGAAAAGAATTACAATTATCACACGGTTCACCAGAATCATTGTTTGATTTGTTACCAATATTCCTTGTATCAGCTCTATTTTGTCTGATGTTCATTCGAAGATTGTCCTTGTACCTGTTTTGGATTTGCGAAGTGAATTCAGTCGGGGTTTCAGAATGTTCCACAGTATTCTTTGAGCGACTTTGGTTAACAATTCTCTCATTTAATTCTAGCTCGTTGAGATACATGGCCGTATCTATTGCCTTTTTCAAGGTCAAACCAGGATCTGATAACAGTCTATTTCTAACGCGCACAATTCTCATACCAAGAATAAATACGTCGCGACACATTGAATCAATGAGATCACCAAAATCGCATTTAGAGGCTTGCTCTATGATTTGCACAATAAAATCAGGAATGCTTTTATTATCATTCTGTTTAATAAGAAAAAACTTATGGCTTTCAAATACGAGATTCTTCTTGGGCTCATAATGGCGGATTAATGTTTGTTGAATTTGAGCAAGACTGAGCTCTGATATTGATTTAGGTTGTATGAGATTGTATAAATCAGCATACGTTCTGTGCCCTATTTCTGCTAATAGAATATGTTTAGCCTTATCATCGGGAATGTCAGAAGCTTTGCAGAAATGCTCGAATCCATGGAAGTATTGTTTAATACTTTCCTGCTCCCTGCAGAATTCAGAAAATTGTGACAACTTTTGCATTGTGTACAGAGATTCTTACCTCCAACAGACAGCTTGAAGAACAATCACAAGAAATATGTAAAATTACGAGAAGTAAGTATCAGATGAAGTTTCCAAGATCCTCGTCGCCATTGTTGAGTTTTGGGTTCTTTCAGTTCTTCCGTAATCCAGAAAATGGAGTTAAGAATAAGACAGTATTTGTAACACAAACAAAAGTGTATAATTCCGTAACACAGTAATAGAACAAGTACAACAACTTACATATCGGTATAATAGAAAGAAATCTCGTCAACGAGAATGGCTATGACTTTTTAGACATACATGACAGGAACAATACACAGACTGATAACGAACAACATTTAATAACCAGGTCTGGCGTTCAAGTTCAATCGGCATACGACAGTAGTGTGATACTTTGTCGGGTGGCGATATTCGACAAAAATAGTATGTATCAATAGAACATATTTTTTCCCATGTTCCTTCAGTTTGCCCAACAAAATGCCTTACTATCAGACGGCGCCACCCGCTCTTATCCCCTCCATCTGTTGACAAGTCCCCTTACTACTCCCATACGGACAAGAAAAAATGATAATTCAATGCATTTGCCACGTAATATTTAGAGGCTAAACTAAACCTTTACTCCCCCGATGATACCATATGGTATCATCAGAGTAAGGTCGTACTGCCCCGATAATACCATAATGGTATCACCGTGCTGATTACGAAATGAATGTGCTTTTTGGACCTTCGTACTCTTATGTTTGGGTGGAAACTCTGACGCAGGTCTGGAGCAAGCCTGGGAAATTCATATTGATGACCAACCTCCCCCCCCCCCTCCGCAACATATCCATCCCACATTTCCGAACAGACTTTCACATTTTGGCTCATTAAACTTTTATGGCACCTAGGAACATGAAAGATGTTTCAACCTCTTTGGAAACGTCCATTCTTTGGAGAGAATACTAACGTTTGCGCCTTCTCCCCAAAATAGCGGAAGAAGAGGGGCAAACTCCAGATTTGTTTTTTTTTCTTTGAAATTCGGTGGTCGAGCCCCCCAAACCCTTCCTCGGTTCGGCGTTCTGTATTGTACACGGTTGCATGCTCTGATGTTTTAGCTGTAAAACAAAACTTATCCGAAGTAGATTGCTCCGATAGTGCCAAAGTTGTAACAATTTTCCTCCAAAAATGCAAATTAACCTATTTTTCGTAAAAAAAAAACAATATCACATTTTGGCTTATTATTCAACTTGTATGGCACCCAAGAACATGAAATATGTTTCATTCTCTTGTGAAATGTCCATTCTTTGAAAAGAATACTAAAGTTTGCGCCTTATCCGCAAAATAGTGGGAGAAGAGGGGGCAAAGTCCAGATTCTTATTTTTTTCCATTGAAATTCGGAGGTCGCGACCCGCAAACACTCCTTCCTCGGTTCGACGTTCTGAGTTGTACACGGTTGCATGCTATGATGTTTTAGCTGAAAAACAAAACTTATCCGAAGTAGATTGCTCACATAGTGTCAGAGTTATAACAATTTTCCTCCAAAAATGCAAATTACCTATTTTCGTAAAAAAAAATAATAATCATATTTTGGCTTATTATTCAACTTCTATGACACCGAAGAACATAAAATATGTTGAGAAATGTCCATTCTTTGAAAAGAATACTAAAGTTTGCGCCTTATCCCCAAAATAGTGGGAGAAGAGGGGCCAAACTCGTATTTTCTTTCTATCTTTGAAATTCGGGGGACGTGCCCCCAAGCCCCCTTCCTCGGTCCGGCGTTCTGAATTGTGCACGGTTGCATGCTCTGATGTTATAGCTCAAAAACAAAACTTATCCGAAGTAGATTGCTCGCATAGTACCCGAGTTATAACAATTTTCATCCAAAAATGCAAATTACCTATTTTTCGTAAAAAAAAAAAAAAAAAAAAAAAAAAAAAAAAAAAAAAGCCTTATTATTCAACTTGTATGGCACACAAGAACATGAAATATGTTTCATTCTCTTGAGAAATGTCCATTCTTTGAAAAGAATACTAAAGTTCGCGAGCTTTCCCCAAAATAGCGAGGCAAGAAGGGGAAACTACAGATTTTTACATTTCTTTTCCATTGAAATTCGGGGGTCGTGCCCCCAAGCCCCCTTCCTCGGTCCGGCGTTCTGAATTATACACGGTTGCATGCTCTGATGTTATAGCTGAAAAACAAAACTTATCCGAAGTAGATTGCTCCCATAGTGCCCGAGGTATAACAATTTTCCTCCAAAAATGCAAATTACCTATTTTTCGTAAAAAAATATACCAGGTGATCCGTTTGAGATGTCAGAAAAGTAAACCGTTGTGTACAATAGGTTAATGTACGTATCTCTGAGCAGTTTGTTGTAATATAGGCAGAAAGGATGTAAGTTTTGAGTGAGGTCAGGTTTACAGAATTCAGCCATGTAGCTGTACTAGTGTGCATATAACACTCGAAAATTTCACATCCTATACGAGACCTTGTGCGCTGTTGTGGCGTGACCACTATCTATGGGTGCGTTCCGAAAGTCTTAACGAAACGAACCCCTTCAACGAAAATAACTGGGCTCGTGAATCTGGTGAAACCAGTTATTTTACGGACTTATGGGACACTCTAGGCGAAAGCGCAGGTGCAGCGTTTTGTTTAGAGAAAGTTTCCGCATGGCGTCAGCGGAAGGAATGTCCTTATGGCAAAAATAAACTCTATTATGGCCACTGTTACTCATTTTAATCACATTCTAAGAACGGTCAAGGCATACTTATCTTGTGCATGTTGCTTCATATCGCTATCTGTTAAAATTATAATACATTTTCCGAACTACTGCAGTTTGAATCCATCAGCACGCGCTTTGTCTGCAAGGAGCAGACGATTTTCACGGAACAAACCAGCATCCTGGCCCGTGCGTTTGGTGAATCTCGTTCTTGCACGAAACGCACGGAATGCGACTTTTGGGACAGCATAATGAAACTCACGAAACGCACGGAAGCACTTATGGAACGGTCAGTTACCATAACTCGTTTAACGCGTTAAACTCGTGCGACTTTCGGAACGGGCCCTTTATCTACCATGAACGCTAGCGCCACGCGGCTGAAGTCTGTAAACCTGCCCTTACTCAAAACTTACATCCTTTCTGCATATATTACAACAAACTGCTCAGAGATTCGTACATTAACCTATTGTACACAACGGTTTACTTTTCTGACATCTCAAACGGATCACCCGATATATATATATATATATATATATCACATTTTGGCTTATTATTCAACTTGTATGGCACCCAAGAACATGAAATACGTTTCATTCTCTTGAGAAATGTCCATTCTTTAAAAATAATACTAAAGTTCTCGCCTTCTCTCCAAAATAGCGGGAGATAAAGGGGCAAACACCAGATTTTTATGTTTTTTCCATTCAGATTCGGGGGACGTGCCCCCCCCCCCAAGTCCCCCTTCCTCGGTCCGGTGTTCTGAATTGTACACGGTTGCATGAGCTGATGTTTTAGCTGAAAAACAGAAGTTATCCGAAGTAGATTGCTCCCATAGTGGCTGAGTTATAACAACTTTCCTCCAAAGAGTGTTCGAATTTAAAATTCCCGCCGAGAAGCCCGGGCGAGAGAAATTTCTCTCTCTCTCTCTCTCCTCCTCCTGCCATCACTGGTTTCTGGCGCCGTGGTTGTGTTGCGCATAAAAGGGGCCTAAAAGTTGAGGCCGAAACTTGCGAACGAGATTTCCTGTTCCCGTGCAGAGTTCCATAACGATATCTTTAAATAAAATAATTAAAAAAAAAATCAATGAAGACGAAATTCCCTGACATTTCCCCGACTTTTTTGACACCTCAAATTCCCTGACTTTTCCCGGTTTTCCAGGTCTGTCGCCACCCTGTAATTATATGTATAGGCTATATATGAAAAGAGATTTAGAAAAAAATGTTGGTGGATTTAAGAACTGAAATAAGTTCCGACGTCCCTGTCCTTTTTTCAATAAATATTCAATTCTTTATCTATTCGACATTAATTTCCTTGTTTTATACAAACTTGGCGATGTTAAGTACATGCCAACTAGATAATAAATATATATCCAGGGGTGGGCATAAGTAGGTATACAGTAATGAGACAGTAGGGATACAGTATATAGTGTAGTGCAGTATAAACTTAACTAAATTCCACTATAGTATATTTTTATGAACAAACATTTAACACTGAAGATTACATTTAAGATAGTAATAGTAATGTTTCAAAATCCAGATTTGTTGGTCTTTAGTTAAATTCCCAGCCATCACGACACAAGAAACTGAAAAGAATGAAAAAATAACAATTAGTAAACAAAAGACAAACTGAGCAAAGCTGGGAAACTTAATAAGGTAAATTTTCCTGTAGCCACAAACATATGGTCAAAATACTCATCTCAATCCACCTAATATACCTATTATAGAACTGTATACCTACTTATGCCCACCCCTGTATACTGTTATATTTATATTCCTATACCATATTTTTAAGTATTCATGTAATAATAAAAATGCAATATTAATAAATTTACATATTTAATTTAATTATTTTAACATCATAATCTTTCACTGTTTCCTGCCTCTGGCTGGCTTGACATAGAAGTCAACCCACTCCATTTTTCCTGGTCTTCCACCACTCCTCTCTCTCTCTCCACGGTGTTCCAATCTTGTCCTCTTCTCCTAACACTCTCCACTCTCTGCTCTTTCCACCAACATCTTGGCCTTATTCCTTGCCATCCTCTTCATGTGTTTTATTTCTGGGAGACTTTGGTTCGGAATCTCCCTTCCGGCGAAATATATTTCTAGATACATGCCTGAATGCAAACTCAAGTTTTGCACTGAAATCCATTACATATTTTAAATGTACTCCCATTTCTTCATGTAATATAGAATGCAGTTTCGAAAGTTTGGTAATCCATTGTTTGGGTAACAGAAAATCAAACACATTTTGGATTTGAATTTTTCATTACAAGGAATGTCATGTAGGCCTAATGTATTTAATATCAAAAACTTTTTGTTATGTATAAATCCGTTCCCTGGTCATATGCAAGAAATTTACAATGGTTAGATTCAACTAACCCTTCTTCAGAAAAATTTAAGTTTTCAGAATCATCATTATTGAAGCATGGTTTAAAATGAAAATAAGGAGCTGCAGTGATATAGTTGTCATCTGACAGTCACAAAGGAAACCTGGATTTGAATCTCTGGTGTGAGTGATCTATGGTCGGAAATTTTCCGGGCTTGTCCCTGCAGAAGTGGTTCTGGGGCTCACCCAGCCTCACCTAAATAGGGGGTTAAGGTGGCCGGAGCGTGGTGCTGAACATATCACCTAAAACATGATGGCATGGTGCAAAGTGTACAGGAAACTTTACCTTACAATGAAAATAGAAGATGTAGCATGTTCTTGTGGATACAAGAAATGTTCTTTTACTTTCTTATTGTGCTTCCAGTAATAAGACTGCAAGCTTCCACTGAGAGTTGGAACCATTCTGCTATTTCTGACAAACTGAACATTTGATATTCTCTTCATTTCAGGCCTGTACAATGCCTCCAAACATCGATGGAGCAGACATCCCTATTTCTAGTGGTGTGAGAAAGTATCCGAGCTTCCGTGATGAGAATGTGAAGTCTGCCCATGTGTGGCTGAAAGGAAAACGTGCAGACGATGGTGCAGAAGGTTTGTGGAGAATCCACAACTCCCTCTACGATTTTTCAGACTTTATCAATCGACATCCAGGTGGGGCCGACTGGCTGTCGCTTACGGAGGGCACGGACATCACTGAGGCATTCGAGGCTCACCACATCCGAACGGGTCCCGAGAACATGCTCAAGAAGTTCTACATCCGTGAAGCGACAACGCCGAGGAATTCCCCATTCACCTTTCACGAGAATGGCTTCTACAGGACGCTGAAGAAAAGAGTCAGAGAAACGCTGAAGGAAACGGGATCGACGTGCAGAAGCCGCCTTCTGCAAGATGGCCTCGTCGCATCTTTCTTCACCGTCACTGCTCTCGCTGCTTCAACAGGCTCGTACATTCTTGGTTTCGTAGCTGGAGTCTTGTTGGCTATGTCCATCATCTGCGCACATAACTTTTTCCACCAAAAGGACAGCTGGCGGATGCACTATTTCGACCTTAGCCTCTACTCTTCTCTCGAATGGAGGATCTCGCATGCGCTCAGCCATCACTTGTACACAAACACAATCCTCGATCTCGAGATATCAATTTTTGAACCTTTCTTGGAATATCTACCAAAACCCACCAAGACGACGACACAGAGATATCTTCCGTGGTTGTACAGTCCTCTCATGTGGGCTATCGCGTTTCATTTTGATCTGCTTCGGAGAATCACGCAAATCTACTCCGGGGAGATCAAATTCCTAAAAGCGAACCTGATTTCCATCATTCCCCTTTCCTTAATTTGGTACATCTCTGGAGACTTCCTCCAGTCCTTCTTCCTTTGGAACTGGATACAGTTGTCCGGAAGCTTTTATTTTCATTTGATCGGCATAAACGCTGCCCACCATCATCCCAACATCTTCCACGATGGTGATGCAGCGAGGACTGATGCTGACTGGGGGCTTCGTCAGCTGGATGCAGTCAGGGATAGGGTTGAGATCGAAGGCTCCCTCTTCCTCGTATTGACTAATTTTGGATCACATTCCCTACATCACATGTTCCCAACCGTTGACCATTCACGACTCTCAAGGCTCCTGCCTATCTTGAAGCAAACATGCATGGAGTTTGGTTACGACTATAGGTACACAACAATTTGGGATCTTGTATGTGGTCAATTTCGACAACTTGCCAACAACACGCCGAATCGTATTCCTCCAGATGCTGCCAAAAGGAACAAATAGGATCCTCCATTGTCTAAAAAATTAAATATGCATGCCAGTTTTCTCAATTCCCTCGTATCATATGTTCTTTCTACCACACAAGTTTTTAATACATGTTCATAAGAAAACACTGCTCTTATGGGAAATATTACATCAAATATGAAGAAAGTTTACACATTGTTCATGTATCTATCTTTTTTTCTCTTGCCTGTTTTACTGCAATGAAGTACAAAAAAAGACCGATATCGATCAGATATAAAATTCCAAATGGTCCTTGAAGACCTGAATGGATCATTGACATTCTTACTAAATGAGTGTTTCAAGGTGACTGCAGTGAAAAAGAAGTTGCATATTTAGCAATTTACTTTTTTCAAAACTAGGGCATGGAGATTATCCATAAAAATTATAACAAAATGGCAGAATTTTGCACTAAATTATACTCCCTCTGTCCCATAATTATTATCCGATACACCTTTGGTTGTTGTCTCATAATAATTGCCCAATATTCAAACTGTGACATTGGTGTATACAGAAGAAGAACATAAAACAAGGGAATGAGTCATACAACTTTACTAATAAAGGACCAGTACAAATTGGGCTTTCCATCTGCCTCTTCGTCTATCATTCCTGTACTACCATTTTGGCATACCGAACTATAATTATGGGACAGAGGGAGTAAGATATTTATAGATATATCGGATCGGTAAAATAATCGGTAATGTTACCGATATTCCTATATTGGCCGATACAAATAGAGTACCGACTAATCTGTCCCACCCTTATTATACACTGTTATTCCTTATTGAATTATGGTTCCCACTAGAACTAAGTGCTAAATCATTGCACAATTATTTGAGTAAATAGCTACATTCTTGACATTTAAAGTGTTCATTCACTTCCAAATTTCTATTTCTTATTATTCAACATGTGATAGTAGATAGTATCAAATAACTATTAACTTTTCTGTGCATCCAGTGAAAATTAAAGAAACTTAAAAGGACTATTACCATTTACTTTTAAGCAATGTCAAAATATTTTCATGTGTGCCAATAAAATCATTAATTTGTTATATGTTTTGTCTGTTTTGTGTATTTTGGCTAATAGCTAATCTATTGTTAATAGACTGTTGCGCAACAGCCCATGAAGTGCCTAGGCATACCTATCTATTGTTCCTGGTGATATTAATGAAAATCCCTTCTGACTTTTGTCGTAGTTTGAGTCAACAAATATGAAATATACAATACAAGTGTATATTCTACTCTATTGGTTCTGATGATATAATGAGCAACGTACTGTTTATAAATATACTGTGAATAACAATAAAGTATTATATTTTAAAGTTTGAATTTATTGAGGATATAACATGATTCGCCGCAATGCACTTTCCATTGCCCCAAAATAGACTGATTGACTTTGGTTATTTTATTTTGCTTTTCTACCACCTTTGGCTAATTGCGACAAGGTGGATGAGAGATGAAATTGATGATGGGACACTCACAACAAATACCCATGTGAAGGCTGGAATTCGAACCCAGGACCCCTGGGGTTGTAGTGCACTGTGCCATTAGGGGTGGATGATATCGGTAATTTGATATATCAAGAAAATATCGTCACAGATACAATATTTTTTCTGTATCGTGATATCAGTGATATATCATCTCCATGATATATATCACCAAATATTGTGATGATATATCACAGATACGATATATATCACCAAAATATCATGACAATAGATTGCCAACACAATATATATTGCCAAAATATCATGACGATATATCATCTAGTTTTTATGGCCTGGATGATATTTTTTCAACGATATATCGCCCAACACTAGTGCCAACCAATGCCCAAAACACCTCTGGTAGCTTGTCATGGACAAGGAAACAATCATGAGATCAAATTGAAAGCTCACGTACGGTATCTCAGGAAAGTAAGGAATACTGAAGGGCAATAAAAAATAACATTTTTTTCTAGGCAATTCCTGTATTTACATCTGCGTATAAGAACAAGAAAAAGCCAAACATTAACAGATTGATATAAAAGGTAACAAATATGTACAAGTTTAAACATCCTCACTTACATGTATTCTCAGCATAATGCTTGCTCCAATCTGGCTACACTCTCTTCCAGCTGCCACCATTTTGGAGAGAAGACATGTCGAAGGGCTTGGACTCATGTAACTTTAACTTTGGAAGGAGCAATTGTTGCAAGGGCTGAGCTGATACTGATGTATCTGTACTGGCTAATACCAGTGGCATTTGTATCAGAAAGTATCAGTTCGATTTTATTTACTGATACTGGCAGATAGAGCCAGTGTATTTTCGGAACAGCTATGAGGTTTTCTTATGCACAAGCTGGAAGCGAGTTGCACAAAGCTTTCTACAGCGGTGGGGGAGGAGAAACAAGTGATGTTAGCACACATTGTGCAGTGTTGCAAATAAACGAAGGAACGGCGGCTGACAGTGACACAAAGCAGACATCTGACTAGAAAGGCACACGCAAAACAATTTAATTTAATAAACTTACCTTGTGTATTGTAATGCCGCAAATGTCATGATGAAACAAAGTTATTTTATTCCAACTGCTCAATGCCATCAAGTTCGGAATCCGAATCTGTCATGTCGCACGAATCCTCACCGGCACTTGAAACAGAATCGTCTGCACTGCTACTGCTGTCAAAAACACGGAAAGCGAGACGTTCAATTTCCTGTTCCAGCAAACCTTCCAAACGAATGTATTCTTCCTCAGCCTTTTTGACATTGCCGCAACACGGCTCCCATTCCTTCTCGCCAATTTCGGCAAACGCTTCATTGCACAGTTCCCAGACGTCATTCAATTTGAAGGTGACATTACGATTGGCAACCTTTTGTTTACATATCCCCCAAATTTTCTCAACTGGGTTCAAGTCGGGATGATATGCGGGCAAACGAAGGACAGTGTGACCATGCTCACTCATTATTTCATCTATAACGTAAGACTTTGTTTTTGGTTTGTGTAGTTTTATGAGACTGTACAGTTCAGGTTTAAACATATCATTAGTAAAAGGTATCCCGTTTTTCAATAACCAGTCTTGCATTTCACTTTCTCTACTATTAGAGGATTGGCTTCTTTCTTTCTGGACATTGTGATACGATGCACTGTCAATTACTAATACTGAATTTGGTGATAAACTTCATATTAACATTTCCCGTATCAATAGCGTGTAATTGTTGGAATTCATTTCTGTATGATAATCACCAGTTTTTTTGACTAGACATGAACATCAAAAGGGCATTCGGGATAAAGCCATTGTGGGTGCCTGCATGAACAATAATCAGGCGTTGCCCTTTTAATACTGGAGATTTTAGGCCCTGTGTGAGAGCTGTGGATGTATGTTTCGTCGGAATAAATAATAGGATGCTCTGCCCTTCGATATCTACAAATTGCACGCAGATAACTTATTCTCGCATTGCAAATATAATTTCTTTCAATAGGTATGCACCTATTACTCTGCACTTTCTTCCACCTGAAACAGAGTTTTCTAAAAATCTTTAACAAACTAGACGCCTGCCCTTTAAACCCTATCAAAGTCTTTAATTTAGCGAGCACAGATTTTACTGTAGACACTTGTTTGTCTGTGGTATAAATTCGTTTATTGTCCTTCGAACAACGCACATATCAAAATCGTCAATTTTTGTACATGTTCGCGGTCGGTTTTTATTGGTGTGCTATATGACGAGGATGTTCCCGCATTAACCTGTGAACATTCCTTTTTCATTGATTTTATTGTATTTACAGACACCAGTCACAGCACAAACATGGTCCATCACTTTCTTCAGAGGAAACTTCAGATCCTTTTGGTCAGCTTCCTCCTGCATAAATTTCAATACGTTCATGACAACTTCACGCGCTTGTCCTTTAAGTGTCCTACGATATATTTTGGTGTGTGTAGGAGGGATATTCTTCATGTGAAACGTAATTCAAAATAGCACTTCTACCCTGTCTTCAACAAATGATTGTAGAAACCATCAATGGCCCGGCAAGAATGCGAAACTCAAATACCCAATCCTATCACCTCAACTTTACACGCACAAGTGATTTCTGAGCATTCTTTCTGTGCAACTTGCTACGTCGTCGCATTCAAGAGTGGAATTTTAGGCTCGCTGACTAGTGAAGTGAAAGATCTCATAGCTGTTCCGAAAATACGCTGGCTCTACTTTTTTGCCGTGTTGCAAGATATGCCTTGCAGCACTTTCACATAGTCAAATTATTTGGGAAGTTATGCAAACTTATTTTGCACCAAAATTGTGTGAAAAACTGCAATTCTTGAATATTTTAAAGCAAAACTCTGGTAAATTGATGCTTATAATTGGTGTTGAATGCTCACCCACTAATATTTTGAATGACTCAATTGTTACAATTTTCAACCATTGGTATGGGAATTGTAAAGGGTATCGGCATCAGTTCACAGTGGTATCGGCTCAGCCCTAATTGTTACTGTTGTAAATGAACTTTAAAAATGTTCAAGTAGGATTCTGAACATTCCAGAATCATAGGGAGATTTCACACCAAAGCGACAAGCAACATGTGTTGTTTGAGGATTTCACCAATCGAATGCAGGCTTCAGCAGCCTGTCATGCGCTATGGTGTGCAATGTTGCTGTTGATTGGCTCATTCCCAAGGGACACGTGTTGCCTGTCGCTTCGGTTAGAATTCTCCCATAGAACATTATTTCACATGAAAACATCCAGTATCAGTGATGCCTTTTATTTACTTGGTGGCTGTTAATTACAGAAGTTGACTGCCTTCTTTGTCTAAGGTGCCTGGAAAACATGCCATAATGTCAACTTTTTTAAACTATTGTGTGACCTACATTGATTGATTGATAAACTTTGTTTATTTTATTTCACTTTTCTGCCACTTTCGTTAATCGTGAAGATGAGGATGGGTGATGATATGGAATTGGTGAAGAGACACTCACAAAGAACACCATACCCAAGCAGGGATTCAAACATGGGACTTGAGTCAGTAAATAAAAAGCATTACAGATACTACAATTTTTTCTGTGATATTTGGGCAATGTCATACACCACTTTTTTGACTATGAAGCCAGAAATCTTGGCGACAAGCCTGAGTATCACCGCACAATAGTGAAGTACGTTGAAAATATTTCTTCTCTTTGCGCTATGTCCTGCACTGACACTAATACCACAATGCGCCTGGACTCCAATGCTAGGCCGGATGTATAAAATATATTTGGCAGAAACTTCAAGAGATGAACAGGAAACTCCTTGGGAACATCATATTCTTGGTATGCCACGTTGCATGGGAATTCTGCAGGAGAAGTAAATTGTATTAATTTTCCCTATGATTTATTTTGTATCAATACAAGATATGTCCTCATTTGCAAGTCTGATTTACAAAGGTTTTATAATTGTGCAAACTACTCTTTCAAACTCACTATTCTAGTATTGCATAGGTGAATTTTAATTTCAAAGGAGCACTGCCTTTAAGACACCATAACCTTTGTAAATGAAGGCAGCAGTCCTCCGAAACTAATCAGATAACCAATAAAAAATTGCAATGTGGAAGTACGGAACTTCACCTGTGCAATCAAAAGTACGTTGTTTAATCTGAATTAGTTACACTTCATGATTGCATATTAACTTTTCATTTATCTACTTGAATCTTAAATAAAAACTTTTAATTTGAAGACATTTAAGTCACTTATAGTGCAGAAAATATCAAGAATTAATAAAAAAAAGTAATAATTCCTAATCACAGGCTGTGAATTATGCAGGTCAGGTCCAAACTTCGGAAAATTATTTCTCTACTTTTTGTAACAGCCGAGAAATTCTAAATGTACAATGCCGACATACGGCTGCGCGTACCTCACTTCCAATAGCGAAACATCGATGAGGCAGTCTACACTTCAATAGAGCATTCTGTATAATTGGAGGGGGGGGGGGCTTTAGCCACAAATTTTAGCCAGAATCTAGTGATTATTCACCAATTACTAATGACACATTTCTTGGGCTCAATACCTGCTGGAGGCACTTTGAACAGTGTTTTGGATCTAAATTTAAACTGTAGATTCAGTCCTGATTAGCATATCTGCACATAAAGTGGACTTAAAACAACAATTCAATCACCTGAAAGGTGATGTAAAAAAAAACAAAAAGCAATCACAGTGTCCAAAAGTCACATACAATGATTCTTGGAACAAACATATCCTGTTTGAGCACTTTTCCTTGGGACAGAAAGGACCCACTTAGGCATTTGCGAGATAACCTTAGTAAGCAGAATTTACCCATTTCATTTTATTTTTATTTATTTCTCTCTGTCTGAGCATCCACTTACTTAACACACAACAAAATATTTCTAATCAGCTAATATTGCTAAGTTAGGACAAAAAACACAATACAAATATTACCTTTGTTCTGGTTATTTACATATTGCCCTATGTTCATAGGATTAACACAGTGACTAGTCAACCACGACACATCAGCTGCAGCAGTTGATCCCAAGAAATCTCTTCCAGTACATGACCTGAAAAGAAAAAATGAACATTATTGTAACATTACACTCGAAAGTACTGAACACCAATTCCTTTCCTGCAGGTCTTTCAAACAACAAAAATACCGGATACTGAGTGTTATCACAGTCTGGGTTCAATGTGAAGTATGCAAAAAGCTGTAATGTTTATCAGGTTAAGGTTGTGAGGCAGGCCTCTGCTTCTTTTTTTCTTTCTTTATAAAGAATCAACATTGCTCCAATCACTTAAATTAACATTTAGCTGCCTGAGCTCTTGCGCACCTGTATTCTCGTTCATGCCAGCACATTTTCAAGCATGCACTTTTCAAACTTGCCACGAAGTAAAAAAAAATCGTTAACTCAAGAACTAATTGTCGTAGACAGATGAAATTTATTTTATTTTCTTTCTTAAAGAGAGGGCTTTTAGAGGAGGAAAATTTTATACATTGTGTATCCCAATAACTAGTGTTAAATGAAGAAGAAGAAGAAAGTTGAATTTTCTTTAAAAAGTTGGAAAATGGCATGCCCCTGTACCCGACCTCAATAGATAGATGTGAATGAAATAAATGCAGTATGTATCGGTGGTACATTCCTACAACCATGTAAAGTTTTATTGAAATCAGACTGATACTTCTTGAGTAAAAAAAAATATCCTTATATGAATTAAATTTGGAGGCAAGCACAACGAAAGACCACTCTATAAGAATATGTCATGCACTTTGAAAGAAAGAGGAAATTGCTGGGTTCGAAAATTTTGCGTAATTACGGAAAATTTTGAATTTGGTCCTTTGCCCCCGCTTCCTCCTGGACCCTTAATTTTCAGATGTTACTTAAAATGTTGCTTTTTACTCATTCTTACATCTAGAATTTAAATTGTTCAAAAAGATGCAATAGTTCAGCAGTTATAGCCTTTTATATTCAATTTTTCATTTTAGTAACGAAAGGAAAACAAAGGGAATGTTCAAATGGCACTTGTTAATAACAGTAACAATTGATGTATTATTTTGTAATTACAGTATATAATACCTTTATACATAAGCCAATGAACAAAAAGGTTTCCAAGAAATGACGTGTTAATTACTGATGTGTGCTAATATGTGGTCGGGGCAAATTTCGACAAATGGACCTTTGCCCCAGCATCTCCTCTGAATACTTAATTGTCGGATGTATCTTAAAATGTTGCTTCTTACCCATTCTTCCTTTTAGAATTTATTTTTTTCAAAAAGATGCAGCACTTTTAGAAATCTATCCCATAGTAATATGGCAGTAACAAAGGGGAACAAAGGACTTTTTCCAACTTCGGCTGTTAATAGTAGTAACAATGGATGTATTATTTTGTAATTCCAGTATGTCATACCATCGTATGTATACTAAAGAACAAAAAGACAGAACTGAAATATCGTGTGTAGTTTTTGAGAAATTGCATGCTAATTTCTGCCTCGTGCTGCTGGTCGAAAAATCGACCATCTGGCGATAAGGGGTTCACATGTGGTGGTCCAAATTTTGACCATCAGGCGGCTAAAGATTAATCTACTGACTTTAGTGCAAATTTCCAATACATACTAATAAATCATGAAGTGTAATATACTTATAACATCTCAATAACAGCTGCTTACAGGTAAGACTAAGAATCGATACTTTTCATTATAGTACGTTCACAAAATGTATCTGTATATTCACACACACCCAAAATTCCCTCAAGGCCCAATTCATGGTCATTTTGGCTCCGAATTTACCTTTACACTCTCCTAAATACAAAATTACATCCCCCAGTTGGAAAATTCTGCATCAAATCCTGCTCTAAGTGTTTAAAATACATGAAAACGCCAACAATATCTTCAACCAGAATAACATAGGTCTTCCTCAGTTCATTAAAAGCATGAAAGTTTTGTCTTTTAAACTTCCTTCATCTGATGTACACAGAGTTTTTATCAGCTTGTCCTGAAGAGTGGGGTGTTCTGGGTAAAGCTGTCAACCTTTTCATGCACTTTTATTCAGTATAGGCATACTTAAAGGAGAGGTTCCCTTTTGCCCTTGTTGCTTGTAATCACATGTTAATTTAGGGTAACCCTACAGATCCTTCCTCTCCCCAAAATAATATGTTTTGTTTGTTAATTTGAGCTCTTGTTATGAGTACAATTTACACATAGAAGGCTAATTGGGACCAGTTTTACAGCTTAAAGTGGGATTGGAACCAATATGTGCCTCCACCAGGTATCGAACCCAGGACCCCTTGATTACAGGGCAATGACGTTACCACTATGCCATCAGGGAGGCTTCAAAATATTGTAAATAGGTAATCACCAGGAACGGAATTGTATGTGAATACATATGTATGAAGCTGAAATCAGTTATATTTTGTATCTTTGCGCATCATGGCATATAGACTAAAACAATTCAGTTTTTATTTTCCATATTTGTACATATACCGTACATTTGTACATTGGTTTGGGCTCATATTTGACATATTATAATTATTTTTACATATTATTTCCATATTTCAGAACATTTCTCAACATATACTCCATATTCACGCAATAACTACATGTCCCCGGTGTCCAAAAGAGTTGGGTGCAAATAACTGACAAACTTGAAATACACTTCCATTACTTCTTGTGATGTTGAATGCAGTTTTAGTCAATATAAATCCATCTTAAGAAGCAACAGAAGGAAATTCACTTTCGAACACTTACAACAAAATGTTATTATTCATTGTTTTGGAAAAAAGAAAATGAAAACACTTCAGTATTCTTTTACAATTAATGCCAATGTAAGCATACTGTACTTTATGCAGCTTGTGTATGTATTGTATTATTAAAAAGGTAAACTTTTACAATTTTAAGTTCATATTTAACTCCATATTTTGGTGACATTAACTAAATATATATTTACATAATTCACACATTTTAACTACATATAAATCTTTTTCCTGGTAATTACCATACATACAACATCTCTCTTTCAAGTACATAAAACCTCATTTTCCACATTCTGTCAGAACACTGCAGGTACGTTTTATGAATTTCATTATGAAAGAGAAATGAAAATACTGACAATACAAGAGAACTTTTTCTCCACTCTCTTACTACTGATAAACAATTAAATATTTCTACTGATTTTTACAGATGTGCATATTATGTCACTTACTTCCATAATTTTGCCCTTTTGAATGCAAAGTTCGGCTGACCTCTATAGCAGAGTAATTAGCACAGCAGGGATCTCATGTTTGAATCCCAGCCTGATAATAGGTGTTCTTTGTGATTGTCTCCTAATCTATTTCATCATATCATCACTTGTCCTCATCATCGTGATTAGCGAAAAGTGGCTACTAGGTGTGCCGGTTAATAATTCTAAATTTCGTCGCTGGATGGCGATGCAAGCAAGGGTTGGTGCACAGTCTCAACTGTTACATCAGTGTGTTGCCTGTCAAAATGCCGCGGATGTGCAACCGAGTGTGAGTGATCGTGATATTGGGTTTGTGTGGGGAACATGTTGACACAGGAGCATGTGTGGCACGTCCTAATTTTCTTGTTCAATCAAAAGAAAAATGCAAGTGAAAGTCATTGTATCCTTGTGGAAACATACGGTGACAATGTCCTAACGCAAGACGCATGTGTGCGTTGGTTTCGACGATTCAAAAGTTGTGATTTCGACTTGAAAGACAAAGATTGCCCGGGCCAGCCGAAAAAATTCCAAGATGCCGAATTGGAAGCACTGTTGGACGAACGCAACAACAACTGGCAGAGAAGTTAAATGTTGGTCCCCAAACCATATCTGATCGTCTTCATGCCATGGGAAAGATCCAGAAGGCAGGGAAATGGGTCCCACATCATCTGAACAACAGACAAATGGAAAAGCGAAAAATGGTGTGTGAAGTGTTGCTTTCTCGGCATGAAAGAAAGTCTTTCTTGCATCGGATAGTGACTGGGGATGAAAAATGGATCTACTTCGAGAACCCAAAATGCAAAAAGTCATGGGTTGACCCAGGACAACCTTCAACATTGACTGCAAAACCGAATCGCTTATGAAAGAAGACAAAGCTGTGCATTTGGTGGGATCAGAAGGGTGTGGTGTACCATGAGCTTCTGAAACCAGGTGAAACAGTGAATGCAGTTCGCTACCGTCAACAACTCATCAATTTGAACCATCCATTGATCGAAAAGCACCCAGATTGGGCGACAAGACACGGAAAAGTGATTTTGCAGCATGACAATGCCTCATCACACACAGCGAAAGGCATCAAACACACCATTTCTGCACTTGACTGGGAATTCTTGCCCCACCTGCCATACTCACCAGACTTAGCCCCTTTGGACTACCACTTGTTTTCATCGATGTCTCACTCACTTTCCCAGCAACACTTCAACAATTACGAAAATGTCGAACAATGGCTTGCTGACTGGATCACCTCAAAATGTGAAGGATTTCTCTGGAAGGGCATCCACAATTTGATGGACAGATGGACACAATGTATACCTAGCGATGGTGCATACTTTGAATAAAGCATTTGTTACATTTCTCCCCAGATACACTTGTTTTCTTTCAGATCAATTAAGAATTATTAACAGGCACACCTGGTAAATAACAAAAAAATAAAATAAAATACAAAGTTTAACTTTATAAGGCAACATCCATGAGAGACTTTCGACCATGTACATTTGTTTGAGTGCAATGTGTGAACTCAGTGCCTGCTATTTTAAATCAAACTGGTGCGCTACTGCTTGTCAGTGGATAGAAAGAACAATAACTGTTAACTTTACACAGCTCTTGTTGTGCAAGGTGGATAGTTGAATACTGACAATTTATAATTTTTCACCTACCTGCCTATCCTTTGTTACTACTGTTAACAATGGGTCATATTAATAAATATAGGCAACACTCATAAGCACACACTCTGACAGTAGTGTGGGGTGTAAGGAAGACACTAAAAAATGTCAACCGCTTTTCCATGAAGCAGACCCTTGACCATAGGCAAGCACAGACCTTCTGATTAAGGGGGAGGGGGAAGCCTTGATGAAAGTTCAGCTGGAGAAAGAAAAACCTCATTCCATCTCACTGTCTTATTGTATTGATGGGTACTAAACAGGGGCGTATATAGTGTGTGTGTCCGAAAATCACACTATTAGAAGAATTCCAGCTTCAGTGGCACAAAGGTTCTCTGTTCCCCTCCCCCTTTATTTTCCTTCTAATTCACATATTTAATAAACATGATTTCGTAAGCAGATTCAAAACAACTACACATAATTTATTCATTTCCAATGTGTGACCAATTTATTCTGCGACCACATAGGTGTAACACAGCTAGGCTATTGAATAAAATGTGTGAGTCTTAATAACAAGTAATTTGCTGGAGAACAAAGTGAGATAGTCCAATTACATGCAAAATAAACCCGATGTAGGTGCCTGGAACTTTCGTCGGCTTGAATATACTTTATTTATTAAGGAGAATAATATTGTTTAATAACGGTAATAAGATTTATCTGCACTAAATTCCCAAGTGGTAGTATTAGGAAGGGCAACTGCACCTTTGCACATGCTTATGCCCTTGACTGCATTTTGCAGACTAACGAGGCTCTGGTGCCTGGACCTGCAGGCAGGATAATCATCTGTAGGAATTACGAGGCGCATCCAGAAAGTAAGTTTCCCTATTTGTTTTTAAAAAACAACAACACAGTTTCAGGAAACCATTTATTGGCAACAGGTACAGCAAAGGTTCAGCTATTTTTCAACATAGCAACCATCAGAATTGAGACACTTGTCGTATCGTGGTATCAACTTTTGGATCCCACTATCGTAGAACTCTGCCGCCTGTGAATGGAACCAGCGTGTGACAGACGTCTTCAGCTCTTCGTCATTGCCAAAACGCTCACCGGAGGACAGAAATTTATTGAGGTGCAAGAAAACGTGAAAATCGCTGGGAGACAGATCAAGACTGTAAGGTGCATGATCAAACAACGCCCAGCCAATTCCGTCAAAACAGCTGCTGTGCGCCAAGCCATATGTGGATGAGCATTGTCATGGAGGAGCACAACACCTGCAGTAAGCATGCCACGCCTCTTGTTTTGAATGGCACGTCGCAATTTCCTTAGTGTTTCACAGTAATGGTCAGCGTTCACCGTTTCACCTCTGGGGAGGAAGTCAATGAGCAAAATGCCCTTCCTGTCCCAAAACACGGTGCACATCATTTTCTGTACCGACAGTGTCTGTTTGAATTTCTTCTTGACCGGAGATCCACTATGCCGCCAATGCATTGACTGCTGCTTGGTTTCCGGGGTGAAGTGCGAAATCCACGTCTCATCGCCCGTGACGATCCTGTCGAGGAAATCATCGCCGTCATCATGGTACTGTTGCAGGAATGTCAGTGCTGCTCCTGAACGTTTCATTTTGTGTTCAGGTGTCAGGTTTTTCGGCACCCACCTGGCACACAATTTTTTGAACAGCAGGCGCTGTGTGACAATCTCATGCAACACGGATCGCGATACCTGCAGAAAAAGGCTACTCAACTCCGTAATCGTGAAGCGACGGTTCTCTACGATGCACTGCCGCAACAGCTCAACCAGATCATCAGCGATGAGGGACGGACGCCCACTGCGCTCTTCAACATGGACACTTTGATGACCTTCCAAAAACTGCCGACACCAGCGACGCACCATCTGCTTACTCATAATGTTCGGCCTATAGACCTCACAGAGCTGACGATGAATGTCAATTGGCGCAATGCTTTGTGCATTCAGGAACTTTATCACCGACCGAACCTCGCATGTGGCGGGAGAAGGAATACGAGCTTCCATTTCGGACCACTGCTGCCTCGCTACTGGCGCCGGGCGGGATCTGTCCGCCTGGCATATGATTGATACGTCTTAGCTCTGCTGCGCATGCGCAATTTACACGGCTCATTATGTTTACTTTCACGGGAAAAAAATAGGGAAACTTACTTTCTGGATGCTCCTCGTATGTTGTGTTGTCCATATGTGTTTGTTACCGTCTTTTCATCTATCTCCTTGTATCGCCATTCATCCCCATCATCTTCATTAGACACAAGCAATGTAACTCCATTCATTCTAACAGTAGTGGAGTACATGCTAAAGAAGTGAGCATTTATGAGCATTCCACAAGCAATACTTTTAAACAACTTAAATGCACCACATACTCCAACACCAAACTTATGTTGTTTTTTGTTTGTTTGTTTGAGTCCACTTCATGCACAGATAGGCTACTTGGGATGGGACATACAGTTTAAAGTGGAATCCAAACCACCATGTGCCTCCACCAGGTCAAACACCTAACTGATTTAAAGACAGGTAATAACGTTAGTGATAACAAATGTTATGAACTCTTCGTTGCTTTACTTACTTGTATATAATTTTTGATATCCCCCTGTCATTTCCATCAATATGAACACTGTCTATGCACCGGAATACAAATGGGTTGCCCAAAGACTGCAAAAGAAGTGGTTCAAAACGCCTGTAAATGGTGCCTGAAACAAACATAAGCACATTACAAATGACATCAATTAATCAACTCAATTAATTGTGCAAATGAGTATAAGGAACAAGTTTCTATGCAATACTTGAATCATAAAAAAAGATCATACAAATTCAGTTGAGTTGGTGTTTTAAGTCCACTTTATGCACAGTAAGGTTAATCAGGACTGGACCTACAGATTAAAGTGGAACTGAACCACTATGTGTCTCCACTGGGCTTCAAACCCAGGAACCCTTGAATACAAGACCAAGACACTGCCACTGCACCATCGGGAGGTTAAAAGATTGTACAAGAAGCCATGACCAGACTGTAGATTTTAGACTGTCAAATAAAATTTAAATTTAATGTTTAATATGTACTGTCTTCCGACAAAATTTAATTCATTGATTTTTTTCTGCTACTTTTTGTTAATTGCGAAGATGGAAATCAAAAGATGAAGTGGATGAAGGGATGACCACATATGGGACAGAACACAAAACCCAGAGGTTTATATTGGCAGCAGGTCCGAGCACTAGACTTGTTGGCCACAACAGAATCTCTAAATCATCAAATCAGATCAAATAAGGGTGTATTCCCAAATGATAAATCTATTTAAAAATCATATTTTTGGCTCTAAAAAATGCTGCAAAAAATGGACTATTCTGATCAAAAAATGGTTACTTCCCCTAAATCAATTTGATATTTGGATTTTTAGACAAAATTTGTTGGAATTAAAAAGTAGTTGACTTTTGGTTGCCTTCTTAACAGGTCACCCTTCACACACCGGCAAAACTAAAATCCTATTTCTAATTTTCTTCACATTCTGTCTACCACAATGTGGTTGGAAAGTGAACCATCCATCATTTGAAAACTAATAAACAAATATTAGTGTGGTGTGGAATATGCATGTCGATAAGTTATATATCAGTAAATTGGTTTATAGGAAGAATTACATATAGTACAGTGCTTTTCACGGTCAAGTTGGTTGTGGAGTGGTGGCTAGTGCGCGAGGAAGTGAGAGTGCGTTTCCCAGCAAAGTGGATGCAACATCCGCGTAACTGGAACCACTAGCTATGTAATGAAATAATCTCGTACAATTACATTGGCAGTTAAAATTAAAATGACACTGTACATTGTTACAAGAGGTGTTGGAAATTATGTCCTCCTGCATCCACACATTTACGGCATATTTATAGGAAGTTTTCACTAACATCTATCAGTTTCTCTTTTGAAATCTCTTCAATTTCTCTCCTGGTATTTTCTTTCAAATCCTCTAACGTATAGCTTCAGATTTAAAAGCTTGGTAGCTTGCCACATAGATATCATATAAATGTTTGTTTCTTGTGAAAGGTGCAGGAGGGATTTTTGTGGGGAATATTCAAATCCAATCATCCTCCAATATTCAAATCCAATCATCCTCCAACGTCATCTAGTTTCTCCTCAGTAACCACAAGCTGTCACACCACTCGCTTCTTATCAAGAACAGACCCTGGTTCCCTAAATTTGTTCACAAGTTTTCAAACACTGTCTCTGTGTGAAACAAGAACATCTGGGAATTCTGCTGCAAAACTACTTCTAACTTTCCTACAAGAATTCGCAATGACGTAGGAGACGTACAATTTTGAACGTGGTATTACTAGACTGCAGGAAAGCACCAGGAATATGTAAACCTTACCACTTCACAAAAACATGCAAACTGGACACCAGCTATCTGGATACGAAGCACTGACACATCCAGTGCCAAGGTCAGCGTACAGCTGTGGGTCTAAATGCTGGCAGATGCACTCTTACTTCCTGGTATGCTAGCTGCCGCTCCACGACCAACTTCACCATGAATAACATTGTATTATGCTATTCTGTATTTTCATAAACAGGCTGTAATATGCTGAAACATACAGAATTTGTACAAGTGTACATTAATTTTGATAAGACAAGAGCACCCATAGAGAGGAGACTGGAGGGAGCACTTGCCCCTCCTGAGATAGGAAAAAATGAATATGATTTGAATGGTGATATTGCAGCATGAAAACATGGATGAGTGGCGCCATGAAAGACGACATATAAAGTAGTCTCTGTCCATTGTGAAAAAGTACAAAAAGACAGAACTGTGCATCAACAAATTGCTAGATGTTTATGGAAGGAAGCTAGCCAAATCTAGTTTCTACTACAAATAGTGAACTCCAGTCTGAACTTGAGAACAATGTCAAAAAGTAACGGTAAAGTGCTCCCCTGTGCATAGCACCATGCCATGAAGGTGTATAGGGGGTGTGGGGGTAACGCCCCACACTTTCTTGATCCGGTCGTGAGTGGGGGTGATGTGATCAGCATCACACCCCTGACCGCCTTTACCCCCAGGGTTTCCCCCAGGTACCCATGTTATTTGACGCTGGGTGTGCGCCGGGGCCGCTTCCAATGTTAGAAAAGTTCCCCGATTTGAACCGGCTGGGAATCGAACCCGGGACCTTTAATATGGTAGTCAGACGCGTTACCGACTGAGCTACCGCGGCCATTGAGAACAATGCCAATGCCTTTTCAATTTAATTTCAGTTCATGATTTGTAATAATAATATAATAATAATAAAGTAAAACATGAGTTTTTATGACTTAGTGGCAAGATATGAAATCTTGCTCTGCCCCCAATGCTGGAAGTGGAAATTCCTAGCTTGGGGAGCAGAGTGCCTAGCCAACTTTGGGGAAAGGTGGGATGCTGGCAGTGATCAGAATGCTACATTTTAAAAGTAGCTTCTCTAGAGCTACAGCTATTCTTCCAAAATGTAGCTTCACTACAGCTACAGCTACATTTACCAAAAAGTAGCTCGATACGCTACTCATGTTTGCTACTCGCTACTTTGCTACTTCTGCATAAAAAACTTAAACAACCATATATATATTCTAAAGAAGCCCCTAGTTGTACTTGCTAGAAAATAGATTCTGTTATTTGTTATCATGATTCCTGTCATTCGATAATTTTGATAGCAGTGTTACTTCAGTTTCTTACATATCAATGTGTAAGGAACATATCAATTGCAATTAGGATGATACCCAAATTAATGACTACAACCATACACAAATAAAATTTGGTAGGATTATTTACATTTATATATCAACATATTTTCCTTGAGAATAAATATTGAGTTGAGTCACATAGCTGTTCGGAACCAGTCTCAATTAGCTTATCTGTGCATAAAGTGGACTCAAAATAAAAACTAGGAAAGATGCCTAACTGGGAGGATGGGATCCTCCTGCTCTTCCATTCCCCACACTGCTCATCATTCATCATTCTTCCTCATTCTCACACTTAGCCAAAAGTGGTAGAGACCGACTCTAGATACGATAATTACTAAATAAAACGTTCATCCTCATTGTCATGATCAGTGAAAGTAACAGAAAAGCGAAACAGAAATATATTGAAGAAACTGACATGTAAATCTGAATGTTCAAAACACATTGTAATTTGAATATTTGTGAACAAATATTATGACGAAAATAATTGTAATTCCAGAAAGTGTATGCCTATCGTTCTTGTAACAATAATTTCTTGCTGGTGAGATCCTATATCCTGACAGTGGTCAATGCTGTTAACGTACTGAACCATTGATTGCTGGCACTATTGCTTTGCCATTGTAGTGGAAAATGGATCGCTCATTTTTGCACTGCAAGTTGTGTTTTGCACATTGATTAATGACATTTTCTGTCACTTGCACCATGGATATCCACAGGATTTGTTCCGGGGTTGGTGCAATCTAGGCATGTTTGTCACTAAAATAGTGATGCAGCTCAAAACAAAGTAGCTGTTAGCCGGAATATAATTATATATGTCAGTTAGTTATCTGGATACTAGAATTATTCAGAAACAAATGAAATAAATTACGCAGATATCTACAATCTAGATTATCCGTATTGCCATCTAATAGATTGTCTTTATGAACCTCCAGCAAAAGTAAACGTTATTGTCGATTTTTGCCTCATTGGAAACTTACCTCAAAATGATGAGAAGAAATGTAGCTGTAGTGAAATTTTCGCTACAACTACACGAATTTTGTAGCTTCGCTACTGCTACAGCTACAATTTTCAAAATGTAGCACCGCTACAGCTACAAATTTTGTAGCTAGCTACAGTAGCACCACTACAAGTAGCATGGTACTTCCGACCACTGGATGCTGGTATGGAACAACGTGGAAATAATGCAGTGGGTGGGGGGATGATTCATGAGAATTTTCTTAACTGGGGGAAAGCATCCCATTTTGAGCACTGCCGCCCCTTCGTAGAAAAAAAAATTAGAGACTGACTGTCACTATAGAAACAAACTACTCACCAGGATACATTGCGACAACAGTTCCCTTGGGAACATGCCCCTCACCAACAAAAACTCCTGTTCCACCCCCTTGAAGCCGACTTGGAGCACGGACGATGTTAAACCCACATCTCTGAAGCATCACCTGGAGGAGGGAGGGGAAAGTTTACACAAGGCTGTTCACTTACATTTTTATTTTATTAAAACAATTCAAAGGCTTCTTTTAGACTCCCAATAAGGTAAAAACTGAATGTGTTAATGTAGATTTTTACTTTTGCAATGCTTCATGGTTCTAGTAAGTGTGTCTTCAATTACAAATTACATATTCAATCTACATGGAAATCTTAAATTTGGACTGCCTTCATACGAAGGTCATACAGAAAAACAGGGATGTTTTGGTGTAAAAAAAAATGACAAAGGATGCATGCAAAAATTTTAGGGTACAGAAATTACGTACCTTACTCTACTTTTCCACATATTTGTCATATCCATTCAAGCATTTATCATAGCGCAACACCAGTTTGTCGATATCATTACTCTCCTGGTTGCTGCCAATGTATTCAACCATGTAGTGAGAGCGTCTTTGAGTTCATCAGCTGTGGCAAAGTGGCATTCATCATGTCATTACCGTACACTTGCATTATTTGCTTATGAATTTCACTGGCATTTACTTTTCTCGCATTCAGAAACTTTATCACACTCAACACCTCACACTTGGCAGGATTCTCAATTTTGTCGCACATGTTCAGGGTTCAGCTCGATACTGTACATGTAAGCGTACACGTCTGTACCATCTCAGTGCTTGGCTTAAACTGAGACTGAGGGGGCGTACATGGAGTGTACTGTGCACTGCAGTCTAATGTTCCTTTTTTCTGTAAAACACTTTGCCACATCTAATGAACTTAAAGATGCTGTCACTACATGGGTGACTTTACTGGTGGCAACCGAGTACAATGACGGTATAAACAAACTGGTATTCTGCTATGACAAATGCTTGAATGGGTATGGCAAATATGTGGAAAAGTAAAACTACATAGTATCATAATTTTTTTGCATACATTATTTGTTGTTTGTGTTTTACACAAAAACATTCCTTTCTTTCTTTCTGGATGACCCTCGTACTTTTACCCAATTCAAAATACACTACAGGGTGGCCCAAAAGGAAGAGATTGGTGATTTATTTTATTTACTTGAAAATTAAATAAATTTTATCAGTATATCAACAATGAAGAAAGAAAAATAGATGCACACAACACACACATAACAAGAATAATAACAAGAGTAAAACAAATATTATTAACTGTTCATCTGCTTAATGTTCGACTAGCTAGACGTTTGTTTAAAGAGAGGAAGTCCAATATCATTTAGTGAACTGTAGAAGGTTTGTAGCCACAAGTTCAGGTTCAAATCCCAGCCTGAGCATGGGTGTTCTTTGTGAGTTTCCCTTCATCAACCTCATCATATTATTACTCATCCTCATCATTGTGATAAGGCAGCCAAAAGTGGCAGAAAAGTGAACCAAATCAATCAACCTGTAGTGAAATGACCCTTGTTTTAAGGTTAGCTTTGGAACTTATGTGTGAAAATTACTACCTTAAGGATGAAACAACCTTCTGTATAAACTAATGCAAGAGTTTTCATGGCTTTAGAGGCTATGTAATCTATATGGTGGCTGAACGTCAGTTTGCTATCGACAATGACTAAGATTTTTGTGTTGCTTCACGGATGGAATATTCTGGTTGCATAGTTCATAGGATGATGCTGTAAAATTGGATTTGTTAGTAACTCTCATGACAACAGTGCTTCCAGGATTCAATGTCAGATTCCAGACTTGACATCAGCATTCATTGTGATGAACATTTGCAATCATCAGCATACAACAAAACTGAGACATTATCAACAAATATGTTCCAAATATGACACACAAATATCCATGAAAAGAGTGAAACACAGGGGTCCCAGAGAACTTCCTTGAATAAATAAGTTTAAGTTTTTAGGTGAATCAGCACATATGACTATTTTGCACCCTTCAATGTATACAGGAGAAAATCCTCTTGTCTAAAATTCTTAGCTAGAAGTTAAAAAAAGGGGTGTCAAATATCCCTTGAGAAAGGTTAAAAGTGCAGGTTGTACACAGATACACGACACATTAAAAAGTAGGGAAGGGCAGATACAAAAATTTGGCCAATACTATTAAATTGCCAATACAGGGTGATTATAAAGTCTCTATACATTTTAGTGATATTGTGATAAAATACATTTCTTTTGCATCTTATGTGAAGCAATGCGAACTGTAGAAGAAAGAACAGCCATTGTTTGTGTTCGTTTGCGTGAAATGACATATGAACAAGTGTGGATGGACTTCACCTGGGAAATCAGAAAACCAGGCCCCACAAGGCTGGCTATCAAGAACCTGGTCAACAAATTCAAGCAAACTGGTAGTGTTGTGGATGAAAAACGTCCTGGTAGGCCAGCCATAATGCCACAAATTGTGCAAAGTGTACAGGATGCGATCACACGTAACCCCACAGCATCGACCAAGAGACTCAGTATCCATAATCCCATCAGCTATCAACTGTGGCTCATAGCTCGCTGGATTGGGGGATGGCAAGCTCCCTACTATGCACCAACAGGATGGGGCACCACCCCATATTGCCATCATCCTTCTGGATCACCTAAAAGGAGTTTTCCCTGGTAGATGGATTTATCGTGCCTCGCAACGGTTTTGGACCCTCCGCTCACCCAACCTGACCCCTTAGACTTTTTAATCTGGGGATTTCTCAAGTCATAAGGTGTACTTGGTGAAGATCCACAGAGTTTACCAGTTCCAACAATGCTTTACAGCCACAGTTGCTGAGATTACACCAGCTATGTTGGAGAAGGTGTCTTAGGCAGTGGTGGATCATTGACTGATTGAATTGGTGTTTTAAGTCCACTTTATGCACAGTAAGGCTAATCGGGACTGGACCTACAGTTTAAAGTGGGATCCGAACCACTATGTGCCTCCACCGGGTATTGAACCCGGGACCCCTTGATTACAAGGCAACGACGCAACCACTGCGCCATCGGGGAGGCCCCGCAGTGGTGGATCACTGGCATCTGTGCCTAGACTTGAGGAGCAGTCACATTGAGTTATACTGATTTTGTGTCCTACTGTGATATATGTTTCAGTACTATGGTATTTTGTGCAATAAATCCTGTTCATGCAGAAATGTATAGTGACTTCATAATAAAAAAATTACCGATACTGATAACCGATCCGATATAAAATTTTAATTGGTACATTGACCTTCTTAATAAATGTATGCTGTCAATTGGACCAAGCTTTTTCAATACATGAGAAGCTGCACATAAGACATTTACTTTACAAAAAAGTACGAAATGGAGATTATATGTTTACATCTATAAAAATTATAACAAAATGGAATAATATTGTAAAAATGTGTAAGATATTTAGAGACATATCGGATTGCTACAATTATCAGTAATTTTACCGACAAACTGAGAAATAGAAATAGAGAACCAATTAATCTGTCCCATCCCTATTTAAAAGATAAGGACACGTTAGAAAACTTCCTTAGAGACAGTGGAAAAGACCAGATTCTCTCAAAAAGCTAAAAACATGAGTTAAAACACAGTCATCATCTCCCAACATGGATGATAAATTTGCTGGGAAAATCTGGAGATTAAAAGTAAAAGCTGCACATTCAAGAAGAAGATGTAGAACATTTAAAATTACATTACAGGCAGAGCACAGAAAAGAGTCCAGCCCTTGCAGCCCTTGCAGCAAATGACATGCGAGACATTTTTTTCTCGACAGGAGGGAGCACTCACTTCCTTCAGGTACACAGGAAACCACAAGAAGCCATGATGAAGAACACTGGTAACACTAGTAAGCCTTGTCACCATGTTTAATAAAGCAAGGAAATGCTGACAAAGGCAAAATTTATTGCAAAATAAGACACAAACGTAATGTTTCCACACTCTAACAGGGTCTTCTTCAGACAAAGGTTCACAATAAATTGAAATAAATATCCAACCATAGAGGTGACCATATGTCCCGTTTCAGAGGTGTGTCCCGGTCATCCTGTAGTTGTAATTAAAACCCACCATTCGTCCCGTTCTATAAAATATAAGTGATCCATTCTCGTCGAGAATGTTCGAACAGACAGCAAGCTTACTGTTTAAGTCAGTTCCACGTCACGAGTTGTATTGCTTTGTGTGTGTTCTGTTATTTGTAGAGAAATGAATGATTGGCCAAGAAGCGTAATGTATTTTCAATATGGACCTGCTACAAGAATTTAAATTCCTGCTTCTTGACACAAACTCAACAGACAAAAGTCATGTTCTGTCAGATATGTGCGGTAATTTTTCAGGGAGTTTCTCAAGAAGATTGGTTCTTCTGATAAACATTTCTGGCAGTCATCAACTTCAGCGTAGGACTAACATCAAAGGTTGATCAGAAGTGATACACTATGCAAGTTTTACCGAGATTATAATAATTAATACCATTTGTCAATGAGATATCTTATTTCATTTATTGTTTATGATGTATAATTTATGTGATCCATACTTATTGAATAATAATAATAGTAACAACAATAATAATATGTTAATAATAACAATCATTTCAAAATTAGACCTAACAGATTTTACAGGATGGGGTAAACTGACATCCCTGGGATGTCCCATTTTTGGGTCAAAATATATACAACCATCATCGTATATATACATTCGCAGTATGTTTTGTGTATAGACCCTGTACTGCAAGTGTATATGGATCTTTATTTCAATTTACTGTGAACCTTTGTCTGAAGAAGACCCTGTTAAGAGTGTGGAAATGTTACATTTAAATGTCTTATTTTGCAATAAATTTTGCCTTTGTCAGCATTTTGTTGTATTCTGAAGAACACGCAGATAAGATTACCTTTCACTGTCTATTGTACAAGATGAAAGTAATTTGTAATATTTGTAACTTTTCCTCCGTAGGTGAACCATGCTGACAACTGTGGAACTTACTGCCACTGTGACGTGGGGAAATGCGGCAACAGAACTTCTATTGTCTGCTTCTATTGAAATCAAATGGTGTAACGCCCACTACACCGAAAAGTAGTGTGGAACCAAAGTGCAGAATTTCCATGCTAGATGTCTGCAAATTTTTAGGGTGAAAAATTTCCATTGGCTGCATCTCCAAATGCCCACTCATGTAATTCAACATGTCTTCATTTAGCTGTGGCAAGCATCATGCTCGGCCCCGCTGTAGCCGAGCATGGAAAATGTTTCAATTGGAGGCATGGTTCAGAGCATGGCAGCGTGGTGCATGGGTGGACTATCCTCGGAAAGGCACATTGAAGTTTCCACTCGGAGGTTTGGGGTGGTACATTTCTGGCATCTGAGTGGGTGATAACCTTCATTCTCCTCTGTGGATGGAAAAGCCACACCACAGAGACATTGCAGCAGAATTGAATCGAAAACATCTGGAGTGAGAGACCACTCCCGAGCACATTGCTCCAAAAATTCAAGGTCACATTATACTGTAGAGTCACTCCAGCATTCAGCCATACCTTCATGTTCTTCTCAGCTATCTCATCTTCATTTGGACCCACATAAAGATGCGAAAGAAGATTCACCAAACTCTCCAAAACAGTATCATCATCTACTATGTTGTCCCTGTCACTTGATTCCACCACTCGAACAGACCTGCAATATAAATGATATTCTTACACTTCTACTGCTGCTTCAATTAAAATACCATAAACAGAAGTTTGCACGAAATATAAAATATTTATTTTTGCATCTAGCTATTTGAATATTCTAAAATTGACTTTATTATTTGATTATTGTGCAAATATACCAATTCCAAGTTATATATATGAAGAAAAAATATAATTGTAATACCATGTCTCCAGTCCAATTAGATTTACTGGCAGAATACAGATCAGGAGCGCATCTACAACTTTCCATCTGTAGGATGGGTGTGAGGATAAGTTTCTTCTTAGGGAGGTATAAGGGTAATTTCACCACCAAATGTCTTTGGGGGGTTGATACATCACTTATATATGGATTATAATCTATCCACAGTGTATCACTGTTCCAATGGACATAAACAACCTAGCTTCTTTGATTGACATGCTTTATTTTACTTTACTTTTTGACACAATTGGCAAAGAGCGAAGATGATAATATAATGGTGATAAGATGAGATGAATGAAGGGACAATCACCAACATATATGGATGGCACGAGTCTCACAGAGGATTATAGTAGTTGTGAGTCCAGACACCAGTGCCTTGCTAGTCCATATTGCAGTCCAGAATACCCTACGAGGAGGGAAAGTTGACATGTGAGTGGGTCTCTTCACTTACACCCCCCCCACCCACCAAGCTGCAATGTTTAAAGGTCTCTTTCAAATTTAAAAAAATCCTGGCACCTGAATATAAATAAATTAGATTGGATACTTATATTTGCCTTATATTCTTGTTTTATTGTGTTTAATGCAATTAGCAACAAAATGGCAGAAAGGCAATGTAAAATAACCTCGTTATAGTGCAATAGGCATATTTTGTTGTTCATGTAGATCTGTTAATGGCCGGGTGACCATAATACTTTATGAATGACCAGTTCTCCACATCTGAAACCATGTGATTTCTGCCTGTGAGGATTCCTGAAAGATCATGTTCATCAAGCACATGTACACTTCGCAACATCTTATTAGACCGCCCCCAAATCGTAAACTTAGCAACATTGCAGTTCAGCTCCAGGTGAGAGTAGCCAACTTTGAGTAGGTCCTTCCACTAGATGAAAAACGCTGCGGTGAGAGTTAAAACACAATCAAACAGAAACAATAAATTGGAAAAAGAACCTTGAGGGATATTTAAGATTCTGCTTGCTCGACTTGAAATTTGGGGGGGGTTTGAAACACTGAATAGAGTTTTTCTCCACCTGGAGGAAATTGCCATCAAGTTTGTGCACAAAGAAGCAAATTTGTGAGGAGTTTATGTGACATTTTATTTACAATACCTTGCATAATATCGAACAGTTTTCAAAAAAATATATTTTACATGACTTGTCGAGAAAATGTGCTTGAAACACAGGAACCGGAGTCTTCATAAACGTCAACATGTTTTTAAGGGTATAACATCATTAAGTTAACGTACAGCATTTGGTTAGGCGCTGCTATCCTTATTTCTCGTCAAGCGTGAAAGGTCACAGGTTCAAATCCCAACCTCTCCTCTTTTTTTTGTTTTCTGAACAGAGACAGTTAATATTAGAATATTTAAAAAATGAATCCAATGCACACTTGAGGGGCGTCCCTTCTGCACATAATTTGCCTTAGAAGTTGCAGATTTCCAGTATTTAAAGTTAAAACTTTTCTTTTTAGTTATTGTTCATATGTTGTGTTAACACACACATCATGATTAATTCACAAATCACATATATGTACGAGGGTCACTATTTATATTTTGAGCCTAACAATGAAAAAACAGGAATTTGGCATTGAAAACTGCTTTATTGTTTTTCGAAGTATTCTCCTTTATGGTCAAAACCATTTTGCATTCGTTTGAACCATTTGTCAAAGCAGTTTTTCCAATCTTCTTGAGACACCTCCATAATATGGTTCTTGAACGCATCAACGGCGTCTTCCGCCGACGAAATCGTTGTCCATGCAATTTATTCTTGACATTCGGGAACAAGAAGAAGTCATTGGGTGCCAAATCAGGACTGTACGGCATCAATTCGATTTTTTGACTGTTCATAAAGTTGGTTGTTAGATGAGATGTGTGACAGCTGGCATTGTCTTGATGAAGAATGATCCGACGGCGTTTGTTTGTTTTCCGTATTTGACCGAAGACCTCTGGCAAACAAATTGTTGTGTACCATTCAGAGTTGACCGTTCTACGTTCCTCTAAAGGCACAGTTGCCACATGACCAGTTTTCCTGAAAAAACAGGCGACCATTTGTTTAGATGTGCTTCGAGCGCGAACAACTTTTGTTGGATTGGGTTCATCTTGAAACACCCATACAGTCGACTGCTGTTTACGTTCCGGCTCATATGCATATATCCATGATTCATCACTTGTTACAATCTTATACATGTCTTTTGAAGCACCACGATTGTATTTATTGAGCATTTGTTTGCACCAATTGACACGAGCGTCTTCTTGAGTTTTTGTCAAATTGTGTGGGATCCAACGAGAACATACCTTTCTCACAGCTAAATGATCATGTAATATTGTATATATGCTGGTGGAACTAATGCCTATGGTTGCCTCAATCTCACAGTATGTCACATGACGATCTTGCAGTATTAGGTTTTGCACAGCATCAATGTTTTCTTGAACAACAACTGATTTTGGACGACCTTCGCGAATCTCGTTGGTGAGCGAATGGCGGTCACGATTAAATTCGTTATACCAGCGTTTCACAGTGGCAAAGGATGGGGCTTCATCACCAAATGTGGAAGTAAGTTGATCGATGCACTCTTGTCTTGATAATCCACGTCGAAAATCATAAAAAATCATCGCATGAAAATGTTCATGAGTTAATTCAATTTTATTGTGGTCGCGCAATCTCCAAGGCAACATAAACAACACAAATGAAGCTATTGACAAAACATTTGAAGTATGTTATGGTCAATAATGCCAGACGATTCCGCGCAAACATCAAATCGCGCCTAACTTCAATCAGTGTTGCCAAGGCTCAAAATATAAATAGTGACCCTCGTATTCAGGATGAAGAATGTATAATGTTCTTTAAGTTATGTATTGTTTGTTCTTCACTGACTCCTAAAATATTGATTATTTGATTTCGATATACTAAAAAAAACAGTTATGTTAAGTAGTGATGTAGTGCAGTACTGTAACGAAGGAGAGCGTTTAATGAGTTCAAATTGCTAAGATTGGTAATTTTATGTCCGTTCATTCGTAATGACTGTTGTCAATCCCCTCACCACCATCTTACGATGCGTCTAAAACTAAACACAGTCAAAAAAGTTTTGCATCAGGACGGAAAATGACAAAAGATATATGAAGCACAAGGTTTATTGACAATGACAGTGGGAATACAAAAGAAAATATGAAGAACAAGACATGTTGAATGAAAAGCGAACAAAAATCGTACAATTTTCTCAGAAATGTGTTTAAAACGAATATGGCACAATTCATGATGGAGGAGAAAAAACATATAACTGTCACAAGAAGACTGTTCGTCATACCGGATCCACCAGAAACATTGTCTACCACCTGGTGTGTCCTCCCCTGGCTGCAAGAAGGTCTTGAACAAGCTGTGGCATACTGAGGATGAGACGATCAAGGTGATCTTGCGGCAAGCGATCCCATTCGTCCTGTGCCACAAGAAGAACTTCACGAAGATTGGTGGGAGCCACAGGACGGTGTGCAATGGGATTTTTTAGCATTGCCCATGCATGTTCAATGCAATTCATGTCGGGACTTTGCGCTGGCCAGAGCATGCGGCGGATATTTGCCTCCTGCAGGTAATCGTGTACCATCTGTGCGCGGTGTGGACAGGTATTGTCATCCACCAAGACAAATTCCTTACCAATTTCCTGATGAAATTGTTCCACAGTCATCTGGAGAATATCCCTGACATAACGAACAGCTGTTTGTGTCCCTCTAATTGGAATTAGGGGCGTTCTACGTCCGAGCATGATCCCCGCCCACTCCATGATTCCTCCTCTTTGGTATGGATGGATCGCCTGGACACCACCAAGCCGCTCCTGCAGTCCAGGGCCTCACCACATCCGTCCTCTTCGTGAATCTGGCCTTAGACAGAGCCTACATTCATCGGTGAAGAGCACATGAGCCCAGTGACAGGGTCCCCAATTTCGATGTACACGGGCCCAATGCACACAGTCGCGCCGATGTCGTGGCAACAGGTACTGGCACCGGAGAGGTCTTCTTTAACGTAAACCACTTTCTCGGAGTCTGTTACGGACAGTTTGGTTTGACACACGCACACCAGAGGCTGCCTGGAGGGCATGAGTGATGTTCCTTGCCGTCATGGTATTCTGTCGCCAAGCTGAGAGTCGTACATAGCGGTCATGTGCTGGTGTTGTGACCCGTGGACAACCTGTCCGTTGACGATCTGCTACTGTTCCTATGTCTGTATACCGCCTCCAGGTCCTACAGACATCGCTTTGCGCCACTCCAACAGCCCTACCTACAGCCCGTTGTGACATGCCAGTGTGCAGTAGCGTGATGATCCTGGCCCGATCAAACTGCACTATCGTATGCCTAGGCATGCCTTGCACACAGCTGCACTCGCTCGTCTTCGCTAACTGGACACAAGGAACACCTAACTAACCTTCGCCGACTTCCGTGGTGCTGCGCTCGAGCACACGCATGCGCTTGCCGACTCCGGTAGTCGTCTGTGGTGATCGGTATTGCACGTTTACCGCGTTACTTCGCACAATGAGCTCTGCTTCATCGTTTCTTGTCTGTTTCGGCATGTTGCGGACGCTATTTTCATCACTTCTCGGGTGATGCAAAACTTTTTTGACTGTGTTTAATAGTAAATCGCTAATTAACATAAGTAAATTGTTTTGCAATGGAGGCCGATTCGATAAGAAACTACTAATAAGTATTTATTTAGTGAGTGACAAACAAAAAATTCAAAACCTCATAATGATCGTTAATTCCTCACTGCTTTGTATCTAAAATGTTTGTCTTATTTGAACAGAAAGTACAAGTATCAGATCTAACAAACTTTCCCCACTAACTTTGCAATATTCGAAACCACCATTACAAACTTAGCTCTATGTAACTTGATTCTGCGCATTCTATGTGACATGTGACTTTCTCCTATCATCAAAATAACTTCCTCTTACTATGTCCTTACACCTCGTGAAATACAGAGACCAATGTTAACTTCTTAGCACGGTAGATAAACTTTACATCCAACGATATACTTCTGAGGTGTAGAATCGAACCTACGACCTCCCTCGTGAGAATCAAGTACACTACCTCTTCACCAGGTAGCTCATGTTAAAATTTGCTACCAGTTTGAAGAAGTCAATTCACACATAATGTCATGTCTACCTAAGTATATTTTCCTCATGGCAATTTTCATGAGGAATCGAATTCAGAAAAAATAGAGAAACGCTGAAAAGGAAAAATGATAAACATGTCTATTGGTGTTTTGCCATATTTTGTAAATTGTGTAAAAATTCCATGTTTTGAACAAGCAATCGTTTAGTTACGAAGTATTTTGTTGTTTGTTTAAAGTAGGAACAGGAGAGCGAAAAGAAGTCATTTGAACCAGAACCGGTTGCCAAGAAACTTAAGCTTTTTCCAAAGACTGTATGAAAAGAGAGAGGAAAGGGATATTCAACGTATGAAATATAAAATATGTGCAAAATTAAAACAATGGAAACCTTGCAAGATAATACTAACAAACTTCAAACTATGAAAACATATTTTCGTGGTGGAAAACTGCAAGTCATTTTCGAAAAATGAACTTTTTTTTCTGTAATATAAAGTGAAGATATGGGATGATAAGATAAGATAAGATTTATTTCCATCCACTTGATCATATGAGTACAAATAGCACTATGATATGAGATAGGTCCATTACATGTATAATTTTGAGTACAAAGGAATTTACACATACTTAAGCATATTAAAAAGTATAAAGAGTATAAAATAAAATTACATGAATGATTTTGAGTACAAAGGAATTAACACATACTTATGCATATTAAAAAGTATGAGAGAGTATGGAATAACATAGAAAATAGAAGAAAAATCAAAGGTTATGACTATTAGTGAACACAAAAATAGAAGAAAAGTCAAAGGTTATGTCTATTAATGAAAAATATGATCAAAGTACTCCTCTGTGCTATAAAACAAATACTTCATAAGCAAGCTTTTTACTGTTATTTTAAATTTGGTTGGATTATGATTCTTGAATCCTCTGGCAGCTTGTTATAGAGTTTTACACCTTGAAATCCTAGACCACTATGTGTTTTGGATGTGCGGACAGTAGAAAGGTGGAGGGAGTTATGCATACGAGTGCTGTACTTGTGTATGTCCAGAGTTTTTGAGAAGATTTTAGAATTTGTATGAATAAAGTACAACGTTTCTAATATGTACAAACATGGAAGAGGTAATATTTGAAATTCATTGAAAATTTGTTTTGTTGGGTTTGAGAGGGATACATTCTTCATAATTTTTAATATGCGTTTTTGTCAAATAAAAATTTTCTGCATTTTGGGTGAACTGCCCCAGAAAGAGATACCATATGTGAGTACAGGTTGAATCTGTCCAAAATATACTGTCCTTAAATCATTCAAAGTTAAAACATTTCTCAAAATTCTCATCATGTAGCAGAGCCTGCTTAACTTTTGAGTTAAATTAGTAATTTGCATGTCCCAAGACAGGTCTGTGTCTATCCATACTCCTAACAATTTTATTGCATTGCATTCTTTGACAACTTCATTGTTAATAATTACATTTAAGATTTTTATTTGTTTTGCTGGATTAAAATTTATTAGAACTGTTTTATTAACATTCAGGGAAAGCTTGTTGTTGTTTAGCCAGATGTTTAGTTGTGTTGTTGTTGAAATGGAATTCTTTTGAAGTTGCTCATATTCCAGGCTTTTTACTATGATATTTGTATCATCCGCAAAAAGTATTGTTTGAGACTCTGATAAGGTTTCTGGAAGATCATTTATGTAGAGTAAAAATAAAACTGGTCCTAGAATTGAGCCTTGCGGTACACCTGTATTGAGGAACAGTTGGTCTGATTTGATTTTGTTAATATCTACATACTGACATCTGTCTTTTAAATAAGACGTGAACCATTTTTTTGCTAAACCTCTCATTCCATAATGTTCCATTTTATCTAGTAAAATGTCATGCTGAATCAAATCAAATGCTTTGGTGAAATCTAAAAATAATCCATGCACATGCATTTTTTTGTCTCTCGATTTTAGTATGTTATTTGTAAATTCAAAAATAGCTTCTGATATTGACTTACTTTTTTGGTATCCAAATTGATGTTTGGATAAAATGTCGTATTTTTCTAAGAAAGTTACTAATCTATTTAGCATAATTTTCTCTATTACTTTAGAGAAGACCGATAAAAGAGAAATTGGCCTATAGTTTGAGCATTCTTCTTTGTTGCCTTTCTTGAATAATGGTCTCACTTTTGCTATTTTGTACTCACTAGGAAAAATACCTGTTTCTAAAGATGTGTTGCAAATACTTACTAGTGGTTGTAAAATACTATTAGCACATTTTTTTAGTAGAGAACTTGAAAATTCATCTGGCCCTGATGAATACTTATTTTTTAAATTTATAATTACCTTCTCGACTTCTCCCTCAGTTACTGGTGTGAGAAACATAGTGTTTGTGTTTCTGGGACTGTTGAAATATGTTCTTAATCTAAAGTTAGATCACGCTAGCAAGCGGCGTGGGACCACCCACTCTGGTAGCGACGCGCTGTTGCCGGATTGACCTACTTCAGGATTTTCGCGAGCCCACAGAAACATGAGGAAGGCTGAACTACTGCAGCTCCTTATGTTACACAAACCAGTTCCCCATATATCGAATAGACAAGCTTGCAGAAGAAGCGGGACATACGGTGGTCAGTCTCCCGCCTTATCATTGTATGTACAATGCAATCGAACTTATTTGGGCACAGGTCAAAGGGCTGGTAGCACAGAGGAACACTTTGCCACCTTTTACACTGTCTAAAATTTTGCAATTGAAAGAACAGGCTATCGGGGATGTGACAGCAGATAGGTGGCGTTCGGCTATAGATCACACAAGGAAGATTATTTCCGAAGCATGGGAAAAGGAGGGAGTTGAAGAGCAGCAAATGGAGGATTTTGTCATTTCACTTGGGCGGGAAGACAACAGTGACAGTAGTAGCTCAGATGAAGATGTTGCTTTACCAACCAACAATGAAGATGATCTTGGGATAGCGCCACTGCAATGGTAGCCGGTAAGCAAAAACAACTGATTCTTTAACTACTACTTCTGTTCTTTCATTAATTTTTTATGCTTTTACATACAGGTAGCTCAAAGCATTGATAACACATGTACCAAATGTATCATTAATGTTAAGGAAATAGAGCAATTGCCAAGCATTTCGTTGTAATTAATTGAACTCTGTATTGCCAGAGCCTGTATTATCCTGTAGCTTCCCAAATTATCTCACTTCACACACCCACATGTGCCTCCCCGATGGCACAGTGGTAGGGTAAGCATTGTCGCCTTGTAATCAAGTAGTCCTGGGTTTGATACACTGTTGAGGCACATAGTGGTTCGGATCCCACTTCCAACTGTAGGTCCATTCCAGATTAGCCGTAGTGTGCATAATGTGGACTTTAAAACACCAACTCAATCAATCAATTCACACACAATGATTTGTTCTTGATAAATTCTTCTCCGTAATACAGTAACTCAGTTCTGTAAAATTCTGTTTTAGAGGTGAATTTTTGTAGGTCCCTCAAAATATAATTTAAAAACGTGTTAACGAAACGAAGTTGTACATAATTTGTTTATACGTAATTTGCCCTAATTTTCAAGAAATACATTTCATTTGTGCGTTCTGAAGCTTCAACAATCGCGGCGTGACAAAGAAGGCAAAGAGAGGCGGCATGAAATCAAAGGAGAACGATTTGCCACAGTGTTGTTCATAACGCAAGACGCATTTTCTTTTGTTGGTAATTGCGATACGATACAACATAAGTAAAAAGATGCCGGTAGCTGATGCTTGCAATGTACCATAATAAAAACTCAACAAAGGTTCTTTCATTGAAGGTTTTCGGTTGCTGTGTAGTGCAGGAAGATAAAATGTTTCATGCTTGCCAGAATGTATGATTCGTTAAATTATCACTTTACGACGGAAATAACATATATTAGCATACTGATACATACGTGCTTTATTTCGCGTGACGCTTTTTTCCCGAGCTTGCCAACAGCTGACTAGCTTGTCCGTGTGTTTTTGCGAACGTGGCAACGTAGAAACCCCCCAGCCACATGGCAGCCAACGAGGAGACAGAATTTGGTCACGTTCTGCTGTTCTGATTGCACGCCGCTTCTTATCGCGTCCGTACTGTAGGTGTAGACATTACTGCATTTTTACAGGGTGACAAGAAATAACCCATACCAAGTTTGGTGTATCCTGCCAAGAATGTAGTGTACCGCAGCCAAATAATTGTAGTGTTATTGGATTCTCCATAGTCTTTGGTAACTGTACCTGTTGTTTCAGCTTCATTACGATTACTTTCTTTGTGTGTCAGAATGTCAACCAAACGCAGTGCAATTTTGGAACTGTGGCATCAAGGAAAGCGTCAATGTGAAATTGTTCGTTTGCTGGGTGTTCCAAAAATGACAGTCTCAGACGCAGTTCGGCGATTCAAGGAGCTCGGCCATGAAGGCGACCGTCCCAGAAGAGGAAGAAAGCCTACCGTCAACACGTCCCAGAACCGCAAGATCATCAAAAAGCGAGTTCAGCGAAATCCGAGGGTCTCCATGAGAAAAGTCGCCCGTGAGATCGGGATCAACCATGAATCGGTGCGGCAAATGGCGAAAAAGAACCTCAACCTCAAGGAGTACAAGCTCCAAAAAGTTCAGCTTCTAATGGACGAAAACAAGTGCCTGCGACTCAAAAGATGCCGCTCTCTGAAGCGCCGGGCCGCAGGTCAGGGATGGGAGCGCATTCTCTTTACAGACGAGAAGCTGTTCACCGTGGAGCAGGCGCACAACCACCAGAACAACAGGACCTGGTCTGCAGAGGCTCCCGGTACCTCAGCCATCGTCGAACACTGCCAAAATCCGCAATCGGTCATGGTGTGGGGCTGAATTTGCGCAAGCGGCAAAATGCACCTGGTTTTCGTGGATCAAGGGGTCAAAATCAACCAAAAAGTGTACCGCCGCGACATTCTCGAGAACGTTGTCCTTCCGCGGACCCAGCAGCACTTCGGCGATACGCAATGGACATTCCAGCAAGACTCCGCTCCGGCACACAGGGCGAAAATGACGCAAGCATGGTGCAGAACACATTTTCCGGACTTCATCGCATCGACGGAACGGCCGCCCTACTCGCCGGATCTCAACCCAATGGACTACAGTTTCTGGTCGATTTAAGAGGCCAGGGTATGTGCTAAACGCCACCACAGTTTGGAGTCGCTGAAGCAATCGCTGCATTATGAGTGGAACCAATTGTCGCCCGAGGACCTGTGGCCCATCACCCAAAATTTCAAAGCCCGTTTGGACCTTTGTATCGCCACCCAGGGAGACCACTTCGAAACTGGCTGAACATCTTGTTCCTAAGGTCCCATGTCATTGTTCTTCAGTGTTGTTTTGCTCAATTGTTTCGGTTTAATAAATTTATGATCACAAACATTAGTACGGGTTATTTCTTGTCACCCTGTATTTACGGTATTGGGAATGTTCATAAAGAATGTATTAAAAATGTGTGCTACATCAAGGGGATTGCTTATTTTCTCTCCATCAGCCATAATTTCTATTTTTTCATTCATGTTCTTTGTTTTCTTACCAGTTTCATCATTAACAATTTCCCATAGTGTCTTTGATTTATTAGCAGATTTGCATATTTTATCTGCAACGGCCAATTTCTTAGCATTGTTTATTACCTTCCTGAGAATAATTACATATTTTTTGTAGTGGTCTTTAAGAATGGGATTCTTGTTTTTCTGGATTTCTTTATATAATTTTCTTTTTGTTTCACAGGATTTTTTTATCCCTTTAGTTATCCAGGAAATTGATTTTGTTTAATTTAGGGGTTGTCTGTATGTTTTGTATGGAAATGCTACTTCAAAATGATATTTTACTGCCTTTGTGAAAAAGCTTACTTATTCACAATCAGCAACAAAAATTTAAGTACGTTGCCTTCTCCCCTCCAACTTTTTCAATGGTCATAATTAGTAATTAGGGTCCGGAAGTTGATTAAAAATCAACTTTTCTTCTGACCCTTAAAAACAATGCTAAACCTGATATCATGTCCGTTTCCCTTCAGTTAGAGCCTGAAAACACTTTCTATTTTTACATTTTTTTAATTTTTTTTGTTGCATTTTCCAGCCTTTTTTGGCTTTTAATTTATTTGTCAGTATTTTTAACAGTTTTTGTTGCATTTTTACTTATTTTTTAGATTTATTTTTGTCCTCCCCTGTTCTTTCGTGCATTTTAAATGCATTTACTAGTAAAACTTACATATTTACATTTCTTGACATGGTCCTTTTAGCAAATTCACCATGAATCGAAAATACGGTCAATGGAAAATCATAATATTATTCTTAACTCCAATGCTTGGCAATGGATTCAAAAAACTTTGTGTGAAGACTACTTTGAGGTTCTTTTACTGGACACTATTATTCGCTTTAATCTGTGGTTTTGAAGTAAAATTAGTCACAATATTAAATGCAATTATACTCTGGTGTACGCGAAGCAGAACTGTATTTGGATGCTGGCCGACTACAGTATTGCAGAAGACCCACTCTGAAAGGAGATTAATTGGTTGATTTGGTGTTTTAAGTCAACTTTATGCACAGTAAGGCTAATTGGGACTGGACCTACAGTTTAAAGTTTGATCCGAATCACTATGTGCTTCCACCGGAAAGTAGATGAATGATTTATAAAGAAAAACCTTGAGGTATATTTTATGTAATCTACATTATCACTTAGTTGCTATCTTCCCCTTTGCTTCAGTGGTTTCAACCACCAAACAACGAGCTTCATCGACTTATTAGATTACTTACTCTCTTGTAATTTATAACAAAGCATTTCCGGATGGAGGAAGATGCGATGTAAAGTCTGAGGTGGGTAGTTTCAAATGTTGAATATAGCATAACATTTGTGGTTGTACCATTTAAAAATCTGACGTATTCTTTAGTTCTGCAGCGAAGAACACAAAGAACATCTCGTGTGTGTGTGTGTGTGTGTGTGTGTGTGTGTGTGTGTGTGTGTGTGTGTGTGTGTGTGTGTGTGTGTGTGTGTGTGTGTGTGTGTGTGTGTGTGTGCGTGTGTGTGTGTGCGCGCGCGCGTTGGTATACCCGTCATTACGAGGAACAAGATCAGAAAAATTACCAGCATTAAGAGGGACTTTTTCATTGCGAGGTAATTTTGGTGGTTCCTCGGAACGAGAAAGCACATTATTTAATATTATGGCCGAACCGGCAAAGGAAAATTTAATGTCGTGGAATTAATCGACGAAGGGGACCAAGATCTATATTTTGATAAAAGATAGAACAATGTCCGACAATTGTACTCGGAGTTATGCTACAAAACAGTGCATTTTTCTGGTTCCTCTTTTCGGGGCATTGTGCCTGTACGTGTGTATCAGGTGTTTATCGGTTCCTCTCAACGGGGCTCTGTGCTTATCACCTACACACAACGTGTGTGTCGTTTGTGCGACGCCAGAGACATCTGCAGTGTGTGAAAAATTGCGGAACTACATCAGCGGTGACGTCAAGGCGGAGCGAGGAAGATCGTAAGGGGTGGGGCCTGCGGTTGCAGTGAACAGCGTTGTCGGATCTCCCCCTCAACTTACATGACTCAGCATTTTTCACTGACAGCTCTGAACGTTGCATTGTTCGCAGTGCTGCATAAGTTGCAACGCTGGAGAATGCAGCGTTGCTACATCATTGCCTACATGGGAAATGTTAACGGCGCTTCACGATTGCGTTCTGAGAGGGTTCGTTGTGTGATAGTAGCCGTATTTAATATAACGGTTTGAGCTTGGGCAATTATGTCTCGTATTTCTCGGAAAAGATATATATCAACGAAGAATTGTAGCAATCTGCCGGAGGGCGCGTGTGAGCGAGCAAAGAATATTGTAGGAAATGCTTGTGTATTTCCTCATCAAGAAAGCAAACTAGTAGGATTTCTTCTTGTATTAATTAACAAAATATTCAACCAGAGTTCCTATGCTAGAATACTGGAAATGATTGCGCTTAATCTAACTAAAGCACAAAAGCCAGATACAGGACAATATAGTACAAAAACAACATACATATTTACGTTCTTAATTGTGGTCTAACTATTCGTTTTCTCCGTCTACTCTACTCGTTAAAAATTTGCTCCTCCTCTGTGGTGACAGTGGCGTATTTAAGAGTACGACTTCAATCTCCTTCCCGAAATACCTTCCACCCTTAAAATGTTTCTTTCGTCACTAGAATGCAGATGCATATGTTCAAAAATGGCAAAATACGTAGTTAAACATTAATAAGAATAGGTTCTTCACTAACATTTCAATATTTTTCGTAATACATGTCTCTAAAGTAAGGTAGAATTCACACCGAACTTACAGGCGACACGTGTTGCTTGAGGATTTCACCAATCCAACGCAAGTTTCTGAGACCTATTATGCCTGCCGCTACGTTATGAAACGTTGCTGCGGATTCAAGCGTTTCCAATCGACATATGTCATTTGCACTTGCTGTTTGGAGTGAAATCAACGTGTTACTTGACGTTTCGGTCTGAAAGTTACAGGCGACAAGCAACACGGAGATGCCAAGCAGCTTCCAGACCAAAGCGACACACAACACATGTCGCTTCAGAACTAGTCAACCAATATCAACGTTTCACACCTTACGGGTAGCCCCAGAAGACTGAGTTCGACTGGTGAGATTCTCAAGCACCACATCCTCTTCAATGTGAAATCTCTCAATGAGAGAAGAGCCCAGTTCGAGCGACATGCAAAAGCTCACTAAAGCAACACATACACTGCGCACAAGTGAACAGACCAAGTCAATTTGATGCACGGCCCGAGCGACATGGTGATTTCACACCCAAGCGACAAGCGACACGAGACCCTTCAATCTAATGCAAAAGATTCATTGCGTATGCGGGAACAACAGAAACAGGTGACACGATGCACCGTATTGAGAACATAGTCCAGTCCAAGCTACAAATGCAGCTTGTGTCGCTTCAGTTCAAAATTTTTGTTTTCAAGAAGCACGTTACATGGGGATTTCACACTGAAACGACACGACACGCATGATTTTGTGCGAGCAATAAAGGTTTTGATTTCCTATGTGGCATAGCACCTTGCACTGGCGTACGCAGGGGGCGCTGATGGGGCTACTACTGCCCTCCAGAAATTTTAAGAAAATCCAAATTTTAAATGAAAATTTGTAAGAACTCACAGAAAGGAAAGATGTAAACGCAAACCTCTCTTAAAGTTAAAATGACACCCGATAACCATATCTGTCTTCGAGTACAGTTTTAATAGTGAAAAGCTGAAAATATACGATAGCCTATATATTTTATTCGGTATCCCACAATTCTAGAACAAAGCTATATACTATACACCTTTACAATTTCAGACCCTCCAGAACAAAAATCCTGCTTACACCAGTGGCACCGTGAGAACAATTGGAGCAGACTATGATATCGAAAACCAGAAAACTACGGCGACTCAATTGTATTTAACTTAGTATATGGCACGTGTTTTCCCTCTTCTCAAGTGGCAGCAACGAATCGTCCCCTACGTATGGTCAGTGCATCGTCCACTGGCATATACATGAGGGAGGGATGAGAGACAGGCCTGCGGCAAGGAGTAGCAAGTCTCCATTTCCACTTCACAGCCTAACAAAGACAACTAAAGGTGGCCAGGTACGAAAATTTCCTTTGGGCTCAGGATGGTGGTGTGTGTTGCAAGGCGTGCTGTCGACACTGGCGGCGATTGGGTTCCAAAACTGGATTGGGCAAAGGAACTTTACTTTTCCTTTATAGATAAGCTTTAGCGTAGTGGCGGAGCAAAAGTGGCTAAAAGTGAGGGACAACTGCCGCCCTACGCTCCCTCAGTCAGTAATGATTATTCGACTGTAAAATCAGTTGAAATATTGGAATCAGATTCTTTCCTCATTCATCCATAAACATTCTATTTCATTTCGCTTTGTAATAAAAATAAGCACTTTATAAATTTAAAAAAAATATATTTTTAAAAAATATATTTTTAAAATTATTCTTATAATCAACGTAATTAAACAGAATTATGGCTGACAGATTTTAAGAAAGAAGTTACAGTCCGTGAATTACTTTTTCACAGTGTTCAATAATTTTATTAGGAGGCGCTTTTCTGCCATTTAATTTAACCGCGACGGTGCGGATGTGTGGTGATTAGAAGAAATTTAGGAAGGGACACTCATGCCCAGGCTGGGATTCAAACCCGGAAACCCTGGCGTCGTATTACACTGAACTAACTTCTCCCCCAGATTTTGGAGGACAGAAAGTAAGTTATTCATATAATATATAAGATGTAATATATAATATATTACATATTATATAATATAATATTCGAACCAGTGTATAGTGCACCTCCACTGCATATCGCCAGTTTACAAGGCGATTCTCATATTCTGTATACTCTGTACTATTCACAGTTACAATACAAGTGTTAACCCATTGAGAAACCTAAGTTTGCCATTTTAGAATCTCTCTCTCCAGAACGTAGTGTAATCAAGAGGTCCAGACTTCGTTACCCGGTTGAGGCACTTTGTGGTTCCGATCCCACTTTAAACTGTAGGTTCAATCCCGATTACCCTTTCTAGGAATAAAGTGTACTTAAAAAGAATCTTACGTTGAACTTGATTGAAATTACGTTTTTGCTTGCAAGTTTGAATATGTATATTAATATTAATAATAATAATATTAACTACTTTAATTAATAGAGTATGAGATTTGATCAAATTGTTCTTTGCTTGTAGAGATGTTACTGACGCAAGTATTGATGGAATGAACTGCAATGAGTATTTTGCTACCCTTATAAAAAATCGAACCAAAGGAAAACGCCGCCCGTCTCCCCCCTCCCTGTCCTGTTTAAGTGGGGGGAGAGTGGTCAGACGTTCAGACCAGACGCTTGGCAATTCTGAACTACCCTTTCTTTGTCAGTGCCAAGGGGTACGTGCGAAGAAGTGTTTGCGCACCCTTTAATTTTCTTCCTCACCCATTTTTCAACCAATAACACCAACTCTTATAGAGTGCCATACCCGGTGGAGGCACATAGTGCTTCGGATCCCACTTTAAACTGTAGGTCCAGTCCCGATTAGCGTTACTGTGCATAAAGTGGACTTAAAACACCAAATCAACAACAACAACTCTTAGAGTGCCATGCTGTCTCATGTCATATTCAGCGCCGAATGTTACGTTCTAAAGTGAGACCGCTGTTATTGTTTACAACAGGCAAACACTGATCGCTGATTTCTTTCCTGTACTGTCGGCAGTTTATAAAGGCAGCCGCCATTGTCTTTCTCTCGTCAACATTGTTGTTAAGAATGGTTTCTTCTTATGTTTCAAGTAGTCTGTGTTTGTCGATAAATGCCTATAGCTCAGTGTCAGGTGCTTTGTGTTATCCTTTGCATTGTTGATACACCGTTTTTGTTGTCTGCCTACTATCGGATCAAAAGCTATGTATACTCGAGTTTTGGACTCCAATTAAAAATTAATCAGTAGACCTAAATAAAAACCAGTTACATCAAAATTTGACTGTTTCAATTCTGTGTTAAGCTATAGTAACCAATTATTTTCGATTTTTAGTCGTCTTGAGAATAAAAAAACTGCCGTTTTTTTGCTTTTTCCAAACAAGAAATCAAAAAAAAATTAAAAAATCGTCCGATCGTGATCAAATTTAAATATGCAGGTAGAAAGGTTGTAAATATAATTCTTAATTTTCAATTTTTTTATGGGTTTAAAAGTCAAATGTGTCTTATAAATTTTCTGAAACATATTCCCTCCCATCCTGTGGGAAAATACCTTGCTTGCCTTTCCTTGGAAAAAATCTTCCAATTTTTCATGTGTCATTGGCCTCCCTTCAACAAGCTGTTCTTTTCAAATTTTTGGCCTCTCCGATGGCGCAGTGGTAACATCGTCGCCTTGTAATCAAGGGATTCCGGGTTCGATTCCCGGTGGAGGCATATAGTGGTTCGGATCCCACTTTAAACTGTAGGTCCAGTCACGATTAGCCTTCCTGTGCACAAAGTGTACTTAAACACCAACTCAATCAATCAAATTTCTAAACATGTCTTGTACTAAAACCGAGCAAGAGTGAAGCAGTTGGAGTTTTAAAGCCCGCTTTATGCACAGTAAGTCTGGACCTATAGTTTAAAGTGGGATCCAAACCACTGTGTGCCTCCATCGGGTATCGAACCCGGGACACCTTTCGCTAGTTTTATCCACTTTCATTGGCATATTATTGGAATTTCAATTAGTGGCTAAAACATTCATGCATGTTTCGTGTTTTCTTTATTTTCAACACCGCGCCCCTTAATTTCATTCCACACCATCTCAGCACTTCTACAGAGCATTCATTCCCCGACATTCGCTACGAGACTCGGCGGCAAGCGGCCCGGCGTCAGCGCTTGTCTTTCCCAGTGAACGGGTCCGCGACAGTCGCACGCTACAGTCTGTTTTTTTCGCTCTCCCTGCCTTCGCTCTCCTTCCCTTTCTGTTGACGTTGCAGACTGACGCCAGTATAATCCTCCCTCGGAAGTTGTGTTGTGTCGTGTCCGTGTGTTGAAGATTGTGGCTTAATATGGCACAACAAAATTTACATTGCAACAAAGAATTTACGTTGTCGAGTGTTACTTCGGAAAGAGGAATTGTGGAGAAGTGCAACGACGTTTTGCAACGAAATTTCCTGGTGTTCCCCTTCCACATAGGACCACTATATTAAACCTCGTAAAAAAGTTTAGAGTAACAGTGTCAGTTCTGAATAAAAGTGGAAAGAAAAATTGGGAAATCTAAAAAATAAAGTATACACAGACAATCCGCACACCATCCGTGAGTTAAAAGAGAGTATTGTACGAGAAATCGGGAGAATTACAGTAGTAAACGAACTTGCACGTGTAAATGCCAATTTCTTTCGGAGATGCCAGGAATGTGTTGTAGCAGAGGGACATCATTTTCAACACCTCCTGTAGTCAAGGTTAGTACACAATATGAAAACTGTAATTTTAATAGCCGACTCGAGCGACTGTCGCGGACCCCGTTCACAGGGAAAGACAAGCGCTGCTACCGGGCCGCTTGCCGCCGAGTCTCGTAAAGAATGTAAGGGAATGCTCTGTATATAATTTATTCTGGCAACGCACCAAGATTTACGATTGTGGTTTTCTCTCCGTTGGAGACAACGAGGACGTTTAAGTAAGCAAATAAATAAAATAATAATAATAAACAGTTGTGTTTATATACGTATGTATACGTATATAATTTATATCCCCTCCTCCACATTCACCTGAAAGTGGCAATAGTTGTGATTCGTGGGACCGTCTGCTCAGTTGATATCTATGTTTTGGCTTTTTGAGTGTGTGCAGTATTCCCCAAGGCCCTCTTCTCTTGTTGTTGCTGTGCAGAAACAAAATAATCCTGAAATCGCTTGTATGGCTATAGGAATTAAGTACAATGTAAGTGACAGCGTTGAAGAGATTAGAGGGAAGAAATGGTATGGCAATGAGTGAAGTTGCCAAACGAAGAATGTGCGTATGAGAAATTACTATTGTTTTTGCATGCATAGTTCGTCATTAACTTCTTTCCTTTTGTTGCAACATATGATTTTTACTTCAAGACTTATAATAGGTCTGTGTGGGCCTCCCTGATGGTGCAGTGGCAGCGTCGTCACCTTGTAATCGGGGGTCCATGGTTCGATATCCTGTGGAAACACATAGTTGTTCGGATTCCACTTTAAAATGTAGTTCCAGTCCCGATTAGTCTTTCTGTGCATAAAGTCGACTTAAAACAACAATTCAATTCAATTATAACGAAAGCTTTCATTATACTTTAATAATCCTAATTATTATGCATTGAAATATATATTGATACAATCAACTCCATAAAATTCTGAAAATTGATATTGGAAATATTAATAGATTGAAGAAACAGGTGTATATAACTTTACTCTTCTTGTTTAAAGTAAACGAATTTTGAAGGAAAATGTAACTCACTTCCCCTTTTGTTATTTAGTGTCTAGTGGAGTGACCTACTAATTCTGACAGCAAATTCAATGAGTCATGATATTCATCTTGGTCAGGGTGTGGCTGCCTTTAGATTGTGTTTCTTTTATCACATATTTAATAGTTCATCCTCATCGCCGCAATTAACCAGTATACATATAATTTTGACCATAAATAGCAAAATGCAAGTTAAAACTTCTTGATGTTTACGATTTTCTTCGCATCTAAATTGTGGACATACGCCTAGTAGGCTCCTGTTGTCTGCAAGAAACAATCTGGAATTTTGTTAAATTTCTTGCCGCGTCTCATCGGGCTTGAAATGTATTACTTCACAAGAAAATTTTGAATAACTGTACTATCTTGCATTACGAGCTATAAAAGTAAGTAAATTCATCAAAACTTTCACAAATCGTTGGTTGGTTTGGTGTTTTAAGTCCACTTTATGCACAGTAAGGCTAATCGGGACTGGAACTACAGTTTAAAGTGGAATCCGAACGACTATGTGCCTCCACCGGGTATCGAACCCCGAACCCCTTGATTACAAGGCGACGACGCTACCAATGCACCATCGGGGAGGCCCTGAGGACGCGTTAAGAATGACCGATAGTTCACAAGTTTTCTTTTTGGCGTTAAAATATATTTTCAACCAAACATGTATTTTTATGCACCTGCAACTGCAACATAAAATGTTAATCACTAGAAAAGCAGAAAGCGAATTACCAGATTAGAAGAAAAATCTTCATTAGCTGAATATTTCAACCTCCGATTATTATACCCTAGTACTTAAACCGGACAGAAACGTCGTCGCCTTGTAATCAAGGGGTTCCGGGTTCGATACCCGGTGAAGGCACATAGTGGTTCGGATAACACTTTAAACTGTAGGTTCAGTCCCGATTAGCCTTACTGTGCATATTGGACTTAAAACACCAAATCAATCAATTAAACCGGACAGAAAAGAGAGAGATTTTGGTTATGCTACTCCTCTATTTTAGACGCTGTTTATTGTGTTCGTTGGTTTCTTGTGTTTATTAGCTGTTTACCAATAGGTTCGATAAACACTTTAATGGTGCTTGGTGTAAAGGTAAAATTAATGATTGGATAGGTTTAAGTAAAAAAAATCAAACACCAAACCGATATCACATGGTATATTTGGTGTTGCGATATTTTCGAAACTATTAGTTACAAGTACGAAATTTGGTGATTTGAATTAACTATTAATTATCAAGTTGATACAATATGATATCCTATGCTACATCAGCCTGTTTGTTTGGGTGTTTTACTCTGCCCAACAATCGAACCCAATCTGAACGTAGCGTCACGATCCACATTCCTTCATACGTAACTCAGTTCTGCGTAATTCGGTTTTATACGTCAATTACTGTAGGTCTCGGGAAAATATAATTTTAAAACGTGTTAATTAACCTTTACTTGTACGTAATGCATTTATAGGTAATTCTGTGTTATACCTATAACATAAAATACAGTTGATTTGTACGTAACCAAGCTACAACAATGTCACACAAAAACACAAATACGCAACAGGATAGGTGGATATGGCGGCGGTCGGTCTGGAATTGCGAGAAAGGGGAGTGCGGCGCGGCGGTGTCACACAGAAGACAACAAACAGAGGCGGCACGCGGCATGAAATCAGAGGAGATTTGACGCAGTTGTTCAGAACAAGATACCAATTTTATTTTGTACGTACACTAGGTTGACCAGGTTTTCTGAACAGAAAATCAGGACATCCATGAATGCGTACCGGGGGGGGGGGGTTGTAGTTATAACTAAAAGAGCACAGGGTCCAGTACACCCCGCCCCCTCTTTGGCAAAGAAAAAGTCATGCTGCTTATATGTTTCCTGAAATATTACATAATTCTCTTTAATCTATTTTCCTTTTGATTTTATTTGATTTTTGTTATTTAACACCGTCTTATTGTCACTTTTGGCTAATTACAACAATGAATATGAATGATGATATGATTAAATTCATGAGAGAGGAAAAGTTACATGCTTGACCAGAAAGTAAGTTGTATACGGGAAGTGGACGCTAATCGACATAAAACTATTAAAGTGGCAAATGTAATGTACTTAAGAATCAAACTGTTAACTTTTAAATTCGTTAATTTAGCACTTTATGACAGAAATTACCTGTATTATACTGTATGTTGTAACTCAAAATATATGTACTTATTTTAATAATGGCGTGTTATGTAAATCTGATTTGAAAGTAATTCTCAGTTATACGCAGGGGCTCTGATCACTGAAAAAAATTAATGAATGACTCACTTTCTCCCTTTTTTAAGTTTTGGCCTCAGCGTTCGGAATCTCGTAAAAGCTAGGGGTGTGCGGGATTCTGAAAAGTCGGGACCGGGATCGGGGAAAAAATTTCTCGTCCCGATCCCGAGCAGTCGGGAAATACCGAATGCTCATTTTAAAATGTCGTTATTTCTCGACGTTTTCTGCATTGTCAATTTCTGGAACTTATCGTAAATTGTTAGTATTTAATCCACAAATCACTTAAAGTGAAAATGACCTGTAGAATTCGAGATTTTCAGAGCTTCCGGAAATTTCGAACATTTCCTGTCCCGATCCCGTCCCGCACACCCCTAATAAAAGCCCATGAATTCCTCAAAAATATCAATTTTTTGCAGAATATTAATATACCACGGATGGACATTTCACAAGTTTCGTCAACCATAATAGCAAAATATTCCCGACTTTTAATATCTGCTACCACGGAGCGCAAAACAGATCTCCCTAATATATCAATGACCTCGTTCAGAATGTCATGTGAGCCATTTGTAGCCCGAACGTCCCATCCACTACCCTAGTTCATGCACCTCATCTTTTGAAACTCTTTTTAGTAAACATTTTAACAATACTCAGACTGTCTCTGGTCTCAGCCCCCCCCCCAAAGTTGATGGTCTAGAAAATTTTAAATGTTTATTTAAAGTTAAGTTCATGTGGCACAATTCAGAGTAAACTTTACAAGAGAAGCAAAATAATACATTAGATCCTCTTAAGCAAAATTATTTGGGGGCTCTGCCCTACATAGTTAATATTGGGGGGCTTAAAGCCCCCCCAAGCCCTATGGAGTCGGCGCCTATGGTTATACGTATTATTTTATCTTCACCTTGACATACATATAACTCAGGTTTAACTGCATAACCATTTTGTTTTTCAACTCCCGTCAATGGTAGCATCATGTATCTGTTGGGATCAGATCCAATGGTAAACCATATTGCTCGAGTAGTGATGCCCAAAATAATCAATACCACTCTCTGTGAGGCAAAGAGTCATAATATTGGGGGGGGGGGTCGCTAGTTGTCGTGGTGGGTTCATTCTTGTGTAATGTTCGCTTATTTACAATTTTTAAAAAGTAACCTCAAGAAAGGTACCAAACTGGAATGTGTGATTTCACGTGGGGATAGATGGCATTTCTTGCTTACAATTTAACTTTAATTTTATTATATTTTTTACACTATAAGAGAGGAAAGAGGAGTTTATTGGATTCTTGTTGGGAAACCTGATGTTAAGAGACCTGTAGGAAGGCCAAGACGAAGATGGAGGGAGAACGTTGAGATAGACCTAAAGGAAATCGGTAGGGATGGATAAGAGTATATAGATCTTGCTCAAGATAGGGAAAGATGGAAGGCCTGTGTTGCTGCAGCCATGAACCTTCGGGTTTAAGAAGGCTAGAGAGTTAGTTAGTTAGTTTACACTATAAGGCAGAAGTGTTTGAAATTTGCAACGGGAAGGTGAAGATTAGACTATGTACGTAAGTAAATAGTGGAGATGGGTCAGTGCTTCAAAGTAATTCGTTACTTCTAATGCCGCCGTTTGCAACTAATACTAACATTCATCGAGTACCTAACTGTAACGAAGTTACCTTCCAAAGGGAATAACTGCAACTCTGTTACTTTTTAGGTACGTAAATGTAACAGGTTTATTATTTACTTCTAAAGTTGCTTTTCCCGGTAATTATATGCTAACTTTGCGAACAATAGGACGAAAGAGAAAACCATGACAACTCTATTTTCTCTTCTCTCATTTCTATGCTCAATTTAGAAGCATAACATACGAGTATCGTAAGTAGTATAAATAAAATACAACAAAAAATGGGAGATGCATAATTATCTACATCTGAATTTAGAACTGTAGATTCGGATCTGGTATGAAAATAAAAATCGGGTATCCGGAACCGAAAATCAGAACGGATATCAGGATCCAGTTGAAATTAAAAGACACAAGAAAGAAAAGGCACGGCTCACTTTCATGTTTGCTAACATAAAACGTACAAAACTGCTGAGTCTCACTGCCATTGTTAGTTTGTTTGCTTCACTAACCTTGTATTAATGAGAACAGCATTTCCCCCACCCTTCCAAACCGATTCTAAAGGCATAAGAGGGGGTGTTTCATTTCTATCCCATCGCCGTGATCACCCACAGGTAGGTAGAAAAACTGTACATAATAACAAATCAATAACAAGTGAATCAAACGAAACGATCCCCACATTTTTGTGTGAAGATATGTATAATTGGTAGCTAAACTATAGAATCTTGTCCCCCTAAATATCCCCATGACTCAGGAACGCCATGAATCTTCCTTGTGAGCACTCCTCGGCCCCGATCAGAAAAGAATTCGGCGCGACATATCATTTTTAGGAAGAAAAATCTTCTAGTTCTGTCGGAATTAGTTTTAAGAGAAGAAACATTTGATTGATTTATTGAGTTGGTGTTTTAAGTCCACTTTATACCAGTATGGCTAATCGGGACTGGACCTACAGCTTGAAGTGGGATTCGAGCCATTTTATGCCTCCACCGCGTATCAAACCCGAGACCCCAAGCAGAAACATTTGATGATGTCTAAAAGAACGATTTTTTCTTTTGGCAAATATGTTTATTTGCAAACCAAAAACAACATTAGTTTGATAATGCGCCAATATTTTCAAAGTAATAGGCCTAAGTATAAACTTGGTATGATCCTTCTGGAAACATTTGTATTGCGAGTGTAGTGAGCAAAAAAAAAAAAATGATCTCTCAAACATTTCCCACATTTTTATTTTTTCGTTCATGGATTTAGGGATGCTGCAATACCATCAGCCCCTTGCGTCTGTCTCTGTCTCCTACAAATATGACATGCGAAATTAGGAAGTTTTCCGTCATATCGCGAAATATATCAGAAAGGATGGTTTTAGTGCAGAGGCAACACAACATTCAAATTAATCTTAACTGACGCGCCACCACAGCTATACCTCCTCGGTGCGGTGGCACCGTTTGCACCGCCCTAAAGCCGACCCTGCCTAGCGATCTAGCTCGAATGGTATAGCATAAGGAGAAAAAGCGTTCCAAATGCAGCAGTCTGCCAGTGACGTAACCGATAATATGGCCCATTGAGTTAGTTCGTTAGTTAGCAGGATCTTAGAAACTGCCTGGATAAATTTAACCCAACGCATGCTCACACGTTTCAGTTTGGTGTTTCAATATGTTATTTTTTTCTCGTTTTTATCAATTGTGTGATTCCATTCAAATGTTCAAAATTAATAAAATTAAATTAATCAATAAAGGTATTACTAAGTACAAGCTTTAAAACAATTAAAATTACACAGCGTGCGTCCTGCCAGGTTCAAAATTGCAAGCAGAACAAATACGTCTCGATTCTCCATAGAGGCACACAGTGGTTGGGATAGCACTTTAAACTGTAACCCCGTCTCGAATAACCTATTTGAGCATATAGCGGACGCATTGACGTGGAGATCGCCCACCTTGGAAATCAAATCCGTGTGTCCCGCGTGACAGCGTAACAGCCTCCCGATTGGTCCACCACGAGTACATAAGATTAAGCTATGATTTAAATAAGCAATCATTATTTGTCCATAATTCACTCGTTTCATAACATACAAATCGTGTATAAATGGTACTGTGAATTTATTTTTATGAAGATACGTCAACCTTTCCAATAGTAGATTTACCGCTTCTGGTGGAGAAGTATTTTCAGTTATCAACTCACGACCTATTACACAGGAGTCTAGTACTAATTCCGGCATGCCTCATCATAAATTCCATCCAATCATCGCTATTAAGCTAAAAAAGGGAAAACAGCAACTCAGGAGAATACAAATTAGAACAATCAAGCATAAACCACCCAGCAATATACGTGTTTCTGTATGAATATAAATAACTTCACTTTGGAATCAAATGTACATGTATCTCGACCCCCACCCCCCTTGCATTTTCTTTAAAGCAATTCACGGGTTTGCTTGTGAAACTTTATCTGTACCCCATACAGTGGTATGTCAAGGATTTTCATAAGGGAGGCTGATGACTTCATTTTAAAGGAATGCTGTGGCAAAAGGATGAGAGGTATGGATGGCCCAACCAACACCTGCTCTGGCACACTAATGACACTAGAAGATTAAAAGCATTCTTTCTTGTAGATGGAATTAGAAAATAATGTGAAAATGAAAAGAAGAAGAGCATTGATCCGTTCAGTGCTTTTGTAAGGGGTCTGTGAGAGAAGCTACCTCTGGATAGGTGACCCCAGTGTCTTTGAGGTAACTTCTCGATAAATATGATATGAAAGGATAGATGAAAAAAAAGTTTTTATATTTTCCAGGACTCTTTACTACATTACCATGAATTTTGAGTAGCTGATTTTATTTCCTTTGAACGTACATGTACGAAAATTTGTTTTGTACTGGAGTGTTGCTCGTACGTAAGAACATCAAATAGGTGAAAAATCTTCAACGGAATTGCCCAGGTACGATTTATCTCAGTGGCGCCAACTGTGGAGCTCAACACCACTCAGCAATTTGTCTCGTATTGATATTATATTTTAGAAATAAAGTCCCAGCATTTAACAAAACAAAGATTTTCATAATTACAGCATCCCCTTAAAGAATTCTCACAACTTAATTACTGCTCATAATAATCTATTAGATTTTCAATTTGATACTTGTCAGTGTTCTATATTATTAACACTGCTCGTGGTCATATCGTCATTATGCAAATAAGGGAGAACAAGAGCTTAGGGCATGTGTTATGTGTAGGGTCCAGGACTTTACGTCCTATAATACTGTAAAATATGTATGTAATTATGTCATAAAAAATGTAAAATGTTAGAAAATGCAGAAATATTCCCTGTAAAACTAAATATATGCACAACAGTACTTTCAAATTTCTCATTATTCGGGGAAGATGGATTAAGGTGGGGTATTAAATAAAGACAGAATTCCTTTAACCGAAGAATGTGGTGGGAAAATATAGGAAATATCGTGAGGATCACTGCAATTATTCTAAGCAAGGACAGAGTATACACCAGTGACGTGCACTGAGGTGTAGCTAGTCTAGCAGAGATAGATCAATCAATCTCACGTCTCTAATTATTTTCAAATCACAATATTTATTATCTTGAAGCCTCAGTTCATATGCAACACTTCTTTACACGCGCTTCTAGTCTGATCAGCTGGCAAGGCTGGATACCCTAGCTGGCTCTTCTTCCGCCTTACCAGATCCAGGTATAGACAACCGGCCGAAGGGAAAGAGAAGATTTCTGCCTGTACCTCCCTTGCCCCCTCGCCGCCCTCTCCAATGGTTGAAAGTCCGTGGTTTCAGGTCCTCTAGTCTATCTCCTATGGGACAGATAGGGGATTGGTTTCCCTTCGATTCCTTTGTAAATCCTCTAAAGAACTCAGGGCAAAATTTTCTGCAGTACTTATGTTCTCTGTATTTACACAACCTTTTAAACGTTGTTCAATATGTATTATTAGAGGCACATATTTTTGGTAAATAAAAAAGCAAAATTTCAGTACAAAAACTGAGTCAATTTCAGGTTCAAAAGCGGTAAATAAAATAAAATATCGGTGTTATAGCGGTGAAAAATTGGATGAAAAGTGGTATATAAAAAGACATTTAGGTTTTAAAATTGTGAATATAATCCTAAATTTGATTTAAAAACTACACTTATTCCACAGAATTAACATTTCACTTCTAATAGCACATTTATGTAGTTATCAGAGTATTAAGTTTATTTCTGTGTAAAGGAGTCCATTTTTGCTTCTCCAATATTAACAGCAGAATTAATCAATTTTCCGGGAATTGCATAACTCTCAGGATAATTCAGACCTCAGAAGGTGTCGCGTCGGTGAATAAACCCTAAATTTCGTGTTTAAGACTTAATTTCGCTTTTTGCAGTTCATTTTGCATTATTTTGTGACAAAACATGGTCAAAAAATGCATCTCACACCTCTCAAAAACATGAAAAATTATCACTACAATGTGTTTTTTCAAATTTCGTTTTTTCGTCAAAAACGAAATATGCATGCCCCTATGTATTATGTATAATATGGGATGTACGTAGTTTTATTTGTATATGAATGGGAACGTACTTGTATTATGTGAAGACAAAAGTGTTATGGTTTCTTTTCTTTTTTTCAAATATGGAATATATAATGATTAAATAACAAATATTTGCTCACGCTCTCTCTCGCTCTCGTTTTAGTAGAGTTTTATTTAAATATACAAATAATTTGGCCTACAATAAAAAATGGGTAAGCTAAACAATCATAAATACGAATGTATTAATTTGGGCAAGTAAACTCGCGTTCTAATTGTTGTTGTTGGTTTGGTTTATTTTACTTCACCTTTCTGCCACATTTCGTTATCGCGAAAATGAGGATGAGTGATGATATAATGAAATTGATGAAGGGACCTCACAAAGAACAATTCATGCCGGGATTCGAACCCGTAACGAGAGCGCATTCTTGTTCGTAGGTGTTGTACTCTGCAGTGAATAATGAAATAATTTGGAATGAAAAATGTATCCCAGAACTAAAAAAGACAAATGAATATTTTTGAAGAAACTACAAAAAAGTGTTTTGTTAACTGTTCATCCCCTCTAATATATTTAATTTATGCCACCTTCCATCATTTTTTCTAGCTGTATAGATTTAATGGCAATAAGTAGCTAACGAGCTTATGGAAGTGATTGCACGAGGGACAATCATAAACAGAGAACTCTGGACTCCTGATTTCACAGTACCCTGCAGATGCACTGGGAGGAAATTATTTGTATTTTCTTTTCCTTTCTTTAGCGTTGCTTTTCCATCACTTTACCTAACTTCTGCCATGACGATGAACGTTGTGGTTACAAAGGAACACTCATGCACAGGCCAGGGCTCGAGCCCGGATCCTTCAGTGACGAGATCGTGAGATGGAGAAATTAGGGAAATCAAACAATGCAATTTTTTGGAAAAAACGTTAATCATATACAAATACGGTGTTTCAAAAATCCAATTGAAATTTACGTACCACTGAGTAAATACGCAGTTTGCTTTACCGATACCCAAGTATCCGAATAGTTAGAGCTTTCCACTCATCCTTGTTGTCGGCGGACCTCCGTGGAGGAGTGCAAGTGTCCCGGATCGGTACCAGGTGGAGGAACATAGTTGTTCGGATCCCACTTTAAACTGTGGGTCCAGTCCCGATTAGCTTTTATGTACATAAAGTGGACTTAAACACCAAATCAACCAACCGCGGGGGAGTGGTTATCACTGCACGCTATGACACCAGGAGTGGCGGGTTCGAACCCCTACATCGGCATGTGTGTTTTTTGTGTTTGTCTCTTCATTGATTGTATTGTACCATCTTCGCGATTAACCAAATGTGACAGCCACGCTAAGTAGCATAAATCAAATCATTGATTGATTGTTTAATTTGGTTTGTTTTACTTCGCTTTTCCTACACTTTTGGCTAATCGTCAAGATGGTACGATAAAATTGATGAAGGAACAAACACAAATAACACCCATGGCAAAGTAAGGGTTCGAACCCGGGATCTCTGGCTTAATAGTCAAATCAACATCATTTGGATTTTCGAAAGTGGGTGGGATTAACACGCGCTTCTTTTCAGTAGTCCTTCCTCATTTTGCAATCCTTTCCTTTCTTTGACGTTCTAGTTTTAGGAATACTGGACCCTAAAGGGGGGAGGGGGATTATGACCCACAACAACCTCCCTGGGCACGCCACTGATTGCTACCCCAAGTGTCGATATCACCGCAGGACACTGGTATACACACTGGCTCCAACGAAAAATATATTGAAACTCCTGTACTCGATTGCCGATAGAGAAGGGGCTGTAATGTACAGAATGCTATTTTTGCTTTTGACTGATTGTTGTGAGAAGCGAGAAAAAGGTAAACAAACGAGAACAATTGACACTTGTTTACTGTGAGTCTTGTGCATGCACAACAATGACAGAGTACATTCTTTCCTCAATAATGTTCGCACGGCTATCAACTGCCGAGGGATAAAAAAAAATCGGGGGTGGGGGTATTATTGTTCTGTATTAGTTGGAAAGAAAAAACCGCATCTTCTTTTAATTTCTTTGTCCTTAATTTAATTATACTTCCATCGATAATATAAACTATCCGTTGCGTTAAAGGTACGAAGAATAAATTATAAAATAACCGATTATGTGCAAGACAATTACGAAATTATACAGAAATATGTCTTCTTATGAGAAAATTGAAGACATACGTTGTAAAGACGCGAAATTGGTAAAATATGTTAAAATATGCCTTGTCAAGTTTGTCTATTTCGGCTGATTTTCATCAGATAAGCGTAGATGAGTATTCGATTCGATGCCAAATAAAAAATATGTTATAACTAGAGTGCGGATTTTGCATATTTGCATATTTTATTCCGGTCCTCTAATTAATATGCAACCCGGTTCTAAAGTTCTTTCAGAGCATTCCGAACCGAAGTAGGGGGTTTTTAAAGTGCATATAAATGCATATTTAAGGTGTTCGTGCATATTTACTGCGTAAGCGCATATAAATGCATATTACGTGAAAAAATCATTAAATTGATAGTTTTTTTTTTAAATATATTTGTTTACTTGGTTAATGTTTCGTCTGTGGAGTGTTTCTGAGAGTAAAATTTTCAAGCACAGGTGTTCGAAAACCCCTGTTTATGGGCTGCAGGGCAGACGGTCCCCCCTCCCTCGCGCATACCTGGCAAATGACACAGAGAACACGTGCATTTCCTCCCCCGGCCTTCTTCAATGGCCTATATAAGGCAACGGAGATTTTTGCTTGTAAACAGTCTGTACTACCTTGAATTAGTGTAGTTTGCATTGTGTGAAGATGCCGAAGGAAAAATCATCCAAGATTGTTTTACTAAAACAGTGGATTATAGGAGAGTGAAAGTTCTGCTACAAGGTGAATTAACAGAACTATTACAAGATCTCACGCCAGAGGACATAGCTGCATTGAAATATTGTCCAGTGACAAGTTGTAGTGTGGAGCCCACCTTTTCTTCATACAAGGATATACTAACTGATAAACGGAGAGATATGTTGTAGTGCACTGCAATTTACATAAATTCAAAACTACTTAACGATTTTCGTTATATTGTGTTTAACAACTGGAAATAGTAAATTCAATTCAATACAAGATTTTGCACTTTAGTACTTTAAAAAATAAATGTATTTCGAGGAATTTTTTTGTGCCTATATTTTTCCTTTCGTGCATAATTTACATATTTGAGTGCATATTTTACTTGTTTTTAGTGCATAGATGCATGCATATTTTCCACTTTTTTAGTGCATATTGATCCGCACACTAGTTATAACAATAAAGTCCCGGGCCCTAGTTATGTGTTGTATAAATTTGTAAAACAAATCTCAAGAATACAGCCCACCATAGGAGTGGGCAAAGGGGGGGGGGTAGTTGTCCCTTAATTCTGCCGATTAGAAATTTAGTGTAGAGGAATCTTATCGACAATATTATACTACTAAAGAAAAATGAAATATCTTCATGTCAATGAGAGTTCCAAGCAATTACGTTATTTACTATGTAATTGGACTTTCCCACTTTATCCTCTAACAAATTTATTGTCATTAACATTCCGGAAAATTTCTTGTTTTTAGCACTCCTTCATACTTAGGTGGTTGAATGATTCTGATACTACGTCAAATGCGGCATGTACATTTTTTTTCTAAAATTCTGCAGATCAGTGGCAACGATTGGTGGACAAGGGGGCAGTTGCCCCTCTACTTTTTGCACCCGGAACATTGCCTCTTGGAGCTAAGCCTTGTCTACTAAGAAAAAGTAAACTTTCCTTGCACCCCCAAGTTTTGGCATCCAATCACCGGCACCATTGACGTCCGGAAGGAGGAGCAAGGCAGGCCAACGCCCCACTGTAAAATGAATGTCCACCTTAAATTATATGTATTTCACACATAATTTCATTCAGACACACTAAATTTTGTTAATTATTATAAGGGCATTGAAGAATCATTGCTAATGCGCATAATTAAATTTATAAATATATTATTATCAAAACCTAGAATTATCATGGTTGTTCAATGGTGCTCATGTAAGAAAATTAATGGAAAATTGAAAACACAGTTTGCGGAGGAACGTACTATATGAATACTTCTGAGAATTAAGTGCAAAAATAATCACTCAGTTGTACGCTGTGTGACAGACTTTGAATGTGAGCGACTGTGATGTTTATTGTCAGGTTGGGAGAGGGGGTGTCTATCGATGAATTAATTTCTTCCCGTTACTTTGGATCATAATTGCAACTCTACAATTATATATCTCCTTGCAATACCACCATAGCATTGCTGGTCACATCTAATACTCCAACAGCTTTTCGCCTACCACCGTGGCAGAGTGGCTAGCGTATCACGCTCTGACGCCAGGTTCGAATCCCGGTCTGGACATGAGTGTTCTTTGTAAGTGTTTTTCATCAATAGCATCAATCATCCGCATCGTCACGATTACATGATTAGCCAAAAGTGGCAGAAAAGTGACGTAAAATTATCCAACTCAACTAATCCAACTGCATTTTCGGCCCTTCTCTTTGTTCCACATTTTAGGATTTCCCCCAGCCCTAAAAAACCCTGGGTATGGGCCCTTGATATAGAATGAGGTTTTAATTTCCCCGACTGGATTTGCATCAAGGCTTTTGCTCCCCCTCCCCCTTAATCGGAGTGTCTGCGCACTCCTATGCAGCCCACAGACGAAGTACACGTAACGAAAAACAAACACCGCTTCAAATGCCCTGGCTGTAGCTTGATCAGATAAAACAAGGCGGCAAGGCTTTGATCAAAGGTGAGAAGGCGCGATGGAAACAACCAGCCAAACTCTTCAATAACAGTATAGGTGGGGGGTTATGTTACGATTGTTGTGTGGCAGCTAATGTCTCCGAGAAATCTAGTTACACAAATGTTTGCGTCTTTCTATTTCATGCAATATCTCAAAACCCAGAGTATTTGAGTAGTGCAAAAGGTGTGACGAAGTTTAGCATTAATATGGCAGTTAATTAATTAAGGAGAGGACGTTTCACGAAAAAACACCTTGCGACGCCAAGGAGTTCACATTTAAGCTGATTTTATGCATCTGTTGGGAAGGCGGGGGGGGGGGGGGGCAGTGCTGCATTCATAACTCTTACGAGTTTAACTCCATGAGTACATATAATTTGTCCACTTAATTTTTCCTGGAAATTGTTTCTTTGTTTAAGTGTGATTTTAAGCCCACTTTAAGTAAAAACTATTGAAATTAAGAAATTAATGTATTTTCACCAAAAGTGATTCTGATATCCACAAATTACTTATGTGCATTATTGTATATTTCTTTTATTTTAAAAGTGACATGAAACACTGATTTTTGTCAATCACACAATTTAAATAAATCAAACTGATTTATACAACCTTGAAATTTTGTAAGCATATCATGCAATTTGTCATGTAAAGGCTTGCTCTAAATTGTAAATGACTATTGACGTTAATGGTTTTTATATTTTTCTTCACGAGTAGCTTGTAGAGAGAAAAGGAAACATTGGGAGCTTCTCTGTACTTACATATAAATTGCGCACATAGGCATGGACATGAAAACTTGAAAGAGAGAATGTTTCCTTTACCAAGGAATCTTTCGATTTTTAAGCCAAGACCTGTCCCCGATGGCGCAGTGGTAACGTCGTCACCTTGTAATCAGGAGGTTCTGAGTTCGATACATGCTGTTTCGGATACCACTTTAAACTGTAAGACTAGACCTGATTAGACTTTCTGTGCATAAAGTGGACTGAAAACAAAAACTCAAACTCATTTTAAGCTGATAACCGGGATAATGGGAACACGAGCACTCGGATTTCATTACATTATTAATCACAGAACTCCGTAAATTGTTACTTACTGTTTTAAAAAGTGGAAAGTATAATTTCCCTTTGCATTATGAAAAATTTCCATTTATCCAAGGAAAAACTAAAACACGATCACAAAACTTTATGAAGAAAATACGGTTTTCCCAAGTAAGAAGTTTGAAATATGTAATTATGAAAAACTGATAATTCGTGCCTCCATTCAGCTTGATTTTAATATGCAACGACTGTATCTTCAAATATGTCTACTTTTTCGATCCCTTTTCACCAACGGCGGCGCCAGAATTATTCATCTAGGGTTGCTGAGGGGTTGCAGAAAGAAAGTTAGGGGGTGCGATTCTGAAAATAAGGAAAACATGAAACACGCATGCAACCTGTCAAAACTGAGGGAGCCCGGTGCCAATAGTGTGGAGGGGAGGGGAGGGGAAGGATAAGGACAGTTTACTTTCCTTTGGTAGATAAAGGTTTTGCACAGTTCAGGGGCAAAAATAGCAAAAAGCGGAGGGCAACTGCATCCCTAATCGCCGCTACTGATTAACATAAATTACTGAGTGAAATTAAAATATATGTGTGAAGTATATAACTTAAGACTGACATTCATTTTCCAGGGATGCTACACCCCACCCTGTGCCCTCCCCCTGGACGTCCATGATGATATGTATTAAGTCTTCTACTCCAAGAAAGTGGTCATACCATGCAGTGTAAACATGCAGATACACGTTGAACAAAGTAGTGAAATACAAAATAAATCCATCCTGCCCTTAAAAAGACAATTTTTGAACCTTCTCAATGTAACCAATGAAGGCACCGTCTGCCACAAGACAAAACGCGAAGGGCACAGGAACTGTGTCATCTTTAAAGTCCCTTCTGCAGCACTATCCCCAACAACTAACTGTAAAATTTCTTCGTGAACATTGGGCCTCTTCCTAACAGTCTTTGAAAAAGCTTAAAATGGTACGTTTACTGGACATTTTTCGCGGAACAAATACATAGAACGTATTAAGAAGAAAACTACCCTTCATGTTACAAGTCGCATTAAATAATTTCCAGAGCACGACCTGGTGAGGTGATATTTTAAAAGCACCTGAATTTTTTGCTCCAGTGGAAGGAAGAACAAGTAGGCGGAAAACAAACCGTTTATGAACAATGCAAAAAAGAAAAAACATAACTCACATTAAGCTATAGGCAATTATCAAAAACCACGAACAGACCACTTAAGAAACAAAAGAAGAAAAAATTTATAACAACAATGCTGACGAAAGAAGAAAAACGACCGCTGATCTGTTCAAATTCTGCCGCAAGTACAGAAAAGTATTGGTACCTCTTTCAGTGCTTGCCTGTTGCATACAATAATAACCTATCATTCGGCGCTCAATATGACATGACATAATATTACATATTAATGTTAGTGTTATCAGTTGAACGTAGGGTGTGCTGAAGGGGGTGCGGAAGATAATTAAGGGGTGCGCAAGCACTCACTCGCGCACCCCTGGCGCCGCCCTCTTTTCACCTAAAATCTTGTCTGAATTCTTCTGCCCTGAGGGAAGTTTGCCTTCGCATAGCAACACTAAAATGCAACAATGATATATACCAGTAGGATGGGTGAAAGAAAACACTGCTTAAATGCTCATCTCTTTCCTGGCGACAGGGACCTACCTTTAAACGTGAAAGTTTAAACCCCCTCGCCACACTGTAATGGACGTATCCTGAAAGGCTGGCCTTCGTGGCGGATGATGGTTAGCACAGCACGCTACGTCGCCAGGGGTCTCGGCGTTCGAATCCCGCGGCCTCGTCATGGGTGTGTGAGGAGTGTCCCTTCATCAATTTCATTGTATCGCCACTCATCCTAGCACAAGAGCGAAGGGAAATAAACAAAATCACCAATCCTGAAAGTTCGAATTGCTTTGTAATTTTGTGTGCATACTTCTTTCCAACGGTAAGGGACTAAGGGTATAAAATATATAGGATCACAGTTAGTCCAGTGGCTAGTGAGAAAACTCTAGGAAGGAATCTCTTCACTTACGCCAACAGCAGTTACAGCATGCCATCACAGGTCGGACAACCCTAAGCCTGCGTTCGATTGGTTTTATTTTTAGAAAACAAGTGTTTTCAATATGCAATGAATATTTTACAAGTATGTAAAAAACAATTTAATCAGCGATCAGCAAAAACAAGGTAATGTACACAATTAACAATATTGATCTTTTTAGGTTGCACCGTGTCCTCAACGATTGTAAAGGTCGAAACTTCTCGACACTCACTCTCTTTTTCTTCAGTTATTTTCGTTGTTTTTTATCTCTTGGGGTGACGATGAGAATGCATTTACGAGTGTACAATGGGACAAACACAACTACGTATACACTCTCATGTCTCGCACAAAATAAAAAATAAAATTAAAGGGATTCTTCTTTCGCGCCAATAAGTGCTCCTTGATAGCTTTGTAACGACTGGGGCATCCAAGGAGACTAACTTTCCATTTTAGACCGTCAATTTAGGTTTTAATCTTGCAAAATTTGTGTGAATCTGAAAATTTATACATCTGTTCTATTTGATGTCAAAACAACATATCAACAGTCCTGAAGCCCATCCTGAAATTCCAGGCGGTGATTAACTTGGGATGCTGAATGCTGGAGAAGTGCAAGTTATCACTGGAATGGACGTTATGTGCAAGCAGCTAAACCCGCGGCTTTGAAATAGGGCTCCACCGAAAGAGAAATAAGCGGGCTTTAACTATGACTACACATATTGTCTTCCAGGACCGCACAAAAGGAACAAAAACTACCAAAGTCGATTTTTTTTCTATTTATCATTCTTAACGCTTTGATATCGCAGATGTCGAGAAGACACTCCTATAAAAGGTTTTCATCAAGCTTTAAACTTTCCGTTGACATCTTTGTAGACCATGTGCAGAATTGTTACGCCACGGGATGTATTAAGCTCGTGTATTATTCTGGAAAAAAAATCAAGAGGCTACTTCTCTGATATATGCAGCAACTACGCTAGTGAAATAAAAATCAGGTGCAGAGAAACAAGAGGGAATATTCTTTTCTGGGTATTACGTCGCATTAAAACAGTGAAATTCATTTAATTAACATTTTTGTTGTGCCTATTTGTGGCGCGGTGGCTCAGTCGGTAACGCGTCTGACAACCATGCTAAAGGTCCCGGGTTCGATCCCCGGCCGGTTCAAATCCGGGAACTTTTCTAACGATGGAAGCGGCCCCGGCGCCCACCCAGCGTCGAATAACATGGGTACCTGGGGGAAACCCTGGGGGGTAAAGGCGGTCAGGGGCGTAATGCTGATCACATCACCCCCACTCACGACCGGATCAAGAAAGTGTGGGGCGTTACCCCCACACCCCCTATACGCCTTCATGGCTTGGTGCTAAGCACAGGGGAGCACTTTTTTGTGGCGAAGAGTTTTTGACAGCAGGGAATCTAAATTGTGAACACTTTTCATGCAAAATATAAATGAATTGTCAATAATTCAGGCATTTATATACATCGATAATACAGCCTGTAATTCTTGTTTACAAAGAAAGTTACTTCATCATTGTTTGAACAACTAATTTTTTAGGTATTCATGAATTCTAAATGAGTGATATTACACTTTACTAAAGCTGACGCCAATTATAGTCTAGTCAAGGACACTCGCTTTCGGAGTTTCCCCTTGCCTCCTCCACACCCCTGGCCCTCTAGGGTTGCCTCGCTTGTTCTAAGCTGCTCAGTTGACACTTTGCACCTTGTACAGTCAATGACACTTCTGGATTATAACAATACCATTGACTTTCAAATAAATCATTACAACCTACAATTGTCCGTGACCGTACTTCTGCGGTTGGTTTCATTTTCGATGTTGTTTGTGAAAGGGTTATTTGGTTATCTATTTAGTATTAGTACAGTAGCTGCGATTAGGAGGGGGCGAGGGGGGGCATTTGCCCCCTCACTTCTCGCCACTCTTGCCCTCACACTATGCTAAATCTTATCTACAAAGGAAAATATACTGTTTTTGCCCCCCCCCCCCCAGTTTTGGTATCTTGCCCCCTGGTTTTGGAACCCAATCGTCGCCACTGAGTATTGAGGATTGAGGAGCAGCATCTTACGTGTGGAACATTAGCCGGTGGAAGTGAAGCGTCCCGAAAGGACACTAGGAAGCAAAATAAAATAATCATTGCAAAGGTTAATAAGATTTTCAAGGATCTTGCAGACAACGAAAAATTTAGAAAGCTACATTTGCTTCAATGCGGTCTCTACAAAGATCAGCGGCTGCTGTATCTTTTCCGTCAGCATTGTTGTTAAGAATTGTTTCTTCTTTTTTTGTTGCTTTCGATAATTACCTGTAGCTTAGTGTGAGTATATTTTCTTTTTTGAGTATTGTTGATAAAAACAACACTTAGTTCTTTATGATTGTAACTTATAGCGTTGTACACAATGTAGTATACCATGGCCAGCCTTGAACAAGCTTTGTTCGTTTCGAATTTCATAGCATGTGGTTTTTGGCTGTGGTAAAAAGAAAAAAAAACTTTGAAAAATTAAGTGCCTCCTCGATGGCACAGTCCAATAAGTGGTGGACTTTTGATATTGTCACTGAAGTTTAATGGTTAGAGCCCCGGCTTTGAGTTCCCCTTCATCAATGTCATCTAATCATCATTCATCCTCATCTTCCTGTTTGGTCTAAAGTGGCAGAAAAGCGATTCTAAATAACACATATATACAAAAATTAAGTTAGTTCCTACAGTCTTCACTTTCATTGACATATTTTCATAGAAACATACTAAAAGTTGATTAGTATTTGATGTAGTGGCTAAAGGTTTCATGCATTCTATATTTTTAACATCGTACTCCATACATTTCATTCCGTACCCCTTCCGCACTCCTAGATGACTAATCGTCTGCCGCCGTTGTTACCGAGATAGAGAGAGAGTGAGTGTGTTGATTATTACTGTGGAAGAGACGAATATAATGTCTTGTAGAATTACGGGAAATATTTGCATCCGCAGTAAGTAAATGAAGCCTGGCAAAAGCCACAGGTAGCGAGCGCGCAAGATCAATGCGCAGCAAAATTCGTTCAAATGAACCATAAAATATAGCTGACATCTTACGCTAATAACGTTGTAGTCTATTTGTTTTCAAAATTAATTTGAATATTTTATTACAAACTTTTGTCAATGAAAGTGTATAGGTGATCAATTAGAATGCAAGTTATAGTTCTTGTCTAATGTTACGGCGGGCGCTTTACATTCTGCCAAGAGAAGTGGGGATCGGGGAAGCGACCAACCCAGCGCGATAAGAAACGCAGCAGCAGTGTTGTCAACTCTAGCGAGAAGTCGCTAAATCTGGCGGATTTGTAACGCTAGTTGGCGACAAAAGACGTGAAAAAGTGACGAGCGACTTTTCTGGCTACTTCGTGTGCTCTGTAGCAACTAATCTGGAGAATTCGCAAAATATATGCGTAGGTACGTCTAAATACCGTTTCATAGTTATTAAATAAGTAAACGCCCTCGCAATTCGCTTCTGATGCGCAAAGAGAAACCGAAGCAAAGCGTATCCCCTTTTCCAGTAAGGTTTGTGATGTTTGTAAACATCACTGCTCACAGCTCATTGTTATCCGATACTCCTCCTGGCTCCGTTGCGGCTGAGTTATTATAAAACAGAACGTTTGACTTCGCGGTCGCGTCGTGCGTGGGTTCAGATTGTAGTTTTTTGTGTAGTGTGTGGTGACAAAGGAAGTGCTAGTGTAAATTATAAAGTTTGTGTGTGGATTTGTGCGCAGACCAGGACAGGGTAGTGTCCAGTATGGGAAAACCGCAATACAAGCAACATTGCTGGAAAGAGTGGGGGAAACTCTACAAACGGTTGGCCCCTGTCGATAGTGACACGGCGAAAGCGTACTGTAAGTACTGCAAAGTAGAAATATCTGTATGTCAAAGCTACTGATCTGAAAAAAACTTTCGGAAACACAGAAACATTAAGTCAGATCTGGTTGCTTCTGTTCCTCAAAACAGCATAAAAACAGTTCAAACCGGAAAATTTAAATTCTTCTAGTGCTGAAGCTGGTTTAGCTTTATTCGTTGCCGAACACTGTTCTTTGCTAACCGTGAATCACTTCTCCGAATTATGTATGAAAAGGTTTGGTGACAGCTGCAGTGCAGCACGCATTCGTCTGCATAAAACCAAGTGCACAGAAATAATAAACAACGTTCTTGCAATGCATTTTCTCGCTGATTTAGTATCTGACATCGGTAATCAGTTTGAAGTGCAGCGTTCAGAGGAAGAGGAAAGTAACGAGGAAATACTTTTATAGGCAAGTACTAGATTTTTTCACCTTTTTGCTATTTTTTAAAAGTACATTTGATTTAGCGACTTTTTCTAGAGCATTTACATTTCATTTAGCGACTTTCTAGCGGATTTTCTAAGGACTTTTAGCGACTTTTACGTTCAAGTTGTTGGCAACACTGCGCAGCAGCCTTGTGTTAAGCTGCTGTAGTATGAGGTGCGTGAAGCACCTCCTCCCGCGACGTCGTAAGTCTAGGCGCATACGCTGTGGTCGGGTTGGTCTGCTGAATTTTCCTCGCTTCCCACCTTTCTTGCCAGCATATAGATCGTCCGCCGTAAGAGTAGACAACAGCTATAATTTACGTTCTATTTGATCGCGTATAAATCTTTCAGTTGAAATTGTTGCTTATTAAAAAACTGTAGGTAGATGGTGTGACCTTGACTGGATTATTTTGGTGGCGTCGGCTTTAGGAGAATGTTTTACTTTTATTAATTTCATCATATCATCACTCATCCCTATCTTCTCAAATGAGCCAAAAGTGGCACAAAAAACGAAGTAAAATAAAGCAAATCAATCAATCAGTGTGTCGAGACCACCTCTCCATCGTTCGACAAGAGTTTGTATAATACCCAGACACAGGGCGATACTGTCTCGAACCCTTGAAAATATTGCTCACATGCACAGGTTCGGATTTGAAAACTATCTTGAATCAAATCGCTCTAAGTGGCAGCTTACAAATGGTTAGTGGTTATGCAGAAAAAGAGAAATTCGAAATTAGGTTTCTGACCGAAATCAGGATTCTCCTGGGCCGAGACCGAGTGGAACACCCTGTATTTCATATATACATTTCATTCATTCTCTCATCTGATCATCTTCTAGGTCAACGTGACGGTACACATATTTTATGTTAAATAAATCATTATAAGTAAATATAAACATGACTTAACGGTGTTCCAATGGAAGTGAAGAAAATTCAACCATGGCTTAAATGTCCAGAATTAAGATATATTTTAAAACAGTTTTAACTAGACATCCCAACTGACAATACTAACAGCGATCAGCCTCCAACGCATCACAATATCCATCGAAATAATAGTATCTGATGCCATGCAATGGTGGTGGTAGATGCACATTGCAAGGTGGTTCGATTTCCACTTTAAACTGTAGGTCCAGTCCCGATTAGCCTTTCTGTGCATAAAGCGGTGTTAAGAACTAACCCAAACAAGTAACAAGTCCATGTGATGAAAATTCAAATATATTCTTTTTATAAAAATAATTTTTCATTCTACCACAATTTAGTCTATCTCCCTAAGATACAACTCCCCATTTATTTCCTTTTATTTCCCACACACCTCATTAAATCACAAAATCAATAAGTGTCTTTGTTATGTTTCTAGAGTAATACAGGATATAATTGTAAAGATTAGTGAGAATACCAGGTAGGAATGTGTTCTGTACATTTCGCAGGGGGAGCAGTTGCCTCCCTGCCCCCCTCTAGCTATGGGCCTGCAGTTATTTCCTTTCACCTTACGTTGACTAATTGCGCGAGGTATAAAATGGCCACCGTATGTTCGTCGCCTGTCGTACCGCTTGCACCGTTACTAAGCCATCCGAAACCAGCTTGTTCCACCCCTTTTGGCGCGGAGACGCTCTCGCACATTGTTGCAACATTTATTCCCATATGATTTGGTATGGAGGGCGGTCCTTGGGTTGCGGCGTGATCGACGGCAGATTACTGACAGCTGGCGCAGCCAATGGGGGCCGAGTTATGACCGTCAAACACCAGCGCGCGCTTCGAATGAACCGCCAATCATCATGTAGTTCCTCTCTATTCACGTTTTACGAACACTATTGTGTTTAGTTGGTTCCTCGCTTCGGGGTTTGGTGCTTGTGGCTTCCTCTTACATAACGTTTCGTCAACGCAGTGTGTGACCTAAGAAATAACAAATGAATAACGATTCCTCGCAATACTCTTAAGTTTGCACCTTCCTCTCTTGGGGGTGCTGTGCTTGTCCGCCCATTCTTTGTCAATATCTCAACTTCCATGGAGTGTATAGCAGCCACACCCAGATTCCCGCTATCCTCGGGAGTAGCTCTATTACGTGTAAAAATCTCAGTCCAATCAGAGCACTTTTAAAACTTCCTCGCTTTGGCGTGAAAAGTCCAGCTTCCTCTTAATGGAGGGTGGGAAAACAGGGGTGTGTGTGTGTGTGTGTGTGTGTGTGTGTGTGTGTGTGTGTGTGTGTGTGTGAGATGTTGTTGTCGTCATTGTTTTAAGTCTACCTTATGCACAGATAGACTAATCGGGACTGTACCTACAGTTTAAACAGGAATCCGAACCACTGTGCAATGAGCCTCCACCTGATATTAAAACGGGGACACCTTGATTACAACATGCTGTTTAAGAACATGTATTTATGATATATAAATTCTTAATGAGTGTTAACATAGCTTTTGACAGATGAATGAAAAGAAAGGTCTTGCCAAAAATCCTGCCAATCACTGAAAAATCAAGATGAGCAGAAACATTCCCGAGGTATGTATCACATAAATGTTTACAGCGATTTGATATAATCTTATATTACATTATTACAACACTTCGTACTCGGTAAATAATAATAATAAAAAAAAAGAATCAGGAGTGGGTGATATTTGAACCTATGATGTTTCGTTCTTGGCGAAAAAGTAAAACGAGAAGACCGTCTAACCAACTGCTCCAGGAGATTACTAACGTGAAACTCTGTAAAACAAGTTGATCTCAGTTGAAATAACATATTGTCTGAGTTCAGAACTTTTTTTCGCCACAGATCAGGGAAAAGACGCACATTGTAAGCCGCGCGTCAGGCTAAGTTTCCAGCAGGTTTTATGTATCAATCCGCTCGAGAACTGAGCTCAGAATCTTCCGTACCAGTCTTGCCTCAACCACAGAGCTGCTTACATCACAGACACTGAGAATATCCACAGTATTGCCAACCGCACAACACATCAAAACCTGCATGCATGTCAAGCGGAATGTATTTTTGTTTCTTTTTGTCTCCTGAAACATAACATTTTAGAAGTACTTTCGGCACATAAATTATTAAAAAAATGTGTCATTACTTAATATAAATGCGAAATATCTTCGAAACCTGAGAGCATGTGCATGAACGTGCGCAGGATTTTTTCCAGAGGGGAAAACAAGTCACATTTTCCACCAAAAGAGTGTAGTTCCCTAAAAAAAAACATTGCTTAAATTTGAATTTATAGTGTTAATGCAATAATTAACACATATTATTGTGGCTAAAATGAGATTATATGTGTGAAATACATAATTTTTGGTTGACTTTCATTTTCCAGGGGGGCCACAGCCCCCCTTACCCCTTCCTTCCGGACGCCCATGAGCATGTGTGTATATTTCGAGCACGCAAAAATAAAAATAAACAAAAATATAAGTAAACAACGATAGGCCCTCTTGAATTTAATGACAAATTATTGTTTTTGGTTTATAAAAAATACATGTACAAAAAACTTGGTTACTGTAAGACACACGTACTTCAAGTTATACCAGCAAAAAAAAACATGATTTGTTATTGGTGATATATACGAGGCGCATCCAGAAAGTACGTTTCCCTATTTTTCTCCCGTGAAAGTAAACATTATGAGCCGTGTAAACTGCGCATGCGTAGCAGAGCTAAGACGTATCAATCATATGCCAGGCGGACAGATCCCGCCCGGCGTCAGTAGCGAGGCAGCAGTGGTCCGAAGTGGAAGCTCGTATTCCTTCTCCCGCCACCTGCCAGTAGCGAGGCAGCAGTGGTCCAAAATGGAAGCTCGTATTCCTTCTCCCACCGCATGCGAAGTTCGGTCGGTGATAAAGTTCCTGAATGCACAAAGCATTGCGCCAATTGACATTCATCGTCAGCTCTGTGAGGTGTATGGGCCGAACATTATGAGTAAGCAGATGGTGCGTCGCTGGTGTCGGCAGTTGTCGGAAGGTCGTCAAAGTGTCCATGATGAAGAGCGCAGTGGGCGTCTGTCCCTCATCACTGATGATCTGGTTGAGCTGGTGCGGCAGTGCATCGTAGAGAACCGTCGCTTCAAGATTACGGAGTTGAGTAGCCTTTTTCCGCATATATCCCGATCCATGAGATTGTCACGCAGTGCCTGCTGTTCAAAAAATTGTGTGCCGAAAAAACTGACACCCGAACACAAAATGAAACGTTCAGGAGCAGCACTGACATTCCTGCAACGGTACCATGATGACGGCGATGATTTCCTCGACAGGGTCACGGGCGATGAGACGTGGATTTCGCACTTCACCCCGGAAACCAAGCAGCAGTCAATGCATTGGCAGCATAGTGGATCTCCGGTCAAGAAGAAATTCAAACAGACGCTGTCGGTACAGAAAGTGATGTGCACCATGTTTTGGGACAGGAAGGGCATTTTGCTCATTGACTACGCTGACCATTACTGTGAAACACTAAGGAAATTGCGACGTGCTGTTCAAAACAAGAGACGTGGCATGCTTACTGCAGGTGTAGTCCTCCTCCATGACAATGCTTGTCCACATACGGCTCTGCACACAGCAGCTGTTTTAACGGGATTTGGCTGGGAGTTGTTTGATCATCCACCTTACAGTCCTGATCTGGCTCCCATCGATTTTCACGTTTTCTTGCACCTCAAGAAATTCCTGTCCTCTGGTGAGCGTTTTGGCAATGACGAAGAGCTGAAGACGTCTGTCACACGCTGGTTCCATTCACAGGCAGCAGAGTTCTACGACAGTGGGATCCAAAAGTTGATACCACAATAGGACAAGTGTCTCAATTCTGGTGGTTGCTATGTTGAAAAATAGCTGAACCTTTGCTGTACCTGTTGCCAATAAACGGTTTCCTGAAACTGTGTTGGTTTTTTTTTTAAAAAATAGGGAAACTTACTTTCTGGATGCGCCTCGTACAATCAGGTGCATTGTCTGCTGTTATTACTCTGGTTTCAATTTATGAATCACCACTAAACCAGGATTCAAATATTGGTCTGTCCATTTCTTGCTAATCATCCTTCCCTTTCTTTGCACGGAAGAGTAAATATGCACCTTCAACAAAGACTTCATTGCTGCCAGTGGGTGAAACAATAAGCTTCCCCCTTCCCCTCGCCCTTTCCAGTCGGTTTCTTCAGCCCTGGCGTTGGTTTTGCACGGTGGTATATAAAAAAAATTCAATGTATGCCCCCACCCCTTCCCTCACCGAGTTAAAGCACGTCTGGTCCAAATAATAAACGTGTTTCTTCTCACGGGGGTATCTTTTAATACCGCGGACATTCTTTTGTCGTCAAACAACAAACAATCGTTTCATCTTCCTAAACTCAAACCGCAAATCATTCAACACCCGGGAAACAGTTCGTGAGCACATTGACGGCGACAAAGGTGGGCACAGGTGAGCAAGTGCCCACCCAATCAAATTCAATACATATATACAATTAGGGAAATGTAAACGATTCTGTAAGTATAGGCTGGTCCTCACTCAATGTATATGTATTTTACTTGTGAATATTGTAGATACTAGAAAGTTCATAAGTTTCATGCCTTAACTAGCTTTGCTGTCATTTGGCGAATTGTCTAATATGTAAGTTTACAAAGATTAGAGCAAATATCTTGTTGAATGAAATTAATTTAAGCTTTTTTTCTACTTCCTTAATTTTGTTATTGGAAAGTTAAAGGCACTAACAGAACTCTTTATTAAAATGTAATCTAATGAACACTGCTATGATTAGAAGCAATCAACAGGCTTAGTAAGTTTTATTGGATATTCACAATTATGAGGTATGTGTATATGATCAAGAGTTCATCAGGATTTAGGAGGATTTGGAAGGTTGCAGCTCCCAGCTGTCAATGGAGAAAAGTTGCTTTGAAATCAGCCATACATTGAAGAAAAAAGATATTAGGAATGTGGAAGTATAAAAACTATAACTAACCATCTGTCATGACTTGGGCTAGGGCTAAAGGTTATAGACTAACTGAAACTGTGCATAGATGGGAGTGAGTTCTTGATGTTGTCAGCACCGGCCCTCCATATAAATCTCGGCCTGGGTATGATCAAAGTGATAAACAATAAACAAAAAAATAAAATGATCTTCTTTGCCTTAATCATAATGACTATGAATGATGATGATGAAAGTGATGAAGGGACACTCACAAAAACAACCATGCTCAGACTGGGATTCGAACCCGGAACCCTGGCATTATAACACACTGCGAAAACCACTCCACGGTTAATTTGATGTCATTTTCTATATTCTATCACAGTTATTGTTTTTCATTATTTTGTTATTTATTAAATAATAATTAAATAATCAGGACAATAATCCAGGAGTGATATTTTTTAAAAGTCCACATGCTCAAATTGGCTAATTGTCACTGGATCTTCATTTTAATCTGTAGTCCTAACGAGTGTGTATTGGGCTTCCACTGGGGATTGAACTCAGGACCCCTTGATTATAAGACGAGAGCGTTATGCGATCGGAGAGACGATATACAGAAATAACCCCGTCAACCATATCATTTTATCATAAGATGTGTCCATTTAAGAGGTGGATTCCACTATTATTATGATTGGCCCATGGACGTCCGCAGCCCTTTTTTACAGGGAGGGACAAGAATGGTAACTTGTTCCAGGGGAGGCAAACGAGACATATTCCCCCTCGAATAATAGTGCTGCCCCCTAAAGAAATGACACTTATTAAAATGGAAGCTATCATGTTCCTGCAGCACCCTTCCAATAATAAACAAAATGACTGTGAATTAAATGAAATATATATGTGCAATGTATAAATTTATGATAAGACCCATTTTCCAGGTGGGCGTGCCCCCTTGCACCCCCTCCTTCAGGACACCCATGGATTGGCCACAGATTTAAACTATTTCTTTCACGTACGGACAAAAATATTTGAGACTTGGATAAAACCCAAGTCGTTGTTCGCAGAGTTATCTGTTTTGATTAAATGAAGCATTGTGGAGTTGAAATTAATACCTCAACTTTCGAAGTGCTATGAACTGTTGTTACTGTATTTGAGGAAAGTAATCAAGATTGAGTTGACTCATTGTTATATTTCAAGTCGATTTTCTGCTAATTTTGACCAATGGTGACGGTGAATGGGAATTAGATGAACGTCATGATGGAACGAACACAAACATGCAAGGAGACACAAAGCACCAACAGGGTTTTCTTGACTGCGGTTACAGGTGCCAGAGATTCATTTGCCTACAAGAATACAGTTTCCAGGGTATACTATTCAGGTTGACATTTGAGTGTGTTTGAAAAGGTCACACTTACAGCCCAAATGATCTGTAAAAAAGATACGATGATTAGGTTTGATGAATTCCTTGTGTCCAAATCGCTTTCTACACAAGTTAAGAGGGAACTTTCGAGTGAGAGATAAAGGGGTGTGGGGAGAGATACGTGTTAGTCAAACTCACCAAATACCTTACGTTTGTACTGCCCACCCTAATTTATCAATATACAGCTTCTGCCCACCAGGTTGAAAATTCTGGCGCCGCCCCTGGCAAGTCACTTCACGCTCTGTTTTACTTTGATCTTGTTTCCATAAGGAGAATTAAGCATTTTAAACAACTTGCTTGATTTGAAGGGCTTTTCCCTTTGGACGAAGCTTAACACTTGCTGAACAGGAGACCTCGATTCAGCCATTCTCGCCGCTGTATATCACGATTATTAATCACAATAAACATAGGGTTAAAATAGTGGGATGTGCAACACTGGTATCACAGATTCCACGCGCTCTGCAACGTATTCAGTCTTGCTCGACTCGCACTTGGGATTTAGTGATTCCTCAGCGCAATACAAACTCCAGTTGGCGAATCTGCAGATCAACTTCGTCTGCACAGTGATTGCAACCGATCAAGTCCACACCTGCTAATGGATGTATTATTTTGTCTGTATTTTACAAATTAAATAACTGTTTTCTTGCAAGTATGCAGTTGTGTCGGAATAGAACCCGTCTCAGTGGAACTATATTCTGCGCGCACGTTTGGATCTACATATGCGAAAACCTGAGGCAAAGTTAACCTGACGCTTGGCTTAGAATCGTCCGGTATTGTGCAACTTATTTTTACTGTAATTCAACCTAAAATCGAGATAAATTTGCTTCATTGCATTGAAATGTGATTTCAATTCTTTCCAGATGGTGGAGAATGAGTTCTGTGTTTCCAACTGCACATAAATTCCCCTATTTTCTATTTCAGAACGAATATCCTTTAAAAAAAATATCAACATTTGTATTTCCAATTTACGATTTTTGTTTAATTGCGTATTATATTACTGGTTTAGGGTTTCTAACTTCATGGAATGTGATAGAATGAAAGAAATTCACAAGAGCGTTTTCGTTCAGAAAGAAATAAACTGTTGCTAAGTTGGATACTATTTGTGGACTTTGAAGCGCTATGTTGCCAAATTTACGAATTCAGGACTTTGAATTTTTTCAGGGTGGTCAATTAAGATGTTGCGAAGAGTATAATCTCTGTTACAGCTGAAAGCCAGCATAAAATGACATGTCCCTATCATTTGGCTGGGAAATGCCTTGTGCAACCATTGATCATGCTGTCTTATGCTTCCAAAGGGTCATTCATGCTGATGGCTTGCATATTGAACAACACTGTAATGACATCAACTAAAACATAAAGTATTGCATGTCTGACTTCTGGTTGTTATTTCAGCACCACATTTGCACTTGGTGTCGAATATTTGAACTAGGGTGAATCGGGGTAAGTGTGATCACGTTTTGTGATAATTTCACTTTAGTCTTCCATAACTTTGGCAGCCTCATTAGGACCAAGATGTTTCTTGGTCCAATTTATTCTACATAATAGTTACTTACCGAGTGAATTTCAATAACTTCCCCGTACTCAAATTCCGGTAAAAAAATGAAATAATTTACAACTACCATGATCACACTTCCCCAATGAAGTGGGGTAAGTATGATCAGGGTAAGGAGAAGTGTGATCAAGGATATTTTCTCCTTATAGGAATGTTATAAGCTATAGAGGAAAAGTGTGATACATGGACCTATGTGTTAGCCAAAAATTTCTCCTGAGAAAAGTTTACCAAAATGAAACTGTATTTTTAAATGATGTGCACTTCAATGGTAAAGTTTGTGCATCCACCAGGGTTGACTTTGAGGATGCTGTGATGCCCAAAGAAAAGTTTCCAGTTTCGACAGGAACGTTGTCTGTAGAACGGGAAGTAGAGGGATCAGGCTGCAGTCTCTTGACTAAATTGTATTTTTCCAAAAGATTTGAATCAAAGTTTTCCTTTGCAATAAAGTTCCTATTGACAGCCTTGAATCGAAAATTCCAGTTCCCCGGAACGCACTTATTATGTTTGAAGCAGGTATCTTTTGCCACGCTTTTCCAAGGCGTTCAGAAAAAGCATCTTTTCCAAGTGAACTTCCAACATGTTTTCGTTGCCAGTCTAACAATAAAGGATTCCACACATCACTTTTGATCCACACATCACTTTTGAGTGGTTTAAAAACAGCAACATCGAGGAGTTGGGAGTATTGCACTGCTGTGGAGGCAACTTGAGTATTGATACATTTTCTTGCTGTGCCAAGCACCTCAATGGAGAGATGGCTCACATGACCGTCTTTCTTTTGGAACGGATGGAAGAAATTGTGTTTGAAACCATGAATAAAACGTTTCACAGTCCATCCAACTATTTTCTGTAGCACGGTAGGTTGTACCGGGGAACGCATCTTTACTCATCCAGCTGGACCACATGTTCTTGCCCGTGAATATTATGAGAAGTGGTAAAATGTCACCAGCAATATTGACACATGCGAGGACAGTAGTTGCTTCTCTTCCTGTTCCTTCGGTCCATTGTTTAGCAGGCAACCCTATGCCACCTATAACATTTCGAGTGCTTACATCATGGATGAATGATTCATCCAGGTTGAACACATTTTCAGGCTTGTTTCGCAGCTGCAGCTCTGTTATCAGACATTCCAGAAGATCAAGAAACCCACACACTATGAAGGGGTCCTTCTGAACCTCCAAGCGCGTGTGCTCTGTGATTTCTGGTTTTCTGAGGGTCAGATTATGCCTCTGTGTAAACCCATGAAACCATTCATGACAGGGTCGCCCATCTTTGAATCTGGTTTGCAACTGATTTGCAGTCACGTACTGTTCCACTAAGTTGATACACTCTTTAACGCTCGAACCAAAGCCCCACTTTGTCAGGGAACGTAAATGTGAAGCTAACTCCTCCCCTTCTCTAGCAGGAATCTCAGAGTGTCTGCCTCCGCCATCAGTTGACTTTAAAAAGCAGGTAACACTTTTTGTCTCCCCTTCCATCCTCTACAATGTAGCACAAGAGTTGAATATGGGATTTTAAAATGCTTAGAAACATCACGAACACTTGCACCTTTTCCAAGTTCATTCAGGGCATTGCTAACTCTTCTGCACTGTAGCTTCCTCCCACACCCCTGTTTGTTTTTCTGGTGTAGTTATGTGGCATTATTCACACTGAAAAGAGCAAGAAGTAGCAATTTTAAAATTCAACAGCACTGATCACACTTTCCCTGGTAACTTGATCACACTTTCCCAAACGCAATGAATTTGCAGGCGAGTGTGATCATGACTAGTAAGAACAACAGGAACCTCTCATTTGAGCACAGAAATAAATAAAAGTAACTTGAAGTTCCTATCATTTACCCAGCATTGCCTTTTTCACAATCCTTTGATTTTCCTGAGAGACAGAGACATTTTTTACGCATATGAGAAATTTCAGTTTGAAATATTTTGTAATGGCATTTTCACATGCCCCTCCTGTATGCTTGCAGCAATGAACACACATCCAGAAACATTCAAAATATGCATGATCATCAGTTTTCTTCAATCATCAGTTCCAAATACTTAGAACAAGCTGCAGCTTCAGTTTCTGACTGGAGATCACACTTACCCCAATTCACCCTATTTTCTTTTCACCAATATTCACTACCCCATGGTCCGCATAGCCTCTGTGGCAAGTTTCACCACAATGTGTTGCTTTGAACGGGTCCCATAGGGCTCTAACCACCCACTATATGCTTTTATTTTCTCAAGAAAAAGATGGAAAATGAATAGACTAATGGTAACATATTTTTACTCAACACACTAACCTCTCTTTGAGATTCAGTGCCAGCCATGGTACAAACCGATATCTGTAGCTTTTCCAACTTGCTACAACCTTTTCTAGCATTGTCAAGAAGATACATTGGAAAATCTCAACACCAACTTAGTCAGACTTTATAACTTTTCAGCATCTGAAAAAAATGAAAGAAAGATAATGTACATACAAATATAGCTAGCACAAAACAAACTGCAGTAACGGTTCTGAATGTTCAGTGATTATTTCAAAGTTTCATAGGAGACAGATGAAATAGCAGGATTGTGTGTTACAGTAAATTTGAACCAGCATAGTACTAATCTGATACTCCCCGGACAGATTTCATCATTTTTACAGAAGGAACTTCTTACTGTAATAAGTTCCTGTAGCATTGTCTAACATCTGGAAGGTGTTTTGTGTGATGTGGGAATGTTTCTCATGTTCTTCGTTGAAAATTAATTCTCCAACGGAGAATAGCGTATTGCGCGTACACCTTCGTACATCATCACGTGTCGTGATTGTGTTTTGTTCACGTTCTTCGCGTATCCAATGTTTCAAACTGTCTGTGTTTGCAACGAAAGTTAGAAACATGACATGTTGCAGATGCGTGGTGAAATTCGTACCGGGTGTGGAAGATCGAGAGGATTTTTTTTAAATTTAATTGAACACGGGATCGTGAAGAAAGGAAAGGAATGTCGAAAATCTGGCAGTGAATGTAAGCTACTCATTAAAAGTTAGAAGGAATGGGCTGTGGCTATATGCCTAATATGACGTGTCCTGGATGCGTGGTGAAAATGGAATTCCTGGAAACGGATTTCTTCAAATTTAAAAGTTTGGGGCTCATTTGGGGGCAGGTGACTCTGGCCAATTTCTAACATGCCTTTAACAGGGACTCTATAGAGAAAGCCGGGAAGCCGGAGTGGAGGAGGGACCACGGTAGGTCAATTACCCCAGGGGCGGAGCCCGGAATCGGTGGGAAATTTGGAGTGTAAGGGGTGACCTTCCACGTCGGCACCCAAAAGTCAACCTCACTTCCACATAGTACACCCTGGACTGCAGACTAACAAAGCTCTGGTAACTGGCCCCATGGCCAGTATAATTTTGTGTGTGTTGTACTGTTTTTTGTCCTTCTATGTGCTGAGTGCCCGTTTACAGCCTCAGTTTTTAACAGAAGTCAGAATATTTTAGGATTTTATTTATGCAAGCTAGAGTTGTTATTTGTAACGATAAGGGACTGGACCCCATATAGTGTCATGGGTGCACAGTGGCCTTAGTGCTGACGCACCCAAAATTTTAAAATCAAATCAAATCAAATCAAATCGGTGGGAAATTTGCACTCAAAAATTTCAAACGAAAATTTTTTTTAGTTTAAATTTCCCACCTATTCCGGGACGGATAGCCCCAAAAACCATTCACGGATAGTGCCACGAAACATTACAATTTTCTTTGTAAAACAATGCGAAAAAGTTTAAAAAAAAAATTGATCAGATGAGCTTTGTTCACGGATATTTCTTTGGTTCCAAAGGTTGAAACACTGCATAACGAATGAAAATCGACAAAACACAAGAACAAAGCGCGATTATGTAGGAAGGTGTACGCGCCATATTGTCTCTCAGGCAAGTGAAAAGATTACGAGAAAGAAGTACTCATAATGTGAAAAATTGCTATTACTTTGATAAAAAACACCTTAAAGAATGTTCCGCGAAGCACATAGGTAAGTACAAATGTCAAAAATTGACAAAACGAAGAAGTTATAGGTGTCCGGGCAATATCAGATTTTTACCGAAAGCATTTAGGGAAATTATTGTAATGATAAACGCCTTAAACCTGGGCTCACTAACCTAACCAATTCTAAGAGCCCCAAAAATGACTATTACATCGCATTACACACACGTGACCTAGATGGCAGCCACCAATAATATATAGGTAATCCTATCAGCAGCAGTTCGTGGTAACGATTAGATAAGTCGGAAACACATTTCTTGAAATTTAAAGGAGAAAAGACGAGGAAGTACGGTACTACTTTACTATACTTCGGACACATTTATTTATTTTTACAGAAGAAACTACTTACCGTAATAAGTTCCTGTAGCATTGTTGAACATCGGGAAGGTGTTTTGTGTGATGTGGGAATATTTCATAGCTGAAATTGATGTTGTTCGTTGAAAATTAATTCTGCGACGGAGATAGCGTTTGGCGCGTACATCTTCGTACACCATCACGTTCGTACACCTTCTTACACTGTCGTGATTGTGTTTTGTTGGTATCCAGTGTTTCGAACTGTCTGCATTTGCGACGAGAGTTAGAACGGTAAAACGAGAGGGGTACATAGTTAAAATTTGGTGTCATGTTAGTATCAGGATCTAGAAATTGGAAATAATTGTGAACCATTGACGCTAGCCCACGAACAATTGGCGCGTGGATAGGTTAGTTCAGTTAGGTTGAGATACATAGTTAAAATTTGATGCCATATTGTGTCTCAGGCAAGCAAAAAGACCTACCAGAAAGACGTACTGGTAATGTGAAAAATTGCAATTAATTTCAACAAAACAACGTTAATACACCTTCAGGAATGTTCCGCGAAGCAGATACGTAAGTACGAATGTCAAAAATTGACGAAACGAAAAAAATAGAGGTGTCCGAAGGATAGTAAATTTTTACCATTATTTGGCCTGTAAGTAAGGTATTTTTCATCATTCATGCATCTCCGTTGCACGATAGCTCATGCCAGTGATCAGAACGCTACATTTTAAAAGTAGCTTCGCTACAGCTACAGCTACTATTCCAGAATGTAGCTTCGCTACAGCTACAGCTACATTTGCCAAACAGTAGCTCACTACGCTACTCATGTGTGCTACTTGCTACTTTTTGAGCTACTTCTGCATAAAAAAATGAAAACAACCATATGGGTATTAAAAAAATCCCCTACTACTGGTAAATAGATTCTGTTATTTGTTATCATGATTCCAGTCATTCGTTAATTTTGATAGCAGTGTTACTTCAGTTACTTATTTTTACTATAGTGTTTAAGAATACCATACCTATTCAAGTGGCATATCAATTCAAATTTGATATATGAATATTGCAATTAGGGTGTTGCCCAAATTAATTATTACAACTATACACAAATAAAATTTGGTAGGATTACGTATTTATGTTCACATCAACATATTTTTCTTGAGAATAAATATTTCATTTTTTATAGACTGATATGAAGTCAGCATTTTGAATGAAAAGTACCTGAAGCCCTTTGACTACAAAAGGGGCCACAGGTTCGATACCTAGCGGAGGCACATAGTGGTTAGGATCCAGTCTCGATCAGCTTATCTATGCATAAAATGGACTCAAAACGAAAACTAGGAAAGACGCCAAGTGGGGAGGATGAGATCCTCCTGCTCCTCCATTCCCCATACTGCTCATCATTCATCATTCTTCCTCGTTCTCACAATTAGCCGAAAGTGGCAGAAAGCGACTATAGATAAGAGAATAATTAAATAAACCATTCATCCTTATTGTCATGATTGAGAAAAGTGGAAGAATAGATGAGGAGGTAAACAGAAGAGGACAAATGGGTGGTGGACTATATCAAAGCGTTCGAAGATTAATATGGAACAGGGATGTACCTATGAAATGCACAAAGGAAATATATAACACATACTATGTGCCAATAATTACGTATTGAGCAGAGACTTGGACAATGACATAGAGAGACAAAAAAAAAGATGGGGGCAGTGGAGATTAAATTTTTAAGGAGTCTTTTGAGGAAGACTAGAAGGGATAGAATAAGAAATGAGGAGATCCGACAGACAGTTGGTGTAGTGAAGATTCAGGACAGAATAGATCAGGCACAGATGAGATGGTTCGTACACATGAAGAGGATGGATGCAGAAAGACTACCAGTAAGAACTTACAATGCACAAGGAGTGGTAATAAGGCCAAGGAGGAGACCAAGATGTCGGTGGAAAGAGCAGATAGTGGAGAGTGTTAGGAGAATAGGACAAGATTGGAACACCTTAGAAAGAGAGGAGTGGTGAAAGACCAGGAAAAAATGGAGAGGCTTGACTTCTATGCCGACCCAGCCAGAGGCAGGAAACAGCGAAGGATGATGATGACGATGTCATGATTAGCAAAAGTTACAGAAAAGTGACGCAAAAGTAAGAGCAATACATAAATTTGAAAACTATGTATATTAACTAAAGAAAATTGTCGTTTCTGCAGGAAAGTCAATAACTCGTACATACTTTTTGCAATATGATAAAATTATTGAGGAAACTGTCGTGTAAACCTGAGTGTTCTAAACGTATTGTAATTTTAAAATTTGTGAACAAATACTATCGCGAAAATAATTGTAATTCCAGAAACTCTATCATTCTTGTAACAATAATTTCTTGCTGGCGAGATCCTATATACTGACGATGATCAATGCTGTTAACGTACTGAGCCATTTATTGCTGGCACTATTCCCTTGTCAGTGCAGTGGAAAATCCATCGCTCGTTTTTGCACTGCAAGTTGCGTCTTACATAGCAATTAATGACATATTGGTGTCTCTTACACCATGGATATCCACAGGATTTGTCCCGGGGGTGACGCAAACAAGGCACTTTTTTCCAGTGGTGCAGCAAACGAGGCATGTTTCTCCCCAAAATAGCGATGCAGCTAAAAACACGTAGCTGTTAGCAGGAATATATTCAGATATGTCAGTTAGTTATTTGGATATCTGAATTATTCAGATACTAATTAAATAAATTACGCAGATATCTATAATCTACAGTCTAGATAATCTGTATCTCCATGTAATAGACTGTCTTTATGAACCTCCTGCAAAATTAAGGGTTATTTTGTGATTTTTTCTGACGCTGTTGTGACATTCAAAATTCACCTCAAAATGCTGAGAAAAATGTAGCTGTAGCGAAATTTTCGCTACAACTACAGGAATTTTGTAGCTTCGCTACCGCTACAACTACAATTTTCAAAATGTAGCGTCGCTACAGCTACAAATTTTGTAGCTAGCTAGAGTAGCGACGCTACAAGTAGCTTGCTACTTCTGACCACTGGCTCATGCCACCATTGCCGTCGACTACGTGAATCACATGTTCTGTGCATTCGGTTATGTAACCCCTTGTAAGTGCAGCAACGACGCGGTAGTTTGACAGGATAACGTGTCAAGGTTGCGTTGTGAAAATGTTCCCGGATATTGAAGACCCATGAGATTTTCTAATTGAACATGGAATCGTGAAGGAAGAAATGGAATGTCCTAAATGTTCTAGTATATGTAAGCTACACATTGCACGGGATGGGAAGTGGCTGTATATGTGTACGAAAGTTAATTTTATTAATTATTTTTTTTCTAAATTTACCTAACCTAACCTTCCGTGAACGGTTTGTGGAACAATTTTCGATTCAAAACGTTTTGTGAATAGCTTGTGCGGCATTTATAGGTTCATAGGTTTGGAAACACTGCACATCAGCTGACAATACTGCATATCAGCTGACAACAGACTACGCGAGTCAAGATTTGGCCGCCAAATTAGCAACGACAAATAATAATTATAATGTTAAAAATAACGCTTTTTCATGGGAAAAAAAGTGATCCCAACTTGAAAAATGGGGTCGGGTACCCTATTCTACACCCTCGAATTTTGAAATTTTTTCTTTTTCATTATGAACATTATTTGATCCTATTTGTGAATTTAAAAAAATTGGAGCGCGGAAAGAAGTATTTACGACTGTACAGCCGTTTAAAGTTGAAATTTTGTCGTTTGAAATGGTTCGCAATTATTTCCAATTTCTAGATCGTGATACTAACACGACACCAAATTTTAACTATCGATCTCAACCTAACTGAACTAACCTATCCACGCGCCAATGGTTCGTGGGGCTAGCGCCAATGGTTCGTGGGGCTAGCACCAATGGTTCTTGGGGCTAGCGCCAATGGTTCGTGGGGCTAGCACCAATGGTTCGTGGGGCTAGCGCCAATGATTCGTGAGACTAGCGCCAATGGTTCGTGGGGCTAGCGCCAATGGTTCGTGGGGCTAGCGCCAATGGTTCGTGGGCCTAGCGCCAATGGTTCGTGGGGCTAGCGTCAATGGTTCGTGGGGCTAGGTTACCTGTAAGTCAATTACAATGTCCCGTATGTCTCGTCGAACAAAGTCCTCTATGTCCTTCATCCGTTGAACGTGTGTCAATCTCATATTTAGTCCTTTTGTCTTAATTCAATGTCACACAAATCAATTCCAATGTCTAAAGTCGCACAAAACAATTGCAATGTCTCAAATATCCAATCCGCCAATAAATTACATAAATAATATATTGAAATCGCAAATTATCCCATTGCACAAGTCATTCATAACAAGAAAAAATTGCAAATTATCCCATTGCACAAGTCAAAGATAAGAAGAAAAAGAAAATGTTCAGACGTGCGCCTGTGACATGAATCCAAGATGCGCCATGATCAAATCCCTGCAAAACAGTTTCGACGTTACATAAGGAATGTAAATATTGAAAAACGTAAGTTTCCTAGCACGTAGATCTAAAAAAATTACTTTCCGCGCTATTTAGAAACATCGTTTCTTATGAAGAACTAATTTTCGTAACGAGAATATTTGAAATGTGCGAAAATTCGAGGGTGTAGAAAAGGGTACCCGAGCCGAAAAATGTTGGTATGTAGAAATGATTTTTATTTGAAAATAAACGAGTTAAATGTGTCTCCGGCATATCTAACCGGTACCCAGTTCGTAACCAAGACGACGGTAAACGAATTGCTGCTTGCGAAGAGAAGAATCATGTAAGAATACACGGAAGTGTAAAAACATTCTCAATCAAAATGAAATAAGTAATCGCTAAAACTCCGAAGTATGTATTAACAGACATGAAGACAAATCGAACCATGAAAAAAATGCCTGCGTAACACAATGAAATTGGAATTAAACAATCGGAACTTGGGCCACAACGGTTCACCAAAAAGTATTTATCATGAAGGTCTTGTAAAGTACAATCAAATTACCTCAACATTGCAATTCATTGAATGTATTATTATTATTATGTCATGGATTTTAACTCTGCGGAAAGCAAATCCACTTGATTCCCTTAACTATGTGTAACTCACGGAAGGCGACTACAATTTATTTCAAGTCGGTATTTGTTCTCTTCTTCTTCTTCTCCCTCTTTCTGGCCCATACCGCCCTTGCAGTCTCTGGCCAAAGTTGTTATTAAGTTATTAGTGTTGATATTATTCCTCCTCTGTAAAAACAAAATATTCGAAACATTTGAAATTACCAAAGTCACTAATACTACCTGGGAAGGACATAAGACACGTTTCCATTCTCACCTGTTTCGCACTTGTCACTTGTCTTCGGCACGAGCAATCATCATGTGTGAATGTGGAAGTAAACAAGGCAAACTCCAAATTCTCCAAAGTTTGCAAAGTTTTCCCAAAGGTAGTGTCTGCTGCCACGTTCTTTTTCTGCTAGAACCTCAAAAGAGATGCGCGTGGCAGCAGACTCGGTCTTTGTTTTATTGTGATTACGTGATCCTATATATGCAATTACGTCTGTAACACATACTGTGAAGTTGTAGCGATTACTTTCACACAAATGTTTTAAGATTAGGTCCCTCAGCATTCTTCTAATAATAAACCTAAATGCTCTCGTAGTTAGGTTAGGTTCTGTTAGCATTAAAATAATATCGCTAAATGCTTTCTAAAGAAAAGGGTTCTAAATTACCTGTACATTCATTCCCACTAATCATAAAATTGCATTTCGCTCGTCTTAATCTGTCCTTTAGATTTGTAACATTCTCTTAGCAGACGAATTACGTGGCAGGAGCAAATTTGATGCTTATTCTTACTGCTGACACGTGCGTGGCAGCAGACTCGGCCTTATTATTAGAAGAATGCTAAGGAACCAAATCTTAAAACATTTTTGTGAAAGTAATCGCTACAACTATGTTCATATAGTATGTGTTACAGACGTAATTGCATATATAGGATCATGTAATCACAATAAAACAAAGACCAAGTCTGCTGCCACGCCCATCTTTTTTCAGGTTCCAGCAGACAAAGAACGTGGCAGGAGACACTACCTTTATTTTAATATTATAATGTGACAAACTTCATCAGGGAACTAATGCATCATCACTGGATAAATTTAGATACATTTTCATTTCATCTACGGTTTTTAAGGCGCAAATGGTGGCAACAATGTTGTGCGGAAATGAACGTGTGGACACATATGCCAAAGCCGCTCGATCATCGGAAACTACCTCACTTGCGAGACTTTCATACACGGACCTTCTTCCAAGAGTTAAATATAAACTTCAAGAAAAATGGAAACAGTGGTGTATAGAACAATTTCAATCCACGGGCAACACATATAAATGGTTTGCAGAACATTCACAAAACAAACCTTGGTACTACCCATATAATTTTCTAAGATCAGTTATTACTTTTATAATACGTCTACGTACAGGTCATGTTCGCACTAATGATCATTTATCACGACTACATATTACAACAAAACAAGCCTGCGCATGTGGAGAAGATAATCAAGATGCTACACATCTCTTTTTACAATGTCCCAATTTCGACAGAGAACGAGATAAATTATATAGTGGTTTACGTCGAAATAGAATTCCATTCCCTACATCTCTTACTGGCCCTGCTCACGGACCCTACTCCTCCCACCATATGGCTTCTTTATGGATATGCAAGAAGATGTAATTTGACGATCTAACAAACAGTATAAATAAATATCAATAGATGTTTGTTTTTTTCATTCTTGTGAAATATAAGTGAATAGCGAACTAAATACATAAAAAAAAATTTAAAAAAAACTCAGGAAGATGACTAAAATCGACTACCAGTTGATAGGGTCAGAAAAAGAAGAAGAAAAAGAATGTTGTGCGGATGCAAAATGGCTCCTGTCCACGTAGACGTCTGAAATTTATTTTGTATTTTTATTCTTTACATTGCTCTGCAATGATGTTGGGTTATGAAGATGAGGAATACGTCCTGTTGTATACTGCTATTTAGATAATAGTCAGTATTTAATACGCTCGTGTTAAGATATATGTATAAAAAAATACACTGAATGGTATGGCACGGCACCAATGTCTCAAAATATAATTACCATTTAATACACTTAAATATAAATGTAATTTAGAAGTTGAAGTGTCAACAAATGTGAAATCAGCTGAAGGTAAGTTGCATATAAAGTGTAAATAACTTCATTGCAATGTTATGCTTTCTTATCAATGTATTAACCGGTACTGAAAACTAATACGTTAGTACAAACGCATTTGTTTACAAATTTTGGAATCACTTACGTTTAGTGCTGGTGGAGATGAAATGTGTTGGAACATTCCCTTATAATGGCCCAAGTTCAATTTGTTTAACTCCAGGTTCACAGAAATTGTTTTTGTTGTTTGATTTCAATTTGTTAGGACATACTTCAGGGTCGTAGTGTTTACTTACTGCATGTATTCTGGAGAATGATTATCCCGTTCCTTCTAATCCTATGTGATTCTTTGTTTGCGAGCAGCCATTAGTTTACTATTGTCTTGGATATAGTCTGCTGTTACCATCTACGTGCTTGGGGCGGTAAATATGCGATATCGCCCGGACGGATTTCTTCACATTTACAGGAGAAAGTACTTACTGAATTGAGTTTCTTTAGCATTCTGGACGTTCTTGGAGGTATTTTCTTTCACGGAAAGTAAAAACTTCATGGTTTAATGCTGTCGAACAAGAATTAATCACTTTTTACGTAAGAAATTGGCATTGCCTTCCACATTATGCCGTTGTTTCCATTGTGTGCGTGCAGATGGCGAGTGCGTTGAAAGTCACGCGATCTCTGCAGTGCTTCCAAACGTGGGTAAGAATTTACAATATAGAGAATGTCTCCAATTTCGTTAATTTTCGGTATACTAACTAATTTTGGCCTACTAATCACGAATCTGTTGTAAAAAACCGGGGGTCACGTCTGGAAATTGTACATTTTGATAGAAAATTGTTCGTTAGCGCCAAAAACCATCCACAGGTAGCCCCATAAACCATTGACGTTAGCCCCAAAAACCATCCACGGGTAGCCCCACGAACCAATCACACGAGGTTAGGTTAGGTTCCATTAGCACTCATTTCACCCCTAAATTCATCGAAAAAATAGGGATCGTACTAGAATTGAACATCATAAATAATTTTCTTGTAAAACAATGGCGTGGTTGGACACAATGACAGGAGATTACATTTTTGTTCGTAAAACTACGCATATACACCTATATATATAAAAAATTCAATCAGCTTTTTTTCAAATTTTCAGACGTGACCCCCGGTTTTTTTCAACAGATTCGTGATTAGGAGGTCAAAATTAGTTAGTATACCGAAAATTAACAAATTTGGAGACTTTCTCTATATTGTAAATTCGCTCCCAAACGTGCCTTCTTTTTACGAAAATTTCTATTTTTATCTATGTTCGCCGCGCTTTCTTTTTTCGATGAATTTTAGGGGTGAAATGAGTGCTAATTGAACCTAACCTAACAGGCCTAACCTAACCTTGTGTGAATGGTTTGTGGGGCTATCCGTGGATGGTTTTTGGGGCTAACGTCAATGGTTTGTGGGGCTACCCATGGATGGATTTTGGGGCTAACGTCAATGGTTTGTCGGGCTACCCGTGGATGGTTTTTGGGGCTAACGTGCATGATTTGTGGAGGTAAACATGAAAAAAATTGAAATAGTATGTAATTTTCCGTCATGAAGGTTTGAAACACTGCTTGCGCACTGAAAGTCGACAAAACACAAGCTGGCACGTCATAAAGCGCGATGATCCATTACGAGTGCACGCCATATTGTCTATTACAGAAGCGGAACAAGTAAGACAAATAATCAATCGTAATATGAAAAGTTGACAGTATTTTATGGAAAAAGGCATAACTTCACCTTAAAGAATGTTCCGCAAGGCAAAATAGGTAAGTACCAGTGGTAAAATTAAGGAAATAAATGAGTGAAAGGTGTCCGGGTGTTATCGCATATTTACCCTTGGGGCAAGTAGTAGTATTACATCGTAAAATGTTTTCATTGTTAGGTTAGGCAGGTCATGTTTAGTGCTCTTAGGATTAATAAATTCTTCCTAAATAACTTCGTTTTAGGTTAGGTGGGTTAGGTTTAGTGCTGTTAGCATTGAAATATTGTCCATAAATGTGTTTCCAACACCTGATCATGTAACATTTGATCTGAAGCATGAAACCAACTTTGAGCCTTACATGCAAAGTGTAAGTTACTTTTCAAATCATAATTTCTATGGTAAATATTACTTAATGAAGCTTTTGACTGTGCTAATTTGTTTCTCCAACCTTCGAACTTATTTTCACAGTTGTTTCCAGTATTCTAAAGCACTAATACCCCTATAAAACTTGCGAAACTTCATTATGCATTCGGAGCAGTTACTGTTAGAATTATTCTCACTTCATAAACACCCTTGTACATATCCATAACTGGGCTACTACATAAGTTCCCATTGTAGTTTTTTTTACGTCAGTTAATGACCCTGTGATCTTGGTAACATTATAGTATAAGGGAAACGGATTTCTTCAAATTTACAGGAGAAAGTAATTATGGAAATCTTTTTCTGTAGTGTTGTGGATGTTCGTGAATCTAGTTTTGATCCATTTTAATGCGAAAACATGTACGTTTCTGCGAAAATCTCTGTCCAACATGCTGTTTGTGCTGCCGCCATTTGCTTTCTGCATGAGAGTACAATGTTCCGGGTGTTAAGATGATGCAACCCCATAGTCAGTGTTTCAGCCTCACCGTGTTTTCACTAGAACATGACGTGTCGAGTATTTTTAATTTTTTTTTTTAACTATGCTTGCCTAACCTAACTTAACCTAACCTTACGGAAAATGGTTTTTGGGGCTAACGTGAATGGTTTTTCTGGCTAACATCAATGGTTTGTGGGGCTAACGTCAATGGTTTGTGAGGCTAAAGTCAATGGTTTGCAACTTATTAGCATAATTTCCATTCCGGGCATGAAAGTAGGTATTTTCCGGTGAACGAGGTTTTAACACTGCATAAATCGACAAAACAACCGCACAACGTGCCCTGAACCAGTACGCTATCGCCCGCCATAATGTGTTACAGAATCGAATTAACAAGTAACAGTAAGTACTCGTAAATGTAAGAAATAGACATTATCTTAGTTAGAAATGCATTATTTCACCTTAGGAAATGTTCCGCATTCCAAAATAGTACGTTAGCAATGTAAAAAATATGATTTATAGGTGTTTCCCTTATACTATAATAGTACCGTGATCTTCACTTACAGTCTTATTGAACATAACAAGTACAATTTTCTTGCAAACTCTTCACAGTTCTTCGTATTACCTAGTGTTCATCTTAGCTTAAATGTGGCTACAACTAGTTCAACCTGGCCGATCACTGCACAACAAGATTTTTATCTATCTTCAAAATTGTTAGCTTAATTTATAGTTTTGCAGCTGTCATTTCATGTTTTCTTTTCTTTCTTTCTTTCAGAATGTAGAACAATGATAATCTCATCTATTAGCATTGACTGAAGTAGTGGATTAGTATTGTTCTCTTCTGCAACAATGCATCCCTTCAGAATGTTGGCCAAAACATCCCGAATTGTTGCTCTGTGCTCCATTGCCAACTTCATCAATGCAGCAGATAGAGTAATCATGCCAATTGCCATCATACCCATGACGGACGAATTCAAATGGAATCTGTACTGGCAAGGGTGGATTCTGTCAGCCTTTGCATTTGGTTATTTCACAAGCCAGGTAGGTAAGAAAGCTGTATTTCCAAAGGGTTTTTTCAATACTGTGTATTTGGGTTCTCAGTTTGGTGCTGGTGACCCTCTGTACATCTGCAATAAAGTTGAAAATTTTGAGCAGGTTGTGAAGATTGTTTCATGTGAACATTTATCATTGTTTTTAGGTCACGTAGATAATTGTGAGAAATTAGTGATTTTATTCGGTACAATTTATGACATCAGTAACTCACCTGTGGCATGTTATCTGCTTGTGTTCCCTTATCATGCAGTCAGTGTTCAAAGTGAAAGGGGTGATATCCCCACCCCCACCCCAGATAAGAAAAAGTTTTGCAAGGCATAAACCCAGCTAACATGAAGTATCGGTAAAAATTTACTATCCTTCGGACACCTCCAATTTTTTCGTTTCGTCAATTTTTGACATTCGTACTTACGTATCTGCTTCGCGGAACATTCCTGAAGGTGTATCAACGTTGTTTTGATGAAATTTGAACTATGTTTCCTAACCTAACAGAACTAACCTAACCACGTGCCAATGGTTCGCAATTATTTCCAATTTCTAGATCCTGATACTAACACGACACCAAATTTTAACTATGTTTCCTAACCTAACAGAACTAACCTATCCATGCACCAATGGTTTGTGGGGCTAGTTATTCTCCGTCGGAGAATTAATTTTCAACGAACAACATGAATTTCAGCTGTGAAACATTCCCACATCACACAAAATACCTTCCCGATGTTCGACAATGCTACAGGAACTTATTCCGGTAAGTAGTTTCTTCTGTAAAAATAAATAAATGTGTCCGAAAAATAGTAAACAAGTACCGAAGTATCAACCCCACCCCCTCTCTAACACTTTCCACTTCAAGCACTGCATTTAAGTGCAGTTGTCATGCACTTATCATAGAGGTTCAGCAACTGCATATTTTCAAAGTATGTATATGAATTAATTTAACCTTCTACTTAGGAAAGTGGAATTTCTGTTCATGTTAGATTATGAGTGCTAGGTTTCATGGTGATAGTAATTATACATTATTCTTCGGTTTCCCACATGTTTTTGTCTTTAACATCTTTCGTCATTTGAAGTAGCTTTGTCTATATGATAGAACATCTGACTACCATGCAGCAGACCAGGGTTCGATTTCCAGGGTGGATGATCTATGGCAGGGGTTTACTCAGTCTCAAATAAAATAGATACCTCAGCGGTAAAGGCAGTCTGAGCATGGTGCTGATCTTATTACATCCTAAAAGAACTGATGTTGAGAATCTGTGGTACCCTACCTCCACATTACCCCCACCCTCCCTCTCTTGGGCCATCATGAAATGTTGCAATGTGAACGCGAACTTCATTTCCCATGGGTGTACTCAGAATAATAGTTTTTCTTGTATGTTCACATTGCTTGCATTGTAGAATTATTTTCCTGTAGTTTACGGTTATTACTAGCATAAGAAAACAGGGAGCATGTGTTCTCCTGAAACGTCACAACGAAAAACTGTTTTCTTATGCTTGTAATAACCATAAACTACAGGAAAATAATAGTACTCACTTTTTCTTTGACACTGATTTTTTTTATTGTTAGATTAATTTCCATGGACACTGGCACAATCGTACTGTCATTTCGAAATAATGACTAATATTCATTACATAATAATCACAATAATGAGTTGAAAATGTGCCTCCATGAATGGGTAAGCATAGGTCTCTGACATACTATGCTAGTCCTTTGAAACCACTAAAATGTAGAGCCTCCCTGATGGCACAGCGGTAACGTCATTGCTAGGAATAGAAATGGAAATTTGCCGAAATTCAAATTTACCATGTTCAAACAGCTTTCATTTTTGGTAAAAACATTTGTTGCCTTCGTAGGCCTGGACACTAATTTTTATAAACTTATGTTAATTTTTGCGGACAATGCTGCTGTATAACCTAGTGAAAGATCATTTTGTTATTTGTGTACAAAATAAGAAGACAGTAGAAACTAGGGAATGATGGTCAGTTGATGAAAATAATCACTATGAGCATATTTTATTCTCAAATCAGACATAATAAAAATACAATCACTTTTTGACTTTTTGCGATTATGTCTGTCGATGGATTACAGCTAAATATTCAAACAACATACTGGTGAGGATTAAACATGATTTTTTGTGATTTTCTTCACTAAGGTAGTAGTGATTTGAAGTGCTAAATTTACTATTAAAGTAATTTGAATGAGAAAGATGGCAGTCCTATAAAAATTAAAATTAGCGTCCTTGGGATTTGTGTACTTATTGATATATCTAATACAGTCTACAATGATAAGTAACATCTAGTATATTGACATGCTAATGTAAAAGAATAAGATGTTGATTAATGCAATGTTTCCCAAAAGATACATATATTATTATAATTGCAACATTGCAGTTTTTAGAGTGAGCCTACAGACAAAGAAATGCTTGTAATGTAATCATTTTGCGCTCAAGTTCCTTTTGTTTTATTGCGATTTCATCATGCTACAAATGCAATTTTTATATGGTTCAATTTCGATGTACGTCTGTTAACACATACTGCGTAGTTTTAGCGATTACTTAAGGTTTTGTTCAATATATGCTTTTGTGGTTAGGTTAGGCAGGTTAGGTTTGGTTCCCTTAGCATTAACATAAGGTCCCCAAATGCATTCTTCTAAGGTTCCGATTTACTTCTACATTCATTCCCACTAGTCTACAATACTTACTGTCGCTTGTCAACCGAGAATACCTTGTCCATGGGAAGCGTGCATGCTTGCGTAAGGTAATTTTTAAGTTTCGTTTTTCAACATAAATAACTTTTTTTTCGTATGGAAACGGTGCTCGTTACTTTAAGGAAGGTTCAAATTTCGTGTGACAATGATATCCAAAATTCTTCAATAATTAGTCTTTCTGCTCAGGAGAATTTGAAAAAAATCATAAAACAATCAGTACCGTTACCGGGTCATACTTCAATCTTAGTGATTTAGATTGTGTGTCTGCGGGAGATACAATGATAAACTAGAATTTTGATGTAATGTTTTATTACATGAAAATATTGCAAAGGTATAAATGGATCTGTGTACATTCCAGTACAATCAAGGCACTCTTGCCACTGGTTTGGTAATGTTTTAATGCATGTGGCATCGAAAGACCATGGTTGGCGCTAAAGTCAATTGTGCAAGAAGTATCCCACTTCCTTACCACTCTTGAAATCATTTTTTGGTTCCGTGTGACTTACTGTCATATATAAGCATAAAATCTAAATTAGTTCATTTACTTACATAAATTAGTAATTGAACATTCTTGTTCCTGTCAACATGGAGCTGTGTTAGAGTAACATTACGGGTTTTAACAATTTTATGGCAGTTTTAATAGTTTTACCATGTTTTAGTCATTAGTCATCCTAACATTCAACCTGCCCATACGTATACCTTGATCCTTTCTAAATGACGAAGCTTTAAGTATGCACATAATAGCCGACTTCATGACCTGAAGAAGGGGGCAGTTGCCACCGAAACATCGTCTACGACAACTATATACTCACTTTACGCTTCTTAAGTGCTCCAAACAATCTATAATCACAAGGTGAGAAATCAGGGCTATAGGGAGGATGTTCAAGCATGCGCAGTGCACATGCGTTCAACCATGAGACTGAATGTTTTGAAGCCAAACTGTGCAGTGTAGAAGAAGACTTTGACCTCCTGTGGGTGTGCCGTGTGGAACAAATCGCAGTTTATATTTGACTGATCCACATATTTCTAGACAAGTCTCGGAAATGAAGAAACTAACATGAGTTATCACTTTATGTTTTTATGTTACTACAGGTAAAGTAGCTTTTATCTATTCATATCTGCCTTCAAGGTTTGGACAATACATTTAAACCAGAGAACTTTTCATGTGAAATGCAGTCATGACACTAAAATACTGCAATAATGATGAAGGTGGTCGGTTTGACTTTCAATTTGCCAATATTTTAGAGAAGTGCCACATATTGGCAAAGTAGAAAAGTAAAGAGTATATATTTCTCTGTTGTAACAATTTCCTCTTGTTGCAGATCATAGGAGCAAGTGCAGCGAGTAAGTTCGGTGGGAAGACCGTTCTGCTGTTTGCTGTGTTCCTTTGGTCCATTTCAACATTCATCACTCCGTTCCTTGCATCATCAGTTGCTGCACTGATCATTTGCCGTGTCCTATTAGGCCTTGGTGAAGGATTAGGTAGGAGGAATAAGCAATTTATCTTCTTACTTTGCCTAAATCCCGCACAGTGAGAGAACCGGCACGGAATTTTGGTCTGGTATTATATATTAACTACTAAGTGTTTTTTAAATGTACGAGGATGATAAAAAAAAGGTTACAGAGCCTATTATGGCGTATATGTTAGACATAGCTGGAAGATCAACACACCTGATGATGGAGGGCACTCAATACTAGTCCTCGATGTAATCACCTTTTTTGTTCAAGCACTTGTCACAACGGTAGATGAGGTTTTCCATACCGGTTGCACAGAAATCCGTGTCAAGTTCTTGTAGCCACCGTGAGGCAGCTCTTTTGACATCATCACATGTCAGATAATGGTGGCCAGCCAACCAAATGGTAGTCCCAGCTCAGTTGATATTGAGCGTAATGTTCTTCTTTTGTCCTCACGAATACACTCATCCACAAGAGCACAGTTCACGTCAGTGGTTGAGGTACTGAGTCTACCGCTGTATCCAGGGTTGTCATTAACAAGACTGGTGCGTCCTTCTTTGAAGGCACGACACCACTTCGCTACATGTTGCCTTGAAATTGCCCCCTCCCCATACACCTCCACAATCTGCCTATGAATGTCAGCAGGTGTAATGTTTTTGGCCCACAGGAACCGCACCACTGCCCGCACTTCTACTCTTGACCAATTTTCTAGTCGAGTCACCATTTTAAATGTCCGCTTCTCGAGTATACATGGTCAGAATCCGAAGTCCTCAAACCCGCAACAAGACTAACATGTTATTAATTTACACATAAATTTTCGTTACGTTACAGTGAATAAAACAAAAGTTATATGCTTTGTAACCTTTTTTTTTTTCGATCATCCCTCGTAAATTCACACCTGTGCTGGGTCCCAGAACATATGATAACTATTGGACAATATTGCTAATCACTTGTTAAAGGTAAGGCATATATATTTCTATAATGTAATGCATAGTATATATATTTAAGCAAAGGAAATGGGAAACTGTAAAATTCTGTGAAAAAGATGTCCAGCACACCCCCAAGTGTATGCGGATGATGTGTATGGACACCATAAGGGGTTCCACCTTCTTCTTTTTGTCTCAGTCTGTGGAAGTTTCCAAGTGCAAAAAAGCTGTGTTGACACATGCCTGACTTTTACCCAATTGTCACTGACACCTTCTGCACCCTTTGCTTGCATTTCAGGGAGAGGCAGAGAATAGGGTATCCTGTTTGTTTGCTAATCAGCAGTAACTGTTAGGCTGAGTTATGTCTTGGATCCCAAACTGATTTGATTTGAATTGATTTTTGTTATTTAGCTTTGCTTTTCTGTCATTTTTGGATAATTGCGACAATGAAGATGAGTTATGATATGATGAAATTGTTGAAGGGACACTCGCAAAGAACGCTCATGTCCAGGCTTGGATTTGAACCCGGAAGCCTGGCAACGTAGCACACTGTGCTAACCACTTTGTCAGGAAGGTCAACTTGGACCCCGAACTGTTGCTCTAATGCTTAAGTTTGGCAATGCAGTATACCACAAGGATTTCTCATCACTATGGTAAATGGACCAACCTGATTGGTTCAAGCATGTGTTCACCTATGCAAGAGCCAAAAGTATAATTCCTGCTTGGTTCTCTTATGGTGGGGGAGAATAATTACTCTGGGACTTTGCATGTGTAGCCTAATTAAGGGTTAGAGTTGTAGATACTGGAATTCACAAACTCAAACTCGAAACCAGACTCAATTCGAAAATGATAACCACTTTAGACTGAAGACCATGCATGTAACTGTGCAGTTGTTAGGGATCTTTCACATGAGCTATGGGCATGTACGATGTGACCTTCTGGTAAGGCACCAAAAAATGAACGTCACTTCCACATAATACACCCTGGTAACTGCTTTTCACAGACTATAGAGGCTCTGGCATTTGGGCCTATGGCCAGATGTAGGGCTGTGTGTTGTGTTTAGTCCCTACATGTGCTGAGTGCCCCTTTAAAGCATCGGCTTTTAACATGGGAAAGGAAATTTTGGTCCTAAGACACAGATGTCGATTTTAGTTAAGGTAAGGGGCTGGTAAAAGGTAAAGTGATCCTCTGTGCTATGCACCATGCATTGGGGTGTGGGCTTAGGCCCCACACTTTCTTTATCATGGCTGAAGATGGGGGTGATGTGATCAGCACCATGCCCCTGGCCACCTTTACCCCCCAGAGTTTCCTCCAGGTACCCACTTTATAGGACACTGGGTGGGGCCAAAGCCACTTGAACAGGTGGAAAAAATCCCAGGGACCCCGTCTAATGTGACAGTGACAAATTATCCCAAGTGTTGATGCACCCATAAAATTTTATTTCAATCAATCAATTCACATGAGCTATGAGCAGCCTGGAAGCACTCTGCAGGTCTTCAAATTGGCCAGATGTGATTTTGTAAAATTTTTATTACTGTATTCTTTGACAGCAGATTTTGCAAATTGTCAAAAAATATCCTACAACCCAGTCATTCTCATAGTACTATTGTGTATTTACAAATTACATATATTATTGCATTTTTAATACTGATTATGTTCTCTTTTTCAAGGCTTGCCAACCATTTTCCACATCTTTGCTCACAGTGTTCCAATAGAGGAGAGGTCAAGAGCTTTCGGCTACTTGGTGGCAGCAGGTTCCGTGGGGCAAACAGTTGCCTCTGTGGTGAGTTAAGTGGTGACATAGCAGCACTTGTTTATGTACTTAGAATGTTGGAATTTTTGGGATCTGTTTCTTTACAGAGTTATTGGGTTGCCAACAAGTCTAACTTTGATGAGTTTTTGCCTCTACTTTGTTTTTCATAATGGTATTTTAAAATAATGTATTTTCGTATAGCAACCGTTGTTTTACTGCCTTGTTAATGATAATAATTTGTATTGTTTATCATAAAAATGACATCAAGCATATGCAGTGGACCTTTTTACTTCAAACTTGGATGATTTTAATTATTTCGTATTTCAAACACAAGTATATTCCTCTTGAAATTCCCATTGAAGCCAATGTTAAAAATTGATATGCAATTTGAATTTTTGAACCTTTTATCTGGTTAATTCGAAGACAGATAAACTGACTGTTAGTCCCAATTCGGGAGGCAACCCATTTTTCTATTGTGTGTTTTGTATAAAAATAACTTACCTCATTATAAATACGGAGAAACTAGTACTCGCTTATCCACGAAACTGTGGATTTTTTTCTACACTGCTACCATCCTTGTTGGAACTTGCTGTACTGTTGCTTGGCATGTGTCTTTTGTTTGTAGTTCTCCGGCTGCCACGAGGTACGCTGTTGTTTACTGTACGTCTGCGTCCGTGTCGTCTGCTATTTCCCGGCGTTAACTGTTGTAGTAGGGGGAATCCAAGTGTGGTGTGCCTGTCTCCTATCGATGTTTAGCTCGTGGGGAAAGTACACCTAGCGGCAGCCGGAGAACTACAAACAAAAGACGCACGCCAAGCAACAGTACAGCAAGTTCCAACGAGGATGGTGGCAGTGGCCACTGAAATTAATATAACAAGAAAACAGTTTTGCTGATAAGTGAGTACTAATTTCTCCATATTTATACCAGGTGTATAAGCTAAATTTTCTGCTGTTTGCTCATAGATGTCGTTAGTGAGCGTATGAAGCTACCATGGGCACGCCATACCTGGTGTTTGTATGAGTTGGACATCTGCCAACACGAATCAGTGCACATCGTCAGCACATGCAGACAACAACAGTGTTCCTGTGGTAAGCATGTCTAGTTTTGTGCCAGAAAAAGAGCATATGCGGGAAGCTCTGCTTTTCTGCTTCCGTTTGAAGAAATCGGCTGCCGAATCGCATCAGATGCTTGTGGAGGCTTATGATGACAGTGCTGTATCGGAAACAACGTGCAGGGATTGGTTTTGTCGGTTCAAAGACTGCAATTTTGACCTGATCGACAAGAAGCATGAAAATCGGCCCAGGAAGGTTGAGGACCATCAATTGCAGGCTCTTTTGGACGAGGACGATACCCAAACGCAAAAGATGCTTGCCGAGGAATTGAAAAGTGGATATATTTCGAGAATCCTAAATGCAAGAAATCGTGGGTTGATCCTGGCCAACCATCAACATCTTCCTCGAGACCAAATCGCTTTGGCCGATGCTGTGTGTTTGGTGGGATCAACAGGGTATCGTCTACTTTTAGCTGTTGAAACCTGGTGAAACTGTCACTGCCCACCGCTACCACCAACAACTGATCAAATTGCATCGTGCTCTGTGTGGCAAAAGGCCAGATTATCAGCAAAGACACAACAAGCTGATTTTCCTCCATGACAACACCCCCATCGCACACATCAAGACTGGTCCAAAACTACTTGGAGACACGCAACTGGCAGGTGCTACCCCATCCCGCCTATTCACCAGACCTGACCCCTTCCTACTACCATCTGTTTTTGTCGATGGGTACGCCCTTCCTGAGCAGCACTTCGATTCGTATGCAGACGTCCGAAAATGGCTTGATGAGTGGTTTGCTTCGAAAGAGAAGGACTTTTTTGGCGTGGTATCCACAAATTGCCTGAGAGGTGGGCAAAATGTGTAGCTCGCAAGGGCAAGTACTTTGAATAAATTTCTTATTGCTTTCTATGAACAAACCATGTGTTTTTCTGACTACAAAACAGCAGATTTAAGCTTATACACCTGGTATATTACCACGTCTCTCTTTTCCCAATTATGATTACATCATTATAATATTATTTTCTGCAATGTTTTCAGTTATGTCCACATTTTGCCTGGCAGACATCATTTTACTTGTTTGGAACATTGGGCATTATGTGGGTGTGCATTTGGCTGCTGTTCTATAATGACAACTCTTCCTGTTCCGAAGACGAGCTTCCATTGTTTGTGGCCAAGGTATGTGAACTTTTCCATCTTCATTTCTTATTTATGAAATCCTCATAATTTTTAAATTGGGAGTCTGTGTTCTCTGGCTCTATAATTGGCAATACTATTTGCAGCATATGTACAGCGCGAGGCAAGAATCAGATTACGTAGGTGAATGGCCACCACGGTCGCCAGACCTTACACCCCTGAATTTTTAATTGTGGGGATGTATAAAGTCCATCGTATATGCTAAGGAAATTAAGAGCCTGGACCACTTCAGAAGAAGGATCACAGGCACCAAATTCCAAGTCTCCCTCACAATATTATGCAACTGGGATCAACCTTGTAGTTGGTTTGTGTTTCTATATCGTGTCAAGCACGGACATTAACTTTGCAATGGAAATATTTACAACAGGAACTTCATTCCAATATTTTACTGAAATGATTCGTAAATGTTTAACTGTGCATTACTGCCCTGCAGTTGATTCGTGTTTCTATATCATGTCAAGCACGGACATTAACTTTGCAATGGAAATATTTACAACAGGAACTTCGTTACAATACTTTACTGAAACAGTTTGTAAATGTTTAACTGTGCATTACTGCCCTGCAGTTGTATCGCATCCTATCAATTGCAATGTCACTACTCAAAATTTCAACTTGTTCTCATCATTTCAAGCATGAATCCAGAGTGATTTCAAGATCATGTTCTAATATCTTCTCCCCACGAAATCCTGCATTTGGTGGACGAAGAATTTACTTTGCTTAAAATGTACAATTCTCCTACCTTAGCATGTCTGACGAAGAACAACTCCCTTCTCGGTACGCGAAGCCAATTTCACTTACATTTTTTCTTGAGGTTTAAATGGAAAGATAGGCGACTGTAACTACAGCTGACCGACCGCTCAGGAGATGATCCCTGACGGAAGTGAAGTGACGTAGCAGCAGGCGACTCCACTATTAGGGTCGGGTGTGCACCCTGAGTGAAAAACACATGTGGGCTCGCTGTAACCGGTACAAGTCGTTTAGGGTTACCAGAATTTCCATTTTACCTGGACAAATTCTGTTTTTCGGGTTCTAAAAATGCTCCGCGTGGATTTTTAGGAATATTTGGAAATATCCGATTATTTGGGGTATAGACAACTGCTTAACTTCAAGATTAGTAACAAAATGTTATTTGTAAATAATTGTTAATACAGTTTCCATTTTCAGTTTCAAAGTAAAGAAATACAACACACTCAGTTGCAAGCGCAAAGAAAATAAACTTGTCTTGCATCAAATAAAAATTGTTGGACCTTTGCGGTACAAGTCATTTTGGGTTACCAGAAGTTCTATTTTACCCTGACAAATTCTGTTTTTCGGGTACTAAAAATGCTCCGGGTGGGTTTTTAGGAATATTTGAAAATATCCGATTATTTAGGGTGTAGACAACTGCTTAACTTCAAGATTAGTAACAAAATGTTATTTGTAAATAATTGTTAATACAGTTTCCATTTTCAATTTCAAAGTAAAGAAATACAACACTCTCAGTTGCAAGCGCAAAGAAAATAAACTTTTCTTGCATCAAATAAAAATTGTTGGACCTTTGCGTCTCTTCTCTTGTCACCGCCACGCCGCATGAGGTTTTGATTTGAAAGCATTTGTGACATCTACCGTGGCTCTTGGTGAGCAGCAAGTTTTTGACAATTGGTAAGAATATGCAATTAGCTGCAGGTTACTTTGATTTGAGTTTCATGACAGAATTCAGAAGTAAACAGTATTTTTTAACTACCGCTCTTAGTTGTTACATGGCAGTGGAGAAGTGAAGTTCTGTCGATCAGCGATCTGAACCATGCCAAAATGCAAATATGTTTTTAGTGACGACTTACAAAAACTGTTTCCTGACTTTAGGCCTGGAAGAAAAAACTCCGAGGCAGAATGTCAATTTATGTTATTCTTTTAAAGTAAGAGACCAAGCTTCACAACCATATATCGTGCGTACTGAAAGTCGTGATCAACATGTTACAAGAAGGAAGTAAACTGTACAAAAAAGAATCTAATATATGCCTGTTAAAGTACATACCTTTATTAGTCTTCAACATAATCACCATCTAAATCGACACATTTTTGCCAACGTTCTGGAAGTTTGAAAATTCCTCTGTTGTAGAACTCCGTTCGGGCACGTCTGAGTATTCTCCTAACGGCAAGTTCCACTTCCTTGTTGGTGTCATATCTGTTTTCCCGCATGTGTTCTTTCAGAAAAGAAAACAAGTGAAAGTCAGAAGGAGTCAGATCTGGACTGTGTGGAGGATGTCGAAGGAGTTCCCACCTAAATCTGGCAACTTCATCCCTCGTTAGCTGTGCTGTGTGCGGCTTGGCATTGTCGTGTTGGAGGATAACACTGTTCCTGCCAGGACATTTTTCACGAATAGCACGACGAAGTTTTCTTAAAGTGCGCACGTAGTGAGATGCATTGATTGTTTCCCCAGGAGTGAGAAACATGCCTGTTCCCCTGGTTGATTTCCTGGATGCGAGCCACGTTCCTGTTGTTCGAGGCAGTTCTCGGGCGGCCTGTGCGAGGGAGATTACTGATGTCTGTGTTTCCACCTCTAAAATGTTTTATCCATCGCCTGATGCTACTGGCAGCCATACACTGATCACCATACACCTCCTGCAATCGGCGGTGGATATCTGATGCCGATCCACCTTCCTTCAACAGAAATTCAATTACTGCACGCTGGCGAAATGACGTGTCAAATGGAGCCGCTACTCGCTAATACTCATACGTACTGCGCCGATCACCCCACTTTCAAGTGTATGTTGTCACAATAGATGGTTCTAACTGTCTTATACAGCGCATCGCTCTACGTGAACATTTACGTCTGAAATAAAAAGTTGATCATGACTTTCAGTACGCACCAAGTAATATTAGGAGCATAGTGAATAAATATTAGAATATTCAGACATTTGCCTACAACGAGGCCTATTATTAGTTATACAGAAACGGTGTAAAATTATTTTACAGGGGTGTGTGATTTTTAAAGTTTGTCATCTGGTAACCCTAAAGTCATTGCCGTATATTCTTTGAAATACAGTCTAAATAATGCAAAAGATAAGCAATACAAAAGTCTTCTGGCCACTGAAAGAAAAGCAGCAAACCGTTGCTGTGGACACATGCTCTGCGTGATTGACGCAAATCAACTCCCATGCACTTAGAAAAGCCGTAGGGGAAGGCTTTCTGCTACCCCTAAAATCTGCAGATAAACAGGTCCTTCCTTTCACACCCGCTCCCCATCACCCCTCGTTTGGGGATCTTCTCGTGAGCGGTGAGCTGTACACCACTTTCCTCACCAACTCTTCCGACATTAAATCATTCCTGTGAACCATGTCAGACAGCGATGATAACCACTAAATCACCGCCTTTGTTTTCCGTCAATATTTTCACAAAGATGATTCCATGCTCCCGCTGAACATTTACTTCCCCCGCTTTTCTGCACTTTTTCTTCTGCGTACATGTAAGGGAGAGAAAGAAGTTTTTACCCAGTGCAAAACATAGCAGAGCACTCATCATAAAATATGAGTACATTATAACACACATTAATTAAATTATATATATTGGATTTACAAAATTTATTACATTAATCACCACCAACGGGCAATGACATCACACTCTATGTCCTTTTCAACAGCCAAAGTACTGGAGTCCTGCATGAAGCTGCACATTACTGGACTTGGCGAAGAAACTAGGCTTTAGAAACTATTGTTTGCTTGTTATTATTGTATTTTATCAACAATACTTTCAATATTAGAACAAAAATAATTGTTATGAAGGTTCGAATTACTTAAACATTTGCTACAAAGCGAGAATGTTCCTGAAATTGAGCAATGTTAATAGTCGTATACTGCTGCTAAAAGGACATCAGTGCCATCTATTGACAACTTTTTAAGATACTACCAATATGCCATTTGCAATATTATTATCGTTTAAATATTGTACCTACGTTGATGGCTTAAACAACTCAATTTATGACTGGTCATAACATGGTTAACACATTTTCTTCCATGTTGTTCATAATGATCAAAACTGGTGCACACCAATCATGCCATTTGCCAGTCTAATTTGCTTCTCAAATATTTACAGCAGAATTAATCAATTTTCCGTGATTTTCATAACTCTCAAGTTAATTCAGACCTCGGAAGGTGTCACATCGGTAAATAAACCATAGATTTCCTGTTTAAAAGTTTATTTTGCATTTTGCAGTTCATTTCGCATCATTTCATGACAAAACATCGTAGGAAATGTACCTCACACCTTCCAAAAATATGAAAAATTAACATTACAGTGTGTCATTTCACATTTCCTGTTTTTGTCAAAAACTAAATATGCATGTTCCTAGTCATAACCATACATCTCATAATATAAGATCCCATTGTATCATCGTAGCTGCCATTGAATGAACAGTAGAATTTCTCAGAAGTCAGTGTATTTGTTTACTTTGACTTAATTCTTGCAGCGGATTAGTCCTTAATTCTTGATTACTTCAAAACTTTTGAGTTAATGAGAGCTTTCATATGCTTTGGGCATGTTTTAAGAACATAGCAGGTGTGTTCTCTTCAGAATGTCTAGTGTGTTTTAATATTGATAATACTTTGAACTGATATCCATGCTGACACACTTTCTGATTCCAACAAATACTGATGTTTGAAAATGGTAACAGTTAAAAGTTGTTCAAAATATTGGTTAATATGTATTAGTGGGTGATTATTCTACTCCAGTGATAAGTATCAGTTTACTGGACTTGTAGTTCAAAACATTCAAGAATTACATGAGAATATTGAAATATCTGATATGCAATCACTAGAGCCTGTAAGTTTAGCAAATTGCCTGTTGCATTCATTGATAACATTTTTCTTGATATACATGTTTCATGTTGTTGCTAATGTTGTAGAAGTTTTCTTATGTTGCCTATTTTTAATTGATGCCTTTTTGTCATTTTCAACAAAATTTTCGAATGTTTATTTAAAATTTTATATAACTTTTTTCTTTCAAAATCGTTATTTATTAGTACATTATGGCATTGCCAGAGACAATTACAAAGCAACCACAAAGGGATGAAACTTTTACAGCATCCATGAAAGTGTTCGAGGAATTGATGCAGCAGCTGATGGAAGTGTCAGGGGGAAAGAGGGCTAGCTGTTCAAGAAATGTGCAAATTTGGACTAACAAAATTTGAAAACAATTTGTGATATCCTTAAAGATGTAAATTCTTTTGTTGACGATATGAATCCAGTTACGATAGCCTGTTTTATGTGTGGTCCAATTACTTCTGTTGAAGTAGACATATCATGTTCTGCTAGAAAAAGCATTCTTTCTGACAGACTAAAGCATGTCGAATGAAGAAAACATAGTGCTTATGTGCAATGAAGGCAACAAAAAAGTAAAAATGTTATTTCCATGTAGATTTTAACTTTTTGTTTATGTTAGGTGGAATAAAAAACGCAGTTGATTATAAGATGAGTTATTAAATTATTTCCGCGAAACTTACTTGTAAATGTTCTATTAATTTTGATTGCCTTTGCCACCATCCACTTGGGAACTCGATGCTTCACTGTTGGGTTGACTTCCGGTTCCTGTTGTTTTTTCGCTTACTGCTAGGGGCGCTGGTGTAACCAGTTCGTCTGCTGCGTGCAATAGGTTTGAGTTGTTGCAATAGCGGGAGCCAAACATGATGTGCCTGACCACTGCCGATATTAAGATCATGTGGAAAGTTCATAATTACGTGTGTCTCTTTTATTTTAGTGTCAATCAGAGTGTGTGCTGTATTCTTAACTGAAACTTTTTGGATCCTGCATTTGTTAAACTCTAGGTGCTTAGTCCCTTAGTGGGTTGGAATTTTTTTTTGCATCTGTTAAGTGCTGTTGTATACGTTCGTTGATGGATCTGCCAATGTAATGTGAGTTGCACTCACACTGGGCATCATATACACCTGGGTTGTCTAGTGGTGAAAGGAAAGATCTCTTGTGCTTGCTTAGGACACTGACTATATTGTTCACTGGTTTGTGTGCGAGTTTGATGTCATAATGTTTCAGGGTCTTGGTTAGGCGGTTGGATGTTGTCTGATGGTAAGGGAAGGCAATCCATTTTGTTTTATTGTATAACATCAAACTCACACACAAACCAGTGGACAATATAGTCAGTGTCCTAAGCAAGCACAAGAAATCTTTCCTTTCACTACTAGACAACCCAGGTGTATATGATGCCCAGTGTGAGTCCAACTCACATTAACAGATTCATCAACAAACATATACAGCAGCACTAACAGATGCAAGAAATCCCGACCCACTACTGGACTAGCAAAGCACCTCAAGTTAACAAACGCAGGATCTATGAAGTTTCAGTCAGGCATACAGCACACACTCTGATCGACACAAAAATAAAAGAGACGTATGCAATTATGAACTTTCCACAGGATCTTAATATCGACCGTGGTCGGGCACATCATGTTTGGCTCCCGCTATTGCAACAACTCAAATGTATCGCATGCAGCAGACGAATTGGTTACACCTTTGCTTCTAGCGGTAAGCGAGGAAATAATAGGAACCAGAAGTCAACCCAACAGTGAAGCATCTAGTTCCCAAGTGGATGATGGCAGAGGCCACCGAAATTAATAGAACATTTACAAGTAAGTTTCGCAGAAATAATTTAGTAACTCATTTAATTTTTTAATTGAAATTATAGATATAAGTGATTTTGAATTTGCCACTTCTTTTGATTCATTGTGACTATTTTTTGCTATGGGTGCCTATTTTCCACAGTATTTTTTTTTCTTTGCCTACCTATTTTAACCAAAATAAATGCCCGATCTTCCAGACTCTGGTAATCACAAAGTCCAGTTTTTCATGTAGTCTTGGTGTAAAATAAATAGCTTAATTGAATTTTGCATAACTTGAAGAATACTTAGGGCCTGTGATAGTGTTGTGTGGCATTTCTGCAAACCGCGTGAAAGACCAAAATGTGGGGAAAATATCTACCAGCATTGGTAAAAACCCAACTGATACTTTCCAATACTGTTACATTGGCATTGGTATCGACTCGGGCCAAATTCTTTTTCTTTGGTATTCAAAGTTATTGCAACTGGATTTTCTGTTTTGTTCTTACTTTCCATTCATATTTTGTGTTTTTTTCCTCAAACAGGTGAACAATACAAACGTGCGTTGGACAGAGTTTATTTGCCACTGGCCCCTGTGGGCCGTGTACATTGCTCACTTCGCAATGAACTGGAGCAACTACATAATTATGCAATGGCTGCCTACTTACCTTGCGAGGAACCTAGGAGCCAACAAGGAGAGCATCAGTCTCACAGCTGTGCCTTACATCATCAACTCTTTAGTCGGCATTGGTAAGACACAGGCTTACATTTTGTGCTAGGTGGTCGTAATTAAAGCTCCCATACTCAGGGTCCTTTGGAGCCTATTCTAAGCATCGGATTTTGGTCAAACTTGATATTGAGGGTATGGAGACCAAATGCTGATGTGGAAATAATAGTTCAAATGTTCACCACCAGGTGGAAATGTGGCACTAATCTAACAACAAACTTATTTTGAGTTTATATCAGTGCAGCGGTGTTCAATATGTGTGCTGTCAGTGTGAATGACCCTTTGGAAGCTTAAAGCTTAATGCCTTCCTGTGCACATAGTAGACTTGGAACAACAAAAGAAACACTGCACCTCATTTCAGCACCACATTTTCACTTGGTGGTGAAAATTCAATTTTTTTTTCTGTCTGCATTTCCTTCCCCGTGGTCTCCATAGCCTCAATATTAAGTTTCACTGCAACCCAATGCTTCAGATTCCAGAGGGCTCTAAGTAGGGGATAATTATGACCACCTGGTATTATGATATTTCATATTTGTTTCACATTAGTTTACTTTTTTGTAAATGTAGTTTTGGTTTGAATTTACAGTGATCTTTTTAGTTGAACTTTAATGTAGATGGCTGTTTCAATTGAAATCACTCAAATGATATGCTTCCGGATGACTGGTTTCAAATGAAACCACCACCATGTGGCAGCAATGCATCATTTCTTGGAAACTACAGATTATAATCCAGTTCTCTCATTTTGTTCATTTACATACATTAGAGGGTATGACATTGGACTGACAAACAATATATTTATTTATTGTTGGTGTTTTTAACGAATACATATTGAAAATGTTTTACCACCATTTTTTGGTGATATGTGTCAATTTTACATGTGATAATAAAAAGGAAAAACTTGTTCACAACGTCCGACAGTTACGGGTCTAGTGAGAGACATCCAATTTTCAAAATTACCCAAAAGTTACAATTTTGTAAAATTAGTTGCTTATTTTCAGTTTTCTTTTTCTTCAAAATTGGGGGACAGGAATTACATGTCCTGGTCTTTTGTCATGCTTCCCTGCATATTTGGACCAACTAGCATCCATGGGGCTGACACTAAAAGCAATTTTCATATTTTTTCTCTTAAGATGACAACATTGCTTTTCTTCTTATTTTTTCCCCAAGAGGTATCTTCCTTTTTTCAATGAGACCTTGCATGGTTCTGGGAATGTACCACTGCTACATACAGTAGAATCCTGATGTAATTATTAAGTCATTCCATAATTAACACAGATATGTGCAATTTCCAACCTGACCATCTCAGATTTTCATGAAATTTGGCGAGTTGAAACTATGCATGGAACTTAGTAACTATGAAAATTTTGAGTCTCGTGCATCTTGTAATTGTTAAATTATTCAAGGTAAAAGTTAGCGTAATATTGCCCTTTTTAGCCCGTTTAGTTATACTAAATGTGCTGTAACTCCGCCCCTATTTCGCCTAGGAAGCTCAAATAAAGCTTATTGTACAGGGAATTGAACAAACTTTCCAGTGATATGTAACAAGCCTACCTTTGGATAACAATATGATTTTGTCACATGACCTTGAATATCTCAAAACATGTCATCACCAAAAATCAGAAAAATATATTTGGTCCCTCATGCCATACTCTAAAACATATCAAAAAATCATTCTGGGACTGCAATGGGATCAGAAGATACAAAATAATATGTGTAACTATGTGACTGATAAAAGGCCTCATTACATGAACTTTGACAAGTCAAATGTCCCTTAACACCCCCCTACAAAATGCAAAGGAGTTATCCTCTTCACGTAAGAAATAGGTTAGGCACAGGGAGATCCCTAGCTGTTTGTGTCAAGCGCAGGTCTGGCATATTGTTGACCACTATATTGAATTCAACGCAAAAATTTCAAAGGGAAGGGGATGATGGGATATATCAAATCAGGCTAGAATTTTACGAGAAACGTATCTTTAGCAAGCAAAAAGTTATTACAGGATGCTTGTAACCATTTTCTCCTTTTCGAGGTGTTAAAAACAAAGCATTAGAATGCACCTAACGTGTTAGGAACTCATCAAGATCACGCAGACATCTCGGGAGAGAAAGAAGTATACGCACCATTGCATATGATTTTAATCAGCGACATTCACCAAATAGTTGACTAGTGAAGAATATTGGGAAAAGTATCTCAAACCAATTACATGACACTTCCTTTGGAATGAAAAATAATTCAGTGACGAGGCTATTTTTTTTTATATACACGGTGAAGTTAATAAAAATAATATGCAATACCTGTGATTTGATAATCTACAGTAGACAGATCCCAGCCGAATGGTTGTTGCTGGTAAGCTAATATGTGGTATAGTGTATGAAGAATGGGAATGGTTGGTCCATACTCAACAACGGAACCTTAAATAGTGAGGGCATCTTGGATTTAAGTGAACAGGTTTTTCATCCTTGCTTACGGGATATGGCACTTTTCCTGAGTTTTGAAACAGGACAGAGTGTGACCACACTTATGTGGACATTGTGGAAATTTCTTCACGGTAAATTTCTAGGTAGCCTGATGGGCAGACAGGGATCTATTACCCAGATCTAACATCTTAGGACGACTTTTACCTTCAGAAACATTTGAAGAGAATGGTGCATGCACTAAAAGTCCATGATATTGACTGTTGAGAGAAGGCATAGTTGCTGCTTGTGATGATGTTACACCTGCTACATTGCCAAATGTCCTATGTGAGTGTGGAGACGTCAGCGAGTGTGCTCACAGGAACATTGACAACATTATAATGTGCAAATATCGTAAGTGAAAGATATGCGTATAACTTTTTGCTGGCTAAAGATACGTTGGAAAAACCTTGGCCGCTTCATTTCTCGTGAAATTCTAGCCTGATTTGATATATCACATCACCCCCTTCCCTTTGAAATTTTTGCGTTGAATTCAATATGGCGGTCAACAATATGCGGGACCTACGCTTGACACACACAGCCCTGTGCCTAACCTATTTCTTACATGACCAGGATAACTCCTTTGCATTTTGTAGGAGGTGTTAAGGGACATTTGACTCGTCATAGTGCATGTAATGAGGCTTTTTTCAGTCACATAGTTACACATATTATTTTGTATCTGGCCACGGTGGCTCAGTCGTTAACGCGTCTGACTACCATGCTCAAGGTCTCAGGTTCGATCCCCAGCTGGTTCAAATCCGGGAACTTTTCTAACGGTGGAAGCGGCCCCGGCGCCCACCCAGCGTCGAATAACATGGGTACCTGGGGGAAACCCTGGGGGTAAAGGCGGTCAGGTGCGTGATGCTGATCACATCACCCCCACTCGTGACCGGATCAAGAAAGTGTGGGGCGTTACCCCCGCACCCCCTATATCCCTTCATGGCGTGGTGCTATGCCTTTACACTTTACCTTTTACCTTTATCTTCTGATCCCATTGCAGTCCCAGAATGATTTTTTGATAAGTTTTAGAGTATGGCATGAGGGACCAAATATATTTTTTTCACTATTTTTGGTGATGACATATTTTGAGATATTCAAGGTCAAATGTCAAGGTCATGTGACAAAATCATATTGTTATCCAAAGGTAGGCTTGTTATATATCACTGGAAAGCTTGTTCAATTCCCTGTACAATAAGCTTTATTTGAGCTTCCTACGCGAAATAGGGGCGGAGTTGCAGCACATTTAGTATAGGTAAGCGGGCTCAAAAAGGGCAATTTATGCTAACTTTGACCTTGAATAATTTAACAATTACAAGATGCACGAGACTCAAAATTTTCATAGTTGCTAAGTTCCATGCATAGTTTCAACTTCCCAAATTTCATGAAAATCGGAGATGGTCAGGTTGTGGGCTGTGTTGATTTCATATGGAATGATGACTATTATTGATTGGCTTGTTTTATTTTACTTCACTTTCTGCCAGTTTTGGCTAATCGTGAAGATGAGGATGGATGGTGATAAGATGTAATGGACAGGATGCAACACAAGTTCCACAGAGATTTTTACTGTCCGTGGGTCCGGACACCAAAGCTTTACTTGTCTGTAATAATGCAGTACAAGGTGTACCATGTGGAAGAAAGATCGAGAAGGAAAAGAGTACCCAATCAGAAACACCACAGCTATATGGGGTAAACAAGTATTGAGTAGTCTTTTTCCTCCTGTTGTATTTGATGCCATCCATCCATTAGGAACACTTTTCTTTTTAACAGACCCTTGTACATTTTTAATAACTTTTCTCATTTGCAGTGGCTGGCCACTTTGCGGACGCGCTAATAAGTCGTCGCTGGACTGTATTGTCTGTGAGGAGGCTGATGACCAGCATCGGTCTCCTAGGCCCAGGCATCTTCCTACTGGTATTCTGTGCTGTAGATAATCTTCTAGCTGCTGTGATGTAAGTACTGCATGATAAGCAACATATATGTGTGTAGTGATAGATGAGGACTTGCATTCATTTTGCAAAATCAAAATTCTTTACTTTTCCAGGTATTTTTAAATAATTTTCTAGACTACTGTATAATGATTTGACTTGCTAATAAATAAGTGTTATACTTCAACTTTGAAAGTTAATAAATCAAGTTTATTCAACATCGTTGAAAATAAATTTAGAATAAAATAAAAGAATGTTTTTGTGTGAAATATTCCCCCACAAGAAGCTTTTTATTTCCACAGACTTTTCTATGGTTTTGGTTGAGAGACTGAAAGTAACCACCACACTACTATGCATGCATATTCAATATTATCCTTAGTAAAGTATATTTGTTTGAAGTCACAAAAGAAAGAGAGCAGAGTGACATATCTGATGGGTATCTAATGGGAAGGAAATTCTTACCTTGCAGGTTAGTGTCTATATCCATGGGTCTCTGTGCCTGCAACTCGGCAGGACACCTGAGCAACCATGCCGAAATAGCTCCCAATCACGCAGGAGTTACGTTCGCTATTTCCAACACACTCGTAAGTAATGCACTGCTTCTTTGCGTAGTTTTTAGTTGTGCACATTTATTGTTCATTAAAATGTGATAAATGAAGTGATACATCATGCAGCGCTTCTGAAATTGGCATATCTGCTTTTCATATTTAAACTGATTTCATTACTCAATTTCTTGCTGTTGAAAATTTCATAATTATAATTCTGTCATGTTTAATACAGTGTTGCATTTTGTTCCTGTAAGGAAATGCATTGTTTATTGCGCTACAATGCTAGGGCTCCCAGATTTGAAGCCTGTGTAAGGAATTGACATGTGTTTGCCTCTATTATGTCATCAGAATATTCAAATATCTGTTAAGTAATCACAAAATACAGTTTTTTACATACTGTTACTACAAAATAGATGAAAACTTTAAATTTTGCATAACGTCCAGGATAATTAGACTACACAAAAGTGTCATGGTGCATTGTTGTGCACTGCAGAAAAGCCTCAGCTGGTAAATAAAACTCTTAACTGATAGTTTCTGATACCGATACCACTGGTATCATCTGATACTGATACATTGATGTTGGCTGAGCTAAATTTTACTCTGGTAGCTGAATCTGTTTCTAGGTACTTACAGGAGGATTCATAATATCATAGTGGTTATTACTTTGTAATCATAGTAGGGATTGGACAGATTAATTTGTACTCTATAGCTATCAGCGGATATAGGCATATCGGTGTATTGCTTTATTGGTAAAATTACCAATAAAATCTGATATATATCTTATAATTTAGTGCAAAATTCTGCCATTTTGTTGTAACTTTTAAATATATACATGCCCAACTTTTTTAAGAAGTACGAGGGTCACTATTTATTTATATTTTGAGCCTAACAATGAAAAAACAGGAATTTGGCATTGAAAACTGTTTTATTGTTTTTCGAAGTATTCTCCTTTATGGTCAATACACTTGCATTCGTTCGAACCATTTGTCAAAGCAGTTTTTCCAATCTTCTTGAGACACCTCCATAATATGGTTTTTGAATGCATCAATGGCATCTTCCACCGACGAAAATCGTTGTCCACGCAATTTATTCTTGACATTCGGGAACAAGAAGAAGTCATTGGGTGCCAAATCAGGACTGTATGGCGGATGACCCATCAATTTGATTTTTTGACTGTTCATAAAGTCTGTTGTTAGATGAGATGTGTGACAGCTGGCATTGTCTTGATGAAGAATGATCCGACGGCGTTTGTTTGTTTTCTGTATTTGACTGAAGACCTCTGGCAAACAAATTGTTGTGTACCATTCAGAGTTGACCATTCTACGTTCCTCTAAAGGCACAGTTGCCACATGACCAGTTTTCCCGAAAAAACAGATGACCATTTGTTTCGATGTGCTTCAAGCGTGAACAACTTTTGTTGGATTGGGTTCATCTTGAAACACCCATAGAGTCGACTGCTGTTTACGTTCCGGCTCATATGCATATATCCATGATTCGTCACCTGTTACAATCTTATATACGTCTTTTGAAGCACCACGATTGTATTTATTGAGCATTTGTTTGCACCAATTGACGCGAGCGTCTCTTTGAGTTTTTGTCAAATTGTGTGGGATCCAACGAGAACATACCTTTCTCACAGCTAAATGATCATGTAATATTTTATATATGCTGGTGGAACTAATGCCTATGGTTGCCTCAATCTCACAGTATGTCACATAACGATCTTGCAGTATTAGGTTTTGCACAGCATCAATGTTTTCTTGAACAACAACTGATTTTGGACGACCTTCGCAAATCTCGTCGGTGAGCAAATGGCGGCCACGATTAAATTCGTTATACCAGCGTTTCACAGTGGCAAAGGATGGGGCTTCGTCGCCAAATGTGGAAGTAAGTTGATCGATGCACTCTTGTCTTGATAATCCACGTTGAAAATCGTAAAAAATCATCGCACGAAAATGTTCAAGAGTTAATTCCATTTTATTGTTGTCGCGCAATCTCCAAGGCAACATAAACAACACAAATGAAGCTATTGACAAAACATTTGAAGTACGTTATGGTCAATAATGCCAGATGATTCCGTGCAAACGTCAAATCGTGCCTAACTTCAATCAGTGTTGCCAAGGCTCAAAATATAAATAATGACCCTCGTAAATGTCTAAATATGCAGCTTCTTTTGCATTTCAGTCATCTGGTAACACACATTTATTAATGAAGTCGGTGAAGCATTCAGGTTCTTCAAGGACCATATGGAATTTTCCATCGGATCAGTAGAATATCAGTTATCATTATCGGTATCAATAAATTTTATAGAGAGACTTTATCGATGTTGCCCCATCAATATATCAAAGTGTTTAATACTCACTGGGGCACAGTTTTGTTAATTGGATCCCACTTTAAACTGCACGGGGCACCCTGTTCAGGAAGGCACATTTAGGGGATGTGGGGTAGGGGCCCATACCTGATCACGTAGGTAAAATATCCAATTAACATTTTGACTAGTATGTACTTTGATATCAACTACATTGATGCAGGCTAATGGGATTCTGTTGACAGGTGTTCATTTTTTGTATCCATGGTCTATATAGTAGGCATAAATGTCCTGTGTGTGTTTTCAATTGATTGGTAAATGGGTTTGACTCCATGGGATCAGTTGTAAGTAGGGGTGTGCAGGATCTGAAAAGTCTCTACTGGGGTTGGGGAAAATAAATTCCTGTACCAATTCCAACTTCAGGAAATGATTTCCTGACTTTTGGAATGCTTAACAGTTTGGAATTTCGAAATGGTCATGTTTTAAAGTGGCTAATTCTCTGTTTTCTATCCAACCTCCATGGCAGAGTGGTTAGCATAACTATGAAGCCAGGGATCTTGGGTTCGAATCCCAGCCTGGGTCTGTGTTCTATGGGTCCCTTCATCAATTTCATTTCATCCTCATGCTTAGGCAAAAGTGGCAGAAAAGCGAATTAAAATGAACCAAATCCATTTTCTGCAGTAAAAAACATCTTAAATTTCTTGAAAATAACATTTTTTATTCCTTGAAATACAAGTGCAATCACTTGAGGGGGAAGAGTGTGTAGATTTTCAGTGCAAGGAAATTTCGAACATTTGCATCCCGAATTACGGTATTTACGTGTGTATAATGTGCACCCTGGTTTTTGATGGGGAAAAGTGACTAAACAATTATATCTCATATATAATGCACAGTACTATCCAGTTTCAAGAAATGGTTTTCTTAGTCATATGTCGTAAAGCTGTTGCTATGCTGATCAACAGTGAATGACATCATACCTATTCAGTGAGTCACCTTTTGCTATGTGGACCAGGAGGAGAATATCCTCTTGTGTAAACAATAAGTTATCAACCCAAGCCACCTCCCCCTTCTCCCTCCACTGTGTTTAGCATCCAAAAGCTTTCACTCTTTAACCACCTTATTTATTCTGTAATAGTAGAAAGTGAGATCAAAATTACATTATGGATTTGCAGTGCTCAGGAAGTTATTTTCTATTATTTCTCGCCCAACAAATACCGCTGATATGCATCCCATGTGATGGAAGGTGCATGCTCGAATTCCACCAGAAAGGCACTGCTTTTCTTGATGTCACAGAACGTTACATTACAATGTGAAAAATCGTGGGAAATATCCTTCAAACTTTTATACGTGGTTTTGCTAATTCCATCTTTACTTTTTCAAAAAAAAAAACTTCAAAATATATACTTTTTCTGTGACTAACATAACATTTATACGAGGCACATTCAGGACCGTCAAACTAGCAGTTAGCAACACAAGATTTCTTCCATTAAAGCATTTACACACTTCATATATTATTTGGCCATTAATACATTGTAATTATTATTTTATTTTTCCATATCTTTTTATTCATACACAGTACCATAAAAATCAGAACGTTCCTTTATTTTGTGATGAGCTTATTTCAACCGCATTTCACATTAGTGTCGCTATCTTGAATGGAATACTATTGCAATATTCAGAAATTGCAGGATTTAAGCTTTACAACAATATATAACATGATAGGGTTCGGTAAGTATGAAAAATCAATGCATCACAAAATCATGGAATTGCCCTGTACGGTTTCATGATGGCAGTCCAAATTATTCATTGCATAATATGCACCACAGATTTGGGGGGCAAAAATTTTGGAAAAAAGTGCACATTATACATGAGTAAATACAGTACTTGGAATGTGGAAAATTTTTCCCATCTCGTACACCATTTGCCACAAGGTGCTACCTAACGACAAATTTGATTGTCCTTTTCCACCTTACTTTTAGGCAACAATACCAGGCATCTTGTGTGGTCCTCTGACAGCAGAACTCGTAACCACATCTCATGGCCGTTGGTTTCCTGTGTTTGTGATCGCTGCAGCCGTGAATTTTACAGGTGCTGTAATCTACTACAGCCAAAGTGCTGCATCTCAAGTATTGTGACTGCAGTTGTGAATCGAGCAAACGGTGAGTCTTTCGTTCTACAAATGCTACGGCTGTGCAAGTTGTCGAAGCGGATGCAGTTGAGAATCTCATGTGACAGTTACAGAAGTGTGCGTGCGTGCGTGAGTGTAAGTTACGTTTTCCGGAATGATTGACGATATACAAAAAAGGTGGGGAAACTTTTTTGATTGTGTTTTTGCATAATTGTTGACTTCCGTCTGGATTATTTATGATGTACATGGAATTTGTAATGAATTGTGACTTGTATAGAAGGATGTTAAAGATAAACCTTGTGATTACAATTGTTTTTGTTTCTTTTCTGTCCACCAAATCATTGCTGGGTGAAGGTGCTTTTGAAATGCACATGAAATCAAATTAATATCCTAAACAGTGTAGATGAATAGAAGCCTAGGATATGTAAAAATGTGTGGCACCTTTATTAAAAATCAAGTAAATTTTTTTATGATTCACACTCAAGTGAAATTTTAAGCATGTGCAGTGGGACCTCGATATTATGTTCCCTGGTTTTACATTTTCCCACATCATACAATGAATCTTCATGGTCCCAATCGAGCAAAATGCTACAAAATTTTACGAATTTATATTTGCCTACATTTTAAGTTGTTTCACCTCAGTCCCCGAAAAACGTAATATCGAGGTTCCACTGTAAATTGATATTTTCATGGTAATTGTCATGTAAATCAATGAATAGTGTGCACACTATTTTTATTAGTGTGTGTGTCAAAAATAAGTGTTAGCATAGTTCTTAGAATATGTTTTCAATCATATCAGAGTTTTAAAGCACCAAAAATAGTTCTTCAATTTCAGTTTTCAACTTAAATTTTTAAAAGTACATTATTCCAAGGTGAGTCATAAATTCTTAGCATTCAGAAATTTCTGCAATATAGGTAAATAAGCCTGCAAACAGGTGTTAAAAGTGAAGGGCCAGTGCCATCTGCAACAGCAGGATACTGTTCCAATGCTTCCTTTTGTGGACAACTGATAATCACTAAGGAATGGATTTTTATGCACTAAAAGAACAAAATATGCATTAAAAGCATGCATAATATGCACTATAAATTTTTAAGACTTGTCCTAAAATTGTGTACTATGGTGTATAAATGCTTTATCTCCCCTCTTGATCCTGGGTGGCATCACATAATTCCAAGACTTGAAATTCCTGTCTTTTGGCCAATATTTCCAGTGTACTTGGCTAATTGGCCATGCAGTCTTAAGGGTTCCAGCTACAGGATGCATGCAGGTTCAAGTCTCCTGGGGGAAGCATAACAACTTTTCTCCTCAGCTTTCGGCCTGTGTATCAGACCGGTGGTCACCCGCCATCTTGAGGAAAAGGGGAGAGCTACAAATGAGGAACGTAACCGGGTCACGGAAACCTACAATAATGTCTTGCTGGCCACACATCACCCCGTAACTGGCTGGATGACATCCCACCTTGCAAGTGAGGCCGGCAGTCGGTAGGTATGCCCTGGCCCTCACAGGCTGTTGAGCCACTGTTTTTTTTACAATTGCTCAACATGGAGAGCGAGAAAATTATTACTTGCATTTCAGTCATTTGTATTTTTAGGGATCAAGACTGTTTACAAAGCAGGAAATGATGATCAGTAACAATATAATCCATTGCACACAAAATTTGTCATCGGATAGGGTCACCTTTACTTCCTACTCATCCCCTGCAACAAGTAACACTCGGACTCCTACATGTTAAAGGCCCCTTTTCTGAGAGTATTTCATAAGCAATTTCTACTTTAACTGTCGGCAATAATCAGTTTTATCACATTGAAGTATAGTTTGTCTATAACAAATTTAAAATTTCTTGCTGTCCTAATTTTTTGTTACTTTTACTGCACTACTAAAAAAAATCCACAAATAAGAAATTTCCCTGATATTTCCATAACATATCTAAATCCTGATAACATACCCAATTTTGGTGCCACACTATTGTTAATGTTGTGATTATAACCTTTAGGAGACTTCTACCCAATACACCAGTGAATATCATTGGGCTAACTGTTTTTCTTCATTATTTTTAAAATTCTCACCTTTAATATGTTGAAATGCATGGTTATATTTGGTTACTAACTTTTACACTTTGTTCAAGGAAAAGCCCTGGAAGTTAGGGAAAATGTTAGCCATTAAGTTCACATGCTGTGGCCTCACAAATCTCATTTCTAGATTTTTATAAAACTCGTAGGATAATTTTTCAATAAATAGATAAAATTTATTTGGATCGAGTGGGAGAATACGAAAAGATGGAGTTCTGACCTTGCCCCTGGATTTTGCACTCAATTCTTTGAGATAACATTTTTTGTGTTTGATGTTCTGCTGGAATGATTAACAAAACATTATTTCTGTTATTGACTATTATCGTGGTAAGTTTATTGCTTTAATTTAATTTACAATTAATTATATCAATTTCCAGGAGAGAGTTAATCGACCAGTTTAATCCCTCCTGATGTCAGTTTTTGTCCTAGATAGGGATGTGCCGAAATTGACACATCGGCATCGGTATCTGCTAAAAATATGATATTTAAACCGGTACAGATTATACTAGAGTTTTTACCTTCTAATAAGTTTTATATTTTAGTTTTGTAAGATTTATTGAAAATTTGGTTATAGTTCGTCATTATTGTAGAGTTTTTGTAATAAAATTATTGCAAACTCATTCAGAGGATCAACCTAACTATAAATAAAAAATAAAACAGTACATTGCTGAACCAGGATCTGCTGTTCTATTGGAAATTCAAAAATGAATATTCAAACCTGAAGCAAGTCCTGAGAAAATACTTGGGCATACCTGCTGCATCAGTATTCAGTGATTGTGTTCAGTGTTGCTGAACAGATTTGAGATAAGAGAAGAAGTAGGTTACTTCCTGAAGTGCTTCCAAATCTCGTGTTTCTGAAGTTAAATCTGGCAGAACAGGAATTCATTTTGCATTTCAAAGAACTGCTTGTGTACTAATGTTTAATCTCTTGAGAATCCATGTTCTTAAAGGTTCACATAACATTTTGTAGATGCAAATGTACATTCTTGAGAATATATATTTATATACATAAAATGTACATAGCAAATTTATTTTTGTCATGCTGAAAATAACATCCCATTTCTGTTTAATAATCTTATGTATCGGTTCCAAAAATTATCGGTGAGTACATCGGCATCGGTAAATTTTCAGCTTAGTCACATCCCTACTCCTAGTATCAAAATGACCTGTGTCAGATACCCATGCTGTACCCCTTAGGACTTTCTTGAAAAACACATCAGTTGTACAATTTCTTTTCTTTTATTTAATAATTAAGATATAACATCACATGCCTTAAATTAGATATTGCACAGATACTGCTGATTGCACAGTTTTCCATGAAACAATAATACAAAATGTTACACAAGTGGACAATGATTTTTCAAAATACCAAATTTGAAGTACTTTAAGGAAGCAGCAGTCCTTTAGGAAGTTGTGCCCAATTGTGTTTTCAAAACCCGTATCTTTGAACGAGCTTCATCCCAGTCCAAATATGAACCGAACAGGAATCTTGAACCTCCCGTGGAAGAACTGAATCCCGATCGACCGTGGCAAATGCGGAGATTGTCAAATGACAGCAGCTCTCCTGTGGAAAAGTCATTCAATGAGATTAAAATAATATTAACCATGTGGAACATAATGATAGCCCAAGCACAGAAAAGATTTATATTGTACAATATTACCAAAATTCATTCTATTTTTTTCTGTGATATTTGTTTTAGGATGCATGCTCAATGCTAGGACATAAGGACACACGCTGGGTAAAAAGTATCCAGAAGCAAAATTGTTTCTTTAGTCCAAATTTTAATTGTCTTGAAGCATGTAAATAATAATACCTTCATTGAATAATCTAATGTTATTAAGTTTGAACATTTTTTTTTTATGCAAAGATAAAGTTGAGAAAAGAAAGATGGTAAGATGAGTGGTCTCTGCCATAATGCAAGGATGAACGCTGGGTAAAAAAATTACCAAATTAAAATTTCTTCTTAAGTCCGAATTTTCATTGTTTTGTAGCATGTAAATAGTAATATCTTCATTGATTAATCTAAGTTTATTACTTTTGAACATTTGCATTAGATCATGCAATTGATAAAAACTGAAAGAACATGTCGAATAGCAAAATGAAACACACAAGCGCACGTTCAGTGAAATTTACCCAGGTAATGTTTCTATGGCCTCGCGAGCGGGACTAAGTAACAGCAGATTCAAGGTCCCAATACTCGGAAAGGTGGCCTTGAGAACTCATTGGAAGTGTTCAAAAATATATTTCAAAATCAGCCATGGCCGTATTTAGAGGGGGGGTTTCTAGGGTTCAGAATTCATTCATTCCCCCCCGAAACATCTGACATGTTGGATTAATGGAAGTTCAGAAACCAAAATCTGTAACTATTTTCAAATTTTTTTTGAAGCATCAGAAAAATACAAGGAGACAATGTTGAAACGATCGAGCTAGAATTTTCATACATTTGGAATTCTGAAACTTGAGTGAAACAGGATTTATTCTCGGAATCGCAGCCCACCCGTGACCCCTCCATTTTCATTTCTGCTGTCCTCTTTCCAGTTTAGTTCCTCCGTCACAAGGAATATACACTGAAAATTCCCTTATGATTGTCCCAATATTCCCTTTCCAACTTTTAAATTCCCTGTCCGATAAAGTTGAAAATCCCCCTTGACAGGAGTTCAAACCTAGGATCATCAGTTTCGTAGCGCATTACGTTCGCGATTGAGGTTACAATCCATGCACCAGACTAAGTTTTTAAAGAGAATAACTGGTTCCACACTTTTCAAAATTCCAAAAATTAAGTTATAAGGTCAAACAACAAAAACTTTATGACTAAAATTTCTATCTAAATTTTAGAACTTTTTCTTGAAGGTATCTTAAAATTTGATAACAAAGTATAATAATTGTGCATTTCAGTACACACTGTACGAAACGTAAAAAAAACAAAACAAAAAAAACTTGTGCTCGATATTCACTCATCTGCTGAATTGAGTAAGCCCCCTTAAGGATATAATAATTATTATTATTATTATTATTATGGAATAAAATTGTTTTATTATTATGAAATTTTAATTATTATTGTATAATTATTGTTATTATTTCTATTATTCAAATTTCTGGCAACGCCCATGGGAACAATTATGAATGAACCCCCCCCCGAAAATTTTTCTTGCCTACGGCCATGAAATCAGCTGGGAAATGTTTACCCATATACACATCCCTTACAGGTTAAGAATAAGTAATGTAGGTACTTAGTTTCTGCTTTTATTATTGGCTCTGGCCAAGTGATAAGTTGGTAAGTGGAAATCAATAGCTCATATTCATTATTAGGGTGGAGTTGATACCACTTTTAACACATGCAAATATTCTTACAGATTCCCACTGATACCAATGCATGAAAATTGTAATAATTAAAAGGTGTTCAAAATATTGTATAAGTATTCCACTCCAATTATGTGTCAATTTAGCAAAAATTTTGCTTTAAAATATTCAAGAATTCCAATCAGAATATTAAAATGCATGTTACGTAAACACCAAATCCAGTTTTTCAAAGAAACTGCAGCAAAAGAAGAAGAAATTGAATTTTGGATAATTTCCAGGATAATTAGTTTTTCTGTGAAATGCCCCATATACGTAACCATGTCTTAAATAATATGTATTGCACATATATAATATTTAATTAATTGTAAGGAATGTAAATTGTCAAGTCAAATTTAAATTTAAAAAAAAAACAATGCAGGAACAACATGCTGAAATCTAAAAAATAATGAAGTGATGCTATTTTTCTTTAGAAAGTGAAGCACATGGTATTAAAGTGTGTATATTTAAAGAACATAATTATTATTTGTACAGTTACCTGGCTTCAGCTTGTAATACACACAGTTGTTCTTATGTTGGAGAAGATCAGTGAAGGTCCTGTAGGCTTTGTACCATGGCAATACTTGGTCAACAGGCACCGTGAAGTGTGTGTCCCTCTGCGGGTGGCTGTAGTTAACACGATACACTCTGCCTTCCCAGTCCTCGCTAAGGAAAGAAAGAAGACATATTAACAAGATTTCTAAGTCAAAGTGGTTGGTGTACAATATTTCTCATCATTTATAATGACTGTTTTGAGTAGTGTTGAATGGGTGCTCTATGTCACCAGCAGGTTAAAAAGTGGGATTCCAGTTGAAATGTCCACAAGAGGAAATTGTCACTTCTACAAAAACAACTGCTAGGGACTCTTATGTTCACTCTTTTATGTTATGTTTTCAACACAAGAGGAGAATAACAGCGTAAAGTAGAAATATAATATCTATACAAAGCATGTAAAGGTAAAGTTCCCCATGCCAAGAAGGTATATTTAGGGGATGTGGGGGTAAGGCCCGACACATTCTCAATACAAGCAATTTTGGAGGTGATGTGATCAGCACCATTCTCCGGCCACCTTTACCCCTCAGGGTTGCTCCCAGGTGCCCATTAATTTGAGGCTGGGTGAGCCCCAAAGCCACTTTATTACTCATCTTGGGAATTAAACCTAGGTTTCCCACATGGCAGAGAGGAAACGCAAATACAAAATGCATCGTTGAAGAAATGAATAACAAAATGGAATGTATACAATAGAGATGTGCGACTGGAAGAATGCAGGGAACATTTATTAGGAGTAAGAAATAACATGCTTGTGCATAATATTGGCACCATTCTCATCAGAGCCGAGATTCCACTTCCGAGTGCCTATGCGCACAACACAAGCTTATTTTACACAAGAAAACCTAGACTAGAAATTCAAAAAAAGATCCCTCTTCTACAGATTTGCCACACAATACAATGATGTCCCATCAAGTATCAATATGTTTTCCTCAGAGTACGCCTTTCGGTCTTCCATCAGAAGAAATGCTTGTAAATAATATCAGTGCTTTTTTCTTATTTTCTGTTTTTTATTTTTGCTTTTTCATTGTTGATAATTCAGTGTAAAATGGCCATCTGTGCTGTATCTGAAATTTTCGCAATAAATAAATAAAATTTCACCTTTCTGGAAAGGTAAAGACACACAATGTTTGAATTTGCAGCATGGAAAATCCACATATGATTGTTGAAAATTAACGGAATTCCCGTCAATGTGTTTTGTGCACTGTCAAAGAAAAGGTTCTTGCCCCCTCCCCTTTTTTTTCAGAAGCAAAAGTGACGGCATCAGCATTTCCTGACATGTTAACTGAATGGCTTATCCCAGCTGAATGATGACAGTGATACCTACATTAAGCAGTAGATGGGTCCATGGCCCATTTTCACGTGGAAGTGCGGAATACAAGGGTCGTTCAATGTTGACCGGGACATTTGTGCACAAAAAAGTGGCGAACAGTTGGAGAACAAAACTGCCATAGAATGCACCTGCATCCTTCGTGAGTGTTGTGCATTTGCCCCATTGTAGTTGGTGCATAAGTAGTAGCATTAACAAAAATGGCAACAAGCAGTGTGTCTGCATCTGTGGGACAGTGGAGTATAATCAAATTCCTTGTGAAGGAAAAGGTTAATCCAGTTGACATGTTGGTAAGATTGCAAGCACAGTATGGGGAACAAACAATGTCACAGGCAAAAGTGTATGAATGATATCAACAGCTCTGCAAAGAACGATAACTGCCGACGAATGAACCGCATGGACCCATTTGTCGGGCTTGGACATGGAAGATGTTATTCTTGTGGATATTTTGGAGAAACGGTCATGATTAATGCCCAGTATTACTGCACATTGATGAAGGGTGCTATATGTAATGACATTTGCAAGAAAAGACCAGGAATGTTGTCTGTAAAAGTGACAATGCCCAGCCCCACATGGTTAATTTGGCAGTAACAACTCTCGCTGAAATACACTAGGATGTTTTGTCCGGACTTAGCTCTCAGTGATTATCAAATTTGTTAGAGCTCCTTAAGGAACATATGGGAGGGAATAAATTGAAGAAATATGAAATTCTGAAAAAAAGATGACCTGCAGTGGCTGACAGCAGTCAACTTTCAACTTCAACAGGAAACTGACACAACGATGGCAGCCATGCCTGGATGCTCAGAGGAGAATCCTTTGCCTTTGAAAAACTGTCCAATTTTTTCCTAGAAATAAAAGTCCAGATCAACCTTGACTGACCTTTGTATATTGAACAACACCCTGCCACAGTGGTGATTCGGATGTGGAAATGATGATCAGAATCTCCTACCCTGACCTCTTGCCCTTTGCTTTTTTACCCTGGGGCTACAAAAAGGATGCAGCTTTTTGTGAAAACTGCCTCCTGGTGGGCATCAACTAAACTACACATTAAGAACAAGAGGCACCCAAAAATGTGTTCAGTTTCTAAATGCATTACAGCAGCAACATTAGTGTTTTGAATGACAAAGCATCAGCAATATCTTCAAACCTCAACAATAATTTTGGAAAGCCTTGTATATTTATATAACAAGTGCACTCTTCAGATATTTATACTGTACAGGCTGCTTTCTGTTGGTGCCTATCTGAAAGTAATTTTGCATGCAAATGTGCATCAGACGTAAATATTTAAAATATCATTCCAAATTACCATATAACAGGAGCACGATACACTGTATGGAACTTTGCCCCATGCTCTTCCCCTATATCTGACCACTCCAGCAACGTTGTCGAGAGGATCTTGTAGACATCCGGGTAGCAGTCCTTCAGCAGTTTAGCCACGTGGAAGGCATCTACCAGTTGATTCTCTCCACCCTCACCTTCGAACTGAGCCAAGCAGTGCAACATATTAATCTGAGAAAAAAAAGGAAAATTCTATCATACGGCATCAAATGTGCACATGGTGCAAATATATTTTATTACTTGTTGCGTGTATTGCAACATATTAGCTGCAACTGATTTCTGGATGATCAATGCTAGGACAATTCGATGCAAGATTTAATTATAATAATTGAAATAAATAAAAAAACAACATAGCAATGGAAATACACTATTTATTTAAGACTATATTTGTAATCAGTGACAATATTCCTTTGTACAAATCACATGATAATGACTAGGGAAAGGATTTTAAGGTGCAAAATTATGGTAGGAAAAGGAGAAAAAGGTTCTGAAAATATTTTCGAAAAAGGTGCTGATAAAATGCCTTCTCTTTCTGTGCCTTCTGTATATAATGCGTGCAAACCACATAGAGAACTGTGATTCTGCCGAATAGGTTTTGTTGAAGTTTGTGTTCTGCTACATTATCTTGGGAACTATTGAGGCTGCAATGATTCTATTATATCATTTTATAGCTCTCGTTCTGCTCTACAAAATGAGATTATAGGATTTTATGTAGCTGCTCAAGAAGAGTGAAAATCATTTATTTTTCTGTCCAATTTTTTAACCAAACGTGGAAGAAAAGGAAGGTTAAAGGTGCTGAAGCATCCAAGAGCGGGTAAAAAGGGGATAAATGTGCTAATCTCATGAAAAGGTGCAACAAAGTGTGTTCATTTTGCTTGATTTCATGTCCTAAAATACACATCTCAAACGATCGGTATGAAAACAGCTATATTTTTGGAAAGGTGCTGTACCTTAAAATCCGTTCCCTAATAATGACTATGCCAGTATGTTCATTTTAAATCAACCTCCCTTGTGACTTGTCCTCATCCTCACAAGTCCTACAAAGGGTGAGGTATGTCCTCATGAGGACTGCTCCCCCAGATGGTGAACAGTTCTGAAACGTGAATGTGTTAATCTGCCATGATCCATGTGACAACAGCATAGATGTTACAAGTGCAACAACTGAACATTTGATTAATTTTTGTTATTTAGTGTTGCTTTTGGCTAATTGCGATGTTTAGGATTAACGATGATTAGATGAAGTTGATAAATGGACACTCAAAGAGAACACCCAGGATTTGAACCTAGGACCTCTGTGCTAACCAGTTCGCCACGGTCATCTAACAACTGAACCTGTAGCTGATTAAGAAATGGCAGTGTTGCTACACAAATGTGGTTCAATGTCTTCTGATGAAGATTTTCTCTGTTAGTTATAGCTGTACATCTCATCCACAAGGTACACCTTCACCCTCAGAAGTCTTCCGGGGGTTGAGGCTGAGGTCTGGCCTCCAGATGGTGAACACCTCTGGCCAGTAAGCACATTCTCCAAGTGAAAGTTTGAACAAATAATAAAAAACTATAATTTCAAATTGAAAATGATTTAATTGTACAGGGTGTCAAAAAAAAAGATGGGAAATTTTGAAACAGGTATAGAGAAGACAAAAATAGTTGCAAGAGATTTAATCATGGAAAGGAATAATACAGAGGATGCCATTACATACATTGCATACCGGTGAAGAGATGGGCAGGTTTATGATTTGAAGATGAGGTCCTGTAGATGACGACCATTTCTGCGCGAACATTCCTGCAGTTGCTGAGGGACATCCTGCATAGCTTGATGGAACATGTCCACAGGAATCTGAGTGATTCTTCAGTTGTAGCCATCTCTTCAGTGGTATGTAATGTACCTAGGTATGTATATATACAATATTCCTTTCCATGATTAAATCTCTTGCAACTATTTTTCTATTCTCTATACCTCCACTTCAAAATTTCCAGTCCTTTTGAGACACCCATTATTTTGATTTATATTTTTTCTTAACTCATAAGTTGTATTGATTGACTGATTGATTTAGTTTATTTTACTTCGCTTTTCTGCCACTTTTGGCAAATCGCGAAGATGAGGATGAGTGATAAAATTAATGAAGGGACACTCACAAACACCCATGACAGGATTCGAACCCGGGATCTCTGGCATCGTAGCATGATGTGCTAACCTATCCACCATGGAGGCCGGCTAATAGAGCTGTAGTCAAAAAATTTTCACAGCATATATGCTAAGTTCCACAAAACATTAAGTGGAGATTATGTTTCCATGGATCCGATATATCTATAAATATCTTACAATTTATGCAAAATTCTGCCATTTTGTTATTATTTTTATGGATAATCCCCATGTTCTACTTTCTTAAAAAGTAAATGTCTAAATATGCAACTTATTTTGCACTGCACTCACCTGGAAACACACATTTGTTAAGGAGGCCAATTATCCATTCATGTTCTTCAAGGCCTATTTGGAATTTTATAGAATATCACGTAGAATATCAGTTATTGGTATTGGTAAAGTTTTTATTGGTACTTGATCGGTATGAGCCAAAATTTTATATTGGCCCATCCCTAATATATATCTGCCATAATTGGCATAAAAGAGGCATATTACACTGGAGAAGGCATTTTTAATATAAAAAGAAATGAATCACGTATTTTAATGATTGCATTTACACATAGAGGCTACAGGACAGCATGTTATTATATTTTATCTTCTTGTTGATATACGATTTGTGAATTATCAGTTCACATACTGCTAAAATAACTTAAAATGAAAATGATTGTAAAAAAATGAACATAAAAAGCAACAATTAGCTTTTGTGATTAAAAATGAAACTACAACAAACTATGATTCTTGCATCAAAGAAAAAGTGCTTTTATAGTCTGCCACTAATTGTTGTGGAAGGAGAAACAAGAACATTATTGAGACTTTTGCATCAGGTTTACTCAATACATTGAAATCTCAATTCATGTTAAGTCAAACTTCTTGTTTTTAATAACATGACGCAGATGTATTTATTACTCAAGACATGCACAAAGAGACCAACCAGGCTATGAAAAGCTCTGCTAAACTTAACTGTACACATTTCTACGTTATTATAGTAATCAAATGAGAGTGATAAAATGCTGACGTGTATCACGTATTCTCCTTATTTAAAACATTGTTCTGATCATGTAGAATCAGAAGTATTGAACATAATAAACTCACTGGAGTAATGGTCAAATTACATAAATAAAATAAAAAGAAACAAAATAGAAGGTATACACTAATGAATAAGGTTAACCAGAGGGTATACAGCATATACTACCATATACCCTCAACTACAGCCCTGTCATAACTGTATGTACCATGTACATTTGGTATAAGATATTACATACCCCTGGTTTGTACTCATAGTAAGGCATGTCAGTATGAAGTTGGAAAGGTTCACTTGTGTACGCTGCATTGGTTGTGTCAATCCTAGCTTGTACCACAAATTCTTCCCTGGGAAAAAAAGAGTAGATGGCTTGGTTTACTACTAAACTCACAGAATAAAAACTTGTAAGATGTCAAACAGATTCAACGTAACATTTTATTGTACTGCACAAGTCCATAACAACCCTTTGAAGGTTGAGACTGGCAAGTAGCCTTTTTCTTTGGGTAGTGTTTGGTTTGTCCATATAGTTTGAAAACTACCAGGCTGGGATTTGAACCCGGTACCCCTGGAGTCAAAGCACAATGTGCGAACCACTCCGCCACGTGGGCCGGCACAAAAGGCAAGAGTGGTAACCATTCAGCTATAGGCGAGTGAATTATTGAAATACATTTTTTGGGTGTATTAACACTCGGGTTATTAGCACCCTTCACAATATAAAGGGTCCAGCCCCTTATCGTGACTAAATGAACATCTGTCTAGGAGACCAAAATCCCCTTACCCGGTTCAAAAGCAGAAGCTGTAATGGGCTACTCAGCACACATGAGGACAATGCATAGGTCTACAGAGGATTATACTGGCCGTAGGTCCAGATGCCAGGTATTCTTGGTATGCAACATTGTAGTTACCAGGGTGTATTACGTGGATGTGAGGTTGACATTTCGCAGGGACGTAGCTAGGTTGATCAGTTTGGGGGGGGCCCAAATGTCAGAATACATGCGTGCCACACCAGCACACGCAGTGTGTTTTCTCGGGGAGGGGGAGGGGTGGGCAGAATTGTAAATCTGGATAATTAGCTGCACTGTAGGGGGTTAAAATTGTACATAGAGAAAATTGCAATCGTGGCTAATTTTAATGGGAGTTTGTTTTATTGAGTTGGCATTTTAAGTCCTCTTTATGCACAGTAAGATTAATCGGGACTGGACCTACAGTTTAAATTAGGATCCGAACCCCGTCGGGGAGGCCAGTAATGGTGCGTTTGCTTGCTTCATTTATTTATTTTACTTCCCTTTTCTGCTACTTTTGGGTTTTCACTAATTGCGGAGATGAGGATGAGTAATGATATGATGAATGGACACTCACAAACATCCATGTCCAGGCCAGGATTCGAACCCGGGACCCCTAGCATCATAGCGCGATGTGCTAACCACTCCGCCACAGGGGCTGGCTAAAGTGAACATGAAAGAGGCCATGTGACCAAAAGTGAATATGACACTGCTTCAGTTGGTTCGTATTTGCCCAAAGCATGCGACTGACATTAACTTAATAATATTGCGTCACTTAGAAAGTGCAGCAGAAAATTCCAGTTGATCTTAGAAGATAAACAAAGCATACATGTACAGTATAATTTACAGTGTATTTCATAACTTAAAAATAGTTAAATGGTTGGGTGACAGGTGCCTAAGTATGTTACAGAAAATAATGTGACTAAGGCGGGGTTAACAAGTACCTACCCGTAGTGTGTCCTCTTTGGAAATGCCACTTTGTCTGCCAACTGGCGGCATCTACGGTCATCTGGAGGTACCGCATCAATGATAGATATTCCGTAAACATCCAGCACCATGAGCCAATCTAAAAGAACACCATCCTTGGCAATCACATCGTGGTATTTAAACCGTGGTATGCTGTTGAAGTCTTTCACCTGCCACAGAACGCGGGCGGGACGGTACTCACTGAGCCAGGCATCTTGCTGTTCTTTGGCGAAACCCCTCTCCTGCAGCCACCTCGCGTTGAAAACACTCTTGTGGCCATCTTCCCACGTCAAGGAAACAGACGATCCACTCTTGTCTAGCTGAAACACTATTACAGCATTAGAATCGAGGAACAAAAAAGGGGGATTAAATTCCAGATACATTAATTAAGCAGGCAAGAAGAAACATGCTAAAAGAAATCACCAATATGTAGAATATGCAAAGTTATAACTATCTAATAACTAGGAACTAAACCATAGACTTAGTTTCTATGAACCTAAAATAATTTCAAATAAATATCCTGAACAGATTTCACTGCAAAGTAGATGCAGCAAGTTGAAAAACTACACATCCTTAAACATATTTATACTCAATATCTAACCAACCAATATCCTTCAATTTAATGTTATAAATCTATGTTATCATTATTATTGGACATATGTATTGTATGTATGTAATTCAGTCAGCACATGTTGTGTTCTTAATAAATAAATAAAATGTTCGTAGAATTTTTCAGTGAAAAATGCAGGGTCGACCAGAACTCGAACTCCATTTTTTCGCTGAAAAATTCTAAAAAGTACATCTTCTGTGTGTGCCTAATTTAAAGAAATAAAATATTGTTACACAAAATATACATTGAAGAAGATTTTTTGGTACTTTGGTATAACATGGACTACCTCATTTCAAACCGTCTGTTTTCGTGAAAGTTTACAATATATAAATCATACAATTAGTCCTTTGTTAGTACTTTAGTACATAACCCAACCTAACCAGAAAAGAAGCGGTCTGAAGTGAGGTAGTCCGTATAATACTAAAGTACCGATTTTTTTTCTTATAATGTTAAAGAAGTATATTTGATTCCTTTTTTCATAAACTTATTCTGCTACAGTGAATGAAACAAGAGGTAACGGCTCCTAATGTTTAATGATTTTTTGCAAGTTGCATAGAAGTATTAGGAAGTGCTTTAGAATACTGGAAATGATATTGGGATTAAGTTTGAAGCTTGGAAAAACCAAATCAGCATGGTTAAAAGCTTCATTTCACTTAGTTACCAGAGGAATTATTATTTGAAATGTAGCTTGCACAAGCAGGCCGTCAATTCGAACATGGGTTTTCATGCAAGGTTCAAAGGGGGTTTTGTGCTCGAGACCACATATTATGTGATTGGGTGTTTTTAAATCATTTAGGAGCAATATTTTAATGCTAAGAGACCTAAACATGACCCACCTAACAATGAAAAGATATATTTTATTAATGCTAAGAACCCTAAACCCTTCCTAACGTAACAATGAAAACATTTAGTGATGAAAAACCCCTTTGTACCTCATGCATGTGAAGTAGATGGAAGAAGCAGTCTGTATCCAAGAGGAGAAAACAAGTGGCTGCTCACACACAAAGAATCAAATGGGATTATGTACAAGGGGAAAAAATTCTCCAGGAAATGCACAGTAAGAAATCACAAAAACTCTGAAGTATGCATTAGTAATTTAGAAATAATGGTACTAGTTTACTATCCTTCGGACAGATTTCTTCATTTCTACAGAAGAAACTACTTAGGGTCATTCCATGCCAAACCATCCAATGGTGGTTGCATGACCATTTTAGAAAAATTTCATTTTTAGTACATAGGTTTGTACATGTTTCTAGATATCAAAACCAATGTTCAAAAAAAATTATTGTCTTTAGTTCTCCTGGGGCAGCCATTTTTCCAACATGGCGCATGGCTTTTTTTGCTCATGTAGCAGTATACAGAAACCTTAATATCTCAAAAACCATTAAAGCTAGAGACCTGAAACAAAATTAATTTTGTAGCTAATGAACAGTGATCAGAATGCTACATTTTAAAAGTAGGTCGCTACGCTACTCATGTGCGCTACTCGCTACTTCACTACTTTTGCGCTACTTCTGCATAAAAAAATTAAAAACAACCATATGGGTATTAAAAATCTTCTACTACTGGTAAATAAATTCTGTTATTTATTAATATGGTTCCCATCATTCAATAATTTTGATAGCATTGTTACTTCAGTTACTTATTTTTACTATAGTTTTTGAGAATACCATACCTATGCAAGTGGCATATCAATCCAAATTTGATATATGAATATTGCAATTAGGGTGTTACCCAAATTAATGATTACAACTATACACAAATAAAATTTGGAAGGATTATGTATTCATGTTCACATCAACATATTTTTCTTGAGAATAAATATTTCATTTTTTATAGACTGATAGGAAGGCAGCATTTTGAATGAAAAGTACCTGGAGCCCTTTGATTACAAAAGGGCCACAGGTTCGATACCCAGCGGAGGCACATAGTGGTTCGGATCCAGTCTCAATCAGCTTATCTATGCATAAAGTGGACTCAAAACAAAAACTAGGAAAGATGCCCATTTGTGAGGATGGGATCCTCCTGCTCCTCCATTCCCCACACTGCTCATCATTCAACATTCTTCCTTGTACTTACAATTAGCCAAAAGTGGCAGAAAGAGACTAGATAAGAGAATAATTAAATAAACCATTCATCCTCATTGTCATGATTGAGAGAAGTGGAAGAATAGATGAGGAGGTAAACAGAAGAGGACAAATGGGTGGTGGACTATACGAAAGCGTTCGAAGATTAATATGGAACAGGGGTGTACCTATCAAATGCAAGAAGGTAATATATAACACATACTATGTGCCAGTAATTACGTATGGAGCAGAGACTTGGACAATGTAATAGAGAAACAAAAAGAAGATGCAGGCAGTGAAGGAAGGGATGGAATGAGGAGATCCGACAGACAGTGGTTGGGGTGAAGCTTCAGGACACAATAGATCAGGCACAGATGAGATGTTTCGGACACATGAAGAGGATGGATGCAGAAAGACTACCAGTAAAAGCTTATAATGCAAAAGGAGTGGGAATATGGCCAAGGGGGAGACCAAGATGTTGGTGAAAAAAGCAGATAGTGGAGAGTGTTAGGAGAAGACAAGATTGGAACCCCGTGGAAAGAGAGGAGTAGTGGAAGACCAGGAAAAATGGAGAGGCTTGACTTCTATGCTGGCCCAGCCAGAGGCAGGAAACGGCAAAGGATGATGATGAGAATGTCATGATTAGCAAAAGTTACAGGAAAGCGACGCAAAAGTAGGAAATATACATAAATTTGAAAACAATGTATACTTTTTGCAATATGATAAAATATATTTAGGAAACTGTCATGTAAACCTGAGTGTTCTAAACGTATTGTAATTTTAAAATTTGTGAACAAAAGTTATCGCGAAAATAATTATAATTCCAGAAACTGTATAAACTATATTCTTGTAACAATAATTTCTTGCTGGTGAGATTCTATATACTGACGATGATCAATGCTGTTAACGTACTGAGCCATTTATTGCTGGCAGTATTCCTTTGTCAGTGCAGTGGAAAATCCATCGCTCATTTTTGCACTGCAAGTTGTGTTTTACACAGCAATTAATGACATTTTGGTGTTTCTTACACCATGGATATCCACAGGATTTGTTCCAGGGGTGAAGCAAACGAGGCAATTTTTCCAGCAGTGCAGCAAACAAGGCATGTTTCTCTCCAAAATAGCAATGCAGCTAAAAAAACGAAGCTGTTAGCTGGAATATATTCATATATGTCGGTTAGTTATGTGGATATCTGAATTATTGATACTAATTAAATAAATTACGCAGATATCTATAATCTACATAATCTGTGTCTTCATGTAATGGACTGTCTTAATGAACCTCCTGCAAAATTAAGGGTATTTGTCGATTTTTTCTGACGCTGTTGCCACATTAAATTCACCTCAAAATGCTGAGAAAAAATGTAGCTGTAGCGAAATTTTCGCTACAACTACAGAAATTTTGTAGCTTCGCTACCGCTACAACTACAATTTTCAAAATGTAGAGTCGCTACAGCTACAGCTACAGCTACAAATTTTGTAGCTAGCTACAGTAGCGACGCTACAAGTAACTCGCTACTTCTGACCACTGCTAATGAAGTACACTTCCTATGATATTCAGGTATGTTTTGCTTGAAATTGCATCGTAAGTACGAAAATTATGGTGGAAAATGGGGTAACAATAGTTAAAAAATTGCACTTTTTAGCCAGATTTTTTTAATGAAGGGGTTTAGTCTAAGGATTGACATTTTTTTCATGTGTAGACCTACCTGCAGGGTGTCTGTAAATAAAATATCAGTGCTAAGAAATGCACCCCTTTTTTACAGCATGGGCTCAAACATGGCTTTTCATTGAGTTTTCTCAGATGGGTCCCCTTTAAAAATTCTGAAATTTGGCACATAGGAAGCCCTTCATGAATCTAACTCACAGCAAATATCTCAACTTTTAGATTCAACTTGTTTTCGTCAATATGAGGTAACCTATGTCACCTAATTTCTGACATTGCAAAGTAAGGTTAAACTACATTCCATACTTAGAATAATGAAGTATTTTCTTTTTCTTTTTTAAATTTGGGTTAAATAAAGCCTCAGAAAATATAGTAACGTAAGGTTTTAATACTTGACTTACCATACATTGAAATTACAAGGTATGACAATTGAAAATCTGCGAAATTTCATTGAAAAAGGTTTGATTTATTAGGTACCCATGACCAGTTGGTGTTGTCAGCTCCAGTTTCCTATTCATTCTCTTTGTTAAATCAGGCAGGATTCTTTGTTCTTTCACTAAGTTCCTAAGTAAATTATCAGAAACCTTCAGTTCATCATATATTTTTTCTTGACCAAGTGGTAGCAATCAAACTGATGATTCTGACCTTTGCAACATTAGTTTTTTGCTCATTTACATTTTTCTTCTTATAATTTCAATTATATGATTGTACTGGCCACGCAAAGGATTGTCACACTTGCTTTCCTTTTCTTCAGTTTTAATACTTAGTGAAAAGCAACTTTCCAGTTTCCTTTGCACTCCTTGTAGGATGTGAATTGTTTTTCAAGCAAGATCACTTTATTGTTTTTCTGCTATCAGCCTCCTCAGTTTTGAAACGGGAGATGCATAAAAAACAGAACAGACTTCATGCATTTCCTTTAGCTTTCCTTGGCTTGGCACAAGACATGATTTCAATTCTGGCATTTAAGTGAGTCACTTTCTCCACATATGGAACTTTTACCCCAACATATCAGGCATATTGATTTAACTGGTATAAGGCTTTCTTGACACTTTCCTTTACCTTACCTTACTTAACCTTTTATTTAAGTGGTACTTCTGAAGATCACAACATACTTTACCATATAAAAAGCTATATTTAATGGTATTTGTAGTCTTGACCTAAGAAGTGTTTTCATTTTCACTGACTTTGTTAAGATTAGTTAGGTCTTTGGGAACCTTACCAAAAGAGTATTTATGACAGTCCTCTCCAGTTAAAAATATTACAGAACACTCCATTTCCTGTCACAGATAACGAACATTCACAAGTCACTATTCTTGGCACATTAGGCAAAGGAAGAATGACAGCAGAGATTGTGCATGCACAGATCAATTCCAGGCTTGCCTCACATCCTATCAAAACATGTCTCTGAATCTTCTGCTGTGCATGACTCTCATCTATTTCAACGTCTTTTCTTGAAAAAAAAAAAAAAAAAGTGGAAAATAAAGGAAACAAAAGATAATATATTCTACCAGCTTTGACACTCCAAAATAAATAGCCTACTTTCAGTGGAGTGCCCAAGGAGGGGTTTGTGTGGGTCATAACCCAATACCTTTGGCCTAGTATTCCATAAACAATTATGTCAAAGGCAGGATAATTTGGCAAATACAGGGCTGTATACTAAAAAAGTACATGTAACCCCCCTCCCCTCCCTTTCAAAATTCCTGGGCATGCCACTGCCTATCTTAAGCTGCATATACTGCTACATTGATAAAAATATGGGGGAAGCTCAGTTTTGGAGCTGATAATACCAACTGGTCATGGGTACCTAATAAATCAAACCTTTTGCAATGAAATTTCGCAGATTTTCAATTCTCATACCTTGTAATTTCAATTTATGGTAAGTCAAGTATTAAAACCTTATGTTACTATATTTTCTGAGCCTTTATTTAACCCAAATTTAAAAAAGAAAAAGAAAATACTTCATTATTCTAAGCATGGAATGTAGTTTAACCTTACTTTGCAACGTCAGAAATTAGGTGACATACGTTACCTCATATTGACCAAAACGAGTTGAATCTAAAAGTTGAGATTTTTACTGTGAGTTAGGTCCATGAAGGACTTCCTATGTGCCAAATTTCAGAATTTTTAAAGGGGACCCATCTGAGATATTTAACCCCGAAAACTGTCAAAATTCAATGAAAAGCCATGTTTGAGCCCATGCTGTAAAAAAGGGGTGCATTTCTAAGCACTGATATTTTATTTACAGACACCCTGCACGTAGGTCTACACATGAAAAAAAAATCAATCCTTAGACTAAACCCCTTCATTAAAAAAATCTGGCTAAAAGTGCAATTTTTTAACTATTGTTACCCCATTTTCCACCATAATTTTCGTACTTACGATGCAATTTCAAGCAAAACATACCTGAATATCATAGGAAGTATACTTCAATAGAAACAAAGTGAATTTTGTTTCAGGTCTCTAGCTTTAATGGTTTTTGAGATATTAAGGTTTCTGTATACTGCTACATGAGCAAAAAAAGCCATGCGTCATGTTGGAAAAATGGCTGCCCCAGGAGAACTAAAGACAATATTTTTTTTTGAACATTGGTTTTGATATCTAGAAACATGTACAAACCTATGTACTAAAATGATTTTTTTCTAAAATGGTCATGCAACCAAATATTTTACAATTGGTTGATTTGACATGGAATGACCCCTTACCGTAATAAGTTCCTGTAGTATTGTCTAACATCGGGAAGGTGTTTTGTGTGAAATTCAGGTAAGTTTTCCGTATCCTGGAAACGGATTTCTTCAAATTTAAAAGTTTGGGGCTCATTTGGGGGCAGGTGACTCCGGCCAATTTCTAACATGCCTTTAACAGGGAGTCTATAGAGAAAGCCAGGGAGCCGGAGCGGAGGCGGGGCCGCGTTAGTGGTTAGGGGAGGAGCCCGGAATCGGTGGGAAATTTGGACTCAAAAATTTCAAACAAAAATAATTTTTTAGTTTAAATTTCCCACCGATTCCGGGATGGATAGCCCCAAAAACCATTCACGGAATGTTCCGCGAAGCAGATAGGTAAGTACGAATGTCAAAAATTGATGAAACGAAGAATTTATAGGTGTCCGAAGGATAGTAAATATTTACCAAAATAATTAGAAATCGAACCATGTAAAAGATGCCTATGCACCATGATAAATTCGGAATTAAACAATCAGAACTTGAGCCAATCAATATCCCAAAACAGTGCACAAAATGGAGTGAAGTTTTCCCCTCGCCAGTTAAGAAAATTTGCATGAAGCATCCCTTACAGATAGGATATTTGTGCAAATATCTTCCTATCTACTTTGTTGTGAACCACACAAGCACCCCCAGCTAAGAATTTCGACTTTGAGCACTGCATCAAAATATCCATAACCTTACCAAGATCCGAAAAAAAAAAATGGGGGTGGGTCTTTCATAGTCCCATGAGCAAGTGAGTCAATTTGTGAAGGTGATTCTTGTTGTGAACTGTTTTTCTTGTTCCATGTTCACACAGTTATAAATAATAGCCATAATGTACTTTCAGTAGCTACAAATTTGGTAACACTTTACTATACCGGAGATGTATTTCTTCAAATTTACAGGAGAAAGTACTTACACAAATCATTTTCTGTAGCGTTGTTGATGTTCCGGAATGTAGTTTTGATCCATTTTAATGCGAATGTATGTGGTTTTCTACGAAAATCTATTTCCGACGTGCTATTGCTGCTGCCGCCATTTGCTTTCTGCACGAGAGCACAATACGCTCTCATATTGTCCGTATATGCTAAATTGAACGAAAGGAGTGCTAATGGAACCTAACCTAACAGGCCTAACCTAACCTAGTAGGCATACCTCGTCCCCGTGATGGTTCGTGGGGCTATCGTGAATTTTTGGGCTAATGTCATGGTTTTTGGGGCTACATGTGGATGGTTTGTGGGAAATAAGGAACACCAGTAAGTACTCGTTAATGTACGAAATAGACATTATTTTCGTTAGAAATTCATTATTTCACCTAAATAAATGTTCCGCAATGCAGAATAGTACGTTAGCAATGTAAAAAATTGCAAAATAAATCATTGATAGGTGTCTCCGGTATAGTAAAGTAGTACCACAAATTTATTGTCTGTGTTACTGTATTAATTCTGCAATTCCTATGGCTTCATGCTAATGCATCTGGGTAGAATACAGTTTTTGGTTGGAATGCATATTTAATGTGCTATGGTACAAGATAAACTTCTCATATTTTATGATGCATACATACAGTGTAACGAGTGGTCTCTGTGATTTACAACAACAAGACCGGCAACATATGTATAACCACACAATCAAATTTACATGCCTTAAAAACATGAGACAAAAATCAAATTCTTTTTACCTTACAGTCTTCAAGCTTGCAATCCACATCAAAGTCCTTCCATGTTATTGATCTTGCCTGGTACTTTTGGCTAAAGCACTCTTCACACTGACAATTATCCCGTAGCCACACATAAGGAAAATCCGAGAATGTCTCATCATGCCACTCCACTTTTAGTAGTGATTCGTCCGGTTTCAATTTTGCATCTTTAACTGCTGAACCCCTCACAACTTCCTGTTTTGGCTGTAATTTAACTTCTTGCTGCCTGTACTTAGCATCAGTTGACTTCAGTCGAAAAGCCCCCAACTGCTGCACATGACTGTGTGCAATCTTGTATGACACAATGTGCTGATGTTGCACAGGAAGCCTTGCATTACTTATCTTGCAGAGATCAAACAGCTTTGGCTGCATAAATAATCTTTTTGCCTGTTGCATGCTAATCAACAGCAATCAGCATATCTGAAACAAGTAAAACACTACAAATTATCAACAATACTATGGTACTAAAGAAATGTTCACTTCGTTATTCTTCCCTAGGGAGGCATCCATGGCTAAAACAACCAGAACTTACGTTTTCTAACCATCCAAATGAACACTATTAATGTAAGATCACACAATTAATACAAAACAATAGTGCAAACTCATGATATGTCATTGATAAATTATTATTTGATAAGCAATTGTGCGTACGCATTTACGAATTATGTATCTCAAGTTCTCAACAGTTTCTGCAAAAGGTGTTTGCCCTGTTACAACGGTAAACCGAACTGGATTAATCTGGTCACTCTATTTTCAAATATAATCAGCAAATCAATCTTCCACACGTCTTTCACTCATATCACCTATAAAAGCACCTGAAATTCAAGAGAGTGTCAGCTTGATTAGATTAGGCACTACTTCATACTGGTGAATAAATGACGATTAGTTTATCCATTACATTACTTCACGAAAAAAATTCTCAAACTTGTTAATTCAATACAAGTATGAGTCATACTGTATTTACGTGCACATACATCCTTTACCACATCAAAGTCAATATTCATAGTATCCACGTCCAATAAATGACATTCCTAACCACCTTCCACATGTATCAATTCGTGTAAAATATTTATAATAACCTTGGTAAAAATTATTGTTTAAATAACCTTGCACTGCTTGTGATTTTAATGGTCATCGACCCTCACCTGTTTACTCTATCCCATCAGCTGTTTTTCGTAAACAAGGCAGTGTTGCCAAAGATTGAGTCAGTAAAGTAGCCAACGAGGCCGACGAGTTGGATATGGGGTGCGTTCCGAAAGTCTTAACGAAACGAACGCATTTAACGAAAATAACTGGGCTCGTGAATCTGGTGAAACCAGTTATTTTACAGACTTATGGGACACACTAGGCGAAAGCGCAGGCGCAGGCGCAGCGTTTTGTTTAGAGAAAGTTTCCGCATGGCGTCAGTGGAAGGAATGTCATTATGGCAAAAATAAACTGTACTGTGGACACTGTTACTCATTTTAATCGCATTCTAAGAACGGTCAAGGCATATTCATCTTGTGCACGTTGCTTCATATCGGTCTCTGTTAAAATTATAATAAATTTTCAGAACTAATGAAGTTTGAATCCATCAGGACGAGCTTTGTCTGCAAGGAGCAGACGATTCTCACGGAGCAAACCAGCCTCCTGGCCCGTGCGATTGGTGAATCTCGTTCTTGCACGAAACGTACGGAATGCGACTTTTGGGACAGCATAATGAAACACACGGAAGCACTTATGAGACAGCCAGTTACCATAACTCGTTTAACGCGTTAAACTCGTGCGACTTTCGGAACGGGCCCATGGTTATCCAAGAATGGGCAGGAGCAGGACGGAAAAAAGTATACCGTTTTCTCTCAAATATTCTGGATTTATCTTCTCTTCTGGATTTCATGGTGCTTTTAGGTTCCACCAGACCAGGCACGTATCCAGAGGGGGGTTTAGGGGGCTCGAGCCCCCCCGAAAGTTTTAGGTTTACACTAGATAAAAAGAGGTTTTTGATTTCTTGTGGTGTGAAATAAAATAATGTGACAATAATTTAAGGAGAGAAATAATTATCGAGGCAAGACGGAGAATGTTCCGTAACCCTGTTATTGATAATTGCACGTATCCAAGATGGGGCACAGGGGGCTAGACCCTTTACCCAGGAAATTTTTCAGTTTACGTTAGATAAAATTAGGTTCTTGGCTTCTTAAATAATGTGAAAATAATGTAAGGAGAGAAATAATTATCGAGGCAAGACGGAGCATGTTTTATACCCCTGTTATAGTTAATGGCTCGAGCCCCCCTCCTCCCTCAGGAAATTTTTCAATTTACACTAGATAAAATTAGATTTTTGGCGTCTTGAATAATGTGAAGATAATAAATTTATAAATCTGAGAGAAATAATTATCGAGACAAAACGGAGAGTGTTCTATAACCCTATTATTGTCAATAGCACGTATCCAAGGTGGGAATCAGGAGGCTCGACCCCCCCTTCAGGAATTTTTTCTGTTTACACTAGATAAAACTAGGATTTTTTCTTCTTGAATAATGCGATGATAATTTTGGAGAAATAATTATCGAGAATGTTCTATAACCCTGTTATTGTTAATAGCACGTATCCAAGCTGGGGTTGAGGTGGCTCGAGGCCCCCCCCAGGATTTTTTTATAATTTTACACTAGATAAAATCAGGTTTTTGGCTTTTTGAATAATGTGACGATGATTTAAGGAGATAGACAATTATCGAGGCAAGACGGAGAATGTTCTATAACCCTGTTGTTGATAATATTGCACGTACACTTTTCTTGTGCTTTCGGTGTTCTCGCAGCGCACTTGAGCACTATGTAGATACTTGTCAGCATTTGGAAGCTGCACAACGAAGGTAGCGCCACACTTAGGGCGATTCGTTATAATTTCTAATCTCTGGAAGGCGGGAGGGGGTACGTTCTTGAATGAGAGAATGAGTCAACTACTGGCGATATTAACGAATCGTTTTATCTGCGGAACGTTCTAGAATATAATGAGGATATAAATACGCGGATTCAATTTTTCGGTTGATCTGTACAAAGAATCGGTTAATGAGATTTCAGAGGTAAGTGTGACAATTCATACAGTCGTTGGTGATCAGATCAGTCAGCGTCCTCTGATTGCTTTATAAGATATAGTGATTCGAAAATGAAGACATTGACGACAGCAGAATTTCCGGGGCCTCAGTGTAGTACTAGTTCGGTTCGAGGCCCGAAGAGATCAAAGGTCTCTCTCTAAAGTGAATATTTCAGCAGTACCGGATATTGGAGTGGTTTATTAAAACAGAAATAAACTGCATAGATCAACTGAAAAGCAAAGTTTTGAGTGATGATTTAGTTTTGCCAGAAATAAATTTCGTATATGCAGTTTAAGCCTACTGGGTTCGAAACACATTCAAACACTTAACTACCATAAAGAGACAGCCGAAAATTTTATGAATGTCGAGAAGAGAAAGTAAGAAGATGTTGCATATGTAGACATTTTAGGCGGAAATTGCAGGCTCTACCAGGACCCAAATCAGGGCTCTACCAACTGAGCCACCTAGCCATCCTTGACTTCAACCGATTTTTCGTTAAAATGTCTACATAGTACATGTCCTGTGTATATCAAATCGTAAGGTGTTGCCTGTATAGTGAACAAGCACAGAAAATATAGGAGAGAGAAGAAAACTGAGGAGCATTATCACCGGTTGAGGATAATTTTTTCTGTGGTCAACAAGAACTACTACTTCGAGGTGACAATGACAGTGGCCTAATAAGGGAGATTTCACACCCTGTCGCCTGAGGATTTCACAAATCGAAATTAGGTTTGTGCGGCCTTTTGTGTCGCTACGGTATGAAACGTTGCTGTTGATTGGCCCATTCCAATCGACATGTATCGCGTGTCCCTTCGGTCTGAAACCTTCCTAAGTCTTGAAAATCCAAGTCACAAGGATGGAAAATTAGGGTCTTGTTAAGGTTAGGTGTGAAGGCAGGCAGACGACAGCACCCTAAAGGATCATATCCAAACCTGCAGGAAGAATGCATCTTACTTCAATCTCCAATACGATGATAAAAACTTCTGGTGAGTTGATTTTAAAAAATGTTCGAGATAAAGAGAGGCGTGCCCAGGATTTTCGGAAGGGAGAGGGGGAATACTGGGTCAAATTTGGTTATTACCTCACCAAACCTCCCTTGGGCACGTCACTGGAGATAAATGAGTAAACCTTTCATCATACTGGGAGACGAAACATTAGATGTGTTGGGAAAGGAAGGGTTTTCACTGTGCATTAATTGTTTCGTGATCCACCTGTATTCGAGAAGACATCCTTTGTTTCGTGCCGATATATGACAAGACAGCGGAAGCTGTGACAAGCATTTTTGAACACTTGTGAGTGCTAAGGCCTGAATCTGAACAATTTGGTTGGTTTCGGCTTTTATAAGAGCTGAAAAATGGGAGGACAAGACACGTTAGTGGTGTTCAGGCTCGAATCAGAGAGAAATATTCGAGAGCTGTCTGCGTCCAGTTCGCAGCCCACAATTTGAATCTCGCGTTGTCGAGTGGATTGTCCATCCCGTGCATGTGTAACAGCTTCGTAAAAACACTCAAAGACACCATAGATGTTTTTATGTCTGATGAGATGAAATGGACAAACACACATACTGAGATGGTTCCGGCACGCAATATTAATGCATGGAAACAGAGGAGTCGAGTGGTAAAAAATGTTCCGATTTCACGTTCTGATTAAAATGTCAGCCTTACAGTGGCAACGATTTAAGAGATAGTTGTTCCCCATTTTTTATTTTTTTGCCCCAACATTATGATCTCTTAATGTTAAGCCTTGGCTACCAAGAGAAAGTAAACTTTCCTTGCAACGCCCTCCGCAACCCCCCCCCCCCTTGCCGTTTTGGAACCCAATTGCCACCTCTGGTCTTAAACACACAATTGTGAGGTTCTTACTATACCCCTTAAGAAAATGGTGTTGAGCCCCCCCCCCCCCGAAAGGAATTCCTGGATACGTGCCTGCACCAGACACTAATGGCATTTCCAGGAGGAGGCCAACATTAAAGTTCTCGTTGTTCTAGGCCTATTTTTTCCCCCATTGCATTAGAAAAGTAACCCTGATTTTTATTTCTTAATAATAAGAGAGGGGAAAATATACCTTCCGACGTATGAAATTCCTAATGCATACCACTGTTTCTAGCAGGAGAAAAAAACCGCAATTTTCGGAATTTCCAGATATTTGACAAGAATTGAAAACTTCAATGATTTATCATTTTCACCATTTCGTGAAATTCTGTCAATCAGGTGGAGCCCCATGGAAACTGCTACCAACGTTAATACTGATTTAGTTGATGCATTTGTCGATGATGCATTAGTCATTTGCGTAACTTTGGGGGGCACTCGTAATGGGTAATTTTGTTAACCAGGACCTGAGCTACATGGTCCCCTCTCAGCTAAGTTGGTTACGATGCTGAATATAATTCACTATTTCATCTTATATTTAGACATATATCACTTCCTTTGCTTATGCAAAATGGAATATGTGCGAATAAATTACATGAGTAAATTACAGGTTTTCTTCAAACAAACAAGTAATGTGTAGAGGATGCAGATTACTACTTCATTGCAGGAAAAAAAAGTTGCAGTTGCGATGGCCGGGAATCGAACCCGGATCATCTGCTTGGAAGGCAACTACGAGGGTCACTATTTATATTTTGAGCCTTGGCAACACTGATTGAAGTTAGGCGCGATTTGACGTTTGCACGGAATCGTCTGGCATTATTGACCATAACGTACTTAAAATGTTTTGTCAATAGCTTCATTTGTGTTGTTTATGTTGCCTTGGAGATTGCGCGACAACAATAAAATGGAATTAACTCGTGAACATTTTCGTGCGATGATTTTTTTACGATTTTCGACGTGGATTATCAAGACAAGAGTGCATCGATCAACTTACTTCCACATTTGGCGATGAAGCCCCATCCTTTGCCACTGTGAAACGCTGGTATAACGAATTTAATCGTGGCCGCCATTCGCTCACCGACGAGATTCGAGAAGGTTGTCCAAAATCAGTTGTTGTTCAAGAAAACATTGATGCTGTGCAAAATCTAATACTGCAATATCGTCATGTGACATACTGTGAGATTGAGGCAACCATAGGCATTAGTTCCACCAGCATATATAAAATATTACATGATCATTTAGATGTGAGAAAGGTATGTTCTCGTTGGATCCCACACAATTTGACAAAAACTCAAAAAGACGCTCGCGTCAATTGGTGCAAACAAATGCTCAATAAATACAATCGTGGTGTTTCAAAAGACGTATATAAGATTGTAACAGGTGACGAATCATGGATATATGCATATGAGCCGGAACGTAAACAGCAGTCGACTGTATGGGTGTTCCAAGATGAACCCAATCCAACAAAAGTTGTTCGCGCTCGAAGCACATCGAAACAAATGGTCATCTGTTTTTTCGGGAAAACTGGTCATCTGGCAACTGTGCATTTAGAGGAACGTAGAACGGTCAACTCTGAATGGTACACAACAATTTGTTTGCCAGAGGTCTTCGGTCAAATACGGAAAACAAACAAACGCCGTCGGATCATTCTTCACCAAGACAATGCCAGCTGTCATACATCTCGTCTAACAACAGACTTTATGAACAGTCAAAAAATCGAATTGATGGGTCATCAGCCGTACAGTCCTGATTTGGCACCCAATGACTTCTTCTTGTTCCCGAATGTGAAGAATAAATTGCGTGGACAACGATTTTTGTCGGCGGAAGACGCCGTTGATGCGTTCAAAAACCATATTATGGAGGTGTCTCAAGAAGATTGGAACAACTGCTTTGACAAATGGTTCGAACGAATGCAAAAGTGTATTGACCATAAAGCAGAATACTTCGAAAAACAATAAAGCAGTTTTCAATGCCAAATTCCTGTTTTTTCATTGTTAGGCTCAAAATATAAATAGTTACACTCGTATGCTAACCATTACACCACCATCCCTTCTTAAAGGAACTTATTTCGACATTCTAACTAAACAGAGGCCTGGGTCAATATTTAATGAGAAATATTGTCACCCTTCTTCACCCTAGAAAGATAATGCAGAATTTTGACACCGAAGTGTCAAGCGACACGCGGTCCATCCAGTCTGTAAAATAATAATAATAATGACTGCGAACGAACGAACAACAGACCGAGGTGACAGGGTGCATAATCATGGGATTCGTTAGGGGGTCGATCCAATGATAAAACGTGAATAGTAAAAATAATAACAGCAATAATAAAAAATATATAAAAATAGTATTGGGTAACACTTTACTATACCGGAGACGGATTTCTTCAAATTTACAGGAGAAAGTACTTACGCAAATCATTTTCTGTAGCGTTGTTGATGTTCGGGAATGTAGTTTTGATCCATTTTAATGCGAATGCATGTGGTTTTCTACGAAAATCTATTTCCGACGCGCTATTGCTGCTGCCGCCATGTGCTTTCTGCACGAGAGCACAATACGCGCTATTGCTGCTGCTACAACATGATGTGTCGAGGATGCGTCGTGAAGTTGTTGCCGGGTGTGGAAGATGCCGTGGAATTTGTAATTCCGATGTTGTCCGTATATGCTAATTGAACGAAAGGAGTGCTAATGGAACCTAACCTAACAGGCCTAACCTAACCTAGTAGGCATACCTCGTCCCCTTGATGGTTCGTGGGGCTATCGTATGTAAGAAATATACATTATTTTCGTTAGAAATCCGTTAGAAATCCATTATTTCACCTAAAGAAATGTTCTGCAACGCAGAATAGTACGTTATCAATGTAAAAAATACGAAATAAATCATTGATAGGTGTCTCCGGTATAGTAAAGTAGTACCTAGTATTGTTATTAAACAATAATAAATATTATAAACTAATGAAAATGAACCAAATTTTATTCCAAATTAATGATTGATTGATTGAATTGATGTTTTTAAGTCCACTTTATGCACAGTAAGGCTAATTGGGACTGGACCTACACTTTCAAGTGGGATCCGGTAATCAGTGCCTCAACCGGGTATCGAACCTAGGACCCCTTGATTACAAGGCGACTACGTGCTCCAAATTATTATTATTATTATTAGTAGTAGTAGTAGTAGTAGTGGTAGTAGTAGTAGTAGAAGTAGTAGTATATAAACGAGCAGACTTTACTACTCAATCCAACATAACTGCATATTCAGCGCACACATTTCATACAGTGTGAAATCATTTAACGCTGGTGGGGGACAAAGATCTTAATCTGCACACACGCGCGCGCAAAAATGTATATATGTATATAATTATTGTTATATGCTACACATAATTATAATATTTTTAATACAAAACAAATGACTAAATATCTAAAAATACAATATTATTGTATACATATAAAGGAAATAATAAATAATTTGTTACTTTTATCCGTTACAACTAGTTAAAGATGTCAATAAATTACAAAATAGTTGGAATAGTGTTATAAAGTGTAAATTTTTGTTTACTTTGTTTTTGCTACCTATTAATATAAATCAATTAGATGTCATAGTTATATGTCTTGAATTCTTGTTTTAGTTTTATTGTCCATATGTTGCTGATTTGATGTTTTAAGCCCAACTTTATGCACAGCAAGGCTAATCGTTACTGGACCTACAGTTTAAAGTGGAATCCGAACCACTATGAGCCTCGACCGGGTATCGAACCCGGGACCCCTTGATTACAAGACGACGACGCACTGCGCCATCGGGAAGGCCCTGTTGCTATTGGTGTAGATCTGTTAATGATCTTTTGAGAGAGAGGATGAGTGTTTATGATATTTTCCTTAGTAAAGTATATTCGAATTTAAAAAAGAAACAAAAGAAAACAACTAATTGTTTATCTTTTGTTGTTGTAACAAAAAATCTCCACCCAGGAAATGTTTGGTGGAAGGAGTATTATAGGCCAAGATTGTTGATTGTGGAGGTGAAATATCCCGTGTCCCTTAGAATTTCGCACCCTCAGGGGTGTCCACAGGGGAGGGATTATGTCGCAGATTGAGCCATCGAATTTTTTTGGGGGGATATTTTTCCTTAATGTAATATAAAATTCAACATTTATATATTTTCAAAAATAAATGTAGAGACGTTTACACCTTAGGTACACCATATTTAATCCATTAGATGAAGAAAATGAAGTACCTACTTAGAGGTAGCGATGCCCACAGGTGGGTTTGTGGAGTCACGTTATGTCAAAGCAACTTATTTCTTTGGGGGTGAGGGACGATTTTTTGAGATGGAAATTTGATGTGAAACAGTACAGCATTTGGCACAAGTTGAATTACGTTATTAACTATCCATTGGTGTTATATAAATACTAAATAGCAAATTCTAGACTGCCAAGGAAACTGTAACGGGTAGTATTATTATTAAAGAAGGGTGGATATCCAACTCTTAAACACTGGGTCTTAAATCGACACGTGGATTCTGGTAGGGGATTGAGGATTAAACGTTGGGGGGAGGGGGGGCAATATCCGACTATTGATTATCAGTGTTAAATCTTATATTATCCTGGTAATTTTAGTTACGGGAGCTGAGCATTGAATTTGGGGCGATATCCAACTCTTGTGTATTAATATTACGTCTGAGATTGTAGCGGAAAATGTGGTTTGGGGACGGTATTTTTTCATTTGGAGGGGGTAATATCTAGGTATTCTTCAATATCAACAGTAAGTCCAAAATTTTGGTTGGACGATTGAATATTAAATTTAAGGGGAGGAGATATGGATCTCTTAATAAAGTGTAAAATCTTAGATTGTCAAGGGATTTCTTTAGGGTTCGAACATTATATTTGGAAACTATATTTAGCGATATGGTATGCGCACGTTTCGGCGCTGAACATGGGAAAGATAAGCTGGAAAAGAGTAAATATCGTAAATATCGAGGGATCCTATGAAAGTATTGACGTCCCATTAAATTAATATTCTTGCAAGCCTGCAAAGAAATGGATTTAGAAATTTTCTTGCTCGGTTCGCTCGCAATGATGTGTTACAGAAATGCGTGTCTGGCATTTTCATGAGACGATTGTGAAGAATTATACTGTAGCTGCATTACAAGACATAAACAATATTTTCGATATTTATTAATAATATAATTTCTTAAAATATAATGGTTTCGTGTCGGCATACTGCTTCATTTAAAGCAGGTGAGTCATTTTGATGATATGGTTCTATTAGCAATATTATTGTATTATTGATTCCCTGTAGGCTATGCTGCAGTAGTTGTAGTACTAACTGTGTACTTCATAGTAACGCCTTGCACATTACTCGATAAAATAGGAAAATAAATAGTGTCAAATTCGCATTTCTAACTTATTGTTGCAGGGTAAATTTGCTTTAGCAAGTGAAATTTGCACTTAAGATGAGATCCATGTAATTATTGCTATGGATTACTAAAAAGCAGGGACGTATCTAGGTTGATCAGTTCGGGGGGGGGGGGGGGCAAAAACTTAAGATTTTTTTTTCTATCAAACCATTAAAAACTAACAAACTATTAATATACCATATAGGCCTACATAAGTATGTGTACAGTATGTGTAGATATATATAATCTTGTTGGAAGAGAACATTATTTTCTCCTGTAGCCCCCCAAAATTTACGGATAAAGACTCGCGAAATCCACGGCCATTATTCGGGAATCTAAATGCAGAATGAACTTATTAACTTAATGGCATCTAGACAGTCTTTAAAAATCCACGTTTTTTCTCTTATGTCAGATTTGAGACACCAAGAACAATGTAATTAGTCCTTACTCCTTAGATTTGTAAATTTGCTCGAAGAAAATTGAGAAGTAGAGAAAACCCTCTTCCGTCAGTTTAGATATAAAAGGGTGCTGGTATCAGGTAGGTGTACGTACAAGTATGACAACGGTGCGAAAATGAAATGTTTTTGTAATGAGTTCAAGATAGGCATCCCATGTATATTGTTTATACCAGAATGGAATCCAGCGGCCTTTAGTGCAAGGCGACACCCTTAACCACTATTCAATGGGACATGCACGAGTCTTTTGTGGCGTCGTACTGTACACTTTGGAGAATGATGATGATATATATGAAATTTTATGCACACTTCTAATTTCTTAAAAGTAATCTTCCTTGCGCGTGCAAAACTGAATACATGATGGCAATAGAAACAACAAAATTCCCGCGCGCTCAAATTATTGCGCTCTAGTCTTTTAAGGTTCAATCCCTGGTAGGAACTCCAAAATTTCTGTGATGGACTAACATCGTGAGGACAAATGGGAAGCTACTTGAAATCAATATGTAAGCGAATTCCACTCTCAAAACTAGATGGAAATCGATGTGATGACCACGCGTCACCGAATGGTAAAACACTTCGGAGGCTTTGTCCTTCAAAATTAATTTGACTGAATAACTGTAGTTTTCTTTAGAGGACCTAAAGATGGCTTTTTTGCACAGTACAATGTTGTTTTCTTTCACCCTACTTTTATAGTTTTTCATTCAAAGGATTCCACTCCCGAAGCATGAGCATGACGAACTACGAAACCAGACGTCCAAGGTTCGGACCTTCAGGTGTGGTTGCATCATGTCTCTCATCGCTATTCCTTCGAATCATTATTGAATCTCATCGTCGCATTTAACCCAAGAGGTAGAAAAGCTGCGTAAAATAACGAAAAAGAAATTATTGATTGACTTGGTTCATTTTACTTCACTTTTCTGACACTTTTTGGCTGTTGAATTTTAACACCGAAGAAAGAGAACATGACAACATGAAGTATTGAATATTTTCACAGAGGTCCAACCATTTTTCTTTCACTAAAATTCAAGAATCCATTTTGGCATTGAATCACCGCTTCCTTTGTTATTTAAATATGTGCAGTTATATATTAATTATAATAATTACATAAATGACCATCAATAATAAAAAAACACAATAATTGGACGTGTGTCACACATACATTTTATCATTGAGCAAACTTTCAGCATAGTAATTATTAGAGCCCAGAAGTTTGGCAAAATGCCTCTTTTTATCTACTGCATATATTGATAAAATTTTTCCGGATATACGTTTTTTATGTTGTTTCGAATGTTTTGGAAGCCTTTTCATTTTGCCTATTTTGCCTATTTGGGACCCCACTGCCTATTTTTAATTATAATGCCTTTTTTGCCTTTTTCAATGAAATTTGACAATTTTTTTAAAAAAATGTGTATATAAATTATTTTTCTCCCAAAAAACGTTGTTGGCATTTATTTTTCTTCCGTTTATTATGTGAATAATTTTCGCCTTATTTAAGTAATATTGAACTCACGCATGTTTCAACATTGCTGAAGGAGAAAAGTGTGAGAAAAAAGTATTTCATGCTGAGTCAGGATATTGCCTTTCGGTTAACATTTCTTGTGCACGATTGACAGCTGAAGTGGACAGGTTGATTTCGAACACAAAGAAAATATTTCTGAAATCTCCCTCTCGAACCCGAAAATTTCAGGAAGTTGCGATTGAGCTTAGTTTATCTTAGCAACCAGTCTTGACGAGATAGGGAACCTGGATATCAGCAGCTATATATTATGCTAAGAACCTTCAAAAAATCAGTGAGGTGATCGATGCTCTTCCAGAAAATGAAGCGGCTTCAATTCGTGAAGTGAAAAAACTCCTGTGCTATTCAAGTTTACTTTTGCACATTATGGTGCATTGCCAGAGACAATTACAATTATAGCATCCATGAAAATCTTCGAGGAATCTATGCAGCAGATGATGGAAGTGCCAGGAGAAAAGGGGTCAGCTGTTGCGGAAAAGTGCTAACAGGTAGTGAGTGCAAATGAGGACTTGAAACAATTGAAAACAATATGTGATATTCTAAAAGGTGAAAATGCTGTTACCGAAATGAGTCCAGCTACATTAGCTTATTTTATGTATGCTCCAATAACTTCTGTCGAAGTAGAAAGATCATTTTCTATTATGAAAAATATTCTCTCTGACAGACGACTATCAATGAATATTGAGAACTTAAAAAGCACCTTGTAGTTATGTGCAATGAAGACGGAGAAAATTGAAATGCTCTTCCCAATTTAGATTTTAACATTTTGCCAGAAATTATAGATAAAAGTAAGCGACTTCAAAATGTGCCTTTTTTCGGTTTATTTTGCCTTTTTTCATTTTTAGTGCCTATTTTCCACATTATAAATGCCCTTTTGCCTGCCTATTTTAACGAAAATAAATGCCTGAACTTCCGGGCTCTAGTAATTATAATAATTACAAAAATTACCATAATTACCAACTAACTGTACACTGTTACTGTTATGATACTAGTGGTTGAACACCAGTGGCGTAGCGTGATTCTGTGAAAGGTGTAAGGCTTCCTTAGATAAACCTGATCTGAATATTGGATAAAGAAAACCCAAAGATATTTTAACTAAATAGAATCTATTTGAACTTAGAATATGCTGTTAGGAAGGTAAAAGAAACTAAAGAAGGACTAAAATTAAATGGTGTGACTCAGTTGTTAGCATATGCAGATGATGTAGACTTACTGGGGGATGATGTGGATACAATTAAGAATAATGCTAAAATATTTTTCAAAACTGCTAAAGAGATAGGTTTGGAAGTTAACAAAGAAAAAACTAAATATATGCTTACAGGCCGAAACCAAGTGTTAGGTAATAATCAAAATCTAATTATTGATAACAACTCGTTTGAACCAGTTTCCAAATTCAAATACTTAGGAGTAATATTAACAAATGAAAATTATATTAAAGAGGAAATAAAAAGTAGGCTTAATTCAGGAAATGCATGTTACTTCTCTCTTCATAAACTTTTGTGTTCTCGTTTAATATCTAAGAAACTAAAAGTTAAAATATACAAAACAGTAATTTTGCCTGTAGTATTATATGGATGTGAAACTTGGTCTCTTACATTGAAAGAGGAACATAAATTGAGAGTATTTGAAAATAAGATCCTTAGGAAAATATTTGGACCTAAAAGGGATGAGGAGACAGGTGAGTGGAGAAGGTTACATAATTTAGAACTACATAATTTGTATTCATGTCCAGATATTATTAGAATAATTAAATCAAGAAGACTTAGGTGGGCAGGCCATGTGGCACGAATGGGAGAGGAAAGAGGAGTTTACAGGATTCTTGTTGGGAAACCTGATGGTAAGAGACCTGTAGGAAGGCCAAGACGAAGATGGAGGGACAACGTTGAGATGGACGTAAGGGAAATCGGTAGGGATGGAAAAGAGTATATAGATCTTGCTCAAGACAGGGAAAGATGGAAGGCCTGTGTTGCTGCAGCCATGAACCTTCGGGTTTAAGAAGGCTAGGGAGTTAGTTAGTTAGTTAGAATCTATTTGAATATAAGTCATGCATGGGCTTACTCAATTTCAAACACAAAATGCACACACTCTATGTTAACAATAATAGCATATGTATGTATTACTTAATGAAAATTCTCATTTATACTGTAACTCGATCCGACGATCCTTTAGTCTGAACACCTCAATCACGTTGTCGTAGAATAGGGAGTTCCTGGTCAATTTCTTAAGCAGCTCCTTTTCAATGGACATCAGTCCCAAGTCAGATTTCCTTGTGTCTGTGTGCTGCGTTGAAATGTGTGAATCCTCTTCAGTGCAGACAAATGGGTAGTACGCAAGTACTCATGATGTTCAAACACACTCTTTACTATATATTCGGCTTCAGAATAAATTACCTCTAGCTCAACTTTCAACTCGTAGCAATTGACAAATTTCGCATACAGCTTAGTTAAGGACACAAACTCTTCTTCTGGAAAGGCCATGTCATATTTGTATTCTTATTATTCTTTTTCTTTCACTAAAAAGCCATTTGTGGGAAATGCGTAGGATACAATTTGCAAATGCAAATGCATTCGAGAATATTACTCATTATCATGGTTACGATATTTGCGCACATTTTGAAAAGCATATCAAGCAACTTAGTCAAAGGAAAAGGTAAAAAAAAAAATCTGTAAATCATAACGCTAAGTATTACGCGTATGCTTTTAACATTACGGGCAACTGGGATGCATGCGCCTAACTTTGCGGGCGCTGCCGGATCTAGGATTGCCAGACATTCCTCTTTTATCTTTAACTTCGCTGCTTCTAATGAAGGTAATATCCAACATTAAACTGGATCTGCAGTTCAAAATGATGCACGAAACACTGCAATGATTACGAGATGATGTCAGAAATAACTTTACACAAGATTAACTTGATTATGCAACTTCTTCAAACGTATTAAGCAGATTTATATCTGACTATTTATAGGTAAGCCGAACTAATATATACACGTCAATCAGAAATAACATTGTTAAGACATTTGTGTGCGTGTATATATGTGTGTATTTCGGATTTAGGGTTTGGAACTGGAAGAAACTTCCTGTAAACTAAAAAGACTAAATTCTCTTAAAGCCACTGTCACCGATTGAGAAAACTTTAAACTTCCCCTTCTTTATACTTTCCCGACAATAATACTTCGAAACAATGGAAGACATCCCAATTATCTTGCACAGGGAAGGAGCAATGCCATGGATATTATTGTTGATGTTTTAAAGAGTTTCCATGGAATTAGTGCAGCGAAAAAAACAATTAGCACTATACGCATATTTTGCGATTAGCAAGAAAAAGAATAAAAAAAGAATAGATATTCACGATCGAAAGAGAAAAAAGACAGTGAAGGCATGAGCAACACGTCAAGTGATGAGCAATCTCTGCCAAGTATCGAAGAGAGCGAGATGGATAGAAGCATAAGTGATGAAGCTGGGCCAGCAATTGAGACCGAACCTTCTGAAGCAATTGAGACCGAACCTTCTGAAGCAATTGAGACCGAACCGTCTGGAGCAATTGAGACCGAACCTTCTGAAACAATTGAGACCGAACCTTCTGGAGCAATTGAGACCGAACCTTTTGAATCAATTGAGACCGAACCTTCTGAATCAATTGAGACCGAATCTTCCGAAGCAATTGAGACCGAACCTTCTGAATCAATTGAGACCGAACCTTCTGAAGCAATTGAGACCGAACCTTCTGCAGCAATTGAGACCAAATCTTCTGGAGCAATTGAGATCGAATCTTCCGAAGCAATTGAGACCGAACCTTCTGAATCAATTGAGACGGAATCTTCTGAAGCAATTGAGACCGAACCTTCTGGAGCAATTGAGACCGAATCTTCCGAAGCAATTGAGACCGAACCTTGTGAATCAGTTGAGACCGAACCTTCTGAATCAATTGAGACCGAACCTTCCGAAAGCCCACTGAGAAATTCCAAATCGAAATTGATTCTCCTCAAGAGATGCCGACAGAGAATCCCGAGTCTCTATGTTGAAGATGACGAAGATGACGTAGACGACGTAGACGCTCCTCCCAGAGTGGTGAAGTTTGTAGACGTCGTCGAGCACTCCATCAGCGATGACTCACGGTCAATAATCTCCGAGCTTATAGTCCGACTGCAGACCAAAAGCATCAAGTTGATGGAACCCGACGCACATCCCGCGAGGCCAAGAAGTACTTGAAACGAATGGAGATGTTCTTCTACTACCTCATCCCATGTATCGGCATCGGAGGCGTCTTCAGATTCCCTTACATGTGCTACATTCATCGAGGGGGAGCCTTCCTCGTCCCGTATCTGCTTATGATCCTTCTTTGCGCAATACCCATGTTCCACTTGGAGACAGTTGTTGGGCAATTCACCAGCAGCGGATACATCAAAATGTTTGGTGCGGCTCCCATAATGAATGGAGCTGGATACGCAACAGTGATCCTCAATGTTTCCCTGTGTGCGTACGCAAGCGCCATCGGCAGTTATTGTCTGTTCTTCATGGTCTATCCCGTGGGCCAATTTATCGACTGGAGTGCGTGCCAGTACTCTTGGAACGATGGAAACTGTACCGAGGTGAGAAATAGTGGCTTGGCAAGCTTATCGGTGGCTCTGCAGAGTCCGTCGGAACAGTACCTCAACAAATTCGCTCTCAGAACATCGGCCAGTATCGATCAGCCTGGAGGACTCGTGTGGGAGCTGTTGACGTTCCATCTCTTGTTGTACGCTCTGGTCATCGAATGTTGCTCCTTCGGCTGGAAAAGAATTCGAATAAGTTTCTATTTTCTGATGCCGCTTGGATACGTAGCCATGGTAGTGATGATACCCCGTGCAGTCACTCTCCCTGGCGCAATGAACGGGCTTATAGCGTACTTGGTGCCTAACATGAACGAATTTCTTAACGTCAAAACATGGGTGGACGCTGCAGTGCAAGCACTGTTCACCGTCGGTGCAGGACTAGGGATGGCGGTTCATCGAGCACGGTTCAACTACGTGAACAACGACTGTTCGTGGGAAGTGTTCTGCGTTCCTGCTCTAAGCACAGTGGTCAGCATCCTGTTTGGACTCATCCTATTTTGTGGTTTGGGATACTTGCAGGTGCAGACAGGTATTCCCATGTTCTCCTTGGCAAAGGACGAACCAGCAGCTATGTTCTCAATATATCCTGCAATGATAGCCACCTTCCCCTTTCCCCAGTTATGGCACGTGATCCTTTTCCTCTCTCTTGGCTCTATTACGCTCTCTTGGATAGTAATACAGCTGGACGCCTTGCAGTGGAGTTTGTTCGACTTATACCCCGTACTGAAGAAGGAAAGAAACTTTCGCATCACAGTGACGACGTTCTTACTGTTCATAGGCTCCGCAGTGTGCCTTCGAGAGAATGGTATCTATTGGATAAAACTTCTCGATACCCACGCAACGCTAACGATAGTCATTATTTGCCTCATGGAACTGCTTGCTTTTGTTTTCATATTCGGCATGGAAAACTACGCAAAACTTCTTAAGTTTGTTTACGGTGCAAAGACTATTCATGTATTGTGGTGGTTGTGTTGGATTTTCATGACTCCCGTAACTCTACTCGCTGTCGTTTGTGGCTTCGTGATCTGCAACGGACGGATTTCGTACGGGACAGAACCGTTCCCCCTTTGGACTGTAATAGCAGGGTGGATCATAACGTTCCTACAAGCAATTTTTATACCAGAATACGTTATAATGTAGGTATTAACCACGGAAGGAAAGCTGGTAGAAAAGTTACGAAATCTAGTCCGTACATCGACACACTTCGAACCAGAGCATGAAGAGGATGCGAATTCCTGGCTCGACTTCTGCAGACTCTATTCGCCCAGCAACAGCTTTGCGGATCGCGTATTATCGTTATTCTCAAGGCGTTCACGTGATGTTGACGTTGAAAGTGGAGAAGAGACTGTATAATTTCCTTTCATGTAGTGTACATATATAATTTCTTACAATGTATTCAAAATTTTAAAAATACAAATACGAAATGAACTTGTGTGAGTAAAAAGTTGTTTTCCATGCAAATTTAACATGAAGATGTTCAAACTTCACATTGTAATCCATATTAAGGTTTACCTCTTCTGTAGACGCTCCTAACAATAGAAATAGTAATTCAATATGAGCCGTGGAAGCATCTTTCTCTGTTCGTAGTTTCGTCTGTTCCAGAAAAACTTTTCTGAAGAAAGAAAAACAGCAAATCCGTGTGTGCTATTCTAAAAATAGAACTTCTCATCTCTTCCGCATTACATATCAGCTTATTTGAATTTTAATTTGAAATCATTACTAAATATATAAACAGTGCAGGATCTACAAATGTTGGGCCCTCCTGCAAAATATTACCAACGCCCCCAGGCCCGTAACCAGAATGTTATTTCGGGGAGGGTAGCAGCCGATATCTAAAGAGAAAAAAGTGGGGGGGGGTAGAATCCCTGAGGATGAATTTCTCAGTACATTACAACTTATTATACAAGATGTTTAATCGAAGTAAAATTAATTACCACTATAAAGTGTTTAAATTATATATTTGTAAGGTTTCGGGTGGGGCTTCAGCTCCCGAGCCCTCCCCTGGCTAAGTGCCTGAACGGCCCGTTCTATATGAACGCGCTTGGGAAAGAAAATGTCAAAGGTTTTGCTATTATTCAGTTTCTTCATTGTACGGAGGTTGTTCGCTTTATATTCGACCATTTTCGATTCGGTGCTGCCACCTGGCGTATCATGCTGGAACTATGGGTCTGCTGGCGGGAGTAGTGTTGTGTCTGACCTTGTAGGTGCGTGAGTGTCGGTAGTGAATGTTATGAAATGGCGCCGAAAATCAACCGATATTGGAAGGGTTACGTAATGGCCCTTTTCCATGCTAAGTTTTCATACGTACGCATTGTGAAACAGTGTCGAGAGAATGGGTTAACATTCGGGGTGACTACTGCGAAAGCTATTGTGGCCCGTTACACAGAACAATCTCTCCTTGCGAGACATTCACCCACGAAAACCACCAGGAGAAGGGCTGCAAGCCGTGTACACCACCTTCTACCGCGTCACATTGCCGAACGTAAGACGAACTGCAGGAAACTGTATGAAAAGTACCTGGCGGGTTCCAATTGGAAGAAAGTTGTCACAATGGATGAATCATACGTCCATCCAGTGGCGCAGGAACGGAGGGGGGTACATTGTACCCCCATAAATTTTTGAAGTGGGTACTGTACCTTCCTAAATCCGTAAATCTAATCTAAGCCAACAGTTCCCCGCAGCTACAGAAGTCGGCGCTAGTAAAGGACTGCACTTCCTGACGTTTGTTGGAGCTAAGGATACGACCCCAGAGGGCAGCAGCATCAGTGTATCTGTTCCCAGTTTACGGCAGTTTGCAGAAGCCATTCTCCCCCCAATTACGTGGCAATATATTGGCCAAGTGAGTGTGTTATCCTACACGGGCGTGTGCTAAACTTACAACCCTTTTAGTTGCATAAGTGTATCCAGCTACATTCATTAAACTTTCTCTAACGTTGGACAGTGTACTTATTCCCGAACCCTGAGTGAAATAGAGTCTCATACCACCGCCGGAGAAAAGGTTAGCATAATGGGTAAAACTTTGCAGAGCGTATGGTGCTACTGATTGGTCGTGGCCAAGTTAGTAGACTTGCATCCAGCTGACGTGCTCGTGTAGGTGTAGTAGGCACTTTTCCCGAGCAGGACGTTGCACTATGTATTAGGTATACTTAGAATTAGACACTAATTGCTCAAAATCTAATTTGATATCCAATGAAACACAAACACAACGCCATTTTAAGTTAAACCCTAAAGTCAAACTGTAAGAAAATCAGATGAATGCACGAGAGAAATAAGAATCACTGCAGGTTCAATGGTTTGCTAATTTGCTAAGCACTGTGGTGCTTAGACTTGATCCAACTTCTTGCAAATTTTTCTGCATGAAAACAATGCACTGGGGGTCTATTTATTGAAAGGAAAATTAGGTGAAAAACTTCTAAATGATTTCTCTAATCAGCTATATTAGGTTATTGCATTGAACCCGCTTTCACATTCAGTTGATTTTGAATTGGATTCACAAGGTCTTTGAGTGAGATGGGAATGATTGATTGATTGATTTGGTTTATTTTATTTCGCATTTCTGCCACTTTTGGCTAATCGCGAAGATGAGGATGATTGATGATTATGATGAAATTGATCAAGCGACACTCACAAATATCACCCATCGAGTTCTGTCGCTTTCGGGACTTCTTGAGTCTGTTGTCAACATGGTGCCAATAAGAGTTCCTTTCTGATTCTGCCAAGGTCGTTCCACCTATGAATAGGCTCTTCAGCCTGAGTAGCAAAAGACATATTTTACGGAGGAAAGTTTCACCGGAAAATTACATTATTAAATACGCTGAAACCTGTAAAACATCCAGATATTTATTCGGGGGTGGTCCCTTAGACAAAACATCAATATTCTCAAAATTCTTCGAACGGACTGTGTAAAACATTGCAATACTCCAAAAACTGAACCTGCTCTGCAACACAAGGAAAATATTTCATTAAGCAATCAATGTGCCTTTGTTAAGTTGGTAAGTTCAGTATGGCTCTACATTTTAAATAATGCTGATGGAATAAATCAATCAAGTTTGTTAAATGACAACGACTCCTTACCACAAGAATATAATTATTATTTTTCGGATATCCCCTATAATGGTTGGAGGTTCGACGTGCTGATCTCACATCACCCCATTACTAGTTAAAGATCTCCACACCTCTAGGTAGGACTGTGGGAGGGACTTGCAGTCGGGAAATAAACCAAGGCCCTTCCAGGGCTGTCGAACCACGGGTTATTATTTATTTATAGATACTTAAATATATGTGCAACCTCACATGTCTTTCCAGTGACTTACTGCAAAGATTTGTTATTGTACTTGACTCAACAAAATAAGCTAACTGTGTGAGGCAGATTCATACGAACGAAAAATATCCAAAATAATAATCATAATAATAATAATTTACTTCAAAATTACAAAAATGTATTTACTTTTTCTTGTTTAAATTTTCGATTCTTCGAAAAGTTTGTTAAGGAGTTTAGTTGAGTTGGTGTTTTTTAAGTCCACTTTATGCACAGTAAGGCTAATCGGGACTGGACCTACAGTTTAAAGTAAGATCCGGACTACTGTGTACCTCCACCCATGTATCGAACTCGGGACCCCTCGATTACAAGGCAACAATGCTATCACTGCGCAATCGGGGAGGCATCGTTTGTTAAGGAGGATTCTCAAAATCGGTCTTCACGATATCGAGAAAAATATGCGACTCGAGAAATCGTACAGTTTGTGAAGATAATTTACTTTTAACAGGTTGCGTGTTTTAGACTGTTTCAATAGTAGAATAGTTATTTGGTGCGAATAATACTACTTACCCGGAGATATGAGGCATCCTGCCACCATTATACTTATTTAGCGTGTATTGCGCTCTGATTCGGGACCAGTTGTAACTGTTTGCATATATGTGGTTTACCCCTGCACAAGCGGTCGTTCTTCAATCTACTCAAGCTCAAAACATTGTTTGGACGCAACGGCAACACTCAACGCCCAACCCTGCCTGTTGTTGGCCTGCGACTGCTAGAGGTGGAAAGACCGCTCCCTCAAAATTCCGAGAAACAACGAAGTTCTAGGTTCCTACACTGACATCCACTATAGCTAGAACCAGGAAAACGAGAAATAAATGTGGTTTTGGGTTCGTGCCACTCAAATTCAGAACAGTGTTTCTAACTGAAAGAAAAAAATACTGAAAAACTATTTTGCAATATTTGTCATGAAAGTAAAATTTTCAGCAAATGTAGAACAGTATGCTGGGGCCACGTGAACGTTTCGGGGGGCCAGTTCCCCCCTGGGCCCCCCTAACGACGTCCCTTCTAAAAATAATTCTAATTACCCCAAGCAGAGGGGGTGAGTTCTTTGAAGGAGGCACCTTATTATATTCTCGTCCCGGCCTTAGGAATTTCTAGCTAGTGTTCTGCAATTTTCGATCTTAATTTGTGTAAGACTTTGTGTTAGGGATGTGCCGAAGCCGATTACAGATGTATGAAAATCGGCCGAAACTGACATATCGGCATCGGTATCGGAATCGGCAAAAATCCGATATTTAAACCGGTACATATTATACTAGAGTTTTACCTTCTAACAAGTTTTATATTCTAGTTTTGTAAGATTTATTGAAAATTTGGTTATGATTCGTCATTATTGTAAAGTTTTTGTAATAAAATTATTGCAAACTCATTCAGAGGATCAACCTAACTATAAATCGGAAATAAAACAGTACATTGCTGAACCAGGATCTGCTGTTGTATTGGAAATTCGAAAATGAATATTCAAACCTGAAACAAGTGCTGAGAAAATACTTGGGCATACCTGCTGCATCAGTATTCAGTGATTGAGTGTTCAGTGTTGCTGAAGAGATTTGAGATAAGAGAAGAAGTAGGTTACTTCCTGAAGTGCTTCCAAATCTCGTGTTTCTGAAGTTGAATCTGGCAGAACAGGAATTCATTTTGCATTTTAAAGAACTGTACTAATGTTTAATCTCTTGAGAATCCATGTTCTTCTTAAAGGTTCACATAACATTTTGTAGATGCAAATGTACATTCGCATCTCTTGAGAATATACATGATATGCAATAGAAATGTACATAGCAAATTTATTTTTGTCATGCTGAAAATAACATCCCATTTCTGTTTAATAGTCTTATGTATCGGAATCGGTTAAATATCGGCATCGGTAAATTTTCAGCTTCGTCACATCCCTACTTTGTGTTAAATACCCAAATTGTGGGTTATTAAAATCTTGTTCACCAACCACAACCACAAACACTGTTTAAATACATATGTATATAATTATGACATTTGAGATTGCTAGCTTTCCGTTATTTCGAAAATTTGAACCATTAAAAAATATGGAGAGTTTAACAGGCTATTGTATTCAAATAAAATGAATTATTACGTATTCACCCAAAATATTTTGAGGGGCAATGCATCCACGGTCTAGCTGATGGAAACCTCTGTTCAAGGAGGACGGGTAGATGAAGTATAGTGTTCAATAAAGCTTAAAAAAACGTTACTTTCAGTAGACAAGCTATCGTAATTAAATACTTCATGTGGATTACCACATGATTTGGGGGGGACGCATGACAAGATTTGGAGGGGATTGCGCCATTGGCCTTGGGGGTGGGGGATGGGCACCCCTGCGCCCCCTGAGTGGTCTGAAATTCACAGTCATCGTATTTTGTTGTTCTTTTGCATACCACATTGGAGAAAAGGCTGTAAAAGTTAGGGGGAAACTTTACTCAGCGACACGGGCCCCTTAATTATAACGAAAAACACTCACCTCGCATGCGCGAACAACAGGCCGAGGCGAACTACAAACTCCATTGTTGCAGCTGCACTGGCCTATAAAACCAGCACATTCCTTTCTGCGTTGTGTTCGCTTGTGATGAGTGTATCATGGGAATCTTTCAGACCGAAACGACACGCGACAGGTGGCAAGCAAAGTGCGACACAGAGGGTTCTCACAAAAGTGACACCGACCCTTTGGTTTATAAGTAGGCACGTGAAGTTTTCGTTTTAACGATAACACCGAAAAGTCGAGGAAAGCAAAATAAAGTATTTAAAATGTATTTGGGTAGATAAAGGAGGCAGTGGTGCAACCACAGGGGGCAGGGGGAACATTGCCCTTCCCCCAACCTTGGTCGGAAATGAGTTCTAGGGGGGGCAAGAGGGGCAAGCATTGACGGCTAAGTGTACCTGCAGAGGGCAATTACCGCCCAGAACTTCAAATTTTATGCAAATAAAAATACTTTTCGCAAACTTTTTCTCGCTCGCTTCGCTCGCAATGCCTGCTTTTCTTACTCTAAGTTCAGAACCGTAGCTAGGGGACGGCGGTAGACGGCCATGGGCGTCGAACGATCTAAGTGGAAATAGAGGCCTGCATAGTCTGCTTTTTACCTACCCACTGCCCGCTTGCCCGCGAGGACAGGTATACCTGCTCGCCTGGCCACGGCAACGAGTCGACTTGCGTCTTTACCCGGGTTCTTGGTCTTCAAGGCGCTCTGCGCTTACAAGGTAACTGGGCATTCAACAAGACCCGGGCGCCTGCAAAACCTGCTGGAAGGAAACAGCCCTCCGGCAGCGTGCCGCTCCAGGTGTTTCATCACCACGTGGACGGCTGCAGCCAGTGTTGGCTACTTACGTAGCTACTAAATCCTACGAAGTCCTAGGAGGAGCTCTCTCCTCCAAGGAGAATTTATATACTTAGCGATTTCAGTTCAGCGTAAGCAGTTTTATCTTATTGCCAGAAAATGCACGCAATATTACATCTTCATTTATCTAAATGAATGATCGAGCAAACAAAAATCTCCTTACTGAAAACTAATTGTTTTTCATTGCATGGTGCCTTCACCAGGCACGCTGTGGCGCAACCAGAGGGGGTAGGGTGCATTGCTCACAACCTTGGACGGAAATTTAGTCTAGCGGAGGGGTCAGGGTCGGGGGTCAAACATTAAAGTACAAGAAAAAACAGGCTAGCAGAATTTAAGAGTAGCAGGGCTAAAGGGTACTCAAGATGGAATTAATTTTCATATTTTTCTTGCATTTTCATTCCAGACGGCCAAGGGCACCTGCAGAGGGGGAATGGAGGGGTAATTGCAACCCCTTGATTTCAAATTTTATGAAAGTAGAAATATATTATAAAATATTATACAGTCCCATCAAGTTCAATGCCGTAGCAAAGGTTTTTTTTTTATTTGATTTGATTTAGTTTATTTTACTTCGCGTTTTGTGCCTCTTGGCTAATTTGCGAAGATGGGGATGATTGATGAAATTGATGAATGGACATTCACAAACAACCAAGTCCGACCAGGATTCGAACCCGGGACCCTTGGCGTCGCAGCGCGATGTGCCCGTAGCAAAGGGGTAGCGGGAGTCGGCCCTGAGCGCCGAACGATCTAAGTGAGAAAAGTTTTAAAACAGAGAATGCTATGGCGGCCCGTGATATTATTTGCTATTAATGTTGGTTTGTTACGAGTTGGATGAATTGATTATGGAATACGTCGCTCCATGTGAAAACAAAATATTGTAGATGGAAATTTTACATGCCATATGTATGTACATTCGGAATGCATTTATCATGCACTTCCTTTCTTTCAAAAACAGTTTGTGTGCTCGTTTTCCATTATTAGCTAATGTGAAATTGACGTGTTGAAAAGAAATATTTCTAATCCTATGTTTCAACACAAATGCGTGAGAACCGACTTCTACCCCCTTTTTGCGTGATTTATGAGGATTATAATGCCTTTCATGCTACTTTATTACTATTATTGTGATTGTTCTTGTTGGCACGTTTATCCAAGTACTTGCCCCCCCCCCCAAACGAGGGTAACGGCAATGCCCCTGGCTGGCTACGGCCCTAGTGTTCGCAGTAGAACAGTGTGTTGTTCGACTTGCGACCTCAGCGTCGAACGTGACATGTTTCAGTCCTGCCCTATATCACTATACATATATATATATATATATATATATATATATTGGTTGTTTACGACATATACTTATAGATCCTGTGCCACGGAAAACCTATTTCAATGTGTGTGTGTGAGGGGGGGGGGTAGCAACATTCGTAAATCTCATTTCATTGGTGATGTGGCTTACGAAGCTTTGAGTTCCCTTTTCTAAGTAGTGAAAATCTATTGCAGTTGGCAACACTGCAGAACGGTGTGGGCCCGGTGCAGTTTCTACTCGAAGCAACTACGTCATGCAAAGGGAGGGGTCTGCAGTTGATGGAAAGAACGAACTGAGACCTACTAGGTATCGTAAGACTGCGGGTACCCTGCGGGTCTACAATGCCTGCCAGGAACGATCTGGGCAGGTGGGCATACAAGCTGCTCAAGCGAGGTTGTTGCGCAGGTTGCATGGCATTTCAGGAGAGATGTCTCGCGAACGGGTCTGCTCCAGGTCTTGCGCAGGCCTCTGGAAGCAAATACATTTCTCATTGCCAAATGTAAACATTTTACAATATTGGCGATTTATGAAATAAAATGTATTTCTGCTTTGAATTTTTTTAAATGACGAAACCAATGGGGGGGTTTAACCCCCACCAACCCCCCCTGGGTACGCCACTGGCCATGGCGTTCCGTGAAATTATTTGCGCCCTATTAAATTAATATTGATTTCAGCCTGCAAAAAAAATTGGATCCAAAAATTTTCGTGATCGCTTCGCTCGCAATCTCTCTTTGTTCTCTGTAATGCACTGTAAATCACCATACAGAAATATACGACTGTCTTAATTGATTTTCTTTTAAATGCATGAACAATTGTTTGAGGAATGGCAGCATGCACATTTGGGAGACAATTTATGTAATTTTTGCTGTTGGTTTATTGAGAGATGGATGAATTGGTTGTGTAATGTATTTAAACAATATATGCTGTATATAATATTTATTAAGGAAACTTTGAATACGCACACAATTTAGTGTCCACGTCACTCCACATTGCATATATATGTGAAACATATATCATGCATGAAAGTTATGTTAATGTAAAAAATAATTTGAAATGCATTTATCAAACATTTTCTGTCTCTCAAAAATTGTTTATGTGCTTGTTTCTCGTTATTAATGTGAAATTGAACGTGTTAAAAAAGTAATTCAAATCGTTTGTTCCAACACAAATGCTTTAGCACCAACTTCTACCCCTTTTTGCGAAATTTACGAGGATAATATCGTCTTTAATACTACCTCTACTAATTGTAATAATAATGTTTGTCCTGGGTTCGAATCCCGGCATGGGCATGGATGTTTGAGAGTATCCATTCATCATTTCCATCATGCCATCACTCATCCCAATCTTCACAAATTAGCCAAAAGTGGCACAATAAGCAAAGTAAAATAATGCAAGTCAATAATAACAATAATAATAATGTTATAATAACATTATTAGTATTAACATTATTTTTATTAACATTATTATTAATATTATTGTTGTTGTTATTATTATTATTATTGGTATGTTTATCTCGGTACTTGCCCCCTCAGACAAAAATTCGTGGTTGCGCCTCTGAAAGGAGGCAAGTTTTCTGTGTTTCGGAATCGCTAAATAACGCGAATTACGCCATTTTAAAGAATAACATCGAATTTTACATTTTAACGCGAAAAACGACGCGAAATATGCAATATGAACTGGGGATAACACTTCTTCTGTTCAAAAAGAACTACCTGAAGCGCTATTCTGTCATTTCTAGTGTAGCTGTGATAGTTCGACTCAAAAGAGTGCAGTTTGGCGCAGACATGACTGACAGTGTTTAATCTCGTCCTGAAATAGAATTCCCTCAGGGTGATCTTCCCAGAAGGGAAATCAGGGAGAAGCACCTGTTGTGTTTCGTAGAGGGGGAGGGGAGGCGGATGTGTGTGTGCACACACGCGGTATTGAGAAAACAGTTCAGTCCGAACAACACGTGCGACACGTGTCCCTTCAATCTGCAAGTTCCGATAGATATGGATATTGTAGTCCCTAGGAAGCTTTCAGACCGAAGCGTCACGTTTTACTTGGAGGCGAACCCTCAGTACAGCGCCTTTTATAGTGTGGAAAACGACCCAAGAAACTGGTTCCCCGAGACGATGACAAGTAGATGGCAGTGCGATCGACCCAGGTGCTAATTTTGTTATGAAAGTAATGCGGCTTAGTTAGTTTTTGGAATATATTGTGTAGATTTGTTTCTCTAGAAAGGCGGTAAGTGAATTGATGGAAACAGTTATATTTGTGGAGTGATTTGCAGTCACGAAATGGCATTAATTTGGAAAGAAAAGTAAAATAAAATTAATAAATAAATAGCATGCGTAACACAAGAAGAAACATCGCAACGTGATTCCAGACGTCAGGTCTTGGACTGTGTATTAGAGTTTATTTTTCTATGTTATTAGAATATAAATAGTATCCTGAGAGATATTTCATACCGAGGCGACAAACCACAAATGTCGCTTGAAAGCGAGCAGTCGGAAATCAATGCAGCCTTTCGAACCGTAGGGACACAAGCTCTGACTGCACCGTTTCCTCAAGGAGATTTTACACCAAAGCGACACGCGACAAACGATACGAGGATTTCACACCAAAGCGACACGGGTCCTTCGGTCCAAGGCAACTTTTACACCGAAGCGACACATGTTGCTTGGAAACGAGCCAATCAAGAGCAACATTTCACATCGTAGCGGCATGACGGGAAGCACAGGCCAGCGTTCGGTTGATGAAATCCTCAAGCGTTAAGTGTCGCGTGCCGCTTTGGTGCGCAATCTCACTAAAGCAAGACACTCATTGCATCGCGTATGTGCGAACAACAAACCACGGCAACATGTTGCAAGCTATTGAGGAAATGGCCCAGTTTGAGCGACGCAGAAGCGACAAAGCGACACGTGTTGCTTATCGTGTCGCTTAGATCTGTAGTTGTAATGTGCGGTTTATCGTGTCGCCTATCTGTTGTTCGCAAGCAACGCTTGCTAATAGACTGAAAGCACCATGTCGCTTGTCACTTAGTTGGGAACTCCCCCGTAGCACGTCGCTTCGGTCTCAGCACCCTTCCTTTAAGGAGCTTTCCGACCGAAGTAACAAGTAGCACGCGAATACGCCATATGAACATGTCGTTTGCTGTTTGGACCCTCGCATGTGCAATGAATGCTATTTTACAGTCTGGAAGTGTGTGTCACTAGTGTGACAGTGTGAACATCCCGTGTCGCTTGTCCCATTGGTTTGAAAGTTTCCTTACACTCATGTCGATGGCACTAAGAAAGTTTTGTGGGGTTCCCCTTGTCGTTTCATGCAATCATCATTATCATCATCGCCGCGATTAGTTTAAAGCGGAAGAAAAGAGACAGTAAATATCCAAAATACAAATGCTTCAGTGTGTATATCTTTAAAAGAAATGATGATGATAATAATAATAATTAACCTAATTCATACACAAAAATTTAGTTGCCAAGAGCATTCCACGCGTATTTTTTCTCCCGTATTATTAACGAAAGTATGACGATAACAGGACGTGGTCGACTGTCTAGAATGTTCGTTAACATCTTCGCGACCACTGTACCAAATATCATAGCCATTATCACATTCATAAAAATGCTTCATGTAAAAGAATCAGACGTTGCAGCGAAAACTCCATTTACTTCCATTATAAGAAGTCGAACACCAAGCACCGGGGTCAACACCAGCGCCTCTAGCGGATCATTTTCGAGTGGAACCAACCAGAGAGCGCAGAAGCATGCCGTTTTCCACACTACGTTATTCTAGGCGCTGTACCCTCAGTAATCAATGCAACCTTTAGTATCGAAGTGAGAGGCAAGCTGCACGTGTTGCTAGGACTGGACTGGTTTCTCATTGTGTCGTCTCGGCCTGTTGTTCGTGAATGCTTGTTTTGACTGAAGGGGGTCGTGTTGCTTGTCGCTTCGACCTCAAATCAACCTTAGATATTTATTTTACTCTGAATCATATCAATAGCATTAGATTTTTCTTAACATTTGTTAAATATAATGCTGAAAGGTTGTTTTTTTTTTTTTTTTTTTTTTTTTTTTTTTTTTTTTTTTTGCATTAAAGACTTTTAGGGGGCGAAAAGTAGAAGCAACTCAAGACCTAAAACATCCCTCATAATTTTATATGCAAACAAATGGTTATTTTCTTCGAATGGATCTGCCGGTCCCCGTGGAGGAGTGGTTAGCACATCGCGCTACAACGCCAGGTGAGGGATGTTTGTGAGTGTCCATTCTTCAATTTCATCACATCATCACTCATCCCCATCTTCGCAAATTAACCAAAAGTAGCACAAAAAGCAAAGTAAAATGAAGCAAATCAATCTTCGAACAGGTTTCTTGGTAGGTGGAGTTACCCTTATAGAAAGGGTAATAGCCTTTAATAGCGCTCTTCTTAAGGGTGAAATCATTTCAATTATGAATTATTACATGGAATGGAAAAAATTCAAGTAGCAAGCCTAATCTGACAAAATCGTAAAATTACCAACAGCAGCAACCTAACACGCCTAACAGAATAAAATTACCATCAAATGTAATACGTCTAACAAGAGCATGGAATTCCTAAGAAACGTCAATCCTTATACACAGTCCTTTCTTTCTGTGAAGAAAGGTTCCGGTACTCTTCCAATTGGAATACGAAAAATTGTCTACTAACGTTCGACCATTTCTCAGTTTTAGTATCTATCAATCAGGGTTTATTTCCTCTTTTCTCGAACATCTCTTCTATGTTTTCCTCCCATTTTCTGTCGTTTTTCTTTAATCTTTCTCTCTATCGATATTCTGTTACTTCTCTCTCTTTCTGACTGTTTTCTTTCATATTTCTCTTCTCTTTCTTTCACGTTTTTCCATTTTTTCTCTTCCCCCTTCTTTCTGTCTTATCTAGTTCATTCATGTTCCTATTTCTATCTCTTTTTCACTTCCTTATTTCTCTCCCCCCCCTCTCTCTTTGTCTGTGCTTGTGCGTGTTGACTAGCTTCTTTATTTTTCTTTATCTGTCTCTCTCTTGTTTCCATTCTCTTTCATTTTCTCTCTCTGTCGCTTCTTTAAGTGGTAGAGCAGATAGAGGCTGAACTTCGCCCATGAATAAAGAGTTTCTAATTCTAATTCTAATTCTCTTCCTTTCTCTCATTCCCCACCGCTTCTTGCTTAGTTCTTTTTTTCCATAAAAATTATTTCTTACGATGGCATGTAAACATTATGTCGATATATCTAACTTAAGGATGTATATTTTAGATTTTGGCACAGCATAGAAAATTTTCTGCTGGCACCCATGTAAGAAATATGCAAAATGTTGTGGTATGTTCATAAGGCTCGAAAGTTGATGACTTAAAACGTATCAAAACACGACCAATAGAATGACCTAAAAATAATTTCCGCCACAAAAATGAAAGCTTCATTTTTCACAAATTACAAGAGACTAGTTGAATAATTTGATAAAATCTAAAGTTGCTGACCAAGGCAGTTTATTAGAAATCAAGAACATTATAAACGTAACTTTTCTACCCTAGTTTAGCTTAGGTTAGTTCTCCGTCTGAGGAAGACCCTGATATAGGGTAGAAACTTTACGTTTAAAGTTTTTTTTATTTTTAATAAACTGCCTTGGTCAGCAAATTTAGTGTATTCAGCATGGAAACAAGGCTTAATTGTGTTACCGTTGATAAAATCTGTTGTTTTGGGGAAAAGCAATTAAGTACAAATGTATATAGTTTTTGTATTTTTTTCATGTTTTACTTCATTTCATGCTAGTAAATTTATTTAAAACTCATGAAACAACGAAGAAGGAGAAAAAAGAAAGTTAAAGAATGATGAAAAATGCAATAAAAACGGCAAAAAGATACTGAAAAATGACGTAAAACAAAAAATGCCGGAAAATACAAAAAATGTTTTTCTGGTTCTAACTAAGGTGAAACGGACTACTTTCAGGGTTAGCATTGTCTTCAAAGCCCGGAAAAAATATGATTTCTTATCAACTTCCTATACAAAATAATTTATAATGATTCATGAAGTTACACGCGCGTGTTCTCTCTCTCTCTCTCTCTCTCTCTCTCTCTCTCTCTCTTTATCTATCTTGTTTCATTAAAATAAAATGTTACCAAATATTTTTATTCTTGCCTTTAAAACGGTGCGGGTACGGCCAGAAGAGAAGCACTGCATATATCTGTTACGACCTTACTTATTTTGTAACTTTGCAATTCTGTGTTAAAAGAAAATTTGATATAGTGTCACCTCAAGTCATTGTTAATGTCCATGTTGTGACGCAAATATGAACGCGCCAATCAAGGCGTTGTTGAACTAATGTATTCACCTTTCTGTAACTATCTAATGAAGACAGCTCGCTTAAGACAACGGGCATTTATTATGATGTAAATATAGATTTGCCAATCAAAGATTATCCATGTTTGATGAACTAACCTAATTGTAATTAAATAATGGCGGAACATTTAAATTTGTATATTTCCAAAATGTAATATTTTATCAACGTTAAAGAAATAATTGTTAACTCAAATGAATATGTAAACTTTCTTTGTAAATTATTAATTGCCAAACTATGTATTTTTCAAATATCTTTCTGTTGTAATTTAGAGTATTTTAATAAGAAATTACCTAAAGACAGGTGTTCGAGGCTGGAACTTTGGGTATAAATACGAAGGAGTTTGGTCCGTAAGGAGGTCTGTTCTGGTGTCAGTCTAGGAAGAAGTGAATAGGTGCAAGCCGCTCTTCTGTAAAACCTAGACTCGCCAAATAGGAACGGTCTAATCTAGGAAGAAGTGAATAGGTGTATGTCGCTCTTCTGTAAAACCTAGGTTAGCCGAATGGGATATAAGTTCCAATTTAGGAAGAAGTGAATAGGTGCAAGCCGCTCTTCTGTAAAACCTAAATTGGCAATCTCGGGTGATAACTCCAAGTCTAGGAAGAAGTGAATAGGTGTATGCCGCTCTTCTGTAAAACCTAGGTTTGGGACACCCTAGTTTGACCTTTCTAGTAAGTTTGAAATTATCTATTAACAATTGATCTCGAAGTTCCAGTTATGAATTACGTAACCACTGGCTGTAAGTATTCAAGCCGTAAATAAACATTTCATTAAAACTTCACGACGTTGGTTGGATTTGTTCTGCACCTACCCTGAAGATAGGTTTCAGTGTAGACCTTTAGAGCCTCAATGCTCCCGGCTATAGGAGTAAAGGGTGAGGAAAGTTACTAGGAACGTAACATATCTAACTTTTAAAGAACGGCATATAGTGTCTTCCGCCTACAACGGTGTTCAAATGTTATTCAATCCCTCCGGAACAAACTACTGGAGCTGATCTCCGTGGCAAAGTGGTTAGCACAGCACGCTACGATTCAAGGGTCCCGAGTTCGAATACTGGCCTGGTCATGGGTGTTCTTTGCAAGTGTTCCTTCATCAATTTCGTCATATCGCTCATCCTCATCGTCGCGACAGAAAAGCGACGCTAGATATCGAAAATCAAATCAAATAAACTCCTGGATACGTGTCTGATACATATTGTCCACACAGATAAAAATAAATATTTAATTTCTGTAAGTTTGAGCCACAAATTGGTAACCCGAAATTTGTGGGGAAAACTTACCATGTGAGCGACGTATGTCTTCTGCCTAGATCACATGAATTTTATGGAATTCTCTCGGGCGTGCAGATATGCACTTATAATGAGAGTGCCAAAGATCAATTACTCTTTGATAAGTGATTATGTTTGTGTATTCGTTATTGATATTCTCAGAAGTTCTTTCTTGTGAATGGTTCATGCCATGCTGTGAATAAAAATTATCGCACAGGCATTCTATTTTGCACTACAGTGGGCGCCCTCTTAACCGAACCTATGGCCGGTTAAACCGAATTTTGTAATGGAATACAGTAAACATCTCTTCACAAGATGAGCAGGAAAAAACACAGAAAGCTACAGTATATGTTGAAAGGTATCTCTCTCCCTTCATTTCATTTCCTCAAGTAGTGGTGTTTGTGGTGGGGACAGCGCGAGAAAGTACGAACCCCTCTCCAGCAGATTTGCTATACTTAAAACAAGCTCAACATGCCTACATGAGTTTTTTGCTCAAGTGTGGAGCTCTGCATAATTCAAGATTTTTGTAAAAATGCCCTCGGGAATTTTTCAGAAAGTACGAACCTCTCTCCAGCAGATTTGCTATACTTAAAACTTGCTCAACATGTTCATATGAGTTTTTTGTTCAAGTGTAGCACCTGCCTAACCCAAGAGTTTTGTATTCGGAAAGTATCAACCCCCCCCCCCCCTCAAGCAGATTTGCTCATATATACAAAAATTGCATTAGCCAGATTTTTGTATATAAACTTGTATCCATACCCACCTATACATATTTACTTCAGGTTTAAGTTCAATTGGATACCATTCAAATTGCTTATCTAATATTAAAACAATGCAATATGCAGAGCTCTTCTAGAATTGCTCCGTGTTTGCATGTTTCCCCCTCTGTGGCAATATGCGCAATTCCCGAGACGGTAGTATTGATTTTTGTTTTGCACGTTTCTCCTCAGCGCCAGTATTTACAGAAATTCCCGAGTATTGCATCACCCAGTATTGTGAGAGTGGCTGAGGAGAGTAGATGTGTTTTTACAGTACTTCTCATACTTACACGCCTGTTTGGTTTAATTGAACAATATAAAATCTGATATTTGTTGTAATCCACTCATATTTAGAGTCAAGCTTATATTTGTCCTGTGTGAATGAATATTTATTCTCTTTTTCCACTTGTAAGCTATTGGCTTTACAATCTGTCATAAGATTAATATTATTAATATTAATCCATAGAGATTAGATTTAAAACCCAGGAAATTTTATATAAATACCAAAGCCAAAAATATTAAGTGTATGCACACATACACACCTACACACACATACACAGCACAGTGCTGAACTCAACTGATATTTTTATTCAGTATAAAGTTTTGAATTGAAACCCAGGAAATTGTATATAATAAACAACAACAAAAATGCCGAATCAAAAATATTGCAATCAATGCAATAAGAATATATCCAGTTCTAATTGGGCCAAGCATCAAAAAATTTGCAATCCAGACAAATACAGAACTCCCACAATTATTTGCCCCAAATGCCATAGAGAATATAACATGGAATATTTTACATATAAACATAAAGATACTTGCTCTGCATTGCCCCAGCAACCATCCACATCTGGTCTGAAAAGGAAGCACGAAGCACCTGTTAATGCCAGAGCAGCAAAGCAGCCACGCTATAAACCCATCCGTAGCAGTTTTAACGGCCAATTAAGGGATCACCGTTTTGTATCAGAGCCAAGATGTGGCATTAAGAATTTTTTGAACAGTAAAAAACCTGATATACAGGCAATTCTAAATGCACAAAATGGCTCTTATAAGCTGTCCCTCAAATTGTATACTCAATATAAGAAGCCAAACGGCACAAAATTTATACATCCCCACTTAACAGAAACTGTACCAGTATATTCAAATACAAATTCGGACAGAATAATAAGCAGGTTGATAGATCAATTGAATAATAAACACTCTGAATTTGCTGCAAAAGAGTCCGGATGGACCCTATGCGGTTCTCCGCACAAATTATATGTTAATATTTCTGAATTCAGCCCATTACAAGGTTCCACTTATGTGCCATTACCTGCTAATATCAAAAACAAAAGAGCCGTGGTCAATATAAAAAATGCCGACCAGAAATGCTTTCTGTGGTGTATTTTAGCTGCTTTGTATCCAGTTTCAAGGGATCCTCAGAGAATAACTTATTACAAGCAACATGAACATGATTTTGACGATGCAATGGAGGGTTTGGAATATCCAATGTCTGTCCAGAATATTGACAAATTTGAAAAAAGGGCCAGGCACATCAATGGCAAGCAATTATCTATTAATGTATTTATTTGTTCCACTGGCAATTGCCCGATAGCACCTCTCAGAATCAGTACACTTGATGATGAATCTGCTATTCCGATTGATCTGCTCTTAATTGAAGGGGATGGCACATATCATTACACTCTGATACATAATCTTGAAGCTTTAGTGAGAACACAACTAGACAAATATAAAAAAATATTCAAGTTGTGCAGAAGATGTTTAACTGAATTTGATGGTAGAAAAATGGTGAAGGGGGTTCGGGAAGAGAGTGCAGAAATTGCCAAAAACAAGTTAATTGAGCATCTGAAATACTGTGGGAACCATAAACCTGTTCATATGGTAATGCCTAATCCAAGTGAAAATTGCAAATTCAAAAAGTTTGAAGCCTTCTTGGAACACCCAGTATATATTGCCTGTGATTTTGAATCAAATCTCAATCCTCTTGCATTCTGCAATCCAGATCCCGAAGAATCTTCAAGTACACCATACCAGCTACATGAACCTTCCAGCTTTTGTTTTATGGTTATACGGGATGGTGTTGTTATTAAAGAATATTCATACAAGGGACCAAATGCCATCAAAATATTTGCACATAGAATAGAAAATGTGTGCCGTGACATAGCATCTAACATCTTATTAAAATCAAAACCTATGTTGCCTTTAACAGAGGAACAGATTGAAGATTTCAACAATGCAGAAAAATGCCCGGTATGTGATTCTGAATTTTCAGATACAAATATCAAGGTTCATCACCATTCTCATACAGATGGTAAATTCTTAATGGCCCTGTGTAATAGCTGCAATATTCAGATCAAGAGACCAAGATTTATCCCCATATTTTGCCACGGAGCATCCAATTATGATTTCCATCATCTGATCAGGTACGAGGGGTTTGACAAGCAGAATTTAAATATTTTAGCTGAAAATGATGAGAAATATATATCTATTAGCAAGATAATTAAAGTTGATGGTGTTCCTATTCACATAAGATTTCTTGATTCTTACAGATTTTTATCTGCTGGCCTGCCCACACTGGCAAATCAATTATCTGATGATCAATTCAAAATCACACGTGCATTGTTTCCAAATCAGGACCTGAAATTAATTAGGCGGAAGGGTGTATATCCATATGACTATGTTACAGATTTTTCTAAATTTGATGAGTGTTCCCTGCCACCACAAGAAGAGTTTTACAGCAAAATCAGAGGATCTGGAATCACTGATGAAGATTATCACCATGCCCAATTGATGTGGAACAATTTAAAATGCAAGACATTTGGTGATTATCACATGGCATATTTGAAACTTGATGTCACCCTCTTAGCTGATATATTGCAAGCATTCAGAAAATCTTCCATGAAAAATTATAAACTGGACCCAGTGTATTTTTACAGTGCCCCGGGCCTAGCATGGGCCGCAACGTTTTTGAATACTAAAATGCAATTGGATCTGATCCACGATCAAGATATGTATCTGTTTATGGAGAAATGTATAAGAGGAGGGATGGTGCAATGTTCCCAGAGATATGCCAGAGCAAATAACAAGCATATTATGCTGCCTGATTATGATCCAGCACGGCCATCAAATTATATACTCTATGTAGATGCAAACAGCCTCTATGGTCATGCCATGATGCAAAAACTGCCATATGCAGGGCTTGAGTGGGTTGAAAATTTCAACATTGAGGATCTTAAGGACTTTGATGACAGTGAATATGGCCTATTCTTAGAGGTTGATCTGACAATTCCTGATCATTTGCACAATAAATTTTCTGATCTGCCCCCAATTTCCGAGGTTCAGTGCTCACCTGGCTCTAAACAGAAGAAGCTCATGATGACTCTGGAGCCGAAACAGGGATATGTCACATATTACAAAAACCTCCAGTTCCTGATGAAACATGGTGTTCAAGTGACCAAAGTTGGCAAAGTTTTGAGGTTCAGGCACTCAAGATGGTTGAAACCATACATTGATACAAATACAAAGCTTCGAACATCTGCAAAGAGCCAATTTGATAAGGCCTTGTTTAAATTGATGGTGAATTCTGTATATGGCAAAACTATTGAAAATGTCAGAAAACATACCGATGTTAAAATAATTACTGACCCCAGCCGGAGCAAAAAATTGGTTGCAAAGCCCAATTTCAATTACAGAAGAATTTATGATGAGCACATGGCACTTTTCAACATGAAGAAAACAAAGATCAAATTTGATAAACCTATTTATGTAGGGGCTGCAATATTGGAATTGTCCAAATTACATATGTTAATATTGTATTATGATGTGTTGAAACCTTTTTATGGTGATCGTGTAAAATTATTGTACATGGACACGGATAGTTTTATTCTTGATATTCAAACAGAAGATGTTTATCAAGATATGTCACAGCCTGAATTGTTTCAATACTTTGATACCAGTGAACATACAAGAATTCAACCCCACAACAAAAAGGTGCCTGGGAAGTTAAAAGATGAGACATGTGGTGATGTTATTGTGAAATTTGCTGGGTTAAGTGCCAAGATGTACACCTTTGAAACATGTAGTGGCGCTGTTGCCAAAAAGGCCAAAGGCATTGGCAAAGTAACTGTTGAAAAAGATCTCCAATTTGAAGATTATGAAAATTGCCTCAAATCCCAGAATTCAATCAGAACATCAGAAAATAGAATTCAGAGTGAGGATCACTTATTGACTTCAAATATTGTAAGAAAAGTGGCCCTGGACCCACATGATGATAAGAGATGCATTTTATCATGTGGCATACATACTTTACCTTGGGGGCATTGTGATTTGAAAAATGGCAAACAATGCCCAATTACAGAGCATGATTTGAAATAAATAAACATGCCTATGAACTTATTTGGGTTCAAAAAACAGGCTATTATGGACCTGCCAACACCACAAGCCTCTCCTGATATGTCTAAACTGAGTGGCTTGTTAATTATTCATCTGAACAGCATACTTACAGATAATAATGATGAAACAGGTAAAACATTGTACATATTTAACAATAATTTAAATCATTACCAATTACCTGTAGGTGGGCAATTGCAATTTATTACAACCCCTGAGGGTGATGTCAAGATTTCAGTAGGGAGAAATATTTATAGAATCAAGCACTCAAACATGATTTCTGGCACTGTATATACTGTTTCTGCTGGTGACTGCTTATATATTGAGGTCCCGGGATCATATGACAAGCTTATACCCTTTTTTATAGAATTAAGAATCAGATACTCTATAATAAATAACCACTAAAACAAAAATGCCTAATGATATATTTGGCCATACAAGGCATGAAGATCACAGTGATGAGATTCTGATGCTTGATGTCAGAGTCAAGAAATTGAGAAGTGATTTACAAGCTTTACAAGCCACACTCAATGCCAGCCTTCAATTAGAAATTACAAATTTGCAATCACAATGCATGGACCCTCTTCTTAAAATTGATTCTGAACTCAAATTATTGCTTCAAAAATATACTGATTTGGCCACATTAGATAATTTTCAAAGTTTAGAAGAAGCTGTAGCAGCTCTTCAAGCCAAATTTAAGACCCAGGCTACCAACTCCGAGCAATTGAAACAACAATTGGAAGAGCAGATAAATAATGTCCAGGCACAGCTCCAAACAATTGTCAAAAGCATAAAATCACAAGAAGATTTTGATCTAGTGATTTCCACTCTAAAAGAACAGATTCAGTCACTCCAGATACCTAATCTGGGCCCTCTGAACAATGCCATAGCCGAGGTTAAAGAAAAAATTGAGACACTTGAAAATTTTATGAACAATTTACCATCTTCTGATGCTTTGAATGCAATAACTCGGAGTGTTGCAAACATCAAGCTGCAACTTGAAACGTATGAAGATTTTGGAAAAATTCAAAGTTCCATAACCCATCTTGAAGGTATAATAGCAGCAGTGCAAAATGATTTGGCAAATGTACTAGAATCTCGCCTGCCCGGAATTGTAGATACACTTGTCAGTGTCCAGCAACAGATCACAAAGCTTGAAAACCTCAACACTGAATCTGAACTGTCTCATTTTCATCACTTGATCGATGATATCCAAACAAAGCTTGAAATTTTACAACAATCAACACCCTCTCAGGCAGATATAGCCCTGCTCCAAAATGCTATGCAAAATGTGGCTGATGCTTCTGAATTAAACAATGTAAAATTGGCACTTGAATTTTTGCAGAATACAGTGTCAAATCTGCCTACATCACAGGAACTTAAAAATATAAAGAGGGCAGTGAATCGCATATTGAAATCAGAAGATATCAAGAATATCCAGACAGAGATCAAACAACTTACTCAGACAGTTGCCACTCTACCAACGAATCAACATATTAATGAACTGCATGCCCTGTTTGAGGATATCAGAAGACAGGTCCATGATCTCACTGCTCAAAATTCAAAATTGGCAGTTGTTGAAAATTTGCAACAAATTGTAGCTAATATCAAGCAACAGCTAGGGACCATGGAATCTAATCAAGCAAATGCTCTGTCTGTTTTTGCCACCCAGCTTCAAGAAATTGTGCAACAATACAAGAGACTTGCTGTGGACATAAAGATCAGGCCAGGCCATGATGATGTTGTTAGGACCATCAATGAGCACCTTGAATCTGTAACAAGCAGATTGCTTACAGCAGAAAAAGAAATAACAGGCATAATCGAGAATCCAAAACATACAGTAATTCTTGAATTGTACAGCATCCCCAACAAAGAATATGATTCACCATTTACACCAGGTGGCAAAATATATATGCTGTCCCCTGCACAATTTTATTACCAGTTTTTTGTTGGGGGCACATTGAGACCAATCAAGATCAAATATTGGCATCAGCCACAGGCACACCACTACCCTACCTTATCAATAACAAATGCTGACAACAAACCAAAAATCACCAGTGTAGAGTTAGAGGATTTTACAGATCCCGATACATTAGAAACAGCCTATACTGAAGATGATGGCTCTCTGGAATTTAAAATACATATTGGAGACAAATTATATTTAGAAAATCCTGCAGTTTCAGCTGCTGAACACCCCATAGTTGCAATATTCTTGTTTTCATATTATGTCTAGACAAATTATTGTTGATGAATTACACAGACAAGCCAGACATAATTTTAAGAGACTCCCAGTAGTCACAAAGGGCATAGATGATTTATGGCAGAGCGACCTGATTGAGTTGTCAAGTGGGCAGTTGAAAAACTTAGACAAAATCAACAAGGGCTACAAGTATCTACTCACTGTGATAGACACATTTTCAAAATTTGCCTGGGCTATGCCACTCAAATCCAAGACTGGAAAATGTGTTACAGAAGCCATCAGAACAATCATCAATCAGAGTGGAAGATCACCGCGCTATTTGCAAACAGATAATGGCAAAGAATTTTATAATTCAGTGTTCCAACAATTTATTAAAAGCCAGTCAATAAAACATTACTCGAGTTACAGTGATCTCAAAGCCTCAATTGTAGAGAGATTCAACAAAACCTTAAAAAATCTTATGTATAAACAATTTACCCTCCAAGGTAATTATAAATGGCTTAATATTCTTCCAGAACTTGTACAAAAATATAACAACTCTGTCCATTCCACAATCAACATGAAACCCTCTGAAGTAACTTCATCTGATGAGCAAAAATTGATCAGGACTGTTTATTATCCTAGATACCAGCCAACAACAAGAAGGGCCAAATACAGGGTGGGCGATCAAGTAAGAATCAGCAAATATAAGCACTTATTCAAAAGAGGCTTTACAAGAAACTGGAGCACCGAATTATTTACAGTGGTTCAAGTTAAACCCGGGACCCTTAACACATATATAATAAAAGATCATCGAGGAGAAATTCTCAAAGGCAGGTTTTATGAACAAGAGCTCAGCAAAACTAAACAGCCTGACACATATCTCATAGAAAAAATCATCCGCAGAAAAGGCAACAAGTTATTTGTCAAATGGCTGGGTCATCCGGAAAACAGCTGGATCGATGCAGACAAAATAATAATATGAGCACCTGGGATGTTATAAAAAGGCTGCCAGAACCTGAACAGCAGAATAAGAGAAATGGCAACTTGTTGCCTGATAATATTAGGTGTCTCATTGTTGGGCCATCTGCTTGTGGTAAAACTACACTAATGGTTGATAATTTTTTATTGGCACCCAACTGGTTAGACTGGAAAAACAGGCACTTGTATGTCTTCTCTAAGAGCTTGGAACAATTAAAATATCAGCAGCTGATGAAGCTATATGATGGATTGGATATAGCCACATTTGAACCAGATGTTAAGCCACTCCATGAATGTCTCGATAATTCTGTTGTTGTGTTTGATGACATTATACTGGATAATCAAAACAAGGTTAGAAATTTCTTTACACAGGGCCGACACAAAAACATTGATTGCTTCTACCTGGCACAGACTTTTTCTAAAATACCGAAGCAACTGATCCGAGACAACAGCAATTTTATATGTGTGTTTCATCAAGATCATACCAACCTCAAACACATACATGATGAATATGTAGGTGGGGACTTGAGCTACAATGATTTTTCTAAATTTTGCAGCAAGTGCTGGAGCCAGGACAGTTATGGGTTTGTCACAATTGATATGACAAGAACACCCAATAGTGGCAAATACAGAAATAAAATCAACGATTTTCTAGACGTTGAGACATATATAAATAACCATGAAAAGGCCAATCATTGATGATCTTAAATTAAGAGATTATCTTGTAAAAAGATTTAAGGGATGGAAATCAGAGAACCGGGGAATTTATGAAAAACACAAACAAACAGAACAGCCTGTAATTGATGCTATTAATAATTTAGGTAAGAATATCAAAACTGTTACAGAGCAGAATCAAAATTTGATCACAGAGCTTGTACCTGTAGCTGCAAGGAACATATTAGATTATCCATTCACCCCACTTTCCAGTATTCACACACCTAGTCCTGTTGCTCCTAGAAGAATTGAAGCTACTCAGGATCCTATTGAATTGGGTCTTCTTGCTCAAAAATATTTAACCACACCTAAAGACAATAAAGATGAGGTGTTTGGTTTATATGCTGACACAGAGCTTGATGGTAGTATCATACACAGAATTGGTAATTTCAGAGTAACTTTTATGGGAGATGATCTGATTGTTTATTCAGAATCTCGTCTCGGAGAAAAAGGTGCTTTTGTTAAGTACCCCGGCACACCTGGATTGTGGGAACTGATGACTAGGAAGAGGCCTGGCAGCTATACAGATCAAGATTATGAACATTACAAAGAAATATTAATAAAATCAGATGCTCTTTACCAGAACAATGATCCCACAAAAAAAGAGTCAAGTCGAGCAGTGGAGCAAAATACAACAATTTAATCAAGCCCATATGGTCACAGATCAAGACTGGCAGTGGAATCAAACAATACAACACCCTGCCTAAAGAATTTGTGTGGGTTGATGATGTCAGGAAACTTGTGGATAGGTTATTGGTGATAGCTGGGGAGGAAAATGCAGGGAACCACAATTTTTACAATGAAAAGGTTGGAATTATGGACATGATAAGCACAAAATTGTCTAATTTTATAGTGAATGACACTAAGGGGATTGGATATCTCATAAAAATTATTAATACTCTACCCCCCAAATTTTGGAATATTTCTGAGGGTCGGGGCCTGGTTAATGACATTATAAACAAGCTGCCATTTGAACTACATATTCCAGGCTATCAGTATTGTGGTCCAGGTACAAAATTGGACCATAGATTAAACAGAGGTGATCCTGGTGTTAATCCTTTAGATGCTGCTTGTAGAGACCATGACATAGCATACAACACACATTCTGATCTTGACAAGAGACATGTTGCAGACAAGAAATTAGAAGAGGCTGCATTTGGTAGATTTGTAAGCAAAGATGCTTCTTTGAGTGAAAAAATAGCAGCATTGGGGACTACCATTGCTATGAACACCAAACAAAAATTGGGGTGGGGGTTGTGAATATGTATATAATAAACCTACAATGAAGGCCAAGGGTGTTATGTATCAAATACCTTATGCAGGTCTCAAATCTCTTAAAACTATTGACAGTCTTTTAACCAAAAAGCAGCGCAAGAAAAAAAGCTCTTGTATTGCAAAGGGGCATGGTATGAAATTGTTGCTTAGCACACCCCAATTAAAAAAATTACAGCAATCAAGAAAAAAATCACATGTGGGGGGTTTCATATTTACTATCCCTGCCATCTTAGCTGCTCTCGGGGCTGTTGGGAGCTTGGCTGGGGGATCAGCTGCCATAGCAAAAACAGTAATAGATGCCAAGAAAAATAAGGCAGAATTAGATGAGCAGAGGCGCCATAACCTGGCCATGGAGAAAAAAGGCAAAGGTGTTAAGAGAGCCATGAATAAGTTTAAAAAAAACAAGAGCCGCTTACAAACCAAGATATTGAAGCTTTAATCAAGCCACTGGGCATCAAACATTTTAGGGGTGTGTACATGTCTGATTCTTTACCAGAACAACCACTCAACAAAGAGTGTGGCATTGTTAATTTGGATAAGTACAAAAATCAGGGCACTCACTGGATTTGTTATCTTAAATATTTAAACAATGAGGCATTTGTATTTGATTCATTTGGAGGTGTTCCACCTGAAAATTTAATAAAATATTTAAAATCAGCTAATCTTTATTACAATAATGCCCGTCTTCAAAACTTCAAAGATGTTAATTGCGGACATTTGTGTTTATCCGTTCTCAGATATATGTCTCAAATAAATAAACCATCAATTGAAAATTTTCAAAAAGCCTTGTGGTATTTAAAACATCATGGGGGTATTCCATCTCACCAGCCAAAATTCAATATTGAAACTCAAATTGCATGATGACATAGTGTATCCCAAAACAATAGCTCTCAGAGCATTTTACGGCATGTACCTGATCCCCAATATTACGCACCACAACAATACAATTGCAGTAGGGGATCAAAAAATTGTCATCACTCCAGGGCAGTATAATCTGTCCACTCTAAATGCTCAATTACCCAGAGGTGTAGTGTTAAGTCAAAATTCTGTCACTCACAGAGTAGAGATTGTATCTGCTACAGAAACAGTGGATCTGGGTACTATAGGAGAGCTGTTAGGCTTTGAGAACAACACAAAACTTGAAGCAGGCATCAAACACACTGCTATCAATATACCCAAATTCTTAGCCATAGAGACTCTGAATATTCACTGTAATGTGGCCGAGGGTATGATCACCAAATCAAATAGCATAGGCACTCACAAACAAACCGGCATCATTGCAACATTCAAACCTAATTCCGAATTCATGGAGCCCATCATCTACAATCCATCCCCAACATTATATTTTCCTGTGTGCCATAATAGAATAGATTACATTGAGTTGATGGTCACTAATGAAAAAGAAGAATTAGTTGATTTTGCTGGAGCCACAACAACTGCAATCATAGAGATTAATATTTAAATAAAAATACATACAATGGAAAATATTGAGAGTTATAAGCTACAATCATTCCCTCCAAACAGGAGGACATTTGCAAATTTAAATCAACCCAACACAGAAATAGAGGTTGACCTTGATGTAGGGGACGGCTTTATACACCCCCACAGAGCAGATCTATACATCAAATTTGATGTTGTAAAGCTCGATGGTACCGATTACCCGGCAAATTCAAATATAAGATTGGTGGACAATTTTGTGCCGCATCTGTTCTCTGAAATTGAGATCAGAAAACATGGCGGTTGTTATAAACAGAATAGATTATCCCGGCATTACCTCCACAGCTTTGGCCACATTAAAATTATCCAAAACCGAGGCTTCATACTACCAAATAGGTGGATTTGAAGCTGGTGAGAAAATATTATCTAAAAACCACACAGTGCTGTTCCCCATGCGCCTGTTGCCAGGATTCTTCTCGGATTACAAAGATATTATGTGGAAGGGTGGGTTAAGAATTACATTTAGAAGAGCTGCAAATGATAATAATGCTTTGATGAGGTACAGTGCCATAAACCCTACAGGGGAAGCTCTGCCTAATACCCTACCTGATGAAGGCAAATGCATTATTCAGACTATGGAGTTAAGAATCCCGGTTGTTGAATATGAAGCCAGTTATGCTCTTAAATACAAAGCAGATATCCTAAAAAATCCACACATTCCTCTGCAATTTTATACATATCAATGCGTACAGAAGGTTGCCACTGGTACCTATTATGAATTTGATGCTACAAATTCATTCTCAAGCATACAATATGACATGCCTGATTTTGTAGTGGTATTGTTTCAGACTGGAAGACACAATAATCAGGAAAAAAATTCAAGTAAATTTGATAACTGCAACATCAAGAACATATATCTTAAAAATGGCAGAAATGAGGTTTTTCCTAGAGAAAATTACAATTTAGACATTTCCAAGGATGATTTTCTTAAATTATATGAGGCTTTTTCGGCTTTCAAGAGGGTCACTACGGGCAATACGGATATGTATTACACTCCAGATGAATTCAAAATACAGAGACCCATGTTTGTAATCAACACTTCGAAAAGGAAACAAGTTGTGGTTAATGACAGGACAAACATTAAAATTATCTGTGAATTCCACGAGGCATTACCCGATGACACCATATGTACTGTCATTCTCATAGGTGAAAAATCATATGTTTATGATGTAAGAAATGAGAGAGTCACGGAGCAATTCTAGAAGCCCGATTCAAACACAGAGGCCCTTTGATTACCAAGCAATTTTGCCGTCAGGAAATATATTACTTACCCAAATTTTATAGTACCTCTGCTCGTGGCAGAATATATTACCTACCCAAATAACACAGCCAAAAGCTTAAATACAGAAATATTGCAGTAATTATTCTGTAAGTTACAGACTTGAACTTATATTATTGCGACAAGACCAAAGCTGCAATTCAGTTTGTATGACAATATCCATGAAGCCAATATCCAAGAATTTCCTCAATATAATGGATAGTTCCCTGAAAGGGGTAGCGTGTAGATAATAATTTCTCTTTGAGTTCCATGACAAATGACATGTAATTTCCCTCGGAAAAAGCACAGTACAGTTTATGCCAACAGATAAAATCTCCCAGGCATTACAGAAAAAGGCAATTACTCTTTGATGATGAATAACTCTGAAAGAACACAATAAAGATTTTATCTGTTGGCATACAACTCCCAGGCAAGCATGATTTATTGTTGGCCGAAACATGGGACTGATCAAAAGATTATAAAAACATGTTTGTTCGCTCGGGCAATTGTTTACGCACAACTCGGGAAGCAAAAATCAATACATAACAAGGTTATGGCTAGACTAGAAGGGAACCTGGTATCCAATTGAACTTAAACCTGAAGTAAATATGTATAGGTGGGTATGGATACAAGTTTATATACAAAAATCTGGCTAATGCAATTTTTGTATATATGAGCAAATCTGCTTGAGGGGGGGGGGGGTGATACTTTCCGAATACAAAACTCTTGGGTTAGGCAGGTGCTACACTTGAACAAAAAACTCATATGAACATGTTGAGCAAGTTTTAAGTATAGCAAATCTGCTGGAGAGAGGTTCGTACTTTCTGAAAAATTCCCGAGGGCATTTTTACAAAAATCTTGAATTATGCAGAGCTCCACACTTGAGCAAAAAACTCATGTAGGCATGTTGAGCTTGTTTTAAGTATAGCAAATCTGCTGGAGAGGGGTTCGTACTTTCTCGCGCTGTCCCCACCACAAACACCACTACTTCCTCAAATTCCAGGGGTTCCTTTCAGGGCTGCTAATATTCCTATCAGCATATGTCAACAGGTGAATAACTAGGAAGAGCGACGCGTAGCGTTACGCAAAATTAGGAAGGATACTTAACAAAACTTGCAGGGTTAATGATGAGCGAAGACGCTCAAAATAAAAATAAAACCAAATACGACCCTTTTAAAATCATAGCTTAGCTGCATAACTGGGAGAGACCCGCTCGCGATCACCAGCTCTGAACTTCGAAGTAGACGAAGAAAAGTGAGCGGAAACATTCATCGCGACACTTTTGGCTGTTCTCATGCTGAACTAGGCTTCGTGGCGGTTCCTCTCTCGAACCTTTAGACCACCCTCTGTTGTCAGCGTCCTCGAGCACCAATCACCCTCGAAAACATCATAAAAACGCAGCGATAACAAAAAAATCATGAAGACAAAGCGTCCATCCTCATTTTTACCTTCCTATTTCCTTCAATCACCTTTCAATATCCAATTCCATCTGTTTCTTCACCTCGGCTAAAACTCATTGGGCTAATGGCAGTGGCGTAGCTGCCGCCTCCGCAACCCCCACAATGCGGTGGGGCCTCGAGGTGAAGGGGCCCCGCTATGTGGTTCTGAAATTTTATGTAACAGCAGAAATTCCACAGTTAGTGTCGATTACAAAAAAAGTCGATTTGCGAAACAGAAATCTGGTTTCCAGTAACATCATGTGACGACGTCTGCGAGAATAAGCAGTGGTGCATTATCTCAGCAGGAGGGACCCCGGTAACTTGTCATATGAGTTCCCTCCGAAATGCAGAATTAACTTATTTGCTTCGCAGATAGTAATCGATAGGAAACTATCCCTCATCTCATACCGTTATAGCTACGCAGTTTGTCGTAAACGTAGTGTATTGAGATTCAGTTGCTCAACCAGTCGATTCCTTATTGCTACACAATAAACATCAAACTTGGTAATTCATGACCTTTTACCGCTAATATTAGTGTTACACGTGATATTAAAAATGTAACTTCACATTAAATATTTTCAAGGGGGCCCCAAGCCTTTTCATATTGAAATAAGTGCTGAAATAAATTTCCCACATTGTCTACACCTGATACGTTTTACTTCAAAGGGGCCCAAAAACTCAGTAGGAGGTGGGGGCCCAGGGGCAATTATTCCTTTGCTCTGAGGGCCATTATCCCCTCCTTTGATACGCAGGGTATACAGCGTATGAGTTAAATCTGTCCATTATTTTGTGTAATTTTGTGAAGTTCATTTTTCTTATGTATTGAAATTTTGTGTACATTTCTGTCGAACTAGTTTTTATTTTCCAGTGTGTTAAGATTTCTGTGATTTGCAGTGTTCGAAGTGAAAATTCCTAGTTGCGAATTTCCTTGTTCGAGTTTGGGATAGAGAAGGAAGGATCCTTGTATGGATCAGCTTCAAGACAATGCAGTACACTCTGTCCCTAATATCTCTGAAGCAGGGAACGAAAACATGTCTCTGTGCACACCCAAATAAATCTAATTCAAATTATTATATTATACTTATTTATTGAACTCTCACTCCTTTGAAACATCAAGTGTTCCCACGCCGCTCCACCAAGAGAGATGGTGGAGAAGTCTACGATCCGTGATATCAACCCGCGTAGACCAGGCCACGATCGGGGTAGGAACACAATGGTAGTTTCGCTCGCTATGACGCTGTTGCAGCAGTCGCGTAGAGGACGCTGATTGGGTGTTTTTGGCTTAAGCGCCGTGTGAGGGGAGGTTGCATTTAGGAAGGCAGTGAACACAGCGATCTGTGTGCGAGCAAATGTAGTGTTGCAAACCCATTCCATTGGAGATCGTGTGATGGAGTCGATGCAACCCATACATCTTCGCACATCGAGGGATTTTTTTTTATGAAAAGGAAATTTCGATGGTATATTGTCCCGAACATAACAGGAGAAGAAAAGGAGGAGAGGGGTGAGGGCAACTGAAACCAAAACGAGTGTTTTAAGCATGCCTTTGCTTCGTGCATCTTGGTCAAAATAAACGGCCTCTGTGGCGCAGTAGCCGAATTATCAACCCGCGGGGAGGGAGCGTGCATCAAATAGTCAGCTGTTTTGAATTGTGTGGCTGTTACTGCGTTACAAAATTGTTTAACGCTGTCAAAGGGTCGTTCCATTTCAGTGCAAAGTGTTCGATTTCATGATGAATAGAGAAACTGTACATAGCGAAAGCAGACTTACCATTTAACGACACGTTATTGAATTCTTGGAGGGAAGTTAGCCACAAAGCCTGTAGCAACTGCAGTAATATATGGATACGCCGGAAGAGAAGGGAAATTCTGAAGTACGATTACGAAGCAGGGAAATGTGAACTTAGTGAGTACTGTTATTTACTTTAACATTTATTATTCCCTTGATTTCGCTTGATTTGCTTGGTTTGATCAGTCTGCCATTAGAAATAAACAACAGGTAGATAGATTACAACTGATTTCCTCCATGTGGTAGTTGGATCGGTGTACGCCTTTGGTGTACTCCAATGTTATTATTCTCCTTGTTCATTAATATCAGCAGAGCGGGGGAGAAAGTTTTTATGAAATATTTTGCAAATCGACAATAGTATTGATATTGTAGATAGGAATTTCTATGTTTTGAGTGATTTTGTCAGGTTATCGAATGCTGAATTACATACTGCACAATAACATCGGTCTTCACGTGATTGGCTGGATAATTTCCGAAATATTTGAAATTTGTAAAAAAAATCCGTGTTAAAAAAATCATAAAATACGTATAACTTGTCATAGTCTCATTTTCACTGAAAGATGATCAAAACTTGGGTTGCCAATATATTAAGCTTTATTATGTACGCAAAAACGGGTGTGAATATTTCTCAGGGGTGGTATAACACTTCTGGACGATAGACTGAAGTGCACACTTATAGAGCCAGACCACGAGCCGCCACTGGTCCGTAGACGCACGATTTACGTAGATGTCGATATTATCAATCAGAGATAGAATCTACATTGTAATCAATGTCGATACCACGATAAACGATTTCACCCGGAAATAATTGCAACACAAATGTTTTTTGTGCCAGACTGTGCGGAATGGTATAGTGAATCATATATTAAATATCCACCATCCAAATGTTTGTGGAAAATCCGCCATCTTGGAAAATGGTGGCAAAAATTCACCTTAAAAATTTAAAAAATATAATCTCAAAAACGGTGCATTGTACACAAAAAGTGAAGATAACCAAAATGAAAGAACAGAAAATTTGCTAAATTATGTTTTTTTGTTTGATAGAGCTACCATAAATCTTAATTGAATCTAAAAGATTCAAATATTTTCTTTAATTTTTAGAATTAGCGTAAAAGTTGGTTACCGATTAGAACTCAAATGAAGAGGATAACATGAAATTATTTTTAGGTTGAAAAGAACATTCGGTTTGGGCTCACGACAAGTTTCCAAACCTGTGCAAGTCTGATAGTAGCACTCGATCAAAGTAGTCGACTATTTTAAATTCAACCTTACCGAAGATGTATCAGTGATCAGGAGATGTTGTTCGGTGTTAAATCCACTGGTTATCTACGGCAACAATTAGATGATAGTGAAGAACTGAAGAAAGAGAAGCACAGTGAAGGAACAGTTACGAAGGTCGGAATAATTTAGTGCGAAGCGGCAGAAAACAACTTGAGCATGTTTCCATTTGTTTGCTTGTTTTATGGTTTTAAGCCCCCCAGAAAACCTTTGCCCGGTTGCGGTTACGGACTGATATTGCACTGCTTGTGATAACTAGATCGTAATTTTTATGTTTCAAGTGTTCTAGTAATAATCCTTTCGGTTGTCCAAGAGCTAAGTTCAGAAAGTTGAAGGTTGCATAATTTGGTGTGATTTTCGTAATCTAATGCAGCGTTCAAAGAGAGTGCACCTTATTGTGGTAAATAGTGTTGCCCACGAGACAGGACTTTGGCCTGTCTCGTCTCGTGGAGTCTCGTGGAAATGCTGTCTCGTCTCGAAAATATTCGTTTGTCTTATGACACATGGTCGATCTCGTCTCGTCTCGAATTTTTAAAAGGCTGTCCCGTCTCGTCCCGTGGGCAACACTAGAGGTAAAAAGAATGAACATTTCTAGTACTGACAAAATTCCCAAAGGAAACATTCACGTAGTGCAGACTAAGCTACAATTATATATGGAAGCTTTCGTTTTTTTCGAAACCGGATAACTGTTGTGTCTTGAATTGAAGACTAAAATTGTTAAACGCTGTAAGTGCCACAAGAATTCAAACACCGTTTTCCACGTGAAACTGTGAAATGTGCCATGCTTTATAATGTGGTAAACGTGAAAAGTGGCTGGTAGCCTTCTAAGGAGTTCAAAGGGCGTGTAAAAAGGCACTAGTGTGAACGTTCGTACGGGCTGATGTGCTGAACGATGCGATTTTCCAACACTTTTGCTTTCGGCACTTACAACGTTTACCACTTTTAGTCCTCAATTTGTTCACGTGGAGAGAGAAATTTCCCACAATACCAACAAGGGTTCCCTTTGATGGAAAAAACTTAATATTTTTTTCCATTAGCTTCCTTGCATACTTAACATAACACCACTTACTATTTTCATAGTAAAATTTGAATTTGCCCTGCCATGAATTGTGAAAAGTTCTACTATCAGTAATCTTTGTTGCCCATTCACTTGATATTATTTGAAGACGAAGTTTGCAAATCAGTACTACCCGATTTTCGAATCGGAACATTAGGCACGAGAGTATTGTTCACTAATGTTCACTTCACGCAAAACTGAAATGTTCTTCAACTGATTCGTTCCTTTTGAGTTGTGTTTGGTGAACCCACCCCTCCCTACCCAAAGAATATCGACACGTGTTCATTGTTGCCACGTGGCAGATCGACTGGGCCGGCAGTTTGGCTTCTCGTCAACGACGATTGATTGATTTGGTTTATTTTTACCTCGCTTTTCTGCCACTTTTGGCTAATCGCGAAGATGAGGATGAGTGATGATGCAATGCAATTGATGATGGGACACTCATAAACACCCATGCCGGCATTCTAACCTGGGACCCCTGGCGTCATAGCGCGCTGTGCTAACCACTTCACCACGGAGGCCGGCTCGAAATCGACGAAAACAAACCACACCCACGGGCAGGCACGTATCCAGAGGGGGGGCTTAGGGGGCTCGAGCCCCCCCCGAAAGTTTTAGGTTTACACTAGATAAAATGAGTTTTTTGGTTTCTTGTGGTGTGAAATAAAATAATGTGACAATAATTTAAGGAGAGAAATAATTATCGAGGCAAGACGGAGAATGTTCTGTAACCGTGTTATTGATAATAGCACGTATCCAAGATGGGGCACAGGGGGCTCGACATCTCCCCAGGAAATGTTTCAGTTTACGTTAGATAAAATTAGGTTTTTGGCTTCTTGAATAATGTGAAAATAATGTAAGGAGAGAAATAATTATCGAGGCAAGACGGAGCATGTTTTATACCCCTGTTATTGTTAATAGCACGTATCCAAGGTCGGGATGAGGTGGCTCGAGCCACCCCTCAGGAAATTTTTCAATTTACACTAGATAAAATTAGATTTTTGGCGTCTTGAATAATGTGAAGATAATAAATTTATAAATCTCAAATAAATAATTATCGAGACAAAACGGAGAGTGTTCTATAAACTTACTATTGTCAATAGCACGTATCCAAGGTGGGAATCAGGAGGCTCGAGCCCCCCTTCAGGAATTTTTTCTGTTTACACTAGATAAAATTAGGATTTTGGCTTCTTGAATAATGTGAAAATAATGTAAGGAGAGAAATAATTATCGAGGCAAGACGGAGCATGTCTTATACCCCTGTTATTGTTAATAGCACGTATCCAAGGTGGGGATGAGGTGGCTCGAGCCCCCCCCCCCCTCAGGAAATTTTTCAATTTACACTAGTAAAATTAGATTTTTGGCGTCTTGAATAATGTGAAAATAATAAATTTATAAATCTGAGATAAATAATTATCGAGACAAAACGAAGAGTGTTCTATAAACTTATTATTGTCAATAGCACGTATCCAAGGTGGGAATCAGGAGGCTCGAGCCCCCCTTCAGGATTTTTTTTCTGTTTACAGTTGAGTTGACTTGAGTTGGTGTTTTAAGTCCGCTTTATGCACAGTAAGGCTAATCGGGACTGTACCTACAGTTTAAAGTGGGATCCGAACCACTTGTGCCTCCACCGGGTATCGAACCCGGGACCCCTTGATTACAAGGCGGCGACGCTACCGCTGCGCCATCTGGGAGGCCTTTTCTGTTTACACTAGATAAAATTAGGATTTTGGCTTCTTGAATAATGTGATGATAATTTGGGAGAAATAATTATAGAGGAAAGACGGAGAATGTTCTATAACCCTGTTATTGTTAATAACACGTATCCGAGGTGGGGTTGAGGTGCTCGAGCAACCCCCCCCCCAGGATTTTTTTATTTTACTCTAGATAAAATTAGGTTTTTGGCTTTTTGAGTAATGTGACGATGATTTAAGGAGATAGACAATTATCGAGGCAAGACGGAGATGTTCTATAACCCTGTTGTTGATAATATTGCACGTAAACTTTTCTTGCGCTTTCGGTGTTGTCGAAGCGCACTTGAGCACTATGTAGAGACTTGTCAGCATTTGGAAGCTGCACAACAAAGGTAGCGCCACACGTAGGGCGATTCTTTGTAATTTCTAATCTCCGGAAGGCGGGAGAGGATACGTTCTTGAATGAGAGAAGGAGTGAGTCAACTATTGGCAATATTAACGAATCGCTTTATCTGCGGAACGTTCTAGAATATAATGAGGATATAAATACGCGGATTCAATTTTTCGGTTCATCTGTACAAAGAATCGGTCAATGAGATTTCAGAGGTAAATGTGACAATTCATACAGTCGATTGGTGATCAGATCAGTCAGCGTCCTCTTAATTGCTTTATAAGATATAGTGATTCAAAAATGAAGACATGGACGACAGCAGAACTTCCGGGGCATCAGTGTACTGCTAGTTCGGTTCGAGGGCCGAAGAGATCAAGGCCTGCCTCTGCCCCTCTGCCTCCCTCCCTCTCTCTCTCTCTCTCTCTCTCTATCTATCTCTCTCTCTCTCTCTCTAAAGTGAATATTTCAGCAGTACCGGATATTGGAGTGGTTTATTAAAACAGAATTAAGCTGCATGGATCAGCTGAAAATCAAAGTTTTGAGTGATGATTTAGTTTTGCCAGAACTAAATTTCGTATATGCAGTCCGAGAATTTCATGGTATAAAAAAATACTTTTGTTTAAGCCTACTGGGTTCGAAACACATTCAAACACTTAACTACCATAAATAGACAGTCGAAAATTTTATGAATGTCGAGAAAAGAAAGCAGGAAGATGTTGCATATGTAGACATTTTAGGCGGAAATAGCAGACTCTACCAGGACCCAAATCAGGGCTCTACCAACTGAGCCAGAGTCACCTAGCCATTCTTGACTTCAACCGATTTTTCGTTAAAATCTCTACATAGTACATGTCCTGTGTATATCAAATCGTAAGGTGTTGCCTGTAGCTATAGTGAAGAAGCACGAAAATATAGGAGAGAGAAGAAAACTGAGGAGCATTCCCACCGGTTGAGGATATTTTTTTTCTGTGGTCAACAAGAGCTACTACTTCAAGGTGACAATGACAGTGGCATAATAAGGGAGATTTCACACCGTGTCGCCTGAAGATTAGGTTTGTGCTGCCTTTTGTGTCGCTACTGTATGAAACGTTGCTGTTGATTGGCCCATTCCAATCGACATGTATCGTGTGTTCCTTCGGTCTGAAACCTTCCTAAGTCTTGAAAATCCAAGTCACAAGGATGGAAAATTAGGGCCTTGTTAAGGTTAGGTGTGAAGGCAGGCAGACGACAGCACTCTAAAGGATCATATCCAAACCTACAGAAAGAACGCATCTTACTTCAATCTCCAATACGGAATGATTTTAAAAAATGTGTCCGAGATAAAGAGAGGCGTGCCCAGGATTTTCTGAAGGGAGATGGGTTAGTGGTGTTCAGGCGAATCAGAGAGAAATATTCGAGAGCTGTCTGCGTCCAGTTCGCAGCCCACAATTTGAATCTCGCGTTGTCGACTGGATTGTCCATCCCGTGCATGTGTAACAGCTTCGTAAAAACACTCAAAGACACCGTAGATGTTTTGATTCCTGATGGGAAGAAATGGACAAACACACCTACTGAGATGCTTGCGGCAAATTATGTTAATGCATGGAAATAGAGAAGTCGAGTGGTAAAAAATGTTCCGATTTCACGAACTGATTAAAATGACAACCTTACAGTGGCTACGATTTAAGGGATAGTTGCTCCCCATTTCCTTGCCTCAACATTATGGCCTCTTAATGTTAAGCCTTGTCTACCAAGAGAAAGTAAACTTTCTTTGCAACGCCCTCCGCACACCCCCCCCCCCGTTTTGGAACCCAATTGCCGCCACTGGTCTTGAACATACAATTGTGAGGTTCTTACTATACCCCTTAAAAAAATGGTGTTGAGCCCCCCCCGAAAGGAATTCCTGGATACGTGCCTGCCCACGGGCTCATATAATTTGGCACCACTGCTCTTGTTCACGCATGCACGGTGACCATGTTGCTTGTCACTTGCCACATCGGTGTCGACTAGGGTGTGCTGCTTGGGAACAAGCCAGTGAACAGAAACGTTTCACACCGCAGCGGCATGACAGGCAGCACAAGCCTGATTGATGAATTCCTCAAGTCTCGTGTTAGTGTGAAATGTTTCTAAGAGAGATTTTAGATCGAAGCAACAAGCGACACAGCGCCTTTAGTCTATGGGCGATTTCACACCGAAGCGACACTCGACATGTGTCGTTTTACGATTCCACCAGTCGTACGCAGGCTTGTGCGGCCTGCCATTCCGAAACGATGTAAAATGTTTTTGTTCATTGGCTCGTTCCTAAACGACATGTGTCGCTTGTCGCTTCGGTGTGAAATCTCCCTATCAACAAGCATTCACCGTACATGACAGAACAACACACTGGACGCCATTGAGAAAACGGTCCAGTCTGAGCGACACGTGCAGCTTGTGTGACGCTTTTGCATTGATTACTGAGGGTTTGCTTCAAAGCAACACGTGTCTTGTAGCTTTCTGAAAGCTCCATTAAGATTGTATCTTTCTTTATCTCATTTTTCTGATCTATCCTTTCTTCTCTGTCCCTATCTTTATGTTTCCCTCTCTGTCCTGCTATTTTCTTTCTTCCACTGTCTTTCTCTCAGTTTCTTTCTTTCTTTGCTCTTCTATCTCCCCTTCTGTTTGTTTCTATCTTCCCCTCTTTGCTTTTATTTTTCTTTCTCTGTTTTCTCATTCGTTCTCTATTCCTTCCATTGTTTCTCTCTCTCTCTCTCTCTCTCTCTAGGTTTATACTTTCTTCCTATATTCTTCTCTCTCTTTCTCTTTGTTCTTATCTTTCTTTGCTTACTTAGCCCAGGAAACGAAGGCAAAAATGTTGGGTTGTCGAAAATAATTACGGGAAAGCTGAGTTTTGGTGCATTGAGGTGCATTTTCCCAAAAGTCCACACCCCTCCCCCGGAGCTCTCAAAAGAAAGAGAGAGAGAGTTTCTTCCCTTTCATTTCCTATCTCTCTCTCTTTTTCTACTCTTCTCTTGCAAGATTATAAGAAATAGAGACGTGAGAGAGAAATGGGGTGAGAGAAAGAGAGAGTCGGAGCTCTCTCTCGCTTCACTGGCTCTGTCCGAAAGGCCCAGAATGCAGGAGTGAAGTACTGTCATGTCGGAAGTGACGTCACCTAGTGCAGTTCGAGAGCATTCGAGTTCGCAGCACGAAGGACTCGAAAATGTAGTCTTCTTTACTAGACTTCTCCACCCCTTGTTCGCTATTTTGAAATCGTGGAAGTCGAAAGTCAGTCAGAAGTTAGTTGTAGTTCTAATGTGTGGAAATGTAAGTACGGGAACTTTTTAAATGCCATGTGATTTCTATAGTGAAGAACAAGAGCTTAAAACGCGGGGAAAACATTGTATGCTTAGTTTTATCTCCTGGTCGTCTTAGGTGCTGCAGTCGAAGTGCAATTCGAAAGATTTTCCGCTTCCAGTCCAAGGCTTCAAGAGTGAATTGCGAGATATAATGAGTGAATGGTGTGATGAAGGGAGATGAAGTGTGTTCGCTTGAAATATGGTCTTGCAACTTTCGGATACGGCCTCTATTTTCATCCCTCGCTGTCTTTCTTCTCCTTCTTACCGTCTATTCCTTTCTCTCTCTTTCTTTTCCCTCTTACACTCTCTTCCTTTCTCTCTCTTTCTTCTCCTACTTATCCACTCTTCCTTTCTTCTCCTTCTTACCCTCTCTTCCTCTCACTCTCTTTCATCTCCTTATTACCCTCTCTTCCTTTGTCTCTCTTTCTTCTCCCTCTTACACCCTATTCCTTTCTCTCTTTCTTTCTTCTCCTTGTTACCCTCTCTTCCGTTCTCTCTCTTTCTTCTCATTCTTACTCTCTCTTCCTTTCTCTCTCTCTTCCTTCTCCTTCTTACCCTCGCTTCCTTTCTCTCTCTTTCTTCTTCCTCTTACCCTCTCTTCCTTTCTCTCTATTTCTTCTCCCTCTTACACCCTTTTCCTATCTCTCTCTCTTCCTTCTCCCTTTTACCATATTTTCCTCTCTCTATCTTTCCTCTTTTACTTACCCTCTATTCCTTTCTCTCTCTTTCTTCTCCCTCTTACACCCTCTTCCTTTCTCTCTCTTTCTTTCTTCTCCTTGTTACCCTCTCTTCCGTTCTCTCTCTTTCTTCTCATTCCTACTCTCTCTTCCTTCTCCTTCTTACCCTCGCTTCCTTTCTCTCTCTTTCTTCTTCCTCTTACCCTCTCTTCCTTTCTCTCTATTCCTTCTCCCTCTTACACCCTTTTCCTATCTCTCTCTCTTCCTTCTCCCTCTTACCATATTTTCCTTTCTCTATCTTTCCTCTTCTACTTACCCTCTATTCCTTTCTCTCTCTTTCTTCTCCCTCTTACACCCTCTTCCTTTCTCTCTCTTTCTTTCTTCTCCTTGTTACCCTCTCTTCCGTTCTCTCTCTTTCTTCTCATTCTTACTCTCTCTTCCTTTCTCTCTCTCTTCCTTCTCCCTCTTACACCCTTTTCCTATCTCTCTCCCTTCCTTCTCCCTCTTACCATATTTTCCTTTCCCTATCTTTCCTCTTCTACTTACCCTCTATTCCTTTCTCTCTCTTTCTTCTCCCTCTTACACCCTCTTCCTTTCTCTCTCTTTCTTTCTTCTCCTTGTTACCCTCTCTTCCGTTCTCTCTCTTTCTTCTCATTCCTACTCTCTCTTCCTTCTCCTTCTTACCCTCGCTTCCTTTCTCTCTCTTTCTTCTTCCTCTTACCCTCTCTTCCTTTCTCTCTATTCCTTCTCCCTCTTACACCCTTTTCCTATCTCTCTCTCTTCCTTCTCCCTCTTACCATATTTTCCTTTCTCTATCTTTCCTCTTCTACTTACCCTCTATTCCTTTCTCTCTCTTTCTTCTCCCTCTTACACCCTCTTCCTTTCTCTCTCTTTCTTTCTTCTCCTTGTTACCCTCTCTTCCGTTCTCTCTCTTTCTTCTCATTCTTACTCTCTCTTCCTTTCTCTCTCTCTTCCTTCTCCCTCTTACACCCTTTTCCTATCTCTCTCCCTTCCTTCTCCCTCTTACCATATTTTCCTTTCCCTATCTTTCCTCTTCTACTTACCCTCTATTCCTTTCTCTCTCTTTCTTCTCCCTCTTACACCCTCTTCCTTTCTCTCTCTTTCTTTCTTCTCCTTGTTACCCTCTCTTCCGTTCTCTCTCTTTCTTCTCATTCCTACTCTCTCTTCCTTCTCCTTCTTACCCTCGCTTCCTTTCTCTCTCTTTCTTCTTCCTCTTACCCTCTCTTCCTTTCTCTCTATTCCTTCTCCCTCTTACACCCTTTTCCTATCTCTCTCTCTTCCTTCTCCCTCTTACCATATTTTCCTTTCTCTATCTTTCCTCTTCTACTTACCCTCTATTCCTTTCTCTCTCTTTCTTCTCCCTCTTACACCCTCTTCCTTTCTCTCTCTTTCTTTCTTCTCCTTGTTACCCTCTCTTCCGTTCTCTATCTTTCTTCTCATTCTTACTCTCTCTTCCTTTCTCTCTCTCTTCCTTCGCCTTCTTAACCTCGCTTCCTTTCTCTCTCTTTCTTCTTCCTCTTACCCTCTCTTCCTTTCTCCCTCTTTCTTCTCCTACATACCTCTCTTCCTTTCTCTCTTTCTTTCTTCTCATTGTTACCCTTTCTTCGTTTCTCTCTCTTTTTTCTTCTTTTTATCTCTCTCCATTCGAAACAGGAATTTGGAACTTCATTTATTTAAGCCGGAGTTAAACAATACTTGTTTTTGTAGGGCCTACTTGACCTTCTAATGGGAAATTATCTTAAAGAGCCATCACCACGATAACCCGCGTGTCAATGTGAGATAAAAGCGACCAAAGGGTTGGCATTATAATTAACGGCAGTTGAACTTTGCATTATGAACAAATAATTAATAGAGATAATACTTATCATTCTCGAGTGGCAGATGGTGCCCGGAAAGGGTGATTTGTTGTTGACTTGTTTTTATATATATATATATATATATATATATGACTATAATTTTTGCACTATGTCGTAAGTAAGTTCAGTGCCCTAAAATCAGTGTTGAATCAAGCCACTCTCCTCCGGGGGGGGGGGGGGGGGGCGGCATCAAACTATCGTGGGAGCGTTCTCATAGGCATCCACTTATATAACCAATAGAACAGTATTAATATTTTAAAATGGTTCCTTACATCTGATATGTAATTAAACTAATTCAGTGTAATTAGGTTTAATTAAATATCATTTTAAGAATGAGATTATGAAAATCAATAAAATAATAATATAGCATGCAATAAATTACATTTTCAGCAAACTAATGCGTCTAGGCTTTCCACAGCATATCTGTGGATGACATCATCAATGAAACTTTCTGTGGGTTCCTCCTTTCCCTCAGCAGTTGATACCTACCTACAAGCTTGAAGCTTATCTTCATCCATCATATTTCTTAATTCATCAGTTAACGAAACGGATGATAATTTAAACGCGTTTATTATTTTGGCTTTTGATTACAAAGATGACAGAATCAGTGCTTATTACAACGAAAAAAAACAACAGAATAAGTGCATTAAATTAAAGTCAATGAAATAAACCCGAATTGAACATGGTTGCAAAATTTCTTATTGTCCAAATGCTCTGCCAGGTTGTTGAAAATTTACGATGAAACGGGGGGGATTTAATCAATTTCTAAAATACATATTTTGTTCCTTGACCTTTAAGTTTTAAAAATAGTTTCAGACCATTTCTGAGAGGAATGGGTACATGAATTTTACAGTAGCTGTTTTTTGTCTATTTTTGTCACAAGTGCCCATTTAGGCTTTTGAGTGATTAATGCGGAAAAATGATGAAAACTTTGTCCATGTTTGACAATTTTAATGTCTATTTAGCATTTTCAGTGCATTTTTTACTGCTTAATTTTAGTTTATATTGCCTATCGATTCTCATCCATGGTTGTAAGCCGTAATCCTCCCTTACTTTCCCAATAACAATATGACCAGCAGGGTGTGAAATCCTCAACAACAGTCTTGTCCGAAATATCACCCTGCCAAAAGTTTCCGGGGGAGGTAGAGTTTTTTTTTAAACAACAAAAGATAAGATAAAACTTCAAGTATACAGTAAAACCTCGTTAATCCGGACCCCGATAAGCCGGACTTCGCTTAATCCGGACAGGCAAAAGGAAAAAAAAACAACAACAGAATGCAAGGTTCTAAATGTGGCTAGAAGTCAAGAATCGCATTCGTCGTACGTATTGCATTGCATGTACAGTATTGCTTTACATTTTACTGTACTATATAGTGTATTTAGGCCTATGCCCTTTAAATACACCATAATAAACGTGTTTTGTTGCTATAAACGGAGTTTTAATGCACTTTCTACTGTTCTTTTAGGTTATTTCAGTTGAACTTATTCAGTATGCAGATGATTTCTGTTTTTACAGAATTACTCCACAAGCAACACAGAGACTAATAGACATGACACGTTTAATATATAAACATCAATCATGGTTTTATGAAGTAGGTTTATCTTTCAACCTTAATAAATCTCAAGTTATGATTTTTAATTCTCGTAGCCAAAATGTATTTCCTAATAATATTAATCATATTTCTAACATCCCAGTGGTATCTACATGTAAATATTTAGGAATTCATTTCGATCGTTAAAATAATTGGAAACAGCATATAGATTATTTAAATATAGGAAAATCTATCCTAAATATTCTTCGTGGCTTGGCAACTACTAAGTGGGGTAGTCAACCCACAATTATGTTACTATTTTACAGAAACTGTTTCGCGTCTTTCAGTTACGGTGGTGCGTCCCCAAACCTGTTACAAAAAATTGATGTACTACAACGCAAAGCATTACGAATTTGCTCTCGATTAATGAACTCTAGTCCAAACGTTAGTGTTTATATGGAAAATAGAGAGATGGCTCTATCTCATCGGCGTAAACAATTAACAAATAAATTCCTTTTTCAAACCTGGGAGAATCATAATCACCCCTTTAATTTGCTATTTGAAACACAAAAGCAGTGGGCAATTGCATATGTTGTAGATCTGATCAACCCGAAATTTTATTTCTTCCATTGTTATTGTATGGATCCTGACGCGTACCAAAATTCTTTCACATATCATTCACCTCCAGTATATAAATTAGATTTTCCTCTTTATGCTCAGGCTAACGTTCAATTTTTAGATCATGGTCAGCATGCTCGGTATAGAAAAATATGGCCAGATTTAATTGTCATTTACACTGATGGCTCCAAAAAATTTCAGGATGTACGTAGGTTGTGCGTTTTACATTCCTGAAATGAATCAACACGAAATATTTAGGTTACCAGCAGACACTACAATTTTTACAGCAGAATGTTATGCGATTTACCGTGCATTAACTTATTCCATACAAAATAACTATAAAAAAATACTCATTCTAACAGATGCGTTAAGTGTCTTACAGGCACTAACATCATCATATCCCCAACTATGTCGTCAATCTATTTTCATTGTATTCATTATACAACTAACTCAACAAGCACAATCCAAAAATATAACTGTTTAGTTTACATATGTCAAGGCACATCATATCAACCAGAGTAATATTATGGTAGATATGTACGCTAAGAGAGCAAGGGATTTATCTGAAATATCTTTCATCAGACTCCCTTATACAGGTCTATTACCTAGAGTTAAAATTAAAATAAAAAAAATCACTGGAAAATTTGGTGCAAGGAACAATTGACGACGGTAGGTCATACATATAGATGGCTGGCGGAATTTGATGCAAGACAACCATGGTTCCACAGATGTCCTCTTCCAAGACAGGTTATAGTTTTTATTAATAGATTGCGAACTGGTCACGTACGCATTATACATCAGCAAAATTGTACATGTGGTAAAGATAATCCAGATGCCCAACATTTAATTTTGGAATGCAATCAATTCTCTCAACAACGAAATATATTATATAAAAATCTGATACCACTAAAAATCCATTTCCTATATCTTTACTTTCTCTTTTATCTGATTTATCAATACCAATTATTTGGATTTTATATGGATACGCACGAAAATGTCAAATCGAAATATAAACAGAACATGGAATGTAAAAGTGTAAAAATTAAGATTTATTAGTGTCATCTGTCGTGTATCGTATTCGTATTACACGGGAACTGGAAAAGTTGTGTTACTGAAATCCCATACCACAGATTATTACTGTCCAATACTACACATACAGGAACTTTGACCAAAGTCGACAGTGTTTTGTCTGACAGGGTCAGAAAAAGAAGAAGAAGGTTATTTCAGTTAATCCGGACTAATCCGGTCAACTTATTCCCCCACATTAGTCCGGATCAACGAGATTTTACTGTACTTTTGTAAGGTTAATATAGAAAACGCACACATAGTAGTGTAGTTGTGAGTGTTGCATGCTTTCTCTCTCTCTTCCTCTCTTTCAAGAGACCAGTAATCAATTACCGTACAATATACGCAGCATAAAAGTAACACAAGAATGCAAGACAAATATAATTATGAAATCTAAATGATTTATATTAATAGAATGCAAAAACTAAACAAAAACTCTTCCAATTATTACGTAAATTATTTACATCTTTAACCAGTTAGTAAAGGAATTAGTTTCCTACTTCGTAAATTTCTGAAATAGCTATATAAAAGTAACAAGTTAATTTCTTTATATGCAATGTAATTATCAATAATGTATTTTTAAATATTCAGTACTTTTATATTTAATAAAATTATAAATATGCATATTATATATAATATACCTATATATATATAAATGTACACACACACACGAGATATCATATATATATATATATATATATATATATATATATATATATATATATGATATATGCATATTTATAATGTTATTAAATATAAAAGTACTGAATATTTAAAAATACATTATTGACAATTACATTGCATATAAAGAAATTAACTTGTTACTTTTATATAGCTATTTCAGAAATATATATGTGTGTGTGTGTGTGTGTGTGTGTTTCTATGAAGATCTACTACCTTCCCCACCTAAATTTTTCAATGATTTCGCACTGAAAAGTATCATATTGAAGATGTAAACACTTATGATATATTTTGATAACACTCTGCCAGTTATTAAAGTTGTAAGAAATCTTAAAATGTATAATGACGAATCATTTGTTTCCCTAATTAATTAGGGAATAATTTCTAAAATAAATTACAACAGTCAAACTATTGGGTGGGCTCGAGCCCCATGGGCGTATATAAGTTGGCGACACTGCACAGGAGGAAACTTCGCTACCGTGGACAGGATCCTAGACCCACAACGGAAGGAAGTGACATAAACGGATAAAGAGAAGGAAAATCTGTCTGTTCTATGATGAGGAAGTGTTTACAGTCGTACGCTCACCGGCGGAATAGGTGCCACTTGATATGAAGGCGTAAGGATCCTTGGCCATACACAGACAGCCTAACCTATACACTGCCGGTCCAGTAAACGCACAATGGTGTACTTGCTCCTTGCAATGCTGGCAGTAATACGTAAGTAAGATGTGACATCACTTCCTATATTTTCGGGCTATGTCGGAAACATAATTTCCATGTGAATTTTGCTTTGGATGTCGGACTACTTGTAAGGTAGTTGGCTTTTAGGCCAATTTACGAACCTCTAATGAGAGATGAATTTCCGAAATTACAAGAAATATCTCCTATAACTAATTAACAACGTGTACCAAAAGGATATTTTGTTAAAATTGCTTGTAACTTTTTTAAAAGAGAAAAAGAATTACAAACCGTTACTTATGGGCCATCTTGGGAACAGGGGTCACAAAGGTGGCGCAAGGCTTATAGTTGCTTAGAAAATGTTTCTTGTGGTCAAGAAAACATATTTATTCACATTTCTACAATTTTTTAGAGAAAATTGTTGGGTTCAAACTTTTGATTGTTGACATCAGTGCCGGATCTACAAGTCGCAAAACCCCGCAGTGCGGGGGAGGGGGGGCGGAGACAAGTAAGCATTTAGGGGTCCTCAGAGGGTTCGTACATGCGTATGTAAAAAATAAACGTAGTTATTCAGGGGTACAGAAACAAATACAATAAATACAGGTAAAGGTAAAGTTCCATGTGCATGGCACCGTGCAATCAAGGCACATTTAGGGTATGTGGAGGTAGGGCCTCACATATTTTCTTCAATGTCGATCATCTTGGAGGAGACAATAACTTACATAAAATGGCTTCTGGCAGCCCGAGACAGTTGGTTTTCTGCATGGTGCACCTGAGGGGGACTGGGTACACTAATTTAGTGCCATTTGTTAGCTGTGTTAAATACTAATAGGATTTTCGTAAAGTGAACTTTTGGTTCATATTACCTTTGTTTACAGGCACGTATCTAGAAAATATTTCGGGTTACCGGGGGGGGGGGGGGGGTCCGAAACTAGTGTCTTAGAAATAATATTAATATAAATATTCAAATCAATACGTTAATACAATTTAAATGTATATTATCTTCATAATAATATGTATAATTTATTGTTATTCATAGGCGTAACTTGCCCTATGAATAAACGCAGATTTTCAGGTTTATTAAACAAGTTGGAGATACCTTTGTTAAACTCCTGGGACCTGGGAAGGAAAGTATGAAAGAATATTATTTGTGATTTTGCAAATGTCAGAGTTAATACGAAAATAATGCTGGTTGATGCTATTTTTATGGGATTGAAAACGTTTCGAGTCTTAGCCCCTTAAGCCCCGAGTTAGATTCTGCCGTCCCCAAAATTAGGCTCCAAGTTCATGTTGTTATTATTACATGATGTAAAAAGGCAGTGGTGTAAGGATAGAGATATAACAGCACATATTCATTATCTAGCTTACGTGCAGTTAAGATTTGATTAAGTTTGATAAGTGGTATTTTAAGCCCACATACACAGTAAGGGTAATCGGGACTGGACCTACAGTTTAAAGCGGGATCCGAATCACTATGCATAGTGATGCATGAAGTATAATAATAATAATAATAATACAATCGACAATAAAACAATACTTTAGCTATTATGTGCATCCACCGAGTATCGAACCAGAAGATCGCCAAATTTGGTATAAAAACAACTTAATCCGACTACTAATATGAAAAGTTCCAAAAAAATACGATTCTTGTGTAAGAAGTTACACTTTAAGACTAAAAGTCCCTCCCTACGTCCGCCGAGTGGTTGTCGACCTCCGTGGCGGAGTGGTTAGCACAGCGCGCTACAACGCGAGGGGTTCCGGGTTCGAGTCCCGGGTAAGGAATGCAGTGGCGTGCGGTGACATTTAGACCAGGGTACGCAACATGGTCGCACTGAAGGGAGGGGTTAGAGGGGTCAGACCCCCCCCCCAGTCCATCGTGTTATACAGAAAATTACTTTTTTCGAAATTTTGTAATCGAAAATTTATCATCCTTGCATAATTTTCAAATAACAGGAATAACTTTTTGGAACGGCATAGCAGCATTTATCACTCCTTGCACCCTTTTGTAAGACCTTGATTCATCTCGCACAAAAGTTGTTGCTTGAGAATAAAGAATCACACCATATTTTAATTATTTTTTTTACTTGGAACATGTCCTGAAGATTAAGGGGAGCAGAAGCTAGTTTAATAAAATAGGATGTCAATTATTGAAGCATTAACGAGAAAACTAAGGAATCTCTGATATAATCTTAAACGCTACCAGAGAGATCCAAATGTAACGAGGTAAGATATATGTATGATCTTTTATATTTATATTCGCAAATACGTATATTCTGATGTAGCTACGTACAGTCCACCAATTGACTTCGATTAATTCCTACATGCAGCGCAATTAACATTGAACGCGAACGAACTGACATAATGATTTTTCGTGCTTTCGTATCATGTGATAAATTTGATAAATGTCAGTATCCTCCGTATCCTCTACTATTTGACACACCTTTCTCAGAGGAAACCAACGAACAAGGCCAACAAATAAAGTTTTCGCTTTTTCTACTGCCAGTCAATTGTATAGTTCTATTTTTTTAAATTCTTTTTTCTGAAAATGCGTAACATACTGCTTACCATCATTCATAACTCCTGCTTGAAACAAGTCCTGAAAATCAGGAACACACACACACACCTACCATTTCGGATCGTTTGCACTTTTATTATTATTATGCCGAAAATCCCATCTCCAGAATGTCATCAATAACTCTCGAATCCCCCCCCCCTCCCCATTCACTAAACCGAAAAACAAGCAAATAATATAAACGAAACACTTGCTGCAAATTTCACACCACAGAAGAAAGTAAAAGTCAACCTCCCACGGTAACAAACAAGTGTCTGTCGCCCCGAAAACAGCGCGTTCTTGTGGATGAATGGCTCGGAGTTGCCGGTCTATGAAATATTTTGTAGAAAAATGATAATAACGCTCACGAGAAAAATGCGTCAGCATACAATGGTATTCATCCCAGCACAGTTCAAGAGCTAAAAGAGAAATGTTGGGCACAATATACCATCCATATACATTACATTTTTAAATGTCTTGGAGGGGGGAGGGGAGTGGCTCATTATCGAATCCCATAGTAGCATTGTGTTTACTTATGTTTTTCGTTTTTCTATTCATGCATATTGTCGGGTCAACAGTCAACTCAACACCCATCCTCATCAACTTATAGGCTGAAATGCAAATGAACTTAAATAAAATGTTGATCTCTGGAATGGGATAAACAGATACTCTCATACTCTGAGTAATGTGTAAATTTGCAAATTGTTCACATAATTTCCCCCTGAGACAATGACGCCGCCAAAAAGGGGTTCACGCGCAAAAGTTAATACTCAGTCGGTCAGTCCATTCTGCTATCCTCGTTTCCCTAACGCAAAAACCTTGCTAGCTAGTGTAATTTTAACCTTGAATAAATATTTTACATCTTATAGTTTACGCGAATATTCTACCACAAAATATCCTTGCCCTCCTCTTAGCAACCTTTTTTTTTATTGCAATCGAGCACAGTGATCTATCTATCTACGCGTGACTGCTAAATGTGAGTAAGCTAAACATTCCAGAAAGAAATATATGTTGACTACTGCCAACACTGCAAACGCTGCCCAAATCCTTGGTACCCTGGCTTCCCAGACCTCTGTGCTTTGAACAGGGAAACGCAGGATGAGGCGAGAGCGGGCAGACCCAAACATATGGTCGGGGCTGATCTGAGCCAATGGGGCTGCCTTCCGAATTTCTAGGGTACTCAAGAGAAGCGGCTGCGTTTGCTCGTGGAAATCGGCAGAAACGCGGATCGGGTGGTTCGCCGAAGGCACATTGGGATCGTTCGGGACTGCGTCCAGGAAGGCCAGATGGTGCAGACGACACAAGGCAGTCCGTAGCGTGTTCGTGCGGAAATCTGAATTTCTTGCAGTGGAAGATAATTTTCATGTTCAGGGAAGGCGAATAAAATATTTATTATTTTCTTATTGTGTTGTGGGTACGCATTGCGTACTTTGCGTATCCAGAATGCACGCCGCTGAAGGAATGGGTATTTGTATTTGTCCAGATGATAAGAAATTGAGAAACTGTAACAATTGAAAAGTGTAAAAGTGAGGAAAAGTATGAATGGTAAGGGATACCTCCGTGTGTGTGTGTGTGTGTGGGGGGGTATTTCCTTTTTTTTTTAAAAAAAAAAAAGTGGTTAGCACATCTCGCTGCGACGCCAGGGGTCCCGGGTTCGAATCCTGCTCGGGCTTGGTTCATCAATTTCATCATTTCATCACTCATCCCCATCTTCGCAAATTAGCCAAGAGGCACAAAACGCGAAGTAAAATAAACTAAATCAATCACTCAATCAACCCTCCCTACATTCAAAGATTTTTCTTGAACGATATGTGTGGAAATTACAACGAAATAGAAAATACAGTAACTATGCATTTCAGTATATTTATTGATTTATGTATTTATATTCAAATGTACGAAGTATAAGAAAGTAAAGAAAACCAGTTGCGTCGGATTTTCATTTGTGTGGTGGATCGATTAGAAGTATTTCCCAAGGTTATAATGATACTTCTCATAATACTCGTAGTAATACAATCGACAATAAAACAATACTTTAGCTATTATTAATTCATAATATTAATAATTATAATTATCATTACACCTATCAAGTTTATGACACAGTGTGACGTGACCATCCCTGACTCTCAGAGCAAGAAAATTGAATTGGGGTGTAAGGGGTGACTTCCACGTACTGCACCCAATAGTCAACCTCACTTCCACGTAGTACACCCTGACTGCAGACTAACGAGGTTCTGGCGACTGGCCCCATGGCCAGTATAATTCTGTGTTCTTCTGTGTTTTGTCCTTATTTGTGCTGAGCGCTTTTTTTAGCCTCGCTTTTAACCAAGGTAAGGAAATTTTAGTTTTCAGACACGCTTTTATTTTTTTATGATAAGGGGCTGGACCCCGTATAGTGTAACGGGTGCAAAATAGCCTCAGTGCTGAGGCACCCAAATTTGTTTAATTCAAATTAAAAAAGAAAATTAAATTGTACGAGAGAAATACAGAAATAAAAATGTTGGTTAGCTTTCCTTCCTTGGAGAAAAGAACATCATTTGCTATTAATCCGCAGTGAGAGGGTAATGAATCAGTGTAGTACCGAAGGGGGTGGTGTTGGGGATCATACCTCCCGCCCTTTGGCCCAGAATTTCTAAAAAAAAGAACGTCAAAGACAGGAAAATATGTCAAAATGAGGGCGGACTACTAAAAAAATCCTGGGCACGTCACTGTAATGAATTTTAAAAAAATGCGACGATAATGCGAAGACTACATCTGCTTCAGTGGCCTTAAAACAACATCGGATGTACGTAGAATTAAGGAAAATAACAAAGATATGGATAGAGAAGTGTAATTGTATACGAATTGAGATCTATGCAATGCCATGGTGCAACTTGTACTTAAATGATCAAGTGAAAGCCGCCGATTGTACATAACTATTACATTAACAGCTACAAAAAATTGAGAGGGTGAAGGTGATTGAAGGAGCAAGAAAATAGGTGGAAGCGTCTATGCTCTCCGTTAAAAATATCATCACCAGAGAGTTATTGAAGGAAAACCGTGGAAAAATCTCGGTGGATTAGTGTAGTAGTGGAAGTAATTATTATAGTTACTAGTAACACAGACACAAGTAACAGTTGTTGGAGGAACCATGAAAGACGGTTGACCATTGGTCCAAGGGAGGACAGAGGAGCCAAAGGGCGATAGAACTGACGGACTGATTGACTTTTTCTTTCTTTTTTTAAGAAATTTTGTTGGAAGCAGTGACGTGCGGTGACGTCGACACTTGGGGTAGCAGTCAGTGGCGTGCTCAAGGAGGGGTTGGGTTGGTGGGGGTCACACACCTCATCCCTTTAGGACCCAGCATTGCTAAAAAAAAGAATGTCCATAACGGGAAAAGATTGCAAAATGATGTATGAGTATTAAAAAAAGTACACGTAAAACCCACCCACATTCGAAAATAAAAAATGATTTGATTTCATTTTTGTTACTTAGCGTCGCTTTTTTGTCACATTTGGTTAATTGCGAAGATGATATGATAAAATTAATGAAGGGACAAACACAAAGAACACCCATGCTCAGGTCGGGGTTCGAATCCGAAACTCCTGGTATCGTAGCGCGCTGTGATAACCACTCCCCCACGGTTGGTTGATTTGAAGTACACTCTATGCACAGAAACAAAACAGGCAACAAAACACATTTTTTTGTAGTTTCTTCAATAATATTCATTTTGCTTTTTGAGTTCTGAGATACATTTTTCATTCCAAATTATTTCATTATTCACTGCAGAGGACAACACATAGGACAAGAATGCGCGCTCACCACGGGTTCGAATCCTGGCCTGGATTGTTCATATGAGGTCCCTTCATCAATTTCATCATATCATCACTCATCCTCATTTTCGCGATAACCAAATGTGGCAGAAAAGAGAAGTAAAATATGGTAAAATAAACCAAACCAACAACAATATGAACGCGCGTTCTCTTGCCCAAATAAATACATCCGTATTTATGACTGTTAGAGGCCAAGAGTAGTATATTTAAATAAACACTACTAAAACGAGAGTGAGAGAGAGCCCGAGCACATATTTGTAATTTAATCATTATATATTCCATACTTGAAAAATAAAAGAAAGAAAGCATAACATTATTGTCTGCACATAACACGTTCCCATAGAGAACATAAGTACTGCAGAAAATTTTACCCTGAGTTCTTTAGAGGATTTACAAAAAATCTATGAGAAACCAATCCCCTATCTGTCCTTTAGGAGATAGACTGGGGGGCCTGAAAGCCTGGGCTTTCAACCAATGCAGCGGGGGGCGAGAGGGCAAGGGAGGTAGAGGTAGAAATCTTCCATTTTCTTCGGGTGGCCGTTTCTACCTGGAAACTGGTCTGGCGGAAGAAGAGCGAGCTAGGGTATCCAGCCAGCTTTGGCTGCGGTTAGGACCGATGGACGAGAAGCGCGTGGAAAAGAAAGTGTTGCATATGAATTGTGGCTTTAACAAGACAATAAATATTGTGATTTGAATATAATTAGAAATGTGAGATTGATTGATCTATCTCTGCTAGACTAGCTACTCCTCAGTGCACGTCACTGGTTGGAAGAGGGAAACGTGCGTTTTCCAAGAGAGTGTGTTTGAGAATCTGACGAGAGGAGGTGTGCAACTGTGTTATAAGTGTGGAAAGGAGAAGAACTTTCGTTGTTCTCGGTGTCTTGTGGTGAGGTGGATGAAACATGAGTACAGTGGATGGGAGGACTTATCTTCCATTCAGTTGTTGAGTTGTGCTACACCGAGAGGAGATGAGCTCATACCACCAGAACAATTTAGGATAGCTGATCCAGACACGTAAGTCAAGCTCGACTGTAGTAGTGGCAGTGGCACTTCCTACTATCGCTTCGCGTCTCCTAGACCCTCACGGACAGAGGAAATGTGGAAGCTTAGCGTGTGGACCTCCAATTTATCAAGTTGAATTTTTAACGTGCACAAACTGAACTAAACTCACAATTCAAATATTTTACTTTCTTTGGCCAACGGGGTTTTATCGTATGTAAAACAAATGGGTGGGAGAGTTGTAATTTTTGATTTTGTTTATGTCATTCTATAGAATAGATTCTAGTCTAAATTGACAGCTATTTATTTTCATTGTCGACCAAGAATAGTAATAGTAAATGGCAGCAACCCTTTCCCAGTGCCTGGTTGGAGTGGTAACGGAGGAGAATTAACCCTGACAGTCTCATGCTATGAAAATTCTTAACCCCTTCGCTACCGCTCTGCCCAGCACAATCTAAGGAGTTTTTATCATGGAGAAAACTGCAATAGCTCTCACAGGGTAATTGTTTGCACATCTAGAATACAGAAGTCATAGGTTGGAATCCAGGGTAAGATATGAAAATTACTTTGTTCATTAATTTTTCAGATTTGTCGCATTTAACCGATATTTTTTGTGTTGAAATAGCCTAAAGCATTAATTTAACATTCCAATTTGGTTTCAGAGGTTTTCAAGTGTTCTGATGGAGTAAAAGTAATTGAAGTAACATCAAATAGTGTTACCCTGTCGTGGAGTGAAGTTAACTGTGGAGAGGACTGTAACGATATCTCGTATACAGTTAGACTACAGGGCACTAATGGGACAAGGGAGATCACCACGACAGGCACATCAATAAATATCGATGGGCTTATTCCATACACCAGATACACAGCACAAGTTATTCCAAGTCCTGAAGGAAATTACAGTGGACCTATTCAAGCTGCATCATTCACGACAAAAGAAGCAGGTACGATAATATATAATTAATCCTAACTTACAAAAGGGGGTGGCCTGTAAGGCCCACCACCTCTAGTTTTTAGATTTTTCAACTGAAATTTTTTAAAAAAAATTAAAAATAAATTACATTTTTCCCTTTGGTGTTCCTATTATTTCTGTATTACTTTTGTGCATAAGAACATAAATGTAAGATACATTGGAGGCAAAATTCACTTGGTGGGACTGTCAGGCACCCCGTTTGGATGGGTATTATTCCAGACACTCATGCCAATGACAGTATACAATTGGCTGGTAATGATGGTAATTTTTCTAATTATTATAATTAATAAATAACTGCACTTATAAATCAACGAAGGAAGCAGTGATTCAGTAACAGAATGGATTCTTGAATGTTGAAAAAAAGTGTGGCCCTGTGACCCCTGCCCCCTATTTGAGGTTACACACCTCCAGTATATAAAAGACGCCCCACCAATCACGCAACAAAAAGAAAAATTCCACAAATCCCACTTTTCAGGAAAACCTACGGGGGTAATTCCATGTCAAATCAACCAAGAAAACATAAATTTTGGAATTTGATGTCATGGATTTGACTAATTTTTGGTATACACGTTTCTTATCATCTGAAATATAGAAAATAATTTTTTATGATTTTTCATGTTGCCGGTTTTTGAGTTATTGAATTTCGAAAATTGACAAAATTGCCCAAAAACCGCTCACCGCCGAAACTTTAAATACAATTTGCAAGAGACCTGTTTCAACTACAGGACTGGGCATGGTCTCATTTTAAAACTTATGAAGAGAGCTTTCATTTGAAATACAACATGCTTCGTTTTTTTGCAAAAAACAAATTTTGAAAGTTGTTTCAAAATTTTATTTTACAATTTCCAAAGAAACGAAATTTTCAAGAATTTTCAAAAATTTTACACATATTGGTACACATCTACTGAAGGTTCAGTCAAAATTTCAAGGTGGTATCTCTTTGGTATTATATGAAAAGTGAATTCCTTTCAAGACCATGGGATGATTTAAGTTAACATATTTTACATACCTAACCACATTATAAATACAGAAGCATATATACCAACTTCATCACTTCAGCTATCATTAGTTTAACATTTTAGTGAGTGGTACAAACATACAGTGTGGGTACACTGGCTCCTGCTATTATGCAACTCTTTGGTCTTAATTCTACAAATTTTGAAAACCCAATCTTAAGTATCAGGTATTTAGATTTAAAATGTCATGAATATTTCTCTCAGATTTCCCAGGATCAATCTTTTTTGAATGTGGATACGTTTACCATCTGTGTCCCCAGTGGTGGTTAATGATATTGTTGCAGTGTTGTACAACGACCGGATATTTTACCATGAAATTTCATGTTTTCTGTTAGAATTTTTTTCATTGTTTTCCTATCAAATATATTGAACATAAACAAATAATTTTACCCTTGATTGCTTCAAAAAAGCTAATTCTATTATGATCCGTTAAAAAGAAGAAAGCAACCTATGAGATTTCAGAGTATATGAGTAGACGTACAGGTCGACGTTGCAACACCGAAGCAATGGCCTGATCTCTACAGCGAGGACTATTGGAGCGAGGCAAGGAATATGGAGCGAGATTCAACGCCGTCGTTCCTACCCTCGTGACTAAGCCGACTCATCATTTCAGAGACTCTGCTACTAACCAAGGTCACCCACCAGGTGCACGCAGGCAGGGAAGAAGACTTCACGACCGACCAGCAGTAAACGCTGGGATGTTAATTCTTTTTTACGCCGTTAGAGAGCAACTGCATGCGAACAGTAGGCAAGGTCTTACTATCCCGTGTCTTAGAGCAACAGACAAAATGTCCACATTAGGCACAGATAAATATTTTCCTTTCCTTACCACCAATCACCAATCCAAAATCAGTCTAAAATATAACTTATCGTATATAAATGGAGTGCTAGTTATTTTCCCTGTTGTGGTGTGGATGCTGGACTAATTATCTATTGTCATAGTTGCGATATTTTGTGTACTGTTGTTAACTCGTGTTCCAACCGGTACCAATACCAATGCTTAAAAATTGTTCAAAATACTGATTAATATTATTGGGCGAGTATTGCAGCTCAATTAAAAGCATCGATTTATCAGAGATTTCCTTCAATATATTCAACAGTTGAATCAGAACATTAAAGTACTTCTACATAACACAAAAAGCACAATTCCACACAATATTGTTGCCGAATATATGGAACTTCAAATTTTGCATGACAATTATTAATTATACTCCTCGAAAATGTCACGTGGCATTTTGCGGATCCTGCGAAAGACCAAAACGCCTGAAAAGTATTGGTCACCGGTCTGTATCGGTGAACAAAATACAACCGATACTTTCTGATACCAATACATCGGCTCAGCCTGAATATAAATACATATAAATTATAAATATATGTAATTACATTATAAATATATAAAGTTAAAATTATATATAAATATTATGCTATATATTCGCTGCAACCACCAACATTCCGAACCACGAGCTGCCACTGTGTGTCCCTCATAAAAACATAGTCATTCTTGGCAGACATTTGCCTGCTAACTTCTTCACTGCAGAAGAAAAATCTTTAACTAATGAGGGTGTTTCTTATGGTAAAGATTTTCCAGGTCTTGGGTCTGGTGAGGACAAAATTCCCTTCTCCTCGACGAGTTTTTTTTTTTGCTTTCCTTGTAATTACTAACACCAAACTCCTTTTCAATTTTTCCACATGGCCAACTCTTGGGCAAAATAGACAAAATCATGAACCTTTCACTTTTATTTGCAGTTTTAAATCTCTCTATAAGTTGCTCAAAGATTTCTGATTCTGAATTGCTATAGTGTCATTCTTCTTCTTCTTTAACACCTATCACCTTCTTCATTAAAAAGGCATTGGTAGAAGTTTCTTCTTACTCACTGGAGACTCACCAAGAGAGATCAAAGAGGCATTCACCTGAACCCTGTATCAACATCCATATATTCTGAATCTTGGTTACTGCAACTAGGACCAGCATTATCATTTGGCCCTGAAGGGTTTTCTTTATCTGAAACGATAGCTACATTCCTCAGATCTTTACTACACCAGTGTCCCTTTTTCTTCAAAGGATTACAACAGTAAATGGACCACTTCTTGCCATCCATATCAAGATTTTTTTTTTAAAAATGAAGACACTAATAAAGCAAGTTTCAAACAATTCACAGCACGGAAGTTAACTGAGATGTACACACTCTGACAGCTACACCACAACTGATCCAGTTGGACAAAGAAGCATAGGAGAGCAGGAATAAACAAGTCACTGCAGTAAAGGGATGACACACTTGAGCTTTAACTGTCGTTCACTCATGATACCAAAGAGATACCACCTTGAAATTTTGACTGAACCTTCAGTAGATGTGTACAGGCCCGTAGCCAGGAATTCTTTCTAAGGGGGGGGCGAAGTCAATCCTAGAGGGGACAAATTTTTAATATTTTGTGTGGCATTGGCAGATATAGTCCTCCTCCGTAGCCAAGCAGGTTAAGGCGTTCACTTGTATTGAGATCGTTCGCTGCCGGACGGCGTAGGTTCGAATCCGGCTCTGGTCGGAATTTATTCGACCTACGTATAGGGCTGGTGGCAATCCACCATTGTGAGGAAATTGGGGAGCTTCGAATGAATAAGCGTAATCCGGTCCCGGAAACCTACTATAATGGCTGGGGATACGTCAGGCTGACCCCCCGGCTATTCCAAAACTGGTTGCAGATCTCCACGCTTAGAGGTGACGAAGGAAAGCGTGGGAGGGAGACCGGCAGTCGGTAGGTAAGCCAAGGCCCTTCAGGGCTGTTGCGCAAAGGATTATTATTATTGGCAGATATAGCAGGGTACACAAAGGCACTTCCCCCTCCCCCAAAAGAGGTAACTAACAGAAAAGGAATGATATTTTGAACGAGGAAAAAAAAATTCGAGCAACATCAAATAGCAATATTTCGATAATGACCTTTCTGGATTGCCAAAGAATATAACGTTTAACATAAATAGGCTAATAGGGACTTTATCTACTTGATATTTACAGGTCGATAATGTTAATAGATGATTAATATGTACCAACAGCTTTGAGCCTCTCTGCAGAGCTGATTAAGGGAGCCCTTTATAAATCATGCTTCATAATGATTCCCTCTAGTTTCCAGTATGCAAGATTTTTACGCACAAACCTAACAAGAATCCAACACCAATGTGTTGTATTATACAAGAAAAATTGAATTTATTAAATAATAATGGTTACACATTATCTACACTTTGATGAATTGTGTAAAAATTTGTAATACTTTTTTTTTTTGTACTTGCTAAAACATTAAAACATGGGTCCCTTAGTCCACCACGGACTCTATTTCCTTCAAAGGGGAGAGAGACTCTTGCATCACTACAGACAATGTTTGCCTACTGGTTACATTAATCATTTTGCAAAATATTGTGTGAATTGTATTATATTATAGTTGAAATACATGTGTTTGACAGCTGGCAAAGAAATAGGAATCCCTTGACTGACCAATTACTTCTTGGATTACAGTGTCATCATTATTTCATATTAAGTTTCATAGAAATAAATTGTTTTAATAGGGCACAAATAATTTGGCACTCTGTTTCACATTTTTTTTTCATATAGATCGTTTGGTTCCCAGTGCCAACTCCTGCCGCCTCATAGCTATGGCTCTGAACTTGAACTATAAGAATAGGAGAGATTGCGAACGAAGCGAGCAAGAAAATTTTACAAAATGTATTTTTATTTGTATAAAATTTGAAATCGAGGATGGGGAATTGTATCTCTGTGCCCCTTTGTAAGTGCCCTTGGCAAGTAAAATGCAAGGAACACGTAAAAGCTAATTCCATCATGAGTATCCAATTGTCCTGCTATTCTTAGATTCTCCTAGTCTTATTTTTGTACTTCAATGTTTGCTTCCCCTAGAATGGACTTCCTTCCAAGGTCGGGGGGGGGGGGGGGTCATCAGTAGCATACGCAAAGGGGGTTACGGGGTTTAAACCCCCCCAATTGAGCTTGTGAAATATTATGAAAAATGCTGTGGAAAAAATTCAAAATGGCCAATTTATCACAGTCGAAGATCTGGGACAATACTATTACTATTACTACTGCTGCTCCTGCTGCTGCTGCTCCTGCTGCTGCTGCTGCTGCTGCTGCTACTACTACTACTACTACTACTACTACTACTACTACTACTACTACTACTACTACTAATAATACTAATAGTAATTTGAATTATTATTTCCATGCAGCACGGAGAAAAGCACTGCATTCCAAACACACGCGTCTTTCAGAGTGAATGCCTTGAAAATAAAATATAAGGGTAACCATGATTTAAAAGAGAAAAAAAGTTATTTTGTATCTCAGTTGCAACAATGTTCAATACACTGGCGTGGGCCTCCCCGATGGCACAGTGGTAGTGTCATCGCCTTATAATCAAGGGGTCCCGGGTTCGATACCTGGTGGAGGCACATGGCACAGTGGTTCGGATCCCACTTTAAACTGTAGGTCCAGTCCCGATTAGCCTTACCATGCATAAAGTGGACTTAAAACATCAACTCAAACCAAAACAAACTGGTGTATGCAGGTTTTTTTTTCCGGGAGGGGCTGGAATAGTAAATGTGGATAGTACATGACTTCGTTTTGGAGGGCAGGATGCATAATAAAATATTTCGTATTTTTGGAGCTTTTCAGTCTATTAAAATTTTATTCAAAGACAAAAATGGTAATCGGGACTCACTTTAAAAGAGGTTTCACATTTACACATTTTGATTTTTTAAAGTTCTTAACGGATTTTTATTTGAAAATTCTGATTTTCTCAAATTTTTGGTAGGGGCTGTAACCCCATCAGCCACCCCTCTACGTATGCCACTGTTCAATGAACAGTATTTTTTGCGTGAACAATGAGAATTAACTAAAGAAAGTTCTTGGTTCGTTGTAAGTGGCTAATGTATAGACAAAGGCTAGGCGGACAAGAATACAGTCACCAGTTCGCCTTCCCATTGTATTGTTTACCTCAGCACGTTTGAATGTCTCTTTTTAAAATGTCTCACCTTGTTGACTAGACAATTATTCAAACGAAAATAAGCTTAACTATTTCAAAATGTTTTGTTGGTAAGAACAGCGAGACAATCCAGATGTGAATTATCGGGGACATTTATGAGGGGAAGAAGCCAGAAAAATTCCAACCAATTCCGGGAATCGAACCCGTATCTCCCACGTGGTTGTCAGACACTCTACTGACCAGACCACCACAGCTCCTTGGATGAGTTCCATACTTTGATTATTTCAATTTATTTTAATATATTTTCTTGTTTTTATGGATTTTCTTCACACTTAAAATGTCTCACCTCGTTGACCAGACAATTATTTCATAAAAAAGAAACAAAAAAAATGCTCCCAGAATTTGATAAAAATCGAATGACTAGAAAGTAATTTCATTCTATTGCTTTCATATATACTATATAATCTCTACTACTTAATAGTCGTAGTGGTATTAGTAGTATTATTAGTCTTAATTCAGCTAATTAATTAATTATAAGTATTATTAATTAATTATTATTTAATTAAAGTGTAATAAAACAATTATAGTGTGAATTTGGAGAGAGTTTTAGAACTTAAACCCCCCCTTGATTAAATCCTGCATACACTACTGGCGGGGCAATGCCCTCTGCCCCCTGTGGTTGCAGCACTGTTTATGAGTGTCTCTTCATCAATTTCACGTCATCACTCATTGTTGCAATTAGCTAGAAGTGGCAGAGAAGCAACGCAAAGTAACAGAAATCAAATATCCACTCCCTTTCTCTACCACATGAATCAATATTACCAAAAGGTAGACTGCAGAAACAAAAATTTAAGCAGTTCCAAGTTCATAGCAACACATCCAAGAAAAACATCCGAACACATTAGGCACCTTTAATACAAGACTACTCAAAATGTCACAACTGTTCTAGATACTGAAAATTGCGAAATCATTTCCTGAAGTCTGAATCTGGAAGGGAATTTTTCAACCCAATCCTGATACGACATTATATGGATCCAATACACCCTAATAAATAAATCACAAAATCAATAAGTGTCTGTTATGTTGCTAGAGTAACACATGATATAATTGTAAAGATTAGTGAGAATTCCAGGTAGGAATGTGTTCGGTATTTTTCACAGGGGGGGCAAAGCAAGTTCTCAGGGGGGCAGTTGCCCCCCTCTAGCTACGGGCCTGGATGTGTACCAATATGTGTAAAATTTTTGAAAATTTAGGTTTTTGGAAATTGTAAAATAAAATTTTGAAACAACTTTCATAATTTGTTTTTAGCAAAAAAACATGCATGTTGTATATCAAATGAAAGCCTTCTTCATAAGCTTTAAAATTAGACCATGCCCAGCCCTGCAGTTCAAACAGGTTTCTTGCAAATTGTATTTATTGTTTCACTGGTGAGCGGTTTTTGGGCAATTTGTCAATTTTCGAAATTCAATAACTCAAAAACCAGCAACATGAAAAATCAAAAATAAATATTTTCTATATTTCAGATGATAAGAAACATGTATACCAAAATTTAGCCAAATCCATGACACCAAAGGTTTACCCATGGTGGGGGTACACTAGACATTTAGTTGAATAAAAGGATACAATGAGAAAATAATAATTGAGAACCGCTGCTCTATACTAAGAAAATTCTGTACATGTATGTACTTACTGTACACTGGTGTGTGTGTGTGTGTGTGTGTGTGTGTGTGTGTGTGTTTTGCTTCCTTCCTTCCTTCCATACTTACTTACCTACTTACGTGTATTGAACAACTTTATAAAATGACTTCTTTATTTCATGACCTCTTGTATGGCAAGGAGCTGCAGTGGTCTAGTTGGTAGGGCATCTGATTGCCATGCAGGAAACAGCCTGATTCCTGGGGTGGGTGATTAACACATTCGGGTCTGGCCTCATGATAGAGCATTGTTACCTCTGGTCTGCGGTTTTTGGTTGTTTTTCAAAAAATCATAAAAAAATATTTTTAATTTGTTTTTATTTACCACATATTTCTTAAATCTACAAAACTTCCTCTTTTCAATGAACAAATATTTGTTAAATTTTCTTTTCATTTTCAGACATTTTTTAATATTTTTTTCAGCAATGTTTTGTGAAGAAGAAAAAAGTACAACATTGTAACAAATGTTAATATAGAGATATTTTTACTTCTTATGTGCACATAACAAAAAATAATTACAAATTACAAGTAATTATCTTTTGTATGAATAAGTGGCTGCAGGTCAGGACCAGACGATGTATCAGTTCGTTCTGCGTCATCTGTAAAAATTAAACAAATAAATAAATAAACTAAATAAATAAAATAAATTTTCATTTGACATACACTATACAAAATAATAAATGGAGAAACTAAAAATACATCAGTGCATGTAGGAGAATCAAGCAAGAGGCAAGATGAATAGACCCAAAAAAATTACCTCTTCTCACTTCATTCATAAAATACTAGAGTTTGCAACACTGTTCATATTGTCGACAATAATTATTACGAATATAACCTACCTTCCAAATCTTCAAATTCATCTGCATCATCAAAATCGTCGCTAACTTCAAACTCTGAGGCGGAATCCTCTATGCAGTCTGGATCTAATTACACCATTCTGAACAATGCACAGTACATCAATGCGACAACAAACAGTCGCAGGTGCGAGATAAAAATAGCACATGAGTCACCTAGTGGTCGGAATTTCAACAGAGGGGCTTGAATGAACACGCACATGAGACGAAGTACGAGCATAGCCCATCGTTCAATCAGCAAAGCGATTGCATACCGCAGGACGGGCTATGCCCATCGTTCGTCCACATTGACTTTTAGTGCACTGCGGGCTATGCCCGTCGTGAGACCCCAATGTGTTGAAGGTTGCAATTTTCCACCTTTGTCCCTGCATAAACTGGTTCTGGGATTCACCCAGCCCAAAATAAATGGATACCGGAATAGTGAAGGTAGCCCAGAGCATGGTGATGATCACCTCCAAAGTGGCAAGAGGTCAAGAATGTTTGGGGCCATACCCCCCATATCCCCTAAATGTGCCTTCATGGCATAGCATTAATCAAGCCACCCCAGATTCAATATCCAATGGAGTTACATAGTGGTTTCAATCCCACTTTAAATTGTACGTCAGTCCCGAATAGCCTATCTGTGCATAACATGGACTTAAAGGTCAATAAATCAATCCTAATTTCATGAAATTGTTCTCCTGTAACAGTAATGTCTCCTACACAGTCATGTCTGTCTAACTGGTAATGAAATTTGATCAAATAATATATGCAGTCAAGAACACTTCTTGGTTGCACCTGTATTAGTTAAAATCTATAATTTATCATTAAGAAAAGTCATTTTTCCGAATACCGTATTTACACGTGTATAATGTACATGCATGTATAATGCGCACCCTGGTTTTTGATGGGGAAAAGTGACAAACAATTATATCTCGTATATAATGCGCAGTATAATCCAGGTTCAAGAAATGGCTTTCTTAGTTGTAGGTCGTAAACATGTTACTATGCTGATCAAAAGTGAATGATGACATACCTATTCAATGAGTCACCAAGAGGAGAATATCCCCTCTTGTGTAAACAATAAGTCATCAACCCATGCCACCTCCCCCCTCCACCTCCACTGTGTTTAGCATCCCAAAGCTTTCACTCTTTAACCTCCTTATTTATTCTGTAATAGTAGACAGCAAGATCAAAATTACATTATGGATTTGCAGTGCTCAGGAAGTTATTTTATATTATTTCCTACCCATCAAATACTTGATACACATCCCATGTGACGGGAAGTGCATTCTCGAATTCTGTCAGAATGGCACTGCTTTTCTTGGTGTCACGGAACATTACATTACAAAGTGAAAAATCGTGGGAAATTACCTTCAAACTTTTATACATGGTTTTGCTCATTCCTTCTTTACTTTTTCTAAAAAAAACTTAAAAATATATATATATTTTTCCTTGACTAACGTGACATTTATTCGAGTCACATTCAGGACCCTCAAACTAGCAGTTAGCAGCACAAGATTTCTTCCATTAAGGCATTTATACATTACATATATATAATATTATTTGGCCAGTAATACATTTTAATTATTATTTTCTTTTCCTTATCTTTTCTTTCAACCGAAGTACCATAAAAATCAGAACGTTCCTTCATTTTGTGATGAAATTATTTGAACCGCATTTCACATTAGTGTCACAATCTTGAATGTAATTCTGTTGCCATATTCAGAAACCGCAGGATTTAAGCTTTACAACAATATATAACATGATAGGGTTCCGTGAACATGAAAAATCAATGCAAGTGTCACAAAATCATGAAATGACCCTGTATGGTTTCATGTTTGATGTCCAAATTATTCCGTGCATAATATGCACCACAGTTTTTGGGGGCAAAAAATTTGGAAAAAAGTGCACATTATACATGAGTAAATACGGTAAATGGGAATGTGTTAAAGTTGTACCTGTTCCCAAAGTTCAAGGTCTCAAAGAATTGAAAATTATAGGCCCATTTCCATAATTGACTCTTTTGGGAAAATATTGAAAATATAACACATAACTATATCAGTTTTCAAACCAAATTTTTAATAAACTAACATCAACAAGGTTTTACAAAGAACAGGTCCACAACAACTAATTTAAGTGTGATCACAGACTTCATAACCATTTTTGAACAGTTGTCAGGTTGATGGCTTATATTTGGATATAGGAAAGGCCTTTGACTGTACATCATGACATATTATTAAATAAACTTGGATTTTTAGATAGTTCTGCAAATGGTTTAGAAAATACCTAATGGACAGAACATTTAAAGTTAAAATTAATAATTCTTTTTCAGAAATAGCCGACATAAAGAGTGGTGTACCGCAAGGGTACCATCATTGTTTTTGCTCTTCATAAATGATATGGAACGTTCTGTCTCAAGTAGCAGGGTGTCCACCAGTCAAGAATGTCTAGAAAAAGTAAAGAAATCAACAGGTAGGTCAAGAAAGTCAAGAAAAAGTCAAGAAATTATGCTTGTGGTCAAGAATTTTTGAATTTTTTTTACAATATAGTGAATTTACATAGTTATATACCTGTACTGGTAATTGTTAAATTCAATATTTGGAAATCTAAAATTGCATTGAGTTGTGGTTATGATTTGTGCACTTCGTTTCTTAAGAATTTCATTCTTGAAGTTGTGTAAAAATATTAAATAAAGTAATGTGGCCATTCCCCATCCGGAATGAAGCCTGGTGCATTAATTCTTGCATGCATTAATAATGCAAGTCTAAATCTCTTGTTAAAATACAGCTTCAGTTTTCATCTTAACTTACCCTGTAGGAGGGGTTTTTCATTAAATAAAAAAATCTATTTTCTTAATTTCAAACTATAACTAGGTAGGGGGGGGGGGGCATAAATGTTAAGAAAAAGGTCAAGAAGAAGGAAAGAAAGGTCAAGAAAAAGTCATGAAAATAGTCAAGAATTTTCAGTTTGTTATTTTGGTAGAGACCGTCTATATGCAGATGATGCCAAGGTGTATAGAGAAATAAATTATATTTAATGATTGTTATTTGTTACAGAAGGATTTAAATTACATAAACAAATGGGTGCAGAACAATCGATTGCAACTAAATGTAAATAAAACTAAATTTGTAAAGTATACCAGGAAAACACAATATATAGTCTGTAATTACAAGGTTAACAATGGATCAGTACAGAATGCAGACAATACCAAAGACCTATATATGTTATATATGATACTAAGCTTACCTTACATTTAAGTCGCACGTAAATATGATGGTTAAGAAAGCGAGCTCTATTATGAGAGACCTGATATGAAGATGAAAATCAACCATTATGGTTGCTGTCCTTATAATATGCTTGCCAAATATGGCATCCATTAACTTTCAAAAGTAATACATTGCTAATTGAAAATGTTCAACACATGTTTTGTAGATTTATGTATAATAATTTAAAAATGTATCATGTTTATTATGAATACAGTAGCCTAAGTAAAAACTTAAATTATGTAGCCTTGAATGTAAAATAAATATATTCTGTCATCAGTTTATAGAAAATGTCTTTGCAGGTTCAATAGATTGTAAAACACCAGAAGACATCATAATGTAATTGTAACTACAGTCTTAAAATCTAACTCTTGGAATTGGTAATGTTGACTGCTGTATGCAGAGGGGGAGCTGAAGGGGCTACAGCCAAAATTTTGAGAAAATCAACATTTTCAAATAAAAGCAGTGAAGAACGGTAATTGCAAACTCACCTTAAAATTGCCATTTTTGAGAGGGAAAATTTTTAGTGTACAAAATATGTTATTGTGTATGCCACCCCCCTGGAAAGTAGTTATACACTATTCACATTTATAATTCCAACCTCTTTCGAAAAAAATCCTGCGTATGCCAGTGGGGTCTCAATGTATATAAATAAAATTCGACATTAATGTAGGCTAATTTAAGAACAATTATTTTATTTATTTACTTATTTTTCATTTCTGACTTACGTATTGCAGCTAATCTTGAATAGTTTCATGCATGCACAGTGGGATCCATGAGTATTATCATGCAAATTGTCCATGACTATTTTCATTAATTTTTTCTCTTACCTACTATGTGTTTTTAAGGGATGGACTTTTATGTATGCTGGTGCAGAAGTTGTTAAGAGCTTCTTTTGAGTTTTCTTTTAATTCCTGAAGCTCTTATTGGGTCAGACAAAGTGCACGAACATGGAGATGGACAATTTGCATGGTAATACTGATGAATTCCGCTGTTCATGTTAAATACACAGTGTTGTATGAAGGTGCAAATCTGTTCACAACACTTAAATATATTTCAATTTTCAATTCAATTATACTTCTATTTATTGCAGCACCAAGTTCAGTTAGAGACTTTCATTTAGTGGATGTAACTTCATCCAGTCTGACAGTGGCCTGGATTCCACCTAAGAAAGAAAATGGTGTGATACAACATTATCGTGTATTCTATAAGGTAGATATTTATTTATGTCTTATTTTAAATGGAGGAGTTAAGGCAGGATAGAGCCTTTTCTTATATATAATAATATATAATATACATAATATATTAAACGCAAAGTACACCCTTGAGAAAAAAAAGAAAACACCCACCCTCAAAAATTTCGAACTCCAAATCTGCACGATGTGACAACAAGATGGGGCAGTATAGCAAACCTCACATATGAAAAAGTAACATTACCAGAACGTCGAAGTTTTAGTGATGTTTGGATAGATATATCTTTTACCTATTAATATATTTGATGAATATTTACAGATAATTAAACAACTTTTCATTGATACATTTCAAAACACATCATTCTTTGCTCCTGTTCATTTGGGAAAATTGCTATTATTGTAGATAACTTTAAGGATCGGTCTTGTGAAACTCAATGAAAACGTGATTGAAGACTGTTACGTTGGCTCCAAAAAAAAAAGGGCAATAGATTCATTTTCAACTTGATAAATGTCATGTGCTGAATTTTTGCATAATATGAATTCTGAAAAAAAAAATCCACATGACACACAAAGCGCTTATATAGCCATAAATGAACACAGTACCAAATGGATACTCAGTGATGTAAACAACACACATGTTCTTCTCAATTATGTGTTCTGTTATGTCGACAATGAAACTGCAAGAAGTGCAAGTTCTTCACAGTTTATAACACTGTCTCTCATCAGGAAACAAATCATGGCAGTCTTCCCGACTCAGCTTTTGGCTTGTAGGAGGTTTTTAAACCAGCTGCTTACATTCCCACAACAATCATACATGAAGGATATAAAAATATTGATATCCACAAACAATAATTTATGGGGGAAGAAAATATATAATCAGGCCTCTCGAAATGTAAAGTTGCAACAAGTGGCTGGATGAAATGTGCCACACAATATCTAGCGAACTCAGAAGAGGTTATTGAACAGGGAGAGAGAGCTACAGCAGTTGGTTAGAGGGTCCTCCTTATAAGCTGAGTTTGACATTTTAATTGGCTGTTCGAGTCTCCACTCAGCCAGTAGTTTTTATTATTTTTTTCTAGGTTGCTGTGGATGACAGTGGCATTTTTTAAAATTGTCCTATAGTTTTCACTGTCCTTTCAAACCACTTGAGAATATTTTTAAGAAGCACAACATTGGCTACAGTGTGCTGCAATATTTGTTATGCATTGGTGTTTGCTTTTATTAAAAACATTTCAAGAATGAAGAGCCTAGTATGACAATGTTAATCAAAATGTAATATTCTTCATTCTTCATTAAAAATATCGGAACGTGTTCAATCTAGTATGTGTTGAATAAAATTACAAAATTCTTGAAATGTTTCTAATAAAAGGAAGCACTAATTTATTTCAAATATTGCAGCACACTGTAGCCAATGTTGTCCTTTCATACATTTATCTCAAATGACATTAAAAAAAAAAACAATTTAAATAAACATACATAATAAACCTCGATCCACAGCAACTTGAAGAAAAATAGTGGCTGAGTGGAGACTCGAACCGCCGATCAAAATGTCAAACTCAGTTTATAAAGAGGATACCCTTACCAACTACTAGATCTTTCCTAAACGAGCTCTTCTGAGTTCGATAGATACTGTGTTGCATGTTTTGTTCGGCCACTTGTTGCAATTTTACATTTCGAGAGGCCAGTTGATATATTTTCTTTCCCCATAAATTATACAGCGTGTCCCGCTTATACGTATAATAAAATACAAAATCACAACTTTTTATTTACCAATATTTTTTGTCCAAACTTTGTACAAACATGTAACAACTCAGAAATTTTTTTTACAGATCAAGAAAACTAGTGCACTTCCACATGTGAACCGTTAGTGGCACGGCAAATGTCAAACGGGTTGTCAGCCTCAAGCCACACGTTTTGAAGCATGGGTGGGGTAATGTTGCTTACTGCAACCACAATTCTTTCATGCAAGTCTTGCAAATCTCTAACCGGTGTACAGTAAACTTTGTCCTTAGCACACCCCCACAACAAAAAATCACACACAGTGAGGTCTGGCAACCGTGGGGGTTATTCAATAAAATTCGAACCTCTTCCTATCCATTTTCCATTGGAATGCTCGTCCAAGAAGTCTCTAACGAGATTTGAGAAATTAACCGGTTTCACGGAACTGTTTTTCCCATTTCTTTATTGAAAATGTACGATGGAACTACTTCTTTAGCACCCAAACCATAACGTGCAAGAAATCGTCTCTGCACAAGTGTCACAGACTTCACTTCAGACAACGTTAAAACACAAAACACCTTTTCTTGTGGTGATCACATGACGAATGGTTACTGAGAAACTGATAATATAAGTTTTCAAGACATTCTGGATACTGCGCATGCGCAGTCTGAGTCATTCTTTAAAATGAAACAACAATCACATCATTCTGACAGTTTGTTTAGAAGTTATGAATTTTTCTTTTATTATACGTATAAGCGGGACACACTGTAGTTTATGAGTATCAATATTTCCATATCCCTCTTGTATGATTGTTGTCGGAATACACGTATATGCAGCTGCTTTAAAATCCTCCTGCAAGCCAAAAGCTGAGTCGGGAAGACTACCACGACAGTGTGACAAACTGTGAAGAACTTGCACTTCTTGCAGTTCATTGTCAACATTATATGACCTGTAATTGCAAAGAGCACCTCTGTTGTGTATATCACGGACTGCCATTTGCTATTGTGTTCATTTATGGCTGTATAAGCATTGTGTGTGTTTGTGTATTTTTTTTTAGAATTTATATTATGCAAAAATTCAGCACGTAATGTTTGTTAAGTCAAAAATGAATATATTTTTTTTATCATTTTTTGGAGTCAACATAACAGTCTTCATTCACGTTTTTACTGAGTATCTAAAGACCGATCCTTCAAGTTATCTGCAGGAATAGCAATTTTGACGAATGAAGCAGGAGCAAAGAATGTGTCGGGAAATTTATCTACTATGTAAAGTTGTTTAATGAGGCCTATTTGTAATTTTTCGGGAGTAAGTAAATAAATCAATTACATTACCTATTTTTTTATTACACCACTAAGACTCCGACGTACTGGTGATGTTACTTTTTCTTACATTAGGATTGCTACACTGCCCTGCAATGTTGTTGCATCGTGCAGGTTTGGACTTTGAAATTTTTGAAGGTGGTAAGTTTTTTTTCACTCAAGGGTGTACATACAATCATTTCACATATGCTTAGACGCACACACACACACACACACCACACTCATACATACAAATCATGTTACAGTGAGTAGTTTATACCAGGTGTGCCGATTAATAATTCTTAATTGATCCGAAAGGAAACAAGTGTATCTGGGGAGAAAGGTAACAAATGCTTTATTCAAAGTAAGTGCCATTGCTAGCTACACATTGTGCCCATCTGTCTATCAAATTGTGCATGCCCAGTCAGCAAGCCATTGTTCGACATCTTCATAATTGTTGAAGTGTTGCTGGAAAAGTGAGAGAAACATCGATGAAAACAAGTGGTAGTCTGAAGGGGCTAAGTCTGGTGAGTATGGCAGGTGGGGTAAGAATTCCCAGCTAAGTATAGAAATGGTGTCTGACGCCTTTCGCTGTGTGTGATGAAGCGTTGTCCTGCTGCAAAATCACTTTTCCTTGTCTTGTCGCCCAATCTTGGTGCTTTTAGATCAATGCATGGTTCAAATTCATGAGTTGTTGCCAGTAGTGAACGGCATTCACTGTTTCACCTGGTTTCAGAAGCTCATGGTACACCACACCCTTCTGATCCCACCAAATGCACAGCATTGTCTTCCTTCCGAAGCGATTCGGTTATGCGGTCGATGTTGAAGGTTGTCCTGGGTCAACCCATGACATTTTGCATTTTGGGTTCTCGAAGTAGATCCATTTTTCATCCCCAGTCACTATCTGATGCAGGAAAGACTTTCTTTCATGCCAAGAAAGCAACACTTCACAGACCGTTTTTTGCTTTTCCATTTGTCTGTTGTTCAGATGATGTGGGACCCATTTTCCTACCTTCTGGATCTTTCCCATGGCATGAAGACGATCAGATATGGTTTGGCGACCAGCATTTAACTTCTCTGCCAGTTGTTGTTGCATTTGCATATTGTCTTCGTCCAACAGCGCTTGCAATTCGGCGTCTTGGAATTTTTTCGGCTGGCCCGGGCGATATTTGTCTTTCAAGTCGAAATCACCACTTTTGAATCGTCGAAACCAACACACACACACGCGTCTTGCGTTAGGACATTGTCACCGTACGTTTCCACAAGGATATGATGGCTTTCACTCGCGTTTTTCTTTTGATTGAACAAGAAAATTAGGACGTGCCACACATGCTCCTTATTTGATTGGCAGGTCAACATGTATCCCACACAAACCCAATGTCATGATCACTCGCACTCGGTTGTATATCCATGGTGTTTTGACAGGTACTTTCCTGGCAACACACTGACGTAAGAGTTGAGACTGTGCACCAACCCTTGCTTCCAGCGCCATCCAGCAACGAAATTAAGAATTATTAACTGGCACACCTTTTAGAATACAAAATGTAGAATAGTGTTCAACTGGCTACAAGGCATTTTAAAATCTACATTAATGTTGGTATCAATCATATATATATTCCTTTCAGTCGGCTTGACAGGGGAAGATCCCTAGCTAATACTCTGCAGAGAATGGCATGCATGTCTGCTGAAAGCAGACAAGTAGTTTGTGGTTCTAGTACTTTCTGTCATCTGATTCCACAGCCTTACAGCTGATATGGAGAAAAAGTTGGAAAAGAAGTTTGATTTGTGGATAGGGATAGATAGAGAGATACGAAGCAGTATGACCTGGTGTCACAATGGTGAAATTTGTGAAGGTATTGGAAACGTGACCTCAGAAACTCATTGGAAATAGTCGAAAAAGATATTTAAAAATTGCCTGGGTAATTTTTACCTGTACGGGTTAAATAAACCTCACATTGAAAAATAGCTCTTATGTTCTCTGTTGGAAACCTACATTTGCAGCTTGAAACTTACACTACTATTCACTTCCAGTTCCTTAATTTTTACACTGAATAACACTGCTTCGTTATTTGATCACTTTTGGTTTATAAAAAAAGGACGTTAAAAACTGTACTTATGTATGCGAGTTTGTTGTTCCAATATTTCTTACTGTAGAACAACGTTTCGGAGATTAACTATCCCCTTCTTCAGGTTCGTATGAAAAAACTAGGTACTTAGCATAGTACCACGTCGAAATGTAATATAAGGATTGTGGACAAGGGTTGGTGTGGATACATTTAAAATATTATATCCTCGCCCTAGAGGTATATAAAAAAGCTCATCGTTCACTAAAAAAACTTGCACAATAAACCTATTCTCATGTTAAAAATGTTAAAAAACTAAAAAACCTGCATGTATCACTATACAACTTGCAGGTTCGGTCATTCCTGAGTTGGGTAGGTTGCATAACACGAAATGTGAAATAACACATTCTAATGTTAATTTTTCATGTTTCGGAAAGGTGTGAAGCGCATTTTCCTATCCTGTTTTGTCACAAAATGGTGCGAAATGAACTGCAAAAAGCGAAATAGACTCTTGAACATGAAATTTGCCGTTTAGGCTATATACTGACGTGACATTTTCTGATGTCTGAAGTATCCTGTATCACGGAAAATTGACTAATTCTGTTGTAAATATTTGAGAAGCAAAAATTGACTCCTTTGTACAGGAATAAACTTAATATTCTGGTAATGATTTAATGTGCTATTAGAAGGGATGTGTTTATTTTGTGTAATAGTGCAGTTTATAAATCAAATTTGGGATTATATTCAAATTTTTTAAAATCAAAATGTCATTTTATATGGCACTTTTTCACCGCTATAACAGCAAAATTTCATTTTATTTACCGCTTTTGAACCTGAAATTCACTTTGTTTTTGTACCGAAATGTTGCTTTTTTATTTACCAAAAATATGTGCCTCTAGTTATGACATATTTCTTCCAATGCCACAATACATGTATGCAACTAGATTGCCCTGATAAATGTTGCCATACTTAACAAAGCTAGTGTATACAGTAGAGTACTGAATGAATTTTAATTCTAACCACCCAGTACTCATTCACTGTACACTGGAGTGCTGCAGGGAGAGAGCATTTCACTTGAGCACCAAATAGTTTACATGGACGATGCAAGATAGTGTACGGAATCGAGAGCTAATTTGCTCGAGCAAATAGTGCTCGAACAGGCAAATTGAGCGGTTTGAGTCTCTCATGGACAATAATCCTAGACACATATATGTAAAATACCTGTCCTGACAGTTTCAGCCCACAATCATCTGTTTCATTTTCATTGGGAAGAGACTAAACTACATTTTTTTTAACATAGAGATAATGACTATGTTCACTTAAGTTTCAATTTCACTGCGTCTTTCACCTCTGTATCCATATTTGAGGGCCCACTACCACAGACAAATTAGGATTATACATGTACTACTGTTCTTCTAGTGTAAACCGCTCGTTTTGTCTGTTCGAGCACTATTTGCTCGAGCAAAGTAGCTCTCAATTCTGTACACTATCTCGCATCGTCCATGTAAACTATTTGGCACTCAAGTGAAATGCTCTCTTCCTGCAGCACTCCAGTGTACAGTGAATGAGTACTGGGTGGTTAGAATTAAAATTCATCCACTCAGATGCCCTTTTGCATCTATTCAAAGCAACGGATTGCTTTACAACTTAGTGTAGTGGTTATGCAGATCATGCGGAAGTGACTGCTCACGAAAAAAATATTCAAATTTTCACCACAATATGGAAATCAGAAGTTGGACATGCAAAACTTTATTTTTGGTTGATGTCTGTACAACATTGTTCACTACATGTGCCATCAGTGTGAATGACAGCATGATCAGTGGTCACATTGAGCATTCCTGGGGAATGGCAGTGATACTCTATGTTTTGCTGGCTTTCAGCTCTGACAGGCTTGGTATATGTTTCTAATAAACATAATCTTTCAGGAATCCCCACAGCCAGCAGTCACGTGGGTTCCAATCTGGAGAATGGGGTGCAGGTCTGAGAAAAAAAAGTGTAGTTGTGTTGTGTAGAAACACACAAATATGAATTTTGTTTTTATATTTAAATTGAGGAAACATTTTTTTATATATCTCAGAGTTGTAAACTTATCTCATCTAGCTAGTATTTAGTAAAGTATAGATTTAGTAGTATAAGTTACTAAAATTGAAAGTTCTCAATGGAGAATTACAGATTATAATTACATTTTTAAAATAATACAGGGTGAGTCAAAAGTCAGATTACATAGGAAGTTTTCCTTGTCTCGTTAATTGTCCATGAATGGTCGAATGTCCAGTTTCTGGTGCATAAATCTGTCATCATGGCCCTGTTGAGTGGCTGCCACCACAGTCTCCAGACCAATGGATTTTGTCCTTTGGGTTCATTTAAAGGTGTTCATCTACTCAGTTAAAATTCAGACCATGCAGCAGCTGAAGGAAGCCATTGTGTAATGTGCAGTCATGATTATGCTGGATATTCTGGAAGAGGTTCTGGAGAACTGGAAATATTGCATGTACAAGTGCATTGATGTTCAAGATGTACACATTGAAGATATACTATAAATCCTATGTAACCTGACTTTTGACCCACCCTGTACTTTGAAGTTGAAGGTACATATATTAGCAATGGTAATATTTTCCTATTGCTTCTATAATGCTGAAATTTTTCCCACTGTGTTACATGATAATTTTCTTCTTCATATATTTCCTTAGTTGATCTGTTTCGTTTGTTTTCTTGTGTAGCATCTTCACTATTTGACTTGCAGTGCAAAACTCAACAAAACATCTCAAGGGTTTTTTGAGACAACTGTAAATAATTATACACTCCTGTCGCTTATGCCAAATTCCAAATATGAGATTGCTGTTAGAGCATTTACTGTTGATTATGGACCTTCCAAAAGAATGTTAGTGGACACTGAGAAAGAAGGTAGGTTCTTCCATTTCTTCTTTTCCAATTATTTTGGTATCTTTTTTATTTTTTCCATATACAGAAATTTGACCAATATTCTTTCTTTCCCGGTGACTGAATTACTAAATTATTTGTGAAAGTACTGTCTATGCAAATGTACTTTACATTGCACAGTACAATAATTTTATATCAATTGATTTTACTAGGGCTGTGCCATGGCCATCTTTAATCCGAGGGAGGCTGGAGCCTTTAATTTGGCAACCCTGCAAACTGTTACGTCAGCTGGCCGATGTCTCTCAGAAGAAATGTTAGGGAATGAAATTACAGACGTAAAAAAGTAATAATTTTATGTAGCCTATTCATCCTGTAATCACTTCATTCGCCCTAATTGTATTCACTAGTGTATTCAATCTTATTTTTTCATAAGTAAAGCAGTATGTTATTAAGTTGTGAAAAATAAACATTATATTTTTTGAGCCACATATTAGCATTTCACGGAGCATTCTGTACATTTCACATGTGGTGAATCTAACTAACTAACTCTCTAGCCTTCTGTCCCTATCTATATACTGTTTTCCATCCCTACCGATTTCCTTTAGGTCTATCTCAAGGTTGTCCCTCCCTCCTACAGGTCTCTTACCATCAGGTTTCCCAACAAGAATCCTGTAAACTCCTCTTTCCTCTCCCATTCGTGCCACATGGCCTGCCCACCTAAGTCTTCTTGATTTAATTATTCTAATAATATCTGGACATGAATACAAATTATGTACTTCTAAATTATGTAACCTTCTCCACTCACCTGTCTCCTCATCCCTTTTAGGTCCAAATATTTTCCTAAGGATCTTATTTCCAAATACTCTCAATTTATGTTTCTCTTTCAATGTAAGGGACCAAGTTTTACACCCATATACCGTATTTACGCATGTATAATGCGCGTGCGTGAATAATGCACACTCTGGTTTTGGATGGGTAAAAGTGAAAAAAAATTATATCTCGTATATAATGCACAGTACAATCCAGTTTCAAGAAATGGCTTTCTTAGTTGTAGGTTGTAAATGACGTCATACCCATTCAAATGCTCATTCCTTCTTTTTCAAAATACAGTGTGTCCGTAAAGTCATGGTGCACTTTTGACCGGTCACAGGAAAGCAACAAAACAAGATAGAAATGTGAAATCTTCACCAAATAAAAGAAAAACTCTCCAAGTTTCCGTACTATGATGCGCAAGCGTGTGCGCACACAGGTCATGACGCAACACCACGAACTGCGCAGCAGCGGATCTGCCCTCGCCCACGCCAGTCAAGATGTGGACTGTACAGAAGCGCTTCGTTGTACACGCGACGATATTTACGTTGCACTTTGCTCACGGATTCGAACTTCGCAAGCCACGGAACACACTGGACTTGCCTCTGTACCGTCCACATCTCGACTGGCGTGGGCGAGGGCTGATCCGCTGCTGCGCAGTTCGTGGTGTTGCGTCATCACTTGTGTGTGCACATGCTTGCGCATCATAGTACGGAAACTTGGAGAGTTTTCCTTTTATTTGGTGAAGATTTCACATTTCTATCTTGTTTTGTTGCTTTCCTGTGACCGGTCAAAAGTGCACCATGACTTTACGGACACAGTGTATATACCGTATACTTTTTCTTTCCGTGACTAATGTAACATTTATACGAGGCACATTCAGGACCTTCCAAATAGCAGTTAGCAGCACAAGATTTCTTCCATTAAGGAATTTACACACTCCACGTATGTCATATTATTTGGCCAGTAATACATTTTAATTTTTATTATCTTTTTCCTTACGTTTTCTTTCATCCAAAGTACCATAAAAATCAGAACGTTTCTTCATTTTTTGATGAACTTATTTCAACCGCATTTCATATTAGTGTCGTTATCTAGTATGGAATACTGTTTCCATATTCAGAAACTGCAAGATTCAAGCTTTACAATGATATATAACATGATAGGGTTCCGTAAACATGAAAAATCAATGCAAGTGCACCAAAATCATGGAATGACCCTGTATGGTTTCATGTTGGGTGTCTGAATTATTCCGTGCATAATATGCACCACAGTTTTTGGGGGCAAATATTTTGGAAAAAGTGCGTATTATACATGAGTGAATACGGTAATACTACAGGCAAAATTACTGTTTTGTATATTTTAACTTTTAGTTTCTTAGATATTAAATGAGAAGACAAAAGTTTATGAAGAGAGAAGTAACATGCATTTCCTGAATTAAGCCTACTTTCTATTTCCTCTTTAATATAATTTTCACTTCTTAATATTACTCCCAAGTATTTGAATATGGAAACTGTTTCAAACGAGTTGTTTTCAGTAATTAGATTTTGATTATTACCTAACACTTGGTTTCGGCCTGTAACCATATATTTAGTTTTCTCTTCGTTAACTTCCAAACCTATCTCTTTAGCAGTTTTGAAAAATATTTTAGCATTTTTCTTAATTGTATTTATATCATCCCCTAATAAGTCTACATCATCTGCATATGCTAACAACTGAGTCAAACCATTTAATTTTAGTCCTTTGTTAGTTTCTTTTACCTTCCTAAGAGCATATTCTAAGGCAAAATTAAAGAGCAATGGAGATAATGCATCTCCTTGTTTTAACCTATCATGAATTGTAAATTTGTCAGACACATTAATACCCACACGAATTTTACTTTCTGTTTCACTGGTGCATACTTTTATCATATTAACAAGCTTCTTAGGTATTCCAAACTCTACTAATATATTATATAATTTAGCTCTTTTGACTGAATCATATGCTTTTTTGAAATCAATGAATAGCTGATGGACACTTTGATTATTTTCCCACTTTTTCTCAAGTGTCTGTCTGATGTGAAAAATTTGATAATCACCTATAATTTCATTATCATATGGGGTTAGTCTTGTGAAAAGAATGTTAGATAATATTTTATATCTTGTTGAGAGTAGAGAAATTCCACGGTAATTATTGCAGTTCATTTTATCACCTTTTTTAAACACAGGAACAATTATGGATTCTTTCCACTGTTGAGGGATTTCTTCTTTATTCCATATTAAACAAATTAATTTATGAATTTGACATATTAACGAATTTCCACCATATTTAATTAACTCAGCTGGTATTAAATCTATGCCAGGTGCTTTGTTATTCTTTAGCCTTTTAATAGCATCTTTAACTTCAGTCAAGTTAGGTTCTGGAACTAAAGGTTCTGCTGTGTGTACTTCATTTACATCTGATTTATCTCCTACATGAACATTTATAAGGTCATTAAAGTAGTTCTTCCATCTATTTAGAATATCGCTTGGGTCAGCTAGAAAATCACCATCTTTATCTTTTATCAAGTTTACTTTAGGTTGCCACCCCTTTCTAAATTCATTTACAGCTTTATATAAATCTCTGATATTTTTTGGTTTTGCTGTTTGTTTCAATTTCGTTAATTTTGCTCTTCAAGTAATATCTTTTTTTACTTCTAAACTTGCGGTTAACTTCTCGCTTTATTCTTTATAATTGCTTACATTTGTATCATCAGAATTATTTAACCACCTAAGTCTAACCTGATTTGTTATTTCTATTAGATTATGACATTCATTATCAAACCATGGCTTACTTTTTCTTGGTTTATGGTATCCTATACTTTCTTTAGCTGCTGATTCTATTGCATTATGTATGTGCTCCCAATTCTTATTTTCATCATCATTTAAATCCTGCAAAACATCAAATCTATTTGACAGTTTCATTTGGTAATCTTTCTTAATTCTTTCATCAGCAAATTTTCCTGTATTAAATTTTAGAACTTTTAGATTTTGTTGCTTATGATTTATCACTGAAAGTCTTTCTCTTAATTTAGCAATTACTAAATAATGGTCACTGGCACAGTCAGCACCTCTATGTGTACGAACGTCAATTATACTAGTATGCCTTCTCTTATCAATGAGAATATGATCTATCTGATTATGAGTTTTACCATCTGGAGAAGACTAGGTATATTTATGGATATCTTTATGTTTAAAAGTGTTACTTTTCACAATTAAATTATTTGAGGTTTCAAAAGAAATCAATCTTATACCATTATCATTACTTAATTCATGAAGACTTTCTTTACCAATCATGGGTTTAAATGTCTTCTTTGCCAATCTGTGCATTACAGTCACCTAACAGAATTTTCATATCATACTACGAAAATTTATCAAAGACCTGTTCTAACTCCGCATAAAAATCATCTTTAGTATTATTATCTTTATCTGCTGTTGGTGCATGTATGTTTATTAAAATAATAATACACATGTGGTGAATCAACAGATATAATAAATATCCAATATTGATGTCATTAAAGTTCTTAATTATCATGTGCAAAATAAATTAGCGACGTCGAAGAGCTATAACCAAGACATAGAGGCTTAACATTTTTATGCAAGAAGCAAATTCCACGCTGAGAAAAGTTGTGTGCATGAGGCACCACATGCTAAGCTTCTACTTGTACAAGGGTTAAACTACAACACTCAAACAAGAATTTGTGAAATAATACAAACCCAAAAGAACCTCTAGAGCATAAAACTACCTAAGCTATCAGAAACAGTAGAACACAAAAACACTAATTCCTTTACTATAACCACATCCGTGAAAAACAACGGACATGTAACGCCTTCTAATTTCGAAGCCATGCAAAATTATCCATACATAGTACATAGTCACCAGCACTCGGCATTATTTTAGCCTTGTACATACATGGGCTATATGTTTATCACATCCACAACTACTTTGTACGTCTTACTTTTAGAACTTTAAGGCCAGTGTGTTAGGTCATTTAATATTTAGTTGTGAAAGAGGTTCGAATGCCATTCCAAAATGCTAACAAATAAAATAACGGCAAACTACACATTACTGGAAAGTTCTATACTGCGTATGAAATGTAAAGTTTGCATTGTATTTTCTACTTATTTCAAGTTATTTAACGGCAAATATATATTTCTATTGTTAATGTATGTTTTCCACTTACAGAAATACGTTCAAAGTATTAAATTTCGTCTAGTTATGTAAATGAGTATATATTCGTTGTAAACTACATTTCGGAAGCTTTACTGCTTTCTTCTTCAGGTGGTCGTATTTTAGGCTCGGAACATCAAGCCACGTCGGAGAAGTGTCATTCGAGGATACTAGGTAAAAGGTTGGGGTTAAAAACACTTCATGGCCCTCGACACATACAAATTTAAACTACCTTTGTTAAAAACCCTTAAAACTCATGAAAAAAACATGTTAAAATCATCAACACAGGATGCTTGAGTGGCCGTTGAAAGCCCTAGTTCCCTGCCAAGGTGAAGCATGCGAGCAGCTGGCACTGCTCTATGGAGTTGTTGGGTCGGCTGCTTTCTTTACCTCCGCGGTGACATGGAAGCCTATCGGGGCATTTTTGTCATACATATCGTCCCACTTTTTAAAAAATCTAATCCATACATCATCCAAATTGCCGTCGGATCTGGATCCAGAATTTCCAGATCCGGTACTTTTGGATCCAGATCCAGAACTTTCGGATCTGGATCCCATACTTTCAGATCCGGATCCGGAATTTTTGAATCCGGTTCCGTTTTGACATCCCACATGCGCTTCTTTGGAAAGTAAGAATGTGTTTATAACATATTGTTACCTGCTAATATATATATATATATATATATATATATATATATATATATATATATATATATAATATATACATACACACATATATATCTAGTGTGTGTGCACGCGTGCGCGATTTGTAATTAATTAATACACTTACAAGGGAGGTCTAAGTCTCCCCCTCCGATTTCCATGAAACTTGGCATGTGTATGGAGGGGCCCAAAGGAAGAAATACGTGTTTTTGTGTTTCAGCTAAAAAAAACAGTTTTAGGGGGCAAAACACCCCTCAAAGGTCAAAATGAAGACAAATTGACGCGGGAATCTGACCCCTGTGTGCCACTCCGATTTCCATGAAATTTGGCAGGTGTATGGAGGAGCCCAAAGGAAGAAGTATGTGTTTTTGTGTTTCAGCTAAAAAACGGTTTTAGGGGGAACCCCCCCTCAAATGTCAAGATGAGGAGAAATGGAAGTGGGGGGATCCGACCCCGAAACCAAGTAAATATGGCATAGGAAGAAACAGCATAGGGCCTCTCTATACACCTGCCAAATTTCATGGAAATCGGAGGGGAACACAGGGGTCAGATGATGCCCACGTCAATTTGTCCTCATATTGACATTTGAGGCGGGTTTTGCCCTCTAAAACATTTTTTTAGCCGAAACAAAAAAAAAGACGTATTTCTTCCTTTGGGCGCCTCTATACACCTGCGAAGTTTCATGAAAATCAGAGGGGAACACAGGGGTCAGATCCTTACTTCAATTTGTCCTCATCTTGACATTTGAGGGGATTTTGCCCCCTAAAACAGTTTTTAGCTGAAACAGAAAACACATATTTCTTCCTTTGGGCCCCTCTATACACCTGCCACGTTTCATGGAAATCGGAGGGGAACACAGGAGTCAGATCCCCACTTCAATTTGTCCTCATCTTGACATTTGAGGGGAGGTTGCCCTCTAGAACAGATTTTTAGCCAAAACAAAAAAAAACACATATTCTTCCTTTGGGCCCCTCTATAAATCTGCCAATTTTCATGGAAATCGGAGGGGGACACAGGGGTGAAATGCCCACTTAAATTTGTCCTCATGTTGACATTTGAGGGGGGGTTGCCCCCTAAAACAGTTTTCTAGCCGAAACAAAAAAACACGTATTTCTTCCTTTAGGCCTGTTTATACACACACCTGCCAAGTTTCATGGAAATCGGAGGGGAAAACAGGGGTGAAATGCCCACTTAAATTTGTCCTCATCTTGACATTTGAGGGGGGTTTTGCCCCCTAAAACAGTTTTCTACCTGAAACAAAAAAACACGTATTTCTTCCATTGGGCTCGTTTATACACACACCTGCCAAGTTTCATGGAAATCGGAGGGGAACACAGGGGTCAGATCCCCACTTCAATTTGTGTTCATCTTGACATTTGAGTGGGTTTTGCCCCCTAAAACAGTTTATTAGCTGAAACAAAAAAAAAACAAAAAAAAAACATATTTCTTCCTTTGGGCCCCACTATACACCTGCCAAGTTTCATGGAAATCGAAGGGGGACACTTAGATAACCTCCCTTGTTAGTCTTACACTTTGTAATTATATAACACTGCATATATTATAATGTTTTATTTTAATTTGTAAAACTGTAACTGTAGAAAAATTGTATAATTTTTGTATAACATTTCTATCTTGTTCTAACAGTTGGGCTGAAAAGTTCGTAGGCTGACTCATAGATGGCGTTACTAGAATTAAATCCATGTGATTTTTACTTAGTACTAACCTTCAAAAGATACGTGTATTAATTTCACAGCTGCCGGATAATTAGTTCGTGAGATATAGCATTGTGAGTGAAGCAGCTTTTGTTATTGTGAAAAAATGGATAAAAAAGAATTTCGTGTGTTAATAAAGCATTGCTTTTTGGCGAAAAAAATACTGTTGAAGCCAAGGCTTGGCTTGATAAACATTATTCGGACTCTGCACCAGGAAAATCAACCGTTGAGAAGTGGTTTGCTAAATTTAAACGAGGCGAAATGAGCATCGAAGACGATGCACGCAGTGGACACCCCAAAGAGGCTGTTACCGACGAAAACATCAAAAAAGTCCACAAAATAATTTTAAATGATCGTAAAGTGAAGTTGATTGAGATAGCTGAGACTTTAAAAATATCAAAGGAACGTGTTGGACATATTGTGCATGAATATTTGAACATGCGAAAGCTGTGTGCAAAATGGGTGCCGCGCGTGCTCACAATCGATCAAAAGCAACAAAGTTTTGATGATTCGGAGCAATGTTTAGCGATATTCAACCGTAATAAAATTGCTTCCCCATCCACCATATTCTCCAGATCTGGCCCCCAGTGACTTTTTCCTGTTTGCAGACCTTAAAAGAATGCTCGCTGGAAAGAAATTTAGCACTGATGAAGAGGTAATCGCCGAAACTGAGGCCTATTTTGAGGCTAAAGAGAAATCGTACTATAAAAATGGCATCGAAAAATTGTATGACCGCTATAATCGTTGTATCGCCCTCGAAGGCAACTATATTGAATAATAAAATCGAATTTTGTCAAAAAAATATTTTTTACTATGTTAGCCTACGAACTTTTCAGCCCAACTGTTATGTGTTAAAGGTTTCATCCTGGAATGGAATGTCTCACATTTATTTGTGTTTCCATTTCCAATACATTCGAATGAATACATATTCATTTCAATGGCATTTACAAAATCACGTCTGACATTTTATGTTAAACAAGTAAGATTATTTTTGTGCACGAGTGTGTTAGCCGATGAGTAGCAAAGTATTTTAGGAACAACACTTGAAAAAAAATATTGTAGGACTAACTAATGAAAAATTTCTTTGTAATCGAAGATCATAATACCTTTTAAGGTGTGGTAATATTATAATGGGATTGAGATACGAAACTCTTGGATACAGATCCGGATTTTCGGATCCGGAACTTACAGATCCGGATCCAAAACTTTCAGATCCAGATCCGGATCCAGAATTTTCAGATCCGGATCCAGATCCAAAACTCTCGGATCCGAATCCGGATCTGGATCCAAATCCGTAACTTTTGGATCCAGATCCGTTTGGCCGTCCCTAGTATGCAGGATCGAGTCACGCTGGGAGTAGCTCAGTTAAATAAGTTAGGTTTAGTTTTGGTCTCGCTGAACCATCTCTACCCTGAATGATGCAGATAAAGGATGTTGGGAACCTTAGTCGTTGAACGCTACTCACCCCCTTGCTTGATGATCTGGCCCTCGGCGACGGTTGGACAGATACAGGTGCCCTGGAGATGGCAGAGACATTGGAGAGACTGCTGTCCTAAATGTTGCTGGCGACACGAGGTGGCTTGAGATTCAGCGGTTTGGTCATCGGAGCACTGATTCTCCGGACTCGGGCTTGCTTTTGACCTCTGGTTCTCCGTAGTCCAGACTGCTACTCATGTACTGCATGCTCGTTGCACCTCGTGATCTCTCGGAGTGTTCTCGTCGATTGAGTTGCTGATGATCTGGAGTAATAGAGAGAGTGATTTACCATCGCCAGGGGTTTTTATACATCAGAATTTTGCTGTGACTTGGTGGACTTTGCACCTCCAACTGTTCACCTGGGGTATCCCTTGGTGCAGGTGGAAATTTACAGTGGAGGTCCATTCACTGCTGGTGAAGGCAGTTGCCTTGCCAACTGTGTAGAGCCGAGTGGAAAATTCTTGTTGCTCGGCTCTGCATCCGGTAGAAGTTGGGGTGAATGAGCATTCCACTGGCGAGCTTCAGAGAGATGTTTTAATAAAATTGATATTTCAACTTTCATGCTCCCAATTCCTTCATCAGTATACTAATGAACAAGAAGAAGATCAAACTGAAATATCAAGTGCAGTTTTCAAGAAATGGCACATTAATTTCTGCTTCGTGCTTAAGGAAGATAATCTCCCATCCATCCTCGATGGAAATACCTGTGCTCACATCTGTCCGTTAAAGGTTAAGTGTTGCTAGCATGAATCAGGCTATCCAGCATTTATGGGGTGATCAGTGTAATGCACTATGAAGCCAGGGATACCAGATTATAACCCTGGATAAGGCATGGATGTATCATTTTGTATATCTATTTCGTCTGATCATGTGGCTGCGGTGGCTCAGTCGGTAACGCGGCTAACTACCATGTTAATCCCCAGCTGGTTCAAATCTGGGAACTTTTTTAACCTTGGAAGCGGCCCCGGCGCCCACCCAGCATCGAATGACATGGGTACCTGGGGAAAACCATGGGGGGTAAAGGTGGTCAGGGGCATGATGCTTATCACATCATCCCCACTCATGACCGGATCAAGAAAGTGAGGGGTGTTACCCCCACACCCCCTATAAGCCTTCATGGCATGGTGCTAAGCACAGGGGAGTACTTTACCTTTTTTTTCCCGTCTAATCATCCTTCATCTTCATTATTGCAATTAAACCAAAGAGTATAAAAGCAACATACAATGGCCTCTGTTATCTGCTGAACATTTTATCCTACACGTATGGTATTCATGTTGCCCATAAGGCGTTATGTGGTTAAGAACATTATTGTGTGCCATTTGAAACTAAATACTCAGTTTGAGTAGTGGAACTGGAGTGTGCATGGATGCAATAATTTGAAGTTGTAAACTAGGATTTAATTTTTATGTGGTCATGTTTATTTAACCCTCCATAACCCTTACCAGTGAATTAATGATCGGGAAAGCACTAGGTAACTTATCTTCACTATCCCCTCGAAAACATAGAAGCGTTGGCACCTTTCTTCTGTCATTCTCTCAGTTGCTTACAAGACTGGCCCTCCTTTGGCGCCACCCAGTACCGCGCGCGGGAACGTTTCATATCTTAAATCACAGCACACCAGCCATGAATTTGGGGGAAGTAAGAAGATATGTAGCTCGGAATGTAAATTATTTGAATGCAGAAACCATCGCAGTACCCATACCAAATGTCAGAGTTGTCAAAATAACGATATTGAAAAGTGAAAAGTCTGACTACCATGCTCAAGGTCCCGGGTTCGATCCCCGGCAGGTTCAAATCCGGGAACTTTTCTAACGGTGGAAGCGGCCCCGGTGCCTACCCAGCGTCGAATAACATGGGTACCTGGGGGAAACCCTGGGGGGTAAAGGCGGTCAGGGGCGTGATGCTGATCACATCACCCCCACTCACGACCGGATCAAGAAAGTGTGGGGCGTTACCCCCGCACCCCCTATACGCCTTCATGGCGTGGTGCTATGCACAGGGGAACACTTTACCTTTTTTTTTTTACCTTTACATTCAGTATCTAATGAAAGCACATGTCACCATAGAAACTATAAAAAAATACAATCCCTGACATAAAATGAACTTTAAAAAAATTAATGAATCTTATTTCCACATAATAAACCTCAAGCTATACAATTGTACATTTTTTTTTCATTCTGCATACCTCCAAAAATATGAATAAAATAGATTCGATATTTTGCAGGATTTAAATGTAACAGATGTAAATAAGAATTGGGAGCACATACGTAATGCAATCAATCAGCAGTTAAAATAGGATACCATAAATCAAGAAAAAGTAAGCCATGGTTCGATAATGAACGTCATAACCTAAAAGAAATAAGAAATCAGGCTAGACTTGGGTGGTTAAAGAACAGCATGTTTAGAAGTAACAAAAAAGAGATTACTTGAAAAGTAAAATTAACGCAATTCAAATAAAAATATCAGAGGTGCAAATGAATTTAGAAAGGAGTGGCAACCTCAAGTAAACTTGATAAAAAATGGCTGACTCAAGCGATATTTTAAATAGATGGAAGAACTACTTTAATGACTTTTTAAATGTTCATGTAGGAGATAAATCAGAAATAAATGAAGTACACACAGCAGAACTTTTAGTTCCAGAACCTAACTTAACTGAAGTTAAAGATACTATTAAAAGACTAAAGAGATAAATTATTCGAATTTGGAGTACCTAAGAATCTTGTTAATATGTCTGACAAATTTACAATTCATGATGGGTTAAAAGAAGAAGATGCATTATCTCCATTGATCTTTAATTTTGCCTTAGAATATGCTGTTAGGAAGGTAAAAGAAACTAATTAATTACTAAAATTAAACGATGTGACTCAACTGTTAGCATATGCAGACTTACTGCGGGATGATGTAAATACAATTAAGAATAATGCTAAAATATTTTTCAAAGCAGCTAAGGAAGTTAGCAAAGAGAAAATTACAAGCCGAAACCAAGTGATAATTACTCGTTTGAACCACTTTCCAAATTCAAGTACTTAGGAGTAATACTAACAAATGAAAATGATATTAAAGAGGAAATGAAAAGAAGGCTTAATTCGGAAAATGCATGTTATTTTTTTCTTCATAAACTTTTGTCTTCTCGTTTAAAATCTAAGAAACTAAAAGTTAAAATATATAAAACAGTAATTTTGCCTGTGGATGCGAAAACTTGATATCTTACATTGAAAAAGGAAGATAAATTGAGAGTATTTGAAAATAAAATCCTTAGCAAAATATTTCAGCCTAAAAGGGATGAAGAAACAAGTGAAAGGAGAAGGTTACATAATTTATATTCATTTCCAAATATTATTAGATTGATGATTAAATCACGAAGACTTAGGTGGGCACGAATGAGAAAGGAATAAAGAAGAGTTTACAGGATTCTTGTTGGGAAACCTGATGGTAAGAGAGCAATAAGAAAACCAAAAACGAAGATGGACCTAAAAGAAATTAGTAAAGATGGAATAGAATATATATAAATCTTGCTCAGGATAATGACAAATCGAAAACCTATATTGCTGCAGCAATGAACTTTCGGATTCAAGAAGGCTAGAGAGTTAGTTAGTTAATTGGTATTCAATGTAATATAATTTACATATTTCAGAAACCAAAGGCGGCAACATGGTATTCATATTGACAAGGGATTTCCTACAAATCTCATTTTTGTCGTAAGTTTACCAATAGCACTTACATCCTGTTTTACTTCAAATCTTCAATTATTCATCCTCATTGTTGCGATGCAAAGAAGAGAAGAATTTCCGTGACTTGATAACATGAATTTGTGCATTGAAAGAAAAATGGAAATGTGAATTAAAGAGCTGTGCTCAAAAACCAAAGAAACGCGCTTTTCACTGACGAGCGGGAAACATATTAGAAATCAAGGACGGAAAATATGAACAGCGAATGCATGCTTCAGAGGAGAGGGGATATTCAATAGGAGGTGGAACACAGAAAGGCTCTTCCATGATAATTTTTGCTTTCTGAATCCGAACAAGTTCATAAACATCATATTTTCCGTCCTTGATTTCTAATATGTTTCCCGCTCGTCAGTCAAAAGCATGTTTCTCTGGTTTTTGAGCACAGCTCAATAAGTTTCATTAATTTTTTTAAAGTTCATTTTATGTCAGGGATTGTATTTTTTTTATAGTTTTTATAGTGGCATGTGCTTTCATTATATCTTGAATGTAGGATTTTTTATTATAAGATTAATTAAACGAAATAGGTTTGTTAAAAAAAATAATCGTTAGTTCATATGATAATATTTCTTGTGATGCATATGCATAGTTAGTATCTTGTTTGTTGTCCGTGTTGAAGGTTTTTTTTTTTTTTGACAGGATTCAAATTCTTGAGGGGACAAAGGGGGTTGAGTTTTTCGAGAATATCAGGCATTCCATGTTTATAAATAATATCATTTACAATTATATTTTCAGTAGAAAGCGAAATGTAGCAAATATCCTTTATCGATGTTTCAAGTTATGCAATGAGATTTGGTCGCCAATTAATTTTGATGAGGGAGTAGGGTGTCCATGTTCGAGATCCGCCTTTCTTTGATTTCCACCGATTTGTAAAAAGTGCCCAATTCATATGAAGCAACAGAAAAAATATTGTGTGTGTGCAAATTTCACCCATTGGCAAGGTGGAAGGGTGGTGAATAATTTTTATTTTCCATTGTTGGGGTGTAAAAAGCAGAAAGAAATATTCCGTCAAATTTTGTGTTCCGTGTTAGAAATGTCAATAATCGTTATTTTAAAAAAATATAGTTTCGTTCGTGATTATTTTTTGAAAATGGATTTTCTTCTTTAAGATTTTTTACATTTTTTTTCATGTAGCAATTTCACAGATCATTTTTTCAATGATGATATTTGTAATGGTATGTTGTAGTTTTATGGGAAAAAGATAAAGAATATATTTTCACACCCCATAGTTTCGAGTGATTTTTCTTAGTGTTCGTGACAGTTAGCAAAAGTTATCTAATTATACTCTTGGCGTGATGTGGCACGGAAGTAGATTGTTAGCGTGGAGCACACACATACAGGTTGAAAAAAGGATACCGAGAGTGAAAACTACAAGTTTTGCATCCTTGAACTTGATGAATTGATAGATTTATTCGGAACATGCAGTTTTTTTTTATAGTGACATGCACCTTCACTAGGTTTCGAAGATTCTACATTACAAAAATACGTTAGAGTCACGTACTTTTTGTTTTGGGTTATAAGTGTATTCTACAAGTGTGTTATTCGATACAAAACTGTAAATTAACATGGATGCCCTTTCTCATCAATCTAAAATTTTTGAACTTCACATTATTTGTACTCCAACCGATGATTGTAAGGGGGATAATTCAAATGGGTGATAAGATAGTAAAGAATAAAAAGTTGATCCGTTTATCTCCTTGTCTTTGAATCCCGACAAAGGGAGGTTTGTTTCTATCATGATAGAGAACTCAAAATGTAAAATTTTCATTATCCTCTGTTTATACATTTTCTTTTCTCACGATCTCTATCTTGATCAATTATCTCCCTACCTTTTAGAAACATGTTCTCTACCTTTTTTAAATGTACAACAAAGTCTGTCGACTGTTGTTCGTTACAGCAAGGGAATAATATTGCTCAAGGAGAGGCGTTGTGGTTTACACGTACTCACAAAAACCAATTGTAAAATGCCAGTGTTGTGTCAGTTTCCAAATTCAAGTACTAACAAATTTTAAAAAAATGATATTAAGCAGCATTAATTCGGAGAATGTGTGTTACTTTTCTCTTCATAAATATCAATCTTCTTGTATCATAACTAAGAAACTGAAAGTTATAATATATACAAATCAATAATTTTGTCCATGGATGCAAAATACTTTGTCCCTTTCATTGAAAGAGGTACATACATTAAGTGTGTTTAAAAAATAAAATCCTGTGGCATTGAACAAAAAAAATAAGAACGTTGTTGCTTGTAGAATTGTTAATAATCATATGAAACAAGATGAGAGAGAGAGATAGTTAGTTATTTTAAAAGGGAAGAATGAATAAGAGAATATATGTATAAAATCACAGAAACTAAAATTCTTATATTATAAATACATAAAATCCTAAGAAGTTGGAAGACAGATCAAAAAAATGTGTGTCTCCTAACAGATCTAAATGTTAAGACAATAATATAACCAACTAACTTTGTTCAACAGAAACACGTATTTTTCTTTATTTATTTTTTATAATAATAATTATGTGATGCTCAAAACGTAGGACATTTATGATATTTTTCAAATTCCTCCCGGACGCCGGACATAAGGCTAAAATGTAGGACATGTCCAGTAAAAACCGGACGTCTGGTAACCCTATGTGATCAGCATCATGCTCGGCCACCTTTACCCCAGGGTTGCCTCCAGGTACCCATTTATACGATTCTGTGTGGACCTCAGAGCCATGCAGAAACAGGGAAATGACTGGAAACATTTCTGGTCCTGAAAACCTACTCTGGGATTCGAACCAGAATCTTCTGCATGACAGCCAGATGCTCTACCATATGAGCTACCACCAATGTGGTTTTTTTTAGTTAGCAATTAAGAGCATACCAATCCAATACAAAGGAGAGATGTTGGGGCTTAAGGGATGACCACCCTAACAGGCAGGTACTTACCCCACAGTCCCTGGATCAAGCCTTGATGCTGGAACCTTTGACAGGCCACTGGTCCCATTGGCTGGCCTGAGGTGCCTTGCTTCTAGACAGGTCCTGGCATGGACCCCATAGCTCCTGGAGATGTAATGCATTCTCTGTGGTCGGCAGCAGTCTCTCTCTCGCTACTCAACGTGGATCTCCTGACCTCAGGCTCATAGCCAGGCAGGAGCCAGGGGGGTGGCTTGGCCCCCCTGACAAGGTTTCCAGACCCCCTGGCACTGCCGCCAGCTCCCTTGACATTAGGTAAAACTATTTTGTATTCTAATTTGAGGTGAAGACACAATATATTAATTTGTTCACAACTTCGTTCGTCATCTTGTTTATGAGCACAAGTCTAAGCAGCGGCAATTGTTTAGAAGATTCTCTATACTTTAGAAAGTTCTTTCATAGGGAGCCTTCTTTATCTGTACCTTGCCCCTGTTGCAGCCTCTAGTTTTACAGAAATCTGTGACTTTGATGTCATAATCCACATTCCTTCCGCATCTGTGTCAAATGTCAACAGATCCCATGTTTTATTGCTTTAGCTGGGGGTGGAATGTATGGTAGGCACTATGATTGAAGTTAATATTATACATTTTAACATGTATGATGTAAATATCTGTATCATCAAAAATAGTATGGAGTGTGTATTAAGGGATGGTGTCAGTGGCAGTCATTAGCACTTCAAGAGATGTTTTAGAAGATATAGAAAAAAAAATCTGTAGTATTTGTATGATATTTCTAAGACTTGGTTCACAAAGCCCCCCCCCCCCTTGGAGGTCAGTTCTAGCTACGGGTCTGCCTGACCTACTTTCCTCCAGCTCCTAGCTTCTCAGTGTGTTCTCCTCCCGAGGCACACTGTTTACCTTTTTTATGGTGCTCTGTAGAGTTGGGTATGCTTAGGAGAGGTTTCTAGGTAAAGCCAGTAATGCAATCATCCCCCAGCTATCAATTTTCAGTTCAAGCACTGAATAGTACAAATATGTAGTTACAAGAGTATTACGTTTATTCCTATGTAAAGGATTATATTTAGTTCTCCAATGTTTGGATCAGAGTTATTCAATTTTCCATGATTTGCATAACTCACTGGATAATTTGGACTTCAGAAAGTGTCGCGTCCTTAAATAAACTCTAAATTTCATGAAGATTAGGCACACACAGGAGATGCACTATTGTTAAATTTCATGTTTAAGAGTTTATTTCACATTTTGCAATTCTATTTGCATTTTGCAGTTGATTATGCATCATTTCGTGACAAAACATGGTAAGAAAATGCACTTCACACTTTTCAAAAACATGAAAAAATGAACATTAAAATGTGTAATTTTACATTTAGTGTTTCTGTCAAAAATGAAATGTGCATGCCTCTACTGAAATATGAATATTGATTAAGCCACAGATGTCATAGATAATATCTTAAAAATTACTATAAACTTAAATGAAATAGACATCTCTGATAATAACTTATATGCACACGCACAGTCACAAACACTTCTGGGTGATTCCAATGACTTTTAGTAAGTTACAACTGAAAGGTCTCCATGATTGTACATTGCATGAAATACATACTCATTGGTAGGAATGGTTCATTAGTGCATTTCACTACCATAATCTGGACATTTACTAATGTAAAATTCTTTTACAACAGCTCCTCGTAAAGTAAAACACTTCGTTGCATATTCCCATGGTGAGAATTGGATTTCAGTACGCTGGCAGCCCGCTGATATTCAACCATGTGATCAAGTGGAGAGCTACATTTTATCATATAAGTTGAAGACATCTAGCAGTAGCAACGTATCCAAGAAAATTACAGTACTTAACTCAGAATGCCATGTGTGGAAAACTTATGTTTGTCACACAATTAATGCACTAATTCCAAATAACATGTATGATATTGAGGTAAGTTGAGTTTTCTTTATTTTTTAAAAAAAATACAGGGTGATTCATATAAAAGTGACAGCAACAAGTTATTACATGTGAAATGTAACTTAGGTATGGGAGTTTAATAACCTTCACATTACATGCTGAATATTCATCATGTCATTCCATGATTCTTGCAGTTCGTTGAAGTATGCTGTTGTCAATACTGGTAATGGCGTTTATAATGTTCTCCTTCAGTTCTTCCAATGTCTGAGGACATGCCGCATACATTTTTCCCTTATGATATCGTCACAGATAGAAGTCTGAGGGTGTCCAATTAGGTCATCTCGCTGGCCATAAGTTTCAGGAAATTATCCAGTCCTCAAAGTTTGAATCAGCATCAATGACTTATTTGATGCATGGCATCTGGCACCATCCTGTTGAAAATACCATTGGTGCAGCTCTATTTCATTCACTAGCAAAACAAACACTATGGAAATTTGTATGGTGTACTGCATCTTAACAACGACTGAAAATATATGGTGAAGCCAGCTACTAAATTCTGCATAGCTGTGCACTTTGTAGGCAATGTATGAATCTCCCAGATGTCCTGTTTCATATGAAAGTGACATGGAGCATTACGATGTATTCCTGTTAAAATAAAACAAAAAAATAATGAGTCTTACATGAATCACCCTATATATTATAAAACTGGAGGGTGTATATGTACTTATATGAAATTTACGTAAGTTAATGACTGTTTATGTATCAATGAAGATAGTATTGCAGACACTTAATTGAAAACCAAAAAAAAATATTTTAGTTAACCTTTAGCGGACAGCTTATTTCATAAACCACGTAAATTATGCACTTCGGGATGGCTCATGATGCCAGCACCACGTGGCAGAAATTAACATGCTATTTCTTGGAAACTATGATCCTATGTCAGTTCTCTCTCTTTTGTTCATTTATATGGAATTACGAAACAATATGTTTACTGTTACTATTTTGAAAAATGCCTATTGTTTCCATGTGAAATTGACCGATTTCAGAAAGAAATGAATATATTTTTGGGGGAGGAGTGGGTGCATTTTGCCCCGAGAAAAAATACTGCTTTTACATTAAAAATTATATTTTTTCTCCAAAGTATCAGAAGCAAGTCCGCAATTCTTGCCACGAGAATGAAACACATATCCGGCAATATGCAGGTTCCATTTTCAACCATCACATTCTGGTGTTGCCTACGTGGGGTCCTGATGAAATTTAAATTTCATAAAAATATAGTTTTATTTAATTTTCGTCTTATTCTTCTACTTGATAAATGAAAATTAAGTTTATTCGACCATGAGCATATTGTCTAGTGTGTATGAAAGAAAGCGAGATATAAGTTTTAACTCTAGGATTCATAGTTTCTGAGATAACAATTTTTGGAATTTTGAATTTCTCGTTAAAAAGCATGGCTTTTATATTAGAAAATATTTTTCTACGAAAGTGTCATCAGTAAGAGCACAATTCTTGCTACGACCATGAAATACATATTAGGCAATATGCAAGAACTGTTTTGAACCCTCACGTCTTGGCATTGCCTATGTGGGGGCCTGACAAAATTGAAATTTTGTAAAGAATAAATAAGATATTAATTTTCGTCTTCATCTTCTTCTATTTGGTTAGTGCAAATTGGATCTTTTCAACAATAGGCATGTAGCTGAGACTGTAAGGTAAAGGTAAAGTGCTCCCCTGTGTATAGCACCATGCCATGAAGGCATATAGGGGGTGTGTGGGGGTAATGCCCCACACTTTCTTGATCCGGTCGTGAGTGGGGGTGATGTGAAACCCTGACTGCCTTTACCCCCAGCTGAGACTGTACTGAAAGAAACAAACTATAATTTGTAACTATAGCATTCGTAGTTACGGAGATATAAATCTTCATTTAAAACCTTGCGCAATTTTAAACTTCCCACTTAAAATGCACTGGGCGTATAAGGGTCTACCTTTACTGTGTACTAGGGCCTTGCAATAACAAGTTGAAATTTTGACACACATTAGAGGAAGGTCTAATTATGTAGTGTATACAAATTGGCTTGGATATCTCTTGTGCCTTTTGTGCTACACCATTTCAAAAATTCACCATTTTCCAGTGATTTTTCAATTTCTTGCATATTCAACCACATATAATATGGATTGGGTGATATATATGGAGACGACATAATGTGTCCATACTGAGCTCACATCAGGGTTACTAGAAAAATTAATGCCACCCTCCTGGTTGGATTACAGTTGTAACAGCAGGCACACAAAATATGCATTTTTTGACAAGTAAGGCTTTTTAAGGCATATTTTGGGGTATTTTATTTGCTAAATTAAACAAGCTGAGGGTATTGGTGAGAGGTTTGTTTGGTGTGTAAATATCACTAGGATGTGATCAATAGTTCCAAAGTTATTGAGTCTGAAGTTAGCTCTGAGCCTTATGTCTCATATTTGGATCACATTTTCTGTTGCACACCACCTTCTTAAACAGGCTATAACTCGAGAACTGTTTCTCGGAGGAACCTAATATTTGGAATACAAGCCTTCCAGACATGATTGATCCTTTATGCCAAATTTCATCCAAATCAAATAACCATGACCTGGAGGCCCTGGTCGATGTGACGTGGAATGACAAAATGTTATTTAAAATGTAGGATATGAAAGGAAATATTATACTTCAACCACCTTTTCTTGCTGATATATTTTACTTTCATGTGTAATAATGACAAAAGAAAAAAAAGAAGGAATGATCACAGTGTGCGACAATTAGAGGCCCAGTGTGAGACATCTAGTTTTCAAAATTACCTGAAAATTTTAACTTTTTAAAAGTTAGTTGCATATTTTCAGTTTTTTAAGAAAATGAAGAATGGTCTTTTATCATGCTTCCCTGCAAATTTTATCCACCCAACATCCATAGAGCTAACGCAAGAAATGATATTTCAGACATCTATTCCATAACAATGGCTACACTGCTTTTTTTATGCATTGTTATTATTTTCCCGCCAAGAAGCATCTAACTATTTTTGACATGACTTGTGTGGTTGTAAGAATATACCACTGCTACATACTACATATTTCGTTCATCTTGATCTATTGTGGTGGGTTTGATTGATTTGGTTTATTTTACTTTGTTTTTCTGCCTCTTTTGGCTAATATTGAAGATGACGATGACATTTGTGATGGGACACTCGCCAGGGTGTCTACCAGTCTGGAAAACCTGGAATTTCTTGAAAAGTCACGGAATTTATTTTTCTGAAAAGTCATGGAAATGTCAGGGAAATTTACTGTTTTTCTGGAAAAATCAACAATTTTTTTTAGTAGTGCACTAAAAGTATGTGTTTGAACAAAGAAAATGGGGTAAACAAGAAATTTGTAATTTGTTGTGGGCAAACTATGTTTCAATTTGGTATACTGAGTATTACCAGTAGTTGCAGTAAAAATTGCATACTAACAACTCTAGAAAAATGTGTCTTGTTGAACTCTTTTGAAGCAGAAATCTATTACATTGTTTGAGTTGGTGTTTTAAGTCCACTTTATGCACAGTAAGGCTAATCGGGACTGGACATACAGTTTAAAGTGGGATCCAAACCACTATGTGCATCACCCATATCAAACCCATATCACCATATCACCAACTCAATCAATGTAATAGATTTCTACTTCAAAAGTGTTCAACAAGACACATTTTTCTAGAGTTTTTTTTATGCAATTTCTACTGCAACTACTGGTAATAAATACTCAGTATACCAAATTGAAGCATAGTTTGCCCACAACAAATTACAAATTTCTTGCTTGCACCTTGATTACAAGACGACGACGACGCTACCACACTGCACCATTGCGGGTGGCCCTAGAAATCTATTACAGTAAGTGGCTATTGAATTTTACCACTTTCTTGTTGTAATTTTTGGGTTGTGTTTGGTTGGTATTAGAAAATAATACATATATTACTAAATTTACTATAATTATGCTATAAATGCTATGACTTTATAGAGAATTCTTTTTTACCATTAGTCAACATGTAGAAGCTCACTCCTGGTCTACCAGTCAAGAAAGTCATGGTAGTCAAGAAAAAGCAAAGAAATCAATAAGTAGGTCAACAAGGCAATAAAAAGTCAAGAAATTTTTCTTGTGGTCAAGAATTTTTGCTATCACAATGACTGATTGATTGATTTAGTTTATTTTATTTATCTTTTCTGCCCCTTTGGCTAATCGTGAAGCTGAGGATGAATGGTGGTAAGATAAGATGGATGAAGGGACAATCACAATTATATAGAGATGAGAACAGGGGCCCCGCATAAGATTATACTGGCTAAGAGTCCAGACGCCAGAGCCTCGCTAGTCTGCCAAATGCAGTCCAGGATGCATTAATAGATAAATCAAGTCTATTGGACATTTCCACTCAATTTCTTTACAGCAATTTTAAAATCTCCACCCTGGAAAAATGACCCCTGCAAGTTCTGGTAATTTATCTGCGTTCAGTTTAAGGCAAGAACGAGACTTCCATAGTTGCGAGGCTAGCATTGTGCTCAAAAAATGCCCCGCCATGTTAATACATCACTACTTAGAACTCATTTGTCTTCTGCTCTTCGGGCATTCAGTTTTCTGTGGGTAGCCACAGAGAGCCAACGTGTGCAGCAGTTTTACAAACCTGTACAGATTTTAATAATGGAAGAAGGAGCGATAGTGGAAGGGAAAGCTATGCTTTGTAATGATTGTTCTTCTATTAGATATCCCTGCTGCTCATGTGCAAGATAAATGAAAGGGTTCTGCTGCGTGCATGTTCTCAGGTCATGTGAAAAATATTGCTTGTAAAATTGGTTACTGACCAAATTTTAAAAAAATATATTTGGTCTAGGAATTAATTCGTGCGCCTGGACAAGAGATGGCGTAACGAGCGTATTGTCCCACAGTTTCGTGTATCCACACATGTGTTGAAAACTCCTGTCAGCGCGCATCATTCGTAGTATAGGGCAATTGATTGACGCGTCAACAACAGCATTTTGTAGTCAACTGAACATGGCTCAGTTCGTGCCAGATAAAGTGTTTTTGCGGGGTGTTCTGCTTCATTACTTTAACATGCAGAAAAGTGCTACCGAAAGTCATCGTGTCACGTGTCAGAAGTGGTTTGCACGGTTTACAAGTGGTGATTTCGGCCTGGAAGACCAAGAGCGACCTGGACAGCCAAAAAAATTTGAAGACGAAGAATTGAGAGCATTGCTCGATCAGGATTCGTGTCAAACGCAGGAAGAACTTGCAGAAGCATTAGGCGTTGATCAAACAACAGTTTCCAAATGCCTCAAAGCCATGGGAATGATTCAAAAGATGTCACATTGGGTTCCACATGAATTGAAAGACAGAGACGTTGAAAGACGAAAAACCATTTGCGAATTGCTGCTTCAAAGACAGAAAAGAAAGGGGTTTTTGCATCGCATTGTTACTGGCGATGAGAAGTGGATCCATTACGAGAACCCGAAATGAAAAAAAGGCCTGGGTGAAGCCAGGTGAACCAGGTCCATCACAACCGAAACGAGATATTCACTGTGCAAAGGTTATGCTGTGCATATGGTGGGATATGAAAGGTGTGGTGTACTATGAGCTGCTGCAACCGGGTGAAACTATTAATGGAGAACGTTATCGATGACAATTAATGCGTTTGAAGCAAGCTCTGGCCAGGAAACGACCAGAATGGGAGAACAGACATGATAAACTTATTTTTCAACATGATAACGCTCGCCCACATGTCGCAAAACAGGTCAAAACCTATTTAGAAAATGTCGGATGGGAAGTTTTACCCCACCTGCCGTATTCACCAGACGTTGCTCCTTCGGATTACTACTTGTTCGATTGCATGAATAACGATTTGATTGGACAGCGGTTCACTTCTTCAGAAGATATCGAAAAATGGGTCTCTGACTGGATCGCTTCAAAGGATGAGGACTTCTTTCGCCATGGAATCCGTAACTTGCCTGACAGATGGGCGAAAGTGGTGGCTCGTGATGGACAATATTTTTCTTAAGGTATTTATGTATTTTGTATTTGAACTACAGCTTCAATGTGTGCGTAACAACCGCACAAATTAATTCCTAGACCAAATATTTTAAACTTATATTTATCGAAAATTACCTTAACCTATTGTAGTACAAAATAAGAATTTTCACATTCTTCAGTTTATTTATAAAGCCTAATTTACTTTCTTTTCCATAAAGCAATTTCAATTTGGGGTTCATTTCTGTTGCACATATTATGATAAAATATGTTTGTGCAGATATGAGAAGATTTCATCAGTTGCACAGTACATTTCAAAGCTTAGGTTATGTGTAATTATTACAAGGAAATAATGTGTATGACATTATATCACATACTGAAATGATACGATATATTTTAAATTTTGTACTGCAAAAAAAAAGCTGCCTTATCTCATCTCGTTGAGAGTTGTAAATGTCTGTCTCGTGTTTATATGTAAATGTCTGAACAGTCTCAGCTCGTTTTATAAACATCTCTTTCGTTCTTGTTTCGGTTTCAGAGGGCAATTCTCATTCTGGTCTAAAGTTCAAAAAGATAGAATTAACAATGTATGCCAATGCTTATTGTACAAACTTTTGCAGTGCATAGAGATTATACAGAAAAAAACTTTTCTTAATGATTTTTTTTTGTTTGTTTGTTTGACTCCTCGTTTTGAATGTTATGAGCCCTCAAAAACTGGATATTATCCTGATTATATATGCAAACCAAACCGCCGATTCAGAATTACCACAAATGAACTGGCGTTGTAATTATTATACACAAAATTCATGATTTATCTGAGGAAGTTGAATGTTGCAGGTTTGACTCTCGATCTGGGCATGACTGTTCCTTTGTGAATGTCCTTTTATTGATTTGGAAATTGGTTGGGGGATGTTTGCTCGAGACTTTGGGGACAGCTAGGGCGATGTTTCTATGGTTAATGTTAGTATTGCTCACGTGACAAGACATTTCCCCTATCATCTGATAAAAGGAGAGGGGACAAGCAAATGTTTTTGAAATGAGAAGGGACAGACCAAAGTTTCGTCTCGTCTTGTGGGCAGGTTGGGTGATACTTAGATTGTGCTGTTTGGTGGTGTAGAAGGGGGAGTTTCTCCTGTACCTCAACTTCGAATACTTCTTGTAATAATTCATCTTCATTGTCACAATTAGCCAAAAGTGGGAAGAAATGTGACGTTAGAGAAGATACATGCTAAATTTACCATGCGTTCTCATTGTTGCAGTTAAACAAAGTGATGGAAAGGCAATGTAAATGTAGGATAAGTACATACATTTGCAATATATATATATATATATATTAACTGAAGAAACTGTCATTTACTGAAGGAAATTAAAAAACTCTACATGCCCTTTTTTTTTTCTTTTTGCCGTATCACCTCATATATGAAGAAATTGGCATGTATACCTGAGTGTTCTAAATGTATTGTTATTTTAAAATTTACGAAGAAAATATTATGACGAAAATAACTGTAATTTCAGGAAATGCATTCTTGTAACAATAATTTCTTACCAGTCAGAACCTATGTATTGGCAATGAACAAGGCTGTTCACATGTTCAGCCATGGACTGTTACCAGTATTGCTTTGTCAGATTAATGGAAAACCCTCTATTGAGTGGCTGAATTATAGTAAATACTTAAATTCATATTGGATTTGGTGCGTATTACTCACAATTAAATTCAAAAAATATTTCTATTAAGAACACAATAAAAATATCATATGAAAGCTATTTTACTTACATATTTGTGAGTCTAATCCTTGAGTTAGCTGCGTTCCGTTCCGGGGAAGCGACTGCCAACTTCTTCAGGCATTCTTTAAGCATGCAATACTGCCATGCCGCGTCGTTATATCATACAAGGAAAGGTTGGATGGGTAGGATTGGGGAAAAAAATTATCAGAAAAAAACTATGTCCCTTCAGCCTGCATTTCCTTAAAACTTGTCATGTTCACTATAAATTGCCTTAAAATTCATTGAAAGCAGTAAAAACAAGTTAAAAATCCAAGAACTGTGCTCACTCTCATATGTGTGTTAATCAGCTGATGTTCCACGTGGAATGCAGGAAGCTCAGGCTATATCCCTACAGCATGTCTTCATCTTGGTTATAATTATGTTATTTCCGGGTCAGATTCACGCACTTCCTGTACAGCACAAATCACTTCCGGGGTAACCTGAAATCCTATTTCTTCCCTCTTTTGGCCTTTTTCCCATTTTTTAAATAGGTTTATCCAGATTTCGTCAAGATTTCCATCTTCCCGATTGAGTTTATTGTCCCTATCATTACATATGTTAGCTACTTCATACACGTTTCTGTTGATAGCGTGATTTTTCCCTTCTAATAACAACTTTTTCTTTGATTTTATGGAAGTTTTCAAGTACTTGCTCAGATAGGCCTGTTTTGGGATTCCCATCTTTGATGTCTTTCCATTGAATTTTCATGCTTCTCCTCGTCTGTCCGATGTATTTCTTATCGCAGTTACATTTAATATTGTACACTACTTTCGCATCTTCGTCTTTGTCTTTTTCCTTTCCAGCCCTTTTATATTCTGAAAAGTGCTTTTCTATATTTGTGGGGGCTTCATTCCACTTTTAATATTACAATCCTTTAAGACTTTTTTATTTTTTTCTGAGACATCTTTAAGGTAAGGAATTCCTATGAACTTAGGTCCCTTGTTTTCTTTCCCTGCTTCATTTTCTTTAGCTGTAATTTTCCCATCTTTAGATGTTACTCTTTTTTCCCTTTCAAAAAATTTCCCTCATTTCATTATTGTTATATCCATTCTTTTCCCAATGTTCAAAATCCATTCTTCTTCTTTAGCCAAAGTGTCTTTCTGGTTACACAATCTATTCGCTCTTATGTAGAAATTCAGAAAAAAACATTTTTCTTTGTTCTCCCTGCATGTTTTGATTCTTTTTTAATGTTGATTTCTCCCGCGAGTGCTTTGTGGAATACCCCACTTTTAATTTTGCCATTTTCATTAACAATCTTTAGGTCTAAAAAGCTAATTTCCCCATTATGCATTTCTTCTTTCGTATATTTAATAGGGTCTTCCTGTTCGCTTAGGATGTTAAATAATCTATCTATCCCTTTCTCTTCCCCTATTACCAATATGTCATCTACATACCTTCCAAAGAACTTTATTTCATTTTCCATTTGACAAGATTTAAGGAAATGCAGGGTGAAAGGGACATAGTTTTTTCTGATAATTTTTCCCCAATCCTACCCGTCCAACCTTTCCTTGTATGATATAACGACGCGGCATGGCAGTATTGCATGCTTAAAGAATGCCTGAAGAAGGGCTAAGTGTAGAAGCTAAGGAGTAGACTCACAAATACGTAAGTAAAATAGCTTTTATATGATATTTTTATTGTGTTCTTAATATAAATATTTTTTAATATATAGTAAATACTGCTATACTGTTAGGGCATAATTCATCTGTAAGAAATGGGCACACATTTTTGCACTGGAAGTTATAAGATCTTTGTTTTAGACAGTAACAAATTACTTTTTACTGTCGCTTTCGCAATCCATGCGAAGTTTATGGGATGAGCGGAAGCCCTGCCTTCACGAATTTCTAAGTGATGACTTCAGGCCAATCAGAGGATGTTTTCAAATCAGTGACGTAGGAGGTGAATTTCAGCAGTGCTTGAATGCATGTTACTCGAGAACCAAAACAAATATCGCCAAGATATTTTGCACATCTCATTTTGGTGTGAAAAAGTCAAGAATTTGGATTTGTTATTTTGGTAGACACCCTGTGGTCTGTTCAGTTTCCCTTATTACTTTTAACATGTGAAGTGAATATTCTAAAAACTTGGTTAAGTATAAGTAATTAAGTCTGGTGTTTAGCTATAATGTGTGTTTAGCTTTTTACACATATTTAAATACATTAATTGTCACCATTGACTTGGTCTGGAAAATTTTGGTTGTCTGTCTGGAACATCTGGAAAAGTCAGGGAATTTCTTTTTTACAAAAATGTAGACACACTGTAAAAATTTCAGCCATTGAAGAAACATTAATTCTTCGAAATATTAATTAGCTATGTAGAATTTTATAAAAACATGCTATGTGAATTGTGCCTTCGATTCGGTTAGAAATTATAGTAATACTTAATTAGTGAAAATGTTGATAAATAGAGCAATATGTAATTATCAGTCAATAGTGATAGAGTTCTGATACTTCCATCCCTGTAAGACTATAATATCTGGAATTTTCTTTGGTAATATGAATGCTAGAAGAAGGTTGTGCGTTGTCATTTGATTAATTTTCACATTAGTATTTTAGAAGTTAATTTTTATCATGTACTTGAACAGATTGTGGCTGTGAATGTCGGTGTGTTTCAAAGTGGGGAATCCTCTATGATCAGTGTTGCCACTGTTGAGTCAGGTGAGTGTATTATGGATGTAACAGATCGTGATGTTATTAACAGTACTTATAAGTGTTAAATTTAAAATACATGTTTTTGAATAAACACGTAATTTATAAAATAATCATTTTTTACAACTGTACAACATGTACACCATTGCTTCATAAGCCATAACCCAGAATGTAAACTGTTAGGTCAAATCTGGCTCAGACCATTTAGCTATCTTTACTCTTAACAATAAGGATGCAGTTACGCTGTGCCAACTTCTGAGAAACATTGGATAAGCTGAACTCGAAGCCTATCATAATATTCATATTCATAATATTATTCAATAATATATGTCATAAGTAGGCTTAGGATTTGCCCTAAAATATATTTTCTTCTTCCTTGGCCAGAAAATGTAGAGTTTTATGTTTAAAAGCCATTACAGGCCATTTTTGAGAGAAATACATGAAATTTATAGTGACTCTTTTTGTCTGTTTTTGTCACAAGATAACTGCCATTTGTAGGAGACTCGAACGAGTATGAGCAAGTGAAAGTGGTCCCATGCAGGACTCTGATGCACATGTATCTAAGCATAGAGTTCATTGGCTGATTGTCAATGCACACAGTATAAACTTCACATATAGAAAAGTAATGAAAGGGTTTTCAATGGTATAGAAAAGTAAAACTACCCCTGTACATTATGTCATGAAGGCACATAGGAAGTATGCCACTTTCTCAAGCTTGGCTGTAGTATAGGTGATGCAATCAGCACCATGGTCCAGTGGTCCTGCAGTTTGCCCAGTGTAACCACTGATTAGAGTTGTGGTTTTCAATCCATGGGTAACATGCGGCCCTTTTAATCTAATTTAGTAGCCTTCTAAATCCTGTAATGCAATATGATATTAAATTAAACCAACTTCTGTGGCTTTTTTTTTAGTACAGCATGCTACGATGCCAGGGGTCCTAGGTTTGAATCCTGGCCTGGACATGGATGTTCTTTGTGAGCATCCCTTAATTAATTTCATCATATCATTACTAACGTTCATCTTTGCCACTAGCCAAAATATCAAAATCAAAGTAAAATAAACTCATATGACAATAAATAAATAAATAAAAATAAAATCAGTGGCAATACCTTTATATGAATGGTTGTTATTATAATTTTATAATAATAAGATACCACACTATTTCATTTGTTAGACAACAATCAAAATTTAATTATTGATAACTCGTTCAAGCCAGTTTCCAAATTCAAGTACTAACAAATGAAAATGATATTAAAGAGGAAATTAAAAGCAGGCTTAATTTAGGCAATGCATGTTACTTTTCTCTTCATAAATTTTTATCCTCGCACGTAATATCTAAGTAACTAAAACTTAAAATTACTGTTATGTATATGTTTTCTATGGCTGTGAAACTTGATCCCTTACATTAAAAGAGTAATATAAATTAAGAGTATTTGAAAATAAAATCCTTAGGAAAATATTTGAACCTAAAAGGGATAAGGAGACAGGTGAATGGAGAAGGTTACATAATTTAGAACTGCACAATTTATATTACTGTCCAGATATTTTTTGAATAATTAAATCAATAAGACTAAGGTGGGCAAGCCATGTGGCACAAATTGGAAAGGAAAGAAGAGTTTACAGGATTCTTTGTTGGGAAACCAGATGGTAAGAAACCTGTAGGAAGGCCAAGATGAAGATGGAGGGATAACGTTGAGATGCACCTAAAGATAATCGGTAAGGATGGAAAAGATTGGATTGATCTTTATTTATTTAATAGAAGATTCCAAATACAACGTTAGCCATTTTATACTGGAACGATTTTATAGAACATAAGGACAAAATTAATAACATAATACAACAAAAATAATAATTCATAATTGGGAAAAGAGAGACGCGGTAGTATATAAATACGGAGAAACTAGTACTCACTTTTATCTGCCAAGCTTTTTTTTTTTTCAATTAATTTCAGTGGCCACTGCAACCATGCTCGTTGGAACTTGCTGTACTGTTGCTTTTGTTTGTAGTACTCTGGCTGCTGCTAGGTGCACTGTTGTTAACTGTGTGTCTGGGTCTGTGTCGTCTGCTATTTCCGGTATAATTCTGTGTGTTGTCCTGTGTTTGTCCTTATGTGTGCTGAGTGCCTCTTTACAGCCTCAGCTTTTAACCGGTCAGAATATTTTAATATTTTAGTTACGACACGACATTACAGTTATGATATTTTAGTTCTGGTAAGGGGCTGGGACCCTTATAAACAGACTGGGGCAAAGTAGCCTAAGTGCTGATTTAAATTCAAATTTCAAATTCAAATCCTCATTTATGTTATAACCTGCCTCCAAATAATTCTTGTCAGAACATAGTTTCCGACAATTGTTAAGAATGCATGGGTAATTTTTTTATTTTATCTGAGCCATCTTGTATTGTTTTGTTTGCTTGTTGTTTTCCTACTCTTACTGTTTATAAAATGGTCTAAAACAATAGGTAAATGAATAATTATTTGGCATATTGGTAATAATTTTCAGTAACATTTGCTTTCTGTTTGTTTGGAATTTGATCAAAAATGACTTACGTACTTGAAGTTTCGTTTTTCGTGTTGCACAATTGGAATGTTTTGTTTCGATAAATGCTGTAAACGATACTTCATGTACGTAATACTTAAACCACGTTTACCACATCCATCATGAACGAAGAACAACTTGTTCATCTTCTAGCACCCACAGCTCCTCTTCACTTGCAAGTAACCTCTACCAGCACAAATAAGATGTCCCTGATGTGGGAAATTCCTGACCTGACTCACGGAATGATCAGAACCTTTGAGATTGAAGCTGTTCCAGTAATGACTGGGCTAGCTGACAGAAACATTACTACTCGACAATACAATGTGTCCGTCAAGGAAGAGAGGATGGAGTATCATTTTGAGGTATAACTGTGTTTATGTTAATTCCTTCTTTATAATCCTACTTATCCATTATTTCATAACTCTGGTGTGGATGAATCCAACAGGTACATAAGTAACACACACTGGCAATACTAAACCCAAAGGCCTATAGTCTTATCTCTTTCGCTGTGGAATTCTCTGGCACACAATATCCCTTGGCTGCGTAATTAAATTTGAAAAAATATTTTTTTTATAAACAAATAATTTTCACAATTACATTGCGTTATAAATGAGAGAGAACTTACAAAATTCATTCCTTGCACTGGAAAACCATTCTGTAGTCCCTGGTGGTATGATATTTTGAAAAATTTTGAAATTTTGAAAAAAAAAATTAGAAAGAATAATTTTAAAAACTTACATTGCAAAATATGTTATAGAGAAATTACAAAAGTCATTCCTTGCACTGGCAAACCATTTTGTAGTCCCTGATGGTATGGTATTTCTCAATACACGGGATGACGCAGAGTGGTGGAGCGGCGTGGAAATTAGTAATTAGTATCAAGATACTGGGTGGCGAAAACTTCAGTTTGTTCTGCTGTGTGTTCAAATACTGAGCGGGGGAAATATTTGATAAAACAAGAAAATGGTGTGCTAAATACTGTACTGTCACCAAGTAACTTAGCACTTGCCTGTGTCGAACTTCCTGCACCTAGATCAATGCTGCTTTGCACTCTGTTACATGATGTTACGGACGGCGGTACAAATTCTTCATCAGACACTACACAATCACTGTCATCATTTGAAGTCTCATAAAAACTGTCGCTATTATCGTCACAACTTAATTCACCTTGTGATTCAACAGTTGAGTAACATCATTATCAGACAAGTGTTGACGACTTGATGAAGCCATGTTGTTTACATTCGAACATGCATTTGAAACTGACATGTCAGAGCACTCAACGCTCGTATTCTAAACGGAGGCGTAATTAGCGACATCATACGGATATAAACAAAACTACAAGTTCAAATAGTTCCAAATAGTATCAACAGATGTCTGAAGGCTACTAAAAGTGACGTACTGCAGAAATGCGACACCTGCAGCGAGTGGAAGTATGAACTGGCAATAATGCGACTTCCGCGGAGCAAGGTACCTGGTGTGCTGTGCATAAATGCGACGAGCGCAGCGAAAGAGTTAATACTAGAATCCTTGCATGGGCATAGCCAGAAGTTTTTGTAGGCCATTAAAAGAACTTGATTAGTAGAAATAGTAACAAAAATAATTATTTCTATGTTTGTAATTGTTATTTTACAATAATAACTACTGGGTGATCTGTTTGGGTATGGATAAAATAAAATGGATGTGAAATTTTTTTGGTCAAATGTAGTCACCTGAAATATTGTATACAAAAGACTGAAATGCAAAATAATCTAACAGAGTTATTTTTAGTGGTAACCATGTTATCACATGGCTAGTCATAGCTAGGTTGTGTTATTGTATGTGTATATCTTAGTGTAGCTTGAAGAAGTTCTGGGAAACCAGAACGAAACGTCGCAGGTAAAATAAAATAAAAACCACTAAAAATAATTGTGTTAGATTATTTTGCATCTATAAAAAGTGGTTATGCGAACCTTTAAGAAGAACAAGAAAAGACTGAAAGGTGGGAGTTTTTACTTTTATACACTACTAACAGTTTGGTACAGTTTTCAGTTTTCTACATGGCCTCCATTGCCAACTCTGCACAACTCATAATGGTGATTCAATTCATTGCATGTCTGGTGTAACATCTCTGGGGTGATATTGTTGAAAGCCTGTGTGGTTTTGAGTTTCAAATCGTCAATGTCTGTGGGTTTCTGCAGGGGCGGCGCGTGCCTTTTCAGTCAGGCAGGGCACATTTTTCTTTTGGGTGGGGAGGGGGGGCAGTTTACCTCTATATTGATTGATTGATTGATTGATTGATTGATTGATTTATTAGCATCCATTCAACTTTACAAAAGTTTGGAATTGTCACATTGTACATGTATTCCTCTTTAAGGTTTTTGAGGGGAGTTCCTTGATATGGAGTAAGTAAATTGTTCGAACAATTTGGAATAAAATTAACATTCTGATCAAGGTATCTCTCCAAAGAGCATTAAATACTCACTACGTAGGAATATGAAAAATCAGCAACATATGGAACAAATTACATGAATAAAAAAAAAACTCGAATACTGACGTCGGAACCCTATACGCTTGCAGTAACTAAACTTTGGGTAGATACTGGAATGATTAGAAAAATGTTACACTGCAGTTTCTCTTCCATTGTCAATGAATTGAAAGGCGTAGATATTAAAGTTTCTACATGATTCAATGTCATATTCACCAAGTATCCACTAATATCAATGACTAACTAGGAAGATGATGCACCGTTAAGTTCAGTTACAACACTTTACATTGACCATGTACCCCCAAAATGTTCGTTTATACTTATGAAGATATTCTGCATGTCAAGTTGCTGGAACACAGACACAATAATACAAATAAATAAACACGTACAGTAACTATAAAATCGCGAAAAACTAATTATTTCATAAACGACCAATACGCACAGACGGGATGCAACGCAAACTCACACACTAACTCAAATCCAAATCCGTATTACAATGGGAAGAAAGGAGGATCTTTTTAAAAATACGAGGGACTAGTTTGTGCAATAAAAAGTGTTGTCAACTTTTCAGGTCGCCGGAACAAGCACGAAGAAAAGCATTCGAGGGATTTTTTTCTATCTTATTGCTGCAGGCTGGAAGAACGAATGAACTGCCTGCCAAGCGTTGGAAACACTGAACGGTGAAAGAGGCAAACATGAATGAGCAGGGCACCTCGTTCCCTGCCCAGAGACGGCTACGAATTTTTTCGCTTTTCCATTGTGAGGGGACCGTCCCTTGCCTATGCTGTAAATGTTTGGATCAGTCAGTGACGTCACGTCTCCGGGGCAGAGCCGAGATTTTACTCTCTCCAACAGGACGGAGAAATATATTAACCTCGCACAGGGTGCATACCCTGTAAGTCTGGTTGCAGCAACGTAGGGGTTGAGGGAAAAAACAAAAAAATATTTACGCGTATATACTGATCGTCTCTTCAGATGAACTTTTTATGTTAAAATTGTTGTGGGGCAGTGCCCTAGTTGCCCTTTATCTAGCATCGCCACTGGGTTTCTGTGAATAGACAGTGTCTTTAACGAAACCCCAGATGAAGAAGTATGGAGGGGTTAAATCTGGGGGAGTTGGTAGGTCAAGCAATTGGCCCCCCACGGCCACACCAACGACGATTGATATGTTGGTCGAGAAAATCACAAACCACTTGTGCCCAGTAAGGGGACACACAATCTAATTGAAACACAATGTTCAAGTTGTTGTCTTGTTGGAGTTGGGGCAGTAGAAACAACTACAACATGTTTGAGTAAGGAATATGACATGTGTTCTCAGAAAAGAAAGTGCCTCCTTACTTCTAGAACACCCAGTGTATTCAGCCAACAGATTTCCATTATTTTTTTTTACATTTCATTCAGTTAGTGTATAAAAAATTCATAGTTATTCCATTTTGTTATTAACTTTTACCCGCCTTGTTCAAGAAAAGAAATTGAAAGTTTTTGAGAAATTGTCACAGTTATCTCTATAGGACTGATTTCAAAGGCTGAAGGTAACCATCTTATCTGTTGCCAGAAGTTATACAGGTCGGAATCTATCTATTCTCTCCTTGAACAGATTCAATCAATTATGAGTCTGATTTTCACTGTAAATTAGTATTGATATCTCCGCCTCTGGAATTTCTTTTGGTCTCTTGATGTCACCAGCTATGCAACACCGCTTCTACAGGAATGTATCTTCTTAAAGTGTAGCTTAACTAATATACCAATGCTGTGGATCCTGTGATAAATCGGAACTTCTATTAGCAGTGAGAATTAGGTATGTGAGTGAAAACCCAGGGTCGCCTTAATCACTGACTATGCCGGTGAAGTCCAAACAAAGGTCCTGGTTGCATTTAGGTAAAAACCTCTTCTCCCTTTCAAGTTTCTGCAAGAATCCTCAATCAGATTTGTCTTCAACCAATGAGTAAAATCTCTGTCGGTGGGATAAATGGTTGGAGGACATATGAGTAAAAACCCTGCATGTCTCTTCTATTGTGCAAATTTCGCCATTTTAGCCGAAGAATGTTGATCCATTGCTATGCAATTGTCATCTGTCTGAGCATTGCTAAGGTAATAATTTGGACATTTGCTCTTCCGGGTGTCTATAATTTGTAAGTAAAAAAAGGTAAAGTGCTTTCCTGTGCTTAGCACCACACCATGAAATATAGGGGTGTGGGGGTAACGCCCCACACTTTCTTGATCCGATCGTGACTGGGGGTGAAGTGATCAGCATCATACCCCTAACCGCTTTTACCCTTCAGGGTTTCCCCCAGATACCCATGTCATTCGACGCTGCTTCCAACGTTAGAAAAGTTCCCGGATTTGAACCGGCTGGGGATCGAACCCGGGACCTTTAGCATGGTAGTCAGATGCGGTACCGACTGAACCACCGCAGCTGTAAGTAATAATCGAAACTTATTCTTTAATTTTTAGAAATCTTCTGTAAATATTATCTTTAATAATTTTTATCTTTAATATTGAAGATAGGAAAGTGGTGCTCATATAGATGAGTCCTGACTATTGATGACAGGAAAGTGACACTTGTTGAGTGGAACCATTTATTCTTTCGATCGTATAATAGAATATGAAAATATAACATGGTTTCTGTATCTTACACTATTTTATTCTGATGCAATGATGTGTTTACTTTGATTATTCGGTTCAGCTGCTAATGAAATGAACTGTATTTCTGTTATTAAGAATAGAAATAACGAGCTTTTTGCTTACCTTTGTTTTCTGTAACTTGAAATGAATAATGCCAATTTCCAGGCATATTTCTTTCAACAACAAGATGGCATCTCTCCTTCAACAAGCACAATCTAATATTAGTTTTATGCAACCCAATGCACACATGAAGCAAGCCATGAAGCAAAATGAAGCCATCAAATGAAACCAACTCTTTACAAGGAAACGTATCCCTAAAGCAGAATGCTAACCAGAATTCAAATGTGAATTAATAATAGAAATGACATATTTTCATAATGGTTATACATTGCTCCCATCAACTGTAATGACTGTGAACCTTGACTTTTTGCAAATGTGATAACACCTACAAACATTAATTTTTGTAAAAAAACATGTTTATGTTTGTGCAGTGACATATTCTGAACACATTTTTCAATAATTTGTAATTGCGAAATAAATTTGTCATAAAATGCGAATTGTTGTCTTTTTTGCAAATTTCAACACATGTACCATATTCGTACATGTATAACATGCATATTTTCCAGAATTTTTTCCAAAAGAAAGCTATGATACATGTTATATATATATATATATAGAATAATTGTGACAGGTACATGAAACCACGTGTTTTCCAACAATTTTTTCACCTTCTGTCAGAACGTGAGGTAGTTTTGGTGGATATCGAGTACACACTTACCATCACAAGGTAGTCCTAACATCAGTATTTGTCATGTGAGAAATAATGGAAAAGAACTTACTCAAAACTCATTTCCAGTTAGTGAAACTGTCATGAACAGGTGAGAGCCATGTAACCTACAATCTGAACTAATTGTTAAAAGGAGAAGAAAGGTATAATTTTGGGTATATTTGGCAAGAAAGTCTGCTAAAAAAATGCAAATTTTGGGAAAAATAACACCATTAAAAAGAAAAACCGGTGTTCGGTGCTGAAAGACCAAGGTCTTTATCAATGATGCATTGCCAGTAAGCTTTCAATAAGTTACAATTACAACCTACTTTTATACAAGTGCTGGGGCATAAGTCATGATAACTATTTATTTTTGCGAGAATGCAGGACCGGCACAGAGAATTCGAAATATGCAAATGGAAGAAGACACTTTATGGAATTGAACAATGCATGAACAAGGAAGGTTATGTGTACCAGGACCCCTCCCCCCACAAAGTTTCGTTCTACATACGTATATTAGTCACAAGACTACATTCTCAGTACAAATACGAAAGAGGTGAAAACAAAGAGTCCTGTGAAGCTTCAAAGAAGTCCTCGCGAGCATCAACAATTCACTGCCAATGATGTGGGAGATGTTTCTGATTTCCCACTTGTGGGATACATCGAATACCATCTGCCTCATCAGGTGTGAGTTGGGACATCTCACAATGGCAATTTTCTATCATTCCAAAACTATCTCCCACATTGCTGGCAGTGTTGTGGATGCTCTGGGGTACTACTTTGAAGGTATATATATCACTTTGTTTGCACCTATTTTATTTTTGTACTGACAATGTAGCCTTGTAACTAATATATGCATATAGAACAAAACTTTTTTCATTTTTTTTTTGGGGCACTTCCCTACCAATCCCTGCTCCTAAAGTGTAATTTATGGTTTTTATGTATGCATACCAAAAGAATGCAGAAAAAAAATGCAATTTCTTTTTTGCAGCTGGATTCTTTGGAGCCTTCAACACACTACATTATCTCAGTTCGTGGTGTGACCATGGAAAAAGGCCCTGGTGATCGAATACTGGGCAAAACGAAGCTATATTTTCCAATAATAGAGGGGAGATCTTTAATTCCAAGTAGTACTGTTACGCAAAGAGGTTTTGATGTTGTTCTACCAACAGGGAGTCATTTTCTGACATTAACAAGGTAAGAAGTGTCATATGTGTCATGTTGTTTGAGCAGTGTTTTGAGTCACTGAATGATAGAAGCAGTAGGACATTGGATCCAAAAGTTGGTGCACATATTATTTATATCAACAGTGGAACCCCCATTTTACATTTCTGTATTTTACATTTTCCAGCATTATGCATTCAATGCTGATGGTCTCAAAATAGTAAGATGTAAATAAATTTACCTCCATTTTACATTTTCATGTATTTTATGATTTTTTCAGCTTGGTCCCCTGAAAAACGTAAAATCAAGGTTCCACTGTATTGTGGATGGGCCAATGAATTGATTATAGTAGAAATGCGATTGATTATTTGATAATTTGTGTATTGTCAGGTAATTGCGTATCAGTAAGTCTGACTCCATACTAATGCTGATGTATTGGTATTGGTATCAGAAGGTATCAGTTGCATTTTGTGTACCGATACTGATCGATACTTTCTCAGAATTGTGGTCTTTCATGGGCTAAGCTAAAATCCCATGCAACACTTTCATTTAGTCAAAATATTCTGGAAATTACGCAATAAATTCCAAGTTTCCATTTATTTTGCACCTATTTTGTGTGAAGAAACTGTATTTTGTGATTAGATAACCGGCATATTAATATTCTGATTTAATTTTTGAATATTTTGAAGCAACCTTTCGCTTAATTGATCCAATAATTGGAGTGGAATACTCTCCCACTAACATTAATCAACATTTTGAAGAACTTTTAATTGTTACAATTTTCAAGCATTGGTATTGGTTGCAGTAGGAAATGATAAAAAGAATCTGTTCAAAGTGGTATCGCTTCTCCACCCAAACCCTGAACCTTACTATTGTCATCCACACCAACCATCATAATATACAGGCTCCACCAGTGAATCGGGCGATATTGAAGTGTTAACATAAAATTAAAGGTATTGGATGTCATGATACAGTTACATTTATTAGGGCCTCCCGATGGCGCAGTGGTATCGTTCTTGCCTTGTAATCAAGGGGTCCCAGGTTTGATACCCAGTGGAGGTACATAGTGGTTTGGATCCCACTTTAAACTGTAGGTCCAGTCCTGATTAGCCTTCCTGTGCATAAAGTGGACTTAAAAACATCAACTCAATCAACTCAAGTTACATTTATTAGGAAGTACATACCTTAGCATTTGCAGAAGCAAAATATAACACATCATTCCACTGAAAATATTACTTAAATATTACATCCTGAAGATGCCCTCCCTTACACCGCACACACTCAGCAAGCCGATCGCAAACAATACTCATGGTCCTACGTAGCATGTCAACCAGGATTCTTGAAATCTCTTCCTGTATCTGCAGCTTTAGTTCTTGAGTTGTGCGAGGTGTTGGTGGATAATACACCACACTATTAAGGTAGCCCCACAGGTAAAAATAATTTGGGTGATCCTGCTGGCTATTCGATGTCACCATATCTGGAAATGAGATGTCCAGGAAAAAGTGGCTGTAAAATGTCCATTGCGATTTTTGCAGCGTGACTTGTAGCGCCATCTTCTTGAAAGTAAGTGTTTTTGTTCACTGGAAGACCTTTGAGATGAGGAATGAAGAAGTCCTGTAACGTGTGCATAACACTCAGAGGTCACATTGCAAGCATTTCCACCATCGTCTTCAAAGAAGTAAGGACCAATAATGGCAAAGACTGTAACAGCATACCATGCTGTTACTTTAGAACTTCTTATCAGTTGAGTCGGTTTCTTGAAAGTTGTTTAGCCACGTTTTTATAGTAACTGAATACAGGAAATCTTGCAAAATTCATGTTGGGGGGCAACATGTTCATATACAGGGTGGCTCAAAAAGTCACTTAACACCGCTGATACAAGGTCACTGCAGCACGCAACATGAAAATCGTGATGACCAATCGTTATCAGGCGAAGGGGGAACCACATTGACGCCACCCGCACGGTCGGCGGCCATCTTGAATTCAACTTCAGAATTTTGAATGGAAAGGGGGTGATGTGATATATCAAATCAGGCTAGAATTTCACGAGAAATGCAATGGTGAAGGTCTTTTTGATGTATCTTTAACCATTAAAAAGTTATGACTGAATTCTTGTACCAATTTGCCCCTTTTCGAGGTGTTAGGAAAATGCCTTAAAATTTGTTTAGCGCATCGCTAATGCATCGACATCAAAGTGATGTCTAGGGAGAGAAGTTCGCATGCCATTGCACACGATTTTAATCAGATACATCCACGAAGAGCTGCGCATTATGAATGGTTGTCGCGAACAATTTACAGTGTGATGCTTCCATTGAATTAAAAGTCCTTCACAGTGACACGGCTCTTGTTTATGTTCATAAGGAAGTCCATAAACAGAATATGCGACCCTTGTCATCTGATAACTAACTCTGGACAGAAACTGCTTCACAACGTTCCCATAGTGTTCTGGTGTTCCTCTCTATTGAAAAAAACTCTGTAAAAAGTACCTTCTTCCATAAGCAAGGATGAAAAAACCTGTTTATTTAACAAATCCAAGTAGCCCTAAGCATTTAAGGTTCCGTTGATGGAAAATTGACTAACCAATCGTGTTCCACACAGCACAACACACCATTAACTTACCAGCACTAAACATTCAGCTTTGATCTTTGTCGAAAATGGGTTATCAGATAAAAAGCATCGAATATTCTGTTTATGAACTTCCTTATGTACATAAACATTAGCCTTGTCACTGTGAAGGACTTTTCATTTAATGGAAGCGTCACACTGTAATTGTTCACGACAACCATTCATAATGCGCAGCTCTTCGTGGATGTATCCAATTAAAATCATGTGTAATGGCATGCGAACTTCTCTCCCTAGACTTTACTTTGATCTCGATGCATTATGGATGCGCTAAACAAATTTTAAGGCATTTTTATAACACCTCGAAAAGGAGCAAATTGGTACAAGAATTCAGTCATAACTTTTTACTGGTTAAAGATACATAAAAAAACCTTCACCATTGCATTTCTCGTGAAATTCTAGCTTGATTTGATATATCACATCACCCCCTTCCCATTTAAAATTCTGACGTTGAATTCAAGATGGCGGACATCAAGATGGCAAGATGTCAATGTGGTTCCCCCTTCGCCTGATAATGATTGGTCATCACCATTTCCATGTTGCGCGCTGCAGTGGCCTTGTACCGAGGGTGTTAAGTGACATTTTGAGCCACCCTGTATAATGCTTTTGCAGCAAATGCATGCTGTGCACCAGTCCATGACTCCATTTCAAACTCAAGGTCATGCCACCTGGCAGTATCTTTCCCCTTCCCTGCTCATACTAAAATAGAAAACACGGTTGCCAAATTGCCCAATTCACTGGCAGATGTAGCATTGCCTCACCAGCAATGGTAGTGGTTATTTCAAATTGTCACTATGATTTACGTGAGTTTGGTACAGTTGTTCTTTGACATGCCCTAACCCAACCTAACCTAACCTATGTTAAGCGAGCTAGAATTGCAGTGAATTGGGCCATCTGCCAATCCAACATCGAGTACAAACAGAGTTGCAATACTGATAAAATGCCATTAAATGTGCACATGTTGAAATGGACTGTATGTAACGAAAGATTTTGAGTAGGTGTATCATATGGGCTTGTGTCAAGCTTACCATAGTTTGTGTACAGCTTGTCAAAGATAATGTGATATGGCATGCTTGCTGTGACCCTGTTTTTGTGTCATACTAGAGTTATTTGAAAAGTAAGGTAAACGTCGCAGAGATGGCAGCTCCATACTTGAAATTGATGCACGGTCGATAGGTTTGATCCTTCAAAGGAGCCTTTTCGGAGTTTCAGTCCAGTGCGGTATGAGGTTATGGTTTGATCATGCTTAGTAGGTGAACATGCAAGCATTTTCAAAAAGGAGATTCGTGCTGTGATAAAATTTAAATTTTTAAAGGGGAAATCAGCAACCTTATAAAAACAAAGTTAGATCGTTCCTTTGGCGAGTCTTCCCCTTCATTTAAGACTGTACATTGTTTGGTTGCCGACTTTAAACGTGACCGATCGAGCACCGAAGTTGATCCACACGTCCAACTGATTTGACAACTTTGGATATGGTGACTAAGATCCTTAAAATAGTTTTGAGTGACCGAAGATTGAAGATCAGGGAGATAGCAGACATACTAGGGATCTCAACCGAACGAGTTTTTAATATTTTACATGAAAATTTAGGCATGCGAAAGCTTTGTGCGTGATGGGTGCCACTTTTGCTGACTTCAGACCAAAAGCATATGGACATTTCGTCTGCATAACCCCAACAAGTTTTTGTGCAGGTTCGTGACTGTCGATGAAACGTGGGTCCACCACTACATGCCGGAGTCGAAAGAACAAACAGTCAAAGCAATGGACAGTCAAGGGGGAATCTGCTCAAAAGAGGGCAAAAACAGTAGCATCTGCTGGAAAAGTTATGGCATCGGTTTTCTGGGATTCACAGGGTGTGATCTTTATTGACTATGTGGAAAAAGGAAAGACAAAACTGGTGAGTACTACACAAGTTTGCTGCAAAGATTGAGTGAAGAAATCATGCAAAACAGACTGCACCTTGGCAAGAGAAAATCCTCTTCCACCAGGACAATGCACCTGTTCACATATCAATGGTTTATATGGCTAACATCCATGAACTTAAGTTTGAATTGTTGGATCATCCACTCTATTCACCAGATCTAGCTTCCTCTAACTTCCAATTGTTTCCTAACCTCAAAAGATGGCTTGGAGGACAATCATTTTCAGATGATAAAATGATTCATGCTGTGAACGGCTATTTTGCAGACCAGGAGAAATTATTTTATGAAAATGGTGTAATGCTTTGAAACAACATTGGACAAAATGTGTCGAGCTCAATGGAGACTATGTTGAAAAATAAATACAAGTTGATGAAATTTATTAGTATTTTCTTGTTCATTTACCTTACTTTTCAAACCACCTACATCTTCTTCAAGAAGCGAAAGTTTAGCTTGCATGGGGAAGTATCACTTGGCAGCAAGCTTGGTAAGGTAAGGTATCTGATTATTTTGATTCAAGGTTGTTCCAAGCTCATTGCATACAAAAATAAGTTTCAAGAAAGATGTGACAAAGGAAGTTTCAACTTTGAAGCAAATTTTAACCATTTCTGGAAGGTACTTAGAAGGTACTTAGAGTATTGAGTTTTCCCTAGCAGACAGGGGTTTCTGGCTGTTTCTAAAAAAATCACAGAAAATATATTGTTAAGTGTGTTATTATTTAATTTTTTTTTCTAAAATCTACAACATTTCGTATTTCCACAGATATATATAATATGTTATATTTTACATAAATTTTCTGACGTTTATTATTTTTTTTTCTGTTTCAATTTTTTGAAAGTAAAATAGAGTTATTGAAAACATAGTTTGAGTAGGTAATATAAAATAATTCATGAACATAACAAAAAAAAAGAAACGTAAAAAATTTCCACAATGTGGAAATAAATTATAAATGCTCTTTTCAATAGTATAAACAAAAAACTCAACTTAATTTGAATTGAGCAGGGGTGCCCATCCCCCCCCCCTTTATGCTGAATTATTTACTCAAATTATTTTGGTGAGACAAAATTTGCAGAACAATATAATACAGACATATTTAAGCAATATATGTTTACTTTAGGTACTTTAAGCTCACTTTCATGTTTGCTAACATAAAACGTACAAAACTGCTGAGGCTCACTGCCATTGTTAGCATACTGAACCTTATTCTTAGCAGTTTGTCTGCTCGACTAACCTTGTATTAATGCAAACAGCATGTCCCCCTCTTTCAAACCAATTCTAAAGGCATAAGAGGTGGTGTTTCATTTCAACCCTATCACCGTGATCATCCATAGGTGATAACCAAAACTAAAAATCAATAACAAGTCAATCATATAACATTTTGTCCCTCCCAAAAATTCCCATGATGCAGGCACGTCATGAAACCCCCCTGTGGGCACCACTGGACATAAGTACAAGTAAAATTCAGCAACAAAGAAAGCGTGACTTCCAACAGTTGAAATGGTTGCAACACATGTGCACAAGAAACACTGTGCGATTAGAGACCATTGTTCATTCGCAACACAGTATAATTTTATAGTGAGCGACGAGCTATGCCTTGTATTGTGTTGTATAGGTCTTGTACATAATGCACAGTTCAATTCAGGTTCAAGAAATGTCTTTCTTAGTTATAGGTCGTAAAGTTGTTGCTATGCATCATACCAATTCAATGAGTTACCTGTTGCTATGTGGACAATGAGTCACCCACCCTATGTCACCTTCCTCTCTCCCTCCACTGTATTTAGCATCCTAAAGGTTTCACTTCTGTAACCACCTTGTTTGTTCTGTAGTAGAAGAAAGCGAGATCAAAATTATGTTATGACATGATTTATTTGCATCCAAGGACTACAATTTTGTACAAGTAGGTACATCAGGAGTATAGGACATGTCACGTAGAAGTACATGATAATAAAGTTTGGTAATTTTAACATAAGATGCACACTTATATATTGGTGTATTATAACCCTTGCATATAAAGATATTATACTTGACAATTTCAGTTTGATGTGCAACCTCAAGCTCTGCATGTATGGTAACTAGTCATACCTTTTAACATTTATTCTGGTTACACACACTGGTTTGCAGTGTTCAGGAAGTTATTTTCTATTATTTCTTGCCCAACAAATACCAGTGATGACATCACATGTGACAGGAGGTGCATGCTCGTATTCTGCCAGAACGGCATGGCACTGCTTTTCTGAGTCACAAAACATTCTGTTTCAAAGTGAAAAATCATGGGAAATAGCCATTTATAGTGTTTTTAAAAATTATTATTACTAAAGAAATCCCAACTGGTAATTTGTATTTTGCACCTTTTGATATATACATGTTATACGCAGTGTCATAGCGAAAACATGTTATACGCAGTGTCATAGCGAAAACATGTATGGCCTTAATGTTGGCTGTCTGAATTATTCTGTGCATAATACAAACCACAGTTTTTGGGGGCAAAAATTTGCAAAAAGGTGCACATTATACATGAGTAAATATGGTATATAGTGTGTAGTATGTTGCTCTTCTTGCCATTGTTTGTGTTATGTTAATGTTAATTTTCATGTTTACAGTGCATATTTCATAATCATAAAATTGAAGAATACTTCTGACGTAACTGCAATCAGATCAGTATTTCTTTCTTCAGTGAAGGAACATGATATTCTTGGAAACTTGCTGGACAACAGATCATACATTGCTGGTGAGGTTAAAGTAAGTTATGTAAATTACTGTGTATTTGATAAGTGGAAGAAAGTAATCAGTAAGCTTTCAGAATATTTAAATTTCCTATTGCTATATTTCTTTTCAGTGATTTCAGCCTTCATTGAACAGGATGTGCCAGTTAGATCAACAGTTACATGACATCATGAAAAGAATAAAGTGTGTGTACTAATGACCTTAAGTACCTACCATGCCTCACGCTACAATGAACTATTCCATTTTACTGGTGCAATGTAGCTGTCATTTGCCTCATAGATATACAGGGTATGTCCGAAAAGTAATGAGACTGGCCACCGCACGGCACTCCAGTCGTCAGCAGGGCATCTGGCACAAGCGGGATTGGTGGTGGGGGGGCTTAACTAACCAACGCTACCCGGATCAGTCGCTTCCGAGCTCTGGTAGAGTAAGGGTTGCTTATCGCGCGAACCGTGTTTAAAAACGACGTCGAGTTTTTTGGAAGCTCAAAATGCAGCATTTGCTTGAGCAACGATACGCCATTAAATTTTGCTTCAAGCTTGAAAAAACCGCTGCAGAGACGTTCACCATGATTAAGAAGGCCTACAATAACCAAGCCCTGTCAAGAGCCCAGGTTTTCCGTTGGCTTGGAGATTTCAAGCAAGCGCCAAAGTTCGGAGTGGCACACCAAGGAGTCCCCACGCCCCAAAAAGGCAAGGATGTCAATAATCTAGGATCAGACAATGCTCATTGTCTTCTTTGACAAGAAAGGGGTACAAAAAGAATTTCTGCCTCAAGGGAAGACTGTCAATGCCACTTACTACGTGAAAGTCCTCAAACGCCTGCGAGACAGAGTCAATTGGGTCCGACCTGAGATTGCCAAATGCTTGAAGCTCCATCACGATAACGTGCCAAGTCACACCTCGTTTGTTGTGACATCATTACTGGCTAGAATCGGCATTGCCACATTGCCGCAGCCAACGTACACTCCCGACATGAGCCCAGTGGACTTTTTTCTATTCCCCAAGCTCAAAAGAAGCTTGAAAGGTCGCCGTTTTGACAATGTTTTGGCCATCCAAGCAGCAACGATGGGTGTTCTGAGGGGTTTGTCGGAAGCTGATTTCCAGAAAGCGTACGCTGCATGCAAATTGCGCTGGCAGCGATTTGTCGATAGCCAAGGACAGTACTTTGAGGAATTTTAACAAGTTGTACCAATTGGATCAATAAATTTTATTTCCTGGACCCAGTCTCATTACTTTCCAGACAAACCCTGTATGTCTTAGAGCAGGGGTACTTTTAACTGGGACATCCGATATTTGCCACATGGGATTGAAATATGTAATTAATTGCATGTAACATGGTTGTAAATTTGATGATTTGTAGTAAACCAGTGAGAAATTCTACCACCTCAGGAACTTATAATGACAAATATATTTTGTGTGTTAATGTTGAAGCATTAGGATAGGTTAAATTGTATCATTATTTATCACATAATTTTGTAAGTTTAAGCTTTTACTCCTTGCTTCCACATAGTACACCTTGCTAACTGCAGTCTTTCGGGCCAATGAGGCTTTGCATCTGGGTCTGCAGTCACTAATTTTAGCACAATTTTCTGCCAAATATATCTAAAATGATTACTTCATTGTGATTTTAAATTAGTATTTTAAATTGTCGGTCACTTGACGTATGTCTTTTTGTGATAGTTATGTACACAGAAAACAATTTTTGAGGAAGTTATTTTCAATTCTTTCCCAAGTGACAAATACTTATCCTACATCACCCATTTTATGATAGGTCACCATTCCATCTTTGCTACAACTGTTCCACTTTGTTTGGTAATGCAAAACAGTTCTCGGACAACCAATACTGATGTTATGGCTCTTGTGTGATAGTAGATGTGCACTCAATCTCCCATCGAAACCATGCCACTTTGCTCAGTGATGCAAGAAAGTTCTGATAAAGGGGAAAAAATCATGGGAAATATTTATTTTCCCATGGTTTCATATAACTGTCAGAATTATTCCATTTATAACACACACTATAGTTCTTTTATGTAAAATTTTGAAAGATGTATATATTGTACATATGTAAATATGGTACATTTTATTTTTCAAGCCTGAAACAAAAGAATAATGTATTTTTCACAGGGATGGGCCCATATGAAATTTTGGCTGATACCGATAAAGTACTGATACTGATAACCGATATTCTAACGATCCGATATAAAATTCCAAATGGTCTTTGAAGAACCTGAACAGTTCATTGCCCTCCTTAATAAATGTTTGTTTCCAGGTAACTGTAGTGCCTAAGAAGTTGCATATTTAGACATTTACTTTTTAAAAAAGTAGGGCATGGAGATTAACCATAAAAATTATTACAGAATGTCATAATTTTTCACTAATTAATAAGATATTTAGTGGATCGGTATTTCCCCGATAAACCGATACACCGATATGCCTATATCGGTTGATACCGATGGAATACTGATTAATCTGTCCCATCCCTAATTTTTCGTCATTTTTAATTTTTTAAGCACTCACAATTTATGACAAATTCACATTACTTCATGATTTTGAATGGACAACAAATGTGTTCAGAAAACCTTTTTTGCAACTAAGAGGTGTCCCAAAAGTAACGCAGGATTTAAATTGCGTGACATTTTTTTTTTCGTTGGGTTGGCAACCGGTTAGTAGTGAGTTAGTCGTGATGGAGAAATACACGATGCAGGAGTGCATAACTATCGTAAAAACATATTACAAATACGAAGAGTGTTATGCTGAAACCGTGCGCAAATTATGTGGTATGTTTGGGCGGGAAAACGTGCCAAACGGAACAACTGTGAAAAGAGTGGTTCAAAAGTTTAAAAACAAACAAGTTCGGTGATGGACGACAAAAGAGTGGCCGTCCTCGTACTGTACACTCGGCCGATAACATTGCCGCTGTGAGTGCTAGTGTCGCTGAGTGTTCGAGAACGTAAAATCGCTGCAGGTCTCTTGAGATAGACATTTCGAATAGCACCATGCAGCGGATTATGGGGAAAGATCTGCGTATGCACCCATACAGATTTAGATGACTCAACAGCTTAAGCTGCAAGACCACATGCAGCGACGGGCATTCGTCGATTGGGTCCTGGACAATCTGCAAATGGATGGTAATTTTGCTAAGAAAATTATTTTCAGTGAAGAGGCGCATTTTCATCTGGATGTGTATGTAAACAAGCAGAACTGTCACATTTGGGGCACGGAAAACCTTCGCATTATTGAAGAAAAGCCTTTTTATTCCCAACAAGTGTCTGTGTGGTGTGCACATTGGTGTAGTGGAATTATTGGGCTGCACTTCTTCAAAAGTGAGTCCGGAAGTGCAGTAACTGTCAATGGTGTACGTTATCGTGAGGAGATATCAGCATTTTTGTGGCCTCAGGTGGAAGCCATGCACTTTGGCTTTGATGTTGATGAGATGTTCTTCCAGCAGGATGGCGCCACGTGTCATGCAGCACGCGAAACCATTGAGTTGTTTCAGCAAAAATTTTATGGGCGGTGATTTTGTGCAACAATGATCACAATTGGCCACCAAGGTCATGCGATCTTACACCATGTGACTTTTATCTCTGGGGATTTGTAAAGTCCAAGGTTTACAGCAAATGCATACCAACCATTCACGAACTTAAGGAAGAAATCCGATGTGTTATCGCAACAATTGAGTCACAAGTTTGCGAAAATGTGATTGCAATTTTGTCAAAAGATTGCACGAGTGTCATATGAGACGTGGAGGACATTTGCCGGATATTATTTTCCATATTTAATCGGAGTGTTTACTCTTTCAAAGTATGTCACAACTTTGCCAATTCATGTATAAATCAAGGTTCATTTTGTAAATTTAAATCCTGCATTACTTTTGGGAGACCCTTTATTAACACTTTTTTTATGTTATCGCATTTATGAACATGTAAGGTCCCTAATAATAATGTATCTAAGAAGAATTCCCTTCATGCTTATGACTTTGAGTATTGATATTGTTCACATCTTGTGAACGTGTTTTAAAAATGTGCCATTTCAACTATGTAAAGGTTTTGTAGTGGTTCAGATATTTCCACTGAACATTTTTTTCTAACGAATTGACAGTAACTGTTTTTTCCAGCCTCACGATTCCGATGTAATATTTCATGTTGGAAAAAGTGTTGTGAGAGGTCGATATGGCACGTACTATAATCCTCCAGTTGAGCATGAGAAGATAGATCATGTTAAAGTAGTCCTTGTGAATGAATATGAAGGTGAGTTCCTGCACTACTATCAGGCAATTCAAGGAGCGACCAACATGAAAACTGACCATTCAGCAGCTGCGATCCTTTTTGGCATTTCTCTCGGTGCTCTGATTTCAGTAATACTTTATGGACAATTTTTGCACAGGTAATTGAATGTAATTTTTTCTTTAAAAATGCAATTTTTGTGAAAATATGTTTGTAAGAAATATGAAATTGATTGAAAAACATGAAAGCTGTTAAAAAACCTAGCTTTGAAATTCTCAAGTAGAGTGGACTCTTCTTATTTCGAACTCGGATTCGAACAGAAGTTTATTTCCCTTGAAATTCCTATTGAAACCAATGTTAAAAATTCACATGTAATTATAATTTTTGAACCTTTTAGTTAGATAATTCGAAGGCAGCAATCCAGAGACAGTCATAGGGAAAAATAGTTTCCATTTGCTGGTATGCAGCCTGCACCTTCTCCTCAACAGCATGTGATTGGCCACCCCTTTTGTGATTAGGTGATCATCCTCGAACCATCTCCTCCACTAACCAATCATTTGCGAAAGTCTTCTTATCTGCCCTCAGTTGTCAGGTGTAAATCTGTGAATAGTCTTCCAGTGCAGTATGAGGCTAATAAGAAGGCCTGGCTCACCAGGAACTTTTCAAAAATTGGCTTGCAATGCTAGACACTTAACCATGTAAAAATCAACAAAAGCAAACAAAAATCCCTAACTTCTCTAAGTGAGAACAGGTAGCTAATGTTATCACACGTGTATGTGATTTTGTATATCTGTTCATACAGTGAAATCCAGAATTTACGTTTAATAATAAACCTAAAATATGGGGCAACGTAAAAACCGAGAAAGCATGAGGGAGGGGTGAAACTCATGTGTAAGTAAGAAACGACTACAGAATCGACTTTTCGGGGACAGTATAATTAGTTAAAAATGATTTAACAACAGGAAAGATGTAAGATTATGAATTCCTAAGGAAAAAAGAGGATGGCATGCTGTGAAAATCAGTAGCGGATTAACGTAACCCACCTTTGTGACTGCAGGCAATAGATTACTGCTTCTAACTGCCACCTGTTAATTTCCATTTATGTGTAGGATCTCTGTTTAATCTGTAAACTGGTAGGTTGTTGCTAGTTTTTTTATGCCTCAGGTAATGGGGAGGGGGGATAATTTGTAATTGGAAGTCAAAGTGTCCTGAATTCAGTTCATAGTGTAGACACGTAGAATGGTTCAGATACCACTTTAAACTGCACATGTATCGAGTCCTGATCAGCCAAACAGCATAAAGTAAAATCATAACAAGCTTTGTTAAACTTTGGGAATGAAAGGAAAAGGAGGGAGAAGTTGCATTGCCAACAGACTAGCCTCCTGGCAAATTTTGCAACATCGGCATAGCTTGGAAAACATATAAAGCGTGAAACTGGAGATTGAGTGAACACAAGATCGAGGTGAATGTCCTATTATTTGATATGCCCTTTTGTAGGGGCCTAGATGGCTGAACGTAAGCAGGAAAGTATATAATGCAGGAATGTAAATTCGGGGTTTCAACTGTACTTACTTAAACATGTTTTCATACTGGTAGTTTAATTACTATTATGAGAGGAATTGTTCTTTGCTTGCACTGCAGGACCACACACAAAATACAGCAATATTTATGGTAAAGTACACTGCATATTCATTATTTTTGTTTAAACTGTATTATGGTAGTTTTGTTTTATTGAATTTCTTTAATTATGCATGTTTTTGTTAATTCAAATTTTTTATAATTTGATTTTTTCCTGTTCCTTTGGAGTTCAAATTAAAGAGTCCACTGTATCTGTTTAAAATACAATGGGTAATTTAGATGATGGATATCCAGATAATCTAAAAATCATGATAATCTGAATGAAGGATACCTGTCAGATAATCTGGATATTTGGACAATTTAGGTAGTTTATTGATATTTGCATTATTTGAATTTTTCAATATACAGATGAATTCTTGCATTACATTCTTAGTTGTACGAGGCGTATTTTTTAAGTAAGTAAGGTTTTGATATGTACAAAAAACAAGTAAACTTTTTGTAACCATTTTATTGTTACATGAAAGACCACACTTTTGTCTAATTTTCCACATAATTGCCACCAATATTAAGGCACTTTTCATATCGAACAACAAGCTTTTGTATTCCGTTGTTATAGAAGTTTGCCACCTGAGTTGACAGCCATTGCAACACGGCCGTTTTGAGGCTATCTTCGTCATCGTGGTGCTGACCTCCGAGATGCTTCTTCAGTCGCAGAAACACGTGGTAGTCACTGGGAGCTAGATTGGGGCTGTACGAAGGATGATCAAATTGTTCCCAGCCAAATGATGCGATGAGATCTTGACAAGAAAAGTCAAGGCGCTACCTAAATGCTTGCTTTTGTGCGCCTCAGTTAACATTTTTGGTACCCATAGTGAGCACTATTTTCGATAGTTTAAGCGTTCGGTAACAATTTCATAGATACCACTTCTTGAAACTTCAGGGAACTCCTCTGATAACGAAGAAATCGTGAAGCGTCTGTTCTCTTTCACTTTTTCATCGACTTTATGCACCAAATCGACAGTGATCACTGAGGGTCGCCCACTCCATTCCTCGTCATGAACATTCTTTTGGCCATCTTTGAAAGCTCTTACCCATTTGCATACCATTCCATCACTCATAATGTTTTGTCCGTACACTTCACAAATCTGACGGTGAATTTCAACTGCTTTCACACCTTTAGCACTAAGAAAACGAATAACAGTGCGTATTTCACAGTTGGCGGGATTTTCAATCGGCGGAGGCATTTTAAATATGCAAAAGCAAATGTATACACGATCGATTGTTGTCGCAATGGCGTCTGTGGTTTGCCAACAGATGTAGGTACACAGTGCGTGTGCACGGGACACCGACTGCAGCGCTGCAGCGGCGGAATTTCAAAACAGTTCTTACTTTAAAAATACACCTCATACATTAAATTTAGTGACTTTTAGGAGCTGTTATTAGTAGTTTTAGTGAGTTCCCCATTGCAATTGATGGCAATCTGGATGTCATTTCCATGACAAAGTTATTCGAAGCACAAGCACAAGCAACCAATTGCAGCTACTCTTGTGAAAGAAGACTAATTGAATAATTGTACTTGAACAGGGAGTAAACTGAATATCAAACCAAAAAAATTTCACAAAAAACATTAGGCAGAAGTAGGAAAATTTTTGGAATGTGTTAGAGGTACATGCGAAAAATAAGTTCTGCCAGATTCAAATGTTCTGCCAATCATCATAGAGTTTAACAGGATCGAGAATAGTTTTTGGTTTGATTTAAGCCCACTTTATGATCATAATAGGCTAGTTGAAACTTGACCTAGAGTTTATCATTCAATTTACCATGACAATGGGAGGAATTATGAAAACGACATACAATAATGACCATCTATTCAGGGTCTCCCTGAGGGCATAATGGTAACATTGTCTCCTTGTAATCAAGGGGTCCTAGGTTTGATACCCATTGGAGGCACCTACTGGTTTGGATTCTACTTTAAACTGCAAGCACTGTCCTGATTAGCGTATATGTGCATAAAGTAGGCTTATAACAAAATTCAAACCATCTATTCCAGCCCTGTACTCCTATTTTTGCAAAAACAACACACTAATCTCTACAACATGGAAGTGTGCTTGGTTTCTGTCCACTATATTGTTTATATAAAACAGTACAAGTGTAGAATAGAATTGGTTCTTGGTGAGGTGAGGTACCTGACATAAAATAACCCTTTCCAACTGTAACTTCTGGATTTGACACTGGCTGGTAGCCTGTGCCAGTTTATTTGTCTCATGTAAAGTGATTCCACACTTGTCTGAGAATGTCAGTCTAGCTCCTGAACAAGTAGAGAACTGTTGTATAGAGAAGTCATAAGGTGGGCATACAGTCTCCCCCTCCCCTTTATTTTTGACACTATGATTGCTACAGTTGAGTGCTTAATATGGATACATACCTCATGGTTTAAGAGTCCAGAACAGTGGCATGGAGACTGTCATTTTTGTAGCACAGCCGAATTCTGCACTATGTTCTGGCAGATATTTTGTGGAGATAATACGGGGTCACATACATGACGGCATCTTTCACAGTTGCTTGTAACTCTTGTGTTGTGCAATATCAGTTATTTCTGACCCTGTTATTGACGAGGTCGGGACTTCTTGGAGGCCAGGCTAAGGGAGCTGGGTATTCTTCAGAACCTCTTCCAATCCACTGCCAGGGAAGGTCATATTCAGGTAATGACACAGTTTCAATGCGAAGTGAGCTCGAACATGGTGCAGAATTTGGCTGTGCTACGAAAATAACAAGTTTCCATGCGAATGTTGTGGACTCTTAAACCATCAGGTATGTATCCATGTCAAACATTCAAGGGGTGTAAGGGGTGACCTTTCACATAGTACACCCAATTGTCAACCTCACTTGCACATAGTGCACCCTGGACTGCATTTTGCAGACTAACGAGGCTCTGGCGTTTGGACCTACAGCCAGTATAATCTTCGTACGACTGTGTGTTGTCCTGTGTTTTGTCCTTATGTGTGCTGAGTGCCTCTTTACAGCCTCAGCTTTTAACCGAAGTCAGAAAGTTTTAATATTTTAGTTAATGACATTACAATTATTTTAGTTATTGTAAGGGGCAAAACCCTGTATAATGTGACAGGTGCAAAATAGCCTTAAAGTGCTGACACACCCAAAAATTTAAATTCAAATTCAAACATTGAACCATAACCATTGTACTGTCGAAAATGAAGGGGTACACCTACTTTCTGGCCACTCTGTAGAATAGAAAGAGAAAATAAAGTTAGGGCTTAGCCAAAATCATTGCTAATGTATCGGTATCAGCTGATACCAGTTGTATCAATATCAAAAATAATTTTATTTATCAATACCGGCCAATACTTTCACGGCATTTGGATCATTTGCAGGGTTCACAAAATATTCCATGCAGCTCTTTTTTGGAGTCTAATTATCCTGAGAGTTGTGGAAAATTTGAGGTTTTCATTGATTTTACACCAATATTATGTGTTGCAATTTAATATTGTGAGGTAATTTTCGACTATTTTAAAGGAAAACACTACTAAACTGATGCTTATAATATTAATCCTTTCCAATTCAATGTTTCTCCCACTCGCATACTCCCCAGCTCTTATTTATTTTGGTCGGGAAATAGGCTGGTGGATTATTTGGATTACTTGGAATTAACCTACATTTTTAAAAGAGAAAAACAGAAATCTGAACTCACCTGATGATTTTCATGGATTTTAGGTTACATAAGATAATTAAAGTGTTTTTGTTTATTTTAATTTATATATTTACTTGCATACTTTTTCTCTGTCATTTTCCTACTGTACTCTGTCTCGTATATCTCCCTAGCAAGGTTGCGCATAACGACAGAGAAGGGGAAATCGAGTGGGTTGAGTGAAACAGTACATGCTGCTCTGAAGGCTGGTAACTGCAGTTGCTTTCCCCCCATCAATGCAATCCCATTCCCTCTCATGCCGTCCCCCGTGGCAGAGTGGTTAGCACATTACACTACGATGCCAGAGGTTCCAGGTTCAAATCCTGGCCTGGGCATGGATATTTGTGAGTTTCCTTTCATCAATTTCATCATATCACTCAGTCACATCTTCATAAATTAGCCGAAAGTGGCACAAAAAATGAAGTAAAATAAAGCAAATCAATCACCATTCTCTCTCATGTGTTCATTGGTGGAGCCGTCTCACATAGTAATTGCGCAGAGACTTGTTTTTAATCGCTCGCTCCAGATATATTCGGGACAGTATAACACTATCGTGCGAATACAATGCACGATCACCTGTTCACATCAAAACACATGGACTGCCGAGAAACAAAAATACTACAACGTGACCTATCTGTTGGCTAGAGTCCATACTACATGAGGCCTCCCGATGGCACAGTGGTATTGTCATTGCCTTGTAATCAAGGGGTCCCGGGTTCGATACCCGGTGAAGGCACATAGTGGTTCGGATTCCACTTTAAACTGTAGGTCCAGTCCTGATTAGCATAAAATGGACTTAAAACACTAAATCAACCGTACTACATGAGGAAACATGTTGGACACGCTCCGACAGCGGAGCGGAGCAGATTTCTTCTGACATTGGAGCGCAACAGGAAAATCATGATGTCGGTTGAGGTCAGACATAGAATCAGAAAGGGTAAATCAATAATTTGAACAACTTTTCATTTTTCCCTTCTTCAGGCTTTGGTATCGGTATTGATAGGAATTTGTATGGACATTGGTACAAAGTGGTATCGGTTTCAGTGCTAATAAAAATATATGCCTGAAATATGTGAATACAAACACTATATTAATTTTATTTCAGAACTTGTTCTCTTTATTTTATTCTCTTTCTCTCTCTTAGCAGAAGATGGGAATTCAAAATAGGAAAATCAGAACATAATAGCTTGTTAGAAATGGCAGAAAGAATAGGATCATCAACTCCATCAGGTATGTTATATTTCTTTCCATGTTTCCATGCTGATAATTCTGTCTACTGTCTTTAGTAGATCAATAGATATTTTGAAAATGCCTACTGTTTTCAATTGATGAACTGTACTGCTAATGCTTTCTACTATTTTTGGTAGCCCAACCATTCCTATTGTTTTGGATGGTTTTCCATTACATCAATGCATGTTTTCAGTGTGTTGTTGTGTTGTTTTCAGTAGCTGAACTGCACTACTAGTGTTTCCAGTAACATAGTTGTAAAGTATATTGCTACATTCAAACAGTACTATTATAAGTTATGAAAAAATATCTATACAAATGTAATCGCAATAGAGAAATTATAAAACAACTAACAAAAATCTCTGGTAAAGCATGTGGAAATTTCTAGTTAGGAATGCTTTCACACACACTCACAAAAAATATCAAATATAGTGAACACATTTTTAAATATGTAGACTCATTGCTAGAGGCACATATTTTTGGTAAATAAAAAAGCAAGCTTTTGGTACAGAAACCAAGTCAGTTTCGGGTTCAAAAGCAGAAAATAAAATAAAATTTTGCTGTTATGGGGGTGAAAAAGCGGTATATAAAATAACATTTTGGTTTAAAAAATGTGCATTTATTACAAAAAATAAACATATCCCTTCTAATAGCATATTTATGTCATTACCAGAATATTAAGTTTATTCCATTTTTGCTTCTCAAATAATTATAGCAGAATTAATCCATTTTCCATGTATTGCATAACTCACAGGATAATTGTGACTTCTGAAGTGCCCCATCGGTAAATAAACTTTAAATTTTGTGTTTTAGAGTCTATTTCACATTTTGCAGTTCATTTTGCATCATTTCGTGACAAAACAGGATAGGAAAATGAACCTCACACTTTTCAGAAACATGAAAAATTAACATTACAATGTTCTTATTTCACATTTCGTGTTTTCATCATAAACGAAATATGCATTTAACACACTTCATTGCATTTAACACACTTGTAGAAAATGAAAAGAAACAACATCACTGTTTTAGTCATAAATTGACAAGTTGTTCTTCCTACATTCATGTGAAAACAGGAAAGACAAAGGTTAAACAAAGAACAAAGGTTGTTAGGTTAAACAAAGAACTTACCCCTCAACACTTGAAAAACCTACAACTAGAACATTGTAGACCAAGTGAATCAAAAGATTACTCATTTCTGCAAGTGCATTACACAGACATGAAAAAAATTGACAAACTAATACTACCATTTATTGCAGCTACGATCTGCTTTAAGGTTGAGTTATTTATTAAGAAAAGGTTATGTTCACTTATTCATTAAGATATACCTGACTTCAGTAGTATTCTTTAGAATGGATGATACGAGGGTTGCTATTTATGTATCTCGAATAACAAACAATAGAAAAATATGTATCATTGAAAATGGTTTTATTGTTTTTGAAAATATTCTCCATGATGGTCGATGCACTTTTGCATACATTTGAACCAATTCTCATAGCACTTTGTCCATTCCAATTGAGGTATCTCGAAAGCATGCATTTTGAACGCATCAATCACTTCTTCCGGCATCGAAAATCGTTGACCACGTAGCTTATTCTTCACGTACTGGAACAAAAAGAAATCATTGGGTGCTAAATCAGGGCTATACGGTGGATGACCCATCAATTCAATGTTTTCACCGGTGAAATACTGAGTTCTTTGGACCGATGTGTGACAACTCGCATTGTCATGGTGAAGAATGATCCTGCGTCGCTGGTTATTTTTTCTGATTTCCCCAAAGACTTCTGTTAAACAAATGGTTGTGTACCATTCAGAATTGAGGGTTCTATGATTCTCTAGTGGCACTGTCGCCACATGTCCATTTTCCCCCAAAAAACAGGCGACCATTTGCTTCGAAGTGCTTCTTGCACGAAAAACTTTTGTTGGTTTGGCTCATCTTGGAACACCCACACCGTCGACTGCTGTTTGCTTTCGAGCTCATATGCATAGATCCAAGATTTGTCACCTGTGTAGATGTTATACATGGCTTTTGAAGCACCATGATTGTATTTTGTGAGTATTTTGCACCAATCGACACAAGCCTTTTTTTGAGCGATTGTCAAATTATGCGTGAACAAATCTTCTTCACGGCTAAATGTTCATGAAATATCTTATGTATGCTAGTCATACTAATGCCCAGGGATGCCTCAATCTCACGATATGTCACATGATGATCTTGTATTACCAGTTCTCGCACAGCATCAATGTTTTCTGGCACAACACCCGATTTTGGATGGCCTTCTTTAGATTCGTCCGTGAGTGAATAATGGCCACGATTGAATTCACTAAACCAATGATATATAGTGCTTTTAGATGATGCTTCATCGTCAAAAGTCGAAGTGAGTGGATTGATGCACTGTTGAGATATCCACGTCGAAAGTCGTAGAAAATCATTGCTCGAAAATGTTCTCGAGTTAATTCCTTTGCTGGCCTCCGATGAAATTTTCAAGTCCCTGTAACAAACAAAAATAGCATCCGTGTGCACAACGTTCTGGGTACATATACCATAGAAATGTCCAACTTTACGATGAATATATTAGATGTTACCTAGCAACATTAGTGTTGCCAGTTCCGGATACATAAATAGCAACCCTTGTATTCTGCGAACAACTTCCCCACAATTCATTACGTGAAAGCACGCCCGTTGCCATGGTTTTGGCAAATGTTTTAGATCATGTACGTATGTATGTGTACACGTGTACATGCTAATGAGTTCTAGATTAGCAAATAAGGGGACTGTGCAGCCTGTAAATTTATCATTTTTTTTGCTAGGAATAGATAAATATTCAAGATAAAAACATGTAATCTTACTTCCAAAGACAGTTATGTCTTTCTATTGCATATTCACAGATCATCTGGAACCATGTTGCACGACACACATTTAGAAACACTGGATTAATCAGTCCTCATGTCTCCAATTTAGACATATTTTAGATATTTTATTGCATGTTTAAACACTTCTAAATACATGTTTGAATATGTGCATTTTATTATGTAATTTCAATGAAATTTTTTGAATATAAATTTCAGTACTTTCTCACATTTATTTCAAGTTTTAAAGTCTGTTTCAATTTGAATTGAATAGTGAAGAATATGCTAATAGTTACAAACCTATGCATGTGTTATCGTACATTGTTTACTTACATTCATCCCCTTAATTTTCAGTGCCTGAAGCACCACCAACCCCCAGCCCAGTCATGAACAACCAATTTATGAGGAGAGCGCTGCCGAAGCCCCCATTTGCTGAAAAACACAGCTATAAGGTTATGGTCAGTGAACTAGAAAGTTATGTGGAAAGCAGTTTAGGATCTGGTGCACTTAAAAAGCAGTATAAGGTAAGTGAAAGTCATTATTGTTCCGCAACACTCCACCCTTACCGGGCCGCTTCTGGCAGGAAAAACCCAAATAAACAACTAAATAGGCTTGTTAGTCCTGGGCTCCCATCCCATTCCTCACCAGAGCGCTCGAAACCCAAGAATCAATCACAGGCAAGAACTTACTGAATTAATGTTTCCGGGGGATTGCTGAAAACTCGCAGAAATGGGCTTTATACATTTATTTACAATTCAACAAACAAGGCTCGGATTCTTCCATTAATTCTCTAATTTTCATTATTTACATTTCTCTAATTTGAGCTCCATGGCAGAACTGCATTGTGGAAGCTAGCTAGCCTTGTCGGAACCACCTCGGTATGCTCTTTCTCATGGAAGGCCACTGGAGACTGAAGATCAGTCTCCCTTCTGCTATCCATTTCACACACACTCTGTCCCTGTCTTCGCACAGGGGAGGGCTGAAAGTTCAAATCTTATAGGCTCTTTTAAACTACACTGAACCATGGAAGAAACCCAAGCATACAGAATTATACACAAACACAAAAAAAGAAACAAAAAACAAATACTGTTTGTAACAGTATTATACTCGCCTCACCGAAAAAAAAAAGGGTAACCCCAGGTAAGTCTGCGAGTCCAATGTCCTGGTGAGGTTTGCCTGAAAGGAAAAAATAAACACTAACACCGTCCACTTCACTTCACTCACTTGACAGTTTACAGAATAAGTCTCTCTGAATGTTTCTCAAGGCATCCTGTGATCTCTGGAACCGGTGACATCCTAATGAATCATCGTGAAGTCCATTTCCAGGTGTGGGTGGTTTGACATCCATGGCAAGTATGTCCTCTTCCAGACTGCTTCCTTCTTGTGAGGTTCTGGGATCGAACCTCTCACCATCCACTCCTAGGGAAGGATTACTATCCAGCATGTGAATTCGTGGCACTACTCTGCTTACTCATGGCTAATTGTTTGCCTCCGAATAAAAAAATAACGTTTTCTGATGGAGATGATAAGAACTGTCTCTCAAAATAATAATAATAAAAAAACTTTCTAAGGGATGTGGCAAAGGAGAGAAGACTGGTTTGTTATGGTCTACTCAGCTGTTTCTCCCAAAGCTCCATGGGTCAGCTGACCATTCTACCCAGCATCTTTCGTTTCCACCAGAAACTGTATGTCACGCTTCGGACATTTTTTGACCTGGTCAACGTTGGCGAGAATCTGTCGCCTAGTTTTCTCGTCAAGATAAATCAAATCATGTTTGTCTCTGTTGTGAATTTATGAATTAATAATGGATAACTGTATTTTGGAAAAAGTGATTCGGAAAGTCGTTTTTGGGGCTGAGGACTGCTTATGGGACCGCAAAAGAACATGCTCCCCCTCCTTTAATGAAACTGGTCTCCTTTTCCTATCGTAATGTTTGGCTGATCTCTGACGATTGTTCATTTGATTATCTTGTGCTAATTCAATTGCTTTCTCCAATTTCTCCTGAAGATCAAATGCATACTGCATCCTGTCTCTACATCTCCATATACTCTTAATTTATCATTTTTAATTTTCATTATTTGTTTTATTATTATTATCATTATTATTAGTACTATTAACATACATTCTGTTAACCAAATCTGTTCTGGCTTCACCAGAACAGTTCTGATTATACAATAAAGGGAAAAAGAAAAAAACGGAGTAATCCATGGACGTTAGCGGAAAATACGCCCAGGGTTTATTTTAAGGTACCTGAGCAAAAGCACATACCTCCAAATGTATTGAATGTATTATTATTAATAAAGTTTGTCCTGTCTTCCTTCTTGACGTCCCTCTCTCTCTCTTTTCCTTTGAAGGGCATTTTCTGGGGATCCATTGGTCCATGCTATTTACTACCGAAAAACAAGCAACTCTGCTTCATTCCTGTTGATGAATTCACCTGGTTATTCACTGCGAATGCAATCGAATCTAAATTGTCTGACCACTTGCTGTGTTCCATGCAAAACTTGGCTATCACTCTCTTTACTGTCTTAATTGCTGCTTCTGCGAGATCTGCTTGTGAGCGGTATGTAGTAATGTAAGCTGGTTTGCAGTTGATAGTTTTGAGTACTTGGCAAAACAGGCGGCTACGAAACACACTTTAATTGTCACTGGTGAAAATCGATGGAAAGCCATAAAGGTGACAATATTTCAGTAATGCATTGCAAATGGTCCTAGCTGTCACTGTTGTCAAGGGTGCCAAAAACATGTGTCTCGTGGAAGAATCTTCAATGAGTGATAATGCACCCTAGAACTGGTCGGAAATGATCCAAACAAATCTCCATACAATTTCACTCGTTGGCGTGGCTCATTGCGACTTCTCATGAATCCCATCTTTTTAGAAGAATCTGGATTGTATCTGAAACAAGTGAGGCATGATCTGTAGTAATCTCTTAACATCAGAGTAGACATTTTTCCAAGTAAACTGTTCCAAAATCTTGAACAGAGTGTTAGCTGTCCCAGGATGTGCAGTGTGAACTTCAGTGCAGTGCAGTGGGATATTGGCAGCACTTCCGGTTTCAAAGAATCCGGTGTCCAAATCTTTTGCTGCTTTCCAAATGCGGGCAACAGGCCCTTCCTTTCTTCTATGTTTCTGTAGAGTATCCCATCTTCATGCAGGTAAGAAGTGCTCAGATGAAAATCGAAAACTTTCCTGTTCAATTTCTCGTCCAATTGAACGTCCTCTCCCTTAAGGCACGCAATTAATAAAGACAAATATGGGTCCTTCTGTTGCTCTCTTGCCCATAATTGCTTATCTTCCAAGTTGATATTGCCGGTTGTTATTTTGTTTACTTCCAACTTCCTTGCATTAGGTTCTATTGCTGATTGAGTGCAATTGTTGATTTCGCACTGAGGCTCGGGTGTTATATGTCCAAGGAGTTCAACAGAAGTGGTGTCAGGGTTGTCTCTCAAAAGACGTTTAAAGAAAACAGAGCAATAAAAGTCTTCATCTTCGTCGTCCTGTCCATCATTATCTGAATTAGCAAGTGCCATTACATCTTCCTTTACGTCAACCAAAGTTACTTTCTTTCATTCCACTCTTTGCACAGCTGAAGGACCGGGACTTGAACCAGAGTCCCCTTTTACCAGGCAAGTAGGCTTCTTTCTCTTCCTTTTTTCCTGGAACTGATGAATTTCTCATTCACATTCTTCTCGAATTCGTGGTGATATTTATATCCACACTCCGTGAGTTCAAAACGGAGATAACATTCATCCTTCAGGTTGCTAATCGGAAAATGATATGCTTTTTCTTTTGCTTTCCTCTGCGGTAACCTTTTCTTTTTCCTGACTTTTCGGCTCTGGGGTTTGCAACACTTCTTTGTCACAGTTCTCTTCTACTTGAATGACAATGAAAGACAGGAGGTTACTAGTTTTCTTCTCATTCTTCCCAATTATATCAAATGGAATAATATCGTCCCTTTCATTCAGAAAAGCCCAACTGTTCAACGCAGGTGCAATTAAAATCTTCACCCTGGCCATAAAACTTCTACCGGTGATCAGGTCATGCTGGGGATTCTCCAAAATAAAGAATTTCTCTCTGACCCTTTGACCATAGAAAGCTACATTGAAAAAGACATGTCCCACAGTTGTTGTTTTCCCCTCAGCTAACTGTACAATCAGCTTACTGTAACTTCATTTTGCCCCCTTTTCCTCCAACTTCTGAAATAAAGACAAACTCAAGCAGGAAATAGAAGCTTCGGTATCCATATACATATGTATCCGAATGCCATTTATTTCTCCAATGATGAAAGGTTCCTGATTTGTACTATTTGAAATCTTTAAATTTGTCGAATAACAGGCACATCTCACTGTCGTGCCCTGTTCATGACCTTTTTTGGCTCTGAAATATTATATTTCTTTGCAGCTTTGTGGAAACTTACCAGATGTGAAGTTGATTGACAAACGTAACACTTGTGTTTTTTGCCAGACATTCTTGGGTGGTCAGTTGCTTTTGTCTCCCTCGAAACAGCAGGGGATTCCTTCCCTAACCTAGAATATTTCGCAGGGTCCAAAAGATGTAACAGATCCTCCCCCGCAGCGCTACAAGTCCCTCTAATGGCCACCAGTCCATCGGACTGAGGAGGTGTGGTGCCTCTCAAAGCAAAGTTAATGATTTCCTGTTCGGTCTCATACTGACGAAACGTAGGGTTTTCCAACATCTCTCCCTGGAATTTCAAAGCATATGCATAAAGATCTTTCATGGTATTGAAATTCTCACATCTTAATCTCTTACGATACACAGGGTTACATTTACGCTGAATAAAATTAACCTTCTCTTTGACTGGAGCTGTGGATTTTGTATATGATTGCAATAAATAGAAAAAAATAAAAAGTAGATGATCCATTCTTCAGAAAATATAGAAGAAATAGGTGATTGCTGTAAATAGAAGAAATAGATGATTGTCATAAATAGAAGAAATAAGAAGTAGATGATCCATTCTTCAGAAGAGATAGAAGAACGAAGAAGAAGGTGACCAATTTTCCATCCTTGGAAGAAAGGAGAAAGAGGAGCCAGGTTACTAAAAGAAGAAAGAAGAGGAAGCCAATTTGTCTCCCATCTAAGAAGAATCTAACCTCTGTGTGTGTATATATATATAATCCTCATACTGGGTGGTCCGAAAGTCCCGTAATGGTCACATATCGTGAGAAATACACATTGAATCGGAAAACGACAAAAATACATGTTTAATAAGTGAAAGAAAGCTATTCAATGATATCCCACTTGATTCCCCACTCCCGCCCCCTGGGGGTGGGGTGGGGTGCAACTGTGAAATTTTAAATGAAAACCCCCATTTTGTATTGTAGAATAGGAAAGAAGACTTCATTCCGAGTCCAACGAGCTATCAACCATCCTCCTAGCTCAATTAGGAACGGAGATATGGCAAATTTTTTTTTTTAAAAAAAAGGGATGCTTTGCCCCTAATTGAGCTAGAGTGAAAGCGATTACAGCTTCAGAATATGAGGTCAAGACCTTTCAATAGAGTATATGGTAGACCCCCTTCCATATACTTTATTGAAAGGTCTTGACATGCAGACCCCCCCCCCCCCCTATTGAAAGGTCTTGACGTGCATATTCCAAATCTGCAATCACTTTCACTCTAGCTCAAATAGGGGCAGAACGTGCCTTTGAATTTTTTCTTTTGGTTTTAAAATATAAAATCGCCATATCTTTGTTCCTAATTGAGCTAGGAGGATGGTTGATAGCTCGTTGGACTCGGAATGAAATCCTCTTTCCGATTCTACAATACAATATGGGGTTTCCATTTACAATTTCACAGTTGAAAAGTGTGATATCATTGAATAGCTTTCTTTCACTTATAAACACACATTTTTTCGTTTTCCAATTTGATGTGTATTTCTCACGATATGTGACCGTTCCGGGACTTTTGGACCACCCAGTATGAGGATTATATATATATACACACACAGAGGTTAGATTCTTCTTAGATGGGAGACAAATTGGCTTCTTCTTCTTTCTTCTTTTAGTAACCTGGCTCCTCTTTCTTCTTTCTTCCAAGGATGGAAAATTGGTCACCTTCTTCTTCGTTCTTCTATCTCTTCTGAAGAATGGATCATCTACTTCTTATTTCTTCTATTTATGACAATCATCTATTTCTTCTATTTACAGCAATCATCTATTTCTTCTATATTTTCTGAAGAATGGATCATCTACTTTTTATTTTTTCTATTTACTGCAATCATATAATAATTCTATCTTTTCTGAAGAATGGATCATCTACTTCTTATTTCTTCTATTTATCACAATTATCTAATTCTTCTATTTCTTCTGAAGAATGGATCATGTACTTCTTATTTCTTCTATTTATGACAATCATCTATGTCTTCTATTGACAGCAATCATCTATATCTTCTATATTTTCTGAAGAATGGATCATCTACTTCTTATTTTTTTCTATTTACTGCAATCATATAATTCTTCTATCTCTTCTGAAGAATGGATCATCTACTTCTTATTTCTTCTATTTATTGCAATTATCTAATTCTTCTATCTCTTCTGAAGAATGGACCATCTACTTCTTATTTCTTCTTATGCCCTTTTCTTAGGCATGAAGACCTGAACAAAAGCTCAGAATATATTCAGGGTGACAAATCTGGATATAGCGCCACCTCCTGTATCAAACCAACAAGGGAAAACCCAGGATTGCTAAAGAAAAGCGCGGCCCAGTGCATCTAAAATGGCTACCTCAACCTGGCTAAAGATAACTATAGCACCACCAAACACCAATCAACCATAAATCTAGTGATACACTCCTCGCCAGAGGTAACCGAGGAAACAGATTTGATCAAAGACCAAAAGACACGGTTTTGAAATTACATCCTGACTTTTTTACTTTGCTATATATTCAATCTACGTGTATATTATTAATCAGTATAATTTCCTTTCCAATTTATGTTTCCGCCTTGTAATCAAGGGGTCCCGGGATCGATATCCGGCGGAGGCACAAGTGGTTCGGATTCCACTTTAAACTGTAGGTCCAGTCCCAATTAGCCTTACTGTGCATAAAGTGGATTTAAAACACCAAATCAACCAACCAATTTATGTTTCCTATCCTTCGTATACAGTCTTTTAATCCGTACTCACTTATCTTTCATTTGTTTTAATCAATACAATCATCTTTTGTCTCCTCCGATTTCATTAATCAACTTTCTTTCCACTTTTCTGTCGTGCTGCCGCTTGTTGTCACTTCCAACTAACTAGTTCATTCCATGTAAATGATTGGGTTCAGCCAACTAGGCTCGTGACGCAATATCTCCCACCTCGGGATAAAAAAAAATTCTATTGTAAAAATAATTTTGTAATTAGAAAAAAAAAATATTTTCTGTCATCCATTCCGAAGCTTCTCACGGGTTCATTTTTCTATTTGTGATTCTTCATTTCCTTTCTTCTGTACAATTGTACCTTCTGACGTAATCCAGAATCTCTCTTCTTTCTATTTTCATTTCTACATGTCTTATCAACACAGTATTTTGAAATATATTTGTAACTTCATATGGTCCCTCGTAAAGAAAAATATTTTTTTAATCGCTCTTCTCGAGGCTTTACTTACTGGATGTGTCTTGCAGAAAACTAAATCCCCTTTCTTTATTCTTATCTTCATGCCATTCTCATTTTCCTTCCCCCTTCTTCTTTGTTCTCTTAGCGTACATGCTTATTAATACTTCCTTTATCTCGTCTTTTGTTACTGCATCTTGGGACCAATCGAAATCTTGAAATATATTAGGTTCTTCCATGTACCTTAAAAATTGCTCAGCTGCACTCCTTCTCGATTCCTCCAATATCGAGTTATTGATCAATCTTATAGCCTTATTTACCACTGTTGACCACTTTGTATGATTATTGTGGCAGAACATTCTCAAAATCCTCACTATTTCCCCATTGTACCTCTCTATAGGGTTCGGGCTCGGATGGTACCTGGTTACATTAACCATTTTAATTCCTTTAAACTTTACATATTCTTTGAAGTACTCAGACAGGAATTGCGTACCGTTATCATTCAGAATCTTACGAGGAATTCCATAATGTTTATTAAAGCCTTCTTCAAAACATTTTACTATTTCCTTCGCCTTGGTTTTCCTGAGGTTATAGCACATGATAAACTTGCTGCATACATCCACACATGTTAAGATATAAGTAAATCCTCGTGATCTAGATAGCGGTTTGATTAAATCTATTGCTATCAAATCTAAAGGTTTCTCAGCTATTACATGTAACTCCTCCTTTTTGATTTTGAGCATTGAAGGCTTAGTCTTGATACACATTGTACAATTTCGTACATGGTCCACCACGTCTATCTTCATACTTTTCCAAAAGAAAAATCTTCGAGCCAATCAACATTTTTATCAATTCAAAAATGTCCAGACTCCTCCTGTACTTCTTTGAGTATTCTACCAATCAGTGACCTGGGTACGCATAACTGCACCTGATTAGACTTTTCAATATTTACCTTGAAAACCATTCCTTCTTTCATTATATATTTACTTTGTATATTTGCACGTCTCATCCTCTTTTCATTTTCGTCCATCTCTCCATTTAAGACATTAAAAATACAATTCAACTCTTCGTCTCCCTTTATATGCTCTATCCATTCCTGTTTGGGCACATTCCTGAGTTCTTCTTCATCCTGTATCATTTGCAAAGGGGCCCTACTTAAAGTGTCTGTAATCTTATTATCTTCTACTTCGATATCTACTATTTCAAAACTGTACTCTTGAAGAAGTAATGCCCAGCGAGTCCATTGTCTTGCTGAATTCAACCAGACTAAGCTCGTATGATCACAAAAAATTTTAAATTTTCTTCCCTTTAGATACACTGAAAACTTTTCAATACCAAATATAATTGCCAAACATTCCAATTCACTAATGGTGTATGCCCTTTCAAATGCTTTCAATGTGCGACTTGCATATTGGATGACAATATCTTCTCCATTATCGGTTTTTTGGAAGAGATAGACTCGTAAACATATGTTTGAAGCATCGGTTCCTATAACACCAGGTCTCTTGAAGTCCGGTTGACCTATGGCAGGGCTGGACGTCAAATCTTCCTTTAGTGTGTTAAAAGCCTTTTCTTCCTTTTTCTCCCATTTCCATTTTACACTCTTCCTTAGTAAATCATAAAGAGGCTTTGCCTTTAAAGCAAAATTCCTGATGAATTTGCTCCTCCAATTGCAAATCCCTATAAATCTCTGCAATGGTTTTCGTGTTGCATGTTTGGTAAAACACCTTATAGCTTCATTCTTATCTTCGCAGAGTTTTATATTCTCTCCAGATATTATATGTCCAAGGAACTTGATCTCTCTCTTGACAAACGAGCACTTTTCTAAACTTTACCGTAAGTCCAACTTCTTAAAATTTGCATAAGACACAATGTATCTTATTTATGTGATCTACCCAGTCTTGTGAGTGTATGCACATATCATCCACGTAAATTGCCAACCAGGACCATGTCTCCAGTCCAAATATCCTATTTAGCGCTGTCGTAAATGCATACAGATGAATTCAGTCCGTTTGTACCTGGAAATAACCCAAGTTCAAATCAAAAGATGTGAAGTACTATGAAAACACATAGTAATTACCTCCATGTTAAAATGTAGTTTAGTCTATCTTACTAATACAGTGATATATGAAAATGAAATGGGTGATTCTGGGCTGAAACTACCAAGGTGTATATTTTACATGTATATGTGTCTATGATTATTGTCGCATTAATATGATATTCTGTTGTATATGTTCGAGCTTAGCATGCTTATGGGTGGGAGAACCGAGCGAGTGCAAGTGTGCGAAAATAGTCCAATGCAGTTCTTTAGTTGTTCCACATATTACATATGAGGAGATGGGGCTGCAACAAACACAACTTGTAAAAGTTTGCTTTAATTTTTGCTCAAGAACAAAATGTGAAACATAATGTTGAGAAATTTGGCAACATGGCCAATTCTTATGCTCGCACCCAGCATGATGAATAGGGGTTGAATCGGTGCTTAACATTCTTTCTACATCATTACATGCATTCATTGGTCACTGGTCAGTGAAACCTGTGCTTCATCTTACAGCAAAGCCTCGATTTTTTTAAATGACATTTTGATCATTGGTGGGGTTTGAAAGAATGCTGCGTGGCACTTTTGCAAAGTCTAATTGTCCTTGAAAGTATGCAAAATTCGAAGGTTCTATGATTTTGTACATATATTATGTGAAAAACCTGTATTTGGTGGTTACTTAACAGATATTTTTATATTGTGATGCAATGAGTCTTTTGAAGCAAAACTCTGGTAAATTGATGCTTATTGGAGTAGAATGCTCACCAACTAATATTAATCAATATTTTGAGCAACTTTTAATTGTTACAATTTTCAAGCATTGTTATTGATGAGAATGGGCAAGAGTTTCGGTATCGGTATGCCTATCCATTTAATTTGGTGCTTGTGCCTACCTCCAAATCAGAGTGGTTAGCACAGCACATAACAATCCTGGCATGGACATTGGTGTTCTTTGTGAATGTATCTTCATCATATCATCACTCTTCATCATCTTTGCGATTAGCGAAAAGTGACAGAAAAGTGAAGTAAAATTAATCAAATCAATCAATCAATCAATGCTATCAGCTTAGCCTTAATTGTTATCTTTTCAGATGTCATAGTTAAAAAATTGAATGTCGATTTTTCATATATTAATTATTCAGTAGCAGAAAAGTGAAGTAAAATAAATGAAATCAAATCAATCAATCAATGATATCAGCTTAGCCCTAATTGTTATATTTTCAGATGTCACAGTTAAAAAATTGAATCTCGATTTTTCATGTATTAATTATTCAATGTACCATAAATTTATTTCCGTATTGCTATAATTACAGCTATTTTCACATGGAGAAGCTAAGCCAGCAGAATATGGGAAACTGCCTCAAAATGTGGACAAGAATCGTTACACTAACTTAATAGCATGTAAGTGAAAAAAGCGGAATATAATATTTCATGAACAAATGTGTTGATTTCTTCCTTTTAACCCTCTATCAAGAAATTGTATTTTTTCATACTGCAAATGGGTGAATGGTAGCATTTTTAAAAGTAAAATGTAACTACTTATTTACATAATTTGTATCATAAATTCATTATTTTTTCCTACTTCCACTATGCAGTGATTAGCATTTTCTGCTCTAAAACTAGGGATCTCCCCAAAACACATATTTTATGAAGTTACGGTCCACTCTTGTTTTTGTATCAAATTGTGGTAATTTTCATGTGATTATGTGTTATATGTACGGACCTAGATTTTTTGGTGCTTTCTTTTTATATTCTTTTTATCTCAAAATACACACTTCTGCCAAATACACCTGAAATTATACCTTGACTTTGCTATTAAACTACTATTTTAATTTGTAGGTCATATGGCATATGCCTGTTTGCAACTGTTGTATGTTTGAAACGATTTTTGAGGAAGTTTTCAATTACTTACTGCATGACAAATGGCATGTGATGGTAGATTCACACTCGATCCCTGCCAAAGAAGGTGGATTGATTTCAATTGGGCGATTTAAAAAAAAAGTCACTGATTTAAATCACTTTAAAGAAATAAAATATAGAATAGTGTACATTGTAGATATCAGAATCACTTCTGATGGAAGTACAGTAGAGCGTCGATTATCCGAAGTAATTGGGGGAAATGGGTGTTCGGAAAACTGGTTTGTTTGGATAATCGAACTGTACATGTTTATTTGCCAAAAAGAAGTACTGTACAGTAAATTTATTCATAAAAACAGGCATCTCTTTAAGTATGTATTACAAAGTAACGTACAAAGGCAACTTTAGTAGGAATATATAGTATGTGGTACAGTTTATTAAACAAAAATATGTACATATTACACACGCATTTTGCATGAACAATACACACAGTACACAAAATTAACGTTTAAAAAAATCCTTTATTTTGGTCTGTCTAAGCAAGCCTACACGCTTACGAGCAGCTAAGTCACGTACTTTTTTCATTACAGATATCTGAAAGTGAGCGAGTACACAGTTCGGTTAAGCGGTCGTTCGGTTGACCGACGTTCGGATAATCGACGCTCTACTGTACATTAATCTTGTAATCTTTCAGTGGTGTTTATTAGGCTCTAAGAAAGGAAACAGATATATATATATATATATATATATATATATATATATATATATATATATATATATATATATATATATATATATATATATACTGATTTGGCAAAGCTTATACGAAAGGAAATGTGATATGTAAACTGTAAACACACTTACATTTCTCTTGATTTAAAATTCAATTATTCTTATAGGCAAAAATAGCAAAAGTTTTGTGTAGAATAATATACAAAACACTAATCATGCTAATCTGTAAATAATACCATTATCATTAAGCTGTAAATAAACATGGCAAACTTTATTTTTGCAAACTATCATTAAAAAGATTGCCAAATTCAGCTTCAAAGACTGTAAAAACATTTTAAGTTAGAATTATACAGGGTGATTCACAAAGAATATACATATTTTAAAGAGGTATATTTTAGGAACCGTAAATAGTAAATGTGTGAAACTTTGTACATAGACTCACAAACACTACAAGTTTTATCTACAGTTGTTCAATATGTCCTCCACCAGCAGTACGAACAATATCACAGCAGTAATCAAATTCGTCCCAAACTCGGGCATGCATGTCTTTCGTAACTGAAGCAACTGCAGCACTGATTTGATTTTTCAGCTCGTCCAGGTCATTTAGTAGTGGTGGTACATAAACGGTTTCCTTAATGTACCCCCAGAGGAAGAAGTCACACGCAGACAAGTCCGGTGACCTTGGAGGCCAGCTGAAAAGTGCCAAGTTGTTAACTGCCTGACGATCAATCCAACGTCTTGGAAGAGTGAGTGCCAGTTTCTTGTTGGAAAATTATGTTGTCAAATCCTTCTTCATGCAGCCTTGGAAACAACTAATTTTGTAACATAGCAAGATAGTTCTCGCCATTAACTGTTTGTTCATTGAAGAAGTACAAACCATACACAGATGAACGGGATGTTGCACAAAAGACATGGATTTTTGGTGAATCTCCTTCATGTTCAATGTACGAATGTGAATTATGGAGGCCCCAAATTCTTACATTCTGTTTATTAACCTTACCACTAAGGTGGAAAGTAGCCTTGTCACCAACACAAGTCTTTCCGTGAAACTGTTATCCTCTTCAACAGCTTTCAGTATCTTGCCAGCAAATTCCACTCTTTTTTCCTTGTCCTCATGCTTCAGTGCTTGTAAAAACTGTAACTTGTATAGCTTTATCACCAAACGATGCCGCAAAACTCTCCACACAGTTATCTGAGGTAGTTGCAACTCCTGACTTGCACAACGTGTTGATTTGGAAGGGCTACGTTGAAAAGACGCTTGGATTCTGTCGACATTTTCTTTCGACACACGCGGCCTCCCAGTGCTCTTTCCTTTACATGTGCAACCAGTGTTTATGAACTGTCTATAACATCTGCGAATGTTCCACTCACTTGGAGGATTCACTTGGTAATGCAAGCAGAAATGTCTTTGCACTGTAATTGCAGAGTTACACTTACCGAACTCGACAACACAGAATGCCTTTTGCTGCTCAAAATGAAATAGCGGGATTGTGAGAGCACAAGTGCTGCAATCTAGAGGCAATTGAATGAAACTACGCGTTGTTACATTCCGTTCAGAAGCGCTGGACTGTAATCCGATGAGTAGTTTCAACAGCATACTGGTTTGTAATATGTATATTCTTTTTGGATCACGGTGTATTATACATCCAAAATGTTTTATTTTCACTGGTAGAAAAGTTACTGAAACTATTATAGGGTCATTAACACACTCAACAAACATTTCCATAGTAGGTTCATTTGTACAGTATCGGAAACAGGAAAATGTATGCTAACATATAATTTTTTATTTGCTTTAATCAAACTGTTCAAATATTTTACAGGGGTGTTTACCAGAAAAAGACTTTCTATAAAACAAGATGCATCTATGTGTACAGTACCAAAAAACATACAACCAATTTTAAGGATGTTTTTTAAAAAAAACAAAAATCGATTTGAATAAAAAAAATCCGATTCAAATAATATTTCATCAAAAATATTTTTTTAAATGAAAATGATGTTTTTTTTTACCCTGCCACCAACCATATCATGTTGCTTGGTAATGCAAACTTTTTTTTTGAAGATTAAAAAATTGTGGGAAATATCCATTTACATGTGGTTTCATGTAAATGTAATTTGATATTTGAATGTAATTCACGAAATTATTCCATGTAGAACAATACCCAAAGTTCCTTTTTGGGATAACATCTTGTAAAACATTATACATGTGTAAATATAATAATAACAGCTCATGGTGCAATAGCCTTTGAGGGTCAAGACCTAGCTACTGACTTCCAGTATCACTCCCACATGCCTCAGCAGAGGTGGGCAATCATCCAATCAGTTACCAGGTAAGGTGTTGTCAGCACCATTAACCTCCAATTGTTGTTGTAGGTTTTCCATGGCCATGTTACGCCCCTCATTCATAGCTCTTGTATTTACTCACAATGGTGTGTGGCTACTGGTCCCATACACTGGGCAAAATATCTCAAGAAAAGTTGTTACGCTTCCCTCCAGGAGACTCAAACTTGCATGCATCCCGTAGCCCTAGCCCAAAAACCTGACACTTTAGACTGAATGGCCACGGTGTGGGACCATGTGTAAATATGGCACTATTTATTTTTTAAGCCTAAAACACAAGAATATTAAATTTTTGTGGTATTTTTAACTTGTTCACAAAATTGTTGACATTCATGAAAAAGGGTACAAATCATATTACTGCCAAATTTGCATTAGTTTGTGATTTCAAATGCTTGAAAAATGTGTTTAGAACATGTCACTCCACATACTTTAACACTTTTTTTTTTGCAATAATTAACATTTTTCTGTGTTATCGCATGTGTGAAAAAATCAAGGTCCTTTTTATGTATCATGTTAATGTAAAATGTTAACAATATACACAAATAATTTTATGAATTATCATATAGCTTTGTATTTCCAACAGATGATCAAACTAGAGTTGTGCTTGAGAAGCTAGCAAATGATGAATTTTCCGACTACATCAATGCAAATTATGTAGATGTGAGTATTTTATTATTGAAATTATCTTTCCTCATTGGAGAAAACATAGTTTTTGTACCAATAAACAGTAGATCAAGGTTGAATCATTCCACACACACTGGTGCTTTTACTTGTTTCAGAATTTTAAAACAACTCTGAATAATTATAAGTCTCATATTACATGCACGAAGTTTCATGTTTCTGTGTTGCAAATTGGATATTTTTTTTCTGAAGACTCACTGCCTTCTTTCACTAAGGGTACATGTTCCTTGTTTGTTTGGCATAATAACTGCAGTACATTTTAGTGATAATGCAATTTTAGAATGTCAGACGTTGACACAAAAAGATCAACATAATTTATGATACAATAATTTTTCTGACTCTCAGTGGAAAGGAATCTTGGTGACAACTTTTTATATGGAATATATGAATATATGAAATTTAGAAAAAAAATTGAAAGCGATATATATCGATTTGACTTTGAGATATAACTTTTTCTGTTAAGCACTGCAGGTCACTACCATGGCCTCGACAATGACCGATCCGTGCAAAATTCGGAAACTTTAGCCACCTGTTTCTCAGTAACTATGAGGTGTAGAGAAGAAACATTTTGCATGTGTTTATACCTTTTTAGTATTAACAAATACACCAAGTTTCATGAAAATCTGAATCGGTGTTTGGCATGGTCCGGATGATATAACAACGAATCAGTCCTTTTTTCCTTTTTATTTTACAAAAAAGAAATTGCATATTAGAAAATCAAACACATATATTCTTTGCACCAAAAGGGTTAATTCCCATTGGTGTTGTATCCATGGGTGCATCGAGTATCTGAGCAATGCTTGCTGAGCAAGATTTTCACTTATTGGCTAGACAGATCATTCACTTGATGATGTGTGCTCATTGATCAAAATATCAGTGCCTTTGAGCTGTGATCAGTATGACTGCGTTAAGTGGACAAGATTTCAGTTATTTTGAGAAGCTCTTAATTATGGAAATGGTTGATGTTGGTGAAACTGATGAAATTTTCTTTTACCCACTTGCACAACTTTTCAAAAGTATGGTTTATATTTGGAATAATTTGAATTTGAATTTTGAATTGTTGTTTTAGTCCACTTTTTATACAAACAGGCCACTGGGGAGGGCCTATATTTGAAATAAACAACACTTTCATTTAATGAAATTACAAGAAGTGGAAAATTATATTACCTTCTGTTACTTGAGCTTCGTCTGTAAGCCATAAATCACAAATATTTCTCCTTTAGTCGCCATCTTCAAACAATTTTCTTTGCTTCACGAGATCGAAACACAAGAGCAATACATTCTGTGGTGAGCAAGGTTCAAGTTCGCTCAGCAATCAAGTGAGCAGTGCTCACCGAGCAACACTTATTTGGCCATCCAATAGCTGAGCGATCACATTGCTCACTGAGTGCTCAGATACTCGACGTGCCTCATACTGATTTTCACATTTAGCAAATTCCACCATGATGTTTTGTATTAATTTTTATTTTTACTTGTATTAATATTACTATTTTCAGGGCTACAAAGATGCAGAAGTATACATTGCAACTCAAGCGCCGTTGCCGCACACAGTAAATGATTTCTGGAGGATGGTGTGGCAGGATAACGTTCAGATCATCATAATGCTGAACAAACTTGTCGGAGAAGGAAAGGTGAATAGAACACATTTTTCTCTAAAGCATAATCTATTGCCAGGTGCAGTAAGTAACATGGAGTCCTGAACAGTTGTGCCACCTTATATGGGACTATCGGGCTTCAGCCCACCTAATAATTTGTCTGTTATTATATTTTATTTTAGAAATAAAGTCCCTGCACTGAAGGAAACAAAATGTTTTATCATTATACATGTAAGGAATTCTCACAAATGAATTACTGACTGAGTGTTATGAAAATATTTGATAAGACAGTGGAACCTTGATTTTGCACTCTCCAGGGGGGGGGGGGGGGGAGAACAACTTAAATTTCAGCAAAATGTAAAATCGAGGAAAATTTCATAATGTTTTACTACGTTGGGACCATCAAGATTGAATGTATAATGTGGGAAAATATAAAACCAGGGAATGTAAAGTTGGAGTCCCACTGTAATTTGTTACCTCTCCAATATGATACTTTTCAGTGTAATACATTATTTGCACTCTCCATAGTCACATCATTACTAGGAAAGTAAGGGAGGATAAGGGCTTATAACCAGGATGAGGTACCTACTCTCAAAGTAGGTAAGCAATAAAATTGATGAACATTAACAGATTTTTCATTATTTCTAGTGATAGGCACTAAAAACTCTCAAAGATAAGCAAAAAAGTTAAAAAGTATACAAAATAAGCAATAAAATCCATAAACATTAACAGATTTTTCATTATTTTTCTGGATTAGGCACCTAAAAAGCAGTTATCTTTTAAATTGTCACTTATGACTAAAGTAGGCAAAAGAACTGCTACAAGATTCATGTATTCCTCTCAGAAATGGCCTCAAATGGTTTTTAAATGTAAAGGCCTTCATGTTTTTGACCAAGGAACCAAAAAGGCATTTCAGGGCAAATCCTCAGACTAATAATGACATTATTGCATACAACTACAAATTAAATCTATGAGTTTAACCCACCCAATGTTTTTCAAATGTTAAGTAAGTAATGGTCTCTTGAAAAAAAAAGTAATTTGACGACTGCTTCTGATCAAAAAGTTGTCACTACTAAACACCAATAACAGCACTAAAATTACTGACAAAGATTTACTATTTACCAATCCTGATATAAAATGACTAAAACTGCACAAAAGAGCTCAGTGATCCATTCACCTCCATAATTGATATATATGACCATGACCAGTAGCTTTCGTCTTAGAGCTGACCTCTGTGGCAAAGTCGTTAACATATCGTGCTACAACATCAGGGATCCCAGGTTCGAATCCCAGCCAGGAGATTGATGTTCTTTGTGAGTGTCCCCTCCATAACTTCCATAATATCATCACTCATCCTCATCTTCGCAATTAGCCAAAAGTGGCAGAAAAGCAAAGGAAAAATAAACCAATTCAATCAATCATGCAATTTTGTCTTAGAAAAAGAGATTGTAATGTAACGTTCATTTTGTATATATATATATACACAAAAATGGCATAGGAGACAGTAAACACTTACCACAATTGAAGAAAAGTTTGATATTTCGAGGTCATGACCTATGCCATTTTTGTTTATCTGCCCTTCTGGCACTCTTTCTCATTCTATCCCTTATATATATAAAAAAGTGAAAGAGGAGAGAGAAAACACTTACCGGATGCAGAAAAACTTCAAATTTTCGTGACTGTATGTCACATCTTCAGGAGCAGAGAAACGTTGTAGAACTTTGTAACAAGAACGAAGAGTTAGCATGACCTGCAGTGTTGCCAGGTTCAGAAAAAAAGTGTTGACAGTGCCACAAAAAATATAGATGGTTCTTTCGCCAGGCTTGTCGAAAACTGTGAGTGGTGGGGGGGGAGGTGGTGGTGAGGGTGAGGATTGGGGGTGAGGGGCGTTACTGGGTGGCCTTGTTCAGGTCTGGGGGTGTGGTTGCATTCATGGTTGATATGTAGGCCCTCTCCCATCTTCTACGTATTGAGGTGTTGGTGGATTGGGGCAAGGAGTGGACGATCGCTACCTGGAAGCAGTCATTAAAAGGAATATTGTGGTGCTTGGTGTGAATGGCAACAGCAAAGGCCAGGTTTTGGGTGTAGGAGCGGTGATTGTTGATGCGCATCAACAAAATATATATATATATATATATATATATATATATATATATATATATATATATATATAAACAAAATGACACATTAAATTACAGGCTGTTTACAAGAAAAAATAGATAACATTTTTGCAATTTATTTTAGCTAACATGCCTAAAAGAAATAATTAATTCTGAAACCAGAAGCATTTACTCCCTATATTTCTTCATAATATTGTTGTAAGTGCAGTAGAAATTCTTTAGATAGTCCTTTTGTGGAATTATATACTTGTTGCTTCTTTTCTTTCCTTTTCAGACCAAATGTGAGAAATACTGGCCACAGCCAGAGTCGAACGTGAAGTATGGTGACATCAGGATAAGCACTAACAGGACTTGTGTATTTGCTGACTACATTCAGAGGGAAATGAGTGTGTCTAACATGGGCAAGGAGAGACAAGTAAGTACTTTACATATATCAGTTATGTCAAATATAGGAACACTGATACCAATTGGTTCACAAATTTCAACAAGTTTTCTTCCATTGCATTAGGAAACATCTGCAAACAACTCACTGAACGAACATAAATTTTACTGTGTTGCATACAAGGATGTTAATTAGTCCTAATTTAACTAACTTATTCATAACAGTTTTACAAATTTACATTTTATAAATTACAGAAACAAATTGTCAGCATCGTTGAGTACTGGGGTGATCTAAAGAGCTGATATTAAATAACCAACATTCAATTAGGAACCTTGATTTTTTGCAAACATGGAAATTGTTGCAAAAAGTGTGTATATGTGGAGTGATTTGTTCTAAGCAAATTTTTTATGTATTTGAAATTGTGAAATAATGCTAATTAGGCATAAAATGAAAATTGTGTAATTTTTTTGGTGATTTTCAGCACATATCATGAAAATGAAACTTGTCTGTTGGTCCTAAAAAAAATAAAATGTACCATATTTATACGTGTATTACATGCACATTTTCCAAAATCTTGTCCACAATGAAACTACAATGCGCACTATACACAGAATTATTCCGGCAGCTACATGAAACCACATGTAAATGGACGTTTTCCATGATTTTTTACCTTCTGTTGGAACGTTTTGCACCACTGAGTGAAGGAGTGGAATTTCAACGGAGATCACGAGTCATAACATCAGTATTTGTTGTGCAAGAAATATTTTACATCACAGCAAAATGGCACATTTTTGCTGAACATCAAATGCACACCTACTGTCATATTGGTGCCATAACTTTGGTATTTGTAGTGAAGAAACATTTTGGTTACTATGCGAACTGGCATGGTTTTTGGTGGAGTTGAAGTGCATGCTTTCCATTACATAGGAGCCATAATATTGGTATTTGTCATGTGAGAAACGTTTCACATTACCAAGTGAAGTGGCACAGTTTTGGAAGATCTAGTGTGTACAGTTGTATGAGGTGCATGTAAAATAAAAGGTCCAATAATTTTTTACACCGAGTTGGCAACACTGATGAAGTTGAGCATGCGCAGGAGCATGCCCTAGTATTCTGTGCTTGCAACAAAGATAGAATCGTCAGAGTGGGGTTGCGTACGTGCGAGTAGCAGTAAGGTGAAATGGCTGCCGTAATACACAATCCTGCCAAATGTGAAGTGAGATCTGTCATACGATTTCTGAACGCCAAAGGACAGAATGCAGCTGACATCCAATAGGAATTGTGTCCCATTTATGGACCGACAGTGATGAGTGAAGGGAAGGTCAGGCAATGGTGCAGAGAATTTCGGGAAGGGCGTTCAAATGTACATGACGATGAGCTTAGCGGAAGGCCTAGTGTTCAGACGGACGATCTGGTGGAAAACGTTAATGAGAAACTACGTTCCAATCGCCGGTTCACAATATCTGAACTCGCCAAAGAGTTTCCAGAAGTGTCTGCGAAAACACTGCATCGAATTGTGACTGACAACCTGGGGTATCACAAATTGTGTGCAAGGTGGGTAATAAAAATACTGACAGATGCTCACAAAGATCAAAGAAGGACAGCTGCACGTGAGTTTTTGGCCCACTGGTGGGGGGGGGGGGAGGATGAGGAAGACCTCTTTTTGCCCATAGTGACGGGGGATGAAACGTGGATATCTTATGCTACTGGTGAGTCGAAGCAGCAGTGAATGCAATGGCAGCACTCTGGTTCTCCTAAAGAGAAGAAATTCAAGCAAACACCATCAGTTCACAAAATCATGGCAACCGTGTTTTGGGACCAAAAGGGTGTGATTTTTGTGGAATTCTTTAAACCAGGACGAACCATTACAGCAGAGGTGTATTGTGAAACACTGAATAATCTGCAACGTGCCATCCAAAATTGGCAGAGAGGAATGCTATGCTCTGGAATTTTTCTGATTCGTTACAATGCCCACCCACACACAGCTGCTCGTACTGTTGAGACAATTTAAAGATTTCGATGGGAACTATGCAATCATCCCCCTTACAGCACTGGTCTTGTCCCCAGCCATTTCTTTATTTTTCTTCACCTGAAAAAGTGGCTTGCATTGAAGCGTTTCAACGACAGTGACGTGTTCCAGACATCAGTTCTGGACTGGCTGCACTCTCAGGTGGCAGATTTTTACGCAGAGGTTATACGGAAGCTTGTGCCACACTATCAGAAATGTCTGGAGGTTAATGGTGACTACGTTGATATAGTCAAGGTATGTACTTGTTTATCAATCACAATAAATTTTTTGTATCATTTTCTTGCTTTATAAAAAATATCGGTCCCTTTTTTGACATGCATTCCCAGATTTTCTATTTTCCTGCATTATGCATTTAACCTTGATGGTCCAAACATAGCAAAATGTTACAAAATTTTCTCCAATTTTACATATTCCCCCATTCTAAGTTCTTTTCTTTCAGCTTGGTTCCTTGAGAAACGTAACAATTGAAGTGAACATGTGTTATCAGTGTTTGTTGCACCTGAAATAATGGAAAATAACTTGCTCCAAAATAGTTACTTAGTTAAGACATTGTCATGAACAAGCATAGACCATGTAACCTATAAATTAAAATACTAGTTTAAAATAAACAATGAATGTATAATTTTTGGTATATTGTCAGAAAAGTGTGCTAAGATAAAAACGTTAATTTTGGGAAGAGCAACAGCAAAATTGAGATTCATACATATAATACAATGTTTGCTACACAACCCTACATTAAATTATTGCAAAATATAATGTGAAGTAATATTTTCTGTTTAAGGTGATTCAACTGCAGTTCACATCTTGGGCTGATAAAGAAGTGCTTTGCTCTGCTCACAGTCTGGCATCTTTAATAAAGAGAGCCTCAAGTTTACCTTCAGGATCTGGTCCTATTCTAGTGCATTCTAGGTACTTGTAGTGTTCTGTTTAGTTTATCTGTATACAAGGAGGTTAGAATTAAAGATCCCTTACTCTCATCTAGTGCTCGTTTGAAGCAACTGCTAGGCATGGAGAAGTCCTGCACCATGTCCATGCAGTGTAAGGTGTCGTGTTTGGGCTAAAGCTATGAGACACATGCAGATTTGAGTGTCCTGGGGGAAGCTTAACAGCTTCCTCCCTGAGAATTTTCAGTCTGTCTATGGGACTGGTGACCACCCACCATTTTGAGGAAATTGGGGAGCTACGGATGAGTAGTGTAACCTGGTCATGGAAATCTACGACGACGACTGGGGGTGCATCGTGTAGACCACACGTCACCTCGTAACTGGTTGGATGGTGGGAGTGAGGCTGGCAGTCAGTAGGTAGATGCTGACAATCACAGACTGTTGTGCCATGGGTTTTGCATGCAATAGTGAACGTCAGTAGTAAAGAGTGCAAATTTTTGCCACAAGGTGGAAATGTGGTGCTGTAATAATGACCAGCAGAAATGGACATGCAAAACTTTATTTCCTGATTCGCAGTGGATGTGAGCTTATCAGTGTTCAATGTGTTCACTCTCAAAGTGAATAATCCTTTGGAAGCATAAAACAGCATGATTAACAGCTGTACAACGAGTTTCCAGGGGAATGATAGCAACATGTCGTGTTATGCTGGCTTTTACCTCTGGCAGAGTACTTAGATACATAACGGCGTCAAGGGGTTCTGGGTTTGATACCCGGTGGAGGCACATAGTGGTTCGGATTCCATTTTAAACTGTAGGTCAAGTCTCGATTAGCCTTACTGTGCATAAAGTGGACTAAAAACACAAAATCAACCAACCAACTTAGATACAAAACCTGGTATCAGGTTAGTCCCTGATGCATACCCTGCAAAAGACTAAAATTCCGGAAAAATATTGGCTGATGTCAGAAAATAAATTTGAACTGATACTTTCTGATACAGATACATTGACATCACTATCAGTTCAGCCTTAATTTTTTTCATGCACCCCAGTATAGTAAAGTACAGGGTGGCCAGAAAGTCCTTTTACACTGAATTTGAATTGTGTGGTTATGTACACAACTTATCCCTATCGATCCAAAACATCCGTGTGAGATCCTCCCATGTTTGTAGCATAGCCTTATGCGACTCCATGTCCAATTGTTTATCCACAACAGCATACCACGGGTGACATTTTGAAATGCGGAAGGGGCAGCATCTTTCAGCTGCTCATTGTCGGAGTACTGGCGTTTTTGAACCTCTTCTTTCACATGCATGTCAGTTATGCAACGATTCCCCAGTGCTGACAAGAAGAATGTCATGTTCTCTGACGAGTGTGCCATTTTTTGCAGCTCACGCAATCGGAAGGACTTTTCTGGCCGAAAATCCTGACAGCGAACAAATAACTGCAAATGCTTGCCTGGTCCTTATTTTTTTTGAGGGCTCTGTTAATCAGCACAGTTATCTGAGAATGATCAATGAGTGATTGCTTCTGCTGACACCTTTTCAACATGACAGTGCACCATCATGTTTTGATTTGATTGTCCATCCACAGATGCCTGGACAAAGTTTTCACAAATCGCTGGATTTGACATGGGTCAGCAGAATGCCTGGCTACATTGCCTTGGCCTGCAAGAAACCCTTACATAAGCACACCTGAGAATGCACTTTGGGATCTTGTAAAGGAAGAAGTGAGGAAATGCCGATACTCCGACAACGAGCAGCTGAAAGATGCTGTCCCTGCAATGTTTCAAAATGTAACCGTGGTATGCTGTTGCAGATAAATAATTGGACATGGAGTCGAATAAGGCTATGCTACGAACAAAGAGGATCCCACACAGACATTTTGGATCCATAGGAATAAATTGTGTACATAACCACATAACTCTAATTCAGTGTAAAGTGACTTTCCAGCTACTCGGTGGTTGTCTAAATGTGGAGTTTTGTTTTCAAAGATAGAACCCCACTTTGTTACAAAGATTAATTATGTGCTTCAAGGAGTATTTGCAATTTTATATCAATAGAATGTTGCTATGGTATCAGTAAATTTTATGTTGGTAGTTTTTATCGTTATCAGCAAAAATTTCACACTATTCTATCCCCATTTTTATTGATAGGAATAACAGCAAAGTGGCAGAATTCTGAATTTAATTACAGATTATTGATAGAAATGTCAGCTCACAAAAATTATTGGCCATTTCACCAACAAGTGTACATGGCGCATTCAATAAATAACCGGAAAAGTAGTATAAAAATCTAAAATATGACCGTGATTGTTAAATGTTTGTTATTTTGTGAAGGCATCTGTAAGGTATTCATAGCTCGGGCTGGCACGCCTGCCTCATGCACAGCATGCTGGGAAACAGTTTCACAAGGTGGCGGCACCCTTACAGGAGTGCTCCAAGCTGGAGCAGCAAAGTGTTGTGAGATTTTTGTTGAGTGAAGGCGTGAATTCGATAGAAATTCATCGCCACATTACAGTTCAGTACAGTGACAACTGTATTAGTCGATTACAAGTGTACAAGTGGGCTGAGAAGTTCAAACAGGGCATAACCAGTGTTGAAGATTCTCCGCATCCAGATTCTCCGCATCCAGGTTGCTCTCTCACTGCAGTCACGGAAAGCAACATTGCTCAAGTGGAGGACTTGATACGGGAGAACCAGCGTATTACTGTCAGTGAAATTGCTTCCCAGATGGAAATAAGATCAGCCCACCATATCAGTCATGACTAGAGCCTGGATTTTAGGCAAAAAGCTTATTCGTTTCCGACGCAGGTAGACAAAAATTGAACACAAAATACACTGATCTGAAGGTTCTTAACATTCTGAACAATACTTTACATTGCCTTTTTTTTTGCTTATTTCACCTTACACTGCCTTTTTCAAACATTTTTGCCTTTTTTTGCCTCTTTTGTCATTCCGACAAGGCATTATGTTCCCTTTTTTTGCCTATTTCACCGTACGCTGCCTTTTTCAAACATGTTTGCCTTTTTTTGTCTCTTTTGTCATTCCGACAGCATTTTTTAAAATTATATTTTTCTTCTTCTATTTGATTTTGTTTTTCAATAACCCTTCTTATTCAAATTATTATTTGTAAATACATTTTTAAAGATTTAAGAAGAATTTAAGTCTTTCTCTTCAATTTTTAATGCGTCTTCTTCAATTTTCACTGCCTCTTTCTGAAACTTGACTGCCTTTTTTTCCAACATACACTGCCTTTTTTTCAATTTTTCATAGCCCTTTTGCCTGCCATTTTTAATACTTTTCAGTGCCTGAACATCCGGGCTCTAGTCATGACATACTGAGGTTCAGGAAAGTGTGAGCTCAACGGAGTGCCATTCTGCAGAGACTACGTGGTCTGGTGTCCACTGGTGTGCTTTTGCTCCATGACAATGTGAGACCACACACTGCCAATCTCACATTGTCTACCACCGAGGACCTAAAGTTTGAGTGCTTACCCCATCCTCCATATTCGCCTGATGTTGAACCTTCCGATTTCCACATCTTTGGCCCACTCAAAGATGCGCTAAGTGGATCGAGGTTCCAGAATGACGACAAAGTCCAGTCAGTGGTGCGTGAGTGGTTACGCACGCATCGAATTTTTTTTTTTCATGTGGAATCAGTGCCCTTATCAAGCGCTGGCGTAGGTGCATTGAACTGGGGGGGACTATGTTGAAACATAGTACTGTAGTTCTTTTTGGTGCTTGTAATAAATATTTGTTACAACATATTTCCGGTTATATATTGAATAAGCCTTGTATATGACATTGGTGGCAAATACAAATAGAGTAGGTAAATATAATTTTTTACTCTGTAGAAATGTTACCATATGCTGATCTATGATTTAATTGAAATTATTTTCTTAGTTGATATGGACATAATTGAATCATTTCAGTGGAAACAGTGCATGTAATTGTGATTTATACTTCAAATTACACAAAAATACTTATACCTTTGACTTTGCCTTATTTTTCAGCGCTGGTGTTGGCAGAACGGGGGTCGTAATCCTGTCCCACGCATGCCTTCAAATGGGCACCGAGGAAGGGTTCGTGGATGTTCTAGCTCTGCAGCAGGCTGTGAGGGAACAGAGGCCAAACATGTTGGAAAGTTTTGTAGGTTTCAATTGCATATTGCATCATCCATATAAGTCAGTAACTCAAGTCCACTTTATACCAGAGCATTCTCTTAACATTTTCTAAATGATCAAAAACATCCAATACAACCAATCAGAACCTAGCTCTCTGTCACATGGACAGATGTAATAGCAGTCAATTACAATGCAAATAATGCATCACTTCACATTTTTAAAAGCTTATAGCTATATTCAACCAAGAGAACAAGTGTTTCCTACAAAACGATTTTAGGTATAAATCAGTGATGCTCATGAAATAGGTACTTATAGTGCATGCAGTACATGTATGGAAGAATACACTAGTTCATGATGGATGCGGTAAAGACAGTTTACGTGTTACATGCGAGAAGATTCATGTTTCTACGTTGCACATTCGGATATTTTTTTCCTGACTAATTTAATCATTTAATCTTCGCTCCAGATGCCGTACTAGTGAAAAAAAAAAAAAAAGAAATAGAACTATCCAATTTTGCAACACAGAAACACGAATCTTCACGAACCAGTGGCGTGGCGTGGATTTTTAAAAGTGTTACCGGTTATCAGTAGAACATTTAAGGGAGACTTGGGCGCCTCCCCACCTCATGCCCCCCCCATGTCTTCCAAGTAGTTCATATAATATTAATCTGGTACGTATTCAATTCAATACTAGATTTTGGTAAAGTTATTAATCAGGAAAAAAAAATGTTGACATATGGACTAAAGTGAAATCGCAAACATTGGTTGTTGACACAATAATACGTAATTTGATACTTACAGTAACATCGAAGGCTACTTATAGAGCAGATCAATCCGACTTTGAAAATAGTTATATGATGCTGGGATCCCGGGTTCGAAACCTAGCTTGGGCATGGGCGTTTGTGATGTCTATTCATCAATTTAATCATATCATCACTCATCCGCATCTTCGCAAATTAGCCAAAAGTGGCACAAGCAAAGCAAAATCAATCAAATCAAATCAAAAAACTTCTATGATGCTGTCATAAAGAGAAGTTTGTCATTTGAATTTGAATTTTTGGGTGCGTCATGGTCATGGTCCATGTTATCCACACATGAATTCGACATTTTTTTTCACCCGAAAATAGAGTACATGGCCAACAAAAGAGTTTCGACAACTGCACACATCCACATAACCATGGATAGTCGTTATACCACGAGACATTGAAATGTCGATCATATCCAGCAGACGACTTGGTTTTTAAATCGTTCAAAATAGGCTTTGGCCTCCCTTTCGCAACAATTTCGATTTTTTCTGCAAAATAACGAACCAAAAGATTGGTTCAAAATATCTTCTATCCCACGATTACATACACTGTCCAGATAGGATGAACCCGCCACCTCGGAACTAGGAGCAAGCTTCATTAATTAATTGACAATGCCCGAAAACAACATAAAGACGAAAGACACCAGTCACAAAACTCCCACTGCACAGTCCCTCCCACAAACCGTTGTTTACTTTTGTAACACGTGAAGCACCCTCCTTGCCCCCTCCCCTCTCAGCATCGGCCCTTCCCCAATATTTCCTTCGGAACCTGCAAGATGTCCAGTTCTACTAATGTTGCCATCTTAGTTCTTTTGAAACCAGATTTGCCCAAATCGCGAAACTTTTCGTTTCAAATAAGACGTATGTAGAGTAGATGTAGTCTTCATCTGTTTCCTAACTACTCCCACTCCCATGTTTCGCTAAATCCACTGAAATCTCATTTCTGACACCACTACTATTTCGTATATTTTACGTCCTTTGCTACCTTTAAGGCTTTCGCTTTATAGGATAATCGTGACTATGAGGATGCATGGTGAATTATTGAAATAAAATTATTATTTCTTTGTGTATGTAATTATTAATTTTTATAATTATGTAAGTAAAATAATAACAACGAACATTGAAATAACCATTTCTTGCTGAGGATTCGAACCTGCGCACCTGACACTTCAGAGCATGCTAAGATAACAATTGGGAAATTATGCTTGTAAGTATTGTTTTCACCCAAAAACAGTTCTACCACCTCAAAAACATTGCTTCAATCCGAAATTATTGCATTCCTGTGACAACGTATGTCAATCTCAATCAGTATTATCAACAAATTATCATAAATTCCTGTAACCGAAATAATATTATATGTGTGAAATATAGAATTTTAGGTTGACATTTTTAGAAGGACAGCGGACCCCTTGATCATACCCATCCCTCTCCTCTCCTTCTCGCCCATGATGTCGAAGAAGGACAAAGAGGACTTTCATAATCGCTGATATTTAGTGTAAATACAAAATATCACTTGGTAGTTTGCTTTTCCCCCAGTGTGGTTTGATTTTTTAAAATTTTGATTTGGCGATTTAAGTCCACTTCATGAACAGTAATGCTAATTGGGACAGTTTAAAGTTGGATCCGAACCACTTGTGCCTCCACCGGGTATCGAACCCGGAATCCCTTGATTATAAGACAGTGATGCTACCACTGCGCCATCGTTCCCCAGTGTGACTGGACACCTTCAGAGTAAGATAGACCTGATTAGGCGACTTAGCTTTTTTCTGTCAATTGAATATGGCAACACTGGTATGTTTCCGGTAAGGATCACCGGCAACTGCGCCAGCTAAACAGGCATGCCAAAAACCCACCTCCTCGTCCCGTGGTCAGTCTTTGCTGCAACGCGAAGTCTTCCTTGGGTGGGCTCAGGGCCTGTGGAGGGTACCGGATCAGTCCTCCTCTTCGCTTTTGCCGGTGTCAGAAAAAATGTCAGTCTGCAATGTTTACTTTACGACAATATTACCAGTTTATGTATGTAATAATATTTTAAGACGGGTTCTTCAATTCTTTATATTTTGGTGTTACCTGCGGTAACAGCAGCTACATGCACGCCACGCCTCTGTCACGAACATAATACACTAGTTGTTTTGAAATGTAAACTCTAGACACTGGGTCATGAACAGAAACATCTCGGCATGTAGTTGAGATTCATGGTTACAATAGGTGTGTAGTTTCAGCTTGTTTAAAACATATCTAATTAATAAGAATTTTCTCTTTAAAATACATCTGTTCCTCTTTGAATTTATTAGTTATTAATTGAAAACAATGTAACTCATATACCTTTTGTGCTGTATATATTATTGAATGTTCTCTGCATGCTTTGCATGACAATTGCAAATGCTAACTGGAATATTATATGAAATGCTACCATATATTATTCATGGATCAAATTATGAAGCAATGCAAAAGAAGAACAAGAAAATGCAAAATTGGAAATTATAAGATGAAACCGGTATGGGTACAAACATTAGTATATGCTGATGATATTGTTCTCCTAGCAAAAGATAGCAACAGCCTACAAAATGCTGTCCTAGAGTGGGGCCGAGCATTCAAAGAACGAAAGATGGAAATCAATGTTAGCAAGACGAAAGTCATGCACTTCACTAAACAAGAACAAGCAAGGATGCACATTCATTGGAATAATAAGACCTTAGAACAAGTAGAACAGTTTGAATATTTAGGAACCATACTAACTGCGGACGGGAAAATGGACTCTGAAATTAATCACAGAATTCAGAAAGCAAATAATCTGTACTATAATATTAGTAACACCATTATAGGTAAAAAGGAGATTAGTAAAGAAACAAAAATGAAAATATATAAAACAGTCTATCTCCCCACGCTATTATATGGATCAGAAAGCTGGATAATGCAAACTAAATTGGAGAGCAGACTTACTGCTACTGAAATGAAATTCTTAAGAAAAACTGTAGGAAAGACAAGGAGAGATATGATACGAAACACAACAATAAGAAGAGAATGCCTGAATCAGGAACCACTGATTGAAATCATCGAGAAGAGGGAATTAGGCTGACTGGGACATCTTATTAGAATGGAGGAAGAGCATAAACCGAAACAAATATTTGAGGCCCGACCAGAAGGAAAGAGAGGAAGGGGACGACCCAGGTTGAACTGGAACCAGTACATTTATGGACTGGCACAGAAGAGAGGGAAGACACCGGACGAAGTGAAAAGACTGGCACAGGATAGAACTTCTTTCAAGAAGTGGCTGAAAGGACCCGACGCCTAAGTGGGCATAAGGGAAAAGAAGAAGAAGAAGATGCTACCATATAAGTATTGTCTCCTGCATAAAATCCTATAAGATTTTTTTAATCAGCATTTATGCTAGCAAAAATGTTGAAGGTAATTTTTCTATCTAAAGTGGGCCTTAAGGTATAAATGTTCAATGATTGCCATTCTCACTATAATATAATTTTTTGAGAAGTGGATCGCCAAAAAATACTGCTTAAAAAACAAAACATTTTTGATGGGTATTATTAAATCTGGCTTTAAATTTTTGATTCAAAAGTTAAAAGTTATTGACACTTTTGTTCCATGCTACTCTATGTGATCAAAAGTATCCGGACACACCGCGAAACGTGTGTTTATCATAGAGGGGGACACAGTATTGCCATCTACTACGTGGAACACATAGTCAGTGATCTCAGTAGTCTGCAGACAGTGTGAGAAAGCAGTATAGGATGGTCTGAGGAACTCACAGACTTTCAACGTGATCAGTTGGTTGGGTGCCACTTGTGTAGGAAGTCCGTGTGTGAGATTTCCACCCTCCTAAACATCCCTCTGTCCACTGTTTCCAATGTTATAGTGAAGGGATGTGTACAACCCAAAAGTGTGCAGGCCAACCTCCCATGTTGACCTACAGAGACCATCGAGTGTTGAAGAGGGTCGTACAGCATTATCGTCAATCATCCATCGCCACCATCACACAGGAATTCCGAACTGTGTCAGTATCTACTCCAAGAACCATTACTGTTTGGCACGGCAACTTGGTTTCCATGGCCGAGCAGCTGGCCATAAGTCAAACATCACACAGACAAATGCCAAACGCTGCCTCGTGTGGATCAAGGAGCATCAAAACTGGACCATAGAACAGTGGAAAACCATTGTGTGGGGTGATGAATCACAGTACACAATGTGGCAATCCGATGGTAGGGTGTGGGTGTGGCGAATGCCTGGTGAACGACATCTACCAGCCTGTATATAGTGCCAACAGTGAAATGCGGAGGTGGTGGGGTTACAGTGTGGTCATGTTTCCCCTGGAGGGGGCTTGGCCCCCTTGTTGCTTTACATGGCAATGTCACGGCACAAGCTTATGTTGATATTTTAACAGGTTTCATGCTACCTACCATCGAAGACCAGTTCGGGGATGACCATTGTGTCTTTCAACACAACCGAGCATCCGTCCATACTGCAGGGCTTGTGGGGGAGTGGTTTGACGACAACTAATGTCCCACTAATGGACTGGCCTGTGCAGAGTCCTGATTTGAACCCCATAGAACATCTCTGGGATGTTTCGGAATGCCGACTTCGTGCTAGACCACACCGATCCACATCAATACCTCTTCTCATTTTGGCACTCTGCAAGGATTGGGCTGCCATTCCTCAGGAAACCTTCCGGCACCTGATTGCAAGTATACATGTGAGAGTAAACACTATCATCAAGGCTAAGAGTGGGCCAACATCGTATTGACTGCCAGTGTTCCCGATGGAGGGTTGCCCAAACTTGTACTTTATTTTCAGGTGGGTGTCAGGATACTTCTGATCACATAGAGTAGTAATAAAGCATGGATCTCTGCCAGCACTACCATTGAGCAGTCTTGCAAACCCTTGAACACATCACAACATATGTTCCTACGCCGTTCTGGGGCTTCTGATTGGTCCCGGAATCAGAATTCTCAGCAAGGTTTCTACGGTAACGTAGGACCAAGCCCCTGTGTGGTGTTTTGTGCAGGATTTCTTAATCTATATTTTTGGAATAAAAGTTGTTTTTTCTTTTTTTAAGCTTTTATTCAATCTTTGAGGATATACAAATACTTTTGAGATTGTCACTCTGATAGGGTTTGTAGGCTAAGACCTATTAACCACACTTAGGCTTTATACCCCAGCATTTTGACAATGTACTTGTTAGAAGTAGATGCCATGGATTGCACTGAATCCGCCGATAGTAATGGCAAAAGACTTCCTGTCTACCACTCAAGAATGTCTAGAAAGTCAAGAAAAAGTAATGAATTATGTTTGTGGTCAAGAAATGCATGAAGTTTTGTAGAAATATTAAAGTAATATGGCCATTCCCCATCCAGGATGATGTCTGAAGCATTAATTTTTACATGCATTATTAATTAAAGCAAATCTAAATCTCTTGTTAAAGTACAGCTTCAGTTTTCATCTTAAACCAGCCTTGTGGTAGAGGTTTTTCATTGAATAAAATATATATTTTCTTAATTTCCAACTATACCTAAGTAGGGGGCGATTAAATACATGTTAAGAAAAAGGAAAAAATGGTCAAGAAAAAGGGAAAAAAGGCCACGAAAAAGGAAAGAAGGGTCAAGAAAAAGTCAAGAATTTTGGATTTGTTATTTTGGTAGAGCTTACAGAAAATGCTCTATTTATGCATCAAATTTGTTGACACACAACCTAGACATTGCTACGGTTCTTTACTTCTCTCCAAAGCAAGTTTATACTTTCACATAGTTACAATTTATATTGTGGGATATGAGAGACATGGTAGTAAATACGTACAAAGAAACCTATGTACTCATTTTTCTGCAGTACTTTTTTTGTTGTTGTTCTATTTTTTTTGGTGGCCATTGCCACCAACCTCATTGGAACTTGCTGTACCTTTGCGTGGCATGCTTCTGTTGTTTTGAGTTTGTCGAATACCACTAGGTGCACTGTTATTGTCTGCCAATCCTTGGTGTTAACTACTGTAGTAGTGGGATCCATGTATGGAGTGCTTGTTTGTTATTGATGTTTAATTCATGTGGGGAGTGCATCATGGCATTTGTTTCTTTGATTTTAGTGTCTATGAGTGTGTGCACTGTGTGTTTAACATGTACTTTTTGGATTTTGTGGTCATTGAATCTGATTTCCTTAGCAAGCCCAGTAGTGGGTTGCCATTTTTTGCATCTGTTGGGTGTTGCTGGATTATTTTATTGATGGATCTAATTATCATCCAATTATGTATCTAATTATCATGGAAAATAAGCAAAATTTGAAGTTATTTACTTATTTTGACCAGCATTGTGGAGATAAATGTATTTTTTGTTTATATACCAGATATTTTAATAATTTGATGTATTTATTGAACATTTTAAAGCAAGTTGATGCATGTTGAACAAATAGGCCAGTCAATAAGGGGGTCCAATAAGGAAAAAAATCAGGGAAAGCTGGAACAAATTTTATTATTTTTCTAAAACGGTTCTCAACAACATATTAATTTTGCACCCCTGTACCACCCCAGATTTGGCCACCATCTTTGAAAAATGGCACCCAAAATCAGTTTTTTTGCAAATATCTCACTTGGAAAGCACTTTACAGCAAAATAGGTTAGGATGAAAAATAATCTACATAAAATTCTCTACAAAAAAGATTCTGTGCATTTTTCTTTTAGGATGCTCCGTTTGGGTGCTAGATGAGCGAGAAAGTTTACCTTATTTTTCCGCCCTGTTTTGCAAGGGCGGAACTCAAGGAAGCACCTGTTACATGATATTTTGCAGTATATCTCTTCTATAAAACTAGACTTATTACATTTGTTCTTCCTTTAAGAATGTCATTTATGGTTCAATTGCTTTTATCATTTCATGCAGTACTTTATAGGAAATAGTTTACTGAGTGCGGGAGATAATATGTTTGGTTGAAAAGTCAAGGTATCTCCAAAGGAACATGTTGACTTTGTCTAAAAGGGCTATTTAACAATACGACACCTATCTAATCGAGGAGTACCCGGTGGAGGCACATTTGGTTGTTTGTAGTCCATTTTGACCTGTAGGTCCAGTCTTGATTAGTATCAACAGACAAGGAAGTTGCACCGCCAGAGTTTCTTCGCATTATATTCTGTGAATGCCTTCAAGGTTCCACAAGGGGCCTTGTTGTAGCTGTAGAAAATTGGGCTAAAGTGTTCAGTGATCTGTGAACATTGCAAAGCTTAACTTGTTCAAAACTTGACACTGTTCTATACTCTGTTCGGTGAATGTCTGGAGAGAGGCCATGCATTGCAGTAGAGAAGGGGAGAAAGTGAGTGGGCGGAGCAAAGCAGTACAAGTTCCTGTAAACGGCTAGTAGCTACAGTAGTTTTTCCCCCACCACGCAATTCTGTTCCGTCTCACGCAGAGGTGTTGAGGGCCCCACACTTTCTTGAGCACGGCTGAAGGTGGGGGTGATGTGATCAGTACCATGCTGCTGCACACCTTTACCCCCAGTTTCCTCCAGGTACCCACTTTATACGATGCTGTGTGGGTGCTGGGGTCGCTTAACAGGTGGTAAAAAATCTCCGTTCTCCCCTGCCAGGAATCGAACCCAGGTCTCTCGCGTGGTGGTCAGATGCCGTAACTATTTTTTTTTTAATACTCCTATGCGGTAGTATTCCCCGTCATTCACCATTTTCTCAACTTTCACACTTCACACATATCACTTTTTTCTAATATTATCGGTTTTTCTCATTACGGACATACACAAACATCCATGTCCTAGCCGGGATTCGAACCCGGGACCCCTGGCATTGCAGCCTGCTGTGAAAACCAGTCCACCATGGAGGTCGACAGGACTGAGATACCTCGGCTCATACATTTAGAATAGGTATTTTAATAAATAAGCCCTCAAGTTACCTTGTAAGAAATTTTCCTTGTCTTTTGCTCCTGCAAAATAGAGTGGAGAAAAATAAGTGAAATTACTTTTTTCAAATCCGGGGTGAAAAATTAATGTGTTGTTAAGAATCCTTTTAAGAAGATAATATAATTTGTTCCAGCTTTCATTAATTTTACCTTATTGGACCCCAAAATCATCCCTTGTTGACTGGCCTAAAAGGTGTTACACCTTTCAAATATTTGGCATAACTTCTGCAAGTCCAGGAGTGTGTTGATCCCATGTTGGGTGAATGAATGAAATCTCACACAGCTTACCGTTACAAATATGTATTGTAATAAATTACATATTCAATCTATGTCTCGAGTTCGTAGAGGATGGACGTGTTTTTCCTTAGCTCCGCGTGCAGGGTTGGACCAAATGTGGTGAAATGATTTTCTGAAGGGAGTGAACATTGTGCTGCAGTGAACGTGATTTTTTTGTGCGTGCAAATCTTTGCAGGATCAGCCATCTGTGTTTGAGTGTTGGAGTGTTTGTGCATTAATATTTTTCTCGTTACAACATGGGCATCACAAAAGGTGAATGGAACAGAATGGAGAGCATGATGGAAAGGGTTGTTGCGAAAGAACTGAACTCTCAACTGGGAGATCTTGACGAGAGGATAGCCCTGGCCTTTGCTAGCGACAAGGTTCAGTCACTAATCAAGAGTTCCTTGACTTGAAATCAAGACCCTTAGATCGACTGTGAGTGCATTGCAGTTGCATATAAAATCGTTCGAACAATATGATAGAAGTCTGAACCATGATCTATGGCATGGGAGAATCTGAGGAGGAGAACTACGAGGAGAAGGTGCTGGACATCCTCCGGGACAAGGTGCAGATTCCCGTCGATGAATCCCAGCTCCAGAGATGCCACCGCCTGGGAGCGAAGCGACGCTATGGGAGGAGCAGGGTGCTGATCGTTACTTTTGTGTCCTACAGGACTCGTCGGTTGGTGCTTCAGAAGAAGAAGATCCTGAAGGATTCCGTCCCCCACGTTTTTATCACGGAAAACCTCACTCGGAAAAACCTGCAGCTGTTTCACCAGGTAAGAAATAGTGGAACTTTTGAATGCGTGTGGACTTCCGATGGCAACATCCTGGCACTTCACAACAATGCCACAGTGAAAATAGACCACCTGGATGACCTAAACAAGTATGGAAAGTGACAAACTCTGCCCTCGGTTGGCACTCATTGCATACATTAACGGCCGTAACCATTCACTCACTTCAATCACATTCTTCTCAACCATATATTTTTTTTAGTTTTATCTCTCTCCTTTAAATAATTTAATTTTGTCTCACACATATATTATATTTTCTCTCAGTCACTTTATTAATAACGAGTTTCGTTTTTTGTAATGAAGGAAGGCAAGAGGTCAATGTTGTGCAGGGTCAGTGCAAGATAGTTCGTTGGACACCCCTGAAAGACGTTCCCTGATATTTGGAAGAATGACCACTCTCTCCCTTCCCCCGAGGCCAAGATCCAGACCACAATGCTGGGGCTGTAAATAGTTTTCCTTCCTCCCCGCCTGCTAATGAACCACCCCTGTGATGTTGCACAGGCTGAGCGTGGCAAACCGGAGATTCCTTGCAAACTTGTATCTGTACATAGAAGACCTTGCCAAATCCTCACCAGTTCGTCTTCCTCATAGTCCATCCAGCCAGCTCTCTGTTCTTTTAATCATGTAAAATTACATGATGTGCAGGGGATTGGTCCACAGCATCCTATCCCGGTGGAGGGGCTGCCTTCTCTTTGCCTCTGGGCTTGCACAAAGCATTAGGTGTTGGTGCTCTTTTTCTATTTTACAGAGTGAACCTCTTTACCCACTCCAACCTTCCTTTTTTATCATCCATGCTTGGTACTAAACCCTTGTCAGAAAAGTTCCAAGACTGTTGTAAGAAATAACATATTGAACTCATCAACTAATGGTCCTTGGCCTGCACAAGTAGCCTCCTCCACAATTTATACACAGCTTCCAGAGCTGCTGGAAGTAACAGAAGCAAGTAGAAAGAGCCTCTTCGGGAAGTCTCTTCATATCTGCCACAGCCTTCTGGATTGCTGGAATATCTTGATGTCACTTCCCTTTCATCAGCATTGTTACATGGAAAATGGAAAGAAGTCGCATGGGGACAGATCAGGCGAATATAGAGGCTGTGGAAGATGTTTGACCATATGTTCCTGTACCAATACAGCAGTATTGGGCCTTGCATTATCATGCAAGAGGAACCATTTCCTAAATGTCCACAAATCAGGTCAGGTTCCTCACATATTTCACATTTACAGCAGTGATATGTGCTGTTGAAGGCTGGCCTGATTGTGTTCTGCTGACCCTGGCCTCCAAAGAATGCCTAATCACCATATGATGTTCCCTGGTTTTTTTTTTTTCCCCATGTAAGTGTTTTTCCTAACCTAAGACAGAAGTTAATGTTAAGCTTGGCTGAACCTTTGGCCCGGGTCAGGGCAGCTTTTTTCGAATTTTCCCCTCTTTTCGAAAAATCACTATGATATTTGAAAATCGGAAAAATTAGATATGTTTAGAATTCCTTCTAGAGCATTCACGTGAATTTTCATGTGATTTGCTTTTGCTGTTGTCTAGATATTATCAATAGTTTAATAGACTTACGTAATCACAAAACTGCCGGCCCCCATGGCAGAGGGGTTAGCACATTGCTATATGACACCATGGGTCCTGGCTCCGAATCCCAGCCTGGGCATGGGTGTTTGTGAGTATTCATCAATTTCATCATATCATCATTCATCCCAATCTTTGCAAATTAGCCAAAAGTGGCAGAAAAAGCAAAGTAAAATAAACTAAATCAATCTAACAATGTAATTACAAAACTATTGAGAATGTCTAGATAACAGCAAAAGCAAACCACACGAAAATTCACGTCAATGCTCTAGAAGGAATTCTAAACAGATCTAATTTTTTTGATTTTCGAATATCATAGCGGTTTTTCGAAAAGAGGGGATAATTCGAAAAAAGCGCTCTGGCATGGGACAAAGGTCCAGCCGAGTCTTCATTTTCTGCTCCAACTTCGCATCCATCACATCACTTCTGTAACTCCAACTAAATGAGCCAACATGACAAACAGCGTCGCTAGGGTTACCCAAACATATTTCCAAGGACACATACAGTATATTCACAACTCATATCAGGTGACTAAATAACACCCAATTCCCATATTTCAATATAACAGTAACAGTTTGAGTTTTCAGAAGTAAATCCTAGAACTTTTCTGACAGTGGTTATAGCTAGTATATTTCATAGATTTTGTTTATTTCCAAATATTGAAATGCTCTTCAGTTCTACACTGATGATGGGATATGCAGTATATAATGCTAATATAAGACACTGTACATCTATTTCTAGACACAATACAAGCTAGTACATCTCATTCTTGTTGAATGCCTGTTTGTTGAGGATTCTAGCATTCCGTGCCAAGATCTATTTAAGAAAGTGCAAGAGCTGAAGCGGAAGGACCCTCTAACAGCACAATCTGGATTTAATAGGCTGTTCCGTGTAAGTAATTTATAGCTATATTGTACATATCTACGCAATTAACCATTCTTATATGACTGAGTTGACATTGATATCAAAGTAATACTATCTGTTGATAACAATGAAATATTTCCAATACTTCAAGAAGTCTCAGTATCACGCAGAACTCTCAGATTGCAACGTGACAAGAAATGCACAATTTTTTATTATTTTTCACCAATATTGTATAATAAAAGTGTATTTTGTGTTTAAATGGCAGGTATTTTAATCCTTTGATCATTTAATATGTGAAGCTAATGTCTCTGTATAATAGTATTTGTTATGGATGGGACAGATTAATCAGTACTTTATCAGTATCCGCCTATTAGTCATATTGGTGTATCAGTTTGTCAGTAAAATTACCCATCTGATATAGCTGTAAATTTCTTACAATTTAATGCAATATAGTGCCATTTTGTTACAATTTTTATGGATATAAACATATAATCTTCATTCTATACTTTTTTAAAAAGTAAATGTGTAAATATGCAACTTCTTTTGCATTGAAAAATCTTGGTTCATGTGGCAACATACATTTATTAAGGTGTCAATGAGCCATTTGGAATGTTATGTTAGATTGTTAAAATATCAGTTTTCACTATTGGTATTGGCAAAAATTTCATATTTGTTCATACATAATATTTGTAAATAATCCAATCAAACTTTAAATTGCTAATATTCAAACATAAATCAGTATCATTGACAATCAGTGAGATGTGGGTTTGGGTCCTAATTCAGAGTGGTATTCGTTCGGCTGTAAATTTTCATCGTGGTGTTGACAGGAAGCATGGAATATGTATTAAAAGTTGTTATTATAGCCTGGATCTTTAGGTGCAAAAAAAAAAAAGAAAATGTGCCGGAAACGAAATAGGTGCATGTTTAGTTGCAAAAAAAAAATCAAGAAAACCTTAAGTATATTCATGTGTATGATATAATTTTTCATTTTAAGCATTGCAAAGAAAGTATTGTGAGAAATGAAGATATACTTAGGTTACATATGCACTCACCAGTAGAGAATCCTTGATTCTTTACCTTTACTCATCCCTAGCACTGGTTTCTGAATACAAGGGTTGAGTTCTACTGAATTATGTTGAAAAACTAAATATGCTGACCAAGGCAGTAATTTATTTTATTATAAAACATAAACTAACGTTAGTTTATGTTTTATAATAAAATAATAAAAATAATAAAAATAAAATAATAAAATAAATTACTGCCTTGGTCAGCATATTTAGTTTTTCATAATCATGGAAACAAGGCTTAATGAATTATGTTGTACCTTTCTATGTTGGTGACTCAATGTTTAATCATTTACCAGTCAGGAAGAATTTCCCTTTTTGTAGAATTCCCCTCCAGCAGGGCAAAAATTTCCGATTTCTTCCAAAAATATAATCATATATTTGTACTTTAAACAGGGTTCCCACACACCTGGGAAAACCTGAAATTCTCAGGGAATTTGAAGAAATGTAAAAACTCTGGAAAATCTCAGGGAAAATCATCTAATTATCATTTAGTTCTAATGAAACACATCTGAGGGTCTAAAATATGCTTGTTCTTGTACTAATAATTCCAACTTCACTAACTTGCTTTATATGAACTATTTTGAAGATGTGTTTATTGTACGTCACAGATTAGTTGTTATTGTAACAGGTCTACCAGTCAAGAAAAAGTCAAGAAAGTCAAGAAATTATGCTTTTGGTCAAGAACATTTGCTATTTTATTTTACAGTATAGTGAACTTACATTGTTCTATACCTGTACTGTGACATATTTACGTGTAGTGCATGTCACTCACTATATAATATAGTCAATGCTAAATTAGTATTAAATTGGATTTACTTACATGAGTGAGTATGAAGTTTTGAAAGCAATGTCTCAGGGTACAAGTGCCCCCTTCTTCAGGTTCTTATTTTCTCAAGGCACTAATCATTATGCCACGTCATGAAGTGTTAAAAAGGATAAGGTTAGAGGTTGGGATAAGGAACACTTAAAACATTAAATGCCAATATTCCCGTCTAAAAACACCAGTTAAAAATCCCGTTTTAAAAGAGTTCCCCATTTCCCCTAAGACCTCTTAAGAAACATTGCTTTCAAAACTTCATACTCACTCACGTAAGTAAATCCAATTTTATACTAATTTAGTATTAACTGTACTGTAATTTGATAAAATTGAATATTTGGAAATCTAAAATTGTATTGAGTTGTGGTTAAGATTTGTTCAATTTGTTTCTTAAGAATAATTTTTACATGCATTAATAATTAAAGCAAGTCTAAATCTCTTCTTACTGTACAGCTTCAGTTTTCATCGTAACCAGCTTTGGGACAGGAGTTTTTATTGAATAAAAATATATATTTTCTTAATTTCCAACTATACCTAAGTATTTTCTCTTGTAGTCTATGGTTATTACAAGCATAAAAACACAGTTTTTCATTGTGACGTTTCAGGAGAACACATGCTTCCTTCATCAGACATTTATTTTTAGTTTGATAAAGATACAATTATAACAATGGTTAAACTTTTTTTAACAAACAAGAATCAGTTATACAATGGATGTTGTCAATGTTACATTGTTGTAATGTAGCAACTTAACTGTGGAAGAAGCAGTCTGTTTTATTTTTATTTCAGATAAAAAAAAATCATCACATTTTTTTAAAAATTATGAATCCTAAATATCAGGCATTTCAAAATCATCATTGCTTTCACAGAGTTCCTTGGTGTTTTCTGTTACATTAAATTTTAAAGATGGTGAGCTACTCCACTTGTGAAAAAAGAAAACTCCATAGTGGGTCTATGTTACCATTTTCATTATTTAATTTATTCCAGTGTTCTGCAATGAACGAAGCTTCCCAGTCATTCAAATCTATGATTCCCGTCACTCTTTTTAAAACCCTTCTCTTTTTAATTGTATGCTTCTCCTCGATGATGTGTGCTGACAAGCCTGTTCATGGGTTTAAAAAGCTCAAATCATCGAGGAGAAGCATATGATTAAGAAGACTACGAGTGAAAAATCTACAATGCAAGCAATGTGTACATACAAGAGAAAATATGCATAAGTAAGAGGCGATTAAATAAATCTTAAGAGTAAAGAAAAAAGGTCAAGAAAAAAGAAAAATAGGTCAAGAAAAAGTAAAGAATTTTGGATTTGTTATTTTGGTAGACACCCTCTATAATCTTGTTTTTTTTTCTGTTTAAATTAAATTGCTTGCTGCAACCATGTTTTAAGGGCAGAATAGATGCAAAATACATGTTTAGGTGCAGAGATGTGTTTTAGGTGCAAATAGGGGGAACGATGAACCACGGAATGGGTCTGTACGGCGAGGTGTGGCTAGAAAACAAACGGATTGATGTTGCTGTCGACAAACGGCAAGTGCATCAAGGTCAAGTGGTGCATGAGTGTAAAACGTGATATCTTGCCTATCGTCTGTGTGATTGCCCAGGGTGCGTGGTGCTCAGTTCCACTGTAGCTTGTGGATGAAGTGAACCATACATCTGTCCTCCATCGGAAAAAAAAAAAACTAAGTGTGAAAGTGGAACAGCGTATCAATCTGAAATTTCTTATGAAACTCGGAAAATCTGCCACAGAAACATATGATTTGTTGAAGGAAGTGTACGGAGATGAGTGTTTATCACGCACTCAAGTGTTTGATTGGTTTCAAAGCTTTAAAGAGGGACGAGAAGTGATCGTGGACGACTAGCATCCTGGGATGTCTTGCATGCCAAAAACGGAATCAAACCTTTGCAAATGTCAGTGAATTGATTTGAATTGTGTACCTTAAGGTCAAACTGTCAACCAACTTTATTTCATTATGGTGCTGACGACCCTTCGTGGGCGAGTAAGAAGACGACCACCTGATTTGTGGAAAAGCAAGTCATGGATTCTTCATCAGGACAATGCTCCTGCCCACATGGCATTGTCAGTGAAGGTTTTATTGGCCAAATATGGGATCCCAGTGTCAGAACATCCATCCTTTTCACCGGATCTTGCTCTGTGCAACTTTTTTTTATTCCCAAAGGTCAAATCATCACTGAAAGAAACTAGATTTAAGACCATAGAATCTGTGAAAACAAAAGTGACTGAAGTCATGAACATGGTTTCAGAAAATGATTTCCAGCAGTGTTTCCAGCAATGGAAGATTCATATGGAAGGGTGTATCGATAGTACAGGGGAGTACTTTGAAGGGGATAATGTTCATATTGTACAAAATAACCAATAAAAGATTTTGTAGCAACAGTCTGTTTTTTTTTCTAGCCACACCTCGTATATAAGAAGTGAGACTCCATATATGGAAGCAACCAACATTATTTTTTTGTAACTGCAGCATCTAAAGGTCCAGGCTCTAGTTATTATTATATCATAATTATGAGTTCCCACATAGCTAAATGGTTAGTGTGCTCACCTTTAATGCAAGTGGCCCCGGGTTTAATTCCCAGTGGGAGCCTTTAAAATGTTGGTGTTGACCCAGCATCGTGAGGCCAATTGCGGATCGGCTTGAAAATAAGTAGTGGGCTCCTGTCTTGAAAGCCAGAAAACAGCTGTAATGGGGCTTGCACTGACCACATGTCACTCCCTGGCTCTTGGAAGGTTGTTGCACGACATAGTTTAGAGTTTATGACTCAAACATGTATATATTCACTCCTGTTCACATAAAGCAACACATTTTATAGGGTCACACAGTTGAAGTATGTGCCAAATTATATGAACAGTAGTGCACAAGTTTTTAAACACAAAGATAAAAAAATAGAAGAAGTAGGATAAGCAAGTTAGTGGATAAAGAGAAGAAAGCCTGTGTTGATTGTACTAAAACTAAAGCCATGAAAACAGTCCAGTCAAGGTTACGCCGCTCACGTACATGTTGCAAATAAATAACAATTTCAACCGACGAAATCAACCGCATATGTACAATGTGTGAAGTGTCCACTGAGCAACCTAGAAGAAGTGTGGCAACCCTGGAGGGTCAGGGGTGTGGGGAGGATCCAAGGGGAAGCTCCAACCTTTACTGGACTGTGAAAAGAGCAATAGTAGCTACCCATTCCCTTCATCAATTTACATTGTCGAGATGCAAGAACTTCCATATTTTATTTATTCTGTCTCTGTTGTATAACTTTCGCTAGATCTCCTCAATTGTGAAGTATCACTTTGTAATTGAGGTTTGTAACTGGAAGCCACATGTACAGTGGTTCAGATAACACATTAAACTCTATGCATAGTCCCTGTTTCTATATTTAATGAATTACCATGAAAATCATTATAACAATTGCTTTATCTTTTTCTTTTAGAAACTAAATAATATCTGTGAACGGGATCAACGTTTAAATACAAATTTACACAAAAAACATGACAAAGGACACGAAAACACAACAGGTAAGTGAAATGAAAGTGACAGTATTTTGTCACCAATGTAGTTTTTGGATAGTACTTTTGTCACAAGTTATAGTTACAAATAGTAAGGAAATATTTAACTTTTAGCCGAAAGCTGGTTTCAAACAAAACTGTATATTAATGCCGTATTTACTTATGTATAATGCACACTTTTTCCCAAAATTTTCATCCCCAAAACTGTGGTGCGTAATATGAGCAGAATAATTCGGACAGCCAACATTATAACTAGAGCTGAGCTGATACCACCATGACTGATACCCACCGATACCGATACTTGTATAATTTCAGTACAAAATAACAAGGCTAGTTACCGAGTCATACTAACTCGTCACATCACTATGCACGTATTTGAAAATATATAATTTGAGGAGCTAGTCCGAGCGCCAAGTGTCTCAAATATATAATAATAAAATTGTTTCTATTTACTAAGTTAATATAATTATTTGTAATAATATGAAAATTAATTAATTAGTACTTAATTTCTCTGATGCGTATGGATATTGTTGTATGTAACCACAGACTAAGAAACGGAGGAAAGACATAGTTAATACTATTTTGTTCTTTCCATCTTGACTAAAAAATATTGTTATTACATAAATAGTAAAAAGATGCTATAAAATCAGAGATAAAACAGCAAATATTCATCATCTAGCTTACATGTAGTTAAGACCGCTAAAATTTGTGTAAAAACAAGTCATGGCAAGGAAATTTATGTCAAAGAAGTAAAAAATTGAATATATATTGAATAACAAAAAGAATGATGGTACGTCCATTTGATGAAAAGTAAAGTTCATGATAAATATTTTATGTACATTATTGTAAGTAGTGGTGTACATAAATCTTTAGAGGGGCCTCTCCGTTGGTTGTCGCAGTCACCTTGTAATCAATAGGTCGCGGGTTCAATACTCAGTGGAGTCACATAGTGGTTCGGGTCCCACTTTAAAATTTAGGTGCATTATACATGCATAAATTCGGTAGTTTTAAAAGGAACATTTGCAATAACTGAAAGTTAATATAGTGGACAGTAACAATTTTAATTTTCATTCTTCAAGTACCACATAAACAACTCTTCCTTGCCCAAGATTCTGATGGAGCTTATGTGTGCTCTGCAGTATTTGTGGATGGCTTCAGAAAGAGAGAACAGTTTATAGCCATGCAGTATCCTCCACGAGACACCATCTCGGACTTCTGGAAAATGATTAGGACTCAAAACTCATGTGTAATAGTTGTCTTGAATGATACAGACAAAAATAACAAGGTATGTGTGGGAATTTTCTTTCTTATGTCTATTACTATTTACCAGTTTTTCTTGTGTATTCATAGTTTTGCTGTTTAATTTCTGTAGCAAGGTGTTTATTGTACAAGAATGTCAAGAATTCAACAGATAGGTCAAGAAAGTTAAGAAAAAGTCAGGAAATTATGATTTTGATCAAGAACTTTTGCTATTTTTTACACTATAGTGAATTTACATTGTTATTATACCTGTACTGGTATTTGATAAAATTGAATATTTGGAAATCTATAATTGTATTGAGTTGTGGTTAGGTTTGTTCACTTAAGAATTACATTCTTGATGCAGGAAGTTTTGTAAAAAATATTAAATGTAGAAATGTGGCCATTTACTATCTAGGATGAAGTTGAAGCATTAATTTGTACTTGCATTAATAATGTCTAAATCTTTTGTTGAAGTACAGCTTCAGTTTTGATCTTAGCCGGCATTGTGGTAGGTGTTTTTCATTTAATAAAAATACATATTTTCTTAATTTGCAACTATACCTAAATAGTGCACTATTAAATAAATGTTAACAAAACTAATATTAAAAAAAGGTCAAGAAAAAGGAAAGTAAGATCAAGAAAAAGTCAAGAAATTTGGATTTTTTATTTTGGTAGTCACCCTGTATAGATATTGGACAGTAAGTGCATTCAAAGCAGTGTTTCTCAACTACAGTGGCTACTAGGCCCTGTCAATTATACAAGGCTGTGAGAAAGGTAAAGGAAAGTCCTCTGTGCACTTTGCACCATGCCATGAGGCATACGTATGTAGCGGAATGTCGGGGTAAGGCCCCACAAATTCTTCTATCACAGTCAAATTGGAGGTGATGCTTTGGCCACCTTTACTCCCCCTCCCCTCCCCAGTACCCATTTATTTGAGGCTGGATGAGCCCCAGAGCTGCTTTATTTGGGGTGAAAGGTGGAAAAATCCTGACCTTAGATCACCCACCCCAGGAATCAAATCTGGGTCTCCCATGAGGCAGTCAGATGCCTCACCAACCAGACCACCATGGCTCCAGGTCACGAGGGATTCGCCTGAAATGTTGTCATTTTAGTTTCCACACCAATTTTCATTATCAAATATTTTGTAGTGTGAGTATTCTGATTAATGGTGTTGAAAATCAACATTACACTGGACTAAATTAATTTAATGATGTTGACCTCAGGAAAGTGCATAATTTCATAGATATTGTTGACAATTAATTTTTAAACCTAATATATTTGTCAACAAGCCTAGAAATTAACAATCTATTAATCTTTATTATTATTCCTTAATTTATTCATTCATATTCTGTTTGAATGGTACATATTAATTATGTACACAATTTTTCATTGAATAATTTGTTTTATTTACCTTTGCTTTTCTGCAATTTTAAGCTAATCGCGAAAATGAGGATGAAAGGTGATCAGATGAAGTTGACGTTGACATAGGTATACTGTCTGTGTCCAGATGCCAGAACCTCATTAGTATAAAAAATGCAATCCAAGGTGCACTATGTGGAAGAAAGGTTGACATTCACAGGTTGACATACACTATGTTGCCATTTGTCACTGGACACCCCTCATAAAGTGCTTGGGATCATTTGTACACGTCATACAACCTATAAAAGGCGTTACCGGTTGAGAATACACTCATACCAGCTACAGCAGTCAATATGGACAGACGACACGAACATAGTGAGGCGGAACGAGGTATGATCATTGGAGCCCACAGGTTTGGGCATTCGACCCGTTAGATTTCCAACAAATTTCAGATACCCCCGGTCAACAGTAAATGATGTTATCTTGTAATTTTAATTAAGCCTTGTTTCCATATTTAAAAACACTAATTTGCTGACCAAGGCAGTTTATTAAGATAAAAAACACTTAACAGGTAACGTTTCGACCCCGTATCAGCATCTTCCTCAGAAGAAGAACTAAACTAAAATGATGAAATATACTACACACAGAAGGATACACATAGCAGGGTCACTAGCCACACAACAACAAATCAAGTTGACAGTCCTTATCTAGGAAGATTTCTCCAAAGGAATTAAACATATCACCTCTTGACAGTTGTTGACTAATGGGTCTACTACACTGACAGGTGATTGACAGGTCAAGATTAGCAAGAGTCTACAACCACCTGCTTACCACTCCCCCACCCCTCCTGCCTTTTTGGTTATGGATGAATACCTCCTCCTCTGGTCTTCTTCTTTTCTCTTCTTTCTCCCTTGTTTATACTTCTTTTTTCTTCATTCCTTTTCTTCATCCTTTCAACTTTCTCTAACACACTCTTCCATTCCTTGTTTATCTCGAGTCTTCCATTCCAATTCATGATGTCTTCTCCTTTCTTTTCTATTTCTTTTTCTTTGGCCTCCTTCCATTTTCTCACTAGTTCTCTCTTCTCTTTTCCTATTCGCCTAGCCGAATCCCATTCAACTTCATGTCCCGTTTTTCTAGTGTGTTTGAATATGGCATTCCTGTCTCTCTTCAATCTCACATCAGCCATATGTTGCTTTAACCTGTCTTTAAGTCTCTTCTTCGTTTCCCCTATATATACACACTTTCACATCCTCTGAACTTCACCTCATAGATAATCCCTTCCTCTTCTTCCTCTCTCTTTTCTTCCTTCTTCTTGCTGGCTATACTTAAAATAGTGCGTCCTCCTTTCCTGTAAGTTCTTATACCCACTTTCCTCATCACTTTGCATATCTTCTCTGTGGCATCGCCCATACTTCTTATACCAAACCATCTCTCTTTTTCTTTTTCTTCCTTCTCTTCCAGTCCTCTCTCTTTTATCTCTTTCCTTCTTCTGTTGATGTTGTGTCTGTCTTTCTTTTCATAGCCATTCTCTTCTAGTTGTTCCCACAGGCTATTAATCTTGGTTTCTTCTTCCCCTTACTCTGTGCATATCTTCTTTATTCGGTCTTCCATGTTCCTTATAAAATTACGTTTAGTTCCATCACCCACATCACTCCTTTTGTGGCAGAACACTCCTGCCGAACACTTCTTTTGATACCATTTAGCCACAATCTCCATTCCTCTCTTCTTTTTCATCTCAATATACAAGAAATTTAATGTTCCTTCCTGTTCCGTTTCGAGATCAAGGAATATCCCTGCTTTCTCATCATCTACATTTTTAACAAGCTTACTCAGCTGCCTTTTCGTTCCCTTCCATATCCCAAAACAATCATCCACATATCTACAAAACAGACTTAATTTATCTCCTCCTTTCACTATCACTTCCTTCTCCCATTCATTCATAACTAATTGCAGGTACAGTATTATTTTTTTCCATGCCATCAGTCTTTTCATTACTCTATAGATGTGTTGCATTTGGCTTCGAGCAGCCATGGTTGAGGCCAGTTCTTGTGAGCATACAGAATTCAAGCAGGCAGGTGGGAAATACTAACACTGACATGAGTGATATAAAACAAAACAAAACATGCAGTTTTTGCAGATGTAATGAACGCTACATGGTGGATATTTCCTTGCAAACGATAAATATAATAGGCACATCCTGACATCACATGAAACCCATCTATCAGCATTTAGGGCTTTTAACACCATATTGATGCTTGTTTTAGGGAACAACAAATAACATTGGACATCATCAACATACAGATGGTAATTTGTTGATTGATAGGTTCCAGATATATCATTTACGTACATGGAGAATAGTAGTGGAGACAGAACGCTTCCTTGGAGTTCACTGCAATTTACCGGCAGCCATGATGACTTCTTGTCAGAAACGAATGTGCATTGCTGTCTGGCTGCTTAGAATGATCGAGTCTAGTCAACAGCAGGTTGGGAAAAGTTGAAATAAAATGACAATTTTGCCAGCAGGATATCTTGGTCGATGGTTTGGAAGGCTTTGCTGTAATCAAGACGAACTATCATTGTCAGATACCTCTAATCCATCACTGACCTTACATCATCCACCACTTTAATGAGTGCTGTGCAAGTACTGTGTTGCAGGCGGAAACTGGACTGGAAGCGGTTTAATAATTTTTTCGATTGCACATTGTTAAAAATTTGCTCGTGAACAATGTTTTCGAATACTTTTGACAAAGTGGGTAGAATACTAATTGGTCGAAAATCTTGAGCATTTACTAGGTTGGTGATTTTAGCGAGGGGCCATATGTAAGCGAGGTTTCAAATGCTTGGGAATGTGCCAGTATACAAGTTTGTGTTGAAAATGTCTGCAATTGCGGGTGAGATGTGGGTAGCGATACATTTTAACATGTTCATAGAAAATACATCTGCTCCGGTTGCATTGGATTTTATTTTATTAATTATAGTTTGGACCTTTGCATGCGTTATAAGAGAGAAGTCGAAACTATTGTTGTTGTTGCTTTTACGGACACTTATGGAGTCGATTGTATGTTTCTTAATTCTTGGATTTATCTCTGATACGTTTGGAAATGGCCATTTAGTTCTTCTGTGGAGATGCCAATAATTTCATTTCTATCATATTTTTTCCCAACACCAAACATTTTAAGTTTGTTCCAGAGTGATTTTGGCTTCAATCTATAGTTTAAGAGTTGTCCGGGAATAGTTTTAATGGGAATGTTTTCTTTTACATATATTGCACAGCCTCCACCTCTTTTGTTTGTCCTGTCACAACGATAAAGCATCCCTGCATGCCGACCAGGTGATCTGGGATTGATGAAACAAGCCAGCTCTCCAACACCAGAATTGCATCGAAAGAAAGAGGGGCAAAAATAGTAAGGAATTCGTTGTAGTGGGACAAAAGGCTCTGTCAGTTGACGTGTGCTGAACGTGGAATGCCCTTGGGTGTTTGGCTAGCTCCTCCTTCAGTACCATTACAGCAGTGTTGGATGGAAAGGGGAAAGAAAGTGAGGAAGGGTAGCAGGGGGTTGGGTGCTGGACTTAACTGTCATTTCGCATAGCTTCCTAAAATAGGCTGTGGTTGGGCTTGGTGTTGCCATATCTTTTAAATAGTTGCAAGAATGACGAGGCTGGTCCAGGAGAGAAACTTACTACACAATACAAAAATATGACATTCAGAAATATGGAATACATACAGATAAAATATGAAAATTTACAAGTTATATACAATAATATATACACAATCCTTTCAAAAATTGTATGTGTGAAATATTTCATTGAAAGTGTCCGACACTAACTAACATTCCATGACAGACCTAAAATACATAATTATCAAGCTTTGTCAATTGTTTGACTTTTGCCTATCTGTTGTAAATTCTCCACCACGCCTGTTGTAAAATGTACTTTTGTGTTTGCCATGTTTGTTGTTGTTGCCTTCTGTTCAACAGTTCAGAAGCAGAATATACATAAATGTTATTTCAAAATATGGGACTGAGAATTTACAGAGGCAAGGTAGGAACTAATTTTGTCTCATTGGCATTCACTTCCCCATGGTGTGCATATCCTCTGTACCACATTCCACTGCAATCCATTGCTTCGAATAGGCTCTGAGTAGGGGAAATTTAATTCTAACCACCTTGTACGAGGGTCATCCAGAAAAAAGGGACGTTTTTGTGTGAAACACAAATGACAATTGATGTGTGCAAATAATTTATGGTACAGAAACTACATACCTTACTCCACTTTTCTATATATTCGCCATAGCCATTCAAGCACTTAACATAGCGTACCACTAGTTTGTTGATACCATCATTGTACTTGGTTGCTGCCAATGTATTCAACCTTGCAGTGACTGTGTGTTCCTCAGTCAGCAGTCGAGGAACACATCTGGCACAGAGATCGTGAAATTACAGGATAAGATTCATGCAAAACTTCTTAACATGAAATGTTGGTCAGCCTGACGTGCTTCATTGATATTTTTTTCAGGCTTCTGTAGGTGGAATATGCCATGTGCTACATTCAAATGTTTCTTCTTTCCAGAAAGCACTTTGCCACGGCTGATGAACTTAAAAGATGCTGTCACTACATGGTTGAATACATTAGCAGAAACCAAGGTATCAACGAACCGGTATCACATTATGATAAGTGCTTGAATGGGTAAGGTGAATATGCTGAAAAGTAGACTAAGGCATATAGTTTCTGCACCATAATATTTTTTCCACACATCATTTGTCGTTTGCGTTTTGTACCAAAACATTCCTTTTTTTCTGGATGACCCTCGTTTGTGACCAAATAACCCATGAAAAATGAATAGTTATTTTATCAATGCAATTTTAATAAATGATAACTTCAACCAATGATTTTATTATCTTCCAGGATATGCATTCGTTTTGGCCAGCTAAGAACAGTACCAAACTAGTGAGAGACCTTGATATTTTGAATACTGATGAAGTCGCTTTAAAGTGGTACGTGCACCGGACATTAAAAATATCCTCTGCTGAATCGGTAAGTAAAATATCCGCATTCATTCAGTGATAATTGTGAATTTCCTTAATTTGTGTCGAGCATGGTGGAAATGCTCAATATCAATATCCTAATATTATTGTACAATTTTTATGCATATTTACTCCATAACTATACACAGGGGTGGAAAATGGTCAGTGAAATCAGTAAAAGTCAGTTTTTTCATCATAATAATTTGTCAGTATTTTAAAAAATTGATCAGTAAAGTCAGTACTTTTTTTGTTTGTGTGGCTGCAATTTATAATTTTTTTTTTAGAAATTTTGTTTCTCTTTCACAACTTTCCAGTACGGTGGGTGTATTTTGCGACTAAATGTAAGGCATGTGTTGTACCATTTCGCCTACCAGTGCTGAATGCATGTCCTGATTATTGGATTTATTCAATTATCGAAAAGTTCTATTATTAATGGCTGACGGCCGCATTTCCTTCTATGTTATTTTATATCATGGATAAGAGATCAAGGCAAACCTTGTGAATACCACACAGGAGATCGTACACGTGGAACGTGCAGCTCACAGGAGATCGTACACATGGAAAGAGCAGCTCATATTGTTTACAGTCGTCATTGTGATGAAATGTGTGCTATTGAAGACGAGGAGCAAAGGGAGAAAGAAGTGAAGCAAGATAAAAGGCAGAGGAATTGTAAAGGCTGATGAAAATAGAAAACAATGCAAAACTAGAGAAGCTGAGACAAGAATAGAAGGAGAAGAGGATGATTGCTCACACATTACTAGAGCCATGCATATTTAGTTTTTGACGAAAACACGAAATATGAAATAACACATTGTAATGTTAATTTTTCATGTTTTTGAAAGGTGTGAGGTGCATTTTCTTACCCTGTTTGTCACGAAATGATGCAAAATGGATTCTTAATCACAAAATACAGAGTTTATTTACCGATGTGACACTTTCTGAAGTTTGAATTATTGTGTGAGTTATGCAATTCACAGAAAATTGATTAATTTTGCTGTAAATATTTGAGAAGCAAAAATGCATTCCTTTATACAGGAATAAATTTAATACTCTGGTAACTAGATAAATTTGCTATTAGAAGGGATATATTTATTTTGGGAAATAAGTGCAGTTTTAAAATCAAATTAGGATTATATTCACATTTTTAAAACCAAAATGTCATTTTTATATACCACTTTTGGTTAGATTTTTCACCGCTATAACATCGAAACTTTATTCTATTTACCACTTGAACCCAAAATTGAAAAAAATATGTTTGATGGTTGGCTGTTGATGGAGGGCAGAAACTATTTTTTAACAAATTAAATCCCATTTTTATGTTTAGGATGACAATTTATTGATATGATGTAAATAAATAGGTCAGTAATTTGTCAGTATTTGGTCATTTTTGTTTTGTTACTTCGGTCAGTTAAATCAATAATTTTGACCACTTTACTAGATCCACCTCTGGGTACATAAGAGCCTCATCACCTCTGTTTTCTGTCTTTTTTAACCATAGTCCACTAGAATTGTTTTCAAGTAGCTCTCCAATTGACCCCCTCAGGCTGGGTCAACACATAAATTTGGAACCTTCCATGAGGGAGCTCTATTAGAAGCATGGTCTACGCACTCCCCCCCCTCTCCCTGTATCTCTCTTTTTCTCTCTCTCACCCTCTCTTTCTTTCTTGGCCTATCTCCACATACACACACAGATATATACAGGGTGATTCATAAGTCTGTGAAACCTTTCAGAAACTTACTACAGATAAATGATACAACTGACAGTGGTAATTCTGACGCTGATAGAACGACAAACTCCTGAAGTTTTTTGTACAGACGTCACAAATGGTTTGTGTCCACCTTTGCTGATGTGGCAGATATCTAACCAATACTGTATTTCGTCCCATACATGTGTTAGCATATCATGGCTAATCAATGCCACAGCCACGGTGATACGGGTGCGAAGTTTCTGTAGTTTAGAGAGGTGGCAGGTCCAAAGATAGTATCCTTCATGAATCCCCAGAGGAAGGAATCTCAGCAGACAAAGTTCCTGAGTATTTCTTCTCATATTTACTTAGTACCATATTGGCCATTACTGCTAATACTGCCTCCTAGCAGCAAACCAAGATAACAATTTACTCATGTGGTTTCCTACAATTACTTTGAGAGTTTGTTGTTATATCTGCAAAAGAATTACCACTATCCATTGCATAGTTTATATGTGATGAATTTCCATAGGCATAACATGACAAGGGCAAGAGGGGGCACTTGCTCCCCCCCCAAAAATTTCAGGTTTACTAACATTTACAAGTTAATTGTACTTTTGTTAACCTCCTGGAACCTGAAGGGCAATGTAATATGGAGTAATTTTCATGATTTCGCAAATGTGAGTCATTTTTGAAAATATTCTTGGACACTATATTTATTGGATAAAACAATTTTGATCCTGCCCTGTAAAGTTAAGCCCCAAGCATGATCCTGCCTCCCCCATCCAAGTCCTAAGATTTACCAGTATTATCCCCTCCCCCCCACCCTGCCAAGTCAGGTCTCAAGTTATGCCCCATGGCCGTATTTAGGGGAGAAACTTCTGGCATGTTGGATTAATGGGAGTTCAGAAACTAAAATTTGTAATACATTTTCAAATAATTATTCGCAGTTTCACAAAAATACAACAGAGAGACAATTCTGATATTCTAGAATTTTCAAACATTTTGAATTCTTAAATTTGAGCGAAATGGGTTTAATTGCAGCCCAACCATGACCCCTTCATTTCCACTTCTACTGTCCTCTTTCCAGTGCTGTTCCTGGATCAGACTGAAAATTCCCTTCTGATTGTCCCAAAATTCGCATTCCAACTTTTAAATTCCCTGTTCGATAAGGATTTAAATCCCCCTAGGATATCCAGCTTTGTATCACATTACATTCACTACCCTTCACCCAGCAGTCGATATAACACATACATTTAACCTAAATGCGGTCCTATAAAGCACATACTTGTATAGTGGATAGTGGTTGTATATAATGCTGTTTGCTAAGTATAGGAACAATATGAGCATCAGAAAGTGGGATCGAACTGGTTCATAGAACCCCCCTTTGAATTGACATCGTTTATTGCCAGTTACAAAATTGCAGAACGATTGTTAGTTTTATTGTTAATAACAGAAATAAAGTCCAGTTAGTTAGTATTTGAACAGAATAACCAAGGAAAAACTGCGTTAGATCGAAAAATGTAGATTACAATACAGGCACCAGGTTATGTGTTACCATTTAATCCAAAGAATAACTGGTTCTACAGTTTTCAAAATTCCAAAAATTGAGTTTTATGTGAATGGTCAAACAACATAAAGTTTATGACTAAATTTTCTCTCTCTTACTTTTAAAGTTTTTCTTGAGGTATCTAAAATTTAATAACAAAATATAATAGCTGTGCATTTCAGTACACACTCCATGAAATTTAAAAGAAAAGAAAAAGAAAAAAAACATTCACACTTCTCATGGATAGAGTAGAAAAGTTTCCTCAAGGATATAAGGACAGCAATAATAATAATAATAATAATAATAATAATAATATGTTTGGAATCAATTAGTTATTTATTATGAAATTCTAATTATTATTATTAATTAATAATCATTATTGATATTGTTTCTATTATTCAAATTTCTTGCGACCCCAATGGGAACAATTATGAGTGAACCCCCCCACCCAAAAATTTTTCCTCACTATGGCCATGTTATGCCGATGTGAATTTGTAAAATATTTCATGGCCTTTTGAAGTACGGTGTGTATATGTATACAGCGGAACCCTGATTTTATGTTCCCGCATTTTACATTCCCAGATTTTACATTTTCCCGCATTCTATATTTAATCTGGATGGTCCCAGCATAGCAAAATGTTATAAAATTTTTGTCGATTTTTACATTTTTCCTCAAGTTTTTGCACCTGGGTCTCTTGAAAAACATAAAATTGAGGTTCCACTGTATCTGTATTATCTAGATATGTGAATTATCTGTATATGTGTTCTTTTGGAATGTCCACATTTTCAACTTGCCCTCTCAGGACTAGAAAAGGGTATGATTGATTGATTGATTTGCTTTATTTTACTTTGCCTTTGTGCCACTTTTGGCTAATTTGCGAAGATGGGGATGATGATGATTGATGAAATTGATGAATGGACACTCACAAACATCCATACCTAGGCTGGGATTTGAACCCAGGACCCTTGGCATCATAGTGTGATGTGCTAACCAATCCACCACGGAGGCCGGCAGAAAAGGTTATGAACAAAATATGATGAAAGGTTAAATGATGGATAAAATTCATTCAATGTGGTAATTAAACAAGTAAGATAGAATTTTGATTTTTCAAAAAAAAAAAAAAAAAAGCTATCAAAATGATAAAAACTTTTGAAACATCATAACAAAATGAAATATTGTTCTTGTTCATGCATATTCTTTGTACATTTGAAATAGTGTTTGAACAGAATTTTTATTATGCACTTCATGTGTTACAACTTAGTATTTGGCAACAGTACTGATAAGCATGCTAATAAACATTCCTTCCTTGCAGCCCGTAATACAAGATATACACATGTTGCATGTGAAAGGATGGTCAGCTACGGAAAGCATTCCTCCAGATCCAGACGTCCTCCTGGAACTCTGGAATGAAGTAGACAAGCAGTACGACTGGGATGGACCCATCACACTTATCTGCAAGTGAGACTCTTTTTACAGCTTCATTTGATTGTATTCTGTATCTTCTGTTAGAAGTAGGCACAGCCACAGCCAATTTGATCTTTGATTTGTTGTTTTAAGTCCAATATATGTACAGAAATCGGGACTGGATCTACAGTTTAAAGTGGAATCCGAACTACTTTACCATGTGTCTCCACCAGGTATCAAACCCGGGACACCTTGATTGCAAGGGGACTATGCCATCGATGAGACTCAGAGCCACGGTAACTTTCAACTGCTATGTGTACCTGAAGGATCATATCTCACCTGAAAAGACAACCAAAAGTAGTAGTAATTGTGGTGGTGGGATAATAATCATCATCATTAATACTATTTAGAAAATATATATCATTGATAATAATTCTTAGTATAACATGAAAAGGAAAAGACAGAAATATATATTTAATAGCATGATGTATTCATTATCTAACTTTAATTTGGTAGGAATCTAATTTCAAAGTAAATAGAAAAATGCAAGATTTATAATTTAACAATGAAAAAATGGTACAAGGAAATGGAATCGCTATTATTCATTAATGTGAAATCCATTAATGTCATTTGGACAAACCTGACATTTTAATGCACTCACATATGAGTAGGATTACAATGGAACTCATTTTAGACACCAAATTAAAGCTGTGTAGTTCTGGTTATTTTATTATTTCGTGCTGTAATGTACAAGGGTGGCATTGGGCTTATTCATTCATTCATTCATTCCTTTATTTGGAACCTAACAGCTTTTATGCCATTTTTTTGTCCATAACAATACACATATAAAATGTACACAATTGTTTCACATTAAAATTATCAGTCCTTCCCCCCCATTTTACAGATATTAGATTTTTTTTTAAAAAAAAGAACACTTTGCCTTTTACAATTGTATGTTACACTTACTTAAAAATGATAACAATAACCAGTCTGCACATCTGGATTAACAACTAAACTTAACAAATTTGTTGGAAACTGAACCTTTAGATTATTTAAAGTTTTATACAAGATATTTCTCTCTCTATTATATTTTGAGCATTCCAGTATTATATGTTATGCATCTGTACTTTCCCAGCCACATTCACATTTCTTATTGTTCATTATTCCAATTTTGAATAAATGTTGCCTAGTACATAAACAGCACAGTTGGTTACTGCTGATCTGTTGTCAGGGTAGCGATGCCTTAGGCAGCAACAGTTTGCTTCTTTTACATGATAATCACTGTTGTCAACTGTTACAAGCAAAGAAACATGTTTTGTATAACTCTAAAATGTTTCTGTCCACTTTGCACTGTGTCATGAAGGAGGTATAGCCTCACATATTATCGATCTTGGTTTTTTTTTTGAGGTGATATCATCAATACCATGGTGCAGCCACCTTTACCTCCCCCTCCCCCAGATCCATTTGAGGCTGGGTAAACCCCAGAGCTGCTTCATGCAGGGACAAAGACAGAAAAATTCCAAACTTGGATCACCCACCCTGGTAATCAAACCTGGGTCTCCTGTGTGGCAATCCGACACCCTACCAACTACACTACCGCAGCTCCTTTTATAACTGTAGGATTCATCAAATTATCAATAAATATGTGATGACATGTTACTTCAAAGAGAATTTTTACTTGCTTGTCAGAACTGTAAGTTAGAAGATTATATTATTAAATTTTCTGTGAAACAATCAAACCATTTGATATATCTTGATATCTCTCAAAACGTATATGACATTTCATGGACTCAAGGAAGAATGAGATTTTTGTGTAATGGAGTATGTAATTTCTCGATCGACTTGTCTGTCTGTCTGTTAATGGGAGTAAGAAAAAATGAGAGTGACTATCAATATGATAGCAATCTATGGCAAACAAGTAAATGTAGAAATATTATATTTTGTGGGTAGAACGCCTATAAAATAATATTTTCATAAAACATTAGTTACTTCAATTTGTCTATTTTGCAAATTACAAAGAGCATCAAATTACAAATCAAAATTTCATACAATGAAATGCGTTTCAAAATGCTAAATCATTATTTAATTTAAATTTAAGAGAGAGGTACACAATTAAATCCTCTTCTAAATTTCATAAAAGGCTTTCTAAGTTTTCCCTGGTTTGAATCCAGGCTTGAGCATGGATGTTTGTGAGTGTCATTCATCAATTTCATAATTCATCCTCATCTTTGCAATTAGCTAAAAGTGGCAGAAAAGCAAAGTAAAATAAACGAAATCAAACAAAAGCTTTCTAAGTTTATCACAATAACTTACTATCGGGTCAATCCATATGAAGTCATACAACATGGTTGCTTGACCATTTTTAAAAAAGTTTATTTTTTGTGTGGTGTGAGCCTCATATGTTGACAGTTCAGAACCACTGTTATTTTATTTTTGCTATCACCGATTTGAAGATGGTGGGCATTCTTTTATCATGGTGCGCGTCAATTTCTCCATTCGTTAGCATAAGCGGTAACTTTTTTGTCTCAGCTCTGGTAAGTCCTACGACAATGAGACAAAATCTGTGATGTTAAGCACATTATAATCTACAATTATATTTCTGTATAATTTTCTAAATATTATTCCTTCATAATAAATTTTAAGGTCAAAATTGTGTATTTTAATCGCTCAAAATGACATTTTTGGACATTTTTTTGGGCAGGAAGGCAGTTTGTTTGACACTTGTATTTTTTAGTGCAAGTACCTGTGTACCAATAGAGTATGTCAAAATTATTTGAAGCTTGAGACTTTAATATTTCTTTTTCTACAGGGTCATAAACATGTACTTTTTGTTAAAAAATTCCAAGTTCAGGGTTAAATATCTCTGGTGGGCAGTTGTTTAAAAATATGAAATTTGTACACAATACAGTACTTCATGATAAGTAACTTCAGTAAAAATTTTGAGTTTGAGATTTAATTGGTTTAAGAGATACAATACTCGTGAAAAATTCAATATTTTGTATTATATATGGCATGCCTAATTTCATTTTTTATTAACATTTTATGTTAAAATTTTGCAAATTGTAATTTGGAATGTCAATGATCAACATTTCAATCCTGAAATGGATCTACAATAAAGTATATATACGAGGGTGTGCTGAAAAGTAAAGCTTTCTATCTTTTTATTTTCTTTGTTACCTTGTAAACGCATTTCGGATTTTGAGCAACCATACATTGCACTTATAAGACTATCCAGCTTCTCCATTGAAGGTTTCAAACTTCTATCGCCAGGGAGTGCTGAACTATAGACATCAGTACTGTGCGATCTTGAGTTTAGGCTATCATGCTCTTAAAGAAAACCCCAGCTGAAGAAATCTCAGCGTATGTGAGAGAATGGAGTGAAAGGCCACGAACTGCAATTGATGGAGGTCATCGGAATCATGTTCAGCTTGGGTTTTCTTTATGAGCATGAACAGCCAAAGATTGTACAGTACTGATGTCTACACATTCATCCCCATAAAATGCCTTCAGTCGCAGATGAATGTCAATTTGTAGCACATTTTCTGCGGTTAGAAACTCGATCATTGCACGCTACTTCAGGCGCTTCACCAACATTGCATGGTAAGATGCTGCCATTTTCCTCGCAATAGTTCAGCACCCCCTGGCGATAGAAGTTTGAAACCTTCAATGGAGAAGCTGGAAAGTCTTATGAGTGCAATGTATGGTTGCTCAAAATCCAAAATGCATTTACAAGGTAACAAAGAAAATAAAAAGATAGGAAGCTTTACTTTTCAGCACACCCTCGTATATATACTTTATTGTAGATCCATTTCAGGATTGAAATGTTGTTCATTGACATTCCAAATTACAATTTGCAAAATTTTAACATAAAATGTTAATAAAAAATGAAATTAGGTATACCATATATAATACAAAATATTGAATTTTTCACGAGTATTGTATCTCTTAAACCAATTACATCTCAAACTCAAAATTTTTACTGAAGTTGCTTATTATGGAGTACTGTATTGTGTACAAATTTCATATTTTTAAACAACTGCCCACTAGAGATATTTAACCCTGAACTTGGAATTTTTTAACAAAAAGTACATGTTTATGACCCTGTAGAAAAAGAAATATTAAAGTCTCAAGCTTCAAATAATTTTGACATACTCTATTGGTACACAGGTACTTGCACTAAAAAATACAAGTGTCAAACAAACTGCCTTCCCACCCAAAAAAATGTCCGAAAATGTCATTTTGAGCGATTAAAATACACAATTTTGACCTTAAACTTTATTATGAAGGAATAATATTTAGAAAATTACACAGACATATGATTGTAGCCTATAATGTGCTTAACATCACAGATTTTATCTCATTGTCGTAGGACTTACCAGAGCTGAGACACAAAAGTTGCTGCTGATGCTTACGAATGGAGAAAATGACACGCACCATGATAAAAGAATGCACGCCATCTTCAAATCGGTGATAGTAAAAATAAAATAACAGTGGTTCTGAACTGTCAACATATGAGGCTCACACCACACAAAAAATAAACTTTTTTAAAAATGGTCAAGCAACCATGTTGTATGACTTCATATGGATTGACCCTATCTTAAAATTGACACCAGGGGTCACAGGTTCGAATTCCAACCTGTACATTTATTTATTTGTTGAGGTGCCCAATTACAGAATTTTCAATTTCCAAGTTCCAATTTCATCTTATCATCACTCATCCTCATCATTGCAATTAGCTGAAAATGGTATAGAAGCAATGCTCAATAACAATTGGCCGAGGTGGCTCAGTCGGAACTTTTTACAAAATGTACTAATGTAAAAATAGCGTAACTTTGGTACGATTGTATCTTAATAACAATTGATTAATGTACTTCATAATGTAATGTAATATCTTATGTAAACTCTGAACATACTGACAAAGAAAGATTGAGAACTTACTTAGTAGAATTACAAAATTATATTGAATTACTGACATGAAGGCCGGATTTCTAGCATTAACATAATCTCTTATGTAAAATTCTATACATATTGAAACCTATTGTATAATCCACTATGTACTAATTTGTAATATCTCTTAATTTGTGTAAAGTCTCGATGATTGATATTATGTAATGTAAATTATATAGAAATATAAATAATAAAAATAAAAATTATACAAAGTCGGTAACGTGTCTGACTACCATGCCAAAGGTCCCAGGTTTGATCCCCGGCCGGTTCAAATCTGGGAACTTTTCTAATGTTGGAAGCGGCCCCGGGGCGTACCCAGCATCGAATGACATGGATACCTGGGGGAAACCCTGGGGGATAAAGGTGGTCAGGGGCGTGATGCTTATCACATCACCCCCACTCACGACCGGATTAAGAAAGTGTGCGGCGTTACCCCACACTCCCTATATGCCTTCATGGCATAGTGCTAAGCACAGGGGAGCACTTTACCTTTACCAATAACAAAAATCAAATCAGTCAAGTCAAATACATTTTAAAATATATAAACATATTTTCAGTTTCCTTGAAAACTGTAAAGTTGTTTCTCTGGTGTTTGCTGATTGTAAATTGAGTTTGATTGATTTAGTTTTCTTTTATGTTCATTTTAATACATAGACAGAATAATTGGGACTGGACCTACAGTTTAAAGTAGAATCTGCACCACTATGTGCTTCCACTGGGGTATCGAACCCGGGACCTCTTGATTACAAGGTGACGACGCTACCACTGCACCATCAGGGAGGCCCCAATGAAAATTATAATCATGCCATTCTTCAGAATATGAATATGCCATATTCGATTAATACCCGTGGAGTATATTGTTGTCATGCAGTGAACGTAGCTCCAACTTGTGTATTTCAGTGATGGTACAAAAGCATGTGGATTATTCCTGGCTATTGGTTATGTCTTGGAGAAGCTAAAACTGGAGAAAGAAGTAGATGTATTTCTTGCTGTTCGTAGCATCAGGAAAACACAGCCGCAGTTCATCAACAAGGTAAGCTTAAATATACAAATTTATTATAGTGCTTAGATTTACTATATTTCTATTTATTTCCTTTATTATCAAGTATTGGTTTATATCTGTCACATTTCCTCTAGAACAGATACATGACTTTCTTTTTTTACGAGTAAATGCTTCTAGAACAACTTGAGTTCAACGGATCTATGTGATAGTTCAAATTGTAATCAGTAGTGTTGTTTACAAATCTGTACTACTGTGTTTCACGATTTTCTTCCAACATATAATTGAATCTTTCTTTTGTTTTCATTGTGTCCTGTACATGTCCTTGATGTCTGCATTTACTACAGGGCTACTATAAATGATTCATCGAATTCAACACACTGTATATTAAAAAGTATTACAATACAATAATGATTAGGGCTGTGGTATCGGCGTCAGAAAGTATCGGTTAGACTTTTTTTTACTGATACTGGCTGATACTTTTTCTGCATTTTCATCGTTCACTGGGTCCGCCAAAATGCTGCACGATATTTTTGCGGAGTCTAATTACCATGGAAGTTAAGCAAAATTTGAAAATTCCATTGATTTTGCACCTATATTATGTGCAAAAACTGTATTTTGTAGTAAATCCATAACAGGTATTTTAATATTCAGATGTAATTTTTTAATATATTACAGCAGAACTCTGGTGAAGTGATGCTTGTAATTTGAATGGAATACTCACCTATTAATATTAACCACTATTTTGAAAAACTTTTAATTATTACAGTTTTCAAGTCTTGGTATCAGAGGGAATCGGTAAGAGTTTTGGGATCGGTTCAAAGTAATATCGGCTCAGTCCTAATAATGATTGATACATAAAAATAACAGGAAACTCACCACTACAAATGTTCTGTGTTTGCCCGACACATGTCCAAGTGGTAGTCTAGTTCGGTCCATACCTTTTGTAGCATTTTCCTGTCATTGATCATCACAGCAGCACTGATGCATTCCCTGAGCTCTATCAATGTCCTTAAACTGCCGATACCAGCGCAGAATGCTCAAATCACCTGGCAGTTCTTTTCAGTATTCTTATCTGCACTGCACTGCAGTAACAGATGAACACACAAAAACTCTTTTCATGGATTGTCGCCATTTTGAAATTGCATTGCACTCATGCTGCCATCTGGTGTGCGTCACATTAAAACTTGGTATATTTCTGGTTCTTATCATGTATCAGTCATTCTTGTGTGTGCAATACTTTGGACAATACAGGGTTTTGAAATTCACTGAATCATTTATGGTAACCCTCCCAGCATGTTTCTGCCAAGTACAAGTGGAAGAATAAATTTGTGAGCTTTGTAAAGAGTGCTGGTTTGGTGCTTGCTTTGGTCTTGGATTTATTTTACAATTTTTTTCTTGCATGTACGTATTGCTTGCATTGTAGAATTATTTCTCTTGAAGTTTACAGCTGCTACAAGTTTAAAAACAATTTTTTTGTGTGACATTTCAGAACACATGATCCCTTCATCAGACTTTTTTTTTTCCAGGAGCGTGTGTTCTAAAATGTCACAACAAAAACTGTGTTTTGTTTTGCTTGTAACAGCCATAAACTTCAAGAAATAATTTATTAATTTTTCCATTTGTATAAATCATATAAAATTGGAAATCTATTAACTTATAATTTGTTACTCGATTGAAACAGGTAAATAATAATTTTTGTTTTAAGTTTTATTTTTGTGCCCTCTATAATTTGTCTACTCAATCCTTATTTAACCAGTTATGTCTCATGTTGTAATTAATTGCTTTTTTTCCCAGATAGCAAAATGCACTAAAAGTTCTAATAAGATGTAACTATTGATCTCTACTCATTCACCTGATTTTTGTACAGAACTAGTTGTGAAGTTGTGTTACCATTTAGTATTCCTACATTTGTAAGGCATACAAAGTTTTATTTTTCATTTGTAACATATATATGTATATTTTTATATTTCAGGAACAATATGAATATTGCTATCGTGCAGCCTTGCAGTATTTGAAGACTTTCGAAACTTATGCCAACTTCTATTGAAAAATGTCTAAATATCAATCCAAAAATCGTATGTTTTTTCATTCATGTCTGTAGATCTCTAATTCATAATTTTGTCATTCAAGATTTTGAATATGTTACATAATTATGTAATATTGTTACTTTTGTAAAAGTAAAGATTGCTTTGTACATTTCTCTGAATTTTCACCATCCATTTAATCTTATTTTGCATTTGTTCAATTTATTCCCATGTAATTATACAGTGTGCACACAAGTTATTGGTCAATTTTGTAAGACCATATTTTCACCCATACTGAACAGAAATACATGACATTACCACCCCATGAAAGAGGAATATTTGCAGTTTACACAGACTTTAAATGTATTTTGATGTGTGCCACAACAGATATACAGGCAGTACTTCTATATAATAATACTGTCAGAATACTGAGACTTCAAAAGAGAGCACTTAGAATAATGTACAAACTAGGCTCTAGGGAATCTTGCAAAGAGTTATTCGGGGAGAAACAAATAATGACAATATACTCCCTATACATCTATAAGGCTATAACGTTTGTTCTAAATACTGGAAGCATGACTAAAAACAACCAATTACACAACCACAATACAAGGGAGAAAGATAATTATTACCAGAACCAACACAGACTCAATATCTCAAAACAATCACCAATGAATGCCGGAAAAATATTTTACAACCAGCTGCCTCAAATACAAACAATAAAAAAATATTTGACAGAGAGAGCTCTCTACAGTATCGGAGAATTCATGGAACAAGACAATACAAGGCCAATGTACTAAAAAATATGTATTTTAATTGTATTCTTATTTCAATCATGCAACAATGATAATGTGTTTTTTATTTTTATTGTAGTGTAATGAAGTGTATTTTTTCATTTTTACTTTGGTGTAGTGATGTAATGTACTACACAATGTTTCTTCTTTTTGTTATGATGTACTTAACTAATTATTATTTCATTATGTATCTTGATGTTTTCCATGCCCTTTTAAACAAGGGTCAACGGAAGAAAAATAAAATTCAAATTCAAATTCAAATCTCACCTAACCCTCTCAAGCATGTCTTGAGTGACATTTCTGATGATGATGCTGATGCACCTTCGCAGTTCTGACATTGTCTGTGGAAGTGGAGAAATGTAATAGTTGCCTTTTATGAAACCCCACAGGAAGAAATCAAAATGTGAAGTCCAGTGACCAGGGTGAGCATGTGCAGAAGATGATGTCTGTGACTGCTACAGACCAATCCATCAATCTGGCAAGAAAGGCCTGAACATCTGCAAATATTCCTCTTTCAAGTGGTGGTAATACCATGTATTTCTGTTCAGTGTTGGTGAAAATATTCTTACAAAATCGACCAATAATTTGTGGTCACGATGTACATGCTACCTTGTTTTTGGATCATACATTTACTTACAATGCCACCTTCACATTTCACACGTTCCTTGCTGATAATTGTAGATGCAGTTTCATGTTATGTGTTGTAAACTTTTTGTAAGTATTTTCTATAGCAATTCTATGTTGACATCCAAGGTGTATGCCAGCAAATTTCCCCTTCCAGTTTATTGAAGGTGGTTGTCCATTAAGAAGTGATTTGGTCACCTTGAAACGTGAATCTTTCAGTCAATGATGCTGCAAATAAGTGTGTTGAAAACCTATCAGTAGCATTTTAAGTAATGCAGGGTCACTACCTATACATCAGTACCAAGATGCCAAAACACCATAGAAGTATTGCCTGGTATTGGTAAATAAAATTCAAGTAATTCTTTCCGGTACTGATACTGGTCTCAACCAATACCAGTACATCAGTATCAGTTGGATACCGACCGATACTTTTTGGGGATTGGTCTTTTACGGAGTCCACAAAATTGCTCTGCGACACTTTCGTGGAGTCTAATTATCCTGGAAGTAATACAAAATTCAGAGTTTCCATTTATTTTGCACCAAGATTGTATGAAAAAAATATATTTTGTGATTACATAATAGGTATGTAAATATTCTCATGTAATATTTGAATAATTTGAAGCAAAACTCTGGTAAATTGATTCTTATAATTAGAGTGGAATACCCACGTGCTAACATTAATAAATAATTTTAACAACTTTTAATTGTTACAATTTTCAAGCATCAGTATTTGCAGAAATCTGTAGAAGTATCGGCTCAAAGTGGTATCGGCTCGGTCCTAGTTTCAACTTTTGTGCTGTTTAAGTCAAGGTCAAAACAAAATATTGCACATAATATAGGAACTAGCATCTACAGGTGTGTACAAAGAAACATGTCAATGCCATTGGAGCCACATCAGGAGAACTTCGAAGATAATATAGGTCGTGAAAAGTGTGAAAAGAGTAAAGGCAAGTTCAGACTCTCGGATCACTTGAATACCACTGGACACTCCCTCATTTTAATATGGTTAAGGAAAAGCATGCCATCCTCCAGAGGAAGTCTTCTCTAAAACTGGATAATGTGCAACCCCACCCCCTCTACGAGGGACACTATTTATATTTTGAGCCTTGGCAACACTGATTGAAGTTAGGCAGGATTTGACGTTTGCACGGAATCGTCTGGCATTATTGACCATAACGTACCTTGTTGCCTTGGAGATTGCGCGACAACAATAAAATGGAATTAACTCGTGAACATTTTTGTGCGATGTTTTTTTTACGATTTTCGACGTGGATTATCAAGACAAGAGTGCATCGATCAACTTACTTCCACATTTGGCGATGAAGCCCCATCCTTTGCCACTGTGAAACGCTGGTATAACGAATTTAATCGTGGCCGCCATTCGCTCACCGAAGAGATTCGCGAAGGTCGTCCAAAATCAGTTGTTGTTCAAGAAAACATTGATGCTGTGCAAAACCTAATACTGCAAGATCGTCATGTGACATACTGTGAGATTGAGACAACCATAGGCATTAGTTCCACCAGCATATATAAAATATTACATGATCATTTAGCTGTGAGAAAGGTATGTTCTCGTTGGATCCCACACAATTTGACAAAAACTCAAAAAGACGCTCGCGTCAATTGGTGCAAACAAATGCTCAATAAATACAATCGTGGTGCTTCAAAAGACGTATATAAGATTGTAACAGGTGACGAATCATGGATATATGCATATGAGCCGGAACGTAAACAGCAGTCGACTGTATGGGTGTTTCAAGAGGAACCCAATCCAACAAAAGTTGTTCGTGCTCGAAGCACATCGAAACAAATGGTCGCCTGTTTTTTCTGGAAAACTGGTCATGTGGCAACTGTGCCTTTAGAGGAACGTAGAATGGTCAACACTGAATGGTACAAAACAATTTGTTTGCCAGAGGTCTTCGATCAAATACGGAAAACAAACAAACGCCGTCGGATCATTCTTCATCAAGACAATTCCAGCTGTCACACATCTCGTCTAACAACCGACTTTATGAACAGTCAAAAAATCGAATTGATGGGTCATCCACCGTACAGTCCTGATTTGGCACCCAATGACTTCTCCTTGTTCCCGAATGTCAAGAATAAATTGCGTGGACAATGATTTACGTCGGTGGAAGATGTCGTTGATGCATTCAAAAACCATATTATGGAGGTGTCTCGAGAAGATTGGAAAAACTGCTTTGACAAATGGTTCGAACGAATGCAAAAGTGTATTGACCATAAAGGAGAATACTTCGAAAAACAATAAATCAGTTTTCAATGCCAAATTCCTGTTTTTTCATTGTTAGGCTCAAAATATAAATAGTGACCCTCGTAGTATAAGTGTTCAAGCTGAATATGTTTCCTCTGCCATATAATTCTCTCTCCTTTTCCTTCAAAACCATGAACTTTTTTTGTTCCAATTATCGAATCCTCACTTTTATTTCTTGTTTATTGATTCAAGTTCCTTTTTGTTCTTGCTTGTATCCAATACTCCACAGCCATTGTCTCGGTTATTCATTCATTCTCTTTCATCCTCTATATTTTCTACGTCATCACCTTGTAATCAAGGGGTCCCAGGTTTGATTCCCGGTGGAGGCACATAGTAGGTCGGATCCCACTTTAAACTGTAGGTCCAGTCCCGATTAGCCTTACTGTGCATAAAGTGGACTTAAACACCAAATCAATCAATCTATATTTTCTAGAAGATCTTTTGCACTCAGTATTTGGGCTGATAATAATGGTCTAAACTGTTCACAAGTCTCTTCAATGTTTTTGTAGTCCCCTACTAAACACTACTGATATAATTTAGATAAGTCCACTTGATACTCTGATATTCTAATCACAAAGATAAAAAGGGGGTAAAGGAGATAAAAGTTAATTCATTAAATTAGGCACACACAGGAGATGTACTATGTAGAATTTTCAGTGAAAAATACAGCCTCGACCAGTACCCGAACCTGGGTCTCTGGCATACTGTGCCATTGCACTACCACTGAGCTACCAAACTGGCCTGGAGTCGCCTCATTTTTCACTGTCATGTTTTACCTGTGTGGAATCGTCTCTGCCAGTGCTACCACAATAGGATCTCTTGCCTTTGAAACACTGTAGATGGGAGTGTAAGGGGCAATGCTTTCATGTAGTACACCCAATTGCCAACTGAACTTCCACATAGTACACCCTGGACTGCATTTTGCAGACTAATGAGGCTTTTGCGTCTGGACCTACATTCAGTACAATTTTCGTAGGACTGTGTGTATTGTCTTGTGTTTTTTTATTTATATGTGCTGAGTGCCTTTTTACACCCTCGGCTTTTAACCAAGGTAAGAATATTTTAATCCTCAGAAACGTGTTTCATTTTTGTTATGATAAGGAACTGGGCCCCCTATAGTGTGATGGGTGCAAAATAACCTAAGTGTTGACGCACCCAAGATTTTACATTCAAATTCAAAGTAAAAAAAAAACACTAGGCATTGATGTTGCCTGGTTCCTCCCAGCATAGAGATGTCAATTCATTAAATTAGACACACACATGTTAAAGGAAATATTAGCTTTTGAAGTGAGAGGAGAATGCTCATAATCCTTGCTCACACAGGAGATATACTACAGAGCAATGGCACGGTATGCCAGAGACCTGGGTTCGAATTCAACTTTCAATCTTGCCACTGAAGTTTTCAGGCTCAATTCCTGCCCTGAGCATGAGTGTTCTTTGTAAATGTCCCTTCATGAATTTTGTCTAACCACCACTCATTCTCATGGTTGCAATTGTAGTGGTGAGGTCGTCTCTCTGTAATAAAGGATTCCCAAGTTCAATACCCAGAGGAGAGACATAGTGAATCAGATCCCACTTTAGGTAAGGTCCCGATCAGCCTATCTGTGCATTGTGAACAAAAATTAAAAAAGAAACTCATCCAGGAATAATATGGAAATATCATTAATATCACTAATCAACAGTGAGGATATTTTTGTGTCTTAAAGTAAGCATAGTATATATGTTTGAATTAACAAAGTATGGTTAAGCTTTTCGTTAACTATAAAATAATAATAATAATAATAATACATTGGTACCCTTTACTAAATTTGATTACTTTATCCAAATTATTTGGCAGCTCTAAACAAATCCGTATGATTGCTAAAAGAATTTGGTTTTGGTGAATCATCACTTGTTTATCACCTATTTAAACAAGCCATGATCTCATCATGAATAACCCGAATCTACGAATAAATTGCAGTCTTATATACTATTACTAAAGCATCACAAGCCGAAAGCAAATCAATATATATTCACAGGCATGCTTGATAAGACAATTAAACTATGTTGATTAAATTCAGAAAGTCCTATGCGTTTCTTTTTGTAAAAAAAAGTTGTGAAGAGAATTCTCTTTTATTTTACTGACCTGTTACAGAATACATTTGGTCATTTTTCTACATAGTCACTAAAACGATTCAGGCATTTGTCATACCTTACAATGAGGTTTTGCATGCCTTTGTCAAAGTAGTCTGCCGCCTGTCCATTGAACCAGTTTTTGACAGCTTCCTGGAGTTTATTGCCCAAATTTCCCTGTAACAGATGATTGGTGACAATGTCATACAGGACCATGCGAAAATCTTCAGGGAAGCGCTCCTTAAGGTTGTCAAGTGTGAAGCGTCTCATCAATTCTTTGCTGCAAGTTCTATGCTCTTTATCGTGAAGATTTATCCTTCATTGAACATTCGCCACCAATGCCTGATGGATGTTTCATCCAATATGCCCTGACCATGCACTGCTGAAATCTCACAATAAATCTCGCTGGGACAAATATTCTGTGCATTAAGAAACTGAATCACCGAACGCACTTTAAACTCAGTGGCAACTTCAATTTTCAGATTCATTTCCAAAAGGCCATGCAACTGCTGTTAACAAGACAGAAATGACTGAGGTGCCCTATGTGGGGAGAAGTGAAGGTCGTCGCTTTGTGTGCGCTGTGTGAGCAAATGGGTAGGACTTTCTGAACTATCCTTGTATTTACACACAACTGAACTACCATTTGGAATTTTTCACATTCCATACATAGAAGTTATTCTTGTTAAACTAGTACTGTGAGAAGAAAGGGGATTGTGATCATGGCCGTATTTAGAGGTTCAAACCCCTCCGAAACTTCTGGCATGTTGGATTAATGGAAGTTCAGAAACCAAAATTTGTAACCCATTTTCAAAAATTTATTCTCAGTTTTAAAAAATACAACAGGGAGACAGACAATGCTGAAATGATCGAGCTAGAATTTTCAAACATTTTGAATTCTGAAATTTGAGGGCAACAGGTTTAATTCTTGCAGGTCACCTGCAACCCCTTCATTTTAACTTCTGCTGTCCTCTTTCCAGTGCTGTTCCTGGATCTGACTGAAAATTCCCTTCTGATTGTTCCAAAATTCCCAATGGTAACACTGTTAAGCCTTGTTTCCATGTTAATAAAACATTCAAATGCTGATAAAGGCAAATTTATTGTATAAAAGAATATAAACTAAAAACGTAAAGTTTCTACCCTCTGACAGGGTCTTCTTTAGACAAAGATCTCTTTCAATTTATTGTGAATCTTTGTCTGAAGAACACCCTGTCAAACGTTACGTTTTTAGAGTATATTTTTTATACAATAAATTTGCCTTGTTCAGCATTTGAATGTTGTATTTTTTACTAAAATTCCTCGTTCCAACTTTTTAATTCCCTGTTCACCAGGCACCAGGTTATGTTTTACCATTTAATCCAAAGAATAACTGGTTCCACAGTTTTCAAAATTCCAAAAATTAAGTTTTGTGAATGGTCAAACAACATAAATTTTATGACTAAAATTTCTCTTACTTTTAAAGATTTTTCCTGAAGGTATCTAAAATTTAATAACAAAATATAACAACTGTGCATTACAGTACACACTGCATGAAACATACAAAAAATATAATAATAATAAAAACAGTTGTGCTGCATATTCACACTTCTGATGGATAAAGTAGGAAAGTCTCCTCAAGGATATAAGGACAGCAATAATAATAATAATAATAATAATAATAATAATACATTTGGAAAAAATTAGTTTATTATGAAATTCTTAATTATTATTATTTAATAATTATTGTTATTATTTCTATATTTCAAATTTCTTGTGACGCACATGAGAACAATTATGAGTGAACCTCCCCCTGAAAATTTTCCCTGCCTACGGCCATAATTGTGATAACTTCCAAAATATTGACACTAAAACAAGAGAAATGATAAGCAAAATCTTGTTTTTGAGCGTAATTCATCAATCGAACAGATCAAACACTATAATTTTAGAGAAATATAGAGTAAAATAAAATTAGTGATTAGTCAAGAAAGTTGACTCTTCGTTCCATCTCATTTGTTTATTTATTGTAATAATTTAAATACATGAAGTCTTATATTATGAGTGGCATAGCATGGGCATTTCGGGTGGGAACGCCAAGTCCGAAGGAAGGGTCGGCCCTTTCCTGCTTAATAATTTACTTATGGTATTAGTCGCCACAGGTATTGTTCATTTGCCTGACGTCAGCTGGGTTTTCAATAAAACATCAACTATTCATGTTTTAACTAGAAAATTAGGTGCCTGACTATGCCACAAATGTTTTGAACTCGGGTGTTTTATACCTTTTTTTATACCTTTCTGCGTGACGCAAGTCATTAAAAACCTACCTGAATCACAAGCGCCTCTCCACAACAGTAGACGTCATTGTTGTGGATGATCCAACTACTGATTGATTTGGTTTATTTTACTTCGTTTTTCTACCACTTTTGGTTAATCATGAATATCAATGATGATATTGAAGAAGGGACACTCACAAACAACACCCGTTCTGATGCCGGGATTCGAATCAGGGGCCTCTGTCGTCTTGGCTCATTTTGCAAAACACTCTGACATGGAGGTGGGTCAATGATCCAACTATCGTACACTCAACTGATGTAACAGTGCCGATTAGTAATTCAGACCACTGTTTATTACATCTTTAGAATGTTGATAAACATTTTAAAATAATTTTGTCCAGAGATCATTCGATATAAAGAGTTTTCAAATGAATGCTAAACACTTCCATTGACACAATATTAATCAGTTAGATACTAACGATATAATAATAATAATAATAATAATAATAATAAAGAATAGTTTTGCGGGTTAAGTGGTAGAGCAGCCACAGGCTGGACTTCTACCACGAGGACTTCACCAACTTATTTGACAAAAACTGTGTTGATCTTTTAGTTTTAAATGCACATCGCTCTTCGTGCGATAAATTATACAATGGAGTGGCCATTAAGAAGTGGTATATTTGAGTTTGGTAAAGTTACATCAGTCAATATTGCATATTGTAACATCACATAGCACGAGTGGCATGAGAGCGAAGAACCGGGTAGGAATTCTACCGCTGTCGTCTGCTTCAGAAGGCAGGAAGGGTCACATGAACCAGTCACGTAGCGTAGTCCTCTGCTCCATACGCTGGCATATGAGAGAGCATTTACGCCTGTACCGTAGAGATCCAAGCTTTCCCTCAAGAAAAGCAGTAAGGAATATAGAGTTCTTTACGCCGAACTTGCTCGGCATCCGGCCAGTAAAGGCATTGAAAAAAAATGCTAGAACGAGTGTTGTTAGTGGAGCGTTGCAAGCGGATCGTGAAAAATAGCTATTATAATGCCATGAAGGTCAAACATATATGAAATTAGTCACGTTTTACTTTATATTTAGTGCATTTACACATTTTTGAAATGTTAAATCTGGGAACGCCGGGCGTACGGGCATAGTATAATGCTACGCCACTGTATATTATGTACCAGAAACAGAAATAGAACACATGTAAGTCTTCAAAAAAAGTATTTATTACAATTAACCCTACAATGTACTGAAATGTACATGTGAGACCCAGGTGGTAATATTTCCCTGAATCCCCGATAACTTTTTCAACATACTGTATTGTTGCTCTCAGTAACTTTCGTCTACATGCTGTAGGTGTCTCTAGTTGTATCGTCGAGACTGCTACTGTATCAACCATTTTTTTTTATTTGTGCAAAATCGACATTGTTCTCAGCCCATTTGTTGGTATTCTTTGTGAGTGGTGTTTACAAGACCAGTTTTCTCCGCAATCACGCATAACTTGACAAATTTAGAAACTTGTGAGCTTTTGGAGAGTGACTTCAATGATTCTGATGCTGATCCCGATTTTTGCTTGCCAATGATCATGGCACTAAACGTGAAATGAGTGGAGACGACTTTGAACTTCAGGAAATAAGTCAGAAAAATTCCAATAGAAGTGAAACAGTTTCTACTAGCAAACAATGTGATGTTGCAGTTATGTTGTGTTGTGTGCCCAGAAGTAAGATGTGTTAATATTTTGTTTCTAAAGACAAAACCACAAAATGGCAGATAATTCACTTTAATGTTTCAATTGTAGTACTACATGTGTATAATATAGAGCATAATATTGTTTTAAGATATGTCTTTCAATAAAATAAAGTTTTTCGTACCTCTGAACCGAATATTTCACTTTGGTTTGAGAGACACCCAACCTGTCCACTTACGTTACTTTTTGCACCTGTCCATCTTAGGGTTAATGATAATTCCCCACCTAGCAGTTACATGACCTTGTAGTTGGTGTTGGGGCTTGCATACTCTGATGATCCTCTAGGCTATATTGGTGGTAGCATAGCTACTGGTAGGGTCTCCCATGCTGGGAATGCTAGTGGTGAAGAGTCAGACAAAGAAGCAACCTACTGGCCAATGGTAATGTTATTAACTTGTAAGGACCCCTTGCCAGGGTTATGGTGAAGACCTCAAAGACAACTATGGTGAGGAAGGAGACCCCACGATGTAGCTGGCGGAAGAGGCACTCATTAGACATTCTTGAATATATATATATATTAAGCTCATGGAAGTATAGTGATGAGAAATTAACCACTGTCTTGCAGAGAGGAGCTATCTTCAAAGACATGGGGAATGTGCTTAGGTGGCAGCCTCATCACCAAGATTGGATGCTGTGGGTTAATAACCCAAGTACTTTAAATCACATTATTAAAGAAACATCAACAAGATGTATCTGAACTGACTCTAAGATGACGATATTTTGCTTGAAAACAATAATATAAATTGGAACATGGAATGTGGTAATAACCCTGTAGGAGAGTGGGAGACTATGACAGGCAGTAGCCTGCATGAAGAGCTATCGTCTGAGCATCCTAGGTATAAGTGAAGTGAGATGGTCAAAGTTTGGAGAGCTACCCATGAAGGAGCTGCATATTCAATTCAATTATTCTTTATTGAAGGGTGAGGTTCAGCCTGTGACTGTTCTGCCAGCTAACCCCAAGGAAAAGGAGGCAAAAAAGGTCCCTAATTCAATGGTATCCAGTGTCTATGAGGATAATTGTGGCACATTTCAAAACCAATATCACAAGCATCGTTATGATACAGTGTTACACACCACCGAAGCAGCAGAGCCTGAAGACAAAAAATGGTTTTATTAGCAGCTCAATGGCACCCCAAAGAACCAAAATAGAAAGGACAGCATAATAATTGGAGGAAACAAACACAAAGGTAGGTCAGGAGAACAAAGACCTTATGGGTAACATAGCTTAGCAGAGTGAAATGAGAGCAGGCAGTTCTTTGTAACTTCTGTGCAAGTAATGACCAGGTAATTGGTGGTACAATATTTCCCATAAGGTAATACAGGTTTCATCACACCATAGAACAAAAAAAACAGATATCATGTGGCAATTGGATGGAGAAAGCGGCATTCGCTACAGGATGTAAGAAACAAGAGAGGTGCAAACATTGGGAATGATCGTCATTTGGTAGTGGCTAACTTTAAAATGAAAATTCAAACACAGAAGAGAAATTGAAACAATTGAAAGAAAATGGACAAAAATCCAATATACTTTCGCAGAACTAAGTGAAAAATGTTCTGATCTTTAAGGATAGGAGGAAAAAAGATTGGATGACCAAGCAGACGTGTGGAAATATTAAAGAGCGAAAAGAGATTAAGGAGGCAATGAATTCAAGTAGGGCAAGAGCAAGGAAGGCAGAATTGCAAGCAATATTATAGCATTAAACAAAGTATTAATTTTCAGAAAAAATCCACAAAAATCTGGTTTCGCTTTCAATGGTAAGCAGTGTAGTATATGTTTCTTTTCTTGCATCCTGGAGGCTAATAACTCAGCTGCTTTCTTATGTCTATACTTGAAGAAGCTATAATCCGATATGAAAAACAGAAAAGGATGTGTTTTAATCTGAGCTTAAGGTAGATCTAAGTTTTGTTGTCAACCTATCCCCAGTATAAATCGTATCAATCCCTAAGATTATATGTTTATTTTATAAAAGCCTCTCTGAATGCTTCACGTTGACCAAGGCATTCACTTGTTTTTCTCAGTTGTCTCAGCCTCTGAGGCATGTAAGCAATGCACAGTGTTGTGCTATGCAAACCTCCTGAGCTATTTAGGGAACAGGTAGTTTCTTCTGCCTATGGAGTCAGCGGTTTGCATAGTGGCAATTAAAAACACGATTCTGCATGGAGGAAGAGCTCCATGGCCTAGGGATATAGAGGTGAGACAAGGTGAGAGGTGACTGACTTTGGATTGGAATTGAGAAGGGGGAAGAGGTTAGGAGAGCAGTGGAGCAGAAGTGAGACGATGCTCTGGTCAACCGATAGAGAAGCCAACAGAGGACTTTGTATATTTTATTCATCGTAATTATCTTCATTCGTCAGATAGACAGGTAACTATCCTAACACCCAGCCATGATTCAGGTTCAAAGGTTCAGAAAACCCAACGAGTGACCATTGTCTTTTCTAGTTGATTAATTCCTAAATCTTATTTGTACCTTTCGTATTGCCAAGCGTTAACTCGTCATGCCAATGACGAGTGCTCTCATCAGAGGATGAATGATGAATAACTTACATCACCCAGCAATTAATTGCGAAGTGACTGGTTCTGATCCCATCATCCTTTAGAATGATTCGAAATACCAGTGGATGTCCAAATTTTTCAAAAGTAAAAAGTTTTGCATAACTATAGCATGTACATGAAAACTGATTTCAGATTTGAAATCAGTGTTGAAAAAATATTCAGAAACAGTTGAAAAATCTAATGCAACAGAAAACAAGAAAAAAATTGTTCCTCAGTGTAATACAAATAAAATAGGATGCACGATTAACTCCAAGAAGACCAAGGTGCTGAGGATCAACTCCATAACAACAGACCTGTTCTATGTCTGCTGGGTAGTGTAGTGGCCAACAAGGGAGGGGCTGCACAGGTTATTTATAGCATATTCAAAAAGCAAATGGCACCTTTGTGAGGCTCTATCCAGCATGGAAAAAAACAAAAAATATCTATATTTTTCGAAGTAATGTTAAGTGTGTACTATTATGTGGATCTGAGACATGGAAAGTAAAAAAAAAAAAAAAACCTAAACTACAGAAATTCATCAATCGTTCTGTGAGAAATTTTTTTTAATATATTTTGGCTAGAAGTGATTCAAAACGAAGAACTTTGGAGACAACCTAGAGAAATTGAGGTGTCCATAGAGATAAAATGGCAATAATGAAAATCGACAGGGCATGGAAGAAGGAAAGTGGGGCTGTTGAGAGAGAGGCACTCAGGAATTGGAACCTGCAGGAAAGAAGGATAAGATGGAGGCCTAGACACATGACAAAGGTCTGTTCACGCTGAGGCATTGGAAGAAGGAATGAGCTGGAATGCAGAAAAGAGAATTGCCATCATTAGGACCAGATGGAGATTTTTTGTCGGTGCTCTATATTCCACAGAGAACAGCAGAAATTAAGTCAGGTAAGTCAGTTAATGATCACTGATTGTTTGTAATGTTTGCAAGAAAATTTCCAGAAGAAAATAACAAAGTTAATTTACATTTATTTTCCAAGTGGTAGTAACTGTAACTGAGTTACTTTTTAATTTGAGTAACTATAACTGAGTTACTTTTAAAAATGTAACTTTCAAGCACTGGATGTAATAAGAAAAGGAATTCTAAAAAGTATCTTCTTCATAATGTATGTTACCATTTGTTAATGCATAATTTCTACCTTTAGTACATATTGCCTACCTATAATTGTATTATGCGTTACTTCCTTTTTTTATACAAAAATGACACACACATTTTCCATGCAGCAGTCAACATGTTTTAGTATTTTCTTTGCTTCAAGTAGCCAATTAGAAGTGTATTAATTTAAAATGTGCCATAATCTCTATTTCAATGTGCACATGTGAAATACACATCGCAGTGCACATGAGTTATCTGTAGTGCATGGGCATCAGGAGGGTGTAGAAGGGTTGCCTTTGCCACCCCTCCCACCCAGAAATTCGCATCTTTCATTTCAAGTTACGAAAAAGCATAAAGCTTGTTATTTTTATTGTTAATAACAGATATAAAGTTCAGTTAGTTAGTACCAGATAGCATGTAAGTTAACTGCAAGTTAAATCGACATTCGATTTAACTTGCAGTTAACTTCACGTAAAAGTAGCCTGGCCGGGTAATACCAGAGATGAGCTAATAATTGTATGTGTAACTCTCTGTTATGTAAGTAGAGACATAGAAATCTGTGAACAAGCAATACACATACTCATTCATTTTTTAATTTAATTGTTCATAAACATTGTTAGTTGCTCATGGATCTGTCAAATGCCTAGCAGTTCTGGTAAACAAGTCACGTCGAGAAGATGGTGTTTTCCGAGCAGCAAATTGTTATAGTGGAAGAATATGTGCTGATGGTACCCAACAACAAAACCACCTAAGATATAATGCTGTTGTTACGCTTTGTGCCTATGAATGTGTATAATGTCGTACACAATCATCTCTATTTTTATAATTAAAGTCTTAGTTGAGTATGATGTACTGGTCTGCTGAGAATCCACATATCCTGCACGCTGAGCACTAAGAAACCCCTCCATGACCAAAAAAATGGTGTTTGGTGTGCAGTTTCAGAAACACGTATAGTGGTCCAGTGTTCTTTGAATCAACAGTGAATAGTGCAGTTTATCATGGCTTCTTCCAAACGTTTTACGACGAACTGACACCAAGAAGAAAGACTTACTCCTACTTCCAACAAGATGGAGCCACATGCCACACTTCGAAAGAATCCCTGGAGTTGGTGCATGAACTGTTTACAGAAGAGCATACAGTAAGCAAGGGGTTGTGGCCCGCTCGTTCCCCAGATTTGTCCTCCTGTGATTTTTATCTCTGGGGATGCTTAAATCAGAAGGTGTATGCAAGTAACCCCCATACTCTAAATGCACTACATTACCAACACCATCCGGAGCATCACCCGTGAAGAGCTACATGCTGTGTCAGCCAATATGTTGTGACATATGAAGAAGTGTCTCGACGTTAACGGGGGTCACTTTCAGCATCTCATGTAACATGCAGGTAAGCCAGTGTTCACATTTTCCTACTCTTTCGTTCCAGTCTTTCGGCTGGTATCCGGTATTACCATGCCGGGCTACTTTTATGTAGGCCACTCTTTGAACAGAGTAACCAAAATAGAAACTGCATTAGATAGAAAACGAGTTTATATTGTAGGAAGCACATTATGTTTCCATATTCTACCATTTCATCTAAAGAATAAATGGTTTCACAGTTTACAACACTCCAAGTAAACAGTTTTATATAGGAGGTCAAACAACATAACTTTATTACTGAAATTTCTTCCAACTACAGGGTGATCCAAAAGTGTGGAAACACCTGAATAAAAGTTGAATGACATACTGTTCTGCAAAACTAACATTGTAGTTTTGTAATAGGGGTGGGGGAAAATGTTATGGGGCATATGACGATGACGGCCGCCATCTTGAAGTCAACTTCAAAATTTTAAATGGGAAGGGGTGATATATCAAATCAGGCTAGAATTTCACGAGAAATGCAATGGGGAAGGTTTTTCCGACGTATCTTTAACCAGTAGAAAGTTATGACTGAATTCTTGTACCAATTTGCTCCTTTTCGAGGTGTCAGAAAAAAAAACCCATTAAAATGTATTTATCACGTTGGTAATGCATAAAGTTGAAAGTGACATCTAGAGAGAGAAGTTTGTGTGCCATTGAACACGATTTTAATCATACATCCACAAAGAGCTGCACATTATGAATGGTTGTCTCGAACAATTACAGTGTGACGCTTCCATTTAATAAAAAGTCCTTCGCCGTGAGGAGACCAATTTTCATGTTCGTAAGGAAGTTCGTAAACAGAATATTCGATGTTTTTTTTATCTGATAACACATTTTGAACAGACCACAGCTGAATGGTTAATGTTGGTAAGTTAAAGGTGTGGTGTGCTGTGTGGAAAACGATTGTTTAGTCCATTTTCTGTCGACGAAACCTTAAATGCTTAGGGCTACTTGGATTTGTTAAATGAACAACAGTTTTTTTTAATCCTTGCTTATGGAAGAAGGTACTTTTTATATAGTTCTTTCCAGTAGGGATGGAACACCAAAACATTATGGGAACGTTGTGAGATAGTTTCTGTCCAAAGTTAGTTGACAAGTGTCGCATATTCTGTTTATTAACTTCACCATCAACATAAGCATTAGCTTTTTCATTGTGAAGGATTTTTCATTCAATGGAAGCGTCACACTGTAATTGTTCGAGACAATCGTTCGTAATACACAGCTTTTCGTGGATGTATCCGATTGAAATCGTGAGCAATGGTAATCGAACTTCTCTACCTAAACGCCACATTGATCTCGATGCGTTACCGACGCGCTAAAGACATTTTAATGCTTTTTTTCTGACACCTCGAAAAGGAGCAAATTGGTACAAGAATTCAGTCATAATGTTTTACTGATTAAAAATATGTAAAAAAAAAAATCTTTACCATTGCATTTCTCGTGAAATTCTAGCCTAATTTGATATATCATATCACCCCCTTCCCATTTAAAATTTTGAAGTTGAATTCAAGATGGCAGCCATCATCCTCAAATGCCCTATAACATTTTCAAACACCCTATTACAAACCTACAATGTTAGTTTTGCGGAACAGTATGTCATTCAACATTTATTCAGCTATCGTCACACTTTTGGACCACCCTGTATTGTGTGTAAAAGTTAGTAGACTAACATAATTCAATAACTATGCATTTCACTACACTAGCTGTATGAATATATATATATATATATATATATATATATATATATATATATATATATATATATATATATATAAATGGATGTATGTGTTTGAGTGTGTCTGTGTATTTGTTCCGGCATAACTCTCGAACGCCTGGAGTGATTTGAACCAAACTTGGTACACATATCACTTGCAATCTGGAAAGAAATACTGTGGAGGTAGGACACCCCTGGCACCTCTAGGACCGGGGTGGGAAGGGGTGACATGTAAAAATTATCGAAAACTACCGATGTTAAATTTCACACCGACAGCCGTGACTCTATGCATCCCGCACAACGATAGTGTTTCTCGGGTTGTCTAACATTCAGGCTGATATGAGTTTGTGTTGCTGTGACAATAATTGAAACGACCGATATTATAGATCCACCAAGCTTTCTGAAACCTCGGAAAATATGCGAACTAACCGGCCTCCCCCACCCCCTTCTCTCACCCCCGCTGTTTGCTCTGGCGCTGGTCGGGCAAGGACCTTCCCACTTCCGCTGACACAGTGTTGCTAATTTTACTCTCTTCAAGAATTCGAGGAGTGTTGTTGATGTGCGTAGACGTGTTTTTGAGTAAGTGTAAAATGTCGAAAGTTGTGCACAGCAGTGAACGAAATTTGCTACTACGAATCATCGAGAAGTGTGAAGATGAGAAAAGAGACGGCTGGAATTATCCTCGCGATCAACCCCTAAAGAGAGCAGTATATCTAACGGGACGGTCGGAGTCATTGCTTAAAAAACTAAAAAGAGAGAAAAAAGATTTACAAACCCCTGACCAGAAATTGTCAACTCCTGGTAAACGGAGACGTGCTCGACAGAATAAAATTGTCATTGACGACATGGATAAGTGTATACTGCGAAGGAAAATCCATGAAATGTACGTAGTGAAAAGAGAAGTTCCTACAATATTGAAACTTTTAGCTATTGCTAAGGAAGAAATTAATTATAAGGGGGGGCGAGAAACATTACGGAAAATTATGAAACAGATAGGCTTTAAATTTAAAAAATTTAGAAACTCTCGCTTAGCTCTGGTTGAACGAAGCAACATTGTGGTTTGGAGAGCAAGATATCTTCGTGCGATCAACAGATTCCGCAACGAAGGGAGGCCTGTTGTTTATCTTGATGAAACTTGGATTCATCCTAATTACAAAGTAAAAAAATGTTGGCAGAGTGAAGATGTGTCAGGTGTCTTCACAAACGACAGTCCGGGGCAGAGACTTATCATAAGTCACGCCGGGGGTTCCATGGGGTTTGTTCCAAACGCCCTTAATATATTTCAGGCCAAAACAACTTCTGGCGATTACCATAACGAAATGAATTCCGAGAACTTCGAGAAGTGGTTGGAACAGAAACTTATTCCGAATCTCCCACCTAGATCTGTCATTGTTATGGATAATGCCTCCTACCACTCAATTCAAACCAATAAAGCCCCGAACACAAAAAGTAAGAAACTAGAGATTCAAGAATGGCTATTAAAAAATAACATCACTTTCGATATCGAACAAACAAAGCCAGAATTGTTGCTGAAAGTAAAAAATAATCTTCCCGATCCGGTATATCGAGCTGACACAATTTTGAAAACCCACGGCCATCACGTCCTTCGACTTCCACCATATCACTGCGACTTGAACCCGATCGAGTACATATGGAGCACCATAAAGCGAAGAGTTGCCTCACGAAACATAAGTTCAAATTTGAGAGAAATAAGGGCTCTTACCGAAAGTGCAATTGACAGTGTCACAGTGCAGGAATGGGAATGTATGTGCCAACATGCCATCCGTTTGGAAAAAGAATACCAGAAGAATGATGGAATTCTCGAAGATGAAGTTCAAACTTTGATTATAAACCTGGAATCGGGTTCCGAAAGTAGCGATGTAAATAGCGACAGTGACAGCGAAAGTTCGAATTCGGACCTCTCCGGCATAGACACCTTATAATCTGCCTCCAGGCCAACCGGAGCCAAGAACCCAATAGTAAGTTGCTTTTTTTTACATATTTTTTTTTTATAGTTTACATAATTTAGAATATTAATGTTATGTGTTTAAATTGTTGATATCCTTCTGCGAGACAGCTGACGTTTTTAACTTTAGTGTCCCCCTCCCTCCTCTCTCTTATGCTATGTTATTTGAATTACCACATCTAGAAACGAAACTTAATATTCGGCCTGCATATTTGTTTACTTGCAAACCTTTCACGGCACACGCCCACTTCTAGATTTGGCAACACAGGGGGGAAAACACATGTTTCTGCCATCCCTTCCCTTGCCCCAGAGTTCCCGAGCTCCCCTCCTAAACATTCGACACTAGCGCCACTTGTTTCTGGCAAGGGTTTCAAATAAGTTGGTGGATCTATAGTGTGGAATCCATAGTTCTCGGGGTCGCTAAGATGAATAGTGACATTCCCAATGCCGTTCAACTCCAAGTTCATCACCTATCCGCATTGGGGTGAGAGGGGGTGAAAAATAAAATGTCAAAAATGATTAGTGTCGAATCTATAGTTTTCAGAGTCGCTAAGCTAATTGGTGACATTCAAGATGAAAAAAAAATTACTTACATTTTACACTGTAGTTAGAAATTATTATTTTCCTGTCTAATAGAAGAGTGGGATAAGTAAATACCCGGTCAATGCCGGGTAATCAGCTAGTATATACGTATATAAAATAAAGAACATTGTGCTAGATATCCACTGATCTGATGGATGGATCAAGTAGAATAGTCTTCCCAGTGATATAAATTTGGAATAAAAATGGTTTATTTTTATCAATATATAATAGTTTTTATTGTGTAGTAATAACAACCATGATAATAATAATAATAATAATTATTATTATTATTATTCTTATTTCTACTGTTCAAGTTTTATCAATGAGCTGGAACGCCTCGCCCCTTACACACATTTTATGAGACTATTTTTTATGAAAACTATGCTTCCTTAGCTTCAAAATAAACCCAAGATGAAAATTATACCATAATTAGAAGAAAAGTTATGATTTTTTTTTGTTGACCTTGTAAGCATAAATTTGACATTTTTTATGAAGTTGGCAACCCTGCTGTACGAACACCCTGTACCACTGAGGGCTAAACTTTTACACATGTAAGTAACTTTATGTCCTCTACCATCCTACCAAATTTCATTAAAATCTGAGATGGTCGGGCTGGGAGCTGTGATGATTCGGCGAGAAATTACCCTATACAGGGTGTTTCCAGGCTAATGATACAAACTTTCAGGGATGATGGAGAAGGGCACATGTATCAATTTGAGATAAAGAACCCTGTTCCGGAAACGACTTAGTCGAAAGTTATAAGCGAAAATCGGTGTATGAAGATGTAATACTTTTATTACCTGCACAAGTTTCACAAGCTGCTACATTCACAACAGTTGTTCAAAGTTGCGTCCCCCAGCTTCGCTGCAGGCATGACTTCGTCGCACAAAGTTCTGGCATACCCGGGGTCGTTCGAACAATGTCACAGGCAGCGAGAATTCTTGCCAGGAGATCCTCTTCAGTCTACTACAGGCATAGGCGCCGACTCCATGGGGCTTAGGGGGGCTCGAGCCCCACCAATGTTAATGATGTGGGGGCAGAGCCCCCCAAATAATTTGGCTTAAGAGGATCTAATGTATTATTTTTCTTCTCTTAACTTTACTTAACTTTAAATACACATTTGAAATGTTCTAGACCATCAAGTTTGGGGCGCTGAGACCGCTAAACCATCAACTTTGGGGGGGGGGGGGCTATGACGGGAGACAGCAAAACACATGACTTATTACTATATACTAAGTATGTAATTATTATTTACTATTATACAGATATTAATCAGAGACATAATGAATTTAGCCAACGACTTGTTAAAGACTGTTCGGGAATCCCCTAAAAGAATGCAAATATTTAGGAATATTATTGACGTGAATGAGAAGGCTGGCCATACTGGACTGCGACCACTTTGCCCTCGTCGGTGGACGTTGAGAGCCTCCAGTATGCAACAGATCTTAAGGAACTATGAAAACCTTCTCAATTTTCTTGAGAAATTTTCTGAAGAAGATTCTAGTGACGCAGCATCAAAATGTGCTGGATACCTGGAGACAATGCTTCACTTCAAGACATTTTTCTTTCTCTTCCTCTACTGCCATGTGATGGGTCCAATAGAAGAGGTAAACTGTAAGATTCAGTCTCCACGCATTGGTGCTACAGAAGTGGAATCAAAACTAAAATACTTGACTGACATCTATGCTGACATCTTTCAAGACAAGCGAATGGGTCTTGAACAGTTCTGGCAGAAATGCACACAGGGCAAACCGAGCCTCGTTGATGAGCCAGAATTGCCCCAGCAACGTCACGTCCCTAAGAAACTTGAAAATCCTGATGCCGCCAAACATCACAAGTTCTACACTTACTACTATAAATCAATATACACTGACGTGTGTGACACAGCAAAATCATGTGTTAAACAAGGACTAGACTACAAAAGTAACAGGCGTAGACATGGGCGTCCGGAAGGGGGGGCCACGGCCCCCCCCCTGGAAAATGAATCTGTACCTAAAAATTATATAATTCAGACATAATTTCATTTCAATCACAGTAATGTATGTAAATTATTATAAATTCGTTGAAGAAACATGATAATTTCAGACTGAAACAGTGTTTTTTGAGGGTACATCACTATTTTTGAGGAAAATATGTGTCCTTTGCACCCCCTGGAAAAAAATTACCTTGCTCGCCCCTCCCTGGAAAAAATCCTGCGGACGTCCATGGGCGTAGAGAAAGAATCCATCTCAGCTGTGAACAGTTGCACAACAAACTTTCAGCAAACGCAAGAATTCTTTCGCCAAGATTTGGATGCCGATAGGTTCTCCTTACACATGTCCATGCTTGGTGATATCGCCAAACAGAAGAAAGTGGTTCTAACTACCATGCGTGACATAAGGACGTTTCTTTTGGAAGACGGCACCCTCCAGGAGCCAAATTCATGACGGTCCTCCGCACTGTGCCAGTGACGACAGCCACAGCCGAAAGGTCAATCAGTGCTATTAGCCGACTAAAGACATATTTGAGATCTACAATGAGGCAGAAGAGACTAAGCAGCTTAGCGGTACTCCACATACATAAACTGTGCTTCATAATTTGGACTGAGACCGCTCGTTAACGAGTTCATAAAAAAAATAACCCAGTGCGTAGAGCAACTTTTGCTTTATTTTAAAATCATGTTCATATGTTTTATGTATGTCACTTTATATCTTAGTGTACATGCTATTTTTTTTATTATTGCAAAATTAAATTTAAAAAGTAAAATATTGTAGCAAGAACAAAAAAGTAAAACTATTTTCCTGCGACTTGTGTTAGCATTTATGTAAATAATTAAATAAAACTGTTAAATATTCGTTATTTTATGGGTTATTTGCAACCCATCACATGTCTGTTGCGGACGTTAAAACACACCCATGCCCTCGCCGGGACTCGAACCCGAGACCTCTGGATCAAAGCGAGTTGAGTCGACCACCCAACACGCTCGGCTACCGAGGCCGGCATAAAACTGTTAGGTTGGTCTCTTAATGTAAATACATACTTTTCAATAAAAATGTTAATTGTTATCAAAAAAACAAATGAGCAGACAAAAAGACATAGACTTTGAAACATTTTCTTCATTTGCATGAGGAATATAATAGCTGCTTAAAAACTGCTATACGAAGACGTAATTTTTATTTTTAGAAGAAGAAGGGAGTGAGTCATTCATTCATTTATTTCAGTGATCAGAGCCCCCCCCCCCAATAATTTTGACAAGTCGGCGCGCCTGACTACAGGTGTCTCGTACACAAGACTGTCTTGCCATGCCTGCAGCGAAGCTGGGGGATACCACTTTGAACAACTGTTTTGAATGTAGCAGCCTGTAAAATTTGTGCAGGTAATAAAAGTATTACATCTTCGTAAACCGATTTTCGCTTATAACTTTCGACTAAGTCGTTTCCGGAACAGGGTTCCTTATCTCAAATTGATACATGTTCCCTTCTCCATCATCCCTGAAAGTTTGTATCACCAGCCCGGAAACACCCTGTATACTCTGTCCCGGGAATCTCTGGAGCGAAAGAACGAGAACAGTCTCTGAGCTAGTAATGACTCGAGACCGACCAATGAACTCGCTAGAGGGGAAGTGAGAGCATCTGCCAGCCGTTTGCAGCAGCACGCTCGTACTGCTTACCTCCGACCACTCGCTTTCTCCCCTTCTGTTCCTTGATGCTTTTCTTTGCTCCACCAATTCCTAGGTCATAGTGTAGATAGAATTAACGTTCAAAGCATGTGAATTTTCCCGTGCATATTGCACCTTGCCATGAGGGCTTTAGGGTATGTGGGGGTAGAGCCATGGACGTACTCAGATTTTTTCCAGGGAGGGTCAAGCAAGGTATTTTTTCCCAGGGGGGACAAACTTCGTATATTTCCCCCATAATAGTGTTGCCCCCTTAAAAAGCCCTTACAGTTTGAAGTAATCATATTCCTGCAACGCCCATATAATAACACATAAATTACAGTAATTATGAAATTATATGTGTAAAATACACAATTTTAGGTTGACGTTCATTTTCCAGGGAGGGGCCCTGCCCTGTCTCCTTTTATCCCCTTTCCGGACGCCCATGGGTAGAGCCCCACACATTCTCGATCTTGGCCATTTTCTTCAATACCCAGTGAAGGCACACACTGTTTCGGGTCCCACTTTCAATTTGAATTTTCTTTTCTTCCGTAGACCCTTCGTTAAAAGGGCATGAAAAGAATTTGAATTTGAATTTAAAATTTTGGGTGCGTCAGCACTAAGGCTATTTTGCACCCGTCACGGTATACGGGGTCCAGCCTCATAACAACTCTAACGTTGCATAACTAAAATAATAAAATATTCTGACTTTCGTGAAACGCTGAGGGTGTAAAGGAGCACTCAGCACAAATAAGGACAAAACACAGGACAACACAAACTGCCATGGGGCCAGTCGCCAGAACCTCGTTAGTCTGCAGTCCAGGGTGTACTATGTGGAAGTGAGGTTGACTATTGGGTGCACTATGTGGAAGGAACACCCCTTACACCCCGGCATGAAAAGACTCTCAAAAATGGCAATGCGGGTCATTTTAAGGGCGGTTTACATTTACCACTTTGTTTTCCCGAGTTCTTCACAGCTATTATTTGAAACCCAAGTAACCAAAAGTGGTTGGCTCAATGTTGGGCCAACCTTACTGAAAATGGTTAAACAACGGTTTGTCCAACTCAAAACATACCATTGGCCATCGGTAATTTTGGCAGTGGTTCCAACGTTGAGCCAACGTGTGGTTTTTACATTGGCCCAACGTATGGTTTTACTACGTTGCCCCAAGGTACTGAAAACTAAAGAATGGATAGGTTTGTTTTCTGATATCTACATCATTTATTGTGAGGCCAAATGTAAAGAATAGTTCAAATTATATATGAAAATAAAAAAATGCACAGCACTTTCTCAGTCACATGGTATCATTGTTTTCAAGGCACCATACCTTCAAGTGGTAGCACAGAAACCTTGTAGAGTTTACTAATTTTTCCATCTTTCATAGAATTTAGTCTGCACATCACATTGCTTAACCACCTTCACAATAATACCTGTAAGAATGTTCTTGTTCTACTACAGCAAAAGAGACAAACAATAGCTAAGCAATTTCCAACGCATCTTTCATCCATGGTGGCTGACAAAGGACTGGTGAGTGACTACAAGTTAAAAATAGCTTCTACTTTCATTAAAAATACATTATATTTCCAGTGTGTGCTGTGACTGTAATATTCGAAAAGAAACACTGTTACATGTCACTTATTTTACAGTCTAGAATTTTCAGCATTCACCTGAAAGTTGTGTTAGCATTAAAATGTTGTTTATAAAACTGATTTTGACTCAAGTTTCCATGGTTCGGCAAACGTTGGCAACCACCGTTGGCTCAACGTAAGACCAACGTCAATTTGCCAAGCAACGTAAAGCCAACCTTTCCCATGTAAAAACTGACGTTGGCCCAACGGTGGTGGTTACTATGGAAATGAGGATTGTGGGAGGGAGGCTGACAGTCTGGAGATAGGCCAGCGCCCTTACGAGCTGTAGAACCATGGGTTATTATTATTATTATTATTTGAAAATGTTGATTTTCTCAAAATTTAGGAGAGGTCGTTGCCCCCCTCCCCTCTGTAGGCCAGTGTTTATACCGGTTGATTAAATCACTTTAAGGCGATAAATCATGTTTTAAAATGTTCTGTCAAATGCTTTTAATGTGAAAAAACACCAATTTGTTTCCAGCCGTGTGTTTTATACGGATTATAAATAACCGCAATATTGTTTTAACTGGAACGAGCGGCTGCAGAATACTGTTTGGGCAATGGAAGATTGAAGATAGCTCCGGCAGTACTTTACGGCCTGCCTGAAGATAATTTAGCAAGACGCAGGAAATTACACGCGCCACTCTAGACAAACAGGATGAAGGCTCAAGTTCCGCTCTGCACAAGGAAGTTCCTCTATTTAGACTTATTCCAAGAAGACTTCAGTTCTATGGGAATATGTTACGTGTTAAGGTGCTCTAGTAACCCAGTATCTTCGGACGACTTAGACAAATGTTCTAGTCAGGATGCTTTGTCTGCTGATTGCCGTTTTCTTTATTTCACGTAAGTACAACTTCATAATTGTATGTAACGGAATAAATAGTATTTGTTGTTTTCATTTGTATTTGCGAATGTTTCGCTTGCGATTTTATGAAATAAGCCGGTTATACAGCAGATATAAATCATACAAGTGTTTGAGGAAATGACATAAAGGCACTGGCTTGTGCATTATTTTTTTTCGGGAGGGGCTGGAATGTAAAGGTGGATAGTACCAAGGACGTATTTAGGGGGTCAAGGAGGTCCAGACCCCCCGAAAGACAGATTGCGGGACAGATTTTTTCGGTCGGGACGGGAAATTGTTTTTAAATACAGACAATCGGAATGGGAAAAATTCGCAATTTCCCAACAAAGTCGAGAAATTTTCAGGACGGGGAATGTTCGAAATTTTCCGAACCTCTGGAAATCTTAAGTGATTTTCACCTTAAGTGATTGTTTTTGCATTTCTGGTACAAAAACGAACAATTTCCGATAAGTTCCAGCCATACAATGCAGAAAACGTCGAGAATTAACGACTTTTTAAAATGAACATTCGGTATTTCACGACTTCTCGGGATCCCGAAAAGTCGGGATCGGGACGGGAAATTTTGCCAACCTTAACTTCACGGTTAACCTTTTTCGGATAGATAATGAATACGTGATGTTATATCACTATTCTTATACCGTCATTTTACCTATTCATGTAATAAAAGTATATTAATTTGAATATTTTAATTAATTTAATATAATATTTAACATTAAACATTATTATTAATATTATTAAAATATTATTTTCAGACACTTGGTTCGAACCCCCCCCCCCCCCGAAACATATTTCTAGATACGTGCCTGGATAGTACATAGATGCTTTCTGGGGGAGAGGAGGACGCGTTGCATGCACAATAATATATTTCGCATTTTTAGAATTTTCCTCTATCAAATTCGCAATGGGGGGTAATTGAAGGGGCTTTGCATTTGCCGCTCTGGTTTTTCCCCGAGTTCTTCACTCTTTTTATTTAAAATGTTGATTTTTCTCAAAATTTCGGAGGTGAGCTATAGCCCCTGCAGCCACCCCGCCCTACGACATTCCTTAAAGGTAACATTTTAAAGCGTTCGTAGTTTATTTCGATTTTTCGTATTTATATTAAGCGTCACATTTGGTTAATCGCGACGAAGAGGATGAAGTCGATGAAACAACACCAACGCCCAGGGCCGAGATTTGAACCCAGGATCTTCGGTGGCAAGATCGAAAGCAAACCACTTAACGCGCTTGCCCGGCTTCTTGGTTTTTCAATTTATCGATATTTGAATACTTGATGTTTCAATAATGCAGCACGTTTTTTTTTTATTATTTATTTAGTTATTGACTCGCTCTTCTGTTGCGGCGATAGGGATGATTAAATGAATGATGAAAGAATAAACAGTGAAGGAGAAGTACTCTGGTCGGGACTCGGATAGTGAGTCGATTTCCTAAATCTCTGGGCACTCTCAAATTGCGTTTCGGCGTTTAGTTTATTTTTAACAATACAAGCATATGCTCTTTATTATAAATTCCCTTGCGCCTGGCATGAGGCCCTGTGCGAACTACAACCAACATGGTTTTAGTATGCGCAATTCGCGATTAAAATTATCCGATATGCCATCTGGTGAGATTTTCAGGAACCACTCCACGTGGGACACTTCGCAGCGCTTCGCCGTGTTGAAGCCGTTCAGAGCATGGGGAACATGCGAAAAAGTAGCGTCTACTGTTCAGTTTTTTGCTCTAAATCGTTTTGTGGTTCAGGACAAGTGAAAAGCTTACATGTGTTTTCTACCCAGTGGAATCAACAAAATCAAATGTTTAAATAAATCAGGGAAAACAGAACTGATTGACAAGATTGGCATAACTGAAATGCGGCAAGAAAATTACGAAGAATGCACGAGTCTGATCACTTTATTTTCCGAAATAATCTTTCGGAAATTTGATTTTATTGCCATGAAAGCAAATTTTAAATTGTTCTTTATGAAGATAACATTTTTTTCGAAAACAATGTATTATGCATTCAATTTGGAACAGATGCAAGTCGATTAAGTACGAAGATGAAAATAGTATGAGAATTAATTAATGTCCGAAATCATAAAGGTAAGTCAGAAAATCATAATTGACATGCTAATGTTGCTGTTTCATTCAGTCAGTCAATTTTCAGTGAAGACTGAAGATAGCCTCAATGAACTTGTTGTTATTATTATTATTATTATTATTATTATTATCCGGTGTTGTTATTAAACTAGCCTGCCCAGTAGCGTACGCAGGATTTCATCAAGGGGGATGTTATTTCTAAAACTTTGTTTCCAAATTCACATTACCATTGTTTTATTATACTTTAATTAAATAATAATAATCACAATTAATTAATAATACTTATAATTAATTAATTATCTAAATTAATACTAATAATACTACTAATACCACTACTACTACTATTAAGTAGTAGAGATCTACATAAATATAGTATTTATGAAAACATTAGAACAAAATTACTTTTTCGTCATTCGATTTTTATCAAATACTGGAAGCATTTTTTCGTTTCTTTGTTACGAAATAATTGTCTGGTCAACGAGGTGAGACATTTCAAGGGTGAAGAAGATCCATAAATACAAGAAAATATATTTAAAAAAATTGAAATAATGAAAGTATGGAACTCATCCAAGGAGCTGCGATGGTCTGGTCGGTAGAGCGTCTGACAACCACGCAGGCGATCCGGGTTCGATTCCCGGAATTAGTCGGAATTTTTCCGGCTTCTTTCCCGCATAAATGTCCCTGATAATTCACATCTGAATTGTCTCGCTGTTCTTACCAACAAAACATTTTGTAATAGTTAAGCTTATTGTCGTTTGAATAATTGTCTAGTCAACAAGGTGAGACATTTTAAAGGGAGAAGACATTCAAACGTGCTGCGATAAACAATACAATGGGAAGGCGGACTGGTGACTGTATTCTTGTCCGCCTAGCCATTGTCTATACATTAGCCTCTTACAACGAACCAATACTTTATTTAGTTAATTCTCATTGTTCACACACAAAAAAAATACATGTTCGTTGAACACTGGCATACGTAGAGGGATGGCCGATGGTGTTCCAGCTCCTACCGAAATTTTGAGAAAATTCTATTTTTCAAATAAAAATCCGTTAAGAACTTTAAAAAATCAAAATGTGTAAATGCAAAACCTCTTTTAAAGTGAATCCCGATTACCATTTTTGTCTTTGAATACAATTTTAATAGACTGAAAAGCTCCAAAAATATGAAATATTTTATTATGCATCCTGCCCTCCAAAACGAAGCCATGTGCTATCCACATTTACTATTCCAAAACGTAAAGGTTTGGAATAAGGAGTATGGGGAAGACCACAGAAAAGATATACAAAGTACTTAGGAAAGCAGGAATTAAAACTTACAGGAAGGGAGGGAGAAGCATCTTAGGAATAGCGAGGAATGCTAACAAGAAAAAGGAAAACAGAGAAGAGGAAGAAGAAGGGATTATCTACGAAGTAAAATGTAAAGAATGTCAGAGTGTGTACATAGGAGAAACGAAAAAAAGGCTGAAAGACAGGTTGAAACAACATAGGGATGATGTACGACTTAAGAGAGAGAGAAATGCAATATTTAAACACACGAGAGAAACAGGACATGACATAGAGTGGGATGAGGCTAAGCAAATAGGAAGGGAGAAGAGAATGCTAGTGAGAAAATGGAAGGAAGCCAAGGAAATAGAGAAGAAAGGCGAAGAAGACACAATGAACTGGAATGGGGGACTGAAGTTAAACAAAGAATGGAAGAAGATGTTGGAAAGAGTGGAAAGGACAAGAGAAAAAGAGGAGAGGAGAAGGAAGAAAAATGAAGGGAAAAGAGCGTGAGATTAAGAAGTCCAACCACATTCTATATGGAAGTAATTGTTTTTAGCCTTTTAGGTGAAAGTAAAGTTGGAAAGTGAAAGTCATCTGCTAGAAAGTTCCAAACAACTTTCTAAATAGTCTGGAGGGAGTAATGTTTGTGTATATATATTACCCTTCTTGTTGTATCTGGTTACTTTTGTACTTGATACCAGGCACGTATCCAGAGGGGGGGCTGAGGGGGCTCGAGCCCCCCCCGAAAGTTTTAGGTTTACACTAGATAAAAAGAGGTTTTTGATTTCTTGTGGTGTGAAATAAAATAATATGACAATAATTTAAGGAGAGAAATAATTATCGAGGCAAGACGGAGAATGTTCCGTAACCCTGTTATTGATAATAGCACGTATCCAAGATGGGGCACAGGGGGCTAGACCCTCTACCCAGGAAATTTTTCACACGTTAGATAAAATTAGGTTTTTGTCTTCTTAAATAATGTGAAAATAATGTAAGGAGAGAAATAATTATCGAGGCAAGACGGAGCATGTTTTATACCCCTGTTATAGTTAATGGCTCGAGCCCCCCCCCTCCCTCAGGAAATTTTTCAATTTACACTAGATAAAATTAGATTTTTGGCGTCTTGAATAATGTGAAGATAATAAATTTATAAATCTGAGAGAAATAATTATCGAGACAAAACGGAGAGTGTTCTATAACCCTATTATTGTCAATAGCACGTATCCAAGGTGGGAATCAGGAGGCTCGAGCTCCCCTTCAGGAATTTTTTCTGTTTACACTAGATAAAACTAGGATTTTTTCTTCTTGAATAATGTGATGATAGTTTGGGAGAAATAATTATCGAGACAAGATGGAGAATGTTCTATAACCCTGTTATTGTTAATAGCACGTATCCAAGCTTCGGGTGAGGTGGCTCGAGCCCCCCCAGGATTTTTTTTTATTTTACACTAGATAAAATCAGGTTTTTGGCTTTTTGAATAATTTGACGATGATTTAAGGAGATGACAATTATCGAGGCAAGACGGAGAATGTTCTATAACCCTGTTGTTGATAATATTGCACGTACACTTTTCTTGTGCTTACGGTGTTCTCGCAGCGCACTTGAGCACTATGTAGATACTTGTCAGCATTTGGAAGCTGCACAACAAAGGTAGCGCCACACTTAGGGCGATTCGTTGTAATTTCTAATCTCTGGAAGTCGGGAGGGGGTACGTTCTTGAATGAGAGAAGGAGTCAACTATTGGCGATATTAACGAATCGTTTTATCTGCGGAACGTTCTAGAATATAATGAGGATATAAATACGCGGATTCAATTTTTCGGTTGATCTGTACAAAGAATCGGTTAATGAGATTTCAGAGGTAAGTGTGACAATTCATACAGTCGTTGGTGATCAGATCAGTCAGCGTCCTTTGATTGCTTTATAAGATATAGTGATTTGAAAATGAAGACATTGACGACAGCAGAATTTCCGGGGCCTCAGTGTAGTGCTACTTCGGTTCGAGGGCCAAAGAGATCAAAGGTCTCTCTCTAAAGTGAATATTTCAGCAGTACCGGATATTGGAGTGGAAAATCAAAGTTTTGAGTGATGATTTAGTTTTGCCAGAACTAAATTTCGTATATGCAGTCCGAGAATTTCATGGTATAAAAAATACTTTTGTTTAAGCCTACTGGGTTCGAAACACATTCAAACACTTAACTACCATAAAGAGACAGCCGAAAATTTTATGAATGTCGAGAAGAGAAAGCAAGAAGATGTTGTAATATAATTAAGCCTTGTTTCCATATTAAAACCAATAAGTTGCTGACCAAGGCAGTTTATTAAGATAAAAACACTTAACACGTAACGTTTCGACCCTGTATCAGGGTCTTCCTCAGACGAAGAACTCTTCGAAGAGTTCTTCGTCTGAGGAAGACCCTGATACAGGGTCGAAACGTTACGTGTTAAGTGTTTTTATCTTAATAAACTGCCTTGGTCAGCAACTTATTGGTTTTAAGAAGATGTTGCATATGTAGACATTTTAGGCGGAAATTGCAGGCTCTACCAGGACCCAAATCAGGGCTCTACCAACTGAGCCACCTAGCCATCCTTGACTTCAACCGATTTTTCGTTAAAATGTCTACATATTACATGTCCTGTGTATATCAAATCGTAAGGTGTTGCCTGTATAGTGAACAAGCACAGAAAATATAGGAGAGAGGAAAACTGAGGAGCATTCCCACCGGTTGAGGATAATTTTTTCTGTGGTGAACAAGAGCTACTACTTCTTGGTGACAATGACAGTGGCCTAATAAGGGGGATTTCACAAATCGAAATTAGGTTTGTGCGGCCTTTTGTGTCGCTACGGCATGAAACGTTGCTGTTGATTAGCCCATTCCAATCGACATGTATCGCGTGTCCCTTCGGTCTGAAACCTTCCTAAGTCTTGAAAATCCAAGTCACAAGGATGGAAAATTAGGGTCTTGTTAAGGTTAGGTGTGAAGGCAGGCAGACGACAGCACCCTAAAGGATCATATTCAAACCTGCAGGAAGAACGCATCTTACTTCAATTTCCAATACGATGATAAAAACTTCTGGTGAGTTGATTTTAAAAAATGTCCGAGATAAAGAGAGGGGTGCCCAGGATTTTCGGAATGGAGAGGGGGAATACTGGGTCAAATGGGGTTATTACCTCAACAAACCTCCCTTGGGCACGTCACTGGAGATAAATGAGTAAGCATTTCATCATACTGGGAGACGAAACATTAGATGTGTTCGGAATGGAAGGGTTTTCACTGTGCATTAATTGTTTCGTGATCCACCTGTATTCAAGAAGACTTCCTTTGTTTCGTGCCGATATATGACAAGACAGCGGAAGCTGTGACAAGCATATTTGAACACTTGTGAGTGCTAAGGCCTGAATCTGAACAATTTGGTGGGTTTCGGCTTTTATAAGAGCTGAAAAATGGGAGGACAAGACACGTTAGTGGTGTTCAGGCTCGAATCAGAGAGAAATATTCGAGAGCTGTCTGCGTCCAGTTCGCAGCCCACAATTTGAATCTCGCGTTGTCGAGTGGATTGTCCATCCCGTGCATGTGTAACAGCTTCGTAAAAACACTCAAAGACACCATAGATGTTTTTATGTCTGATGAGATGAAATGGACAAACACACATACTGAGATGGTTCCGGCACACAATATTAATGCGTGGAAACAGAGGAGTTGAGTGGTAAAAAATGTTCCGATTTCACGTTATGGCAACGATTTAAGAGATAGTTGTTCCCAATTTTTTATTTTTTTGCCTCAACATTATGACCATAAGCCTTGGCTACCAAGAGAAAGTAAACTTTCCTTGCAACGCCCTCCGCACCCCCCCCCCCTGCCCCGTTTTGGAACCCAATTGACACCTCTGGTCTTAAACACGCAATTGTGAGGTTCTTACTATACCCCTTAAAAAAATGGTGTTGAGCCCCCCCCGAAAGGAATTCCTGGATACGTGCCTGCTTGATACAGAATCTGAAGAAGACCTTGCTAGAAGGTTGAAACGTTACGTTAGTTTATGTTTTTAATAAAATAAATTACTGCCTTGGTCAGCATATTTAGTTTTTCATAATCATGGAAACAAGGCTTAATGGAGTTATTACTATTCCAGCCTCTCCCGACAAAAAAATTCTGCGTACGCCAGTGTATTGAACATTGTTGCAAGTGAGATACAAAACAACTTTTTTTTCTTTTAAATCATAGTTACCCTAACCTAACCTCATAAACTCGTGTTTATTTTCAAGGCATCACTCTGAAAGACGCGTGTGTTTGGAATGCTGTGCTTTTCTCAATGCTGCATGGAAATAATAATTCAAATTATTATTATTATTATTATTATTAGTAGTAGTAGTAGTAGTAGAAGTAGTAATAGTAATATTATTGTCCCAGATCTTTGACTGTGAATAATTGGTCATTTAGTTTTTTTCCACAGCATTTTTCATAATATTTCACAAGCTCAAGGGGGGGGGTTAAACCCCGTAACCCCCCCCTTGCGTACGCCACTGAGCCTGCCTCTTTGGGGGAAAACTGCAACGGCATGTTTACATTTATTTCCTGCCCAAGCTTTATAATAATTGCTTTATTTTCAAACCATTTCTGAGAGTCCGAGTTAGGCAGTTACGTACAACAGAGGTGTAGTGCAGATGAAACAGCACTGCTTTGAAGAACCAGTGCGTATACATTAGTTTCGTCTGCATTTTCCGTGTTATTTTTATTATCATAATTAAATGCTTCGCTCTCAGCACAGCTTCACCTTCGTTATAGTTCCTGGAATTCACATCGCATTCGCAATATTTAAATATAACGCGTAATTTAAACGTTTCTTCCATACCAGCAATGACAACACGCTGCTATCACGTACTACTACTGAATGAAAACAAAGATCTATCCTACGTAGAGCGGTCATATTTGAAGCGACACTAGCGCTCAGGTGGTAATTTTAATCGCAAATTCTTACCTTATATCTATTTAATCTCGGGGGTTTCACCCTGAACCACCGACAAAATTTGACAAATTGGTTGCCCATAACAAAAAAATCAACGGTGAAAATTTTCCATTCACATGTTTTCTCATGTGAATTCGATTGTTACAGTGTGTTGCGGGCCCCATTTGAAACTTCGGTTTTCTTTTTCCGTAGTACTGCTGATTACAAATGTTCATGTTTTATAGATTTTTTAATTCTTGTTATTCAGCGTCGCTTTTCTTCCACTTTTGGCTAATCGCGACGATATGATGATATTGATGAAGAGACACTCACAAACAACACCCATGCGCAGGCTGGAATTTGAACCGGGACCCCTGGCGTCGGGCTAACCACTTTGCCAGTAAGGTTGTCATTCCTCGTTTCTTTCCATGCTTATAATCGGCCGTGGTCGCGCTTGCACATGTATATGAATAATTAAACAATCCAGTGATATTAGCTACATTTCGGAAGTGCGAGGCCCTCTACGGTCGCCCCCAAGGAGACTCTGACTTGAATATTGATCTCGTATGTGGGGTGATGCGGCTAAAATTGCAATTTTTAAAAGAATTCAAAAATTTTATTTTCGCAATTCTAGGACAAACCTTTTATACTTCTTTTGGAGTGTCTGAGACCTACACACCTTCACGAGTTGAAGCTTTGGGTCTTCTCGTTGGCGTAGTGACAACGCCTTCGCCTTGAAACAAATGAACCCGTGTTCAGGGGCGCCGACTTGTCAAAATTATTGGGGGGTGGGGCTCTGATCACTGAAATAAATGAATGAATGACTCACTCCCTTCCTTTTTTAAAAATAAAAATTACGTCTTCGTATAGCAGTTTTTAAGCAGCTATTATATTCCTCATGCAAATGAAATATAACATGATAAACGTGTGTCTGCTCATTTATTTTTTAGATAACAAGTAACATTTTTATTTAAAAGTAGGCTATGTATTTACATTAAGAGGCCAACATAACATTTTTATGCCGGCCTCTGTAGCCGAGCGCTTTGATCCGGAGGTCTCGGGTTCCGGCGAGGGCATAGGTGTGTTTTAATGTCCGCAACAGACTTGTAAAGAAAGGACATGTGACGGGTGCAAAGAACCTTAGTGTTGACGTAGCCATAAAAATAGCGAATATTTACAATATTTAACAGTTTTATTTAATTATTTACATAAATGCTAACACAAATCGTAGGAAAATAGTTTTACTTTTTTGTTCTTGCTACAATATTTTACTTTTTAAATTTAATTTTGTAATAATAAATAAACACATAGCACGCCGTGCTTTAGCAATAATCATAGCCGTTCCCGCTTTCGCAATACAGACTTTTCATAAGCTTTCCTTGCGAACTTTACTGCAAGCCAGTGTTAAATAAACTCAAAGACTTTAGAATTATTTTCCCCTTATTCTTTGGACTAGAGGAAGAGATTTTGAGGATAACTAAATATCGTACATTTCAAAATTGCCTGAACTCAAATTGTTCAGAATTCACTAAACAACATACTGGTATAATTGTCATATCACCTCGTTATTTTGAAACTCTTTTTAGTAAAAATGTTAACAATACTCATAATTATATACTTAGTATATAGTAATAAGTCATGTGTTTTGCTGTCTCCGTTCATAGCCCCCCCTCCTAAATTGATGGTTTAGCGGTCTCAGCCCCCAAATTTGATGGTCTAGAACATTTTAAATCTGTATTTAAAGTTAAGTTCATGTTGCACAATTCAGAGTAAACTTTACAAGAGAAGCAAAATAATACATTAGATCCTCTTAAGCAAAATTATTTGAGGGGCTCAACCCCCACATCATTAACATTGTGGGGGGGGGGCTCAAGCCCCCCAAGCCCCATGGAGTCGGCGCCTATGCCCGTGTTCGATACCGGTGGAGGCACATAGTGGTTTGGATCCCACATTAAACTATAGGTCCAGTCCTCTCTCTGTGCACAAAGTGGACTAAAAAACAAAAATTCAACAACGATTTGAAACTTATCCTCATAAGTTAGCCGAATAAATTGCTCGTTAATTATGTCATTCATTTAGTTCACTACACAACATAGCACGTATCATTCACAAAAATATAATTCACGCACTCACTCACCACACAGTGACCTGCATTGAAAGAAAAAAGTTCCGCGCACCAAGGAAATGAACCCAATGCGTTTCCACTACAGAACAGAGTACCTGGCGCTGGCCTTTGTCAGTTCGGTTATTTTTAGGTGCGGTCATAAGCATAAACTATAATCGGACAGCCAAAAAGAAACTCCCCAACTTCCCCTTACACCAGGGGCGTGCCGTGACCTTTCGTGATAGGCAAGCGATGGGTGAATTTTTCGTTTCGGTTAATTATAACAATTTCAAATATAATATAGGCCTACACACATCCCTACTTACAATAATGTGCATAATGGTGACGTATCGGGCTTGAGTGTGTGAAGTGCATACATACAGTAAAATCAAATCTTCGCTGCACGGTTTTTAAAGAAGGAAAACAGCCTTTCGATATAACTTTTAAATTCCAACCATGAATAAAATTATGATTTACCGATATTTGAGGGCAACTGTAAATTAAATTACGTTCTTCTTTAACCCTGAAAATAAGAAACATCCTATTAGCATAAAGTTTCGATCTTAAATAAACGGACGGGTTTCGGTTTCTTACTTGGCTAGAATTATGAATCATGACTTGTCTTCAGTTGGATGCAAGCGGAGATGTGATTCTGCGAACGTTCTTGTCTTTGCACTGCATTATAAAAATTGCTCAAGTCACTCACCGTAGCCTGTATAGTTCCATCAGTGGCGTGCTCAGGATTTTTGAAAGGGAGGGGGTTATGTATACTTTTCTTGGTAGTCAGACCTCATTTTGTCATATTTTCCTACCTTTGACGTTCTTTTTTAGGAATACTTGGCGAAATGGGGGTTATAACCCACATCAACCCCCCCTTGGGCACGCCACTGAGTTCCATGGTTCTAAATTTGTATTGAATAAAACGCATGGCCAACAAAATAATTTATTAAGATCATTGCTGCCACATAACCACATAATATTGTTGTACCGAGATGTTTTAAACTGCCTAATGAAAACTTTCCCATCTTTCTTAGTTGGTTTGGTTATGAACAATTCAGGACATGGTCGCTCATGGTTCACAAGCTCCAACCTTTCACGTTATGTTCTCGAACTGAATGATTTTGAAAGAAGGCCCCTAATAATCAAGTTCTTACCTGCAACACTGCAAATCGATGGCTCGTCTGGTATGTCAACCATGGCGAAATTTTCAATGTAGAATCATACTTTTACATCAGGTACAAAAACATTACACAAAGAACAGAAAAACACAGCACAATATAACAGTAAAAAAACAACACAATCATCCGCAGCACCCACGCTTCTTCCGTTTCACCCTACCTGCAGTTGCAGTGTTACATACCCTCCACATTTCCGAGTAACTGACTACATGACGGTTATGTTCAAGTACTGGCTGTGATTTCATTTCTTATAAATAGCATACGACTGGCGATCACTGGCTAACTTCATAATGTAATTTGTTAATTACTATAGAGTTTCAAACATGAAAATCGTACCGCGTGAGGTGGTGCTACGGACGAACAGAAAATTCTGGAAGTTAGCAACCTTGTGGCCAGTGTGGACGAATTCTTTCCAACACCCTTGCCAAAGACAGATGCGGTCTTGGGGTTGCTTGCCCTCGGTCTTTTTTCTTCGTGAACGGGGATCGACAGTGATCATGCAAGAACTGCATAAGTCACTCGAAAAGCTGGGAGAAAGGCGAGCAGTCGTCTTCTTCTAACGCGGTCAGTCGTGCCGCATCGCCCAGCGTCGTCAAGGGTGCAGCCAGTTTGTTTCAAGCCAATAGAACAGGAAATAGGGGAAATTAAAATTCTGTAATGTAAATATCTTATAGTAAATAAATTCCATTCTAAGGTGTATAAAGGCATTGAAAAACACGTACTTAAGATATCAAAAGTGTTTTAAAAAACAACGCAAGCGGCTCTGGTTATTTGAAGAGGTCAGCGGCCTCTCCCTCTTGTCCTGATTGTCTGCAAGTGCGTGGTGTTCTTGGTCCAGAGGGGAATTTCCCTGTCATAACAACCCTCTTCCCCTTTCTTCGCTCCAAAATTTCCCGTCCCTGAGAAGATTCCAAACTGGAAACAGGGGGTTCGCAACACTGACGGCATTCGTGCTAGAAGACTGCCATGCTAAACTCACGGGACTCCTTTCGTGCTTTTCTACGTTTAGCGAATTTCAAAGAAAGCGGGCAAGATTGCCAACTCGTAAGAAATTAGTGTAACAACTTGTAAGAAATAATTGTGCCAACTCCTGAAACGCCATCATCATATTATTGAAATGAACAATTTTATCCACATTTTCCGATCGATTTTTCTTCTCTTCTGAGCCTGGGCTTTGCAGGTAGCCTAGGTATCCTAGAATATACGCCCCTGGGTACTTCGTATATTTTGCGGAGAATCTGGGAGCTGACAGCATATGAACATTTACGAGTAATTCTTTCTGTAATGTTCTGTATAATTTCCAGTTTCTTCAATTTTGGTTTTATTTCATTTTTTAATGTTGCGTCACTTTTCTCCCACTTGTGGCTTATCGCTTGATTTTTCGGCGTTATTTTATTCCAAAAGTGGTGGTGTATATATTTTTACTTTACTGTGTTATTTCCCCAAAAAATTGCGTTTTAATTTTAGCATGCTTTTCTGCAAAATATACCTAAAATTTCACCTTCATTGTGCTTTTAAACTAGTGTTTCAATTTGTAGATAACATGACCTATGTCTGTGCGAAACAGTTTCGTACATTGAAAAGTATTTTTTAGGAAGTTATTTTCCGTTAAAAATAGTGATGTTACGGCTCCCGTGTGACGGTAGATGATCACTCGATCTACCGCCAGAACCTACACATTTTGCTCGCTGATGCAAAACATTCCGATAGAAGGTGGAAACATCTAGTTGCACGTGTTTCAAATAACTGTAGGAATTATTCCATGTACGAGCATAGTTTTCCGGAGGATAACATTTTGGAGAACGTGAATATCATACATTTTATTGTTATAATGGTGTCGTGCCCGAGGAAAGGTTGGTGGGGGTTATAAACCCCCCCCCCCCGCCTTTTGGCCCAGTATTTCTAAAAAAGGAACATCAAACGCAGCAAAAGATGGCAAAATGAGGTCTGACTACTAAAAAATGTATACCTAACCCCCTCCTTTCGAAAATCCTGAGCACGCCACTGGTTAAGCCTAAGACATAAGAAATTTTTAATTTGCGCTGTATTTTTCGTTTTTAAGCTCAAAATATGTGGAAATTTGCGAAAAGGTCACAATTTGCATTTTAAACCAAATTCGCCTAATGTCTCTATTTTGAATGCATGCAAAGCTGTAGAGAACATGACACTGGCCATGCCTATAACTTTTTTTTGCAACATTTAACACTTTTCAGTTATAACACCATTAAGCCTTGTTTCCATGATTATGAAAAACTAAATATTCTGACCAAGGCAGTAATTTATTTTATTCAAAATATAAACTAAACGTAACGTTTCAACCTTCTAGCAAGGTCTTCTTCAGACACAAACAACTGTACTTGATACAGTGTCTGAAGAAGTCCTTGCTAGAAGGTTGAAACGTTACGTTTAGTTTATATTTTTAATAAAATAAATTACTGCCTTGGTCAGCATATTTAGTTTTTCATTTTCAGTTATATCGCGTTTGGCGTTGTTGTAAGGTTCTGTCTTGATTTGAATTGATTTAATTTAATTCTTAATTGGTTTAACATACTGACAATAATACAGCTCCGGGGAGGGGGGGAGAGGCTTTGCGAAAATTTTGCTAGCTTTTGATTTAATTTATTTTACTTTCCTTTTCTGTCACTTTTGGCTAATTGCGGAGATGATGATGAGTGACATGATGAAATTGATGAAGAGACAATCACAAGGTACATTCATACCCAGGCCTGGATTCGAACCCGATATCCATGAAATTGTAGCGCGCCGTGATAACCACTCTTCGACGAAAACCGCCTGTTCATTTTTTTGGATATACGGGTATTTCGAATACATTCAACTGTCAATCTGAACCCGTGAGCGCTTGACTGTAATTCTAGCACCATGGTTATTTCCCGTCTCATTCGTTTGAGGCTCGAAAGGAAACACAGTGACTCATGCAGTTATAAAATGATTCTGTCTTCACTATGTAACTTTCCTTTTACTTTGGCATGCCTCGCTGGCTTATCAAGTTTTTTTTTCTTTTTGCCGAACGATGACTCACAGGGGATTTAACCGTTGTAGAAGACTCCCAGCTCATAAAGTCACAAGAGTAAAGGAAGGCGCGGTTGATAGTGTTATCAGAAATTCCGGCCCTGAGGAAAAGTCCTGCATAAGTGTGGATGCGGTCCAAATTTCATAGCAAACTTCACACAAGGATAAGAACAGTGGCAAAGTTTGTTTCAAGCATGGGCAGATTAAGGCGGAGAGGAGGGGTGATTGCCCCTACGAGAATTCTGAAAGTGACAAGCAAATGGACATAAGAGTGAATGTCAAGTCATTGGTGTCCTCTTCGTGCTCAAAATTAAGCGATAACTAAATCTTCGAGTTATTATAATTAATAATAATAATAATAATAATAAAAACCTTTCCCTGCCAACACGAGTTGTATTACCCAGCGGCGGCTCGTGACTTTTCAAAGATGCGTGCTACAACTGATGCTTTTTTTCATGCACTTATAATGGCTCCCCCCCCCCCACACACACACATACGTGCTGGCTCTGTGGCCGCGAACGTTAAGTGGTCGACTTTCGATCTCGCCATCGAAGTTCCGGGTTGGAATCTCGGCCCGGGTATGGGTATTCTTTGTGAATGCCCCTTCATTAATTTCATCATATCATCTCTCATCCTAATCGTCGCGATTAAACAAAATAGATAGAAAAGCGTCGCAAAAGAATACCAGTGAAAAATGATTTGTTTTACTCATCAACAAAGAAAATAAAATAAGAAAGCTTCCATGCATTAACTCACCTATCGCCTGAAAGTTAATTCCATTCTTCTGTTCTTCCTTGAGCAAAATTTTTCTATCACCTCCGCGTTGAAGTCACTCATATTTGTCACCAGCCTCTTCTCAATTGATAGCATAGCAAGGGCAGTCAAGCGGTCCTGGGCCATTGTATTTCTTAGAAAAGTCTTGATTCTTTTCAGGGAAGAGAAGCATCGTTCAGGTTCGGCGGTTGTCATCGGCGTTGTGGCTACGATTCTTAGTAAAATGGTAATTTGGGAAAATGTATTTTCCAAATTATTCTTTAGAATCACGTTCAAAAGAGGGATGGCTCCTTCTACAGAACGGAAGTCATCTCGTTCGTACAGCACGGAGAGTTCAGTATGCAACTTCCTTTTGTTAAGGACTGGATAACTTCGGACTGCTATGTCCAATTCGCGTTCTGGAAAGTCATTCGTGTATTCCGGGAATCTTGAAGAGTTAAGCAATTGCGCAGAATCCAAATGATTTGAGAATTCAAATCTGTGTGAAGCTTCGGTGGTGATGCGATCGCACACTTCTTTTGCATCTGATGTCAGATCTGATTCACGACGCCGTCGCTTATTTGCTTGGGTGGTTTCCGATTCTCTAGGTAGGGAGTCTACATTATCTCGTACCTTTTGGATGGCGCTCTTGAAAGCAGCAGTGGCATTTTTTACTTTTACTGTGTCGGTCTGCCTTGCTTGCAATTGATTGTACAGTATATCAACATGCGGCATAATTCTGTGAAAGAACGAAAGCCAGAATACAAATTCGCGATCCTCCAGACTGTGACGCAGGCCTCGCGCTTCTTGAATGGTTGTGCATGACGCTGAATTTTCCAAGTCATGCAAACAGTTTGCAAGTTCTTCTCGATATTCGTACACAACATTTACCGTACGCGACTTAAAATTCCACCGTGTTCTTGAGCCAGAAGGAATACGACGTGCAACCTCGGTTTCCAATGACAAGAGTCGCTGAGGTGAGCGTGAAAAGAACGTTGGAAATGCTGACAAGCTGCAAAAAAACACCCTAGCTGATTGATTTTGGGAAGCAGCTCGCTCCATTATTAAATTCAATTGGTGCGCATAACAGTGAATGTAATGAGCAAGTGGAAAGTGTTCTTTGATGCGAGATTGAACTCCATTTTTCTCTCCTCTCATCACCGAAGCTCCATCAAATGTTTGGGCAATTATTTTATCCGGTTGCTCACCAAATAAACTGTTCATCTCTTTCATGATGCAACGGGAAATTGCCTCTGCGTCCTGTCCGTCCGGATTAAGGAAGCTCCAGAATCTTTATTGTACAACCCCCTTAAGTTCGTACCTGTATACGAGAACCAACTGCAACTGATCGGATACGTCTGTGGTTTCATCACACATCAATGCCACAAATTTTGCTTCCGACATTTCTCTTACAATTTTCTCCTGGCACACCTCAAGCATACAGTCTAATAATTCATTTTGGATGGTTTTCGAGGTGCCTTTAAATACAGTGCTGTTGTTAAGATGTTCTTTAACAGCATTGTCTAAACTGCTAACAAAATCAACGAGCCCCAAAAATACCCCAGGGTTTGCGGAGGAATCTGTTTCATCGTGGCCACGCAGGGCCAACTCAAAAGCTCCACAGAACTTGATGCAGTCTATGATTTTTGACAAGACGTAGCGATTTTTTCAACTTGTTCATTCTGCTTTTGAAGCGATTCTAGATAAACGCTGCTTAACTGCATTGCTATGTTGACAGTTCCGAGAGAGACAAAATTTAACTCATTATTCATGTGCTTTTTGCTTTCACTGTGCTTTCTCATATATTCACTTAAATGTCCTAGATCTTTTACCCCTCCTTTAGACCACGAATCATTACTTCCAAAAAGTATGCAAGGAAAACAAAATAATGCATTTCGAATTTGACACCCACAAAGCCATGGTTCACTATCGTACAGTTTTCTATTAAATCGCCTTTTATATGTAGCGTTCTTACCTCCCTTTGCATTTTGCGATAGATCCAAATCTGGCAACGGCCGTCCTAGCGCTTTTATTTCCAACTTTTCTTCAAGTATTCTTGATGAAAAAGGTCGCTGGAACAAAGAATCCACCGAATTCATGGTACACTAACACACACTCACTTTCACTTCTAACAACAACAACAAAAAGCTAATCCTTAACAACAATGACCACCACTTCACGCGCCACGCGATTTTAACACAATGAACCGCGCGGAAAATTTTTGGGTCTGGAAGCCGGGGGAAAAAACGGTACTCTGCAAGTTTGTTTCTGGACGATTGCAGTGCTACATAAACATGGAAATATATTTCTAGCATTTAAAAACAGGTAATTTAGATAAAATATAAAATTAAAATTTCCTAAATATAAATTACATAGCCGAATCCACTTTCGGAAGCAAGAAAGGCACGGACTATAGTTTCAGAGTTGCAATATTTACAACTTACCACCGAAATAGATAAAACGCTAAGGGATAATGTCAATTCGCGTTCCAACTTTTTGCAGGTGCTGCTAATGTATACGACATGTTACAAACATTACATAAGTCTACACTGATAACGTAGAGAACGTTTGAAAGTGACATTAATAAACGTTGTTCTGACAGAGGCAATAGGTTGTCGTAGACTTTCTTCTTGTCCTGAGATGGCACACTTACCGTGCTGAATCTGCCTGTAGCACGCTAGCAGACGATTTTACTCGAGACGAGACGCTATCCCCCGTACGAATCGAGGAGTGGGGGTGTACAGTATTCATGCGCGGAGGGATGAAAAAGGGGCGAAAACGTGCTGTTGAGATTCTAGCACGGTACGGCATTCCTTATAGCCCCAACAGCGCGAGGGAAATACGTGGCGCCGCTGTTAAATGTTGAGGCTCTTAACATGAGAAGTTTCAATTCAGTTTAGGGCTTCATTAAACTTCTTGCATCTCTGAGATTTGCTTTTTTCTTCTTTTCATTTTAACAAATTTAGCAACGTGCTATAGCACGGTAGAACGTATTAAGCAGCCGCCGCTGGATTACCTCAGGTTATGCCTAGATCCGAGCCTGAAGTGGATAGTGTTAGCTGGAGTGTTGTTTGGTCGAGCCTTGGAATTAGCTGTGGGGGGATGCCCGTATGGTTATTGGCGTAACATTGCGGGGCAAGGGGATAACTCCCCCCCAATTTTCACGCTTTTCAACATTTACGAGTTAAGGGTATTTCTTTTAACCTCCTGGGACCTGAGGACCAAAGAAGTAATGAGTATTTTTTTTATGATTTTTCAAATGTAGAAGTTATTTATTAAAAAAATACCGAACGCTATTTTTATGGGATGGACAATTAAGTCCCAAGTTCGATTCTGTCTCTCTCCCCTCCAAAGTTAGCTCTTAACTTTCGCAATGCCTATGGTTTAACCTTTTGATATTTCGACAGTAGTTCACTGATATATTGTTATTTGTGTTTTTTTATTGACGCTGTAATTTTATTTAAGTTTAATCACAACGGTAAGGGTAATTGATGAGACGAATGAATGAAAAATGGAACATCATCGCTCGATCCGGGACTGAAACAGGGAGTGAGTTCAGTATGACGAGCCCAGGATTTTCGTAATGGGGGAGGGGCAGGCACGTATCCAGAAATATATTTCTGGGGGGGTCCGAACTAAGTGTCTCAAAATAATGATAATAATGTTTAAATTAAAATAATTGTTATAAGTATTAAATTAATAGTATTAATTAAATATTCAAATTAATTATATTTTTATTACTTAAATAAGTATAATACGGTATAAGGATAGTAATACTGTATAACAGACGTATTCATTATCTAGCTTACGTGTAGTTAAAGTCGGCAAAATTTGTAAAAATAAAAGAACTGCCCTGGTAAGGAAATTAATTCCAAATAGATAAAGATTGGTAATATTTTATGCATGTACATGTACGTATACATTGTATTCTTGCATAAATCTTCTTTGGAACTGCCCTTCAAAGCCAATATAATCCTTGCCTTCCAATAAGTTGGGTGGCAATAAATAACCCTCGATTAAACAACAAGTATATTTTCATTATTTAATTTTAGTTATTTTTCTATTTCATTATATTCATTATTTAATTTTAGTACTTAATAAGTCTTTCGGGAGTCCGGACCTCTCCCTAAATAAGTCTTTGGGAGGGGGCTAAGATTTATTCTTGTTTAGTATAATTGAAGTCCTGATTCGAACGCCAGTTCGGTGTCTTTGACATAGATCGAGAGGAAACCGACCGGACGCGTACCTGTTTTTCTGTGAAGCGCTGTTGATATCCAACACGAATTTCGACGATGTTACACTCCCAAGGTCTCCTTATTGTATATGTAAAAAAGTAGCACAACATAATGACACAACCTAGCAAAGATAACATCAAGGTAAAACGGACGCTATTGGTGGGAAAGTTTGAGGGGAGGATATACTGAGCTCCACGTCAACTTGAAACATAGTTTTCAGAGCTAAACTGGTCTTTCGGAACTTTCTTTGAAGTAAAGTGGCGTTCGAATCAGGACTTTAGACATAGCCGATCCATATTTTGCCATTTCCCCCATATTTGACGGTAGCTTCAGAAATGCCGGGGCAAGTGAAGTTTAGGACTTTACTGATTTCCTCTTGGACACGACACTGGGTGAGTTTATTCCTCAACACGCTCAGCCACAATGGAGTCTTCCAGATATTGGAGTTTCCGAATTACAACGTTTCAATATTTTGTTATTTTGGGAGAAATCTTCGTATTGTGATGATTCATCATCCCGACATTTTAATTGCGTCCATAGTTTGCCATAATTTGTTTTAAACCCACATTATGCTCTATGCTCATATTGCCAACCGTAGGGCCCAGATCGTGTATGTACGGACGTTCGGTCTAGATGTTTGTCCGTACGCTAAATGTACGGCTTGTCAAAATTTCCACTTCTGTTTTATCCCTAATATTTACCTAAAAAATTTCTTAAAGCAAGCGAACGGACTTGGAGACAAACATACGGCCCGTTTGCCATGTGCGTACCGTATTATCGTTTTCAAAAGTTTGCAACGTTGCAGAACGAAGGAGAGAAAGCGGGTAACTCCAGTCGTCCATTACGCAATTCCGTTTCTGTCACTGTTCATTATTGGAGCCGTCTCGCGTCACTACTTGCGCAGAGACTTGTTCTCGTTCGCCTGGTCTACAGTTAGCTGGTACGGATAATAGTACGGGGTTTAATCGGAACTGAACAGACTTTTTTAAAGGTGGGATCCGAATAACTGTGCAAAGTGCTTCGACTGGAGATCGAACGTACAAGGCCACAGGTTTACCACTACTGCACTTACGTGCATTGTACACTACACCATGCACATATGGAGGTAGGGCTTCACACTTTCTCGATCTCGCTCACACTGGATCATTGATCAATACCACGCTCTGGCCATCTTTACCCACAGGTTACTTCAGGTACCTGCTGATTAGAGGCTGGGTGATTCCAGAGCCCTTCTATACAGGGACATTATTGGGAAAATTCCCAACTTGGATTACCCCAAGTTTCCTATTAAATACATTTATCGCCAACATAACCATAAATTGGACTTTTGGAAAACTTTTTTTGCCAATCTGACTGCCACAGGAGAGAACCGGGTTTGATTCCTGGGTGGGAGTTGTCAGACCACGTCCCTGCATAACGTGGCTCTGGGGTTCATCCAGCCCAATGGTATACGCAGAGGAGAGCTGATGGGACTACAGCCCATCCCGAAATTTTGAGAAAATCAAAGTATTTGGGAAAATCCAAAATGAAAACCCCCTTAAAAAGACCCCAAAAATATTACGTTTTGTCTCGAATAACATTTAAAACGAATAGTGTGTAATGCGCACCTCCTAGAACACACAACTATGTAATATCCACGCTTAGAACTCCAACCTCCTCTGAAAGGAAATCCTGCATACGTCAGTGATCCACCCTCTCATAAAATGGGGTACCTGGAGGTGTGGGAGAAAAGCGGTTATAGTGTGGTGCTGATCGCATCATATCTACAATAGCCAGGACAAGGGAGGCCTTTTCTTTCAAGGCTATTGCACTCAAACATTTGGAGGGTGTTGTAGTGTATGCACAGGAGTAAGTTGGTGCCCAATTTGGTATGGAGGGGGTGGGGTGGCAGAATTGAACTGGGGCTTAACTTTAGCCAGGAGGGTGCACTTACCCCCCCTGATATTTATGGGAAAAGTTAATGAAATTCGAATGGTGAAATTGTAGCGATATTTTGTAACAAAGAACATTGTTTTCTGTGATTGATTGAGGTTTTAAGTCAACTTTATGCACAGTAAGGCTAATTGGGACTGGACCTACGTTTAAAGTGGGATCCAAACCACTATGTGCCTCCACCGGGTATCGAACGCTGGACCCCTTGATTACAAGGCGAGGACGCTACCACTGCACCATCAGGGAGTCCATTGTTCTTGTAACTTACAGGAAGTAAGTTACAGCAACTATTATTATTATTATTATTTTTGAAGTAGGGTTACATTTAAGCTTACAGTCTATTTAATACTTATAATCTAACTAGGGTCTTTCTTTTCCCTTTGTGCGCCTGACGGCGGCACGCTTGGCTGCCATCCGGACGGCAACTCCCGCCAAATCGCGTGCGATATCTCCGCTAGCTTCGAAATGACTTCAAGTTCTCAGAATTATAGTTACAATTACATTCAAAATAAGCAAGTTAATTGTCACGGGGGATGTTGGAAATGTTGTCCTCGTGCATCCACTCGTTTTTGGTACGGTTTTAGGAAATTTGTGGGCTGATACCGGAGATTTGTTTTAAATTTTATGCAATAATAGGCTAACGGTTTACCATAAAATGTATTTTCTTGTTTCCTTGTGCAAGATAATGTAGGCGTTTATTTTTAAAAACAGTCTCGTGACATTTCTGAGTGGTATTGATTGATTGATTGAGTTGGTGTTTTAAGTACAATATGCACAGTAAGGCTAATCGGGACTGGAGCTACAGTTTAAAGTTGGATCCGAACCACTGTGCTTCTATCGGGTATGGAACCCCTTGATCACAAGGCGACGATGTTACCACTACACCATCGGGGAGGCACAAAAGTTGTAAAGGAGAGAATGCATTGGCGTCCCTTGAAATTATTTGCGCCTTATTAAATCAATATTGATTACAGCCTGCAAAAAAAATTGGACCCAAAAATTTTCTTGCTCGTTTTGCTTCGCTCGCAATATATCATTATTCTCTGTAATGCATTGTAAATTACCAGAACCACTATGTGCCTGAGTGAGTGGTATTCATGTTTCACAGGTATAGTGTTCTTTTGTGACTGTTTTAGTCACAAGTGCTTCTTTCGAAGATAACAGCTTTTTCAGTGCATAATCCATGAAAATGATGAAAAATGTTCAGCACGTTTAGTTTGATTTGATTTGATTTATTTTACTTCACTTTTTGTGCCACTTTTGGCTAATTTGCGAAGATTGAGATGAATGATATGATTAAATTCATGAATGAACACTCACAAACATCCATGCCCAGGCTAGGAATCGAACCTGGGACCCCTGGCGTCGTAGGGCGATGTGCAGAACGATTAGTACCTATTTTGTATGTTGTTCTTATTTGTCTGCTTATTTTGCGAGTTTTTAGTGCCTATCAATCCTCATCCTGTTTATAAGCCCTTATTTAACCTCCCATAGATTTGTACGAGGGCCACTATTTATATTTTGAGCCTTGGCAACACTGATTGAAGTTAGGCGCGATTTGACGTTTGCACGGAATCGTCTGGCATTATTGACCATAACGTACTTCAAATGTTTTGTCAATAGCTTGATTTGTGTTGTTTATGTTGCCTTGGAGATTGCGCGACAACAATAAAATGGAATTAACTCGTGAACATTTTCGTGCGATGATTTTTTACGATTTTCGACGTGGATTATCAAGACAAGAGTGCATCGATCAACTTACTTCCACATTTGGCGATGAAGCCCCATCCTTTGCCACTGTGAAACGCTGGTATAACGAATTTAATCGTGGCCGCCATTCGCTCACCAACGAGATTCGCGAAGGTCGTCCAAAATCAGTTGTTGTTCAAGAAAACATTGATGCTGTGCAAAACCTAATACTGCAAGATCGTCATGTGACATACTGTGAGATTGAGGCAACCATAGGCATTAGTTCCACCTGCATATATAAAATATTACATGATCATTTAGCTGTGAGAAAGGTATGTTCTCGTTGGATCCCACACAATTTGACAAAAACTCAAAAAGACGCTCGCGTCAATTAATGCAAACAAATGCTCAATAAATACAATCGTGGTGCTTCAAAAGACGTATATAAGATTGTAACAGGTGACGAATCATGGATATATGCATATGAGCCGGAACGTAAAAAGCAGTCGACTGTATGGGTGTTTCAAGATGAACCCAATCCAACAAAAGTTGTTTGCGCTCGAAGCACATCGAAACAAATGGTCGCCTGTTTCTTCGGGAAAACTGGTCATGTGGCAACTGTGCCTTTAGAGGAACATAGAACGGTCAACTCTGAATGGTACACAACAATTTGTTTGCCAGAGGTCTTCGGTCAAATACGGAAAACAAACAAACGCCGTCGGATCATTCTTCACCAAGACAATGCCAGCTGTCACACATCTCGTCTAACAACCGACTTTATGAACAGTCAAAAAATCGAATTGATGGGTCATCCGCCGTACAGTCCTGATTTGGCACCCAATGACTTCTCTTTTGTTCCCGAATGTCAAGAATAAATTGCGTGGACAACGATTTTCGTTGGCGGAAGACGCCGTTGATGCGTTCAAAAACCATATTATGGAGGTGTTCCAAGAAGATTGGAAAAACTGCTTTGACAAATAGTTCGAACGAATGCAAAAGTGTATTGACCATAAAGGAGAATACTTCGAAAAACAATAAAGCAGTTTTCAATGCCAAGTTCCTGTTTTTTCATTGCTAGGTTCAAAATATAAATAGTGACCCTCGTAATAGTGATGACCGTGGATGGTGTAAATAATATAGGGCACTGAAAGGTTTCATATAAAAATTATGTAACATATTGAAAACAGTTAGTAATTAAACTTGCGCGAATTCTTTCAGTCTATAATGATGAAAACTTTTCTTAATCACAGAGACTTTATTTCTGCCCTTTGGGCGCTTGACGGCGAACCGCTTCGCGGCCGCCCAGACGGCCACTCCCGTCAAATCCTTTTGTGATATCTCCGCTATGGAAACCGTTCGAAATGACTTCAAGTTCTCAGAATTACAGTTACAAATACAATCAAAATAAGCACGTACCTTGTCACAGGGGATGTTGGAAATGTTGTCCTCGTGCATCGACACGATTTTGGCATGTTTATCGGAAATATCCATTTACACGCAACAGTTCAGCTTCTGAAATTGCTACAGTTTCTCTCCTGATATTCTCCATCAGTTCTTCTAATGTGTAAAGGTTTGTTGCATAGACTTTATTTTACAATTTCTGCCATAGATAAACAACACGTTACTAACTCTAACCGATAAGTCAGGGTGACAAAAGAGGAACGGGAGAAGAAGCCACGTTAGTTTAGAGATTGAGATGTCGCGGGTTCGAGTCACGAGATCAGCCCGAAACACTCACGCCCATGTAGCCATGCACACTGAATCGGTTGATTTCGCTAAATTTGGCGGAAAACTGGGAAATGGCACAACATGCGATAAAAATGTGAGAGAAACATTGCAGAAATGCGAGATTGTTAAAGAAAGTTACATTTAAACAAGGCTGCAAATCTGAAACTTAGAAAGTACAACAATGGAACACAAGCTCTCTCTCATTGATGAAAAAGGACAGATGAAGGTAGACACTTCTTGTGATCAAAATGTGATAAAAGTACTGTAGTATAGTGGGTTATTTTAAAATAAAATTAAATTTGGAAAAGGCTAGATATCCCTTTTAATAACGATTTCGAAATGAACGAAAGGTCCCATTGTAGCTGGGAAAGAAGAGATAAAGTCACAATTTTTTATCAAAATGTGATAAAAGAATAGTTTTTATTAAATAAAATTAAATTTAGAAAGAAAGGGTAGATATCCTTATTCAAAATGATTTCAACAACGGAAGTAAGGTTCCATTGTTCTCTGTAAATGGAACCTTGCTTCGTTAGAGAAGAATATTAAACGTGGATCAATTACCCCACCACTAACAATCCCCATAATTCATTTACAGAAATTTAACAGACTCTCGTTCTCAATCTCTTCACAAAGTTTCGCACGGTATTTCTGTGTGGAACAGGCACACCTGGGAATTCTGTTGAAAATCGTCTACGAACATCCCTTCAAGAATTGAAGACTAAAACGATGTAAGTCCCAAAATAATTCAAAGACCGTTTTCCACGTTAAACTGTGAAATGTGCCATGTTTTATAGTGTGGTAAACGTGAAAAGTGGCTGGTAGCCATCTAAGTAATTCAAAGGGCATGTAAAGAGGTCACTAGTGTGAACGTTCTTACGGGCTGATGTGCGGAACAATGCGATTTCCCAACACTTTCGCTTTTGGCACTTACAACGTTTACCACTTTTAGTGCTCAATTTGTAATCAGATACGAATCGTACGTAAAAACGTTTTGTTGTATTGATTGATTGAGTTGATGTTTTAAGTCCACTTTATGAACATTAAGGCTAATCGGGACTGGACCTACAGCTTAAATTGGGATCCGAACCACTATGCGGCTCTACCGGGTATCGAACCCGGGACCCCTTGATTACAAGGCGACGGAACACTTTACGCTTAATAAACACTGTATAAACAATAAAAAATCGCAACAACACTTGTAACACGTAACCACTTTAAAAATACGACTGAACTAAGACCGCAAAATTACTGAAATGAAATGGGGTTAAGAAATAAATCCACAAGTTATGCTCAAAGCCATGTGTTTCAGTTGGAAACTTAATGCCCTTTTAGCGTGTCTTGTTACCAAAGCTACGCGAAATTTCCTAAAAACGTGACAAAAACGAGTGGATGCACGAGGACAACATTTCCAACATCCCCCGTGACAATTGACGTGCTTATTTTGAATGTAATTGTAACTATAATTCTGAGAACTTGAAGTCATTTCGAAGCTTGCGGCTTCCATAGCGGAGATATCGCACGCGATTTGGCGGGAGTTGGCGTCCGGGCGGCAGTGAAGCGTTCCGTCGTCAGGCGCGCAAAGGGGAAAGAAAGACCCTGTATAAAAAAAAACAGTTTTTTGTCCTACATGAATTAGTATATTAAATATCCAGTTATGAAAATTCTATATATAAACACAGAATATGGAAATTACAAATGTATGTAATTTTAAAAAAAAACATAAGTAGTAGTAGTTGTAGTGGTAATAATAATAATAATCACAAAAATAATAGCAATAATAATAATAATAATAATAATAATAATAATAATAAAAGTTTCTATAACTGCCCCCTCTTGAGAAAATATCCTGCGTGTTCTCTTGATTACTTTGCTCCTCAGCACCCAGGAGGTTAATAAAAGTATCCTTGAACTCGGAAATTTTTTAATACCCAGTGTTCGAATTGAAGAAAATGTAGAAGAACTACTGATCAGTGGTGGCGACTAGGGGTGGTGTGGTGGGGCAGATGCCCCCATCCACTTTTTACTCCCGCATTATGGCCTCTTAATTCTAACCCTTGTTTACAAAAAATAATAAACTGTCCTTGCACCCCCCCTCCACCAGTTTTGGCACCCAATCGCCGCTACTGATTTCAATGCATAAATGATGTGTTGCAGCATGATGTCCTTCCTGTAGCCTCAGTTCAGAAAATTTTGTCACGGGAAAATCGTCCCTGTACGTAGAGTTGAAAATTATTCCAAGAAAGTCTTTTTTGGGGGTTGGGGGAAACAGTTTTTTCCGCAGCATTTTTGTTGAGCTTCTTTCGACTTCTTACCTTTGCAAAATTTGGCATTAATGCCAAAACTCACAACTGAAACTGCAAGTGAAATACTGTAGATTAGCCGAAGTTAGCAAAAAGCCAAAATTTTAGTTTTTAAAACATTTTTGCAGAAAATAAAATCATACATTCAAAAAAGCCAACTTTTTTGCAGCTCTGACTTTAGAGCCATACCCAGCTGGAAATTTTTCCAATTGGTTCTGATAACCAAAATGAGTTTTTAGACACTCTATTGGAACCGATTGGTCTATCAGAACCGATTGGCCAATTGTAATGAATTGGTTTCTATTGGAAAGTATTTTATTGTTTTCAATATATTGCTTATGAAAAATTCATATCTATACAACTGTAAATGCAATGGAGAAATCATATAAAACAAAAAGTAACTCTGTGGTAAAGCATGTGGAATTTGTAACTTAGAAAAACTTTCACATACAAAAATTCTTCAAATACAGGGTGGGCCATATTGATGGGACACATTTCAAATGCATATGTGGAGCATGTAGGAAGCAACATTTATTACCAAATATATGGAAAACACTGCCAAAGGACGGGAGTTTTGCACTGTGTTCAGTGTTTGAAGATTACATCCCTCAGATGAACACCACCTTGAGGAGAACATTCTTTAGCTCTAACAGTCATGTTCAACATAATTTTGCTCAAGGTTTCTGCTGGGATGGCCGCTATCTTCCTTTGGATGTTGTCCTTCAGTTCACTGATGGTAGTGGGCCTTGTGGTGTACAACTTGTCGTTTAGGTAACCCCACAGGAAGTAGTCCGGTGGAGTTAGATCCAGGGATCTGGATGGCCAATGGACATCACCGAATCTCGAGATGAGCAATCCCGGGAAGTGTCGTCGAAGGGTTGTCATTGACACTACTGCTGTATGACTAGTGGCACCATCCTGCAGCAGCCACATGTCCCTTAGGCCAAGCCGTCTCATTTCGGGTATGAAGAATGTTCGTAGCAGAGGTGTTGTACCGCTCAGCGGTGACTTTGACGGTGTCATTCTGTTCGTCCTGAAAAAAATATTGGCCTATCACACAGGCATAACTCACTGCACACCACACAGTAACCTTGGCACTGTGCAATGGCCTTTCATGCAACAGTTGCGGATTTTGTCTTGTCCAGAATCGACAGTTTTGTTTATTAACATACCCACTCAGGTGCAAATGTGCTTCATCTGACGTGATCAAGTGTTGCACAAAGTCATCACCTTTGCTGATTAACCAATTACAGAATGTGGTTTTGTGAACCTTATCTTGGTCGAACAATTTATGCACCACCTGTAGCTTGTACAGAGTCCTTTTTGAGGATTCACCGCATGCTGGTCCGTGGAATATGAAATTGCTGACACAATCGCCGAGTATGACCTTTCGGGATGGTTCTACCCATTTCTTGAAATTATGTCTGAAACGTCTTTGTGCTGTGATGATGGAGCTTCTGCTACTGAAGAACGCCTCCACAACGTACAAAATTTCAACTGCTGTCCACATCACGATGATTCCTTGCCACAATGAAAGAAACATGTAACAGTAACTCGCATCCTTACACTTCCTATTAAGCTATATCTAAAACATGCACGACAGTTATTGCTCGCAGTAATATAAATATAAATGTGTCCCATCAATATGGCCCACCCGTTATATGAACACATTTTTAACTCTGTAGCTTAATTGTGTTTAACACAACTTATAGAAAATCGAAAAACTGCTGCTTCAGTCATAAATTGACATGTTGTTCTTCCTTTATACTTGCGAAAACAGCAACAAATTAGGTTAAGCAAGGAATCTGACCCACAATACTTGAAGAAGTGATAGACAAAGAAAACACTGTGGAGATCGACTTAGTTGATCAAAAGATTGCTCAATTTTCCAATTGCATTACATACATACAAGAATAAGAATAGAATTTCCATATTGCAAAAAATAGGAACTAATATGAACGTTTATTCCAACTACTAACTGCTTTAAGGTTGAGTTGGTTCTTAAGAAATATATCTTCTTAGGTATTTACGAGTATTAAGATAAATCTGACTTCAGTAATATGCATTAGATTTCAGAAGAAACTCAGTTCAAGTGTGCTGTCATTCCAATGAACTTCTAAATCACAGGAAATGTGGGTGTCAAGAATTAAACTACCTATGCTTTGAGTCAATAAATTAATTTATAACATATTCATTCTACAATATATACAAACTTACAATTTGATACAATTCATCAATTGAGATTCCGATTGAAACCAATATATTTTGATACTTATATTAGGCATCCGGTAGAATCCGATTCATTCCAATTGAAACCAATTCAATCCAATTGGAATTTCAATTGAAACCAATAGAAAATTCCAGCTCTGTCACACCGATACATGACAATGCTTGTACTGTTTCAACCTTCGTTCAATTTCATTGTTAGGTAAGAGTCACGTTCACTTTACTGAAACCTCTTTCACACTTAGTCATTGGTTGGAATGGTCTGTAGTTTGCAGAAAGTTCAGTCAGCAAAGCACCTATTGAGCACGTGTTCATGTTTTTGCATTTGTTGCAAACTGATCAGTCCCTTTCTATTTAACCCTAGCACACAACAAGTGATTTCTTTGTCACCATACAGCATACGTTCTGTTTCATTTTCTGGCCACTTCTCATGGTTCAAAATAGATGCTTCTTCAAATATTCCATGATAATCTGGAATTAATATTTATCAGTAACTCCCTGAAGGAAATGCTTCCGAAAATATGATTTTTGTTATCATCGGCTTCAGATGTTTCAGTTAGTGGTACACTCATAAATGCTTTGTTTTGAGAAAACTAAAATTCTACATCTTCACACTTTCACACATTGAAGTTAGTGATTTTTTTTTTTTTGCCACAGCCAGTTCCTGCCTTGCAGTAATTACACTAGCACTTCTACTCTGTAGAAGCAATGAAAACTGTTTGAGGAAATCTAATCAACATTGGAAAGTTGATACCTTCTTTAGTATTCCTTTGCACTTTCTCTTTATTTTCAACTGATAGCTGCACTGAGCTCAGGACTCGAAAATAAATGTACAAGCGCCAAATAATTATTTATTACTGTCGACACAGATTGATAAGATGCCACCCAACAAACGTCAAACATTTTGTTAATTTCCATCATTGTTGTTGTCACTGTTTCACTACTCACGAACAGATCCTTTTGATTTTGCTGTTTTGACTGAACGTAAAATAAAGTGCATCCATAAAAGATTTCGAGTGCAATGACTGTATCTTCTTTCACAACATCGTGAACAGCAAGCTAGAATTTATGACTCAAAAAGTGAGTAACTGATGCCATCCAAAATAATAATAGAGTACACATTCAGAAGGGGGAGGGGATTTTTTCCCTGGTTGGGAGTGAAAATGTAAATGTAGAACCAGGGATGAAAAAAGTAGAAGGGGGAAAAATTCCCTGGCTTCCCCCTTCAATTCAAACACTGGTAATACCTGAAAATTTGTGGGGAAAGTTCCCCTGCCATGTTACGCCTTTGCATGTATGGAAAAATGATGGATGACAACAAAAGTGAGTTGTAATTCATGTGTAAAAGTAGAGAATAAAATTGATTAAAAGCTAACTAGCATCCTTGTAAGTAGGAAATTCACAACTCGTAATGAATTAATTGTCAATTTCGACCAGGGGCAGCCACTCATAAGGACAATACGGATGCCGCACTGCCTTGTTTACTACAAGTGAACAAACATTACATAAACATTTATATATTAGCTTTTACATTGTCTGAATTGCAAATATTCCATTGCTTATAGATCGTTGGTTAGTCGGTTCTGTATTCATTCTTCCGCGACAATTGCGAAGATTTCATGCCACTGTGCGGGGGAATACGGAACTTCGAGAGAAATCAGGCGGGGCGCCGTCCTCCCACTTTACAAGACGTAGAGCATTCTCAGGTGAGGGGTAAGAGGCGAGGGAACTGGCGGAATAACACGTGCGGGATCTGTGGCTGGGAGAACGAAGGGTTTGTCGTCCGAAACCCATCCCCTAGGTGAAACTGGCCCTCTCTCCGGAGAACGGTAAACAATGAAGAGTTGCCAGAAGCAATGAAGTTAACATAAGAAAAAAATTACCAACCGTTGAAAAAAATCATTCTGTATTCCATAATCTTATTCACTTATGACATAAGAGTAGAGCAATAAATAACACAATTTCCAATGAGGAAAGAAAATATCGGTAACTGAAAATGTACAGACTCTTGCTTGATTTTTGTTATTTACCGTCGCTTTCTGCTGCTTTTCGGTAATCACGACGATGAGGATGGACGATGATATAATGAAATTGATGGAGGGGCACTCACAAAGAACACACATACCCATGCCGGGATTCGAAGCCAGGAGCCCTGGTTTTGTAATGTGGTATGCTAGCCACGGAAGTCGGCTATAGATTCTTGCTACATGCAAAATTATCATACGAGTATAGCTATATGCGTTGTATTTTTCTGAGTTTAGTGAAAAGTACATTTGGATTACAATGATGTGGAGTACATCACGTAGATTTAATTACATGTTTTGATTAGCACGTTTGAAAAAATTCCTGATATTGTGACAAAGTTGTCCAATTTCTTTTCAAGGCGGATGTTAAATAAATTAGAAACTCGTCATCTAAACTCACCAAGAGCCGCTACAGGAACCTGTGAACTACAAATTTCTGAAAATTTGGCAAAATTGTCTGGCAACCCCGAAGCAATAAAACGACCAGATGGGGAGACGATAGTATTGACTACAAGGCGCTGTAGTATTGACACTTGTTGTTTCTTCGTTTTCCATGGAAAAGTGAAGCTTTTTCGATACTTGTGTGCTATAGTTGTGCATTTTTCTATATTCCTTGATTTGTCGCGATGAACAGTGTGGAGAAATTGTTGGTGCTAAGTTTTTCTACCAGAAGTCTGGATGAAAAATAAACATAAAAAACATAGGCCGAATTTGAATCTAGAACAAATGTCAAAGAAGGGAGGTCGTGAGTTCACTCGCAAATTTCGCGTTGAAGGACAGAAGGATGAATTTCAGTTACATGTCTGAAGATTTCTGGAAAGTTTGAAGTTTTTACTTTAGAGCTTCTGGTAACGCAGATATCACCTTTCCAGTGACATATTTATTTTGGTACCCTATTTCACATATCAAATAGTCATGTTGAACAGGAAACTTTTTCTGTGTAACTTTTTTACTAGAAATTTTCACGATCAATGCACGTAAATATTCGTCATTGTGCTTATCAAGTTGTGTAAAAATTAATATCCCCTTCTTCTGAATTTTCCCCTCTGTTAAACGACTAAATCTGTTAGAATTCTATTTCTTTTTCCATCTTCTTCGCATTACTGTTAAATAATTATTAATTTATTATAATATGTGCAAACGTGTAAAACATGATATTCGGTAAACACGAACGTTTCAATTTCTTATCACGTTGGCTGTTATACGAAATTCATCATTTAAACTCGCATTACTAGTAGAGCAAATTTGTGCCGGCTCCCGTGGCGGAGTGGTCCCGGGTTCGAATCCTGGCCTGGGCATGGATGTTTGTGAGTGTCCATTCATCAATTTCATCATATCACTCATCCCCATCTTCGCAAATTAGCCAAATCTGGTACAAAAGGCGAAGTAAAATGAAGCAAATCAATAGAGCAAATTTGTGAGCTATCGCCCCTCCACTTTGGTTCACCACGAGCCGCTACTGCTTTCGACTACATGCAAGGATATAGGTTAATTGTGTTCTTTTTCTTTTTCATGTTTGTTTTAGCATGTATTGTGGAATACAGTAAAGGACAGGAATTTTCTTCACCCTTTCTTTAAATAGCAAGAGTGATTCACTACAAAAATTGCAAGCACAAATTCTTTACTGCCAGCAGCATTTTAGTCCTTACACACAGATTTCATCATACCAAATCAAATCAATTAACTATTGAAACAAAGCTATATGAAAGACATACAATAGTGTTTCTTAATGCACTTAGTTTATTCCAAGCCAAGCTATATATTCAAGGGCACCAGCAGGATTTTTTACCACAAGGGAGGGGAGGGGGAGCAAGCAAGGCATTCCCCAAACCAATGCTTCAGTTTGAAGCTATTGTGTTCCTGTAATAATTTGTATGTCTCATTTGTTATTACATAATTAATACAAATTACTGTGATTGAAGTAAATTATATGTGCAAAATATATAATTAAAGACTGACATTTATTTTCCAGGGGGCCAAAGGTTTCCTTCCTAAACCACTCTGTCGCTGTTTATGCAAAATTATGCTACACAGGTGAAACTGTGACAGCAAAAAATCAGATGATGCTAGGGTTGACTCAACAATTTGTTGGTAGGGCAACGGCATGGTATACCAGAGACCCAGGTTCAAGTCTTCATCGAGCCTACATTTTCTTTGTTGAAATTTCTACATAGTGCATCTTCTGTGTGAGCCAAATCTTAATAAAAAGAGAGTTAAATTTCTTGTTTCAAAACATGTGTAACACAGTGGCATGTGGTGACATTTTCCGTTGGGGAATGACATCCCGAAAATTAAGAAAACCAAGAATCCTTTGCTTGTATATGTACGTACTGAAAAAATAAGCAGAAAGATGAATGTCTTAACGCAGTTGTTCATTTATTCGAACTTAAGTTGGTCTGTTGTCAAATGCATTTAATGCGACTGACGATCGTGGATCATTGAGCCAATTTTAACATATTGCAATATTCATAAATCCACTTTGGCACCAAGTAGTTATTTCCATAGAAAATAGTAAACAATATTAACACTAAAGTTTCTTTCGGTTTTCACATAACCACTCGAACTTACCGTAGTTTGAAAGTTTGTTACATTTGAAGCCCTTCTCTGCTGGCACAATTCAGGGATATCTGGAGTTGGATGTCCAGACTTCAGATTTCACAACACATACACACAGAAAGAGAGAGAGAGAGAGAGAGAGAGAGAGAATTGCAAAAAAGAAAAATACAAATACACACGTCTGAAAAACAAAAACTTTTAATCTCACAAAGCACTTGTAAAAAATGTGATTGCAGTCAGCGAGTGTTACCAACTCCATTTGACGGATGTGTCTATGGACGTGTTAGATGTCTTAATAGACCAAATGTTCTGAAACGTTTATCTTCACATAGAATATGTCAGCAATCATATGTTTGTGTTGCTCCTGTGCTTTGAAGCTTTATAGTTTATTTAAAAATATAAAATATGTTACTGGCTTGGATGATATGTCACAATGCTGGCAGTACAGTACAGTACACGTGGACATTTAATAGTGCAGTTTACAACACTGAGTAGTTCAATTGACTTCACCGATGACATCCAACTTTCTTTCATCCCATACCAATTGAAAAACAAAGTTTCCCTCCACATTAAGTACCCTCTCATTGGGTGGTTCAAGGTCACCTGTTTATGTTTCAGTCCCTTGCTGGCCCAGGCTACAGGCTGGCCAGGGTGATGTGTCACAGATATTTTGTCAACATGCCACAAGAGGGTGTTGATGGCCTCATATCGGAAAAGGACGAACATTGGAGGCTTGCAGGTTGATTCTGTTGAAGTAACAAGGAAATAATGAAAAAATATAAGTTAAAGAAATAACTTTGTAACGTAATGATGTTGGCAAGCACTGCTGTACTGGAGTACACACACGTGGTGTGACTTGTTTTCCATAATGAGAAGGGTTTCACAATTGGAATCTTGAAATAAATATTTTAAACAATCATAACTTTTCTGTGTGGTATTCAGATTCTTTGAATAAGTTTTTATGTTCCAGGTACGTCTGTGGCATCAAATTTAACTTTGCTGGTACAAAATGTTCCCAATGACCTTTCTAAGGCTGTGTGCATTGCCCGAAATGATGCTGCTTTGTTTGCACTCTATTGGTCCATGGAATCAAGCACTCCCATAGGTATGTGTGTGTGTGTATATATATATATAAATATATATTGTTTTATTTAGAGTTTGTGTTTGATTATATAATTTAACATCACTTTTCTGCCTCTTAATTAACAACTGCAACAATTGGGATGGATGCTGATTATACACACAATTATATAAGTTGATAAATGTGCAAATACAATGAATTACGTATGTCCTGTTCAAGACTCAAACTTGTGGCCTTCAGTGATCACTCATTGGGCATTGAACCTTGGACCCCTTGATTACAATGCTACGACATTACCACTACTCCATCTGCGAGGCCTTGCCTGTATTTCCTGTGACAGAACTGAATACATAGACAATTTAGCATTAACAAGGATTTTATTTTTCTTAACACAATTTGTCATTCATTTTGAAACAATTTGGCATAAGAAACAATTGTTTGAAATTATTACATAGAGTTAATCCTTTCAAATTTGTGTTTACATGGAAAAGTTATAAACTGTAATTAGTGATAAAGCATTGTTCAAACTAACTATCTTTCCTGTAAATTGAAATAATCAGAATTAATGTTATTAATCTTCAGAATTAATTCTATTTAAAATTCCTAACAGAAAAGATTAAGAGAAAGTGCTAAACAGAATTCGACAACCTTTAAGACAAGATCTTAGCAGAAGTTATTTCATCACTTACATTGCCCATTCGAATATTAAATTAAATTGAAAGAAATGTACACTACAATCAATGAAATGTTCATAATTTATATTTTTTCAAGTTTCCAGGTATGTTGATTCGTATCCTAGGAAAGTCTGCAAATTTGGTGAAAATACAAGTTGTCTCTGGATACAATCAAGAAATTGGACACAGACATCTTCAATGAGCATTCTTACACCTCCTGCACTGGATTATCGGTGGGAAGGTGGGCTGTAGTCTATGATGTACTAGTTAATGTTTTGTCAATTTTATTCATAGAAGGAAGGCAGAAACACAAAGGCTCAGCTTTCGAGTGTCTAGTTAATCTTTCTGTTAACAATCTGCCAGTCATATGATTGATTGATTGATTTATTTGGTGTGTTAAGTCCACTTTAAGCACAGTAAGGCTATCATTAGTCATATGCAGGGCCAGGTTTTTCAATGTGAAAATAAGCGGCAGTTAACTAATTCCAAGATTGCATTCCGAAATAGTGAGTTGGCAATGCTGAACCATGGAAATATTAGTAAATAAATATGCAATCAATCTTAGTATAGTTTCAAACCAAATTGATTGACATTCAACCTGGTGTTTAAATGTAGAACTACACATATGCACGCTGCACTTGAAAGCACATTTTTGCATTGTGATTACAAAATAAATTTCAGGAAAGCATGTACTACAAATTTGGCTTTCTTCTAATAAAGATCGATTTCTTGTACACAAAATGCTCTTACGGAGGACAAGCATACATACTTTCTTACAGAAGAATCATGAGAAGTCAAAAGTCGAAATATAAGTAATTTCTCTCTGTTTATGTAAACACAATGAAACCCTGAATATGTAGAAATTTTGCCATCTTTATGCAAGTGTGTTGCTGTAACGTGCTGCTCAGGATTCAAGTGGAAGCACATGGTACCCTTGTTAAAACACAAGCAATAGGTATACAATATCAAAATTATGTAGAAACCTGTTGAAAAAAATAGACTGACACAGGTGAAAGCTTCCTGCATTGCAGACTGATAAGAACATTTGTATTTAAATTAAATTATAATCCAATGACAATTTGAATTTGTGGATAGTTTTCATAATCACAAACTGACTGTTAAGTTTCTCAGCATTGCAATTCCGAAAAGGTGAGCAAAAATAAAGACTCATCAAAATGTTAAATACGTTTGGCAAAATATCACTTGTATTATTAGTAATTGCCAAAATGCCCATGATTTTTTTTCGAGAGAGGCTGGAATTGTATGGGTGGATAGTACATAAATACTTTTTAAGGGGGGGGTGGCATACACAATATGATATTTCATATTTTTAGAACTTTCCACTCTCAAAAATGACAATCGTGGGTCATTTTAAGAAAGGTATGCATTTACCACTCTGATTTTTCCATACTTCTTCATGGCTTTCATTTAAAAATGCTGATTTTTCAAAATTTCAGAGGGGGCTGTAGCCCCTCTGTGTACGCCAGTGACTTCTTCAGAAATTTCAGAGCAAAATATTATGTTAAATTTGAATAAGAATTTGTCGAACTTCAGTAAACGACCAAAAAATACAACTATAATATAACAAAATATAAAAACTGATATTTTCAATTACATGCCGGTGCCAATCATACATTGAAAAACTGGCCCTAAATGGATTTCAAAATGAATGTTATACTACTGCTCTCCATAAAAGAGATCCATCTGGAATAGAAAGATAATACCTCTTAGAACTAGTGACTACTACATGCATACTGCTAGAGTTGATTTCTAAAACCTATATCTTACCCCACACTACTACACCCTTAAACTCAACACAACCATAAGTTCTCTTGGGATGCCATATTTCCTTGGTGCAAGGGCAATGATACTATTCATGTCTGCGTAACATTCACTATTCACCATCGATGTATTCTATTATTCTAAGCAGATCGACTTACCAGAGATGTGCCTTAAAATATTCAAAGAATTACAATAACAATAAACCCCGGTGCAAAAGCCCTTGTGGGCCAGGGTGTACCTACTGACTGTCGCCCTCACTTATGAGCAATCATTCAACCAGTTATGGGTGGTATGTGGTCAGTACAATGAACCCCCAGTTGTTATTGTAGGTTTCCATGATGAGGTTAGGTTACTCATTCGTAGCACCCCATGGGTGGTTGTTGGACACATACACTGGCCAAAATCTCAGAAGAAAAGTTGTTACTTTTCCCCCAGGAGACTCAAAGCCTTATGTTTTAGATTGCACAGTGTGGAACATCAAATAATTACATAAGATATTATTTGTGTTCTTGTTACTTAGTATCACTATTCTGCCATTTTTTGGCTAATTGCAATAATGAGGATTTGTGATGATTAGATGAAATTGATGAAGGGACACTCACAAATAACACCCAGACTGGGACTCGAACTCAATGACTTTGGTGGAAAAAATGAAAGTTAACCACTTAATGCACTCAGACACCGAGCTGGCAATTGGAAAATAAAATATATAGTGTTTAAGTTTCTTAAATGTCCACATAACTTCAGTTTCTAATTATTAAAGATAAAATGCAAGTATTATTTATGTGTGGCTTACAAGTTTCCTTCTTATGTGCATTCTTAAGGCAAGAGAGCTGACGACTATGAAGCAGTTTCTAATCAGTGACTTTATCTTTTTAAGGCGAAGAGGGACAATTACGCACCAGGCATGCATTTATTCCAATATCGTCGGAATGAGCAATGCTACTAAAAAGATCTCCGCCAGAAATGAAGAGTATGAATTTCTTCCCATGTGGCAAGTGGAAGCGGTTTCCTAAGTTGATTATTAAGCCTTATACGATTTTTGAAAAATATGATGAATTAGTATTTACAGAATCCCATGTATTCCTTATGGGACATCAACTTCAACTTCAAGTTACGGCTCATCAAATGGGAGTTTCGACTTTTCCTACTACTATGACATAGTTCAACGTGTCCTTTTTCCGTCCATGTACTTTTCTACGTCATCGGATGTTTGATATTCCCGAGAGAACGAAAAAAATAATGGTCCCATAAGCCTAGTGCATTTCTCCTTGCCTCCTACGGCCATCCTGGCAGTATTGCCAAACCTGATGTGCATAATAGAGCTAAATTTCACCATTAATATAGCTAAAGAGGACTTTCAAGGAGCTAGATTAACGAAGGCTGCATAAAGTGCCTACTTGGGTAATTTTAGTTGTGAAGGGGGGTGGGGGTGCTGCTATTACCGTTAGCTTTAAAGTGATGGCAATTTATTCTTAGTTTTCACCGCCTATATTTGGCGGCATCACCCATCTCAATAATCCAATGATGTTAATATAAAATCGAAAATAAAGGGTTCCCGGATAACAAAATTGTCATCTTCATCTTAGCCACAGCGATATATATAAAAATACATGGGGAGGAAAAAAGAGGTGGGTGACGCAGCCTATAGCTATACGAATATCACGTCACATGCAAAATGTACACTCATGGCAAAAGTTGTTATTTGTGGGCCGGAGCCAGTGGTGGCATCATAGTGGGGCAGAGGGCGGGTGCCACAGCTCACAGTCAAACGAGTGCACGAAAGAGCCAGATCTGGCTCCAAAAGAGCGAAGTTGGCAACAGTGATCAGCAGCTGCCCCAGCGAGAAAGACCTAGGGGAAATTGTCCCTCCTCGCCTTAATGTGATTTCATAGGATATCATTGAATAATGATCTGGTGACAAATCCAAAACATTTTTTCAAAAATAAAGAACCTTGGAAGCCACTTGTAAGTAATATTTACATTTTATCTTTAATAATTTGGTAGTGTTCAATTATGAAATTCTATTTCAACACACAATGTTGGTACAAACATAATTAAAGTTATCCATTTTGCATAATTTACAGGATAATTAAACTGGGTGTGTCATGTGTTCTTTGTTCAGGAGCTTGCGATATACCCAGGATCTGGGGCGCCGACTTGGCAAAATTATTGGGGGGCTCTGATCACTGAAATAAATGAATGAATGACTCACTCCCTCCATTTTTTAAAAATAAAATTATGTCTTCGTATAGCAGTTTTTAAGCAGCTATTATATTCCTCATGCAAATGATATGTAACATGAAAAACGTTTAGAAAATGTTTCAAAGTCTCTTTATGTCTTTTGTGTCTGCTCATAACAATTAACATTTTTATTGAAAAGTAGGCTATGTATTTACATTAAGAGGCCAACCTAACAGTTTTATGCCGGCCTTGGTAGCCGAGCATATTGGGTGGTCGACTCAACTCGCTTTGATCCGGAGGTCTCGGGTTCGAGTCCCAGCGAGGGCATGGGTGTGGTTTATCCCTCCATCATCCTCACCCTCATAGTAGCACAAATGTCCTGCACGCGGCACTCAGTGCCGCCTTATCAAAACCAACTTTATTTAGATGAACTATTAATGCAAATTGATGTTGAATTACCCTAACGCTTACTGGAAATCAAACAGACGATATATATATATGAACGAAAACAGTCCATTTCGGACATTTTTATTAGCTATACTAAAATTAAAACTATATAAACTAAAAACATTAGAGGAAATGACACAGAAGTACACGCTTAGACTCTTGAAGCAAATGCACCAAAATATTATTCCCAAAATACGCGTAATTAAAATTTTGCCATATAATAAAGGAACTAAAAATGAACTCATCAATCACAAAATTTTCAACGTAGTTTTCAAGAACGTTCAACATATTTTTCAAAATGAATTGAAATCATACAACTTATATGGGCTTAGAAAAGAACAATTTCTTCCAAAATTCTCAGTCAAAATCTTGCTGACTTACTGAAAAAGCAATCAAATGAGTAAAATACAACTCGAAGATACTTACAAAATATTAAAATTTTCAAATCTCAATATGTTTCTTCTTGTTTTACAAGATATATGTGAAATGAGATATACAAACTCAAATAAAACGGACCCAATATTGTCACTTTTCAATACATTTTGACAATTCCAACATTTCGTATGGGTACTGCAATGGTTTCTGCATACAATTAATTTGTATGCCGAGCAACGTACCGCCGTTTTATTTTTCCTATATCCGCCAAATTCATGGCTGGAGTGCTATGATTTAAGATAGGAAACGTTCTCGCGCGCAGTACTGAGTGCTGCCTAAGGAGACCGGTCACTTTTGAGGCATGTAAACAACTGAAAACCGCCAGAAAAAAGGTTGGAACACCTCTGTTTTCATGGGAATATTGTAGATAAGTTTCCTAGTGCTTTCCAGACCACTGATAAGGAGAATAATTCAACATTTTAGAAAAGGCGGCAGAGTGCCGCCAAGCAATTTATGGAGGGTTAATGTCCGCAACAGACATGTGACAGAAGCAAATAACCTTAGTGTTGATGTACCCATAAAATAACGAATATTTACAATATTTAGCAGTTTTAGTTAATTATTTACATAAATGCTAACACAAATCGCAGGAAAATAGTTTTACTTTTTTTTGTTCTTGCTACAATATTTTACTTTTTAAATTTAATAATAAAAAGCACATAGCACATCGTGCTTTAGCAATAATGTATTTGATCATAGCCGTTCCTGCTTTCGCAATACAGACTTTTCATAAGCTTTCCTTGCGTACTTTACTGCAAGCCAGTGTGAAATAAACTCAAAGACTTTAGAATTATTTTCCCCTTATTCTTTGAACTAGAGGAAGAGATTTCGAGGATTGCTAAATATCGTACATATCAATATTGCCTGAAAGTTGTGTTTACGACCTCAAATTGTTCAGAATTCACTAAACATCAAACATACTGGTATAATTGTCATATCACCTTGTTATTTAGAAACTCTTTTTAGTAAAAATGTTAACAATACTCATAATTATATACTTAGTCTATAGTAATAAGTCATGTGTTTTGCTGTCTCCGGTCATAGCCCCCCCAAAGTTGATGGTCTAGAACATTTCAAATGTGTATTTAAAGTTAAGTTTATGTTGTACAATTCAGAGTAAACTTAACAAGAGAAGCAAAATAATACATTAGATCCTCTTAAGCAAAATCATTTGAGGGGCTCTACCCCAACATCATTAACATTGGGGGGCTTGAGCCCCCCCCCCCCAAGCCCCATGAAGTCGGCTCCTATGCCCAGGATAGGAAAACATATCAGCCAGAATCAGTGTTTACATTTTAACTTGTATTGAGCATGTTGCCACACACCTTGGCCGTGCAATCTTGGTATTATTTTTATGTATTTAGAGGTATTATTCATGTACCTTGATTTGTAAAACAAATTTCTAAAAGAATAGTTCCATATTGTGTCTTCATAGTCTATATTTCTCACTCTACTGAAATAATATACGAGTCCAGTTAATTAATATTATTATTATAATTATTAAAGAGGCGAACATGTATAAAATTCAGATTTGTTGTAAAATGCTTCACTTCATTTTATTTTCATTATATATAATTATCACATTGTAACTTGAACCAGGGGTGCCCATCCCCCCCAAGATCAATGGCACAATCCCTCACAAAAGCATGTCATGCATCCCCCCAAAACATATCATGTGTCTACCCCATCCCAAAAATCATATCATTAGCGCCCTCAAACCATATCATAATCCCCACAGAGTATTTAATTACGGCAGCGTGTCTACCGAAAGTAACTTTTCTCTCAGCTTTACTGAACACACTTGATCTCCCCCTCCTCCATAAACAGGGGTTTCCATCACTCAAGATCGCCCCTAAAATTGTTAATCATAATTCCCACAAAATATTTTTGTTGAATACATAAGAAATTATGTTCATTTGAATGAAATTGCCCTCCCCCTAATCACGGACATTCGCAGATTTTTTCCACGTAGCGACAAGCAAGACATTTTCCCATCAGGCATATTACCCCGATAATAGTGCTGCTCCCTCAAAAACACCACTTGTATCTGAATTTATTGCATACTTGCGTCCCCCATTACATAATAATTAATGTAAATTACTATGACTGAAATCAAATTAACAGTATACGTGTGAAATATATACTTTTAGGTTGATATTCCTTTTCGAAGAGGTAGGTGTGGTCATCCTTGCCCCTACATTGTTATACTTTCACCTAGAAATTTAGTGTAGAGGAATCTTATGACTGTTATTAAATGATATTATTGGATAAAATGAAGTATTTCAAGCCGATGAAAATTCAAAGCAACTGCGGGGGAAGGGGGTTCAGTGGTGCAACCACAAGGGGGCAGAGGGGCATTGCCTTATCCCAACCTTGGATGGAAATCAATTCTGGGGGGCGTGGGGCAAACATTGAAGTAAGAGAAAGCAAGATTAGCAGAAATTAAGAATAGCAGGATAAAAGGATACTCAAAATGGAATTTGTTTTCACGTCTTTCTTGCATAATTTCTTCCAGATGGCCAGGAGCATCTGCAGGGTGGCACAGAGGGGCAATTGTCCCCTCGACTTCAAATTTTATACAAACAAAAATACATTTCATAAAATTTTCTTGCTTGCTTCGCTTGGAATTTCTGCTCTTCTTACAGTCTTGTCAAGTTCATAGCCATAGCTAGGGGGCGCCGGGAGTTGTCCCTGGATGCCGAACAATCTGAATGAAAAAAATTGAAAAAGAGAATGCCATGGCATCCCGTGAAATTTTTTTGTGACATATTAAATCAATACTTTTTTCAATTTGCAAAAATTTGGATTGAAAATTTTTCTTGCTCGCTTTGCTCTCAATTTGTTTTCTGCAGTGTATTGTGAATTACCAGACAGAAGTAAGAACAATTAAATACTTCAGACAGTTGATGCTATAACAGTTTCGTTTGGAGGAGAAGGAGCACGCGCATTTCAGAGACAATTTACATCATTTTTGCTGCTGGTTTGTTATGGGGCGGATGAATGGATTATGTAATGTATTAAATAATATGTTACATACACACACACACACACACACACACACACACACACACACACACATGTACCCACCAATGCAATACAACTAAAACAGTGAGATGAGAAGAGGTTTTTCTTTCCCGACTGAACTTTCAAGGCTTTTGACCCCCCTAATCAGAGGGTCTACGCACACCTATGGGAATACATCATTAGATAATTCCTTTATTTGTTGGAGAGTTTTTGTGCATGTTTAACCTTGGAAATGGCATGTAGAAAGGTGTTCCATTCTTCACTGTAAAATGTATTATTACATGGAAGTTTATTTTCTCTAACGATTCAGAACATAGCCAATCTTGTCTTACTAATTTACATAAAAATATTATATAATTAAAACTCTTCTGTGTTTCAAGGTATTGAGACCATGAGAATGGTAGAATATGTTACTGATGTAGAATTTTTATTAGTACTAGTTAGAATTACACATATGCTGCATGACAAGTAATTTGTGTTTTTGGCTTTTCTTACAGACTTCACTGAATTTACGAGCAGTGGAAAATCAGAGTTTCCAGACTACATTGAACTGAACATTGCTGAATTTTCATTTTCTGTGAAAGCTTCAGAGGATGCATATCTGCTGCTTTGTACAGGAAACGAGCCCAAACAGTCTCCTTGTTATATTGTTGTCTTGGGAGGTTGGAAGAATGATAACTCTGCTTTAAGGAAATGCACTGATTATTACACTGTCAACAGAAATGATTACTTGTCCGGGACATGCGGAGATAATTATGATAAGCAAGCTGTAAGTTATATTGTTTATTTCACAGACACACATTCACCTATATATACACAGTGCATCTATTAAATTTCAGGATTGGTGTTATAAAAGTATTTGCATCAAAGAAATGGCACTATTATTGTTTAGCCTTTGACATACATCCCTCCTAACTGTACACACTGATTTTCACAGTCATACGTAAGTTATACAACTTCTGGATACCTCTGTGAAGTTGTCCTTTTCCGTGGTATTTAATGTACTTGTTAGAGTGCTGCAGGAAGAGCATTTCGCTCGACTGTCAAATAATTTGTACAGATAATGCTAGATAGCGTGTGAAATCGAGGGCATCTTTGCTGAAGTGAATAATGCTTGAACAGGCAAACCAAGTGGTCCACACTCGAACCACAGTAGTACATGTATAATCGTAATTTGTATGTGATAGTGGGCCCTAAAATATGATTGTGAAATGGAAGATGCAGTGAAATTGATATTTAAGTAAACGTAGTCATTATCTCCATGTTAAAAAAAAATGTTGTTTAGTCTACTTACAAATACAGTGATATATGAAAATGAAACAGATGACTGTGGGCTGAAATTGTCAGGATGGATATTTTACATATATGTGTCTATGATTATTGTTATATTAAAATGATATTCCATTGTATACACTCGAGGGTGGGAGGGTCAAATGAGTATGAGCGAGTGTAGTACTCTAGTACTTGTATGCCCCTTCACATGGAATTCACTTTTGGACATGAAAAGTAATTAACAGGTGCTAAGTCTGGTACATAGAGAGGGTGGTCAAACACGGTCACACTGTTTAATCAAAAATGCCTTAACAGTACATTGTAGGACAGGGCATTGTGTTCCAAATGCAACCATAACCAGATTCACATGTGCCCTGTCTAAGACATGGGAGCCTTTCCATTACACGTTTGTAGTACTTTGCATTCAAAGTTTCACTATCTTGAACAATTTTTGTGGTTAGCACTTTTTGTTTTGGCCATGGCAAATATTAGATGCAGTAAAGTGCAAGAAACATGGACAAGATTTTATTCTTTGCATTCATTACAAGGGATAATTTGTTTTAATTATTTGGGCTGCTCAATATGTGTGTGTGTGTGTGTGTGTGTGTGTGTGTGTGTGTGTATAATTGTCTCTCTCTCTCTCTCTCTCTCTCTCCCTCCCTCTATCAACCTCTATCTTTCTCTGTCCCTATTTCTCTCTCTTTCTCTCTGATCTTTATCTCGATATCTCCCTTTGTCTCTTCCTATCTCACTACTCTCTCTTTGTCTCTGTCTGTTTCTGTACCTCTTATTCTCTCTTGTGTCTCTCTCTGTCGACATCTCTCTGTGTTTCTTTCTCTTTATCTCTCTATCTATCTCTTTCTCTTCCCCTCTCTTTCGTCTGTTTTTATTTCTCTCTATGCCTCTATGCCTCTCTGTCTGTCTGTCTCTCTCTCTCTCTCTCTCTCTCTCATCTCCCATCTCTATCTCTCTCATCTCCCTCTCTCTCTCTCTCTCTCTCTATTTCTCTCTCATCTCCCATTTCTATCTCTCTATCTTCAGTATCATACAGATACTTGAGAATGTAGATCCTTCAGTGATAAGATCATGTGCTCTGTATACAATTTGCTTCTAATGTTAACTATTCATTTTTCTAGACTCCACAAATACTGTCTACCACAGAATGGAGACATTTTACAGTACAATTGCATCAAGGTGTATTTAATGTGTGGAGAGTTGGTGATTCCCGGCCAATACTAAACTGGGTTGATCATAATCCAACTGCCTTCAACTATTTGCTGTGGAGAACAAGGCAGAAACCAGGACAATGGAGATTCCACATTTGTAAGTTTCAATGATCGGCATTTGTTAATTTTTATTTTGGTGACTACACTAGCAACCTGTAGCATATCCTTAAAATTTGACCTGGATTAGCACAACAATTCTTATTTGTTGTATATATTTATTAGGTACTCTCCATCTAGTGTAGAAACAAAACACGAATACTGGCATCCAAATAAAACAAAAAACTGTATTCTGACAATATCATATCTTCCGAAAACTTCGATATTTTTCAAAAAATTTTCCCTTCCACCTGAAATTGAACCTGGAGATCCCTGCACCAAGGAAAATTTCCCTTCATGGAGCAACACTACCTCTGCCAAGAGCAGCATAGATATAGAAAGAACAAGCTGTTTTCTTCGACAACGTGAAATACATAAACCAGTCTTGCAAGTTCTTTAGTTAGTGTAGTTAAATTCTCGTTTAAAAGCCTGTGTAATATATAATAAGCAATTATACATATATTACAGCTAAATGTATAAAAAAATAGATGAGAAAAGTTGGTTTGTCGACAGTAAATGCTGTAACATGGAGAATATACCACCGTCAGCAACTCAAAATCAGTCAGCATATCAGACAAGAATTGGTAGTCAGCAAAGGCAACCTGAATGCTGAACATTGGCCAATTTTGTGTAGGAACCTGTGATTCTTTGTCTTTGTTCACTTTGGCTGTCCTTTATGTGATATCAGTCAGGGTTGTTAAATGTCCAGAAATTTTAAGTAAATTCAATTCCGATCCAGGAGAGAAAATCAGCAAGCATAAATGGGTTCTAGACCATAAAGAACCTTTTTATCTGTAAAGTATTTTAATTTGGTACAGGAACATTTTTTCCAGATTAATTTAAACATGGTCCAGGAACCTTTTTTCTGTATCAATTTAAATATGGTACACAAAACTTTCTTTTGGATCAACTAAAATACGATTCAGGAACCTTTTCTTCTGGATCAGTTTAAATATGATCCAAGTTTCATATTGAAATGAAACAATATGCAACTTGGACCGAATTTAAATTGTGAGAATAAAGGTTCCGGTCCTGTTATGGAGCCCATTAGAACCCATTAGAATGCTTGGATTTTTAATAATCCCAGGGTTGTTAAAGATCCAGGCATTGTAAATAAATTAAATTCTCGTCTGGGAGAGAAGTATAAATGGGTTTCGGGTCATAAATAACCTTTTTATGTTTAAAGTATTTCAATTCGGTCTAAGAACCTTTTCCCCGGATCAATTTAAATATGGTCCAGGAACCTTTTTTCAATGGAACCCAACAGAGGCGTCGCCTGAAGGGGGGTTCACGGAGCACACGAACCCCAAAACCTAAAATGGAAAATTTTCAATTTGTTTTCTTTTCTGCACAATATACACTACATTTCAATATACTTATTTTACAAAGCAGCTTCTTTCGTTCATAAAGTCTTCACAATGCTTCAAATTTCCCAATTTTTCAAGAAAAGCTCACCAGTTTAGGCAGCAAGAGCCAGGGGCACATCTGGCGCTATGAACTCCCTCTGCTGTATTCTTCCTGTGTTGTAGCTCTACCGAAGGAGCCGAGAGAAACAAAGGGGGAAAACTAGAGATCAGAGCACGTGCACATTCCTAAAGAACACTGTCAACAGATGGCAGCAACTGTTCAGAGAATGCCGATAGCAGCGGAGGGATGAAGTATTTTATTTCTCATTTCGTTTAGCTTCTGTATTGGGGAAAAGTAAGTAGTAGGTAAGATATAATGCAAGCACTGTTTGCATTGTTATAGTAATTCCTAAGATCTTCAATGTTTTAGCCTAATATCTTTCTTTTCCAATACATTTCATTAAAAATTAAGGCTGCAAACCTCCCCAACAACTCCATTGAAAATAGTTGTTGTGCACCCAAAACCTTGAATACCGAAAGTTTTAAGTTCTAAAACACTATATCACCAAAATGAGCAGATTTACACTTACATCGATAGTTCAAATGTGTTGCTTAAACCTTTAGATAATGTAGATAAGTCAAAACGAAAGAAGACTAAGACACTGTTAGCAGAAAATAATATTTATCTTGGTACACATGTAAAACGAGTATGGACAATTACCAGTTACATATTTTGGGAAGTAAATTTTAATTGTTATAAACTCCTACAGATAAGCTTTAAAAACATAATTTATAAGTATCGCGAGTTGCAATTCTCATCATGAAATTTGAGCATTGCCAGAGACTTACGAATGAAATATAGTGAAGCTGCTGAGAAATAACAAATAGCTATTTAAAAAAAAAAAAAACAATATATATTCGATGGTATCATGATTAGCTAAAATGAGAGGTTCTTAGGAGCAAGAAAAGGAATTTCCAAAACTAAAATAAAGAGAAAAGTAATTGTTTATTGGTTTGGTTTACTTTACTTCGCTTTTCTGCCACTTTTGTCTAATTGCCAAGATGAGGATGAGTAATGACATGATGAAACTGATGAAGGGACATTGACAAAGAACATCCATGCTCTGGCCAGGATTCGAACGCTGGACCCCTAGAGTTGTAGGATGCTGTGATAACTACTCTGCCACGGAGTTCAGCGAGGAGAAAAGTAAGAAATTTCAATTCAATCTTGCAAAATAATTTTTGCATTGTTTAACTTGGTAATTTTTCCTTGTTTTTTTGAGGGAGTCTTTATGGGCGACAGGGTGTGGGTGTTTGGCAGACACGAAAATTTGCAATAAATTAAAAATACCCTGTATTTTGTAAATGTATTTTTGCTAAGCACTTTGGCAGAGTGTCTACACAATGCACTACAAATACAAGAAGGTCCCAGGTTCGTATCATCAATTAAACATGCACTGTTATATTCGTACTTTTATGTTGTTTTTCTTCAACATTTGGCAAAGGCACTAGAAGTAAAAAGGAATCTTAGCTTCGATTCTTGGCTAAAATTTCACCGCCTTTTGTATCTCGATTAACCAATGTCACTTAGGTTCACTGTTCTCTTCTCTGCGATGGTGATCAAAAATTGATTTCTCTTTGTGTTTGTAGCCACCTCGGTCTGGGGGAGGAGGGTAAATTTTCTCTAATTTTAGGCTGGCTGTGAACACCCAAGAATTTACTCCACACGATGCCACTGGAACCAATTACAATTATAGGTTCTTTTACAATCCTGATATCAGCACAGTGATGCATGATTTTACTTCATCTGGGGCAGATTTTATGCTTATTTTATTATATATATATATAGGGCCTCCCTGATGGTGCAGTGGTAGCGTCATTGCCTTGTAAACAAGGGGTCCCAGATTCGATACCCGGGGAAGACACATAGTGGTTCAGATCCCACTTTAATTCCTCCTCCGTGGCCATGCAGTCTAAGGCACCTTGCTTTGGATGGTGGCTGTGGGATGGCATGGGTTCGATCCTGAGTTTGTCTCTGGGAATTTTCGGCCTGTGTATAACCCACCATCATGAGGGAATTGGGTAGCTTCGAATGAGTAAGCGTAATCCGGTCGCGGAGACCTACTATAATGGCTGGGGATAAATCGGGCTGACCACCTGGCTATTCCAATACTGGTTGAAGATCTCCGCGCTTCAAGGTGATGAAGGAAGGCATGGGAGGGAGACCGGCAGTCGGTAAATAGGCCAAGGCCCTTCATGGGCTGTTAGGCACAGGATTATTTATTATTATATATATATGTTGCTAACATTCACAAGAATGGTTGTAAAATCGTTGCTAACATTCACAAGAATGGTTGTAAAATCGTTGCTTATATATTAGATTGCTAGGATTGACTATTAGATTCATTTGGCATTTTTGGATAATCACAAATATGAGGATGAGTGATTATATGATAAAATTGACTAAGGGACACTCAAAGAGAACACACATGCCCAGACTCGGAACCTGGCACCATTGGCATTGTAGCATGTTTTGATAGCCTGTTTGCCACAGAGATTGGCTTGTTTATATTGGAGATGGTCAAATAATTCAGATGAATATACAAAAAATTCAAATATTTGGATCCTATGGATAAATAATACTTTTACATGTACTCCTGAAATCTGGATAAAAATATGTATGTACATAAGTACATAAATAATGTATCTGGTTTCTGCAAACCATATTTCAAAATTACAGTTTATTTTTTCTAACACAAAATTCATTAGATTCAATTTAGGACAAAGACTAATTTCCATTGAGACTAAAGTCTTGTAAACCAAACCTGGAACCACTTGATCATGAGGCAACAATGTTGAGCAATGTGTGCACTTTGCACTTTGTAAATGTATTAATACAACACATTAGAAGAATGGAAATTTTAGTTACAAGTGGTTCAACTCCAAATTTTCCTGAATCATTACTTTTTTCAAGGATGTTGTGGAAATAAGACTTTAATAAAAGTTTAACTGTAGCTTACCTGTGCCAATCAATAAATTTATTTACCTGAGGGGGTAAAATTACTAAAATTACTAAAATTCAAGAAACCATTCTGTTATTGAAGTACGTACTGCTTCCTTTGATGTTTATACAGTTGCAGGTATAGAATAATTATAATAATTACAATAATCATTAATAAAAAGCAAGAACCAATTATAGCATTAGTGTTAAATCATTTTCTAAACCTTAAAAATTTTTCAAGATTGCATCAATGTTTCTTTTGTGTATATAGGTGAAGTTACACAGAAATTATAATTATTACAACAATTACCATCATTATCAATGAATTTTACACTGTCATTGACATTAGTGTCATGTTGGAACATACATCCCAAGGATGAGATTGAGAGGGTCACTACCAGAATTGGCTCCTATGTACCTTATCTTTATGATTTTATGAATACATAAACATTGGGAACATCGGAGGAAACAATGTAATTTACTTTCAATTTTGTATAAAAATGTTCACAGTTAAAAATTTGAAAACCAAGAAGTTGTGGGCCTTCCTGCCCTCTACTCTCCTTACGTAAGCTAGGGTTGAAATGGTTATTCAAAAGGAGTAAAATGAGAAGGCAGAATTGTGCTGGAGAATGTAAAAGTCAGGGTGATTTAACTGGTTGAGGTCCTTGATGGTAGTGGTTACCCGAGTAACTTCTTACCAGGTCTTCTTACCTACTCCTCTGTTCGTTCCCCTGCCACAAAGATGTTGCCTGGTAAACAAAACTTGCTACTCCTAGATAGATAAATAGATAGATAGAGAGAGAGAGAGAGAGAGAGAGAGAGAGAGAGAGAGAGAATAGAAAGGATTGCTCTTGGTGTGATCCTTGGACAGTAAAGAGGGAGAGAAGTGAACCGTGGAAGAGAGCATCACCTGGTACTTCTTCCCGGTCTTCTCCGGTCGAGAGGAGAAGCTGTAACCATCCATGCCACACATATTCTCTCTTTCTCATTTTCTTCTTTCTTCCCTCCACTTTTTTCACCTAACTTCTTTATCTGCCTTTCCCCTGTTTCTCCTTTTTCTTAAATAGGAAAGATAAAGTCATAGAAAAAAGAGAGAAAGAAAAGATGGTTTTGTGGGTGGGTCCTTCTGCAAGCAAGTTCTATCAAAATTGGTGCCTCCCAGATGACATAATGGTAATGTTGTTGCCTTGTAATCAAGGCATTTCGGGTTCGATTCTGGTGGAAGCAAATGGCATAGTGGTTCAGATCCCACTTTAAACTGTTAAGTCCAGTCCTGATTAGCCTTTCTCTGCATAAAGTGGATTTAAAACAACAATTCAATCAATTAATCAATGAATTCTATTAAAATCTGCCAGATTGTGGGAAATTTGAAGGGCAGTGAGTTAAAATGATAAAGGAACATGGCTCCTAACATCAGGGCAGAAGTTGAGGGCATTTCTCAGGCAAGGGGAGGTACACAACTACATCGAGGGAGCCATGGCCAGAGGGTAGCCAATCCTTTTCAGGTCTTATTCTATTTCAGACAGTGTTGCCAGTACATAGTTCAAACTGCTTTCTCTGCATATTTGTGTATATTGTTCTGCTTCAACTCATCAATAGGTCACTTTTATTTTGAACAATTTACCCTTTCAGTTCAGTTCAGTTCAGTTGGATATTCACAGTTGGTGAAGTACCCAAACAACACATTTCCACACTTCATAGCTGCCAACAAAGAGTTCCTTCAAGCTTCGAGAAAAATTAGAGAAGAGTTTTTGTGCAGGCAATAAATAATAAAAAGCCAGAAATAGTTTTATATCTTTCTGAATATTAAGTTGAACACAAATAATTTCACACGCCCTACTCAGATCACTACAAAGTTTACTGTTCCACTTCATGTTGATTCAAATCGTAACACTGCCACATTCAATGGAGACATCCTTGAAGCAAGGATTGGAAACATTTTGAAAGATTTGGAGTTCAACCACTTCAACAACTAGAATCTTCTTCAAGTTTTCTTTTAGACATATTTTTTTTCTCATTTATGTTGTTGTCAGTGGTTGTATGAACATAAAAGAAAGTGTTAAATTACTTTGGTTGGTTATCTGTGTGACTGAACAAAATATATGATATGAACTTTTGATATCTGTTTAATGATAATTGCATTGTTTGGCATTGATTTGAATGTAGTTTTCCTTGTCTCTTACAGATGACTACTTATTGTCTGCTGGAAATAATGTACAAGATAATGTTGTTGTGGCAGATATTTCTACAGAGTCACCGACATTGTGCTTTTCATTCTTATATTATAAGGCAGCAGATAATAACATTCACATAAATGTATACAATGAAAATGGTCAGGAAATTTTTCAGAAAGTATTGTCCAATGAGATAAGTAATGTAAGTTTTAAGGAAACAAAGTGAAAATGGTCCAAAAATTATTCAATCTGTATACAGCTGCATGCAATACAGGCTGTATATGATTATTTTTTGAGGTTTTTCAATGATATAAAATAACAATGAATGTGTTTGAATAATTTGATTATAAATTCTTGAAGGCACTAAACTTCCACATGACTACCATTAGTGACACGAAGTATATCGAGCAAGTACTCCACCTCATGCCAACTGCACTGAAGCATGATGGCACAAAGTTTGATTGCGCAAGGCATTCACGTCTAACACCTTGGTGGAGCAGACACCCTTGATATAGCTCCAGAAGGAGATGTCCTGGGGTGTGTTTCAGGAACAACAAAATGGCCATGTCCCCTTACCTGATTCACCTACCTAACATATTATGATCTACAATGCTTCAATATTTTTTCTTGGAACAGTCAATGGCACTTCAGTCAGTATGCGGTAGATATGCATTTTTACCATACCACACATGATGAAAGTTATGTTGAACCATGACTATGGATTCTCACTCTGGAAACCAAACCACAGTTTGTGATGTTTCTTCTACTCAGAGGCGAATTTAGGGTCAGGCGCTACAGGTATCAAACTGGGGTATTATCCTTGAGAAGCATCAAAACCTTATTTCTGATTACATAAGTGGTGTGACCACCTGTTTTAAAAAGAATGGAATTTGCGTAGAAAATAATTAATTGAAGTTACTGCTGCATGACATTCAAAATCATGAAGCAATTCAAGCTAAGAGTTTACTGTTATTTTGATGTCATTATGGTGGCATTACATAAAAACATGCCTATAATAAACATGTTCTTTAATAGAAATACTGAAAGTATTTAAAATGTAAACTTTTTTACTTTTCGTCATTAAAACTGAAAATATGGTCATTTTTTTTTTTTTTTGGAGAAAGGTGGAAAATAGGGGACCAGGGTAGAACATTGGGATGGACAGCAGCAGGGGAGGGGAGGGGGAGTTGCTAAATATCCACCTTGCCTGGGTGAACATTTTATCTTGAGCTTCCCCTGCTTCTACAGATGCCATATTTATGAAACTAATGCTTCACAAGACTCACATGGACTAGGATAGGAAGAGCTAAACACAGGCATAAACTCAGTGTAAATGAAAGAGGAAAACAATTACCTGATTATCTTATGTGTGTTACCTGCTTCTTCAAATGATATTATAACACAGAGGTTCATTGTGTATACCCTGTAGCTTGGGAAAATGCAAAAGAGATGTTATAATTTTTTGAAACATGAAAATTGTAGCATAACCCGGACAGTTAATAAAATACACAGAGCAGTAGCGAAGCGTAGTCTTACGAAGGAGGCAAGCAATGTTTCAGTACAACAAAACATGTAGTACAACGACATGCCGAGGGGAAAGATTCAAGGTTTATAGCCTCATTTACCCAGTTGCTGGATTTGTCAAAATATCGTAATAAAGTGACTGTACTAAAAATAAACCATATGATCCGCAAACGTCACATTTACTTTTTAAAAAAAATCCAGGTAACGTTATTCATATGATATTAAACGTTTTGCATATGCGAACTTTCCGCATACGACTAAAGGGAGACGGAATTTCTTACTTACTTATTAGTACCTTTATTTGTTCATTATTATTTAATATGGTCAAACGGTGACCAAACCGATTTAGATAAAAAAAAATGGGAATCATTTGTTTATTTTACGCTGCATGATGTAATTTAGTATTTTTGGGCACCCTAAAAACTGCATTGGAGTAACTTAAACACTAAATAAAAAGTTAAACACAAACAATAAAAAATTCATTTCAAAGCAAAGAAACACATGCATAGACGATGTACTCACCACAATAAATTTCAAACTCTTGGTGTTGGTCGACCCCCTTCCACGATTTTCATTTTAACACTTATCTCTCTCGAGCTAAACGAAGCAATTTTCAATTGCTCAATAATACACCCACACTTCACATCAACCGTTCCTAAATACACGTTCATTCCGATAAATTCACAGCACAAAACACAAAGCAACAAACACTCACACTATCCAACGCGCTTTCCAAGGTCCGTCCAATCTTCCCTCCCTCCCTGAGAAAACTCTTCACGGTGGTGCAGAAATTCCACTGCCCCAACTCCCAATGTCAACTTTTTTTACGCGTTTTACATTTCGCGAAATCTAAAATAATTTGTAATATAATATGATATATATGGAATTTAGAACAGTGATAATAACTTCTTTTAGTTATTTTATGACTAACAATTATTATTATATTTGCGATCTTGTTTACGTGTTCATGAAGACAAATATTCGTTACTAGTTTTTGCTGGCAACGTACCCATAGATGAATCCTTCTGCTTTCGGTTGAATTCGGCTATTTTCGGGAATCACGCAAGCTCGGAAAGCGCAGCTTTTTGTAGAAGCTTTGTGGACGGGTTCCACCAGAATTTCACGCTTCGCCATGTGACTCCTTCGGAGGCCTTATTTTCCCGCAGAACGGCTGCAAGCATTGAGGCTGGTGCTTGCTACAGAGCTGCTGGGGGAGTTTGCGGCCGCATTTTTTCACGAAATCGAGTGCGATGGAAACTAAATACGGTTAGAACATTAAGTACATTAAATGATATTCGAATTATGCAAGCAGTGCTTGCATTGCTTGTACTATATCTTTGCCTCTGACACAGAGATTTAAGTTGTAGAAATTTTGTAGAGACTAGAGGTTGTCGTAGCAGAGCATTGTCATGGATTGCTAAAGTTCTGCATCATATCTGTGGTTGAGTCGCAATATTCACACAATGTATCAATGTGTCTGGCCAGCATGCTGTGCTTCTGATCAAGTAGTTTTATTGTGGGATACAAACCATTGTGCAATGTGCCTCTACAGGGGATTAATTACATGGTGACATCGTTTCCAATAGACTACAAATAAAGTATGCAATTTTCTTTAACAAGAACTATAAAAAGTAGAGTTACTTTGATGAAAGACCAAATTTGAGGTTAAATATGTATGTGTTAAGAGGTAGAGCTTAGAATCTGTCTTGTGTTTGTTTATTCTGGATCCTGGTGTTCTATTGGCAGATGTGCTTATAAAGAGACATGGATTTCAGGCGAGGCTGAGCTGGAATCCCACGTCTCTGTTGAGATTTGTGTTTCTCCAAGTAACCAAACATGGTTGGCCCAACGTTGGGCCAACCATACTAAAAATGGAACTGTTGGGAACGTAATGTTGGGAATGGTAATTTTGGCCATGGTTCCAACTTTGGCCCAATATGTGGTTTTTACATTAGCCCAACATACTGAAAACTGAAGTACATATAGGTTTGTGTTATGATGTATATAATTTATTGTGAGGCCAAATATAAACTTTAGTACAAATTATTGCATAAAAAAATTTAAAAAATACACAGCACTTTCTCATTCATATGGTACCATTTTTTTTTCAAAGTACTTTCAAGCTGTAGCACAAAACATTTTCAAGAGTTTTCTTAGTTTTATCTTTCATGAAATTTAGTCTGCACATAACATTGTTTATATGCAGATCATGAACCACCTTCACAAGAATACCTGCAAGAATTTTCTTTTTCTGCTACAACCAAGCAGGCAAACCATAAGCAATTTCCAACAACACAGAACTAAATTTCATCCACGGTGGCTGACAAAGGACCGATGAGTGACAAGTTATGAATAGCTTCTACTTTAATTAACAAAATATGGCCTCCCCAATAGCGCAGTGGTAGCATTGTCACCTTGAAATCAAGGGGTCCTGGGTTCGATACCCGGTGCAGGATCATAGTGGTTCGGATCGTACTTTAAACTGTAGGTCCAGTCCCAATTAGCCTTACTGTGCATGAAGTGGACTTAAAACACCAACTCAATCAATCAATCATTAACAAAATATTTTATTTTCAGTATGTGCTGAAACTAAATACTCGAAAAGAAACACTGTTAAATGTCACTTGTATTACACTCTAGAATTTACAGCATACTCTAGAAAGTGTCTTAACAGAAGAAAGTAGTTTCTAAAACTGGTCAGGCAAGCATTGCCATTGGCCCAACGTTAGACCAACTTCAATTTGCCAACCAATGTAAACCCATTCTTTCCCATGTAAAAGCTGTAGTTGGCCCAATGGTTCAGGTTACTTGGGTATGACTTCCTTCACTGTTCTGTTCCAGTAACCGGTTCATTCGACTATGATTTTTGCCTGAAAATAAAATTCTGTGGCTCTCCGTGATGCTGTGTTCTGCTAGACCTGACATTTGTGTTTGTAGCGTTCATGTTAATTTCTTTACTGTTCAAAGGTGCACTCTGTCTGTCCTATATATGGTGTCCTACATTTGCAGGGTATGCAGCATACTCCTGGAATACAGAGTTGCAAGTCATCTTTCACTAAGCAGAGCAGGTGAAATGATTAGAGCCACTAAATTACAAATCGCCTTTTTTTCCCCCTCGCATAGCATTGTTGCAGCAGGAATTAACTTTGCACGTTTTGTATAATTTCAAGGATACTTAGACTCCAATAAGGTGTAAATTGGCTTTTTGAATGTCCTGCATGATACTGAGGCTCTTGAAAGATATCAGCAGGTGAATTGATAAAATTCAATAGGATAAGTTTCTGCTTATTATATTGTTATTATAAGTTTATTATTATTACTACATTACTTTGTAACTTTCTCAAACTATTATTGTTTTTTACATTTTTCTATATTATTGTTTTACAATTTTTCTACATTATTGTTTTTTTTATTATTTTAATAGGTATAAGTATAGGTTAATTTCATTGTATTCAAAATTAGACATTGATGTTATTGACCTATCTCATATCATGGTGCAATTTGTACTTGTCTAATCAAGTGGATGGAAATCAATCAGGAGCTAGAAATACATTGGTGTTGACTTTCCCAATTTTTTATCATTTAAATTCTTAGAATAAGAAGAAATATCTTTGTAGCGAACTACTTTGACTTTAAACTTAGTTCGTATTTTCAGGATAAGCCTTCATGGCGGTTGGAAAGGAATGTTGTAAATCTTACTGAAACATCAAGCACTAAGATGCGCCTATATATTTCTGCCAGTCCTCGGTATTCTTCTGGCTACATTTTGGCAGGATTGGACAGGTTTGGAACATGCAATCCAGATGGTAAGCATGACAAGAGTCGTTCATTTCACCAATATTATTCTAATAAACAGCAGTAATCTTTAACACTGCAGTGGTCGCATGGATCACAATAGTGATTCTCTCATATATTTTCACATGCTACTGCAATTTGACAATATTCTTGACCTTGGCTCCAAGTCTACCTTCCTGAAACAGCCCAGGCATTATGTTTTCAGCCATTATTTAAAATGTATCCATTGTTGACGTGTTATTAGAGCTCATATGTCAGTGGAGTACAATAAGAATCCTCGCCACCATTCATGGGAGTGTTTTCGGATACATAGTATTTATATATATAAGTATGTGTTTCTAAAATCTGTTGTAAACATAAGCAGTGGGTATGTCCAGACCACCAACAACCTGTTTGTGATTTTTTTTTGTGGGATGGGGGAAATAAGAAAACTAAAATTCTAAGATATCTATAGTATTGCTTGGTTTCATCCCATCCAAATGTAATGCACTAGATTTAGAATTACGTTCCTCCTGTAATGTGTTGAGTGAAATAACAATAGTGATCCGCTCGCTCAAAGACGTGAGTTTTTTTCAGCGTGACCACTGTAGTGTTAAGACTATTGATAATTATATTACAGTGTCCGAGAAGTCCCTGTGCCCTTAGATTATATTACATAGTACATGCAAATGCTAGGGCATAAGTCATGGGAACTATTTTTCCTCAAGTATAGATGATGGTAACACAATATGTCCTGGAAAACATGTCACCTGTAGTACAGTAACAGACGTGCATTGTGACAGCACCATATAAAGTCAATGTGGTCATTACAATCCAGAAGAGTTCGTGATTGACATGAACATGTCACTATAGTGGCACTACAGGCAAAAGATCCTGCCCAGACCCGTGACTCCTGTGCATCGTACTCTAATGTGGAGCAGAGGGAGGTTGTGGAGCATGCTTCTTTATGGCCTGAGTTGAACAGATGGAGGGGAAGGTGTGTCAAGACTTTTGGCCGAAAGTTATTTTCCTTGTGGTCGCCCTATAGGTGGCAGTGTGATATAGAGTTAAGGCACAGGTGGCAGTGCTAATCCAGTGGTTAATCAACCATGAATTGACATAACCTGGCATGAACAGCATTCGTATATCAAAAGAGCCATTCTTCATGGAGTAATGCGAGAAAATGCCACAGGGAGCTGGTGGAGCAGCATTTCATTGAAGATGTAAAAAACAGAGACCAGCATCCGTCATGATGACCTGTGAGTGTAATTACACATGGTGAGGCAGATGGTATTCGTTGCATCACACATCATTGGCAGCAGTTGTGTTAGCTCTTGAAGACTTCTTTCAGAGCACACAAGATATTATGTGTGTGCCTCTTTTGTTTCTGTAATGCTGATTTATGCTTTCTGACTAATGAACACATGTAGCACAGTGCTGTCATTTAGGGATGTTTGATTGCTTCCCTATCTTACACCTGGTGCACATGATCTGCATTGTTAAAACATTCCAAAGTACCATATACTCTAACCTGTATATTCCGTATTTTCATGCCTCGAAAAAAAAATAGTTGCCATGATTCATATTATCCCTAGCTCGTATATTCAACTTATTTATTGACTACAACATATTTGTCTGTTAATTTACATTTACTTAGTAACTTTATATTACAGTACATTACATAGTTTGCCCTGTGTGTTGTAATTCATGCACCCACACACACTCCTCCTCAGCACTCTAAGTAAGTCCACTTATATAAGCTGTGGTGCAAGATCTGGCAAACAAATTCAACCGAGAGTTCCATGAACCCTTCAGAGCAGAACGAAAATGAAATCATTCCAAAGCAATCAAGTACTGGAAAAATTTCAATACTTTCCCAACAGGATACCTGCAAGTAGGGGTACAGACACTCTGTATATTGGAAATTCTGTGATTTTTGTATTGTCGGGTTGGTTGGGGTGGTGGTGGTGGTGGTGATGATGGTGGGCTACATCTATTTCTAGTCAGGTTTAAAATGCGACAACAGAAATGATCATTTTTTTTTAAATGAGAAGATATTTTTTTTCTACAGACCATGCAAAAAATATGTAATACTACATAAATTGTATTGCAATATGTATATACTACTGGTAGATGTGTCTTTTCGTTTGTGGTTGGCATTCTGGCTATTCACTGAAACCACCATAAGTATACAGTAACTATTGACTGGTGTTTGAATTCTTAATTCAGCTACTTTCTTTTTAGGAGACGATCGTTACATTTCTATCAACATCAGCAAACAAGATAAAGGAAAACTCACCTGCAGATCTACCCAACATGAAGAGGCATCATTGAAAGTGTACAGTGCAGTCCAAGGGAGTGGAGGTATGGAAAAAACACTCCAATGTAATAAATATGTACAAAGGATCGGTGTGATAAAAATAACTGCGTTACCTGCTGTTAGAGAAAAACCAGACTCATTTCAAACACAACAAATACTATTAATTGCTTTTGCAAGCCAAGCTTAGATATACATAGTTTTAGGAAGTGGTCAGTAGCAGGAAAATACAATAGTGATCATCTTAAAAGGTTTAATCTATTTATTTATTTATCAGAGGTTTCCAAATGCAGGATTAGCCATTTTATATTGGAACATACCAACAACAGAAAATAACAACATGAACTAAAATAACAAAAAAATATAAAAAAGTGACTAATTTAAAAAGAAAATTGTAATGTACCAAGTGGGTTGATTGGAATAGTTACTTTAAGGAAGTTGGGACTAAGGGCATTTTGGATCTACTATGTTTCTTAACCCAAATCCTGGTATTTACAAAGGTGCTGTTTGAAGCTATTGGCATGTTGTTCACGCTGCCTCAGTCTTGTAAAGAGAACCTTACGTAAGAGAATTGACAATGAATCTCGAAAGCACAATAATACTACCAAATACTTTCTTCCTATATCTCAAAATGTGCACAATCTCAACTGCAATAATCATATGTCAAGTACGACTAATATTATACTTATACACTAATATTCCAGGGAAAATTAGTTACAGGCTTAGATAATTTTGTCAGGATAAGTATGTACTCAAATATTTAAGTTGTGACCCAAGGCCAAATTTATTATAACAACCGGCGCAACGAAGAGTGGCTGCTGGGGTTAGGTGGCAGAACAGCCACAGGCTGAACCTCGCCCTTTAATAAAGAAAATTTGAATTTGAATTTGAATTTGAACAAACAAATACAATAATCATAAACACAACAATATTAATAGACGTTCCAGTGTCTTGTCGTAACAGGGCATTCAACATTATTCAACTATGTACAATTCAAATCTTTTTTGATCTCTTCTCAACATTTTTGACTAGACAAGGTTTACCTTCGTACTTTTCAACTAATAATCGTAATTTAAACAGACCGTTACGTTCCACGTTCAGGCGTTAAGATATTTGTAATTATTATGGCCACAAAACAATCCAAAAATTAAGATTAATTTGTGCTCTTACAAATTATATACAGGTTACATCATATTCAACTGTGCATGCTCAGACCTCGAATTTAGATTTATTTAGATTTGATGCGTATTCATTCATTACGTATATTTTGCCAACGTGGTCTTGTATCAATTGTCATAATCACTCACAAATGCCAAAATTAAAAAAAAAAACTAGAGTTTACTAGAAAAAGTCGCATTTGGTCACTTTTCATCAATTGTGACTATGCAATATTACGCGTGAAACAAAAGTGTTTTTTGATGCGATGTGCCGGATAATGATAGTATATCGGGTACACAGCACATTCGTAATTTCAGTGGAATAATGTGCAATCGTGAGTTCACAGTTCTAAATTCACTTCACTGAATAAGAATCAAAGTACGTACCTTAACAATACAGAGACCTCTGGGCATTGTGAAATAATCACAATCTTGACATCCTTCAGAATACACACATTCACATTGGCCCTTATCCAAAACGGGTCTCTTCCTCATTGCAAAAATGACGATCTTCTATTTAGCCTCGATAATGCAGCAAACAGGAAATGCACCCTTCCTTTCCGTGAAGGCAGATTGGAATTTTTACTGCCTCCAATGATTCTGAGGTACTCGCAACGAAATCGTGTGACTGAAACATTGGTATTTCAATTCGAAACTACGTACATCATCTGATGTCTTAATTGCCTTTATAAGTCTCGTATCATCATCTCGGTCAAAAGCAAAAGGCACGCCGTTGAACGAATGCTGTTTCTTCTTAATACAAAATGCATATTGGTTTCCGACGTTCATTTCCTTCCTTCTTACGTAGAACGTACCTCCCATTTTCTGGTAGATCCTTCACCACTTGCGATTGACCAAATTGAATGGGACTCTGTCAAACTCTCTGTCAAGTATATTTTTCCATTCAATCACTTTCCACTGTCAAATATCTTCTCGCGTAAATCAACATTGTCTTCGAAAACCACAACGTTGAAAAATGCTGCTTCCTTAACACCGCCAAAAGTACTTCATGCTGTTTCTCGAAGTAAAAGTATTCTCTTGCAAAAGCAACTTATTTGCTTCATGGTTCGAAGAAAAGATAAGACATTTACACAGCTGTTCTAGGGCGTGAGTAGTGGAAGCGAGGGTCTTTCGCGAGGCAACGCGTCCCGTGTCTTGCAGAGCTGTATGTGAGCAGAATCGCGCAACCTGGCAAAGTATGGCGAGGACCTCTAGTGGCAATTCAGGCATAGAATAACTATTCTATTTTTCAGGCAGCCATATGTTAAAAAGATGCATGATGCAATAGCGTACCGAAGGATGAGGAAATCTGTGAGATTTTTCTAAGCGACAATATAATAATTTAATTGAATTTTAGCTTACGATTAATGCACATAGGAAAATTGTCACAAAATGTAATTTTAGTATATGTTGTTATTTCCTGTTATGTCTTACATATTTTTACACGTGTCTGATTTTAAAAAATGTCTACTTGATTTGCTAAATTATTGAATTGACTGGGTAGTCTTGTAAAACAGGGAATGCCGGATGAGGCATAATCTTGGCTTCTGATGAGTGAAAAATTGAGCCTTCTTGTTGTGCAAAACAGCACTCGAAAGTGAATTTCCTGGAGAAGGTGATCGATCACTTCTGATGTTGCTATTGACCATTTTATGCAGGAATGTATGATCTGCCAATTTGTGTCTCTCGTTTTCAAAAAGTGTCTTGTGGATGTAATTTGATGACAAAAACAATGGCCAACAAGAAATTTGGAACAAAATTCAGTCTATCTAAATTTATGGGAATGCCATGGCGTTCATTCCATGTCAAATCAACCGGGGTCTGAACCTTGGCATCTCAGAAATTTATAATTTTTGGTGCAGTGGTAGTACCAGTAAAGTTGACGAAAACTGCCAAATTTCAGATTTTTTTGGGTCTTAGTGTTTGGGTTATTGACTTTCAAAAAAGCAAAAATTCCAAAATTTGACGACATATTGAAATCTTTAAACAACAGTAGATCAAAAACTATTTGACCTAGAGAGCTCAAATTAGTGTCATTCTCTTCTGCTTTTAACCCATTCGCATCATATGATGAGCAGGACTCGCATGAACCTGTTATGACACATAAGTCGTATGATGAGCTCAGCTCGCAATACTACACTGCTTGATAGAAATGCATATAGTTCAGTGTGTAGCTCATAGATGTTACTTGTATTCATTTTAAAACGAAGTCCAGATATGAGATGTTGGAAATTCTTTCAGTGTGGCACCACTCGATGTGTTTATGTGGAGTAAGAACAAAAAAACATATCATTATCCTATGCCACTCTCCTCAGCTGCCATTATGGCATCACAATTTTGCATTTTCCCCAGTTTAATAACCAATTTAAATTTATGTCATTTTCGAGTTTATATGCCTCTCAAAATGCATATAATCTGTTATTTCGACACTAGGATCAAAACTCGACTTTATGTAGAATCTGGGGTTCAATGATAATATTAATTTGAAAATCGTTTTCTACACATCCAAAGACAGAGATAATTTTTAGAAAAATCAGTGGCGAAGCTTGTATGAGGTTTTTGAGGCTTAGCCTACCCAAAAAATGTTGAAATTAAAATTTCTTGTACCCTGTAACAATCAAAGTTCGTTAAAACGAATTAAACTATGTAATCCGAATGTTTGGTTCCGCCAATCCTTCCAGATATCTCGTCAGTCAGACCAGAAAGAGAAGAGCGCTTTCGGTCCGAACTGTGAGGCTTTTGACGAAAAGCCTCGCGTTAAAAGGCAGCTACAGCATGAGCTCTGGGTAGGTGGAAGGGGAGTGTAAGGGGAGGGGACTGCCGATTCACTGGGTGAAAGTGGCTAGCCTCAGAATCGACCTGTTGTGCTTCTAGTCTTCTTGTGCAAAGTGCGTTGTTCACGTGCTGCATTGTTGAATGTTAATTTGCTTCAAGTGCATGCGCACGTGTGTTTGTGTGTGTGTCACATAGTGTATTTATGTTATAAAAATATAATATTGTGAAATTATATGTTGAAAACTCTAAGAAGATTTGCAGTGAAATAAATGTAAATGAACAAGACTTCGTGGCTCTCAGATGCTTAACCTACGAAATCTTGGACACACTGACTGTATAAATTGAAATACGTTTTGGAGATCTTGAAAAGATTAAATTTGTTGAATTGCTAGACCAAAATAGCTTTGGGGGATATAAACTAAATTTTCCTGTGATGAAATTAAATAACCTTCTCTCCACATATCCATCTTTCAACAAAGAACGATTAGAAAATGAATTAAAGAATATCTATGCTGATGAAGAAAAGCATTTACCTCCTGAAGACCTTCTAAAATTCATAGTTAGCAATGATCTTCAAACAATCTACAAAGAAGTAACACAACTTATCAAGTTGGTCTTAACATTCCCTGTTACAACAGCTTCCTCCGAAAGATGTATGAGCACCCTCAAGAGAGTAAAAAATTTATCTCCGCAATTCAATGAAAAATGAAAGATTAAGTTCTCTCAGTACAATAGCCATTGAAAAAAAAACTGGTTAAATAACTTTCTATTGATAAAGGCTTCAAGGAAAGAGTAATTGATACTTTTGCGACCAACAAGAATCGATGCATGGACCTGCTGTATAAAAAAATATAAGCAGATTTTTCAGCCTACCCAGTATTTACGCCTTACCTTCGCCACTGAGAAAAATATTGGATTATTACACAGTTCTGAGCTAATAAAGCTTATACATTCTCACATTTCAACCCTTTAGTCCAAAGTTTGGTTTTTATGGAAAACTTAGAAAACTTAACATTTTCAACTTTTATGTAGGCAATTTCTTTTAATCTATTTTTGCACTCCAAACTGCCGCACTACAGAATTTAAATACGATTTCTTGGTAAACTCCGAAGGTATTTAAACATGACGTCAATTGGTTAATGAACTTTAATTTGAAATGCAAAGTGACTGTTGCATTTGAATTTTGTCATTTTTTTAAAAAAAAAACTTTAAAAATGTTTTTTTGAAAATCTCAAACACAATTTTTTATTTTTTTTAAAAAAAATATGTTTTGAAGACATCAATTGACTATTTGTGTGCAAAATTTCATAATTGACAATGGGTTCAATTGGAAATTATCTTTTTATATTGTAATGTGTGGGAAATTTGCTAAATTTGTTGACTTCCATGTTAAGACCCCAATTACTATATGCTGAGTGGTTGATGTTGAAGTCTTCATATTAGTCCATTTTATAAGTTTTGGAGTACAAATAACATGAAAATACCTAAAATTTATCACTTTTAATATCAGGTAAGTAAATTTATAAATGTACGAGGGAAAGTCATTAAATAACAGTAATCTTATTCTAAACTTCATGGAGATTTATGCACAACGAAAATTTGTGTTTTGGCACTCAAAAAGTTTCCTTAGCAACATGCCATAAATGTTTCATGACGATCGAGCAGTATGCGCATCCGCAGTAGCATGTACAACATGGTCGTTACACTGTAGACTTGCATCGTAGAAGAGCAACGAAGTGTTATTCTTTTTTTGAGGTCAGAGGGAGTGAAACCTTCTTAAACCTACAGTAGAATGAAAGTTTAGTACTGAGACAACTGTTTAAGTTAGGGGAGAGTGTATGAATGGGTGGAAAGATTTAAAGATGGAAGACGAAATGTCAGTGGTGAACACCTGAGTGGGAGGCCAGTTTGCGTGGCAGCGAAGGCAGTGAAACATCAGATCGATCAGCGAATCCATTAATTTAGTACACTCTCCCCAGACTTACACAATTGTCTCTGTACAGAACCTTCATTCTGCTGCAGATTTCAGCATAGTGTGTGCAGACCCTCTGATTAGGGAGGAGGGGGGGGAGCCTTGATGAAAGTTCATTTGGAGAAAGGGAAATCTCATTTCTTCTCACTGTATTATTGTATTGATGGGTATGAAACAGAGGCATATATAGAGTGTGTCCAGACCCACTGAAAATAACTGTATTAAAAGAATACAAACTTCTGCGGCACCAATGTTCTTTGCTTCCCTCTTTTATTATCTCTAATTTATATATGAACATGGTTTCATACAGCAGACTCAAAACAACTACACATAATTTATTAATTTACAACAGTGATGGCCATTAAGGCAGTGGATTCTCCCTAACTTTTTGCCCATAAACTATAGCCTCTTAATGCCAAGACTTGCCTGCAAAGAAAAATTAAACTGTCCTTTCCCCTCCCACTTTTGTCACCGAATTGCTGCTACTGATTTCTAATGTAATGGCAAGTAATCTTTCAAATGCATAGGTAACAAAGCTAACGAATAAACTGTATGCGAGTGTGAATAACAAGAAATTTGCTAGAGAACAAAGTTGGATAGTTCAATTATATAGAAAATAATGCAACCTCTGTAGTTGCTTGAAACTTTCGTCAGCTTGAAAATACTTAATTATGTAAAGAGCATAATATCTTTTAATAACGGTGATAAGACTCATCTACACTAAATTCCTAAGCAAGAGTATGAGAGGGGACAACTGCAACCTCTTGCACCCCCCTCCCCATTTGCACGCCTATGGATTTCAGGAGGTTTCACTCCCTCTGACCACAAAAACTGAATAACCCTTCATTGCTCTTCTATGGTGCAAGTCAACAGTGTAGCGACCATGTTGTATGTGCTACTGCGCAGGCGCATACTGCTCGATCGTCATGCCACCTTTATGGCATGTTGATAAGAAAACTTTTTGAGTGCCAAAACACAATCTTTTGTTGTGCATAAATCTCCATGAAGTTTAGAATAAGATTACTGTTATTTAATGACTTCCCCTCGTACATTTATAAATTTCCTTACCTGATATTAAAAGTGATAAATTTTAGGTATTTTCATGTTATTTGTACTCCAAAACTTATAAAATAGACTAATATGAAAACTTCAACATCAACCCCTCAGCATATAGTTGGGGTCTTAACGTAGAAGTCAACAAATTTAGCACATTTCCCACACATTACAATACAAAAAAAAATAATTTCCATATGAGCCCATTGCCATCCCATTATGGAATTTTGCACACAAATAGTCAATTGATGTCTTCAAAACATATATTTTTTCAAAAAAATATTTTTTTTTCTTAGATTTTCCCAAAAAAATTTTTTTGAAGTTTTTTTTAAAAATTATAAAATTCAAATGCAACAGTCATTTTGCATTTCAAATTAAAGTTCATTAAAAGCAGAAGAGAATGGCACCAATTTGAGATCTCTAGGTCAACTAGTTTTTGATCTACTGCTGTTTAAATATTTCAGCTTTTTTAAAAGTCAATAACTCAAAAACTAAGATCCGAAAAAAATTGAAATTTGGCAGTTTTTGTCCTCTTTATAGATACAATGTACAGACAAAAAATCTAAATCCTTAAGGTTCAAAAATAATTTTTATCAGTTGATTTGACATGGAATGAGCCATAGACCAGATCGGAGAGCAGTATTCAACTGGAATGCTGTCTCTTGCCTGGTACATTAAGGAAAGAATTAATATTTCATATGCAAGTAATGGAATTCAACATTCAATACAAGATATCAATATATAAATCTGCAGCATACCCTGAATTTTATTTTGGAGGGTGGGTGCTCTCTCTCTCTCTCTCTCTCTCTCTCTCTCTCTCTCTCTCTCTCTCTATATATATATATATATATATATATATATATATATATATATATATATATATACTGTTTAAGAAAGGTTGATGAGATTTGCAAGTACCGTGGACTCCTTTATAATTTGTACTCCAAAGGGGCACAAAAAAAGTTTGAATTATCCAAAATTCGAACTAGCAAAAGGATGTATCATTGAAGATGATTTCAAGGGGATGAAACTTCCGTTCGAATTATCCAAGTTCGAATTAATGAGAGTTACTGTATAATTTTATGTGGGGGGGGCATGGACATATCATAGTTGTGGAGATTAAATAGTAAAGAACAACAAGCTTTTCATTCACATTATAAAGAGCAAATGACATAATAAAATATCGCTGTAGGTTAATTTTGTACTTTTCAACATAAGTATCTATTCCTGTGTATTGTAATTCCTATAAACATGTCAAGTTCCCCAATATTTTATCAAAATTTAATTTCATGGCTCATGCATTTGGGTGAGGGAGGGAGAGGGGATCCAGCCTCGTTAGATATGCCATTGATGTCAATCTAAACACAAAGTTGAAAAACATAGCAGTTCTCTCAGATGGCTTTTCTTTGCTCTTTTTCTAGCCAATACTATTCATGTTCACTTTGCTATGCATTCTCTACTTGCATTAATATGGCTACCCCTCAAAACCAGTGAATTTCCAGGTTATGATAGTGATCATGTAGGTTACAGTGTGCTTATTGAAAACCCTCTAATAATACTAAAATATTGAATCTAAATATGTAAGAGAGACTATAATTTAATTAATGTTATGTTACTTTTACTTACCATGAGAACATTGCTTTCTAGTTGTACATATGCCGGACCCTATGGCCGAGTGGTTAGCACATCGAGCTGCGATGCCAAGGGTCCCGGGTTCGAATCCCACTTGGGCTTGGTTGTTTGTGAATGTCCATTCATCAATTTTATCATTTCATCTCTCATCCCCATCTTCGCAAATTAGCCAAGAGGCACAAAACGCAAAGTAAAATAAACTAAATCAATCACTCAATCAATCAATCTAGTTGTACATATATATGTTGCTATGTTGTAAATCTTGAAAGCCTGTCTAAATTTTTGGGATGACTTTGACCCTTGCTAAGAAATTGGAATGACTGAAACTAACTTTTTATGAAACAAGATCAAAAGCAGATTAAAATAATTAAAAAAAATGTAAGTTAAAACTTAACCTATCTTAAAGTACTAATTGCTTTCACCTTGGCATTTCATAAGTTTCCATGTAATGTAAGTTTAATTTTCTGTCATTGTTGGCAGCAGGGCATCAGATATGTGTCAAGTATTTTACTGTAATTTCCAGTGGTGTATTCTGAAAATTTGATCTGGGTTACTGCAACAATTCTTATTTATTGTACATATTTATTATATGCGCCATGTATATTAATTAGATACAATAGAAAAAATCACCAACGTAGGCATGCAAATACAACAAAAACAGAAATCAGACAATTCAAATTTTGTGGCAATTTCTAAATTTTTCATCAAATTTCCCTTTTTACCTAAATTTGCACATGGATTTGCCTACAGTGAGGGAAATTTCCCTTGATGTAGCAACACTGCCTCTGCCAAGCATGGCATACAGACCAGGAAGGAACAAGCAGTGTTCTCCTGCCAACACTGTTTGCAGCGATGGAACTGACATTGCAGGACATGTTTTTCATCTCCCTTGTCCTTGCTGCATACAATCATGGAGGGAACCTGGTTGTTGGAAGGATGCATTAAATAATTTACTTATATTCTGGTTTAGAAGCTTGTTTTAATAGTTTGCATAATATGTATAATGAGCAACTACACGTATATTAAGGATAAATGAATAAAAATATATGAAATAAGTTTGTTTCCTGGTGGTAAACACAGTAACATGGAGAATACAGTATGGTAATTTCTAACATATGGGTGTACCTGAAAATTAATGCTCATCATGTCAACTTGCAGAATGTGATGCTGAACGTTATAATGGTGATTGTTCCCCATACTGTGAGAATATTTTCCATTCTGATTGCAACTTTGTTGCATTCTGTGATAACATTGGCTGTTTCTGCTCCAAAGGATATACTGGAGTGCTGTGTGGAAGAGGTAAGGATAACTGTGACAATTTTTATCTAATTATTATTATAATCAACCATTATACATGTATGTTGTTCATGGACGTCTGCAGGATTCTTTCCAGGCGAGGGCAAAGAAGGCATATTTTTCCCCACAATAGTGATGTCCCCCTCCGAAAACACTGCTTCGGTCTGAAATTATCGTTCCTTCAACACCCTTATGATAATTAACATAAATTACAGTGACTGAAATGAAATTATGTGTGAAATATACACTTTTTAGATGGACCTTCATTTTCCAGGGGTGGCCATGGCCCACCTTGCGCCCCTTCAAGACATCCATGATGTTTTTATATTTGGTGTAATTTCTCAAAATATAAAGTTTTTGAGGAATTTACACTAAATAAAGAAAGGAAGGTTTATTTATAATGTTTTGTTTGTTTATTATTAATATTTAAACAGAAGTGGATTATAAAACACACTATGGCTGATGATTTTCACAACCAACTTGTTTAAATACATGCAATAAGGAACCATTAAGTCAAAATGCACCATTTATAAAATAGGTGTTTGTCCTATTTGGATTTCATTCTTCTTTTTATTTTATTTTTAATTTTCATTTGTCTTAAAGTTTTGGCTAACAGAAGATTAGGAAATGTGCATAACGTTGTCTTGCAAATACTGCTTCCATTCTCCATTACAAAGTGTAATGAAATTGGTAATATTTCAGAAGTTATAAACACTCTTCTTTAAACTGTTGTCCTGAAATTGTTAATGTGAAGTTGAATTCCCAAAAGGGACAATTTATCATCATGTAATGTGGGAATAAGCTTGAATGATGAACATATTTTCTTAGGATATTGACCAGTGAGTTCTGGAAAAGTTTTCAAGCTTTCGAGAGCTAAGATTCCCTTCATCTTTAGGGTAGAAGTGCATTGTTAACTGCCAACCTGGTTTATATGTATTTAGAGTTGGATGTTCCAAATGCATATGGACAATTAGCTTTTGAAAGCTTGGATTTGAATTTGAATTTAAAATTTAGGGTGCATCAAGACTTAGGCTATTTTGCACCCATCATGTTATTCGAGGTCCAGCCCCTTACCATAACTAAAGTAACGTAACTGTAATTAGAAGACATAAGTGAGTACTAAAAGGATTTCCACGAAACTTACTTGTAAATGTTGCATCAAGTTTCCCAAGTGGATGGTGGCAGTGACCACCGAAATTAATAGAACATTTACAAGTAAGTTTCACGGAAATCCTTTTAGTACTCACTTACATCTTCTAATTATCAACCACGTTTTTATTCTCTCTAACATGAATAACTGTAATGTCGTGTAACTGAAATATTAAAATATTCTGACTTTGGTTAAAAGCTGAGGCTGCAAATGGGCACTCAGCACATAAGGACAAAAAACAGGGCAACACACAGAATTATACTGACCATGGGGTCAGACTCCAAAGCCTCGTTAGTCTGCAAAATTCAGTCCAGGGTGTCCTACATGGACAATTGGGTGTACTATGTGGAAGGTCAACCCTTACAACCCTTGCAAGCTTGTAAACCTTTCCAGAACTGAAGACTAAAATTGGTAAATGCTGTAAATGCCACAATAATTCAAATACCGTTTTCCACGTTAAACTGTGAAATGTGCTATGCTTTATAATGTGTTAAACGTGAAATGAGGCTGGTAGCCCTCTACATAGTTCAATGGGCACATAAAGAGGTCACTAGTGTGCACGTTCTTACGAGCTGATGTGCGGAACAATGCGATTTCCCAACACTTTTGCTTTTGGCACTTACAACGTTTATCACTTTTAGTCCTCAACTCACTGATCGATATCCCAAGAGAATATGTTCAACAGTACTCTTCAAATTTATGAACAGTTCATAAATTTTAAGAGTTATTCTGTGTGAATAAAGCAACATATAATTTCTCACAACTTAAGAGATTTTGGTGTTTGTGAACTGTGTTTGAATACAACAATCATTAAAATGAACATTGAAACTGTTACACATCATGCCATGTATTGACAACACAAGGCCTGCCAAGCATCTTATCATTGGGCGATGCTTGGAGTGTGTCTTATCACCACTGCTTTCTGGCTTTCAATATCGGAGCCTGCTACTTTATTTTTTTCAAGTAGCTCTCCAATTGTTCAAACAATGCTTCTTTGCTCCAGCAAATAAAGACAGCAACAGAAACAATTTCCAATAATCTCCTTAGGCGAGTGTGGTCTGAGGTAGAATACCCTCTTATGCTGTTAATGGTGCACACATTAAGTTGCCCTAACAAGGAATGGAACTTGAAATACAGGGTGTTTCACTTGCTCTCGGCCCCTGATTTTCACTTACAATAATCAAACTATTTGTCATAATGTAATGAAATTTGCTATGGACATAACTTGGTGTATGATCAGCATGGTGACATGACAGTGAGTGTTGGAAGTGGTTGCTATTAGCATCAATGCATGCCTGCACATGCCTCTCCATGTTACAGAAGGTAGCCACTGACACATCAGGAGTCACAGCATCAATTTTATGCCGAATGCTGTCTTACAGTTCCATGATAGTCTGTGGTTTGTTGCAATAGACCTTATCTTTCATCATGCCCAATAGGAAGAAATCCGATCAACAGGACCAAGAACTCAGACTGAAAGCACACTTCTGTATGATTGTCATTGTACAATGGGAGAATCACCCAGACACACACACACATGTTCATGCAAGGACTAGAGAGACTGTGGCGCCATCTCCAATGATGTCACCATGCATGTCATACACCAAGGCATGTCAACAATAAATTTCATTACATTATGACCAATAGTTTGATTTTTATAAGCATAAATCGGGGGCCGAGAGCGAGTGAAGCACCCTGTATTATACTTTCATTTTATGTGTTGTGTATGAATCTGATCACCAGTCTAATAAAAATATTTAATCTCCAAACCCTGGAGTTACTTTCCGGATACCCTGTATAATGATCAGAAACTAAAAGTCAACATTTTCTGTGGTGAAGACAGGTGGTTAAATGAATATGACTAGCATCAGCCATTTTCTAGTATCTCATTTTCCTGCAGTGTGTCCCAGTGGATACGGCAGCGGATGCAATGGAGTGTGTGGGCAATGTCAACTTAAGGAAAAGTGCAATCACATGACTGGTATCTGTATCAATGGATGTGAAGCTGGTTACATACCACCATTGTGCCAAGAAGGTAATTACATTTAATTACTATGAAGTAATTATATATATATATATATATATATATATATATATATATATATATATATATATATATATTCTTATTGATAATAATATGGCATTAATTATCCTATTCTTTAAAACAGGGCCACCCGAACCTCAGCCCATAGGACACACCTGACCCGTCATAGCTTTTTAGTGGCCCTGGACCAATTGTTCAAGTAGTTACTGGCCATGCACATATAAAATCCAAGCACCCCTACTATAAAATACACTTTTCTGAAATTGGTGGTAGTGGGTGGAAGAGGGTGTTCTGTGTTATATAACAATATTTTTGCACCAGGTATAAATAATCCTGCAATAAAACTTTTATATATATTAAGGGATGAACCAATATGAAATTTTTGCCAATACTAATAAATGACAGATGAAACATTTACCATTGCTGATAACAGATATTCCTACTATTCCTGTATAAAGCTGTAAATATTCCTTGAAGAAAGTAAAGCTTTCATAAATCATGGTAGAATTTTGCACTAATTACAGGCTATTTATAGATATATCACATCAGTAAAAATATTGGTAATTCTACCAATAAACTGGTGGACTAGTATGAAAGGTGGCACACAAGAAAAAAAATAATTGCAAATTATCCATCAAGTCACTTCATAGTAGAACTAATTACTGTAAAACTGTTCTTGTAGTGAGTGAAATTATTAAATAGCTTAGAATTTCAACACAATTCACATAATTCTTTCTGAAGAAATGTAAGCAGCATCAAATATGATGCTGGTCATGTGAATTGTGTCCAGTGACATATCTAGAAGTTGCAGTTGGGAGGGGCAAATTTCGGCAGGGTACTTCACCTCACTAAGAATCAAATCTATCCTACGCTTGCACTGTTTTACATAAACAATAATAATAGTAGTACTATATAGTACTATAAGTAGGTAACATCAACTTCCATGTTCTAGAGATGAACATATTGTTTAGTAAACTGAATGATCGGATATGAGAAGTATAGTGAATAAACAAAGAAACAAAATATGTTCTCTTAACAATATCTCGAGTTCAATCCCTTTTTGAGGCATATTGCATGAATCCAAATTTAAACTGTGGGTCTAGTTCCGATTAACCTATCATGAGGATAAAGTGGACTTGAATCAAACTTTAAAAGTATTCTCGAACCTGTTAAACTTTGTGTTGAAAGACCACTTGAGTCTTCAAAAATATTAGGCACATAATAATATATCCAAAAATCTGGCAAAAATCGCCCTTAGCATGGATATGCATCTGATTCTGTCAAAACAGTGAGTAATTATAAGGTTTAGCCACTAAAAATTTAATTTTATTTTCATTAGTTCCAGTTGTAAAAGTTAAAATATCTAGACTTACAAATTACAGAAGACAGTATTAGATTCCCTAGACAACCATACAGCAACAAATTCAGAGAATTTAAATAACTTGCATGGAACAGGGTCAAGACCTGGTTCATGAAATTGTAACTTATTTGTTCATTTCTTTTTGTAAAACGTAATAATGTAATATATAAATTCTTGCTCTAAATCCAACTGATTACAGTTGTGTGACCTAACTTTGGACACTTTCGAACTTTAACAGTTGAAATTTTGATTAATTCCTTTCAGTCTAATGAACTAGTATAAGTTTATTAGAGAAAATTTGCTCTCTCCGCGTAACTGCCAAATGGATATATTTAGATACTGTGTAATTCCTTTCAATTTTTTCTTTAATATTAGTAGTATGGTACTATATCATAGGACGAAACCTCCAAGTACACAATTGTATCCTTTCATTCAAGGTAAATATGGAAATTTGTTAGGAACCCCATGTAATACTCTTCGAAATAGTGAAATTTTAAAATATGGTGTTGGCAATGTTGCAAGACGAACATTATAAGCTGTTTATATTGTTTTGGTTACATCACAAGACAACATCCAACTAAAACCTTATAAAAGTCCGTTCTCTGAAAGAGAGGTATGAAATGACGATCAGCAACAAATATGTAATACTTATAATTTTCAAATGGTTGTGAAATCCATATGAGAAAACAATCCTAGCATTGTACCAAGAATAAATATTCTTATGCATAGCTGTATCAAAGAATTCTAGTTTCATAGTTTTATTAAAACATTCACATAATAAGCTGGACAGTTTAGTTGGTTGATCATGGCAGATGAAGTCATCAAATTAGAAATACTTTAAAATATGTGTGTAGACAGTCTCTCTCACTCAGCAATTTTTCACAAGACAGCAAAAGCAAATGAAGTGCATTCATCCCATGTTAGGATAATGCCAAAAGTTAGATCACATTATGTTTATTGTATATTTTGTATATATATTTTACTATTGTCAATGAAAATATGTAATCTTAAAAACAATAATTTTTGTATAAGTTTTTTCCTCTCTTATATATATTAAAGAGGCAGTAGATTTTCTCTCCAGCTGTAGTTTACATACATAGAACATGTATTAATAGCGAAAATTATGTAAAATATAAAATATGAACAGTTTGTAACTTTACGTTTTTCATCTCCTTAGAAATGATCCACAAGGATGACGATGGATATGACAAAGACCTGAAATTAATTTATAAGCATGAGGTTTCTCACACAAAGCGTTTTCACCATTTTTCTCAAAATAAGGCAAAAGCATCTACTAACAAGACATTTGATTGATTGATTTATTTTACTTCACATTTCTGCCACTTTCAGCTAATCACAATGATGAGGATGAGTGATGATATGATGAAACTGATGAAGGGACACACAAATAATGCTGATGTCCAGGCCAAGATTCGAACCTGGAAGCTCTGTCATCATAGCATGGTGTGCTAACCATTCTGCCACACAGGCAGCAACAAGACATTCGAGAACCAACTTTGTAATGTAATAATTTTTGCATAACTTTTTTCTATGGTGGTACTGAAAATTATAATTTTGGAACAGGCTTCTTCATAAGTAATATGAGCTCAGCTCTTAAAACAGTAGAATTTATTAATGATAGGATATCATATGCAGTTTTACAGGGTAGGTGGTGTAAAATTATTTTAATAAACATGGATGCACCAATGGAAGATAAGGATGATAATACTAAAGATGATTTTTATGCAGGATTAGAATGGGTCTTTGATAATTTTTCCCAGTATGATATGAAAATTCTGTTAGGAGACTGTAATGCACAGATTGGTAAATAAGATACATTTAAACTGGTAAAGAAAGTCTTCATGAATTAAGTAATGATAATGGAATAAGATTAATTACTTTTGCAACCTCAAAGAATTTAATTGTGAAAAGTACCACTTTTAAACATAAAGATATCCATAACTATGCCTGGTCTTCTCCAAATGGTAAAACTCATAATCAGATAGATCATATTCTCATTGATAAGAGAAGGCATACTAGTATATTTAATGTTTGTTCATAGGTGCTGACTATGCCAGTGACCATTATTTCGTAATTGCTAAATTAAGAGAAAGACTCTTAGTGGAAAATCATAAGCAACAAAATCTAAAAGTTCTAAAATTTAATAGAGGAAAATTTGCTGATGAAAGAATTAAGAAAGGTTACCAAACTGTCAAATTGATTTGAAATTTTGCATGATTTAAATGATGATGAAAATATAAATGAAACAGATGTAAATGAGAATTAATAGCATAAATCTAATGCAATAGAATCAACAGCTGAAGAAAGTATACTATACCTAAACCAAGAGAAAGTAAGATGTGGTTTGATAATGAATGTTATAATCTAAGAGAAATGGAAATTCAGGGTAGACTTAATTATAATGGAATGAAGTGAGAAGTTAACCACATGTTTAGAAGTAAGAAACAAGAGATTACTTGAAAAGCAAAATTAACAAAATTGAAACAAACAGCAAAAATAAAAATACCAGATATTTATATAAAGATGTAAATGAATTTAGAAAAGGTTGGCAACCTAATGTAAACTTGATGAAAATAAAAACGGTGAGTTTTTGGCTGATCCAAGCGATATTTTAAATAGGTGGAAGAACTACTTTAATGACCTCTTAAATGTTCATGTAGGAGATAAATCAGAAGTAAATGATGTACACACAGCAGAACCTTTAATTCCAGAACCTAACTTGACTGAAGTTTGAAGATGCCATTAAAAGACTAAAGAATAACCAAGCACCTGGCATTATTTAATACCAGCTGAGTTAACTAAATATGGTGGGAATTTGTTAATATGGAATAAAGAAGACATTCCTCAACAGTGGAAAGAATCAATCATTGTTCATGTGTTTAAAAAAGGTGATAAAATGAACTGCAAAATTACCGAGGAATTTCTCTCCTCTCAACATCATATAAAACATTAGTAAGGATGGAAAAGATTGGATTGATCTTGCCCAAGATCGGGACAGATGGAAGGCTTGTGTTGCTGCAGTCATAAACCTTTGAATTTAAGAAGACTAGATAGTTAGCTAGTTAGTATGATCCTTAGCTCATTTAAAGTTTTCAACTAACCAAATAACCAAATGCTTGTGAGATAACTAATAATGTCACATGTTTGAACTTGTATTGTATGAAAGTGCATTGACATTACAATTTATTAAAATAGCGTATTGTCTTGTAGTGTATCCTGTATTAAATATTGCACCAGTTATACGTGAAGTCCATGTACGAAATGTGACCTTCCAATTCAGTCTAGATTATCGAGGAGAAGGTAAACTTGTTCAGTTCAGAGCTGAGTACAAGGTATGTGCATTCAATTATTTCTTTAGTTTTTTCAGTTGGAATAGGATCAATTAATCTGATCTGTACTGTTATTTGCCACTATTGGTACACCTGTAATATTATCTAAGGTGATATTTCTCTGAATTGTCCATAATGGATTGTGCAATTCAGTAATTTGAGTATTGTTCTTGTAACCTGTTTTTGCAAAATAAAAATAAATATTTGAAGCAGAATTTTCCCTTTCTAAGTCAAAAATCCAAGGTAATTATGCCTGAATTATTTCAGGTTCATTATGTCAATTTGCTGTTATGTACCAAATATATTGATCAGATCAATACAATATTGGTTATTAACAACAATCATCTGTGGCTCAACAGCCCGTGAAGGCCAAGCACTACTTACTGACTGCAGGTATTACTCGCACATGCTTCTGCAGAGGTGGGCAATCATCCAACCAGTTACAGGGTGATGTGCGGTCAGCATCATGAACCACCAGTCATTGTTGTATGTTTTCCATAACAGGCTTATGCTACTGATTCTTATCTTCCCAATTTCCTCATGGTGGTGGATGTCCATTAGTCCCATACACTGACCGAAATCCCAGCAGAAAAGTTGTTACACATTCTTCCACAAGACTGGAACCAGCATGCATCCAAAGGCTGATGCCTTAGACTGCATGGCCACATTTCGAGACAAAATCTTGGTTATTAGCATTATTAAATTTTTTACTATTGCTCTTTTGAAATTGAGAAAAAAAAATCATGTTAGCTCATCTCTACTTTTTGTATATGCCATATAATTGTAACCATTGTTGAAAAGTTTGAGAAAGTTACGGGAAACCAGGATGAAATGTCGCAGAGAAAATAAAAACTACTAAATACAACTGTATTATATAATTTTCCATTGTTCAAAAGTTAATAATAGTTCAAATTCATATATTTTGAGACACAAGGTATTATTCAGTATCTTATGTTACAAAAGAATGAATAGTTCAATAATTTGTTCGTAGGTTTCTATTTTTATATTGGCAATCTCTTAAAACATATTGGATATTTAGCAGTTTTCTCATTGTGGTTCATATTTAAGCTTCCAAAACATGTATGCTTGTAACACCATTCAATATTAATGTTATGAAATCTTCGGATAAGCTTTTACATTGATTTTGTACATTCAGGAAAGTGAAGGACATGAAGAATGGACACCTGGAATTCCTGCTGAAGTGACAAATGCTACATCATATGTTGGACTTATTGATGGATTGTCTGCCCTCACGAATTATGACCTGCGAGTTATATTGATAACTAAAAATGGAAACAGTTATGAAAATGATGACGTTCCATCTGCACCATTCATGACAATGTGTACTAGTAAGTACATTTCTTGAGATTAAGTCAACAGAAGTGTTAGTAGAGTTCATATAATTCCTAAAACAATAATTTTATTGCACAACATAAACCAGAAAGGACTAATTATTGATTTAATGTCTGTAATGTTTATGTTTGATTGAATTTAATGTTGGATGAAGTTAGAACCTTTTTGGTGCATCTATACATTCTTGTCTAAACAGTAGTTTTCATGTATAACCAACCATTGTTCAAAAGAACTACAGTACTATGTTTCAACATAGTCCCCTGCACCTAGTCCAATGCACCTATGCCAGCACTTGATAAGGGCACTGAATCCACAGGGGAAAAAAACTTTTGGATGCGTACATAACCACTCGTGCACTGCTGAATGGACTTTGTCGTCATTCTGGAACCTTGATCCACTTAGTCCATCTTTCAGTGGGCCAAAGAATGTGGAAATCAGAAGGTGCGAGATTGGGTGAATATGGTGGGTGGTTTAAGCACTCAAACTTTAGGTCCTTGATGGTAGACAATGTGACACTGACAGTGTGTGGTCTTGCATTATCATGGAGCAAAAAGTACACCACTGGACATCAGACCACATCGTCTCTGCAGAATGGCTGGTTTCAGTTTTTCATGCAAGAGGTTGGCGTAGGTAGTACTGTTTACATCTGGGCATTTAATGTTCAAGAATTGGTCCCTTGTGGTCCAAAAAAGAAAGTTAACATGACCTTTCAAGCACTCAGTTGAGCAAGCACTTTTTTCGGTCTAAAATACATAATTCCATTCTTGCCCTTTTACGTTCTGGTTCATAGAAATGAACCCAACTTTCATCTCCAGTGACAATACAATGAAGAAATGCTTCACCGTCATAACAGTGCAAAAGCTCCCTGCACACATCAACATGTCTCTTCTTCATTTCATTTGTCAAACGTTTCGGAACCCATCTCGCACACACTTTCCTGAACCTCAGTATGTCATGACTGATATGGTGGGCTGATCCTACACTTATTTCCATCTGGGAAGCAATTTCACTGACAATAATATGCAGGTTCTCCTGTATCAAGTCCTCCACTTGAGCAATGTTGCTTTCCATGAAACATAAAATGTCAGTCTAAGCAGTTTCAGCCCATAATCATCTATTTCATCTTCACATATCTCAGTAAGATACACAAAACTGCATTTTAATATGGAGATGATGATTATGTTCACTTATTTTTTAATTTCACTTCGTACTTTACTTCACGATCCATATTTGAGGACCCACTAAAATAAACAAATTACAGAAATACATCTACTAATAGGGTTCGAGAGTTCGAATGTATTTCGCTGGAGGGAAGAACTATCAATTCTGTGTGCCATCTAGCATTGCCCATACGAACTATTTGCCGCTCGAGTGAAATACGTTAATTGCAGCACTCTAGAACATACCATAGCTTTAACAAATGCACTTTTTCATTTCTCATCAATAATTTTTCAACATATTCACTGCATATTTTCTCTTCTTTCAGTCTCCTCTGTCATTTATAATTTGCCAATTTGACCTCCTGTTCTGTAGCAAATGAGTCATGAGGGCTATTGTTTCAAATCTTTTGTTATAATGAAGCATGAAATTATCTCTCCCCTAAAAAAAAAAGTCTGCATGTAGTTTACAGCTGATTATTATCAGTCCCAAGCTAATACTCTCCAACCACACTTTCATCTGGGTTAACAGAAACAGGAATTAAGGTGATGCCAAGTCCAGGTTGTATGATGGGTGATCAAACAAATCTCAGCCAAATTCCTGAATATGTGCCTGTGTTCTTGCTGTAGTGGGTGGTTGTGCACTGTAATGGAGAAGGACAATATACCTCTCCTCTTGTTCTGCATTGCCCTTTGTAGGCGTGTAAAAGTCTCACAAGACATTACATCTCCAGCTCCAAGAAGTCTACCAGCAAGACTCTAGAACACAGTACACATGGGCATGGTTTGGCCATATTGTACAGGCTTGTTCTGGGAGTGTGTATGCTTGTTTGGTTACAACTTTCACGAATTCCACCCATGTCTTGACTCCACCCATTTGATGAGTCTTGTGAATGCCAGTGAACCTTTCTGTAGTACAATATGTGGTAGCTTAGTCCCACTGCCATGAAGTTGTCAATAGATGATTACGAAATGAACAAAGAATCATCAGACAGTTCACTTGTCCAACATGCTTTGCCACAGACTTTCTTGTCCGACCTCTCTCATTATGAGCCTGTGTTCATTCCTCGTGAAACTTCCAAAATAATTTCTACATAGACACAGCACTCATGACTTAGTCTCTATAGGTATTTGTTTTTTTCGCATCACTTTTCGGCCATTTTTGGCTATCACAATGATAAGGATGAGTGTTGATATTACATGGAATTGATGAAGTGGCACTCAAAAAGAACACCCATGGAAAGGCTGTGACTCGAACCTAGGATCTTCAGTGGCAAGAAAAGTTAAGGTTTGGTTTACTCTTTGGCTGATATCATGAACCTGTTTCTTCTCTCGTGTATCTAGATATTTAGAGGAATTTTATGGCTACATAAGCCTATGAAACAATTGCAAATATCTAAATAATAACAAAAGAAAACCACATGAAGATTCATGTTAATGCTCTAGAAGGAATTCTGGGCAGATGTAAATTTTAAGATTTTAGAATATCATAGCGGTTTATCAAAAGGAGAGGGGATTTTAAAAATACGTAGCTTTGGAGACTTCAGCCCAAAGTCCAGTGACCATTTTAACATCCCAACCACAGCCCACTGTAGGTTGAATAAAAATAGTCCTTTACTCTTTTTTATTTCTTTATTGATTTTTGTTATTTAGTGTCACTTTTCTGCTGCTTTTGGCTAATCATAATGATGAAGATGAGTGATGATATGGTGAAATTGGTGAAGGAACACTCACAAAGAACACCTATGTCCAGGCTGGGATTCAAACCTTGGCTCCCTGTTGTTGTGGTATGCTGTGCTAACCACTCCTACTGGCTACTCTAATAGGAGATGCTTTTAACAGAACTTGAATTTATTTTAAGCATCTAGGAATTCCAATAAAAAAAACAAGACGTGGAAGCTTTGTTAATTGGAAAATGTGACGTAGAGATGCTTAAGATGTTGGAGACATGTGAAACAATCAAATTTACATTGATGACGAAATTCTCTTCGAATAACAACCGGATAGACTTCTGAATAGAGCTGAGCCAATACCACTTTGAACTGATACCCATACCAGTTCCAATACTCTCACCGATTCCCACCAATACTGATACCAATGCTTGAAAATTGTAATTATTAGAAGTTGTTCAAAATATTGATTAATATACCTGCATAGGTATTGCATTTCAATTATGAACATTAGTGTATCAGAGTTTTGCTTCAAAATAGTCAAGAATTACATTAGAATATTAATATACCAGTTATGTAATTGAAATGCAGTTTTTCCACACATCATCATCATCATCCTTCACCATTTCCTGCCTTTGGCTGGGTCGGCATAGAAGTCAAGCCTCTCCATTTTTTCCTGATCTTCCACCACTCCTCTCTTTCCACAATGTTCCAATCTTGTACTCTTCTCCTTAGCACTCTCCACTATCTGCTCTTTTCACCGACATCTTGGTCTCCCCTTTGGCCTTACTCCCACTACTTTTGCATTGTAAGCTCTTACTGGTACTGTTTTTGCATCCATCCTCGTCATGTGTCTGAATCGTCTCATCTGTGCCTGATCTATTCTGTCCTGAAGCTTCACCACCCTCATTCCCTTTTTTTATCTCTTCTAGTCTTTTCCAATGCACTCCTTAAAAATTTCATCTCCACTGCCTGCATCTTTTCTTTGTCTCTCTGTCATTGTCCAAGTCTCTGCACCATACGTATTATTCCACACAATATTGGAGCAAAATAAATGGAAACTTTGAATTTTGCACAATTTCCAGGTTAATTATGCTCCATGAAAGTGTTGTGCGACATTCTTGTGAACCCTGCAAAAGACCAAAATGCCAGAAAAAATGTCAGTCGATATCAGTGAATAAAATCCAACTGTTGCTGATATCACTGGTATCGATCAATATTAATACATTGGCATTGGTATCAGCTTGTGAACTTTTTAAAGATAGCATCAGTCATGTTCAAGGATGGGATTGAAGTCATTGAAGATAAGTGATATTAGCTCTTGAATGCTCACAAGTCTATCCAAAACTAAACTGGTTGATATTCCATAATTCACTACCAGGAAAGCTTCAAGAACTATTTAAATTAGGGATGGACCGATATGAAATTTTGGCGAATACCAATAAAGTACCAATACTGATAACCAATATTCTGCTGATCCAATATAAAATTCCAAATGGTTCATTGACCTCCTTAATAAATTTATGTTAACCAGATGAACCAAGATTTTGGAATGCAAAGGAAGCTGCATATTTAAACATTTACTTATTAAAGAAAACATAGAATGGAAATTATATGTTTATATCCATAAAAAAATTATACCAAAATGACACTATTGCACTAAATTGTAAGATATTTATAGATATATCAGATAAAATTATAGGTCAATTTATCGATACACCAATATGTCTATATCGGCCGATACCAATAGAGTACCAATTAATCTGTCCCATCCCTACTTTAAATTATGTTGGCCCTTTTGAATTCAGTCAAAGTGCAACAGATTGCGTAGATTTACAGCCTGTTTAAACCTTAGTTTACTCATGTTCAGATTTAGGCAACATTTCTCAGCTACAAGTGTGCACAGGGACCCATCAAGAAAATTTGTCAATGTGTGTATATATATTAGTTTTTAATTGATGTTATGTATTTCTGAATGAATTTGAAATGCTTTCTTCTTTCTCTTTTTCTTTACAGTTGCAAGTGAATCAGATTTGTCACTCACTAATGTAACATCAGTGAACATCACATTGAATTGGCCTGTTAGTATGACTACTGCATCCTTTTTACATTTCTTTTACAAATAGTTACCTTATTAACCAGTACTTACATTCATTGAAATAGTAGTAAAAGAATTTAAATTCTGATGTTAACTTCATTCATTTTATAAATGTATGTGACTTTATATCATTATAATTGGTAATTCAATATGACAATATACACTGGTAGTTAGTGTAAAGTTAAGAGTTTTGGGTGTATTTTGTTATTAATCTTGCTGATCTCTTTCATTACTTTACTTTCCATTATCATTATTATGATTACTCTGGAAATAGGAAAATGATTTACAATAACTAATATAAAATATATTGCAATAAATCGTAGTTTTTACTAGATTTTGACCTCCCCAATGGTGCAGTGGTAGCGTCGTCGCCTTGTAATCAAGGGGATCCTAGGTTCGATATCTGGTGGAGGTACATAGTGGTTTGGATCCCACTTTAAACTGTAGGTCCAGTCCCGATTAGCCTTTCTGTGCATAAAGTGGACTTAAAACAACAATTCAAGTTTATTACTACATTTTAATTAAACATGAAAGTTTGGCTTGACTTTTCTGAGACAGAATCCACCACTAACTCTGGTTTTTCTGTTAAGTTATTTTAGTATAGGAGTAACTTGCCAGGGCAAGGGGTACTCGTTCCACAAAATATCCAGGTTTTGTATAATTTACATGTTAGGGGTATTTTTTTAACCTTCTAGAACCGAGGTTCATGTTCTGTCCCTCCCAACCCTCAATTTACACCACAACTTATGTTGCTGTATTTTCATATTGACATATAGCAAAATTACAAGGATAACTTCAGATAAAAATTATTTTTACAAGAGAAACAGCTGGCTCCTGTGGCAGAGTGGTTAGCACATCATGCTATGATGCCAGGGGTATGGGGTTCGAATCCCGGCCTAGGCATGGATGTTTGTGAGTGGCTGTCCATTCATGAATTTCATCATGTCATGACTCATCCCAATCTTTGCAAATTAGCCAAAAGTGGCACAAGAAGCGATGTTAAAGCAAAGCAAAAGACTTAAACAATTAGTTTGCATCATAAAAGCAAGAAGAAACCCACAGAATCTAATGTATAACTAATAATTTTTGAATTACATGCACCATGAAAATACAGGGAAATTCAGTGTGTGTTACTGATTGCAAATGCAACAATACAAGTGATAATTGGTACATAAACACTGAAAGTTTTTATTTTTCAGATGTATTATTTGTGATTTGTGATTTTCTCATAAGTGTGAAATGCTGTTTGTGACACAACATACATTCACACAATATTGCAGTTCATACCACATGCAATGGAGTTTGTCAGGTGTTACTAGCAAAATTACATTAGCAATTTGCTGTTTCAGTTCATTAATCATAGGGTTTAAGGTCCAGGGAGCAGGTTTAAGGTTGAGACACTTCAAACATTCTGCTCCCCCCCTCCCCCCTCCATGGTACCTTACTTAAAAATAACATTTCTGAAAAAAAAATATCTTTCAGAGCTTCTGTACAAATTGCTACTTGTCATATTGTTGAATCTGCAAATTAACACATACGGAACTTTTAAAAGCATTAATTTCTTTATGAGCTACACTGTATTAACCATTTCTCAGTCATTTTACTCTACTAATAATAGATACCACAAATATAAATTCCTTGATAATCAGAAAATTGTACAGTAAACATTTACTGGTTTACTTGAGTTTAAAACACTGCATTTCAAGAGTTTACACATATCATCATTTTCTGTATGTTAAAATATCCTCACGAATAGAAAAATATGCTAAAATTAACTTGTATCAAATACAAAAGGTAATGCGAGTTATGCAAACACTGACATTTTATTGGAGTTACACATGTAAGTATTCCAAAGTAATTTTTAAAATTTGCAGTGTCTTTTTGTAAGACAGAATACATACCTTTACATTTGGTGTATATTAAGGAATTAACACTTAGTTCCTTGCACTTGCAATTTTATATGAAATCAATAGAATATCAGATTTGGCAGTGATTTAATTACACACATTAATACCCTTCAGATTTTCTGCAACACCTGCCTTCATATTTTTGCACATTTGTGGCCACTTTTGCATTAAAATTGCCTTTATGCATCTATAAAAAACACTTATGCCTCTGGGTGGAAAATGTTCGATAGAGCCCTGACATTTGATACATTTATATCGGTAGGTTATTTGATTTCATTTGATTTTTGTTATTTAGCATCACTTTTCTGTCACTTGTGACTAATCATGATGATGAGGATGAGTGAGTGATGATATGGTGAAATTGATGAAGGGAGAGGGACAAAAACACCCACCTAGCCAGGATTCGAACCTGCAACTCCTGACGTCGTAACTTGCTGTGCTAACCACTCCAGTAGGTTATTGTTATGTGTTAAAATTTCATGTTGATAAATCCTGATTTCTGCAATATTATACCATTAATTTCTAGTCATGATATTATCATCAGTTTGGTTTATATTTAATAGGGATGGGCCAATATGAAGTTTTGGCAGACACTGATAAAGTATATTATAAAATTTACCGATACTGATAACTGATATTCTACTGATCCAATATAAAGTTCTGAAGAAACCGAATGATTCATAAACCTCCTTTGTTTCCAGGTGACTACAATGCAAAAGAAGTTGCATATTTTAACATTTACTTTTTTAAAAAGTAGGACATATAGATTATCCATAAAAATTATAACAAAATGGTAGAATTTTGCACTAATTTATAAGATATTTGTATATTTGTAGATATATCTGATCGGTAAAATAGTTGTTAATTTTACCGATAAACTGATACACCAATATGCCCATATCAGCCGATACCGATAGAGTAACGATTAATCTGTCCCATCCCTAATATTTAACGTTTCTTATTTTCCCCAGGTCAGCCTGGCTGATGGTTATTGTCCAGAAAGATTCTACAGGTTGCAAATCTGCGGAGGTCCTTCAGGTTGCCAAAATTTTGACCCAGATACTGTCCCCTATACAATAAGAGATCGTAAGCCATATACACCATATAAGATACTTTTATTCAATAAAATTAGTGCCAGCAGATATAATCAAGTTTCCATGAAAGATGTTACTACAGGAGAGGCAGGTATGTTCTTTAGTAAAAACCATCTTATTGTTTATCAATGATAAATATTCTTCTTTGTAATGCATACATCATGATGAGTATCGATACCCGGATCCCACTTTAAACTGTAGGTCCAGTCCCGATTAGCCTTGCTGTGCATAAAGTGGACTTTAAACACAAGCTCAATCATGATGAGTATCTTTTGAGAAACTTGTTTAGTTCGTTTATTTGTATTATGTTCACTTATTTAATGAACATTATTGCATTTATTGTACATGCACTGTAAGCTAACATGTCCCTTATCATTCGAGTCCAGATTTTTATGTAATTATATATTCTATTTCTTTCTAGATACATACCTAGAACAGGAGAATGCTAACGAATTATATAAGTGACATGATTTTGCATAAATTTTGTTACATATTTTTACATATTTGCCAGGATATTACATTTTTTACATATTTGCTCATTTACTTTACATAAAACAACATTTTTTGGTATTTTTTTTCCTATCTTGATCCTTAATTCCTATATTTTTAATCTCTGAAACATGATGAAGAAAATTTGTAGCACATGTGATGTCATATTTTCTAATCAATGAGATGCTTACAGTCACCTAAAATTGACTGCCAAGTCGAAAGACAGGCTGAAGAAGGGGGAAAAAATACATGGGAACTTATTTATCGAAATATGCTGAAGTCCCCCTCCTCCCCCCTTTCTGGTTATATATTTTCATTTCGCTTTTAGGTTTAGTCAAAGCACCTTGAAACTTTGCATCGGTGGACAAGAAAACTTTTATCCTGTATGTTGCGAGTTACACAATATGTTCCCTTGAACAAAAAGTACAAAAGTAACTATGTATTTTCATTCGATTGTTCTTCTGTTTTGAAAGTTACAAAGAACTCTCTTACATATTTACATAATATACAATAATTTGCAATGTGAAAAGTAATTAATAGTTGAAAAATTGGTTTCATAAATATGAACATGTTGCTGTGCTTTTTTGAATTTATAAATTTGATACAAATTTTAATTTGAACAACTTATGCCCTTAAAATTATGTTGAATATGTTCAAATAAGATAGATATCTAGCAGAATTCTTGAAATTGCTTGCATACATGATTGTTATTAATATTACATATTCTTTGATAGTACAAATTTAGCTACATATTCTTTGGATAATACATATTTAGGTACATATTTTATCAATTATTGTTACATATTTATGTACATATTTTGTACTTTGAAATTACATAAAAATGTGGGGTCTACTTATCATACATGAATGTGATACATGTGAGTTATGAAGACAAAAGAATACATAGTTAAATAAATTTAATGATGATTTTCTTTGATTAACTATTGAATCAGTTTCAGTACTTAAAGATACAGTAGGGTTTTAACTAGGAATGGATGATATCGGAAATTTGATATCGCGATATATTGTCACAGACCAGTGGCGGTCCCTCCATGGAACAGAGGGAACAGGCTGTTTCCTCCTCCTTATCGCCCATTGAAGCTATTTTAATTATCTATATTAACATAATAAGAACACTTCTTTCTCCCGAAATCAACACGCCGAAGAAAACTTTCACCATGACTGGATGTTTGTTTACTTCACCTACCCTCGTCGTTCCACCCTCTAGTGCCTGATGCCGAGTATTTCCGACCACACGCGAAGGTAAACTATCCTCATGGTCACTTCCCACCTCCCCCACCATGGTTGCTGAACTCTATAGCTTTTCCCTACGAGAGACAGCAAATTCGTTTTCCTTCGAGTTTTTGCTATGTGCTAAAGTTTAATTGCGTCGTAGTGATAGTTTTTAGTGTAGTAAGTCTATAGTTTCCTAATCTCATTGCAAAATTGCATCTGACATTCATAACGAACTGGAAAAATCTTCTACAGTTAATCGTCTGCTAAATGCCTTGGCTAAATGTTGTGAAATAGCTTCCGAGGGAACAGCCGCATCCACCTGTTCCAACAGCCCCAAGACCAGGCGCACGCAGAGACAGGACAAGAAATCGAATGTTGCGAGCGTAGGGTTGAGAATATTGTATGATCGACCAGCTGAAGACGAAAGCCTTTAGTTCATTGAACTTTACAGAAAAGACAGCAAACCAAGACCTACCCTAACCGAATTAAAAACAAAAACAAAATTGTACAGAAGGCATTTTATAAAAAGTTAATATAACTCTGTAAAATGATTAACTGGATACTCTTCCAGTGGCAAATTATTGTTGTCCTTGTTTGTTCACGAGAAGGGAGTTTGGAACAGTTCGGGTTTTGTCACAATTTCTACAAATCTAGCAGACGTCATGAAAAAAATTCACCCATCTGAATGCCATCATTGCATTGAGGACGTTTGAATTACAAGAATGCGCAACTCTACAAAAAAGTCAACTTAATCTACAAATAGAGAGATGAAGCATAAATTGCTTTTATTATTATTTTCTTTGTTGCGCATCAACAATTTTGTTTTTAATGTTATTTTTACATTATAGTATCATATTTGCTTTAACATTGTTATTGTCCAAATTTTAATGTGCTTCATGTATGTTACTTCTGACAATTCGTAACATATGTATTGCAGGAGGGGTGCCAACAGGGGGATTATGGCGCAGGTTGCGTGACCGAGACTTTTTGGGGGGTTCCCTTCAAATAATATAAAATTCAACATTTATATCTTTTTCCAAAATATATGTAAAAATTTTACACCTTAAATGCACCATATTTAATCCATTAGATGAAGAAAAGAAAGTGTTTAAGGGTATTATCTAAGGGGCGGGGGGTAGAAATATCCAACTCAATATTTTAGTTAGAGGGGGATTGAGCCTGAAATTGAGGGCAATTATACAATTATCGTGTATTACTATTGTCTTAGACAGACTATTGCGGAAATTCTGGTGTGGAGATTGAGAATTAATTTTTTGAATGAGGTATAATCCACTCTTCAATATCAACAGTAAGTCTAAAATTGGCATGGAAACTCAATCTCAGATTGTCAAGAGATTTCTGTAGTGGAGAGAGAGTTCAAATATTAAATTTTGGAGACTGCATTTAGCGATATGATATCCACACGTTTTAACCCCGAACGTGCCAAAGGGGAAGCTGGAAAAGACTAAATATCTCTGGATCTTAAGAAAGTATTAACATTCCATTAAATTAATATTCTTGAAAGCCAGCAAAGGAATGGATTTAAAGATTTTCTTGCTCGCTTTGATTGCAATGATATGTTACTAGGATGCATGTTTGGCGCTTGAATGAGGTGAATGTGAAGTTTATATACTATAGCTGCATTACAAGACAAGATATATTCTCGATTATGATGAACTATTTTAGGGGTGGTCTTAAGTGATAGGCACCCCTGTTTAGGAAGGAGGTGCAGATCAAGTATAGAAAGCTAAGAAAGAAGTAGACAAGCTGTTGTAATTAAATAATTAATTACGATATGGTTTAAGGGCACAAATTATATAATTTGGAAGGGATGCGCCATTGGCCTTGGGGGTGGGGGGCACCCCTCTATTTAGTTCATTTCAATAAGGGTTGAATTTTACTTGGTCTACTGTATTATATTACGCTGGGGATGGGAGGGGAGGGGGCAAGTGCAGGTCACCTGTTCCCCTGTCTGATTTAGCACTGCATGCCACTGTCACAGATGATACGATATGATATTTTTTCTGTATCATATAGCGGTGATGTATCATCTCCATGATAAATATCGCCAAAACTTGTAACGATATATCACTAACATGATATATATTGCTAAAATATCATGACATTATATTGCCAACATGATACATATCACTAAATATCGTGATGATATATTGTCAACATGATATATATTGCCAAAACATCATAACAATATATCATCTAGTTGGTATCGCCTGGATGATATTTTTTCAATATCACAATATATTGTCTGGATGGTATATCACCCAACAATAGTTTTTACTTAAGCATAATTAACAACTCAATGCAAAATAGCTATTTGAAATGGCTTCTGACTGACAACTGGTATGTATTACATATAGAACTATACTTTGTTAGCTGATACAGTCATATTAATATGTTGGTTTATCAGTAGAATTGTCAATGATTGTACCAATGTGGCATTGCTTTAAGGTTAGTATTGCTGCTACAACCATTTTTCATCTTCTTCTTCTTCTAAGAGAACCAAACCCAACAAGCCTAACCCAAGCACCACAGATTATTTACTACCCCAAAAAGCTACCAGCCAATGGCAGTGCTTGAAACAGTTGTAGCAGCAATCACTACCAACAGCCCACAATTGAGTGAATAATTCTGATAATTTTTATTATTTTTATGATTGATTGATTGAGTCAAAATTTTTGGGTGCTTCTGCGTGTATGGCAATTTCTCACCCTTCTAAGTATACAAGGAAAAAAAACTTATCTAGAACCATTACTTTAAAGTTAAAAGGGGGTGTAAAGAGCCCCTTGGAAAAGGTGCAAGTAATAAAGGGACTGCCACAGGACAAATGCAACACTTTATAAAAAGGCAGGGATAGTCTAAAAACTTCCTCAGAAGCAGTGTAAAAGTCCTGCACTTCTCAGAGAGCTAAAAACATTTGCTAAAATGCTGTCATCATCTTCCAACATGATTGACAAATCATTGGGATGTTTAAGACTCTGTCTGAGGAAAGTAAAATAAGCACATTCAAGAAAAATATGCCAATTGATGTACCATAATTTTGTGAAACAATTTTCTCAAGACATACGTAGGTTATTAAAAAAAAATGTGGCAGCCCAGCTGGAAATTTTTCCAATTGGTTCCCATAGCCAATATGAGGTTTTAGACACTCTATTGGAACCGATTGGTCAATCAGAATTGTTTTCTATTGGAAAGTGTTTTATTGTTTTCAATATATTGCTCGTGAAAAAATCTTATCTATACAACTGTAAATGCAATAGAGAAATCATATAAAACAACTAAAATAAATCTCTCGTAAAGCACATACAAAAGTTTTTCAAATATATGAACATGTTTCTAACTCTGTAGCTTCATTGTGTTAACACACTTATTGAAAATCGAAAAACATGCTGCTTCAGTCATAAATTGATACATATGTTGTTCTTCCTTTATACATGCGAAAACAGCAACAAATTAGGTTAAACAAAGAATCTGACCCACACTTGAAAAAGTGATAAACAAAACACTGTCCAGATCAACTTAGTTGATGAAAAGAATGCTCATTTTTCCAATTTGATTACATACACATAAGAATAACCATGGAGATTCCATATTGCAAAAAATCAAGAATTAATATGAACATTTATTCCAACTACTAGCTGCTTTAAGGTTGAGTTGGTTCTTTAGAAAGAAATCTTCTTAGGTATTTATTAAGATAAATCTGACTTCAGTAGTATGCATTAGAATTCAGAAGAAGTTCAGTTCAAGTGTGCTGTTTTTTCAATGCTCTTCTAAATCACAGGAAATGAGGTGTCAAGAATTAAACTCCCTATGCTTTGAGTCAATAAATGAATTTATAACATATTGATTCTACAATGTATATAAATTTACAATTGGAAATTGTCTTGATTTTCCAATTGGTTTCAGTTGAGATTCCACTTGAAACCAATACATTCCGATAGCTATATTAGGCATCTGATAGAATCCGATGCATTCCAATTGAAACCAATTCAATACAATTGAAATTTCAATTGGAACCAATAGAAAATTCCAGCTGAGAGTCACCTGGTTACCTAATAAACTTAGTGAAATTAACAAGAGTCTTAATGCAAATCAGCAGTGGTACATTTTATGTCAATATTAACAGTATCAGTTACGTTTTCATATTCCTCCTTTCTTAATACATGTTGATGAAAAATACAGGAAGTGAGACAGTTGCGTTCACATGTCTGTGGGTATATGTAAAACATGGCAACGAATACCATTAAATGTCAGATTTCATCTTGAATTTCAGTCTTTCATTACCAATGAAGAAAGTACATTTAGAAAATTGCCAATTGAAAGTAGCTATCTGATACTGCACAGAAATAATTAGTGTTGTTCTATATTTTCAGCACCTTCTGCAGTTTATCGACTTCAAGCCCCCAACATGACATCTTCGAGTATTATGCTAAAGTGGTATCCTCCAGACACAGAGAATGGAGTAATCAGGTCATATCACATTTCTTACAAGGTAATTTATAGGCCAATAGAGCTACTAATTGATAAATAATCTGTGTGCAAATGTGTTCGGGAGATGAGGAAGTACAATGAAACAATGGAGTTGTAACGTTCGCCTTTTAATGTGATCAATCTTAAATCCATTGTCTTTTAAAAACACACTTTCCAATTGAGATGCTATCCTTTCTTTCTAATCTGTGAATATCAGTAAAAAGTCATGTTGAAACTTTAGCAAGAAATGCAGTTTTGACTAAAACTGAAATTGTGACTCCGACCAATTTGTGCCTGACTTTTTGCTTTCATTGTTTTACTTGTGTGGTAATTGTGTCAACTAGCGATGTCACAGAAGAACTTTGAATTGCTGGTGACATTCATCCAGCTATCTCCCTCCACAAAGCTGAAGATTTTCCTTTTGGTTCACATCAGAGATGTACTACGAAAAAAAATATAGTAGGAAATATTGTTGGTGCCACAAGGCTTTGGGCAGGAGCCTGTTCTTGAGTACTGGTTGACTCTGCATTTTTTATTTTTGCAAAATGACCTAATTTCCAATTTTGCGCTTGTTTTGACTTCTACTGTTCATGTGCTACTTTCTTTTTCAAAAACACTCCTCTTGTCTTTGAATCCAAATATGCTATAATTATGTTGGAACAAGTATAGATTTCTATATATCTGTGTTGGTCATTACTATTGGTATTATTATAACAAATTACATGCTGAATTTTATTGTATTTTATATTTATTTGGATTAATACAGATAAAATGCTGTTCAACCATATTAATTGATTTTCAGCATAAAACTTACTTATCCTGTGAAGAAGAGAAATTCGATCAATCTTCCTGGGGAACCTTAGACACGAATGAAACAGAAGTTGTGTTGACGTCGCTTATACCATATTCTGAATATGATGTATCTGTGTCAGCCTTTACTGTTGACTATGGACCTCCCGCACACAGAACTTATAGGACTAATGAAGGAGGTACGTTCAGACACCAGTTATTTGTAGAAACTATAGCTTTCCTGGCAATGTTATTGGAACAAGTTTTTTCTTGTTACCAATCAGGTTAAGTTGGAGTTAGCAGCCATTGTTTCAAGCATATACATTGCTTTCACCATCAGGGAATGTAGACTTGGATACCAGTATAAGGTTCAATATGTGAGTATGATGGGGTGAAGCTTAGACTCTGTCCTGTGATTTGATCACTTTGGATCAATGTGTTTTATTGGTAGATGCCATGCTTTATACAGAAATCAATTGGCGCAAAACCTAATTGAGAGTGTTTTGTTTGCGTGATGATTATATCGCCGGTTCAATGCTATTTTGTTGTATCTTCACGTTTTGTCGGAGATGAGTAGATGATATTATCCTGTTCTGTACATGTTAATGTGTTATGTTCCAAAGCATTTTGTCTACTTATCTAGTTGTTAGATGGCGTGAATTATCAACACGAATAAAATGTTTATTCAAATCTTATAGTGTATCAAATCCATGTAAATCATACTTTAATAAGCTCTCCTTTGATGTTAGTGCAGATGGACATACAACAAAATAGTATTCAGCTGGTGATATACAATAGGTTTCCAAACTTTCAAAATTTTTGGCTGCTATGTGCCACAGACAGACATGAGAGACCAGGTTGAATGGAAAGAGAAGAAAATGAAGCACATCCTTGTCATGTTGAACCCTTTCTTTCTGTCTTTTCAACCACAAATTCATGCATAACAATGACAGTGTTTGTAACAAATGATATGCTACTGTCACATATGGTTACCTTCAGAACCGATTTCCAATTGGTGTACATTTTGATTTCCCAAACATTTTCAAGCACATAACTACAAAGAGAGTGTGCCAAGTGCTGTAACCAAATTTACATGTTGAAAGGAATTATTCTTTTGTTTCTAAGTGTGAAATAAGAATGACGAATCGATTCTGCCACAGTTCCTTAGGGTTTTAGTGGCTCATGACACTCATTCAGCTGATTCTTTTTTCATTCAGCCAGTCACAAATTTTGGAGATTTATTAGAGACTGTAATGGCATTGTCTGAAGTTCAGATATGACATCACAACTAGCAAAAATGGCAGGAAAGTAACTCTAAAATAACAAAAATTCAAAATCAAGTTGATGTATGACATTCAAAGCATTTCCTTAATCTTCAATAATTTGTATCTTTCTAATTCACAGATTTACAATTTTTTATGATTTTAACTTATTCAATTGACTGCTCCACAGTATCTTGTGGTTCTGCCTTCTTTACCACTAACTTTTATCAAGAATATCTAAAACTGTGTATTCATTAGTGGTTTGACAGAAGGCAACGGTTAATCTACACCGCCAGTACAATAATGAAATAAAATAAATATCATCTTTATTACAGAGGTAAGTTTTGGTCTGAAATGCCACTTTTACAAAAGATCCTTATCTGGAAGATTAATACAATGCGAAGATGAAATATAAGAATATACATTGAAAAGTATGAAAAAAAGGAGTACATGTTAGCTTAATGGATATAGATGGAATATAAAAATGTAAATTCAAAATAAAAAAAGGAAAACGGACTACTTGCGAACTATTGGCAGATATATATATACACATATGAGTGTTTGCAGTGGCGGTGATTGGGTTAAAAAAAAACTAGGGGGCAAGGACAGTTTACTTTCCCTTGGTAGATAAGGATTAGCATAGTGCAGTGGTAAAAGTGGCAAAAAGTGTTGGGTGGGGTAATTGCCCCCATACTCCCCCCTAATTGCTGCCATTGAGTGTTTGGTTTAATGATAAAATTGTTGATAATTTTATCAATCAAATTTACCAATTTCAATAGTCTCTTATTGTGTGCAATTAAGCCATATTTTATCGGTTTTATGTACATAAGTCATAATTTTTGTAAGAAAAACCCATTGTAGTCATCTTGTTACATCATAGGGAAAGTGAAAAAACCATGAACCAGCCATTCATTTACTTTAGGGATGAGCCAGTACCACTTTGAACTGATACCGATACTGATGCCAATACTCTCACCAATTCCCACTGATACAGATATTTGAAAATTGAAAGTTATTCAAAATATTCATTAACAATAGTGTGCAAGTATTCCATTCTAATTATATGTATCATTTGACCAAGATTTTTGCTTTCAATATACAAAAAGTGTTGAGAGGCATATTCACAGAACCCGTGGAGGCAAAAATTCAACAAAAGTATCGCTCGGTATTGGTAAATAAATTCCAACTGATACTTCCCAATATCGATACCACCGGTATTGTCCGATACTGATACATGGGCATCAGCCCTAATTTACTTTTAAAAAAATTCTTCAAAAAGTGAATTGTAATATATTCAAGATTCCATTTGATTAATAGTGGTTTTATTTCTTTACAGAGACCTCTGAAAATGTTATTCCCGAGAAAGCTGAGGAGTCCGTGACGTACCTTTCCTCAAAAGCAGTCACAGTTGATTGGAAAGCACCTGACTGCACACAGATTCGCAGCCACTACAAGTTCAGAGTTGTCCTCCAGGGAACAGATCCATGGGCTAAAAATTTTCAATTCAATAACACAACAGAACTTACAAGCCTCTTCATCTCCAACCTCACACCTTTCACTAATTACATTACCTCTGTTCATCTTGCAAATCAGCATGGGATATTGATTGGTAATAAGGCACTGAATATACCATTCACCACAAAAGAAGCAGGTATGTTGTTTCACATGCATGATTATGTCAGTGGCAAATGCAAGGAGGGTTACCGGGTTTAACTCTCCCCCCTTGAGCTTTTGAAATATTATCGAAAATGCTATGGAAACAATTTTAAAAAATGGCAAATTATCACAGTAAACGATTTGCGACAATAATAATAATAATAATAATAATAATAATAATAGCTGGTCCCCATGGCAGAGTGGGTAACACATCACACTATGACACCAGGGGTCCCGGGTTCGAATCCCAGCCTGGGCATGGATATTTGTGAGTGTCCATTCATCAATTTCATCATATCATCACTCATCCCCATTTTCGCAAATTAGCCAAAAGTAGCACAAAAATCGATGTAAAATAAAACAAGTCAATCAATCGATCCATCAATAATAACAACAATAATAATAAATATTTGAATTATTATTCTCATGTGACACGGAGAAAGCACAGCATTCTAAACACACATGCCTTTAAGAGTGAATGCCTTGAAAATAAACATGGATTCTTGGAAATAAAATATAAGGGCACCTATGATTTTAAAGAGCAGGGAAAAGAGCTGTTTTGTATACCAGCTGCAACAATGTTCAATGAACATGTATTTTTATCTGTAAATAATGAGCAGTAATTAAAGAAAGCTCTTGGTTAGTTGTAAGTGGCTAATACAGAAAAAAAGTATGCTGACAAGAATACACAGTTACCATTGTTCACCATGGCACATTTGAATTTCTGAATTTGCCATGACCATGCCTGTAGGTGAGTGTATAAAAATCCCTTCGTGTGTATATTGATTTCAACATTATTTTTACACCAAGTCAAATCTATATTTATGTCAATAACACTGAAACACCATTGAGATAACCATTCTTGTCGCAGAGCCGCCTGCTGTCAGGAAGCTGGATGCATATTCTCATGGGGACAGTTGGATATCCCTACGCTGGGAGCCACCACTTCCACCACATGGACATCTGGATCGCTACATTGTCACATACTTTGGTAAAGTGCAAAGTCATGCAGTATCTGTGTTTCAAAACTCTTCGTGTGCACTGTGGAGTTCGTTTGTTTGTTTGGATATTAAGGATGATTTAAGAGCAGGTGATACATATAAAATACAAGTAAGTTGATTTTTTTACATGCATCAGTATGTATATATAGAAATTACAGTTGGTGATTTATTTTAATATTTTGTTATACCAAGTTTGGCCTTTGTTGTAAGTTCACTGTAAAGGAATGCATCAGTAAATTAAAATTTTGCGATGCATTTGTCATATATGGCCATTTTGCACCCTTCAATGTACATGGGGAAATATCCCCTTATCTAAAATCCTTGAATGAAAGTTAAAAAAGGGGTGTAAAGAGCCCTTGAGAAAGGTTAAAAGTTCAAGGTTGAAAAGGAACCTGCACAGGACATATACAACATGTTAAAAACATAAGGTTACACTAAAAATTTTGTCATGAACAGTGTAAGAGGGCCACTCTTCTTAAAAAGCTAAAAAACATGTCTTAAAATACTCCCAACAGGGATCATAAACAGTTGGGAAGATTAATAGTCTGTTTGAGGAAGTAAAATCGTCACTTTACAAAAGTTTGGAATTGTCACATTGTACATGTACATTTAGAATACGTCTATAAAATTATAGGCATAGTATAATATAAAATACAATAGATAGTACAAGATACAATATATCGTATAAAGAGAATAAATGCATGCTCAATGTTATTTTCTTGATACAAATTGGCTAAAAATATGTTTTCTATATTCAATGTTCGCTTCATTTGCTATGACATTATGTACACACACACACACACATATATATATACACACACAAACATAAATTGAGCATAAAATAGTCTCCTATACTTATATCTAGATAAATGAAATCGAACAGCAAAGGAAAAATAAAAAAATAATGATAGGGCAGTTCTACTTTGTTACATTATTATTGTTGTTGTTGTTTTGTAAATATGATAAATACTTTTGGTGAAAGTACATTAATCTCGTAATCATTTAATGGTGTTTATTAGGCTCTAAGAAAGGAAAAGAAAAGAAACAAAATATATGTACTGATGTGGTGAAGCTCATATGAAAGAAAATATAATATGTAAACTGTAAACACATACAAATTTCTCTTGATTAAAAATTCAGTAATTTTTATAGGCAAGAATTGGAAAGATTTTGTGTGGAAAAATATACAAAATACTAAAGATGTTTAACAGTAAATAGTGTCATTATTATTAAACTTTAAACAAACATGGACACTCATGTTTTGAAAACTATCATTAAAAAAAATCAAAAATTCAGCTACAAAGACTTTAAAAAAAATTCTAAGTTCCAATTCTAGAGTACATCCAGAATGATTTATTTTCACTGGAAGAAAAGTTACTGTAATTATTATAGTTTCATTAACACACTAAAGAAACATTTCCGTAGTAGGTACATATATACAGTATCAGAAACAGAAAAATATATATATATTTATATATGCTTTAATTAAACTGTTGTAATACTTTATAGAAAAAGCCTTTCTACAGAAAAACACATATCTATATGTATGGTGCCAAAAACCATACAAGCAATTTAAAATGTGTTCTTTATTAAAATCAAATAATCGATTTAAATAAAAGTAATCATCAAAAATGATATTTTTAAAATAGAAATCATAAATTTTTGTCCACCTGCTTTATGCATATACAGGGTAATCAGGAATGAATTTGACCCTCCTTGCCTCCACTGGGAATCAAACGTGGCTCTTGTTGATTAGAAGGCAACAACTTTACCTCAATGCTATTGAGGGGCTCAGCAAAATGTGAAAAACATAATTCAGATGTTTCTTTGGTGTTCAAGTTGCAGGCAATGTGGTCTACCACAGATGTTCATGGTAGTGCAATGCACAGGAATTTTGTGAGGGAGGAACTGTTAACTGTAAAGAAGGAAATATATATGACCAATGATAAGTTGCTTGTTTCTATTTAGAGGTAAACATATTCAACTCTCTCTTACCGATAGGTGCAAGCAAGAAACTTAGATGTTCTGAAGGGTGGAGCTATTTTGGAAGCATCAGCAACAACCAAAGAATCAGGTAGATAAATCCTGCTGTCTTTAGATTTATCAATACATCTTAAGAATCCACAGTTTTTTTGATAATCTATTGGCATCAGCTGTGTATCATTAACATAAACAATAATTTTACACATATTTCTTATTAGTCTCTAATTGTAGTGCAAAATTCAGATGCACTGTTCTCAAATCTTATAATTATTATGCATTTTTCTGTTCTCAGAGAGTACTGTACAAAACGGTTCACTGCTCATTAGAACTTAACGTGCTTCGCTTAATTCCATATTCAGTTTCAAATAATGGTGACTTCAGTCAACATCTCCTTTGAGAATGCCCTGTCCTATGTTTTGTGGTAGTGGATTCCTTGTCTAGTTTCTGTATTATCTTGTCATATTCCTTGAGTATCTGTCTCTTCTGGCTGCATAACATTGCCCTTGCAACATACAGGGTGCATCAGCAAAATCTGGACAAAGTGTAAATTTAAGTTTCCCCTAAATTTGACTTCAGCAGTGGAGGTTGTTGATGTGTCGAGAGACCAGATGTGTGTGTAAGATGTGCAGATCGTCGAAATGGCTGATTTAGTGAAGTTGAGTGTAGAATACAATCAAGGAGTGGCGATTATTGAAGGACATCATGCTGGAAGGTCGCCGATTTCAGATTCTGTGAATGGTAGTGAAACCGTGACATCCAGGATGCTATAAATCTTCCAGCAGGATGATGCACCAGCTCACACAAGCCGTTTAGTGCAAAAGTGGCTCTCCACCAATTTGGACATCTTTTGGGACAAGGCTTTAAATATTCCTGACTATTATGTGTGGAACAAGTCCAGACACACCAATGTGGCATCTCTTCAAGCCATTATTGCGCCAGTATTCATGAATTTGGACCAATATCTGTTAAATAGGGTGCGCTTGTGCTTCGTGCAAAGAATCCATGCAGTGATCAAAGTAAAAGGGGGGTCACATTGAATAACAGGATCTTTTTAGTGACATATAAAAGCTTGTTTGGTAAATGGAAGTTTTTGACGAATAAACACTTGCTATAATACACTGTTTGTTTTGCCTGAATTTTGCTGACACACTCTGTGAACTCAACATTTATGTTTCTGTAGCTCCCACACCACCTATTGATCTGCAAGTTATGTCCGTGTCTGCCGATCAGATGTCCCTGACTTGGAAACATCCTGATCTTAGTCATGGAAATATAAGATTCTTCAAAGTAGAAGCTGTTCCTGGGAAGAGTGGTTTGAAGGAAGCACCAACAACACTCATCCGGGAAATGAAGGTGGAACATGATGAGCCGACCTATCTCTATGAGGTAAAGATATTAGGATTTGGGTACAAAAATGAGAAACTGGAAGGGTTGTAAACTTATAACTCGACAAGTTTAAAAACAAGATGCTGCAAATAGCTGTTGCACATCTCACACAACATTTCCCCACTCCATTCTTTGCAGTGACGTTGGTTCACAGTGTTGCAACCTGGAGGGAGCGGAATAGTCTGAGGATTTTCAAAGAAATTTGTATTCACTTTTTCCTGGGCTGTTTTCTACCTGTCGGAGTACAGAAATTCAGCTCACCTTTTGCCAACGACTCTTTTCCTTCTTTTAAAACTTTGCCTCCCCGATGGCGCAGTGGCAGCATCGTCGCCTTGTAATCAAGGGGTCCCGGGTTCGATTCCCAGTGGAGGCACATAGTGGTTCAGATCCCACTTTAAACTGTAGGCCCAGTCCAGATTAGCCTTACTGTGCATGAAGTGGACTTAAAACAACAAATCAATCCAATCCAATTCTTTTAAGATTTGAGGAACCATCCATTTAGATACTGCCATGGTGGGGCTTGTGGACTCAACAACATTATACTTAAGTTTATGTAACTCCTGATTTCGCAAATATGTTGCAACATTGTAAATAATTTATCTGGCCTGTCCTCTAACGGGCTTTCCAAAGCAGATTGTGGATTTCGTTGGACCCGGCATGATTTCATTTTTGCATTTCAAAAATATGCAGCCAAGAGTAAAGAGCAAGAACATTTCAATGCTTTAAAAAAGAACACAGGCAAGCATGTTATCAGATTGCCTTCTTGTACCGATTGTTGTACAATAAACAAAAGAACCACCACCCCATTCGGCTTAAAAAAAAAAAAGTCACTGCTCGATGTCGCATTCAGAAATGAAGTCATTCGCCGAGTAGTTTCTCTTCGTTATAAACCTTAACGCACGTGTGTAATACTACAGTTTACGATCTGCACACCGCACGCATTTTCAAAGACTGGATTAAATCAAATGAACCACTGATAAACTGATATGAGCCAGCATCGTCAATCTACATAGTAAAAATTGTTTGTCATATTTGTTTTAGCTTAATTTTGCTGAGTTGGCACCACTCGTACTCTCAAGGCCAGACTAGTACGTAGAAGAGTGGTGGGGAGGATGACGTAATAGGAAGTGCTTCGCAGCGATCTGCGCATATCGGGACTTAACTTGTGAGGCTATAGAATAATATGTAGAAGTGTTCAAGGAGATTTCCATGACAAGCAACAGGCAACATGTGTTACTTGGAAGAAGACTCTGCAGACTCTTGGTAACAATGGAACCTTTTGAACCAGAGAGACTCAAGATTCTACTTATGTCACTTGTTGCTTGTATGTTGCTTGAGCAGCCATTTTCTCAGTGACTTGATCATGTCACTTCGTGAATGCATGGTGAATGTTTTGCTTCAGATTGAAACATCTCATGGCACTTGTCACTTCTTTTGAATTCTTCATGTTGCTTGTCACTCCGGTCTGAAAGCTTAGAGGAATGAAGTCATGAAGAGGAAAGCCTTAGTTAAAACTGCCATTTGAGTTAGTACCATAGTTATCACTGATACAATGGTGGAAGTAGTTATTTAAGTGCATAATTTCTGTGCATTACGTTGACAATAAATAAGCTCTTGTGTGCAATAACAGAAGTAGCAGAATCCATAAAAAACAGACTGAATTAAAGAAGGCTGAGAATGCTTACATCATTGTTACATTTATTATACATGCATTTCTGTTATGCTTTTTTTAATAATATGTATGTATGTATCAGACATCGGGTCATTTTGGGCTGCTCTTGTCACGGTGAAGGGAAAACACAAAGAAGCAATTAAATTCTACTATATCTGGGATTCCAATACATTTTGTTTCATGCAAATGTGGTGCTATATACAAAAGTTGTATGTATTATTTAATAGGAAGTTATTTTTCACCCTGTATATTAGAATGGCAATAATCATTCATATGTGGCCAAAATATAATTATTGGGAAAGTTTGGAAAATAAACTACGTTGCAAAATTTAGTGGTAAATTCATTGAAAGAACACCCTGCATACTCTGATCTTAGATGTTATTTTTCAAGTACCAGTAACTGTGAGTTACTTTCTAACATAAGTAACTCAGTTACTTTTTGAGTCAAGTAACTGTAACTCAGTTTTTAAAAGTAACTTTCCAAAGACTGTCAAATATACGATGTACTGTATGAAGCTGTGGGACATGTTTCCATAGACAATCAGCCATTTTTAACTCCGTTTTTGACAATGTTGACATGAATCTGGCGAAATATCAGAACCTTTAAACTTTTATTTTTATGCATGTTGTGTTTCCTCTCATATTCCTGTTATCTGACAAGTAAGTCAAACATGTTCTGCTCAGAATGTGGAGTTACAAGCTGTGTGTGTGAATAAATAGCATCACTTTTGTATGATGTTCATATGCGAATATATATATATATATATATATATATATATATATATATATATATATATATATATATATATATATATCATATCGCTACAATGCTTGGTTAACTTTTACAGGTGACTGGTTTGGATCCTTCTACTTACTTCACTGTCACAGTGTACGGACAGACAACAGAGAAAGGAGAAATTGCTCAAGTTCCAACAAAGACGAGAGTGTTCTTTCCCGAAATAATAGAAGTTACAGTTCAAAATAATACTATCACTAATACCAGTTTTAGTATTTTGTTACCAGCAGCACACCATTGGCTTACAGATGAAAGGTACGAAATATATAAATTATAGCTAGAGCTCGAAAGTTGATGACAAATCATATTTTTTTCTGAGCCTTAAAAACAATGCTAAACCTGCTATCAGTCCCTCTTCCCTTCAGTTAGAACCATTGAAACATTATTTTTATTTTGCATTTTTTCCCCTTTTTGGCCTTCATTGGCTTTTAGGTCATTTTCGAGAATTTTTGCTTCATTTTTGAGGCTTTTTCTTCTCCCATGTTGTTTCATCAATTCTAAATGCTTTTGCTAGCATAACTTAGATATATAAATTTCCTGACATGGTCCATTTAGCAAGTTCGCCATTAATACAAAATACGGTAATTTATTGTGATAAGTTTATTTTTCCTCCAGCAAACTTAAAATACTTTGTGTGAAGCCTACTGTGAGTTTCCCTTGGTGGCCTCTATTATCGCTTAAATCTGTGGTTTTAACTCTTTCATGCGGTCGTCGCTTTTATGCACAGCATGCCAGGTGTCTTGCTCCGCGGAAGTCGCATTATTGCAAGTTCATACTTCCACTCGCTGCGGGTGTCGCAATTCCAAAGTACGTCGCTTTTAGTAGCCTTCTGACATCTTTTGATAGTATTTTGAACTATTTGAACTTGTAGTTTTGTTTTTATCCATATGATGTCGCTAATTACGCCTCCGTTTAGAATTCTTTGACATGCGAGCGTCGAGTGCTCTGACATGTCAGTTTCAAATGCATGTTCGAATGTAAACAACATGGCTTCGTCAAGTCGTCAACACTTGTCTGATAATGATGTTACTCAACTGTTATTTGCCGATTCAGAATCAGAAGGTGAATTAAGTTGTGACGATAATATCGACAGTTGTTATGAGACTTCAAGTGGTGACAGTGATTGTGTAGTGTCTGATGAAGAATTTGTACCGCCGTCCATAACATCATGGAGCAGAGTGCAAAACAGCATTGATCTAGGTGCGGGAATTTCAAAATTTTTCAAAATATCATACCACCAGGGACTACAGAATGGTTTTCCAGTGCAAGGAAAGACTTTTGTAAGTTCTCTCTCATATATAATGCAATGTAATTGTGAAAATTATTTTTTTATAAAAAAATATATATATTTTCAAATTTAATTACGCAGCCAAGGGATATTGTGTGCCAGAGAATTCCGCAGCGAAAGAGTTACAGTAAAATTAGTAACAATATTTAAAAATATGTATATAATCTGATGTGAAACACAACTATACTTTCAGATGCTAGCCGACTAGTGTATCGTGGAAGTTTTACTCTGAAAGAAGATTAATAATTTATACAAAAACACTTAGCAGCTTTTATCCTTTAGCTTCAATAGTATAATCCACCAATCAATGTTTTGCTTTCAATTATTCAACTATCTTCTTGTAATTTATGTAAAAATTAAGTTTTCATCTTCAGAGCGAGAATTATTTTTATGTCATTTTTTTCTTTTTTTTGCCGGCCCCCATGGTGGAATGGTTAGCACATCGTGCTATGACACCAGGGGGTCCTGGGTTTGAAACCTGGCCTGGACATGGATGTTTGTGAGTGTCCATTCATCAATTTCATCATCTCATCACTCATCCTCATCTTCGCAAATTAGCGAAAAGTGGCACAAGAAGCGAATTAAAATAAAGCATATTAATCAATCAGTCAATTATGTTATTTTTTAAAATTTTTGGGTCATTTTTTAAGAATTTTTTGGTCATTCTATAGGTAACTTTTTGAGATATATTAGGTTATCAATTACATTATTATAACTGTTTGTATGTGTATTGTTGACATTATCTTATTGGTGACCCAGAGAGACACCAGGGTGGCGACAAACCTGGAAAACCTGGAAAACCGGGAAAAGTCAGGGAATTTGAGGTGTCAAAAAAAGTCAGGGAAATGTCAGGGAATTTCGTCTTCATTGACTATTTTTTTTAAAAATTTATATATTTATTTAAAGATATCGTTATGGAACTCTGCACGGGAACAGGAAATCTCGTTCCTAAGTTTCGGCCTCAACTTTAAGGGCCCTTTTATGCGCAACACAACCACGGCGGCAGAAACCAGTGATGGCAGGAGGAGAGAGAGAGAGAGAGAGAAATTTCTCTCGCCCTGGCTTCTCGGCGGGAATTTCAAATTCGAACACTCTTTGGAGGAAAATTGTTATAACTCGGGCACTATGGGAGCAATCTACTTCGGATTACTTTTGTTTTTCAGCTAAAATATCAGCGCATGCAACCGTGTACAATTCAGAACACCGGACCGAGGAGGGGGCCTTGGGGGGCACGTCCTCCGAATTTTTTGCCCCCTCTTCCCCCGCTATTTTGGAGAGAGGACGCAAACTTTAGTATTCTTTTCAAAGAATTGACATTTCTGAAGAGAACGCAACATGTTTCATGTTCATTGGTGCCATACAAGTTGAATAATAAGCCAAAATGTGATTTCTTTTACGAAAAATAGGTAATTTGCATTTTTGGAGGTAAATTGTTATAACTAGGGTACTATGGGAGAAATCTACTTCGGATAAGTTTTGTTTTGCAGCTAAAGCATCAGGGTATGCAACCGTGTACAATTCAGAAAGCCGGACTGAGGAAGAGGGGCTTGGGGGAGGGCGCAACCCGTGAATTTCAATGAAAAAAAATCTGGAGTTTGCCCCTTCTCCCACTATTTTAGTGAGAAGGCGCAAACCTTAGTATTCTCTTCAAATAATGGACGTTTCCAAAGAGAATGAAACATGTTTCATGTTCTTGGATGCCATACAATTTAATAATAAGCCAAAATATGAAACTCTGTTTTTTACGAAAAATAGGTAATTTGCATATTGCTCAGAAAATTGTTATAACTGGGGCACTATGAGAGCAATCTACTTCGGAAAAGTTTTGTTTTGCAGCTAACGCATCAGGGTATGCAACCGTGTACAATTCAGAACGCCGAATCGAGTAAGGGGGGTTTGGGGGCGCGACCCCCAAATTTCAATGAAAAAAACATAAAAATTTGGAGTTTGCCCCCCTCTTCTCCCGCTATTTGGGAAGAAGACGCGAACTTTAGTATTATTTTCAAAGAATGGATTTCTCAAGAGATTGAAACATGTTTCATGTTCCTGGGTGCCACAAAAGTTGAATAATGAGCCAAAATGTGAAAATTCGTTCGGAAATGTGGCATAGATATGTTGCGGAGAGGGGGGAGGTTGGTCATCAATATGAATTTCCCAGGCTTGCTCCAGACCTGTGTCAGAGTTTCCACCCAAACATAATACTATGAAGGTCCAAAAAGCACATTCATTTCGGGCCCGTTCCGAAAGTCGCACGAGTTTAACGCGTTAAACGAGTTATGGTAACTGGCCGTTCCATAAGTGCTTCCGTGCGTTTCGTGAGTTTCATTATGCTGTCCCAAAAGTCGAATTCCGTGCGTTTCGTGCAAGAACGAGATTCACCAAACGCACGGGCCAGGAGGCTGGTTTGTTCCGTGAAAATCGTCTGCTCCTTGCAGACAAAGCGCATGCTGATGGATTCAAACTGTACTAGTTCGGAAAATGTATTATAATTTTAACAGATAGCGATATGAAGCAACATGCACAAGACGAGTATGCCTTGACCGTTCTTAGAATGTGATTAAAACGAGTAACAGTGTCCACAGTAGAGTTTATTTTTGCCATAAGAACATTCCTTCCGCTGGCGCCATGCGGAAACTTTCTCTAAACAAAACGCTGCGCCTGCGCTTTCGCCTAGAGTGTCCCATAAGTCTGTAAAATAACTGGTTTCACCAGATTCACTAGCCCAGTTATTTTCGTGGAATGCGTTTGTTTCGTTAAGACTTTCGGAACGCACCCTTCGTAATCAGCACCATGATACCATATGGTACCATCGGGTGAGTACGACCTTACTCTGATAATACCATATGGTATCATCGGGTGAGTACGACTTTACTCTGATAATACCATATGGTATCATCGGGGGAGTAAAGGTTAAGCATCTAAATATTACGTGGAAAATGCATTGAGTTATCATTTTTTCTTGTCCGTATGGGAGTAGTAAGGGGACTTGTCAACAGATGGAGGGGATAAGAGCGGGTGGCGCCGTCCGATAGTTGTCGGACGTCGTAGTAAGGCATTTTGTTGGTCAAACTGAAGAAACATGGAAACAAATAGGTTCCATTGATACATACGATTTTTGTCGAATATCTCCACCCGACAAAGTATCTCACTACAACATGCGACATAAATTGCATGGAGTGCAACATCCAACAAAAATCGAATGCATAAACAAGAAGAGCTTTAGACTGCAAATATGTTGCTGGAATTTTATTACTCTTCTGGCTAACTTCACCTTATTTAATGTAGCAGTGCTTACGAAGGTTTTCTTTCTTCATCCTGACGTATTACTGGTTTCGCACAAGTTAACATACGTTTACAATGACATTCTACTATTCTTAGATATCAAGAAGAATCCAACCAAACGGGATATATATTGAATACTATCACGAAAAACTGAAACATAAATCAGCATTGGTGAACGTTATAAAATTTGGCAAGTGCATGCTCCCAACCTCAAATTTACTGCAACACTAGTATTGCAATGAAATTAATGCCACTCTCTGTCCTGTCTATTTAAACTCATGATAGATGGTCATTAATCTCTCACTGAGTGAAGTTAATGTCCAATATTATGAAAAAAATACTAATAATAAATACGTAAATATTTTAATGTCATATTTACTTGAATCATTCAATCATAAAAGCAAATCACTTTCTTCAAGAATTGGCTTTTCTCTGCCAGCCTTGCTAAATGTTCACTTTCCATCTACTGATTTATACGAGGGGAGGCCAGAAAGTAATTTCCAATTAGTAGGGACATTGATTTTTCGCAAACGTAAAAACCGTGAAAAATGGTAATTGCTGCGAAGTTATGTTTAGGAATGTGCAGTGATGTCTGGACACATTTTTCGCCCGTTCGAAATATCAAAATAATTTGGCATAAAATGCGAATTGTTGGCGTTTTTAGCGATTTTTTTAAAGAAATGTCCTAAAAAAACGAAAAATCCAATGAAATCCAACATTATTGTCTTTTGTAGGACATGTTTGTGTACATAGAACATGCAAGTTTTCCAACATTTTACACAAGAGTAAACTATAGAGTTATACGTACATGGAATAATTCCGACAGCCACATTAAATCGTGTATTTCTCACGATTTTTTCAACTTCTATCAAAACCATTTGCGTCACAGAGCAGGGTTCTAACAGGAGATCGAGTGCGTATCTACCGTCACACGGGAGCCACATCTTCAGTATTTGTCGCGCGAGATATGTTTTGAATTACCAAGCTAAATGCGCATTTGCCGAGCGAGTAATAATGGAGCTCATTCGTTAGGGCGTCTGAATACTATGCGAGAGACCCGGGTTCGATCCTCTGCGGAGGAGAACCGGGATGTTTTCCACCTATTCAAACTGCTTCGGCACCCACCCAGCATCATATGAAGCTGGTACCTTGAGGAAACTTTGAGGGATAAAGGTAGCCAGGAGCGTGGTGCTGATCACATCACCCCTACCTTCAGCCGTGATCAAGAAAGTGTGGGGCCCTAACTCCACACCCCTACTATACACCTTCATGGAAAAGTGCAGGGGAGCACTTTACTTTTACTTCCTCAAAAATCTGTTCCAACATATCAAACTGTCACGAAAATAAGTAGACCATGTGACCTACAATTTAAAATAATAGTTTAAAAGCACAATGAAGTATTAAGTTTCGATATATTTGGCAGATAAATGTTCTAAAACAAAAACGCGAATTTTGGGAAACGTAACACTAACAAGTTAAAAAAAGATAATACCAATTTTTGGTGCCATAATATATCGGTATCTGTCACGAGAGATTGATTGATTTTAATTTTTTGGGTGCGTCGCCACTTATGGTCATTATGCACCCTTCAGTATATACGGGGAAAATTCCATTATCTAAAATCCTTACCTTAAAATTAAAAAAGGTGTATGGAAAATAACTTTCCCAAAATAAATTTCAAGATATCAAATCTCACGAAGAGGCGTAAGCCATGTGACTTACAATTTGAAACAGTAGTTTAAAAACACCATGAAGGTATAATTTCAGATATTTGCCATAAAATGCGCTAAAATGAAAATGTGAATTTTGGGAAAAATAACACCGTATAGTAAAAAAATAAAAAAAATAAGAAAATACACAATTTTTTTTAAAAAAAAATAACAAAATATCAAGGTCCCTACCGATTAGGCATAAATAAAACAAGAATATAAGTTGTAATTTATTGTATTAGTAACAGTGAGTCATAACTAATTTTCGGCATAATCTCCACCGTTGTTCTGGCATTTGTCGTAGCATGGCACTAATTTTTGTATGGCCATGGTATATGTGTCTGACAGCAAAGACTGGAACTATCTCTACCACAATGTAGCTGTCAAATCCTTGCCCTGCCAGAAACCTCTTCAGTCAAACAAAGAGATGAAAGTCTGTACATTCAAGGCCAGGGCTGTACAGGGAGTGGTCTAAGATCTCTCACCTGAAGTGGTGCAAAGGGCCCATGTGTACTCAGCTGTATGGGGTTGTGCACATTCGATTGGCCTTCCGTGAATTTTCTGCACCATCGTCTGACCATGCTATCACTCACAACGTCCGGTCTGCACACCTCACACGATTCTTGGTAGCTCTGTGCCAAATTCTGAGCGTGGTGTGAAAATAAAATAAACTGTCCTAAAACAGATGCATTGCAACTTTAACAGATTACAGCTACATGCCACTTCTTCCTGCCTGCATGTGTGTGTGACCACTAGTGCTGCGTATAGGCACAATTGGAGCTTTTTTCAGGATGCCCCTCGTATATGAAGTTTCAGAAGCTTTTATTATTAGTGTGTTCCTGTTTTAATGTTTGTTTAGCTAAATCAGGTACCTATACAATGCAATTCTATAAATTCCTTGCTTTTAATTTCTAATACCTATTTACCCTTTTCGTTAGCATTAATGGTATAACTGCATGTTGTCAGTTTCACAATACTTCACTTGGATATACTGTACTGAAGCAGAAATCCCATTGATAATGTAAGGAAATATGACACTTTATTTTGTTCGATTCAATTGTTTCACTTATATGCAAGAGTTAAGTTGTTTGCTTTACAGAGAAGAGAAGTAGCTTTATGCATTGAAAAATGAATCTGCACTCATGGTACTTGCAAGCAGAGGGTTCCAAACCTCAGTGGAAATATCAACATGTAATACCGAGAATGAATAAGGAGACTGATAAATTATAAATTGTATTTCTTAATCATTCACTCTTCACTCTTATCTCATTTAGTCGTAACTTTAAAAATAATCAAGTATTTTATTTTAAACTTACTGCGTATGACAAAATTCCGTAATCCTTCCCTAGCTTGTGAATTGTAATAATTTTCCAAATTCACTATTTTGCAGTTTGAATTCAAATCATAGAGAATAGAGAAATTAAGTCAATTTCATAGAAGATGATATTGGTACTTAACAAGACCATATGTGGATCTGTGTGAGTTTATTATTTCTATTTGCAAAAACATCGATTTAGTTTAGTTTGTAATTGTCAGGGAAAAATGTAAGTTTTGTCCTGGAAAACCTGGAAAAGTCAGGGAATTTCATTTCTGCTTGTTTGTAGCCACCCTGGACACTCTCCGTTGATTGTCTAATATTTTCTTTATTGTGAGCACTGTAATCTTGCAGACCATGAACATTTGCAGGAAGAAGAACTCTCTCACTTACCTTAATTTCATCTCCATGATCCAATTCGTTCCCATCTCTTCTGGCACCACCTTCTCTTTCCACTCAAAAGGAACTCCTGATCAGCCACGACTTTCTCCAAACTAATGTCTCACACTTTTCATGACTCAGCAATGATATTGTCTGATTGGAAGTCGCACCTGCATTCCTATTCTTTCAAGGTCTCCTTCTCTGTCCACAATATATACATGTAAAACCTGTTTTTGGTATTGGCTGATAAGTGAATATCGATATATTGGTTTATTGGTAGATTTATGATTATTATAAGTAGGGGTGTGCAAGATCCCGAAAAGACGAGACCGCGATCGGGGAAAAAAATCCTGTCCTGATCTTGACTTTGGGGAATGACTTCCTAACTTTTCGAGATCCCAAGCAGTCAGGAAATACCAAATGGCCATTTTAAAAAGTCATTAATTCTCAACTGTAACTTATCGAAAATTGTTAGTTTATATTCTAGAAATGCAAAAAACAATCACTTAAGGTGAAAATGATGTGCAGAATTCGAGATTTCCAGAGCTTCGGGAAATTTCTAACATTTTCCGTCCTGAAAATTTCCCATCTTTGTTGGGACAGTGTGAATTTTTTCTGTCCTGAATGTCGGAATTTAAAGACAATTCCTGTCCTGATTCTGTCCCGACCAAGAAAATTGTGCCTCGCACACCCCTAATTATAAGGGTCAGTCAGTGGAAAGCAGGTCACCTAATATATCTCAACGTGTAGATGCCGCGGCTTCTTGAAACTCCTGCAACTGGATGGGGGTTCCATTGTTGCCCAGTAGATAGCAGTCACGCTACAGACTTATGTGAAGCAGTACGAGTGTGAGTCATGTGAAGTGGAGACCCGCAGGGACTTACCGTCCGGTATATCATGGAGGTTTCATAATCATAAACACCGTGCTATGACGACTTACCCCTGTAGTCTGTGCAGCATGCTTCACTGTACACCGTCGATATTCTTGAATGATGTCATTCATACGTTGGATGTGGTCATAATTTGCAACAGTGACAGATGGTCCAAGTCGTGGATTCTCCTGCAGTAGCATTCTTCCTTCGCAAAACCTTCGACTGCACTCATTCACCCGCGACAGAGATAAACAATATTTTCCATACATTGCTATCCTTCGATGGTGAATGTATCATGTACTAGAGCCTTCTGTCACCAGGAAACGTACGACTGCTTGCTGCGTTTTCTTACTGGCCTCTATGATATGTCAGATGGCAAGTATCTGCACATCTGTACTTCACATGTTTCACACTAGCACTTCTTCACACAAGTCTGCAATGCAACTGCCATCTACCAGGTGACAATGGAACAACCTTCCAGTGGCATTAATTTCATGGAGACATGCCATCTACATGTCAAGATATACAAGGTATCCACTGACTGACCCATATATATATCACTCTTAAATTTCCATAGGTAATTTATAATTTACTGCTATCTGATATTCTGTTATATATACGAGGGGCATACTATAATGATTTACACTTTATTTTTTTTCAGGTCCCATGGTCCACCATTCGAGAAGCGAGGACTGGTATATGAAGCAATGAATCTAGTTTACCGATTGCAGGCAGCAGTGCCCAAAAAGGATTGCTGGTGTTCACACAGCAGCACGTTCCGTACATCATTGTCAGTAGACTATTGGACAACATGGAAAGCGACTATAATGGTCAGCGTTGGACAAGTTGGTTTCTATGGAGAGAGGGTGTAATCACAGCAGAGATTTATAGATGAGAGTACATGGGGTGTGGCAGGACCTCGAACCCCATTTCAGCAATGGCCGTGGTTGATTCCCAACTGGTGTGGGAGCGTGCGTTGTCGTGTTGCAGGAGCACTCCTTTTACCCATCTGGCGAACACTTTTCCCATATTAAGGTGATCGTGCACGATTCGCTGCAGGGTGTTTCTGGACAGGCCAGTGGTCGCCTCCATTTCAGAGAACCTGTTCTCAAGAATGACTTGGTCCACCCGTGTAATGTTTCTTGGTGTTGTCACAGTCACTTTCCTTACAGAACTTGTCTCTCTTTATGTTGACGTGCATCCTGTTTTCGAGCCTTCCACCCAATTGTAAATGGTTTTCCATGAAGGTGCATGTTCACCACACACTGCTTCCAATCATCTGTAAATCTCTGCTGTGGTCACACCCTCTCTCCATAGAAACCAACTTGTCCAACGTTGAGCATTATAATCACTTTCCATGTTGTCCAATAGTCCGCTGACAATGATGTATGGAACGTGCTGCTGTGTGAACACCAGGAATCCTTTTTGGGCACTGCTGCCTGCAATCTATAGACTTGACTCGTAGCTTCATATGCCAGTCCTCACTTCTCAAATGGTGGACCATGGGACCTGAAAAAAAAAAATAAAGTGTAAATCATTATAGTATGCCCCTCGTATATATTTTTTATCCAGTGAATCCTAGTTTGATGAAATAAATTTGTAAATACACTGTTCCCTTTGCAACTGAAATGGGTGCAAGCTGTGATCATAACATCAAATAGAAAGGTGAATAAATAATTCATCTTCATGTCTATGATTGGGTGTTGGAAAAATTTCATATCAGCCTGTCTATGACTGTAACTTGAATTGTTAAATAGTAAGATTGTAAATTGACTGGGTACGATTAAAATGTAAAACTTAGATGAATTATTATAATTTTATTTTGTATATATTCATATTTATGTTCTCCTTTTCTTATATTCTCCTTATTTGTACTGAACGTGTTAATATCAAAGCATTGAGACAGAACTGTTTGTGCAGCTACTGGTTCTTGGAACATATTGTTAAAATAAGCTTTGTTTTTTGCAGTGCATATTTTGTAGTGATAAGTGCAGTGGATACAAGTGATAAAGTTGTAACATCTAACTCTACAATTTTCAATGAAGCTATAAGATCTGAAGTCTTCAAGGGTGTTGATTTGGACAATTCCTATGTTGCTGGTGAAATTGAGGTTGGTTCACAAAACAGATCATTTAAAAATTATATTCAATTTAGATTCAAGAACTACTACTAATATACTGAAATGGAGTCCTGAGTTATGTGTGAAACTGTTTTATTTTTTTATGAAGTTAATTTTTTCGGCACCCACAATCCTCTTTGGAATTTTGTGAAATAGGGGTGGCCAACGAACTTAATAGAAATAATTTTGGGGATACCTGAGCACTATTTTCAGTATTTACGTTCTCCACCACATCCTGTTTTACCACCAAAATACGTTCTAATAAGCATATTGTTTAAGTTGAAGGCTATGAGATTTGACAACCATCTGCACATTCATTATTTCATATGATTTCATTACAAGTGCAGTTCCATTTGTGAAATTGGCATTGAATCCATTTCTGTCTTCCACTTTAGTTGCAATTAATTAAAGATTCTCTCTAGACTTTATTTAGAAAGTTCTATAGCAGAGCTTCTTTATCTGTACCTTCGCTCCCCCTGTTGTGGCATCCCCTTCAGACAGAAATTTGTAACTTTGATATAATCATCCACATTCCTTCCACATCTGCATTAAAGGTCAACAGCTCCCATGTTTTGGGATCGAAGGGGAGTTTTATTTGCTTTGGCCAGGAGTGGAATGTACAGTAGGCACTATGATTGAATATTGTGATTTTTTTTTATGATATATAAATATTTGTATGATCAAAAGCAGTATGGAGTGTGTATTAAGGGATGGTGTCAGTAGCAGTCAGTTAACACTTTAAGAGATGTTTTAGAAGATATAGAAATAAACTGTAGTATTTGTATGATATTTCTAAATTTTACATTAACTTAATGATCCCCCCACACACATAATATACCTTCATTTAATTATGTAAAACGTTTTAAAAATGGACTTGGTTATAATCCATGAGCCATCCATGGAGGACAATTCTATCTATGCCCCTGATGCAGGATATGCATGTTCTATTATGTTTTGTTTTGTCTAATCATCATCTGTCATGATGAGATTGATGAGCTTTCTAAAACGTTGTAGAGAAGTATATTCTTAATAATAATAATAATAGTAGTAGTAATAAAATTGCAGACTTTTGCACAAATTTATAGCTATTTATAATTTATTAAATTGTTATTATCAATAATTTTACTGGTAAACTTAAGCACCAATATCCCTTAAATCAGCCAATATTGATTAGATACCAATCAATCTGCCCACCCCTACTATTTTTTGTTTGAAACATTTAAACACTATTACAAAATGTACAGCCATGCTTAGTATAAATTAAAACACAAAATATTTTCATTCCAGCCTGGAGAGAAAGAAGAATTATTTACTGTAGGAACTGATGTTGTGATAGAAGGTCGATATGGATTGTTTTACAATCCACCTTTGAATGATGGCTACCGATATAAAGTTACAATCATCACCATGAATAAATTTGAAGATGATATCATGTTCAGCCGCCAGGTGGCAGACAAGGAAGTTGTGCTCGGAAATCAACCAATAATTGGTGGATCACCTGTAGGAATTGTGGTGGGCATAATTGTTATAATATGCATCGCAGCTGCTATAGTTGGCTCTGTTCTTTACAGGTAATTGGTATAGAAACAGCTCTTTAAATTCTAAATGAATTACTTGCTTCCTTGCAGTGGTGCCAACTTTTGAAAAACATTGGGTGGGCTGAACTCGGAAATTTGTTTTATAATTCTATGCAATAATATATGACAAGAGTAGGCTGAGTATTTGCCCTTAAGTGTCTTGGGCAGAAATGTAGGCCATTTCTGAGATGAATACATGAATTTTTTAGTGGCTGTTCTTCTCTATTTTAGTCATAAGTGCCTATTTCGAATATACCTGCTTTTTAAATGCCTAATCTAGGAAAATGAAAAAAATTGCTGATTATCAAATTGTAGTGGTTATCTTGTATTTTCGGTACTTTTTTCTGCCTATTTTGAGAGGTTTTAATGCCTGTCAATGCTCATCCTGGTTAAAAGCCCTTATCGTCTTTCCTATTAACAATGTAACCATAGATAGTGCAAATATACACTGAAAAGTGTCATGTTGGTGATTTTTATGAAACATATTGATGAAACTCAGTCAGTAATTAAACTGTGCAAATTGTTCAGATGTATAATGAAACATTTGTTTTTTTAAATGCGGAAACTACTTTCTAAAATAAAACATAATAATTGACAAAATATTGGGTGGCTCAAGCCACGTAAGTTGGCACCCCTGCTTCCTTGAATTTGGAAGTTATTGTTCGCAAGGATACGCACACAGTTATATGATCAAGTTGTTTCAGTTTTATCTCTGTGAACATCCAGGTTTACTGTTGAGGAGAGAGAAAAACTGCTCTCATAATGAACCACTACATTTATAATAAGTAGTAGCTAGAAAGTATTTTTTTTGGCTTTAAAATAATGATAACTATCCACATGATTTAAAGTGTTGTTTAATGAATTATTCTTGTGTGAAAACTATGAAGCAGAATCAAACAAAAACCTTAAAAGTGTCTGACAAAAATTATATGATGGACTGTACACACCTCAAATTTACTTGAGGAATCAAAATGACCTCAAGACTGTAACACTGATCAAGTGAGTTTCAAAGCAACATTTTTGAAATTTTAAAGATGGCGCCTCCCACACACTTGCAGATGAAGAGCAGCGGTTTCTTGTCTGCTGAAAGCCTAAAAGTTATAAACATCTTCTGGTAAATGAAGATTCAATTACTCTGTGCATACTTACTGCATCACCAAGTTTACGAATGAAGGAACTTTGACAATAGCCTCCTGCATGTACGTACATCCCAAAGGTTCTTTCTCTTGAGCAGAGAGACTAATTCAGACTTGAAAATATATCTAGATTAGCAATGAGTCTAAGCTAAAGTGCAGCATACTTTTGCAATCCTAGATGCAGAAATCTACTAGATTAATTACCCTCACCGTATGCTTTTCTTTTCATTCACTCACTGCTTTGTCAATCTTAATTTTACATTTTACATATGAATGAGTAGACTGTTCTAAATGAAAAGCATGTCACATATGTGTCATACAGTTTTTATTTATTTATAAACCCAATTATGTTTGATTTCCTTTCAGAAAAAGGCAGAAGCAAAAGAAATCGTGCGAAGAACAGTGTTTAACAGACATGCCAACACAACAGACTATAGGTATTATTTTAATAATATTTACAGTTATTACATAAGGCAGTTACTAATGTATGTTATATATCAAAATTAAACATACATAATTATACATTAATCATTTAAAATACACATGTTCACCTAAGTTATGAAAATTGTGGTAAATTGACATTGCTCAGTTTGGTGTACTGTAATGGAATGTACAGGTCCAACTTTGGAACCAATTTTTTGCTTTTTATTGAGCTACTATGAGCAATTATTCCTCATAAATGGCTAACTACTTCATGGCTTGGGTTTCAACATATTCGAAGATATCACATGACCTGTTTATGCTATTAACTTATTGAATATTGCTAATATTCTCCTATATTACATGGGAAAAGCTAATTAATCTTTAGTAGACAGAGCCTCATGTGGTTGTTAACCCTAGCTTTCAGAAGCCAACACTTCAATTCATCCCCTTCATTCTGCCAAAGCTACAACCTATGTCTGCACCAAGCCCTAATCAATTGTGGCTATCCCTCCACCCTAATCACAAACAAATCACAAGAGCAACTTCCAACATCCAGACCAAAAGATCCAAAAAAACAACCTCCTGCCTGCATTGATCACCCAATACCACCCTCATGAAGATCAAACACACCCTTCACTCCCTCCTCCCCATCCTTCAAAGTGATCCTGACACCAGGAATATCTTTTGGGACAAACCCAGGGTTGTTTGTTCATCAATGAATCTTAGCAGACAAGTGATTCTGTGATTGGGAGTCTAGGAACTCCTTGTTCCAGCTTACCCATGAACAGGTTGGCATAAGAGGGAGCCATTTTGTTGCCCATGGCTGTGCCACATATTTGCAGTGCTGGTCTCGAAAGTGGAAGTTGTTGAAGGTAAGTACAAGGTTGGCTGGTTGAATCAGGAAGGGTGCTGGGACTGTGTGGTTTGGGTTGGCTGTTAAGGAATGATTTGGTAGAGCATAGGCCATGGGCATGAGAGATGTTGCTGTAGAGAGAGGTTACGTCAATGGTGACAAGGATAGAGGTGGAAGGTTATGGATTATATCAAGGAAGTGGTTGTTGTCACGAAGATAGGAGGGAAGGGCTTGGACAAGAGATTGAAGGCGAGAGTCTTCGAAGGCTGATATATGATCAGTGTGTGAATTGTAGCTGGACACAATGGGTATCCCAAGGTTGTTAGGTTTGTGAATTTAGGGAGAAGATTGGGGTGCGGGGATTGTCAGGGATGGGGTGGAGTTGGATAGACCATCAGGGGGCCTCTTGAAAGAACAAATTCATGGATTTTGTTGGGGTGGAATAATCAGAAAGCTGGCGGGAGTCTTCCGCCACATATTCTGAGCAATTAATGACCACTGTGTTGGACCCTTTGTCAACAGGGATGATTTTGATATCAAGGTTCACATGGAGGGATTTGAAGGCTTTGCATTGGGCTGGGAGCAAGTTGTGCTGGAAGGAGGAATGGGGATGCATTTGTTCAAAGGATGAATGTTGAAAGAGGTTGCCTTTCATAAGTTCCCCAAAATTTGGAATATTTTCATGTAGAGGAAAGAGTTATGCTTCAGTACAAAATAAGGTTTGAAGGCTTATAATTTTACCAACAAAGCCAAATAATATTTTCAATAATACTATCAACTACTATTTGTTAACCTGAATTGGAGTGCAGCAAGTAGAAGAGGTATATATTTTAACAGGACAAATCTTAACTGTTATTTACTTCATATATTTTATAACAATATGAGATACTTTATTATTTAAAAAGTAATACCTTACTGAAAATAAGCATTTGTCTTGAAAGCATAATATAGAACATAAATCATGTTGAGGAGTCAAAAACAATTTGATGTTTTTAATAGTTCATCTACAACATCCACATGATATTTGTTTTGAGGCCTATTATTGTAAATCACCAATTTAATATCACATTAAAACTGCAAATTTTAAAATGTGTTTCTTCCTTATTCTGCATCAGGTACTTGTATTGGGTTGAATGGTAAAGTTCCTTTTGGTGGTCATAATATTTCTAGTTCGATTGTTGGGGAAAAATGGCCCACATTTCTATCACTCTTGACTCATCATGAGAATGGATCATATGAAGATGAAAAGTATGGTCACAAAGGAACTCCCAAGCTGGGGCTCAAACCTAGAATTTCTTCTTCTTCTTTCTCTACTCCTTATGCCTTTACAGCATTGGGGATGCCTCGACCCACTGTTTCCATTCTCCTCTATTTTGGCCATCTTCTCTATTTCTTGGAACGTCTCCCCTTGTTTTCTTCCTATTTCTTCCACCATGTCATCGTATGACTTCCTTTGTCTGCCCCTGGTCCTTCTTCCTTCTGGTTTTGCCTCCAATAACTGCTTGGGTTTCCATTCCTCCTCCATTCTGGTTACGTGACCAAATCATTTCATTTGTCTTTTCATGAGTTGGTTTTAAATAGATGTTTACTCCAGCCTCTTCCCTTATTCTTTCATATCTTACACTTACTTTTTCTTACTATCTTTCGGCAGCACTTCATTTCTACTGTTGTTATTCTTACCAAGCTTTTTTCTCTTTTATCTGCCATCTTTCACTTATTAGTTCTATCACTGATTTATGTATTTGAAGTTTTGTTGATCGTCATTCCTCTTTCTTATTTTCCAAATATTGTCTGGTTCAATTAATACGAGAGTTGGGGCAGGCGCATAAGTCATGTCAACTATTTTTTTCATGAGAATGCAAGACTGGAACAAAAGTCAGAAATATACAAAGGGAGGGGGCAGTGTTTGATACTGTGAATTGTATGAATAATGCCAATTATGTACCAGGTATAGGGTAGACCTTAAACATAGCATTGTGTCATATGTCAGAAAGAATACAGGAACAAAAGATGCACATACTATGGTTGGATACAATTCTCCACAGTATCAACCTGTTCCCTGTGGCATTTTCCGACATTTCTCCCTCGAGGAATTTTTGATAGACAAACACTGTTCCCACATTCTAGCAGGTTCACAGTTGACTCAACAATGAATTGATCACACTGCTATCTAGTGATCATCACATACTACAGGTGCCAGGTTCTCCAGGACATCATATTGTGGTACCACCATTTAACTTTGAGATAAAATATAGTTGCCATGACTTTTGCCACAGTAGTATGCATCATTTATTTTTGGGACAAGATTTCAAACTTCTGGTTCTACTTTTCCCATGTCTTGGAACCTGCTCGAGTTGTTTTCCATTACAGTTTATGTTTGAGTTTCCTACGTGGCAAAAATGTGAGTTGGAGAATCATTGCACCACCAAGTGGCTCTAAACTTGCCAAATTGTCTCGTGTTATGGTCATTGCTTCACACATTTTGTTCTCATTTCTAGAACCAGATGTAGTACCAGCATCGGATCCATCGAGAATTACTCAGATTCTGGAGGAAGAGAATGTGAGTCTCAGAGGGGAGCAACATGAAATAGCCAGAGCACCTAGTCAGAGGCTCAGCTGCAAGATCAGAATCAATGAATTGGAGCATTACGTGGAAACCAGCCTCAAGTCAGGGGAGCTGCAGCGGCAGCATGCGGTAAGTGCGGACAAAGTAACCTCTTTAATGGTAGTGCACTGATTGTAATTGACAATTATATATACACTTTGGTTGGTCGGAAAAGAATGAGACATGCCTGATTTGGACATCAAGATCCCATAGCAGAAACTTGAGATGTTTTGATGTGCTGGACGAATTCTCCCTCTGCCTCCATACATCAACTCTGTCTGTCGGGAAGCTTCATAAGTGCCTCATGGAACCAGTCTGTTGGCGTGGTACGACCAGGAGTGGACAGCCACCTGTAAGGATTCAGCATCAGTGAATTTCTGGCCATGTATTGACTCTTTCATGCTGTCAAACATATACACAATCAGAAGTTGCAAGGTCTGGCGAGTATGGAGGATGTTTGAGGATGACACACCCGAGTTCCTGTAGTTTTGACCTACTGTTTAAAGACATATGGAGCCTGGCATTATCATGTAAAAAATGCGTTTGTCCTATTTCCCTGGCCTTCCTTGTTGAATTTTCCAATGAATATAATGGAGCTGGTCACAGTACCTGTAACTGTTAATCTTTTTGCCATGGGGAGCCATTCCAACAACAGGATACCATCAACATCCCAGATTAGAGGTTCCAGCTGTTTCCCCAAGGAAGAAACCTGGTTTAGTCCTTGAAATCATGCTCCCAGCGAACAGGGTTCAAATTAATGGGGAAGACGAGGGATTTCCCTCTCTCATTAAAGTATTTTCCCAGCTTGTAATTGAGAATTTCCTTCACTGCCAGGAAAATATCTCCCCCTGACTGTTTACGTCGTGACCGAATGGTGAGTTGCCAATGGCGTTTGTCTAACAGTTCAGGGGGAGTAATATGCTTGTACTGCTCAGAAATACAAAATCATGGTGCTCTTAGGGACAATACAATGAACATTGATATAGCTTTTGTTAAAGGGTTAAAGACAAAAAATAATGAAAAGCTTAATGATAAAAATATGGATCACAGGGAGAGCAAATTTCACAAGTGCACATCTGTTTAGAATGAAAAACAGAAGAGGGAACTTAAACAATCTCTGTCTGAGAGTTTCATAAGGTGGAAGAAAAAAATAAGAAAAAGTTACAAGTGACTGTGTGCATTGTATCTAATTTTTAAAGAAAATGGACCATTGTTTCTGTTAAAGAAATTATTCAAGTTACAAGCTTTGAACAGACTTGATATGGAAGATGGATCATCATTTCCACACACTGCATAATTGATTCACAGTCACTGATGTTGTTACAACCTCTTTCCACAAGAACGAAGTTGTCCATGATAATCATATTTCATGATGACACAACAGCAGGAGCACACCTCACTTATCCATGTTACACCCAGCATTACTGGGAAATACCATGCACCCCATGGCACCAACTTGCAGGAAGACTTTGCCCTTCTGTTTGACAACAGGCCAAGGTCAGCAGTTGCTTTTTGCCTAACTTGAAATAAGTTCCATTCACTCAGCCAGTCTCATAGTTTTCCGACCAATCTAAATACTTTTAAAATAGAACTACCACTTAGGAAATCAAAATGCCAGAGATTAATTTGCAATTTTTCAGTATCTGTCTATAAACACATATCACTTTATTGGTAAAGTTTCAAATAGTGTTATAAATCTGATAAATCTATAAATAGCCTGTAGCTCAGCACCTAAATCTGCCACTTGTTTTATTTTCATCACTAATAGAAATTAATGTGTCTGGGTTTTGCCAAGTGACTGATCTAAATATGCAGCTTCTTTTTCTGAGTCAAAAGTTATTAGAATCCTTGTTACACACTAAACAAGACAATGAAGGAATCATTTACATTTTTTGGGAAATGTTTATCATATTGTATCAGATTGGTATGAAATCACTTATTACCCTTGGTAAATTTTATATTTCATCATTGTCTTGTATTGAATGGGGTGATGCGACTGTCGGTACCCCCACGAGAAACTTGAAAATTTTTAGTGGGTTGGAAAGATTGTTATTCATATGAATGTTTCTTGTTGTTTTTAGTATGCGGAGATGCATTGTAAGCAAATAATTAGCGATTTTATGAGGTATGATTTACAATGTCATGCACAAGGAATGCCTACGTTGTTAGGTTAGGCCTGTTAGGTTTGTTTCTCTTGCCATAAATATCATTGAAGTGAACATCGCAAGTGGGAAGTGTGCAACCAAACATGGTGTCACATTGTTCTACGATATTTCAAATTTACGATTTCTTCAATAGTGAGCCTGTGTATACATTCATGAGTTATGAAGAACAAGAAATATGTGAAGACATTATTTTTTTTAAAAAATATACTTTTTTCCATGGTGATAGTAATTATGCATTATCCTTCAATATCTGCCGTTGATTTCTTGCATGCATGATGAAAATTTCTTCAAAAACTGACGTAAGTGGTTCGGCATGTGAAGAATTAGACATGCTGTGGCCACATTTTGAGAATAAACATCTCACTTATTTGTGGTTTCCACATGTTAAATTAACTTTCAGGCACCTTAAAACATTGAAATGTGCAGATTGGAAAGAAAAAAGTTGGAATTTTCGGGGGGGTAAGATCAGTCACCAGCCCATTGAAGGGGTGCCTGGTGTAGACACATAGTGCACATAGTGTTTCAAATCACACTTTAAACTGTAGGAACAGTCCCAATTAGCCTTTCTGTGCATAAAGTGGACTAAAAAACTTAAAATTTTATATTGGTGTATCTATTGTGATCTAAAATTTCATATTAGTCCAACCTACATAATTTTAAATATATTGACTTTATCCAAGTGGAAATTACAGTTTTGTACAGTTGATCCTCGAGTTTTCAGCAGACCAAGATGTAAAATCTTTAAATCGTGGAAAAATTGTATTCTTACCAAGAAGATAGGATGTATAATGTGGCAAAATGTACAATGCAGCATGTGTACTGATTGGGCAAGCAGATGGAGGTCAAACCTTTCTGAAAGTTCAGTCAGGGAAATAGAAACTAGAAACTACATTCCTTGTCACTGTTTTACAAACTCTGTTTTGACGTATACAAAACAGGGTGGCTTTGAACCTTCCAAAATACTATCCCTCTGCACATTTATAGCGTAATTAAAGGCATAATTTTTAGGGCTGAGCCAATACCGATCAGAGAGTATCGGTTGAAATTCATCTACCAATATCAGCCGATACTTTGCCGGCATTTTGGTCTTTCACAGGGTCTGCAAAAGTACCACGCGATACTTTCGTGGAGTCTAATTATCCTGAAAATTATGCAAAATTCAAACTTTCTTTTTATTTTTAACAAAAAAGCATATTCTGTGATTACATAACATCTGTTTAAATATTCTGATGTAATTCTTGAAAATTCTAAAGCAATTTTCTTGGTAAATTGATGCATATAATTGGAGAAGAATATTTACACAAAAATATTGATCAATATTTTGAACAAATTTTAATTGTTGCAATTTTCAAGTATCGGGATCCGTATCAGTGGGAATCGATAAGAGTATCGGCATTGGGATCGGTACTGTTTCGAAGTGGCATCAGCTCAGCCCTAGTAATTATATAAGTGTCATAACTCTGATGTGGAAATGGAACACATATTTACTCCAAGTAGGGGAAAGCTGAATCTAAGCAAAATGAATGGCTCTTCTCAAACTAAAACTTTCAATACTTGCAAATTGAGTGCACATACATTTACAAATATTGCATGAAACACTTTTGGTCTAACACTAGAATGAACTTCTGTGAGTTCATATGAGAGTTGGGAGAATGGAATGTTATTCCCACCAACAACAATATGGGACTTTAGATGTGGTAAGATATTAATATACACAATAAATGTACTTATGTATTGGGATAACGATTCCGATGTAAATGCTGATACTGGTTACCAAAATTAATCAAATGAAATATACCATTACATGCATAAGTAAGTACATTTTGTGTTCCTATGGCAATATGAATTTAATTAAGAGTTTAGAGAGAAAATCAGTGATGCTGCATATTTTCCTTCCAGCTGTTCCCTCGTGGGCAAACCAAGTCCTGGGATTATGGGAAATTACCAGAAAACAAACCCAAGAACCGCTATGGAAATTTACTGGCTTGTAAGTTCCATTAGAATATAAGGGCATATATTGTTTTGAAAATACTGTGAATTTGTATAACCATAAAGTAGACCTTCTTTTATGTCTTGTATTAACTTTAGTTGTCAGATGAGAAAAGATCCTGTAGACCCATTGAGGATGGATGGAAAAAGGTTTTCCCAGCACCACATGGTTAGCAATTAATGTTCCATTTCTTGAAAACTAAAGTTCTGTCTTTATTGTTCATTAGTATAAATATGAATGTGTAACATACTTGATTTACAAAACAATATACTGTATCAATTGTTACTATTATTAACAAGGGGAGTTTAAAAAAGGTCCTTTGTTTCCCGTGAGTATGATGGGACAGATCTTATAAAATCGGCTATAAGTCCTCAACCACTCATCATTTCTGATATATTTCACTTTTAAATGTAATAATGAGAACAAAAGAACACATTAACAATGTGTGACAATCAGAGGTTCAGGAGCAAATGCCCAATTTTCAAAATTTCTTCAGAATTATGGTTTTCGAAAATGTCGAATAATTTCAATTTTTTTCTCAAAATTGGGGACAAGCATTACATATCCTTAAAGATTAGTCTCTTTTCGTGCTTCCCTCCAAATTTGCTGCATCCAGCATCCATATGACCGATGCTGAAGCAAAATTCCAAAAATTGTTTCCATAAGTTGTCAACATTGACGTCTTGCACATTGTTATTATTTTTTGCCTCCCAAGAAGTATCAAACTATTTTCAACGAAACTTTGCATTGTTGTAGGAATGTACCACTGCTATATACTAAATTTTTCATTAACTTTTGCCAATTGTGGGGGGTACAGGTGCATACCAAATACTATTTTTCTTAATTGATATTCTTTTTATTCTTTCATTAACTGTCTTTATTGATAGCTACATTGTATATATATTTCACCTCTGCTAAAAGTCCTGTTGCCCAAAGAGAACAAAACTGATTTCAACTCTCTATTGCAATTAGTTCCTGAGCTACGATTGTTCCCGACCAGTGGTGCATTAGAAATGAAAATATACAATAGTTCAGAAACTTTTATTAGCCTTATTTCTCTTAGGTAATATTATGAAATATATAAATGAATTATTATTTGTAATATTGCATATATTGTGATCATATAGGATACCAGTGCTTCAGACTTAGAGGAAAAGATCCATGATTATTATAAACCTCTAAAAAACATTGGTTATAGGTAGCATGTATATTGTGTGCTCCATGCTCTGCACTCACCTAGGGTTAGCTCTGGTAGAATTAATAATAAAAATAATGTACTTTTATTATATTTTTATTTTTGTCATAGATTTGATTTAATTTTTGTTTATTGAGGACTAAAAGTGGTAAACGTTGTAAGTGCCAAAAGCAAAAGTGTTGGGAAATTGCATCGTTCAGCACATCAGCCCATACGAACGTTCACATTAGTGCCTTTGTACACGCCCTTTGTACTACTTAGATGGCTACCAGCCACTTTTTACGTTTACCACATTATCAAGCATGGCACATTTCACAGTTTAACGTGGAAAACAGTGTTTGAATTCTTGTGGCACTTACAGCGTTTACCAATTTTAGTCTTCATTTAGCGTTGCTCTTCTGTCACTCTTGGTTAATCGCAATAATCATGATGATGATGAGTGATAACATGATGAAGGGACACTCACAAAGAACACCCATTCCAGGATTTGAACCAGGGCCCCTGGCATTGTAGCATTTTTGTCATACAGGTAAGGCTAGTTTCCATAATTGATTGATTTAATTGTTGTTTTAAGTCCACTTTATGCACAGAAAGGCTAATTGGGACTGGACCCACAGTTTAAAGTGGGATCCGAACCACTGTGCCATGTACCTCCACTGGGCATGGAACCCAGGACCCCTTGATTACAAGGCGACGACATTACCACTACACCATTGGGGACACACACTAGTTTCCATAAGTGGAGCTGATGTGACTAATTATAATTCCTCTGCAAATAATCATCCATTAGGATTCAAGGTTTGATGTAGACACCTCTGAATATATTGGGTGACCACTTAAGAATTCTATGGATTTGGTTGGTTGGTTGATTTGGTTTTTAAGTCCTTTATGCACAGTAAGGCTAATCGGGACTGGAACTACAGTTTAAAGTGGGATCCGAACCACTATGTGCCTCCACCGGGTATCAAACCCGGCAAAGAATTCTATGGAAAGTGGAAGACTGGTAGTCAAAGCTAACATGGAGGTGGTGTAAAAGAGAGCCATAGAAATAATAAGTTAGGAAATATTTATTCATACCTTTTCTATCATGGATATACAGGGTAATTCAAAGTGAATGTGCAACTTTACACAGTTATAATGACGTTACTATTTATGATAGAAAATCAGACAAGACATCAATATAAAGAAAAACTGTGGAGGTTTCGTTACCACTTAGCAGGCTTATTCTGCTTAGCTGATGCTCCACCAGGAACGTCAGTGTCGCAAGATGACTAATGACTAGAGGCATGCATATTTCGTTTTTGACGAAAACACGAAATGTGAAATAACACATTCTAATGTTAATTTTTCATGTTTCTGAAAGGTGTGAAGTGCATTTTCCTATCCTGTTTTGCCACGAAATGGTGCGAAATGAACTGCAAAATGCGAAATAGACTCTTAAACACGAAATTTACAGTTTATATACTGACACGACACTTTCTGAAGTCTGAAGTATCCTGTTAGTTATGCAATTCACGGAAAATCAATTAATTCTGTTGTAAATATTTGAGAAGCAAAAATTGACTCCTTTGTACAGGAATACACTTAATATTCTGGTAATGATTTAATGTGCTATTAGAAGGGATATGTTTATTTTGTTTAATAGTCAGAGCTAGGAATTTTAGGTGCTGCACCTTAAATTTTTTTGTGTGAAAATGGGTAAAAAAGTGACTCATCATCAAAATAAGCACATATTGAACTCTACTCATGGTGTTTCGGTTGCACCTTTTTGCACCTTTTTCACAATCTCAGAACCTTTTCCACCTTTTTCACAATCTCATAACCTTTTGCACCTTTTCGCCCTTTTTGCATCTTCATCATCTTTTTTAATACAACTCGCACGCTGTTTAACCCCACCCACATTCGAGGCATGGCTTCTTGGCACATGATTCTTGTTTATCGCACAACAATGAATCGGCTTTCTTCAGTTCTTGGACGTTAATGTAGTAAGCGTGCAGACTTTAAACAGTGCCAACAATTGCTAGAAGTTGTGCTCTTCTTGTCCTATTCTGTATTGTTTACAAATTGTTGTAGGAAAGCTGTTTTGTTTTAGTTTCCTTCTCCCGTCTCAGCTAGCAAGGTAACTGCAGTCTGTGATCGACTGATCGATGCATCGGATTTGCTTGTTCACCATGCCAAAACATAAAGTAAATATTGGGAAACTACAGGACATTGTTAAACAGTTTAGCGGTGACGGCATTCAGAGTGATGGATCTGTTCTGAGGTGTGATGTGTGTGATATTTCTATTGCTGTTGATGGCAAACACCAACGCACTTGGGTTGTGCAGCATCTACAAAGTGGGAAGCACGTCAGGAATAAAGAACTACGCAGGCCCGTAGCCAGGATTTCTTACTAGGGGGGGCAAAGGCAATCCTAGAGGGGGCAAATTTTTAATATATTGTGTTTCATTGGCAGATATAGCAGGGTACAGAGGGGCGCTTGCCCCCTCCTCCAAAAGTGATAAGTAACAGCATAGACTAGTTAGGTTAGGTTAGGTTAGGTTAGGTTCTAACTATTCTATGGTAACAGGAAAGGGATGATATCTTGAAAATCCAACGAACAAAAAAAGTTCGAGCAACATCAAATAACAATATTTCGATAATGACCTTTCGGACTAACAAGGAATACGAAGATGAAGTTTAACATATATAGGCTAATTGGGATTTTATCTACTTTATATTTACATGTCAATAATGTTAATAGACGATTAATATGTAACTTTGGGCTTCTCTGCAGAACTGATTAAGGAAGTCCTTTATAAATTGTGCTTCATAATGTACTCTTATTTCCAGTATGCAAATTTTTACACACAAAGGAATCTAACGAGAATCCAACACCACCATTATGTTGTGTTATGCAAGAAAAATTGAATTAATTAAATAATAATGGTTACATGTTATCTACACTTTGATGAATTGTGTAAAAATTTGTATAATTTTTTGTAGGCCTACTTGCTAAAACATGGCTCCTATTTGCTTCAAAGGGGAGAGACTTGCATCACTACAGACAATGTTTGCCTACTGGTTACGTTAACCATTTTGCAAAATATTGTGTCATTGAAATACATGTGTTTGACACCCGACAAACAAATAAGAATACTTTGATTGATCAATGACTTCTTGGATTACAGTGTCATCATTCATATTTCATATCAAGTTTTATAGAGGGAAATGTTGTATCCTCTTTACGTTATGAAAAAATACCTTCCTTAATGACTATGGTACGAAACCAAATGATCCTTCGCCTTACCCAATTTCCGAAAAAGCGAGGTCTCTGGGCCACTTATCGCCACCACTTTTTGAGCAGAAGTGTACAAACCCAAAATATCAGGGTTTTTTATGCTGATATTGATTTCTGCCACTCACAGAATGGCTTAAGATATATGAACAAAATTAGGAGAATCCACTCCATAGCAGAAGAGTTGACATAATTATTTGTCAAAAAATTAGGTTGTGCATGAGGTACTTGAACAGACAACGTCTGCTCCAGACACAATGTAATATTATAAATATAAGAAAATAAATAGAAAATAATTTGAGAGATTTTCAATCGTATTTATTTCACTGCAGCTTTTTTATACTTGTCATTTTCTTGAACCTATATTCATAGGGTGCCGCCTGATAGCATCAAAAATTTTCACAGGAAGGCAACTTTTATCAATGACTATTTACTCGTCTAATTCTTCTTTTGATGTTACAAGCAATCGAAATATGGCATTTTATGACCTTAATGTATTCAATCCCATTGTAAGCTTCGCAGTTGCAAATGTAATTTATTTTTACTGCCGTTTAAAATTCTTGAGAGCAATATATATAACATGCTATGGAAACGATATCATGCAAACACTAGGGTTAAAACTTCACTTTCCCTTTATAAAATGGATATCACGACACACACCTATGTTGCTTATCATATTTAATGCGTTTGCATAGAGAAATGATTCATAAGATTTGAAATTCACATTTATATTTCATAAGATGCTTAGTGTAACCCGTCTCACACTACAAATTTTATCGCTTTCTAACCGAAATAATAAATGTGAAACACTATCACATTTTCATCGTGTTTGATAATAATTTGAGCCAGTAAGCTGTCCTACATCTTCCACTAGCCGACCTCCATGGTGGGATGGTTACATAACACACTACGAAGCCAGGGGTTCCAGGTTAGAGCCTGGGCATGAATGTACTTTGTGAGCAGAGGCGAAACCACAAATCTTTATATGGAGAGGGGTCAAGTACCAGGACAAACATGCCAATTATAATAATAGTAATATAGTGGTGGTAGTGGTAGTAACAATAGTAGCATTAAAAGGACGTTATTATTGTCGTAAATCATGCAAAATGGGGAACAAGTCGATGCTAAAGCATTAGTGTTTGAACAAATAATTTGAAATATTAACTAATAATGGAAAACAAGCACACAAACTGTATTTTTGAAAGACAGAATATGCATGACGAACATTATTCTTTTTGCACATATGACACGTATAACTTTCATGTACAACATATTTTTTACACATATGCAACATGGAGCGACATAAAATAAGAAAATACATATGCAACATGTTAACTCTAAATTGTGTACGTATTCAAAGTTTCTTTAATATACAGGGTGTTTCTAAAGGTCGTTTACAACGCTTGGGAGGTGATTCCTCACACGAAAACAAGCAAAAAGTCTAAGTTCCATTTTTACGACTGAGGCTTCGTTTCCGAGATAGGAGCCTCGCAAAAGGTGACAAAGTGAACGTCACACCTGACTGGGACGAATACTATAACATATAGAGAGGCGGTTCCAAGGGAATCATAAAGGAATCGTATGTGCTCAGTCCGGAAGTCACTATGAAAAGTTCACTGCACGCATGCGCAATGGAGTCCTCAAAGGAATTGGGGATTTCCAGCAAGAACAATACATGGAAAGGGTATGTAACGCAGCAAGAAAGACCGTGACAATGAGAAATGCGTTAAAGACAACACATCCCGACCTCAAACATCAAAACATGAGCACGGAACACAAAATCCGAAAAGTTGAGCACGGTTGCATACCCCAGTTACACGCTAGGAATGAACGAATCATGTCATGTGACATACGAGAGACACATTACTCCACCAGGAGGAGGGAAAAAAAACACAATATCAGATGATTGCGACAACGTGTATTTTTACACGCGACAACTACGTAATATCCCCCCCCCCACACACACACAACAAACAACAAATGCTCGAAGGGTTGGTTCTTTCCGGCAGTCGTTCCAGTCGTGTTGCAGGTGCTGGGATATGATCAGCAGTTGTGTTCGTACGGTGATATGGCCAATTTGTGCAGTGGGCCAGTGTTAAACAAAAACAATACTTTGCAGTTCCAGCTCCCTATTACACAGATGGCTGCGTATACGACCCAGCAGCTAGCAGACATGCATCTCATGTATGGGGAGGCACGTGGTAATAGCCGTGAGGCAAGGCGTCTTATGGAGAACGCTTTTTACATAGACGTTTACCGTCTCACACCTTCTTTCATGTAGTGGACAGTCGACTGCGTGAAACAGGGTCAGTGTTACCACCGCGGCAAGAAGTTGGAAGACCCCGAAGTGTACGCACACATCAGTTTGCAGAAGATGTGTTAACAGCGGTCGCAGAACATCCTGGCACCAGTACGCGAGTGCTCGCTCGGGCACGAAACACGTCTCATGTGAATTTGTGGCGAGTGTTGTCAGAGGAAGGAATGCACCCTTTTAAACTGCAGAAAGTACAAGAACGGTTACCTCGTGACTTTCGCCCTCGTATGGAGTTTTGCCAATGGTTGTTGCATCAGCTGGACACAAACCCTCACTTCGGGGCAAACGTATTGTGGACAGATGAAGCCATTTTCACCAGGATGGATGTCTTCAATAGTAGAAACAGTCATGTATGGGACTTTGACAACCCACATGCACTTTTTGTGGCCCATCACCAGCACAGGTTTTCAGTGAATGTGTGGTGCGGGATAGTACATGATCATTTAATTGGACCATACATTCTCCCTGTTCGCCTGAATGGTCGCACGTATCATGCATTTCTTAGTGAGGTTCTGCCTGAACTGTTGGAGACCGTACCTTTGGCAAGAAATGTGGTACCAACACGATGGTGCACCAGCTCATTTCGATTGTAATGTACGACATTTCCTGCATGACGTGTTTCGCAATACGTTCATTGGTAGGGATGAGCCTGTGCCTTGGCCACCGAGGTCGCCAGATCTCAACCCTCTCGATTTTTTCTTCTGGGGAGAAATGAAAACCCTCGTATACGACACACTTGTCACATCAGCTGAGGACCTCGTTGCTCGCATCAACGTCGCCGCCGCGACGGTAGCAGATACACCTGGCTTGTTTGCTCGTACTCGACAATCCTTGATTCGTCGCTGTCATCTCTGCGTAGAAGTAAACGGCAGACATTTTGAAAACCGTCTGTGATTATTATCCTCGGCAGTCTCAGTGAGAACACTCTTGGTATTGCTCCCCACCCCCTTTGTGTGGTGAAAGTGACATCTTCAGTTGGTGTACAGTGACAGGACTGTCTGTGCGTAAGATATTGTAGCATTTGTTGTTTGTTGTGTGTGGGGGGATATTACGTAGTTGTCGCGTGTAAAAATAAACGTTGTCGCAATCATCTGATATTGTGTTTTTCTTTCCCTCCTCCTGGTGGAGTAGTGTGTCTCTCGTATGCCACATGACATGATTCGTTCATTCCTCGCGTGTAACTGGGGTATGCAACCGTGCTCAACTTTTCGGATTTTGTGTTCCGTGCTCATGTTTTGATGTTTGAGGTCGGGATGTGTTGTCTTTAACACATTTCTCATTGTCACGGTCTTTCTTGCTGCGTTACATACCCTTTCCATGTATTGTTCTTGCTGGAAATCCCCAATTCCTTTGAGGACTCCATTGTGCATGCGTGCAGTGAACTTTTCATAGTGACTTCCGGACTGAGTACATACGATTCCTTTATGATTCCCTTGGAACCGCCTCTCTATCTGTTATAGTATTCGTCCCAGTCAGGTGTGACGTTCACTTTGTCACCTTTTGCGAGGCTCCTATCTCGGAAACGAAGCCTCAGTCGTAAAAATGGAACTTAGACTTTTTGCTTGTTTTCGTGTGAGGAATCACCTCCCAAGCGTTGTAAACGACCTTTAGAAACACCCTGTATATATACATATATATGTACAGTAGAGCATCGATTATCCGAAGTAATTGGGGGACATGGGTGTTCGGAAAACTGGTTTGTTCGGATAATCGAACTGTACATGTTTATTTGCCAAAAAGAAGTACTGTACAGTAAATTTATTCATAAAAACAGGCATCTCTTTAAGTATGTATTACAAAGTAATGTACAAAGGCAACTTTAGTAGGAATATATAGTATGTGGTACAGTTTATTAAACAAAAATATGTACATATTACATACGCATTTTGCATGAACAATACACACAGTACACAAAATTAACGTTTAAAAAAATCCTTTATTTTGGTCTGTCTAAGCAAGCCTACACGCTTACGAGCAGCTAAGTCACGTACTTTTTTCATTACAGATATCTGAAAGTGAGCGAGTACACAGTTCGGTTAAGCGGTCGTTCGGTTGACCGACGTTTGGATAATCGACGCTCTACTGTATATATATATATATTCATCCGCCAAATTGTCTCTCAAATGTGCGACAACAATCTGAAGTACGGTATATATATCTGGCCTTACTTCTCTCTCAGGTAATTTAGAATGTATTACAGAAAATAATCATATTGGGATCGAAGCAAGCGGGAAAATCTTTAGATTCAAACATTTGCAAACTGAAAACAATATTGATTTAATTGGGCGCAAATAATTTCACTGGGCGCAATGGGAATCTCTTTAACATTTTTTTTTTTTCATTTAGATCGTTTTGGCCCAGGGTTGACTCCTGCTGACCCCTAGCTGCGGCTCTGCACTACGGACTATAAGAATAGTAGATATTATGCTTGCGAGCGAAGCGAGCAAGAAAATTTTACGAAATGTACTTTTATTTGTATAAAATTTGAAATCGGTGAGGGGGGGGGAATTGCCACTCTGTGCCCCCTGTAAGTGCCCTTAGCCATCTGGAAGAAAAATGCAAGAAACACTTGAAAACTTATTCCATCTTGAGTATCCATTTGTCCTGTTATTCTTAGAGTCTGCTAGTCATGTTTCTTTACTTCAATGTTTGCCCCCCTAGATTGGACTTCCCTCCAAGATTGGGGTGGGGGGACGACGACAATGCCCCTGCCCCCTTGTGGATGCAGCACTGTTTGTGAGTGTCTCTTCATGAATTTCACGTCATCACTCATCTCCACGATTAGCTGGATTTGGCAGAAAAGAAATGCTAAGTAACAAAAATGAAATATCCACTCCCTCTCTCTCGCTATTACCAAAAGATAGACTTGGGAAACAAAAAATTATGAAATTATGCAGTTCAAACTTCATAGCAACACATTCGAGAAAAAAACAACATCCAAATACATTAGACACTTTTAATACAAGACTACTCAAAGTGTCACAACTGTTCTAGATACTGAAAATTGCGAAATCATTTTCCGAAATCTGAATCTGGAAGGGAATCCCCCCAATCCTGATACGACATTATGCGGAATCCAACACACCTTCGTGTTGCTAGAGTAATACAGGATATAATTGTAAAGATTAGTGAGAATTCCAGGTAGGAATGTGTTCTGTATTTTTCACAGGGGGGGCAAAGCATGCTCTCAGGGGGGGCAGTTGCCCCCCCCTCTAGCTACGGGCCTGGAACTACGAAATGGTAAAGGTGGGAAGCGACAGCAATTCATTGGTGAGGCACTTGCATCTTCGAGTTCCAGAAATACAAATGAATTTTTCAGTGAGACAGCAAGGGCATTTATAGCGTGTGAAATACCTCTTTCGAAACTTAACAATCCAGTCATGAAATCATATTTTCAAAAATATACTGGGAAGTCAGTACCAGATGAGAGCACCTTAAGGAAATCTTACCTTCAACCTCTTTATGAAGCTAAAATCTCGCAGATCAGGCAAGTAGTAGCTGACCATCCAGTCTATTTCATACTAGATGAAACCACAGATAGGAGAAACAGGTACGTTTTAAACATTTTAGTAGCACCTCTCAATGGACATCAAATGAAACCCATGCTTTTAGAAACTTATTTTCTCGGCAAAACAGATAATGCAAGTGTAATGCAAAGTTTCAATGATACATGTTTTGTATTGTGGCCAGAGGGAGTAAAATATGATAGTGTGTGGTTATTTCTTACAGACCAAGCATCTTACATGTTAGCTGCATTTTTTAATCTGAAGAATATGTATCCTAACTTAAAACATGTGACCTGCATTGTTCATGCTTTGCATTGAGTTTGTGAAGCTCTTAAAGATAAATATACATATGTGAACGAATTTGTTTCTAGCATTAAGAAAATACTGAAAAAGGCTCCTTCTAGAATACAGAAGTACGTAGAAATTACGAAACTTCCACTACCACCCTCTCCCATCCTCACTAGATGGGGCACATGGTTAAAAGCTGCAGTGTTTATTTGCAATCATTTCCATACAATATCGAAATTTTTAGATGCTTTGCCTAGTGATTCCTCAGCTGTAGAAAAAGCCAAAAAACTTGCATTTAAACAGGAATTACAAGATGAACTCTATATTGTAAATGGCTTCTCTTTCCTTACTACTGCAATCACAAAACTGGAGGAGCAGTGTCCTGAAAAGGAAGCACAGCAGGCTGTTTTGATGGATGTGCAACGAGAGCTGCAAGGGGTCGGGAAAGGAAGTTAGAACAAAGTTTAGCCAAAAATCCTGATGTTCAAGAAGTCGCAACCAACAAGGATGTGGATTACCGGTTGAAAACAAAATACGCATCACTTGTGTCTGTTGACGTTGAACGTTCTTTTTCAACTTACAAGTATCTGCTTAGTGACCGCAGATGTAGCCTCACTCAGAGGAACATAGAAATTTTGAATGTAATCTATTTTAACAGATTTCGAGATGACTAATTCTAAGCAAGTAAGAAGCATGTTTCCCTTTATGTCGCTTTCTAATGTATCAGAGAATTTTCTTTGCTTGGTTATATTAAACGATTTAAAACCAGAGAATACTCTTATGTGTTTATCCGGACAAGTTGCATCATATATGTATGCACTGCTCACACTAAATTTTACATCTGAAAATTAGCACCTATTTTAGCACCTTTTTTGTACAAAAATTGGCAACTTTTTTGCACTTTTATTGGCAAATTTTAGCACCTAAAATTCCTAGCTCTGGTAATAGTGCAGTTTAGAAATCAAATTTGGGTTTATATTCAAATTTTTTAAAACCAAAATGTCATTTTATATGTATCTTTTTCACCACTATAACAGAAAAATTTCATTTTATTTACAGCTTTTGAACCCGAAATTGACTTTGTTTTTGTACCGAAATGTTGCTTTTTTATTTACCAAAAATATGTGTCTCTACTAATGACCAGTAGAATGTGTATTGTGTGTTGGAGCTACTGGGAATTAATTCAATCACAATGATGCAAAGACATTTCCGCATGCTTTTCGGTAGTAAAGCATATGTTTCACCCTTCCGAAAGATTTGCCAAAGTTACAACTGCAAATAGTTAGTGCCTTTGAAAGGTTGACAACGACTTGCCATCTCTTGCATAGCAAGTACTTGATTATTGTTTGGACCTTTTCCACATTACACGTGGTTCCCATGTTGAATGTGAGTCATGTAAGTAAAACTTTCAGAGTTCCTCTTATATTGATGCCTTGACTGATTTTCTATCATAAATAGTAATGTCATGATAACTGTGTAAAGTTGCACCATTAATTTTGTATTACCCTGTATATGTGCTTTCTCTCAACAGATGATGAAACCAGAGTTAAATTGAAGAAGCTGCCGAGTGATCCATATTCAGACTACATAAATGCAAACTATATTGATGTAAGTATAACTATACATGTATGTAGAGAAAACGTGTGTCATGACATAAAAATGTTTTGGCCTGATTTTTTAATTCAGTGTGTCGGAATTAATTCAGTCAGCGTGACTTCTACAGAAAAATGTTAAAATTTGTTGGCTAGTGTTGTTGATATTGTTCTATCACTGTAACAGTATATTGGTAAATTGATATTAATTATACTAACTGAGTATTTCCATAAATAGTCTACAATGAAGAGAACAATTCTGCATTGATGTTATTTTTATGAATATGAAAACATAATTCTTCTTTGTAAAATAAATACAGTGGAACCTCGATTTTACGTTTTTTAGGGGACCAAGCTGAAAAACTTTAAATGCAAGAAAATGTAAAATCGAGGAAAATTTTATAACATTTTGCTATGTTGATATCATCAAGATTAAATGTATAAAGCAGGAAAATTTAAAATCTAGGAACGTAAAATTGAGTTCCACTGTATTTGGATACAAAGTTTATTTTTTGTAAAGGAAAAACCAGTGTCTCCTGCTTACCATGGGCGATTCCTCCATGTAGGAAGTGAGGAACTTCCTACAGTTCATTTATACTTATTTCGAGTTCTCTACTTTTTAGGAATTTAACATGCTCCATAATGTCATGAGCATATTGTACGTACAATTGACAAGATAAGCTACTGTCAAGAGTTGTCTGCTGACACTTGCTCCAGCAGCAGACCAAAGACGATGATCACGGGCTTTTCTGCCGCTCGCTGAGGAACATTGGTGGCCATCCTACAGACACATGGGAAGGAGCAGTGCAAGTGGGGGAGGGGAGGTTGCGATCAGCTAAGGCCGAGGAACCAGTAAGAGTTTCCTCAATTAGCAATGCCAACCCCAGTAAAATGATACTAAACCAAGAACACTTTGATTTTTGTTGGCAGTTGGCACCCTGCTTTTGGCATAATGGTAAAATCTGGCATAATCTGCAAACGCCGGTCGCTGGGAGAGAGAAATTGAAATCAAAGGAATATGTTTTCAGGAAATAAAAATAAAACTGTGTCAAAATCTAATTTCTACTTCACCAGAGGACATGTTTCAAACGAAAGGAAGTATCCGACCCAGCGCCAAGCTCTTTTACAACCATGCCTCTATCTTTTCTTCATCTTGCCCAATTTAGTACATCAGGAGATTTTATGGTAGGGAATCGGTAGAAAGTAGAGTATAAACAATTTTCTCAAACCTTTTTAAGTTCTATGTTGAACCCATTACATTTGCTGCGCAATTGTAAACAATTTTGTGGGAAAATTTACACTATTACATAACTGTTAATAAGAAGTAACGCAAGTTCAAAACTCTAGAAAAGTATATGCAGAATTTCAGCTATCCGAAAAAAAAAAATTAATTATAAATCCTAGTGCAATTTAGAAACATTTAGCATAATTTCAGAGTTTAAGCAGCACTTTTTATTATCGTCAATCCACATGATGATAGGAAGGGGAAAGAAAATAGAGATTCTTTCAAAATCTGAAATTTCTTCAATGTTATTTTCCTCGGTTTTTATAGGTTCACATTTAAATATTTATAGTTCAATAGTGAGGAGCAAGGACCCCTTGCCATACCTTGAGCATGGGCGTGCAGCTAACATTCTAAATGCAAAGGATAGTACACTTCTGTTCACAGAAAGTGGCACACTCGTTTGAGATAAAGATCAGCTTCTGAGCCAATTGTGTCTGGCAGTACAGCTGAAGTAAGTGTATGGAAAGCAGCAGTGTTGCTTACTATCAAACATTTTAACCACATGCAGGGAATTTTATGTCTCTCAGACTCAAAGAAAAGGGCTAATGGAAAGATTGCTGCAAAAATATTAATTAACTGGACTGCCACGTCTACAATGAAAGTCATGTAAATTCGAAAAATTTGTGATAAATATATAATTTAAAAAACGAATTTTTGACATTCGTTAAGAAGTGGTTATCACAATGCGTTAGAATGCGAGAGCCCCTGATTCGAATTTGGCCTGAGCATGGGAGTTCTATTTGAGACACTCTTCATTGTTGTGAGTAGCTGAAGATGGAAGAAAAGCAACACTAAATAATGAAAAGAAACAAAAATGCAATTAGAATAAGGAAGGCGGAAATAGTGCTGTTGTAATTCCTGAAAATGATGCAAGAAAACCTTAGTTTTTCTTTCGGAAAAGTGTTATCCTATGGCTTGAAGAATGTATAAACTCCTTCCCCATCCACTTTGGCAAACAGAATCTCAAAGTCGACACTGAATATGCAATGGGAAAAGTAATAGAAATCCGAAAGCAACAAGAGTTTATGTCACAGCCAGGGAGGCACATGAGAGAAGGTACCCCCCCTGCCCCCCCCCCCACACACACACATAAGTCATCCAGGCTATTAACAATAAGTCAATGGTTTCCTCTCATTTAACTTTAACAGTAAATGGAATTTTTGTAAAATAACAATTTTTGGGCTTTCCTTTTCTTTACACGTGCACGTTGGTTTCCTAATGGCGCACAAAAATAGAATGGTCACTGTCGTAATGAATGTCTCCGTAGATTCCAGAATTATGACTCTTCGTTTTGAAATAAATAGTTTAAAAATAGTATAATATATGTGCTCTTTGTTAATAAGATTCGTCATCACATAGCAGAATCCGCTATGTTGACGGAATATAGATGATGATGATCATTTAGGGTTGGAAATACTAGTCTTTCACAAAAGCACAACTTCCCAACGTCTTCATTAATTTTCATGCACAAGCTTGACTTGTATTCTGTCAGCAATGTGCACAGCATAAAAACACTATCTGATGAAGCATATTGCTTTCAAATGATTGTAATTAGCGAGAAGCAACATCAAAAGTTTCGAGCTGGACAAGAAAGATGCAATCTTATGGAGAAATTACCTGAATAGCTTGGTTTCCTCACCGTGGTTTGTGGCCGTGACGGTTGAAGCTCAGCTTTGTAAGCTGAAATCCTAGGTTCGATTCCCCTCCTGGTGGCTTTTTTTTTACCAACTTATAACACATTAATTATTTCATTGGCTTTGTATTTGAGTGTTTTAAAGTGGGATGAGAACCAAGTATCGAACAAGTAGCCCTCATTCTCTGTTGTTGACAACATTTGTACATAAACAGGAATTTCAAGTGTTTTACAATAGCAAAAGCAAACAGTTGGAGATTTAAAATTGAAAAAAAGATTATTGTTCGGATGACAGAAAATTAGAAATTAACGCAATTGGAGGGTATGAAAAAGGTTTCGTTTGTTTAACGTCACTTCGGACTTTGTCAGTTATTCTCAAGAAATTCACCCAACTCTTTCGGTCATATGGGGACATGTAGTTATTGTGCAAATATCGAGAATATGTTGAGAAATTTTGTAAAATATGGAAATAATATGTAATAATCATTAAAATATGTAAAATATGAGCCAAAACATGATATATGTACAAATATGGAAAATAGAAATTGATCTTTTCGAGCCTATATGTCACGATGCACAAAGATAATATAAAATATAACTGATTTCAGCTTCATACATAAATATATATTTACATATAAATCCGTTCCCTGGTTATCGGTGTTGATAACTTCATATACTTTGGTAATAGAAATTCATATACATCACCTATTCTTCCATTGAAAGCTGATTTTTGTTGCATGCTTATCTAGTCATTTTGTTCTATAAACATTGCTTTTGTTTAATGTTGCATTATGAGTATCCAATGTTAATTATATTTTTCCTACAGGGCTACAAGAGACCAAAGGCCTACATTGCAACTCAGGGGCCAAAGCCAAAGACGATTGTAGACTTCTGGAGGATGGCTTGGCAGGAAAACATTCAAATCGTTGTCATGCTGACCAACCTTGTGGAAGGGGGAAAGGTGGGCTGCATGGTTTCATATTGCAAATCCAATGTCTCTCTGGCCTGTCTTTTGAGCACAGAAACTCTCAATAAGCAGGCTTATCAAATAACCGTATGGTCCAAACTTGAAATATAAATGAAGGAACTAATTTAATTTTAGTTTTCTTGTATGTATGCATTGCTTGCATTGTAGAATTATTTTCCTGTAGTTTACTGTTATTACAAGCATAAGAAAACAGTTTTTCGTTGTTTTCTTATGCTTGTAATAACCATAAACTACAGGAAAATAATTTAATTTTGTATGTAGAATTCATATACACTTATCCCATAACATTGTTGGCATATAGGCCAAAAGGTGAATAATAGATAAATAAACTTACCTTTAGCCTATCCACCAATGACATTCTTACTCTGTTAGTCAAGTTTAATACATATTGGCAGTAAGGTTTGAGGAAGTAGATTTTACTAATGATCTGATAATAATTGTAAATAACCACAGGCATTCAGGTGGGGAAGAGAAACTGCATTCCATCTCCCTCATTTATAACTTTTTATGAGAGCAAGACTGCTGCATATCTAGAGTTAGTCCAGATCCTCTGAAAACACTATTCCAGTGTACATTTAATATAGGTATTTTATATACATGTCATACCTCTGATGCGGAAATGGAACTCATATTAGCTCTAAGTAAAGGAAAACAGAATCTACACAAAATTCAGGCTAAAAAAAAAAATAATCACTACACACATGCTTGAGAATTGAGTGCACATATATTTACAAATATTGGATAACATGTGAATGCTCTTGGTCCAACATTAAAATCAACTTCTGCAGTCTTACGAAAATATCCTATCCTGCAATGTTGCTCTTCATTCAGTTGGTACTAGAACTTTTAAATGCCTCCATTCTATCACTTACACATTTACTTACATAAGAACATACTTTGGAATTTTCATTGACTTGAAAGAAGTCCATCTTTTATTCTTTTTTTAGAGTCTAATACTCTTTGTTAAGGGAAGTAAGGTTCATATCAATTCTCCATCTTTCCCCTCCATTCATACACCTATGCATATATTTAGTAGTATATATCAATTTATTATTAAAGTTAAAGTACTTTTCTTATCCTATATTTCATAAATAGTTTGTAATTCGTTTCAAGAGTTCTGTAATTTTGTTCTTAAGAATACAAAAATTAAAATTTATGCATGCTTTTTTATATATACATATAATTTACTTAATACTCAGTTTCCATTTCCTAACACAAGACCCTTTGGACATGCAGTACAATTAATCACTCACATTGATTTAAGAAATGAATGCAGTATTCAGGTTCAGAAAATGTTTGCTATTTTACGTATATCAGATTATGTATTTTTTGTAAATTTTATGGTGCATTAATGGTTTATTGGTATTAGTGAAGACTTTGTATCACATATGTCCTTGGTGTTTTTGTTTTTTTTGTTTTCAATTTTACACTTCCTTTTTATGTTTTTAAAATCAAACTAGTTATGTTGAACAGTATAAATTATTGACTAAGAATTAGTTCTTAATTCTGTAATTCTTTGTATCTGAACCATGATTATTCATGCTATATTCTACAGCTGAATAGGTTTTGAATTTACAATTTTTCTCTGCTTACAAAAGCATGATACTCAATTATAAGAAAATTCCAAGAATTATTTCAGTTAAGCATACTATGGTCCTGATTCAAATAGATTATGATAACAAATAACCATGCTAATAACTCAATTATTTCATTACTATGTGAATGAATAAAGGCTTACAGTTACAAATTTATAATCGAGGATATGTCAGAACAAGTAGTAATTATAGTTATTGAATGATTATAGATATCATGTTTAAATTATAAATAAGTCTTTTCTTTCCTGTAGACAAAATGTGAAAAGTATTGGGGAGATTTGGGACAGGAAGTATCACATGGAAACATCAAGATAGTGACTACAAAGAGTGATGTATTTGCTGACTTCACATTCAAGCAGATGACACTGACATGTTCTGGGAAGAAAAGAAAGGTGATTATTTCAAACATCCCATTGTGCCATAACGATTTGTAATTGTATTAATCCATATCAAATGCTACAAAAAAATTAATTGGTTGCCTTACCATTTTTTAAAGAAATTGATCTTTTTTTATTGTTGTTACCCACTTTCATGGCTTCTGGCATTTCTGTCCTTTGCAGACAGTTGCGATAAATTTGATAATTCAGCTAAGAAAAATGATAGGAAGCTGAGGTAAAAAACATTGTGTTTACTCCATCTCAAGCTACATTTTATGTCATGCACCCTTTTCTTGCCATCTCTAATTCAAATGTCTGAAATTTATGGCTAAAACTGATATTCGCTTTTGAACAAAAATGAAAGTTTAGGATTTTTGTAGCAGTGAAGTAATGTAATTAATATCAGAGCCATAACTTTCTAGAGGGAAGCTGTACATCCAATGCTTTAGCAGGAAATATTTGAGCTCTATTACTGGTTTTCTCTTTTGGTTATAATTCCTTGAAAATTATTCTTTTCATTTCTTTTAAAATTTGAGCTTGCTTGCTTTATCGTGGCTCACACTGCCTATCCTTTGTGGTTTCTAGCCATCGGTACTGCTTTATTTGATCCTACTTCTTCTTGTCTCCTTCAGTCATTATTCCTTATGACACTTGCACAATACACTTTCACTTTCACTCGTGATTTTCACTATGGGAGGGTATCCTGTTGGGTATGTTACACTGTGATCTTCCTTATTGTTTTTGTTCACATTAAGATGCTGTGTTTTCATGCGAAGCTATATAGCTTCCACATGATGGGAGCTCGAGGCTGACTTATCAGGGTTGGGATTGACACCGGAAATTGCTACCTTCATTTGGTGCAAAGGTACATAAACCTTAATCTTAAAACTCAGCTTGCTTATCTACAGGGTAGGGTTCTTTGTAGACAACGAAACCAGACAGGATGCCTTCCAATGGAGACGTTTAAACGAATATATCATTTAAACACAGGATACATGGAGTAAGAATATTTACATGATAAGCTACATTCTTCTATAATTTTCTCGTTTACAGTCAATTTTCATCTCAATATTCTTTTTATTATTTATTTTCTTTATTTGGATATTCTTCTATTTGTACTTTCTTCATAATGGGCAGATCTGGATCTGGACTTCCTTCTCAATATGGAGGATCTGGACTTCCCTCTTAATGGATGGTCTGGATCTGGACTTCCTTCTCAATATGGAGGATCTGGACTTCCCTTTTTGTCTTCTTTGTGGACTTCCCTCTGGAGTTCAATTTATTTAGGTTTTGACTATTTAACGAATTCCTTTTTCCTTTAAGCTTTGGGAATAATACTAATATCCTCCCTTGGGGCTGCAATTGGAATGCACCACCACTAACTAGGTACAACAGAGTGTGCAAACGATTGACACGCGCATCCAAGTAGGTGCTACGGTTAAACCGCGCAACCAAAAAGTGCTGTGGGGCATCGATCAGAACGCGCTCGCCACTGATGTAAACAAAATTTCCCCTATTGGAATGGTAAATCAATCAGACAGATGCAATATCTGTTCAAAGGCACAAACTTGTATCATTGCTTTGACTTCCTTAATTTTCATATTAACTTACATGTGATCATTGATTTGATTTATAAGATATATATATATTAATTTACTTCTTTTATATTTATTCTTTGTCTTATAATATATTCTATTGTTTTTTATCTTTCCAATTTGCTTTGTTCTTATTTATAAAATTATTCACATATATTATGCCAATTCTTAACCTTGCATGCCTGGTGCTGCCATCTCTATTCGTCTTTGGCAAACTATTCACATTACTTGGTCCTATTGGGTACGTAACAAAATGGAACATCTAGTCAAAGTAGGGTTTGATACAACTTTTCTCGATGGGCTTGTCATAAGGGGCATTGAAAAAACAGATGCGTCATTGTTTGGCTGAGTTCTCCGCATTGACAGGAAGTTGTAGGTACAGCATGTATTCTTGCCAAATGTTGATTCACCAGAACGTGACCCATGCGCACGCATTCTCAAGGTGAACCCAATCACTGCCCAAGACATTTTCAAAGATTGATACCAAGATTGTTTTGTGCCGATGTGTGTGTTCCAATTATAGGTGGTTGTGTTTTGGATTTTGTGTCCACACCATTCATCCCATTTGTGTTGGATTTTCATTTTTACTCGAGGGAGCAAGTCTGTGTAAGGCAATCGTAACGGGGTTGCGTGTTCAAGTGTTCGAGCTTGCTTTGCGTAGATGTCTACGAAGTCGTGAGATTTGTTTTGATTGGAATGTGCATTGATGTAGGTAAAGGTCACTTCTTGCCCCCATTTTCGGAGCCGTAACGCTGCACTTTGAATAAGATAAGGAAAAATCGTAAGTTTATAGGCTGCTGTGCCTGCTCTTGACAATGTTTGGAGCACGCTCAAGGCGTCAGTCAGTATAAGAGACTGTGGAAGGCCCGACGCTAGGATATGAAGTAATGCTCTATATATTGCATAACATTTCGCCGAAAAGATTGACGCATCGGGAAGTAATTTAAATTGTCTAATTATGTTCTGGGATGGGAAATAAAATGCAGAACCTACTGCGGTATCGTCTTTTGATCCATTCGTATATATTAATGTTGACTCTGCCCATCTTTCTTGATATTTTCCCATGTTCACCATGGTCGACGTAATGGATATCTAGATTTGGCTCTATGGGGATATTTAATTGGTATATGAGTTGGTGGCCATGGGTAAATGACAGCTGATAGGCCTCTGTGTCAATGAAATAACAGTATAAGAAATAATATTGGGGGGTTGAGTGATCTATACTCTTTATTATCTCCCATTGTCTTTGTATGGTGAATTCTCTATTGAAAGGATGGGGGTGTATAGCCCATGTTTTGAGTAGAAATTGTACTGTGAGTTTTTTATGTCTGTGGGTGAGTGATTGTTTATTACTCTCGAGATAGACACTCATGTTTGAACTGGAAGGCATTAGGCCGAGGCACGTCCGTAAAGCCTGTCGTTGTAATATATCTAACGAGTTCAGGGGTTTTGTGTTTGCCCCACCGTATACTGGGGTTATATAGTGATCTAAAGCAATTTTTATAAAATAATAGCATGATGTATGGATGACTCCCCCACTTAGTGGTGGATATGCTTCGTAATATGTTAATATTTTTTTTTCCTTTTGCTTTGAGGTATTCAATGTGGGGTCTCCACGTTAGTTTTCTGTCAAAAAAAACTCCGAGATATTTATGGGAGTCTACAAGAGGTATATATTGGATACTTGGGATATTGTTTGGATAAGTTAAGGGTTGTCTTTAATTGAAAATTAGGATTTTTCATTTGGAGGGTGAGAAGGTTAGTCCTATACTCCAGAGGTTATCCCTAAATACAGTGATAGCTCTTTTTATTTAGAGCAAATATGCCTTGAGTGGCATCAGAAGTTTGTTTATAACAGCACAAATCGTCGGCGAATTGTAATACTTTAAATTCAGTGAGATCTAATTGGTGGATGTGGTGGGTATATATATTGAATAGTAGGGGGCTGAGGGGGAACCCCTGTGGTATTCCGGTTCTTACTTTTCGGGCCCCGTCCACTCGATCATCGAACCAAAATACAAGATTTTGTTCATTACATATATTCTAGATAATATTAGCAACGGAAGGATGTATTTGTAATTTATCTAATACATTGCATAGTATTGGGATGTAAACAGAATCATAGGCTTTCTCAATGTCTGTAAAAAGGCTAAAACAATAATCTTTAGTGATCTGACTATTTTGTATTGCTCCTGTGAGAGTAGATATGGCATCTTGGCTGCCGTGATATAGCCTGAATCCTATTTGTGTTGGGGGGGAAAATTGTTGTTTTTCCAGGGTCCAGTTTATTTGATATTGTAATGTTTTTTCAAAAAGTTTGGTGAGTACTAGAATTAATACTATGGGTCGATACGATTGTGCGTTGTTGCGAGGTTTGGAAGGTTTGAGGATAGACATTACGATATGATTGTTCCAGGTTATGGGGATAATACAGGTGCGATATATTTCATTGTAAATTTGTACAATGAGGTGGATACCTTCGTCCTGCAAGTGGCGAAGTACGTCATATGTAATGATGTCATATCCTGGTGCGGTATTTTTGAAGGACTCCAAGGTATTTATGAGTTCTAATGCGGTTAACACAGGAAAGTCATCTGTGAATGTTGCGTTTAATCTTTCGTTGTGTTTATAACCCGAGCTAACCAAAGGGGGTGTTAATAAAGATATGAAGTCGTTTTCCCAGGTTTGGTCTAGCATTTTCACCTTACTTTGGGTGGGTTTGCAAATGGAATTAAATTTGTGCCAGATGGAGCTTATGCTATCGCTGCGATCTAATGTATTGCAAAAGTTTTGCCATGCTGCTCTCTTCACCTGGAGGTAAGTTTTTTTTTCTTTCGCTTGTAGGCATTTTAGTTCATTCACATTTTCTCGGGTGTGGTGTCGTTCATATTTTCAGAGTTGTTGTCGTTTCTTGAATTTAATAGTTTCACAGTCTCGTGTCCACCAACTTATGGATGGATATCTGGCCGGGGTACAAAAGCAGGCACAAGTAGTACTGTGGTCCATAGTGACCGTAATCATTTCGATGAGCTTAGAGTAAGCTAGGTTGATATTTTGAAATGATAGAATTGGCATGTTTATCTGTGAGAACGTGGCTTTGAACGCATCCCAGTTAATGGAAACTTTATTCCATCGCCGTACTGGCGGTGTCTGCCTGTTAGCCAAGCCTGGGGGTCGGAGATTGTGACGACATCTGATTAAGAGAATGGGTGTGTGATCGCTGCCCCATAAGTCTTCGTCTTTATGCCACGCGAACTGAGGGGATATTTCCGGAGACATTATTGTCAGGTCTATGCAAGATGGGTTATTTACGTTGAGGGAGTAATGGGTGGGGGTGCCATCATTACAGAGAATGAGGTTATTCTCAGTGATCCATGTGTCAATTGCATTACCTAGTCTATCGTTATGTCTGTCTCAACACATTGAGTGGTGTCCATTAAAGTCACCTAAAAGGGCAATAGGTCTGGGAACGTGTTGCACCATTTCTTGAAGGTCTCTTGCTCGCATGCATTGGGAGTTTGTATTGGAAGGGATGTAGATCGATATGACCGTGAATGTTTGTAGGAATATAGAAATGCGGATAGCTACTATTTCTGCTTGGAAATGTTGTTTTAATCTTATGTCATTCACAATCCGGACTTCTGTATGTTGTATTTTTTTGTGTACGAATATTACCGTTCCCCTATTAGTTGTTGGTGTACTGTATATATTATAATGCACAATAAGATATTTTCCGCGTTTGGTACCTTTAACTTCCTGTAAACAGAGTATTTGGGGTTGATATTCGGCAATTAAGTCTAGTAATTCAAGTTTTCTCGTGGAGAAGCTATTAACATTCCATTGTACTATTATTTCCATTTTCGATATCTATTGGAAACCTTGTTCTGTCAAGGCATGGATTCTATAATAGCCAGGAGATTAGATGTTAGAGATTGTATTTGTTTGAATAAGATGGTTTTTGTTCTCTGTTTCCCGCACCGGGTCCCATAAATTGGGAATCATGTCTAGGATCGAGTTGTAAATAAGATTGTGCTATTGTTATATGCGCTGAGGTTGAGTTATTCGAGAACACATTTGTTGGTGGCCGAACAGGATTCACTCTATCTATCTCCCTCTTACTTGTCAAAGCAGCGGGTCGAGCATTTTGTCCTATGGGTTTGGAATAATTGCTTTCTGTGTCAGAGGTGGGACTGGAGGTCATGGTTAGCACTTCATCGTCATTATACCAGATCCTGCTAGTGTTCGTTTTGTGGGGTTTATGATCGTCTTTTCTTTTTGTTTTGGATGAACGATGTCTATTGGTTCGCCTTGGCAGTTTAATGGCATCAGTAGGGGAATTATATTCTAATACTGGTTCCTCCCTTGTGAGCACCGATTGCGTATGATTCAATATCTGATAGTTATTGACCGTTTGTGGTGAATGGGGCAAGTCAAGTCTAGTGTTGTTAACCGAACGTTCCGACCTTGGAAGATGTAATGGGGGGAAATTAGCACCTGTGAATCTTGGGTGGAGAACTTCCTCCCTGGTAGGGTTGGGAATAAAGATCCCTTGTAGTTTGTTTTTTGCCTTGTCTTATGATATGTTCTCTTCAGCCATTTTGTTTTGTATGGCTGATTCAAGTCTACGTCAGGGGCAATTTTTTGATAAAGAGAAATGGGGTTCTTTGCAGTTAATACACGAGGGTGAACTATCGCACTGGTCTTCATGTTTATCTTTGGCAAAATTAGCACACATGGGTTTCAAATGGCACTGTTTCGGGTGGTGCGAATAACACCAACATTGGGAACATTGCAATACTGCTCTTGTTCGAGGTGTTACTTCATGTATTTGGCTATTAATGATGATTTTATCAGGTATTTGGTTCCCGCGGTAGGTAACTCAGACAAGTTTTGTTGGAACGAGGTCAAAAGTTCCATCTTCTTGCCAGATCTTTTTCGGCAAGCATTTGACTGTAAGAACCCTGATGGAGCTTTCTATACCTTACAATACGTCTTGTTCGGAGGTATCATGTTCCATACCAAAGACCAGACCCTCCCTTTGAACTAATGAAAGTGACACCCGCGATTGAACCAGCATTTCCCTATGTAAAGCAGTCTCCAGCATGAAATTTTTAGCAGCCCTTGCTGTTTTGAATGTTACCCAGACCGGGTTGATACCACATTGCTCTATCAAGTTGAGGGTCACATTTTTTTCCTGAGAATGTTTCCGACGCTACCTAAGGCAAGTCTTTTTGCGTTTTTCTCAATGCCGTCCAGGAGGACGATATATGGTCCCGGCATGTCTTTGTTGTACCAGTATTCGGGAAGAGTGGGTTGAATTTCGGAAATAGAGTCTCTGCAGGGAACTTTGTCTGGCTGGGTTGATTCCTCCATTTCATTCCGGTAGCGTTTTTGGGTGTTTTTGTCCGCACTTATCTGAGAGGGTGTTATGTGAATAGTCTTGGTTGTCAATGAGAGTTGTTCTATTGTATCCATGTCGATGTCTGGGGATTTGTTCCCGTCCATGGCCATTCAGGCTGGCTACCCGGGTGAAGGTATACATATCACTGTTCTATTAAACCACGCGGTATTTGTTCCTATACAATACCTGTTCACTACACTGTCACTTGGTAGCAAAGTTGCGAGAACTAGTTGAACGTGTAACCACTGCACGAGGATCTGCCTAAAATTTGAGCGCTGATATTTCTCTGGTGTGGGAACTAATAAGAAATTTGATATTTATAAATACCTGTGAGAGATACCTGAAAAAATTGAGTTTGATATTCCATGGAAAATGAAGTTACAACATGGTGAACTTAGTCAAAACAGGCAAATTTACGTTATTAGTTAAATATAAATATTTACTTTTCAGTAAAATAAAAGGTTAATTATATTGAAATAGTGTGTAAGGGAGAGGTTATATATACTTAAAATTGTATTTAGAATTTAGTTTTATGTGTATACATATACTCATTAATTGTATCTTTACAGTTCTTATTTGATTTCAAATTGTCCATACGTTTTTCTTTCATCTTTCTTACTTATTTACTATTATTATTATTATTTTTGGTTTTGTTTCTTTTTTCTTATTGGATATATATACCTTTTGTAACTGTAGACTGTATTCTGACAAGGGTTAGGTGGGAGAACAGCGAATGCTGAACCTCGCCGACTCAATAAAGATATATTATTATTATTATTATTATTATTATTGTTTGTCTCATCAGATTAAGACATGGAAGTGGAGTTTCATTAGTGGGAAGCTGCAACTACTCCAGTAGTCATCCTAGCCTCTTTGCTTGAAATTAATGGTTCCAAGTGCAGTGTATTTCCAGATTAATGCATTTGATGTGACTAACTAAGAGGGAATGTTAGGGTTCTGGAAAATGTAAAATCAGGTATCTGATTTTTCAGAATCTTTGATATTGGGTAAACACAGTTTTTTAATTGAAAAAAAAAAACAACCTAATTCCAATTTCGCCTTGCAGATTACTCATCTTCATTTCACATCATGGCCTGATCATGGTGTTCCATGGTACCCACAGTCTGTGGCCACTTTCCTGAAGAAGTTGCTTGTTCTTCCATCAGGAAATGTACCCATCCTGGTGCACTGCAGGTAAGGTTTCTTTGTAATCCCTAATTGATAAAGTTTGAAAATATGAATGTTTTAAGACATTAGTGTTGGAATTGAGCACAGAATATTAATCATTGAAAAGTTCTAGCTAGTATTTGAATTGAAGCTTGAATTCCAGCTCTCCCTATATCCCAACCAAATAAATTCTAATTTTGCATATGAACTACATGTGTTTAAATCCTTTAAGCCTCTTTTGAAAATATCAAACAGGCACCCAGAAATAAAATAGAAAGAGGGGAAATTCATACATTACAGACCTAGAATAATGTTACTTCCAATATTCTTTGACAATGTTAATCATTTGTGGGTGACCGCAGTGCAAAGGATACAAACCATGAGGATAGGAACTTTTCTGTTGCTTTAAGGCAGCTAGTCTCACAGTGGAGTTTCAGTTTTTATTTTAAGTTCACTTTATACACAGATAGGCTAATTGGGACAGGACATACAGTTGAAAATGGCATCCAAACCACTATGTGCTTCCACTGAGTCTCATAGTGGAATTGTTTTACTTTTTAGTATAAATTATTCTTTCTGCAAAGATGCAAATGGGAAATTTGTGATATATAGGAAAGCTTCTTGTAGTGTTTCATTTTTTTCTTGCTGTACATTTCAAGATTACATAGAATAATATTACATATTTTTTTTGTTTTTATATTGGTCTTGCAATTTATATATATATTTATTTATTTTATTAAAATATAAGGTTTGCCCAAATAAAAGTGAGACTCTTGCATTAGCAATGTTGTTTAAATACACAATGCTTTGCATTTATGCTGGTAAATAACATTGTATGTCAAGATACAAGCGGTAACAATCGGAAAGTGTTAGTTTTCTGTTTGAATGTGCTGAAGCAGGTTGACTATGTATTGTCATGACATGGATTCGTCCAAACATGTCCAGCGAGTGGAAGATGTTGGCTGAGCTGAAATCTATCATTAGATGAAGGATGTGTATGAGAATTAGTTTATGATGTTCAGCCATTGCACAGAAAGTGAGCCTTGATGTCCTGACGGTCGTTTCAAGGTTTCTTGTTGGTTACGACTTCAAAGTGAAATTCGTAAAAGCACATTCCAGACTGCTGATCGTTACTACTAGATGATATGCTTGATTACTTTTTATCATGCTGTATGTATGAAGAGATAATTGTGTTTTATGCACTGTTATGGTCGGGACATCCCAGTTTAAAGTAGGATCTGAACGACTATGTACCACCACCAGGTATCGAACCCAGGACCCCTTTAATGCAAGTTGACGACATTACCACTACACCATCGGAGGTCCCTGCTCACTTTATATGGAATGACTCTGTTGCATGACAACTCATGTCCGCATGTGGCAGGAGTGTGCCAAGATTTTTGGTGCTTCCACAATTCTTCAAAAATCCTATCCCCCCAAATTGCCACCTTGCAACAATCACATCTTTGGGACATTAATAATAAGAATTCCTTTATTTAGCAAGCAAGGTTCACCCATAAGCTGCTCTACCACCTATCCCTTGTCAGAAAATATAAAAGGCATATAATATAATTATACATAAATACAGATAGAAGGAATGACTAAAACTAAAGAATTTCACACATACCTACAATTCATTGATTGATTGATTTGATTGATTGAATTGGTGTTTTAAGTCCACTTTATGCACAATAAGGCTAATCGGGACTGGACCTACAGTTTAAAGTGGGATCCTAAGCACTACGTGACTCCACCGGGTATCGAACCCAGGATCCCTTGATTACAAGGCGACAACGCTACCACTGCACCATCGGGGAGCTATTATACCTACAATTACAAAGATACAATGATGAAGTCTGGGATGCTGTTGAAAATTACTTCCACAACTAACCATGCAGTGTATCCACAATCTATTGGCACGCTGGAACATTTGCTCGATCTGACCAGGTGACTATGTGTAGCGGATGTATCGAAAAGAAAAACAAAAGTCTCATTTTCATGTGGACGATCTTCCTTTATAGATGTGTCCAAATGAATCACTATGATTTTTCTCACTCCTTCAGTGCTGGTGTAGGAAGGACTGGGACGATCATTCTGGCAGACGCTTGCCTCAGAATGGCTGCCGAGGAGGGCCTCGTGGATATTCTTGGTTTGCAGCAAATAATGAGGGAGCAGAGAGCCAACATGGTGGACAATTTTGTAAGTGTATGAAATAAAAATTATATAGTAGATTTCTGATGGCATTATTTGTTAAGTTCGTTTTCTTTGTTTCTTTGTTCAGAGCTTAAATTCAAAAGATGAAGCTTTTCTGTCAGCAAATGATGAAGAAGAGCTCTTTTGAGAGTTAATGTTGCTCTCATCTTCAGGGATTGAAGAAGGCCAGATATGTTACAAGACACTCTTTCTGAAATGTTAGAGCACAATAAAATAATACATTGACTGCCATAATACGAGTAAAAGTTTATGGGTATCACTATAGTGCCATTTTACGAATTTGATTGGTTTTGTTTTTTACTTTGCTTTCCTGCCACTTTTGACTAATCATGACGATGAGGATGAGTGATGATATGATGATATTTATGAGGGATACATGCAAAGAATAGCCATGGCCAGGCCATGGTTTAAACCTGGGATACATGGCATCATAGCATGCTGTACTTTTGCAAATTTGGTCTAAAGTATTTCCAACTAGTGTTTGATAGTTATAATATATATATTTTCGTTAAAAATTGTAAGACACAAACAGCACAATAAGAAACACTTTATGAGTTTTGATTCCATCTTGGGATGATCATCAGGGCTGGTCGAGAGATGGCGGAGGGAATGCGGTTGAGTTTCTGCTGGCACTAGTCGAATATGGAATCGAAAGTTTAGACAAACTCTTAAATTGTTTTTTATTGTGTTGTTTGTGCATTTGGTGTTGTTTTTAAGAAGTATGTTGCCAGCACGTGACGTAAGAAGTTTTTTACTGTCATAATATAAATTTTGTGCTTGTACATGGTTAGAAAACATCAATTTTACTAAACACAACAATTGATGGCAAGTGAAGAACATAGCATCAACAGTTAATTTTGTTGTGCATCTAAAACCATGTACATGGTGCTGTTTGATAAGAGTCACGTGTAGAAATATGATGAACATGAGGCCAGTAACAAGTTAACTCTTCCTTAGATTTTAGAATATGAAAAATGGCAAAATTCTTCATTAACCTCTTGAATCCCAGCCTGTAGATAGAGAGCAGAATCCCACGACCTTGTTATTTCAATAACAGTCTCGTAAATGTTTCTCGCATTAAAGAAATGGATCACACATGATCGTCACTTAGTATTTTTTCTTTTTAATGCTGACCTCCTATCGTCACTTAGTATTTATTTCTTTTTAATGCTGACCTCCATGGTGGATTGGTTATAACAGCACGCTACGATGACAGGAGCCCCAGGTTCAAATCCCCACCTGGGCATAGGTGTTCTTTGTGAGCATCCCTTCAAGCCAAGTAAAATAAACTAAATTTATCAATCAATTATTTATTCTTAACTCTATTATTCATATAATTCTTCTTTAACATGCGACAGATTCTCATGTGCATCACTGAAAGGATGCTCAATAGCACGGTTACGTACTTTCAGCAACAGATTGCATAACGAGTATGCTTTGCTCGTTGCTAGCGATAGTCATGTGCTCAAATGATGTCACAGCAACATGTAGACTTCGGTCCTTCCCGACCAGAGGCATTTGTGCATTTTCTTGGCCATTACCATGCAAGAATATTCCTTTTCGGCCAATAGTACCAGTTACGTACGGGCCGTACGTAGTGGTAGTCAAGAGGTTAAGAGGAACAAGAGCAGGCTCAAAGTTTTCTTTCATTATCGGTTGATGCTAATAATGATTGTGATATGTTATAAATTGGAGTGGTGATTCAGTTCAGAACAGTTGGATATATGTTCATAATATTTCATAAATTAATAAATTAAAGATTTTAAATGAGAATGGACTGTTATGAAATTTTTTCAGATGCTGATAAAGGACTCATAAAATTTACAAATAGCAATATCTGTTTTTTTATTCACTGGATATTAAATTGCAATGAATTAATTAAGAACCTGAGTGATTCATTCACTTCGTTAATTATATTATTTTATTTCCATGATGGCCTTTGACTTAATAAAGGAATTTGTATATTAGAAATTTCTTTTATAAGAATGACAGAACATTGCTGTTTGAATTTTTGAATTTGAATTTGAATTTAAAATTGTGGGTCCGTCAGCACTAAGCCTATTTTGCACCCGTCACATTATACGGGGTTCAGCCCCTTATCGTTACACAGAACAACTCTTAACATTGCATAACTAAAATCATAAAATATTAAAATCTTCTGACTTTCGTTAAAAACTGAGGCTGTAAAGGAGCACTCAGCACACACACACAAGGACAAAACACAGAACAACACAAACAAAATTATACTGGTTATGGGGCCAGTCACCAGAGCCTCGTTAGTCTGCAGTCCAGGGTGTACAACGTGGAAGTGAGGTTGACTATTGGGTGCACTACTTGGAAGGAGCACCCCTTACACCCCGACAGAACATTGCCTTGATAACAAATGTTTTGTAGTAATATCAGATTGGTAACAGTGTCTACAATTTTGCTGATAAACCATAAAACTGATATGGTATTGTCTCATATAGTATCGATTAATCTGTCCCATTCATAATTTTAAGTAAATTGCTTATGCATTGATATCTACAAAATTCACAGTTATTTTATGTTATTGGGTGAAAAATGTTACAATAGTACACAATATATACTTGGATGGTAAAGATTATGATTTTTTGTGTATTTTCTTCCAGGAGCAGTACAAGCTGGTCCACCTAGTCCTCTTAGAATGCTTGCAAGGAGAGAACTCAAGCATCCCATGTCGTGATTTAATGCAAAGGTTTGCAGACCTTAAGAAGAGAAACAGTGTGACGGGTTGCAGTGAACTTGAGCGACAGTTCCTTGTGCGTATTTTTAAATAGAATTTTGATTTAATGATAATAAATTTGGTTAATGCTTTTATGTACCCTTTGTGGGTCATGCAAGAAAAAAAATACGTCATCGGTCGCGCATGGTGCCAGAGACTGGGTTCTTAAAATATGTTCAATTAAAGGTCAAAATTGCCAAACCCTTAATTATTATTATTATCATATTTGCGATCAGTTGAGATTGTATAAAACTTTGAAATGTAGTATATTTTAGTTAATAATGTAAATAAAAATTTCAATGATACATGGGTCACCATAAAATTGGAAAAAAATGTTTTTTGACTTTTTGTTTAAATCCACTTTATGCATGGAAAGGTTAATCGGCACTGGACCTACAGTTTAAAATGGAATCTGAAGTGGTCCAGGTATCCTTGGACCCATTGATAACAATGGAATAATGTTACCACTGCATCACTGGGGAGACAATTAGAAAAAAATTGCAAATAATGTAAATGATGATTGAAAGTATTTTAAATTTTTAACATCACTCTTACCAATGTCACACTCATGGGCCTCAATGGTTATCTGATATCAAACTGACCATTTCTTAAGTATTCAATCTCTACCAGTTTCAATTTAAAACATTGTTATGATATGTATATTCTAATAACATATTATATATATATATATATATATATATATATATATATATATATATGTGTGTGTGTGTGTGTGTGTGTGTGTGTGTGTGTGTGTGTGTGTGTGTTCGCATATATGCAATAACCTGACTAAGCAGTCACGTAAGATATATTGTAGTATGATGTCGGGTTATGTATGAGATCAAGTCACACCAGGACGTAGCTCAGTTAAAGAAAGTTAAGATTTCAATTTGGGTCTCGTTGGACAACCTCTACTCTGAATGGTGTGGACGAAGGATATTGGGAGCCTTAGTTGGTTGAATGCTACTCACCCCTTGCTCGATGATTTGGTCCTTGGCTACTGGCATCAGTAATGGTTGGACGAAGATGGCGGAAGATGATGGAGAGACCACTGGCCTAAATGTTGATGGCGATAGGAGATGGCAGGAAATTTGGTGGCTTCTTTTCCGGACTTGGGCTGGGTTCTTGGTTTCTGGCTCCCTGTAGTCCAGACCACTGCACTCTTGTTGCTGCCTCGATATGTTATGATCTCTCAGAGTGGTCTTGTTAATCAGCATCGATGGTGTCGAAGATGATGAGGTGTCAATTTACCATTTCCAGGGGTTTTTATCTGTCAGAATTTCATCATGACGTGGTGGACTTTGCATCTCCAACTGTTCACTAGGGATACCTCTGGTGCTGGTGGAAAGTTACAGTGGAGGTGCACTCACTGTTGGTAAGGGCCGTTGTCTTGCTGACAGTTCAGAACCGAGTGCAAATTTCTTATTACTCGGCTCTGCATCTGGTAGAAGTTGGGGTGAATGAGTGTTCAACCAGCGAGATTCAGAGAAATGTTTTAACAAATGGAGATTTCGATTCTTATGCTCCCATTTCTTCATCAATATATAATGTATATAATATATATAATATATAATATATAATGTATTCATATAATAATAATTGAGAAAAATATGCATGTATAAGATATTGGTGTTTTATGCATAATGTCCCTCCCAATAACTAAAAATAAGAATGAATATGATGTGGTATAATGCATGTAGAGTGAAATGGTTATTCTAAATAATTTTAAATTGTTGCAGTTATCAACATTAGTATTTTGACTAAATCTCAACAATTCAAAGTGATGTCGGCACAGCCCTAACTAAATGGAATAATTTGTGTTTTTTAAACACTACAAAGTATGAAGTCTGTGTGAGTATCCAAAACTGATTTGTGTTTCCTTTCCAGAGGTTGCGTGACAAATGCAAGAGAGACCAAGTTTTGAAAGTGAACTCAGAATGGTCAAAGGAGAAGAACAGATTTCAGGAGATTGTACCAGGTTAGAAACACACACACTCACTCACTCACTCACTCTCTCTTCTCTTCTCTCTTATACCTAGTCATATCATAAATTCTGTTACAAAGTTAATAATGAACTACAGGCACAGTATCGATTGATTGATTTTTTTTTAATTCGCCTTTTGTGCCACTTTTTGGCTAATTTGCAAAGATGGGGATGAGTGATGAAGTGATGAAATTGATGAATTCATAGTTACAAACATCCATGCTGAGGCTGGGATTCGAACCCAGGACCCCTGGCCTCGTAGCATGATGTGTTACAGGCACAGTGAGCAAGCTAATGTATTAATATTTGGATGTTACAAAGGTACAGGTCTTGTCAACACAGAGCACCAATCACTGTTCAAAATGGCCACCTCTGGCTTTCACACAGGCCCGAAGTCTCTGAGGCCAGTCATCAATCGCAGCACGCACGGTCTCTAGGGGAAAGTCCACCACTGCCTTCACAAGAGAACGTTTGAGACTCGCAAGGTTTGGATGCCTCTTCCTACAGACCGTGCCCTCCAAAGTGGACCACAACCTGTAGTCCAATGGGCTGAGGTTGGGGCTGCTGGAGGGCCAATCAGCCAGAGCAATGAAATCAGGCACATTCCTTTGAAGCCACTCGTCTGTGGTCTTTGCCTTGTGGGTCGGTGCTGAGTCCTGCTGGAACCTCCACGATTTCACAAGTGGCTCCAACACTGTTGCTTGGTACACTTTTGCAGTTGTTTTCACACCATGTTTACAGAAGTGGAGGTCAGTTGTGCCATCGTACGAAACCCCCCACCAAACCATCGCTGAGGCGGGATGATGGCCTCTCAAGATCCGTGGCATATTTTCACGAGCTTCCTGGGATGTTGAGGCATAAACACGGTCATTTTGATGATTGTAAGACTCTTCAATTGTGAAGATTTTTTCATCCGTGAAAAGGATCCTCCTGTGGCCACCATTTGCATAATGCTGAAGGAGTCTTTTTGTTTTCTACTCCCTCTGAACCTGTAATGCTTGATTTGGGTTTGGTTGAAGTTAGCCAAAGTACAATTAAATGGGAAGCGTGCAATTGGCAACAACGACTCAATTTGGTAAAAACCCGGTCGAGCAGTCACAAATGTTCATATTTACGATGTACTTTCCATATAAGATCCCAGGAGTTTACAAGGAAAATCAATGAAAAGCATGAGGTAAGCCCTATCTCTTTAAAGGGTCCGACAGTGAATAGCTGTTACGCCTTTTCTATTGTAATCATTACTAAAGAGTTAGTTAATTTAATGTTTCCCTGTCTTGTAAACAAATAATAGAATTATGTTTCATGCACACCGTACCTATTATTATAGACTAATTCTGCTTAAATTAACCATTGCATAAATCAATTTTTGTAGTTATTATTTATTCGTTTCTTTTTCGTAGCGATTGACCTAGATTTGGTGAGAAAAGCACATTTAATATTTCGTGTGAACCACACGTCAGTATCTATCTTGTGAGCGACCCATGCACCTAGTTTTAATGCTTGTACTTGACTGGTATAAGGCAAAAAGTTCATGAAATTGCAACAAGAGATACATTTAACAATCAACATGCAATTTATTCTCTGTAAACAGGAACATTTTTTTAATCTTTCATAAATATCAAAAACAATTAGAGCCAAAATACGGCAAAACACAACCTTCGTTAACATTCAATATTTCATACCATTAAATAGATATCACACGACCAGCATGTATATGTAAGCATTTATATCACTATTTGTTAGAGATTTGACTAGAAACAATCCTACACAATACTTGGGTTCAAATGCAAAAACATATGCATTATTTCATGTATTTCATCAACAAAACTGGCAATTATAAATGTTTAATTTAGCTCTTAAATCAACTAGGATTATATTTCAATTTTTACTCTTTACCTACCACACATTTTTATCTCTCATTCATTAAATCTTGCGTGACAATAACTTCGCATTCAGATCTGCATAATACTAATGCTACTAAAGGGAGGGATAAGAATATTCATGGTATGTTGTCTTACTTGAAACTTAATATGTAGTCGAAATTATGAATTTTCAAAATTCAGTTCGTAGTCTTCTACGAAAAGACACATTTAAGTTCAATCAAGTCTACAGAATGTTGAAAGATTATTTGATTATTGGATACTGTTCATTTGTTTTAATTCGCAAACGTCATTTGTACAAGAATTTAAAGGCTTTTGTTCAAAATTACGGATGTTGCAGAAATTACGTAATTGTAGAAATTCATTTGAAAATTAATGTAAGTTCTAAACTGTTCTTAACAATCACTTTTGGTTCCAAACTCACAGGGAGATTTACGTACCCTGTATTGCTTTTCTAACATGAAACTTCACGTACCATAACTAAATTAACTGCCAAAATCCTAACTTCACATGATCAATTGCAAGAGGTCCTTTTTGCAATGCAAATGGCTGCCTTCACGTTAAGGCAGCTTAGAGAGACAGTTGCAAGGTACGTGACTCGGCTGGACACGGAAAGCTGGAGTACAGTGAAAGTGATGTAGCCTGTGCGATTCCTGTGACCGAAGTATATTCAAAAACTTACGTCTCACTCCAAGCAGACTTAATACATAATCACGCCACTAGGTGGCAGCAAGGAGCTGTCCGACTGGGGTGCCATATGACGGCCGTAAAGTGAACGTCTTGTGTTTAGCAGGGGAAGACGTTTAATTTACTTGCATGTAAGGTTTTGTGAGTAAAAATAGTCGCAAACATTACAGACCTTAAGCTGTTGATTGAGGAAGTGACCAGTACTTCGCCGATAAGCTCGGAGTCTTAGGTCACTTCGGAACACATGCGACATCAACATTTTCGAAATATTCAGCTCTCGAGCCATCACTGCTTATTTCCTGACAGGATTTGTCGAATCCACGCCACCACTGCTTTCACGAGCTTCTGGCTCCTTACATTGCAAGGTCTTACCTTTCCTGGGGCGGTGCCCAATTGTTCCTGTGCCACAGTATCTGTTGATGGTCAGATGCATGAACATCCTGCTGATATATTCAGCTTTTTCAGGGTGTTGAAAATTTCTGATGGTGATTCGCCAACTTTGTGCAGTGCGATTACTGTCACACGGTTCTTATATACACCCCACTCCATTCAACTCGCAGTGAAATTCACCTTTCCGCTACCACAGCCAAACACACAATGATACTGGTTGTTGTTTGATACAAAATTGCGGGGTTACCATGACAACTGTGTTGCCATCCCTGTCTAAACTTTGTAACTAGGTAATAACCCATAGTGCAACAGTCTTTGAGGACCCAAAACCTTCCTACTCACTCCCACTTGCCTCAGCAGAGGTGGGCGATCATCCAAATAGTTATAGGGCGATGTGTGGTCAGAACTATGAACCGCAGTCATTGTTGTGGGTTTTCCATAATGACGTTACACTACTCATCCATAGCTCCCCAATTTTCTCATGATGGTGGGTGGCTGGCTACTAGTTCCATACATTGGTTGATATCTCATGATGCCACTTTTGGCTAATCATGAAATTAGTTTTGAGCAGGGGCGCCGACTTGTCAAAATTATTGGGAGGGCTCTGATCACTGAAATAAATGAATGAATTACTCACTCCCTACCTTTTTTAAAAATTAAAATTATGTCTTTTTATAGCAGTTTTTAAGCAGCTATTATATTTCACATGCAAATGAAATGTAACATGAAAAACGTTTAGAAAATGTTTCAAAGTCTCTTTGTTTTTGTGTCTGCTCGTTTGTTTTTTAGATAACAATTAACATTTTTTATTGAAAACTATGTATTTGCATTAAGAGGCCAACCTAACAGTTTTATGCCGGCCTCGGTAGCTGACCGTGTTGGGTGGTCGACTCAACTCGCTTTGATCCGGAGGTCTCAGGTTCGAGTCCCAGTGAGGGCATGGGTGTGTTTTAATGTCTCCAACAGACCTGTAAAGAAAGGACATGTGACGGGTGCAAATAACCTTACTGTTGACGTACCCATAAAAATATCTAATATTTACAATATTTAACAGTTTTATTTAATTACCTACATAAATGCTAACACAAATCGCAGGAAAATAGTTTTACTTTTTTGTTCTTGCTACAATATTTTACTTTTTGAATGTAATCTTACAATAATAACAAAATGCATAGCATGTACACTAAGATATAAAGTGACATACACAAGAAAGACATATGTACATGATTTCAAAATAAAGCAAAAGTTGCTCTACGCACTGGGTTATTCTTTTATGAACTCATCAACGAGCAGTCTCAGGTCCAAATTATCAAGCACAGTTTGATGTATGTGGAGTACCCCTAAGCTGCTTAGTCTCTTCTGTCCCATTGTAGATCTTAAATATATATATCTTCAGTCGGCGAAGAGCACTCAATGAACTTTCGGCTGTGGCTGTCGTCACTGGCACAGTGCGGAGGAGCATCATGAATTTGGCAACTTCAGGCACAAGCTCCTGGAGGGTGCTGTCTTCCAAAAGAAATTGCCTTATGTCACGCATGGTAGTTAGAACAACTTTCTTATGTTTGTCGATATCACCAAGCATGGACAGTTGTAAGGAGAGCCTATCAGCATCCAAACATTGGCGAAAGAATTCTCGTGTTTGCTCAAAGTTTGTTGTGCAACTGTTCACAGCTGAGATGCATTCTTTCTCTACGGCTGTTACTTTTTGTAGTCCTGTAGATTCATATCTTTGTTTAACACATGATTTTACTGTGTCACACACGTCAGTGTATATTGATTTATAATACTCTTTTGGAGTGGAGAACTTGTGATGTTTGGCAGCATCAGGATTTTCAAGTCTCTTAGGAACGTGACGTTGCCGGGGCAATTCTGGATCATCAACGAGGCTGGGTTTGCCCCCTGTGCATTTCTGCCTGAACTGTTCAAAACCCATTCGCTTTTCTTGAAAGATGTCAGTCAAGTATTTTAGTTTTGATTCCACTTCTGTAGCACCAATGCGTGGAGACTGAATCTTACAGTTTACCTCTTCTATTGGACCCATCACATGGCAGTAGAGGGAGAGAAAGAAAAATGTCTTGAAGTGAAGCATTGTCTCCAGGTATCCAGCACATTTTGATGCTGCGTCAGTAGAATCTTCTTCAGAAAATTTCTCAAAAAATTGAGAAGGTTTTCATAGTTCTTTAAGATCTGTTGGATACTGGAGGCTCTCAACATCCACCGATGAGGGAAAAGTGGTCGCAGTCCAGTATGGCCAGTCTTCTCGTTCACATCAATAATATTCCTAAATATTTGCATTCTTTTAGGGGATTCCCTAACAGTCTTTAACAAGTCGTTGGCTAAATTCATTATGTCTCTGATACAGGAAAGGTGATGCAAGCTGTCCTCAACTGCCAAGTTCAAGCTTGAGCTGCACAATGCACATAAATAGCCTGTGGCTGCAGATCTGTAACTAACTTTTGCAGCCCTTTAAATCTACCCTGCATACAAGAGGCACCATCGTAACACTGTCCCCTCAGATTCTGTATGGGCAAGTCCAAATGCACCAGAATGTCTTTTACAACATCAAAAAGAGTTTTGGCCTCAGTGTTCGGAATCTCGTAAAAGCCCATGAATTCCTCAAAAATATCAAAATTTTCATTCACAGTTCGAATGCAGAATGTTAATTGTTCACAGATGGATATGTCACAAGTTTCATCAACCATAATAACAAAATATTCCCTACTTTTAATATCTGCTACAATGGAGCGCAAAACAGATCTCCCTAATATATCAATTATCTCGTTCTGAATGTCATGTGAGAGCCATCTGTAGCCCGAACATCCCATCCACTCCCCTAGTTCATGCACATCGTCTTTTCGTAAGTGCAGCAGCTGCTGAAAATTTGAACTTAGGTCTTCATGTCCACGGATTGCTAATCCCTGGTGACAAAGGAATTTGAACGTTGTGAAAATAGCCATAAGCGCCGAGCGTGCATTCTTCATGTCACTGTTCAACTGCTCGTTTAACTGTACTGCTACACTTGGTTTGGAGAAAGTCGCCAGCTTCATTAAACCTTCCTTATGGGCTTTGGTATTTTCATGTTCCCAAAATTTTTCAAGGGGCATTTTCCAGTTACAAAACCCAACAGAAATAAAAAAACATCCTTCTTCTTAGTGCTAAATCATAGTAGTCCATTGGCGTCTGTTTCTTTGCATGTCTTGCAAAACACCTTGTCAATGGAGGCATCCCATTGCATCCAGGCGAATGAAGCCATCCATGATTTTTGAAACGTCCTACCCTTACTAGTAAACGTCTTCTTACCTGATTCTGAGCCGCTCGCAGTGGAGGTCGAAGTTGACAACGTGGGAAGAGCCGGGGAGGCTTCTGCCTTCTTATCCTCAGGCAATACCAAGCGTGGCTTTTTCACAATATATTTATCCATCACGAAAGCAAGAAACACGTCCGAAAACCAATGCACCAAAATGCACTGTGCGTTCTAAATGAGAGAACGATCAGTCAGTTGTGCCAGTACGTTCTCGTAGATATCATGCAATGCACAAAAGTCGGTTCTCAGTGGGCATGGGATGAATGGTGGAAGCGATTTTATTATTGAAACACTAGCTTTGCAACCGGCGGTATATTTTTTAGATTGAAACATCAAACCCCACCCTGCCTACTAAGTGTTGCAGTTCTCTGCGGATAAGCACAACAAATAATGGCATATCATTTTTCATTCAAATGTGTTCACCGTGCTTTAGCAATAATGCCTTTGATCATAGCCGTTTCCGCTTTCTCAATACAGATTTTCATAAGCTTTGATTGAGTACTTTACTACAAGCCAGTGTTAAATAAACTCAAAGACTAGAATTATTTTCCCCTTATTCTTTGGGCTAGAGGAAGAGATTTCGAGGATAACTAAATATCGTACATATCAATATTGCCTGAAAGTCATCTTTATGACCTCAAATTGTTCAGAATTCACTAAACAACATACTGGTATAATTGTCATATCACCTCGTTATTTTGAAACTCTTTATAGTAAAAATGTTAACAATACTCATAATTATATACTTGGTATATAGTAATAATTTATGTGTTTTGCCGTCTCCGGTCATAGCCCCCCAAAGTTGATGGTCTAGAACATTTCAAATGTGTATTTAAAGTTAAGTTCATGTGGCACAAGTCAGAGTAAACTTTAGAAGAGAAGCAAAATAATATATTAGATCTTCTTAAGCAAAATTAATTTGGGGGGGCCCTGCCCCCACATCGTTAACATTGGGGGGGCTTGAGGCAACCCAAGCCCCATGGAGTCGGCGCCTATGGTTTTGAGTATATAAGTGTGGCTATGTATTTTAAAAAGGGTTGGATTTATTGTTGACAATAATTAATTGAAATTACTGTTGCATAACATAAATAAATATATTGCAAAATCGTGTAGCAATTTAAGGTAAGTGATTACTGTAATTTTGATATCATATAAATACCTACAATAAACAAGTTCTTTAACAGTAAAACTTGAAGTGTCTAAAATATAAGGCTATTGTTTTTCTTTCTTTTTGAAACCGTAAATATAGAACATGGTTATGTCTTTTACTGGAGGAAGGTGAAAGTAAGAGGATCAGGGAAGAAAGTTTTGGATGCCAGGGTGGAAAGTAGAGGGGAACCAGAAATCCACCTTTTTTGGGTTGAAAATTTTATCTTGAGTCGCTCCTGGTATAAGTTACACAGTATTACTAAATTCTGTCTCTCACTGTGGCTGTGCAGTCAAAGATGTCATGCTTGGATGCCTCCAGCTATAAGACGTGTGCAGGTTTGAGTCTCCTAGGGGGAAGTGTAACAGCTTTTCAGACAGTGTATGGGGACCAATGGCCACCAACCATAATGAGGAAATCGAGAGCTACAAATGGGTATGGTCATGGAAACCTAAAACAATGACTAGAGGTTTGTTGTGCTGACCACACATCACCCTGTAACATGTCGGATGATCTCCCATGCAGGTGGGAGCGAGACTGGCAGTTGGTAGGTAGACCTTGACCCTCACATGCTGTTGCGCCATGATATTATACTTACTCTTACCCATTTGTAGTAAAAAGTTATTAAATGTGGCCAAACCAGGCTGTGATGTAACTTTTATTTCTCTTAACTCTTTTGTCTCTTGCAGAAACTCATGGACGAGTGTATCTTAGTCAAGTGGAAGACGATCCTGATTCCACTTACATCAATGCTGTGTATGTGGACGGCTTTCGCATGAAGAACCAATTTATTGCCACACAAATTCCTCTTAGAGGAACAGTGGCTGATTTCTGGAGAATGATTCTGGAAAGAGAATCGTCACTGATTGTTCTCTTAAATGAAGTTGATGGATCAAATCCTGTAAGTTGTTTCAGTGGATTTATTTATGGCTGACGCTTGTAACTCTGTGTGCATACCTAGGTACATTCATGACATTTTATGCAAAGAGTTTCAAAAGTCATGCAATGCAAACCTTGATTGCTTCTAGAGATTAATGAATAAATTACAGGGAAGAAAAGGGATAAGAAACTTATCACATTTTCATGACTGGCACTATGTTCATCTGATCTGTGGTTTGAGATCAATGCAGGTCATGTGCAGTATAACTCAGGATGTCTACAATTTTATAAAAACAAAATTCTCTGACTTTAACAGGTTTTCCAGAGCAAGAACCAAATTTTTCCAGGCTACACCCTTTATAACAGTTAAACATGTGTATCAGAAGATCACTACATTTTAGCTAACAAAGGGCTACCATATTTTGAAATGCTAAAAAGAGGAAATTTTCTTCGAAAGCCACACACACCATCAATTTATTCACAAACATGAAAACATTACATAAATCACACAATTTATCACCATTAAATAAAATTATGTTATTTTAACTTCATGTTCACTGCCAGATTTCGTGAAAAACTGAGTCAGTTTTGTAGATGACGGCTCTTTTGTGCTTTTCGCACTCCATGTGTGCTTGCAAGTCTAGCCCTCCTTTGTTTGCCACCGGGTTTACAAACCATACACTCGCCTTCAAAATCGTCTCTACCACATCTAAAACATGAATACTTTTCTTGTAACTCATTAGTAAACTTGCACTTTCTGTTAGGCATATTAGTAGCTTACACCGTGTTCACAAACTCTAACTTCCACTTCGAAATACGAACAAACGAATGATGTGGAAATCACATCGACCGGAACTTGAAACTGTAATAACAAACGACTAACGCTTAACGCATTGTCCAGTACTGCCAACATCAGACGTTTAATGATTCGAAAAGTTGTAACTTCGTGATCTCTGACCTATGATGATTGGATAAAAGTAAAAACCTGGACATTTTAACAGAAAGTAAAAACCCGCCAGGATGCAAATTTCAGGGTCCAAAAAGAGGACATGTCCTGGAAAACCAGGACATAACGTAGCCCCAGCTAACACCACACTTAGAATCCCACTTAACCAAGTATTTAGAATATTCGCTTCACATGTAAAAGTGATAATGACAGGATTGAGTTTTAGTTAACATAGGTTTTTTTTTTTACAAAAAATCAAACAATTTTAGCATAAATAATACATAATTATAGTAAAATTTAGTAATAAAACCTGTATTAATTCTAAAATCTAACAAACACAACCAAAAACTTGCAACAAGAAAGTTGGAAAGGAAATCCCAATAGCAACTTACTGTAGTAGATTTCTTGATGAAAATAGTACAAAACATGAACCCTTTTCCTAGAGTGTTTAGTATACAATTTCTACTGTAATTACCAATAATGCTCAGTATACCAAAGTGAAGTACATTTTGCCCAAAACAAATTTCAAATTTATTGCTTCTCCTTTTTTATTTTTTCAAAAACTTACTTTAAGTGCACTACTACAAAAATTATGATTTTTCCAAAAACACAGTATCTTTCCCTGACATTTCCATGATTTTTCCAGAAATGGGAAATTCTGCGACTTTTGAAGGAATTCCAGGTTCTCCAGACTGGTAGACACTCTGATAACTGAATTCAGAAATTGTATGGAAGAAGTGAAGGGATATTTTGCTGCATATAATCCCAGCTCTCAACACTGGTGCATGCACCCAAGTACTGACAATATAACCACATGAAAAAACAAATCATGTAACCCTTCCTTGTTTTAAGTGCATCCTTGATATTGTTGCACCTTCAGTTTTTGGTATTGGTAAATTTTATATTAGTATACAAGCACTACTCTTATGGGGTAATACTTCAACGTCTCCTGATAAATAGTATTCACAGCATTTTATTGACATTGGTAGATTAATTGTTCACATTTATGTATACCTATGTATGATGCGTTAACCTTTCTGAAAATTATTGCAAACCTTATTGTGTTACTTCATGTCTTTATAGGAAAGGACAAGAGTTGTTTATTAGGAATGAATCATTTAGGGGCATTAAATATATCTGTCTAGTCTACACAGTATATCATACAATCCATGAGCTTGACATTGTTACTATACATATCTCTTTTTCAGGATATTGAGAAATTTTGGCCAAGCCAAGGTACCTCTGAAACCATAGGGAATGTCAATATTGAGAACAACAGTGAAGTCCTTCTTGTAGATAGTGTAAAGACCTCTTTCAAATTATCTTCAAATGAAGATCCAGTAAGTACCTTATTGAGAAATAACTTTCATTGTTTCTCTTCTGGCTGTCATTTGTAAATTTTCTAGTAATTCTTTCTATGAAACTTGTATGGCATTAGTAAGGTAAGAGTGATCTCTGATTGAATATCCTTTCTAATTGATAGTTGCAGGGTTCCCTAAACTACCTCTGAGGGCAGGACCTGCCCTAGGTGGGTGCAGGGTCTGGGTCATACAATGAATGTGGAGCCTATAGTCAAAATTTTTACAAGGTCTAATATATAGAGGTTTTTGTTGCTTAGTCTGAAGTGCAGGTATCCTATATAATCACAACATTAACATTGTTACAATTAATTTATATATTTCATATTAATATCTAAGAGCAATAAGCAAAATATGTTGAAACAAGCAATATGAGAAGCTAATAAAAGTTTCTAAATTATTGTTTTTTTTTTCATTTGCAATGCATCACTGATGCGACGTTCATTATATTTAATTACAAAACTCAGTGTGTTCAATATCAAAGTATTATTTTACATACTAAAGTGGCAATTTTTAATCATGTCCAATAACATTTTCTATCATAACTCGTCGTTGCCTTGTAATCAAGGGATTCCGGGTTCGATACCCATTGGAGGCATATAGTGGTTCGGACCCCACTTTAAACTGTAGGTCCAGTCCCGATTAGCCTTACTGTGCATAAAAGGGACTTAAAACACCAAATCAATCAATCTATCTATCATAATTCTCTTTTTGTTGTTACTTTTCATTGCATTTTGACACTGTAGTTAATTTACATTGTTTCATATACGAGGATAAGTCAGTAAGTAGATCACAAACGTTTATGTAAAAAATCTTAAGTCAGATACTGATTTGAAAACTTTTTTTAATTTTCAACATAATCTCCACCAACATTGATATACTTAACCGATTGCTTTATCAGTCCCCCAAAAACCTGCTGCATAAAAGTCTTTGGGCTGTTGTCCACAGTCACAGATGCACCTCACGTTCAATATCTTCATCATCCGTGAAACGTTTGCTGCCATGGTGTGCACACTTTCTGGAAATTAAAACGATCATGCATTATACTGTAGAATAAACCATGAGGACAACCAACCTATTGCAGTTGCTATGCTGTCTATCGTCACTTGCCTGTCAGCTTCAATCGTCTCCTCCACCCATGCAATCTTCATGTACACACCTCGAGCACGGTCACCATTTTAAAACAGCTACCCATGTGTGCATCTGCTATCTAGAGTCAGTTAAATGAATATCATCAATCTGGATTTTGCTGCCACCTAATGAAACCATTACAAACTACTCACTATTATTATCAGCTAACCTACATCAGTTTGTATCCTATTTACTGACTTCTCCTCGTAAAATAATATTTTCACCTCATGATATCATTCTATAGTGCATATTAAATATTTTTTATTTAAATTTTGAACACTATTTTTGTGTAGTATTTTGTTTAGAATATAATTTTAATAATACATGAAGTCAGGAAAAATCAGATTAGTTGCTTAATTGAAAGCAATAACTCGAAATAAACCATACACAAAAATATTTTTATCTGGTGTGGGGCCAACTGAAGCACAGGGTCTCAAACAAGTGAGTATGACATTTAATATCACTTGCACCATGCGCACGCACCCACACACACACTCACAATAACTCACTCACTCGCTCACTCACAATCACTCTTATGGAAAGATTTAATTTTATTTTATTTTTGTTATCTAGCATTGCTTTTCTGTCACTTTTGACTAAGACTAATTGTGACAATGAGAATAAGTGATGATGCCAGGATTTGAACCCAGTATCACTTGTGTAATAGCCCATTGTGCTAACCACTCTACCATGTAAAAAGTAAAAGTAAAGTGCTCCCCTGTGCATAGCACCACGTCATGAAGGCGTATAGGGGGTGTGGGGGTAACGCCCCACACTTTCTTGATCCGGTCGTGAGTGGGGGTGATGTGATCAGCATCATGCCCCTGACAGCCTTTAACCCCCAGGGTTTCCCACAGGTACCCATGTTATTCGACGCTGGGTGGGCGCCGGGGCCACTTCCATCGTTAGAAAAGTTCCCAGATTTGAACCGGCCGGGGATCGAACCCGGGACCTTTAGTATGGTAGTCAGATGCGTTACCGACTGAGCCACCGCGGCCACCTTACCATGAAGGACTGGAAAGCAAGATAAAATTGTAGTATACTTATCATACAGAAGTTTTGCCACATCAAATACAGACGAAACTTTTGATAAGACACTTTTAAGAGCTCTTTAGAGAGAACAATTGACCTGAGAATGGTGGACCAATATACAGGGTGGTGCAGGGAAACTGGAAAATTTCAATTGCCATAAATGCACGAATAAACACAGGAAAAATACATGTAATACATGGAAATGCATGTACATACTATACATGATTGAAATGCATTAACTATGGCACTTACGTGGTACTTTTCTTCTTGAAGATGACATCGGAAAAATGTGTTGCATCTTGGCGTACACATTCTGATAGTCTGCTGTGGAAACTCTGGAATGCTCGGTGTATCATATCTCGAGAAATGACAGTGATATCTTCTTTAATCTTCTGTTTCAGTTCAGCGATGGTTGCAGGACGTGTGCTGTACACTTTCCTTTTGAGATATTCCCACAGAAAGAAATCACAAACACTGAGATCAGGGGATTTTGGAGGCCATGGAAATGACCTGCCTTGCAAACAATTTGCGAATGTCCTCCATCGACTGTCGAGCAGTATCTGATCTGGCTCCGTCCTGTTGAAACCACATGTTTTCGATGTTAAGACGTACATCGTGCAACTTTGGTGCAAATAATGTTTCAAGCATAGCAACATACTGAGCCGATGTCACTGTGTTTGCAATGCCGTCCTGACTTTAAAAAAATTAGGGCCGATTACACCATGATAAGACACTGCATACTGTAACATTGGTGCTATGTAATTGATGCTTGTGAAGCTGACAAGGATTTTCCTTTGCCCAGTAATGGAAATTCTGCTTGTTAATGTAGCTGCTAAGGTGGAAATGGGCTTCGTCTGACATCCACAAATTGTTAAGGAAATTGTCATCCTCGTTAACCTTAGCCAACACCAGTTTGCAAAAACCCTTATGCAACACAGGGTCGTGAGGATGTACACAATCTGTAACTTGTAGGTGTGGAATTGTAATTCATGCATTATTCTTTGTACGCTTCTTCGACTCAACTGTAGCACTGATGCATATTGTTGATCGGAGCAGCGAGGGCTCCTCTCAATTTCAAATCGTACTGATTCCATATTCTCTGGGGTACGTATCATTCAAATGCCACCTGGGGCTTCTTCTTCAAGGCTGAACCAGTTTCTTAAAAAATATGCACCCAGGTTGTAATTGCATGAGTCGATGGGACACAGCTATGACGTCCTAGCTGGTAATGCTACCAAAACACCCTTTGCACTGCAGCCACACTATCATAGTTCTTATAAAATACTTTCCCAGTGACCACACGTTCTGCACCGCCCCAATGCACAATCATTACTAAATGCAAAGCCTTCTCAATGATGTTGCATTGGTCCCAAACAAATGTTGGCAGTACAGTGTTGATAATCCTAGATTAAAAATTTCCCATTTCTCTGAGTCACCTTGTATTTCTGTAATTGCTCTAATTTTGCTTTCAGTTCGTCATGCATTGCGTTGGGTATGCAGTGATGATTAAATTAGCAAATCAGGTTTGAAGGCCCCCAGAGTAAATAGTAATAGTAAATAGAATGTACGAGGGACATTTCAAAAGTTCTGTACACTGTAAGATTAAATAAAAAAAAAAGAAGTTATTTTATAAAATCACTTTATTAGTCTTCAATGTAATCTCCAGAGTTTTGGGAAGAACACCTTCATTGTTGAGGTGTCTCATTACCTGGGGCACCTCATCAGTGTACCAAAACATATCCCATGAAGTGGTTGCTCCAGTTTGGGGAACAAATCAAAGTCTGAGGGGCTCATATCAGGACTTTAAGGATGGAGAGGAAGTAGTTCCCATCCGTATTTGTCTACAATTTGCCATACGGCATCAGCAATACATGGTCTCATGTTATTGTGCAAAATTAGCATGTCGGGCCATCTTTGCCGAATCTTTGGGTGCAAAACATCTTGCAGAAAAATGTCAGAGTACGAGCCTGTTACAGACATCCCCTGGGGTACTCTATTTGTTGCTATGACTCCACTTTTGTAATAAGCAATGACCATCACCAGCTTCACCTTCCATAATTGGTGGAACCTTATTTCGTTTTTGGTGCTATGAGACATCTGACCTGAGTACTTTTCTTTTTCCAATTAATTGGACAATTGTCCAGTACAGAGCCAAGCTATCCAACAAACATACACACAACATTTTAGACTGAAGTCTGATTCACAGCTGCAACAATTAGAGCAATAATGCCACCCTAACATCCGTGCTTGTGCAAAACCTTTGAAATTACCCTCGTATTATGATTTTTTCTGTCATCGTTGTAAAAACACAAACCTCTGTCAAATCACCTTGGGATCAAGGGGTCACTATGAATTTAAATCAGTTTGCCATCTGGTGTTGATTTTCACTATTTTCAGTGATAGAAATGGGTAATCCTTAGAATTACTTAAAAAACTAATCTTTCCAGTGTTGATTCTGTCCTGAACTTTTTCCTTGTTATTGCTCACCCACCATGGAATACCTTCCTTGAGACACATCCATAAAACAGATATTGCATCTACCTTGAATATCCAACCACAACACACTTATCATGAACTAGTAGGCATGAAATTTTTACATAAAATCAAAAGAAAAATTAAAACCGAATCTATAATCAACCAATTTCATCTACAAGTACCCACATGGCCAACCTGCAACTTAAAGCTCTATCACAATCCCACTTTTAGGCTCTCCATTCTACAGCAGTCTTCTTTCTACAGGCTTTTCTTGTAATAACCTGCTTCCGAATGTTGACATATTCTTGCCAGAACTCAGCTTCCGGCAATTGTTGAGAATGTATATATAATTTTTAATTTTTTTCTGTGCCATCTTGTTTTGCTTTGTTGTTGTTTTTCTGCTGTTTCATTACATTTTTATCATTCAGTACCGTATCTGAAACTTTAAGTAAATAAATAAATAAACATTTTAGTAGCATTTAATTCATGTTTTTGTGAGGTAATGGAGAGGCCATCAAAAGAAATATAACAATTGTTCATTAACTTTGCAGACAAAAGTTCAGGGTGTGGATATGATCCATGCGTGTGGCTGGAAGGCAAAGGAGAATCTTCCAATGAAGGAGAACTTCCTGTTGGAGATGTGGGAAGAGACGGAGAGACTGTACACTGGCAAAGGACCAATCACTGTTGTGTGCTAGTAAGTTATTACCTACATTTATAAAAAAAACTTTTCGTAAGTAACCACTTTTTTAGTTGGTCATTATTAATAATAATGCTGCACCAAAAAAAAAAATTGCAAGTTATTTTACAAATGCAGGATATCAATAATTATGCTGCAGACTTTTCTCCTCCTGAAGATCCACAATTTTTCAATTTTGTCATTCTGTTCATTATTATTTTTTTAAATTATAATTATTCAGATGTTGAAAAGTGGCTAAAAAATATATGCATTTTGTACATTAATTGGAAGTAACTTGTTACAAGTAACAGTTGTAACATTGTTGCCTTGTAATTAATGTGGAGGTTCATAGTGGTTCGGATCCCACACTTTGAACTGTAGGTCCAGTCCCAAATAACTTATCTATACATAAGGTGGACTTCAAGCCTCAACAAGTAACAGTTACTGTTTTTTGACGAATTCTAACTGTAACTAGCTACTTTTGAAAGCAAGTCCATTTAACTGTAAATAGAGTTACTATTTGCAATAGAATTAACATTAACAGCAGTTACTTTACGACACTTGGTTTGGTTTGATTGGTTTGAGTTGGTGTTTTAAGTCCACTTTATGCACAGTAAGGCTAATCGGTACTGGACTTAGAGTTTAAAGTGGGATCCGAACCACTTGTGCCTCCACCGACTTTACGACACTTAAATTATTGACTGGGGTGTAATGGGTGACCTTCCATGTAGTACACCTAATTGTCAACCTCACTTCCACATAGTACACAGTGGACTGCTTTTTGCAGACTAACGAGGCTCTGGCATCTGGACCTACGGCCAGTATAATTCTGTGTGTTGTCCTGTTTCTTGTCCTTATGTGTGCTGAGTGCCTCTTTACAGCCTCAGCTTTTAATGGAAGTCAGAATATTTTAAATTTTTAGTGACACGACATAACAATTATGTTCTTATTTTTAGTTATGGTAGGGACTGGATCCCGTATTATGTGACTGGTGCAAAATAGCCTAAGTGCTGAAACACCCAAAATTTTAAATGCAATTTCAAATTCAAATTCAATTATTGACTTGAAAATTTGTAATGTAGGGGAAGAGTTCAATTTACCATGTTTCTTCTCTTGATGCTAAGGTGAAAGGATTTTCATGGAATCGCCTAAGGCATGGAAGCTAGGCTTCATTGCATGCTAAATTTAGAACACCCATGCTTTGTTACAGTTCATCATTTACAATTTGCCGCAAATGCTTCAATGCTTTAGATGGATTGCTGCATTTATTTGGAACATTGCAGTCGAGCCAGAAAGAAGTCATTGTTGATTGAGTGGATCTTGTTGAGTTTCGAATGGATGAGAAGGAAAAAGGTCCAAGTGTTATTCATGCCAACACTTGCGAAGTACTGTGGCTGGCATAAAAACAATTTTTCGAATTTAAATCATTCAAGCAGAGCTGACTCCTTTCCATCAGATATTGTTGCAATAATATAAATATATATAGACATAGTATGTACCAGAAACAAAATAAAACACATGTAATTCTTCATATATTTATTATATTCCAATTAATAATCATTGATTCTGTGTCATTTGTTTGCAAGAAAATTTCTAGTAGAAAATAACTGTAAAATTAACTTAAAGTTACTTTACAAATACCAGTGAGTTACTTTTAAAAAGTAACTTTCCGAACACTGATTTTGTGTGTGTATGATGTCCAGAGGCAGTCCAAACAGGTCCATCAACCCCCCAACCCACCCCCCTGAAAATTGGTATCATCCATTTCAAGTTACAAAAAATCAGAATTCTTGATATTTTAATTGTTAGTAATGGAAAGAGATTTCAGGTATAGTTATTTTTTGAACAAAGTAACAAAGAAAAAATTGCATTAAATAAAGAAAAAGTTGAGTGCAAAATACAGGAACCAGTTTATATTTCCGTGTGCTACCGGTTAAACCAAACAATATATACTTTCACAGTTTTCAAAATTCCATAACAGAGTTTTTATGCGAGTGATCACACAACATAACCACTAAGACTAAAATTTCTACCTAACTTTTAAAACTTTTTCTAGAAAGAGGTGAATAATAGCTAATAACAAAATAGAAAACTATGTATCTCAGTACACTGACTGTAAGAAATGTTAGAAAATAATAAATAAAATACTTATTCTGATTTTCCTCTCATCTGGTGGATCAAATTATTTTATAATCATAACCCTAAGCATGATAATATTATTATTATTATTATTATTATTATTATTATTACTATTATGCTCAATTAATTGTCTGAATCCCCATTACAAAAAATTCTGGTGATGCCCATGTGTGTGTTATATGATGTATGGAGGTGTGCAACAATGAACAACCTGTGAAAGGATTAAGAAGTAAATTCTTCAGTAAGTGGGCTCCCAGTTCACGAAATGACCTCTTGTCTAGTTTCAAAACTGTTTGATTTTTTTTCTCTCCATTTGGTACCAAGTGGTTGATTGATTGATTTGGTGTTTTAAGTCCTCTTTATGGACATTAAGGATAATTGGAACTTGACCTACAGTTTAAAGTGGAATCCGAACCACTATGTGCCTCCACTGGGAATTGAACATGGGACTACTATGTTGTTGAGTGTAGAGTTTCACAAGTGTAGAGCAGTGATGATATATTGCTTTTAATTTCAGTGATGGTGCAACAGCCTGTGGGTTGTTCCTAGCTGTTGGTTTTGTGGTGGAGAAGCTAAAGCTTGAACAGGAGGCAGATGTGTTTCTTGCTGTAAGGATCATCAGACAAAACAGGTCACAGTTTGTCAACAATTTGGTAAGTTGCTTCTCAAATTTAGACATTTTTCCATAAGAAAACCATAATTTTACTTGCTTTTGTATATTATGTAATCCTCTAGGGGTGGGAAAGGGGATGAGAAATCAGTGGTGTAGCTCACTAATCAAGACGCAATGCATTTGTGAGTTAGGTACAGTCATCAGCAATAAAAATGGGACACCTAGATCCTGAGATACTCACTTTCCTGCAAGGCATTATGTGTGTTGCCTAACTCTAGGGTGACAATAGATATGGTGCCGGTAGAAGCTACCATTGGAATTGCAGGGAAGCGAGAATGCCCTATTTTTATTGCCAGTGACTGTACATAGACCAGTGAATACACTTAAGTCCTAATTTAAAGAACATCTACGAATCATATTAGTAAATACCCAAGTTCTCTACCTGCTCTGAGACACAGCCACCAGCACAGTTGTATGACTGCCAGCAATTTTCCTAGAACATGATATTGTTTCACAAATTTTTATTTTTTAAATTTCTTTATGTAGCAAATTGTCTTCTTCTCCCTCTGCTCACCAGTGACCTTTCAAAAAACCATTCATTCCCAGCGGCTCTTTATGCCTAAGTCAACTTCCTCACTATTGTCCTTATAAGGTCAACACAGTAGCCCATATTTTATTCCTAGAGTGATTATCAAATAATTTACTATTTCTATCTAAGTCTAGATTCGTAATAGTTCTTCATTTGTGGTTTAGCTACTTCTCTCTCCCCAATCTTGGCCTTCAGCCAATGGCTTCCTCTGATTGGCAAAGAGACATTGACACAGTGGCGAAGATATAGTACAAGCAATGCAGGCACTGCTTTCACTATTAAAATAGTATTTAATGTACTTAATGTTGAGTGCCTTATTTAGTTTCCATCGCACTCTATTTCGCGAAATTTTATGGCCGCAAACTCTCTCAGCAGCCTGTTGGCAAGCACCAAACTCTCTGCTTGCAGCCACCGTGCGGGAAACTAACGCTCCTGAAGTATCATATGGCGAAGGGTAGATGCTGGTGAAGGTACGGTCCACAAACCACTAATAAAAGCTCTGTTTTTCGGAGCTTTTCGGCTTCTCGAAAACAGCCGATCCAAGCAGACACTACTAGCAGAAAGCATATCAATGTTAACATGACCTCGAAGATGAATATTTGCTTTATTATAAACACAGATTTATTGAAATAAATCATTATAACTGTTCCAAATTCCATGTAAACATACTTTAAAGCATTACTTTAAGTTTCACGATTTGTAAAACGTGTCAATAATGTCGACGTTCAGTTTTTTTTTTAAAAAAAGACAAACACGTTGTCCCCGGCACTGGAGAGTGCTGGAATCTGCAGAACAGCTGGCTATTGTCCACCTCACACCTCTCTCATCTCAAATTGCAATTCAATGCCAGTGTTGACAACTACCAAATAATTTACACGATATTTATCATGAATTTCCATACAAACAAATTCAATAAACTGATGTTTTTTCGATAACACTTATGTCAAGAAAGCAATGAAACTCTCTTCTGAAACCTGCAAATAGCAAAAATGTTAAGTCCTTAATGCTATCATACTCAAAATTCTATTTTTATTAATATGATACATTCTAAAAAAAAAGAAAAGAAAGAAAAAACAGAAAAAGATACGCCACATTTTCTTTTTGTTCTAATGACCTATTATTCCAATGCTTAATATAATTTTAAGCTTCAAGTCAGTTATTTCACTCTCCCGTGAACAATAATATTTACAACAAAGTTGGTATCACTTTTCTGTTAGTTTCGGAGCTTTTCGGAACATTTTTCATTTGTGTGGGAAGAACGAATGGTTCAAGCGAGTGTTCTCTTTTGTTTGGTGTGTTGTGAATTTACCAAAACAAACATGGATATTTCAAATTGTAAGTAATAGCAAGTATTTTATTATATCAATAACATGACCAAGAATTTGAACTAAGAAGCATGGCCATTGAGAGATGAGTTGGGGATATATTATTATTATTTAAAATGCCCCTTCTTTCCTAGAAAAACTGGGGCAACGGGCTGTATAATTTATTTACCCCCCTTCCTTTCAGAGTACTGCATTGCTTGCCCTCTCCTTAAGACCAGGTTTCACCACTGCATTGACGCTATGCTCTGATATCACACAATGACATCCGTGTGGTGAAGAGTTTCCAGTTGATATCAGGGCTGTTGCCCGCCATTGTCCAAGAACTCATATTATAATTCTTGTGTGGTCACATTGTGCTTTCTCTTTACCATAAAATACTGTTGCTATTAGTAATATATGTAACTTTCTTTGTCTTTATATTTCTGTCACCTTTTAATAATTCTGTATTATTTTATGTCTTCATGTGTTCTTTTTTATTCTCTCTGTCTCGTTGTAAGAACGGCCCAAAAGGCTGAAACATGCCTCCTTTAATAAAGATGATTATTATTATGGCTGAAATAGAGAATGTTTCAACATGCTCTATATGTCTTTATAAAAAGAAATGGCATGAACAGCCAAGTAGCCTTTCGTTGGATGATACATGGTTACTGCCATGCTCAGATTTATAAATCTAGAAGCCAAGGCTAATAATATATATGCACAATATCAGTTATATCTTTTCGGGCAAGTTATGCCAGATGATTCATTTTTTTATATATTTTTACATTTCAAATATCACATATTTTATGGCCCTTTCCAATGCAATTTTTTCCAGCAAAAATATTAGGTAGATGGGGTTATCAAATTTGCTACTCTCTCCCTTCTAGACATGGCTGTAGACAGAAGAAGTTTATTTTCTTTAGGGGGGGGAGGATAGTGTAACATACTACAAAGTCAGAGATACCAGATTTGATCTCTTGAACTCTTACACTAACCCACTTCTGCATCACATCTGAATCTACCATGTGCTCTGTCTTTCGATGCTTTGAAATTTTTCCTGTTAAGTATTGATACCCGTGTATGACAACTGCCCCCCAAGCATGTGACTGATGCTATCTTTATGATATTAAATGGCCTAGAAGTGCAACAGAACAACACAGCTTAGAACAAAGACAAAGAAATAACATTCAGCTACACAAAAGCACTCATGTGCAGTGTAATTGACAGTGTTGCAATCTTGCAATGGATATCAATAAGTGGCACAGTACGCCATGTACTGGAGGATTAAACCCTCATGTAGCAACACAAGGGACGTCAAATGTCAGAAAGGAAGTTTTGGGGGAGTCATAAGGGAATTTTTCGTCTGAACCAGAAACAACACTGGAAAGGGGATTGTCAAAGTGAAAGTGGAGGTGTTGCCAGTAGGGATGGCCACAAAATTCAGATAATAATATACGGATTTCAAATCATCCAATATCCATTTTGGATGCAATGTATAATCTGGATATGCAGATAGTACAGATTTGATGAAGGATTTGCAGAAAATCCGTACAGTGAAATATGAGCATGACAAATAAAATAATGTGTGGATAGCCTCAAAAATGGATAAATGATACAACTGTCCAGATAATGTACACATTTGGATATCTGGACATTTTGGATAATCCAAATATCCAGATAATTTTGATATCCAGATATCAGACTGTCCGATATCTGGAAATTTCAAATCCAGATTGAAGAAATCAGATATCCGAATAAAATTTTATCTGGATTTCGCCATCCCTAGTTGCCGGTGAGCTGTGATTCGAAAAATGAAACCTGTTTGACACAAGTTGCAGGAATTCCAATTGTTTGAAAATTCTGGCTCAATTGTTCCAAGAAAGAATTCTCTCTCCATTGTCTCCCTTTTGTATTTTTATGAAGTTTTATGTATGTATAAATATTTGAAAATTGATTGCTTATTTTGGTTCTGGACTTGCATTAATCCATCATGCCAAAAGTTTCTGAAGGATGGGAAGGTATGGGGGAGAGGTTGAACGTTGAAAAAAATAAACTTTAAATACTGCTTTGCTTCCAGATAATATCTATGATATTTGATTATTTTTTTTCTGTGACTGAACTTACAAGGCATTCATGTATAAGCAATGTAATCTACCCTTCTGTTTCAGGAGCAGTATGAATTCTGTCATGAATCAGCCATAGCATACTTGGAGAGGTTTGAGACATATGCCAACTTTCTTTGAAACCAAGTACGCATGTATGCAGTTTAAGTTGTATATGTACTTGCCTTGATACTAGGGATGGGACTGATTAATCGGTACTCTATTAGTATCGGCCGATATAGGCATATCAGTGTATCGGTAAAATTATCGATTATTTTAACGATCCGATATATCGATAAATATCTGATAATTTGCTGCAAAATTCTGCCATTTTGTTGTAATTTTTATGGATAATCTCCATGCTCCACTTTCTAAAAAAGTAAATGTCTAAATATGCATTTTTTTTTTTTCACTGCAGTCACCTTGAAACACACATTTATTAAGGAGGTCAAAGAACCTTTCAGGTTCTTCAAGGACCATTTCTAATTTTATATCGGATCGGTAGGATATCAGTTATCAGTATTGGCCAAAATTTCATATCGGCCCATCCCTACTTTATTCTCTACAGGTTGGTGGTAAAATCTGTATACCACACAGTTACAACTGTCAGAATTTAAATTTGAGTACACATTAAGTATGCTACAAATTTTAATTTTTCATCACTCTTTCATTACAACATAAGCTCTGAATGAAAATAGAGATTTTGCATTTTTCCTTGGGCTGAAAATTGTATACAATAGGATCCTGGTTTTATGTACAGTTGTGGACTGTTTGTAAAAAAATATTGTCATTGTTCATAAAAAAAAATATTGTCATTGTTCATGGTTCTACCACGTTCACAAGCAACTCAATAGTGTTTGTTCATTTATGTGAGTGACTTGTCACCATGTTGCTAACCTCAAACATAAGGGACATTTCAGACCAAGGTGACAAGCGACATGCTGTGCTTGGAAACAAACCACTCAACATGAATGTTTCACATTGTAGTGGCATGACAGGTTGCCAAGCCTGCGTTTGAATGGTGAAATCCTTAAGCAACATATGTTCCATGTCTCTTTTACCTTTGGTGTGAAATCTCCCTTAATCTCTATCTGTTATGAAATGTTTGACGACACTACACTGTATATGACCAACGCAATTGTAATTAGGTTAAATTCAAATTACAGACAGTAATTTCAGAATTTTGAACAAGAAATACTTTTTTGAAATGTGTAACAAGTATTTTGAGGTGATTTGATTTAAGAATGTTACTTACTGGCACATGTAAAATGTTTGTTCTTTATTTTTTTATTCTCATTCAATTCTAAGACCTATTCAAATTAATAATAACATAATATCAGTTATAATTTCCAACATTGCCAGATTACATGTTGTTACCAATAAATAAAAATGTGTTTAAATAGCTGTTTATTTGAAATGCAGAACCTTTCTACCCAAGACATAAAAAAATATGTTGCAATACAGACAATTTGCATACACTACTTAACAGTATTTCTTTTATTTGTCAAATATGGTGAAAAAGAAAATTTTTAGTGTGGCAAGAAAAGTATGTAATTGTCTGTTTTGAGATGTTGACTTCTGATCCAGGCAACTGTAACATTTTATGGTTTTCAACAGGAAAAAGTTATAAATGCCCATGATTTGCTTTTTTTGGGGGGTCTACATAGTCTAGTGATTAATGCTTTAATATTATTAAAGAGGGCTTGGCTTTGATCTTCAGTGGAGACCCAAAATAATGAGTATTTGGAAAATTGGACCATAGCTGCTTACTTTGGAAGGAGGGGTAGAGGAGCCAAGGCTCTCTCTGTATTTCACTCACACACAGGCGCGCACACATGTGCACACACACACACACACACAGTGCTCGAAGGGGAAATTATTAGGTGAGGGATGTTTGTTTGAGCTTCAGGGTCAGCACTAGGAGGGATGCTTTGCATAATTTTTCACAACTAAGGATACCATCCCCCATATATCCCTTACTTCAATCATTATATATAGATGCATTCACTGGTTTCTTTTACACTTGCACAGGGATCGAATGGCAAATGCTTATTTAAAGCCACATATAGAACATTAAATAGAGCTTGAGCCTCACAATCACTTCTGATGGCCTACCCAAGGTATGAGAGAGAAAAGGGGGACACAGTGAGTGGATATCTTCACCCTCGGTCGGCAATCCATCATAGTGGGCTGGCAGTGATTCTCGCCCCTGGTGTGCAAGTGACACTTATCTTGGCAGTATTGAGCTAGATGGACACTGGTGGCCTGGTCCTGTCAGCAGTCTGGGTTGGATGGACAGCGGGCTTTATCTTGCTGCCCAACTGACTGGGTCAATCTTGGTGACAGCTTCTCTGTACATGCTCGGCTCTTTGTTCCCCAACGAGAATCATTGTGCAGAGGGCAAGCACAAACATCTATCCCAAGGTGTTCGAGAGAGGAGACGAAAAGCGGCACGCTCACGATGAAGGCAGTGGCCTAAGACTCAGTGATGTCAGTGCTTGGGACTTGCACTATGGTTGCCCTGAGGTCTCCTTTGGCAATGTCCGCTGACTCTGCTACGTGGCCGAAAGGCGATGAAGGCTTGCAAATTTTGGTGGCTCTTGACTCCTTCAATTGTTTCTCAGTAACTGTCCCTTTCCAAAAATCCTATAGGTTTCTATTCGCCTTTGGTGACGTGACATTTTGCTGATTTATCGTTCCAGGTCAGTGGCTGTTTACTTGTTTACTATGTCACTGCTGATCTAGCAGTGGAATGTTATTTGTTACCCCTGATCTAGTTTCGATGGATGGGCTTGGAAATTATGTTTCTTTTTTTATTATGTTTCCCTTGTTCTCTCTACAATATATTTGTGTGGTAATTAGGAATTTACTAAATACAACTGTCTCCACAGAAAATATTTCTGCTCCTTCCCCCCTGCCTCTCCATTCATTATTTTGTGACACCATCAGTGATATCTATTCAGGAATATTTCAGACTTAAGTTCATTACTAAGATAAAAAAATAACACTAACGAGCAAATAATGGCAACAGTACATGGTACATAACGTCCTGCTACTGGTTCACCCTAAAAATGAACTTTTAGTTACGTTAAGGTTCATTTATGTGATTATTGAAATCATAAAAATTTGCAACATTCAAAAACTTTCATATTTGTTAAACAATTTTTGACACAGAATTCGTGAAAATTTTACATAATTCACAGAATATCCAGATTTCAATATGGTTGGTAAAGCAGACATTATATGAACCTTACATGCTGTTTATGATGTTTATTGGGGAATCCAGCAACAATGATTAGGAACAGAGAAGACTGGACAGCATGATGGGGTGCTTGCCAGTGGCATCATCAGTTTATGTAAGAGACATTGACGTGCAGAGTTTTCTGTTATACCTGCATGAAGAGAAGCAGAGGAAGTAAATTTAATTTGAAATGAACCTTAAATTATAAAGATAACTGAGTCAATAGTTGTTACTATAAGTAGTATTTGGGTGAAGCAGCCAAAATCAAGCATTCGGTACAGTTTGAGGGTTTTAATTCCCCTTTATGCCAGTTGTATGCATGTGCAAGGATAGCACAAAGTCATGACTGCTATGATAGCTAATAGAAACGGCAAAACTTCCAAGATGACAGACATTGACTTTTGAGAAAAAAAAATACTGTATCTCAGAGATCACTGGTCTGGTCCCATTTCAGAGTTCTTTTACTTTAATTGAAAGTTTAAAATGACCATATTAATGACTATCTCAGTTTCATTGATGTAAGCAAATGTTAACGAAATAGCAGTAAAGACATATCATTAGGGGCATGCATATTCAATTCTGATGAAAACACGAAATCTGAAATAACACATTGTAGTGTTAATTTTTCAAGTGTTTAAGAGGTGTGAGGTGCATTTTGCTACCATGTTTTGTCACAAAATGATGTGAAATGAACTGCAAAATGTGAAATACACTCTTAAACATGAAATTTAGAGTATATTTACTGATGCGACACCTTCCGAGGTCTGAATTATCCTGTGAGTTATTCAAATTATGGAAAATTGTTTAATTCTGCTGTAAATATTTGAGAAGAAAAAATGTAGTTCATTATACAGGAATAAATTTAATACTCTGATAACTATATAAATTTGCTATTAGAAGTGAAATGTTAATGTTGTGTAATAAGTCTAGTTTTAAAATGAAATTTAGGTTTTTATTCACCATTTTAACACCAAAATGACATTTTATTTACCACTTTTGATCCTAAAATATGCCAAGTTTTTGTGCCCAAATCTTGGATCTCTTATTCGCCATAAATATGTGGCTCTACACATTTTTTACCATCTTTACATGTCCATATAACTGGCATAAAGGAAAATTATTACCTCAAAATTTTAACAAAATATTGGCTGACCCATAGACTAAAGAGAGAGGCAAAATATGTATTAATTTTTTTGTTACTTTTCTTGAAAATCAAATTTTGTATAATGTACATTTAATTAACTTCAATTAATATGAAATTAATTTTTAACAGAATCATAAAATCATACATTTCTTTATTTCAAAGATTTAGTCTAGTTATTGTGCTATAACTTTTTTGTGTTGCTAAAATATCTTCCTGAGTTAAGAACATACCACTCAACCCAAATGAAAAATAATGAAGCACTTACAAGTGATTTCTTGAAGAGGGATTGGCTGATCGGTGTAAGCAAGGAGATCCAGTGGTGATGAAGGATCTTTCTCCCAACAGCATGGATTGTAAAGTTTGAAAACGACACAACAGTCATCTTGTCTCGCTTTTGGTGTTACAAAGTTGAACATCAAGCATCGAATGCTGTTTGAACTATCCGCAGAGCCTAGAGATATTGAAAATGATTTAGTTGAGGTACATTTGATAATTTTTCATCTGATGCAAGGGCTGTCAATAAGTCAGTGGCTTCTCTACTGGGTGGACTATAAGTCACGATCAGATACTATTTATAGTGCAATAATATATTATTGGCAAACAAAATTGATGCAATAAGTTGTCGTAGATTGAGAGGAATGTTTATCCTCCTCGCATACTTTGTGTGATAATATTTGTCTGCTTTCCGATAGAAGTCAGCCAATCCCAATACTTTTGTTATGAGTTAGGTTTTCCGACCGAATGCGGTCATTAAAAGCCACATTGTGGTATCATGCTTTACTCATGTATACTTTTCCCCATCTTGTGTTGCGTTTTTGAAGAGACTGTTGTTTTGTGTGTTATAAATATTCACAGTAAACTAACTAACTCTCTAGCCTTCTTAAACCCGAAGGTTCATGGCTGCAGCAACACAGGCCTTCCATCTGTCCCTATCTTGAGCAAGATCTATATACTCTTTTCCATCCCTACCGATTTCCTTTAGGTCCATCTCAACGTTGTCCCTCCATCTTCGTCTTGACCTTCCTACAGGTCTCTTACCATCTGGTTTCCCAACAAGAATTCTGTAAACTCCTCTTTCCTCTCCCATTCGTGCCACATGGCCTGCCCACCTAAGTCTTCTTGATTTAATTATTCTAATAATATCTGGACATGAGTACAAATTATGTAGTTCTAAATTATGTAACCTTCTCCACTCACCTGTCTCCTCATCCCTTTTAGGTCCAAATATTTTCCTAAGGATCTTATTTTCAATTACTATCAATTTATGTTCCTCTTTCAATGTAAGGGACCAAGTTTCACACCCATATAATACTACAGGCAAAATTACTGTTTTGTATATTTTAACTTTTAGTTTCTTAGATATTAAACGAGAAGACAAAAGTTTATGAAGAGAGAAGTAACATGCATTTCCTGAATTAAGCCTACTTTTTATTTCCTCTTTAATATCATTTTCATTTGTTAATATTACTCCTAAGTATTTGAATTTGGAAACTGGTTCAAACGAGTTGTTATCAATAATTAGATTTTGATTATTACCTAATACTTGGTTTCGGCCTGTAAGCATATATTTAGTTTTCTCTTTGTTAACTTCCAAACCTATCTCTTTAGAAGTTTTGAAAAATATTTTACCATTATTCTTAATTATATTCACATCATCCCCCAGTAAGTCTACATCATCTGCATATGCTAACAACTGAGTCACACCATTTAATTTTAGTCCTTCTTTAGTTTCTCTTACCTTCCTTACAGCATATTCTAAGGCAAAATTAAAGAGCAATGGAGATAATGCATCTCCTTGTTTTAACCCATCATGAATTGTAAATTTGTCAGACATATTATTACCCACACGAATATTACTTTCTGTTTCACTGGTGCATATTTTTATCATACTAACAAGCTTCTTAGGTATTCCAAACTCTACTAATATATTATATAATTTATCTCTTTTGACCGAATCATATGCTTTTTTGAAATCAATGAATAGCTGATGGACATTTTGATTATATTCCCACTTTTTTTCAAGTGTCTGTCTGATGTGAAAAATTTGATCTGTAGTTGATCGGTTACGTTTAAATCCACATTGATAATCACCTATAATTTCATTATCATATGGGGTTAGTCTTGTTAAAAGAATGTTAGACAATATTTTGTATGTTGTTGAGAGTAGAGAAATTCCACGGTAATTACTGCAGTTCATTTTATTACCTTTTTTAAACACAGGAACAATTATGGATTCTTTCCACTGTTGAGGGATGTCTTCTTTATTCCATATTAAACAAATTAATTTATGAATTTGACATATTAATGAATTTCCACCATATTTAATTAACTCAGCTGGTATTAAATCAATGCCAGGTGCTTTAGTCTTTTAATAGCATCTTTTAGGTTCTGGAACTAAAGGTTCTGCTGTGTGTACTTCATTTACTTCTGATTTATCTCCTACATGGACATTTAAAAGGTCATTAAAGTAGTTCTTCCATCTATTTAGAATATCGCTTGAGTCAGCTAGAAAATCACCGTCTTTATCTTTTATCGAGTTTACTTTAGGTTGCCACCACTTTCTAAATTCATTTACACCTTTATATAAATCTCTGATATTTTTATTTTTGCTGTTTGTTTCAATTTCGTTAATTTTGCTTTTCAAGTAATCTCTTTTTTTACTTCTAAACGTGCGGTTAACTTCTCGCTTTATTCTATTATAATTGCTTAGATTTGTATCATCCGAGTTATTTAACCACCTAAGTCTAGCCTGATTTTTTATGTTCTATTAGATTATGACATTCATTATCAAACCATGGCTTACTTTTTCTTGGTTTATGGTAACCTATACTTTCTTTAGCTGCTGATTCTATTGCATTACGTATGTGCTCCCAATTCTTATTTACGTCTGTTTCATTTATATTTTCATCATCATTTAAATCCTGCAAAACATCAAATCTATTTGACAGTTTAATTTGGTAACCTTTTTTAATTCTTTCATCAGCAAAATTTCCTGTATCAAATTTTAGAACTGTTAGATTTTGTTGCTTATGATTTATCACTGAGAGTCTTTATCTTAATTTAGCAATTACTAAATAATGGTCACTGGCATAGTCAGCACCTCTATGTGTTCGAACGTCAATTATACTAGTATGCCTTCTCTTATCAATGAGAATATGATCTATCTGATTATGAGTTTTACCATCTGGAGAAGACCAGGTATATTTATGGATATCTTTATGTTTAAAAGTGGTACTTTTCACAATTAAATTCTTTGAGGTTCCAAAAGTAATCAATCTTATACCATTATCATTACTTAATTCATGAAGACTTTCTTTACCAATCGTGGGTTTAAATGTCTCTTCTTTGCCAATCTGTGCATTACAGTCACCTAACAGAATTTTCATATCATACTGAGAAAATTTATCAAAGATCTGTTCTAACTCTGCATAAAAATCATCTTTAGTATTATCACCTTTATCTTCCATTGGTGCATGTATGTTTATTAAAATAATTTTACACCACCTACCCTGTAAAACTTCATATGATATCCTATCATTAATAAATTCTACTGTTTTAAGAGCCGAAATAATTATATTATATTTAAAAAAGCCTGTTCCACAATTATGATTTTCAGTACCACCATAGAAAAAAGTATAATTTTTAGTTTTACAATTCCCTTCTCCTGGCCATCTAACTTCCTGGACCGCTACTACATCTAATTTATACTTAACTATCTAATTAACTGTACACTGAAATGCCCCAGGCCGGCAAAGGCTCAGAACATTCCATGTGCCTAATTTAATATCCTTATTCCTAACGTAGATCTTATCCTTAGTCCAGGGACCTCCCAAAGTAGTCCCCAGCCGGAGATCCGAACGGGGGACTATTTTACCTCCGGAATATTTTACCTTGGGAACATCCATGGCCTTATGTTTCTGTTTCTTGACATGTCTTTTTACAGTGCAGAGTTGTCAGCTCTACGCCTAACCCCCAATATGAATGGAGGAACTACTACACAAGACAAACACAAACACATTAGACAGCACAACTACTACACAAGACACACACAAACACATCACAACTATAACACAATATAAACACAAACACACCACAACTACTACACAATATAAACATCACACACACACACACATAAATCATTATTAACACATAACATAATTAACACAAATTATTGGTTGTTAATATAGGTACCTATTAAGATTTCATACGGTTCTCTTTAATGATTATGCCTAATCAGAATGGAAAAGAAGTTGAAATAGTAAAAGAAATGAAGAACACCAAAGTAAAATATTTAGCCCTAACTGAAACCAAGAAAAAAGGAAATGGAGAAATTGAGTTAGATGACGGATATATACTGATATATAGTGGAGTACTGAGAATGGAAAGAGCTAGAGGAGGGGTGGCACTTCTGATCCACGAAGAAAAGAAAAACAATATAATAGATTGGGAATTCATAAGTGAGAGAATAATGATTGTTAACATTAAAGAAGAAGAAGAGATTATATCAATGATAATAGTTTATGGTCCAAATGAAGATGATACAGTAGAGAATAAAAACATGTTCTATGATTCACTACAGAAAATCAGAGATGAAAGAAAGGAAGAAGTACTGATAGTAGGAGATCTAAATGGAAGAGTAGGAAACAATATGGAAGAATGGAGTCAGGTAATAGGACAACATAGAGAAGAGACATTAAATGATAATGGTACACGAATCTTAGAATTATGTGTAACAAATGACATGCTAGTGGTAAATACTAAATTCTCACATAAAGAAATCCATAAATACACTAGGGAAGAACCAGCAAGAAGGGGAAAATCTATAATTGACTATTTCATAGTAAAGAGAAAAACGATGAGAAAGATAAGAGATGCCAGAGTCAAAAGAGGGGCGGAAATTGGGAGTGACCATAAACTATTAATAATGGAAAGAGTAGTACAAAGAAGTAGAGTGCTAAAAACTAAAGGGAAAAGAAGACAGGAAAAACAAAACCAAATAAGAATAAAGGCATACAAATTAAAAGATACAAAAGTTAAAGAAAAATATCAGCAACTAATAGAAGCAAAGATACAAGAGAAACATGAAAAGGAAGAAAGAGATGTAGATAAGTTGTGGGATGAATTTAAGAAGATTTTGCTACAGTCTGCAGAGGAAAGTTGCGGGACAACATACATTGGAAACAAAATGAAAAGAACGGCATGGTGGACAGATGAGCTGAAAGAAGAAGTCACGCATAAATATTCACAGTAGTAATAATAATATATCAATATCTGATTACGATTTTTGGCCCGTCCTGTAGAGTTATTTTAGTATTGAAAAATTAATTTTATTTGTCGAAATGCTACTAATGGCTTGCTTTTGTTACAGAGATTGCCTCCATACATTGTGTTGGATGTAACTAATAGCAATAATAGACAAGAACAAAATGTGAGTATATCTGAGCCAGTTGAATGATAAAACAAGTGAGCATTTCAACCTTTAGACACCAGGGTCCTCAGTAGGATTAGTAGTTAAAACAAAGAGAAAAAAAATGTAATTCTGCCTAGAGAACGAAAATATCTAGCCAGGGGCTGATACCGAACCTTCATTCTTCTGTAGGTTTCAGAAGGTTTCGCACAATCTGACTACAAGACCAGGGACGCCGACTTGTCAAAATTATTGGGGGGGGGGGGGCTCTGATCACTGAAATAAATTTAAGTTTTGGCCTCAGTGTTCAGAATTTCATAAAAGCCCATGAATTCCTCAAAAATATCAACACTTTTATTCACAGTTCGAAAGCAGAATATTAATTGTCCACGGATGGATATGTCACAAGTTTCATCAACAATAATAGCAAAATATTCCCAACTTTAATATCTGCTACCATGGAGCGCAAAACAGATCTCCCTAATATATCAATGATTTCATTCTGAATGTCACGTGAGAGCCATTTGTAGCCTGAACGTCCCATCCACTACCCTAGTTCATGCACATAGTCTTTTGAAACTTTTTAGTAAAAAATTTAACAATACTCATAATTACATACTTAGTATATACTTAGTAATAAGTCATGTGTTTTGCTGTTTCTGGTCATAGCCCTCCCAAAGTTGATGGTTTAGTGGTCTGAGCCCCCCAAAGTTGATGGTGTAGAACATTTCAAATGTGTATTTAAAGTTAAGTTCACGTGGCACAATTCAGAGTAAACTTTACAATAGAAGCAAAATAATACATTAGATCCTCTTAAGCAAAATTATTTGGGGTGCTCTGCCCACACATCGTTAACGTTGGGTGGGCTCGAGCCCCCTCAAGCCCTATGAAGTCGGCGCCTATGTATAAGACATGACTTAACACTTAGTTACTATTCCACAGTAAAAGTAGACCGTGGAGTGACAATGTTGTACAAGCTACTGCACTGTAAAAGGCAGATATTGCCATATTGTCACACTCCCCATATATGGTTTTTGCTAAGAAGCTATTTTGAGTTCTGAAATATGATTTTCCATTGTGGTCTGCCATGCAAGAGACACAGGTTCGATCCCAAGGTGGGTGATCTTATATCAGAATATTTCTGGCCTTTGGCTCTGGGGCTCACCCAGCCTCAAATAAATGGTTACCTGGGGGTAACCCTGGGAGGCAAAGGCAGCCGGAGCATGGTGCTGATCACATCACCTCCAAAATCTCTGAGATCGAGAATGTGTGGGGCCCTACCCCCAAATCCCCTAAATGTGCCTTTATGGCATGTTGCTATATACACAGAGAACTTTGCCTTTCTTACCTTACATTCTTTTCCATACACTTTAGAATAAACTTTCTGTTATTTAATAACTTTCCTATGTATACAATGATATGAAAGTACATGCAAGTGTCTTGAAAAAACCAGGAATGAAACTTACATACTGCTTTCGGAATTCCTGAATTTTCTTGTGGAATGTAATCGTCCATTGACTCGTGTGAAGATTCTCGTTTCGGGAGAACGATATCTTTCCCTATGTTCAGAAGTCCACTGACTATGGTCTCTGTGATTCTCCTAATCTCGCTTCCAACAAGCTTCCCGGTATCGAAGAAGATGTCTCGTCTAGAGTTATCATTTCTTGCAAGACCTGAGGAACAACCATGAAGCATGTTATATACAGCTATGAAGTCCATGTTTTCAACTATTCATCACATCAAGGACATCACACCTTAATTAATTTCAGGTTGACTGATACCTTACAAACAACCAGACACACGAGGTTTACACATTTACTTGGAGTGTCTTATGGCTTATGCCATCACCTTGGAGTCAGGAGTTCCGAGGTTTGATATCCAGTGGAAGCACATCATATAGTGGATCGGATTCTACTTTTTAAACAGCATATCCAGTCTCGATTAGACTACCTGAGTAAAACAAACAAAGTTTGACAGACTTAATTGGAGACAAGTACAATTTATTGCAGTGCCAGTGCTAGATTATTTTGTGAGTTGGCCACATGAAAGATATTTATGTTTGGCATGGGGTCAATACATGGTCATATGTATACAAAAATAATGGGTGGGTTCCAAAGTACATCTGTCCAAGGACAGAACTTATTTCATAGTTTTAATTTAATTGTTACTATTTACAATTTTTTTATACCCAATTAGTATGTAATTATTAGCTTGATGTACATTAATTATATAGTGCATTCGAAAAGTAACTATACACCTGTCATGCACTAGTACAACAATATGTAACATCGACTTACCTTACAGTAGTCGTTGGAAATGGTTCCCATGAACATCCAGACATATCAGCACCCGTTTCTTCTTGTTCTTAAAGACTCTCACAAGTTGTTCATGTGGAATATTCTTGGTGAAATCACAAATAGCTGTTTGAAGTTCCTGGAGACTGTGGGGGTTATCTAGATAAACATTACTTTTTGCATAACCTCAGAAGAGAAACTGGTCTTTCACTGTCTGTGTGTACTCACCATGCTCACGGAAGGCGTATTCAATGAGAAAAACTGATCTTCTAAAGTTAACACCATTCTGAGCGCACACGGAAAAACACGGTCTCAATTATTCAAAGGTGATGAACACACAATGAACAAAAGAACCAGACACACCTTCTCGTCTCAAAGCACCAGCCTGACTGGCTTGCGGAAGCAAATTGCACACAATGCAGGATTACTAACCTTTGCGGAAAACATTACTCGCAGTGCATGGAATACAATCTGAAACGTCTGTCGGGTGCCTACTACACCTGCATCGAGTACGTCAGCGGAGGTGCAAGACAACTAGCTTGGCAACGACCAATCAGTAGCACTAAACCCACTTGCAAAGTTTTACCTATCAGGCTAACTCTTCTGCTAGTGGTGTCATGAGACTCTATTTCACTCAGGGTTCGGGAAAAAGTACAATGTCTAAAGTTGGAGAAAGTTTAATGCCTATAGTTGGATACACTGTAAACGTTGTACATGTACGTTAAGCACATGCCTGCATAGGATATTACACTCACTGGCCTATGTACTGCCACACAATGGGGGGAGAATGGCTTCTGCAACTGCTGTAAACTGAGAAAAGGAACACTGCTGTTGCTGCCCTCTGCCGTCAAAAACGTAGCTCCGATTCTCGTTAGGAATGTGCTGTCCTTGTGCTGACTTCTGTAGTTGGCTTTTGGGGAAACAGGGGGCATCTATTAAGGTCACCCTCACGATATCAGTAGTATTTTATCTGACCTGCAATTTTACCTTCTGGGTGGTTGCCTAGAAACCCAATGCCACACTACCCTGGTGGGGTGCCACAGGTTGATAGGGGAGGAAACCTCTCGCAGCAAGCAGAGTGAGTCCTCTCACTCTAACATCAGTGTTTATCTCTCTCGCCAATAAGCAGAGTGGGATATCTCTCACTCGAAAGTGGAGTGGGTTCTCTTGCCAGTGGCAGAGTTCAGCCTCTCTCGCTGAAAGGCGGAGAGCAGCTTCTCTCGCCCGCAGGTGGAGGACAACTTCTCTAGGGTGCTTTGCCTCTTGCAAGAGCGGAGTGCTCCTTCTTCCAGGTCAGTTTTGTAAGAGAGATCTTATCATGAGCAGACCTGAAAGCCAACTGAAGAAAATCTGCTCCGTGGCTCGTTATATAGCCTCGGTTCAAGTAGCGCCTCTAGCGCCGTTCACGCGAACTACGTGGAACTGTACTAGAGCAGGCAAGGGCATCTCTACAGCAGTAGACTGAACTACGTGCTCAAGGCACCAACGATAAATACATATTATTATATTAAACGTGTGCTAAACATTAATATACAATTATAAGATAAATATTACATATTCTTTGCGACCACGCAAGGCAGTGTTGTTCCGAAGGTCAGTGGCAATGAAAGGGCCGATGAACACCTCGAAAACCTTAGCTATAGTACTAGTCTTTCTAGAGCTAAGCTTGTGATTTCTCACTAACACTAAGTCATTTTCGCATAATTCCCGGGCATGTCCTTTAGTTTTAAACTTGCATTTTTCACACTTTCTCCTCTCACGGGTCTTAGCGAGAAATAACTTTTGGTTCCAATTGGTAATTTGAGGGTCAGCTTTGTCAGGGGGCCAGGTGAAATGGTCCAGCACTTCATTGGGCACGGGTCGGTTAAAGAATAATTCCAAAGGAGCATATCCAGTAACATCTGACACAGAATTATTCAGCAACCATGAAATGTCTGTTAAATGTTTTGACCAACGCTGATGTTCACTATGGCAAAACAGTCTAAGCTGTCTGACTATTTCTTGGTTCATTCTTTCTATGGAGTTACTACTGGGGTGGTAAGCCGTAGTGAAGAAATATTTGATTTGCTTACCATCAAGGTATTCCTTCCATATGTGTGACGTAAACTGAGTCCCTCTGTCGGATAAGATGGCTTTTACTTTAGGGAAATGAGTAAAGAAACCTCTTTCCATTACATTTACTACTTCTCTGGCAGTTCCATGACGTAATGGATAAACTGATACGAACTTGATACCTACATCCACAAGGGATAGTATATACTGATAACTTTGTGAGATAGGTAATTGACCTATTAAATCAATTGACAATAGTTCATGAGGGTCCTTTTGACTAATGTGGAGTTTTTCCTTAAGAATGCCCAACTTATCCATTTTAGTTTTAGCACAAGTAAGACAGTCTCTAATATGCCTAGCTATCTTGCTTTAACTTTGGCCAAAAGTATCGGAGTTTAACCCTTTTAAGAGTTTTTCCCAACCCGAAATGTCCTTGCTCATCATGGTTGTGTTTTATAACTTTGGTTTTAAATTGCTCGGGAACACATAATTTCTACGAAATTTCGTCACCAGAAGTCTTTCTGAACAATAAGTTTCCATGAACTTGGTATAATTTTCGCACCTTGGCCTCTAGAGGAGAGTTATCTTGGGAGTTTTGGTTTAGAAGCTTAATGATAGGCTGACAAAAAATATCAGTTTCTTGTGCTTTGGTCCAATTCTCAGCATTCTCTAGCTCTTCTCGTTCTTGCCATATGTAATTTACATGGAAAAACTTGGGATTCTCTTCTATATGGTTATCCTCTGCTGGATACCTACTGAGTACATCAGGAATTACATTATTTTTTCCATTAATGTAAATTATTTTGAAAGAGTAAGATTGTAATTTTAATGACCATCTAGTAAGGTGACAGTTCCAGTTCTTGGAATTTTGTAGCCAAATTAGACCTCTATGATCTGTGTAGTGTCTTCCATTAAAATAAATTTCAAATTTATTTACCCCAAATAATATTGCCAAGCATTCCAACTCGTGAATAGAATAATGCATCTCATTATTCTTTAGCTTTCGGCTAGCATATTGGATGATGGCTTTTTCACTTCCTTCTTCTTGAAACAGTATGCAACCAAGACCTTTAGTAGAAGCATCACTCTGAATGCAGAATTCTTTATTCAGATCAGGTTGAGCTATGGCTGAGGCACTAACTAATTCTTCTTTGAGCTGGTTAAAATCTGTTTCTTGATCTTGACTCCAAGTCCATGTACAAGCCTTGGATAATAGCTTCACTAGTAGTTCTGTCTTTGCCGAATTTTTTTTAATAAACTTCCTTCGCCAGTTGGCCAATCCCAAAAAATTTCTAACATCTTTCCTACATTTAGGTTGAGGGAACTTAAGGATGGCTTCGTTTTTCTTGGGATCTACCTTAATTGTGTCTCCAGAGATGAGATGTCCGAGATACACTAGTTCTCCCTTTACGAAATCACATTTTCTTAATTTAACTTTGAGATCCACTTCTTCCAATCTATGGAGGACCTCTTCAATATGACTCAAATGAGATTGGAAATCTGCATCAAAAATTAGAAGATCATCAATGTATACAGTTAGATATTCTTCAATCTCAGGGCCAAAAACTTTAGGCATTACCGAAACAAAAGTTGAGATAGCATTAGACAGGCCATAAGACATCTTCAAAAATTCGTGCTGCCGACCTTTATGAGAAAAGGCAGTATACTTTCTGCACTCAGGTTTTAAAAGAATTTGTAGATATCCTGAGGACAGGTCCAAACTTGTAAAATATCGAGAACCTTTGAATCTTTGAAGACTCTCGTCAATGGGTGGAACTGAACTTTTTGGTATAATCATGATAGCATTGAGCTGCCTTAAATCTAAACAAGGTCTTACGCTTCCATCAGGCTTGTCGACAACCAGTAAAGGATTCAGGTAGGGAGAGACGGAAGGTTGTATGATATTCCACGTCTTCCATAGATTTAATTATTTTTCCAAAGGCTTTCTCTTGGAAAGTGGTATCAGATATGGAGCCCGGTTGTCAGGTTCAGAAGTTTTCAACATAATTTCGCATTCAGCAGTTTCCATCATTCCTGATCTTTCAGAAAACACCTCTAAATAGTGTAGCAACACTTCAAACAACCCCTGCTTTTGGGAATCATTCAATATATTTATAGTATCGACCTTCTCTTTGAGGTCCTCAGGGCTATTCATCCATTCATCATCCTTTTCTTGGATCCTTTGGACGTAGCGTACTATATCTATATTTAAGGGATTTCCCTCTTCATGTTCAGGAGTCCTTCCGAAGTATAAAATTACTTTATTATCTTTGAAGCTAATCTCGGCTTCATGCTGCTTAAGAAAAGGCATTCCTAATTGAAGGTCTGTTATGAAACCTCTGAGGATAAACGCTTCTGTGTTGAAATTCATTCCATCAATTTCCAATTCAACCCGATGACTTCCATAAACTCGTTTCCTGTGATTTCCAGAGAAATCAACCAATTTTACCTCTGGTGCTTTTTGGATCAATCCGTATGCCTGGAACTTTTTCCACTAATTTAGTCCACAGACTAAAGGATAGAGCACTCACTTCCTGTATCAATAACACAATTCACAAAAATGTCCATTAGTTTGGCCTGAATAATAGGAGATCTGTATTTAGTTCTGGACTCATGTGCAGATTTCAACTCTTGTTATAGCCAACTTTTTTCTGTCTCGGTTAGCTGGAAATTAACTTGTAATTCTTGGACATCTCTTATAGTTGAAATTAGTCGCTCCTTCGAAGCCCCTTGCCTGAATGGGAACGAAGCAAGAAGACAAGGTCCTAGTTTGTTTGACAATATTGGGACCTTTGATTCTGATGGAACTCACGAGCAGTATCAATGGCTTCCTCCTGTTCAGAGGCCAGCCCTTCCCTTATATCAGGATGCCTTTCCAAGTTTCGAGGAGGGTTTGGTCTAGTAGAATTAGGAACATCAGGGATTTGGTTATTTTCTCTAGGTTCTGATAACTTCCTACCTTGGCTACGGTTTCTTAGGAAAGCATTTCTTTGGCCATTATTTCGAGTGTTATCATATCTTCTACCCCCTCTATTATATCTCCAAGGTCTACCATTAGTGCCCTCTCTTCCAGTAGGTCTAGTTTCGATTTTCCTTATTTTAAAATTTCTAGCTCCATTAACTTCCCTTCCTCATGAATCCTCTTTGTTCTTCCAGGGCTCTGGTTCATCATAAATGTTAAAGTCTTTCAAAAAATGAGTAGTTCATACACTGTCCTAGGAGCATGAGCTAGACAAAGGCTTCTCATCCGATGTGGCAACTGTCCAATAATTAAATTAAGAACTTCACTTTCACTGAAATTCTCTGCCAGATTCCTGTATTAGCGTAAACACTCCAAGCAAAGCTTTCCATGTTTTCATACACAAAGCGAGAATACTTTCGATTTCTGACAGCTGACAATTGTTTTTTTTTGCCTTCTTAGAGGCAAACTCTTCTCTGAACCTATCACAGAAATCAGTATAATCAACCAAGTCATCTATGTTGCCGGTTAACCAAAGTTCTGCATTTCCAGTAAAAACTCGGGGAAGTAATTTGAGCCGATAGTGTTCTGGTACCTGCATGAGCTTGAAGCTAACATTGATCTCTCGGAAATATTTCTCAGCAGATTGTGCTTCTATATCGCCTTTAACTTTAGGTATATGGGCGATATCTGCCATGGAACTGCACCTGCAAGTCGTCCACTCTTCTAACAAATAGCCCAGTTTGTTCTTGTAATTCTCGCCTTAAGCTTATTTCCAGTTTCTGATTTTGTACTTGAAGATTTTTAATCTTATCTACTGTTGTCCTCTCAACTTCATCCCGAACTGTGGAAGTGGCAACTTCAATAACTTCATGCTGTTTTTGAACTTCTCTTTTTATAATTTCAGTTCTGTCATTTAACACTTGAATAGAAGCTTGAATTGACTCTACTGTGTTTTCAATATTTCTCACCTTCTCCTCATGAAGTTCACTATTCTTTTCTCTCTCAGCTAAAGCCTGAGCCAGCTCCAAGTAAGAACCGATTTGTTTATTAATTTCACTTTGCCAAGCCATTAACAGTTCTATCTTTCTTTGGACAGCTTCACTAGCATGCTCATCTAACTTCTCAGTTATTTTGCCAATTTGTTGTAATCTAGAATTCAGAATCTCTAGTTGTCCAGATAGAGACTGCAATTCTTCTCTACGCTTTATAACATCCTCCTCCTCCTCTTGGTTTTTCCTCTCTTCTTGACTTTCCACCAACCTGCAAATCATTTCCAAGTCTTCTTGTCTTCTAGCTTCTGATTCCTTTTTCTCAATTTCCCGTTTCTCTTCAAATTCTCGCTTCTCAAGTTCTCTTTTCTCTTCAAATTCTTGCTTCTCAAGTTCTCTTTTCCCGTTTTGAATCTGCATTAGAGTTTTAAGTTCTTGCAGATCTTGCTTTTCTTTCCTCTTTATCCTTCATCAACCAGCCTAATAAACCTTGAGCTACTGGAGTCTGAGCAGAGAAACTTGGCTCAGGATCTGAAGCTATGGCAGGCATTGACAAACATGTCTGACACAAAAGTTCACCTTCAGTTATATTAGTCATCTCTTTATCTTCATAGTCCAAATGGAAATTTTTATGACACTGGCTACACTGGCATGAGTCTTTTTGCTCTCCCTGGTTCCTACAGCAAGCAAATTCAGTCTCTATGTCCATTGTTTTCTTAGATCGACTTCAGAGATTCTTCCCTGATTTATTACCTTCAATGTTTTCACTTACATTCATTACTTTTACTTTCAACTTTCACAGTCATTTAATAGTCCTCACTGCAATGTTCACAGTTCATAATATACACCTCAGGCCCCACGTTGTAAGTGTCAATTAACTTTGCAACGTTCATCAGGTGCCTACTACACCTGCTTCGAGTACGTCACCGGAGATGCAAGACAACTAGCTTGGCAACGACCAATCAGTAGCACCAAACCCACTGCAAAGTTTTACCCATCATGCTAACTCTTCTGCTAGTTGTGTCATGAGACTCTATTTCACTCAGGGTTCGGGAAAAAGTACACTGTCTAAAGTTAGAGAAAGTTTAATGACTGTAGTTGGATACACTGTAAACGTTTTAAGTTTAGCACACGCCCGTGTAGGATATTGCACTCACTGGCCTATGTACTGATACACAATGGGGGAAAGAATGGTTTCTGCAACTGCTGTAAACTGAGAACAGGAACACTGCTGCTCCTGCCCTCTGCCATCGAAAACATAGCTCTAACTCTCGTTAGGAATGTGCTGTCCTTGTGCTGACTTCTGTAGCTGCAGATGTTTTACAGGGAACTGTTGGCTTTTGGGGAAACAGGGGGCATCTATTAAGGTCACCCTCACGATATCAGTAGTATTTTATCTGACCTGTAATTTTACCTTCTGGGTGGTTGCCTAGAAACCCAATGCCACACTACCCTGGTGGGGTGCTGCAGGTTGATAGGGGAGGAAACTTCTCGCAGCAAGCAGAGCAGGTCCTCTCACTCTAATGTGGAGTTTATCTCTCTTGCCAATAAGTGGAGTGGGATATCTCTCACTCGAAAGTGGAGTGGGTTCTCTTGCCAGTGGCAGAGTTCAACCTCTCTTGCTGAAAGGCAGAGTGCAGTATCTCTCGCCCGCAGGTGGAGGACAACTTCTTTAGGGTGCTTGGCCTCTCGCAAGAGCAGAGAGCACCTTCCTTCATTCCTTCCTTAGGATGCTTGGCCTCTCGCAAGAGTGGAGTGCTCCTTCTTCCAGGTCAGTTTTTTAAGCCGACCTGAAAGCCAACTGAAGAAAATCTGCTCCGTGGCTCGTTATATAGTATGATGAGTATGATCTCTCAGGATCATTACAAATCCCTCAACATATAATCATGTTTATAAAGGTGTATATTTACTTTTCGAATGCACTGTATTAACCCTAATAACGCACCCTAACATTTAAATTTATTACAATCGTGCTTTTATTTGTAAAACACTTTTCTTGTGATATTTATAACTTTCAAACACTTTTCAACCAATGTCATTTTATGACAAATTGTGGGATTTGTTTATTTGATTACACAATTAGTGCAAAATGGTAACTAAACGAATTAACTCTTATCCAGGTAACTAGTGTCTGTGAGACACTGAAGCTTATATTTTTTTTCACATACTCCACACGATACTTCCTGGAGACCTGATATATTTTTTTTACTATGTTTGTCTCTCTCTTTATTCACCTTTCACAACATTTAACTTGATTTAAGTAAGAAGGTTTTGTGTGAAAAATATTTTCCATTTGACTTACATAATTAGGCAACCAGTGTCGACAGATACAGTGTACAATTTACATGTAGTAAAGGTGTTTTCCTGACTTTTTGTCTGGTGTTTTCTTCTTGGTTTATCAAATTTGATTTATTGTTTCAGAGACCAAAGTTCCATACTACTACTAATACTCATTCATATAAAAGATGTCACTTGTGCCCTTATGGCAAAAGTCATACACAGAAGCAGTGTTGCGGCAAAAGAAACCTGTCTGTGTGCAATGAACACAGAAAAAAAACCTGCCTATGCAAAATGTGTAAAATAAATACAACATGCAAAAACAAGTGTTTCTTTTTAGGCTCATGTATCAATCATGTAGAGAGTTATTGCAGCATTATTTTCATTCAAAGAAATATAAACAAAAGTTGTAATATTACTTGAATATGTATTAACAAATGTTTTATGAATAAGTAATAAAAAATAAAGTATTTAACGAGACAACACTAAAAAAAAAAATCTTGAAAAATATATTTTCCATTAGTGCAGATAAACAATTTCATCATATTGCACTGCACCTTAATGTATTTTATATCTTATGCTGCAAACAAAAATGGCAATGACGACAATTGCAATGATGATGATAATGATGAATGCAATAATTATGAATATGGCAATGATTACGTGTTAAGGATAGTGTTACCAGTGGCGACTCGTGGCTTTTTTTTAAGATGTAGGAAGTTATGGTAATCAGACCGAGGAATGAGTTCAATTAAACAGGCACATGTATCACTTGTACAGTCACCGACACTGCTGTACTATCCATTCCATTTAGCTGCAACACTTTACCACTCTTGAGTGAACCAAGCTGATTGATTCAACCACAGATAAACATCGTCGTGTGTTCTGCCAATCCTGTGATAAAAATATTGTTTCTTCAACTCTTAAATGATGCTAATCGCAATCAATTATGTAGTTTTAAGTTAAATTTATCTGACTATTTTGGTGTTGTGAACTTGGTTTATCGATGATTTACTATAGTTAGGGAATATTTGAGAATTTCTCACATCAAATCAATTACAATGGATCAACCAACCAATTAAACAGATTCTAATATAGTGCTTGAAAAAGTTGTAGAAAATTCACAATTGGGAACTGCAGCTCATGTTTCATATGTGACCTCCAAGCTCCAATTTTCTACCAATTTTATTTCATAAAATGCTCGTTTGCTAAATCGGGGAAGATAAAGAAAAGATGAAAAGAAGAGGATGTGTCGGGATGTGATTGTAATTGCATTTGGTTGTCATACTTCCTTTTGTTTGAAACAAGTCCGTTGGAAGTAAAAATAAGATATAACTTTAAAACATATATTTCCTCAAAATATCTTCCATTGAATTGGATTTATATGTCTTCCAGTAACGTGCATTTAGAGAAGATGCTAGAGTTTACCCTTATGCCAAACACAGGGTACTAGGTGCAAACAAAGTTCAAATTATGCTACATTTAGAACCATAATGCTAGGGTTGACATCACTGAATGAGGAATAGATTGCTACTTCCTCGCTGGACCATATAACCGAGCAAACCCCTCCCCCTCCCTTCCACACCACACCTCACCCATCCTGATGTAGGTGGAAGTTCAAGATTCCTCAGCAGCAGGGAATGGGGAAGACTGTGGTTTTTGCTGGCAGCTGGAACAAGCGAGTGATAGCAAACAGTGGCAAACCTGGTCAAGTGTACGCACATAGCACTCTTAACTTTTAATGAACATTAAACTCCTAAAAAGTAGAGAACTGGAAATAAGTACAAATGAACTGTAGGAATGGAGGAAACGCCCCTGCATGTTACTTTTTTTTCCACAGCAAAAAAAAAAATCAAAAAAAAAAACAAACATTAAAATCTTTCAGTAGAAGAAAAATATATATTTAAACAACACAGGGAGACACTGCTTGCCCGAATACGTTACAAAAATAGCTTGCCCGGATAAGGGTAAATCTTGCATCAATGTACTGAAACTTTTCAGAATAAGATAGCTTAATATCAATTAGTTTTCTAACTTTCAATTGTTTACATTAGTATTTTGTGAAATACAAATTGAACTATTATTTTAATACATAATGTTCTATATTTGGTACTTGCAATTCAATTTTACCATAGGCATGTTTATGGAAAGCAAATATGATGTAAATTAATAATTTACAATCCAAGGATTTGTTTCTACCCATGCTTCTCATTAATTTCAGGGCTAAAGTACTTACGATTGGTTTTACTATCTAAATTCTTTTCATCATCATCATCACCATCATCATCATCATCTTCATTGCTGGTGATAGCATCAGAGAAAGAATTTGGTCCAGCAGCTTGACGTTTTGGTAAAGGTTGGATTATGGTTCTTATGTAGGTGTAGAGTGCACAACGCATGCTATTTGTTATGAAAGCAGGGCCTTTAATACATAAATAGATACAATCATTACTTACATTGTTAAAAGTAAGTGGAACATATGTAAAATATGAATTTTGTCTTTAATTTAACATTTCAGTTTGATGAGACATTGTATAGTTAAAACTTAACATTGAAGGGTGTTTGTGTTTCTTCATTAATTTGTACAGTGGCAGACACTTCTGGGTTGTAATGATTCCATTGAAAGTTAATGGGAATGTTACAACCCACAAGTGTTTGTGACTGTACCTTTCTACATGTGATTGTAAATGAAGGAAATTGGCTTCAAGTTGCACAACACAAATATAGATTATCAGGATATGAAATGAACTTCATCATTGTTAGGTTCCACCACAAGAGCACTTTTTGTTAAAGGTCTTTTTCAAATCTTATGGCTGCCAGTCATAGTTTTGGCAAAAGAAGTGGGGATTGGGGATTACACCCCAGATAACAGCAGTGGCGCCGAGACACACGATGCGGCGGAAAAAAAGTACTACGTGAACCTCATTCTACTGGCTCCTGCATTTCTTCTCGTGTTGGATTGGTCTCTTCCCTGCTCCCCACTTCCCTTGCCAGCTTATAGGGCACCCACTTTAAAACTGGAAAAGAGCTGTAAGTGTGGGTAAATCTGCATTGCATATCTTTTCCCCCATTTTCTATTGTGATCCCATATTTTTGCATATAAAACATTAATGTATAGTCTCTTAGGCATATCCCAAGTAACCACCAACATTGAACCAATGTCAGTATTTACGTGGGTAAGGTTGGCTTTATGTTGGTTGGCAAATTGACATTGGTCTCACGTTAGGCCAACAGTGGTTGCCAACATTTGCCCAACAATGGAAAAGTGAGTAAAAATTAGTTTTATAAACAAGTTTCAGGAGAATGCTGAAAAACTTAGAGTGTAAAATAAGTTACATGTAACAGTGTTTCGTTTTCAATATTTCAGTCACAGCACATACTGGAAATATAATACAGGGTGATTCTAAAGGTATAGTACAAACGAAAACCACAGACACCTCCCATGAAATAGAGACGAAAGTTCCCCTTCCACTTTGCCGAGAGATGCCTCCGTGAGGAGCTAGACAACGCCGAAAACGTGTGAAAATGAACTTCACACCTCTGTACAGCCAGTACCAGTGAAGATAGAAAGGCGGAACAAACGAAGTCAAAAGGAACACCAAAGTTGCCCATCCGAAAAACACTAGGCGGCAGCTGTGCAACGCATGCGCATGGGGTTCCACAAAGGAAATAGGAGTGTCCCGCAAGACAAGTGAAGGGAAAGGGTAGCGATTGACAACGGTAGGGACAAAAGAAGCAATGAAGCATGAAGTAACAATTGCACAGTGGGAAACAAACACATGCAGCGTGTGGGGAGTCCCCAAAAACAGTGGGGAGACACCACAGCAAGAACAAAGTACGGTTCAACAAAAGAGAAAGAGGACCGGACGGGGAATGGTACCTGTCAAGGAGACAACAAATGCGGGACGAGGGATTCCCTGTAGCAGCACCGAGGGGATGTCTCACAGATGTCGTGCACCAGCAGGACAAACACAGCAACTACGGGCACAGGAGGTTTATTGCCACGCAAAGGTGCACTTACAGATAGGAATAGTACGTAGTACGTAGTCGTACCCTGGACTGACGTTGTTACAAAAGTTGCTCAAATTGACGACCACCACATTCAATGCAGGCATTGCAGCGTCGCAGGAAATTCTGGCGAACCCTATCAAAAATCCCTGGCATGGTACACACCTCGGCCGATGCTGCAAGTATCTGCGCTACCAATGTTTCCTTGTCAGGCACCGGGGTCTCATAGACGAGTGTTTTCACATGGCCCCACAAGAAGAAATCCATTGGTGTGAGGTCAGGCAAACGGGCGGGCCAGGGGACGGGGCCCTCTCTGTCGATCCAGCGCTGTGGGTAGGTATGGTGCAAAAGGGTTCGTACTGTGCCATCAAAATGTGCAGGCGCTCCATCCAATTGAAACCACATACGATGTCGCACATTGAGGGGTACATCTTCTAGCAGCTCTGGAAAGACTGATGCAAGAAAGGTGCGATAGAGGCGGCCATTTAAACGTGGTGGCAGCAGGTATGGACCGATAATCTGTTCATCGATGATACCTGCCCAGATATTCACTGCAAACTGGGTCTGATGGTGCACCTCGACTGCTGCATGTGGATTTTCATAATCCCACGCATGGCTGTTTCGGCAATTGAAGATGCCCTCACGGGTGAATGTTGCCTCGTCCGTGAAAAGCACATGGTGCAAAAAACGGGGATCGTCGGTACAAAACTGCAACAGTCGTTGACAGAATTCCACACGTCGTGGGTAATCCCCAGCCTGCAACGCGTGGACTTGCTGTGGATGATAGGGATACAGCAGATCATCATGAAGGACACGCCACACTGTCGACTGTGATACTCCCACTGCACGTGCACTGCTACGGGTGCTAGTGGACGGTGTGTCGTCCATGCGAGCAAGTACGTCCTCCTCGACCGCCACGGTGCGCACATGTCTTGGGTGACCGACATGATGGCCTGCACGTAACACACCCGATTCACCAAGGGTACGGTGCAAACGTTCGAAAACAACCTGCTGTCGGGTTGTCGCCTCTCCGGATACCGTCTGCGATAAAGGCATGCAGCTGTTCGGCCATTGCCATCTGCAAGGCTGTAGACAAAATGCATGTCCCTCAGTTCTACAAATGTGGAGCGTTCCATGGTACGGTGAGGATAGTGCCAATTATGGAATACTGTACTGCAGTGCACAGGTGGCACACACACACACACTGGTCACAACGGCTTCGAAACAACGTACTCAATTGTCGTACGTCAAGCACACCACCACCGCACTGGCTCTTTCACTGACACGCTCCCTGACGCTGCACTTCCAATCAGCCCACACGTCTGCACGGTGCTGTGGTACAATCAGCTGACGTTCCTGAGCCACCCGTGCCTGTGCTCTTCACTACCTGACCACTGCTGTCAGGTGGGGCCATGTACTCTGGGGCCTTGTCATCGTGGAACACATGTAGCATCCTTCATTCTTGCCCCATTCACCCACAACACGTACTTCGTCCGTCTTGCTCGAGCACTACGTACGATCGTGTGGTGTTTGTGTACACCAATGTGAGGTAACCCAGCAGTTGAACAGACGTGCATACCCCCACGTAGCTTCATTACACGATTGTCCCACGCAGTTTATCTGTCCAGCCTTGCTCGGCCCGGTCTCACACCCACGCGGCAGTGTGCGGCTGCGGTGGTGTGAGGCCATGCTTGGTTTCGGAGCGGAAGGCTGCGGCCGAGGAGGGACTCGAGTTGTTCGGCTGGGGTTACGCTCGGAAGCAAGCAGCCACGTCAGGTCTGGGAACGGTGGACCTGGTGATCGGGATGGAAACATTCCGACCTCGTCCATTAGTGTCATCCACCGTACGGAGTGGTGGGGTCTGTACGACACTCCAGCAGCCTTTCGCCTGCTCCCACCCAGCGATGTGCCTCCGGCTTCATTTCTAAGAGGCTGATTGGGCCTAATCACGACGTTTGTTACAACGTCAGTACGGGGTACGTGGTCCTATCTGTACATGCACCTTTCATTAGCAATAACCTCCTGTGCCCGTAGTTGCTGTGTTTGTCCTGCTGGCGCACGACCTCTGTGTGACATCCCCTCGGTGCTGCTACGGGGAATCCCTCGTCCCGCATTTGTTGTCTCCTTGGCAGGTACCATTCCCCGTCCGGTCCTCTTTCTCTTTTGTTGCACCGTGCTTTGTTCTTGCTGCGGTGTCTCCGCACTGTGTTTTGGGGACTCCCCTTGCACTGCACCGCCAGCGCCGCCATTTCTGCCCTGAATCATGTACATGTCTGTTGCCTGTCGAGTGTCACGGACCACTTTGCTTGCATTCTCGATGTGTTTTTACATCCTACGTCGTCCTCCCATGGTTCTGCAACCCCGCACTACTTTTCTCGACTGCACTTCTCCAGTCATGGTGTTTGTTTCCCGCTGTGCAATTGTTACTTCATGCTTCATTTCTTCTTTTGTCCCTACCGTTGTCGATCGCTACCCTTTCCCTTCACTTGTCTTGCGGGACACTCCTATTTCCTTTGTGGAACCCCATGCGCATGCGTTGCGCAGCTGCCGCCTAGTGTTTTTCGGATGGGCGACTTTGGTGTTCCTTTTGACTTCGTTTGTTCCGCCTTTCTATCTTCACTGGTACTGGCTGTACAGAGGTGTGAAGTTTATTTTCACACGTTTTCGGCTTTGTCTAGCTCCTCACGGAGGACATCTCTCGGCAAAGTGGAAGGGGAACTTTCGTCTCTATTTCATGGGAGGTATCTGTGGTTTTCGTTTGCACTATACCTTTAGAATCACCCTGTATATTTTTAATTAAAGTAGAAGGTATTTTTTATAATTATGGAAGCACCCTCGGCGTCCACCCAGCGTCGAATAACATGGGTACCTGGGGGAAACCCTGGGGGGTAAAGGCGGTCAGGGGCATGATGCTGATCACATCACCCCTACTCACGACCGGATCAAGAAAGTGTGGGGCGTTACCCCCACACCCCCTATACGCCTTCATGGCATGGTGCTCTGCACAGGGGAGCACTTTACCTTTACCTTTTTTATTTTTAACTTGCAGTTACTCACCAGTCCTTTATCAGCCACCATGGATGAAAGATGAGTTGGGAATTGCTTATTGTTTGATTCTTTACTATGTTGGCCCAACATAAAAACCACACGTTGACCCAACCTTGGAACCATGGCCAAAATTATTGTTGGCCAAACTGTAGTTCCAACCTGGGTTAGCATATCTATTTGTGTATAGTGTGGACTTAAAACTAACTTCAAACAATATTTGAGTCTGTCTTTTATGCACCTGTAGCAAAGTTTTTCCTCAAATAATTATTCTGTTGTGTACGAAAATGGTCCTCAACATTTACATATGAGCCTCCCCGATGGCGCAGTGGTAGCGTTCGTCGCCTTGTAATCAAGGAGTCCCAGGTTCGATTCCCGGTGGAGGCAAATAGTGGTTCGGATCGCACTTTAAAACTGTAGGTCCAGTCCCGATTAGCCTTACTGTGCATAAAGTGGACTTAACAAATCAATCCAATCTAAAAACATTCGCATATACTGAGATTAGTAATTTGACCAGTTCACAACTTCAACCTAGGACAGGTCTGTATGCATAAAATCAAGAAAGTGCTATATTTTTGCTAACAAGACTTTCTATTAATGACATACTGAAGGGGGCCAACCCCTAAAGCCACACTTGCCTGTGCCAATTTTGTGTATATAGCTGCTTTATCTTGGTCTGTAAGGGAATGAGCATTCTTGAAGGCACTGTGGAGGGTTCTGTAACACAGAACTCCCTGGTAGTTACACTCTTGCAGGCTAACGAGGCTCTGGCATCTGGATTTGAAGAACAATCCTCTGTGGGGTTGAGTATTATCCTGTGCTTGTTCACATTTTATCATGGTGTCAAGATTTTACTCCAAGACCATTTAATGTTTTAATTGAGATACTCTTCATAAGATGTATGCCATGTTTCATTGCCAATAAAGGGCTTGTTTTCCTACTGGATAATGAATATAAGCAGTTTAACTGTTAATGAACCCATCATTTTCATTTCAATCAGGACTGTAAGACACCAAAAAGCCAACCTCCCTTCCATGTAGTACACCATGGATTGCATTTTGCAGGCTAGCGAGGCTCTGGCGTCTGAACTTACAGCCAGTATAATCTGCTGTGGGGCTCGCGTTGTGTTGTTCCTATATGTTAGTGATTGTCCCTTCATACATCTCCCTCATCTTCATGATTATCCAAAAGTGGCAGAAAAGAGAAGTAAAATAAACCAAATCAATCAATCAATTGATCAAAAACTGCTTATTCTAAGATTCATCCCGAGCAGTAGCATGTCCAGGAATTTTGACAAGGGAGAGGGTTACGTATATATATTTTTAGTAGTCAGTCCTCATTTTGTCATCTTTTTCTGCCTTTGATGTTCTTTTTTTATGAATACAGAGCCAAGAGGGGGTTGGGGGTTTGCCCCCCCCTTGGACAATCAACTGATCCTAAGAGACTTTTAATGTCATTATTGTAGATTAGGCACACACAGGAAATGTACTACGTAGAAATTTTCAGCAAAAAATGCAGGCTCGACCAGGACTCGAACCTGGGTCTTTGGCATACCGTGCCATTGCTCTAACCACTGAGCTACCGACCCAGCCTGGCCTGTTGCTACTGTGTTTCAAATGCAACAGATCCCGTTGTGGTAGCACTGGCAGAGACGATTCCATGCAGGTAAAACAGCGATAGCAAAAAATCAGGCAAGGCAAGGCTGGCTCAGTAGCTCAGTGGTTAGAGCAATGGCAAGGTATGCCAGAGACCCGAGTTCGAGTCCTTGTCGAGCCTGCATTTTTCGCTGAAAATTTTTAATGTTTTCATGTTTTTAATGTCATGTTTAAGCAGCATACACCATACCACAATCTTAAGAGGAAATAGAACTTATATGCTGTTGCAGATACTTAGATAGTAAAGTGGAAATTTGCACTTACACAGCAGTTGTTGGTTCATGCCCGTATCTTGCGACCTTCCTTGTTTCAAGGTCCAACAACAGGGATTGTTTTTGTCCAACACAAGGCAACAATCATCCCTGCGGAGTCCCGTTCCCTGCAGGAAGTCCTGAAGAATACACTGCAACAGTTGCTTTTGGTTTGAAGGACCTAGAATCCAGTATTCTGAAGTTTGCACCTCTTACAGGAGATATATAAGACACAGCGAGTGTCATGGTGACATGTCTGTATTCTGTACTTAACACTTAACTACAATGAACTATCTCTCAGACCTCCCTCACCTTCTCTTTAACTTTATTTCTCACACCCCTCGAACCCAAATTATGTTACATTTCTTTAACAAAACAATAATAATTGAAAATTACTTTACAATAGTATTCTATAACTATGTCAAGTCACATGTGAGAGAAATTAAAATAGGAAAAAAGAGGTAGTTGACAGTTCAAAATCAAAACAGAAGTCAGTACAGTGTGTTTTAAAAGTTCTGCAGGGTTCTAACAAGCTACTATACCTTTAAAGTAATCAATTTATTACAACAAAATATTGTTTTTTTACACACAGGAAAATTTAAAATTTTGTTCTTTTTGACACTGCTAAATGACGTGTGTGCTGGTGATCACATGATTCCAAGATGGTGTCAATGCAGGAAAATGCTCAGTCATGTTATGGCTTGCCGAGTTAAAATATTGGGTTTTGGTGTGAAGAAGGTTCCAAACAACATTCGGAAAAAACACATCCAGCAGAGACAAGTATCCAGAGATGGTACGAGAAGTTTAAGGCTGGGGGAAGCGCTGATTTGTCATGTAGTGGAAGGCCAAGAACGAGTGACGATGTGGTGGATGCAGTGCAGGAGAGTGTGCAACGGAGTCCAGTGAAAAATCTTAAATGAAGATTCTTGGAACTGGGAGTGGCGAGGTATACATTACTCAGTATCTTATGCAAGAAAGTGAAAGAAAGAAAGAAAGAGAAAAACAAGTTGAGATTTGTGCACGATCTGATAGGAGAGGACTGTGACATGAGAAAGGAATTTTGTGAATTAATGTTAACCCGATTAAATGGTGATGGTTGTGATGCCCTTCAGTCTCTCATTCTTTTCTCTGATGAGGCCACATTTCATGTCCGGGAAAAGTGAATAGACACAATTGGCGAATTTAGGGGAGGGGGGAGGGGTTGAGAATTCACATGAGTTCAAGACACACAAGTGGGATAGTCCCAAGGTCAATGTGTGGTGTACAGTTCCCATGGACCACCTCATTGCCTTATTCTTTTTCAAAGAGGACATGGTGAATGGTGCCAGCTACCTGAACATGTTACAGACATTTCTTGTCTCGGAATTTCAGTGGTTAGGCATCATCAATGAGGTCCATTTCCAGCAAGATGGTGCCTCACACACTTTGTTTGGCCTTGAAGGTCATGAGTTTCTTGATGGTCAATTTGGGGAGAGATTGATTGGCTGCAGAGGACCCACACCTTGGCCCGCAATGTCACCAGCCCTTATGTCTTGCGATTGCTGGCTGTGGGGACATGTGAAGACCCAGGTGTATGCACAGAAATCGACAGATCTTGACGACCTGAAGTTCAAGATACAAAGGCTGTCACAGAGAAGGTGAGACAGATTTTTTCCTGGCTTGGCAACACTGCCTATGGTTTCGGCACTAGTCATGTCGTGTAGGATGACTCATCCTGTTTCCGGAGCAAGTTGTCACATGTTGCGAAACCACGTTAGTGAGCAGCTGTACTGATTTACGTGGAACGTGTTTCGTTTACCCCTCCAGGTTTTTGTGTATAACATTGCTTTTCGCGATGAGTATTCAAGATGAACAGCGACATGCCATAAAATTTTGTTGGATTTTAGGTAAAAGTGCTGCGGAAACATATGCAATGTTTCAACAGGCATATGCCAATCAAGACAGACTGAGTAGATCCACAGTGTACCGATGGCACAAGTTGTTCGAAGATGGGCGCGAATCAGGCTCTTTGCTTCCCCAACCTGGACAAAGACGGTCCGTGATTAACGAAACGCTAGTGAATACTGTTGCAGCAATTATTCGTGATGATTGGCATATGTCCGTGAGAGCACTAAATGCACATTTGGGCATATCGAAGGACACCGTCTACCGAATTTTGCTTGATCATTTGAAAATGAAGAAGGTTTGCTCCGCATGGGTACCGCATTTTCTTACAGCAGAACAGATGCAGCAGTGTGTGGATGTTTGCACCCAGTGGAAGAGACGTATGGAAGATGAACCCCTCATTCTGGATCGAATCATAACTGCCGATGAAACATGGATCCATTCCTTTGACCCGCGTACAAAAGAAGAAAGCAGCACATGGAAGTCACCACAGTCGCCTCGCAAGAAGAAAGTGCGGCAACAGAAGAGCGCAGGTAAGGTGATACTAATCGAATTTTGGGATTGAAGAGGGATGGTGTACCAACACATTGTCCCTCCCTGGCAAACGGTGAATGCAGAGTATTACCAAAGAGTCATTGAGACTCTGCGCCAGCACGCAGCAAAAAAGAGGCCGCATTTGAAGAACTCCTTCATATTGCACCATGATAACGCACGCCTGGATACCACACGGGCTTTTCAGGATTACACGACGAAGAGAAAAATAGACATTTTCCTACATCCAGCATACAGCCCGGACCTTGCACCCTGCGACTTTTTGCTATTTCCACTTTTAAAGGCCGCTTTACGTGGTCGTCACTTCATGACGAACAAAGAAGTGATCATCGCAGCGCAAGTTTTCTTCAGTTCGCTACCTGACGACGAATTTTCAAAGACATTTACAAAGTGGCAGGAGCGTATGGACGCTTGCTTAGCTGTCAATGGTGCCTATTTTGAAAAAGATGTACGTCTACTCGATATGGCTGATTCTGAATAAAAATTTTGTGGTTTGTAATATTTTTGTTTCATTTTAATGATTGTCGGAGGGGTCCATGTACATGCTTGTCTTTTAACTGCTATGTACTCACGACTTTTTGACCTATTGTGTTCATTTTGGTCTCAATCGGCAGCTAATGAACACCGTCAGAATGCAATTCTCGGATTCAAACGAAGATTGCAAGAGTGTTTGGATGTGAATGGTGCCCAGCTTGAAATCTGGTAATGAATCAAACCACATCGAACATTAATTTTAAAGTTTCCTCTGTGTAACAAACAATATTTTGTTGTATTAAACCTATTACTTTAAAATTTATAGGTTTTTAGAATTCTATGGGACTTTTAAAATACACTGTACTTAAGGGTTAACAAATTCATAGAATGATATTACACACATTCCAGGCTGAACCCTTTCCTAATACAATTTGATTATTTATTAATTATCATATCATAATTCTACAGAACCATCTGGTTCACACTGAAAACCCAAAATCCAAGAGTTTTCTAGATCTCTACAATTCATCTCAATAATTTTGGTTATTGGTTAGTGATCTCATGTCCATTGTGTACCCAGGCCTTTGCATCAACCTAGTGCCGTATCCACAATACATGCTGGCAGTGTTTAATAAAATTAGTCAGTTTCATTCCTTGAATCAAAACTTGTCTAAATTCATACAAAGACCTAGTTGAGCATCAAGAACTTGAAATTAATTTTTTTACCGAAAGAAGAGTCTGCTCATCATTTGCATACTGTGTAAATTAGAATTTCAGTGCAAAGTACCGCTCTAAGTTTTTATAACTCCATTAAGCCTTGTTTCCATGATTATGAAAAACTAAATATGCTGACCATAACGTAACAAACGTTACGTTAGTTTATGTTTTTAATAAAATAAATTACTGCCTTGGTCAGCATATTTAATTTTTTCTAAGTTTTTATTCCACTTTAAACAGTTGGTCCAATGCTCTCAGAGCATAAAGAGGACTTAAACCAAACTTTTTGATATGAAACCTATTGAAAAAGATGACCTATTCTGCCTGTTGGACATTAAATATAAACGTATCAGTAATTAATGTATGAGGGAAATTTTTTCTCAATATGAAGAACTTGCTGTATTTCAAGAACAAATGGAGGTGGAAAATCTTTTTCTTAGTAAAGTAACCAATTCCATTTGTGCATCTAAGTACATCCATGTTTTCATTTCATTTAATAATGTTTGACTGTCTTAGCTGTATTATTTTGAATGGAAGAAGAAAATTGAAAGTAAGAAAGAAAAATGCAGGAAAAAAAAGTAATAAATAGAGAGAAAGGTTTAAAAAAGGAAATGAAACCAAACTGTAGCCATTGCCTTCAAAAAATTGAAATAATCAGTTTGACGGATTACCCTGTTTCCTGGCATAATAATCATCAAATTAGATTAACACTTCAGTGGTCATGTGGAAAAGACTCCCGTTATTGATCGCTCAGATCACCATTGTGATCCATAAAATATTATCGTTTCTTCCCATAATTTGTCAAAATTTCTCTGGTTTTAAGCGAGAATGTCCTTTCTGAAGTATTCTAGTTCACTTAACAAAAAAATCATAAGTTATTTCACCCAACACTTTACAGCAGGGAGGACATTCTAAATCTAGGGCATTATATTTTGATGTGACGAAACCAAACAAAAATACATTTATTAGAATCTTATTTTTGTCATTTTCATTCCTAAAAATTTCAAAAATATGTTTTTGGTGGTCTTGGCACATCCACTTCATATATTTATAACAGATTTTAGAAGCATGTACTTATATGTATAGAAATACTACATATCCGAAAATTCTCCCGTCGATGGTTCTGTGAATCACTATTGTGCTCCACTGAAATATGAGCTCTAATGAAAAGTCAACAATGGATATATTTGAAATAATGGCTGAACAAGTTTCTGGACTGTTCCATGAAGGCGCATTGGGAGCTAAGGTCAAGAGTGTTGCCAAACGGCAGTAGCATATGAAAAAGAAATGTTATAATATAAGAATGAAATGCATAGGACTAGCTAGTGTTATAAATTTCTAATAAATGTAACATTGTTAATGACATTTATAAATGTATACATACTTACAATTAGAAGTTAATTCTTCCAATTCTGCTGGGGGGACAATGAGCAAGGATTTGGAAATTACCTGTGGGAAGTAAATAACCAGAAAATCTAACTTCCATTTATATTTACTGTGGGAAATTGATCAGTTAATTCACTAAATTTCTAAAAACAACAAGTAAACACTTCCCAAGACACTACATCAATCTATTGAAACTTTATGGCTTAAACAAGTTATTATTATTTTTAATTCTGGGCCCAAGATTGTACCTGCAATATCTTACATACAGTTATCTTTGAAACTAAGCTTATTCATTAAAAAATGTACATTAATGTAGTATGAAAACATGGTGAACAAATTCCCCACCAACCTATTGTAAACTAAATATTGACTTGCATTTGATAAGCCAAAGATCTATGGACCATGGAGGAAGGGGTCCTCTGAAATTAATAGGTCAATAGAAAGTTAAATATTAATTAAGGTATACAAGATAAATCTGAAAGCAATTTGAGTTGCAAGTGTTACATTACCTTGAGATATGGTCTTTCTACAAAAGAATATTCTAGAGAGGTAACATATTATTATTTTGCTCCACAAAATATTAATATTGTGTATTACAACTACAGCATACTAATGCAGGGTGGCGACAGATCTGGAAAACCTGGAAAACCGGGAAAAGTCAGGGAATTTGAGGTGTAAAAAAAAGTCAGGGAATTTCGTCCTTTTTTTATTATTATTATTTTATGAAAGAAAACTCTGCAGGGGAACAGGAAATCTCGTTCGTAAGTTTCGGCCTCAACTTTTAGGCCCCTTTTATGCGCAACACAAGCACGGCGCCAGAAACCAGTGATGGCAGGAGGAGAGAGAGAGAGAGAGAGAGAAATTTCTTTTGCCCGGGCTTCTCGGCGTGAATTTTAAATTTGAACACTCTTTGGAGGAAAATTGTTATAACTCGGGCACTATGGGAGCAATCTACTTCGGAGAACTTTTGTTTTGCAGCTAAAACATCAGCGCATGTAACCGTGTACAATTCAGAACACCGGATCGAAGAAGGGGGCTTGACGGGGGGGGCACGTACCACGAATTTCAGTGGAAAAAACATAAAAATCTGGAGTTTGCTCCCTCTTCTCCCGCTATTTTGGGGAGAAGGCGCGAACTTTAGTATTCTTTTCAAAGAATGGACATTTTTCAAGAGAATGAAACATGGTTCATGTTCTTGGGTGCCATACAATAATAAGACAAGATGTGATTTTTTTTTTAAGAAAAATATGTAATTTGCATTTTTGGAGGAAAATTGTTAAAACTCGGGCACTATGAGAGCAATCTACTTCGGATAAGTTTTGTTTTCCAGCTAAACCATCAGAGCATACAACCGTATACAATTTAGAACGCCGAACCGAGGAAGGATGGTTTGGGGGGCGCGATTCCCGAATTTCAAGAAAAAATCTTGAGTTTGTCCCTTCTTCTCCCGCTATTTGTTAAGATGGCGCAAACTTTAGTATTCTTTTCAAAGAATTGACATTTCTCAAGAGAATGAAACATACATATTCAACATACAAGTTGAATAATAAGCCAAAATGTGATTATTATTTTTTTACGAAAAATATGTAATTTGCATTTTTGGAGGAAATTTGTTATAACTCGGGCAGTATGAGAGCAATCTACTTGGAATATGTTTTGTTTTTCAGCTAAAACATCACAGCATGCAACCGTGTACAATTCAGAACGCCGAATCGAGGAAGGTTTTTTTTTGGAGGGGCGACCCTAGAATTTCAATGAAAAAAAAATAAAAATCTGGAGTTAGCCCCCTCTTCTCCCGCCATTTGTTAAGAAGGCGCGAAAATTAGTACTCCTTTCAAAGAATGGACATTTCTCAAGAGAAGGAAACATGTTTCATGTTCTTGGGTGCCATATAAATTGAATAATAAGCCAAAATGTGATTATTCTTTTTACGAAAAATAGGTAATTTGCATTTTTGGAGGAAATTTGTTATAACTCGTGCACTATGAGAGCAATCTACTACGGATAAGTTTTGTTTTGCAGCTAGAACATCATAGCATGCAACCGTGTACAATTCAGAACACCGAACTGAGGATTTTTAAAAAATCTGGAATTTGCCCCTCTTCTCCCGTTATTTTGGGAAGAGGGTGCAAACCTTAGTATTCTCTTCAAAGAATGGACGTTTCCAAAAAGATTGGAACATGTTTCATATTCCTGGGTGCCATACAAGTTGAATAATGAGCCAAAATGTGTAACTTTGTTCGGAAATGTGGCATGGATATGTTGCGGAGAGGGGGAGAGGTTGGTCATCAATATGAATTTTCCAGGCTTGCTCCAGACCTGTGTCAGAGCTTCCACCCAAACATAAGAGTATGAAGGTCCATCAAGCACATTAATTTCGTAATCAGCACCATGATACCATACGGTATCATCGGGGAAATAAAGGTTAAGCCTCTAAATATTAAGTGGAATATGCATTGAATTATCATTTATTCTTCTCCGTATGGAAGTAGTAAGGGGACTTGTCAACAGATGGAGGGGATATGAGCGGGTGGTGCCGTCCAATAGTGGTTGGACGTCGTAGTAAGGCATTTTGTTTGGCAAACTGAAGGAACATGGAAACAAGTAGGTTCCATTGATACATACGATTTTTGTCGAATATCGCCACCTGACAGAGTATCTCACTACAACATTCGACAGAAATTGCATGGACTGCAATATCCAACAAAAATCGCATGCATAAACAAGAAGAGCTTTAGACTGCAAATATGCTGCTGTAATTTTATTACTCTTGTGGCTCACTTCGCCTTATTTAATGTAGCAGTGCTTACAAAGGTTTTCTTCCATCATCCTGACGTTTTACTGGTTTTGCACAAGTTAACATACGTTTACAATGACATTCCACTATTCTTAGATATCAAGAAGAATAAAACCAGACGGGATATATATTGAATAATATCACGAAAAAGTGAAACATAAATCTGTATTGATGAACGTTATAAAAATTGGCAAGGGAATGCTCCCAACCTCAAATTTACTGCAACACTAGTATTGCAATGAAAATAACGCCACTCTCTGTCCTGTTTCTTTAAACTCGTGAGAGATGGTCTTTAATCTCTCACTGAGTGAAGTTATGTCCAATATTATGAAATAAAATACTAATAATAAATACGTAAATATTTTAATATCATATTTACTCGAATCATTTAATCATAAAAACAAATCACTTTCTTCAAGAATTGACTTTTCTCTGCCAGCCATGCTAAATTTTCACTTTCCATGTACTGATTTATACGAGGGGTGGCCAGAAAGTAATTTCCAATTAATAGGGACATTGATTTTTCGCAAACGCCAAAACCGTGAAAAATGGTAATTGCTGCGAAGTTATGTTTAGGAATGTGCAGTGATGTCTGGACACATTTCTCGCCCATTCGATATCGAAATAATGCGAATTTGGCATAAAATGCGAATTGTTGGCGTTTTTAGAGATTTTTTAAAAGAAATGTCCTAAAACAACAAAAAAAAATCCATGAAATCCAACATTCTAGGCCATGTTTGTGTACATAGAACATGCAGGTTTTCCAACATTTTACTCAAGAGTAAACTATAGAGTTATGCGTACATGGAATAATTCCGACAGTCACATTAAATCATGTATTTCCCACAATTTTTTCAACTTTTATCAAAACCATTTGCATCACAGAGCAAAGTGGTAGGGTTCTAACAGGAGATCGAGTGTGTATCTACCGTCACACGGGAGCCACATCTTTGTATTTGTCGCATGAGATATGTTTTGAATTACCAAGCTAAGTGCGCACCATCGGCATTTGTCGAGCGAGTAATAATGGAGCTCAGTTGTCAGGGCGTCTGGCTACTGCGCGAGAGACCTGGGGGTTGATCCCCTGCATGGGAGAACCGGGATGTTTTCCACCTATTCAAACTGCTCCGGTGCACACCCAGCATCATATGAAGCTGGTACCTTGAGGAAACTTGGAGGGATAAAGGTAGCCAGGAGTGTGGTGCTGATCACATCAACCCCACCTTCAGCCGTGATCAACATAGTGTGGGTTCCTAACTCCACACCCCTATACACTGTCATGGAAACGTGCAGGGGAGCCCTTTACTTTTACTTCCTCAAAAATCTGTTCCAACATATCAAACTGTCACGAAAATACGTAGACCATGTGACCTACAATTTAAAATAATTGTTTAAAAGCACATATATATATTTGGCATTTAAATGTTCTAAAATAAAAATGCGAATTTTCGGAAACCTAACACTAACAAGTCAAAAATAGATAATGTCAATTTTTGGTGCCATAATATATCGGTATCTGTCACGTGAGATTGATTGATTTTAATTTTTTGGGTGCGTCGCCACGTATGGTCATTATGTACCCTTCAGTATATACGGGGAAAATTCCATTAACTAAAATCCTTACCTTAAAATTAACTTACAATTTGAAACAGTAGTTTAAAAACACCATGAAGGTATAATTTCAGATATTTGCCAGAAAATGCGCTAAAATCAAAATGTTAATTTTAGGAAAAATAACACCGTATAGTAAAAAATAAAAAAATAAGAAAATACACCAATTCGAGAAAAAATAACCAAATATCAAGGTCTCTACCGATTAGGCATAAATAAAACAAGAATATCAGTTGTAATTTATTGCATTAGTAACAGTGAGAGTCCTAACCTAATTTTCGACATAACCACCACCGTTGTTCTGGCATTTGTCGTAGCATGGCACTAAATTTTGTATGCCTATGTTATATGTGTTTCACAGCAAAGACTGGAACTATCTGTACCACAGTGTAGCTGTCAAATCTTTGCCCTGCCAGAAACCTCTTCAGTTAAACAAAGAATTGAAAGTCGGTACATTCAAGGCTAGGGATGTTCAGGGAGTGCTCCAAGATCTCTCTCAGCTGAAGTGATCCAAAGGGCCCGCGTATACTCAGCTGTATGGGGTTGTGCACATTCGATTGGCCTTCCGTGAATTGTCTGCACCATCGTCTGACCATACTATCACTCACGACGTCCGGTCTGCACACCTCACACGATTTGAACTGTGCCAAATTCTGAGCGTGCAATGTAGGCTACATCGCAGTTGGTGGGAGACTGTATGAGAGCTGCAATCTTTAACCTAGAACTGTCTTAAAACGGCTGCATTGCAACTGTACCAGATTACAGCTACATGGCACTTCTTCCTGCCTGCGTGTGTGTGTGTTGCTCTCTGACCACTAGTGATGCGTATAGGCACCATTGGAGCTTTTTTTCAGGATGCCCCTCGTATATGAACTTTCAGAAGCTTTTATTATTAGAGTGTTCCTGTTTTAATGTGTGGTTAGCTAAATCAGGTACCTATACAATGCAATTCTATAAATTCCTTGCATTAAATTTCTAATACCGACATACCCTTTTCGTCAGCAATAATGGTATATTTGCATGTTGTCAGTTTCACAGTACTTCACTGCGTATAACAAAATTTCGTAATCCTTCCCTAGCTTGTGAATTGTAATAATTTTACAAATTCACTATTTTGCAGTTTGAATTCAAATCATAGAGAATAGAGAAATTAAGTCAATTTCATAGAAGATAATATTACTACTTAACAAAACCATACATGGATTTGTGTGAGTTTATTATTTCTAGTTGCAAAAACATCGATTTAGTTTAGTTTGTAATTGTCAGGGAAAAATGTAAATGTTGTCCTGGAAAACCTGGAATAGTCAGGGAATTTCATTTCTGCTTGTTTGTAGCCACTCTGTAATGTCTAGACCCCGGATATTTATGTAATATCAAGCTACAAAATATGCACATAAATATGTAACAATAATTGATAAAATATGTTCCTAAATATGTACTATCAAAAGGATATGTAGCTAAATGTGTAGTATAAAAATATGTAATATTAATAATAATCGAGTATCCAAGCAATTTCAAGAATTCCGCTAGATATATATATTTTATTTGAACATATTTAACATAGTAGCTTTCTTGTCCACTGATGCAAAGTTTCTAGGTGCTTTGCCTAAACCTAAAAGCAAAACGAAAAATGTAAACAGAAGGGTGAGGGGGGGGGGGACTACAGCATCTTTTGATAAATAACAGATCTCATATTTTTTTTATTTTTTTTTGGCCTTCAGCCTGACTTTCGACTTGGCAGTCAATTTTAGGTGACCGTAAGCACTATGCATATAATTGATTAGAAAATATGACATCACATAAGCTACAAATTTTCTTCATCATGTTTCAGAGTTCGAAAATATAGAAAAAAATAATCAAGATAGGAAAAAATTACTGAAATATGTTGTTCAATGTAAAGTGAATTAGCATTTGTTTAAATTATGTTTTTTTTAAAATTTGATTTGGTGATTTGAGTCCACTTTATGCACAGTAAGGCTAATTGAGACTGAACCTACAGTTTAAAGTGGGATCCAAACCACTTGTGCCACCATCGGTTATTGAACCCAGGACCCCTTGATTACAAGGTGACGATGCTACCACTGGGCCGTCAGGGAGGTCCTTAAATTATGTAATATCCTGGCAAATGTGTAACATAGAAATTATGCAAAATCATGCTAGTTATATAATTTGTTGACATTTTGCTTTTCAAGCTACAAAGGAATAGAATATGTAATTACATACAAATCCGGGCTCTACTAATGTCATTGTAGGGGGCAAAGCTATGGCTATTTTTTATGGTTAAATTTAATTTATTTCCAAATAGCATTCAAATTAGTGCTTTAGACTAGTGAGAATGAAAAAATTTCTAAGTGTGTTCACATAGAAATTATTTCAGCACAGCCATATTTTGTGTTGGTGTTTCACTTGATTTACTTTATAGTGGAACAGTCTTAAATGTGGAGACTAGAATTGTACTCACATTGACAAGATCGTCTGCTATGCTGCAAAGAGACCAAGAATAATAAAATGAGAAACAAAGATGAATGGTAAAAAGGTATGTTAGCAGTGAGTTAAGTGTAAGGATTGCTAGCACCAGTTGTTAATTATTATCATAATGGTCTTCTCCACAGTAACAATGTTAGAATGGCCATAGCTGTGGATGAAATAAAATCTGGTGAGCTAAGTAATTCACTCTAATAAAGCTTACGGTTCATTTTCCCATGCAGTTTTTGTTTGCGCTTGTTGGGTAGCTTCGTCAGGCATGTACAAAAATGAAGCATATGCTTATTAGAGTGAATAAAAACTTTTACTTACTATCAGACCCTCTTATCAGGGGGGCAAAAGCTGTGATGAAAGTTCACCCGGAGAAAGAGAAACCTCATTTTATCTCTCTGCTTTATTGTAGTGATGAGTACAAAACAGGGGTGTATATACAGTGTGTCCGGACATGCCGAAAATAACCGTATTAGAAGAATTCCAACTTCTCTCACACCAATTTTCTCTGGCCCCTTTCTTTATTTCCCCTCTCCATGGTTCAGATACTAATTTACATATAAAATGGTTTCACACTAACTAACTAATTAACTAACTCTCTAGCCTTCTTAAACCCGAAGGTTCATGGCTGCAGCAACACAGGCCTTCCATCTGTCCCTATCTTGAGCAAGATCTATATACTCTTTTCCATCCCTACCGATTTCCTTTAGGTCCATCTCAACGTTGTCCCTCCATCTTCGTCTTGGCCTTCCTACTGGTCTCTTACCATCTGGTTTCCCAACAAGAATCCTGTAAACTCCTCTTTCCTCTCCCATTCGTGCCACATGACCTGCCCACCTAAGTCTTCTTGATTTAATTATTCTAATAATATCTGGACATGAGTACAAATTATGTAGTTCTAAATTATGTAACCTTCTCCACTCACCTGTCTCCTCATCCCTTTTAGGTCCAAATATTTTCCTACGGATCTCATTTTCAAATACTCTCAATTTATGTTCCTCTTTCAATGTAAGGGACCAAGTTTCACACCCATATAATACTAAAGGCAAAATTACTGTTTTGTATATTTTAACTTTTAGTTTTTTAGATATTAAACGAGAAGACAAAAGTTTATGAAGAGAGAAGTAACATGCATTTCCTGAATTAAGCCTACTTTTTATTTCCTCTTTAATATAATTTTCATTTGTTAATATTACTCCTAAGTATTTGAATTTGGAAATTTGGTTTCACACAGCAGATTCAAAACAAATACACATAATTTATTCATTTCCAATGTTGGCTGTGATTAGGAGGGCGTGGGGGGCAGGTTGGTGTCCACCCAACTTTTGGGGGAATTTTTTTTCTGATCCAAATTTGACTTAATAAACAATACAGCTTTGGTCGGAAGTTGATTTACATTATCATTTAAACATTGCTGCTATGTAAATGAAAAGCAATTGGTGAAACTATTAAATATCAGTGTTAAGTCTTAGATTGTCATGACTTTGGGGAGGAGGGGGGGTCAATGTCTGCTCTTCAATATCAAGAGTAAGTCTTAGCATGGGAATTTTGATGAGGGAGTGAGTGTTAAATTAGAGGAGGGGATATGCAGTTCTTGATTATCAGTGTTAAATCTCAGATTCTGAAAGCATTTCTGTAGTGATGTGGATCATCAATATGATATAAAATTCCTGTATACCATTGGGAGTCCGTGTACTATAAAGGGGATTTTAAACTGGATTATTCACAGTGAGAGGGTGTGTGTGTGTGTGTGTGTGTGTGTGTGTGTGTGTTGGGGGGGTCAGTTCCTGTTATAACCATCCTTTGCTTGTCCACTTCCAGAAAAAAATTAGTAAAATATAGCACTGACATCTAAATAAGAAGTCTATGGGTGCCCGCACGAAAAGAAGGGGAGGGGTCACAATTCGAGGAAGAAAGTGTTAGAGCGAGTTGCAAATCAGACTCGTTGTACTGTCACGACCAAAACGATTCTTCGCACAACTTCAGCTGCTGTACAGAAACAGTTATACCATCTACCACTAGCCATGTTGATCTAGTCTAAACTAAAGTGTTGTGTTTTGCCATTCATATGTGTGTAGTTATTACCTCTCGCACCTCACCATCAAGCCTACCATGAATAGCGAGTTGCTCAATAGATGAGGATGAATGATCCATGAGCTACATCAACCCAGTTTGATCCCACATACCAAAGGGTATGATACCTGTGTCCAGCATCTCCACAACTTTCTCCATCTAAAGCTCGTAACTGACTACCCAATGATCATACTAAAACTGACTGACCCCCGTTCTCCCAGACCTTTATTCCAATCGAATTTAATCAATAATGCCGACTCATTTACCTGTAGTCTCTTCCTTGATTGCATTTATTTACACTAGTTTGCAACGATGGCGACCAAGGTAACTCGGCAATGTCTGACAAGACATTCCTTAGATGTTTCTAGCTATTTCCTGTCTGGAGAAGTAATGGCTAAATGTCTTGGATTGGAGTTCTTTGTACTTTACGTTTTCAAAGATTCTACAGATCGTTACGACATCACCATCATCTGGTTGAAATATTTGAAATAGACTTCGGTGCCTCTCAACATGCAAAAGGAGAAAAAGTTGCACAAGAGTAAACATCGCCGAAACCTGTGAAAGTTTTGACTCCCTATTAAGTTAATATTCTGAATAGTTTGAAAAGAAATAGATCTAATAAATAGTGCATTAAACATGTATAGCATTTTGATGAGGTGATTGTGAATGATTATTTACAATCTGTACTACTTACACATCTTTTAATGGTGTTGTTCTATTACAAATACTATTGTATTGTCGATTCCCTGCATGCTATAATAGTTATGCTAAGTGTACTGCATACTAACACCTTGTGAATTATGCAATAAAGCAGAAAAATATTTAATGTCAAACTGGTATTTGTAACTTCCTGTCACAGGAAAGTTTTACTTTAGCAAGTGAAATTTGCACTTAAGATAAATTCTATGTTATTGTTGTAATTGATTATTAAAATAATAATATTTATCTCAAGTAGAAGGGGCAAGTTCTTTGAAGGAGTACCTTTTTACCCCGACCTTAGAAATTTCTGGTTACAGCTTTTGATGCTGATTTTGATGTCTCATGAAACACAAAATGAATAGGTCTCACGAAAAAACTAGTTTTTGGTTAAAAGACAACTGCAGCATGAATATTCAGTGTGCTCAGTTTGAAATTTTTATCTTAAGTTGAAAATAACTTGTGTTAAACAGTCAAATTGTGATTTCAAAAATCGTATTCTCTGCCCATGAACAGTGTTTAAACAATATATACGACGTATAATTTACTCTCTAACAAGTCAGATTAACTTCAGGATTTATTTAACCAATAAATGTGGTAGCTTTTAGTATTTTGAAAATGTATTTTTTAGTAATGAAAAATTATCGACATTCAAATAAAAATCAATTACTGCATATTTATCCAAAACTATCTTGGTGAGGGAAGGGGTTATGATGAACAATTCATTGGGAGGGCAGATTTTGATGATCAATTTTGGGGGGATACGTCAGTGGTCTTGGGGGGAATAAGCACTATAGCCTCTTAATGCCTTATCTAGCAATGGAAAGTAAACTGTCCTTGTACCCCAGTTTTGGCACCCAAACACCACTACTGATTTATAATGAATGGACAATTTATTCAACAAACACACAGAGGTAACGCAACTAACGAATAAACTGTGTGGGAGTTTTAATACGTAACATGAAATTTACTAGAGAATGACATTAGTTAGCTCAATTACATAGGAAATAATGCACCCCCTCCCCCTCTGCAGTTTCTTTGAACTTGAGTTTGAATATACTTAATTTTTCTTTAAGAGCATAATATTGTTTAATAAGGGTAATAAGGTTCTTCTACATTAAATTTTTAAGTGAGAGTATTAGGGGGGACGGAAATGTCCCATCTTGCCCCCAGTGTGCATGCCTGCTTACTATGTAATGGATTTTCTAGTTTTTTTTTAGGCTTGGTCTAATGGAATCAATTAATAACACAATTATGAAACATATGTTGAATATAAACTAATTAAGGTTTACAGGTTTCCCCACATTATCCAAATTATGCACATGTTAAATAAGTTGACCATGATCAATAAATACAACTGTGCCGGCCCCCGTGGCAGAGTGGTTAGCACATCATGCTACAATGCCAGGAGCCCCGGGTTCGAATCCTAGCCTGGGCATGAATGTTTGTGAGTGTCCATTCATCAATTTCATCATATCATATCACTCCTCCCCATCTTTGCAAATTAGTCAAAAGCGGCACAAGAAGCGAAGTAAAATAAAGCAAATTAATCAATCAACAACTGCATTTTGTATAGTATTTTTCTTATTTAAGTCCTCCAGGGCAACCTTGTGGTTTCTTTCTTGACTTTAGTGTGAATGGTCCCTGGTTGAATTCTCTGAGGGACAACTGGGGAGCTACCTGAAAGCAACTATAGCATACCCCAGTCTCGAAAGCTAGAAAACAGCAGCAATGGGACTCCATTTAGTGACCACACATCACCCAACAAACAGCTGCATGGCAGGTCTTGGCCATCAGTGTTTGTGGCATGGAGTTTAGTTAAGGATGGTATTTGTCTTATTTGGTGTGGCTTTCTTCACCTCTTTACGCAAATCATCCCTAGTTACCAAAAGCGGTTGGCCCAATGTTGAGCCAACCATACTGAAAATGGTTGCCAAAACGTAAGAACATACTTTTGGGCAACAGTAATTTTGGCCGTTTTTCCAACATTGGCCCAATGCGTAGTATTTACATTGCGCCAACACATGGTTTTACATTGGACCAACATACTGAAAACTAAAGAATGGATAGGTTTGTGTTCTGATATATAAATAATTTATTGTAAGGCCAAATGTAAACAATGGTACAAATTATTTATGAAAATAAAAAAAATACACAGCACATTCTCAGTTACCCGGTATCATTGTTTTCAAGGCACTGTATCTTCAAGTGGTAGCACAAAACTTTCTAGAGTTTCCTTAGTTTTCCACCTTTCATGGAATTTAGTCTGCACATAACATTGTTTAACCGCCTTCAAATTAATTCTTGTAAGAATGTTCTTGTTCTGCTACAGCTAAAGCAGGGTGCGAAATCACTGCAGATTGGTGGGGGGAAAGACCAGACAGACAGACACACACTATATACAGTGTGTGTGTATAATATATGAGGGCTATTTTTTCAACCTCCGATGGCGCCGCCAGGTGGCCCTTAAAGCGCTAGGAAGCGGGGCATCATGCAACATGATTGGCATCCCCCCCTGCCACTACCACCACCATGGTCAATGCTTCAGTTGAAGCTGAGCAATAGGTGTGTAGAGATGTCTGCTACAATTGACTCTCCCGCCAAGTGTGAGGTGCGCAGTATGATATGATTTTCTCAGGCAGAGGGGCACAATGCAGCGGAAAATTCACCGTCGAATGAGCTCAGTGACGGCATGGTTCGCGAATGGTACACGAAATTTCAACATTGCCGAACGGACGTTCATGATGAAGGTCAAACTAAGACCTTCTTCAACGATTCTACTGGGAAATGTTTGATCACCCTCCCTACATCCCAGACCTGGCGCCGAGTGACTTCCACCTTTTCCCGGCCATGAAGAAGTGGTTGGGAGGACGGCGCTTCCACACCAATGAGGAGCTTCGTAACACCGTGCAGACCTGTCTCAACAGACAGGCGGCACCTTTTTTTTCAGAGGGTATTGAAAAGCTGATGAATCTGTACGATAACTGTCTGAATCTTCTTGGTAATTACGTTGAAAAATAGATTGTAGGTGTACGTAACTTTTATCAATAAACCCATTTTGGTATTCTTGTATTCACTGTGGTTTTTATTTCATTCCCTATCGGAGGTTGAAAAAATAGCCGTCGTATATACTGGGTGAGGCAAAAGTCCGGCACCACCCTTTTAATTTGAAAACGACTTGATGGAGGACGATGAAATTTCGGATATGGGTAATTGGGGTGGGGGCACAACAGATGGAGCTAGTGTGTATCATGGCGGCCATCTTGAAAGCCGCCATCTTGGAATTACATCCAGATTTTTAAATGGGGAAGGGGTCATGTAGCATATCATTTTACATGTGTGCTTTCTCAGAAATTATAATATGCAGTTATTTTCCCCCTAACTTTATTTAGTGAGGATATTTTCACAGTTGAAGTTCACATTTGGCGTAATGTAATGGGTTGGTATTTATTTGTTTCAGCCAAGAACGGATTGAAATTGTTATGATAAGTGGGGAGTGCCGTGCCAGGGTCATTGCAGAAGATTTCAATGCCCGGCATCCACAGAGAGACGACATCTCACATACTACAGTGTTGTGTGTAATGCAGAAGTTTAAGGAGACGGGATAGGTGTGCGACAGAGACTGTAGTGGATAGCAGAGAACAGCTACCGACGAAGAAACAGCAATGTCAATAGTGGCATTCTTGGTCAAGAGCCCGAAACGCAGTACCCGGCATTTGGCTTCAGTGTCAAAAGTCAGTCAGAGATTCATACTCCGTGTGTTGCATACTAACAAGTGGCATCCCTAAAAATTTCAACTGCAGCAGCAGTTCTTAACTGAGGATGACCCAGACAGGCGATTACAGTTTGAAGACTGGGTTTTGTCCCGTTACAACGAGAATCCCCAGTTCCTGAAAAGTGTTCTGTTAGCGATGAGGCCATATTCTTCCTGAACAGTGAGGCAAATAAGCAGAATCATCGTTATTGGTCACATACCAACCCATCGTGGACAGATCCTCGTAAGGAAGTCAGTGAGGCAAAGGTAATGGTGTGGTGTGGGATATGGAACACCCGAATTGTGTGACCTGTCTTCATCCATGGCAACCTGAATGGTGAGAGATATCTGAATATTCACCAGGAAGATGTGTTCCCCTCACTAATGAACCAAGATGGCGAATTACCAACCTATTTCCAGCAGGATGGCTCACCTCCGCACTACGTGGATGAACAGCTCCTGGGTCACTGGATTGGTCGAAGAGGGCCCACTAAGTGACCACCCCGTTTTCCGAACCTTACGCCCCTTGACTTTTATCTTTGGGGTCATCTTTAAGTTTATCAAGAGAAAATCACTGATATCCGACATCTCCAGCACAGGATCCAACAAGCATGTGACTCTGTCGACCCTGCAGTGTTATTGCGTTGTGTGTTGCACAGAACAAGCAACACATAGAGCATATCTGGTAGGATGCCAAAGGTGAACTTCAACTGTGAAAATATCCTCACCAAATAAAGTTAGGAGAAAAATAACGGCATAATCTTATTTCTGAGAAAACGCACATGTAAAATGGTATGCTACATGACCCCTTTCCCATTTGAAAATCTGGATGTAATTCCAAGATGGCGGCTTTCAAGATGGCCACCATGATACACACTAGTCCCGTCTGGTGTGCCCCCACCCTAATTACCCATATCCGAAATTTCATCGCCCTCCGTCAAGTCGTTTTCAAATTAAAAGGGTGGTGCCGGACTTTTGCCTATATATATATATATATATATATATATATATATAATGTCATTAAATATGTGTCAATTATTAAATAATCAAATTACATTATAAAATATACAATATATTATATCAACCGTCCTTTCATTTAAAATTCGTATACAAGTTGAAAATTTTAATATACGTATGCTATGAACAAGAATAATGATGTGAGTGATAATAAGGGGGGAGGGACAAAAATTAAGAGTATTAAGAAGGTAATAGTTTCCTACATAAAATTCACATCTAAATACAGGCGCATCGCCTGATAATGTTTGCATGAGCACGTGAATACTCATGTATATGTCTTAAATTACGTACATATTAAATACACACACATGCGTATATTTATTCGAAAAAATACTATGTTTGATGTGCGAGTATATACACACAATTTACTCTGACACGACTTCTTTCACGTCTGATAACTTTTTAGATAGTTGGTAACGCTGACTCCCACGGTGTTCCACTGAGGGCGTTGAACACAATTGCTGTGCGTGTTGCATAGAGCTGACACGTAAGGGGCTGTTGGCCACTATACCCCGAAGATGTTCACTGTGCGAACACTGATGCAAGCGACAATACTTCTTACATTCCACACCAGAGTGCAGCATATACAAGGCATGTCTAGGGGCACTCGAAAAGGTCTGTGCTACATAGTTGCAAACTTAAGCGACAATTCGCTAAACCTGGCGGATTTTAAGGGGGCGACGGACAATTTCCCTTAGGTCCTTCTTGTATTACTTCAAATGTAGCGTGCTTATGGGGGGAAATTGTTGAAAATAAATTGAACTGTTATTCTCACTTTGTCAATTGAATATGAAGTTACAAGGGAGAGGAGTAAATCTGCATTTAGTACAAAAACATTATTGCGAACACTCGTATGAGAACCGCACGCGATGCCACTGTCTAAATGCTATTACGTTTTTTTAAAATATATTTATATACTTTGCAGTAGCTGGCGAAAGGCGATGAGAAATGGAGAAAAAATAACAAATCAGGCTAATTTCTGTGTTCTGTGGATTGCTGGGTTCAGTGTCCTTAGAGATGAGGCTCTTGTTGACCGTTCAGTGTGGATGTTCTCGATATAATTCCAGTAAAGTATATTCGACTTCAAAACTAATTGTTTGTTTGCTGGTTGAACAAAAACTCTTGCCCCCCGGAAAAGTTTGGTGGGGAGGATTTCAGGACAAGATCGGGGGAAATTCCCCCCTGTCCCCCCACCCGGGATTTCGCACCCTGAGCTAAAGAGACAAACAATAAGCAATTACCAACACATCTTTCATCCATGGCAGCTGACAATGAACTGGTGAGTGACTGGCGTGACTGCAAGTTGAAAATAGCTTCTACTTTCATTGCAAGTATATTATATTTCCAGTATGTGCTGTGACTGAAAAATTCGGAAAGAAACACTGTTACATGTCACTTATTTTACACTCTAGAATTTACAGGATACTCTTGAAAGTTGTCTTAGCATGAGAAAGTTGTTTTTAAAACTGATTTTGACTCACTTTTCCATGGTTGGGAAAACTTTGGCAATCACCGCTGGTCCAAGGTAAGACCAACGTCAATTTGCCAACCAACGTAAAGCCAATCATTCCCACGTAAAAACTGACGTTGGCCCAACAGTTGTGGTTACTTACGATGGCAATTAGGATAAATTTCGATTACATAAAGTCGAGGAGACTAGACATTGCTTAGTCTTAAGAAGCCACAGAGTGGGTGCCAAAAGTGAGGGGCAACTATTCCCCACGCCCCTCTTAATTGCAGCCACTGCTTCCAATATATCTACTACCCCTTCCGTTCATTCTCCTCTCCCTTCGAGCATTATCTACCGTACTATGAAAATGAAGTAAAAAAGCAGGAAATGTACTCACGAAAGTGTAAAAAGAATGCCAGAGAACAAACAGCAGAAAACGCATCCATTGAACATGTTTGCTTTGGTTGGGTCGCCCCCACCTTATTATCGCAGACCTCGTCTTGTGATGTCACTGTGAAACTACTCGACGTCCTGTAAAAATATTAATATACAAATTATGTTCAATAGTGTTGCTAACATGAACACGCGAGGTCATAAATGCAAATGGCTGTTGACGATCGTCTTATTAAAATTCTTAGTTTCACAGCACTGATTAATTATCTATCATATTCCGACATAATTTCTGAGGTTAAGATGAAATGAAACTTGCAATTTAATGTAATAGCAGCACGTTCAGCATCAAATTCACCATGTATTTAAATGAGAGAACAATTGCCCATCAAAAGCGTGGGGACTCAACAGGGGTGCTGCCACCTAAAATAGTTAGCTTTGACCAGACCTATAGTACTTACCTGAACTCAGCAATTTGGCTAGAAATCGCAAAAATACGCGGTGAGAGCCAACCAAATGATGGCGACGACGACGGATCAAAGGCGTACAGTGGCGCCAACTTTGCGAAATATTCAGTGGTCTGAACTGCAATTTTATTTTATTTTAGGCAGCACATAAGTTGGCCTAGGATTTGCCCTAAGTTACGTTCATTGTTTCTTGGCCAGAAAATGTAGGCTTTTACGTTTAAAAACCGTTACAGGTCATTTCTAAGATAAATACATGAACCCTGTAACGGCTCTTTTCCCCTCATTTAGTCATAACGAACTCATTGCAGGAAACGATTATTTAAGGATATAGTTGTCCCATTTTTAATGCTGGTAACTGTACAATGGAGCTAACTCCGAATGTTGGTACACGTTGTTACGACCTTACTTATTTTGTAACTTTGCAATTCCATGTTAAAAGAAAAATTGATATAGTGTTACCTCGAGTTCTTGTTTATGTCTATGATATTACAAAAAAAAAAAAAAAAAAAAACTGACCCAGGTTGTGACGCAAATATGAACGCGCCAATCAAGGCCTTGTTGAACTAATGTATTAACCTTTCTTTAGCAATCTAATAAAGTCAGCTCGCTTAAGACAACGGGCATTTATTATGATGTAAATATAGATTCGCCAATCAAAGATTATCAATCTTTGATGAACTAACCTAATTGTAATTAAATAATGGCGGAACATTTAATTTTGTATAATTTCAAAATGTAATATTTTATCAACGTTAAAGAAATAATTGAATATGTAAACTTTCTTTGTAAATTATTGATAGCCAAACTATGTATTTTTCAAATATCCTTCTGTTATAATTTGGAATTTGTGATAAGAAATTACCTAAAGGCAGGTGTTTGAGGCTGGAACTTTAGGTATAAATACGAAGCAGTTTGGTTTGTGAAGAGATCTGTTCTGGTGTCAGTCTAGGAAGAAGTGAATAGGTGTAAGCCGCTCTTCTGTAAAACCTAGACTGGCCATAAAGGAACGGTCTAATCTAGGAAGAAGTGAACAGGTGTATGCCGCCCTTCTGTAAAACCTAGGCTTGGGCCACCATAGTTTGACCTTTCTAGTAAGTTTTAAATTATCTGCTAACAATTGATCTCCAAGTTCCAGTTACGAGTTACCTAACCACTGGCTTTGTTCAGTGGGATCCACTAGTATTACCCTGCAAATTGTCCATGACTATTTTCATTAATTATTCTCCTACACCGTATGCATTTTTAAGCGATGGATTTTTATGTATGCTGGTACAGAAGTTATCAACAGCTTGTTTTGAGTTTTCTTTTAATTCGTGAAGCTCTTATTGGGTCAAATAAAGTGCACGAACATGGTGATGGACAATTTGCACGGTAATACTAGTGGATCCCACTGTTCTACACCTACCCTGAAGATAGGTTTCAGTGTAGACCTTTAGAGCCTCAATGCTCCCGGCTATAGGAGTAAAGGGTGAGGAAAGTTACTAGGAACGTAACAATGTTCAGTAAAAGCAAATAAAAAGGTCAACTCTTTCTATCCAGCACTCGCCTCAAACAATTTCCAGTTCAAATTGTGTCATTGTTGACCCAAAATATCTGATTCTTAAATCGAATTCTTTCATACAAGCGACACTATCTGCTGAATTTCTTGGATAATTCAAAATTTCAGGAGCACACAAAGAACATTCCGGTGCCCTACACCTCGCTTTCATAGCCGGTCCCCGTGGCGGAGTGGTTAGCACTAGGGATGGCCAAACGGATCCGGATCCGAAAAATCCGGCTCCGGATCCGAAAGTTCCGGATCCGAAAATCCGGATCCGGATCCGATAGTTTCGTATCTCAATCCCATTATAATATTACCACACCTTAAAAGGTATTATGATCTTCGATTACAAAGAAATTTTTCATTTGTTAGTCCTACAAGATTTTCTTTCAAGTGTTGTTCCTAAAATAATTTGCTACTCATCGGCTACCACACTCGTGCACAAAAATAATCTTGTTTAACATAAAATGTCAGAGGTGATTTTGTAAATGCCATTGAAACGAATATGTATTCATTCGAATGAATTGGAAATGGAAACACACATAAATGTGAGACATTCCATTCCAGGATGAAACCTTTAACACATTTAACAAGATAGAAATGTTATACAAAAATTATACAATTGTTCTACAGTTACAGTTTTAAAAATTAAAATAAAACATTATAATATATGCAGTGTTATATAATTACAGAGTGTAAGACTAACAAGGGAGGTTATCTAAGTGTCCCCCCTCCGATTTCCATGAAACTTGGCAGGTGTATAGAGGAGCCCAAAGGAAGAAATACTTGTTTTTTTGTTTCAGCTAAAAAACTGTTTTAGGGGGCAAAACCCCCCTCAAATATCAAAGTGAGGACAAATTGAAGTGGGCATTTGATCCCTGTGTCCCCCTCCGATTTCATGAAACTTGGCAGGTGTATAGAGGGAACCAAAGGAAGACATACGTGTTTTTCTTGCTTCCGCTAAAAAACGGTTTTAGGGGGCAAAACCCGCCTCAAATGTTAAGATGAGGACAAATTGACGTGGGGATCTGACCCCTGTGTCCCCCTCCGATTTCCATGAAATTTGGCAGGTGTATAGAGAGACCATAAGCTCCCTGTTTCTTCCTATGCCATATTTACGTGGTTTCGGGGTCAGATCTCCACTTCAATTTCTCCTCATCTTGACATTTGAGGGGGGAAGGGGTTGCCCCTAAAACCGTTTTTTAGCTGAAATAAAAAAAAACACGTATTTCTTCCTTTGGGCCCCTCTATACACCTGCCAAGTTTCATGGAAATCGGAGGGGGACCATAGGCGTAGCTAGAACTTTATATTTGGGTGTGCACAAAGAAAAAAATGAGGTCTTGTACCTTTTTAATAGCATATTTTGCAACACAATCACTTGGCTCTTTAACTGCACTGATGTTTGTAAAGGAATATAAATTCACTAAGTGACAGTGTTGAAAATTTCTGAATATATGTAGTAGAAAAAATCAAATTGCATAGAAATTACACACACATACAAAATGTTCATAAATGTTACAAACAAATACATCAAAATACACGTCATCTATAACAAGAGACGTCTGTCAAAGGGTACAATGTTCTTAAACCCATCAATAACTTCATTTACATCAATAGACGAAGCTTTTTCCTGTTCCACAAATAGCAAGAGCAGGGCTTCCAATCTATCCTGCTTCTGAGTTGCTGTTAATTTAGTTTTAACTTGGGTAAGCTTGGAGAAAGCTCTCTCTCACACGTGCAGCTTGAGACAGGTATAGAAGAAAGGCGCTGTAGTACAGAGTAGAATGCAGTAAATATCTTCTTTCTTCAATGACATCAAAAAATCGAAAATCTATAGACACCCGTTTAATCAGCGATAATGCACACGTTTGTATCAAGTAATGACATTTTCAACTTCTTACAAACTGCCGCTTATTTTCTCTCTTATTGAAATATCTGTCTTTAATTCTCTTGGATAAAGCAGCCCATTATGGGTGTGCCTAGGCACACCCGGCACACGCCTTAGCTACGCCTATGAGGGGGACACTTAGATAACCTCCATTGTTAGTGTATTAATTACAAATCGCGCACGCGCACTATATATATATATATATATATATATATATATATATATATATATATATACGCGTATATATGTATATTAGCAGGTAACAATATGTTATAAACACATTCTTACTTTCCAAAGAAGCGCTCATTTGGGATGGCCAAACGGATCCGATCCGAAAGTTCTGGATCCGGATCCGAAATTTTTTTGGTTCCGGATCCGGATTTCGGATCCGCTAGGATCCGGATCTGGCCATCCTTAGTTAGCACATCGCGCTACGACGCCAGGGGTCCTGGGTTCGAATCCCGGCCTGGACATAGATGTTTGTAAATGTCTTTTCATCAATTTCATCATATCATCACTCATTCTAATCTTCGCAAATTAGCCAAAAGTGGCACAGAAAGCGAAGTAAGAAATGAAGCAAATCAATCAAAATCAACCTCGCTCTCATCCAGCACTGCTACGCCGCTGGCCATGCTTTATCTGGGTAGGATTTATTAGATGTAATTCAAATAAAATGGAATTGAAAGCATATACTTTAGTATACAATTTCTTAACTATGTAACCAACAGAATTGAAAAATTATTCGTGTTCATTAGCGGTCCCAGCCATCACTGAAAAGTGTGCATCATTGTGGATTAAACCTCATAGAGCCGAGACAACAGAGAATTCGTCTCATTCCCGCAGGCTGTTTTCCACTTAAGTCTTCATGGTATAGAGCTGATATTTTACATGTATTAAAATGTTCACAAGAAACATGTAGGTAGGTTACATCGAAATTACGTTTGAATTTGGACAATAGAAATTAATCAAGTTTTCGGTGTTATTAGAGTTGACGAGCTGTATCTTTGCTGTGCCTTGGCTACTCCGCGCAGAGTGTGAGAGAGATACGTTTATGTAGTTGCCACCTACTCGCCCTTTGGGTGGTCGACAGCAAGGACAGAACGCAAGGGTAATGACGCGCAGCCAGTAGCTCCTCCCACTTGCTACTGCGCAGCCGGGCTTGGGCAGGGTTCACCCGCAAAGATACATCTCGTCAACTCTAGTTCGAAGCTTTGGTTGTCAGCCACATGTTTCGTAATCTTGTTAGGGCAGGCTTATGTAGGCCTATATATTGTCTCTTACAAAAGAAAGAACAGTCCTCAACAACAATAATGACGAAAGAAAGACAACAATCGCTGATCATTGTAGAGACTGCACCCAGTACAGGAAATTAAATGCAGCTTCTCTTTCAGGTCAGATCTATGGCTTGTTGTTGTATACAATAACAATGCTCTCGATTCAATACCAAACATTCTACGTTCAATATGACGTCATGGTTTTAATAAATCACAGAGTAATGTGACAATGAAAGAGTTAATAGTGTTTTCGGATGAAAATTTGTTTTGAAAATGGGGTGCCGAAGAAAATTAAGGGGCGTTGAAACACCCCTTCGCACCCCCCTCCCTGGCGCCGCCCCTGATCGGATATAGCCCATTGAGACGAGATTGCTTCCCATATCATTCTCTCTCTTTCTTCTCCGTCTTTTTTCTATATTTCTCCTTCACCCTTTTCTTTATTTTTCCTCTCTATCCTCTTTCTGTGACGCTTGTCTCTTCCTTTTTCCTTTTTGTTTCTTTTCATCTTTAGTTCTTTCTTCCATCTCTTTGTTGCGCTTCCATCTACCCCTCTCTATTTTTTTCGTTCCCTTTCCTTTTCCTCTCTTCCTCTCTCGGGCTCTTTTCCGTTTCTCTGTCGCACCCAGGGTCGCCCATCTTCCCAAGGCTAATGGCGAATTCCCCTCAGATCATGTCATAAACAGTGGCGGCGATTAGATGCCAAACTGGGGGAAGGAAAGTTTACTTTCTTTGGATAACCATTACTGTAACGGCGTTACAGATGACAATGTACCATGTCACCGGGCCACGATTGTTAGCGATTGGTTTTAGAAGAGCATTCTGGACAATTTCAACGAATGATTTGACCACCTAGATCGCCACACACGAACCGCGTGGAACACACTTAGGATCAGCGACGTGCACTGAGGAGTAGCTAGTCTAGCAGAGATAGATCAATCAATCTCAAATCTCTAATTATTTTCAAATCACAATATTTATTGTTTTGTTGAAGCCACAGTTCATATGCAACACTTTTTTTCACGCGCTTCTCGTCCCTCGGTGCGTTCAGCGGCCTAGTTCGCTCTTTCTCCGCCTCACAGTTCCAGGTAGAAACGGGTTTTCGAAGGGAAAGGGAAGATTTCTGCCTCTACCTCCCTTGCCCCCTCGCCACCGCTCCAATGGTTGAAAGCCCGTGCTTTCAGGTCCTCCAGTCTATCTCCTATAGGACAGATAGGGGATTGGATTCCCTTCGCTTCCTTTGTAAATCCTCTAAAGAAATAAGGGGAAATTTTTCTGCAGTACTTCTGTCCTCTGTATTTACACTACTTTTTACACTTTGTACAATATGTATGTATGATATGGGATGTACTTTTATCATTTATGCAATTGGAACGTCTTATGTGCAGACAAAAATTTTATGCTTTTTTAAAAAATATGGAATATATAATGATTAAATAACAAATATTTGCTCACGCTCTCTCTTGCTCTCGTTTTAGTAGTGTTTTATTTAAATATACTAAATCTCTTGGCCTCCAATAAAAAAATAGATAAGCTAAATAATCATAAATACGGATGTACTTATTTGGGCAAGAGAACGCGCGTTCTAATTCTTGTTGTTGGTTTGGTTTATTTTACTTCGCTTTTCTGCCACATTTGGTTATCGCGAAAATGAGGATGAGTGATGATATGATGAAACTGATGAAGGGACCTCAAAAAGAACAATTCAGGCCGGAATTCGTGACGAGCGTGCATTCTTGTTCTTATGTGTTGTACTCTGCCTGCAGTGAATAATGAAAAAAGTAGAAATGAAAAATGTATCCCAGAACTCAAAAAGCCAAATGAATATCATTGAAGAAAGTAGAAAAATGGTTTGATTAAAGTTGTGTTTTGTTACTCATCGCTTTTTCTAGCTGTATAGATTTAATCGGAATAAGTAGCTAAGAGCTTGGAAAGTCGTGAGGGACAATCATAAACAGAGAATTCTAGGCTCCTGATTTCACAGTACCCTGGAGATGCACTGGGAGGAAATTATTTGCATTTTCTTCTCTCTTCCATCGCTTTACCTAATTTCTGCCATGACGATGAACGTTGATTAAATTAAACGGGTGAGGAGTGGTTGCAAAAAAACACTCATGCAAAGGCCAGGGCTCGAGCCCAGATCCTTCAGTTCAGTTCAGGGGAAATTAGGGAAATCAAGAAATGCAAAATTTTTGAAAAAACGTTAATCATATATAAAGATGATATTTCAAAAATTCAATTGAAAATTACTACTCAGGAAAATTGCAGTTTGCTTTACCGATACCCACGTATCCGAATGGTTAGCGCCTTTCTCACACGTTTGTTGTCGGCCGACCTCCGTGGGGGAGTGCAAGCGGTCCCGGATCTGTACCCGATGGAGGTATATAGTGGTTCCGATCCCACATTAAACTATAGGTCTAGTCCCGATTAGCCTTTCTGTGTATAAAGTGGACTTAAAACGTCAAATCAACCAACCGTGGGGGAGTGGTTACCACAGCGCGCTACAACACCAGGAGTTCCTGGTTCGAAACCCTACCTGGACATGAGTGTTCTTTGTGTTTGTCCCTTCATTAATTTTGTCTTATCGTCTTCGCGATTAACCAAATGTATAAAAAAGCGAATCAAATAAAATAATTCATTGATTGATTGTTTGATTTGGTTTATTTTACTTCGCTTTCCGCCATATTTGGTTAATTGCGAAGACGATATGATAAAATTGATGAAGGGCAAGGGACACACAAAGATCACCCATTGCCAAGCCGAGATTCAAACCCGGCATCTCTGGCTCAGTAGTCAAATCAAATCGTTTTTGATTTTCGAAAGTGGGTGGAAGTTATGTGTACATGTTTTTGTAGTCATTCCTAACTTTGCAATTTTTCCTGTATTTGACGTTCTTCTTTTAGGAATACTGGGCCCTAAAGGGGGGGGGGGGATTATGACCCGTTGGGCACGCCACTCATTGCTACCCCAAGTGTCGACGTCACCGCACGTCACTGCTTAGGATCAGCGGCGTAGTTCCCACGTAAGGCTTGTAAGTCCACCTTAGAAGTTGAAATTATTGAAGAAAACGTATTTAATTCCCGTATTTATCGCTTGAACACACATAGCAATATCAGACTGCAAGTAGAACGTTTAACGAAACAATTGAGGACTTGTTTTGATTCGAGTTGTTTCTCTTTAAGGCTTCTTGAGAGGACTTACGTGAGGGTGAATAGAAGAAATGATTTAGACTCGCCCATGGCGGGTGTGTTTGCTTACGTAGTATCTTCTCAACCAATAACAGGGTGCCCCGATTCTCAAGCACTGTAAGGCGCATTACGAGTGGGTGCTAACTGGCGAGAATTTCTGTCTCCGCTGCGTCGCCATGGTCGGAAGAGATCCTAGAAAATCGATTCCCGTGTTGTTTCAACAATGCTTGACGGGAGGTGTAGCTAACAAAACGGGTGTCATTTTAAATGTGTAAACTAACTATTAAGTTCACAAAGGGATGGTTTAATGTTGGATATTACGTTCATTAGAAACAGCGAATTAAAGATAAAAGAGGAATGTCTATTAATCCTAGATCCGGCAGCGCCCGCAAAGTTAGGCGCGTGCATCCAAGTTGCCCGTAATGTTAAAAGCATACGCGTAATACTTAGCGTTATATTTACCGATTTTTTTTTACATTTTCCTTTCACTAAGTTGCTTGATATGCTTTTCAAAATGTGCGCAAATATCGTAACCATGATAATGAGTAATATTCTCGAATTCATTTGCATTTGCAAATTGTATCCTACGAATTTCCCACAAATGGTTTTGTAGTGAAAGAAAAAGAATAATAAGAATAAAAATATGACATGACCTTTCCAGAAGAAGAGTTTGTGTGCTTAACTAAGCTGTATGCGAAATTTGTCAATTGCTACCAGTTGAAAGTTGAGCTACAGGTAGCATAATTTATTCTGAAGCCGAATATCGAGTAAAGACTGTGTTTGAACTTCATGAGTACTTGCGTACTACCCATTTGAATGAAGCTGTTGAACAAGTGTACAAACTAACAGAATTGTTCCTCACTGTTCCTGCCTCAAGCTCGTCGGTGGAAAAGTCGTTTCCTGCACTGAAGAGGATTCATACATTTCAACGCAGAACACAGACTCAGGCAAGGAAATCTGACTTGGGACTGATATCCATTGAAAAGGAGCTGCTAAAGACATTGACCAGAAACTCCCGATTCTACGACGACGTGATTGAGGAGTTATAGTATAAATGAGAATTTTCATTAAGTAATACATATGTTACTATTGTTAACATAGAGTGTGTGCATTTTGTGTTTGAAATTGAGTATGCCCATACATGACTTAGATTCAAATAAATTCTATTTAGTTAAAATATCTTTGGGTTTTCTTTATCCAATATTCAGGTCAGGTGTATCTAAAGAAGTCTTACACCTTTCATACAATCACGCTACGCCACTGCAGGATCCATTCGCGCACAACCATGCAATTATGGGAGGCTATCGAGACTGCATGGCTGAACATCTCTTCAGGTGACTTCCGTCCAGACGCAGATTCACGAGGAGGGTCATAGGGGCGACCGCTCCTCCCAACTGCCATGTTTGGGTGTATAATATTCAAGACCCAATCGTTCGGTACTTTTATCACCACGTTTAAAAGGCTCGAGAAGTCCACTTTATACTCATCATAGGCTAATCGGAACTGGACCTACAGTTTAAATTTGGATCAGAAAGATTCTACAAGATGCGTTAAAAGGGAATCGGAGCTGAGACCACTGCAGAGACTGCGTTTTTATTTCTTTGTTTATTCATTTTACTTCTCATATCTGATCTTCAGTTTAGCGTGACAATGGAGGAATTATGATAACAATAGAGGCGTAGCAATGAGTGGGCGAGCGCCCGGGACCTCGTGTGCCATGGGCTTATTAACTTTTTTAATGTAATAGACGTGAGAAAAATAGACGGAAAGGGCTAATTATTGTGGCCGATAAAACAACAATATTATGTTTTTAACCAATCATAAATTCTAGTGAAACATTATACTTTGATTGAATACGTCAACTATTTAGTATTTTAAATAAACTGAGTGGTAATCTGATTTTAGAATATTCAGGAAGTCAAACAACAACAATAAAACGTTCTCTTACAAAGGTTGATAAGCATAAACACAATTTTTGACTTCTCATAACTTAGCGGTTCGAGAACATCGAGAAACATTATACGCAGCAGAAGCAACAGAAAATTACGGAAACTTCACGTATTTGATGAAATTTCTTTCCAAATATGACCAATTAGCACAAGAACATTTCAGACGTATACACAATAAAATGATATTCACAATAATTATCCACGTTCTTTAAATTCAAAGTGAACTGATACAGGTAATGAGCAAACGGCTATTATATAATGTCAAAATGGCTATAAAAAAAATAGCTAAGTCCAGAGATTTACTAACTTCACGATCAGTTTCAATAATTACTTTCTTTAAGTTCGAAACTTCTTCTATTATATTCTAGATTATTTTGTAAGTGAACGTGACCTAACACAAAACAGCACAACAATGTTTTAAACATGCAACACTTATTATTCATTGTTGAAGCTCGTTACAGTAGCTATGGAACTCCAGTCAAAAACTGACGCCCCGACACGTATAATAATTTTATTCTATTTTTACTTAAGGTAAAAGTTCTTAATACCGGATTTCCATTCAAAAGTGGGGAGATTTGGGCAGCTGCAGGATAGTATATGTAAGTTTTTGTTAAAATGTTTTGATTCAAAAGATTCTCATACCCAAATATGTTCATGTAAATTTTTCATAATGTGATATATTCTGTGAAGCAATTTTTTTTACGTTTAGATTGTCCTGTGGCCTAGAAGAGGAGAGAAATAAAACTTCTTATTTCCAGTTTAGTTCGTTTGAATAATGGCTTAAAAGTTAACATGCAGTATCAGGTTTGAATTATGGCTTCTTAAAATTTAACAGGTTATGGGCCCAGCCCAGGTGTTCATGAACTGTGCTGCAATGTACTTTGGAGTTGCTTCATCACAGTGAAAAATTTTATCGTAAATTTTTGTGATGTACTCATGACTGATCACATGATATGATAATGTATGTAGTGCTTGTGAAGCTTTGAATCGAAATTTGTGCAATGTAATTTTTTTTGTACGAAAATTACGGTGTCAAGAAAATTGAAACAAATTCGATACTACAATGACGACTCCAATCGTGATTAATAGTGGACAGCCAAACAATAAAAAACTGGAAGGTGTTAAGAATTACGCCACGTGGAAGTTCGTAATGAAATTAACTCTGATCGATAGTGGTTTATGGGACTGTATCGAAGCAGCTACTCCAGTGGATCCAGTTCGAGACCAGAAAGCGTATGCCAAGATTTGTTTGTGCGTGCATTCTTCTTGCTACCCACATGTTAGAAATGCTGAAAGTGCAAAGGCAGCATGGAAAAATTTGAAGGCAGCTTACGAAAATCAAGGTATAAGTAGGCGCTTAGCAATTAAAAGAAGACTGACCAGAGTGCGTTATGAAGATTTTCCTTCAATGGACTTGTACCTTGGTGAAATAATCTCATTACAACAAGAGTTGGCGGACGTGGGTTGCAGTGTCGATGATGAAGAAATCGCCGAAATTATGTTGATTGGATTGCCTGAAGAGTTTAATCCTTTGGTAATGGGTATTGAAGGAACACAGACGAAACTTACCAGCGAGTTTGTGAAGTCACGGCTCATGCAGGGTGATTTTCGACGAAGTGAAAATGTTTCCAAGGATTCTGCATATTTAGCTTCAGATAAGAAGAAGGGTCCATTTGTACCTATTTGCCATCATTGCAAGAAGGAAGGCCACATAAAGCCTAGATGTCCTCAACTACAGAAGTCTAAGAAGCGGATGAAGAAACCTACAGTTACGAAGCAAGGACCAAGTTCTTCGCAACACAATAATTCGTTTTTGTTGACTACCCACAGTGCTTATGCCAGTAAAATATTTAATGATGATGACTGGTTACTAGATTCAGGGTGTACTTCACACATGAGTAAACGTAAAGATTGGTTTGATAATTATTCAAATTCTAAATCATCTGAAATTACCATTGCAAATAATCAAAAGGTGATCAGTAATGGAATTGGTGATGTGAAAGTAAAACTCAAAAATAATGTGCAGAAGTTAATATCTAAAGTGATGTATGTTCCAGATATTACTGCTAATTTGTTGTCTGTTAACAAAGTTACTGAAAAAGGTTATGTTATGCTTTTCGATGACAAACGGTGTAGTGGTTACAATGTATCTGATATTGAGATAAAGGCTACTCCAAAATTTACAGCAACAAAGGTAGGTGGCATTTATAAGTTAGACCAGGCTGAAAATTTGTCCATGATGAATTTAAACAATACTACTGTAAATTCTCTTGAAAATTGTGAAGAGACAGTAGCTATGTTGTCAGTTAATGCTTCACAAGATGTATGGCATAAACGTTTAGGTCACTTGAATCTAAAAGGAATGATATCTTTGAGAAATAATTTAGCTGATGGAGTATGTTTTCATGATGACACCCCAAAACAATGTATCCCTTGCATTGAGGGGAAGCAGAAAACTGCATCCTTTCCCAAGGGAGTGGCAAAAAGAGCTAAAGAAAAACTAGAGTTAATACATTCTGATGTTTGTGGACCAATGTCCGAATCAAGTTGGGGTGGTGCACGATATTTTGTTACTTTTACTGATGATTATACTCGCAAGAGTTTTGTATATTTTCTTAAATTTAAGCATGAAGTATTTGAAAAATTTGTAGAGTTCAAAGCTTTTGTAGAAAATCAGTGTAATTTAAAAATTAAGAAACTTAGATCAGATAATGGTACAGAATACTGTAACAAGAAATTTTCTGCATTTCTCAGTGAACATGGTATAATCCATGAGACAAGTGTTCCATATACTCCGCAACAAAATGGAGTTGCCGAGAGACTAAACAGAACAGTTGTAGAAAAGGCTAGAACCATGCTTCATGATGCTAATCTCAGTAAGAGATATTGGGCTGAAGCAATTTCAACAGGTGTATACCTGAAGAATGTTTGTCCTACAGTTGCAATTAAAGATGCTACTCCAGAGGAAATGTGGACAGGACATAAAGTTAATCTAAGTCATCTTTGTGTATTTGGTTGTACAGCATATGTTTTGACACCAGACTATAAACGAAAAAAGATGGATAGTAAGTCGAAGCCATACATTATGGTAGGTTACTGTGAGTTTACAAAAGGTTATAGATTAGCTGATACTTCTAATTCTGGTAAGGTTATTAAAGCAAGAAGTGTTATATTCCTGGAAAATGTTGCAGGGTCATGTGTCGATAAGACAGATGTCAACACTGACATGTCTTCTGATGTAATTTTACCTCTGACTGTACAGATACCATTTAGTGGATCACAAGTTAAAAACAATGACAGTCAAAATATTGTAGGTGCTAGACAGAAATCTGAAGAAAAGTCAAGTGACACTTTATGTGTTGATAGTAATGTCGGCGAATTATCAGAAGTAACAAATTCAGAAACTGCTGAATGTTCTAATGTAGGTAGTGATTTTTCTCAAAATGTAGAACAAGAAAATGGTAGACCTGTTAGAAATAAGCAATTACCAATTTGGATGGGTGATTATGATTTATCCGACACATCCTTTATGAGTTTTGAGGAACCTGTAAGTTTTGAAGATGCCACAACATGCAAAGAAAATTCCAAATGGAAGAGAGCGATGGATGATGAATATAAATCACTCTTGAAGAATGAAGTTTGGGAATTAGTAGATCGTCCAAAAGACCACAGTGTAGTTAAATGTAAATGGGTATATAAAGTAAAACAAGATGTAAATGGGGATGTAGATAGATACAAAGCTAGATTAGTAGCACGGGGCTTTACGCAACGATACGGTATCGATTATGAAGAGACGTTTGCACCTGTTGTAAGACACTCTACTCTCAGACTTTTGTTTGCTATTGGTGTGGAATACAATATGGACATAGATCATATTGATATAAGTACTGCATTCCTGAATGGTGATTTAAATGAGACAATTTATATGGAACAACCACAAGGTTATCAGGTTGATAATAAAGTGTGTCTACTCAAAAAGAGTTTGTATGGTCTAAAACAAGCAAGTAGAGCTTGGAATCAGAAAATACATGATGTATTAATCAAAATGAAATATGATCAATCAAAATGTGAACCTTGTGTTTATACAAAATGTATAAAGGGTAAAAAGATGATTGTAGCATTGTATGTTGATGATATTTTTGTATTTAGTGAAGATGCATGTGAAAAACAAATGTTGATCCATGTACTGAAAGAACATTTTGATGTTAAACTATTGGGACCAGTAAGACATTGTCTAGGAATGGAGGTTGACAGGAATAAGAAATTGAATACTCTAACTTTATCTCAAAAGCAGTATACTAAACAGTTACTTACACGTTTTGGTATGAATAATTGCAAAACTGTTTCAACTCCCATGGAGCTAAATGTAAAATTAGAAAAAGCTGAGAAATGTGAAACCAAATTTCCCTATCAGCAATTGGTAGGTAGTCTCATGTATCTAGCAGTTTGTACGCGACCAGATATTGCTTTTGCTTGTAGTAAACTCAGTCAATTCAATAATTGTTATGATGTAAGACATTGGGTTGCAGCAAAAAGAGTCTTAAGATATTTGGCAGGTACACTAGATTATAAACTTAAATTTCAAAAAGGTGGAAATGAAGTAAAAGTGTACACAGATGCTGACTGGGCTAATGATTTGGTAGATCGTAAGTCATACAGTGGTTTAGTTGTAAAATTTGGAGGCTCAATTGTAAATTGGGAATCAAGGAAGCAACGAACAGTTGCATACTCAAGTACCGAGGCAGAGTATTATAGTTTGGGTGATGCTGCCAAAGAGGCACAATTCATGAAAAATTATGTTATCAGAGATAATTGATATTAAGGTGACAATTACAATTTTTAATGATAATTTAAGTGCTCATAAAATTGTTGAAAATTCTCAGCACCATAGGCGTACAAAGCACATTGATGTACGACATCATTATATTAGGGATGCTGTTCAACAAGGAGATTTTCATTTGGTTTATCAACCAACAAATGATATGATAGCAGATTTGTTAACAAAACCTGTATCTAAAATTGTGCATGACAATTATGTATCACAGTTAGGTATGAAATAATTATGGTCACATGTATGTAAAGTATACATATTTGAGTAAGGGGAAGTGTTTTGATTCAAAAGATTCTCATACCCAAATATGTTCATGTAAATTTTTCATAATGTGATATATTCTGTGAAGCAATTTTTTTTTGCGTTTAGATTGTCCTGTGGCCTAGAAGAGGAGAGAAATAAAACTTCTTATTTCCAGTTTAGTTCGTTTGAATAATGGCTTAAAAGTTAACATGCAGTATCAGGTTTGAATTATGGCTTCTTAAAATTTAACAGTTTTTGATTTTTTTTCAGTCGCTTTTCTGTAATTTCTGGCTATTAGCGATGATGCAGATGAGTGATGGTGTGATTAAATTAATGAAAGGACACTTACAAGGACACCCATGTCCACATCGAGATTAGAACCCGGGAACTTCTGTAGCAAGATCGAAAGTCGGCCACTTAACATACTCGATCATCGAACCGGCGTGTTTCTGTTATTAATGCTACATTGACTTGGCTTATTTTATTTATTTTTTCTGCCACTTTTGGCTACTCGTGAAGATGAAGATGATGGGCCAGTCACAAAGAACACCCATTCCCAGGCCGGCATTCAAACCCGGGACCCTTATTAATGCTATATATGTCAAAGGTGTTTGTCTATAAAACAGATAAACCCTGTGACCAACAGGTCTTAGAGTGACAAAGTCTGCCAACCAGATTTCAGTTAGATGGCGCCTAGTGAACTCATACAGTCCCATCACCGCTGCTGTATACAGCTTGATAGATTAATTTCAGAATTAATGCTAGTTATTCTCTTTATCTGCTATTTTATCTACTAACAACAAAATATAACACACAGGATTTTCCTGAAGTAACTTGGATTCTTGCTGTAACACGATTATGCCTTGTTTCCATATTAAACACACTATAGCTGCTGACCAAGGCAGATTTTTGAAAATATTAAGAGCACTTTACACGTCATGTTTCCACCCTATATCTCATGGATCCCTGTTGTTCGGATGGCAAGAAAAACTGTATGGCCTCTTCTGATAAGGTTTTCCCCTACCGTTTGGTAAGAGACATCGTGGAAGTTTCACCTAGGACAATGGGCCTGCCTCTGGCCATATACTAGGTGTGATAGTACATGAGGTTTTCCGAGTTTGTACGAGTTATAGTGCAGGAGGCCTTAGCAGACGACAATATGGGGGTGTGTCTGCGAGAATCAATCAGGTCCGCGAATGAGCGACCCGGTTGCCACAGCTAGCTCGCTGCACCCTTCTGGAAGGGTGAGTGACCTCTGCCTCTCTTCCAACTGAAGAAAAGAGGCCCTCACAGATGGTAGAGACCTTGACCGCGTTGTGAGGCTTTGGACTGACATCTACTTGTACCAACCAAACCGCATCTTTTCAGGATCTTAAGAGACATAGATTGCACAGGAACCATCCACAGAATTATGGAAGCTATTGCACCGACAGGAAAGTATATCAGATGTCCTAAATCCACGGCCTCAAAATCAACAACACAAGGATGTTCACAGAGATCCAGAATTGTGGAATCTAAACTTGGAACCATCTCTAGAAAAAGTAGGAAATATTTCGGGATCAAAAGCACAAATAGACTATGCAGATGACTTAATAATTGTAATATAAGGTAATTCAAGAACAGAGTTGGAAAGATAGTCCAGTATTGCGATAAACTCTTTCGAGGACTTGTATGATACAGTGAAATTGATGATTGCCACCCAGGAGACGGACACATTTTATAATCCTAAAGGGTAAGCTGAATGCTAATAAAAACCCACAAATAAAACTCGGAGAAACATCTTAGAAGAGTAAAGGAAGCTAAATATCTAGGTGTGGAACTTCAAAAGCTTAGTCTGTAATAAATAAATTGGTAGCAATATGTTCGAATACATTCAGACTCTCTATGTCGCTTATAAACCTATTCATATTCATAATCTATAACGCGATTGTTTCTTTCGACGGACCAATCTGAGTAGACTAACCAAAAATATTCAGTCCGTTCGATTTGGCGCTGGACCGAGATAGCGTGTGACATGGCGCAGATGCCGGCATTTTTGTCTCGTAACGTCTTGCTTATTTACTCACATACGTATCGTATCTTTAGCATGTAGAACAATTGCATTTATATTGCATAACGAGTACTAACCTGTGTTATAAGAGTTGTTCAAAGTTGTTCATGCGCTATCTAAGCCCAAAGCCAAAACGAACGCACTGTACAGTGGTGGGAAAAAGTTCCATGAAGGCGTATAGGGGGTGTGGGGGTAACGCCCCACACTTTCTTGATCCGGTCGTGAGTGGGGGTGATGTGATCAGCATCACGCCCCTGGCCGCCTTTACCCCCCAGGGTTTCCCCCGGGTACCTATGTTATTCGACGCTGGGTGGGCGCCGGGGCCGCTTCCAACGTTAGAAAAGTTCCCGGGTTTGAACCGGCCGGGGATCGAACCCGGGACCTTTAGCATGGTAGTCGGACACGTTACCGACTGAGCCACCGCGGAGAATCGGGATTTTGTCCACGTGTTCAAGCGGCTCCAGTGACCACTCAGCTTCGTATAAAGTGGGTACCTGGATGAAACTGGGGGGGGGGGGTAACGCGGCAAGGGGCGTGGTGCTGATCACATCATACCCACTTTCTGCCTGATCAAGAAAGCTTGGTGCCTTATCTCCACACCCCTACACGTCTTCATGGCTATATACATATGACTATATACATCCCGATTTTGTTGGAACAGAACTTCCCAATCTCTACGTGGGCTTTCTTTCAAGTTCCGTAGGGATTTGAATAGGCTCCAATATTTCTTGACACAATTCATACATGTTATATTTCCTTATAAGAACAACAGCCGATATCCTTTGTGTGCGTGTGTGTGTGGGGAGGGTGTATAATCCAAACATCTGAGGTGATCCTTTTCCCACTACCCACTCCATTCTCAGAAATAAATCTGAATTCCACGCACTGAAAATGTAGCACTTTCTACATCTTAGCATGCAAATATCTAGTAGGAAAGTAATGTGTGGAAAGAGAAAAATTAACGCTTTGTAACGGCACTCTGGAAATTTCGTAGTATTTTTTTTTCCAATTTGAACTGACATTCATAATATTCATTAACAATCCCAATATTGACTGAAGAATAGCTTAGTCGTTCTGCTACTTTCAATTCTTCATTAGCGTAGTCACCGTAACTCTCTCTCTCTCTCTCTCTCTCTCTCTCTCTCTCTCTCTCTTAGCCTTCCCGATGGCGCAGTAGTAGTGGAGTCGCCTTGTAATCAAGGAGTCCCGGGTTCGATACCCGGTGGAGAACACATAGTGGTTAGGATTCCACTTCAAACTGTAGATGCAGTCCCGATTAGCCTTACTGTACACAAAGTGGACTTAAAATACCAAATGAAAATAAAAATCAAAATCACCGTAACTCTCTACAAAGCCAGAGGACCCAGGTTCGAAACCTAGTGAGGCTTAGATGTAGCATTGCATTCGTATCATTACCATAGGCGTAGGTACGGGATGTGCCGGGTGTGCCTAGGCACACCCTAATGTGCTGCTTTATCAAAGAGAATTAAAGACAAATATTTCAATAAGAGAGAAAATAAGCGGCAGTTTGTACGAAGTTGAAAATGTCATTAATTGGTACAAACGTGTGCATTATAGCTGATGAAACGAGTGTCTATAGTTTTTCGATTTTTTTATGTCATTGGAGAAAGAAGGTATTTACTGGATTCTACTCTGTACTGCAGCGCTTTTCTTCTATACCTGTCTCAAGCTGCACGTGTGAGAGAGAGCTTTCTCCAAGCTTACCCAAGTTAAAACTAAATTAACAGCAACTCAGAAGCAGGATAGATTGGAAGCCCTGCTCTTGCTATTTGTGGAACAGGAAAAAGCTTCGTCTATTGATGTAAATGAAGTTATTGATCAGTTTAATAACATTGTACCCTTTGACAGACGTCTCTTGTTATAGATGACGTGTATTTTGATGTATTTGTTTGTAACATTTATGAACATTTTGTATGTGTGTGTAATTTCTATGCAATTTGATTTTTCTACTACATATATTCAGAAATTTTCAACACTGTTATTTAGTGAATTTATATTCCTTTACAAACATCAGTGCAGTTAAAGAGCCAAGTGATTGTGTTGCAAAATATGCTATTAAAAAGGTACAAGACCTCATTTTTTTCTCTGTGCACACCCAAATATAAAGTTCTAGCTACGCCTATGATCATTACCCAGGGAGGTGCAGTCTAGCGTTCGGAAAAGTTCGGAACCGTTCGTAAACCTTCACGGATGACGTCGGCCAAGGGACATCTCAAAGACGAGCACCAGCAACGGCATAGAAATTCACACTTCTTCCGTGTTTTCGGAAATAAATTTGTTTTAAAAATCGAATGAATGTTCTGGCGTGTGTGTGTGTAAGTAAATGTAACATTATATGTATAGAGCAGGCTATACCTAGGTACTATCTAGTAAACTGTGTCGCTGAAAGTTAACTATCAATAGAATTAACATGTAATGAAAAGCAGGAAATCCCGCTCGGAGGTGGAGCAGAGGTTTGTTCAGAATTTTCTATTTCAGTGGTGTAAGTTCGTGTTTATGGGGGTGAAAAGGTATATTCAGAGCCAAAGTGATCACAAAGTTGTGCTTTTTAAAAACATTGTGTGGGGTGTTAGGGCGAAGTTGGTGGATAAATCACTGGGTCCGAGACATTACAACTTCATGTTTCATAATCTAAAACTTGATTTTTTAGCACTTTCATCCTGTAGTGTCTGCAGTTTCTTTATTTGTTCTTCAGCACGTTTTAATTTCTTTTTCAGAGTTTCCAACACACTATCTTGTTGGAGATTGGGCATATTTCCAGTACTCAAAAACTGCAATGCAATGCAAATTATGTGCAATGCAAATTATTTTGCGAGGAGACAACTCTTCAAGTCTTTCCACTGCTCGCTTTCGAATCTGACGTTTATTGGCACGTCCACTTCGATCAATTATGTCATTTGGCTGTAGAACACTACTACAATTCACCACACAACCAGGCAAATTTAAACATGGTACACCGTTATTATTAAGCTGCAGTCTACAGATAATGCTAAGCAGTTCTGCTTTTAAGTTCCGTTCATAATCGACATCCAGAAAATGCGATGAGCACACTGTCGCTGTTTTGGTGTTAACAGGATCTAACCTCTTCACTTTGAACGTGAAATCGGGACATTTTTTACCACTTGACTCCTCTGTTTCCATGCTCTAACTTTGTGTGCAGGACCCATCTCAGTATGTGTGTTTGTCCATTACTTCTGATCAGACATCAAACCATGTGTGTACCAGAAGTGTTTTTACGAAGCTGTTACACATGCATGAGATGGACAATCCACTCGACAACGCGAGATTCAAACTGTGGGCCTGGGCTGCGAACTGGACGCAGACAGTTTGTGTCGCCCCTGTCAACACACGCTTTTTCAAGCAAAAAACTATTCAATCTGTATTATATTAATCTATATTGGAATCTTTTCTTTAAAAATGTGTTATTGTTAATGTTACAATAGGTAATGAATTGTTTAAATTAAATCAGGAAAAATGATGAAACTATGGAAATATAAAACAACTATGTAGTAACCATGGTAAATTGTAAACAAAATTATGATATAAAAGAGCTAGATTTTTGTAAGCCTACGGGACATTCTGCTGGTTGCCGAAAGGCTGATGGTTCAGGGGACGTTGGGTAATATCTTGCTTCAATCTTCGGATTGGCTGGTGTACTTGTACTCCATTTGGCAGATATTCCACAAACCCAACTCTGAATAAGGCGTTCTCCTGCATCATCAAAAAGACCAGGGTTATAAACTTCGGTACAACTAATAGGTTTAGGCCTACAAGTTGTATCGGGTGAACTGTCTGTTTGAAAAAGTGTTTGTATAACATCGGAAGTTTAATAAATCTTCGAGTAAAAGATCTTAAGGATCTTTCATTTCAAACCTACATAGGTGATAATTAAAAATAAATCCTACACCACAGACCTCGCAAGTGCTTGGTCCTACTAACTCTTGGAAGCCTTTGAGAAATCCGATAAAAGGGTTATAACCAGACTAAAATAAAGCCCTAAAGGCAGAAGGTGTCTGTCAAGTTCTCGAATATTTCTTTCTGATTCGAGCCTGAACACCACTAAAATGTCTTGTCCTCCCATGTTTGCAGCTCTTATAAAAGCAGAAACCCACCAAATTGTTCATATTCAGGCCTAAGCACTCGCTAAGTTCAAATTGTCTGTCACAGCTTCTGCAGTCTTGTCACACATCGGCACGAAGCAAAGGAAGTCTTCTAGAATACACCTAGATCGCGAAACAATTAATGCACAATGAAAACCCTTCCTTTCCCAACACATCTAATGTTTCGTCTCCCAATATGATTAAATGCTTACTCATTTATCTCCAGTGACGTGCCCAAGGGAGGGTTGGTGGGACCATAGCCCCATTTGACCCAGTATTCCTTTAAAAAATGAACGTCAAAGACAGGAAAAGATGGCAAAATGAGGACTGACCACCAAAAATAGTATGCGTAACCACTCTCCCTTCCGAAAATCTGGGAACGCCACCCGTTATCTCGGACACATTTTTTTAAAATCAAGTCACCAGAAGTTTTTATCATTTCGTATCGGAGACTGAAGTAAAGTGCCTTGTACGTGATCAAATATATCATGTACAAGTTCTTGAAGTGAACGCTTAAAAGGAAATGACGTCAGAGACAACGTCATTTTTCTCATTGGATCCAAGGTTCGGTCAAAGAATATCTATTTAGGAATGGTTCTAATGAACGCATATTTATATCCTCATTATATTCTAGAATGTTCCGCAGATAAACGATTCATAAATATTGCCAGTAGCGACTCCTCTTATTCAAGAACATTCCCTCTCGCGTCTTACAGAGATTAGAAATTACAATGAATCGCCCTACGTGTGGAGCGAGCTACCTTTGTTGTGCAGCTTCCAAATGCTGACAAGTCTCTACATAGAGCTCAAGTTCGCTACGACAAAGAGCAAGAAAAGTTTACGTGCAATATTATCAACAACAATGTTATAGAAAATTCTCCGTCTTGCCTTGATAAGTATTTCTCTTCTTAAATTATCGTCACATTATTCAAGAAGATAAAAATCTAATTTCTAATAGTGTAAACTGAAAAATTTCCTGATGGGGCTCGAACAAGCTGATCCCCACCTTGAATACGCGCTAGTAACAATAACAGGGTTATAGAACATTCTCAGTCTTTCTCGATAATTATTTCTCTCAAATTATCATCACATTCAAGAAGCCGAAATCCTAATTTTATCTAGTGTAAACAGAAAGAAAATCCTGAAAGGAGAGGGGGGCTCGAGCCCCCTGATTCCCACCTTGGATACGTGCTATTAACAATAACAGTGTTATAGAACATTCTCCATCTAGCCTCGATAATTATTTCTCTACTTAAATTATTGTTACATTATTGAAGAAGCCGAAAGCCTAATTTTATCTAGTGTAAACTGAAAAAATTCCTGGAGAGAGGGGGCGGTCGAGGCCCCTATGCCCCACTTTGGATGCATGCTATTATCAATAAAAGGGTTACAGAACATTCTCCGTCTTGTCTCGATAATTATTTCTCTCCTTAAAATATCGTCACATTATCTTATTTTACACCCCAAGAAACCAAAATCCTCATTTTATCTAGTTTAAACCGAAAACTTTCGTGCTTGCTTACACCTCTTCTTGCATTGTTCGGGTGCAAAGCAACAGCACAATTGCGCGGCATTTTCCTGAAATGTTATTGTTGTTGCAAAAAAATCTCCACTATCACACAAGAATACAGAAAAAAGAAACACAAGGCACTTTCACATTCCCTCACACAAATTCAGATCCTATAACAAGCGAAAAGGTCAGTGACACCGTCACCCCTGTCCCGTGAGTGACGTCAGGGTTGGGACCGCCCACGACCCTCTTTTTTCAGCTTCGGGAGGGAAGACTGCGCTACTTTCTCAACTATATTATATACTTACTTTGTCATTACCCATCATCTTCATCGTCGCGATTATCGCAAGAGGTAAAAATGCGACCCAAAATAACCCAAACGGAAGCTTGGAATCGATCTGAATATTGGTTACGTTGGATACGTGGTTGAATTGTCTTAAAAATCACTTCCTGTGATGTAATAGGGTTTTTGATTAGAGGCCATTTGTATAATACTATCGTTGTTGCGAACAATAAGTAGTTTCACGTTCACCATACTCTTCGGTTGTTTAGAAATCGTAAGGAAGAACGATCTATAAATTTCCGCTTTCACATGGCAATGAAACTTGAACATAAGTTCAGTGTAGGTCACAAAAGAGATTTACATATTGTTATGATATCTTTTAAACGTAACGAAATCCAATTCGGAAAGATTACATAATACCGCTCCTTACGTTCCTATAAATGTTCACCATTAGTCTGGCGAAAAAAAAGTCACTAAGATTTCCGTGTTTCCTAGAGCAGAGATAAGGCGCCTGCTTGTAGCAAGCAAACACCAACTGCTTCGATCAGTGACCTTCACTGCCAGAGTGGCTCACGGTAGGCCTGCGCTTGTTCCAGTGTGCGTATAAAACAGGTATTTTATTTCGTTCGTTACAATCCACAGTTATTTCAAGCTAACATTCTAATATTTTCGTAAAATATGTAGTAAACAAGTTGTATACATTATGGTCTTCCAGAGTGTTGTTGCCTGCTATTTACACGCGGGAGATGGGGGGTATTGTAAACATTTCTGAACCCAAAGGTCGAGCACGAAGGAAAAGTCGTGTAAGCATTGGAGGTTATAAGAAGGTAATGGAAGTTGAAGAAAATGTTGGAATAAATTATATTAGAAATTGAGTAATAACAGTTTTCATCACACATAGGGCTATTAGATCACTCTTCAGCGGAAAGTAGGACAAATTATCTCAAAATGTTGGACACGAACGCATTTGCAGTAAATATAATAAGTTACTAGGACATCTTATAATATAACGAGAATACGACACATTTTCAGCTCAAAAATTAATGTTTAAGTGAACGGTTGAGTTCAAAATTCCTCAACTGCTAATTAATAGCACGGCCTAATGCATGGACGTCCGCAGGATTTTTTCCAGGGAGGGGCAAGGAAGGTATTTTTTTCCGGGGGGGGGGGCAAACAAGGTAAATTTTCCCCAATAATAGTGTTGTTCCCTCAAAAAACATTGCTTAAATTTGAATTTATCATATTCATGCAATAATTAAGACATATAATTGTGGCTGAAATGAAATTATATGTGACAAATATATAATTTTCGGTTGACTTTCATTTTCCATGGGGAGGGGCCACGGTCTCCCCTTGCCCCCCCCTTCCGGACGCCCATGGCCGTATGTGATTTCAACTTGTGTATGCAAGAGAACGTTTTTCGTCGAGGCGGGGCCAGGAAGAGAAAACAATCCATGAATTCGGGAAGGTAAATGTTCACAATTTCGTAAACAAACTCTGGAAGTTCTTGTTTATTGAAATGTAAAAAACTACTATACACTGGGAAAAAACAGAATTGTGTGCCTTATTTTTCCAATAAGGACTGTGTATGTAATTTCTGGAATGAAACTTGTTACTTCGAACAAATTACAGACACTTATAGTATCGATAAAATTTCACAAAGTAAGCATTTTTATACATAGGCTATATCCCGACTTTTCCGGATCAAGAAAATCGGGAAGTAATTTCTGAGCTGGGATTGTATTTTTTTTCCGAACATCCAGTAGCAACCATGCACACTCTTTGATTAAACATACTTCTCCAAGGAACCACGTTATCTCAGACTTTCTGTTTCTCCATCTAATTTGAAGTTACGTGATGCCCAAAATACATATAAGACATTTGTGATTTCTTGCAAATTCCTTCCGGAGGCCAGACACATCTATAAAATCTAGGACACGTCCGGAAATAAGAATGCTTCTTATAACCTCTTTTTATTTTCTTATTTAGCATCGTTTTTCTTTCACCTTTTGCTAATCGCGACGACGAGGATGAGAGTGATATGATGAACTTGATGAAGGGGCACTCACAAAAACACCCATACGCACGACGGGATTCGAACCCAGGACATCAGACATCGTAGCGCACTGTGCTAACCACTCTGTCACGGACGGAATTATTATAGCCCTAATCGTTCCTCAACCAGTTTTCCTATCTTTAACTACACACGAAACATAAAGAACAATCACGTAAATAAACAGGTGCCAGTTCACACTCTAACCGTGAAAATGCAATATAATATTTATTTTTAGGTAGTTGTGATTTATTATTCTATATTAAAGAAATATATTAGTGATAAAATGACGGAAGTAGAGGAACATCTCCAATTAAACACTCATGCCTTATGGATATTTGTATTTCTTGCCGAACAAGGTTCCGAATTGGAATTCCGACCAAAAAGGGTTCATTGTGTATGTTCATTCATGTGTTTAATGTAATCACAAATCGTCGTCATGAATAATTTAACTTCAGAGGAAGAAAACTGAGGTAATTACTAATAAAAACAATAACAAAGCAAACTTGATCTTAAAGCCATGGCTTTGCGCTACATATTCCATCACGGGGACTGACACTTTACGTAGGTGTAGACACGCTTCGTACAATTTGATGATATCGCGAGTACATAATGGATGCGCAGCCACTTAACTGGACCCCTAAAATTCCCATTTTATTACTAAATTCTAAATTAGCATAATATGAGATAGTTTACCTATTCATAATGTGCGCCGCTTTGGTGCACTTTGTGGATTGTTTGGTTGATTGGTTATTTTAATTAATGTTGCATTAATCAACATGATTTCACAATACAGCTTAAGATTCAATTTTTATAATTTTCTTGTTGACCAGGTTAATCGCGGCGGGCAAAGTGGAGGGAAAATGACAATGAAGCAGAACAAGGGGACCCTTGGATCTCAATTAAAGAAACTATTTCTACATGCAACTGAGTCGCTGCGTGAAATCGCTGAAAATGTCATTAATGTCATTAATTCCTTAATTTTGCTTATTTTATATTGCTTTTCTAGCACTTGCGTCAACATAGGCATTGAGGATGATTAATGAAGTTATGAAATGGATGATAGAACATGATGATCCATGCCTTACACAAAATTCTAAGTTAGGACTAATGATTTGTCAAGTAGTTGTATTTAACTCCAATCTTTTCCAAGGAGTTCTGGGTTGACAGCATGTGTGTTGCGCGATGATGATTCGATGAAAACCACCATTTCATTGAACTTTCTTGACAATGACTCTAATATCAGTAAAGAGAACATTTCCTTAGGAGTAGTTGTTGTTAAGAAACCAATTTTTGAAACTTTTCTGGAGGTCTCACGGCACCCAGCTGTTGTTCCCGAGAAGCCAGGTTCACCAGGCAAACCTAAGCGATAACTTTGATATTTGGCTTGCATAGACAACAGGCTTTAAGATGTTACGATATCGTAGTTCACGTGGCCCACAAACTACTTTCTCTGACTGTACAACGCATGTAACAAAAATAACATCATCACAAATGAAGGCGATCATTAGAATGACAGGTGCATTTCGAACAACATTACTGATAATTATGGGCCTATGGCCTTCGACAAAATAATCAAACACAGAGCCGCCATATACTGGTGCAAGGAAGGCCAAGAAGAGAGTTTGCAAAGTAATTGGCAGATATGCCCCTACCATTGCAGAATTAACTCATAGATCATGCAGGTGTGCAGGGACGTAGCTAGGTTGATCAGTTCGGGGGGGCTCAAAACTTAAGATTTTTTCTATCAAACCATTAAAAACTAACAAACTATTAATATACCATATAGGCCTACATAAGTATATGTACAGTATGTATATATATATATATATATATATATATATATATATATATATATATATACATATATATATATATATAAAATCTTGTTGGAAGAGAACATTATTTTCTCCTGTAGCCCCCAAAAATTTACGGATATAGACTCGCGAAATCCACGGCCATTATTCGGGAATCTAAATGCAGAATGAACTTAATGGCATCTAGACAGTCTTTAAAATTCCATGTATTTTCTCTTATGTTAGATTTTTGAGACACCAGGAACAATGTCATTAGTCCTTACTCCTTAGATTTGTAAATTTGCTCGAAGAAAATTGAGAAGTAGAAAAAACTCTCTTCCGTGGGTTTAGATATAAAAGGGTGCTGGTATCAGATGTACGTACAAGTATGGCAACGGTGCGAAAATGAAATGTTTGTGTAATGAGTTCAAGATAGGCATCCCATCTATGTATATTGTTTATACCAGAATCGAATCCGGGCCTCCCCAATGGCGCAGTGGTAGCGTCATTGCCTTGTAATCGAGGGGTCCCGGGTTCGATACCCGGTGGAGGCACAAGTGGTTCGGATCCCACTTTAAATTGTAGGTCCAGTCCCGATTAGCCTTACTGTGCATAAAGTGGACTTAAAACAGCAACTCAAACCAAACCAAGAATCGAATCCGGCGGCCTTTATTGCAAGGCGACACCCTTAACCACTATTCTATGGGACATGCAAGAGTCTTTTGTGGCGTCGTACTGTTCACATTGGAGAATGATGACGATATATATGAAATTTTATGCACACATCTAGTTTCTTAAAAGTAATCTTCTTTGCGCGTGCAAAACTGAATATATGATGGCAATAGAAACAACAAAATTCCAGCGCGCTCAAATTATTGCGCTCTAATCTTTCAAAGTTCGATCCCTGGTAGGAACTCCAAAATTTCTGTGATGCCCTAACATCGTGAGGACAATTGGGAAGCTACTTGAAATCAATATGTAAGCGAATTCCACTCTCAAAGCTAGATGGGACTCGATGTGATGACCACGCGTCACCGAATGGAAAAACACTTCGGAGGCTTTGTCCTTCAAAATTAATTTTACTGAATAACTGTACTTTTCTTTAGAGGACCTAAACATGGCTTTTTTGCACAGTACAATGTTGTTTTCTTTCACCCTACTTTTATAGTTTTTAATTCCAAGGATTCCAATTCCGAAGCATGAGCATGGCGCACTACGAAACCAGAGGTCCAAGGTTCGGACCTTGGACAGGTGTGGTTGCATCATGTCTGGTATCGCTATTCCTTCGGATCATCATTCAGTCTCATCGTCGCATTTAACACAAGAGGTAGAAAGCGGCGTAAAATAACGAAATAGAAATTATTGATTGACTTGGTTCATTTTACTTCACTTTTCTGACACTTTTTGGCTAATCGTGAAGATGAGAATGAGTTAAGATTAACTTGATGAAAGGACCATCACAAAGAAGACACATTCTCAGGTCGGGATTCGAACACGGGACATTCTGCTTCGTAGCGTAACCTGCTAACCACTCCAACACGGAGTTGTCGGCCCAAATAGAAATGTAAATTAGAAAATGCCGTCTTGAATTTGCAGGAACCGAGTTCACCAGCAAGGGCAAATGATTTTCGCTCCCACTAGGATAGGCAAATAACAGAAAATGCTTGATAAGTAATTTGGCTCTCCGTATTTCATGATATTATTACGTAAGAAACTATTATTCGCTATAGAACTTTGGATTAATTTTATTTGTATGTGTAGTCAACTTTCCCGCCTAAGCAGCAGCCACAGCGTCTGCATTTGGGGGTGGAGGTGAGAGTTGTTAAAGATCCAGGAATTTTAAATGAATTCAATTCCAGTTCAGGAGAGAAAATCAGCAAGCCTAAATGGGTTCTGGACCGTAATGAACCTTTTCATTTGTAAAGTTTTCAATTCGGCCCAGGAATATTCTTCCCAGATGAATTTTAATTCGGTCCAGGAACCTGATTTGTTGATGAATTTAAATACGGTCAACGAACATTTTTTTCCGGATCAGTTTAAATAGGGTCAAAGTTCCGTATTGAAATGAAACAATTCGCAAGTTGGTACGAATTTAGATTGTGCGAGAGAAAATGTTCCGGTCCTATAACGGAATCCTATAGAACAAATTAGAATGTATGCGTTCCCTAATCTTTAACAATCCCAGGGTTGTTAATGGTCCAGGTATTGTAAATAAATTCATTTCCCATCCGGGAGAGAAAATCAGCAAGTGTAAATGGGTTCTAGGCCTCAATTCGGTCCAGGAACCTTTTTTCCGTATGAATTTAAATACGGTCCAAGATCCTTTTTTCCAGGATCAATTAAAATTCGGTGCAGGATTTTTTTCCGGATCAATTTAAATACGATCCAGTAACATTTTTTAATGGAACAATACACTACTGGGACCGAATTTAAATTGTGCGAGAAGAAAGGTTCTGCTCCTGCAACGGATCCCAATAAAACCCATAGAACTTATGGGTAGATGGACCTTTGACAACCCTGGTGGAGGCTAAATGAAGAAAAATCACAAAATATGCAGAATTTTGAAACGTATTATTTCTAGAGCATGCACACTACTATAAAATGTTGACTACATACCTCGTTTCCTTCCTTTTTTGAAATGTGACTTATTCTTCATCACATGTCAGATCAACCACCCTAGGAGTCAAACCTGGTCTCCTGTGTGGTAGTCGGACACCAATTTAGATGGTCAATGTGTTGGACATTTCGTTGATCAGTCGATCCTACTTTCAACTTTTTCGAGAGGAAAACAAGCTGGCAGCTTCACACTCGAAATTTCACTTCTTCGCCTACCCCCGTGGCGGAGTGGTTAGCACATCGTGCTACGATGCCAGGTGTGCCGGGTTCGAATTCCGGACTGAGCATGGGTGTTTGTTGTGTCCATTGATCAATTTAATCATATCATCACTCATCCCCATCTTCGCAATTAGCCAAATGTGGCAGAAGAGCAAAGTAAAATGAACCAAATAAATCGAAATTTCACTCGCAAAGCATGAAAATGAGATCTCAAGCACTCCGTGATCCTACCGGAATCTCACGTTTACAGAAGCTAACTATGAAACCACTTCTTGGATCAAACTGTTCTTCGAACTAGCTGACAGTCATCAATTGTCGACCAATCAACACAGTAGGGCAAAAAGAAGCAGATGTTTCTTGAAAATGAGTGGAAAGTTACCAAGGAAGGATATACGTGGGTAACACTAAAAGTTTTTAGATGCGGCAACACTGATTGCAGCAATACATTGTCTCTAGGATATGTTGAAGTTAGTAGTCTGTGAAGTGTGATAATGCTGCAGAATTTATAGTTGTTAATTGTTGTGTGCCAGAAATTAGTCAATTATTGTCGTGTGTGTACAGTAAAATGGATTTAACACGGGAGCACTTCAGAGCAATGATCTTTTACGATTTTCGAGCAGGTTTAACGCAGCAGCAATGTTATGAAAGGCTCCGAAATGCATTTCAGGAGGAAGCCCCATGCCGTGCGACTGTGTTTAATTGGTTTTTAGAATTTCGACGTGGACGTCAGAAACTCAGTGATGAATTACGTGATGGTCGTCCTGTGACAGCAACTTCTCAAGAAAACGTCGACAGAGTGCGTCGCATGATAGAGGAGGATAACCGGGTGACATATGCAGTTATTAGTGAACACTGGGTATTGGTATGAGTCAGGTTCAAACGATCCTGCATGACCGCCTTGGTGTCAGGAAGCTCTGTGCCAGATGGATCCCACACCATCTTACTCAGGAGCAAAAGCAGGCACGGGTCACATGGTGCATGAAAATGCTGGACAAATTTAACCAAGGACAATCAAATGCAGTGTATTACATCGTAACAGGTGACGAAACTTGGGTGTACTGTTATGAACCCGAGAGCAAACGACAGTCGACGCAGTGGATCTTCCCGGATGAAGACCCACCAACAAAAGTCAGGAAGGGACGAAGTGTTGGCAAACAAATGGTTGCCACTTTCTTCAGTCGGACGGGCCATATTGCAACAGTGCCGCTACATTGACGTCGGACCGTTAATGCTGAATGGTACACTACGGTTTGTTTACCGGGGATCGTACGGAAAGTTCGTGAAAAACGCCCACGAAGTCGCATTATTGTGCATCAAGACAATGCGCGCAGCCATACAGCAGTACGAACAAATGAATTCTTCAAAGCCTCCAACATCGAAGAAATGACTCATCCTCCTTACAGTCCCGACCTCGCCCCTTGTGATTTCTTCCTGTTCCCTAAAATCAAGGATACATTACGAGGTTCTTCATTTCCTACTCCCTAGGAGGCAGTCACCGCCTTCGTTCAGTGCATTCAAGAGGTGCTTTCACACTTGGTTTGAGCGGATGAACAAGTGTATCAACTGTCATGGAGAATACTTTGAAAAATTATAGCATTCATACTTTTGGTCTCCAGTGTTTTACTTGCTCGTGTCTAAAAACTTTTAGTGTGACCTATCGTATAAAGCTGGTACATTACAAAGGCTTATTATGGCCTTTCCCTTCATTGCAGGTTATAAGCACAAGCGTTGAGTGTGGGAACCTGAAGGAACCGCGACATCTTTGTCATTCATCTCCCGCCAGAAAAGGGACAAACAGTAGAATTTTGTCTCTTGCAATTTGAAAAGCCTATGTCCATGCTGAACCATAAAGTAATTAACCCAGAAAGTCCTAGCTACCTGCAGTGCGTTTCGGCGAGGCCGATAACCAGAGCCAGATGAAGAGAAGATTTTGTGGGACGGGGTGACCTGGCACCTGGCTTAGGTCCCCTGGTGTGCATGAAGGGAAAGTGTGTTTTCAAAAGGTCCCCGACTTCCCAGAAAAGGACGGCCCATAAAATCACTGCATTTCCTACCAATGCATCCGTTTGTGTTCAACCAAAGTGTATGTCACCCTAGGATCCGAGCGCTTCGAGTTCTGTCGGTTTCGGGACTTCTTGAGTCTTTTGTCAACATGGTGCCAATCAGAGTTTCTTTCTGTCAAGGTCGTTGCACCTATGAATCGGCTCTTCAGCTTGAGTGGCAAAAGAAATGTTGTACGGAGGAAAGTTGCACCAGAAAAAATACCTTCTTAAATACGATGAAACCTGTAAAACATCCACAGATATTTATTCGGGGGTGGTCCCTTAGACAAAAATCAATATTCTCAAAATTCTTCGAACGGACTGTGTAAAACATTGCAATACTCCAAAAACGGAACCTGCTCTGCAACACAAGGAAAATATTTCATTAAGCAATCAATGTGCCTTTGTTAAGTTGGTAAGTTCAGTATGGCTCTACATTTTAAATAATGCTGATGGAATAAATCAATAAAGTTTGTTAAATGACAACGACTCCTTACCACAAGAATATAATTATTATTTACGGATATCCCCTATAACGGTTGGGGGTTCGACGTGCTGACCACACGTCACCCCATTACTGGTTAAAGATCTCCACACTTCTAAAATTTTAGGTAGGATTGTGGGAAGGACTGGCAGTCGGGAGATAGACCAAGGCCCTTGCAGGGCTGTCGAACCACGGGTTATTATTTATTTATAGATGCTCAAATATATGTGCAACCTCACATGTCTTTCCAGTGACTTATTGCAAGGGTTTTTATTGTACTTGACTCAACAAAATAAGCTTACTGTGTGAGGCAGATTCATACGAACAAAAAATACCCAAAATAATAATAATAATAATAATTTACTTCAAAATTACAAAAATGTATTTACTTGTTTTTGTTTAAATTTTCGATTCTTCGAAAAGTTTGTTAAGGAGTTGAGTTGAGTTGGTGTTTTAGACCACTTTATGTACAGTAATGCTAATCGGGGCTGGACCTACAGTTTAAAGTAAAATCCACTGTGTACCTCCACCCATGTATCGAACCCGGGACCCCTCGATTACAACCCCCTCCATGTAGGACTGCCTTGACGGGGCGAGGGGGCTTAGTAGGGAGGCCATTTTCATCTCATCATTCCACCCATTCTTCACATCCATATCTCACGTTTTCACCATTCCATCACGTCATTCATCTCCATATCTTTGACCTCCCTATAAGTAAGGTAGGGAGCTCATCTTCATCTCATCCTTCCACTCATTCTTCACATCCATATCTCACGTTTTCACCATTCCATCACGTCATTCATCTCCATATCTTTGACCTCCCTATAACTAAGGGTCCTGCTAGAGGAGACAACCTCGATAAAAAAACCCTATCCCAAGGTGTGAGTTGCACGTGCCGATGGGACAGTGTTGGCTGCAGGGGTAGGTGCAGTCGCGAACGTGGCCTCGGGGATTTTGGTTTGGTCCTCGAGTAGCCTTCATTTTTAGTGATAGGTCTTCCTCGGCATAGAGGGCATGTCGAGGCGACAATTTATGGACCCTCCACAACAAACACATTTTGTATATGGGTACAAAAAACAACTCAAACGGGGGGAAACCCCCAAAACGAGCGCGGCCTTCGAGCCCGCTCCAATTAGTGGAAAAGACAAGTAACGTGCCACGTTACCTTATTATCAGTATTGTTGAGAAGACCGATAGTAACGATGATTCTGCAACAACAAAGAAACACGGAGCTGCTACATTGAAGAACTTGTCACCTTTCCTTATCAAGAAACAGCTAGACTACGCCGCTGGTTCCGATGTTCCAGAAATAAAGAAGCTGAGAAACGGGAGTCTATTATCCAGACCAGCACAGATCGCCAGACCAACAACTTTTTAAAGTTAAGATCTTTGGGCGACTTCACTGTTAATGTTGAACCCCATCGTCAACTTAACAGTAGTAAAGGTGTGATTCGCCACTGGGATCTACTAAATGCTGAGGAGGAAGAGATCCTTGAAGCACTCTCAGACCAACATGTCACCGCAGTGCAGCGAATCAAGACGCGAAAATCCGGAGAACTTGTGCCAACTGCTTCGATTATACTAACGTTCCGAACGACCACTCTCGCAGATATTGTACGGGCTGGATATTTGAGACTAAAAGTCCTGCCATACATCCCTAACCCGATGCGATGTTTCAAATGCCAGCACTTTGGGCACACTCAGCCTTCCTGCAAGGCCACTACCGCCCTTTGTGGTAAGTGTAGTCTGCCTGATCATGGTACCGAACCTTGTTCTTCTGGTCCCAAATGCATTAATTGCCAAGGCGAGCACCCAGTCTGGCATCGTGACTGCCCCTCTTTCCAACAAGAGAAGAAAATCAGAGAGTTGGTCGTCACAGAAAAAATCTCTGCTGGCGAAGCAAAACAAACGTCTCCGGGAAAGTATACGCACCAGTTTACCTGTGCCATTCGCTACAGTTGCTGCAGCTGCTCTTACCCGTCGCAGTGTAGGGGTACAAACCAGCGACGTGTCAACTCAAACACAAACGATTCCCGTAGTAGCCCGCCCTGCTTCGAGGAAACCAGCAACCACTCCTCGCTCCACAGAGAGGAAGATCAAGCAGGTGCATACAAAGGAATATTTTCTGAAGTCTACTAGCTCTCCAGTCAGGGTGGCAGCCACCACCCTGAAACTTAAGGCGCAGCTGAAAGCTGCCCGGCGGGCGCTCAAAGCACCCGCCCCCACTCCCCCTTCTTCATCCCCTTCGCCCTCTGTGTCCTTACCCGAGGACATGATACAGGACGAAGCCGCGGATGAAGAATTTATCAAGGTGACAGGGCCTAAAAATAGAGTACGCCTTAAAAGGTAACAATCTTACCTACATATATGGCTTATTGTCTCCAATGGAACCTTAACGGTTTTCGAACGCATCTCGAGGAACTGCAAATTCTTATATCTGAATTTGACCCTGCCATCATATGTCTCCAAGAGACACATTTTCGTCCAAATGAATCCGTGATTTTGAAAGGATACACGCTTTACCGCACCGACAAGCTTTCTGAGGGTCGTCGTGCACACGGTGGTGTTGCAATCGGTGTTCGAGATAACATCCACTCAACGCCAATCTTTCTCACCACCCCCCTCCAAGCTGTCGCCGTGCGGGTCCATCTACCACAGCCAATATCCGTTGCAGTGTCTACATCACAAGGGAGGAGCGATTCTCTCTTGAGGACCTCCTTTCTATATTCGAGCAACTTCCGTCCCCTGTAGTTCTTTTGGGCGATTTTAATTCCTACCATCGTTTGTGGGGCTCCGTTCTTACAGAGCCCCGGGGTCAAATTGTAGAACAATTTCGTGAGGCAACAGGTTTAACGTTGCTGAATGATGGGACTCCCACATATTTCAGTCCTTCCTCAGGCACACACTCTGCGTTGGACTTGTCCTTCTGCAGTCCCAGCCTTGCTCCTACCACATCTTGGAGTCTTCACCCTGATCTCTGTGGGAGTGATCACTTCCCACTCTTTCTTACTCTGAAACATCTTCAGCACTCACGTGAACAACACCCTCACTGGCATCTCAGTCGGGCCGACTGGGTTGCCTTCGAGCGTGCAGTGGACCTTGAAGTCGATCTTGCGTCGACTTTACCACCAATCCACGCCTTAGATTTGTGTCAAGAGTGCATGACGCTGCACGCACCTCCATTCCACATCCCAGTGGACCTGCGAGGCGACGTCCAGTCCCCTGGTGGACTGCGGAGATCAGTGCAGCCATTAAGGACCGTCGGCTCATTCGAGCCAGTAAGAAGGCGTGCTGGGTCCAATACGTGTCTTCTCTGACGAAGCAGGCTTCGTCGAAAACCGTTTGGACCAAAGTACGTCGCATCCAGGGGGGTGCATCTACTCCTCTGAGCGCTCTGGAGCACGACGGGACGTTGTACACAGATTCCGGAGACATAGCTAATATCTTGGCCACACAGTTTTCTGATGCGTCTAGCTCGGAAAATTATGCACCACGTTTCCTTCATGAGAAGGAACGTCAGGAACGACGCCCTCTAGTTTTTCGAAGTCATAACACCGAGCCATACAACTCTCCATTCACTGAACGGGAGTTCGATCATGCGCTTCGAGATTCTAAGAATACAGCTCCTGGAGTGGACAAGATCCATTATGAGATGCTTCGTCATCTGCCCATTGGAGCAAGAAATTTCCTTCTGGCGGTATTCAACAGGCTTTGGTTGGAGGACTCTTTCCCCACTTCCTGGAAAGAAGCTATTATTGTTCCCATCCTGAAACCAGGTAAACAACGCACCGCAGCCTCGAGTTATAGGCCTATTGCCTTAACTAGCTGTGTGTGCAAGTTGATGGAACGCATGATCAACAAGCGTCTCACCTGTTTTTTGGAGGTGAAACTTAACTCATTGATAAGTAATTTTCAATGTGGTTTTCGCTCCAACCGTTCCACACTGGACCATCTGGTTCAGCTGGAAACATATATTCAGGATGCATTCCTCAACAAGGAACATTTAGTTGCAGTTTTCTTTGACCTCCAAAAGGCATATGACACAACGTGGCGCTTTGGTATCCTAAAGCAGCTCCATTCTTGGGGCGTGCGTGGCCATATGGCGTACTTTATTGAAAAATTTTTATCAGATCGCTTTTTCCGCGTACGTGTTGGGAACTCCTTTTCGGATCTTCACGAACAAGAGAACGGTGTCCCGCAGGGCAGCGTACTTAGTGTGACTCTGTTTGCCATAGCAGTAAACAGTGTTATGGCAAACATTCTTTCCCCAGTACATGGCCTCCTCTATGTAGACGACCTCACGATTTTTTGTCGCTCATGGAATCTCGCGTCAGCTTCTCGTCGACTCCCACTGACGATAAACCGTTTGGTTGAGTGGTCCTCCCAAACAGGTTTCACCTTCTCATCCGAGAAATCCGTGTGTGTTCACTTTTGTCGTCAGCGTACATGTCATTTAGACCCTGACCTGTACATGGGGAAATCTCCCCTGTGCTTCGTGAATGAGGTCCGCTTCCAGGGCTACCTCACCTTCACCAGTTAAAGTTCTCTTGTCTTCGAGTTCTCAACCTTTTACGTGTTTTATCTCATACTTCCTGGGGTGCTGATCGGACGGTACTGCTTCGCCTGTACCGTACACTCATCAGGTCGAAGCTTGATTATGGATGTGTTGTGTTTCTTCTGCCCGCCCACCTAGACTTCGCATCCTAGACACCGTCCACCATGCTGGTATACGTGTGTACTCTGGTGCCTTTCGGACCAGTCCAGTCGCCAGTTTGTACGTAGAGGCATCTGAGCCGTCGCTGTCTCTGCGAAGACAGCGGCTGGTAGTGAACTATTTCCTCCGTCCTCGCTCGATGCCTTCACATCCTTCATTTCACACCATCTCAGACGAGAGTAGGCTGGCAAGGTATCGGCTCCACCCTAGTGTCACTAGACCATTTGGTGTTCGTGCAGACGAGATCCTGTCAGCACTTGGTGTTGACAGTGATCTTCATTGCGTCTCTCCACTCATTCCGCCTCTCCCTACCTGGGAGTTTCCTGCACCTTCTATCGATTTTTCTCTGACTGCCCTTCCAAAGGCAGAAACACCAATGGTTGTATACCAGCAACGGTTTTTAGAACTTCGTGCGAAGCACCCCAATTTTAATGTGTTTTACACGGATGGGTCCAAGACATTCGAATCAGTTGGTTGTGCCTTCGTCCTAGACTCCCAAAGTTCCAGTTACTTGCTACATCCTGCCTGTTCCATCTATACGGCAGAGTTGTACGTCATTCTAAAAGCACTGGACTTTGCAGACGTGAATGGTCTGAAGAAAGTCCTTGTGTGCTGTGATTCGACCAGCGTGTTGCAGTCTCTGGATTCGCCGTATTCCCGGCATCCGGTAGCGCAACACACATTAAGACGGCTTGTGTCCTTATCTGCCAGTGCGGATGTACACTTCTGTTGGGTCCCTAGCCACGTGGGCATTCTGGGGAACGAAGCAGCAGATGCTGCCGCCAAGTCTGCTGATGCAGATGGCGACATTCTCGTTCACCTTTTGCCAGCTAGCGACCTGCGGAATGTTTTCCGTTGTTGCCTTCTTGACACTTGGCAAGCCGAGTGGGATGCGGAAACGGGGAACAAGCTTCACGCTGTTAAGCCCACCATAGGTGCTTGGCGTTCCTCGTCCCGTCCCTCTCGGCGAGAAGAAGTTATTCTTACCCGCATGCGTCTAGGACACAGCCGTCTAACGCATGGTCACCTGCTCCAAGGGCTGGACCCTCCGTTGTGTCATGTTTGCAATGTTTTATTAAGTATTCGACACATTCTCGTTGAATGTGTCGATCTTGCTTACCTCCGGCAGACTTTTAACCTTTCCGGCTGTTTGTCATCCCTCTTGGGTGATGACAGCAGTATTTTAACAAATGCTTTTAGTTTTTGCGAAGAGCTGGACTCTTCCACCGTCTGTAAGGAGGTTTTTAGTTTGTTCTGACTTTTTAATGTGCCGTGTTTGTCTCGTGCAGGTCTTTTTACAACCTTGCACTTTTAGATTTTTCCAAGGGGCTATCTACCCCCCTTTTTGAAAATTAAGTCAGAATTTTAGATAAGGGGACATTTCCCCGTATATATAGAAGGGTGCGAAATGGCCTTAAGTGCCGACGCACCCTGAAATTTTAATTCAATCAATTCAATCAATCAAACCCTCGATTACAAGGCAACAACGCTATCTCTGCGCAAGGGGAGGCATCGTTTGTTAAGGAGGATTCTCAAAATCGGTCTTCACGATATCGAGAAAAATATGCGACTCGAGAAATCGTACAATTTGTGAAGATAATTACTTTTAACACGTTGCGTGTTTTAGACTGTTTTAATAGTAGAATAGATATTTGGTGCGAATAATACTACTTACCCGGTGATATGAGGCATCCTGCCACTATTATACTTATTTAGCGTGTATTGCGTTCTGATTCGGGACCAGTTGTAACTGTTTGCATATATGTGGTTTACCGCTGCACAAGAGGTCGTTCTTCAATCTACTCAAGCTCAAAACATTGTTTGGACGCAACGGCAACACTCAAAGCCCAACCCTGCCTGTTGTGCACCTGCGACTACGAGGGGTGGAAAGACCGCTCCCTCAAAATTCCGAGAGACAACGAAGTTCTAGGTTCCTACACTGACATCCACTATAGCTAGAACCAGGAAAACGAGAAAGAAATGTAGTTTTGGGTTCGTGCCACTCAAATTAAGAAAAGTAAAATTTTCAGCAAATGTAGAACAGTTTGCCCGGGCCACGTGAACGTTTCGGGGGGCCAGTACCCCCCCCCATGCCCCCCCCCCCTAACGACGTCCCTGCAGGTGTGGAAGGTCTCGCGCGACAACTTGAGCTCTGGGGAAAGTGGAAATCCGAGGGGGCCATATGGGTTTTGTCAAGAAAAAGGAAGGCTGGTGCAACAAAATTCCAATGTTGCCATCTACAGATGTAAACAATTAACTGGTCACTCAGTTTAGATGTAGATTTGCATAATTCGGAAAAAGGGGGTTCTGCATTGCGAAGCCAGACAAGAAATGTGGGAGAAGCCTCGTTTCCCAAGATACTCGCCGATATCCGTGGCGGAGTGGTTAGCACAGCGCGCGAGGAGCCCCGGGTTTGAATTCCGGCCTGTAGGTGGTAGTGTTTTTGTGCGTGTCCCTTCATCAATATCATCATATCATCACTCATCCTTATCTTCGCGATTATCCAAAAGTGGCAGGAAAGCGAAGAAAAATGAACCAAATCCATGAAACCAATTTGGATAAAGGGGTTATCAATTCATTGATTGATTTTATTTATTTTACTTCGCTTTTCTGCCACTTTTGGCTAATAGCGAAGATGAGAACGACTGATGATAAGACGAAACTGATGAAGGAACAATCACAAAGAACACCCATGCCTGGATTCGAACCCGGGATCTATGACGTCGAAGCGCATTGTGCTAACCACTCCGCCTCAAACCGTAAAAAGGGGTTATTAGAAGGCTTGTAAGAGATTCTTAAGTTGTGGGTGGACAATACTATACCTACACCTATCAAAGAAGTTGCGAGGAAAAATCAATTTTCAATTTGGGGTCTCATTGTGAAAATGTTTACTTGATCTTTGTTTTCCTTATTAAAGAACTGAATCCAATAGGAGGTTTTGATGGAGAAGCCAGATATTATTGTTGTGCGCGCCGATTTCTTTAGAGATATTCATGACTGCCCAAGCACTGAAAGAGCCGTGTACTATTTAGACGAAAATTACATAAACGAACATCATACGGTGCCAAAACGTAGCAGTGTGACAAAGACGTTGTAAGGCCTTTACACTAAGTGGAAAAGGAAGGAGAGGCTTCTACTGTCTGGCTACCTTAGCTGAGACCATGGACGAAAGTGCGCATGCGTCAACTGGAAGTGTTCATTGGCAAAATAGGGGCACTTTGTTCATGAAGCGGGTTTCGTGAAAATCGTCAGCTGTTGAAAAAACAACGAAGTTTCAAACGTAGTAACATCGCCGCCAAAATAGGTATAGATGTTTACGAATTATGTAAGGGTACAGAATGAAAAAAAATAACCATCCATATACTATATAAGCAAACGGAACATATCAGGAAAGTATTCATTACGTCACATTAGTAGATAAACTTGTTTGTAAACATGGAACTTTATTTTCGGTCATTCAATTTAATTGGTGTCCTTAGTAAATCGTATAATTAGCACAAATGTACACAGCAGTAATCAGAATAGTATTCAACAGTATTATTATGCAAACTATTATAAATATAGTAAAGAAAATGTAGTAACTGAATGGTTTGTGGTTTGTATTATATCAAGGGTGTTTTGTAGAGTGTGCAACAGCGACCAATACGTCTTTGTTTTCTTTGTTCCACTTCGAAACGGTTTGTTACGAATTGTAAGAGACATCACAAACACAACACAGAAAGCAGTAATAAACACAGCAAGTGAACCCTACAGAGCGACCACAAGGAAAAAAAACCTTGGACGAAAAGTCCCAGCTTAGCTTTCCCTTCTTCCGTTCAGCTCGTGCCATAAGGAAGGCTGGTCCACTCTCCCCCTCCCCTCCTCGCAGGAGTACGGTGCACAGGCTTTGCGGGTCGGCGCAGTTTTTTTTGCTTGTGCTTTACTATAGCAGGCAAGAGCCACAAGGTTTTGTTCTACCTGCTTCCCCTCTCGCGTTTGGAATCGTATTTTCCAGCTAGTTTCGTTTCCCTTGGCCGGACTGTAATGGCAACCATCGACGTAGCACAGTTTCATGTGGTCTTTCGCAAGTAAAATATTTGGAGCCCTTGGTGAAGTAAATATATACATATCGAGAAGAGATGTATATAGGCAATGATGATGTCAGAGGGATGGACAGACGTTTTGACCCAATATCTTCTATTACGAAAAGGAGGGAGAAGGAAATGGGGGGGAGAGGAGCTCAGGGCATTGCGTACAAAGCAAATATGGCTGTAATAAGTTAGAAGGTCGATATACTTTTTTTCAATTAAAATAACGTAGTGTATATACAGCTTTGCTAACAAATGCTCTTGGTTATCACAGGCATATTGAGAATAACAAGAAATTAGTGCGGTTGTAAACACTGCTTTTGAAGGGCGGAGAACTCATTATGAGGGTTGGGATTGTCACTGCCTCCGAGGTCAACTCGAATGCTTTCTCCCCAGAGCTCAAGTTGTGGCGCGAGACCTATAACAGCCTCCGCGGCAGGAGGCTGTACCTTCCCACGTATAAGAGAGAGGCTGATGATTGCTGTCGTTCACCTCTCCAACGACGGACGGACACTTCACTTACGGTAAATTGTCGACCGTAAGAAAACTGAACTCTTAGAACAGAATAAAGAATATACTGGACTGATTTTTCAAGACAAAATTTTACTAATTTTGTTTCCTGAGTCTTTTTCAATGATTGATTCACAGTTTCCAAATGCATCAGTACACAAAATAATTTATGTTTAAGTACTGCATCATATGAGTGATGCTTCTGTCTTTCCATTTTAAATGTCCGTTTGATGTGTACCTTGCGAAAGTTGTCTCACTGACCACCACGTTACTGCAAAGAGCATAAGAACAAATCACAGAGTTCACCAATAAAAGAAAACTGACACTTTGTTGTGAAACGTTGATTGGTCTAACACAATAAGTTTAGAGGAAACAAAATTTCGTTAAGGGTGATTTTTTTACCAATACTTGTACTTCGGTAAAACATCGAGGAGAAAACTTGATTACTGAAATTTTCAAATACTTCATTTCATTACACTAATACCCCATGGTATTTACCTACAGGGTTAGAATTCAATCGTCAGCTTTTTTTTTATTTGCAAATGTGGTTTAAGAAAGACATGAATCCAACTAAGATAAAGCTACACATTTTGAAATATGATCTTAAAACATTTAATTTGTTAATTGGATTGGATTAAAAGTAATTAATTCTTGTGCGAGAGTGGCCTTCCTGAAGAAAGCTCAACTGGTAACACCATGATAAACTATGCAATAATTCTAATACAACGTGTTCGGCTTATATGTATAATAAAATAAAATTTTATAACGTAAAAGGTATTAGTGCTAATGAGAAACGGATGGCACCATTGAAAAGAGCAATGTCGGAAATTTTAAATCCACTCATGCGCATGTGCAACGTGGAGATAAGTCGCGCGCCAATGCGCATGCGCAGAAAAGTCACGCCACGCTGTGAAGAGTGAGTCACAACGTGGACGGCTCAGCAAAAGGTTTTCTGTGTGTTGTCGCTTGTGGAATGTAAATCTGTGATGCGTGTGCAGCGCCTTTTTGCGTCGTGAGTACAACCTTCCACCGAGGACAGCTGCTCCAAGTTACCTGTCAATTATGAAATGGAACAAATAACTTAAAGAGACTGGAAGTGTGCTGTCAAAAGCAGGTAAGCATGCCAAGCGTAAAGTGTCAGAGGAGAACGTTGAACGCATTCGAGAGGTGTTCCAAAGAAGTCCGCGCAAATCCATCAGACAAGTTAGTGTACAACTAAACATCCCACCAACAACTGTGCATACCGTGCTTCACAAAAGATTGCACCTACAGACATACAAGATGCAACTCCATCAGAAGATTTTGCCGAATGACAGAAAAGTGCGACAAAAGTTTGCTATTGACATGTTAGAAAAGATTGACACTGACAATGCATTTCTCGAATCTGTTTGTTTTTCAGACGAGGCAACATTCCACATATCTGGTAAGGTGAATAGGTACAACTGCCGCATCTGAGGGTCAGAAAATCCCCGGGTCGTGTTTAATAAGAGAGGGATTCACCTAAATGGTTTGGTGTGGGGTTATCCATAACAAAATCATTGACCCTTTCTTTTTCCCTGAGCCCACGATCAATGGGAACACTAACCTTGATATGTTACAATTGTATGCTGTGCCTCAACTCCCTCAGAACAATTTTCCAGCAAGATGGTGCTCCCCCTCACTACGCCAGAGAAATTCGCAATTTTTTTGAATGAGCAGTTTCCTGATGGATGGATTGGAAGAGGATTAACTTTTCTTCCGTGGCCTCCCAGATCCTCAGACCTCACTCCACTTGCCTTTTTTCTGTGGGGATTTGTTAAGGACCAAGTGTACTGTACACCGGTACGTGATCTTGCAGAATTACGTAACAGAATTTGTGCTGCAGTGAACAATGTAACACCTACAATGCTTCAAAACACATGGAGGGAGGTGGGATACCGACTGGATATTTGTTGTGCCACCAATGGAAGCCATGTTGAGGTTCGTGGGACATAACTCTAAAATAAAAAAAAAATGCCACTTTCTTCCATCTGGATAATGAGTTTCATAAATAAATATCTATAAATAAAGAATCTATGACCATTTATTTTATTATACATATAAGTCGAACACCCTGTATATGGCCGACTTTACCATATCGCCACAGATTTTAAAATTCTGCTAGCAACAGTGAAAAAAATATAATGGCATGATGTAATGTTACACGTGATACAGAAAACACTAACTAACTAACTAACTAACTCCCTAGCCTTCTTAAACCCGAAGGTTCATGGCTGCAGCAACACAGGCCTTCCATCTTTCCCTATCTTGAGCAAGTTCTATATACTCTTTTCCATCCCTACCGATTTCCCTTAGGTCCATCTCAACGTTGTCCCTCCATCTTCGTCTTGGCCTTCCTACAGGTCTCTTACCATCAGGTTTCCCAACAAGAATCCTGTAAACTCCTCTTTCCTCTCCCATTCGTGCCACATGGCCTGCCCACCTAAGTCTTCTTGATTTAATCATTCTAATAATATCTGGACATGAATACAAATTATGTAGTTCTAAATTATGTAACCTTCTCCACTCACCTGTCTCCTCATCCCTTTTAGGTCCAAATATTTTCCTAAGGATCTTATTTTCAAATACTCTCAATTTATGTTCCTCTTTCAATGTAAGGGACCAAGTTTCACACCCATATAATACTACAGGCAAAATTACTGTTTTGTAAATTTTAACTTTTAGTTTCTTAGATATTAAACGAGAAGACAAAAGTTTATCAAGAGAGAAGTAACATGCATTTCCTGAATTAAGCCTACTTTTTATTTCCTCTTTAATATCATTTTCATTTGTTAATATTACTCCTAAGTATTTGAATTTGGAAACTGGTTCAAACGAGTTGTTATCAATAATTAGATTTTGATTATTACCCAACACTTGGTTTCGGCCTGTAAGCATATATTTAGTTTTCTCTTTGTTAACTTCCAAACCTATCTCTTTAGAAGTTTTGAAAAATATTTTACCATTATTCTTAATTATATTCACATCATCCCCCAGTAAGTCTACATCATCTGCATATGCTAACAACTGAGTCACACCATTTAATTTTAGTCCTTCTTTAGTTTCTCTTACCTTCCTTACAGCATATTCTAAGGCAAAATTAAAGAGCAATGGAGATAATGCATCTCCTTGTTTTAACCCATCATGAATTGTAAATTTGTCAGACATATTAATACCCACACGAATTTTACTTTATACAGAAAACACACAAACCTTAAAAAAAACATATACTGTGCTCGTTATTTAAAGAAAAAGGCAATGAAAATTTCCATAAGCGAACTACAAATATTTAAAAAAAAACATTTTTTAGCACTGAATTTGAAAATTCAGGCAGCATGTGAAAAATTTCAGGCGCCCTGTATTTTTGATTGACTGATTTGATCGATTTAGTATATTTTACATCGCTTTTTGTGCCACTTTTGGCTGATGGCGAAGAGGAGGATGAATGATGATGTGATGAAATCGATGAATGGACACTTACAAACACCCATGCCCAGACCGAGATTCGAACCCGGGACCCCTGGTGTCGTAGTGCGATGTGCTAAGCACTCCGCCACGGGGGCCGGCGTCCTGTATTTTTCTACGCCTGTTTATGCATATATACTCTGATCAATACGCCATCGAATCCACGGTTCAGCTAAATTTTCAAGATTAAAGACCCGAGAAAAAGGTGGGCCTGGATTTCGAAGAAATACGGTATTTAAATTTGATAATACCTTTGCTGATATATGCTGAAGATTTTGTATCTATTCACTTTGAGATGTAAATTTTAAAGAACGGACTGGGACTTTGCATTCTGATCTCGCCAAGGGCCCCGCAATATGTCAAATGGATAACAATATAAGTACAACAATAACCAGGAGTTCACAAACTCTTTCGTTTCACGGCACCCTTCCTTAGCGTTTCAAGATTTTTCCGCACCGCCCAACTCAGAATACAGGCCTATCTAACATTTGCATGCCACGCTCTGTTAGTGTGGTTAGGTTGCTAAGGCTCGGCCGGATTGGCAATTTGGCATGCGAATTGGCGATTATTTTTTTTTCAAATTTTCCTCTCCATTCGAAAAACCTCTTGGATATTTCAAAATATGAAAAATTACATACGCTTAGAATTGCTTATAGAGCATTGACGTGAATTTTCGTGTAGTTTTCTTTCACTGTTGTCTAGTTATTATCAATAGTTTCGCGATTACGTACGTCGATTCAACTCTTGATAATATCTAGACAACAGTGAAAGAAAACTACACGAAAATTCACGTCAATACTCTAGAAGGAATTCTAAGCGTATGCAATTTTTCATATTTTGAAATATCCAAGACGTTTTTCGAATGGAGAGGAAAATTTGAAAAAATTCGCCCATTCGAATGCCAAAGGTCCAGCCGAGCCTAACATATACTTTTAATTCAGAAACATTTTATAAGTACAAGGTACTAAATAGTACTAAATAAGCACATATTAAGAACAATCATATAATTGATTGAATTTGCAATTAAAAATAATAAAACATTTCGCGGCGCCCCTCTTACCAGGCACGGCGGCGCACACTTTGCGAGCCACTGATCTATTCCACTCTCGTTCCCTTTAAAAAGCTAATCCGTAGAGCATAGCTGGCTTCTGCTAAAAGAACCATATATTGTTCATATAAAACAATGCAATTGCAGATTCCGACTCTTAAATTCGCCCCTCCCAACAGTAATTTCTGGATCCGCTACTTCTTCCGCCGATTGGTAGAGTCCATGGCACGTCGAGTTGCTGCACTTCGCTGGGCTAAAGGAGGTCCCAAGCGATATTCGCGATTAAAATTAACCGATATGCCATCTGCCGGGATTTTCGGGAAGTACTCTAAGTAGGATACGTTGTGTTGAAGTCGTTAAAGCATGGTGAATATGCGAGAAAGTAAGGTCTACTGTTCAGTTTTTTTTTTTTTTTTTTTTTTTTTTTGCTCTAAATAGTTTTATGGGTCAGAACAAATTAAAAGTTTTCATGTGTTTCCACCCCGTGGAATCAACAAAATGAAATTTGTTAATAAATCAAGGAAAACGTAATTGACAGAAGATTGGTATGGGGGATATAACACTAATTCTGCAAGGAAATTACGAAGAATGCACGAGTCTGCTTACTTTATTTATCGAGAGATAAATATATATTTCCATGAAAGTAAAGTTTTAAATTGTAGTCTATAAATAAAGCTTTTTTTTTTCGAAAAATCATGAAGCGTCTTAACCAATGCGTCCATGTATTACCGGTGTTACGTATGTGTGAAATTTGGAACAGGTGCAGGTCGATTAAGAGGGAAGATGAAAATAGTTTGAGAATGAATTAATGTCAAATGTAACCAGAAAAAAAGTGGATAAGCTAATGTTACTGTTTCATTCAGTACGATGTCATTTTTCAGTGAGTATAGCCTGGTCATGAAATCGTGAACATTATTATTAAACCAGCCTTTCCCTTTCGAGAAAGAACTGCAACGATATGTTCCCAATTTTCTCCTGTCCCAGCTTTTCAAGTACAGGTCAATTTCAATTCCTTTATTTTCAAATAATTTCCGAGAACCCCAGTTACATGACGTGCAGATGATACAGCACTGCTTTGGACAATCAGTGCGTATACATAGTTTCGTCTGCATTTTCCGTGTTATTTTTGCCTATCATAATTAAATGCTTCGTTCTCAGTACAGCTTCACGTTTGTTAGAGTACCTGGAATTCACATCGCATTCGCAATATTTAAAAATAATGCGTAATTTAAACGTTTTCTACCATACCAGTCATGACAACACGCTGCTCTTTTGTACTACTGCTGAATGTAAACAAAGATTTATCCTACTTAGAGCGGCCATATTGGAAGCGACACTAGCGCTCAGGTGGTAATAACAGACGATTTTCAATTTTGTAAAAAAAGTCGATTTTGTCTTGCATAAATGAATGTGTGTGTGTTCGTTCCTTCATACCATCGCTCATCATAATCATTGCGATTAGACAAACTTGGCAGAAAAGCAACACAAAATAACCTAATTCAATGAACCTCATACCATTTCTGTTTTTTTCTTTGTTACACCCATTTTCGGATCTACCCCCTCTTACTTTAAAAAATCCTGGGTTCAGGTCTCATAGCAACATATACTATTGATAACATATACTATAAGTATGAAATCTTATTGATCATTATTAATAGAAAGCAAGTATTAAATAGAATCTAACACTTAATAAAAAAATCACATTTCAACTATAAACTCTCTCTCTCTCTCTCTCTCTCTCTCTCTCTCTCTCTCTCTCTCTCTCTCTCTCTATATATATATATATATATATATATATATATATATATATATATATGTGTGTGTGTGTGTGTGTGTGTGTTGGCGGGGGGTATGTGTAAAGACATTTTCCGATCTGGACCCTTCCTCAAATAATCCTGAGTACGTACGTGCCGGGTGTAAACTTTTTCTGGTCTACGGACTTTATACATATTGAAACAAATTTGCTTTATGTGTGTGTGTGTGTGAGCGCGTGCGTGTGTGTAACGTTAGTTACACGAGCGAAAGCTGAAAATACTTACGAACAATTTGACCACTCGTGTCGTCACAACAGGAGTAACCTCAAAGCTTACATGCATTAACTTTTGTGGGATCTGAAAAGAATAATATTGTTCTCTGCAAGAAAATTTTCTTTTCATAAATCTTGACACTTTCAATGCAGAGGTTATAAAATTACAAAATATTTTTTTTTATGATTTTCTTAATGCAAAAATTCCACTATTAAAGCACCTAATAAAAACGAGAAAAATAATGATTAATAGTTATCGTTCTCACGAGCGTTTATCGAATTTAATTAAATCAATAATTGTTTGCTTGTATTTGTTTATTCACCGTGGCTTCTCTATCTCTTTACCTTAGTCGTGACGATGATGAATGATGTTTAGGTGAGAGAACGAATGTATGAAGCAACCAATGACAGGATGGTGACGTTGATGAATGTGCATCCAGGCTCTTTCAATGCTTATGTACATTTTACTATTCTCCATGATTTTTTCACATAGGGAGCTATCACATTTGGGAATGAACCAGCCAATAGCAGCGTTTCACATGACACTACATGCTGCACAAGTTTGCATTGGATTGGTCAAGTCTTTGGGAGGTTTCAGGTAGGCGACACGTGCTCTTTCAGTCTAAAGCATTTACTGCGCATACGTGAACAACAGACCGAAGCGACACGATGCACTAATGCAAAAACGGCCCAGTCCGACCGACAAGCGACACATGCAGCTTATATCGCTTTCGTTTGAAAGGTTTTATTGATTGTTAAGGGTTCGCTTGAAAACGACACGTGTCGCTTGTCGTCGGTCGCTTCGGTCTGAAAGCTTCCTTACACCAAAGTGATATTCCGCTTGCATGTCACTCGTACTGGACCGTTTTGGCAATGACGCGCATGTGCAGTGAATGCCTTTTACACAAACTGGATGGAGCCCGAGTTGTTTGTCACGTTGGTGAGAAACAGAAGTGTCGCTTGCAACATGGGGCTGAAAGCTTCTTTAAACGTGGAAATTGAGGTTCATAGTGAATTCAAAGTATGTTTTGTAGATGTAAAATGTTCATTTCGAAACTTCATTTTCCGCAGACGTCGTTCAGTGGCATAAAACTCGAAGCAAAGCACGTAAAAATTTATCGTGTGGAATTTACAACTATTTTACCAATCTCGTGGATTCTTTATATATTTTTTACTTTCTCCTTGTGTTTAACCTGTAATGACACGCGTATGGATATAAATTACCCAGGCGATTTGGAATATGTGTTTTGATCACTTCTGATTAGCGTGTGTTGCCACCCTTCTCGGTACCTTTCTGAGTGTTAGGACCTTGAATCGGCTGTAAGTTAGTTCATTAGTTCCGCTCGCAGGGCCGTAGAAACACCGCCAGGATAAATTTCACCCAGCGAGAGCTCATACGTTGCTGAACATGACAAAGAAGAGAAAGAATTGCAAAAGCTTAGATTGATTATTTGTTTCATTTTACTTCGCTTTTCTACCAGTTTTGAGGAGATGATGGTCATGTGATTAAATAGAAGAAGGAACATTACAAACAACATCCATGCCCAGGCCGGAATTCGAACCTCGTGTCGTAGCGTGCCGGACTACATCTAGACCAGTGGTTTCCAACTTCAAAAGGTCCGAGGGCCAAAATTATATCCAGCAGTTGATTGGCGGGCCGCATTTGGGGGGGGGGGGTTAAAAATTACAAAAATTGTAAGTACTGAACTGAGAATGTAGTACTTACTTTCGCATGACCTAAATTTCTAAAATGAGACATTAAAAACAATTTAATCACAAATCAAAATTGTATAATTACAATTTATTTCACAAAAACCCAATACTTATGGATAAATTGAAAGAAATGAAAAACACACCATACAAATAAGAATCCTTCATAGTAAGTGTTCAATGTGAAAATTGAGGCCGATCTGCTTCTTTTATTAAAGTTGGAATGTCCACTTCAATTTCTGTATTTGAAAGTCTCAGAAGGTGCAGCAGTGAAGAATCTACCAATCGACTTCTGTAGCGGTTCTTGATGAACTTCATTGAAGAAAAAAACCCTTTCACACGTGTATGTGCTGCCGAACATCCATGTCATTCTTTGTCCAAAACTAGGAAGGTTTGGAAAGCATTCGTTTGAAAGGTATTTGGCTAGTTTGAAGGAACACATCGCTTTGCAAATCACATAATTCAAGTTGGAGAGAAGCTTCTTGTTCTTCGATGTTATCGCCAAGAGGATTGCTTAATAGCTGGATGGTGCTTTAAGTTCTTCAAAATATTTAATCTGTAGTCAAACTAATCCATTATTTCTTTAATATTTGCACTGAATTAAAAAATGTCCAGTGTTTCTTCATCATCTGCTAGCCGCCGACAGCTTTGAAAATGGACCAGATTATTCCTGTACAAAGTAACGTTGAAAATCTTCAGTTTATTACGAAACCCATCTATGTTTCCCATTAAATCTGACACCAGCTGGTTTCTTTCCTGCAGTTTCAAGTTCAGTTCGTTCAGATGACCTGTGATATCTGTTATAAACGCCAGTTGTTTGAGGAAGTCCATAGTCTGAAATTGTTCCTTCAGTAAAAATATAACTTATTTTAATAAAAATACATAAAATTAATGTATTTTGCAAACTGACTTCGCGGGCCGCAAAAAAGGCATCGCGGGCCGCCAGTTGGAAACCCCTGCTCTAGACCACGGAGACAGGGAGGTGCAGTCTGGCGTTCGGAAAAGTTCGGAACCATTCGTAAACCTCCACGGATGACGTCAGCCACGGGACATGTCAAAGACGAGCACCAGCAACGGCATAGGAATTCACACTTCTTCCGTGTTTTCGGAAATAAATTTGTTTTAAAATCGAATGAATGTTCTAGCGTGTGTGTATAAATAAATGTATATGTATAGAGCAGACTATATCTAGTAAACTGTGTCGCTGAAAGTTAACTATCAATAGAATTACATGTAAATGAAAAGCGCGAAAGCCGGCTCGGAGGTGGAGCAGAGGTTTGTTCAGAATTTTCTACTTGAGTGGTGTAAATTAGTGTTTATGGGGGTGAAAAGTTATACTTAGAGCCAAAATGACCACAAAGTTGTCCTTTTTAAAACATTGTGTGGGGTCACAATGTTAGGTGAAGGTTAGGGCGAAGTTGTTGGATAAATCACTGGGACCGAGATATTACAACTTCATGTTCATAATCTAAAAGTTACTTTTTTAGCACTTTCATCCTGCAGTGTTTGCAGTTTCTTTTCTTCAGCACATTTTAATTTCTTTTTCAGAGTTTCCAACACACTATCTTGTTGGAGATTGGGTATATTGGGCATATCTCCAGTACTGAAAGTCTCTGAATTATGTGCCATGCAAATTCTTCTGCGAGGAGACAACTCTTCAAGTGTGTCCACTACTCGCTTTCGAATCTGACGTTTATTGGCACGTAAACTCCGATCAATTATGCCATTTGGCTATTGACACTACTACAATTCACCACACAACCACGCAAATTTAAACATGATACAGCGTTTCTATTAAGCTGCGGTCTACAGGTAATAATACTCAGCAGTTCTGCTTTTAAGTTCCGTTCGTAATCAGCATACAGAAAATGCGATGAGCACACTGTCGCTGTTTTGGTGTTAACAGGATCTAATCTCTTCACTTTGAAACCCACATCTTACACGTAATCGGATCCTTTAGGAACGAAAAATATCTTACATCCAGGCACGTATCCAGGAATTCCTTTCGGCGAGGTGGGTGAACACCTTTTTTTAAGGGGTAGCCTATTGTATGTTTAAGGCCAGTGGTGGCAATTTGGTTCTAAAACTAGGGGGTTTGCAAGGAAAGTTTACTTTCTCTTGATAGACAAGGCTTAGCATTAAGAGGACATAGTGTGGAGGCAAGAAAATGGGGAGCAACTATCCAGTGGCGTACGCAAGGGGGGGGTTACCGGGTTTAAACCCCCCCCTTGAGCTCTTGAAATATTATGGAAAATGCTGTAGAAAAAATTAAAAATGGCTAATTTATCACAGTCAAAGATCTGCGACAGTAATAATAATAATAATAATGATAATAATAATTTGGATTATTATTCCCATGCAGCATGAAGAAAAACACAACATTCCAAACACAATCTAAGCGGCCGCAAAGTTCAATTTTGCAATTTTCTTTTGCAAAAAGTCGCGCAGTGACTCTTGCGAGAATTGTGAAAATTCCTTGCTTCGTCCTTATTGCAAACGTTCTTCCCGGTACTGATTTCACATCCCCTTGTGAACTCTCAAGTGATGCTGAGTCTACATCCACATCATTAAATAATGTTGAAGAAGTCTTTTGTGAATCACCTAGAAGGGATAAATGTGTTGGAATGTCTATAAACTTACTTTACAACGAAAACATAGACTCAGTGGAATTTAGCAACATGTACTCTCGCGCTTCATCATCACCCTGGGTGAGTTCCATAGGTAAAGGTAATGTAAATTCCCCCGTGTATATAGCACCGTGCCATGAAGTCATACATAGTGGTGTGGTGGGCCCCAAAGATTCTTGATCTCGAACTATTTTGCAGGTGATGTGATCAGCACCATGCTCCGGCAGCCTTCATCCCCCAAGGTTGCTCTCAGATACCCATAGGCTGGGTGCGGAGACAAGGCTGGATAAATTCCAACCAATTCCGGGAATCGAACCCGGATATCCCACGAAGTTGTCAGACTAGACCAGCGCGGCTCCTTGAATGAGTTTCATATTTCGATTATTTCAATAAATTTAATATATTTGCTTGTTTTATGGATTTTCTTCACACTTAAAATGTCTCACTTATCATATACAAATAACCGTTGACTAGACAATTATTTTGAAACAAAAGAATTGTAATTTTGTTCTATTTCTTTCATAAATAGCAGCTGCATTAGTAGTAATTAAACTAATTAATTAATTATAAGAATTATTAATTAATTTATTATTATTATTAATTAATTAAAGTATAATAAAACAATGGTAATGTGAATTTGTAGAAAGTTTTCGAGATAACACCCCCCTTGATGAAATCCTGCGTACGCTACTGCAACTATCCCCTAAATCGTCTTCTAGAATACAGTTGGATCGCGAAGCAATTATTGCACAGTGAAAACCCTTCCGTTCCCAACACATCTAATGTTTCGTCTCCCAATATGGTTAAATGCTTACTTATTTATCTCCAGTGATGTTCCCAAGGGAGGGTTGGTGGGGTCATAGCCCCATTTGAACGTCAAAGACAAGAAAAGATGGCTAAATGAGGACTGACCACCAAAAATAGTATACATAACCACTTTCCCTTTCGAAAATTCTGGGAACGCCACTCGTTATCTCGGACACATTTTTTGAAATCAAGTCCCCAGAACTTTTTATGATTTCATATTGGAGACTGAAGTAAAGCGCCTTGTACACGATCAAATAAATCATGAACAAGTCCTTGAATTGAACGCTTAAAAGGAAATGACGTCAGACACAAAGCAAATTTTCTCATTGGATCCAAGGTCCGGTCAAAGTATATCTATTTAGGAATGGTTCTAATTAACGCATATTTATCCTCATTATATTCTAGAATATTCCGCATGTAAACGATTCATAGATATTGCCAGTAGTTCGACTCCTCTTATTCAAGAACATTCCCTCTCGCGTCTTCCAGAGATTAGAAATTACAACGAATCGCCCTACGTGTGGAGCTACCTTTGTTGTGCAGCTTCCAAATACTGACAAGTCTCTACATAGTGCTCAAGTTCACTGCGACAACACTGAAAACTCAAGTAAAGTTTACGTGCAATATTATCAACAACAGGGTAATTCTCCGTCTTGCTTTCATAAGTATTTCTCTCCTTAAATTATCGTCACATTATTCAAGAAGATAAAAACCTAATTTTATGTAGTGTAAACTGAAAAATTACCTGATGGGACTCGAGCCACCTGATCCCCATCTTGGATACGCGTTAGTAACAATAACAGGGTTATAGAACATTCTCAGTCATACTATTGACGAAGCCGAAAGCCTAATTTTATCTAATGTAAACTGAAAAATTTCCTGGAGAGAGGGGGGGTCAAGCCCCCTATACCCCACTTTGGATGCGTGCTATTATCAATAACAGTGTTATAGAACATTCTCCGTCTTGCCTTGATAATTATTTCTCTCCTTAAATTATCGTCACATTATCTTATTTCACACAACAAGAAACCAAAATCCTCATTTTATCTAGTTTAAACCGAAAACTTTGCTTAGATGTGTGCCTGTCCTACTGTATTTCTTGCGTTGTTCGGGCACAAAGCAACACAGCACAATTGAGCGGCATTTTCCTGAAATGTTATTGTTGTTGAAAAAAATTCTCCACTATCACACAAGAGCTACAGAAAAAGAAAACACAAGGCACTTTCACACAAATCCAGATCCTATAACAAGCGGAAAGATCTGTGACAGCGTCAGTTCTGTCCCGTAAGTGATGTCAGGGTTGGGAACGCCCACGACCCTCTTTTTTCAGCTTCGGGAGGGAAGACTGCGCTACTTTCTCAACTATATTATATACTTACTTTGCACGGAGATCTGCTATTAAAATAGACGGTGTTAAAGGCGGAGCTACTGCGGAGCATGCGCACTCGTCTGTTTCCCCTCGAACATCCGGTTACGCTTACGGTGCTATGGAGTTTATATGAAAGGGCAAAGTGGAGGTTCTTTGCAAGGAAATAGTGTGTCAGCTATGTAGCATATGGTTGCACAGTTCGATCGGGAACAAATTTATTGAGTCAAGTATCATTTCGTAGGTTTCCGAAGGATGTAGAGAGACGAAACCTGTTGATACAAGCAGAACGAGAAAGGATTTGTACGACTTGCATTTTGTTACAATCATTTTGATCTTTTATCTGCGTATTGTGTTGTGGTGAAAAGCACGCCTCTTAGTGAGGTTTCAAACCGAAGCGACACGCGACAGCAGTGGTTCGTACCGTAGTGACAAGCGACACAGGCTCATTTAGTGTATAAATAAGCATTTACCGCTCATGGGAAATCAAGTCTCAGGCGGTACAATACACGCCATTGGGAATCTGAGCGACACGTGCAGCTTGTCGTGTCGCTTCGGTTCCAAAAATTTCATTGATCACTGAGGATTCATTTTTAAGTGGCACTGAGATTACACACTGAAGCGACAATTACGGCCCCTTTACTCTAAAGGAAACAATTCACCTAGCATACGAGTACAACAGACCGAGGCGACACGATGCATGGTACTGAGAAAACAGTCCAGTCCGAGCGACACGTGCAATTTCTCGTGGCGATTTGGTTCGAAAGGAAGCTTTCAGACTGCAGCGATACGCGTCTCTTGGAAACCAACATTAACAAATAAACAACACCTTCCGAATTAAAGCGACACGATAAATTGCAGGATTCGCTTGTCGCTCGGACTGGGCCGTTTTATCAATACCGTGTATTGTGTACCCTCGGCCTGTTATTTGCGCAAGCGTGACTGGTGAAGTTGAAAGCACACATATTTACTAGCATTTGTATGTCATTACTTCTGCAGATTTGTTGGCAAAGATTCACTTAAGCATACTTTATAATACAGTGTCCGTAAAATAATGGTGGGGTTTTAAGCAGTCATAGTTTTGGAACAAAGCTTGTTAGAAAGATGAACGATACGTCAAAGCAAAGAGAAACTCTTCAAGTTTATGTATGAGAAATCTTACGTGCTGACATCTACAGGCGCGAAGGATAGCGCATGCACATTGTGTTTCAAGGACACGCAAGCTGCACGAGCTCGTTAGTCATCGTGAGTCATCATTTTTACAACAAGTTTATTTTCAGTGATGAAGCAACATTTCATGTTTCGGATTGGATTGATTTGTTGTTTTAAGTCCACTTTATGCACAATAAGGCTAATCGGGATTGGACCTACAGTTTAAAGTGGGATCTGAACCACTATGTGCCTCCACCAGGAATCGAACCCGGGACCCCTTGATTACAAGGCGACGACGCTACCACTGCGCCATCGGGGAGGTCTTCATGTTTCGGGATGGGTACATCGGCATAATGTTCGTATATGCGGTAGTGAACCTCCACATGCCGTTATGAAACATGAGCGTGTCATTGAAAAAGTTAATGTGTGGTGCGCTATTGGACGAGACAGTTATTAGCACCTTCTTTTTTGCTGAAGAAACAATAATGGAGACCACCTTCCTGGATATGTTAGAGTAGTCACAAGAAAAGCTTGCCACAAAAATCTGCGCGGACTTTCGCCAACATTCGGGTCAACTCGGTAGCTCCGCCCTTCGTCCGAACGAAGGTTGACGCGTAGACGGATGTTTGCAAGGCGACAGCCGATCTAGGGGTCTCGCTCGACCGACTGAATGTTAACACACAAATTGAAAACTGTAAGAGGGGCCTGCACCACGGGACGATACATACCGCTCGAGCCGATGATGAAGACTGTGCCCTGCAACGAGCGTATTATCAATCAGAGCAGCCCCGTGATGAGCATTGGGTCACACAGTCGAAATTGCGTTCTCTGCGCATCGGCGATTGTGGCAAGCTTTTCTTGAGACTACTCTACAAGGGTACGCAGTGCCCAAAATACCGGAGAATTTCATTTTCCAGTTAGATGGTGCTCCTCCACATTTTTCCACAATCGTGCGGGATTTTCTTAACGAAACATTTCCTCAGCGAGCGATGGGTCGGACGAGGACGGTGGATTGCCTGGCCCCCACGGTCTCCAGACTTTACACCCATGGATTTCTATTTGTGGGGTTATGTCAAAACACAAGTTTTTTCCTGCCAAGTTCAAAATCTGGACCATTTAAATGCAAGGATCACAGAAGCTGTTTCGTCTATCACGCCGGTTGTTCTCTGCCATGCATGGGAAGAGACTGAATATCGTCTTGACGTCTGCAAGGCAACTAAGGGTTCACACATCGAAGTATACTGAACAGGTAAGAAACTTGGAGAGTTTCTCTTTGCTTTGACTTATCATTCATCTCTCTACCATGCTTTGTTCCAAAACTATGACTGTTTAAACCCCAACATTATTTTACGGACACACTGTATAATAATATCACTAGTTTTATAGAATTCTCTTTCCCTCACTTTTCCATTTACAAAATAATTGAATATATCTAAACTTTCGTACGTTTTGAGTTCGTCGTGCGTGTACATGAGATACTTGTATGAAGTATGCTATACAACTGGCGGCCACAAATACACGTCATATTTTAATAATCTACTCTGCAGTTGATCATCCTACGGATTCTAGACGTCCACTCCTTCATAGTATAAATTTAACAAATACATTTCTTGACCATCGTCGCACAACTGATGAAAACAAGCGCTCATTTCTTACTTCTTATGCAGGTGAATCTGCACTGGCAACAACGGGGACTGGCCTAAACCGGAAGTTCTGGGGGGACCAGGCAAGACCTCACCAATGTTTATGTTTACATTTTTAACACGGTCCATTGATGTTATACTTTTGGTTTAAAAGCGGCAAACGTTTATTTGCAGCTACAATGTGCAAAACTGAAAATGTCAACTTTGTCGGTCTAGGTTTGGCATCACAATTTTTTGGCTCATTGTTTCATTCAACATTCTTATCTACAAGTGGCATGTTCGTCGTTACTAGGGGCGTGCGAGATCCCGAAAAGTCGGGACCGGGATCGGAAAAAAAAATTCTCGTCCCGATCCCAACTTCGGGAAATGAATTCCCATCTTTTTGTGATCCCGAGCAGTCGGGAAATACCGAATGGTCATTTTAAAAAGTCGTTAATTCTCGACGTTTTCTGCATTGTAAGTGTCGGGAACTTATCGAAAATTCTTAGTTTTTGTATCATGAATGCAAAAACAATCACTGAAGTGAAAATGACGTGTAGAATTCGATATTTCCAGAGCTTCGGGAAATTGCGTTTTCCCGTCCGAATGTCGGGGTTTAAAAAATTTCCCGTCCCGACCCAAAAAATTCTGTCCCGCACACCCCTAGTCGTTAATATTGATTCGGAGCTAGATATCAAGAATAATTTTTTCCCAGAGGGTTGACCAACACCTCCCCCTTTGCACACACAAAAAATGACAATTTGGTTGTCCGGGAAAATAAAACCTTCAAAGGGTGATTTTTTATTTCAGGATTTTAATTGATGCAAAAGCTAGGAAAAATGTCCTAACAACTAGTATTCATGGATCTTATTTTTTGTTAATTCCTTATTGCATTTTTTCCCCATTACTGTAGTTGTAAATTGGTTGTTTCAGTCAGCTTTCTTTTTCCTATTGTTTTTTCGTGTTCATGAAAGAATATTTTGACCGTTATATTACAAACACAACTGAGAAGAAAATATTTTGATATTTTTGGCTCATTGCTCTCATCATTCAATTTTATTTATACTCTCCTTTCTCTGTGTTTCAGTAGGTCTTGAACTTCTGACCGTTCCTCTTCTAAGCACCTAACTGGGCTACGTGTCCTTTGCAACCAAGGCCGAAGACTGCTACTGGACCAGAGGCTGAGCGTTACATGTTCACATCAGCAATCAATCTTCGGTCCAGTCAAATATTCATTCCAGTTGCTCGTGACCGACTGTGAGCGGAGAGTGATCGGAGCGAACCTTGACCGGACCGCTAGGTGTGAATGCTTCTATTTAAGAATCATTCAACAATATTGGATCCGACCGTGAGCGGAGCGTGACCTGAGCGTAGATGTGAATCAAACCTAAAGAGAAAGTAGCATAGATTGAGAAACAGTAGAAGGACGGAATTTAAAAAGTTGAGAACAAGACAAAGAAAGAAGGAAAGAGACAGAAACAGGATGAAATAAACAGAGAGGAGAGAGAGCAAAATACAGAGAGATAAAGGAAAAGTGAGAGAGGATGATAGGAAGAGAGAGAGAGAGAGAGAGAGAAACAGAAAAAAGAAAGAGGAAAAGAAAGAACTAGATAAACAAAGGAAGAAAGGGAGTATGCGAGAGAAAATTGAGGAAGAGAGAGCATAGTAGCTACAACCACCGAAGAAAAGTTCATATGATAATATTTCATATTTCTGTAACCAACTCGAACGCAATTCTCTGCTGATTCCATTCTGATTTTAAACAATTTAGAATTTGAGCATCATTCCTTATTTACTTATTTTATTCTTTGGCTCATATCTCCTTAATTTGGAGGTTTAGGGCCATTACTATTTTCATTATCAATATTACATTGTATCAGAATTGTTCTTGTTACATCAAAATTAAAATAATTTAATATACACAATTTCAAACACTTATGTTTTATTACATGTGTCAAAGAGATTTTTCTCTGTTCATAACTTTTCTTTACATTTTCCGAGAAAGCCATCCATATTGTACTATTTGTAGGGCAAGAAAGTAAGAAAGTTATAGATAATGGAAAATAAACTTTGTTTCTTAACAAGCCTCTAAAAAATGGTACTTCTTAAGCAGGGGCGGCCGCTCATAAGGACGATACGGACGCCGCACTGCCGTGTGTAACCACAAGTGAACAAACATTACATTAACATTTATATATTAGCTTTTACATTGTCTGAATTGAAAATATTCCATTGCTTATAGATCGTTGGTTAGTCGGTTATGTATTCCTTCTTCCGCGACAATTGCGAAGTTTGCACGCCACCGTGCGGGGGAATACGGAACTTCGAGAGAAATCTGGCGGGGCGCCGTCCTCCCACTTTACGAGACGTAGAGCATTCTCAGGCGCGGCTGCGAGGGGTATAAGGCGAGGAAACTGGCTGAATAACACGCGCTGGATCTGTGCCTGGGAGGACGGAGGGTTTGTCGTCCGAAACTCACCCCTTAGGCGAAACTGGCCTTCTCTCTGGAGAACGGTAAACAATGAAGAGTTGCCAGAAGCAACGAAGTTAACAGAAGATAGAAAATTACCAACAGTTGAAAAAAATCATTCTGTATTCCATAATCTTATTCTCTTATGACATAAGAGTAGAGAAATAAATAACGCAATTTCCAAGGAGGAAAGAAAATATCGGTAACTGAAAATGTACAGACTCTTGCTTGATTTTTGTTATTTACCGTCGCTTTCTGCTACTTTTCGGTAATCACGACGATGAGGATGAACGATGATATAATGAAATTGATGGAAGAGCACTCACAAAGAACACACATACCCATGCCGGGATTCGAACCCAGGAGCCCTGGCTTTGTAATGCGGTATGCTAGCCACGGAAGTCGGCTATAGATTCTTGTTACACGCAAAATTATCGTATAAATGTGTTGTATTTTTTCTGAGTTTAGTGAAAAGTACATTTGGATTACAATGATGTGGAGTACATCATGTAGATTTAATTACATGTTTTGATTAGCACGTTTGAAAAAAATCCCGATAATGTGACAAAGTTCTCCAATTTATTTTCAAGGCGGATGTTAAATAAATTAGAAACTCGTCATCTAAACTCACCAAGAGCCGCTACAGGAACCTGTGAACTACAAATTTCTGAAAATTTGGCAAAATTGCCTGGCAACCCCGAAGCAATAAAACGACGGGATGGTTGGGAAGACTATAGTATTGACACTTGTTGTTTTTCGTTTTCCATGGAAAAGTGAAGCTTTTTCGGTAGTTGTGTATTTGTCGCGATGAACAGTGTGGAGAAATTGTTGGTGTGAAGTTTTTCTACCAGAAGTCTGACGTCTTGATGGAAAAATAAACATAAAAAAACCTAGGCCGAATTTGAATCTAGAACAAGTGTCAAAGAAGGGAGGTCGTGAGTTCATTCTCAAATTTCGCGTTGAAGGACAGAAGGATGAATTTCAGTTACAAGCGTGACTGAAGATTTCTGGTAAGTTTGAAGTTTTTACTTTAGAGCTTCTGGTAACGCAGATATCACCTTTCCAGTGAGATATTTATTTTGGTGCCCTATTTCACATATCAATTAGTAATGTTGGACAGGAAACTTTTTCTGTGTAACTTTTTTACTAGAACTTTTCACCATCAATGCACGTAAATATTCGTAATTGTGCTTATCAAGTTGTGTAAAAATTAATATCCTTTCTTCTGAATTTTCCCCTCTGTTAAACGACTAATTCTGTTAGAATTCTATTTCTTCTTCCATCTTCTTCGCATTACTGTAAAATAATTATTAATTTATTATAATATGTGCAAACGTGTAAAACATGATATTCGGTAAACACGAACGTATCAGTTTCTTATCACGTTGGCTGTTATACGAAATTCACCATTTAAACTCACATTACTAGTAGAGCAAATTTGTGTCGGCCCCCGTGGCTGAGTGGAGTCGACCTCCGTGGCGGAGTGGTTAGCAGAGCGCGCTACAACGCCAGGGGTTCCAGGTTAGAGTCCCGGGTAAGGCATGGGTATTTGTGTTTGTCTAGATGATAAGAAACTGAGAAACTGTAACAATTGAAAAGTGTAAAGGAGAGAAAAAGTGTAAATGGTGGGGGATACCTCCGTGTAAGGGGTATTTCCTTTTTTTTTAAAAAAAAAAAAAAAAGTGGTTAGCACATCGCGCTACGACGCCGGCCGGGGGTCTCGGGTTCGAATCCTGCCTGGGTATGGATGTTTGTGAGTACCCATTCATCAATTTCATCATATCACACATCCCCATCTTCGCAAATTAGCCAAATGTAGCACAAAAGGCAAAGTAAAATAAAGCAAATCAATAGAGCAAATTTGTGAGTTATCGCCCCTCCACTTTGGTTCACCACGAGCCGCCACTGTTCTTAAGTATAATATGTGATATTGTGCTGCACAATTACAGTGGATTAAGGTGGTTATTCTTAACCTTACCAAGTGGACATTGAAACGAACATGTCTCGTCTGAATTCACATTATGACAACTGTTGTTTCACGTGAATGTGTGGTGTGGAAACATGGATGTCTTTGGCTCATCTGGACATGTCAGTTTATAAGTTGTCGTATTATGATTAATTAATGTTTGTGCACATCAGTCAATCTATTCGTTTTATATATATAAAAAAATACAATATTATTTCTTCATTTGCCAACATGAGCATTAACATTTACTTTGATGGCTTACGACAATATAACAGTACAACAATACTGACGTGATAATCGTTTCCGTAGAGCCTATCTAACAAACATGGATCTACATGAAAAAGTACTGTCCCTGAAAAGCAAGTTAAGAATTAATTGGCTTTTTACAATTTTCAAATGCCAAGATTTAGCCAACAAGAACAGTGGCGCAGGAACGTTTTTCATTTGGGGGGGTACAAAATTCAGCCTCCCATATATATATGTCCAATCAAGTGTCGCAATAATAATAATTAGGATAATTATATTTAATTAAATTAATGTATTAATTAATTAAATATGTACATTAATTAATATTTTATTGTTATTATTACATGAATAGGTAAAAGAATAGATATATAACAGCAAGTATTCATTATCTAGCTTACGTGTAGTTAAGATCGCCAAGATTTGCACAAAAACAACTGCCCTGGCAAGGAATTTAATGTCAGATAGAAAAAGAATTGAATATTTATTGAATAACAAAAAAGGAGTTAGATCCAATTAACGAAAAGTAAAGTTCCGGATTAATATTTTATGGATATTATCATTAGTAGTGTGCATAAATCTTTGGAATCCTTCAAAGCCGTATGAGCCAAATTCCTTGCCTTCCAATAAGTTCAGCGGATAAAACCATCGAGTATACAGGGTGCAGCAGAAATAACTCCCGGATTTCATTCGTGAATAACAAAGCAACGATAGATGTTATGCAAAATTTTATTTCACAGTTGGAAAGAACAACGATTACCATTTTGTTTCCCATATGTACCGAGACAACTCCATGAACGCCCCTACTTTTTTGAGGAAGACGGCACGCAACTTCCTGCAGCCTCAATCGAACGAACGTGGCAAATTGGCTGTGTGGTTCCAACAGGATGGTGCCACAGCACGCGTATCGATGAACGTGCTACGTGAAATGTTTCCAGGGCGTCTGATCTCACTTTTAAGTCACCTTCCATGGCCAACTCGTTCCCCCGAGCTCGCACCCTGCGACTTCTTTCTGTGGGAGTACCTGCAGGCTAAAGTTTACCAAGGAAGGCCGAGGACAGCCAATGATCTGAAAGATGGTATCAGACAGGAAAGAGCGGCAATACCGACCAGACATGACTAGGAGGGTAATGCAGAACTTCAGGGCGAGACTTCAGAAATGCGTACACCGTGCAGATCGGCATTTGGACGATATCATTTTCAAACAAAGTCAACTATGTCACCCAAAATGGTGACTTGTGGCAATTTTGTAAAAAAATAATTGGAACATTTTGTTCTTTGCAAATGTGCAATAAAATGGTAAACCTTGTTCTTTCCAACTGTGCAATAAAGTTTTGCATAACATCTATCGTTGCTTTGTTATTCATAAATGAAATCTGGGAGATATTTCTGCCGCACCCTAACTTTTAATTGTTACGCTGTTCAAGCATGGTATTGGCATTGATGAAAATTGAGTATAACAAATGCTAAACAATTATATTTTGATAAATTACTTTTACTACTTGGTAAGTCTTTTGGGGGGAAGGGGTCCGGACCCCCCTGGACCCCCACAAAAACGTCCTTGATACCTAGGTATAATGTGAAGCCATGAGAAATATTCTCTCTTAGAACAGCACACACGAATGTCCTGTTATTTAATGCAAAATATATTTCATTGTTTTTGTTAGAATTTAAGTTTAAAAAAACAAAAACAAAAAACAGATTTTAAAATCAGATAACAATTCTGAAACATATAAGGCTAAGCTCTGGACCTCATTCTGGGCTTATTTGGATTTCACGGAACAGAAAATCAGGAGTGAGGGGGATCTTGAGCCACCCCAACCAGGAATAATAATCTCCACCCTCTGGATATAGAAACTACATTATATAGAGTTCCACTTCAGTTCCGTTCTTTCTAATTTTAAAAGTCCCATAGCTACGCATAAAAATATCTTTAAACAATTTATGGCAGGTGTGTACCATATCCAATGCCTTTTAGAAGTCATGTATTTGGTATTTTCTCAGACATCTATAGGGTGTTGTATTAAAAAAGAAAAAAATGAGTTCAGATGGTTCCCAATCAACTCGTAAGAAGTCTACCTTTGAAATATTTGTGAAAAATATGACAAATCATTTATTTGTAATATAATTAGCTGTACCTAATGACGCTCTTCAAGTATTGAAAGTAATATCATTCGGTTCATTTACAAAACCGAAATCCTTCAGCTCTCAGAAGTAGCAAGGAAAGCCATACCCTCAAAAGTTTATTCATTCTTTTCAATTTTTGGTGGACAATGTGAAAAACCGGCCAAGGTTTATTAAATGCAGATACATGCGTGTGTTTTAGGATGACATGTCAATTTCTCGTTTATGTGAAAATGTAAACTTTAATGTAAGCAGAAGCATGTGCGCGTCACAGTTAAAGATTTTCGCATCTACAAGGAAAATCCAAAACACATTCCCACCTCGCCGTACTCCGTGGCGGAGGGGTTAGCATAGCGCGCTATGACGCCTGAGGTCCCAGGTTCGGATCCTGGCCTGCACATGGGTGTTATTTTTGAGTGTCCATCAATTTCACCATATCATCATCACTCATCCTCATCTTCGCGATTAGCCAAAAGTGGCAGAAATGCGAAGTAAAATAAACCAAATAAATCAATCAAATATTCCCATCTTACTCCCAGAGACCTTGTAAATCCAATCCAAAATCTACCAATAGAACCTGCAGTGAGTCTCATTTATCTCGTGCATTCATCTGACTAATGTAATTTTCTTACAATTTGACTTTAGTTTAACATAAAATGGCGTTGTGTTTGTGTTGCATTCGATATCACAATTAGATTTTAAGCAATTTATGTCCAATTATAAGTATACCTAATACATAGGTAAAAAATAGTCCCCCCTCTGATAAAATCGCAAATTGCACCCTGTTTAAATGTCTAGGAAAGATTTCATTTCACCTAGGAATGGTATCGCGATGCGATGAGTCGCGAATTGTCACAGCCTCATCTTGTATCCTGTGTGGTGAGGTTCTTCTCGTTCTTGTTTGTGCTTATTTTTCTTTCGGTTTCCACTCTGAAGTTACGAAAACTTATTTCAAATTTACCTCATTCTCAGATAGGCTAATCGGCACTCTATTTTTTTAAAAAAAATATATCTTAATATAATATATAGGTTTAAGTATAGTTTTCCCAACACCATCTTACAAATTTATGAAAAATATGGGTGAGGTACAGGAGTGCATTGTAAACCCCCCCCCCCCCCCAAGTTGGTCTGTCGTATCTCGTCTCGTTCGTGTAAGTGTTCCGTTTCGGAAAATTCCATTATAAATATTCAAAAGAAAATGGGGTCATTCATATACTCTTCTGATGGAGATTTGTAACTTATCTTCGAATCGACGCGACCACTGCTTTAGAAATGTGTACCCCCCTTACGCAAAGCAGCAATCGTGTGCAGCGTAATTGTCTGAGAGTCAATCTGATTCCATCGTTCCACACACATTTTAAACAATTTTCATCTCGTTAAAGAGGTTTCCAAGAACTTAGGTCAATGAAGTAACTAGTAGCAAGCACAATGTAGTATAATAAGTTTACAATTAAATGTTTTGAATTTCTGTGGTAAGGACTATAATGATTAAAATTTATAAACAATAATACATTTTTTATTGGGTGAATTGATAATAGGTAACTTTAACAGTAGCACCTTCCGTCTGCTGTCAAATTACCAAAGGGGGGTACAGGGGGTACAACTCGATTTACGGATTTAGGGGGTACAGTACCCCCCTTCAAAAATTTGCGGGGGTACAATGTACCCCTGTACCCCCCCGTTCCTGCGCCACTGAACAAGAACAAGGTGAGTGTTATTTCCATAGGTAATAAATAAATGTGTACATACTGTCATTTAAACTTTGACAATTTGCAATTGTACGAATCGGTGATCGGCAGAAAGTTTTAGTTCATAAGAATGTAACAAAGTACATGAAAAATTCATCCACGAATACATGCACATGATACATGTAATCATGTGTGTGTGTGTGTGTTCATGAACATTTGTTAAAATTATAATCTGCTGTGTTGTAGCAGTTAGAAAATAAATATTTTTTATAGCAAGAGAAGTTTGCTTGTATGTACACAGATTAGTATAAAAACAATTTTATCTTACCAAACATTTTTTTGTTGTTTTATCATTCAACTCTGGTTTGAATGTTGTTGCAAGAAATACATCAGAATTATTTCTCACTTAAAAATGATTGGGGAGGTGTTGTAATATTTATAACACTAATTCCATAGATAGTGTCTCCATTTGAAATAATGTTTTTTTTTACTAGTTTTCTTGTAGTTTTATTGTCAAAATCTACTTTAGCAATTTACACTTTTGTGCATTTAAATGGCAAATTTTCGTTTACACTTTTGGTAAATGGGATGGGATCTTAGGAACCCAAGACAAAGAACCATGACATCGACATCTTCAGCTGCAATTACGACTGCCTTGGACTCAACATTCACAGCATACAACGCATGTGGGAACAAATGAGTATCAGCTTCCTCTTGTCTAGACCACAACTCTTCCACTTCTTCCCACTCAATCTCCATTATCATGTAACAAGTTTCCTTGCAGATCATGCACAGGACCTGGGTATTCAGCATCTTTCTGCATTGAGGGGATTTTTACTTTTCCACTAGGAATTTAGACTGATCTTATTAAGAGAACTACACAATAATTTTCTCCACTGCTGGATGTGATATTCTCCTGCAATGCTATTATACTGAAGTGTTGTGGATGAACCCTTGTTTAATCTTTGAGCACCTTTGGTTGAAGGCTGGTGGTAGACATCAAAGACAACATCTACAATTTCACTCTGTGCTCCCTCATGGAGGACCTGGTCAAACCCAACACTGCCAGCTGTGCAAAGGTTTTGTTGTTTCCCATCAATGGTGGAGCTTGAAAGTGCTGGAATAGTTCAGTTTCCAACTTTCAGCTATGAGAATCACGTTACTAAAGAGCTTTCAGTCTGCCTTTAGAATAACTTCTTCTGCTTTTGATCTATGGGCTCTTTTGTGCAAATATTGGAGATAGTTTTCAGGTTTTGACCAGTTATCATAAAATTTTACTGATGGTGAATCTTTATATCCGTGTTCACTTGAATGTCTAGTAGGCTTCCTCTCTGTCTTAAAGAGACCTCACGAGGATCTTTGGCTGCATCTGGTGGATTCACATGCTGCCAGTGGACAGACTAGCCAAGTTAACTTCATCTGGAGACACAGGATTCAGACAGCTGTTCTCCACGAGATCAATGAGTGACCTTGCATCCGCTTCATCTTTGCTGATGCTTGGACTTTGCAGGACGAATTTGACTTGCTTTGACTTAACATGCTTTTGTACTCATCTGTAAGGTATTACTTGGCCACTGCACCTTCCTTCAAACAGAACCCCCCCTGTCGCTCCTGGTGTCTGTGTATCTTTGTTCACAGTTTCTTCAATTGTTTGGTCAACAGGGATTCGGTCAAAAGTGTTGGTGGAGCTGAGTTAACTGAAATACCTCCTCGCATGAATTCAGAGTTCACATTTAGGTGTGTAGTGGCCAGGTGACACATCTGTGCGTAGTAGTAGTATGAGAGGTAGTGTGCATAATTCAGTCTGTTATATGGCAAGCACCATGATATCACTGCTCGAATGGTAGCATTTAGTCTCCCTTTCCAGATGCTCAAATCAGGTCTAGCAAAATCTCCACCATGTCTAAGTAAGACATCCAGAAGCATGACAGGCTTATGAGAAACTCACAATAGACTCTATCTAAACAGATACATAATGATTGCACATGAGGGGTTTTAAATGACCTCCATCAAGGAAACTTGTGACACCTCCTGTCCAGACCTTCAATGATCTGCAGTGTCTTGTACAAAAGATGTAGTTCGTTTGATTGAGTAACAATGACAGAAAACCTTTCCCTGTCAATCGCATGAAGACATCACACACCAGATTATGTAGTTGAACTGCAGTGCAGTGTTACTATTGCTCCCATTCTGGTAAAACAACTTCACTAGCAGTGCACGGTCTTTCTTCGCAATAGCCATTGCTTTTTACACGGGAAAAATCAAAACTTTTAATGTTCGGCTAACATTCACATCACTAAAGGAAAAAAAAAAGCAACAAGCGTCACCAACAACAACCAGGGAGCTCACACAATGGTTAGGCAATGTCACCGACTTTGACGTCAGAGTTATGGAAAATTCCACGTTTTGACTGCTTACAGCGCCATTTTTTACCCTGGTGGCGAGAATTGGAACTATTTTTTTTTTTTTTTTCATAATTCGCGAGCGCATTGCTTCATTATCATATCTACGAAGTTTCAGACTGCTACTCTCATTACAGCCCGTGCTGTACCACTCTGAACACCGTCACTTTAATTATAACCACCTTGTACTTTCGACCATCCACACACCCAGCAATGGAGCCTTCGGCTATCACTCCAGACTCAATACAGAGGTCTTAAAGACCAGCATATCTAAATCGCTTCCCTATTATTGCAAACATTGTGCAGATGGTATGAAATACTCCAAACCTGAAGATGATGGTATTTTGGAATTTGTCTAGTTGTGTTCACATGATCTCGGCAACTTTTGCATACAGTGCTTGGTCGAAGACACAATCTTTGTCAGCTCCAAGGACTTCATGCACATTTTTATCAAGTTAATCTTTTTCAGGTTCCATTATGAAGCTAAAGCAATTATTACCAAAACATTCAGATGGGAAAAAGTTCAAATCTACTGTTAACGTTTTTAAAGTAATAATAATAATAATAATAATAATAATAATAATAATAATAATAATAATAATAATAATAATATACACATAAACTTTGGTTAAAAAGAATGTGAAAAAATATCAACTGAAGGAAAACCCAGTGAATTATTCCACATAATATGGTTCTTTTGTTTAAGTTGTGAACTTGAATAATCGCAATTGACACATAAATGAAACAATTTATGTAAAGATATGTTACGAGCTCTGAGGAAAATGGAAAAGCTGCTCATTTGGAAAAGTTATCACATATTATTTTACTTATATTGGTGAAACAGATATTTCAGTACCATTGAAGTCTTGCCACCTTGCAAGGTACCAATATCTGGTCTGACCCATGGTCTATTAGAAGGACAGAAAATAATGGGAAAATAAGGAGTGCAGGCCACTCCACGAACTGCAAGAGGTAGGATTAGGTGGATAGACAGGAATGAACAATATAAAACAGTAAGACTTTTCTAGGATTAAAAGAACAGAATATAAAGGAGAAACAAGGAGTACAGGTAACTCCGTTGCATGCAAGAGGTAGAATAAGGGGGACAGAATGAGGGAATTAAAGATATAGAAGAGTAAGACTTTCCTAGGATTAGGACAAAACATAAAGGGGATATGAAGGAGTGCAGGTCACTCCATCAAGTACAAGAGGTAAGATTAGGTGGATAGAATGAGGGAAGAAACGATATAGAACAGTAAGATTTTCCTAGGATTAGGACAGAAAATGAAGAGAAAATGTGTACAGGGCACACATTGAAGCCTATAATTTTCTTAGATAGGGTAAACTGATAACATGTGAAGCAGGTATCTGGAAAAAAAAATCCAGATATAATTAGACTTTTTGAGAATGTGCAAAACAAGAGCAAACATAAATTAATTGAGAATTGGGCAGCAAAACTTGTGTTTAGAATCAAGTGTTTGTTATAAGTGAAACAAATGAAGTACTGAAGAGGTTCAGAGGAAATGATAATAATATTTCAGTAGAATTAAGAGGCAAATGATACTTAGGGTAGATTAATATAAGTTGTTGGTTTGGTTCCGTGAAAGTTTTAGATAGAACAAAGATAGTTTTAGTATGTTTAAGTAATCGTTGACATAACATCGATTTTGTCAGCACTCGACTAATTAACCATAATCATTACAGGATTTTCAATTTCAATTTCCTGCATTTTTCCTTGTTCCTTGTCATCAAGATGCTCTGGCATAGTCGTCTACAGGGATTTTAACTCTTTGGTTACTTGCGACTTGTGAATCGAAATCAGTGGCATGCATACAAGGTAAGCTACCAAAGCACTGCTTCGGCATGCAATTCGAATTTTGCATAATTCCCAGGACACTTAGTCATTTTTGCGGAGCCGTGAAAGACTAAAATGCTGCAAAGCAGTGGCGTGCAATGTTTTTATCAAGGCAAGCCTGCCCCTTGATGTACTATTGTTTCGTATATTCAGTGCTTCGGCTATCTAAATGGTCACCGCATACTACTGATCGAAAGAAAGGATAGTGAAACAAAATAATAGGAAAATAAGGAGTGCAGGCCACTCCACGAAGTGCAAGAGGTAGGATTAGGTGGATAGACAGGAATGAACAATATAAAACAGTAACACTTTTCTAGGATTAAAAGAACAGAATATAAAGGAGAAATAAGGAGTACAGGTAACTCCGTTGCATGCAAGAGGTAGAATAAGGGGGACAGAATGAGGGAATTATATATTCAGTGCTTCGGCTATCTAAATGGTCACCACATGCTACTGATCGAAACAAATTAAAAATAATAAAATTGTATAAAAAGTTAATTATTGTTAGTAAATATACAATATTTGTGCACAGAGATTTAGCATATGCTTGCAAGTATGGTTATTTTATAGTGCTTGTCTCGTCCATTATCTCAGTCTGATGATCATTAAGTGCATAAAAGCTAAACTTTATTGAACTAAAACATTATGTGTAACATTGACTGTGCATTTCGGGGAAATTAAATTTGAAGCATAGGCTGACAGGTTTGACTATCCTGTATGCTTTATACATTACATCACAACTGTTAGGTGACACAGATGATAGCAGGACATGGATGATTTTGAAATGAAATGAATGTCTAGACCTTTATTTTCTTTCAAACCTAGGGCTTTAGGCTTTCAAGACCATTCTAATATCAGTCCAAAGTTTGCTTACGTTTCTCCCTCCTGCAGGCATTGTAACCTCGATGAGAATATAGTTTAAATTCTGCCCTAAATAATCATCATCACCGCTACATTATTTTAAAAAGTTCCTTGAGGCAAATTTTCCCTTCGCCTTAATCGTCAGATGCTTGTTCATGAAGTTCCAAGTTTTCTTGCTGGAGCGCAGCACCTTGTCACATTACGCCCTCCAGAGAGAGCAGTTGCCATCAGAACTCCCCTTCTTCATGCAAAATAGTCGCTTTCATTTCTTCGGGCAAGATATGCCTACAATCCTTTGAGTAGCAGAAGTATACCTTCGCTCGACTACACGACACGACACTTTTAAGTAGCTAGATTCTTCAACAGTCAAAGTGTCCTGGTCAAATCCTTTGATCGTGGTAATATGCATATTTCGATGTCTACGTTTGTTATGGTAGATTACTATTTGTGAAAGGAGCATCTATAGAATTGGAACTGGAACTGGAACGATGTTTCAGTGAGTTTGGCTGCTATTTCACTTCCTTCATCATGTCTCCCCTACCAGTTAGAAGTATGGAGGAGAATAATGTCAGAACCTGTCAAGAGTACATCCTGAGTGTAGTTCCCAGGACAGAGAGAAAGTAAAGAGAGACAAAACAGCCAAGTATCTGTCAACTGAATGCTGAATGATGTCAATTGTGATTTCCAGTCAACCGCAATGAACATTAAGGTATGTAAAGAACTATTATTTTGTTTGTGGAAATAAGTGGACATCGAATTGCAACGTTCCCTCTTTGTACGGTCTCATTTTCAATTAGACTGAATGAAACCTACCTATATGAATTGTACACTTAGTACAAAAGTGAACTGTAGTCCCATTTTATTATGAATGAGTGTGGCATAGATAAAGGTTTCCCAGCTTGACCATTTGAAATTGCAAACTGTTAATGTTCAAACTGATTTTGGTAGAAGTACTTGCTTCGAGAAAAATAAATTACATTGTGTTGAAAGAAAACGATAATTGTTGGTTGCTATTTGGAGAAATAAATCTAACCAATCCAATTGAGCATCTAATTTATAAGGCAGAATAAGTAGCACAAAATGCAAGGTTTTGAGCCCAACTGATTTTTTATGAATCATATTTTTATGCATGATATTTTATTGCATGTACAGTAAATGTCAATTTGATGTACGAGTGTACACTCCAAAGATTTTAACGAGATATTACCTAGTTATGACACCATTATTGATAAATCAGTCACTGTGTAAAAATGCTAAATGAAAGTTGACTTCATAAATTTTATACATGTCTCAATTGAATACAATCATCCGTCTATGTTCAATAAATATCTAGTCCAATGAACATACGTGTTACGATTAACAAATGTAGTAGAGTAGAACAGTAGGCTAGTCAATGTGTGTAGGTATTAATTTTAATGTGCATGTTGAGTCGTTATTGCTATTGTGGGAACAAATGCTTATTTTTTTTTTAACTTTGAGCATAAACCTCATAGCAAGACAAACTTTGTGATAAGTGTTACTTGAACCGTCACCTTTCCATACCCCTATATCAGGGCCAACTGGTTCCGTCTATTTCTTCTCACACCAATGATGCTATGAAATTAGCGAAAATTTTGAATTTTTCTACTGTCCGGTGAGTGTTTCCTTTTACCTTCTTTGATTTTTACTTAGCCCTTTTGGCCCTCCTTGCTTTTATCCATTAGATATATGAATAGAAGCAGTTATAAAGGTGAGAGTTGTTTGAGAACAAGCATCTATCAATCTTGCTCATTGAAGTATTACGAGATTGGCAGTGCTCAGCCTGTTAGAACTCTTTGCTGGCAGCCATTAGAGATTGATACTTTTATAGTACTTTCTGCTGAAAGAAGTGTTCACTGTTTCTATGAGGAACAGTATAGCCAACTGACTTCAGTGGGAATGCACATCCTTGATAATTTAATCACAGGGCATATACTAGTGATTATTACAGAAGCAACAAGTGACAGCAAGCAGTCACTTGCATAAGTCAAGAAACAGACCTGGGTGACATGATGCCTGCCATTGAGAAGATGACCCAGGTGAGCACAGCATACCATCCAAGGAGGAGGAGCCTAGCAGTTTAGCCAGGAAGGAGGAGCCTAGCAGACCATCCAAGAGGGAGGAGCCCAGCAGTCAGCCAGGAAGGAGGAGCCCAGCAGCCAACCAGAAGGCCATATGGCTTAACCCCTCCCTTATTACCTTACTTATTGGGTGGGACAGCTCAGAGAATCATACGATATCTACCACAGCCGGAAGGCATACACAAAGCTAAGTCACCGACGAGAGAACGAGGATGTAGCAATGCTCTAACAACCAGAAACAACACTTACTCACTATGGTGACTCTAGCATCTAACAGCCAGAGACAACCCTTACTCACTATGGTGACTCTGGCAACTCTAACACCGGAAACAACCCTTACTCACTATGGTGAGTCTAGTGCCTCTAACAGCCAGAGACAACACTTATTCACAAGTTTTTGCTTTCTGAAAAAGAGTACATTTTTCAAAATAAACCAAATTTATCAATAAGGCCTCAAGATGCCTATGTGACAGCCTGGAACAGCATTACAGTGGAACCTCGATTTTAAGTTTTTCAGGGAACCAGGCTGTTAGGGTATTGGGTATTTATATTGAGAGGGATATACTTTAGGGAAGGGTAGGTTTCCTCCTGAGCTCAGAGCGTTGTTGATCCCCTCTGTTACGTAGGCAGGTAACAGCAGCTAGCCACCATAGTGAGTAAGGGTGGTCTCTGACTGTTAGGGTCTCCATAGTGAGTAAGGGTGGTTGTTCTTTGGGTGCTAAAGATGGCTAGAGTCACCTTAGTAAGCTTTGTCTCTGGCTGCTAAATGACTAGTCACCATAGTGAGTAAGGGTTGTCTCTGGCTGCTAGAGACGCTAGAGTCATCATACTGAGTAAGAGTTGTCTCTGGCTGCTAGAACAACTAGTCACCATAGTGAGTAAGAGTTGTCTTCGGCTGCTAGAGAGGCTAGAGTCACCATAGTGAGTAAGGGTTGTTTCTGGCTGCTAGAGTGGCTAGACTCACCATAGTGAGTAAGGGTTGTTTCCGGCTGCTAGAGTAGCTAGATTCACCATAGTGAGTAAGGGTTGTTTCTGGCTGTTATAGCAGATAGCTACCGTAGTAAGAGTGGTCTATGACTGTTAGGGTCTCCATAGTGAGTAAGGGTGGTTGTTCTCTGGGTGCTAAGGATGGCTAGTCACCATGGTGAGTAAGTTTTGTCTCTGGCTGCTAGAGGGGCTAGAGTCATCATAGTGAATAAGGGTTGTTTCCGGCTGCTAGAGTGGCTAGACTCACCATAGTGAGTAAGGGTTGTTTCTGGCTGCTAGAGTGGCTAGATTCACCATAGTGAGTAAGGGTTGTCTCTGGCTGTTAGAGAGGCTAGAGTCACCATAGTGAGTAAGGGTTGTTTCTGGCTGTTATAGCAGCTAGCTACCGTAGTGAGTAAGAGTGGTCTATGACTGTTAGAGTCTCCATAGTGAGTAAGGGTGGTTGTTCTCTGGGTGCTAAGGATGGCTAGTCACCATAGTGAGTAAGTTTTGTATCTAGCTGTAGTCACCATAGTGAGTAAGGGTCGTCTCTGGCTGCTAGAGCAATTAGTCACCATAGTTAGTAAGGGTTGTCTCTTTCTGCCAGAACAACTAGTCACCATAGTGAGTAAGGGTTGTCTTTGGCTGCTAGAGGGGCTAGAGTCATCATAGTGAGTAAGGGTTGTTTCTGGCTGTTAGAGAGGCTAGAGTCACCATAGTGAGTAAGGGTTGTTTCTGGCTGTTATAGCAGCTAGCTACCGTAGTGAGTAAGAGTTGTCTATGACTGTTAGAGTCTCCATAGTGAGTAAGGGTGGTTGTTCTCTTGGTGCTAAGGATGGCTAGTCACCATAGTGAGTAAGGGTTGTTTCCGGCTGCTAGAGTGGCTAGTCATCATAGTGAGTAGGGGTTGTTTCTGGCTGCTAGAGCAATTAGTCACCATAGTGAGTAAGCGTTGTCTTCGGCTGCTAGACGGGCTAGAGTCATCATAGTGAGTAAGGGTTGTTTCTGGCTGCTAGAGTGGCTAGAGTCACCATGGTGAGTGAAGGTTGTCTCTGGCTGTTAGAGAGGCTAGAGTCACCATAGTGAGTAAGGGTTGTTTCTGGCTGCTAGAGCAACTAATCACCGTATTTAGTAAGGGTTGTCTCTTTCTGCTAGAACAACTAGTCACCATAGTGAGTAAGGGTTGTCTTTGGCTGCTAGAGGGGCAAGAGTCACCATAGTGAGTGAAGGTTGTCTCTGGCTGTTAGAGTGGCTAGAGTTACCATAGTGAATGAAGGTTACTATCCCACGCATTTTCGCTGGCGCTGTTTTACCTGTGTGAAATCCTCTCTGCAAGTGCTACTGCAACGTGATCTGTTGCCTTTGAAACACTATAGACGTCGACGTTGCCTGGTTCCTCCCAGTGTAGAGGTACATCTCCTGTGTGTGCCTAATTTAATGGATTGAATGAAGGTTGTCTCTGGCTGTTAGAGAGGCTAGAGTCACCATAGTGAATAAGGGTTGTTTCTGGCTGTTATAGCAGCTAGCTACCGTAGTGAGTAAGAGTGGTCTATGACTGTTAGAGGGACTAGAGTCATCATAGTGAGTAAGGGTTGTTTCCGGCTGCTAGAGTCACCATAGTGAGTAAGTGTTGTCTCTTTCTGCTAGAACAACTAGTCACCATAGTGAGTAAGGGTTGTCTTCGGCTGCTAGAGGGGCTAGAGTCATCATAGTGAGTAAGGGTTGTTTCTGGCTGTTAGAGAGGCTAGAGTCACCATAGTGAGTAAGGGTTGTTTCTGCCTGTTATAGCAGCTACCTACCGTAGTGAGTAAGAGTGGTCTCTGACTGTTAGGGTCTCCATAGTGAGTAAGGGTGGTTGTTCTTTGGGTGCTAAAGATGGCTAGAGTCACCTTAGTAAGCTTTGTCTCTGGCTGCTAAATGACTAGACACCATAGTGAGTAAGGGTTGTCTCTGGCTGCTAGAGTGGCTAGTCATCATAGTGAGTAGGGGTTGTTTCTGGCTGCTAGAGTAATTAGTCACCATAGTGAGTAAGCGTTGTCTTCGGCTGCTAGAGGGGCTAGAGTCATCATAGTGAGTAAGGGTTGTTTCTGGCTGCTAGAGTGGCTAGAGTCACCATGGTGAGTGAAGGTTGTCTCTGGCTGTTAGAGAGGCTAGAGTCACCATAGTGAGTAAGGGTTGTTTCTGGCTGCTAGAGCAACTAATCACCATATTTAGTAAGGGTTGTCTCTTTCTGCTAGAACAACTAGTCACCATAGTGAGTAAGGGTTGTCTTTGGCTGCTAGAGGGGCAAGAGTCACCATAGTGAGTGAAGGTTGTCTCTGGCTGTTAGAGTGGCTAGAGTTACCATAGTGAATGAAGGTTACTATCCCCCGCATTTTCGCTGGCGCTGTTTTACCTGTGTGAAATCGTCTCTGCAAGTGCTACTGCAACGTGATCTGTTGCCTTTGAAACACTATAGACGTCGATGTTGCCTGGTTCCTCCCAGTGTAGAGGTACATCTCCTGTGTGTACCTAATTTAATGGATTGAATGAAGGTTGTCTCTGGCTGTAAGAGAGGCTAGAGTCACCATAGTGAGTAAGGGTTGTTTCTGGCTGTTATAGCAGCTAGCTACCGTAGTGAGTAAGAGTGGTCTATGACTGTTAGAGGGACTAGAGTCATGATAGTGAGTAAGGGTTGTTTCCGGCTGCTAGAGTCACCATAGTGAGTGAAGGTTGTCTCTGGCTGCTAGAGCAACTAGTCACCATATTTAGTAAGGGTTGTCTCTTTCTGCTAGAACAAATAGTCACCATAGTGAGTAAGGGTTGTCTTTGGCTGCTAGAGGGGCTAGAGTCACCATAGTGAGTGAAGGTTGTCTCTGGCTGTTATAGAGGCTAGAGTCACCATAGTGAGAAAGGGTTGTTTCTGGCTGCTAGAGCAACTAGTCACCATAGTTAGTAAGGGTTGTCTCTTTCTGCTAGAACAACTAGTCACCATAGTGAGTAAGGGTTGTCTTTGGCTGCTAGAGGGGCAGTCACCATAGTGAGTGAAGGTTGTCTCTGGCTGTTAGAGAGGCTAGAGTCACCATAGTGAGTAAGGGTTGTTTCTGGCTGCTAGAGCAACTAGTCACCATAGTTTGTAAGGGTTGTCTCTTTCTGCTAGAACAACTAGTCATCATAGTGAGTAAGGGTTGTCTTCGGCTGCTAGAGGGGCTAGAGTCATCATAGTGAGTAAGGGTTGTTTCCGGCTGCTAGAGTGGCTAGAGTCACCATAGTGAGCGAAGGTTGTCTCTGGCTGTTAGAGAGTTTAGAGTCATCATAGTGAGTAAGGGTTGTTTCTGGCTGCTAGAGCAACTAGTCACCATAGTTAGTAAGGGTTGTCTCTTTCTGCTAGAACAACTAGTCATCATAGTGAGTAAGGGTTGTTTTCGGCTGCTAGAGGGGCTAGAGTCATCATAGTGAGTAAGGGTTGTTTCCAGCTACTAGGGTGGCTAGAGTCACCATAGTGAGTGAAGGTTGTCTCTGGCTGTTAGAGAGGCTAGAGTCACCATAGTGAGTAAGGGTTGTTTCTGGCTGCTAGAGCAACTAGTCACCATAGTTTGTAAGGGTTGTCTCTTTCTGCTAGAACAACTAGTCATCATAGTGCGTAAGGGTTGTCTTCGGCTGCTAGAGGGGCTAGAGTCATCATAGTGAGTAAGGGTTGTTTCCGGCTGCTAGAGTGGCTAGAGTTACCATAGTGAATGAAGGTTGTCTCTGGCTGTTAGAGAGGCTAGAGTCACCATAGTGAGTAAGGGTTGTTTCTGGCTGTTATAGCAGCTAGCTACCGTAGTGAGTAAGAGTGGTCTATGACTTTTAGAGTCTCCATAGTGAGTAAGGGTGGTTGTTCTCTGGGTGCTAAGGATGGCTAGTCACCATAGTGAGTAAGTTTTGTCTCTGGCTGCTAAAGCGACTAGTCAGCATAGTGAGTAAGGGTCGTCTCTGGCTGCTAGAGCAATTAGTCACCATAGTTAGTAAGGGTTGTCTCTTTCTGTTACAACAACTAGTCACCATAGTGAGTAAGGGTTGTCTTCGGCTGCTAGAGGGGCTAGAGTCATAGTGAGTAAGGGTTGTTTCCAGCTGCTAGAGTCATCATAGTGAGTGAAGGTTGTCTCTGGCTGTTAGAGAGGCTAGAGTCACCATAGTGATAGGGTGACCAGACACATGCATGTAAAAAAGAGGACAGAGCATGGTGAAAAAGGAGGACAAAGTCATAAAAAAGAGGACAAAGCAAGAAATGGCAACTCATTTGCCATTACTCGTAATTTCATCAATATATAAAATATCCATACCAAGGTTTGCTCTCATATAATTCTGATGATTTTTTAAATAATTTCCTCTTACCTTTAAGCAACGAAAGCAATCTCCTAATCTATTATTTAACACATGACAATCATAACTAAGAATATCTATAGTTTGAAGCACAGAATTTTAATCTTTTTACAATTCTTGGATATTAGAATGCAATATCCCCATAAGTGAATGCAAATGTAACAAGCTTAAATCGTCTACACGTTCTGCACTCGCATCCCTAGCCATCTACACAAGTAAGCTTCGCTTTAACTTATTTCCAAAAACAGAATTTACATTTTAGGTAGTTTAGATTGGGTAGGGAAATATGATTTTAATGCCACTAACATTTCTAGCACTCTTTCAACAGCAGGCAAAGTGACAGCCACCTTACACTTTACCTCATATTTGTTTCTTCCACCTTTTAAAAGCTGGATATTTACTTGCAAGATCATTGATGAATTTACACTTTCGTTTCGTTATTTCATATAAATAAATATGTATTTATAGTCAAAATTTGCACTACTTGTTTCTGTATCGCGTATATATAACTCGAAAATGAACTGGCTGACCTCTGTGGCAGAGTAGTTATCACACCATGCCACAACGACAGAGGTCCTGGGTTCAAATCCCATCCTGGGCATGGGTGTTCTTTGTGAGTGTCCTTCATCAAAATCATCATATCATTGCTCATCCTCATATTCACAATTAGCCAAAAGTGGCAGAAAAGCCAATTAAAATAAACCATATCAGTCAATCAATAGGGAACTGCTCAAATTACATGTTTCACAGTCTCAGATTGCGAAGCAACGACTTATTGATTTGATTTAGTTTATTTTACTTCGCGTTTTGTGCCTCTTGGCTAATTTGCGAAAATGGGGATGAGTGATGAAATGATGAAATTGATGAATAAACATTCACAAACAACCAAGCCTGACCGGGATTCGAACCCGGGACCCTTGGCATCGCAGCGCGATGTGCTAACCACTCGGCCACAGGGTCGGGCGCGAAGCAACGACTTAAAATAGAATAATACGTACTAATGACTAGGTGTGTGACAGAACTTTTTTTCATCGGACGGGGATTATTTTTTTAAATCCCGACATTAGGGATGGGAAAAATCCACAATTTCCAAGTCGGGGAAATTCTCAGGAACGAGAAATGATAAAAATTTCCGGACGCTGTGGAAATCGTGAATTTTACGTCATCTTTTTTTTTTTTATTTCTGAGACACTTACAATGCAGAAAACATCAAAAACTAACCACTTTTTAAAATGACCATTAGGAAGTTCCGAACTGCTCTGGATCCCGAAATGTCTGCAAAAAAATTTCCCGAAGTCGGGATTGGGACGGGAAATTTTATTTACTGATCCCGGTACCGATTTTTCTGGATCCCGTACACCTCTACTAATGACTCAGTAGGGAAATTGATCATGTTTAGCTCCCAGATGCTAGGTGAGATATGCTCTAATTCTTAGCGCACCCCAAGTGATATGAATGTCATTATGTGTGGAAACATTCTCTATGCAGAATATTTGCTACGGTCGAAGCCACACTCTTTCCAAAAAAGGAGGACATTTGCCGATTTCTAAAAAATCTGCCCAGACACCTAAAAAGGAGGACATGTCCGGATAAAAGAGGACGTCTGGTCACCCTACATAGTGAGTAAAGGTTGTTTCTGGCTGCTAGAGCAACTAGTCACCATAGTTAGTTAGTTACCATAGTGAGTAAGGGTTGTCTCTGGCTGCTAGTCTCTCTCCATAGTGAGTAAAAGTTGTATTTGGCTGCTATATGGTGGCAGAGTCCATTCTAGTCAACCAGAAGCACAGATGCAGCAGACACGGCACTTGATTGGTCCACTATCTTCACCGGTATATACCATGCATGAACATATATACACAGGGTTGATGCTCAGGAATGCACTTCTACCCTGAAGATGAGAGTGACATTAGCTCTTGAAAGCTTGGAATCTTTTCCACAACTCACCTGGTTGATAGCCCGAGAGAATCTTTTCATTTTGCACCATATGTGCCACTCTTCAAAAATGTTATTCTTAACCTTCGGAAAAAGATCCATGTAGTGCACTGGTAACTGGATTGGTTATTTTGTCAATAGTTGATAGTAGTTCGTTAATAGGTTGTTACATGCAAGTGAATTTTTCAACTATGATTATGACATTATCGAGAAATATGAAAATTAAGAAATAACATTACAGTAGTATACAAGTTTCTTTGAATGTTTAAATGTTCCAGAAATTTACAAGGGCATAGCAAAGGGATTTGGGATATTTGCACAGCATGTGGAAACAATTAATGCCAGTTCCTATTGTTGCACCGATTTCAAACACGCATGCTACAGTCTACTACCACCTTAAAAATACCAAACGTACATGAAGTTTGGAACTAAATAAGCAGCCATTATACATGAACTTCACTCTGGAACAGTCTAAAAATAAAAGTATCTTGAATGAAGACGTGTCTCTTAAGATATCAAAAGCTAAGGTCCTCATGTTAAGAAGATTGGCACATTCTCTTTCACATTGTGTACCCTAGTTAGATACAACACACTAATTTGCAAAATAGTAGCAATTTACTAAAGATATATACAGTGGAATCTTGATTTTACATTTTTCAGGGCACCAAGATGAAAGAAAAAAATGAAAATACACAATAATGTGAAATCGAGGAAAATTTTATAGCATTTTACAATGTTGGGATTTTCATCTTTGACTGTATAATGCAGGAAAATGTAAAATCCGGGAACGTAAAATAAGGGTTCCACTGTATTTGCCAACCTCCACAGTAGAGTGGTTAGACACAGTACAATACACCAGGATGAGTTTGAAAGTTGGCATGGGCTTCAGTCTTCCTTGTGAGCACCTCTTCATCACTTTCATTATATCATCATCACTCATTCTCGTCATCACAAATAGCCAAAAGTGTCAGGAAAGCAACACTAAATAACAAAAGTCATGTCAGTCAAATATATATTAATGTATATGCAATGTACATCAGAAAATATTTACAGTTTCAACTTTCAAATATAAAACTCCAATAACGAATATAAAAGAGAAAGCTCTATTAAAAAATATAACATTTTTCAGGTTTACAAGGCAACAGAATGTCACATAAAAAAAATGTATTTAAGTTCATCTTAAACTCTTATGGAGATTTCACACTGAAACGACAAGCAACACGCGACAGGTGACAAGCTGCACGTGTAGTTTGTCAATTGCGTGTCACTTGGACAAGGCTGTTTTCTCAATACCATGCATCGTGTCACCTCAGTTTGTTTGTGGGGCCTCTCCGATGGTGCAGTGGTAGCTTTGTTGCCTTGTAATCAAGGGGTCCCAGGTTTGATTCCCAGTGGAGGCACATAGTAGTTCGGATCCTACTTTAAACTGTAGGTCCAGTCCCGATAGCCTTACTGTGCATAAAGTGGACTTAAAACACCAATTTAATCAATCAATCAACTCAGTTTGTTTGCGTATGCGCAGTGAATGCTTCATCCCAAGCTATATTTAAGCTCTAGAAAAGAACTCAATCGGAGGCCTTAGAAAATGTTTGAACCTCTAATTTTTTGATATAATAAAGTATTGACATGTACAATGTTTTAAGATTTAAACAGAACATTCTTTTGGCTTTATTGAGTTTGTTGGTGCAGTTATCGGCTGTAATTAGCTTTCATCCAATATATATATAGCCCCAATCCCACTGACTCACTGACATAAATGTTCTCCATCAAGGAAGCCCCGGAGGCGAAAAATGCCCGATTACGACCCCCCATGAAATCGTCCCAAAAGGCCGAGAAAATTAAAAAATCGCTCAATCCGCCCGTCCTTAAGGGTGAAAATGCCCTTTTCTCATGTCCTTAGCAACCGTTGCCACGGACATTTTTTGCAACACACATCGTTTCCTTCAATTCTTAATTGTCTAGCTACATTATATTTCTCACAGATCAATAGCACATAGATGAATGAACTCATGACTTTGAAAAGGTGCCTGAAACAAGGGTGACATCTACATAATAAGGAGTTTCAGCCCAGATACAATTACGTATATATTGTTATACTCAATGCGTAAAAATCTACATCATGCTTGTTTTAACTAAATGTTTAGAGGGTATAATGAAATGCAATTCCTTAGAGCTTGCCGTGCCTGTTGTTGTCCATGGAAACGGACATTGCTAGGGAACTTAAAGAATGTTTATTTTCACCCCGAAAACTACTGTAAGGGAATTATGCTAGACTCTTCGAATTTCAAAATGCGAGCATCAGAATTTATTACAGAGGCAAGGTAGGCAAAAGAGGGGAATGAAGGAAAACAGTTATTATTCAATTACGTTCAAAAATGTGAAAATGACAAAAGAAGTAAATATAACATGTTCAATTTAGTGTCGCAATTTAATTCGTAAATGCAAAACATCCAACTAATTATCTTGAAACGGTTATTACTTACTCAGTTCATTATGATGAAAATAGACAATAATAGTTTGAATATTTGTACCTTATTAGATCCGATACACACATAAAGTTACTTTCTAAACTTTTCAAACTTATACATATGTTCTCCATCATCCAATACAACATGCAGACATTTTCAAAGTCATTAAGATCTATGAAGAACCCCATCTATAACATGATTGCGACCACAACGTGGCCGAAGGTCATGCATGCGAGCGTACAAGACGTGGCCAAAGGCCACGTCGAAAGTACGCGAGTCATCATATAAAGAGCCTGTGTTTTGGCCATTTAGGTGACTGCTTTTGTTTGAAACAATCAGCATATAGAGGAACATTAGTCCAAAAGATATCAGTCAAAGTGGGTATGTACTCTAGTGCAGTGTTTCTCAACTGTCACAGCATGGTACCGGGCGGGCCCTTGTATCAACTATACTGGGCTGTGAACAGTTCTGCTAGGAGTGGTTGACAAATAACAGCCTAATTTCATATTTGAGTTTTGAGTTTTTGTTATTCAAGTCCATTTTATACACAAATAGACTAATCAAGACTGGACCTACACCACTATGTGCCTCCACTGGGTATGAAACCAAGGATCACTAATTATAAGGAGACAATGTTACCGCTTTGTCATCCATATTTTTATATTTGTCAACAAATCTACATGTAGTAAAACTATTAATACTCTTCATGATTATGCCAGAATTTATTTACCAATATTTAATTTCAAGGAAAAATGTTAATTCATGTATAAAATTTTAAATACTTAAATGCTGGAAAGTGTATTTACGATGAAAATTCTTGGGATTCGGGCATTTACTTTTAAATAAAGAATTTACTGGACCACAAAGGTTGAGAAACACTGCTCTAGTGTTTAGGTCTTCGCTTTATCCAGGCTGGAAACATTAACCTATACAGTTTGAGGTCAGTGCATATGATTTCTTTTTCTCACGGGCAACATGCCTATCCTATGAGTTTTGATAACTTGCACAAAATTTTACATGATTTACATATAGCAATGTCTCTTCTTACATTTTATTTGGGTATTAACTATTAGTGCAATATCTGTATCATCATGCGAACTGAGGAGAAAAACAAACAAGTGTCACTTCAGTGTGAAACTCTCATGTCGGTTGTCGCCAGTCGCTTTGGTGTGAAATCTCCCTTAACCTCATTAAATCTTCACCCTGAATATCATGGAATGAAATTTCTCACTATTACAGGTTCACAAAAATATTTCAAAAATGGTGTAAAACTTTGCCTGGGTTGCAAAACAACACCTGGCTTTGAAGCCACATGGTAACAAAACCTCAAAGTATAGTTACGGAAGAGGCCTTGAATCGTTACGATGTATGGCAGGATTATTGTTGTTGTTGCTCAAAACAGGGACAGAGTTGAACAATTTTGAGTGCATTCAAAACTACAGAGTTTCGACCACACAAGCATGATCAAAGTTCTGCTTCCTGGCACACACACACCCATCACAGTTGGAAAACTCACTTCAATAGCTGATTGACCAGTACCAACCGAATCTTACAGCTACACGTAGAGAAACATCTAGCTTTAATCTGGGTCAACTAGCTTCCGATACCTTCTAGAGACGACAACACAGACTCCATGATCGGCCTTCTCTTCTTCTCCTGCAGACAGTCCTGAGCCAACAGGTAAAGTTGTTCTGCTACTATGTGTGCCTCTCCCCAATCCCCTGCTTTGGTGTCCAACAATGGAATGATAGACACATCGTCACATTTTTCTTGAACATGCGTTACCTGCCAATAAAAGTAATTACATTCATAAATGCATTCCTTGGAAAATACTCAGAATTACCTGTCAAAACGATACATGAAATCACTTCCAAGTTTTTGAAGAGCCTACTTCATGATTTAAATAATGCAAGACAGTTGCAGACTGCATTTTGAATGTAGCAAATAGGAATTTAGAACTAAGTACAGTGGAACCCTGCTTTTATGTTGTCAAGTTTTACATATTACTGCATTATACATTGAATTATGAACACAGCAAAATATTATAATGTTTCCCTCGATTTTACATTTTCCTGCATTTTAAGTTTATTCAGCCTGGTTCCCTGAAAAACTTAAAATCGAGGTTCCACTGTAATGCTGTTCCTATTATGCCTAAGTGAAAGTCCAGACTGTCACATAGGCATCATAAGGCCTTATTGATAAATTTGGTTTATTTTTACTTCTGCCACTTTGGCTAATTCACAAAGATGAGGCTGAGTGATGATACGATGAAATTGATGAAGGAACACTCACAAAGGACACCCATGCTGGAATTCAAACCCAGGACTGCTGTCATTGTAGCATGCTGTGATTGCCACTCCACTACAGAGGTCAGCATTAAAGACATAAAGCAATTGATGCTTTTATAGTACTTTCTGCTCAAAGAAGTGTTCACTGTTTCCATGAGGAACAGTATAGCCAACTGACTTCGGTGGGAATGCACATCCTTGAAAATAGCAACCACAAAACATATTACTGGTGATTATTACAGAAGCAACAAGTGACAGCAAGCAGTCACTTTGCATACACCAAGAAACAGACGTGGATGACATGATGCCCGCTATCGAGAGGATGACCTAGTTCAAGCGACAAGCAATACACACAGTTTGTCATGTTACTTTCGATCAAAAGGTTGCTTTTATTAACGGGGGGTTTGCCATCAAACAACATGTGTTGCTTTGGTCTGAAAGTTCGCTAAAGTGAACACAATGATGCTACTACATATTGTCATTTATCTCGCACCATGCCCATTCAGTTTAAGGTGCCAGGCTTTGGGCTCGGGCTACATGCTGGTTCAAGACTCCTGGGGTGGGGTTGGGGGGGGGGGGGGTGAACATTACAACTTTTCTCCTGAGATTTCGACCCGTGTATGGGATTGGTGGCCAGCCACCCACCATCCTGAAGAAATTGGGGAGCTATGAATGAGAAGCGGAACATGGTCATGGGAACCTACAACAAGGACTGCAGTTCGTCGTGCTGACCACACGGCAGCCCACCCACCTCTGCTAAGGCATGTAGGAGTGAGGCCGGGAGTCGTTAGGTTGGCATTGGCCCCTCAAAGACTGTTACATCACAGATTATTGGTTATATAGTGGAATCTTCATTTCACATTTTTCAGGGGACCAAGCTGAAAAATTTTAAAATTAGGGAAAATGTAAAAGGAAATTTTTACTTTTTGCTGTCAGAACAATCAAGATTGAATGTATAATGTACGAAAATGTAAAATATGGGTTCCACTGTATTTTTATTTGGGGCTTTACTAATACTGCAAATGCAGATTTATCAATGCTCTGCATGCCTATAGAATCACTCGACTCTATGCCCTGTGATTTTTGTTGTGCCAGAGAACGTGAGCAACCCTAAACTATGCATGCTCCATCCCACTTAATCAATATCCAAAGATATGCCAGAATGTATCTTGACTTCATCCCATTTGCCATGTCATAAAAAAGTGCCAACACTGAACATCGTTAAAGCAAGTGTAAACTTTTTACTTTCTCCTGCAACCAATGGCGTAGTGGTAACCTTGCCTTGTAATTAAGGGATCCCAGGTTCGATACTTGGTGGAGGCACATTGCACAGTGGTTCAGATCCCACCTTAAATTGAAGGTCCAGTCCCAATTAGAATATCTGTGGACAAAGTGAACTTAAAACAACAAAAACAAGCCAATTTAATTTCTCTTCTCCCTTGTTTCTTATTTTATCTATTTACCAAGTCCAATGAAGATAATTTAAATTGGCACTTATGCATAGTCAATGTAACTTAAAAAGTAGCATTGTTTGGTCTGTGTGTGAGCCTAGGTTGGATGATCTTTGATTATGCTTCAAGACACTAGAACAATATGTAACGATTTACTGCAATTCACATTGCAAAATCTTACAACGTCCAACTCTTTGTGTTGGAAATTGCTCCGCTCAGAATGGCGATAAAAAACTACTTATCAGTTAATTCCCTGATCTTCCGCCAGATGGCAGCACCAACTTTTTGCGAAATATTTTCGTTGTTATCATGCCATCTGTAGCTCGGAAGTTGCAGGAAGTGAAGGCAGTTGTGTGTGTGTATGTGCGCAAGCACAGAACATTTGCGTCGTGTGCTTGGTGACGGCAATACACGTAATTCTCGTGCTCCACTGCAAAAATGTATCTTGTGATACGAAGTTGGAACTTTGTCGTCTTCAGAAACTCCTGATGAATTGCAGAGATTCGTAGAACATTTAATCAAGAGTCTTCAATGCTAAAATAGACGTACCTATGTTTGGAGTATGGTGCTAGTTGCAGAATTGGAGCATAGGAAGGAACACGGCATTTGACAGTTTGTGTGCTGCCGGTGATATGGAAAAGGGGAGAGTGAAATACTTCGGTTTCTCACAACGAGGCACGTACACCCAAGACTGAAGGAAGTCGTCCCCTGCCAGAACCTATAAGTTGCGACGCACAAAACGAAGGTAGGAAAGTGAATTTGTAGTTATTGGTGAATTAGTTTGACACACACAAAAAATGCCGATCTTTTTACTCGACAAAAAAACTACTCGATTTTTCGTAACGATTGCTTCAAAGTGCTACAAATAACTATTTGTTACTGGACAAGTTCAGTTTTACGTAGTACATATATGCGTAGGGGATTGCTAGAGAAACGACTGTAATTGATACCAAAGACGTAACTTTAGTGCAACACGTGGGAAAATTAATGGTGCGTCGCATGTTTTGTTAGGAACCTAGTACAGTTCGAACAAATGGATGAAAGTAAAATGGTGGTCTTAAAATGCCCATACAATACAGTTTGATAATTGCCGTTCATGGTGGGTAGGTTATTTTTGCGAAAAGACTTGTAGCATTTTTTTGAACACGTCGCAAATAGTTACCTTAACTAATCGCGATGACGTTCATTAAACAACGACGTTCCACCTTTCTCCCCCCCCCCCCCTTTTTGGGATTCCGCCAATTATTGGCGAATATGGCAAAGTGATTAAAATACTTGATTTTTGAATGAGCATCTAGGAAAATACCTTGTACAAAATTGATGTGAAATTGTCACAATTTCTTGGCATGGTTTTTTGCTGTTTATACACCTATGATAATGATGACTGTGTTTTAAAATATTGAAATCATTGGATTTAATATTCGTCTCTAAAAAATGATTGAAGCATAAACACTAAAGTAAGATAACAAAATTGTAGATTTCACAAAATTTGCTTGTGTTGCAAATTTTGAACATTTCCTTTTTTTTTTTTTTTTTGTTAAATGGTTGCTTAACATTTTTGAAGAACAAATACAAGTATAGTGATAAATGTGGTACAAAAACGATTCAAACAAATTGTTTCTAATCAACTAGTCAACGTCGAAAGGGGCGTAATTTGTTACGTGATTGGAGTTAACCAATATTATCTTAATGTTACGGGGAACTTTGTTAATGATTTAATTAACGAAATCTTGTTGTGGTAAATGTAAAAAGAGTATACTCCTTGTTGTGAACATTTAAATTGTCGAATAAAATATGTCATTGAATTGTTGAAATTTGTACATCAGTTTTTGACTTCATACAAACTAAATTTTCCCTTTATCACTGCGTGGTCAAAATATACCAAAAGAAGAGTGAAATAGGCATTTGTAGTTGCATGTAGTCGTAGTTTTTGGTGGAGGTGAATAATATTAGATTGCAAATAAGGTTACTGTAACGCATCTTGGAAGTTTTTGCAATATCTCCCTTTTTTGAATTTCAGGATAAATTTCTAGTTGACAACATTCTTGCGTTTACCCCCCTCCTTTTCACTAATTGAAATTAGTAATTGTGAAGTTCGTAGCAAACTTTGAGGTGCTGCGAACAACGTGGCAATAACCTCCACCCCCTAATCGATTTTGTAAGTTCATACCGAGGTGCTAAATACAAACCACGGCCTTTGAGGTAGCATATAAGATCAAGCCCAGTCACGACTTTGAAAATAAAAAGCACCTTGCAAACTTGAACGTTACAAAATTTCTGGTAGCAGAGCATGGTTTAAAAAAAAAATTTTGGGGACAGACATAGAATTTTGAAAGTTGTCAGAGATTTCTTTTTTTGCTTTTGAATGTTAAAATTTTTGGGGATTTCGCAATTCATTTGTTGCTCTTGAAATTTTGTAACGTCTTATTACTAATTTCTTCCCTCCTTTCCCTTGACACCTTTGCTTGTGTTAGACACCCTTTTTGTATATGAAGTTTCAACTACTTTTGATTTGTGTTATCTTTAGTCCTCCGCTTTATCAAGTACTACATCCTTTGGCTGAATATAAAAATCATTGTACCCCTTTGAATTCTACCCTTTTCGATTTCAACAGGTCTCTTTCAACCAATCCACAACAGTCCCTATTTAATCATATTCCTTCAACCCATTATGTTACGATTCCTCCTACTCCATTTATTAATCCACCTCCCATTAATAACTTTAATGAATTGGTATTACCTGCAAATGAAAGTTTTCTTACAAACCAGATTCGTTACAACACTGCAATGGATTTATTACAGCATTTACCTTTTACTGATGGCTCAAATCCTGAACTACTTTTCCAGTTTATGCTTATCCTACACAGAACCCTTAATTTACAGCTTTTGGATATTGAATCCTTACTTTTCATTGCCTTTGCCAAAACTTTGGGACCATTTAAAGAAATCTGGTACGAGCCCTTATTGGAAAAATTTCCGTGGCCTATGTTTGTTCGAGTTGTTTGGCATAGATTGGTTTCTCCTACTTCAGTAAGAGTATTAATAGAAAAATATTTGTTACGTGGTCAACACCCAAATGAATTTCTTTCTTCTTATCTGCGTAACGTTTACGAAGCCTTTCATATTTTACCGATTGATTGGTCTGAGGACAGTTTATTATATTCTATTACCATGGGCCTACAATCTTCTACTCGCCTTCATTTAGTCGGGTATCAGCATCCTAGATCAGTTCAGGAGTTTATGCAGATGGCGAGAGAAATTTGGTCGATGGAACTACGTTCCTATGGTGAGTTACATTCAACAGCAGCAATGACAGGCCTTGCCCAGGAAGAAGAAACATCCCAATCTACTTACCAGTCGGACATCGACGTTTCACCTTCAGATATACCGCTTACGAAATCTTTGGATGTACAGTCATCATCTTTCTTTTCTTCTGGTTTGAATGACACCCTTCAATCGCCTCTAACCTTGTCCTCTTCTCTACCAGATATAACACCACTTCCTCAAAGCAATTCAAGTTCCGATATTATCCATTTGGATCATCCGTTTCATAATGAATAGTCGGTGCCAGTGATACAAGCTCTGATAAATTCTACTCCTTCCCGTGTGCTTCTCGATTCGGGTAGTTCTGTTTCTTTAATTGCTAGTGGCTTTTTATCCACTCTTCAGGTTCATCCCACTATTCTCCAAGATATAACAAAAACGCTTCATACTGTGGATAGTAAACCTTTAAATTTGACTTCTTGTGTTTGTCTCTCTGTCAAAATAAATACCTTATCTTGGAAATGGTATTTTTGGATTTCGGATGCTCTTCCGTTTCCACTTATTATGGGCGCTAATTTTTTATCGCATTCGCATGCTAGTATTTCTTTTGCCAACTCGACTCTTAAATTTCCCGTTTTTCAGGAACCCATTTCCTTTACCGGGAAACATCAAGTAAAGGAGGTTACAAATATTCCACCTTTATCTCCTTTGGAGTCTTCTTTCGTTACTGCTCCTGAAACCCTTCAGAACGTGTTGGTGAATGCAAATTAGACCCAGTTTCCATCCCTATTATAACTGATGTACCATTCCGTACAAAACCTTTTCAGTTGAATCCTGCGCAAACAGTCATGTTACGTGCACAAATTGAAGATCTTTTATCACAAAACATTATTGAAGAATGTTCAAGTGCTTATGCATTGCCATGTTTCCTGGTGGATAAGAAGGATGGTGGACATCGTCTAGTTTGCTCTTATAAGCAATTAAATCGATTAATAGCTTATGACAATTTTCCCCAGCCTAAGATTGATCTCATTTTTCAGCACTTACAATCTGCAAGGGTATTTTCATGTCTAGACTTATGTAAAAGTTTTCATCAAATTCGTTTGGACGAACCAAGCAAAAATTTAACATCTTTTGTTACCTCCTTCGGACAATACCGTTACACTAGAGTTCCTTTTGGAATAAATTTGGGCACACAGCTGTTAACACGTGCTTTAGATAAGATTTTGGGCAAATTCAAATATAAGTTCTTAATAAATTATGCTGATGATTTGCTTATTTACAGCCCTGATGAAAATACTCACCTTCAGCATCTTCAATTGGTATTACAAGCCTTACGTGAAGCGGGTCTAATGGTAAATCCGTCCAAATCCAAATGGTTGCAGAGGGAAGTTAAATATCTCGGGTATATTCTGCGTGAGGGCCAGCTTATTTTGGACCCTGCACGTATTTCCGCGATTCAAGACCTCCCCCCCCCTAAGAACTTGAAAGCTCTTTAACGTATCCTTGGACTATTGGCGTATTATGCTAAGTTTATACCTTCGTACGCAGACATTACTAGTTTTTTGACCGACAAAAAGAAAAAGGGGGTTACCTTTGTTTGGACACATGACGATCAAATTCAATTTGACAAACTTAAACGGGTGTTCCTGGAACATACTGTGTTGGCATTGCCAGACTTCTCTCGTGAGTTTGTCTTACAGTGTGATGCTTCTAGCTTGGCACTTGGGGCTATCCTCCTCAATCAACGAGAGCCTGATGGTTCCTTGCGACCCATTGCCTTCGCTTCTCGTAAGCGTACCGACCTGGAACGGCGCCAGTCAATTTATGAGGCTGAATGTTGCGCCATCGTTTTTGATCTAAAGAAATTTGATACATACCTTACGGCAAAACCCTTTACATTACAGACCGACAACCAGGCCTTATCATGGCTTCTTCGACACCCGGAACAATATGGAAAATTCGGTCGATGGTTGTTATATTTGTCCCGCTTTTCTTACCTTGTTGAACACATTCCTTCCCGTCTCAATCCAGTAGCTGATTGCCTCTCCCGTATGTTTTGTCCAGAGGAATTTCAATCTTCACAAATACCTATAACTTCTCTGGCTTGTGCAGCCCCAAAACTTCAAATTATTCCTTTTAACAAAACAGATATTATTGATTTGCAACAAAAGGACACCCAGTTAATCCCTATCATCCAAACACTTAAGTCAGGCCGACCAGATAAATATTATGCCTTATACCAAGATCTTTTGGTATGGCAACCGTCTCGTACAAATTCGTCATTGGTTGTTGTTCCTCAGTCTTTGCAGCATTTAATATGTCGTTAATATCACGACACACCTTGTGGTGGTTCACACCTTGGCATAAATAAATGTACAAAAAAAATCAATTCTATCTATTGGTGGCCCACATGTCGTCAGGACATTAAGCAATATATTCGAACTTGTGATGTTTGTCAGAAGGCTAAATTGGCGATTCGTAAGCCTCCGGGCTTTCTGTCTTCGGAAGTTATTCGACACCCTTGGCGTAGCCTTTATATAGACCTTGTGGGACCCATAGTCCGTTCTTCCAGAGGAAATAATTTCATTTTGGTAGTAGTGGATGCATTTTCGAAACGGGTTTCATTATATCCGATTTGTTCTGCTACCTCTATTCAAGTGGTTGAAAAACTTCGCTCCTTGTTTCTTACCTTTGGTGCACCCTGTGAACTAGTTTCTGATAATGCTTTCTACTTTAAGTCTCGTCTTTTAAATAACTTTCTATTTGAGTCACAAGTCAAACATATATACACAAGCGCCTATTACCCGAATCCATCTTTAGCCGAACGTTTTATTCGTAACCTTAAGGCATCACTCATCAGTTACCATTCCGACGATCACACTAAATGGGATATTCACCTTCAGGCTATTGCTTTTGCATTTAATACCGCGGTTCACGATAGCATTCAGACATCTCCCTCTCAAATAATATTCGGCCACGATATTGACGGTCTGATGAATTTTCATTGGGAGCTTCAAACTGACTCAGAATTAGCTGGTCCTCCTTCCTCTGAACGTGCACATTGCTGGGCACAAGCATACCACCATTTACAGAAAGCATGGCATACTCGTAAGACAAAGTATGATCCTAAACGACAGGCATCTACATTTAAAGTTGGTGACTTGGTTCTTTTTCGAACTTTCCCACAGAGTAATGCTCTACAAAAGGTTTCAGCAAAATTACAAGAACGTTGGTCGGGTCCTACCCAGATTTTCAAATTTTTGGGTCCAGTTACAGTATTACTAGTCGATCCTGATACTCAGGTCTTTGTAAGAAAGGTCCACATTTCTCATATTAAGCCCTATCATATTCGTGATCCACCTCCTTCTCCGGACGTGACTCTCCAAGCTCCTTTAGCTTCACTGTTTGTTGAGCATACTCCACCACCATTAAATAGAACTACTACGCCATCAATTTGTTCATTCTGCTGTAAAACAGGCCACAAAGCTAGTTTTTGTAGACTAAGAATTTCCAGGATGCGTACGCAACCTTGAAACCATTTTTGTTATGAGTGTACATATAATATATAAATCATGTTTAGCAGATATATGAAAGTTCTTGTTGTTAATGTATCATTACACATGATTTTTTTTGCAAATCTAATGCTCTGTTAACCAAACAATGTATAGATTTTCTAAGGATTCTTTATGATGAAACCAGTGTATTTATTGTGTCTTATATATATATGTATATATTTTTTTTTCATAATATTGATGTAGTATAATGTCATTTCTTATAATATATGGTTTAAAATTGCCATTTGCAGGTAATCAATTTTCATACATTGCATTTTTTTCATTGGTAACACAATTGCTTCCTTTTCATCTAAGAGGCTTTAACTTTATATTCACTTGCTTTTTGCATATAAGCTTAACTTTGACTTTAGATAATTTGTAAAGATGCTCATTCAGTTACTGTTCCTTCTTCATTCAATCTTTCCTCTTTCTTTCCTATATGCTCTTCTATTCAATATTTTAATTTAAGGTTATTTTTCTTTTCATGTATTTTACGGAGGAAACTTTCGCCTAACTCATTTGCCAAATCGATCCTGGCATATTTTTTGGGACAACATATGAATTATTACATCTTTTACATCATATTTCTAGTCATCGTTTATGCAACTACATTTTCAGTATTATGATTCTAAAATGGATATATTCTATAGATCTACAACAATGTATATTCTACGCAAATTTTTTTTCAGGATCAACATCATCTTTGTATATATATATTCTTGCAATGTCAATGTGCAATTATAACCTTATAATTTACTACAGGTTAATAGTGTCAATTTAAACTTTTGTATCGAGTCATTTTTTGGAATTGTCATTAATGGTTCGATGGACCTTATACATACGCCATTAACTTTTCTGTAATGTGTGTATATATTTATATATGTAACCAAGGTTTCTTGAATATTTAAATTAATCATATATGTGGGTGCTTACTACCTTTAAAGGCTTGATATTTGTAAAGATGCTCATGTGGGGATTTTTTTTCTTTGCCAGTCCGGGGAGAATTTGTAACGATTTACTGCAATTCACATTGCAAAATCTTACAACGTCCAACTCTTTGTGTTGGAAATTGCTCCGCTCAGAATGGCGATAAAAAACTACTTATCAGTTAATTCCCTGATCTTCCGCCAGATGGCAGCACCGACTTTTTGCGAAATATTTTCGTTGTTATCACGCCATCTGTAGCTCGGAAGTTGCAGGAAGTGAAGGCAGTTGTGTGTGTATGTGCGCAAGCACAGAACATTTGCGTCGTGTGCTTGGTGACGGCAATACACGTAATTCTCGCGCTCCACTGCAAAAATGTATCTTGTGATACGTAGTTGGAACTTCGTCGTCTTCAGAAACTCCTGATGAATTGCAGAGATTCGTAGAACATTTAATCAAGAGTCTTCAATGCTAAAATAGAGGTACCTACGTTTGGAGTATGGTGCTAGTTGCAGAATTGGAGCATAGGAAGGAACACGGCATTTGACAGTTTGTATGCTGCCGGTGATATGGAAAAGGGGAGAGTGAGGTTCTTCGGTTTCTCACCACGAGGCACGTACACCCAAGAGTGAAGGAAGTCGTCCCCTGCCAGAACCTATAAGTTGCGACGCACAAAACGAAGGTAGGAAAGTGAATTTGTAGTTATTGGTGAATTAGTGTGACACACAAAAAATGCCGATTTTTTTACTCGACAAAAAAACTACTCGATTTTTCGTAACGATTGCTTCAAAGTGCTACAAATAACTATTTGTTACTGGACAAGTTCAGTTTTATGTAGTACATATATGCGTAGGGGATTGCTAGAGAAATGACTGTAATTGATACCAAAGACGTAACTTTAGTGCAACACGTGGGAAAATTAATGGTGCGTCGCATGTTTTGTTAGGAACCTAGTACAGTTCGAACAAATGGATGAAAGTAAAATGGTGGTCTTAAAATGCCCATACAATACAGTTTGATAATTGCCGTTCGTGGTGGGTTGGTCATTTTTGCGAAAAGACTTGTAGCATTTTTTTGAACACGTCGCAAATAGTTACCTTAACTAATCGCGACGACGTTCATTAAACAACGACGTTCCACCTTTCTCCCCCCCCCCCCCCCCCTTTTTGGGATTCCGCCAATTATTGGCGAATATGGGAAAGTGATTAAAATACTTGATTTTTGAATGAGCATCTAGGAAAATACCTCGTACAAAATTGATGTGAAATTGTCACAATTTCTTGGCATGGTTTTTTGCTGTTTATACACCTATGATAATGATGACTGTTTTAAAATATTGAAATCATTGGATTTAATATTCGTCTCTAAAAAATGATTGAAGCATAGACACTAAAGTAAGATAACAAAATTGAAGATTTCACAAAATTTGCTTGTGTTGAAAAATTTTGAACATTTCCATTTTTTTTTTTTGTTAAATGGTTGCTTAACATTTTTGAAGAACAAATACAAGTATAGTGATAAATGTGGTACAAAAACGATTCAAACAAATTGTTTCTAATCAACTAGTCAACGTCGAAAGGGGCATAATTTGTTACGTGATTGGAGTTAACCAATATTATCTTAATGTTACGGGGAACTTTGTTAATGATTTAATTAACGAAATCTTGTTGTGGTAAATGTAAAAAGAGTATACTCCTTGTTGTGAACATTTAAATTGTCGAATAAAATATGTCATTGAATTGTTGAAATTTGTACATCAGTTTTTGACTTCATACAAACTAAATTTTCCCTTTATCACTGTGTGGTCAAAATATACCAAAAGAAGAGTGAAATAGGCATTTGTAGTTGCATGTAGTCGTAGTTTTTGGTGGAGATGAATAATATTAGATTGCAAATAAGGTTACTGTAACGCATCTTGGAAGTTTTTGCAATATCTCCCTTTTTTGAATTTCAGGATAAATTTCTAGTCGACAACATTCTTGCGTTTACCCCCTCCTTTTCACTAATTGAAATTAGTAATTGTGAAGTTCGTAGCAAACTTTGAGGTGCCGCGAACAACGTGGCAATAACCTCCTCCCCCTAATCGATTTTGTAAGTTCATACCGAGGTGCTAAATACAAACCACGGCCTTTGAGGTAGCATATAAGATCAAGCCCAGTCACGACTTTCAAAATAAAAAGCACCTTGCAAACTTGAACGTTACAAATATTAAGCCACATGAAAAGAGTATACATACCAAATCACAGCCTTCTCTCTCCTCATCAAATGGAGGCAACCCAGTCAACAGCTCAAGTAAAACCTGAAAGGGTACATTACTGTTAGTAAAAGTGGAAAAAATATAAAACAGACAGATAAAATAATATAATGAGTTAAGTCTTGTGAAAAAGAATTACCGTGTGCATACTTCACCAAGATCACTTGGAAACAATAACCACTGATATTGAAGCTTCAAAATTGTAACAATTAAAAGTTGTTAAAAATATTGATTAATATTGGTAACTATTCCACTCCAATTTTATGCATCATTTAAAATACTCAGAAATTACATTACAATATTTAAGTGCATGTTATGCAATCACAAAATTTAGTTTTACAAACAAAACTGGTATAAAATTAAAAGAAAGTTTAAACTTTCCACAATTTCCAGTATAATTAGATTGTGAAAGACCAAAAATGCCAGAAAATGTATCCGCCAGTATCAGTAAATAAATTCCAAACGATACTTTCTGATGCTGAGCTGATAATGAAGCTGATGTATCAGTATCAGAAAGTATTGTTTGGAATTGATTTAGTATCGGTAAATGAATTCCAAACAATACTTTCCGATACTGATAATCAGCATCGTTATCAGCTTAGCCATCGCACTAATTACATAACAAATGGTTCCTTACGTGAATATGTAAACTATTTGTTGTAGATAATTCTCTTTACACACAACTGAAAATATTCTGAAACAGAATATATGCAGACAGAGCTACTAAAGTATTACAAATGCCAGTAAATTAAATGCAAGAAAATGGTAAAAGAATTTAGAATTTTAAAGTTTTTTTCAAATTAAGACCTATATTTTAAAAAAAGAATCTGCTGTGACCAGAAAAAAAAAAAAATCACTTACCACACCGAAACTAAAAGTGTCCATTTTAACCGAAATATCTCCTCTCCATGCCTCCGATGCCATGTACGCCGAAGTTCCGACCACTGTGTTTGTCTGTGCAACGCTTTGGCTTCTCTGGGCACTTGATCCGAGTCTTACCAGTCCAAAATCCCCCAGCTACAAGAAAAGATGTAGAGTATAAATCTAGTAAAAAAACACAAAACTCATTTTCTTTTTTTAACAAAAGTAACTCTTAAGTATTCTGAATTAACCTACCGTATTTCACAGCATAATTGCAGTCACCATATAATCATCCCACCCTGTTCATTCAGTCCAAAAATTGGATTATAAAATTTCATCGTGCAGTTCTAACATCAGGGCATCAGATAACGAAACCAATGCTAGCAGTGCAGAATTTTTGGACACAGAATATTAAACGTTGTAAGTCCATACTTTGGAACAATGCAGTAACTTTTCTCAAGTTTATTTTTTTTACTATAGTGCACAAATCAATAACAATTAATGTGTTTACCTTTTTTTAGATGAGATAAACGTTCACTAAACTGTCAGGAAGAAGTATGTCAATTTGGACTATTCAATTTTACCTTATATTCATGAGTATTCCATGCACCAAAGAGAGTTTATTAATAAATAACTTTTAAGTACTGGTTATACCAGCACATTTTTTTAAAAAAGCTTCACATAATGGTTGCGACATACCCTTTTGCAGAAAAACTGGGCATAAAATCTTCAATTTCATCTAATCAAGATGAAGGTTAATTCAGAATACTCAAGACCAATACTATATGACAGCAATTAACCCAAACTGCAGATGAATATGAACAGTTGTATGACACCATCAGTACTACATTTTAGAATTGTTGTTATTAGTGTTGGTTTATTGTGAGGGCTGCAGTAGCTCTCCAGTAAAATCTTTTGTAAAATTTAAATTTTCTCCTTGGGGGAGTAACGGGTGACCCTTTCTAAGAACACCCACATGTCTACATCACTTCCACGTGGTACACCCTGGACTGCACTGATGCATACCAGTAAGGCTCTGGCATCTGGACTCAAGGCCAGTATAATCCTCTGTGGAACTTTTGTTGTTTTCTCTCCACGTGTGTTTGTCCCTTCATCTATTGCACCTTATCACCTTTCATCCTCATCATTGTGATTAGCCAACAGAGGCATAAAAGTGAAGTAAAATAAGCCAAATCAATTTAAATGTTCTTGATGTAATTGTGTTTCTTGGGAGATGATAACAAAATGTCCCTTCTCAGAAGAGCTTTCATTTTTCTTTTGCATCACTGTACATTTGGAAAGCAATTACTCAGAAACTTCTGCCTCAAAAATGAGATGATTTTAAGGTTCACTATATTCATGACAATTAATCAAGACTTACAGTTTTAAGTAGGATCTGATTTACTGTGATTTGAAATGCATATTGGAAAGACAATTAACCTTTTCTGGACAAACAGTGGGCATAGCCTGTTGTATAATTTCTATCCAACAAGATGGATGACAGGCACTGCCCATCGTTCACTATAAAATTCTATTGTGAATAAACAACAAGCTATAATCGCACCACGTCTCTTGTCACACGTGCTATCACCACCTCTTTCAAATTCCAACCGATAGATGAATTCATTGCTGAATTTTACTTGAGCTAATGTCGAATTAGGTGTTGATCTTGTTTATACTATTGAGAATAGCATTGAATAATTTATATTCATACTGTGGAATTCTCTTAAGAGATTCAACTTTCGATTTCACATTTAGTGATGTTTTCAATTCCAATAAGTTTCATTAATTGAAGGGCTCAGGTGTAAAACACTGACTTTTTGGTCATTTTTGAGTTACAAAGTGAAATGTGCCATCCTTCAATTTTTGAGTGAAATTGCCATGTCAAACAATTTGCATTGGACTCGGTGAAGCCTTCTGAATTGGTAAACAAAAAAAACACACACACACACACACACACAAAATTACAAAATGGTGCATTACCTTGGCCTCGAAGTTCCCATCTAGCAAGATGTTGGCACTCTTGACATCCCTGTGAATGAGAGGTTTTGCATACGCTGTGTGGAGGTGCACTATTCCCCTCGCTGTCTTTCTCGCTACATTTGTTCTCAGCTTCCAATGCAAAGGAGATGTGCTATTCTGCAAAGAAAATATAACAATGCATAATTGTGAAGGAGTATCTGCAGATCGTCAAATGATAAAGTATGGTGCTAGAAAGTTCCCTGCTTTCACCGACTGATTAATTTGGTTTATTCTACTTAGCTTTTCTACCCCTTTTGGCAGTGCTGTAGTCCCAAAATTTTAACAGAGTATATGCTAAGTTTTATGAATCATTAAGTGGAGACTATGTTTCCATTAACTTTGGATTATGTCTCCATTAAATATGGATGAAATTATTTGGCTTCTAGAAAAAGTCTTTGGTAGTACAATATGATGATGATATACTCATTATTGGCATAAAAGGGACATTCATAGTCCACCAGCAATTGTTGCATAAAGGAGCAACAAGAACATTGTTGAGATATTAACATAGGTTTTCTTGATACTTCAAAATCTCAAGCTATATTCAAACTTCTGCATTGGTTCGGATAACAAAAGGCAGATCTCCTATTACTCAAAGACCTGCAAAAAGAGATTGAACCATCTTACAAAAAGATCCACTGAAATTAACTGTACACATTGTGTGCATTTATACAAAAGTATTATAAATATGGAGAAACTAGTACTCACTTTATCCATGAAACTGTTTTTTCTTCTTTGTTCTATTAATTTCAGTGGCCACTGCCACCATCCTCGTTGGAACTCGCTGTGCAATGCCAAGCAACAGTACAGCGAGTTTCAACGAGGATGGTGGCAGTGGCCACTGAAATTAATAGAACAAAGAAGACAAAACAGTTTCGTGGATAAAGTGAGTACTAGTTTCTCCGTATTTACATACTACCGCATCTCTTTTCCCAATTATGAAAAAGTATTATAGTAGTCAAATGGCTATAAAATGCTGATGCATATCATGTATTCAATATTTACACCCTCTCTCTCTCTCAACATTATGTTCCCGATCATGTGGAGGCTGCAATATACCCATTCATAACGGACACACTTCAGTGGCTCAGTTCTCATTTTAAACCATGGGCATGACCCCTCCTTCTTCTACTATCACTAATTTTTTAAAAAATTCAGTTATAAAGTCTTGCTTTTAACCATTTCAGCTCTGAAGAAGTATCAACAACAATCTGAACATATGGATAACCAAAAAGGAAGGTACATATTGTGAATACAGTAAAATATAGGTTTTTATATTTTTCAGAGGACCACGCTGATAAAACTTATTGAACCTATTGAATCCAAAATAAGCGAAAATTAAAAATATCACAAAGAGCAGTCACGCAAGCCTAAAATACAGTGGAACTTCGATTTTATGTTTTTCGGGGGACCAAGATACCAAAACTTAAAATGGAGGAAAAATTCAAATCGAGGAAAATTTTATAACATTTTCCTGTTTTGCTCAATCAAGAGTGAATGTATAATGTGGGAAAATGTAAAATCGAGGTTCCACTGTACTGACTTTACTGATCATTTTCCACCCCTGAACTACTTTAAATTGTTGGGTGAGCAGAGTGTTAGGCCTCTTGAATATAAATTCACCACTCTTGCCAACTCTTTAGATTCAGCAGGGCCTCCCCGATGGCAAAGTGGTAGCGTCGCCGCCTTGAAAACAAGGTGTCCCGGGTTCGATACCCAGTGGAGGCACAAGTGGTTCGGATCCCACTTTAAACTGTAGGTCCAGTCCCAATTAGCCTTACTGTGCATAAAGTGGACTTAAACCACCAACTCTTTAGATTCAGCAGGAAATTCTTACATAACTTTCTTGATGTAGCTCTTCAAACTTACCTGGCATTCAAGTCTATCCTGCAAAGACCCGTTACTCATGTACTCGTAGACTAAACAGTAGCCTGGTCCATCACAGGAATATCCCAGAAGAGGGAGAAGATTTGGGTGGTGATATCTACAAATATATAATGAAATTCCGTAAGTATACATGACCAAGAAACCTCACAGGAAATAATTTGCAAAACTATAATTATATGAGGCTCATACCAAAAGTAATGAGCATTATGTGGTATGTGGTGCCGTGTGTTGCTTATCCTTGAGTGGCAAAAGAAAACGTGTACAGTATTACTTCTAATAAAACGGTGGACAAAGATGCTTAGTTTTTTCAGTGTGCTTTATTGAATTTCTCATTAAAGATAGGAACACGAGCATCAGCTTCATAGCAGTCACCCTCGAACAGCATCACCTGAGTGCAACAAGGAAAGGTTTGGGGAGATTTTCTTCAACCTAGGTAAACCATTAATGCTGCTTGTTATGTCCAGGCACTGTACAAGCTGTCGTGCATTGTGCCGTAAACTTCATGGAAGAAAGATCATCCTCCAGTATCAGTATTATTCGACTCTCTTCACATCAGAAGAAATTGACCAAATGGGGTGGGAAGTTCTTCCCTGCTTACTTCATTACAGTCCGGCCAAGGGAAACAAAACTAGCTGGAAAGTACGATTCCAAACGCGAGAGAGGAAGCAGGTACAACACTCACCAAATCGCCCTGTGGCATTTTGCTTGTATGGGTTCGCTTGTTGTGTTTATTACTGCTTGCTGTATTGTGTTTGCGATGTCTCTTACAATTCGTAACAAACCGTTTCGAAGTGGAACAAAGAAAACTGTGACATTTTGGTCCCTGTTGCACATTCTACAAAATGCCCTTGATATAATACACAATGCCACAAACCATTTAGTTACTACATTTCCCTTATTACATTTATAATACTATGCATAAAAATACTATTATTAGTGAATACTATTCTCATTACTGCTGTGTACATTTGTGCTAATTGTAATATTTACTAAGGAGATCAATTTTATTGAATGATCCAAAATAAAGTAACTGATTTACAAGCAAGTTTGTCTACTACCGGTGATGAATACTTACATGCAGAATACATTCTGTTTGCTTATATACTATATGGATAGCTATTTTTCATTCTGTACCCCTATATAATTCATAAACATCTCTACGTATTTTGGCGGCGATGTTACTACCTTTGAAACTTCATTGTTGTTGCCACTGCAGACGATTTTCACGGAACCAGCTTCCTGACCAAAGTGCTGTCACCCCTAATTTGCCAATGAACACGTCCAGTTGGCGCATGCGCATTTCCGTCCATGTTCTCAGCTGAGGCAGCCAGACAGTAGCCAAGATGGCACTGAACATGCAGCAGCAAGTTACAGTTGCAGCATGGGTGATTACATACCTGAATGATCATGAGGACTGTGTGCACAGCAATGAACTTAAACTAAAACAACAATTTGATGTACGCAGTTGTTTTCTCCACTTTTACACAGTCAACAGCAACAATGTTAAATTAAAATCACGTCTCACCAGTCTCACGATCATTCTGGTATTCAATTGCCCATGTTGCAACTGTAACTGCTGCTGCATGTTCAGCGCCATCTTGGCTAATGACGTAAGCTTACGCATGTGATACTTATCTCAAATGTAAAAATGAAGTTTCAAGTTTAATACCGTATTTACTCATGTATAATGCGCACCTTTTTCCAAAATTTTTCCTCCCAAAAACTGTGGTGCGTATTATACACTGAATAATTCGGACAGCCAACAAGAAACCGTACAGGGCCATTCCATGATTTTGTGACACTTGCATTGATTTTTCATGTTTACGGAACCCTATCATGTTATATATCATTGTAAAGCTTAAATTGTGCAGTTTCTGAATATGGCAAAAGTATTCCATTCAAGATGGTGACACTAATGTGCAATTAGAGTGAAATAAGCTCATCACAAAATGAAGGAACATTCTGATTTTTATTGTACTTTGTATGAAAGACAAGATAAGGAAAAGGAAAATAATAATTAAAATGTATTACTTGCCAAATAATATGACACACATGGAGTGTGTAAATGCCTTAATGGAATAAATCTTGTGCTGCTAACTGCTAGTCTGAGAGTCCTGAATGTGCCTCTTATAAATGTTACATTAGTCATGGAAAATATATACATTTTGAAGTTTTTTTTAGAACACGTAAAGAGAAAATTAGCAAAACCACATATAAAATTTTAAAGGCCATTTCCCACGATTTTTCACATTGTAATGTAATGTTCTGCAACACCAAGAAAAGCAGTGCTGTTCTGGCAGAATTCAAGCATGCACCTTCCATCACATGGGATGCGTATCACCGGTATTTGTTGGGCGAGAAATAGAAAATAACATCCTGAGCACTGCAAATCCATAATGTAACTTTGATCTTGCTTTCTACTATTACAGAATAAATAAGGTGGTTAAAGAGTGAAAGCTTTGGGATGCTAAACACAGTGGAGGGAGGGGGGAGGTGGCATGGGTTGGTAACTTATTGTTTACACAAAAGGATATACTCCTCTTGGTCCACATAGCAACAGGTGACTTATTGAATAAGTAGGATGTCATTCACTTTTGATCAGCATAGAAACTAAGAAAGCCATTTCTTGAACCTGGATTATACTGCGCATTATATTCGAGATATAATTTTTGTCACTTTTCCCTAACAAAAACCAGGGTGCGCATTATACAGTATACCATTCACCATTTCCCTCTACATTGTACATTAACACACATTTACTTCAAACTTGTAGCCATATTTGACTCACCCTGTATGTAAGCAATGCATCTTTACTGTGTTTGCACTATGAACTCAAATTAAGAATTGAAACTTTCCTTGAGGCATGATTAAGTATTAAATGAGCTGTTCAGGAGTAAAACTTGATAACCCACAAAAATATGAAACTGAGAGAAATGTAAGTGGAAGTTCAGCCATTAATTGTAGCTTATGTAATACCCAAATATTCTTGTGGTTTTGCCATTTTTGGCTACTGATTACACTTTGCTCACTAATGTTTGTGCATGGATTGTAGGTTATTAATAGAGTTCCTGAGCCTTGAAAACAATGCTAAACCTGACATCAGTCAGTTTCACACAATTTACATCCAGAAAACATTTTATTTTGCATCTATCAGCTTTTTTGGCTTTTAAGTAATTTTCTTCATTTTTGAGGTTTATTTTTCTTCTCCGCTGTTGTTTCGTGAATTTTAAATGCATTTGCTAGCATAATTTATGTATTTCAATTTCCTCACATGTTCTTCTTAGCAAGTTTGTTATTTATCAAAAATACGGCCAATGGAAATGCACAATATTATTTTTAACTCGAAGTTTGGCAATTTTTTCTCCCCTCAAGCACTGAAAATACTTTGTGTGAAGTCTACCTTGAAGTTTCCTTGCTGGCCACTATAATCGCTTTAATCTTAGGTTTTACTCACAATATAAAAAAATTATAATCTGATGTACACGAAACACAACTGTAATTCCAGATGCTGACAGACTACTTTATCGTGCAAAGCCCACTCTGAAAAGGAGGTCAATGACTTACACAAAAAAAAGTCGAAGTAAAATTAAGAAAACCACATTAGCACTTAATTGCTTTTTCCCCCCTTTGCTTCATTAGTTTAACACACCAAACAATGGGGTTTGTCTAATTATTCATCAACTCTGTTGTAATTTATGAAAAATCAAGCTCTCATTTTAAGAGCAAAAATTATTATTTCATTCTTCACCTTTTTAGGTCATTTTTTGAAATTTTAAGGTAATGAACTTCCAAGCCCTAGTTATAAAGTATTATTCCCTCAGCCGCTCAAATATTGTTTTTATCCAGGAAGTTCCTTCTTACCTTGAGAGCACCTCCACTTCATTCTTAAACTGCTTCTCTGCATTCACGGCATCCTTATTTAACTTTTTAACTGCCACCTTTTGCTGAGTTGGAAACACTGCCAGATAAACTGTTCCAAATGCACCTGTCCCTAATTTCCGACCATTGTCGGTCAGAGGTAAGTTTGAAAAATTGTCCGTAAACATTTCCAGTTCTGTGTACGGGTAATGCGGTAACTGCGTATTCAAGTGTGATCTCATGGGCAGATGTTCAGTGTCATGGCTGACACCACGGTCTGTAGGAAATCCCTGTGCTACGTTAACATTGTGGTTCACGGCTTCTGCAATTGTCACTTCCCCTTGCCTCTCTACGTTTTCTTCAGCTTCCGCAGTTTCCTTGATTCCATTCACAAGGTTGAATTCCTCTACCAATATACCCTGTCCCTGAATGCGTGGGATCAGTTCTTCCACCACGTTTGTTGAAACATCGATAGCTGCAGCAGGACCTCTAGTTGGCCTCTCTGGATAATCGCCTGGAAGAAATTTGTGAGAATGTATTAATGTTTCTCCCCCGTTGAGGTTGATAGTCTGTCAAATGCTTTCGGCTTATAGGGTAATGTAAATTAAATGTAATGTAATGCAAATTTACCTTGTAATCAGTTGGGGCACATAGTGGTTTGTATCCCATTTTAAACTGTAGGTCCAGTCAAAATTAGACTATCTGTGCATCAAGTGGACTTGAAACTGTCAATCAAAAAGCTATTAGTACTTCAAAGATATCAATAACGTATCCTATATTCTGGATATTGTGCAAAAGTACTTTCTTTATTAATTTTGCAGCAACAAAATTTGCAAAAGTGAGTATTATAATTAAATGGCAACCATTTTAATATCCAGATTAATTCATTCACAAATCCAAAGCATGGTACATAGTTCAATGAAACAACTAGTTTTTTCCCTCTCTTAACACACTTTTTGTACTCACCCAAAAAATGTCCACGTAGTGTACAAAAAAGGAGGGGTGAGTTCCAATCGTGTAATCATTTTTACAAATTGTACAGGTGGATGAGGAAGGTGATTAAAGTACTGAAAATCAGTTTTCAAGTTTCCAAAAACTAGGGCTGAGTTGATACCACTTTTAACCGATACCCACTGATATGGATACTTGAAAATTATGAAGCAAATATTCTAAAATATTGATTAAGATTAGTGGGTGACTACTCAACTCCAATTACAAGGATCAATTTAGCAGAGCTTTGTTTCAAAATAGTGTGTTTTAAAAGTCCTGCAGGATTCTAAAAACCTATATGTTTTAAAGTTATAGGTTTATTACCAGGAAATATTGTTTGTTTCACAGAGGAAACTTTAAAATTAATGTCATCACCAGATCTCAAGCTGGGCACCATTCACATGCAAACACTCTTACAATATTCGTTTGAATCCGAGAATTGCATTCTGACGGTGCTCGTCAGGAATGTTGTGAATCACATCACGTATCTTGAACTTCAGGTCGACAAGATCTGTCGGTTTCTGTGCATACACCTGGGTCTTCACATGTCCCCACAGCCAGTACTTGCAAGGTGTAAAGTCTGGTGACCTTGCTGGCCAAGGTGTGGGTCCTCTGCAGCAATCCATCTCTACCCCAATTGACCATCCAGGAACTCACCACGAACTTCAAGGCCAAAGTGTGTATGGAAGAGGGGCACCATCTTGCTGGAAGTGGACCTCATTGATGATGTCTAACCACTGAAGTTCCTGGACATGAAATGTCTAACATGTTCAGGTAGCTGGCGCCGTTCACAGAGTCTTCTTCGAAGAAGAATAGACCAATTAGGTGGTCCATGGAAAATGCGCACCACACCCTGACCTTTGCATAAAGTGGAAAATTATGTTGGAACAATGTAAAACGCAAAGATTAAAAAAATTGCCCATCACAGCATGTGAGCCCAGCCACGTCGAAAGTGCACAAGTTTATATGTACAGTAAAACATTATTAGGACCCGATAAGCCAGACTTCACTTAATCTGAAAAAAAAAAAAAAAAAAAGTTTTAAATGTGGCTACAAGTCAACCAAAAAACTTCCCAAAGAAAAGGCAGTTAACCACTTACGAAATTCTGTTTCCTGCAGACTTTGTATTGTACTGTATATTGTATTTAGGTATATGCACTTTAAATACACCATAATAAACATGTTTTGTTGCTATAAACTGAGTTTTAATGCACTTTCTACTGTTCTTTTAGGTTATTTCAGTTAATCCGGACTTTTGTTAAACAGGTCAACTTATCCCCCCCCCCCCCTATAGTCCAGATTACCGAGGTTTTACTGTACCTTTTTTTAAGGCAGATCTGTCCCATACGTTGCACCATGCTACAAAGGCACATAACCTGGTACAGAACAGAATCTGGCATAAAACCAACATATTCTTGCTTTTATACCAGATTGAAGATGATGAGATCAGCACCCTTCTCCATCTCTCCCAGTTATCCATGGAATTGAGGATGGAAATTGGAATTGAAACAAACAACAATTGTGGCAGCCAGATGCCCTACTGACTGTGGCAAGAATACGTTTGGAGGAAAAATTGAAGAAAAGATGCAGAATGCTGAGAAAATCAATGCCAAATAGTAACACTGTAAACATCAAGGAGTGTACTGATAAGAGCAACAAACCTGACCCAACGAACAACATGGAGAAAACCCCACAGCACACACTGACATTGGTTAGTTGATTTAGAGGAAATCAAATGGAAAGTAACTAGGACTGAACCAATACCGATACTTTCACAGATTCCCATCGATACCGCCACTGATGATTCAAAATTACAACAATAAAAGTCATTCAAAATATTGATCAATATTAGCAGGTGAGTGTTCCATTCCAATTATAAGCATCAATTTACTATAGTTGCGATTCAAAATATTAAAGAATTTTAACAGATTACCTGTTATGTAATCACAAAATACAGTTTTTCACATGATATTGGTGCAAATTAATAGAAACTACTAATTTTGCATATTTTCTAGGTTCATGATAAACAATCATCAGAAAAGTATGAACTCCTACCGGTAAAAAGATTCAACCTATTCTTTTTTTTTTAGTAGGAATGGGCCGAGACCGATAAAGTACGGATATAGAACTTACCAATAACGATCCGATATAAAAATCCAAATGGTCCTTGAAGAACCTGAATGGATCATTGACTTCCTTAATAAATGCATGCTTTGACGTGACCACAGTGCAAAATAAGTTGCATATTTAGACATTTACTTTTTTAAAAAGTAGGGCATGGAGATTATCCATGAAAATTACAACAAATGGCAGAATTTTGCACTAAATTATAAGATATTTATAGATCCATTGGACTGATCAGTAATTTTACCGAGATGCCTATATCAGCCGATACCAAAAGAATACTGTTTAATCTTTCCAGCTCCACTTTCTCTCTAATTGTGGCATCCTTTTATGGACTCTGTTTTTCCAGTACATGCGAACGATCAACACACACACACTCATAACTGTACTGCTTTGTTACTGTATTCACGAACCACTGATTGTAAGCATGAACTTTCACCCAAATGAGAAATAACACGAACCACTATCAGGAGCCAAGATTCAATTCAATTTAAAATTTTCGGTTCGTCAGCACTTAAAGGCTATTATGCATCCCTCACATTGTATGGGGTCCAGCCCCTTACCTGTAATTGACTGTAACAGACACCACAGCCTTGTTAGTCTGCAAAATGCAGCCCAGGGTGGACTACGAGGAAGTAAGGCTGACAATTGGGTGTCCTACATGGAAGGATCACCCCTTATACCCCAATCAGGGGCCAAGACGATTGGTATTTAACGGCGGCAGAATTGCCCAGATGCCCACGCAAGGACTAGAGGGACTGGCGTCCAATGATGTCACCATACTTCTCACACACCAAGGGATGTCCATAGTAAATTTCATTACACTATGACCAATAGTTTGATCTTTAGAAGCAAAAATCAGGGGCCGAGAATGAGTGAAACACTCTGTAGAATCAGAACTTGGACCAAAGCAGCAAGCATACCTCCTAGCAACTGAACAGCCACGAAATCCGCTGCTCGGAGTAGTTCTGACTGCACCAGAGCATCTTCTAGGGTCTGAAGTGTGGGTCTTATTCTTCCACTTGTACCCCATTCTTCCAAAAAGATCTCTGCACATGGTTTGTGGTATTCTCTGCCGGCTGCTTCAATCATCCTGGGGGAAAAAAAAAAGTAAAAGCATTGGAAAATATAACCATGTACAGCATGTTCCAAATTGATTATCAGGGTTTCAGGTAGTTGGTATAGTGCAACAGATGGAGCTGAATGTTTATCACACATGTACGACAAGAACGACTGTGGAAGTTTGCTATCCTGAGTGCTTATCATTTGTTTCCCATTAGTCACAGTGGTATAGGTGTATTACAAAATTTCGACTTCCATGCAGAAGTCATTTTGTGTCATTGAATTTGCAAGATGTCATTCTGCTTTTTAAGTTCAGTGAAGTTTTCAACGGTGATTTGGAAGTGATCCTCCATCGATGGTTTAATAATTCTCAAACAACTGGATGCATCTGCAAAACGTATGTATATGTGTTGGAGGCATAGAACAAAATCTCATTGGGGCTGTATGTAGTAAGATGGCAAACATATAAACATCAGAATCCTATGTTTACTATTTTATTGGATGTTCCTACGTTTACAATCTTTATGATTAGTTACAAGAAGAAAAATGTGAAACACATCCATGCTAAGAAGTAGGGTGGAGGCATTAGTTTTGGCCACTATCCCACTTATGGTAGTGGCCGCGGTGGCTCAGTCGGTAACACATCTGACTACCATGCTCAAGGTCCCGGGTTTGATCCCCGGCCGGTTCAAATCCGGGAACTTTTCTAACATTGGAAGCAGACCCGGCGCCCACCCAGCGTCGAATGACATGGGCACCTGGGGGAAACCCTGAGGAGTAAAGGTGGTCAGGGGCATGATGCTGATCACATCACCCACACTCATGACCGGATCAAGAAAGTGTGGGGCGTTACCCCCACACCCCCTATACACCTTCATGGCGTGGTGCTAAGCACAGGGGAGAACTTTACATATTTTTTTTTTTACCCCACTTATGGCCACCTAGCTGTTCATATTTAATTGGTAGCTACCTAGGTGATCTATAGTCAATCAGAGAACAGCTTACATACATCAGCTTTCCAATTGGATATCCATGTTTCCTCTTTGTACTTCCTGTAGGAAGTAAGCTTGTTGTAAGGAAGAAGCTGCTTGTTGCAGTAGAATTTCTTATGCATTTTCGTAAGAAAAGAGAGAGCTACAATAATGTTTCCCACAGTTGCTATATATATCAGGAACATATAATTTGTTCAGAGGTAAGTATAAATGTTAGAATTACAGTATTTATATCCTGAAATAGAAATAACCACAAAACAGTATGTGTAGACCACATGGTCATTACTAGATGCAGGTTTGTAAAGATTCTTTGATTATGGCCACTGAAGAAAATGATCGCAGTTTATTAATGTATTGCTGTTTTCTTACAACCATGACTGGGAAAGTGAACCAGCAGACCTTTCACTCTACAATGTGTGAGAAAAATTTGTTGAAGGCTCAGAAATGGACAATACTAATGATGACCCTGTTTTGTCCCAGAATGACGCTAATTTGATTCCACCACGGCATCCCAATGATCTTCCACAAAATAATGAGCCACCAACTGTAACGTTTTCAATACTTTGATATTTGTAAACTTTACATAAACTGAAAATTGACGTAAATACGTTTATGCTTCAATTTTGGGCTATCAGAGGGCGTTCCCTCTTGATAGCTCTACCGGTGCTGCCTCTAGCGGCAACTCGGTATAAGTGGGCTTGCCATAAATCTCGGCACACTGGGCCCAGTTAGTCACACTCGATCGCCTGGAACAAACGGCATTAACCAGTTTTGCTGTCTTACATCTTTTCCACGTCGGCGAGAGACGTACCTACCATGCTGCCTGCAGAATAGAAGCCAACCATTTGTGCCACTAGTGTGAAGGGCCCACGGCAAAGAGTATAAGGACTACAAATGGAGTGTGGTGTCGCATGGTTATAGAGGCTGAACATTAGTTGTTAGGTACGTAAAAGCTCTTCGCTGTGAAATTGGAATGCAATAACTCCTTGCCGTACGTTTATCATAAATCTACGTTCCCCTTTTTCTTTATTTGACTTTAAAGGTGACGAAAACCTGTTGTTTCTCACCCCCCCCCTTTTTCTGATGTATTGAACAGATTAAGTGTGCCTATACGTTGTTTTACGCTAAAAGGGAACAAGACGGAAAAATGTGCGTAAACGTGTGTGAACCGAATTAAATTACGTTTACTGATCATTGTGCTCGTAAATGCTTGTTCTGACTATAAAGGCATAGTGCACGCGTAGATAATCTATGAACAGGCATACTCCAATTTAACGAATAGACGACTTATGTTCGACGATCTTGTAGTGCAATCTTTTTGCCCCCGTTATTTAATGTTTTGCCCAGTGACGTCAATCGCGTCTAATTAAACTTGACTTGCATAGAAAAACTACGATCCTTCATTGCACCCCTAGTTTGCATGGAACTATTTGTTCCTATTAACCCACTCCCTTGTAACGGTAGCATTAATAATGCCAAAGAATCAGAATAATAATAATAAGTGGGATATCTGTATGTCAAAAGGGTCATTAATCAAATAAAAGACAACTTGTCGGTATTTCACACGCATATGGGTCAATCCATATGAAATCATACAACCTGGTTGCTTGACCATTTTTAAAAAAGTTTATTTTTTGAGTGGTGTGAGAAAAACCACAGCTGAAAAAATCTCAGCTATGTGAGAGAATGGAGTGAAAGGCCAGGAACTAGAACTGATGGAGGTCATCGGAATCGTGTTCAGCTGGGGTTTTCTTTAAGAGCATGATAAACTCAAGATCACACAGTACTGATGTCTAACACATTCATCCCCATAATATTCCCTCAGTCTCAGATGAATGTCAATTTGAAGCACATTTTCTGCGGTTATACACTCGATCACGGCACGCTACTTCAGGCGCTTCACCAACATTGCATGGTTACATGCTGACATTTTCCTCGCAATAGTTCAGCACCCCCTGGCGATAGAAGTTTGAAACCTTCAATGGAGGAAGCGGGAAAGTCTTATAAGTGCATTGTATGGTTGCTCAAAATCCAAAATGCGTTTACAAGGTAACAAAGAAAATAAAAACATAGGAAGCTTTACTTTTCAGCATGCCCTCGTATATATACTTTATTGCAGAGCCATTTCAGGATTGTGATGTTGTTCATTGATATTCCAAATTACAGTTTGCAGAATTTCAACACAAAATGTTAATAAGAAATGAAATTAGACATGCCATATTTAATGCAAAATGTTGAATTTTTCACGAGTTTTGTATCTCCTAAACCAATTAAATCTCAAACTCCAAATTTTTACTGAAGTTTCTTATTCTGAAGTACTGTATTGTGTACAAATTTCAGATTTTTAAACAACTGCCCACCAGAGATATTTAACCCTGAACTTGGAATTTTTTAACAAAAAGTACATGTTTATGACCCTGTAGAAAAAAAAATATTAAAGTCTCAAGCTTCAAATAATTTTGACGTACTCTATTGGTACACAGGTACTTGCGCAAAAAAATTCAAGTGTCAAGCAAACTGCCTTCCCCCTCAAAAAAATGTCCGAAAATGTCATTTTGAGCAATTAAAATACACAATTTTAACCTTAAAATTTATTATGAAGGAATAATATTTAGAAAATTACACAGAAATATAATTGTAGCCTATAATGTGCTTAACATCACAGATTTTGTCTCATTGTCGTAGGACTTACCAGAGCTGAGAAAAAAAAGTTGCCGCTGATGCTTACGAATGGAGAAAATGACGTGCGCCATGATAAACAAATGCCCACCATCTTCAAATCGGTGATAGTAAAAATAAAATAAGAGTGGTTCCGAACTGTCAATATATGAGGCTCACACCCCTCAAAAAATAAACTTTTTTAAAAATGGTCAAGCAACCAGGTTGTATGATTTCATATGGATTGACCCATATGAGAAAGAGGAAATGTATTGGCTAATTTTGGGTTTCTTTGTACTGTCTAATTGAATCTGTTGTTGAAGGTATGCATATGTACGTACTACGCATTCATAATTGGTACTAGATTAAATGTTAATGATTGAATTAGAGCGTGCAGGACGTGGTAGGAATTACAGCGTGACTGCACGCTTTGAAAATTGTAGCTTTGCATGTATGATTCTTGTTAATGTTGGCACTCCTTTTTTGAGTTGTCTTGTCTTTTCAAGAAATGTACGATAATGTGCACAATTTATTTGTGTTGTTGAGAATTAAAATTTAAAAGTAATATAACTCTCTTACCTTTGAACTCTACCCTGTAAGCCAGTGCGAGAAACGTACGTTACGAGTCAAATACCAATTAAAAATCTAAGAGGTAATTGGGGAAAATAGCAGTTATAAATAAGAGAGGGAACAACGTTAATTTAATTACGAGAACAAACTAATATTTGCAATGGAGAAGGCACACGTGCTATTCATTGTCGGACCCTTTGACGCCTATACATATATATGTATATGTGTATTCTTTTACAGGGCCTTTGTCTCGCGCTTCTCGTAGGTTCTGCCTGTAAACTCCCGCAGAATCGTGCGAGAAGTACGACACAAATTTGAAATTTGTAATATATAGTACGGGTCTTAGTCTTTGTTCACAGTTGCAGTTGCCACGCAGCCGCTTCCAAATTAAATATCGTGTGCAACCGCAACTTGACCCAACTATACCATTACACAACAACAACTTGTGCGGACACTAATGAAGTCCAGCTACAATCGCTATCCTCTACTCAGATGAGTACTGATAACAATACTCCAGTGCAGCAACCATTGGCATCTTCATCACGGTTGACTCCTAGAACTACCATACAGGTGACACCAATAAGGTCACCGGTTTCAGTTTTCAATGATGTTGCCATCTGGCCACAACCAAAACAATCAACCAGCAAAAGGAAGAAGGAATTCACTCCTAGTGTAGTAACCAGTGACAAATGGGTTGAATATCATGAACAAAAGGAGAGAGAGAGAGAGAGAAACAAGAAAAAGAAAAACAGAAACAAGAACGTAAAGCGAACATGGAGCTAAAGAGAAAACAAAACCGGTTCAAATCACCTAGTTCCGTTGTGACAAAAAAAGACAAAAGTTTATCTGAAGAAGACTGGATGAAAACTGGAAGTTCTGTTGATGATGTTACAGAAGAGTCTGACGAAGACTTAGACGGAAAATTTGAAAACTGGAGATTTTATTCTCGTTAAATTCAGTCGCAAAGGGGAAAAAATCTCCTCGTTCCACCATATTTCGGTATGTGGCTGTTATTTAAAAGGTTTTGAAGAAAAGTGAATATGAAATATGGTGCCTGAAGAATGTAAATGTGCAGAAGACATGCCTTGATAATATAGAAAATGATTTTTCAACAATAAATGTGAATGACATTATGGGAAAACTGCCCGAGCCTAACGTAATACAAGAGGGGCGACACTTGATAACAAAATTTCATGATCCTGTTAACACACTGGAAAAAAAGTAATTTTCTGTATTATTTCCAGTGAACTTGCTTTAGACATATCATTTCCTTGCGATATGAAGCTACTTTCTAATGTGTGAAAACTTTTTTCTCAGAACTGACATTTTGTTGTTTTGTTTACTACAGAGTGACCTGAGAAGTCTAGAAATGTTAATTTATGTTGTTCAACTACATTTACACTATGTCCACCCACTGAAAACTATGTTATTTACCTTTAACATATTGTGTTTCATCTGTATTACTTCATTATTTGTTCATAGACAAGGTGGCCATAAGTGGGGAAAATAGGTGGCCATAAGTGAATTTAATTGGCCATAACTGAAGAATAGTGTCACATTTGGTTAAAATTTTTAAAACTTTTTTCTGACTAACTTGTTTCGGGTGGCTACTCCAGGACCATGATAAAATTCAAGTATAATTCCCTGTTTTCAAGGTGAACTTTTAAAAAATTCAAGCAGATGTTTTCTCTATTTCAACCTTACGTATTGCCGCCTCTCAACATCCACACACAAATATCTTCATAATATAAAGGGTCATTCCAACATCCAAAAATTATAACTCAATTAAACGGTATACGTAATATAATTAAAATATTTAACTTAAGGTGCTGAGTTTCTATTTACAATCAGAGGCGCAACAATGAATTCTTGTCTGGGAGGAGGAGGGCAAGTATCAGGATAAACGTACTAATACTAAGAATAAAAATAATGTTAATAATAATGTTACTATTATAAAATTATTATTATTATTATTATTGATTTGTTTTATTTTACTTCATTTCTTGTGCCATTTTTGGCTAATTTGTGAAGATGGGGATGAGTGATACAATGAAATTGATGAAAGGACATTCATAAACATCCATGCCCAAGCCAGGATTCGAACCCAGGACCAACATTGTTGTTGTTGTTATCCTTGTACATTATGCAAAAAAGGGGTAGAAGTTGGTGCTAAAGCATTTGTGTTCGAACAAACACTTTGAATTATTTTCTCAATACGTTCAATTTCACATTAATAATGGAAAAGAAGCACACAAACTATTTTTGAAACAGAAAATGCTTGATAAAATATAATTCCAAATATAAGTATTTTTTACATTAACATGTATAACTTTCATGCACGATATATGTTTCACATATATACAACATGGAGCGACGTGGACACTAAATTGTGTACGTATTCAAAGTTTCTTTAATACATATATTATATACAACATATGTTATTTAAATACATTACACAACCAATTCATTCATCTCACAATAAACCAGAAGCAAAAATTACATAAATTGTCTCTCAAATGTGCATGCTCCCTTTACTCAAAACAATTGTTCATGCATTTAAAAGAAAATCAATTAAGACAAGTCTTACTTCTTTGTCTGGTAATTTACAATACAATACATTACAGAAAACAACCATATATTGTGAGCGAAGTGAGCAAGAACATTTTTTGATCCATTTTTATGCAGGCTAAAATCAATCTTGATTTTATAGGGTGCAAATAATTTCAGGGGATGGTAATGCATTCTCTCTTTTACAACTTTTGTGTCTCCTGATGCATTGATAACATTGTCACCTTGTCATCAAGGGGTTCCGGGTTCGATACCCAGTGGAGGAACATGGCCCACTGGTTTGGATCCTACTTTAAACTGTAGGTCCGGTCCTGATTAGCCTTTCTGTGCATAAAGTGGACTTAAAACCATAAATCAATCAATCAATGATCATACAACATTTTTTTCATTAAGATAATTCGACGCCCATGGTCGACTCCCACCACCCCCTAGCTATGGTAATGAACTTGATAAGGCTAACGAAAGTAGGAACTGCAAGTGAAGGAAGCAAGAAAATTTTACAAAAGTAATTTTATTTGCATAAAATGTGAAGTTGTGGGCGGTAACTGCACCCTGCAGGTTCACTTGGAGGTCATTGTCCCCCCCCCCCAGAACTCACTTCTGTCCAAGGTTGGAGGGGCAATGCCCTCCTGACCCCCCATGGTTGCGCCAGTTTACAATTTCACATAATCAGACTCGAAATACATCTACAAACACAAGTCACAGATGTTACAAGATCTACTAATCTACAAAAAATTGTTAAATGTCAAACTCTAATTTACCTAATCAACCTCAAGATATCTTGCAATAATCTTTCATCTCTTAGATTGTCCTAGGAAGGACAGTAACAAAGCAAACGGATTGAGAGGATTCTTTCATTTTTCACACAGCTTTCGTTGCCTTCCTAGATAAAAATGAAAGCTGAACTTTGAAAAACTTGCCTCAGGGCATTTATAAATACATGTATAGTTTGAATAGGATTTGGATTAACAAAAGTTGTAATTTTTCTCAGGTCTACGGAGAAAAATTCAAGAAGAATTCCCACATAATTCCCGGATAATTCCTGGTGAGTAGCCACCCTGTCTGATCACGTACCCCCTTCAAATCGTTCATATACCCCTGGAGTTCCGCGTACCGCAGTTTGAGAACCACTGTTCTATGGCATTCTTAGCTACAATTAAGGCTTGTATAGATCGACCACAAACGAAGGAACATTTGGTGCATCTTCCCCTACATCCATTCAACTCAGGGCATAAGGAAGCATGCTCCACTCTGCCCCAGCCCTCCATGTGCGAACATGATGAATAGGACATGTGGTTATTTTGCCTGTGGTCCCATTACAGAAATGAACAGACTGAACTGTGTATGCTACTTTGAAAATTCAAGCACTTTAGATTCAAACCCACATATTTAAAAAAAAATTCCCTGGTTTCCAGTTATCACCATGTGCACTAATAACAGAGTTGTCCTACGGAACCAGGCTTCAATTCCCAGTGCATGTGTGTATACAAACTACATAGTGTCCACAAACTTATTGGATGATTTTATAATACTACAGTAAGGTCTGTTATAAAACATAAAATATTCCTCTTTCATACAATGCTAATACAATGTATTTCTCTTCATTATTGGTGAAAATATAGTCTTACAAAGTGACTAATAATTTGTGGACACTGTTAAATCTGCATGTATATAAAGAAAACTACATGTTCATTTACCTGATATGCTCTGTGCTATACTTAGGCTTGGAAGGGCAATCTGCATTAGGAACCCTCGCCATCAACTCCTTCCACATGTGGTCAATTTCTAAAATCTGAACAAGCTTATGCAGAGGTCCGGAAGGGAGTTTCCTGATTTCAGTGGAAGGATCCATGTTTGTGGCTAGAAAATCCTCCTCACCTAAAGAAAGGCAGGAAGAAATAAAATATTTAAATGGGTTAGTTCAACTGCTGAAAAATAAATGTGAGTGCAGCTATGGATAGAAAATTGCAATGAAATAATGTCCATTTGCAATAGTCCAAGCGGGGTTCTGACCATCATAATTTCTCCTTGGGTGCACCATTTGTGTCAGGTATTCACTCAGTATATTGAGTCGAAGTCAAAACTACAATAATAAAATTAGGGTAAATATGCGATAACGCCCGGACACCTTTAACTCATTTATTTCCTTAATTTTCCCACTGGTACTTACCTTTTGTGCATTGCGGAACATTCTTTAAGGGGAAGTTATGCCTTTTTCCATAAAATAGTGTCTACTTTTCATATTACGAGTGATTATTTGTCTTCCTTGTTCCGCTTGGGTAACAGACAATATGGCATGCACTTGTCATGGATCATTGCGCCGTGCTTGTGTTTTGTCGTTTTGGAGTGGGTACGCAGTGTTTCAACCTTCTTAACCGAAAAATACTTACTTTCGTGTTCATTATGTCATCACAAACCACTGACGGGATAGCCCCAAAAAACCATTCACGATAGCCCCACAAACCATTGCCGGATAAAAAAAAAAAAGGTAAAGTGTTCCTCTGTGCTTAGCACCAAAACATGAAGGCGTATACGGGGTGTGGGGGTAACGCCCCACACTTTCTTGATCCGGTCGTGAGTGGGGGTGCCGGATAACCCCAAAAACCATTCATGATAGCCCCAAAAACCATTCACGTTAGCCCCAAAAACCATTCACGATAGCCCCAAAAACCATTCACGGTAGCCCCGAAAACCATTTCTGTCAAGGTTAAGTTAGGTAAGCAAAGTTAAAAAAAAAAAGAAAACAAAATTCTCATAAAAAAATGCACGTTTGGAAACACTGATGAGACCATGTGACTTTCGACGCTCTCGCCATCTGCATGCATACAATGGAAACAACGGCATAATATGGCAGGCAATGCAAGTTTCTTACGTAAAAAGTGATTAATTTCCTAGTTTGGCAGCATTCAAATATGAAGTTTTTAGTTTCCCGTGAAAGAAAATACCTCCAAGAACGCCCAGAATGCTAAAGAAACTCATTTCAGTAAGTACTTTCTCGTGTAAATTTGAAGAAATCCGTCCGGGTGATATCGCATATTTATCAAAATTAGTTTATAATAAAAATGATTGTATTTGTTATTCTTACTGTTCAACATTATATCAATAAAGCACAGTATTTTTTTCTATTAAATTAGCAATATATGGAATCTTTAGGTTGGAAATGGAATATTTCTTCATAAATAGGGGAAACTTCAACTGCAACTAGGAACAACACTGATGGGTAATAGTTCCGAATGTTTAACAATTTTTCAGGAGTATTATAGTACAGTAGAGCGTCGATTATCCGAAGTAATTGGGGGACATGGGTGTTCGGAAAACTGGTTTGTTCGGATAATCGAACTGTACATGTTTATTTGGCAAAAAGAAGTACTGTACAGTAAATTTATTCATAAAAACAGGCATCTCTTTAAGTATGTATTACAAAGTAACGTACAAAGGCAACTTTAGTAGGAATATATAGTATGTGGTACAGTTTATTAAACAAAAATATGTACATATTACATATGCATTTTGCATGAACAATACACAGAGTACACAAAATTAACGTTTAAAAAAATCCTTTATTTTGGTCTGTCTAAGCAAGCCTACACGCTTACGAGCAGCTAAGTCACGTACTTTTTTCATTACAGATATCTGAAAGTGAGCGAGTACACAGTTCGGTTAAGCGGTCGTTCGGTTGACCGACGTTCGTATAATCGACGCTCTACTGTATTAGGAAGTGCTTCAGAATACTGGAAACAATTGCGAAAGTAAGTTCGACACTTCGAGTAACAAATTTGCACAATTAAAAGTCTCAGTAAGTATTAGTTGCCAGATAAATTATGATCTGTAAAGTAGCTTATGTAAGCATGCTGCAAGCACCCATTATTTGTTGATTGATTTACTTATTCTATCTTGCATTTCGGCAATTTTTTTGCCTAATCGCGAAAATGAGGATATGTGATGATATGATGAAGGGACACTCACCCATGCTGAGGCTGGGATTTGAATCTGAAACCCTTGGCATCATAGCTGCTGTGATAACAACTCAGAGGTTAGCGCAATTCTTGGTTTCCAGACATCTCGGACAAGGAATTTTAGTGGATTCTCATGTGAAGCTCGAATGGAGTTTCATACTGAGACCAGATATTACATGATCAGGTGTTTGAATCACTAAGGGTCATTATATGGTAACGGTTCTGATTGTATTATGATTTTTTTTCAAATTCTCCTAGCAGGAAGACTAATTACCATAGAATTTTGGCAATCATTGTCGCACAAAATTTGAACCTTTCCTTCCTTAAAGTAATAAGCAATGTTTGGATTTCGAAAAAAGATATTTCTGTTGAAAAAAAAAAGTTAAAAATTAGCTTACCTTATGTAAGCAAGCGTGCTTCCCATGGACAATGTATTTTCCGTTGACAAGCACTTTTTTACATTGCTAATGTACTATTCTGCATTGCGGAACATTTCTTTAGGTGTAATAATGAATTTCTAATGAAAATAAGGTAACTGTCTGATATCGCCCGAACGGATTTCTTCAAATTTACAGGAGAAACTACATACTGAAATCACTTTCTGTATCATTGTCGAGGTTCTTCGAGGTATTTTCTTTCGTGGAAACTAAAAACTTCACCATAGAATGCTGCAGAACAAGAAATAATCAGTTTTTACGTTAGGAATTTGCATCTTCTGTAACATTAGGCCGCTGTTTCCATTATGTACATGCAGATGGCATGAGCGTCAAAAGTCACGCAGTCTCGGCAATGTTTCTAAAAGTGCCTTTTTTTTACAAGAATTTTTTTAATTCTTTTTTTTAACTATTCTTACCTAACCTAACCAAACTTAACCTAACCTTGCCGGAAATGGTCCGTGGGGCTATCCGTCAATGGTTTTTGGGGCTATCCATCAATGGTTCATGGGGCTTTTATGGATGGTTTTTGGGGTTATCGTGAATGGTTTTTGGGGCTATCGTGAATGGTTTTGGGGGCTATCGTGAATGGTTTTTGGGGCTATCGTGAAGGTTTTTGGGGCTATCCGTCAATGGTTTATGATGACATAATAAACACGAAAGTAGGTATTTTTCAGTTAAGAATGTTGAAGCACTGCACACCCACTCCAAATCGACAAAACACAAGCATGACTCCATGCCATATTGTCTGTTACCCAAGGAAGACAAACAATGACTTGTAATATGAAAAGTTGACACTATTTTATGAAAAAAAAGGCATAACTTCACCTTAAAGAATCTTCCGCAATGCAGAATATCTAAGTATCAATGCTAAAATTAAGGAAATAAACGAGTGAGAGGTATTCGGGCCTTATCAGACAAGTACCGAAAATAATGTCTATTTCTTATATTTACGAGTACTTACTGTTCTTCCTTATTTCGATTTTGTAACACACATTATGGCAATAGTGTACTGGTTCATCGCACGTTATGCAAGTGTTTTGTCAATTTATGCAGTGTTGCAACCCTGTTCACCGAAAAAAACTACTTTTGCGTCCAGATTTCAAAGTATGCTAATACCTCGCAAACCATTGACTTTAGCCCCACAAATAATTTCCCGTAAGGTTAGGTTAGTTTAAAAAATTTAAAAATACTCAACACGTAATGTTATAGTGAAACACGGCGAGGTCTGAAACACTTACTGGGGGTTACGCTACGTAACACACGGAACATGGTGCTCACGTGCAGAAAGCAAATGGCGGCAGCAGCAATAACGTGTCGGAGAGATATTTTCGCAGATAAACACATGATTTCGCATTAAAATGGATCAAAACTACATTCCCGAGCTTCAACAACCTAAAGAAAATGATTTGCGTAAGTACTTTCAGCATGAGTTTACAATACTGGACCACTCTCCAATTACTATAAAAATTTCACCTACTTACTAATTTCGGTGTCCTGATGACGTATCTGTAGTTCATATTTGGCGGTTAAAATTGTACACTTACGTGTAGAACTTGTAAAATAACCTTGTGATTTACCACGGTGACTGTCCATACACAGAAATTCGGAACCATAATACTTTCGCAATTCATTAATGGTCTTCCTTTACACACAACAATCTTGCTGACATCAGACGAGGAATGCCTACGAGCTTAGGTTAGGCCTGTTAGGTTAGGTTCCATTAGCATATATACAAAGAAAAATTAATATTTTAGCCAAGAGAATTATGTCTTGCCTGTTGATTTCTTCATGTTGGGAAAATTGCATTTCCGTGGAGCTATTGTTCTTACGGTAGGGTTACGTTACGTTAAGCAAACATAGTTTATTTCATTTTTTTTTCTCGATTTCCATACTTGACCGCCAATTATACATGCAGATTCGTGATTAGGAGTTCACAATTAGTGAGTAGGCGAAATTTCATAGAAATTGTACATTCGTCCAGTATTGTAAACTCGTTCCGTACTTTATGTAAAAAGTAAAAAAATCTGTTTCCGCTATACGAAAGTGTTACCCAAGCGACTGCTAGTATCGTAGACTAGTGGGAATTGATGTAGAAATAAATCAGAACCTTAGTAGAATGCATTTAGAGACTTTATTATAATACTAACAGAACCAAACGTGGCTTGCATAACCTAACTACGGAAGCATTCGCTTAAACTCTGCAGTATATGTTAACAGAAGTAAATTGAGATCGAACCATGTTAAAATTGCAACAAAGCAAAAGGAACTTGGGCCAAGTTCCAACTTTGAAGTTATGCTTTTTTCCATAAAATAGTGTCAACTTTTCATATTACGAGTCATTATTTGTCTTCCTTGTTCCGCTTGGGTAACAGACAATATGGCATGCACTCGTCATGGATCATCGCGTGTTGCGCTTGTTTTGATTTGGAGTGGGTATGCAGTGTTTCAACCTTCTTAACTGAAAAATACCTACTTTCGTGTTCATTACGGCATCACAAACCATTGACGGATTGCCCCAAAAAATCATTCACGATAGTCACACAAACCATTGACGGATAGCCCCCAAAATGGTAACACTTTACTATACCGGAGACGGATTTCTTCAAATTTACAGGAGAAAGTACTTACGCAAATCATTTTCTGTAGCGTTGTTGATGTTCGGGAATGTAGTTTTGATCCATTTTAATGCGAATGCATGTGGTTTTCTACGAAAACCTATTTCCGACGCGCTATTGCTGCTGCTACAAGCCGATGTTGTCCGTATATGCTAAATTGAAGGAAAGGAGTGCTAATGGAACCTAACCTAAGAGGCCTAACCTAACCTAGTAGGCATACCATGTCCCCATGATGGTTCGTGAATTTTTGGGCTAACATCAATGGTTTTTGGGGCTACCCGTGGATGGTTTGTGGGAAATAAGGAACAACAGTAAGTACTCGTTAATGTAAGAAATAGACATTATTTTCGTTATAAATTCATTATTTCACCTAAAGAAATGTTCTGCAATGCAGAATAGTACGTTAGAAATGTAAAAAATTGCAAAATAAATCATTGATAGGTGTCTCCGGTATAGTAAAGTAGTACACCCAAAATTATTCACGATAGCCCCATGAACCATTGACGGATAGCCCCAAAAACCATTCACGACAGCCCCAAGAAACCTTTACGGATACCCCCAAAAACCATTCCCGATAGCCCCACGAACCATTGACGGGTGGCCCCAAAAACCATTCACGATAGCCCCACGGACCATTTCCGGCAAGGTTAGGTTAGGTGAGCATAGTTTTAAAAAAATCGTAACAAAAAGGCACGTTTGGAAACACTGGCGAGACCGCAAGACTTTCGATGCTCGCGCCATCTGCAGGTACATAATGGAAACAATGGCATAATGTTGTCGCTTTACAGAAAATGCAAGTTCCTTACGTAAAAAGTGATTATTTCTTGTTCTGCAGCATTCAGTTTCCGTGAAAGAAAATACCTCAAAGAAATTCGACAATGCTACAGAAACTGATTTCAGTACGTAGTTTCTCCTGTAAATTTGAAGAAATCCATTCGGGCGATATCGCATATTTACCGCAATTTTATTGCAAGAGAAGTAAACCTAACACACCTAACAGAAAAAGCATTTAAGGATGAAATACCCCTTCGCATCTCCACGAACGTGAAGTAGATAGCAGCAATAATTTAACAATACAGGGAATTTCTACAATTTGTTTGAAATTTCGGATACTTACTAATTTGGGTCTCCTAATCACGAATCTGCACTTAAAATTTGGCACTCACGTATAGAAATTCCTGAATTATGGCTAGCCTCACGGACCATTGGCGCTAGCCCCACGAACCATTGGCGCGTGGATAGGTTAGGCTAGGTTAGGTTAGGAAACATAGTTAAATTTTAGGGCCGTAGTAATATCAGGAATATATATATTTCGTTCTTTAAGTATTCGAAACGGAAAATCTTGCGATAAATAATGAGCAATTGTGCATTGTCGGTTGCGATGACTGACCGTCTTATTTTGCAAGTTTGACGCGTGAGCACCAAATTTTAACTTCAGATTCGTGATTAGGAGCCCTAATTTAGAGAGTATGCCGAATTTCAAACAAAATGGAGAAATTCCCGGTATTGTAAAATCGCTCCCCGTTTGGGTACTAGTTTACTATTGTTCGGACAGATTTCTTCATTTTCACAGAAACACAAACAAAAAGTATAGAGGAGTGTATGGAACGGAAATATCGTTCTCGAGACAAGATGCAGTATGTAATTACTAAGACTCTGAAGTATGTGTCAACAGATATAAATAGAAATCGAACTATGTAAAAAGTGCCTATGTACCATGATGATTTCGGAATTAAACAATCGGAACTTGGGCCTTTCCGATCTCAAGTAGTGCTCAGCAAGGTTCAAATGAATTGTCATTTACACAATTCTGCGACACTTTGGCTTTTGCGAATGAAACTTGGACAAAATCATTAAACATTCGGAACCACTACTTTCGGAAAAAAAATGAATGGGATTTATCGGCAAATAAAGATGTACAACTACGTTACGCAAGCATCCGCGCTTCCCATCGACACGACAAGGCATTTGTCGTTCATGGAAGTAGCAGTATTGCAGAAGAGTGGAAATTATTGTTAAAGTAAATTTTAAGCTTCCTGAAAGTAATTAGCACTGTCTGTACTTGCGAGAAGTGCTATTTATCGGCGAAAAGAAAATGTAAAAGGTACCTTACGGAAACATTTTCATTCAACATCGACAAGATATTTGGCATTTCTACATATTAATCGGGTCTCCTTTATCGCACAACACGAGACCAACTTAGTGTTCTGACGTCATATGTACACACACACATGACGTTTTAGGGTCTGGTCTGTTACGTTCAGTTCTCTTAGCTTTAATACAGTATTATTTATGCTAAGAGAACTACGCCAAATAAGCCTAACCTAACAATTTAAAGCATTTATTCTAACAACGAACACCTTTCTCTCTGTCGTCGGAACACAAGTTCGGTTTTGCATTGTGCGATAAGGAAGACTCTCACTGATCCACAGATTACTGCGGTGTTTACTACCGATATACCACAGCTGCATGAGGATTTAAGGGTTCTCGTACTTCAGACTAGCACCAACATTTAGGAGAATCATTTTATTGCTGAGAGTCTTAATCCTGCGCACCATAACGTAACACATAAAACATTCCAAATCATTTATGGACGTTATTTGAATACTAAGAACCCTCTATCTGATCTGCGGAATCTAACTATGAAAGCCTTTAGGAACGGTTATGCTGATTCATAAAACCCCTTCGCACCACACAGGCAGCAATAGAAGACTACAGTAAACGCGGGTAAAGTAAACGTCTGTGGAGTAAACGCTGGCGGGTGGTGAAAGAAGTATACGAAAGTAAAAAATTCTTCTTTAGCAAACACACAGTAAGTAATCGTTATAACTCGGAAGTATGCGTTAAAGGACATAGATAAGAAGGAGCATAGTAAAACATGAAACCGCAATTAATGGATTGATTTGGTTTATTGAACTTCGCCTTTCTGCCACTTTTGACTATTGCGAAAACGAGCATGTCACAGGGAGCTGTTCTAATTTCAGTAGGTCGTATTATTATTGTTATTTTTGGGGGAAGCATACTTTTCAGTTGAATAATTATTAAATGTTAAGTATCCCCGAAACGTCTGGAATTCCTTTATTTTCTTCTTTTTCACATTGGTAAGTACTTACGTATTCTGCATTCCTAAGGATTCTTGAAGGTGCCATTTTGTTTTTTTTGTACTATTATAGTATAGGGGGTGACACCTATAAATCATATATTTCGCACTTTTTTACATTTCTAACGTACTATTTTGGAATGCGGAACATTTCCTAAGGTGAAATAATGCATTTCTAACTAAGATCATGTCTATTTCTTACATTTACGAGTACTTACTGTTACTTGTTATTTCGATTCTGTAACACACATTATGGCGACAGCGTATTGGTTCATCGCGCTTTGTGCGAGTGTTTTGTCGATTTATGCAGTGTTGCAACCTCGTTCACCGGAAAATACCTACTTTCGTGCCCGGATTTGAAATTATGCTAATACCTCGCAAACCATTGACGTTAGTCTCGCAAACCATTGACGTTAGCCCCACAAACCATTGACATTAGCCCCACAAACCATTTGCGTTAGCCCCCCAAACCATTCACGTTAACCCCCCAAACCATTCACGTTAGCCCCAAAAACCATAAGGTTACGTTAAGTTAGGTTAGGCGGGTGGGGTACCCTATTCTACACCCTCGAATTTTGAAATATTTTTTTTTCATTATGAACATTATTTGATCCTATTTGTGAATAAAAAAAAATTGGAGCGCGGAAAGAAGTATTTACGACTCTACAGCCGTTTAAAGTCGAAATTTTGTCGTTTGAAATGGTTCGCAATTATTTCCAATTTCTAGATCGTGATACTAACATGACACCAAATTTTAACTATCGATCCCAACCTAACTGAACTAACCTATCCACGCGCCAATGGTTCGTGGGGCTAGCGCGAATGGTTCGTGGGGCTAGCGTCAATGATTCGTGGGGCTAGCGCCAATGGTTCGTGGGGCTAGCGCCAATGGTTCGTGAGGCTAGTGCCAATGGTTCGTGAGGCTAGTGCCAATGGTTCGTGGGCCTAGCGCCAATGGTTCGTGGGGCTAGCGGCAATGGTTCGTGGGGCTAGCGCCAATGGTTCATGAGGCTAGCACCAATGGTTCGTGGGCCTAGCGCCAATGGTACGTGGGACTAGCGTCAATGGTTCGTGGGGCTAGCGCCATTGGTTCGTGAGGCTAGCGCCAATGGTTCGTGGGGCTAGCGCCAATGGTTCGTGAGGCTATCGCCAATGGTTCGTGGGCCTAGCGCCAATGGTTCGTGGGGCAGCAGACCATCTCCCTGTAAGTCATGTACAATCCCGTATGTCTCTTCGAACAAACTCCTCTATGTCCTTCATCCGTTGAACGTGGGTCAATCTCATATTTAGTCCTTTTGTATTAATTCAATGTCACACAAATCAATTCCAATGTCTAAAGTCGCACAAAACAATTGCAATGTCTCAAATATCCAATCCGCCAATAAATTACATAAATAATATATTGAAATCGCAAATTATCCCATTGCACAAGTCATTCATAACAAGAAAAAATTGCAAATTATCCCATTGCACAAGTCAAAGATAAGAAGAAAAAGAAAATGTTCAGACGTGCGCGTGTGACATGAATCTAAGATGCGCCATGATCAAATCCCTGCAAAACCGTTTCGACGTTACATAAGGAATCTAAATATTGAAAAACGTAAGTTTCCTAGCACGTAGATCTAAAAAAATTACTTTCCGCGCTATTTAGAAACATCGTTTCTTATGAAGAACTAATTTTCGTAACGAGAATATTTGAAATGTGGGAAAAATCGAGGGTGTAGAAAAGGGTACCCGAGCCGGTTAGGCAAGCATAGTTAAATAAAAAAATATTCGACACGTCATGTTCTAGTGAAAACACGTCGAGTTTGAAACACTGACTACGGGATTACATCATCTATTGTGCTCTCGTGCAGAAACCAAATGGCAGCAGCAGAAACAGCATGTTGGACAGAGATTTTCGCTTATAACAACATTTATTCGCATTAAAATGGATCAAAACTATATTCATGAACTTTCACAGTGCTACAGAAAACGATTTCCGTAAGTACTTTCTCCTGTAAATTTGGAGAAATCCGTCACCCCTATACTATGATGTTACCTTTTTTTTCACGCAAATAATCTAAATTTTCGACATATCGAGTAATTCTTCTTTGTTCGTTTTCGGTTGCGTTACACGCAATATGGCGGAGGAATCTTGACGCGTTGTCGATGATCAGTGGTTCATCGAAAAATACCTACTTTCGTGTTGCTGATTTTGTATTTTTTTGGCATGAGTTTACAATACCGGACCACTCTCCAATTTCTATAAAATTTCGCCTACTTACTAATTTCGGTGTCCTGGTGACGTATCTGGGTAATACTTTACTATAACGGAGATGGATTTCTTCAAATTTACAGGAGAAAGTACTTACGCAAATCATTTTCTGTAGCGTTGTTGATTTTCGGGAATGTAGTTTTGTCCATTTTAATGCGAATGCATGTGGTTTTCTATGAAAATCTATTTACGACATGCTATTGCTGCTGCCGCCATTTGCTTTCTGCACGAGAGCACAATGTTCCGTGTGTTAGATGACGTAAATCGTGATTTTTTTGGGCTAACGCCAATGGTTTTTGGGACATAAGGAACAACAGTAAGTACTCGTTAATGTAAGAAATATACATTATTTTCGTTATAAATTCATTATTTCACCTATATAAATGTTCCGCAATGCAGAATAGTACGTTAGCAATGTAAAAAATTGTGAAATAAATGATTGATAGGTGTCTCTGGTATAGTAAAGTAGTACTCGTATCTGTAGTTTATATTTGGCGGTCACTTGTTAAAATTGTACATTTATGTGTAGAACTTGTAAAATAACCTCGCGATTTACCATGTTGATTGTCCATACACAGCAATTCAGAACCATCTTTCTTTTGCAATTCATTAATGGTCTTCCTTTACGCACAACAATCTGGCTACCTTGAATATTGACGACAGACGAGGAATGCATACAAGTTTAGGTTAGGTTCCATTATAAATACAAAGAAAAATTATTATTTTCGCTAAGAGATGCGTTACCTTGTCTTGCCTAACATGAAAAAGCTCTCTCCTGTGACGTCAGAACACAATGTTGCTAAAGTGTTGTGCGATAAGTGACACCCATTTGGGGAAAATGGCATGTTCCGAGGAGCTGCTGTTTGTATCGTAGGGTTAAATTACGTTAAGAAAACATAGTTTATATCATTTTTTTCTCGATTTCCATACTCTACGGCCGATTATTACATACAGATTCGTGATTAAGATTTCACAATTAGTGAGTAGGCGAAATTTCATAAAAATTGGAGAGTGGTTCGGTATTGTAAACTCGTTCCATTTTTTTTCCAGGTTCAATAACCCCACTAACCATGAATGGTACGGCAAGGTTCGGTTAGGTTAGGCAAACATAGTTAAAATTGTTAAAAACATTCATAAAAAGCCCCAGGAACCATTCATAAATATCCTCACGAACCATGCATGGGAAGGTTAGGTTAGGTAAACATAGTTAAAATTGTCATCTTAAAAATTGTTAAAGACATTCATAAATAGCCCCATGAACCATTCACGGATAGCCCCATGAACCATTCATAAATAGCCCCACGAACCATTCATAAATAGCCCCACGAACCTTTCATAAATAGCCCCACGAACCATTCATAAATAGCCCCACGAACCATGCATGGATAGCCTCATGAACCATTCATAAATAGCTCCACGAACCATGCATGGCAAGGTTAGGCTTGGTTAGGTTAGGCAAACATAGTTAAAATTGTCATCTTCAAAATTGTTAAAAATATTCATAGATAGCCCCACAAACCATGCACGGATAGCCCCACGAACCATGCACAGATAGCCCCACGAACCATGCATGGATAGCCCCATGAACGGTTCATAAATAATCCACAGTTAGATGCATGTTAATTTAAGTTATACTACTGTTTCACAATAGGAAAACCGCGTGTTTGGAAACACGGACCGGTTGTTACGTCATGAAGCACACACAAAATTTGGTTCACGTAGTAGAAGGACATCAATAGAACAGGTTTTGTGCATTGGAGAGACATTAATGTTGAAAAATAGATGGTTTGCCGCAAAAATTTATTCAGCAAGGGAAAAAACAATTCGCAGACCTTCGTAGAGTATACAGAAACTCTTTTCGGTAAGTACTTTCTCCTGTAAAATTGAAGAAATACATTTTCTGGGATACTTCAATTTTAGCGAATAATTTTCTGGTCTGAGGTCCGACAGTTGCAGCTCTTGTGTTCAGGCATGTCGATTTGATCTCGGCAGGTTAGCCAGTACCAGCGTTGCCAACCTCTGAACAGGCTAAGACCGTACACACACAGCAAATCATATTTTTGGTAACAGTTCACTATGGGGGTGATGGATTTCTTCAAATTTACAGGGGGAAGTACTTACAGAAATCATTTTCTGTAGCATTGTGGAAGTGTGAATGTAGTTTTGATCCATTTGAATGCGAATACATGTTGTTTTCTGCGAAAATCTCTTTCCGACAAGCTGTTTCTGCTGCGCCATTTGCTTTCTGAACGAGAGCACAATGTTCCGTGTGTTAGATGACGTAAACCCCTTAATCAGTGTTTCAAACTTGCCGTGTTTTCCCTAGAACATGACGTGTCGAGTATTTTTAATTTTTTTTTTAACTATGCTTGCCTAACCTAACCCAACCTAACCTTAACGGAAAATGGTTTGTGGGGCTAACATCATTGGGTTTTGGGGCTAACGTCAATGGTTTTTGGTGCTAACGTGAATGGTTTGTGGGACTAATGTCAATGGTTTGCGAGGCTAACGTCAATGGTTTGCGAGGTATTAGCATAATTTCAAATCCGGGCACAAAAGTAGGTAATTTCCGGTGAAGAAGGTTGCAACACTGCATAAATCGAGAAAACACTCACACAACACGCGATGAACGAGTACACTATTATCATAATGTGTGTTGCAGAATCGAAATAACAAGTACCAGTAAGTACTCGTAAATGTAAGAAATAGAAATTATCTTAGTTAGAAATGCATTATTACACCTTAGGAAATGTTCCACATTCCAAAATAGTACCTTAGCAATGTAAAAAAGTTCGAAATAAATTATTTGTAAGTGTCACCCCCATAGTGAACTAGTACCATTTTTTTTCTCGGCAGATGGGGGGGGGGGGGGGTTTGTAGAGTAAGATTTCACATCTTACCCTGCAGTCATAGAAAGTTATAGTTTACAGTTTTTATTATTAAGACTAGAACTACCCTAACCTAAAACAGCCGTTGGGGGTCAACTTGACCCTCATAAAACATTCAGGCCCTTTTAAGAGTAAATTATTTTTTTAATGGTGAATGATGTTGAAATGACAATATGTAATTACTTCTTACGTCGAAAATATAGATTATTTCCGTGAAAAAAGCAAAATGCCACCTTCAATGCAAAATACGTAACTAGGAATATGGAAAGTGACATAAAAACAGAGTTTCAGACATTTTCCGGATACAGGAAATTTACCAATATTTTAAGAAGTTAATCAAGTGTTTACTCAATATGCTGACCAAGACAGAAATTTATTTTATTAAGAAACATAAACTGTAACAGTGTCATACATCGGAGACACATTTCTTCAATTTTACACAAGAAACTACTTACGGAAATGAGTTTCTCCAAGGTTTACAACGTTCGTCGAGGTATTTTCTTTCATCGAGGAATATATTTGACCGGGAAATCATGAATTTTTCAAGAGAAATATCTCACTGACGCACAATTGCCATTTCTTTCATTTACTTGCCCTACGACAACAGGATGCTGCGTACGTTTGATGACTTAATCCCCTGTCAGTGTTTCAACCCCCTGTTTTTTTTGTTTTTACTATGCTTGCCTAATGTAACCAAACCTAACCTAACCTTATCGGAAATGGTTCGTGGGGCTATCTGTCAGCTATCTGTGCATAATGTATAATTTCCACCGGTGACTAACACGATAGTAGGTATTTTTCGGTGAAGAAGGTTGAAACACTGCATACCCACAACATGAGTCAAGATGTGCCTGCCATATTGTGTGTTCCGGAAGCAAAAAAAAGCACTCAGAATGTGAAAAATTGAGTTTGTTTTCGTGTAAAAAGCATAATGGCACCTTGAACCATGTTCCTCAATACACAATTGGTAAGTACGAACCATGCGAAACACAAAATATCCGATTTTAATGTGTCTCCGATCTATGAAACTGGTACCACATAAACTAAACGTAATGTTTCAACCTTCTAGCAAGGTCTTCTTCAGACTCTGCACCAAGTACAAATCTAACAAGGTACAAAACAGGATGATATATATACACAAACATTGCTCCCCTTCAGACTATTAGAAAGTTGTCTTTCCCTTGTCAACTGTACTTTCACCTAAAAGGATAAACATATTTTCTTCCATCTAGAATGTGGTTGGACTTTTTATCTCACGCTCTTTTTCCTTCATTTTTCTTCCTTCTCTTCTTCTCTTTCTCTCTTGTCCTTTCCACTCTTTTTACACCTTCTTCCATTCTTTGTTTATCTTCAGTCCGCCATTCCAGTTCATTGCGTCTTCTTCAACTTTCTTCTCTATTTCCTTGGCCTCCTTCCATTTTCTCACTAGCATTCTCTTCTCCCTTCCTATCTACTTAGCTTCATCCCACTCTATGTCATGTCCTGTTTCTCTCGTGTGTTTAAATATCGCATTTCTCTCTCTCTTAAGTAGTCCATCATCCCTATGTTTTTTCAACCTGTCTTTCAGCATCTTTTTTGTTTCTCCTATGTACACACTCTGACATTCTTTACATTTCACTTCGTAGATAATCCCTTCCTCTTTTCTGTATATATATCGTCCTGTTGTGTACCTTGTTACATTTGTACTTGGTGCAGAGTCTGAAGAAGACCTTGCTGAAATGTTAAGTTTAGTTTATGTTTTATAATAAAATAAATTTCTGCCTTGGTCAGCATATTGAGTTTTTCGTATCATGGAAACAAGGCTTAATGGTGTTATAAGAGAGAGACAGTCCTTCCTTGGATGATTAAGGCTTGGCTGGACCTTTGGCAGCTGTAAGGGTGAATTTTTTCAAGTATTCATCTTCATTCGAAAAAACCCTGTGATATTCCAAATTATGAAAAATTACATATGCTTAAAATTCCTTTAAGTATTGATGTGAATTTTTCTGTAGTTTGCTTTCACTGTTATTATCAGTAATTTAATAGATTTACGTAATGGTGAAACTATTGAGAATATGTAGATAACAGTGAAAGCAAACTACACGAAAATTCACGTCAGTACTCTAGAAGGAATTCCAAGTGTATGTAATTTTTCATATTTTGGAATATCAAAGTAGTTTTTCGAATGAAGAGCAAAATTTGAAAAAAAAATCACCCTTACGGATGCCAAGGATTTAAAACATGTTTTTGTTCTTCATTAAAACATGTTTAAAACGAAAAAAAGAACTTTTGCTTATTTTTAAAAAAATCAAATTTTGCCAACCATGCCTGTCATACATTTTCATGGAGTTCTTCACGTGTGCTGCCAACGAGCTGTTGAACCAGACTGATGCATGTCTCCACACTTCAGTCCGGTGTGCACGTTCGTCTATATCGGCAATGCAGAGCACCTTTTGCACACGGTCTTGCCAGATGGCATAGTGGGGATGTGGCTTAATATAAGGCTGACTATCATATCACTCTGGATTTTAAAATTTAGCCAGCTACAATAAAAAGAATAATGACATGTTTATTATTCTAATTTAATTATGCATGTGACACAGAATAAACACAAACATACTGTAGTTGTTATTTAAAAAAAAATAGAAAAGGTAATGGGAATTTCCATTGGTGAACTCAAAATGTTAAGTATATAGGCTATACATATATTTTTTAGAACTGAATTTCAAAATCCAGGTGTCATGTCAACCAGGCACCCTGTATTTGTCTAATCCCTGTAAGGGGTATTCTTTTTATCCTTCTGGAACCTTAGGTTCACATTGATAAGATATATATTACTTTTTTTCCAGATCAAAAAGCATGGAGTCTGGTGGTGCAACAAAGAGAAAGTAAGGATATTTCACATTTTATCTAACCGGATAATGTAAGTTCCTTTTGTTTACATAACCATAATCCTCCTTTTTTGATGATTTCAAATACATCTATAAGATTAAAATATTTAAAGTTTTATTTAATTATTGTCAAAGACATATATATATATATATATATATATATATATATATATATATATATATATAGTCAGTATATATATATGAGGAGAAAGGAAAACACTCACCAGACACAGGAATACTTCAAATTTTCCTGTGTCTGGTAAGTGTTTCCTCTCTCCTCTCATTTTTTGTTTAGCCCTTCTTGCCCGCCTTCCTTTTATCAATATACAGGGTGAGCATAAAGTATTTCCCTGATTATGAATATTTATATATCTCAACTTCCACGGTAGATAGGCAAATAAAACCTATGGCAATAAGTAGTGCAATACATCAAGTTTTTTCCATTTCTTTGTTTTGTCTGATTCTTATTCTCTTGTCTGATACCTGGCCACAGCGTTCGCCGGACATAACCCCTTTTGATTTTTTTATGGGGTTACGTTAAGGACACAGTGTTTAGTTCACAAGTTCCTGATATGCAAACTCTTCAGACACAAATACGGGATTCTATAGAGACGGTGACAGAAGAGATGTTGGCAAGGACATGGAGAGAAATTGAGTATCGCCTAGACGTTCTAAGGGCATCAAAGGGAGCACATGTCAAAGTGTACTGAAAAAAAAAAACAACAACTTTTGAGTTAAGCTACAATTTCCAACAAACCGCATATCTGTATCTAGCATAGTTCTATAGCAATAAAAGTTTGTAATCAGGGAAAGACTTTATGCTCACCCTGTATATATGTAGAACTGTATTTGGAAATTCTGCTGCCAGGTGAAAATTTTCATGCTCCATGTCGACCGGACACCCTGAATTTTTTTATCCTGATGTATAGAGTTTTAATTTTTATGTAGATGAGTCAATACAGAGCATGGATAGGTAGAAAGTAGAATCACAAAAACACTGAATTATGTAGATTGTTTCTATCTAGATGTGTTGCACGTGTAATATTAAGTGTGTGTCTTTGCATTATTTCCCTCGTTCTTTTTTTCAGATGTACAGAGATGGATGAAGATTCATCCAATTCTTGGGATGATTGGGAAGCTTTGGTGCCAGATGTGAGAAATACATTCTTGAAGCCTATGAGAAGGTTAGGCATGGTATTTTTTAAGCTTAATCATGTCATATGTGACAGCAGGGAGCAAAATAATTGAAGACTAGTATGTGTGTTTTGGGGAAGGGTGAAGGATTTTTATTGACACACACACACACGTACAAAGAAGGCTTAACTGGTAACAGCATAAATAAATATGCAATACATTCTAACTCTTCCATATCGTTTCAGTTTTGAAATTTGACTAACAACAGTGCAAAATTTAATAGTGGCATGTTTATTATTCCGATTCAATAACACACACACACTAAGAGAGACATACTGTACTTGTTATTTAAAGAAAGATAATGAAAATTTCAGTAAGCGAGATGCTAAATATTATTTAAAAAAATGGAACTGTATTTCAAAATTCAGGTGCTATGGCGATGGGGCACCCTGTATTTTTCTACCCCTGTACTAAAGTATATTTTAAGTCGAAACAAATTGATTTGTTGTTGTAACATCACTGTCCCCCTCCTGAAAATTATTGGAGGTAGGGATTTTTTGGGACCAAGATTATTGGTTGGGGATTCTCCCCTTCTCCCCAGGATTTCATCTCTGTGTTGTAATTATGCCTGAGTTTTTTGTTCTTGATACAAAAACATAACATTTGCTAAAATTTTTGATTGATTTAGTTGATTTTACTCCAGTTTTATGTCACTTTTAGTTAATCACGGAGATGCTAACATTCAGTTAAATTCAGTTTTGTGAACTTAGTGGATTATGTTGTGTTACAGGAAAGAGTACAGTGAGGAAGAAGACAGGGCTATCTTAGAGCACATCAAACAGGAGGATGCATATGATGAAGTCAAAGGAAGACTGTTCTGGCAAGAAATGGAGTCAGCGGAGGTGAGTACCTTCCAGTATATCAATTTTGCTTTCTGGATTATTTTTATATAATTATAACGTCTAGTTTTCTGAAATAATCATGGGGGAAGGTTGCAAATGGGCTCAAATATAAACTAGTGTGTAAAATAGAAACACCAGAAAAAAATGTGTCAAGGGTCTCATGACACACTTAAGGCACGGCCATGAAAATAGGCAGCTGGGCAGAATTTCGCTGGTGCCACATATGGGAAAAACAATGTGAGAGTGGGACAAAAGTTGCTGGTTCTCATGCACTGTGTGGCAATGTCAACTGGACTGCATTGCGTAGTTCGATCTTCAGACCAACTTCCATTTGGGGCACTTTCGAGTCCAATTCGAAACAGAGCTGGCAATTGTGTGAATTGAAAGTTTGTTACAGGCCCGAGAAGTGGGGCCATATCTACACGTCATATTGCTCTTAACCCTCATGACCGTGCGTTTAAACATGTACAGAGTTTCATGAACTCTTTCTCTTGAAAACTCCTAAGAGTAGAGAATTATCAGAACACCCAGATACTTTCATGGTTATGTTCCAATTCTTCACTACATTCTCATTTTACTCCCCTGAGGTCTCCCCAATGGCATAATGGTAATATCATCAGCCTGTAATCAAGGGATCCCAGGTTCGATGCCGCTGGATGCACATAGTGATTGCATCTCACTTTAAAAATGTAGGTCCAGTCCCGATTAACAAATCTGTACAATAAGTGGAAAAAAAGAAAAACTCAAAATCACTGTAATCCATATACACGTAACCACAGAAACACTGCAATAAAGAAATCATGCCAACGTAAGGCCTCTCTTTTTTTTGATACACGCAATAGGCCACATTTTGGGAAAACTAGTTGGTAAGAGTGTCATACTCGACAATGTGCTACGATGCCAGAGATCCCAGGTTTAAATCCCAGCCTAGGCAAGGGTGTTCTTTGTGAGTGTTCATCAGTTTCATCTTCATCTTTGCGATTATCCAAAAAGTGGCAGATAAGCGATGTAAAATAAACAAGTAAGTCAATTGACCTTTCTACGTTATTCACATAAGCATGTTTATGAGTAGAAATAATTGTAATAATAATATTGATTGTATTTTGTTAGGCAGACCAGGGTTGGTGCTCTTGGGCTTTTTTTTTTAATATGGAATAAAGGCGTAGAAAATGTGAGAAAGTCATGAAAATTTAATCTTCTGGAAAAAATCAACCTTTTCATAGTAGAACTCATACAATAGAGAATGCGTAACAAAGTAGCAGCAATGGATAAATTTGCGAACATTTGGAGCTCATGATTTCTGGTCTCTGTGTTAACCCTCCGTTACGCACATCATTTTCTGTAACATTCATAGGTGCATGGAGTACACCTGATCCCCAACCCTTTAACCATCTGTAAGGTATGAAATACACCATTATACTTTGCATGTTGTCTGAATGTTTTATTTTTCTTTCTTCGAAGATCAGCTGCAATTTTCTGCTACACTTTCTAATGATGTAATATTATATAGTTAACATCAGCCACATGATTGGGGTAGAGTAGTCCACTTAATTATGCAACAACTGAAGAATGCACGTCAAGCCAAGTGTTGGACATTGCGTGAGCAAGCTTCCCTGAACAAGAATCCACAGGCCACCATGCCTGCCAGGTTTTTCTCTTTATGCAGGAACTAAGAAGTCATGTGAGACCCTATGTACTTTCTTCATTCCGACGTGAGCACCAGTGTCAGTGTTGTCAATGGCAATTAAATTTCACTACGCATGGAGACATTGAATTTGCATTATTTGCAGAAGCCTTGAGTTTGGATAGATTTTGTAACTTCTCAAATTAATATTTTTTCATAAGAATGTTTTATTTTTATGTCAAAATGATGACCACATATGTATCGGACAAATTTATTTTAATGGTCTTGAAATATACATTTTGTTCATTTTATGCCATTTTTCTGGTCTTGAAATTGTAAATCATCTCTTGATTTCATGTGTATCATTTGTTTGCTGAAATGTATGAACCATCACTGCCTGCTATTTGCACCTGTCTGAAGATATGAACTAAAAATTATTTTGCATCGTGTTACTATCAATGCAGCGTGTCAAACTAGATAACTCACAACAAGGTGAGTGAACAACGATTTGTTGAAATAGATGACTATGCAAAAACCTTTTGTAATGTAAATACTGATTTTATGATGTCCCCCCATGTTTTATTAGTGTTCAGCATCACTGATATCAGAACTCTAATGATTGAAAAAGTACTACATTGCAATTGAGGATAAAATTCCATTCAGAATGAAATTTACGAAAACAAAATAATCTTATCTCTGTGCCGAGGAGGAGATAACACTAACTAAGTAAGTCACAAATAATATAACTTTTCTAGAAGGGGAGGGGATATCATGAGCAACTAGTTGAATTGGCAAAATTACACCAGAGAAAATCTGTAGCAACATTTTGCAAAGTTCTTTGAATTTTCCAAAAATGTACATACAATGGCGCTTTTTGTGTAACTTGCTTCCAGTGGTGTGCGGTGACATTTTCTGTTGGGGAAGCAGATCCCGAAAAATTAAGAAAATCAAGAATTCATTACTTCCACATGGTACGTTATACTGAAAAAACTAGCACTCTACCTTATACTGTTTCCTTAACGTCTCTGATTGGAAAGCTTTGCGCAGTTGTTCATTTTTTCGAATTTCAGTTGGTCTGTTGTGAAACGTATTTAGCATTTTGTAGGTTTGGTGTGTATAACTCACAATTCCAAAATATATAAAGGACGTTAAAAACGGTACTTACATATGTGAGTATGTTGTTCCTATTTTCTTTTCTTTAGAACTTCGTTTTGGAGACTAACTATCCCCTTCTTCAGGTTCGTATGAAAAAACTAGGTACTTGACATAGTACCACGTCAAAATGTAATAAAAGGATTGTGGAACAAAGGTTGGTGTGGATACATTTAAGATTTTACATCCCCGCCCCAGAGGTATGTAAAAAGCTCGTCGTTCACTAAAAACATGCACAATTAACCTATTCTCATGTTAAAAAACGTTCAAAAACTAAAAATCCTGTGTGTATCACTAATAACAACTTGCAGGTGCGGCCTTTCCTGCTCGACAGGAAAGGTCTTTCGTAGATAGATATGTCATCCGTATGTCAGTAATCATATTTTTCTGTTTTTCCTGTGTTTTGAAACTTTATAGTTTATTTATGAATATAAATTTTAAACTAGCGTGTTGGATATGCTACATTGCTGACAGTATACGGTACACTTGGACACTGAATCGTGCAGTTCGCAACACTGAGGACATCAACAGTCTGAACCGATGGCACTCTGGTTTTCTTTCCGCCCTTGCCAATTGGGAAAAAGAATTTGCTTCCACACAACATACCCTCCCATTCATTCCTTCAAAGACGCCAGTTGATTTCTCGGGCCTTTGGTGGCATTGCAGGCTACAGGCTGGCCAAGCTCGCCAGGGTGATGTCACACAGATGTTTTGTCAACACGCCGCGAGAGGGTGTTGATGGCCCCATATCGGAAAAGGACGAACCTTGGAGGCTTGCAGGTTGATTCTGTTGAGGCAACACTTAAGAAATAAGGGAGAAACTAAAAGTTAAAGAAGTAATTTTCTAAAAGTTATGCTGTGTGCCACCGCTGCTGGCCTTGTTGTACCGGAGTGCACGTGCATGCTTCTTCGTACTTTGTTGCAGGTGTCAGTCAGTAGTACAAATGTTTTCTACCAGGGCATCTACAATTTTGTGAAAACAGAAACAACATCGAAAAGTTTTTGTATTACGGAAGAAATTTCTTACAAATTGATTACATGTGATGAACATTTCAAGTGCTGCTTGAACAGTTTAAAATTTAAAGTTGGTAACAGTGACCGCATGACTCATTAGTTGCACCAATGATCTGGTCTGGAACTTTTCGATGTTGTTTCTGTTTTTACAAAATTGTAGATGCCCTGGAAAAGAAACTATCCTAAACATATCCTGTGCAGAAAAATGTTTCCACTCAAACTTTATTATAATGGACCTTTGCTTCTTCAACAAAGCAAACATTTTCACTTTCCCATGGGCCTACATAGGAGTTCAGACATCTTGTTGACGTAAGTTTTTCTTTGTAACCTTGCAGGAATCTCTTGTTCACATGACCTAGCCATGATATAATTTGTACAGTACATTTATTGAAGATAATGCAATAGCATTTCGAACACACACACTTGCTAATTTTCACTGATACCATCCTTGTATTAATTTAATTTAATGTTCTTCATAGTGATGACCTCCATACTGGAGTGGTTAGAACTATGACACCAGGGGTCCTGGGTTCAAATCCCAGCCTGGTCATAGGTGTTCTTTGTGAGTGTCCCTTCTTCAATCCACCATCAAAGATCTTCATCTTTGCCATTAGCCAAAAGTGGCAGAAAAGTGAAGTAAAATAAACAAAATCAATCAATGAATTAAGTTCTTGATATTGTTTATAGTTAAGGTTCCCTGTGCACAAAGTACCTTGCCATAAGGGCACATTTAGGGAATGTATGGCTTGGGCCCTACACATTATCAACATCGCTCACTTTGGAGGTGATGTGATCAGCACCACACGCCACTTTCCTTTACCCCCCTCCGCCAGGTACACAAGGTTTTGAGGCTGGGTGAGCCCCAGAGTTACTTTTTGTGGGGACAAGGCCAGATAAATTCAGACCTTAAATCACCCATCGTGGATATTGAACCTGTACCTCTCATGTGGCAGTCAGATACCTTACCGACTAGGCCACCGCAGCTCTAGTGTTTATAGATGTTAATATACAGTGTAGCACTGAGCTAACTGACACATTTCAAATGGTCTTGGATAACAAACCATCCGTAAATACGTCCAAATATGCTATTTATTACTTGCAGATTACAAGCTTATTTTTTAAGAAACTACATCAGGCAGATGACCTCCGTTTACATCAATGCTGTTGCAAGCATGTCTAGAAGTTGCCTACGTGTGCCTCCATGGGTCCTCATCAATAGCTGCAACTTTGCAACAATGGCTTGTTTTAGTTTTTAATAGTCATGATACATTTCTTCAAATTTCTTCACCTAAGTCAATATGGTATTCTGAGATGGTACGTGTCCGTGCCGACCAACACTGAACTGTCATCTAAAAACACGCTGCACTCCTGTCACAGACTTCCTTTCGTAATAACTATGAACACAAGTAACACGTTGCATTTTCCAATGCTCCATTGCAACCGACTATATGAAATGGCACCCTCTCCTCTACAGTCCCCCTTCCTGCCAACCATGACAAGCTATTGCACCGATGCAGTATTCAGATTTGAAATGTGAAATGTATCAGTCAACTCCGTGCCATCCTGTATCAGAATATTAATTAAAATGTTCATTAGTGCAAATATAAGATCATCAGAATACAATAATTAGTGTCATTTAATGGTGAAATTTACTTTTCTCACAGGATGGTGTAAAATTAATAATTTTTTGCATAATCATAAATAATATTGATAAATGTTGTTTACAGCACATTATATTGTGCTGCATTTGAAATTTTGCAGACTGTGGGATACCAGGACTCTGGGAAAATAGCAGCTGGTAATGGTGATTAAATTTGATGTATTAGTGCCAGTTCAACTCTAGCTTTCGCAGTTTGTCACATCAATGCTTAGTCATGTATCCTATTTAATAGATTCCTTTTTTCTTCTTCCTTCTGCAGGTGTGTCCTGGGAAGACATGGCAATCGCTCAAGGAACATTTCCTAAAGAAGTTGATTCCAAACATCCATAAGTTCGGTCTGACTGAAGAGGAGCAAGCTCAGTTCCTTCAGAGGTAAGTAAGTGCTTCTGCACGTTGATAGTTAGAAATAAAGAAGGTAAATTTCACTTTCCTGTTCTGCTGTGAGGTTTCGAGGATAGCAGGATAACTGCTGAACCAATGCCACTGTGAACCAGCACCCATACTTATGCTTTAACATTGTTTAACATTTTAAAGTTATATTCGGAATATTTATGAATGTTAATATACAGGGTGATTCTCTCACTAGGGGACCAAAACTATTGCCTAGAAAAGGTATGAAATTGATGCTGAAAATAGTTTCCTTTCACATCCAAGCACACTTGAATGCATTTCTCCATATTCTGGAATACGTTTCTTAGTGTCGACATTAATGGGAATTTACGGCAATTTACACGTCCCACCTTCCATGCACACACACATACATTTTAAACCTTTGTCCCTAAGTTCAAACATACAGTACCTGAAGTTCTGTGGAATATAACAGAAATAATTGGCAATCGACAGGTGTTTCCTCAAATCATAACAACGTCTACCTAAAGAGCGGAATGTATATTTTACATAATATGAGTCATTATTCTAATAATACCCCTACAAAAGAGATTAGAAAAGCAGAGGAGATCTTAAAAACAGGTCCTTTTGTATTTGCTTCCATAAATTTAGGTGGAATGAAAAAAATGGGGACTACAACTCTAATGATCTCTCTATGTTCCTATATTCTAGCAGCAGCAATAATATCCTGGATGCTTTTACAAACACAGGAGCTACGTTTTTAAGAAAAGGCACTTTTTGTAACAATGATTGGATTAATAGATTGTGCTACTTGGATCTTCAGCGTCGTTGAACTCTTGGAGATTTGCATAATACTCCTTAGCAAGTGTTGATGTGGGGAAGGTGAAAATTCGAGTAATGAATTGAATGGCTAATTGGTATTGGTTGAGACTTCCTTTAGATATATGAAGGTTTGTTTATTCATCATAGATTATTCACAGAAGTTAAACTTGGCAGTCAGTACCAAAAAATGTCGCCAAAGGTATGTGTGTGTGCGTCCGGTTTCCCACATGAAATAAACTATTGAAACAATGTAAAAATAGCAAAAAACCATGGGTTCATAGTAATATGCAAGCTTTTTCAGCTGCCCCCTTAGAGAAAAAGATACCTCCTCACATTGCAGTACTCCACTAAACATCTAAGACCCTGTCACCTTCCTATTTATAGGTCCTGCTAATGACCCAAAACCCATTACTGGAATCTTCCACTGGTTGATTGTAACCGACACAGCCGCCTATCCCAAGAGCCAAGAATTAAAAAAGAAAGATTAGAAACACAAGAGAAAATCCAAAAGTTGCATATACAGGATTAAAAAACACATTAATATAAATGCTACTAAAATAACCTAGACACGTGAAACTAAAAACCAGCCAGTCTAATTAAGTTAGTACACGTATATGTAATTTACAACATAGAAAGGATCAAGTAATGATCTCATTATTACAGCGTAGTTTTGCTTTCTTTGCAGCTGTTTGACACGTGGAATGTGGGAGATTAGTCCCTTGGGAAACTTTTCGTAGTGACTTAGATGGTGGCACCAGAAATCGCTTCTTTACATTGTGTATTGTTTCTTCAGGCATTTTGTGACCTCATGCATGGTATGTAAGATGGCTTTCCGTTGTCTCCCAACTTTTTAACCAATTTCTGGGTCAGGGTGTTTACCATTCAAGAATGTCAAGAAAGTAAAGAAATCTACAAGTAGGTCAAGAAAGTCGAGAGCAAGTCAATAAATTATGCTTTTGGTCAAGAATTTTTGCTATTTTTTACAGTATTGAATTTACATTGTTGTATACCTGTACTGGGATTTGATGAATTCAATATTTAGAAATCTTTGTATTGTGTTGTTGTTATGATTTGTTCACATTGTTTCTTAAGAATTACATTCTTGTATGAGTGAAGTTTTGTAAAAATATTATATAGTAATGTGCCCATTCCCCATCCAGGCTGAAGTCTGAAGCATTGATTTTTACATGCATTAATAATTAACCTTTTGAGTCCCAAGACCATTTTCACATGTAACCCTCTTGGTCCCGAGCAGATTTTGAGCAAAATGCAGAGTTTCAATTAAATGAGTGTAGATCGGAGGCTAATTGCCCTAGAGAGATGAGTGATATACCGTTGTACGTGGAATGAACCAGAGATTCAGACTATATGAAATTTAAGCAAATTCGGCGTATATGTGGTGGTGGGGAGGGGGCTAAGTCTCAAAATTCCAAAATTTCGGGGGGGGGGAAATGGGGTCCCCCTCCCCCCCAAGAAAAAAATACATGACAGTGTCGACATGCACATGGAAATGATAACTGACATGTAAGAAACACATAAATATTTGCATTATTATCATATGACCAATGTAACGTGAGTTGTACCCCCAAAAGGAATGGTCGGCACGCCACTGATTCAAGCTTCAAAATGCAGCGGTACCTTGAAATGACTTTAGCTCAGAGACTATTTGCCCTGGAGATATGAACGATATACCGTTGTATGCAGAATGAATCACAGATTCAGACGATATATAATTTATGCACATTCGGCGTATATATCGAGGGGGAAAGGGAGGAAATCCCCTCAAAAATACTTTTGTTAAAAAAATGGTCCCCCCCCTGAAAAAAGAATGTCAAATGCACAAAATCCAAAATTTATGTAAATTTGGCATATATATGGAGGGGGAAGGGAGAAACCCCCCCAAAAATGATTTTAAAAAATGGTCAATTCACGCAAAAAATGTCCTCGCACTTGGGCACAAAATGACACCTACGTACAACATTCACGGACGAAAAGCTAGAACGCAGTGAAAAATGAGCGGTAATTGTTGCAGCTGCTTGAAATTCTATTTTTTAGGGATGGGACCGATTAATCGGTACTCTATCGGTATCGGCCGATATAGGCATATCGGTGTATCGGTTTATCGGTAAAATTACCGATTATTTTACCGATCCGATATATCGATTATTATCTGATAATTTAGTGCAAAATTCTGCCATTTTGTTGTAATTTTTATGGATAATATCCATGCCCTACTTTCTAAAAAAGTAAATGTCTAAATATGCAATTTATCTTGCACTGCAGTCACCTTGAAACACACATTTATTAAAGAGGTCAGTGAATCTTTCAGGTTCTTCAAGGACCATTTCTAATTTTGTATCGGATCGGTAGAATATCGGTTATCGGTATCTGTAAATTTTATATCGGTACTTTATCGGTATCGGCCAAAATTTCATATTGACCCATCCCTACTATTTTTAGACAATGCAGGGTAACCCATGTTGCAACTTGTGGACACTTGTGCTAAAAACAAAGGTTTCCTTCAGCGTGCTTCGAAATTCCATTCTCACAACGCAGATTCAACAACCAGTCTTCCCCCTCCCCCACCCCTACCCCCTGCTAGCACCCTTACGGAAAACTTTCATTTTGACATCGGATACTGATAAACAAGTTTCCTTCGAATGCAGTTAACAGGCAGGAGTGAAAAGCATTGCTTTAGAACAACAAAGCCCGTCTTCCTTTGTCGGCAAAAATTTTCCCTTGAAAAGAGACGCAAAGAGAGAACCCTTTTCCCGCCTTTTCCCCTCCATTTTCATGAAGGAAAAAAAAGGTGCAAGAAACATTTCTGTTAAATACATGTGTTAGGAACAATATATATATTAAAAAAATCGAAATTCTAGCCAAAAATAGAAAAGTTATAACGTAAAAACTACGACCTTGACACATCTCGATCGAGATGCTTGGGACACAAAAGGTTAAAGCAAGTCTAAATCTCTTGTTAAAGTACAGCTTCAACTTTCATCTTAACCGGACTTTGATAGGGGTTTTTCTTTCCAACTATACATAAGTAGGGGACAATTAAATAAATGTTAAGAAAAAGGGAATAAAGGTCAAGGAATAGGAAAGAAAGGACACGAATTTTGGATTTGTTATTTTGGTAAACACCCTGTGGATGCAACACTTCGATGATTCATGAACGTGCTTTCCAGTATTTATGAATGAGGAAAACCTGCTGTGTGACTAAATACATTGTTACTCATACGACACTCATACGACATGCAACTATCAAGATGCAAATGGCAAGTGAAAGTCACTGGACAAATCCATTATATCAGGGGGGCATGCTGTTTTGCATCCACATATGGGTAAATTTTAACGCCATTATCACAATAACATAAATTTTTATAAGCAATAGTTTGTGGCCTCTGAGGAGAGAATCACCCTGTATAACTTCTATTCCAAAGACCTTACCAGTCTACCAAAATTTTGTTTTTAAATATTCAAAGAATTTTTTGAGAGTAGGGACCTCAATTTTTCGGTGTTATTTTTTTTTCAGAAAGTGTGATGTAATTTCCCCCCTCCCCAAGATTCATATTTTTACTTCAGCATGCTTTTCTACCAAATATATCACAAATTATACCTTGATTGTGCTTTTATACTAGTATTTTAATTTGTTGGTCACATGGCCTATGCCTGTTCATGACAGCTTCGTTTGTTGAAGACTATTTTAGTGGAAGTTATTTTCCATGATTTCTTGTGGAAAATGTGAATGTTATACTTCTGTAAATATGGTACTTTTTTTTTGCCTTACACACAAGAATGTTGGATTTTTCGTTTTTTTAAAGTACAATTGTGCTGAAATTCACAAAAAAGGCCACAATTTGCATTTTTAGCCAAATTCGCATTATTTTGTAATTTCAACTGCATGAAAATATTTGATTAGAATATGTCACTTCATACACATAAACACTTTGTTGCAAAAATTACGATTATTTTTTGGTGTTAACGGATTTGTGTAAAGTCAAGGTCCCTACCCGAGAGATATATTTAGAATATTAAAGTAGCTGTAATTCCTTTTTACACAATGGTGGTACAAAATTAAATTAAATTACACATTTTTGATAATTTACAGGAGGGGCAATTGGCCCTGTCTCCCTCACCATGGATCCATTCCTGACCATAATTTTGTTTCTTTCTCCTCTGTCATGAAAATGTAGAAATATTTAATTTTAAAGCTGTTTGAGCAGAAATTGAAGTGTTGTATTTTTTTTTTGTAGGTTTCCTCCAGAGCAAGTCTCTATTTTATCTCAAATAAGGAAACAAAAGAAAGGCCAGCCTCCCAAAAGAAAGGTACAATACGATGAAAACCAGTGGTTATCCAAGGATGAGAAGAAGACTACCAAAAAAGGTGGTCGTAAATAAGAGGTAAGTGGTTATTTTAGGGTCTAAAACAGGGACCTTTTGAGAAGATACTTCTCTTCCACATGGACACATCATATTTAGAAGCTAATGTTCCTCTTGTTCCTATCTGAATAATCTTGGCAAGAACTTTGTTTTAGGTCCACTTTAAGCTCAGATAAACTAATTAAAACCAGACCTATGGTTTAAAGTAATATCCCAACCACTGTGCTATCTTCCGTCACAGAGAATCTGGTACCTTTGACCCTCTGTGCCCCCTGGAGAAAGTGAAATATTTTGCATAGTTTATGAAGATTTTGTTCTTTATGATCATTTTTCATTGATTTTTGCGCACAGAAATGTGTTATTGTAAAGTAAAGTATGTCTGTTACGTTAGTGTGTTACTTTACCATGTAACAGAACAGCCCGAAGACTTCACGCAAGTAAATTTAGCTCTCAAAATGACTTTCCACCACAGCAGCTATAATTTTACGTAGTTAGGTTAGGATGGCTTGGTTTGGTACTGATAGTTATTTTCGACGTGTTCTTCCATTATTTTAGTGTGCATACCAATAGTTTTTACTAACAAAAAGCAGCAAAAGTACTCTGAAATTGCAGGTTTTAACTTAAGTGCGCCATACTTTGGGATCAAATATCTCCATTATTTCTGCTTTCCAAATGCTGGAACTGCATATGTATTATGTAAAACATTGAAATCTGTCGATTAATAAAAAAATCGATGTAATTCTCGAGGGGGAACAGTGGGTCAATGGCCCTGGGAATCAAATCTGGGTTGCTACTCACTAGGGAACTCCTTGAATTCCAGGAATTATACATGAATTATTTGCTCCGGGAATTCTGAGTGAATTTTCTCCGTTGACGTGAAAAATTGCAACTTTTATTAATCCAAATCCCACTGAATTTATACATATTTGTAAATGCTCTGAGGCAGTATTTTCACAGTTTAGTTTTAATTTTTATCGAGGAAGGAAAATAAGGCTGCATGGAATATAATGCCAAATTCTCTAAATTATTTTACTTTGTTAGTGTCCTTTGCAGAACAATCTATCTGACAGACGGGAGATAAAGTATCTAGAAGTTGATTAAGTTGAGATTGAAATTCTTGAACAATCAACAATTTTTTTGGTAGAGTTGTATATCCTGAAACAATTGTGACGTGTTTTTTTTATAATATAGATATATTTCAAGTCTGAGTATGTGAAATGAACCTTAAATGAAATATTTTAATAGTTTATACCGTTTAATTGAATTAAATTCAAATGTTTTGATACATTGGAATCGCACAGTACCTTTATATTGTTAATATATTTGTGTGTGGCATGTGTGGTTGGTGAGAGGTGGTAATACATAAAGTTGAAATTGAGAAAACATTTGCTTGTAGCCTTGAATTTTTAGAAACTTTACCTTGAGAACCAGGCATTGAATTTTATCATGGTCCTAGAATGGCCAACTTTCGAACCTAGAACTCCATCATACATTGTCATTTTCTGCAACGACTGGACCCTCCACTGTCATCTTGGTAATGCCATTGGAACTGTTTGGCGCATACATGTTGAATGTGCCGATTTTAATTTCCCCTGGCAAAGTTTTAATCTTCCCAGCCCTTTATCATCCATGTTGAGTGAGGATGAGAGCATTTTAACAAATATTTTTAGCTTTGTGATAAGAGTGGGCCTTTTCTACTCTCTGAGGAAGTTTTTTTTGTAGTGTGACCTTACCTTTTTAAAATGTGTTGTGTATGTCTTGCGCAGGTCCCTCAAAACCTGCACTTTTTAACATTTCTCAAGGGAATTTTTCTACCCCTTATTTAAGACTAACGTGTTAAGATTTTTCCATATACACTGAAGGAGCAAAATGGCCATATGTGCCGATGGACCCAAAAATTTTAATTCACAATCGTCATCCTTACTGGACTTCGAATTTGAAGTGGAATTGGAACCACTATATGTACCTATGGTGAATTGAACTTAGGAACTCATGATGAAATGTGTGTTTGTGTGTGTTGTGGCTGGGAGTGTATACAGTGTCGTGCTACCACACCAATAAACTTGCACAGGGCATAGAGAATATGAGGACAAACAATTTTCTTTGTGATGATGTCCTTATCTTGGACATTTTTCATGCCACTCGTACAAATTGTTAAGCTGATAGGCTTCCGTGGTTGAGTCACTTTCCCTCGGAATTTCCAGGAATAGCTAGCTATCTTATCCGCTGTTCTTCCCATATGTCCATCTTAATACACCAAATTGTTCAGTTATTGCATAAGTATCACAGTTTCATAGAAATCACAAACACACAAATCAACAAAAATGGTAAACTGCGTTAGTTGCTCACAGAACTGTTGACTGGGTTTTCAGTAAAAACTAGATATGCCGTTAGTCGCGCGTGGACTCTTAGACCAAGGGGCTTCAAGGAACGCCCCCTAGTGGCTCAAATGTCTGACTAAGGCCCACTTTAGACGAAAACTTTTTCCCTAGAAGGTTTCTTAACGTCTGTGCTGTGACCGAAATGTTACTGTGTAAAGTGAAAAATTTTATGGCATTTCAGATGCATGGCATATTTCATGGCATTTCTCAAGGATAGAATTGGTCCTATTTTCGTAGCATAACAAATCAGAAGCAACCTCTAGGTCACGAGTGTAGATGTAATAGCAGCCGTGTGAAATGTAAACAAAGCATAACTTCACATTATAAGACCCCATAACTAGGGGCATGCATATTTCGTTTTTGACTAAAAAACGAAATGTGAAAAAACACATTGTAGTGTTAATTTTTCATGTCTTTGAAAGGTGTGAGGTGCATTTTGTGAACATGTTTTGTCACGAAATAATGCGAAATAAACTGCAAAAAGCGAAATTAACTATTAAACACGAAATTTAGGGTTTATTCACCGACGAGACACCTTCTGAGGTCTGAATTATCCTGAGAGTTATGCAATTCCCGGAAAATTAATTAATTCGGCTGTTAATATTCGACAAGCAAAAATGGACTCCTTTACACAGAAATAAACGTAATACTCTAATAACTACATAAATGTGCTATTAGAAGTGAAATGTTAATTCTGTGGAATAAGTGTAGTTTTTAAATCAAATTTAGGATTATATTCACAATTTTAAAACCAATATGTCTTTTTATATACCACTTTTCATCCATTTTTTCACCGCTATAACACCGATATTTTATTTTATTTACCGCTTTTGAACCTGAAATTGACTCCGTATTTGTACCGAAATTTTGCTTTTTTATTTACCAAAAATATGTGCCTAACTAGTCAACTGAGAGGAATAATTTTTCCTAAAATCTGTTTTAGGTACAAAGCAATGATGTTCCTTAACTACCTAGTTTATAATGTATACAGTACACGTGTGGAAGAATTTCATTTTTATTTGTAAACACCAGACACTCACCAGGGATGGTGTAACTCAACATTCTAATTGCAAAAGCTAACCAAAATGTTTCCATGTAAAATACTATCTGCTATGAGATTTTTTGGAAGTATTTACAAAGCATTTATGCTAGCAGGAATGTTAAAGGAAATGCTTCCATCTAAAGCAGACCTAACACTGAAAACAAAATCGTGGTGTAATATTGGCAGGTGAGAAATTCGACTAGACAGAGAGAGGATGTTGACAAAACAATCAATGATAAATGATGACGTTAAAACCACATACCTTGAATTAGAGACTATTAGAGGCATATTTTTGGTAAATAAAAAAACAAAATTTTGGTACAAAATGTCAATTTCAGGTTCAAAAGCGGTAAATGAAATGAAATTTCACTGTTATAGCGGTGAAAAAACGGTATATAAAATGACATTTTGGTTTTAAAAATGTGAATAAAATCCCAAATTTGATTTAAAAACTGCACTATTACACAAAATAAACATATCCCTTCTAATAGCACATTAAATCATTACCAGAATATTAAGTTTATTCCTGTATAAAGGGGTTCATTTTTGCTTCTCAAATTTTTACAGCAGAATTAAGCAATTTTCCGTGAATTGCATAACTAACAGGATACTTCAGACTTTAGAAAATGTCTCGTCGGTATATAAACGGTAAATTTCGTGTTTGACTCTATTTCGCATTTTCAGTTCATTTCACGTCATTTCGTGACAAAACAAGGTAGGAAAATGCACCTCACACCTTTCAGAAACAAAAAAAATTAACATTAGAATGTGTTATTTCACATTTCGTGTTTTCGTCAAAATCGAAATATGCATGCCTCTAGAGACTGTACATGAGCAACACAGGGTTAATAGATTCCAAGGAAGTTAAAGTAAGCAACATAGGTTCATAGTTTTTTGTATACGTTTTTTTAACTGTTTTTTGCACATCGTCATGGACATGCCAAAAAGCAGATGCCATTAATATATATATACGTACATGTGTTTGTAGCACTGATAGTATTCTCTCATTATCAGCTGATATGACCATACTGATGCATTTACTGATCTGGGTCTGTGATTTGGTGCACAATTTGACCATTTTGTTCTTATTGTTCTTATTTTATGCATCTACATACATAATTCCAGAGCAGGGCTCGTAGTGAGGTGACATGCGAGGGGAATGGTATCCCCCCATAGAAAAAAAAAATCACAAAGCCTCCCCCAAACTGCCCCATTGTCACCATGTGAAACCATAGGAGCATTCCCCCAGTTAACTTTAAGGCTCATCCAAACATCCCCCCAGCTAACATTTTCCACTTCAAGTGATCTTCCAGATACTCATGTTTTGCAAAGGAAATGTCAAAATATACAGTTTCTTTTTCTGAGGGAAAATGAACATGGTTATACACATGAAATAAAGTGGGTAATGAATCATTCATGTTGTTCATGGAACATGTGCAATTGTATCAGATTGGTAGAAAGTATGTAACAGTACTTTATTGTTATTGCTTAAATGTTGATATCTGACCAACCTTAATGTGTGGCATTGTTTTTTTCCATGCACCATATTAATTCTGTAGCCGTCATACAGAGTGAAAAGTGTATTCAGATGCTATAATCATTATCTGTGTTGTGTCACTGTTTTCCTAGTACAAGGTAACCAAAAAAAGTTCTTGTCGTTTTTAACGTCCCATTAATCATGCGCTCACAGAGAGGACAGTGGTCTTACGTGTGATGAACTTGCAGAAAGGTTCCATGTTTCTGCTGAAACAGTCAGACTGCACCTGCATGAGATAGGGAAGTCATACAAGTTAAGCAAGTGGGTACTCCACACATTGTCGGCAGCCAATAAGGAACAACGAGTGACAGGCTGTTTGTCCTTGCTCACTCGGCACCTGAACACACCCATATTTGATCGCTTGCTCACTGGTGATGAAAAGTGGCTCCTCTGTGACACTCCCAAGTATACCAGACATTGGTTGTCGCCACGTGATCCTGTTCCTCACACCTCAAGACCACCTCTGCACCCACGAAAGGTTATGCTCTTTGTATGCTCTTTGTATGCTGGAATTGTCTGCAAGTGGTGCATTACGAGCTCCTTCCAACTGGTAAGACCATTACTGCTGACCTCTACTCTCAACAGTTGCAAAGTGTGCACCATGCATTGCGGCAGAAGGAGCTGGCATTGGTGAATCGCAAAGGTGTGCTGTTCGTGCACGATAATGCCAAGCCACATGTGGCAAAGAAGACCCGGGAGACCGTTCAACAACTTGGCTGGGAGACACTGTGCCATCCACCATATTCACCGGACCTTTCACGAACAGTTTACCACCAGTTTCATTCCCTCGACAACCACCTCCTGGGAGGTACTTCGCAAATGAGGGAGACCTGCAGAACGCACTCACGGACTTCTTTGCATCCAAGCCCGCCGAGTTTTATCACCAGGGTATTGTGCAGCTGCAGGAACGTTGGCAAAAGGTGTTGGATGCTGATGAAGATTACTTCGAAACCTAAAGGTACGTACAGTCCACTGTATTGCTCTTTGTTTATCACTGCTGTAGAACGGCAAGAACTTTTTTGGTTACCTTGTAACTCCAGATGTAAACTCAAACTTTTCTTTTGATTTTTTTGTAGATAAAAAACTTCATTGGATGATCTCATAGGTATTAGGAATTTTCCTCAACCCAATCACCAGTGATATGTACCTGTATACACTCCGAAACAGTTTGCTGTTTTTATGCATTTGTAATGTGTTAATAAATGTAAATATTTTGTAACGGAATATTTTTCATAGTCTAGTCTCACATCATCCTTCAATTCCTCATAATAGTGTTAGTAGATTGTGAAATATCAATCGCTTCTCTTTGCCTGTGGGAAAGGAGAGGCAGGGGGTGGGGGAGGAGGGGTACGTTCAAGAAGGCACTCAAAAGTCAGCCTCACTTCCACGCAGCACACCCCGGTAACTGCAGTCTTGCAGGCCAACGAGGCCCATACGACTGAACCTACGGCCAGGATAAACCTCTGTAGGGCTGCGTATTTTCATGTTTTTTTTTGTCCTTATATGTGCTGAGTGCCCATTTACAGCCTTTAACTAGGTAAGGAGATTTTAGTCCTCAGAGACAGATATTGATTTTAGCTGTGCTAAGGGGCTGGACCCTGTATAGTGTGACAGGTGCAAATAGTCTAAGTGCTGATGTGCCCACAATTTTAATTTCAATCAAACATACATGTGGAGAAAGAGGGAGCACAACTTGCCAGCACCTATTTTGATAGCAAAGGAAATAATAACTATACTTTTTCTGCGCTTAGAAGGGACTGCACTGTAAACACAAGGGCAAAGGTATTACTCTGCCAGGCTTCAGTGATTGGATGATCGTAAAGCTTCTGCTGCTTCCACCACGTGTGAGAGAAAGTTGGCGCGAAAGCAATGTTACAAGCTACGAGAAATTAAATAAAAAGGAAAACTATAACTATTCACAAGATAAGCTGAACTTCTGTACTTAAGAATTTAATTTGAAGATATAAAAGTGTTTTACTTGCCTAAGCAGAGTCAGATAGAAGGTCGATTCCTTCCATAGATTCCTCCCCTTCACTGCTGGTGCCGCCACTACTGCTATCGGCTGGATTGATGACAAGTTGGTCAACAACCGTGTCACACATGTAATCTGATTCCCAGAAGCGTTCCTCTTCTTTCTCCACATGGCATATATAAACGATTTCCGCATTTCAGCAGTTACCAGCTTAATACCATCATGAAGCAAAGTTCTGACGTAACTCAATTTGAATGTTTTATTGTTCCGAGCAACATGACCCTTTACCTGGCTCCAAAAGTGCTCTATAGGATTCAGGACACAATGATAAGGGGGGAATCTTAACACATTGTGGCTTTCCTGCTCAGCCATTGAATCCACAACAAACTTATCATAAATGTGGTGAATGTTAGCCTCTTTTATCTCGTTTATGAGTTCATCTTTCACCATGTTTGGCCGGCGTTCGATACCTTTTGCACCCATCCATTCAATAATATCATGTTTAAGCCACTGCTTGTTAGGAATACGTTCCAACTTAACAGTGATAGGATGCATTATCTAGTATGATCATACTGTTCTGTGAAAGGAGAGGTAAAATTTTCTTAACCAGTTTTTAAAAACGTCACCTGTCATTTCTTCATGGTAATCTACAGTTTTTTTTAGATTCCATAATGAATTCCACACCCTCTAATAATCCATCTTCACTTCCAATATGCAATACAATAAGGCATCTGTCTGCCTTTTGCTGGTCGGGTTTCTTAGCCCTGTGGTTAATCCTGACAATAAAGCCTGTTTTTTAGATTTTTCGGCAGAATCTACCCACACCTTAGAAACAGTATGACCTTCATTCACCCACCTTTCATCAAGGAAATACAACTTTCGCCCCTCCTGCCTGTATTCATGTATTTTTCCTGTCCTCCCTTCCCACCTTCCTCAGGTAGTTCCGGCACCACAACAATATGTCTTCTCGGTCAACAATAATATATTTTCTGTTGCGTTGCACAAACTCGAAGCCGATTTCTTTCAGAAGTGTGTGGAAACTTTTCTTAAGGTTTGGCAGATCCGGATCACTATTCACACTCCCCAACACTTTATTTATTGTTGATGTTTCGTTCCTCTCAAAAAAGTGTAGAATCTTACGATGGATGGCACTTCTCGCAAACTCGTCGCAGTGAACTTGTAACACAGGCTTTTGACATTGACGCTTTTTCCCTGGTGTTTTTAAGATGCCCTTATTTAGAACCTCACTGCGTGCAGATTTTACACTCTTTGACACACACACATTGGCCGCGGTGGCTCAGTCGGTAACGTGTTTGACTACCATGCTCAAGGTCCCGGGTTCGATCCCCGGCCGGTTCAAATCCGGGAACTTCGGTGAAAGCGGCCCCGGCGCCCACCCAGCGTCGAATAACATGGGTACCTGGGGGAAACCCTGGCGGGTAAAGGCGGTCAGGGGCGTGATGCTGATCACATCACCCCCACTCACGACCGGATCAAGAAAGTGTGGGGCGTTACCCCCACACCCCCTATACGCCTTCATGGCGTGGTGCTATGCACAGGGGAGCACTTTACTTTACTTTGACACACACACCAGTAAACTCGGATGTCAATTTCATCACGTCCTGGATAACCATATTTGGATATTTCTCGCAAAACTTTGCGAACACATTCAATACAATTTGTTTCCCACCGCTATTCAACGGTTTCCCGCTGCAGTGTTTAATGTAGCCAACACGCACATCCATCTCGCACAAACTGAAATTACCTCCTGCCTGCCCAGCCTTTTCGCATGCGTGTTGTACCCAGAGTAAAAATTGTCATGTCTTGTGTATATGACAACCTGGAGTTCATTTACATACTAAATATTGGTTATGATAATTCTAGAGTATGATAATTACAATTGTGTTGAAGGAATGTTCTATTTTTGCCAGTTAGAAAGTGGACTATATTTTGTTGCACGTGGCAGGGTCAATTGTTCAAGCAGACTCAATGAGAAGTGTTGCCAATCTGCCTATTCTTTTGCTAAAATTAGCTGTTTTGAACTTTTTGGCCCTGCATTGGCTTTCAGATATTCGCACATTAAAATCATACTTATTTCACTTCATTCAAAAATAGACACGGAAGTGACCTATTTTTAGTTTGTTTATTTATTTTCTTGAACAGCAGTGTTAATCCTTGTGGTGTTGTTGCAGATGTTCCCAATTCGTACGTTCTCTACGCCGCTGTTTGCAAATATGATGCTAGATTTTCAAAATTTTGAAAAATGGAAGAAATAAAGTGGCTGAACTTCCATTTCGTTGGTAATTTTCGATTTGTCATACCTCTTACGATTTTTGAGTACATTAGACTAAATTCTGCACATCTATTCTCTACGTCCATTACAAGAGAGGGTCTACTTCATTTTTTGATAGCATAAAAAAAGAAAATCACAGATCCACGATATTGGATCTTTTTCAAATTCTCTTACAATTTTTGTCCAATTTGCATGAAATTTGAAAAACTCTAAAAATGTATGCAAAACTACTCTAGGTATGTGAATATGTTTATAAATATATATATATATATACTAATGAAGGAGACAGTAAACACTTACACACGAAGAGAAATTATTCTATATTTCGCGATCTGAATCGCATTTTCAAGCTAGAAGGAAAAAGATCGGCGTTACATGGAGAAGAGGCACAGACTACTGACTGTAGCGTGTTTACGATCAGTGTTGCCAGAAACAGTTGATAGATGATGAAAAGTACTTTGGCCAGTGTTTACTGTAAGGTGGGTGGGTGTTTTCGGGGAGGAGAGGAAAGGGTTACTGGTTTGCTAGGTTGAGTCCGGGGGTGTATAGTGGCGTGCATGCCTGCTATATAGGCCCTTTCCCATCGCCTGTGGAAAGATGTGTCAGAGCGGGGGGTAAAAGATGGCTGATGGCAACAGGGAAGCAGTTATTGAAGGTGGTGTTATGGCTGTTGGTGTGGATGGCAACTGTGAAATCGGAGTTTTGGGTGTAGGAATGGTGATTATTGATCCTTAGATTCAAGGGGGTGGAGGTTTCGCCTACGTAGAAGTTGCCGCAGATTTGGCAGATGAGGGTGTAAATTAGGTTGGATGAGTGGCAGGTGCCCTTAGGGTGAAGGGTGAACTCACCTGCCGCTGTGAGGATCAGGAAAGTGGGGGAGGTGATGAGTATGGGGCAGGTCTTGCATCTGGGTTTGTTGCACCTGTGTCCTGAGGGGAGTGGTGTGGAGGGGGTGGGAGTGTTTCCGACGAAGATGTTTTGGAGGTTGGGGGGGGGGGGCGACAGAAGACGACCCTAGTTTCATCCCGAAAGATGTCCCTGGTATCAGGATCACTGTGCAGGATGGGGAGGAGGAAGTGGAGGGTATGTCTGATTTTCGTAATGTGGGGGTGGTATTGGGTGATCAGAGTTGGAGGGTTGGTTTTGGGTGGTTTGGTGCGGTTGTGGGAGTTGGCTCTAGTGATTTGTTTGTTGATGGGGGTGGAGGGGTAGCCACAGTTGGTTAGGGCTTGGTGCAGGCGTAGGTTGTAGTTTTGGCGGGATGAGTTGAGGCGCTGGCCTCTGAGGGCAAGGGAAAATGGGATGGCTTTTTTGGTGTGGTAGGGGGTGAGCTGGAGTAGTGGAGATACTGGAGGTGGTTGGTCGGTTTGATGTGTATGGAAGTTTTCAAGTGGTGTCCCGCAATGTGGATGTCCACATCTAGGAAGGTCACTTGGTCTTTGGAGTGGAACCAGGTGAATTTGAGGGTAGTGAAGTCATTCAGTTGGTTTAGGAATGTAGTGAGGGAGGGTTCGCCAGTGTCCAGAGGAGAAAAATGTCATCTATGAATCTGAGTCAGAGGAGTGGTTTCAGTTGCTGGGAGTCAAGGAATTCCTGTTCCAGCGTGCCCATGAACAGGTTGGCATAAGAGGGGGCCATGCGGGTACCCATTGCTGTGCCACGTATCTGCAGGTAATGTTGATCACCGAAGCAGAAGTTGCTGTTAGATATATTTCTTCCCATTTATGTTCTTCCTCTTCCATTTTCCTTTCTTTTTGAACTCTTACTCCTTCTCTTTCCTTTTCACTTTGAAGTGTATTTTTTCTTGGGCGGTTTTCCTTTCTCTTCCCATCAACATTTTCTTTCTTCCATTCTTCCTTATATCCTTTTTGCTGTTTCCTTCACAGTTTTTATCAGTTCTCCCCTTTGAAGTTTTCTTTCTACTGATTAATGTTAGGACCTCCCCGATGGTGCAGTGGTAGCATCGTTGCCTTGTAATGTAGGGGTTCCGGGTCCGATACCTGATGGAAGCACAAGTGGTTCGGATCCCACTTCAAACTGTAGGTCCAGTCCCAATTAGCCTTACTGTGCATAAAGTGGACTTACAGCACCAAATCAATCAATCAATCTAATTAATGTTTTCTTTGTTCCATTTCTTCTTCCCATTCATGTTTCTTTCTTCCATTTTTCCTTCACATTGATGTTTCCTTTCTTTCTTCCCATTCACGTTTCCGTTCTTCCATTTGTCTTTTCTCTTTCCTTTGTCGTTTTTCTTCCATTTTATTTCAAATTTTTAAGCCCCTTTAATATCCTGTTTAAAGTGTTAAGCCTCTTTAGACCTCAAAGCCCCACACTGGGTGCCAATTATGTTTGTATGCTCAAATACTTAAAATGCTTAATTTCTGTCGTTATAATATTTCTCAGTACTCCTTTTATGGGCAGCTTCTACTAGCTTGCTTAGAGAGAAGAATGTATAGTTAGGGAAGTGAAGAAGTTGCGGGGTAGATGGGTGTCGGGCCTGCCGGACTCTCCGATGGTGCCATGTCCGCTGCGATCCCTCTGTCATCAGGTTTCTCCCTCTCTGCAGGCTGGCTGCTTTCCCTCTGGCAACAAGCTGCTCTCTCTCTATCGGCTGACAGCCTCTCTGGTGATGTACTGCTCCTAGATGCTCTGCAGCTGCTTCCCCTCTGTTGATGGACCACTCACGACTGCTTTCCCGTCTGTCGGTAGACTGCTCAAACTGCTTCCCTTCTCTGGATGCTCTCTAGTGACTGCTTCCCTTCTCCATATAGAAGTATCGTATTGCCTGGGTTTGTTTATGGGACTCAGGGTGTTCAAAGCCAAAGGTCTCTTGTAATATTACTCTTCAGCCTTTAGGGTTGTAAGGGGGTGATCTATCACGTAGTACACCCAACTGTCAACCTCACTTCCACTTAGTACACCCTGGACTGCATTTTGCAGACAAATGAGGCTCTGGCGACTAGCTCTATGGCCAGTATAATTATGTGTGTTGTCTTGTTTTTTTGTCCTTGTGTATGCTGAGTGCCCCTTTACAGCCTCAGCTTTTAACAGAAGTAAGAATATTTTAAGATTTTAGTTATGCAATGTTACAGTTGTTATTAGTAACGGTAAGGGGCTGGACCCCGTATAATTTGATGGGTTCAAAGTAGCCTAAGTGCTGATGTACCCAAAATTTTAAAATCAAATTCAAATTTAAATTCTTCAGCCTTTGGAATGAAAGACGAGCATTTTGAATAACATTAACAAACATTTATTAGTTACTTTGTTGCACATCAAATAATGAGAGATCAATTGACATCAACATTCGTAGAAAAATGGATCGCTTATTGGTCCACGGGGTGCCAGACTAAGGTATCTCGCATGTACTCCCCATGGGTAGGTACTGGTCGAGCTCGACAGACTATGTCACTGCTGCTTTTTTTCTGTTGTCCCCAATATCCAGTTAGAAGGTTACAACACTTTCTGTTTGGTTGGTGAGCTGTTTACACAACTTTTTCTTGAGCAATAGGGATGGGCTAAGTGTATTTCAGTAAAGAGTGGAACATTCACTCTTATTCAGGGGGTGGTTCTGGTGAGATATTGTTTATAGAATAACGGTAAGTAGAAATTTTCTTCACTGAGACAGGTAAAGCATCTTTTCTGTGGATTAATTGGTCAATAATTTGTGTGGTTGGTTTTGTCTTTGTTTGGCTTTGGAAACATTAGAACCTTTGAAATTTTTCAGTCTGTCGGGTAGTGGCCTCTACGAAGGAAACAATTGTAGATAATGGCCAAAAAGGACAGTAATATGAGTGGGGCCTATTTAATTAGCACATATGTAATATTGTCCAAGGCAGGAGCAGTATTCCTCTTCCTGCACACAGTATTGATTATATTGTCTATTTTAATAGGAACAGTAAGAGAATTATTATGATCGATTCCTAGGTTGCAGTTGCCTGTTACTGGGATTGGTGATTCTGTCAATTTTGGCTTGGAGGCGGAGATTAGGAGCTAGCTGTGGCGTTGCAATGCATTGGTGTGAAAGTGTCTTGTAATACATTTGCGAAAGTATGTGCTTTTTCAGTATCGGTGTTTAAGGCTTCTTCCTTTATTGTTATGGAATACAGAGTACTACTGGCTTGTCCAGTAAGCACCTTGAAGCATTTAAAGTATTTGGTGGGATATCTTTCATCTTGTTGTGTAAGACTCACTTTGTACATCAATTACTCTATTTTCAACTGAGTTATGTGATTCAGAATTTCTCTGTTTATCTGCATTTGTTTCAGTGTTGGCATCTTCCAACTCAGCATTAAACATATTACTACCAAATGTAGGTGGATTACACAATTTTCTTAAGTGTAACGTGTTTCTTTGAAGAAGCTGGACTAATTATAAAATTGAAATCCCAATTCCTTGCAAACTTTCATTCATATGAGCAAAATGGCATATTATCACGTATAACTACCTGTGGGATTCCATGTGTTACGAATATAACTTTTAGCTTATCAATTACTTCTACTGCTGTTTTATTTTGGAGTTTTACTACTTCCAACCATTTATAAAAATAGTCCATAAGCACTAAATAAGATGTACCAGCAAATTCAAAAATATCTTTACCTACTTTTTCAAACTGTACTTCTGGAATCTCGTGTGATATCAACGATTCTTTGCAATTAGCTCTTTGAAACTTTTCACATACCGTACACTTTATGACTAAGTTTTCAAAGTCTGATGACAACGCTGGCCAGTAGACTATTTTTCTGGCTTTCAATTTAGTTTTTACTACACCAAAGTGACCTTCATGCAACAATGATAATATTTTGCTTCTTAACTCCAGTGGAACAATTACCTTATGGCCTAAAAATACTAAACCTTCCTCCACATGAATTTCACTACGGAATTTATAATGCAACTTCAACTCTTCAGGTACATTTATCTTGTCATCAGGCCATCCTCTTACATGATAGTATATTAATTTACACAACACTGGATCAGTTTTCGTGTGAACTTAACAAATTCTTCCTTTCATGAATCACTTATTTGTAAGTGTTTAGATACAGTATGTACACTTCAAACAAAAATGGATCTCTTGGGCTGTTCTGTCTTAGATATGACCTTGACAATAAATCTGCTATATGCATATGTTTACCTTGAATATACATTACATTAAGACTGTATTTTAATAATCTTACTTTCATTCTTTGCATATGCCACTGGTTTACCCTCTTGCATTAAGCAGGAACCCAATCCTTCACTTGATGCATCACACTGAATAACAATTTCTTTTTTAGCATCAAATATAGCTAGAACTGGAGTTGATGACACTTCGTTTTTCAACTCTTGTAATGGTTTATTGTGTTTTGGCAACCACTGCCATATAACATTGCTTTTTAGAAGTTCTCTTAAAGCAACATTTCTTTTGATGGCTTTGTTCAGATCTTGAGGATCTAAACACAAACGAAGAGAACCATTAGGCTTTTCTATAATTACTAAGTTACTAACCCAATTTTGTGGATTTTCTTCTTTACAAATTATACCTTGTTTTTCAAGTTTTTCTAAACTCTGCTTTAACTTGGGCCTTATTGCATGAGGAACTCTTCTTGGAGGCCTAGCAACAGGTATTACCTGTTCATCCACCTCTTATGTTTAATGTGCCGTTACACTTGCCTACACCTTCAAACATGTCTTGATTACTCTGAATAAACTCGAAGTGTTTCATTATTACACACCGGGGTGTAAGGGGTGACCTTCCAAGTAGTACACCCAAATGTCAACCTCACTTCCACCTTAGTGCACCTTGGACTGAAGACTAACGAGGCTCTGGCGACTGTCCCCATGGCCATTATAATATTGTTTGTATTGTCCTGTTCTTTTGTCCTTGTGTGTGCTGAGTGCCCCTTTACAGCCTCAGCTTTTAACAGAAGTCAGAACATTTTAATTGTTTTAGTTATGCAACGTTAGAGTTATTTGTAATGGTAAGGGGCTGGCCCCCGTATAATGTGACGGGAGCAAAATAGCCTAAGTGCTGACGCTCCCAAAATTTTAAATTCAAATCAAAATCAAATTATTACACACCAAATCTACCTGTACTCTTTGTACCAAATTTAGTGCTACATATGTCCTTGTACCTAGAATTGGCTTACACTGACGATTTTAGTCTTTAATTATTATGAATTCTAAGTTGCTACTAGCAAATTTAGTCCTGCACTATAAACTTATGATGCCAAGTGGACTAATCCTTGCCCCACCATAACTTTCTTACACTACTTTTGTAGGCTTCAATTTACAACCGAGTTTAACCTGTTTCAACATTCTCCATGACATTACATTGACCTCGGTACTTGTATCCAGCTTGAATACCATATTTTCATTTTCTACCTTAACTTTTTCTAACCATTCTCTACTGGTTTCACTTTGAGCACTCATTTTAGTGGCACTACCAATACTCGCAGCAGATGTTACACCTAGCACATTACTTTCACTATCAGACATGCTCGACTCTTCTTGTTGCATCTGCACATTTTTCACTTGCTTAATTTTGCATCCCACTGCAAAATGATTATAGCTACCACACTGCCTGCGCTGCTTGCCATATGCTGGACACGAAACTTTTATATGTTTCCTCTTGCACTTTTTGCACAGGAATTCTTGTTCCTTTCCTTGTTGTTTCCTCCCGAATTTCTTCATGGCACCCTTGCCATTTACTTCACTGGAACAAGTGTCCTGACGCGATTTCACCGTTGCTACTGAAGATGATACTGCACTTCTATTTTGAATTGTATTAGCCTGTTGTTTGCTAATCTCTGAAGTACGACCCATTTCTATGGCCTTCTCTCACGTCAGTTCTCCTACTCGCAACATTCATTCTTGCAGGTTTTTTTTCGAAACACCAAGGACTGTGCAGTCACATAGAATGCTATCTGTCTGATCTTCAAAGTTGCAAGACTTAACAACAAGTTTCTTCAGATCCGTAACAAAACTCTCACTTTCTTCCTGTGTACGAGAATTGCATACACAGTGTTCTACCACTATGTCCTTTTTGGGATTTGCGTAGTTTTCAAACTGTTGCAGCACACACTCAAAATCACATTGATCCTCCTCCCTCCTCCCTGCCCCCAGTGCAGCCTGAAATTCATACAAACCAATGTAACATTCTGGTAAATCTAAAAACTGAAACAAAATTTCTCCTGAGTCAAACACGGCAGCCATCGAGGTGATGGTGGCATCGGAATACACTATGATCATGTCGGACGTCAGCGGCGGTCGCAAAGACAAGAGGCGGCAATGGGTGAAGGAGAGACATCTTTGTATCCATGGCCAAAAGCACTGGAATTCTGAATGGAGCAGATAGGCAATTCCAGGTCATGCTCTGTCGGTAAATGAAAAGGTAAACAAGAGTAATGTTTAGTCCATGGCGAACAGTTATACACTACACGGACGCTTCCAGCTTCGGAACACAAAACAATGGAAAGCATTGATAACGTGTGGGACGGCACGGAGGATTCTGGCGGCAGCCATATTCAACACTGTGGGCAGTAATTTTATGAGAAGTCCGGCGCAGAAGGCAAGGAGCTGCCTTGGGCGGATTGTGAAGTAAGGGTGTTGCACGAAATGAACCTGGAACTGGGAATGTTGGAGGAGTCATGGGAATGACCCGAGGTGCCGGGCGAAGACCCGGAAACATACTATCGACGCCATCGTCTTCCCCTGGTTCCCGCTCCGCGGGCTGTCCTTGCTGTGGAGGTTCCTGTTGATCTGGAGGTTCCTGGTTGCCATCTCAATCCCTAATATGATGACTCAACATCTGTATCAGGGGTCGCCACCAATCCCACTTGACAATTTCCGCCACGTCGGGTACTTCCAGGATGTAATCCAACTGGCGCACTAAATCGTCAAACACTAATGCCGGATCTGGGTCTGGCCAAGGAATGGGGTCTGGCACTGGATCTTCAGGGACCAAGAAGGGGGTGATGGGTCGAAGAGGGAGACGTCTACGTAGGCACCTCGGTTTTGGCCCGAATGGGCTGAGTTCGTCTCCCGTGACTGTACGTTTGACCTCGACCCCTAGCAGGGGAGGCACGTGGCGGAGGCTGAGTCACAGGCGGTGGCTCGTGAATCGTTATTCCTGGCATTGTACACTGGGCGTCGTTGTATGCGGCGACTCGCCATCCACGAGTAAGAGCAATCACTAGCACTCGAAGTCTGCGCAAAAAGAGCCTCATATGTTCCGGTGAAAAATGTTGGCGATATGTCGACTCAGGAGCAGGTGCTGTATCTCCCAGTGGTCCCTGGTAGGCAGTTGAGGGTCGTTGACTCGACTTCGGAGATAGGTCACTGCTGCATCGACATCAAACTGGCTGTGGGATGGGAAGCTCCGCCACTGCAATACCGGCGATGTCCGGAGGTTGAGCCGGTTGCTGTACTGGAATGCCTGGGAGCTGCGCTTGGATCTGATCGATGCGGTCATTCAAGCCCCGGAGTTCTTGCCGAAGCAGGTCCCGGAACTCGTCCATGGCGCACGGCACTTCCTCACTGTCGCGATGTGGCGACCAATAAGTCTCGATGGTGGTCTGGATAGTTCGCATGGCCGGACGAAAAGCTGCCCGCGGTGTTTCGCACAAACACAAATCGCGGGTTGGAGTTGATTCATTCCTTGTCTGGTCCACTATTTCGGCGTCAGCAAACAGCGTAGGCGATGCGGAGCAAAGTGGAGACACTAGCGGGGAGAAGGGAAGAGGCTCGGTAGAAGCAGATTCAACTGAGGTGGAGCTCGGTGCAGACATGTCCATCTCCTAGGTGGCAAGGATTCATTCTGGAGAGCTTCCCGAGCACACCTCCTTCCCCCTCAGAAGCAACAAACCAACTGAAGCCACCTCACCCAGTGACGTCACAAGATATGCCACCGGGCAGAAGACCGTCATTGGCTGCGCGCCAATTCTCACACAAATTACCAAATTATATTGTGTTGCAAATACAAAAAAGTTTAAGTTGAATAACCTATTTATTAACGAAGAAGTGCATACAGCAACACAGCTCAACTTCTGTAGCTGTGGGTGACCATCTTGTGTCCACTGCACTGTTGGCAGCCACTGGTATACATATGTTTCAGTTCTTGTATGCTCGTTGTGGTATTGTGATTAGCTTAAGATATTGTGTGGGTAGCTCTGGTTTATAACTGTTTAGGTATGTCAGTGGTTGCCGCACTGGTAATGTGTACTCTGAGAAGTCCCGCAGCGATATCAAGTTCCTGTATATTGTTTGGTGGTGGAGGTGGGTCAGAAATTACGTCCTGTAGCATTGCACCATATTCCGCCCAACTTGCTTTGTTGTAGCACCAGATTTTTCGAGGCTGTACTTTAGTGCTCATGTTACGGTTACCTAGTTTTAAGGTGATTTTCACAGGGTCTCACTGCCGATGGAATACAACACATATATGTTCAAAGAGATGCTAAGATATGTTAATGTTATAATAACAATGTCTGGGGTGTAAGGGGTGATACTTCTACATAGTACACCCAATTGTCAACCTCACTTCCACATAGTACACCCTGGACTGCATTTTGCAGACGAACGAGGCTCTGGCGTTTGGACCTATGGCCAGTTTAATCTAATTAGAACTGTGTATATGTTATTCTGTGTTTTGTCCTTGTTTGTGCTGACTGCCCCTTTAGAGCCTTAGCTTTTAACTGAAGTCAGAATATTTTAGTCTCCGACATTGTACTCGCTATTAGTTATATTTTAGATAAGGTAAGCCTTGGCTGGACCCTGTATCATGTGATGGGTAGAAAATAGCTTAAGTGCTGATGCACCCAAAATTTTAAATTCAAAATTTGAATATAACAACGTCAGGGGTAGTGTTACTTATGGGACATGTGGCTCTGGGCAGTACATGGAATTCTGCTGTAGTGTTGTGCTCCAGAAATTGTAGGTTGTTTGCTTTGTCGTACATGCTGCTATAATTAATGTCAGAGGTTTTGGATATGTTGAAAGAATTGCTATGTAGGGGTGTAATGGGTGACTTTCCACATAGTACACCCAATTTTCACTTCCTGCCTTGTAATCAAGGGGTCCTAGGTTCGATACCCAGTGGAGGCACATAGTGCTACGGATCCCACATTAAACTGTAGGTCCAGTCCCGATTAGCCTAACTGCATAAAGTGGACTTAAAATGCCAAATCAACCAATCAACCTCATTTCCACGTAGTACACCCTAGACTGGAATTTGCATACTAAGGAGGCTTTGGTGTCTGGACCTACATCCAGTATAATCTTCGTAGGACTGTGTGTGTGTTGTCCTTTTTTTATCCTTATGTGTGCTGAGTGCCCCTTTACAGCTTCAGCTTTTAACCGATGTCAGAATATTTTAATGTTTTAGTTATATGGCATTACAGTTATTTGGGGTGTAAGGGGTGACCTTTCACGTAGTGCACCCAAGTGTCAACCTCGCTTCCACGTAGTACACCCTGGACTGCAGACTAACGAGGCTCTGGCGACTGGCCCCATGGTCAGTGTAATTTTGTTTGTATTGTCCTGTTTTTGTCCTTACGTGTGCTGAGTGCCCCTTTACAGCCTCAGCTTTTAGCGAGAGTCAGAACATTTTAATATTTTATGATTTTAGTTGCAACGACAGAGTTGTTATTTTTAACGATAAGGGGCTGGACCCCGTATAATGTGACGGGTGCAAAATAGCCTTAGTGCTGACGCACCCACAATTTTAAATTCAAATTCAAATTACAGTTATTTTTTTTAGTTCCGGTAAGGGGCTAGACCCCGTGCAAAAAAGTGCTGATGAACCAAAAATTTTAAATTCAAATTTAAAAGGAATTGGTATGGAATAGTCTACCCTGGTCTTACATAGATGGTAGCAAAATTTACAACCCAGGATGGAAAGTAGATAGTATTAGCAGTATGTTCTGGTAAGTGGAAGTTTGGTAAAAATTTAACTACTTGATAAGCTAGTTTTATATCTATTCCAATTGCTGTGCCACCATTTGTTTGTAAGGCTGGGGGACCATCGTGGTGTATGACAGAAATTTTTTGGAACGAGACAGCCTTTGTTTAGAGCAAAGCAGTCAACAGATTCTTCCATGAACAGCTGCTGTAATATGACTTTTCTTTTTGGGAATAATTGGATTTTTGAAAATAGAAAAAATATGCATAGTCTGTACTACCATATTCAATACCTTAAACAACAATTTCCAAGTGAGATACATGGAAATATACATGAGGGCCAGAGTATGTTGCATGGAGTTGCAAGTTGAAAATAGTTTAGCAGATGCTGTTACTTGGGTTAATATATGGTTTCTCAAATTTGGTGCACATTTTATAGTCAGTGTGAAGAATCGTTGCAGATCTTCCACTGTTGGTGTTGTAGTGAATTGTTGTGTTCCATAGCAGTGTGATTTGTACGAAGGACGACTATTAGATCAGGGTGTTCAGGTATTGTATCTGTCTTTGCTTTGCTATTATAACTATGTAGGGGTGACTTTCCACGAAGTACACTCAATTGTCAACTTCACTTCCACCTAGTACACCCTAAACTGCATATCGCAGACTAACGAGGCTTTGGCGTCTAGACCTACGGCCAGTATAATCTTCGTAGGACTGTGTTTTGTCCTTATGTGTGCTGAGTGCCTCTTTACAGCCTCAAGCTTTTTTTGTTATTTGTTATGGAAAGGGGCTGGAGCCCATATAACATGATGGGTGCAAAATAACCTTATTGCTGGCGCACCCAAAATTTTAAATTCCAATCCAGTCCAATTCAGCCTGAGCTTTTAACCAAAGTCAGAATATTTTAGTTATATGGCATTACAGTTATGGTAAGGTACTGGATACTGGACCCTGTATAATGTGACTGGTGCAAAATAGCCCAACTGCTGATGCACCCAAAATTTTAAATTGAAATATAACTGTATGTAGGGTGGTTTTCCGTATATGTGATAAATTTTGGTGTAGCGGTAAGGTTTTGACAGGAGTGTAAGGGGTGCTCCTTCCACATATTGCACCCAATAGTCAACCTCACTTCTACATAGTACAAACTGTACTTGGGGTGTAAGGGGTGATTTTCCACGTAATACACCCAACTGTCAACCTCACTTCCACGTTAGTACACCCTGGACTGCGTTTGGTAGACGAACGAGGTTCTGGCGACTGGCAATCTGGCCAGTATAATTTTGTGTGTGTTGTCCTGTTTTATGTCCTTGTGTGTGCTGAGTGCACGTTTACAGCCTCAGCTTTTAACAAGTCAGAACATTTTAAGGTTTTAAAGTTTTTAGTTATGCAACGTTTGAGTTGTAATTTGTATTGGTAAGGGGCTGGACCCCGTATAATGTGACGGGAGCAAATTAGCCTAAGTGCTGACGCTCCCAAAATTTTAAATTAAAAAAAAAATTCAAATACAAACTGTACTGAAGACTAACGAGGCTCTGGCGACTGGCCCCATGACCAGTATAATTTTTTTGTGTTGTCGTGTGTTTTGTCCTTATTTGTGCTGAGTGCTCCTTTACAGCCTGAGCTTTTAACGAAAGGGGCAGGACCTCGTATAATATGACGGGTGCAAAATATCCTTAGTGCTGACGCACCCAAAATGTTTTGACATTCTTTGGTTGAATGGGGGTCCTGAACAGTATCAATATTTATCTTGATTTGGGCATTCAGAGGTAATGTGCTTGTTGTACTGCTGTCATTTTTCACACCATAATGGAAGATGATGTTGAGAGCGGATGGTTCAACGTTATATTGGCGTCTGTATACGTATGCTCCATTATATAGTAGGGTATTTATGGCATTTTGTGAATCTGTTAGGATGCGCACCGTGTATGTGGGTCCATTGTTATTTCGAATAAGGATGTATTTTCAAATTTGTACACCTCATTCCAGTTCCTCAAATATCTCTTCATCGGTTAAATCAGGTTCTATACCTCTGACGAATACTGGGAGCAGTGGAGACCTAGGTAGTTTTGTTGCTTGCTTTTGAGTCGAGGCATTCATAGTTTGGATATTTGTTTTGGGTGCATGTATTTGAAAAGAAGCCTTGTTGTGAAATAGCTTTGCAAAGTCAGGATCTGGAGATTTCAAGATGATGCCATTGCAGTTAACAGTATTTGTGAAATTTGTGCTCTTAGCACATATTTAGATGTTTGTTGGAACACTTGTTTTGTGGTATTGAATTTGGTGTCTAGTTGGTAATTAAAAATTGTAAAGTACTGGTCTGTGTGTGTTTACTGGGGTCTTCTGGTTTGGAATCTAGTCGCTCCGGTAGTTTCTGCTTTATATAGTTGGCAAGTGGTGACCTAGAACGATTGGAAGAATCCATAGAAGGGCTTCTGGAACTTGTTTTTCGAACTGATTCTGGCGTCCTGATGCTCTGACATTTCTAGGGATAGTACCACCAACCTGTTGGGGGAACCATTTATGCATCACTTCACTTCACCATTCAGTGAGTCTGGAAGCGGCACTGTCTATGTGAAGCAGAGTCAGAATTTTGGAATAATCAACCTTTTCAAAGAAAACTACAAAACAAAGTATTTGGAACCAAACAATCAGTGAGGGAAGATAACAGAAACCAAAACCAACTGGAGAAGGATTGACTGATATTCAGCAGCAATCAGCAAAATTTGAAAGAGCTCAATCTCTTCCAATGCCGTGATGACAACTGTCCGCCCCTGAATGTCTTTGAATGTGCTGTGCCCCCTGTGCGTATGCTACACTGTACTGCACTTCATAAATTTGAAGTTGTGAAGTTAAGTATCAGGATGGTTAGGCCCTTGACTCTTGACAACTGTATAATTTGATGTGGGTTTAGAATTAATGGATAGTGCCTATGGCTATATGTGCCTCTTGTGTGTTCAACTGTCGCAACACAAGTTTCTTTTTCATGTGGAAATCTTGTTACTTGAGCGTGGTGGCACTCAATAAGTATGCCTGAGGGGATTCACTGTACCCATATTGTGTTGCCGGATTTGTGTGCTGTTGCAGCGTTTGCCAGAAATTTTGGTGAGCGTCTTGTAGCTGCTGGATTACTGGAGTTAATTCCAGATCCTCTAGTATTTGGGTTACGTTTATACGTATCGTGGCCTGAGATGATATGATCTGCTTTGCTTTGCACCCGTTCCAGTCATTTGGGATGTGAATAGGCAGCATACTGCCAGGCAGGACCCTCGTAAGTTGGAGTTGTCTCTGCTGTTTTTTTTTTCTAGCTTTGATCCGTTGAAAGGGTTATGCCCTCACTTCGGTAAGTGATTCATTTCTTAATTATGTTTATCTTTTCTCACTTTAGAGGGTCAAAGTGCTTTAGTATATTGGATGGATGTCTTGTTATTACGATCAATAATTGGTATGTGTTGACATACGTTTGGGCATACCTTGGAAGAATGTAAATATGAATTGATATTTGTATGGGATATAGGGGTGTAAGGGGTGACCTTCCACGTAGTACACCCAAATGTCAACCTCACTTCCACGTTAGTACACCCTGGACTGAAGACTAACGAGGCTCTGGCGACTGGCCCCATGGCCAGTATAATTTTGTTTGTATTGTCCTCTTGTCCTTATCTGTGCTGAGTGCCCGTTTACAGCCTCAGCTTTTAACAGAAGTCAGAACATTTTAAAATTTTTAATTATGCAACGTTAGAGTTGTTCTTTGTAATGATAAGGGGCTGGCTCCCGTATAATGTGACGGGAGCAAAATAGCCAAAGTGCTGACGCTCCCACAATTTTAAAATCAAATTCAAATTCAAAATTTGTATGGGATATAATATTGAGACTGCCTATGGGTTGAGAGAATTTGTATAACTCGATGGCACAATGATTCATTGTGCTGTAATAATGGAGTAAATATGACATGATAACTGGGTTGGATGATATATATTCTACTCGTGTTTCTGGGGTGTAAGGGGTGCTCTTCCATGTAGTGCACCCAATAGTTAACCTAACTTCCACATAGTACACCCTTGACAGCAGACTAAGAAGGCTCTGGCGACTGGCCTGGCCAGTATATTTCTGTGTCGTCCTGTGTTTTGCCCTTATACGTATGTGCTGAGCGCCCTTTTTAGCCTCAGCTTTTAACCAAGGTAAGAACATTTTGGTTTTCAATCACGCTTTTATTTTTTTTATGATAAGGGGCTGGATCCCGTATAGTGTGACAGGTGCAAAATAGCCTAAGTGCTGACACACCCAAAAAGATTTAATTCAAATTCAAACTACTCGTTTTTCTGTGGATGAAGATTGTCCAGATGATATGAATATGTATATGGTTGTAAGTGCGTATTCATATGTGTAGGTTCTGCTTCATGTCGGATATCGTGATGAATGATATTCTAGAATACTAGGCTGTTGAGTATCATGGCTTTATTTATGTAACTTTGGCAAAGGCTCTCGATGCGGAGCAATATGGTAGGGAAGGAGATTTTATCGTACAGTAATGCCGTGTGATATGGTAATTTAATTGGGAAATCTGTCTAAATGCAAGGCGTTCGAAAATTTCGAGTTTGTACATAGAAGGATGTAGAAGCATCCATCCAAACGACATGCCCGTGCATTATGGCGGGGCGCAAAAACATATACAGGGTGGCGCACGATCCACCATTTTTTTTTCAGATCTGAGATGAGGAATGACGTCATGTGTGCCAACAGCAGTTACAGTAGTCATTGGAAATATCATGTGATGAAAACTGATGCGTAGTGCATCCAACTGTTCCCAGGGGACTAGAGTATACAACAAAGGAAGACTTATGACGGAACAGTGATCAGCAATGTTATTTTTCGCCGAAACAAAGGGCATTGTGGGGACTCAGAGGTGCTTTCGTGCACATTTCTAAACTCTGTGGGCCCCCTCGAGTAAAACTATACACAAACAGCATGAAAAGTGTCTAGTGGAAGGAACAGTACTGGAATCAAAGCGTGATCGTCGTAAACATGTGCGGTCGCTTGAGAATATTGAAGCCGTCCGCGTCGCTGTGCAGAGAAGTCCTGGCAAATCGACCAGAAATGCAGCAACTCAACTTGGGATATCAAGACGTTCTGTTCAAAGGATTCTTAAAAGTTATCTCCACATGTATCCGTACAAGATTACCGTGGTGCAAAAACTCACAAATGAGCAGAAACAGAAGAGATTGACCTTCGCTAATTGGGCCGAGGGTAACAATGCAACACTACAACGTGTGGTTTTCTGACGAGGTGCACTTCCATTTGGATGGTGTGGTTAACAAACAAAATGTGCACTTTTGGGCAGCTGAGAATCCATGAGTGCTTCATGAAAAATTTCCATAATGATGGGAAAATACCAGAGGTGAGCGAAGAGCTGATAATGTGAGTGACATATTCAAGTATGACTGGAATAAATTTTTTAACCATGGTAATAGAAATGTCATCGGTTCCTTGTGCGTTACTTTTTACTTTATTGACTGCAATTTCTACCTCATCCTTCTGGACCACACATAGAATTTTCGACCAGAATATGATGCTGCCGAGGAATTTATTATATTTATTTTAGTTGCTTCCACAATTCTTTGGGATTTAATTGTACATTCTGTAGACTAAAAGCATACTTTAGCTTAGGGGTGTAAGGGGTGACCTTCCACGTAGGCGCCCAAAAGTCAACCTTACTTCCATGTAGTGCACCCTGGACTAAAGACTAACGAGGCTCTTGCGACTGGCACTATGGCCAGTATAATTTTGTGTGTGTTGTCCTGTTTGTTGTCCTTGTGTGTGCTGAGTGCCCGTTTACGGCCTCAGCTTTTAACAGAAGTCAGAACATTTTAACATTTTTAGTTATGCAACGCTAGAGTTGTTATTTGTAATGATAAGGGGCTGGCCCCCGTATAATGTGACGGGAGCAAAATAGCCTAAGTGCTGACGCTCCCAAAATTTTAAATTCAAAATCAAATCATACTTTAGCTTAGCCTTCCAAACTTCTTGCGTGCAGTGGTTACACCACCTTCGATAGGCCTCAAATGCTAAACAGGTTGTTTCCGAGGATTTCCGTAGTGCCCTTTTATATTTCATGTGTTGCATATTCTGTAGTGACATAAGCTTTAATATATGCGATGTCATCCATAGGGATGGGGATTTTTAACCCCCCACTCGTCTTTATGGGATGGGTGCAATTTTATCATAACATTTTAGAATCAATAAATTGAAAATTCTTATCTTTTCATCTACAGATGGCAAATGCAGTATTTCAGGAAAAGGCAATAAGGCTGCCTCCTTTGCTAGATACACTTCACTCACCTTTTTTAAATCTCTATATGTTATTATTGTTGGGCGATATTTCGGCACCTTCAATGAATACGAAATATAAAGAATATCATGTCTGGGCGATATCCCAGGAGCACTAACTTGGTCGTGAATTAGTACGCGTTTCTCATTATTTGTTAAAATAACGTCAAGCCATGATTTCGTATTTCCACTATGGTAAGTTGAATTAAATGGTAAAATTTTCAAGTTGAGGTTTGTCACAAGGTCCCGAAATTTATTTGTATCTACTTTATCTGTGAGCAAATTATAATTTGTATCCCCCAAAAGCAAAACATTATCGTATTGTGGAAGAAATTGAATGAAATCATCCTCAAAATTCTCAAAATTAGTCGGGAGGTCGATGTTCCGTTGTTAACAAAAAAATATTTTGTCGGTTCATGCATAACTCTAAAATTATATATTCAGTTTGTGTCATATATTGCGGAGGAGACATTGATAAGATCTTGACCTTCAGATCGTTACGAACATATATAATTATTCCCCCACCATGTTTTCCCACTATCATTTCTATATAAATTACAATTTGGTAAGTCAATCACGGTATTCGCTATCGAATTAACTAACGAAGTTTCGCATAAACAAATCACATGTACACTGGCGAACTTTAATAAAAGGTCTCCCTCCTCTTAGTTAGATTGAAAGGTAGTTGGAAACACTTCATTACTCCTGTATTGGAAAATAAAGTGGGGGAAGGCAGTTGCAGACAAGGCCATCACTACCCTATGTGCATGTAAACTCGTTTCCGGAAAGCTTTCTGTTCGAGTCTTGTCAGGCATAGAAGATTCTTGTGTTCGTACCCCCCTCCTCTCTCTCTCTCTGTGTGTGTGTGTGTATGGTCGCGAGCGCACGCCAACACCTGTTTCGTTTTAAGTTTGGCGTATTTTTATTGCATCGATTAATTGCTGTTATGTCTGGGAATGAACCAGGTTAGCAATGGGCAAATAAAAAAGTATAAAAAATACCAAAATTCCTGGCATGAGTAGTTATTAGTAGTAAAGGTTAGGTAAAGTTCCTCGTGCGTATAGCAACGTGCCATGAAGGCACATTTAAGGGACGTGGTAGTAGGGCACCGCATATTCTCGAGCTCGGCCATTTTGGAGGTGATACGATCAGCACCACGCTCCAGCCGCCTTTTTTCGCCAGGGTTGTAGTAGAAATGAGAAAATAGAAATGTTTTGCATTCTGCGTTTGTGACAGTATTCATTGTCCCTGAAATATCTGTTAACATCCTAACCCGCAGTTTTTTTTCAGGATAAACTAGTTGAAGGCCGCGAGTGGTTCCTGAGAAGTAATGAACATATCACAGAATGCGCACTAGTTTAGCTCACATTTCTTAGGGGGGGGGGAGAATTATATACAAATTTATTCTACGAATGCTTACATCATTGTGACAATGGAGTATATTTTGCAGACTAACGATAATCAGGCGTCTAGACACAAGGCCAGTAGAATGATCTGTGAAGTTTGGGCTGTCCCCTACGTTTGTGTTTGCCTTTCACAAATTTCATCTTAACACACCTTTCATCCTTATCTATGTGATTACTCAGAAGTGGAAGAAAAGCGAAGTAAAATAAATAAATCAATTGGTCATTGTGTCCCTGCATTTTTCAATATTTCCTCCTGAACGAAAATTATTGTTTCACCGATGTAATGCATCACTATAGTCATGTGAATTATTATTTTCCTTCATCATAGTGTGCTTAATCATTCCTTGAAGCATTGACTTTAACGCTGTTGTCCTTAGTGTAAACGATCTTAACTGTGTGGAAGTTTTTATGTAGGCCAAAAAATGGTAAAGAGTAAATCCCAATTGATTGTTAGAAATTTAAAATACCAGGTGTATAAGCTTAAATCTGCTGTTTTGTAGTCAGAAAAACACATGGTTTGTTCATAGAAAGCAACAAGAAATTTATTCAAAGTACTTGCCCTCGCGAGCTACACATTTTGCCCATCTCTCGGGCAATTTGTGGATACCACGCCAAAAAAAGTCCTTCTCTTTCGAGGCAAACCACTCATCAAGCCATTTTCGGACGTCTGCATACGAATCGAAGTGCTGCTCAGCGAGGGCGTGGCCCATCGACAAAAACAGATGGTAGTCGGAAGGGGCCAGGTCTGGTGAATAGGCGGGATGGGGTAGCACCTCCCAGTTGCGTGTCTCCAAGTAGTTTTGGACCAGTCTTGACGTGTGTGATGGGGCGTTGTCGTGGAGGAAAATCAGCTTGTCATGTCTTTCTTGATAATCCGGTCTTTTGTCACACAGAGCACGGTGCAATTTGATCAGTTGTTGGTGGTAGCGGTGGGCAGTGACAGTTTCACCAGGTTTCAACAGCTCAAAGTAGACGATGCCCTGTTGATCCCACCAAACACACAGCATCGTCTTCCGGCCGAAGCGATTTGGTCTCGAGGAAGATGTTGATGGTTGGCCGGGATCAACCCACGATTTCTTGCGTTTAGGATTCTCGAAATATATCCACTTTTCATCACCAGTCACAATCCGATGCAGGAAAGACTTTCTTTTTTGTCTGTCAAGCAAGATTTCGCATGTGTTTTGGCGTCTCTCCAGCTGCCGATCGGTCAATTCATGCGGCACCCATTTTCCGATCTTTTGAACCTTTCCCATGGCACGTAGACGCATGGAAATGGCTGCTTGAGTAACACCCAATTGCTCGGCAAGCATCTTTTGCGTTTGGGTATCGTCCTCGTCCAAAAGAGCCTGCAATTGATGGTCCTCAACCTTCCTGGGCCGATTTTCACGCTTCTTGTCGCTCAGGTCAAAATTGCCGTCTTTGAACCGACGAAACCAATCCCTGCACGTTGTTTCCGATACAGCACTGTCACCATAGGCCTCCACAAGCATTCGATGCGATTCGACAGCCGATTTCTTCAAATGGAAGCAGAAAAGCAGAGCTTCCCGCATATGCTCTTTTTCTGGCACAACACTAGACATGCTTACCACAGGAACACTGTCTGTTGTTGTCTGCACCTGCTAACGATGTGCACTGATTTGTGTTGGCAGATGTCCAACTCATAAAAACACCAGGTATGGCGTGCTCATGGTAGCTTCATACGCTCACTAACGCCATCTATGAGCAAACAGCAGATTTAAGCTTATACACCTGGTATTATAACTCTGACGTGACGCATATTAACTGTTCTTAGTTTGCTATCAAGGAACGATTTCTCCTAACTCCGTGATAGAGTGATTAACATAGCTTGCTTAAACACCGTCTTGGCATTGTGTTCGTTCGGTGTTCATTGTGACTGTCCCTTCATTAATTTCATCATTTCGTCGCTCATCCTTATCGTCGCGTTTAGCCAAAAGTGGCAAAGTAAAGCGAAGTAAAATAAACCAAATCAAACATAAATAAGAAGCTGAAGGGAAAAATAATCCATTACCAAAAATAAAATATATAAGTATACAGTAATTACTTTGTTGACACTGCAGTTTTTTGGCAGTGCGTAGCTGTCTTAGGGTCGTATGTTCGAATTAGCTGACCTCAAAATATACGAAGAGTGAACGATTAATGGAAATGGGGATGCACATTTCTATTACTTTAGTAAGCGTTCAGTCGTAAATCCTGTGGACACAGTGTGATTTTCGTGCAACGAAGGGTTCCTGGGACATCAACTAGGTTGACGTTTACTTATAACATTACGAGGGTATGGATTTCTCTCAACAAGTGCAACAAATGTTTATAGTCATGGAAATTATTTATACAATTTATTTGAGTAACGTCGTTTTCTACCTGTTGAAATTAATGGTGACTGGAGATGAAAAGAGACACGTGGCAGATTGTAACGTGCTTTGAAGACAGAGGTCATAAGTTCGAACCATCATTAAGGCATGTTTGCCCCATCACATCCATGTTATTAATTGGTCAATCATTCTCATCGCCACGGATTAACCAAGAGGCAAAAAGGCAACGTAATATATCCTAAATAGAAAAAAAATACAGAAAAGAGGCAAGGAAATGCACATATCGTGCCGAGTCGAGGTTGTGTGTTGCAAGACGGAAATGTGTAACTATTATCGCAAGAGCACGTTCAATTATATTAGGGCAGAACCATATGTCACACAATACAGGTGAAATTGTTGTAGGTTGACGTGAATTGTTAATCTGCCTAAACTCTTAAAATACACTAATATCAGGTTTTTTTGTTCCACTTATTATTTCAATTTTGAGGGTCTTCATGACCGAGTGCTGGGGTGTAAGGGGTGACCTTCCACGTAGTACACCCAAATGTCAACCTCACTTCCACGTTAGTACACCCTGGACTGAAGACTAACGAGGCTCTGGCGCATGGTTTCATGGCCAGTATAATTTTGTTTGTATTGTCCTGTTCTTTTGTCGTTATGTGTGCTGAGTGCCCCTTTACAGCCTCAGCTTTTAACGAAAGTCAGAACATTTTAATATTTTATGATTTTAGTTCTGCAACGTTAGAGTTTGTTATTTGTAACGATAAGGGGCTGGACCCCGTAGAATGTGACGGGTGCAAAATAGCCTTAGTGCTGACGCACCCAAAACTTTAAATTCAAATTCCCCGATGGCGCAGTGGTAGCATCGTCGCCTTGTGATCAAGGTTTCCCGGGTTCGATACCCGGTGGAGGCACCTAGTGGTTCGGATCCCACTTAAAATGTATGTCCAGTTCCGATTAGCCTTACTGTGCATAAAGTGGACTTCAAACACAAACTCAATCAATCAAACTCAATCAAATATGGGGATGAGTGACGATATGATGAAATTGATGAATGGACACTCACAAATCCATGCCCAGGCCAGGATTCGAATGCGGGACACCTGGCGTCGGAGCGTCATGTGATAACCACTCTGACACTGGGGCCGGAATCTTTTTTTCGAAGCGTGGGTAATATTTAAGAGCATATTGTGTTCGTTCATTTTTTTTGGTCACTCCAACATTCGTCCTTATTGTTGAAAGTAAACAAGAGCGATATAATATGGTCGTAAAAATAGCAAAGTTACATCATGTGCCTTTCACGTGGCGAAAGAAATGACTTTCTTTGTTAGTTTTATTTTTATATTTGTTTTAGAGCTAATGACAAACGAGAGAAAAGAAACGAAAAAATGAACAACCTATTTTCATTCATGAAGGAAATAAATCACCAGCTCAGAACCTGATTTCTTGAGAGCTCAAAATGGACAACAAATATTTCTTCCGAGGCCAAATCACCACAGAAAGAAAAGCTGTGTTAATTCCTTGATGACTCATGGTTAACATTGCTCTTCTGACAGCTTCCTTATCTTGCATAGAGTTTCGGCATTGACGCTGGAGTGTTTCCAATTCAATATCGGTTTTTGTTTGTTGCTTCCAATCTAACTAAGAGGAGGGAGACCTTTTTTAAAAGTTCGCCAGTGTACATGTAACTCCAAAAAAGTGTCATAGAATTCGTGAAAATTTTTCATGAGCGACTCGCAGTTTAAGTACACTACTTTCAATGACCTTCGGAAAGGTGCAAGTTTATCCACAATAAAAGCCTTGGGGGTCTGAAATTCTATCCTGTCAGAGTCTACTGACGCAGATGAACCAAACGTGGAATTCACCGAAGGGGGAGGTTCATACACTGTATCCAAACCTGAAGACTGGTTAATACTCCCCCCTCCTTTCCTTCCGGCGGCCACCTACCTCATTGAAATTTTCCTCTTACCCAGCGGGGTCCTGGCGACGTACGTCCCTCACGTAGACATGGGTCCCTCTCGGAAGCGCCTCATGCGGGTCCCTCCTGGCAAGATGTCCCCGCTGCTGCGACGTTCCTTTCTTCACCAGGCGTCGTTGCCAGATTGCCGTCCTTGGTTCTACTCTCCTCGTTTCTTTGTAGCTCCCCCAACGTCCATGGTCTGTCATTGACGTAGAGGGTCCTGCATTTCAGTTGCACTCTATATCCTTCTTCTCTGTCCTGGGACATGTATGTTTTCATTTCCGTCTGTACTGGCGGGTTTCATAAGAATAATAATCTGCCACACTTACTTCTGCCTTACGAAGATCCTTCGCCCTACGCAGCACTGCAGATCTGTCTTTGTAATGACCGAACCTTGCGATTAATGGCCGCGGCTTAGTTTTGTCCCTTGTCTTACCCAGCCTGTGTACCCGTTCGAATATCCTGTCTCCTGCGGCCGTTCCTACCTTGTCACCCAATACTCTCTTTAGTGCTGCTTCAGGGGTGTCAAAAGATATTGCCTCAGCTATTGAATTTACCAAAAGAGCTTTTTTAAATAATAAGTTTGATTTAACAGCAGCAGAAGGGATAGCCGATTTAATTAATGCTGAAACTATTATGCATATATTTATTTCAAACCACTAATGTTCTCACATCAGCCCCCTAATCGAGCTCATTAGGATCACGCTGTATCTCCGCTTGTTTATATGCCGGAACATTGGTACCCTCGAAGAATTTGCTATATTTTTCCAGCCATGCTGAAGCAACAGGACTAATGGTGTTCATTGCCATTTTATAACTGTTGAACACTTTATTCGACTTGTAGGCTTCTACAAGCATCTTTTCAACATTTACTTGAAGATGTTCAATAAGGTGATAGTATTGTTCTTGTCCTTCAGACCTCATCCTTGTTTTTAAATTAATAACATCCAGCGCCACAGACTCTCTATCGGCCTTAATTACTGCTAGTTCAAAACTAGCCAGATTTGTAGTAGAGATTTCCTCTTCAATTCCCATCTTGTGAGTATTCTCCAAGAATTCCTTCATCTGAGTAGCTAGATTCGTCATCATCTCAAAGTTCTTCATACACATCAACACACGGTTGCAATGATTAGTTAAAACTTCTTCGTATGCCTTCACATTATTAAGGATCTCCTTTAAGGCTGGCTGGGTGTTCCACTCAATAAGAAGTTGACACAGTTGTTCTTCCCTTAACCTTTCCGCTTCACTTGCCTGTCGAGTTTCATCATCAACCTGAACTGCAGGTAGTTGTTGGTGCTCAGCAGCAACTGTTATATCCATTGGCGATGGCTTCCTCACTAGTTCTATATCTGCTCCTGCCTGTACACCTGTATCAACTTCCTCATTCTTGAAGCCTGCATTGGCTGTTTTCTGCTTCTCCTCAGCAGCAACTGTTATATCCATTGGCGATGGCTGCCTCACTAGTTCTATATCTGCTCCTGCCTGTACACCTGTATCAACTTCCTCATTCTTGAAGCCTGCATTGGCTGTTTTCTGCTTCTTTATAGAAGTCTCTTGGTTAGTTACACCTAGATCCATTTTAAGGGGTACCTTTCCCGTAGGCACCCAAAAGTCAACCTCACTTCCACGTAGTACACCCTGGACTGAAGACTAACGAGGCTCTGGCGACTGGCACTATGGCCAGTATAATTTTTTGTGTCGTCCTGTTTTTTGTCCTTGTGTGTGCTGAGTTTTCTGTTTACAGCCTCAGCTTTTAACAGAAGTCAGAAGATTTTAAGATTTTTAGTTATGCAATGTTAGAGTTGTTATTTGTAATGATAAGGGGCTGGTTCCCGTATAATGTGAAGGGTGCAAAATAGCCTAAGTGCTCACGCACCCAAAATTTTCAGTTCAAATAGTGTTGCTTCAGAGTCCTCCCCGGTTTCATGTTCACTTTCCGGCACGTTGTATAACACTAGATTTGATATTCCGGTCTGGTTCTCCAGAGCGTCTACTTTCGCTTCTAGTTCATGCACTTTATCAAATAATCAGTTTGAATATTCGCCACCGCTAACGACTCCTCCAGCTCCCTATTTTTGTTCATGAGAATTTGCATATTTTCTCCCAGTTTCTGAATATCTACCTTGAGACTCTCCTGTCCTGTTTCCACCAAAACATATAGGTCATCCAGCGATCTTCCAGGTCCTGGGTTGGGTTCTACCCTTGCCTGTAGAAGTAGCACTAACGCCACCACACCGTATGCGAAGAAGCAGTTCATCTCGGGTTCCTTTTCCTTCAGCTTCCTCTTTCCTCCGCCGAAGTCGCACCTCCCGATTCGCACCCGCCATGCGACGAGATGTACCCCCATCATGAAATCTGGAACTGCTGCACTCCGGAGCTCACCTTTAACACAACCTTTCACTTCGTAGGCTCAATTCGTTATTCGTCTGTAAGAAGAGATATCGTGAACAGGTTTACTGGGTTTGGCCAAGAGCAGCATTTTAGATACTTTCCATTCTGTCTGGAAATAGCCTGATTGTAATATATGCGTGTATGTGGTGGATAGGATTAGAAGAAAGGTTCTTGGAGCCTCTCTTATGAGTTTCTATGTTACCAAGTTGAAGCCTGGGTCAGTGTTTCTTTTACGAGATATGACACGTGATATCTTCTGGTGTTATAGGGGAAGTTAGTGGTTCGTGTTCATTTATACAAGTAATATGGTTATTGCTGAGTTATATGGGTTTGCGTTTGAGACACATTTTACTATGCGTAATAAATTTGTTTTCTGTAATGGTTCAGTTCTTGGTGTGAAAATATGTTGTAAGTGATGTGCAAAGGCTTTGCCTTTCTCCTGGTCGTCGTCGAAGAATTTCCTGTCAACTACGAGTGTACTGTAGTTGTTTACTACATTACTACGTATACATCCTTTGTCTCGCATAATAGGATACGTGGTTCTTGACAGTTTTCCTATGTTAAATTGCTGCGAGTATTTGGATGGATGGTATGTTTCGGCCAATTTATTGCACGTTTTATGCAATTTCTCATTTTTATAAGCAATAATATAGTTTTGGACCATGCAAAGGAGTTGTCTATGATGTCGTAATGCTTCTGTGTTTCTTGTTTGAACATGTTCTCGGAAGGGGGTGTAAGGGGTTACAATTCCACTTAATACACCCAATTGTCAACCTCACTTTCACATAGTACACCTTGGAATGCATTTTGCAGACATTTGGACTTACGGCCAGTATAATCTTCATAGGACTGTGTGTCTTGTCCTTGTTTGTGCTGAGTGCCCCTTTACAGCCTCGTCTTTTAACTGGGGTGTAAGGGGGTGTCCTGTGTTTTGTCCTTATTTGTACTGAGTGCTCCTTTACAGCCTCAGCTTTTAACAGAAGTCAGAACATTTTAAGATTTTTAATTATGCAACGTTAGAGTTGTTCTTTGTAATGATAAGGGGCTGGCCCCCGTATAATATGACGGCAGCAAAATAGCCTAAGTGCTGACGCTCCAACAATTTTAAAATCAAATAAAAAAAAATCAAACAGAGGAATCGAAATGACGCACGTGCCTGCCAAGCGATTGAGAGTTAGTACTGTCAGTAATACAGGCACGTTGCGCACACACAGCAGTCATAGCTCGTTCAGTGTCGAAGAGAAATGGAGGTATCGAAGCAGCTTGTTCGCGTGTGTTTGTTGTACGACATTAAAGTGGGCCTGTCAGCTGCCGCATTTGCCAGGCGTTTGGGGAGAATGCCGTGAACGAACGCGCTGCCAGGCATTGGTTTCAGAAATTCCGTTCGGGAGATGTGAGCCTTTCGGATGAACCTCGCAGTGGACGACATGTGTTGGATGACGAGGCCCTGAAAGCAGCCATCGAGGAGGACAGTGGTCTAACATGTGATGAACTTGCAGGAAGGTTCCATGTTTCCGCTGAAACAGTCAGACTGCACCTGCATGGGATAGGGAAGTCATACATGTTAAGCAAGTGGGGGTGTAAAGGGTGATTTTCCACGTAGTACACCCAACTGTCAACCTCACTTCCACGTGGGGTGTAAGGGGTGATTTTCCACGTAGTACACCCAACTGTCAACCTCACTTCCACGTTAGTACACCCTGGACTGCATTTTGCAGACAAACGAGGCTCTGGCGACTGGCACTCTGGCCAGTATAATTTTGTTTGTGTTGTCCTGTTTTTTGTCCTTGTGTGTGCTGCAGGCCCTTTACAGCCTCAGCTTTTAACGGAAGTCAGAACATTTTAAGCTTTTAAGATTTTACTTATGCAACGTTAGAGTTGTTCTTTGTAAAGATAAGGGGCTGGACCCCGTATAATATGACGGGTGCAAAATAGCCTAAGTGCTGACGCACCCAGAATTTTAAAATCAAATCAAATCACTTCCACGTTAGTACACCCTGGACTGCGTTTTGCAGACGAACGAGGCTCTGGCGACTGGCACTCTGGCCAGTATAATTTTGTGTGTGTTGTCCTTTTTTTTGTCCTTGTGTGTGCTGAGTGCCTCTTTTAGCCTCAGCTTTTAACGAAAGTCAGAACATTTTAAGCTTTTAAGATTTTACTTATGCAACGTTAGAGTTGTTCTTTGTAAAGATAAGGGGCTGGACCCCGTATAATGTGACGGGTGCAAAATAGCCTAAGTGCTGATGCACCCAAAATTTTAAACTCAAATCAAATTAAGCAAGTGGGTACCCCACACATTGTCGGCAGCCAACAAGGAACAACGAGTGACAGCCTGTTTGTCCTTGCTCACTCGGCACCTGAACACACCCATATTTGATCGCTTGCTCACTGGTGACGAGGGGTGTAAGGGGTGCTCCTTCCACGTAGTGCACCCAATAGTCAACCTCACTCCCACATAGTACATCCTGGTCTGGCGAGGCTCTGGCGACTGGCCCCGTGGCCAGTATAATATTGTTTGTGTTGTCCTGTGTGTTGTCCTTATTCGTGCTGAGTGCTCCTTTACAGCCTCAGCTTTTAACGAAAGTCAGAAAATTTTAATTTATGATTTTAGTTCTGCAACGTTAGAGTTGTTATGTGTAACGATAAGGGGCTGGACCCCGTATAATGTGACGGGTGCAAAATGGCCTTAGTGCTGACGCACCCAAAATTTTAAATTCAAATTCAAATTCACTGGTGACGAAAAGTGGGTCCTCTGTGACACTCCCAAGTATACCAGACATTGGTTGTCGCCATGTGACCCTGTCCCTCACACCTCAAGACCACCTCTGCACCCACGAAAGGTTATGCTCACTGTATGGTGGAATTGTCGGCAAGTGGTGCTCCTTTCACCTGGTCAGGGGTGTAAGGGGTGACCTTCCACGTAGTACACCCAAATGTCAACCTCACTTCCACGTTAGTGCACCCTGGACTTAAGACTAACGAGGCTCTGGCGACTGGCCCCATGGCCAGTATAATTTTGTTTGTATTGTCCTGTTCTTTTGTCCTTATGTGTGCTGAGTGCCCCTTTACAGCCTCAGCTTTTAACAGAAGTCAGAACATTTTAAATTTTTTAGTTATGCAACGATAGAGTTGTTATTTGTAATGGTAAGGGGCTGGCCCCCGTATACTGTGACGGGAGCAAAATAGCCTAAGTGCTGACGCTCCCAAAATTTTAAATTCAAATTCTAGTCAAATTTCACCTGGTCAGACCATCACTGCTGACCTCTCCGCAGTTGCAGAGGGTGCACCATGCATTGCGGCAGAAGGAGCCGGCATTGGTGAATCGCAAGGGTGTGCTGTTCCTGCACGACAATGCCAAGCCACATGTGGCAAAGAGGACCCGGAAGACCCTTCAGCAACTTGCCTGGGAGACACTGTGCCATCCACCATATTCACCGGACCTTGCACCAACAAATTACCACCAGTTTCATTCCCTCGACAACCACCTCCGTGGGAGATCTTTCGCAAATGAGAGAGACCTGCTGAACGCACTCGCGGATTTCTTTGCATCCAAGCCAAAAGTTTTATCACCAGGGTAATGTGCAGCTGCAGGAACGTTGGCAAAAGGTGTTCGATGCTGATGGAGATTTGATTAATTTGAAACCTAAAGGTACGTACCGTTCACTGTATTGCTGTTTGTTTATCACTGCTCTAGAACGGCAAGAACTTTTTTAGTTAGCTTGTACTTTCACCTTACTATTTGTGAAGAGCGATGTGAATCTAAGTACCACATCTGGAGAGCTATTGCTGATTTTGCTGAAGTTCAAGGAAATGGCAATTTTGGCTATTTCCTATAGTATAAAGAAATGGTCGCTTTTCGGCTTGTGGCCGACTGTGAATATTTGTGTCGGCCATGATAATATAATGTTTGTATTTGTTTTCTACTTAATTGATAAAGTTATATGGCATGAGGTGTCCAGGATGAACATAAATGATTGCTGGGTTGTAAGGGGTGACCTTCCACGTAGTACACCCAATTGTCAACCTCACTGCCATGTAGTGCACCCTGGACTGCATTTTGCATACGAATGAGGCTCTGGCGACTGGCCCTGGCCAGTATAATTATGTGTGTGTTGTCCTTATGTGGTGCTGAGTGCCTCTTCACAGCCTCAGCTTTTAACCTAAGTCAGAATGTTTAAGATTTTAGGTATGCAACGTTACAACTCTGTTATTTGTTATGGTAAGGAACTTGACCCCGTATAACATGACGGGTTCAAAATAGCCTTAGTGCTGACTCACCCATAATTTTAAATTCAATTTCAATTCGTGGTGTAAGGTGTACCTTCCACGTAGGTGCCCAAAAGTCAACCTCACTTCCACGCAGTACACCCTGGACTGCATTTTGCAGACGAACGAGGCTCTGGCGACTGGCACTATGGCCAGTATAATTGTGTGTGTGTTGTGCTGTTTTTTGTCCTTGTGTGTGCTGAGTGCCTGTTTACAGCATCAGCTTTTAATCAGTCAGAAGATTTTAATGTTTTAGTTACGACACGACAGTAGTTATGTTTATTTTAGTTCTGTTAACCTAAGTCAGAATATTTTAGTCTTCCAACGTTATTAGTTACATTTTAGTTCAGGTTAGGGGCTGGACCCCGTATAAAGTGACGGGTGCAATATAGCCTTAGTGCTGACGCACCCAAAATTTTAAATAAAAAAAAATCAATTTCAATTCAATAAATGGTTGCTAAGGTTATGCTACTGTGCTTCAAATATATTGTAGCCATGCTCTGTTCCGGTAGGTTGTAATGGTCTGGTAATGAATGTTCTGTATGGGGATATGATTTTCGAAAACAAATTGTAGTCCCTGCATTTGCACGTACAGCATCCCTTGGCCCATCATTTCGTAGCATCATATTGTATCCTATGATTTTGGGTTTTGTGTTGGTGTTAAGAATGTTTCGGCGAGGGCCAAGGCTGAAATGTTCTTTTCGTGCAAAACTGTTTCAAATAAGATTTGTGCGTTGTTAATGAGCAGATATTTAGGAAGAGAGAAGAAAAAGTAAACACGATACTACCACCAGCTAACGGTTTGTTTCCAGGTTTCATGAGACCTGTGGTAAGCCATCTCGTGCATAAAGTGGTGTTATCTTTCATTAGTAGTTGTAATAATAATAATAATAATAATTGTTGTAATAGTAAACAATAATCCTTTGGATATTGAGACTAGCTATACAACTTCAATTCAGAACTAAAATAAAAATATTGACCATGATAAGTTTAGTTTATTTGCGTCCAAGGACTACTGGTGTGTACAAATTACAGTACATGGAAATATAGGACATGTCAATACTTACATTACAATACAATACTACATTAATAGAATTTACAAATACAAAATAGATAGCCAACAATTGTAAAAAAATTGGGTCTTACTCTGGTATTATATTAAAATCACAAAAAAATATAACATTAGACGTTACAGCCTACTTCTAGGTGATACTAATTATCCACTTTGATTTGACATTTAATTTTACAAGAATAATATGTGATTTTACTACATTATGTACATTTGTCTTATGTAAAAGTCGCTTTCATGTATTCAGCTATAGAATAAAAAAACATGCTTCAGAAGCATTGATTTTATCTTGTGCTTGAATATCATCAGTTTTGGTTCTTTCCTCACATCTTGTGGTAGTTTATTGTAGAGATCTATGGAAGAGTTTAAGGGACCTTTCTTACATAAGTTAAGGCGGCAGTGTTTTATGTGAAGTTTGTCTTTATTTCTTGTGTTTATGCCATGTATTTCCTCATTTGTGGCAAAGTTGGAAATACTTTGCTTAATATGAATTAAGCATTCATAAATGTATATGCAGGGGAGAGGTAACACATTAAGTTTACGGAAAAGAGTTCTACATGAATAAGTTTTCTTTACTCCAGCTATGGGGTGTAAGGGGTACCTTCTACGTAGGCGCCCAAAAGTCAACCTCACTTCCACTTAGTGTACCCTGGACAAGAGACTAACGAGGCTCTGGCGACTGGCACTATAGCCAGTATAATTTTGTGTGTGTTGTCCTGTTTTATGTCCTTGTGTGTGCTGAGTGCGCGTTTAGAGCCTCAGCTTTTAACAGAAGTCAGAACATTTTAAGGTTTTAAAATTTTTGGTATGCAACGTTAGAGTTGTTATTTGTAATGGTAAGGGGCTGGACCCCGTATAATGTGACGGGAGCAAATTAGCCTAAGTGCTGACGCTCCCAAAATTAAAAATTCAAATTTACTCCAGCTATGATTCTAATAGCTCTTTTTTGAAGCATAAAAAAGGACATTGGAGTGGCCCTTTTTACCCCAAACCATAATCCCGTATCTTAGTGAAGCATCAAAGTTTGCCATATAAAGGGGCAATATATATATATGTATGTATGAATGAATCAAGAAAACCTGTAGAGTAATGCATATAGGGTAACTTCGGTGATTAACGCCACCAATTGGTCATTTCGTTCTAGAACTCATACATTTTTATTGTTAGGAACATGAAAGTTACATGTATAGGAGAATGAACTTTCCTCTGTTGTGTAATAATAAAATATTGATTGCACTGTTATAATGAAAGCAATAAAATACTAAATTCTGTGTTAATGCAAAATGGCGTTATTTCCAGACCTGTCGGGTAATAACGCCATGTTCATAATTACAAGTAAAACATTCACATTATCCTAATTACAAGTAAAACATTCACATTTTCTTCACTAAACTGTACTAGGAAAAATAATTACTGTAGTAAGTTATTAGAAAAAAAAGTCTTTTTTTGTCTTTTCGCGATACCCAGTCCCTCAAAGTTCTGCGAGGAACGTGCAGCACATGCTATCTTCTATCCCTTGTTTGATGGCCGCCATAGCTTGCCTCAAGTCATCCACTGACCATTTGGCCCGTATATTTCTACATTTCCTCGCCATTTGAAAGAGGAAATTAGCCGAGAATAAATATCTGTACGCCTCGAAAGTAACTGAGCAAGGATAAACCTATTTTCGAAATCAACATTTCCTTAAATTTGAGTTTAAATTGAGTGGCGTTATACCCCGACACGATGATGGCGTTATTTCCCGAAACAACAGACTGTAGTTTAACCAACTGTTCTAAACTTACGACACCGACCATGAAAACCGTACACACATCATTCACTTACGTAATAAACGTATTGTGTACGTACAGCATTGTTAACATTTAAAATCTAATCCTACAATAGAAAAACACTCACCTTTGTCGGCGCGATGAAAATGTGGACTCTTTTTCCTCGAAACTCAACTCAAACGTCTACACTGTTCAAAGTGTTTCTCTTAAATGAAGGCTCGACAATGGCAACCGTTCTTATCAGCAATGCTGCCAGGCACCATTGTTTATGTCACAACTGTGAGTCACACCTTAACTTTACATGCGTCCATGTTTTCAGAGTTGAAACTTTGAAATGGCGTTATTTCCCGCCTGGCGTTATTCACCGAAGTTACCCTATATGTGTATTGGGTAAAAATAAACACAACACTAATAATAAAAACACATTACAGATCCCCTCACTCCCATTCAATCACGCACAATCATGCTGCAGGCGTAAACACATGCTACATACCTTTACATGACAAGATAGCAAATCGCCTCTTTTGTTTATCTTCCGCGTGGGGTGTAAGGGGTGACATTCTACGTAGGATATCCAATTGTCAACCTCACTTCCACATAGTACATCCTGGACTACATTTTGCAGACTAACGAGGCTCTGGCGACTGGCCCTTTTGGCCAGTATAATTTTGTGTGTGTTGTCCTGTTTTTTGTCCTTGTGTGTGCCTTTCTACAGCCTCAGGTTTAAAGGGAGTCAGAATATTTTAGTAGCGACACGACATTATAGTTATGTGATTTTAGTTCTAGTAAGGGGCTGGACCCCATATAAACTGACGGGTACAGAATAGCCTAAGTGCTGATGCACCCAAAATTTTTAATTCAAATTCAAATATCTTTCGCGTACTGTCAACATTTGGGATTTCTACTAGCACCTTAGGCTTGCTTATGATTCGATGTAAATACGCAGACTAGCGCTGTGTCACTTATGAGACGCGATTAGCTACTTGGCGTTATATTTCCCAGAAATAAATAACAGTTGAAATTACATTTGTGGAGGCACTACTATGCAAAGAGAATCAAGTATACACTAAATAAAGAACATGAGGAAATTAACTTGACTACAAATACACGATTACTGATATTAATAGCTACGGTAAAAGTTAAAACAAACCAAAAATTAAGTATAGAAATACTCGGTGCTAGGATAGGAAAAGCAATAAGAAGCCATAGTTCTTTTACATTTATAGAATATTTCGATGGGCGAGCGAAATATGCTCTCCTTAAATTTGGAAGATCTATTGAACTTTTGATTAGATTAGCCCAAATAATTAGTTATTGCAACAACGGTGTTCAATTTCATTTCGCTTTGTCTTATGACGAACAGTGACGATGTGGGTTTACAATTGTTCACTCTCACACTCAAAGAGATAACTGGCGAATACTATTCCGACTCAATGGAGGTGTGGTTTCCGCTTATGACGACGGGTCTCGTCGCAGCGTTCCCGCTGCGCTGTGGTTATGCCATTCTGCCCTCCTGATGGGCGGAATCTGTCTCTTCGGCGCACTTCGACGTAACATTTATTTTTTCATCACGGCGACGAAGATACGGGGAAAACCGCCTCGCTTCCATCCATCAGCTCATGGCGTCGCATCCGATCGTGGTTTCAATGGCCGTTCGGTAATACACAGGAAGTCTGCGTCGTCAAGGGCTGACGTCGTTTTATCTCTCTCTCTCTCTCTCTCTCTCTCTCTCTCTCCTCCTTCTTTACTCGGCGTACCATCTATCACACTGACGTCGGTGTCGGCGTCGTCGTGATGAGGTGGCTGTTGTCTCTCACATAGGTTGGCGATTCGGCCTGGCCTTGGGGCGTGGCTTTCATTTTAGGTTAGGAGTCGTTAAACAAGCATCGTGGCCTTATTTGCTTGGCTTCTGGCATGAAGCATTAATTGGGAAACCCGAGGGTCCCCTCTCTTTCGTAGTTTTAACCGGCCATGTTTATTCACTGTTCCTCCTTACAAGAAGGGAAAAACAACACATCTAGAGCACATGAAACACGTAAATTTCACTGCCTCATATCCCTGGTACTGTCACTGCGGTAACGAACTCGCGACTATTCACACGACGCGGTCGAAAAGTGAAACAAAACATGTTCTGTATCTTGCGCGAAGTAACGCGGAGATAGTGTTCTTTCCGATCCTGGCGGCAAACTGTGTCCATCTGCTCGAGTTCAGGGGTATTTAAGAAAAACTCGAAAGTTCAAAAATTAACCGTCCTGAGCTTCGATAAAGCTGGACTGGACGGTTGTGTTTCTCCCAGCTTCCTGCAGCTTTTCCACCTGGTGGATAAAACAATAACAAGGATATAACAAATATTAATTTCTCTTCAGCTGCTTGATACACGCATTTCTGAAAACCTGCTTAGATAGATGGAAGCCTGGAGGATCATTTAGTGTATTGTACCTTGTTTGTAGCCTATAGAGAAATGACCTTGGTTCTAGGGATAGCCTTGAGGCTTTTGTATAAAAGAAGTTGTTGCATTTGCTGTTGGTACGTGGGATCCGGATGTAAAGATGTGGCAAGAGTTCGTTAGTGAAAAGTTGTCCATTCATGATTTTGAAAAGAAATGTTAGATCTGAAACTTGACGGCGAAGGGACGGATCGTGAATTTGAAGAGTGGATAGAATTTCATGTTTGGAAAAGTTTGCAAGGGCTGGGCATCAATGTTTGACTATTCTGATAAAGAAATTAACCACTTTGTTTGTTCTCTTTATACAGTGTGTCCGCAAAGTCATGGTGCACTTTTGACCGGTCACAGGAAAGCAACAAAACAAGATAGAAATGTGAAATCTTCACCAAATAAAAGGAAAACTCTCCAAGTTTCTTACCTATTCAGTGCAGTTCGATGTGGCCTCCATTTGTTGCCCGACACACATCTAAACGATATTCAAGTTCTTCCCACACACGGTTAAGGACGTCTGGTGTAACAGAGTGAATAACGTCTGTGATTCTCTGTTTTAAATGATTAATGTCGTTGATATGTTCACTGTACACATGTTGCTTCACATAACCCCACAAGTAAAAGTCTAAGGGCGTCAGATCTGGGGATCGTGGTGGCCATGGCTGGACAGAACCCCTGCCTATCCACAGCTGGGGGAATGTTGTATCCAGAAACTCACGAACAATGTTGGCATAGTGTGGAGGCGCGCCGTCATGTTGAAAGATGACACCTTCTGGAAATTGTGGCACTGCATACATTTCCAACATGTCAAGGTAGTTGTTTGCCGTCACAGTCTGCTCCGCAAAGAAAAATGGGCCTATCACTTTATCATGCATAAGGCCACACCACACGTTCACTTTGGGGGTGTTACGTTCGTACTCAACGTAGGCACGAGGATTTTCAGCAGCCCATATTCGGACGTTATGGCGATGAACATGCCCACAGCCCCCTCCATGTAGGACTGCCTTGACGGGGCGAGGGGGCTTAGTAGGGAGGTCAATTTCATCTCATCATTTCACCCATTCTTCATATCCATATCTCACGTTTTTTCACCATTCCATCACGTCATTCATCTCCATATCTTTGACCTCCCTCTAAGAAACTTATGTAGGGAGGTCATTTTCATCTCATCATTTCACTCATTCTTCACATCCATATCTCACGTTTTCACCATTCCATCACGTCATTCATCTCCATATCTTTGACCTCCCTATAACTAAGGGTCCTGCTAGAGGAGACAACCTCGATAAAAAACCCCTATCCCAAGGTGTGAGTTGCACGTGCCGATGGTAGGTGCAGTCGCGAACGTGGCCTCGGGGATTTCGGTTTGGTCCTCGAGTAGCCTCCATTTTTGGGGGTAGGCCTTCCTCGGCATAGAGGGCATGTCGAGGCGACAATTTATGGACCCTCCAAAATAAACACATTTTGTATATGGGTACAAAAAACAACTCAAACGGGGGGAAACCCCCAAAACGAGCGCGGCCTTCGAGCCCGCTCCAAGTAGTGGAAAAGACAAGTAACGTGCCACGTTACCTTGTTGTCAGTATTGTTGAGAAGACCGATAGTAACGATGTTTCTGCAACAACAAAGAAACACGGAGCTGCTACATTGAAGGACTTGTCACCATTCCTTATCAAGAAACAGCTAGACTACGCCGCTGGTTCCGATGTTCCAGAAATAAAGAAGCTGAGAAACGGGAGTCTACTTATCCAGACCAGCACAGATCGCCAGACCAACAACCTGTTAAAGTTACGATCTTTGGGCCATTTCACTGTTACTGTTGAACCCCATCGTCAACTTAACAGTAGTAAAGGTGTGATTCGCCACTGGGATCTGCTAAATGCTGAGGAGGAAGAGATCCTTGAAGCACTCTCAGACCAACATGTCACCGCAGTGCAGCGAATAAAGACGCGAAAATCCGGAGAACTTGTGCCAACTGCTTCTATTATATTAACGTTCCAAACGACCACTCTCCCAGATATTGTACGGGCTGGATATTTGAGACTAAAAGTCCGACCATACATCCCTAACCCGATGCGATGTTTCAAATGCCAGCACTTTGGGCACACTCAGCCTTCCTGCAAGGCCACTACCGCCCTTTGTGGTAAGTGTAGTCTGCCTGATCATGGGACCGAACCCTGTTCTTCAGGTCCCAAATGCATTAATTGCCAAGGCGAGCACCCAGTCTGGCATCGTGACTGCCCCTCTTTCCAACAAGAGAAGAAAATCAGAGAGTTGGTCGTCACAGAGAAAATCTCTGCTGGCGAAGCAAAACAACGTCTCCGGGAAAGTATACGCACCACTTTACGTGTGCCATTCGCTACAGTTGCTGCAGCTGCTCTTACCCGCCGCAGTGTGGGTGTACAAACCAGCGACGTGTCAACTCAAACACCAACGATTCCCGTAGTAGCCCGCCCTGCTTCGAGGAAACCAGCAACCACTCCTCGCACCACAGAGAGGAAGTTCAAGCAGGTGCATAGCAAGGATTACTTTCTCAAGTCCAGTAGCTCTCCAGTGAGGGTGGAGGCCACCACCCTGAAACTTAAGGCGCAGCTGAAAGCTGCCCGGCGGGCGCTCAAAGCACCCGCCCCCACTCCCTCTTCTTCATCCCCTTCGCCCTCTGTGTCCTTACCCGAGGACATGATACAGGACGAAGCCGCGGATGAAGAATTTATCAAGGTGACAGGGCCTAGAAACAGAGTACGCCTCAAAAGGTAACTATAATACCTCCCGCTATGGCTTATTGTCTCCAATGGAACCTTAACGGTTTCCGTATGCATCTCGAGGAACTGCAAATCTTAATATCTGAATTTGACCCTGCCATCATATGTCTCCAAGAGACACATTTTCGCCCAAATGAATCAGTGATTCTCAACGGATACACGCTTTACCGCACCGACAAGCTTCCTGAGGGTCGTCGTGCACACGGTGGTGTTGCAATCGGTGTTCGAGATAACATCCACTCAACGCCAATCTTTCTCACCACCCCCCTCCAAGCTGTCGCCGTGCAGGTCCATCTACCACAGCCAATATCTGTGTGCTGTGTCTACATCACAAGGGAGGAGCGATTCTCTCTTGAGGACCTCCTTGCTATATTCGAACAACTTGCGTCTCCTGTAGTTCTTTTGGGCGATTTTAATTCCTACCATCGTTTGTGGGGCTCCGTTCGTACAGAACCCCGGGGTCAAATTGTAGATCAATTCCGTGAGGCATCAGATTTAACGTTGCTGAATGATGGGACTCCCACATATTTCAGCCCTTCCTCTGGCACATATTCTGCGTTGGACTTGTCCTTCTGCAGTCCCAGCCTTGCTCCTACCACATCTTGGAGCGTTCATCCTGATCTCTGTGGGAGTGATCACTTCCCTCTCATTCTTACCTTCGAACATCTTCAGCAATCACGTGAACAACACCCTCACTGGAATCTCAGTCGGGCCGACTGGGAAGCCTTCGAGCGTGCAGTGGACCTTGAAGTCGATCTTGCGTAGACTTTACCACCAATCGACGCCTTAGATGTCTTTGTGTCAGGGGTGCATGATGCTGCACGCACCTCCATTCCACATCCCAGTGGACCTGCGAGGCGACGCCCAGTCCCCTGGTGGACTGCGGAGATCGGTGCAGCCATCAAGGACCGCAATCATGCTCTCGATCGATTTAATAGTAAACACACTGCCGCAAACCTCGAGCAGTTCCGCATTAAACGTTCCCGTGCCCGTCAGCTCATTCGAGCCAGTAAGAAGGCGTGCTGGGTCCAATACGTGTCTTCTCTGACGAAGCAGGCTTCGTCGAAAGCCGTTTGGACCAAAGTACGTCGCATCCAGGGGGGTGCATCTACTCCTCTGAGCGCTCTGGAGCACGATGGGACGTTGTACACAGATTCCGGAGACATAGCTAATATCTTGGCCACGCAGTTTTCTGATGCGTCTTGTTCTGAAAACTATGAACCACGTTTCCGCCGCGAGAAGGACCGTCAGGAACGACGCCGTCTAGTTTTTCGAAATTCTAAGAATACAGCTCCTGGAGTGGACATGATCCACTATGAGATGCTTCGTCATCTGCTCATTGGCGCAAGAAATTTCCTTTGGACGGTATTCAACAGGCTTTGGTTGGAGGACTCTTTCCCCACTTCCTGGAAAGAAGCTATTATTGTTGCCATCCTGAAACGAGGTAAACAACGCACCGCAGCCTCGACTTATAGGCCTATTGCCTTAACTAGCTGTGTGTGCAAGTTGATGGAACGCATGATCAACAAGCGTCTCACCTGGTTTTTTGGAGGAAAACTCATTGATAAGTAATTTTCAATGTGGTTTTCGCTCCAACCATTCCACACTGGACCATCTGGTTCAGCTGGAAACACACATTCAGGATGCATTCCTCAACAAGGAACTTTTAGTTGCAGTTTTCTTTGACCTCCAAAAAGCATATGACACAACGTGGCGCTTTTGCATTATCAAGCAGCTCCATTCTTGGGGCGTGCGTGGCCATATGGCGTACTTTATTCAAAACTTTTTATCAGATCGTTTTTTCCGCGTACGTGTTGGGAACTCCTTTTCGGATCTTCACGAACAAGAGAACGGTGTCCCGCAGGGCAGCGTATTAAGTGTGACTCTGCCATAGCAGTGAACAGTGTTATGGCAAGCATTGTTGCCCCTGTACATGGTCTTCTGTATGTAGACGACCTCACGATCTTTTGTCGCTCACGGAATCTCGCGTCAGCTTCTCGTCAATTCCAACTGACGATAAACCGTTTGGTTGAGTGGTCCTCCCAAACAGGTTTCACCTTCTCATCCGAGAAATCCGTGTGTGTTCACTTTTGTCGTCAACGTACATGTCATTTCGATCCTGACCTGTACATGGGGAAATCTCCCGTGTGCTTCGTGAATGAGGTCCGCTTCCTGGGCGTCATTTTCGATAAGAAATTGACATGGCTACCTCACCTTTGCCAGTTAAAGTTCTCTTGTCTTCGAGTTCTCAACCTTCTACGTGTTTTATCTCACACTGCCTGCGGTGCTGACAGGACAGTACTGCTTCGCCTGTACCGTGCACTGATCTGGTCGAAACTTGATTATGGATGCGCTGTGTATTCTTCTGCCCGCCCATCTAGACTTCGCATCCTAGACACCGTCCACCATGCTGGTATACGTATGTGCACTGGTGCCTTTCGGACCAGTCCAGTCGCCAGTTTGTATGTAGAGGCATCTGAGCCGTCGCTGTCTCTGCGAAGACAGCGGCTGGTAGTTAACTACTTCCTCCATCTTCGCTCGATGCCTTCACATCCTTCATTCCACACCATCTCAGACGAGGGTAGGCTGGCAAGGTATCGGCTCCACCCTAGTGTCACTAGACCATTTGGTGTTCGTGCAGACGAGATCCTGTCAGCACTTGGTGTTGACAGTGATCTTCCTGGCGTCTCTCCACTCATTCCGCCTCTTCCTACCTGGGAGTTTCCTGCACCTTCTATCGATTTTTCCCTGACTGCCCTTCCAAAGGCAGAAACACCAATGGTTGTATACCAGCAACGGTTTTCAGAGCTTCGTGCGAAGCACCCCAATTTTAATGTGTTTTACACGGATGGGTCCAAGACAGTCGAATCAGTTGGTTGCGCTTTCGTCCTAGACTCTCAAAGTTTCAGTTTCTCGCTACATCCTGCCTGTTCCATCTTTACGGCAGAGTTGTACGCCATTCTAAAGGCACTGGACTTTGCAGACGTGAATGGGCTGAAGAAAGTCCTTGTGTGCTGCGATTCGACCAGCGTGTTGCAGTCTCTGGATTCGCCGTATTCCCGGCATCCGGTAGCGCAACGCATATTCAGACGGCTTGTGTCCTTATCTGCCAGTGCGGATGTACACTTCTGTTGGGTCCCTAGCCACGTGGGCATCCAGGGGAACGAAGCAGCTGATGCTGCCGCCAAGTTTGCTCATGCAGATGGCGACGTTCTCGTCCACCTTTTGCCAGCTAGCGACCTGCAGAATGTGTTCCGTTGTCGCCTTCTTGACACTTGGCAGGCCGAGTGGGATACGGAAACGGGGAACAAGCTTCACGCTGTTAAGCCCACCATAGGTGCTTGGCGTTCCTCGTCTCGTCCCTCTCGGCGAGAAGAAGTTATTCTTACCCGCATGCGTATAGGACACAGCCGTCTCACGCATGGTCACCTACTTCAAGGGCTGGACCCACCGTTGTGTCGTGCTTGTAATGTTTTATTAAGCATTCGACACATTCTCGTTGAATGTGTCGATTTTGCTTACCTCCGGCAGACTTTTAACCTTTCCGGCTGTTTGTCATCCCTCTTGGGTGATGACAGCAGTATTTTATCACGTGTTTTTAGTTTTTTGCGAAGAGCTGGACTCTTCCACCGTCTGTAAGGAGGTTTTTAGTTTGTTTTTTCTGACTTTTTAATGTGTCGTGTTTGTCTCGTGCAGGTCTCTTTACAACCTTGCACTTTTAGTTCTTTCTCAAGGGGCTATCTACACCCCCTTTTTTAAATCTCAGTCAGAATTTTAGATAAGGGGACATTTCCCCGTATATACAGAAGGGTGCGAAATGGCCTTAAGTGCCGACGCACCCATAAATTTTAACTCAATCAATCAAACATGCCCACAGACATGGAATGTCGCCTCATCGCTAAACACAATCTTCTGCAGAAATCGTTCATCATGGTCGATCTTATGAAGCATATCTGTAGCAAACGCGAATCGTGTGGGTCTATCCGCCGGTTTGATAGCGTGCAACAGCTGCAATTTGTAACCGGAAAAACACAGACGTTTCTTTAACACCTTATGAACTGTAGTCTTGCTTAGGTGTAATTGTCGAGCACACGAACGCACAGATTTTTTAGGGCTCCTAAGGTAGCTCTCCCGTATAGCCTCTACAGACTCGTCACTTACCGATGGCCTACCAGAACGGGGTTTGTCCAACAAACTGCTGGTATCCTTCAACTGCTTATCCCACCGATTAATGTTATTCCTATGTGGTGGCGCTTCGTTGTACGCGCGACGATATTCACGTTGCACTTTGCTCACGGATTCGAACCTCGCAAGCCACAGAACGCACTGGACTTTCCTCTGTACCGTCCACATCTCGACTGGCGTGGGCGAGGGCTGATCCGCTGCTGCGCAGTTCATGGTGTTGCGTCATCACCTGTGTGCGCACACGGTTGCGCATCATAGTACGGAAACTTAGAGAGTTTTCCTTTTATTTGGTGAAAATTTCACATTTCTATCTTGTTTTGTTGCTTTCCTGTGACCGGTCAAAAGTGCACCATGACTTTACGGACACACTGTATTGCTATCACAGGCCATTGACCAAATACAGGAACCATATTCAAGAATAGGTACGACGCACGATGTACAGTAAGTTTCGAGGGCAGAATCTTAATTGTTAAGCTCGGTATACTTGATTTGGCTCACCTTCCTTTTTTATGCAAAACCATTTTCTACACGGAAAACGCTCACTTCCACGTAGTGCACCCTGGACTAAAGACTAACGAGGCTCTGGCGACTGGCACTATGGCCAGTATAATCTTGTGTGTGTTGTCCTGTTTTTTTGTCTTTGTATGTGCAGAGTGCCCGTTTACAGCCTCAGCTTTTAACATAAGTCAGAACATTTTAAGATTTTTATTTATGCAACGTTAGAGTTGTTATATGTCATGGTAAGGGGCTGACGCTCCCAAAATTTTAAATTCAAATTCAAATACACGGAAAACGGTAGATGGTACAGACAAATGTTTCATATGACAATCGTATTTTTTTCCCGCCTTTCCGAATCTGCATTCCAAACATACCATTCCCATTTGAAAATCCGCCCAAGAGTCAACCTCACTTCCACGTAGTGCACCCTGGACTAAAGGCTAACGAGGCTCTGGCGACTGGCACTATGGCCAGTATAATTTTGTGTGTGTTGTCCTGTTTGTTGTCCTTGTGTGTGCTGAGTGCCCGTTTACGGCCTCAGCTTTTAACAGAAGTCAGAACATTTTAACATTTTTATTTATGCAACGCTAGAGTTGTTATTTGTAATGATAAGGGGCTGGCCCCCGTATAATGTGACGGGAGCAAAATAGCCTAAGTGCTGACGCTCCCAAAATTTTAAATTCAAATTACGTCAAATTACATTTGAAAATCGCACGAACGGGGCATGTGCCCCCCATTAAAACCACAAAGGGTGGCTTTCGGGTTGTTGTAAATACTTTCTACGGATTCTTTGTGACCAACTTAGTGGTGCATTTTTTTGTTTCAACTTGGTATGATCTCCCGTTCTCGAGGAAAAGGTGGGGTGTAAGGGGTGACCTTCCACGTAGTACACCCAAATGTCAACCTTACTTCCACGTAGTACACCCTGGACTGAAGACTAACGAGGCTCTGGCGACTGGCTCCATGGCCAGTATAATTTTGTTTGTATTGTCCTGTTCTTTTGTCCTTATGTGTGCTGAGTGCCCCTTTACAGCCTCAGCTTTTAACAAAAGTCAGAATATTTTAATATTTTATGATTTTAGTTCTGCAACGTTAGAGTTGTTGTTTGTAACGATAAGGGGCTGGACCCCGTATAATGTGACGGGTGCAAAATAGCCTTAGTGCAGACGCACCCAAAATTTTAAATTCAAATTCAAAAAAATTCAAAACATGGTACCTTTGCATGACAATATAGCAAATCGCCTCTTTTGTTTATCTTCCGCCTACTTTCAACATTTGGGATTTCTACTAGCCCCTTGGGCTTGCTTATGGTTCGATGTAAATATGCGGACATACCGCGCTGTCACTTATGAGACGCGATTAGGTAGTTGACGTTATAGTTCCCAGAAATAATCAATAATTCAAATTACATTTGTCGAGGCACTACTATGCAAAGAGAATCAAGTATACACTAAATGAAGGAAATGAATTAACTTGACTACAAATACACGATTACTGATAATGATAGCTACGGTAATACAAACTAGAATTTGAAAAAGAAATGGTTATACTGTGTAACAAAAGTCCGGGAACACTCTAAAGAAATTATTGTAGCCAAACGACTAGCATTACAAAGTAACAAAGTACATCATTTCAAAGAGTAAAGTTGTAAGTTTTCTTCAACAACACTCACTTTGCAAACACTCTATGTGGGAACCATGTGTGACCCGACAAATATTGACGCGATAATCAAACTCTTCCCACACACGGCTGTGGCTGTTACTTGTCCAATTCTCCTTTTGATTTCCACAACATCACGTGGAAGAGGAGGGACCTATACATGGTGCTTTACATAATCCCATAAAAAAAACCATCCGTTGCACTCTGCGTTTTGTCAAATTCTAGCACGTAGGCGCCCAAAGAGTCAACCTCACTTCCACGTAGTACACCCTGGACAGACTAACGAGGCTCTGGCAACTGGCACTATTGCCAGTATAATTTCTTGTGTTGTCCTGTTTTTTTGTCCTTGTGTGTGCTGAGTGCCCGTTTACAGCCTGAGCTTTTAATAGAAGTCAGAAGATTTTTAGTTATGCAACGTTAGATTTTGTTATTTTTAATGATAAGGGGCTGGCCCCCGTATAATGTGAAGGGTGCAAAATAGCCTAAGTGCTGAACAACCCAAAATTTTAAATTCAAATTCAAATTCTAGCACGCAGCTCCAGAAAGCGCCATCTTGATTATGGGACTATACGTAACACCTGCAAAAAAACTTACAACTTTACTCTTTGAAACTATGTACTTTGTTATTTTGTAATGCTACTCGTTTGGCTACAATAATAGTCATTATTTCGCACATACGTTTCATGTGCAAACACGCGATGTTCAACTGTCCACTGCTCCATACTGTTTCATACCTGCAAAGAAAAGAAATACTCGGCGCGAGGATAGGAAAAACAATAACAAGCCGTAGTTCTTTTACATTTATAGAATATTTCGAAGGGTGAGCGAAATATGTTCTCCTTAAATTTGGAAGATTTATCGAACTTTTGATTAGATTAGCCCAAGTAAATAGTTACTGTTCAATTTCATTTCACTTTGTCTTTTGACGAACAGTGGCGACGTGGGTGGACAAAGTTCATTCTCACACTCAATGAGATAACTGGCCAATACTATACAGACTGAATGGAGGTGTGGTTCCCGCTGATGACAATGGTTCTCTTCGCGGCGTCCCGACGGCACTCGCGTCGCTGTGGCTATGCCATTCAAAGTTGGCAAGCAAGAAGTTATTCAAGTAGTTTGGTTCTTCTTGGTATTTGGAGTATAGTTGATTTGGCTGTTCTATGTGTAATGCTGGATTAGGATAATCTCGCTGTATAGGGGATACAGATCGTTCTCAAAGCAATCCTTCTTCAGAATTTCGACGTTGGTGCTCGTTTGAATAGGTGGACGTTTCCATTGGATCAGTCCGTTTAGTTACTCCAATGACGTTTTTCACCCCCCACGTAGGTGCCCAAAAGTCAACCTCACTTCCACGTAGTGCACCCTGGACTAAAGACTAACGAGACTCTGGCGACTGGCACTATGGCCAGTATAATTTTGTGTGTGTTGTCGTGTTTTTTATCCTTGTGTGTGCTGAGTGCCCATTTGCAGCCTCAGCTTTTAACAGAAGTCAGAAGATTTTAAGATTTTTAGTTATGCAACGTTAGAGTTGTTATTTGTAATGGTAAGGGGCTGGCCCCCGTATAATGTGATGGGAGCAAAATAGCCTAAGTGCTGACGCTCCCAAAATTTTATTTAAAAAAAATCATAAAAAAAATCACCCCTACTCGCTGTCGCTGCAGCGTTGCAGGAAGATCATCATACATCTGTCTCAGAAGACCACAACCGTTGGTGTATTTCAGATCCTATTTAAAGGGGTGTAAGGGGTACCTTCCGCGTAGGCGCCCAAAAGTCAACCTCTCTTCCCCGTAGTGCACCCTGAACTAAAGACTAACGAGGCTCTGGCGACTGGCATTATGGCCAGTATAAATTTGTGTGTGTTGTCCCGTTTTTTGTCCCTGTGTGTGCTGAGTGCCCATTTGCAGCCTCAGCTTTTAACAGAAGTCAACCTCACTTCCACGTAGTGCACCCTGGCCTAAAGGCTAACGAGGCTCTGGCCACTGGCACTATGGCCAGTATAATTTTGTGTGTCTTGTTTTGTTTTTTTGTCCTTGTGTGTGCTGAGTGCCCGTTTACAGCCTCAGCTTTTAACAGAAGTCAGAAGATTTTTAGTTATACAACGTTAGAGTTGTTATTTGTAGTGGTAAGGGGCTGGCCCCCGTATAATGTGACAGGAGCAAAATAGCTTAAGTGCTGACGCTCCCAAAATTTTAAATTCAAATTCAAAATGGGTTATCAGATAAAAAGCATTGATTATTCTGTTTATGAACTTCCTTATTATTATTATTATTATTATTTATTATTATTAAAGTAGGGTTACAATTAAGCTTACATTTTTTTTACATTGATTCCGAACAACAAAAACAGCTTTTTGCCCTACATGAATTAATATACAGTTATGCTATTTGTTTATAAGTATACATACAATGGAATATTATAAATTTATATAATTGAAAAATATAAGAAATAGACTAAAATAAACATTTTTTGCAGCTACGTTTTATGAAGGAAGAAATGAGGTAGAATAGGCACAGTGTCAGTATTCATAAATTAATGTCCTAATCTGTTGTTTAAATGTGGCCAAATTTCTCTCCTTTCTGCAATTTACAGGCAGTTGATTCCACGCTTTACTTGCCAGAGATGACAGGGATTTTGATCCGTATCTTGCCTTGTTACATTTTGGTACTCGGATACTGTTGGTGTTGTTGGATCGCAGATTGGGATAATTTCTATTACTAGATATCATTACTTTGTCCTTTAATAAGTGGTGGTGCTTGTTAATTGCCTGGTGAATTTTTAGTAGAAATGCATATTTTCGTCTGGATTCCAGCGTGGGTAATTTGATTTCTTCTCTGCTTGCACGTGAGGTCGTGTGCGCTGTATTTCTTATGTTACGAATAGGCCAAATTTGCATTTTCTCTAGTTTCGTGGTGTTATTTCTATTAATCCCATAAAGTACAGAGGAACAGTATTCAAGTAACGGCCTAATAAATGCTTTGTAGAACGCTAATTTGTGGGCAAGGTGTACATATTTGCAGACAAATTGAAACTGCTTGATTTTAGGTGCTGCGCGTGAACACATTCTTTTTACATGTTGTGAAAAGGATAAACTTTTATCTAGGTGCATACCGAGATATTTTAGAGATTCACATGGTTTTATATTGAAATTTCCTATTTTAATGTTGTCAATTAGCGTATTGTTATTATTTTCACTGGATAGTATTAATACTTGCGTCTTAGACTCGTTCACTTTCAACATGTTAGATTGATACCACTCAAGAACTTCGGGCATATTTTCCTCAATATTTGCAATTACTTTTTCTAATTTGCTTGACGCGCAGTACAGGAGGCAGTCATCTGCGTACAAATATAATTTAAACCCAAATTCCCTGTCTGCGATGTCATTCACAAACATGTTAAACAGTTTAGGACCTAGAATAGATCCCTGTGGTACACCGAAAGATACATTTACACGGTTTGAAATCGAGTTGCCTACTTTTGTGTCGATACTCCTATTCCATAAATAACTTTCGATCCAGTTGCATGCAAGGGCAGAGAAATTAAATTGCTGATGTAATTTCTGTATTAATAAATTTGGTTGAACACTGTCGAATGCTTTACTGATATCTAGAGAAATAATGCCAATGTATTGCTTCCCTTTACGATCTAATATATTTCTCCAGTTATGTATCAGTTCGTGCACGAGTAATTCTGTCGAGCGATTTTTTCTAAAAGCAAACTGTCTATCTGTCAGTAGATTGTTAGAATGTAAGTATTGTTCTAATTGCTTGTCTATTACCTTTTCAAGAATCCTGCTTAATGAGGAAGTAATTGATATGGGGCGATAATTATTAACTTGCGTCGGGGACCCCCCTTTAAATATAGGTGTGACCCTTGCGTGTTTCCAAGTGTTAGGAAAGATTCCGCTTTTTAAGGATGAATTAATTATATCTGTGAGAGGTTCGACAATCCATGGGGCGAGTAGATATATTATGCGATTACTTATTTCATTGAAATCTGGACCTTTTCTGAGGTTAAGTTTTTGAAGAAATTTCATAACGTCATCACTTGAGACGGGCTTAAAACTGAAGCTGGTTTCTTGATATTTAGCGTCTTTTTCATTTTGTTTGCTACTTTCATTTTTCTTCGCCCTTAAATTGTTAGTGAATGTGTTGAATATTGACTTACCGACGTTAGCAAAGTGGTCATTGAGGACGTTCGACACCCTCGCATCTTCCGTAATTGTTTCATTGTTATGTTCAATAGATGCGATGGATTGGCTTTTGCTATCATTTCCAGTTAAGAACCTGAAAATCTTGAATTTGTTATTGCCTGAATATTTATCGGAATAGATCTGCGTAAGGATATAATTTCTTTTCGCATCTTTTACTGTTTTTGTTACATAGTTCCTTATGGTCTTATATTGTTCCCACGTGTAATTATTATTATTTGGACTACGTGCGCGCTTAAACATCCGGTTCTTGAGTGATATCAATCTAAGAAGACCGCCAGTGATCCAGGGACGCTTGTTGCCCCTAACACGAAACGTTTTTATTGGCGCATAGACATCCAGAGCTTCGGTTATTAATGACTGCAAATATGTCACCTTATCGTTTATATCCGACATCATTGTTGTTTTGTGAAAGGGTAGATAAGAACAATGATCAACGAACTGTTGTTCAGGGAAATTTTTAAAAGAACGCTTAGTTACGAGTATTCTTGGAGATCTTTGTGGCCTTAGGTTAATTGAGGTGTATATCAGAAAATGATCGCTTAAATCATGCATTACTACGGCGGATTTATCATGCAATTCTTTCTTGTTGGTAAAAATGTGATCTATGAGACTCTCACTCGTGTCGGTGACGCGTGTCGGCAGGCGAACGAGCTGCTTGTACCCCGCTGATTCCATCGTATCGAAAAATGCATTGTCCGCTGCAGTTGGTTTCATGACGTCATGATTTGTATCCCCAACGAGAACCGAAGCGTGGCAAGCCGGAAATGACTGCAAAATATTTTCTAGTTTTTCATTAAAAGTGACGGGGGCCTTGGGATGTCTATATACGCATCCTAGAATTAAAGGTTTGTCATTCTGTTTGAGTTTTAAAGACACCCACAATCCTTCAATGTCTACATCTGACACAGAATATATAAGTTCCGATATTACAGCTGTTTTTACGTAAACAATAATACCTCCCCCTTGCTTAGGATAGTCTCGATCAAGTCTGTACATTTTGAACCCTTCAATTTCAACGTGTTTGTCTGAAATGGAATCATCGAGCCAAGTCTCGGTGATTGCAACGCAAGTGAAGTTTATTATATGGGAAGCTGCGATTTCATCTATTTTGTTCTTTATGCGGTTAATATTGACGTGGCCCACCGTGATATTTTCTGCGTTTTCGGGGAAAGCAAGGTCTTCTACGTGCGGATACAAGTTTGCAAGGAATCTCCGGTTTGCCACGCTCAGCCTGTGTAACGTCCCGGGGGGTGGCGGCTCATTGCCAGGCGGGGAGGGAGGAAAACTATTTACAGCCCCAGCATTGTGGTCTCGACCTTGGCCTCGGGGGGAAGGGAGAGAGTGACCATTCTTGCAAATATCAGGGAACATCTTTCAGGGGTGTCCAACGAACTATCTGGCACTGACACTGCACATTGACCTCTTGCCTTCCTACATTTGAAACAACGAAACTCATTATTAATAAAATGACTGAAAAAAATATAATATATGTGAGACAAAAATTAAATTATTTAAAGAAGAAAGGTAAAACTAAAAAATATAAGATTCAGAAGCACATGATTGAAGTGAGTGAATGATTACGGTGGTTAATATATGCAACGAGTGCCAACCGAGGGCAGAGTTTGTCATTTTCCATACTTGTTTAGGTCATCCAGGCTGTCTATTTTAACTGTGGCGTTGTTGTGTAGTGCCAGGATGTTGCCATCCGAAGTCCACACGCGTTGAAAAGTTCCACTATTTCTTACCTGGTGAAACAGCTGCAGGTTTTGCCGGGTGAGGTTTTCCGTGATGGAAACGTGGGGTGCGGAATCCTTCAGGATCTTCTTCTTCACTGTGAAGGATTTTGAATTCAATGGAAGCGTCACACTGTAAATTGTTCGCGACAACCATTCATAATGCGCAGCTCTTCGTGGATGTATCCGATTAAAATCTTGTGCAATGGCATCCGAACTTCTCTCCGTTGACATCACTTTGATCTCGATGCATTGCCGATGTGCTAAACAAATTTTAAGAAATTTTTCTAACACCTCGAAAAGGAGCAAATTCGTACAAGAATTAAGTCATAACGTTTTACTGGTTAAAGATACATCAAAAACACCTTCACCATTGCGTTTCTGGTGAAATTCTAGCCTGATTTGATATATCAACCCCTTCCCATTTAAAATTCTGAAGTTAATTCAAGATGGTGGACATAAAGATGGCCACCGACCGTGCGGGTGTCGTCAATGTGGTTCTCCCTTGGCCTGGCAACGATTGGTCATCACCATTTCCACGTTGGACGCTGCAGTCACCTTTTACCGAGGGTGTTAAGTGACTTTTTGAGCCACCCTGTATAAAGAGGGAGGCACGAGAAGAAACCGCACCTTCACACAACAGTCACGAAATAACACTGAACTCCCCTTTCTCTCCCCTCTCGCCTCCCTCTCTTTCTTTCTTTCTCCAGTTCGTAACGTACATTCACAAACACTCCCATTATTGTCAGCGTTTGAAACAAACAATGCAAATACCATTCGGAGCACGGTTAGCAATGAGCGCAGCAGCAAGATTTCATTGTTGCAAAGAGTAAACTAACGCGATTCTTGGAAATAGAGGATAATACAAGTTCTGAGCATAATAATAAATCAAGAGTTAGAATCCTTTAGTCTAGTTGTCGGTGAGGGGAGTAACATGACATCCTCAATCGATCCCTTTTTATATTTACTTTGAGGAAAATGTTGACAAAGAAATGTCTATTTTCAAGTTATCTCTGTCAGAAACAGTTTTCATTATTTGTAATTATTTTAAATTGTGCGTACCCCCTAAAAAGTCTTCGCGTACTCCCAGGGTGTACAATCTTAAAAAAAAATACCTGGGCCACGGGACGTAGAATTTCGTAACTTCTTAAAGCCTATTGTTTATGCAACCCAAATAACGAAATATTCGCTTAAGTTTGCCTGGTGATTCTGAGTTCTCGGGAAGGATTGAGCTTTGATAGCATGAGTCACATGACTCGTGCCCCAGCCACAACAAACAGCTGGGTGTTACGATGCCTCCAGAAGAAAATTTCAGGAACTGGTTTCTTGACAAGAGCTACTCGTAAGGAAATACTATTCTTTCAAGTGATATTAGAGTCATTGTCAAGAAGGTTCGCTGAAATGATGGTTCTCATCACAGACCACATGCCACACGTTAATTGTTTAAGTCCAGTTCATGCACTGGACCTACAGATTAAAATGGGATCCGAACCAAATGCCTCTCTATTTGGTATTGAATTCGGAAGCCTTTCATTACATGGCGAAGACGTTACCACTACGACATCAGAGAGGCAATGGAACCCCTTGAGAAAGAGATAAGCGAAAATTGCTACGTGACAAACCATATTTGCCCGTAAATTTTAAAAATAAGACAATATTTTGTACTGACAGTTTCGAACGGTGAAAGAGGCTTATATTTTTTTGTACCATCGTCCATTTCACGAGTTTATAATTCTTCCTCACCGACACGAGTAACGCGAGTGGTAGAAGAAAAGCGAAGTAAAATAACTGAAACAGAAATAAAAGGAAAGAGCGAAATAAATTTTATTCATAATATTCTGCAGTCACTTGAGTTGTATTCACGGGATGCTATCTTTAAAGAAAGCCGTGGTCTCTTCCTTGTCTTTTTCGCTTCCTTTGTGTGCTTCCCCCGTCACGATTGGTCTAAAACTAATTAATGCGACGTTAATTAAACAATCCAAACAACGAAACAATGCACAATCAACTGCACAAAACAACATTCCAAATGTTTTCGAATTGGAAAACAATTGAGATGCTGTAAAATGACTTAAGATGCAGTAATAAAGTGGGAATTCGGTACCGTATAGAATTAAATCGATAGAGATGTTCGATTTGATTGGATGTTTGTTATTTAGATTTGCTATTCTTTCACTTTTGGCAAATAGCGCCGATGAAGATGAGTGATGCTATGATGAAATTGATGAAGGGACACTTACCAAGAACACCCACGCCCAAGTCGAGATTCTAAGCAGGGACCCATGGCATCGTAGCGCGCTGTGCTAACCACTCCTCCATGGAGTGGACATTATACCATATTTTGTGTGCTCAATTGGGATCAATCAATGGAATGAATAGGCATATTATATGATTAATACATTCATATCATAATACCACGTCATATTATTCGGCACGAAGTAACATCAGAGACATTCAATCTTGCATTTTTGCCTTTCAACTAATTCTTTGAATTCAGGTTAATCACAACAATAAGATAAATTATGAAGCAAATGATAGTGAATGTGGGATATTATTACGAATTACCTGACAGAAACAACATTAAGCAGGCTCGGTGGTCAAGCTCATTAAGTGATTGACATTCGATATCGTCGCCAAAGTTCCCGGGTTTGAGTACCGTCCTTGTCGCGGGTGTTTGACTATTTCGTCATCAATTTCATGTAATGGTCATTCGTACTTATCGTCGCGATCATCGAACAGGGAATAAAAATTATAAAAATAAATACGATTGTTGTTGAGTTGGTGTTTTTTAAGTCCACTTTATGCACAGTAAGGCTAATCGGGACTGGACCTACAGTTTCAAGTGGGATCCGAACCACTTGTGCCTCCACCAGGTATCGAACCCGGGACCCCTTGATTACAAGGCGACGACGCTACCACTGCGCCATCGGGGAGGCCCTAATAAATACAATGGAAGAGTACTTATAGAGGGCATGTCGAGGCGACAATTTATGGACCCTCCACCATAAAATAATTTTGTATATGGGTTCAAAAACAACTCACACGGGGGGAAACCCCCAAAACGAGCGCGGCCTTCGAGCCCGCTCCAATTAGTGGAAAAGACAAGTAACGTTCCACGTTACCTTGTTATCAGTATTGTTGAGAAGACCGATAGTAACGATGTTTCTGCAACAACAAAGAAACACGGAGCTGCTACATTGAAGGACATGTCACCATTCCTTATCAAGAAACAGCTAGACTACGCCGCTGGTTCCGATGTTCCAGAAATAAAGAAGCTGAGAAACGGGAGTCTACTTATCCAGACCAGCACAGATCGCCAGACCAACAACCTTTTAAAGTTACGATCTTTGGGCCACTTCACTGTTAATGTTGAACCCCATCGTCAACTTAACAGTAGTAAAGGTGTGATTCGACACTGGGATCTGCTAAATGCTGAGGAGGAAGAGATCCTTGAAGCACTCTCAGACCAACATGTCATCGCAGTGCAGCGTATCAAGACGGGAAAATCCGTAGAACTTGTGCCAACTGCTTCGATTATACTAACATTAGTAGTAAGAATGATCATGGGACCGAACCTTGTTCCTCTGGTCCCAAATGCATTAATTGCCAAGCCGAGCACCCAGGCTGGCATCGTGACTGTCCCTCTTTCCAACAAGAGAAGAAAATCAGAGAGTTGGTCGTTATAGAGAAAATCTCCGCTGGTGAAGCAAAACAACGTCTCCGCGAAAGTATACGCACCACTTTACCTGTGCCATTCGCTACAGTTGCTGCAGCTGCTCTTACCCGTCGCAGTGTGGGTGTACAAACCAGCGACGTGTCCACTCAAACTACAACGCTTCCCGTAGAGGCTCGCCCTGCTTCGAGGAAACCAGCAACCACGCCTCGCTCCACAGAGAAGAAGACGAAGCAGGTCTACAGAAAAGAATACTTTCTGAAATCCAGTAGCTCTCCAGTCAGGGCGTCATCGACCACCCTGAAACTTAAAGCGCAGCTGAAAGCTGCCCGGCGGGGGCTCAAAGCACCCGCCCCCACTCCTCCTTCATCCCCTTCGCCCTCTGTGTCCTTACCCGAGGACATGATACAGGACGAAGCCGCGGATGAAGAATTTATCAAGGTGACAGGGCCTAGAAACAGAGTACGCCTTTAAAAGTAACTATAATACCTCCAGCTATGGCTTATTGTCTCCAATGGAACCTTAACGGTTTCCGTACATATTTCGAGGAACTGCAAATCTTAATATCTGAATTTGACCTAGCCATCATATGTCTCCAAGAGACACATTTTCGTCCAAATGAATCGATGATTCTAAACGGATACACGCTTTACCGCACCGACAAGCTTCCTGAGGGTCGTCGTGCACACGGTGGTTTTGCAATCGATGTTCGAGATAACACTGCAAGGCCACTACCGCCCTTTGTGGTAAGTGTAGTCTGCCTGATCATGGGCCCGAACCATGTTCTTCTGGTCCCAAGGCGAACACCCAGTCTGGCATCGTGACTGCCCCTCTTTTCAACAAGAGAAGAAAATCAGAGTTGGTCGTAACAGAGAAAATCTCTGCTGGCGAAGCAAAACAACGTCTCCGCGAAAGTATACGCACCACTTTACCTGTGCCATTCGCTACAGTTGCTGCAGCTGCTCTTACCCGTCGCAGTGTAGGGGTAAAAACCAGCGACGTGTCAACTCAAACACCAACGATTCCTGTAGTAGCCCGCCCTGCTTCGAGGAAACCAGCAACCACTTCTCGCTCCACGGAGAGGAAGTTCAAGCAGGTGCATACAAGGGAATATTTTCTGAAGTTACTAGCTCACCAGTCAGGGTGGCAGCCACCACCCTGAAACTTAAGGCGCAGCTGAAGGTTGCCCGGCGGGCGCTCAAAGCACTCGCCCCCACTCCCCCTTCTTCATCCCCTTCGCCCTCTGTGTCCTTACCCGAGGACATGATACAGGACGAAGCCGCGGATGAAGAATTTATCAAGGTGACAGGGCCTAGAAACAGAGTACGCCTCAAAAGGTAACTATAATACCTCCCGCTATGGCTTATTGTCTCCAATGGAACCTTAACGGTTTCCGTATGCATCTCGAGGAACTGCAAATCTTAATATCTGAATTTGACCCTGCCATCATATGTCTCCAAGAGACACATTTTCGCCCAAATGAATCGGTGATTCTCAACGGATACAAGTTTTACCGCACCGACAAGCTTCCTGAGGGTCGTCGTGCACACGGTGGTGTTGCAATCGGTGTTCGAGATAACATCCACTCAACGCCAATCTTTCTCACCACCCCCCTCCAAGCTGTCGCCGTGCGGGTCCATCTACCACAGCCAATATCTGTGTGCTGTGTCTACATCACAAGGGAGGAGCGATTCTCTTTTGAGGACCTCCTTTCTATATTCGAGCAACTTCCGTCTCCTGTAGTTCTTTTGGGCGATTTTAATTCCTACCATCGTTTGTGGGGCTCCGTTCGTACAGAACCCCGGGATCAAATTGTAGATCAATTCCGTGAGGCATCAGATTTAACGTTGCTGAATGATGGGACTCCCACATATTTCAGCCCTTCCTCTGGCACATATTCTGCGTTGGACTTGTCCTTCTGCAGTCCCAGCCTTGCTCCTACCACATCTTGGAGCGTTCATCCTGATCTCTGTGGGAGTGATCACTTCCCTCTCATTCTTACCTTCGAACATCTTCAGCAATCACGTGAACACCCCCCTCACTGGAATCTCAGTCGGGCCGACTGGGAAGCCTTCGAGCGTGCAGTGGACCTTGAAGTCGATCTTGCGTAGACTTTACCACCAATCGACGCCTTAGATGTCTTTGTGTCAGGAGTGCATGATGCTGCACGCACCTCCATTCCACATCCCAGTGGACCTGCGAGGCGACGCCCAGTCCCCTGGTGGACTGCGGAGATAGGTGCAGCCATCAAGGACCGCAATCATGCTCTCGATCGATTTAATAGTAACCACACTGCCGCAAACCTCGAGCAGTTCCGCATTAAACGTGCCCGTGCCCGTCAGCTCATTCGAGCCAGTAAGAAGGCGTGCTGGGTCCAATACGTGTCTTCTCTGACGAAGCAGGCTTCGTCGAAAGCCGTTTGGACCAAAGTACGTCGCATCCAGGGGGGTGCATCTACTCCTCTGAGCGCTCTGGAGCACGATGGGACGTTGTACACAGATTCCGGAGACATAGCTAATATCTTGGCCACGCAGTTTTCTGATGCATCTAGCTCTGAAAATTATGAACCACGTTTCCGCCGCGAGAAGGACCGTCAGGAACGACGCCGTCTAGTTTTTCGAAATTCTAAGAATACAGCTCCTGGAGTGGACATGATCCACTATGAGATGCCTCGTCATCTGCTCATTGGCGCAAGAAATTTCCTTTTGACGGTATTCAACAGGCTTTGGTTGGAGGACTCTTTCCCCACTTCCTGGAAAGAAGCTATTATTGTTGCCATCCTGAAACGAGGTAAACAACGCACCGCAGCCTCGACTTATAGGCCTATTGCCTTAACTAGCTGTGTGTGCAAGTTGATGGAACGCATGATCAACAAGCGTCTCACCTGGTTTTTTGGAGGAAAACTCATTGATAAGTAATTTTCAATGTGGTTTTCGCTCCAACCATTCCACACTGGACCATCTGGTTCAGCTGGAAACACACATTCAGGATGCATTCCTCAACAAGGAACTTTTAGTTGCAGTTTTCTTTGACCTCCAAAAAGCATATGACACAACGTGGCGCTTTTGCATCATCAAGCAGCTCCATTCTTGGGGCGTGCGTGGCCATATGGCGTACTTTATTCAAAACTTTTTATCAGATCGTTTTTTCCGCGTACGTGTTGGGAACTCCTTTTCGGATCTTCACGAACAAGAGAACGGTGTCCCGCAGGGCAGCGTATTAAGTGTGACTCTGTTTGCCATAGCAGTGAACAGTGTTATGGCAAGCATTGTTGCCCCTGTACATGGTCTTCTGTATGTAGACGACCTCACGATCTTTTGTCGCTCACGGAATCTCGCGTCAGCTTCTCGTCAACTCCAACTGACGATAAACCGTTTGGTTGAGTGGTCCTCCCAAACAGGTTTCACCTTCTCATCCGAGAAATCCGTGTGTGTTCACTTTTGTCGTCAACGTACATGTCATTTCGATCCTGACCTGTACATGGGGAAATCTCCCGTGTGCTTCGTGAATGAGGTCCGCTTCCTGGGCGTCATTTTCGATAAGAAATTGACATGGCTACCTCACCTTTGCCAGTTAAAGTTCTCTTGTCTTCGAGTTCTCAACCTTCTACGTGTTTTATCTCACACTGCCTGCGGTGCTGACAGGACAGTACTGCTTCGCCTGTACCGTGCATTGATCTGGTCGAAACTTGATTATGGATGCGCTGTGTATTCTTCTGCCCGCCCATCTAGACTTCGCATCCTAGACACCGTCCACCATGCTGGTATACGTATGTGCTCTGGTGCCTTTCGTACCAGTCCAGTCGCCAGTTTGTACGTAGAGGCATCTGAGCCGTCGCTGTCTCTGCGAAGTCAGCGGCTTTTAGTGAACTACTTCCTCCATCTTCGCTCGATGCCTTCACATCCTTCATTTGACACCATCTCAGACGAGGATAGGCTGGCAAGGTATCGGCTCCACCCTAGTGAGATCCTGTCAGCACTTGGTGTTGACAGTGATCTTCCTCGCGTCTCTCCACTCATTTCGCCTCTCCCTACCTGGGAGTTTCGTGCACCTTCTATCGATTTTTCTCTGACTGCCCTTCCAAAGTCAGAGACACCAATGGTTGTATACCAGCAACGGTTTTTAGAACTTCGTGCGACATTCGAATCAGTTGGTTGCGCCTTCGTCCTAGACTCTCAAAAGTTCCAGTTACTTGCTACACCCTGCCTGTTCCATCTATACGGCAGAGTTGTACGCCATTCTAAAGGCACTGGACTTTGCAGACGTCAATGGTCTGAAGAAAGTCCTTGTGTGCAGTGATTTGACCTGCGTGTTGCAGACCCTGAATTCGCCGTATTCCCGGCATCCCGTAGCGCAACGCATATTCAGACGGCTTGTGTCCCTATCTGCCCGTGCCGATGTACACTTCTGTTGGGTCCCTAGCCACGTAGGCATTCAGGGGAACGAAGCAGCTGATGCTGCCGCCAAGTCTGCTGATGCGGACGGCGATGTTCTCGTCCAACTTTTGCCAGCTAGCGACCTGCAGAACATGTTCCGCTGTCGCCTTCTCGAAATTTGGCAGGCCGAGTGGGATACGGAAACGGGGAACAAGCTTCACGCTATTAAGCCCACCATAGGTGCTTGGCGTTCCTCGTCCCGTCCCTCTCGGCGAGAAGAAGTCACTCTAACTCGCATGCGTCTAGGACACAGCCGTCTTACGCATAGTCACTTGCTGCAAGGGCTGGACCCTCCGTTATGTCGTGTTTGTAATGTTTTATTAAGCATTCGACACATTCTCGTTGAATGTGTCGATCTTGCTTACCTCCGGCAGACTTTTAACCTTTCCGGCTGTTTGTCATCCCTCTTGGGTGATGACAGCAGCATTTTATCAAATGTTTTTAGTTTTTTACGAAGAGCTGGACTCTTCCACCGTCTGTAAGGAGGTTTTTAGTTTGGTTGTTCTGACTTTTTAATGTGTTTTGTTTGTCTCGTGCAGGTCTTTTTACAACCTTGCACTTTTAATGTTTTCCCAAGGGGCTATTTACACCCCTTTTTATGATTTTAGTCAGAATTTTAGATAAGGGGCTACTTCCCCGTATACATTGAAGGGTGCAAAATGGCCTTTAGTGCCGACGCACCCAAACAATTTTTAAATCAATTAAATCAAATTTTGCCAGCTAGCGACCTGCAGAACATGTTCCGTTCTCGCCTTCTTGACACTTGGCAGGCCGAATGGGATACGGAAACGGGGAACAAGCTTTACGCTATTAAGCCCACCACAGGTGCTTGCCGTTCCTCGTCCCCTACCTCTTGGCGAGAAGTCATTCTAACCCGCATGCGTCTAGGACACAGCCGTCTTACGCATAGTCACTTGCTACAAGGGCTGGACCCTCCGTTATGTCGTGTTTGTAATTTTATTTTAAGCATTCAACACATTCTCGTTGAATGTGTCGATCTTGCTTACCTCCGGCAGACTTTTAACCTTTCCGGCTGTTTGTCATCCCTCTTGGATGATGACAGCAATATTTTATCAAATGTTTTTAGTTTTTTACGAAGAGCTGGACTCTTCCACCGTCTGTAAGGAGGTTTTTAGTTTGTTTGTTCTGACTTTTTAATGTGTTGTGTTTGTATCGTGCAGGTCTTTTTACAACCTGCACTTTTATTTTTTCTTAAGGGGCTATTTACACCCCTTTTTTAATTTTGAGTCAGAATTTTAGATAAGGGGATATTTCCCCGTATACATAGAAGGGTGCAAAATGGCCTTAAGTGCCGACGCACCCAAACAATTTTAAATCAGTCAATCAATAAAATATCAGTTGGGTTTAGCAATATGCTTTGTATACTAAGTGTATATATTTAGTGTGTTAATATTTTTTTGTTGTTGGTTTATTATATACAATTTCTTGGGATTCAAATCAAAATTCTATACTTAATAAAACTATGACAGGTTGTATGAAGTTATTCGGTCAACGCCGTTCTGTAATGCTTTTGTTGACCCAGCACACAAATGCTATATTCAGCCCGTTAAGCCCGAACCAAGTGCAAAGTTTCTTTATATTTTTTATGATTTCGAGTGTATGCTGGTAGAAAGAGAAAATGACCAGAAACACGAAGTCAATCTGGCTGTTGCTAAGCAAGCCTGTCATGTCTGTAAAGACACTGATGCTGATTTCTGCGAGACGTGCGGTCCTCGTGTTTATATTTTCCCTAATATTCAAGAATTTATGCAATATATACAAACTCCGAGGGAAGGGTTTGATAAAATTGTGTGTATTGCACATAATGCAGGACGATATGATTCACATTTTGTTTTAAATTATCTGATTACTAAAGAGAATATTACCCCCTCCGTAATTATGCAGGGTAGGAAAATAATAGAGATGTCTATTACCAAGAAAATAGTGTTCAGGGACTCCTTGAATTTCATGCTCATGAAATTGAAGGATTTGCCAGCAAGTCTGGGACTAGCGGAAGATTTGCAGAAAGGCGATTTTCCGTATTTGTTTTCAACCCCTGCAAATCAGAATTATGTAGGTCCATTCCCTGATATTCAGTATTATGATATAGATTCCAAGTCTCCAAAGAAAGAGAAGAGATGCTAAAATGGCACGAGGAAACTGTCCAAGCAGGGAAAATTTTTGATTTTCAAAAAGAGTTGCGCGAATACTGTATTAAAGATGTGGAAATTCTTGCTGCTGCATGTATTAAATTCTCTAATCTGATCGAAGATCTGACTGGAATACAGTGCTTTGTTCGCTGCCCGACTCTTGCGTCGTTAGCGTCTTTGATATTTAGAAGTAAATATCTTAAAGAAAACACTCTTATTAAAGTTCCGCCATTTGGATTTCGGGAACAAGACCAACAGTCTCTAATTGCCTTAAAGTGGTTAAAGTGGGTAGAAAATACTGAAAAGATCACTCTAAGACACGCAGGGAATCTGGGGGAGGCTAAAATAGGACGTTATAAGTTGGACGGGCTCCATGAAGAAAGCAAAACTGTTTATAGTTTCCAAGGGTGCTACTACCATGCTTGCCGGATTTGTCTTCCTGACAACAGAGATAAGCCTCTTAACGAGACTGGCGAGACCCTAGACCATAGGTACGAACGTACTGTTACCCGTAAAGAAATATTAGAGCAAATGGGGTACAAAGTTGTAGAAAAATGGGAATGTGAATTCAATGAGGAAATTAAAAAAGATCCAGAATTACGCAAATTTATTGCTGAGAATTATTATTCACTGAATAACCCACTTATCCCAAAAGAAGCTTTTAATGGGGGACGCACTGAACTTTTGAGGGCAGTTTATGAAAAACAAGAGAATGAAAATACGAGCATGAAACTGCTAGATGTAGTTTCCCTTTACCCTGCAATGATGAAGCAAAGAAAAATGCCTACCGGGAAACCAGTGATTTACACGTCAGAGTTTCCTACCTTGGATAATGTGTTTGGGGTTGTAAAATGTGATATTCTCCCCCCTAAAGATTTATATTTACCAGTACTGGGCATGTCATGCAACAACAAATTAATGTTTGCTTTATGCAGAACTTGTGCACAAAGCGAGAATCAAGAACAATGTTCACACGCAGATAAAGAAAGATACTTACATGGCACCTGGGTATCGGAAGAACTGAAACTGGCTGTAAAAAAAGGGTACAAAATACTCAAAATATATGAAATTTGGGATTTTCCTTCGGCTGACCAGAATGATAATGTGTTCAAAGACTATGTAGACACATTTCTTAGACTGAAACAACAGTCTTCAGGATATCCTTCCGGCTGCAGTTCAGAAAATGACAAAGACAAGTATATTCAAGATTATTTCGATCGTGAGGGAATTCAACTTGTAAAAGATGAAATTGCATTTAACCCGGGACTTCGTTTTATTTCCAAAATTCTGCTGAATTCTTTGTACGGGAAATTTGCCCAAAATCCTTTAAAAACTAAGTCTATTTTTGTAAATACTGAACAGAAATTCCATGATATAGTGTTTAATCCGCAGTATGAAATCAGTAATGTTGTCCCTATTTCCGAATCTTGTTTATTAGTGAATTATATTGATCTGGAAAGCAAAAATGAACCGTTAGTACTCTCAAATGTACTTGTCTCTGCGTTTATTACTGCTTATGGAAGAATGCACTTATATTCTTTTATGGACAAAGTCAAGGAAAGTATTCACTACGTGGATACGGACTCTGTGTTCTATGTAGAAAGAGAACATGAAAAACTTATTCCTACAGGCTCATTTCTTGGTGAAATGACGGATGAGATTAAAGAGCCCTACCAAATTACATGCTTTTTGGGTGGTGGTCCCAAAAACTATGCATATAAAATGGTGAACAAACATGATCCTCAGGATGAGAAACATGTTATTAAAGTAGGGGCATTACCATGAATTACAGAACTCGACTCCAGATTAATTTTGATTATTTTAAGCAACTGGTCAAAGGGGAAATTGAAAAGCGAGTTGTTGAGAACCCCCGTAAAATTAAACGAAAAGCCAATTTTGAAATTGTTTCTGAATCTGAGCAGAAAACTCACCAAGCAGTCCACACGAAACGAAGAAAAATTGAAAATTTTGAAACGGTTCCATATGGAATCTAAATAAAAAACGAGTGTTTTTTTTTTTATTGTTTTTTTTTTTACAGTCCAAGGGCCATCTGCAAAATCTCAATTTGGGTCTTTATCCATGGGCACTCCCCCTCAATTCTTTGTCTTCCACAGACACTACATCTGTCAGATGTTCTTCGCCGCCTCTGACGCGACGAGGGAGGGGACACCAGGCGCAGGCGGTGTTCTGCCCTTATATGGTCCATAAGGGCCTTTTTGCCCCTAAATCCCACCTCCCAGCAGATATCGCATTCTCTTTTGATTTCATCCTGAAAAGAAAAGATAAAATTAATTTGTGGTATATATTTGGGCCATTGTGTGTCTGCGCTTCAAACAGAGAACGTGTGTTGTTCAACATGGAATTGCGTTTTACACACCCGTTTGCAATGATGGTTTGCGGGCCCTCACAAAGTGGAAAAAACACTTTTGTGGATAAGCTTCTATTTTATAAACATAAAATGTTTACACAAGTTCCAAAAACAGTAATATGGGCGTATGGTGCGGTTCCTCCCAGATTAAAATTAAGCCAAAATACAAATATTCACTTTATTGAAGGAATCCCTGATGTAGCAAATATGGATATTGAAACTCCTGGATTAATAGTCATTGATGATCTAATGAATGAAAGCAGCAAAGATTCCGCAGTCGCAGATATATTTACGAAATATTCTCATCACAAAAATATAAGTGTTATTTTTATAGTACAAAATTTATTTCACAAAGGTGCTAAAATGAGAGACATAAGCCTCAACTCACACTATCTTGTGATATTCAAAAATCCACGTGACAAACACCAAATATACCATTTAGCACGACAATTCAAACCCGACAATAGTAAAAGTGTTTTGGAAGCTTTTCAAGATGCAACTGAAACACCACACAGTTATTTAATGTTCGATTTAACACAAAATACACCTGAAATTTTATGTATGAGGGCACATATTTTCCCCGATGAACAAATGGCTATTTATGCCACTGGAAAGCATGTCAACAAACCATTTCTTGTGCGAACGTCAGAATGACATCACAACTAAAAGAACATGCTCCGGCACTTAAATTATTGTGTAAATTAAAACCTATTCAACGGAAACGCCTTTTGCAACGAGCAACACCAGGACTTGTTCGTGTACTAGGACAATGTGCAGCCAATACAGTACGTGGTAATATTCCACTTTCAGGGGTACAAAAAACTAAGCTTCAAAAGTATAAGGTCAGTTTGCGTAAACTAGCGGCGAAGGGCACTTCGCTCAAAAATAAAAAGAAAATATTAATTCAAAAAGGCGCCGGGTTTTTGCCATTTTTAATCGGTCCTATTATATCAGCATTAGGTAGTGCATTGTTTTCACAATGAGCGTGAGAAAAATGATTCTTGTTCCCGAGGACTTTGCCACTAATATGCATGCCTCCGTTGAGAAAGCTCAGAGACACGAATCAAGATTAGATTCTAATATTCGTACAATATTAGCACGTGAAGATATAGGGGAAAGTGAAAAATGGAAACTTTACCAACAGGCACTTCGACAATTTGTTAATTTTACTAAGCCTATTCCCACACACCTACCATTGATCGAAGAAGAAAATAAGCTGCCACAAATAAGTGAACCAGTGCAACAAGACGACCCCCCTCCTAGTGTTACTCTCAGGGAAGAAATTCTTGCTTCAGTACCGAAAACTGTTCAGAAGAAAACAGAACTTTTACTTAAAAGACTATTCTCTTCTCAATATATAAATTGGGATGCATATGGAACAGTGTACATAAATGGAAAAAGAATTCAGGGTTCAAATATCATCGATCTGATTAATGATTCTGTTCGCCCCCGTAAGAAAAGTAGAGATCCTGTCGGGAGAGATCAGTTCCAATCTATCCTTCATTCTCTAAACATACCCAAAGAATATATAGTTACACGCACGCCCCCACCCCCTTCAAGAAATAGGAAAGCTGAGTTTATATGGGAAGATATATAAAGTATGGATCTTAAAACATTGTATTATACACATGAACTACCGACTTCATTTTCCAATACTGAAAAATTATCCAAACATTCTACGCAATCACGAAAGAATATTTCTGAGTGGCTATCAAAACAAGATGCATATACTTTACATGTTCCAGTTAGAAAAAAATTCCCACGTAAACGTTACGAAACCACTTTTCCCCTGGAACTTATGCAAATGGATTTGGCAGATATGCAGAATATCGCCAAGTACAATGACGGTATGCGCTATATACTTTGTGCAATTGACGTGTTTTCAAAGCAAGCGTTCTGTATACCAGTGAAAAGCAAAACGGGTGAAATTATGGCAAAAGCAATCACTAAGATTATAAACATGTTAGAATATCCTCCTGTTTACTCCCAGACAGATCAAGGAAAAGAGTTTTATAACGCCCAAGTGAAAAAAGTGTTTGACAAGTACAATATTATTCATTATAGCGTTTATGCAGAACTAAAGGCAGCAGTAGTGGAACGATTTATTCGTACTTTAAAATCAAAATTGTATAAACACTTCTCAGCCAATAATACATATCGTTATGTAGATATTCTCCCCCTTGTAGTAAAATCATATAATCACTCGTATCACCGTTCTATAAAAATGGCTCCTGTTGAGGTGAGCGAAAATAATGCGCTGCAGGTCTGGTCTCAGTCTAGAAACAATACAAGTCAAAAAACCAATAATATCAAATTTAAATTTAATATCGGTAACTACGTAAGGATAAGTAAAGCCAAAATGAAATTCGAGAAAGGATATCTACCTAGTTGGACAGAGGAAATTTTTATAATTAGTGATCGTATGAGTACTGATCCCCCTACATATCGTATAAAAGACTGGAGTAACTATCCTGTCAAAGGCATTTTCTATGAACCAGAATTACAAAAAATTACACTTGATCCAGACAAGCCATTTACTATCGAGAAAATTCTAAAACGAAAGGGAGACTTTGTCCTAGTAAAATGGAAAAACTACCCCCTCGCATGTGCAAGTTATGTACATAAATCAGATATTACGCGTGTTTAGGTTAGTTGCCATTATGCCGCTGGACGAATTCTATGTTACATTACCTTCCAATGTAAACTTGAACTTGTTTCCTGATAATAAAATAGCACATTACCGTATTAAGCTGAGCGAACCAATAGAATTAAATGAACAATGGGTGGTGGCGGCCACAGAGCTTCATTTAACTTGGAGTTTTTATAATATTGTTTCCGATACAAATAGCATTTCATATCAATTTAAACCGAAAAAGAAGGACCAGATTTTTTATAGTGAAAGTATAGTTCCTAAAGGTTACTACTCCAATATTCAATTATTATTAAACAATATTCCCCCTTCAAAAAGAAAACTGCTTGCTCAACATGTCCGATTTGGTTATACTTTGTCCACGCATAGTATGTATACACAAACAACGCTAGAGGAAGATGAAATTATGAAATTGTATATATCTCCACAATTAGCTCCAGTGTTTGGTTTTTCGTTGGATACTCCCAAGTCAGAAATATCTATACATTCGTTTATTGGTCCAGGTACGGCAAGATCAAGTTCTATTTATCCTTGTAATTTAGATTATCATATCCCCCGTGAAATCAACATATGCACAGATATTGTCAAATATCAAGCAAATATAGGTCCCGTAATACGAACGGTTAGTGTGGTTGATTATGAATATGGAGCAATAAAAAGTTATATATTTGAGCCCAGGCAGTATCTAAAAGTAGAGAAGCGTTACTTTGAAACAATTGAAATTATATTAAAAACAGAGCATGGAACTTTGCTTCCATTTGAGTTTGGAGCGTCAAGCGTTACATTACATTTTAAAAAAGTGGAATAATGATTTCTGAAGGCAGTGATAATGATTACTATGTAACTTTGGTTTCAAATGCATCCAAAAATATTTTTCCGACTAATACACCTTCTCATTTTTTAACTAAACTTTCTAATGCTGTTAAGCTCGAGTCTGGAGGCTGGTTAGTGGGTCTGTCTGAAATTCATTTCACAAACAGTCTGTTTAATATTCAAAAAGGACAAAATGAAATTATGTGGACTTATTATAACCAAGAGTCGGATCAGTCAAGTAAACAGAGCGGTAAAACAATCGTTCCCCCTGGATATTATTCAAATGTGGAGTCTGTTTTACAAGTTTTAAATCAAGATCATATTGGAGAAGGGCTATTTCGATTCGGTTATAACCCGTCCAGCAATATTGTTGAGGGAAAATACAATGCACAATTATCTACACTGAACTTCTCTGTTATTTTGGCTCTGCAGTTAGGATTCGAACCAAATAGCAATCTTGTTAAACAACAGCATAGTTCGAAACAGACCAACCTAAATATTGGTTATCCCCAGCAGGTTTTAGTATACACTAATGTACTCAGTTATCAGTTTGTAGGAGATACAAAGGCACCTCTTTTAAGAATGTTTACATTTTCTAAGGTTCCGTATGGTCGGTCACAATCTATAATATTTAACCCCGTTCATTATATGCCTGTATCGAAATATTTATTTGATACAATAGAAATAGTTTTAAGAGACAACACAGGTCGTAAACTCTCATTTGCCTTCGGAGATCTGAGTGTTAAACTACATTTCAAGCGACAATGAGATACGATAGACGTCAGTTGTATCGAGATTATTATCTCAACCAGGCGGGAACAGGTTTACCTTATTTTTCTGGTCCTCCCTATCAAAAAGGCCACGGAGCCCTCGGTTCAATATTTAAAAGCTTGTTTCGTTTTGCGGCCCCTTTATTAAAACAGGGTGCTAAAGCAATTGGCCATCAAGCATTACAATCGGGAATGGAATTTGTTGGGGATGTTCTACAAAACAGGCCTCTCAAACAATCTTTCAGAGATCGTGTAAATCAGGCGGGAGAAGCTCTTCGTGAAAAAGGCGAGAGAAAAATTTCTCAGATTCTTTCAGGAAAGGGGAGACAAAAAAGAAAGGGTAAAACTATAAAATTCGAACCACCCTTTATTACCTGCCAGTCACGCAAAAAGAGGCGAAGGGTACACATAGATATATTCGCTAATTAACTACCATGTCGTTAGTAAACTGTAACTCATCGGAATGCACAAATACAGAATTGGATTTGTTTTCTCTGCCATTAACTCAAACTAGCATTGAAAATTCTTGTTTAGTGGAGTATCGTCCCATTTCATCTTTAACTAGTAAAAGTCCAGTCGAGTTTGCCATTACTGGAGACAGTGGGGAATACATTGATCCAGCACACATTTATCTGTACCTAAAATGTAAAATAACTAAACCAGATGGTACGGCCTTAGCTGCCGATAACCTGGTTGCCCCCGGAAACAATTTTCTACATACAGCATTCAGTCAGGTCGACGTTTCGTTAAATGACAAATTGATTTCGTCCTCTGCAGGGTGTTACGCTTACAGGGCATACATTGAAACATTACTCAACTATTCTAATGAGGCTAAAAAATCTCATCTCACTGCTGCTCTCTGGTATCGCGATACGCCTGGGAAATTAGAAAATCTAACTGAAAATAAAGGAATTGAAAAACGAATGAGTCTTGCTGCGCAAAGTCGGTCATTCGACATGTATGGGCGACTGTATTCTGATTTTATGTGCCAACCTCGTCTTCTCTTGAACAATGTGTCCATGAGAATTAAATTACATAGATCAAACGATGCATTTTCATTGATGGCCGCCGAGAATTCTTCTTATCGTGTAGAAATACAGGACATTTCTCTTTATGTAAAAAGAGTTACTGTATCTCCAGATATAGGTCTTGCTCATGCAAATGCTCTTGAAACTACTACAGCTAAATACCCAATTACACGCGTGGAAGTAAAATCAATAACTATCCCTCAAAATATTACTTCTTATAATCTAGATAATATATTTTTAGGTACTGTTCCTAAACGTGTAATATTAGGTTTTGTTGAAAATTCAGCTTTCAATGGTCAAATACATAAAAACCCCTTTAATTTCCATCATTTCGGATGGAATAAAATTCAACTCCAAGTTGGAACTAGAACCATTCCAAACCAACCTCTCTGCCCCAGCTTCACAGACAAAAATATTATCCAAGCATATTACAATTTATTCTCTGGAACGGGAATACATTACCAGGATACAGGAAATAGTCTCTCCCGAGAAGATTTTGATAATGGATTTGCTTTGTATCCCTTTATTCTTTCACCCACAATGGAAATTGACTCTACTTGGGACATATTACGCGATGGGAGTGTAAGTGCTAAACTGTCATTCTCTGCGCCGTTGCCTACGGCGGTCACGTGCATTATTTATGGAGAGTTCGATTCTCTGCTCCAAATAGACAAGCATAGAGGTATTTTCCCAGATAATACAAAATAATAATCAGTTGAGTACCAGCCAGGAAGGAGTACGGATCACAATATGAGGGCTGTCGTTGATTTTCAAGGATTCCGAGACAATTCTGGCAATTTTATTCCTAAAGAACTAGCTATAGTCGATGCAGACTCAGATAGTATGCAATCATGGATATTTCTACCACCTTACGAATGGGATACTTTAGATATTGGAGCAAAAAACGAAAATATGTGGCAAACACAAAACAAGCATTCTCTCGAATGGCCTATCGGTGAACTTTGCTATTCAAAATTGGTTTCCGTACTTTCCCAGTACACCAAAAACGCATCAGTTATTTATTCTTTTGGAGCTGATAAATACAAGTTTCTGATTACAATACTTCACCGCACTGTGGTTAACCTCGAGGACCTAGGATGCCCTAAAGCGTCACTGTTAGCCTTCCCTGCACAAAATTGCTGTCGCAATTATCACAGATTAAGGACAATCAAATGTGCTCTTAGAGACGCACATTTATACGCATCTTATCTCCGTAGCTTCATGCTTCAACAGCATATTATAGGAGAAGCCACAAGGACTGCACCTAAACAGAACACCTCAACATCAGACAGTGGATATTCCTCTTTAGCTTCGTTTTACAACGACGTTTCAAGTGTGTATTACTTATCCGAGCAAGGTTGCTCTTCCGAAAATAGTGCATTTTCGGATAGTGAACAATGAATAACATTGAAATTGAAAAAACTGTTCAATCAGACAAATGTCTGTCTTTTATTTTTCGAGGTGTTTTTGCTAATAACACATTGCCAAAAAATGTGCAATTGCCTGCTGCATTGATTATTAACACCGACAATGAATCTGGACCAGGGATACACTGGACAAGTTTGTTTATAAACAGTGATAAGGAGGCCATGTACTTTGATAGTTTTGGTCAGTCTCCTAGTGCAAATGTACTAAAATTTATAAAAAAGAACTGTATATCATGGTGCATCAGTGAAACGGTGGTTCAATACCCAAACTCATCAATGTGTGGAATTTATTGTATTATGTTTTTACATTATATGTGCCGTGAGTTACCCCTAACCTATTTTCTGTCATTGTTTGGAACAAACTTAAAAAGAAATGACAGAATTGTATGGACAAAATTCTCAAGTGCCTTTAATTAATTTACAGTGTGCCTGCAGTGAATAGTACATCAAAGACCAGTGTCTTATTTTCTCTATTGCACAAGCAATAGTAGAAAATTATCCCAAGCCTACATGTTCTAAATGTGAACTTGGTGTGAGAAAAATGAAAAACTTCTGGCGTGTCAAGGTTGACACGCCATAGAAAAAACTTTCTATAAAAGTAACACTGTCATTTGAATATGGTTTACATGTGCGGGTACATAACAAAATGAATGAGAAAATAAAAGCGTTGTGTGAACGCTATGTATTACAACATGTGTACAAAATGACTTATAAAAAACTGTAAAGCGTTGTGTTAACGCTATGTATTCTGTATATGTATAACCTGACGCTATGTATAAATAATTTGTAAAATTAATTTGACTCTGTATTTATTTTGTAGTAGATTAGTTTTAGAACAATAAACTTGTATGTAGTAGACTTGTGCGTTTTATTTCTTTTAAATAATAAAAGGTTTATAGTTATATGTAGAGTAAAAAAAGCTAATATTGTTCGTGCAAACGCTCCTAGGTTCGATCCTTGTTAGGGATCTTGCACAAATCTCAAATACATTAATCGCGAGTGTTACTACAATTCACTTTTATTCCGTCTCGCCACGCTAAACAATTTGCCGCTAAACAAAAAAAACACAACCGAGATAGAACTTGACAAGTTAGTTTGTATTTACAATAAAACACTGGTCAAATTCCATTCTCGTATAACACTTGTACTTAGATAAAAAATGCAATACTTACAATATGGATCATCATGGTGAAGAAAAACTCAGAAAACAAACACACCAACAAACTCAATAGAAAAAGTAGAAATGTGCTGTCAAATTCGGATTCCCAAGTTTAAATACCCCAAAGGTTCAAGGGCGAAAAATCAAAGCCTTTTCTACCCACCCTTATTTTCAATACTTGAAAACTAACATTCCCTTTAAATTCTCGCTGCCTCGTTAACTAACTCTACGAGTCCAAATTTTAAACCCACAGCCTCTTTTTTCCATTAGATAAATTCCTTACGTCCACCCGCCTTGAATTATATCACCTTCACCTCATGTCCTTTTAACTTAAAATCCTTTTTCGTCCAAAATCTCTACCTGGTTTGGCGATTACTATTTTAAAGTCCGTATCGCCCCACCACACCCACACAGAGAGGGAGTTTCCGCTTAGCGGGAGACTTTTAAAATTAGCATTTTACAATATTTTGTATTTTTTCAAGGGACACAATCACCCCGTGATACATTTTCTTTTTCCACCTGAAATCGAAGCGGTTCGTTTCTCTAACCAATTTATTTTACCCAAAATGACTTGTTGTATATTTCTCCCATCACAACAACAACCCGTCTCGTCAGCAAACCCTTTCGCCTTGACCTACATTAACAGAGGCTTCATTCTTGATACCTGCGCGGAATATTAATTCATTCTCTCTGTCTGGGATCAGAGCGGAGTTGAGATTCGGAGACAGTATTCTGTCTAGCGTGTTGCACCACCGTGTTTCATAATATAATGCAATTATTACATAGTACTAATTAATAATATTACATATCGCGGGTTCGAATACCAGGACCGTCTTCTTTCGTAATTGGACCTGTACCTACACCCATTACCACCGTTCATAGCGGTTCATAAACCATAAACTCTTATTTTCAATACTATAAACATTAATTATTATCGATTTATACATTACATACTTTGCAGTAATGAATATAAAAACATATGCATAACGTTTAGTACCTCTAATTACCTTTTATATACATATTTTTCATAAAATAAATAATTATATATTCATAAAAAGTTATAAACATGCAAATACATAAATGTAAAGTACTCTAAATACTTGCTAATAAATTCTAAGTACATACGAATTAATTAAAACCAGTGGAAATTAATTAACACCCGTGCAAATGAATTGCGAATATTAATCGCCCGAGGGCAGGCCTTGGCGTAGACCTCTACTACTACTTATGTTTAATATGAATAATAACAAATAAAAATACCCACACGCTGTATCTACCAAACTAAAAGACTCAACAAATAAAAATACCCACACGCTGTATCTACCAAACCAGTAGCGTACGCAGGATTTCGTCAAGGGGGGGTTATTTCTAAAACTTTCTCCAAATTCACATTACCTTTGATTTATTATACTTTAATTAAATAATAATAATCACAATTAATTAATAATACTTATAATTAATTAATTAGCTGAATTACTACTAATAATACTACTAATACCACTACTACTATTATGTAGTAGAGATCTACATAAATATACCATTTATGAAAACAATAGAAAGAAATTACTTTCTAATCATTCAATTTTTATCAAATCCTGGGGGCATTTTTTTGTTTTTGTTTTTGTTTTTTGTCTGGTCAACGAGGTGAGACATTTTAAGGGTGAAGAAAATCCATAAAACAAGAAAATATATTAAAATAAATTGAAATAATTAAAGTATGGAACTCATCCAAGAAGCTGCGGTGGTCTGGTCGGTAGAGCATCTGACAATCACGCGGGAGATCCAGATTCGATTCCCGAAATTGGTTGGAATTTTTCCGGCTTCTTCCCCGCATAAATGTCCCCGATAATTCACATCTGGATTGTCTCACTGTTCTTACCAACAGAACATTTTCCAATAGTTAAGCTTATTGTCGTTTGAATAATTGTCTAGTCAACAAGGTGAGACATTTTAAATAGAGACATTCAAACGTGCTGCGGTAAATAATACAATGGGAAGGCAGACTGGTGACTGTATTCTTGTCCGCCTAGCCTTTGTCTATACATTAGCCTCTAACAACGAACCAAGAACTTTCTTTAGTTAATTCTCATTGTTCACACAAAAAAAATGCATGTTCGTTGAACACTGGCGTACGTAGAGGCATGGCCGATGGTTAGAGGCACATACTTTTGGTAAATAAAAAAGCAAAATTTCAGTATAAAAACAGAGTCAATTTCGGGTTCAAAAGCTGTAAATAAAATGAAATTTCGCTGTTATAGCGGTGAAAAAGCGGTATATAAAATTACATTTTGTTTTTAAAAATGTGAATGATTTAAAAACTGCACTATGACACAAAATAAACATATCCCTTCTAATTGCACATTAAATCATTACCAGAATATTAAGTTTATTCCTGTATAGAGGAGTCCATTTTTGCTTTTCAAATATTTACAGCAAAATTAATCAATTTTCCGTGAATTGCATAACACACAGGATACTTCAGACTTCAGAAAGTGTCGCGTCGGTATATAAACGGTAAATTTCGTGTTTAAGAGTCTATTTCGCATTTTGCAGTTCATTTCGCATCATTTCGTGACAAGACAGGGTAGAAAAATGCACCTCGCACCTTTCAGAAACCTTAAAATTTAACATTGCAATGTGTTATTTCAAATTTCGTTTTCTTTTTGTCAAAAACGAAATATGCATGCCTCTACCGATGATGCTACAGTCCCTACCAAAATTTTGAGAAAATCAGAATTTTCAAATAAAAATCCGTTAAGAACTTTAAAAAATCAAAATGTGTAAATACGAAACCTCTTTTAAAGTGAGTCCCGATTACCATTTTTGTCTTTGAATACAATGTTAATAGACTGAAAAGCTCCAAAAATACGAAATATTTTATTATGCATCCTGCCCTCCAAAACGAAGCCATGTGTTATCCACATTTACTATTCCGGCCCCTCCCCCCCCCAAAAAAAAACTGCGTACGCCAGATTATTGAATATTGTTGCAACTGAAATACAAAACATCTTATTTCTCTTTTAAATCATAGTTACCCTCATATTTCACTTTCAAGAACTTGTGCTTATTTTCAAGGCATCACTCTGAAAGACGCGTGTGCTTCGAATGCTGTGCTTTTCTCCATGCTACATGGAAATAATAATTCAAATTATTATTATTATTAGTGGTAGTAGTAGTAGTAGTAGTAGATGTAGTAATAGTATTGTCCCAGATCTTTGACTGTGGTAAATTGGCCATTTAAAATTTTTTCCACAGCATTTTTCATAATATTTCACAAGCTCAAGGGGGGGGTTTAAACCCCGTAACCCCCCCCTTGCGTACGCCACTGTACCAAACTAAAAGACTCAACAAATAAAAATACCCACACTCTGTATCTACCAAATTAAAAGACTCAACAAATAAGAATACCCACACGCTGTATCTACCAAACTAAAAGACTCAACAAATAAAAATGCCCACACGCTGTGTCTACCAAACTAAAAGACTCAACAAATAAAAATATATATTAAACCAAACAGAGTACTGCAACAACATGTCCATACTCTTCAACCACTCTCACAATACTAACTGATATGTAAATTCAACCTATTTCCTATAAAAAACTCTATGACCTTACTTGGATTTTTTCGCCAAATTATAGGAGACTAGAAGCATATAATTTGGCAAAGCCCGTTCAGGTTCAATCCCCCGCAATGTGGGCACCTCTGCCGATCCAGCAGAGGTGAGAAATTAGCACTGTGCTCTGACTTATATAGATTTATAAAATCAATAGAAATCTTGCTTACTTAGGTAAACCAATCAGAAAACACCACATCAGCACATTATTTCATAACCAACCAATCAGAAAACACAACATGATGCAATAAAAGTAGACCAGAAATAGACCAGAAGTAAACTTGTGTGTATGTGTGTGTGTGTGTGTAGCTAATAAAATTATACTTTACAGTGTACTACTGTGTAATCAAAAAGCTCTTATGAGCTTATTGGATTAGTTTTAACTGAAGCCAAAACAGTATCAAGAGGGACATATTTTTAACAAGCTTATGAATAACAATCAGACAGATACAGCTTTTGTAAGTGTAGCCAAATCAATCTAAGAGCGGGGGTCGTACTTTCTCAAAAACTTTTTTTGTACAAAAATTTTAAATTAGATAGAGTAGTATACTTAAGCAATCAGCCTAATTTTAGTACAGGCAATACCTCGTACTTTCTCGCCCCAGTAATATCACAAATACCACTACTGATGTGAGTTTCTGATATTTGTGCTGGAATCTCTCTTCATTAACTTGAAGGAAAGTACACAAATATTATATGACATAGCTTAGGCTGACGACCTTCTAATGCTGATCGCTGCCTACAGCCGTAGGAAGCCCGAATCCAAGGCTAACGGTGCAATTAATATTCTCACCTACGAGGCTCTGGCGACTGGCCCCATGGCCAGTATTATTTTGTTTGTGTTGTTTTGTGTTTTGTCCTTATTTGTGCTGAGTGTTCTTTGCAGCCTCGGCTTTTAACAACAGTCAGAACATTTTAATCTTTTATGATTTTAATTAAGCAACGTTAGAGTTGTTACGTGTAACGGTAAGGGGTTGGACCCCGTATAGTGTGACGGGTGCAAAATAGCCTTAGTGCTGACGCACCCAAAAATTTTAAAATAAAAAAAAAATCAATATATTCTCACCGACTCACAGTGGGATAGAATCGAAAAAAGCTGGCCATTGGGGAAAAATCGAAAGTCCCAGTTTAACGTTGCCTTGTGTACCGACCGTTAGTTGGAACCCCAAAACACAAGGAAAACCGGTTTTCAAGTGTTTGATGCCACTCAGCAGTGAGTCAAGTCATTTCAAAGTTCAACGTGCAAGCGGACGCGTCTAACAAAAATACAGCGTGTATATAAATTGCCGGAGAAATAGTGCGCTATTATCGGCATAATATATGATATTATTATAAATTGTTTCGGATTCTTTTCTGCAAGGTATGTGTAATACGATAATTAAATCCAAGTTTATTCATAATTAACTGTAAATTAGTTATTAATAATTAAAGACACTCATGTTTTTTTCATTTTATTGAAAACATTTTTATAAACATTGAGCAAAAAGTTAACCACTCGACTTCACTCGATCGATGATTCTCACTGGAAAATGTTTGTTGAACCCTTAACTTTCGATATTTCAAAGAATTGGCTGCTACAACCTGCTACCCTAGTATTAAGACTAATTGTTTAAACAATGTGCAGTCATAAACAAAATATAAATAGAACGTACGTGGGTGGAAAATCGGTTAGATATTAATGAATGTTGTTTAAAATGGATACTCGGGGGGTTTTTGAGGTCGCTGATTACGAATCTGACAATATTTTCCCCAAAAACAAAATGGCGGATCCAATATGGCGGCCAAAAATTCACAAATGTTGATAAATATTAACGGAAATTGTTACCCGGGGGTTTTCGCGACCGCTGATTTCGAATCTGACAATATTTTTCCGAAAAACAAAATGGCGGATCCAATATGGCGGCCAAAAATTCACAAATATTGATAAATATTAATTTTGATTATAATTATCTGAGGAAGCGCAAGAAGCGAGTAACAAGCTAATAAAAAAATATAGACAAGATTTCTCCAGAAAACATAGCCGAGAAGCGACAATGAGCGATTTATTTCATCGATTATTACTTAGCTCCGATCCATTTGTTTCAAGTGTTCGGAAAATCCTCCCAAAAAATAAAAGATCACTGTCACTAGAAGCACGTCAAATGATAATTAATGATACCGACACCGAAAGTGAAGTAGAGTCATCAGATGTTGGAGGTGCAGCAATTACGAAATTGAAAGGGATTAAATGTATTAATAATTTCTTTACTTTAAATCATTTAGTAATAGAAATAAAAAACATTCCTTTGTCATTTTAAAATTATATATATATGTAATAAAACCTTTCGCTTAAATAAATTTTCACGGTAGAAACTGTATACTGCAATAAAAATTGGTTTAAAAATTTATTTTTAAATTTATACTTTTAAAACCCACGAGTAACGATTTTCATTAATATTTATCAATATTTATGTATTTTCGACCGCCATATTGGATCCGCCATTTTGTTTTTGGGGAAAATATTGTCAGATTCGTAATCAGTGGTCCCGAAAACTCCCGGGTAACGATTTTCGTTAATATTTATGTGCTTTCGGCCGCCACATTAGATCCGCCATTTTGTTTTTCGCAAAAATATTGTCAGATTCGTAATCAGCGGTCCCGAAAACCTCCGGGTAACGATTTTCGTTAATATTTATCAATATTTGTGAATTTTTGGCCGCCATATTGGATCCGCCATTTTGTTTTTGGTAAAAATATTGTCAGATTCGTAATCAGCGACCCCAAAAACCCCCGAGTAACGATTATTGTCACGATTTTTCAATTCTGTCTCGAGTTATTTGATGATTACCACCTTTTTCGAATTTTATCCCACAGTGCGACTGGACATTGGAATCTAAGCTTGAAATAGCGAAGGAAAAGACGTATCAGATCCTACTCAAAGGGAAATTACAAATACATCCAATTGGGATGTAAGGGGTGATTTTCCACGTAGTACACCCAACTGTCAACCTCACTTCCACGTTAGTACACCCTGGACTGCGTTTTGCAGACGAACGAGGCTCTGGCACTCTGGCCAGTATAATTTTGTGTTTGTTGTCCTGTTTTTGTCCTTGTGTGTGCTGAGGGCCCTTTACAGCCTCAGTTTTTAATGGAAGTCAGAACATTTTAAGCTTTTAAGATTTTACTTTTGTAACGTTAGAGTTGTTCTTTGTAAATATAAGGGGCTGGACCCCGTATAATGTGACGGGTGCAAAATAGCCTAAGTGCTGACGCACCCAAAATTTTAACATCAAATCAAATACATCCAATTGTCGGGCTTTTTCAACACTCAATAAGGTTTGTAAAGGAAATTAAGTACCTGGGCGTTACAATGAAAGCACAGCTACGTCTAAGATCTCACATAACTAAGGCTCTGTCCAAGGCAAAGACTGTTATGCATACCATATTTGAGTAAGGGAAATTCCGCATAGAAGATGGGGGATGAATTATTACAAATCAGTATTCGTACCTACTGTAAGTTATGCCGCGTCGGCATGGGTAATGCTCACTATCAACAAGCAAATAAGACAACGATTTCGGGCAGCTCAACGAAATGTACTTTTGCGTATCTTGGGAGCTTTCAGAACAATAGCCATCTTAGCAGTCATAGTCATAGCTGGAGTTTTACCCCTTGATATGGAAATCCAAAGAATTGCAGCCAGGTATTGGTGAAAGAAAGGGGAATATCGGCAGAGCAACTTCTAGAAATCAACATGTATTCCTTGCAACATATTGATCAACACCTCCAAAGTGCCTGGTCTCCAGAGTGGAGAGAACATCAGGGATCTCAACACACCAAGGAATACATACCAGAGGCCAAAGTCCGATCATCCAAATCTTATAAAAAACCACAAACGGACTAACACACTACATTACGGGACACAGTCCTTACAGAACTTATTTAGAGAAATTCGGCCTTGGCACGGACGACCAGTGTCCAACTTGCAACACATTAGATACACCTGAACGTGCCTTGATTCATTGCACTAAATTTCAGGATACCTGGATCAGGAAATTGAGTGTTAATTTCCGTCAGGATGCATTGCATCTAACAATGATTCATCGAACAATATTTTGCATGGTAAATAACTTGGCTGATATAATTTCACGCAATGAAGAGCTTGAATACAGAACCTCAAGACGGGTACCCGGAAATGGCAAAACAAATCCTGGGAAATCAATTACAGAGCTGATCTAAGAAGATCTACAAGAACACAGAAGAGGAGGATCCTGATGGTCATATCAAGTTCTATGAGATTGGACCTACTTCCATAAATAGAAGAAGATACTACATAACTACACTCAGAAAGAGGCCGACTGGAATGGAATGAATCCAAGCTGTCAGACACCGTCACCTCCAAGTTGAAGAAAGAAGAAGATACCAAATACGCAACACTCAATTATACTCGATAGTTCACCATCCCAGTACCCCATATAACCTATTATTATATTCCTACATAAATATATAATATATCTTTTTCTTGGGGTGTAAGGGGTGACTTCCACGTAGTACACCCAAATGTCAACACCCTGGACTGAAAACTAACGAGGCTCTGGCGACTGGCCCCATGGCCAGTATAATTTTGTTTGTATTGTCCTGTTGTCCATATGTGTGCTGAGTGCCCCTTTACAGCCTCAGCTTTTAACAGAAGTCAGAAGATTTTAACATTTTTAGTTATGCAACGTTACAGTTGTTATTTGTAATTATAATGGGCTGGCCCCCGTATAATGTGACGGGAGCAAAATAGCCGTAGTGCTGACGCTCCCACTATTTTAAAATGAAATCAAATATATCTTTTTCTTATGCTCGGTGATCATCTAATTGTATTTTATATATATTCTTTCTCTTATTATATTATATATTATATATACTCAACAAACTTATAAAGAACCAGCAACGAAATTTAATACGTCTTGGTTTTCATAAAGGTACCGAGACTCAAGTTTCACTTATACTCATCTTATTCTATTCTCAATCATATTTCAAGAGGAGACAACAGTGGAATCCTTCTAACCCATCCTTAAGTAATATCATTTCTTACCAGGACACGAACGTCAAAACTGCACTCAGTTTTTGAGGAAAGAAGATCTAAGCAAACGAGATACTGAGTGAGAGGGTGAATAAAGAGCGAGTGGAGAGTGGAGGCAGAGGATCCCACCTTCGTATCCCTACATCAATCCTATGATATGTGAGATATCGGTTTAGCATGTCCTTTTGATTTTTTAATCCATCCACATTCCAAGCTAGGATGTTAAGTGTATGATGTATTCTGGTTTCTCTAGAAGCAACCATCATCCATCATTTCTATCAGTGTTTGAACGACTACTGTAATTTCAGTTGCAGTATTAGTTGTTGCTTTGAACCGATCTATGCCTTTACTAAGGTATTGCAAGAACTTTTGTAAATTCATTGCTTTAAAGAATTCTAATACTTTCTTCAGGTCAAATGAGTTATCTGTTGTCGGTACTGGTGGTAACATTTTATGTTGGTGGTTTCTCACTCGTCTGAATGTTTTGTAAAAGCGTAGCCGACGGTGTATTTAGATGAGTATGTTATTGTTAACCTAGTTGGTCTGGTTGACTTGAATTTGATTCTGTTTGATGGACTTGTAGCCCCAGCAGAGGATATTTGCATTTAGTTCGTCAGACTTTTTTTTTTTTTTTTTTTTTTTTTTTTGGAGATGCTAGATTTTGAAAGATAGTGGAGAGATATATCTTCTAGGCAACATTCCCAATTTGTTTTGTTATAGTCATAGATACTTTTCGGAGGAACCTCTTTGTGTTGAGTTTCACTGACAAGGACACAACAGTTCGTGCGGGGTGTAAGGGGTGCTCCTTCCATGTAGTGCACCCAATAGTCAACCTCACTTCCACGTAGTACACCCTGGACTATAGACTAACGAGGCTCTGGCGACTGGCCCCATAGCCAGTATAATTTTGTTTGTGTTGTCCTGTGTTTGTCCTTATTTGTGCTGAGTGCTCCTTTACAGCCTCAGCTTTTAACGAAAGTCAGAACATTTTAATATTTTATGATTTTAGTTACGCAACGTTAGAGTTATGTTTAACGATAAGGGGCTGGACCCCGTATAATGTGACGGGTGCAAAATAGCCTTAGTGCTGACGCACCCAAAATTTTTAAATTCAAATTCAAACAACAGTTCGTGCAGCTGGTACAAGGGTATCTGGGAACTCCAGAACGTCCACGACGGCCATTGCCAGAGATCTCCAGTTGTCCAAGGGCATATTCCATTTGTTGTAACTTGGTTCATATTCCGTTACAGCTGTTAGTTTTCTATCATGGAAGAAATCTAACTTTAATCTGCTTTTCCAATTTATTAATTGTATTTGTATTTCTTTTTATTTAGCGTCATTTTTCTTCCACTGGCGACGATGATTATGATTGGTGAAATTGATGAAGGGACACTCGCAAAGGACACCCATGCTCAGGCTGGAATTTGAACCTGGCTGCCCTGGCGAAATGACAAACATTTCTTAATAGGAGAAATGATGTCTTGACTCAAGAGGTGTAATGGATAACCCTCCAACATGTAAATCTCCCTTCCACGTAGTACATTGTGGACTGCATTAAGCAGGCTAGCAAGGTCCTGGTGTCTGGACTCACAGCCTGTGTAATCCTCTGTGGAACTTGTGTCGACCACATATGTTTGTGATGCTCCTTGATCCATCTCATCCTATAACGTACATCCTCTTTGCAATTAGCCAAAAGTGGCAGAAGAGCAAAGTAAAATAAATCAATGAAGAATCTAGAAGTTATCAACACTGATTGCGTGACTCATGTATCTGCAGACGGTGCATAACCGGAATTGGATTTCGGTGTTGATAAGCTAGCTGGAGTATTTGGAAGCTTGCAAGGACTGATAGATACCCACGGGCTTTCGATGCTTGGAGCTTCAAAATCCAGGTCCACAGTTCTTACTCGCTGACTTGCTATGTGATAGGAGGAGGAAAATTTGACTCTTCGGCAGGCGGACATAATAATCGGCACTGAATGTTGATTTCTGGGGTTGATTTCCAGCAGTATCAATCCTTTGACAAGGTGGGGCCTCGGCCACCGCCATATAATCCTCCCTGGCAGCCTACATAGAAAATATAGGTCTTGACGTGGCCATCGGACGAAGTGGAGCCTGGTCCACTGAAAATTATTCCTGGCAACTTCATGTGCAGTCACGGACACTTCTGGGTTGTAACAACCTCATTGACGTTCAATGAAATCATTTGAATCCAGAAGTGTCCGTGACTGTACAAGAGGTCTTTGTGGCCGGCAGACGAGGTAAAGCTTTGGCCACGGAGAATAATCCTCCAAGGCAACGATTTATTCTCACTCTCCATATAGACATGGTCCCCAATTATAACTCCATTAAGCCTTGTTTCCATGATTATGAAAAACTAAATATGCTGACCAAGGCAGTAATTTATTTTATTAAAAAACATAAACTAACGTAACGTTTCAACCTTCTAGCAAGGTCTTCTTCAGACTCTGTATCAAGTACAAAAGTAACCAGATACAACAAGAAGGGTAATATATATACACAAACATTACTCCCTCCAGACTATTTAGAAAGTTGTTTGGAACTTTCTAGCAGATGACTTTCACTTTCCAACTTTACTTTCACCTAAAAGGATAAACACTTCCATATAGAATGTGGTTGGACTTTTTAATCTCACGCTCTTTTCCCTTCATTTTTCTTCCTTCTCCTCTCCTCTTTTTCTCTTGTCCTTTCCACTCTTTCCAACATCTTCTTCCATTCTTTGGGACTGAAGTTAAACAAAGAATGGAAGAAGATGTTGGAAAGAGTGGAAAGGACAAGAGAAAAAGAGGAGAGGAGAAGGAAGAAAAATGAAGGGAAAAGAGCGTGAGATTAAAAAGTCCAACCACATTCTATATGGAAGTGTTTATCCTTTTAGGTGAAAGTAAAGTTGGAAAGTGAAAGTCATCTGCTAGAAAGTTCCAAACAACTTTCTAAATAGTCTGGAGGGAGTAATGTTTGTGTATATATATTACCCTTCTTGTTGTATCTGGTTACTTTTGTACTTGATACAGAGTCTGAAGAAGACCTTGCTAGAAGGTTGAAACGTTACGTTAGTTTATGTTTTTTAATAAAATAAATTACTGCCTTGGTCAGCATATTTAGTTTTTCATGGTCCCCAAACATATCATGTGTTCAGGGATTGAAATATGATTTAGTAGATTACACACTACCCTGAAGACGGAGGCAGAATCTGGCTCCGAAACGTTGGTATAACACAGTGGTTAAAAGTCCAAAACTAGAAATGAATGAATTACCACTGATCAGCCACAAAGAAGAATCTGTTCATAATGTATGTACATTTAAAGATGCACAAGTCATGATATGACAAGAGTGTTATCTTTGTTAATTACAAGGTGTGGCTATTAATTTCCAGGACTGCTCTAATAACACCAGAACAGATGATGTGAAAAACATACCCTTTTAATATGTTTCGAAGTAATCCCCACCTGCCGTAATACACTTCTGTGCTCGGCTGTATAAGTTGCGGAAACAACTTTTAAAGTCCTCTTTTGGAAGCCTCTTCAATGTCGACGTCACGTACTTCTTGATGTCTTCAACATCCACAAACCGTGTTCCTTTCAGCACAGTTTTGAGTTTTGGGAACAAAAAGAAGTCTGCGGGGGCCAAGTAAGGAGAGTATCGCGGATGATGCAGTTCTACGACTTCATGCTTGGCCAAAAACCGCTTCACTGGCAACGCAATGTGGGGGCGGGCGTTGTCGTGCAACAGACACAAACTCCCATTCTGTCGAAAACGGGGACGTACTCTGCGAATTCTTTGTCGGAGTCGGGCAAGAACTTCTGCGTAATACTGTCCTGTAACAGTCGTGCCAGGTGGAACAAATTCATGTTGAATCAGTCCTTCACTATCGAAGAAAGCGATTAACATGACTTTGACCTTTGATTTTTGAAATCGAAACTTTTTCTGTTTAGAGGAGCTGGGAGAACGCCATTCCTCACTCTGTCTCTTGGTTTCAGGGTCGTATTGGTAGCATTGGATATCTGGATATCACGTCACATGGATCTGTAGGACAACAGTGTGAATGTGCTCCGTGTTTTTTGTCTTATTTTATGTATTTCTGATGCGAGGTGGTGAAAACGATATTGCAGGAATGTGCAGTAAGTACTAAAGATTACTTTTGTGTAACAAATAGTTCAATATCTGGTAAATGAAACGATAAATACGTTAAATACTGTCACTGTCATTTCTACTTCCCGTATGTAAACAAACAGTGTTGCCACCTCAGTGTTAAAAAAACCGCGGAGTACAGTTGAACTGTCATTATAGAATTGTTCGATATATCTAATAAGATGAGTAGTTGCATCGAATGTCACGAACCTGTGGCTCGGAAGGACATTTCCTCAAAACTACAGTGTTCAGATTGTTTGAAGCTATGTCATTTGAAATGTGCACGTTTGAAAGAGGAAGATGCAGAATATATGCGGAGTGCGGGACAAATTTGGAGATGCAAAGAATGTGCGAAGATTAGACGTAGTAGTTTACAGGACGAAAGTGTAAGTGAAACGGAAGTGCCAACTATTGTTGATATGTATAAACTACTTCAAGTTGTAAAGCATGAAATGGAAAATTTGAAGAAAGCAAATATAAACTGTGAACGCGAACTAAGTAAATCACTTGAGTTAGCTCATCAAAAGCTGGATGAAAATGCATCATTGATCAAAAAGCAGGCAGAGTCAATAAATACTTGTATGGTACAAATTGAGCAGTTGAAAGGAGAAAATGTAACTCTAAAAAAACAACTGAAGGATAATCAGGAGCAACTAGATGAATTAGATCAGTATGGTCGCCGCAATACGTTAGAAATATACGGTGTTCCTGAAGAGCCGAATGAAAATACGACGGATGTAGTAAAAACTATTGGGCGAGCATTGGACATAGAAATCAAGGATGAGATGATAGACTGTTGTCACAGGTTGCGCAAACCCTCTAATCAATCTTCAAGTGGAATCATTGTGAAATTTGTCAGGCGAGTGGACAAGGATGCCTTTATACAGAAGAGGAAAGTGAAAAGGAACTTAAATGCTGTACATCTCGGTTATACCAAAAATGAAATCATTTATATTAACCAAAGTCTCACACCTTACCGAAAGCGCATTCTTAGTCAGGCTAGGAAGATGAAATACGAGAAAAACTATGCTTATTTATGGGTAGACCATGCGGGATTAATTAAGTTAAGGAAAAAAAGGGATGATACTAAGCCCCGTGACAGGTTAACCTTGCAGCAACATTTCGCATATATAGACCCAAGCGTGCGCGCAGAAAATAGTTCCGCTGCAATACTGCGGATTTTCTCACTGTCTGTGATATGAACAGCTCAGCGGTTAAGGTGAGACTGGCACGGGGATGCTGAGTGCCTCTCTAGAGTGGATTGATACGTAAAACCTGCTGCAAAGTTAACCTGTCGCGGGGCTTAACATCATATTATTAAAATCACTTGAAGACGTCACCCAATTAATGTAACTTTCGAGGGTCGTATAAATGAAATATGTATTTATTATCAAAATGCCCGTGGTCTAAATACTAAGATTATGGAATTTTATATTAATGTTTTGAGTAATAATTTTGATATTATAATTGTTACTGAAACCTGGCTGCATGAGAGTGTAAATAGTAATGAATTATTTAATGGCAATTACAAAGTGTACCGTCGCGATAGACCTGGAAATAAGAGGGGAGGGGGAGTTATGATAGCAATAAAGGAATCACTGAAATCGGAAGTAATAAATTTGAATTGTGAGGTAGATACATTGGTTGTTAAAATAAGTACACGTAATAAGATTTATTACATTACCACAGCGTATTTTACGCCTGCATGCGGTATAGAAAAATATTTGACATTTTATAATATGTTTGATTCTTTCGTGGAATTTCATGGCTCGAATATATTTATAATTGGAGATTTCAATTTACCCATGATTACCAGTTCAGGTTATGAGTTACAGAATGGTGGACCCTCTTGTAGAGCTTTGTTAAATTTTTTGAATTTTTATAACCTTCATTCTGTAAACAATATTAAAAATTGCCTCGATAGAACTTTGGATCTTATTCTTACTAACATTCCAAAGAATGTGAACATATGTAGGGAAGAAATGCCACTTGTAAAAGAAGATAACCATCATCCTGCATTGACTGTACACCTAACTATAAGGGAATCTACTGATGTAATAACAAATGAAGCTTATTATTCTTACAATTTTAAAAAAGCCAATTTCATGCAGATGTATCATTTGCTTGGAGTGGTAGATTGGTCTGCATTAGATAATATGACTGATGTAAATCAGGCGGTTAATTTTTTTTGTAATAGAGTTCATGAAGTATTTCTTGCCACAGTCCCAAAAAGAAGACGAAAGACAACAAATAAATACCCATGTTGGTTTAATAATGATATCATTAAATTGATAAAGTTAAAAGAGTATTACAGAAAAAATATAAAATTTAGAATAGGATATAAGTCATTGTTTCGGCAAACTAGAAAGCAGGTAAAAACAATGATAAGTAGTGCCTATTACAACTACATAAAGGAATTGGAAAGCAATTTGAAATCAAATACTAAAGAGTTTTGGAGTTTTATTAGAAATAAGAAAAGTAATAATGGTGCTTGTAACAGCACAATGAATTTTGAAGAAAATTCTCTCAAATCTGCAAAAGATATTTCTGATGGTTTTGCTAAATATTTTAGGTCCGTATATGCTGAAACATCTGAACCATGTATAATAGACGAACGCACTGAGTCCATTATATCATACACATTAGCAATTTCGCCAGTTAGTCAGAAAGAATATGAAAGTGCTACAAAACAGTTAAAAGGCAAACGATCTAGCGGCCCAGATGAAATACCACCTTACATTTTGAAAGGATGCTCTGGGGTATTGATGTATCCTCTACTTAGAATTTACAACTTAATAATGAAAACACAAATGTTCCCTGATATCTGGAAGGAAACGCGTGTATGCCCCATCTTAAAATCTGGTGAAAGTTCAAAAATAGAAAATTACAGGCCCATATCGATTCTCTGTGCACCGGCGAAAGTATTCGAGTCTATCCTATACAATCGCATATTTAATCATGTAAAATGTTTCTTAAGTGACAATCAACATGGTTTCTTTCCAAGTAGATCAACACAAACAAATCTGATAAATTTTGTCCAAGATATACATGATGCGTTCCACGAGAGACTTAGTGTACATGCAATATATATAGATTTCGCAAAAGCTTTTGACAGAATTAATCATAATATTCTTTTAAGAAAACTTGCAAGTTTTGGGTTCTCAACACAATATGTAAATCTTTTCAAATCTTACATTATTAATCGAAAACAATATGTAACTTATAAACAAGCGAAGTCTTTTGTTTATGATGTTAAATCTGGGGTTCCACAAGGTTCAAATCTGGGTCCTCTATTCTTTGCAATTTATATTAATGATTTACCAGGTACAATCAAATTTTCAAAGTGTTTAGTGTACGCAGATGATGTTAAAATATATAGAGAAATTAGGGATATTACGGATACTAGGAAATTACAGACTGATATAAACATGGTTCATAGGTGGAGTGTAGAGAATGATATCAAGTTTAATATTAAGAAATGTTCATACATGATATTTACTAGAGCACGAAATAATGTGCGAAATGATAAGTATGTTATTAACGGCGAATTTGTAAAAAGAGTGTATTCAATTAAAGACCTAGGAGTAATTATTATCCATAATATGACTTTTACTGAGCATATTTCTTGCATTACCCAGAATGCCTACAGGAATCTTGGATTTCTAATAAGAAATGCTAAAAGTTTAAATGATATATGCTCTTTGTGTATGCTCTACAAATGTTTAGTTAGAAGCAAATTAGAATATGCTTGTTCCGTATGGGCGCCAAACTGTGAGTCCCAGAAAAATATGATTGAACGTATACAGAAGAAATTTCTCAGATTTTTATATTATAAGAAGTATCGAATATCGCCAATAATTCTTAAAATACCATACAATGATTTATTAAATGAATTTGATTTTGTAAGCCTGTCAAATAGACGTGAAATTTCTCAACAAATGTTTCTGTATAAAATAATAAATGGACATATTGATAGTAGTTCTATACTAGAGAGAATATGGTTTAATGTAAGACAGGGTCATTTACGTAATAGACGTTTACTCTCATACAAAATCCCAAGAACAGAAATGTATAAAGGTTCGCCAATACAAAAAATGATACTTCAATATAACAAGATCTCAAATCATTTGGTGGACTTGGATTTCGGCATGACACGGACCAAATTTATGAATATGTTAAAGGGGTATCTCTCTTAATAATGCATTTATTATGAGAATTGGATTTGTCATATTGAAGTTTGTTGTAATGATATATTGTACCAGTGTTTGTGATACTTGTTTTGTGTAATTCAGATGAAATGTGTAAATATATGATAATTTCTGTTGTCACAGTTAAGCAGTAAACCTGATCTGTCACCAAGATGTCTATATATATATATATATATATATATATATATATATTATGTATTATCTGTCTATGTTTGTGAATATGTGTGTGTGTGTGTAAAGGAGGAAGGAGGGAGAATGTGTACGTGTGTACATACAACTTGTAAATGAAAATGTAATATTTTATATTACCTTTCTGTAATTGGAGATTTGTCTCTGTTGAAGGGAAATAAATAAATAATTGCATGTGTTTTTGTCGCACTTTTGCCCAGTTTGAGGCAGAATTTGATGTTCACCCTTTGCTCCATTTCTGCACTTCCACAACACCACTTTACCACTTGGACAACAACACTTCACCAGATACGTTTCGACGCGTCTTTCCCAGCCAAGCTCTTGTCTCCAACTGGCGTGCGCTTCGGGGTGCATGTGCAGATGTACTACCTACCGGATACCAGCAGCGCCCCTCTCGGGTGAGTGATCGGTTTCGTGCTGTGACGTCAGTCCTGGATATTAATAGACAAACCTTGTATAATATTTACGTTGTAGATTAATGATTTAACTAAGTATGGACCGTACTGCGCGCGGAGCCGTCATTTTATTTATTTGTGTGCCAGATGGATGGAATCATTCTTCATTTTGCCACCAGAGGGCAATAGAATCGGTTATGCAATGACGTAACAAGGAAGCCTTGGTGTGAACTCGCAGCCCTTCAGGCAGCGCATTTTGGATTCTGGCCCAGGGAGAGGAAGTAGTTTTTCCTCTAGACAGACACCTTAGGAAGGTGTCCGAGAAACCACGACATGGGAGGAGAAGGAAAAGTACTTTAAGTTTCGAATTGGCACTCACACACCCAAATTATATTTTGTTCATCTTTCTCGTCCGTTAAACTACGTGGAGAATTGACTTGACTGTAAAGGAATAGATTTAGTTCATCATTATTAATTATTTAGTTCAATTAATATCCATCCAACTGGCACAAGTGGTACGACACGAAAATTGTTTATTTCATCGAGTTTAACATCGAAAATCTTTCTTTATGTAGACTAATGGTGCTTGCACATTATGTGAATATGAATAAACTCGCAACTTTCTAAAGGTTTGTATGCATTAAACAAGCCTGTTTAACGTGCATATAAGATATTCATAATTTACGTCGCAGGTTTGAATTTGTGCTCAGGTCATACCTTTTACTATAATCTTGGCTTGCTACTTATGTTTAAATGTAATATTTCATGCTTTTTTTTTTTTTTTGCCAACTCCATTTCTATCTTCCAGTTCCATAACACATCATAATTTCCATAAACACTTTATGCCGCCATATTCATCATTCTGTGCGGGCAAGAAATAATAACACAGAGGTTGAAGTGCCGTGCCCAGATTTGCTAAATTTATTTATTTTGGAAATGATTTCAAACAATACACTAAGAATCGTAATTGTATCTTTCGCAAATGAACGAATATTTCTCGGAACACCCTATGTCGTGCAGCTTTCCATTCAGACCCATGGCACCACACGACTCCCTGTTGCCATAGTTATCAGGTTGCCCAGCAGCGAAGGAATTGTAGATAGCATACAGGTCATCACCTTTAGAGAGAGCAAGCATGAAGATATTAACAGCGTTGCAAGATATTTTACACTAGTATAGTGTCCATCTTTATAACCTTATTTCCTTTTTTATCTTCGTGCATATATTATCCATTATACACAGTGTGTAGCGGTGACCTTCCACGTAGTACACCCAAATGTCAACCTCACTTCCACGTTAGTACACCCTGGACTGAAGACTAACGAGGCTCTGGCGACTGGCCCCATAGCCAGTATAATTTTGTTTGTATTGTCCTGTTGTCCTTATGTGTGCTGAGTGCCCGTTTACAGCCTCAGCTTTTAACAGAAGTCAGAACATTTTAAGATTTTTAATTATGCAACGGGAGAGTTGTTCTTTGTAATGATAAGGGGCTGGCCCCCGTATAATGTGACGGAGCAAAATATCCTAAGTGCTGACGCTCCCACAATTTTAAAATCAAATTCAAATTCTAATACACAGTGTGTTCCATAATTTTCCGGACTGATGTCGTAGTGCATTTATATATTGCGTGCTTTTGGAAACATCCCTTATTCAATTACCCTGATGTTTTCTTTCTCTTGAGTGTAAATTTGAACAATGGGGAAGGATCCTCTTAAAAGTTACAGTAACATATGCGACACCACCCTAGGTCACTATGTCGGAAATGACAAGAAAAACCAAAGGTGTTCAACATTACCTAGACGTGATGAGGACTGCGGACACTGTTTCCACTTTCCTGAAAACTATCGTGATCGGTGATAAAACGTGGTGCCAAAAGTGGTAGAAATGCAAAGTAGAATGAAACAAATCAATCAAATGTGTCTTTGCTTACCTTGTGAACTAAGCTTTAAATATATTTGATATACGCACAGTGTAGTGTGAGTTGTCTATGTTGTAGTATACATTAATTGATGTTCATGTTTGTTTAATATCCATGAAGAGCCATACTAACATTGTAGTGGTGCATAAATATAAGTCGTCAAATTGTTCATGGCTATTTATTTTCCTCTTTTACATATGCTGGTGCTGATGTTGTCAGTAGCTTGTTTGGCATTTTATTTCAATTCTTGAATTCAATAGGGTGACGTTAAAATGCATTCGTAGATTAACTTCATGATGATTTGTATTAACTAATCTCTCACTGCGTAAAAACAAAGAGAATTAACATGGTGATGGACAATTTGCTTGGTAATACTTAAGCATTCCAGTCTAATGATGAGAATATGAATAATCACCACCTTGCCTTTTACGAACCTACAAGTAGATGCAAAAGTATGACTTACCTAGTACTGTTTGAAATATGTCGTCCTTCAGCCTGTCATGGAAACCAACCATCGTGGCAGGATATGAACTCCCTGGCGTAATCCCGAATAGCTTGAGCATGTTGGAAAGGGCCGCCTCCTCTGCCTTGGAGTTGATGACTGCCAGGTGGCTCCCCTGGGTGGCGCAGATGGCGCATGCCTCGTCCCACGTGACTAGATCCTTGTAGAAAATGTATTTCCCAAAGCGCTGACCTTCGGGGAGCTCCCGCAGATTACCTGGCGGGGAGAATCTTCCAATAAATAGGATTAAATACATAACTATTGTCATGAAACCAGTATTGTCGTTGTTAAGGCCAGGACGAACAGTTTCAGTGGAAAGACCCTAAGCCGCCCATTTCCCACCGACCTTTCCCTGCGGCGAGCTGGAGATAGAGAGGTATGTGCACTGGATGGTTGTAGAGTGGGTAGAGAACCTAATATTACGCTTGTGGGAGTATTATTTTACTTGTTCCCTTGGATATATCAAATTTCCGATGCCGTAGAAAAACACTTGAACGGAAGGAGGGCAGAGTGAAGATTTTATTTGTTGTCGGAAAAGTTGAAAACTCCCATTCTATTAGACGTAAGTTGAAGTTGTTTCGTTTATTTTCTCAATAAGATAGGAAGATTTTAGCAGGGGTGTAAGGGGTACCTTCCACGTAGGCGCCCAAAAGTCAACCTCACTTCCACGTAGTGCACCCTGGACTAAAGACTAACGAGGCTCTGGCGTCTGGCCCCATGGCCAGTATAATTTTGTGTGTGTTTTGTTTTTTTGTCCTTGTGTATGCTGAGTGCCCGTTTACAGCATCAGCTTTTAACAAGGCAGAATAGTTTAAGATTTTAGTTATGCAACGTTAGAGTTGTTATTTGTAATGGTAAGGAGCTGGCCCCCGTATAATGTGACGGGAGCAAAATAGCCTAGGTGCTCACGCTCCCAAAATTTTAAATTCAAATTCAAAAGATTTTAGCAGACATCTTTTTATTTTCTTCTCCGGACCTGTCTCTGCCGGACACTGTGGCCGAGTGGTTAGCACATCGCGCTACGACGCCAAGGGTCCCGGGTTCGAATCCCGCTCGGGTTTGGTTGGTTGTGAATGTCCATTCATCAATTTCATCACTCATCCCCATCTTCGCAAATTAGCCAAGAGGCACAAAACGCGAAGTAAAATAAACTAAATCAATCAATCAATCGGACCTGTCCTCAGCTGTTGTTTAAGGCGCTTGTCTGCTTATTGCGTAACAGGCAAAAATAGCCTATGCGCTGATGTGCCGTGCCCATGCTATAAAACACAATCAAATTGTTTGCTCGTTGCTTCTTGCCGAGCTTCTCCACGATGACGTAATCCATCCACGGATGACCGCGCATACGAATGAGCACACCCTGTATTCATGCGTGTTTGTGATTGTCCTTTTGTAATTTTATCTACACCCCCGATGACGTATGGGTATCGTCCTCCATTGTAATCAAGGGGTTCCAGGTTCGATGCCCAGTGGAGAGATAGAATGGTTCAGATCCAACTTAAACTTTAGGTCTATTCCTAGCCTATCTGTGCATATAGTGAACTTATAGCGGCAAATCAATTAAAAGAAGAAACATCTATTCAGTGTTCAGTCTCATCTTCGCGATTAGTCAAAAGTGGAAGATAAGAAACGTAAAATGATCAAATCAACCAATCTAAATCCATCTTCGTTTTGGCCTTCCTAATTGCACCTCGCCACTAGATGTTCCCAACAAATATTCTGTAATGATCACGTTTGGAAATGGGAAAGATAAAAAGCTCCACCTAGAAACATATTAAAGATACAATAAACAGGTGATAAATATTGGTGGGGAGATAACAAGTTTGACAAATAGTTCAAGGTAGAAATATAGTATGTGGAAAATCTCGGTGTTATTTTGCAAAATTACGTTTCAATCTTACAGTGCATTTTAACAAAAAATACTTACCAAGTGTTGCTAATGCAAACGTCACAATGAAGTAGCAGACTTGGATAAACCTCATTTTCTTCTCCAGTATCCTGCAATTAGGAATCACGGTTTAATTGAAGAAAGTATCGAAAATAATAATATTTACGTATTTCACAATTTCTAGCCTAAGTTCTCTGATTGGCTCTAAAACGAATGAAAATTAATATGCTATAATATCCTCCAGCACTAACGTATCCCTGGCCGAAATGAAATTAGTATGTTTTTGATCATTCACTTCATCGTAATGCAAACTGTGTAGTTTGTTTAAAAGCAAAATGTTCATTTAATTTCTTCTACTTATTTGCTTTTGAAGTGAGGGATATGTATTCAGTAAAACGTGTGTTTAGTCCAGAGTATTATCGGATGTGTCTTGTAATACTTAGATATTTTCTATGATATACGATTTGCATAAGATTTTACATAATGATCCAAGATTTACTGATAGACAGACTGATATATATTTTAGCACCCGATGCAGGATTGTGGTTTGGCGTCTTCACCCCGCACTACCAAGCACCAACATTTTATGTTTCTTTCAGTATTTTCTTCTTACACCATGGTTTGTCATATTTACAACCTACAAATTTTGAAATGATGAAACGAAGGAAAGCTCATTCTAAGTAATATAGGTTATATTTAAAAATTCTGACTTTGCATGTCTGACTTTGTCTTTAAAAAAAAGTTTCGAATGGCGCACTAAGCTTTAGCTCTCGTAGCATAACCGTCGCTACGGGGCTGCTGACAAACTTATTAAGAAGGAACTAATGAATGTCAACCTACGTTCCACGTAGTATACCTGGACCGCATTCTTGCAGACGAACTAGGCTCCGGCGTCTGGACTCACAGGCAGTATAATCCTCTGTGCGGTTTGTGCTGTGTCATCTCCATGTGCGTTTGTGTTTGTCCTTTCACCCAATTCATCACCTTTCATCCTCATCTTCGCGATTAGCCAAAACTGACAAAAAAGCTAAGTGAAATAAAGCAAACCAACAAGGATACATCCATGCCTTTCCTACGGTTCTAACTTGAGAACTGTCTCTTGTAGAGCATTAATGTGTCGCGTTAAAATAATAATAAAAAAACAACATACAACTTACCTTCTCGACAAATAGTTGAAGAAAGATCCAAGAACTCAATTGTTCTTACATATGTGGACCCAGTGGAAGCTGGCAGAGGTGTAGTAGATCAGAAATAGGCTGAACAATGTTGCTGTTGGCGGTATCTGGTGTCCTTTAGACATTATCTCTGACATGACATCCCAAGAGGCAATTAGAAAGCTATTAGCGTTGTGACGCATTATTGAGTGTAGATTGAATGTTTTCAAGGAACAGTATCAGATGCAGCATTCTCTTGCCTTTTTCTCTTAATCGGTTGATAATCAAGGGAAGTCGTACATGAAGCCACTTCACTGTCCATATTCTCTTTCTCTATTCCCAGCCATTCTTTGCTTACATTTGTATTTACTTTACTTTCTGTCGCTCTTCTGACACCTTTGTCAAGTTGCAACGACGAGAATGAACGCTGATTAGAAGAAATTGATGTGCCACTAAACCATGCCCAAGCCGAGATTCCAGCTCCTAAACTTGGATGTCCTTTTTTCATCGAGAGGCAAGCAAGATTTTTTCACGGGGTAAGAGGGAAAACGAGGCAAATTTTCCCCTAATATAGTGTTGCTCTCTCTCTTTCTCTCTTTTTTTTTTTAAAAAAAAGAAAACCTTAATTTTGAAGTTATGTTTTTGCAAAGCTATTGTAATAATTAACATAAATGACTGTAAAATGTCTAATTTTATATTAATCCATTTTCCAGGAGAGGGTGTAAGGGGTGACCTTCCACGTAGTACACCCAATTGTCAACCTCACTTCCACGTAGTACACCCAATTGTCAACCTCACTTCCACGTAGTACACCCTGGACTGCATTTTTCAGACTAACGAGGCTCTGGCGACTGGCCCCATGGCCAGTATAATTTTTCTGTTCTGTGTTTTGTTCTTGTGTGTCCTGAGTGCCTCTTCACAACCTCAGCTTTTAACCGAAGTCAAAATATTTTAGTTACAACACGACGTTACAGTTATGTTATTTTAGTTCAGGTAAGGGGCTGGACCCCGTATAAAGTGACGGTTGCAAAATGGCCTAAGTGCTGCCGCACCTAAAATTTTAGTTTAGTATTCAAACAAATTTCAGTAGAGGTCGTAGTCCTCCTTGACCCTCCTGCTAAATCAGTTAATGGTTATACAGGCGACAACAAACGCAGAGTGTTTAGTTTGTGCGCGTTGGGTAAATGAAAGAATTACATATGCAACTGAAGTTCTACTATTTGAAAAATAAAATATAGCAATAATACAAAATCATGTAGTCACTTTTTCGGACTGCTTCGCTTTTCTGAATATGTTCCGTTGATTTCTTACCCCTCGATCGTATACGTCCATTTTACATTGTACACAGCCTACCAGCTTTTTGTCCCAGATGGTGCGGTGTCAGGACAAGACGAGGCTCTGGCTTGTCACGAATGGCCAGAATAGTCTTTACTAAGACTGTGCGTGTGTTGTCCTGTGTCTTGTTCTTGTTTGTGCTGAGTGCCCCTTTACAGCCTCAGCTTTTAACTGAAGTCAGAATATTTTAGTCTCCGACATTATGTTGTGTTGTTATATTAGTTATATTTTATATCAGCTAAGGGGCTGAACCCCGTATCATGTGACAGGTTCGAAATGATCTTAATTGCTGATACACCCAAAATTTAAATTCCATCAATGAATCAATCCATCGTTGCTTTCTTCCGTAACACATCATCAGCACTTCAAGGCACCATGTTCATCATTCTGTACGGACAACGAAGATCGGCTAATCGGGACTGAACCTACAGTTTAAAGTGGGATCCACGCGATATTCTCGATTATGATGAAAGATTTTAGGGGGTCTTGAGTGATGGCACCCCTGTTTAGGGAGAAGGGGGCAGATCATTTATAATGTTCAGTAAAGCTAAGAAATAAGTTACTTTCGGTAGACACGCTGTCGTAATTAAATATTTTGTGGGGATTACGATATGGTTTAAGGGCGCGAATAATATGATTTGGGGGAAACTCATGACATTATTTTGGGGGGGTGCGCCATTAAATTTTGGGGGATGGGCACCCCTGAATCCTGGCACATTAAGGTTAGTTTATTTTCTATCTTAAACCATTTGTCTATAACATAAATATTACTATCACCTGATCGTACGTATTATGTGGTCAAATGGGCACTGGGAAAGAATTTCCGTTTGTTGCTTTAATTTTGGACATTAGTATATATACCTACAATATAGACCACTTACAATATGGAAAATAACACAGATACTATAGTTTCTTCTCACAAGTATCCATCAATTTTCCTAGCATTCCTTTTTCATTAGATGTGTATTGTCGACATTTCTGTACCATTGAGGAATACATGTTAATACAAAACAAGCAACAATATCTCAACTCACATTTTACCACATTTTCAAATATATATACGTATATATATATGATGAGGAGGATGAAATAGCACTATTGTTTAAAACTGACTCACTTTCTGGACACTCCATACAGTTTTATCTGATCAATATGACAAAGTTTTTCAATAGATGGATTTTCAATCTTGTGTAAAAATACAGAAACGGGTTAAAAACTTCTTGATTACCCATTAAACATACTTAATGGCTTTATAATACCATCCAGCAATGATTCTCTAGAATAAATCCTTACAACTACTTTATTATTAATTTAATACGTCACATTACTGTATTTTTTCTTGTAACTTCTTTCACGTTTATGCCATTCGCTCTTTATTTTTTTAATGCACGAGACCATTTTATTTGAATATATTGGGTCAAATCTCACATTTCATTATCAGTCAATTGCCAATTTTGCAACAATGGATCAAAAAGTTTCCTTCCTAAGAAGAGTTTTGTAGTGGTACAATTTATTGATTGATGGTAAGTGTTATTGAAACAATACTGTAAATAATACAAATATTTTGACCACGTCGATTGGTTGGTGGAACAAAAATATCTTAAAGCTTGTTTCAGATTTCTAATCATTCTTTTAGATCGTTTTTTCCGCGTACGTGTTGGAAACCCCATTTCGGATCTTCATGAACAAGAGAACGGTGTCCCGCAAGGCAGCGTACTTAGTGTGACTCTGTTTGCCTTTCACGCGTTTTATCTCATACTTCTTGGGGTGCTGATAGGACGGCACTGCTCCACCGATACCCCTCACTCATGAGGTCAAAGCTCGTCTACGGATGTGTTGTGTATTCGTCTGCCAGCCTATCTAGGCTTCACACCCTAGACACCGTTCACCATGCTGGTATTCGTGTGTGCTCTGGTGCTTTCCGCACCAGTCCTATCGCCAGTTTGTATGTCGAGGCATCTGAGCCGTCGCTGTCTCTGGGAGGACAGCGGCTGGTAGTGAACTACTTCCTCCATCTTCGCTCGATGGCCTCACATTCATCTTATCATACCGTCTCAGATGAGAGTAGGCTGGAAAGTATCGGCTCCACCCTAGAGCAACTAGACATCCTGTCAGCACTTGGTGTTGACAGTGATTTTCCTGGCGTCTCTCCACTCATTCCGCCTCTCCCGACCTGGGAGTTTCCTGCACCTTCTATCGATTTTTATCTGACTGCCCTTCCAAAGGCAGAAACACCAATGGTTGTATACCAGCAACGGGGGTGTAAGGGGTGACCTTCCACGTAGTACACCCAAATGTCAACCTCACTTCCACGTTAGTGCACCCTGGACCGAAGACTAACGAGGCTCTGGCGACTGGCACTATGGCCAGTATAATTTTGTGTGTGTTGTCCTGTTTTTGTCCTTATGTGTGTTGAGTGCCCGTATACAGCCTCAGCTTTTAACAGAAGTCAGAACATTTTAAGATTTTTAATTATGCAACGTTCGAGTTGTTCTTTGTAATGGTAAGGGGCTGGCCCCCGTATAATGTGACGGGAGCAAAATAGCCTAAGTGCTGACGCTCCCAAAATTTTAAATTCAAAATCAAAATCAAAATATACCAGCAACGGTTTTTAGAACTTCGTGCGTAGCAACTCAATTTTAATGTGTTTTACACGGATGGATCCAAGTCAGTCGATTCAGTAGGTTGCGCCTTCGTCCTAGACTCTAAAAGTTCCAGTTACTCGCTACATCCTGCCTGTTCCATCTATATGGCAGAGTTGTACCCCATTCTAAAAGCACTGGACTTTGCAGACGTCAATGGTCTGAAGAATCGTGTGCTGTGTGCTGTGAATCGACCAGCGTGTTGGAGACTCTGGATTCACCGTATTCCCGGCATTCGGTAGCGCAACGCATATTCAGACGGCTTGTGTCCTTATCTGGCAGTGCCGATGTACAATTCTGTTGAATCCCAAGCCACGTGGACATTCAGGGGAACGATGCAGCAGATGCTGCCACCAAGTCTGCTGATGCAGATGGCGACGTTCTCGTCCACCTTTTGCCAGCTAGCGACCTGCAGAATGTGTTCCGTTGTTGCATTCTTGATACTTGGAAGGCCGAGTGGAATACCGAAACGGGGAACAAGCTTCACGCCATTAAGCTCACCATAGGTGCTTGGCGTTTATCGTCTTGCCCCTCTCGCAGAGAGGAAGTTATTCTTACCCGCATGCGTCTAGGACACAGCCGTCTAACGCATGGTCACTTGCTGTAAGGTCTGGACCCTCCGTTGTGTCGTGTTTGTAATGTTGTTCTAAGCATTTGATACATTCTCGTTGAATGTGCCGATCTTGCTTACCTCCGGCAGACTTTTAACCTTTCCGGCTGTTTGTCATCCCTCGTGGGTGATGACAGCAGTATTTTATCAAATGTTTTTAGTTTTTTACGAAGAGCTGGACTCTTCCACCGTCTGTAAGGAGGTTTTTAGTTTGTTTGTTCTGACTTTTTAATGTGTTGTGTTTGTCTCGTGCAGCAGGTCTTTCTACAACGTTGCACTTTGTTATTTTTCCAAGGGGCTATTTACACCCCTTTTTAAGGTTTCATTCCCCGTATACATGGAAGGTGCAACATGGCCTTAAGTGCTGACGCACCCAGAAATTTTAAATCAATCGACATTCAAAAACGATTTTCTTTTTTTAAAAAAAAGGGAGAGCTAGAAATACATGCTCAAGAAATTTACCTTTTATTTCTTGGAAGGCATTTTCGTGAAATTCAGTCCAACGAAATTTATTCTTCGGACTCCCTAAGTTAATTTAATAGTCCTATTATTTACGCACTGGGATCAGTGCATCAATTTCTAGTCAATTATGTGTATTTATCATGTTACACATTAATTCTACTTCAGATATTGTGTAATGCAAATATTCTATAATATAATATTCTTTATATATAACCGTAGTCTCCTTTTCATTTGGGCATACCTTATACTTCAGGATATGAATTTAATAGCATACCTATTTAACTAGTTCTTCCGTGTATTCATGCGATGTTCCTGGACATTGCTGCTGTTCTCATTCATGTAGACAGACAGACGGATTGTCAGGCATCGACATATCTTCTGCCGCAAGCATGTTGTAGGTACCAGCTGTTACTCTAGAATTCCAAGGTTGTCTTCGGGTGTTATTTCCTTGCGGAACTTTGTTCCTGCCACCAGACCAGCTTTGCGGAGTTCTCGATTGACAATGCGACCTTGAACTTGAAACATCACAAGCATTACTTACTTTAAATTTACGTGTTTCCTGAAATGAATGGCTCGTATTAATAAAACTGTCCGAAATCCACTTCATTTGCACCTTAATGAACTGGACTCCTATGATAAAGTCAATAGGTAAGTCGGGGTGTAAGGGGTGCTGCTTCCACGTAGTGCACCCAAAAGTCAACCTCACTTCCACGTAGTGCACCCTGGACAAGAGACTAACGAGGCTCTGGCGACTGGCGCTATTGCCAGTATAATTTTGTGTGTGTTGTCCTGTTTTATGTCCTTGTGTGTGCTGAGTGCGCGTTTACAGCCTCAGCTTTTAACAAGTCAGAACATTTTAAGGTTTTAAAGTTTTTAGTTATGCAACGTTTGAGTTGTAATTTGTAATGGTAAGGGGCTGGACCCCGTATAATGTGACGGGAGCAAATTAGCCTAAGTGCTGACGCTCCCAAAATTTTAAATTCAAATCAATAGGTAAGTCTTCACACACAAATGCACTAATGGGCCATGACATGTTACACAGTTTCAAACTCAAGTCAACTACATTGTTCAATTTTAAGCTACGTCCTGCACCCAATGTTATTGTCACTTCTTGAAATCTCTCTTTTACATGACAGCCTTGTCGCAGTTCATTATACAAACGTTTGTTAATCAAATTGTAAGTACTTCCTTTATCTAAACATGCACTGACACGCTTATTATTGATTTCACTATCAGCAAATACTGCAATTACATCTTGATTATTATCATCAGTTCTTTTCACAACTGGTAATGCTGAATTCGACGATTTATTGTAATTACGCCAAACATTTGCTTTCTTGGGTTTATTAAATCTTGACGAAACTGGTGTCGTACCAAAGAACACTGAACTGGGAAACTGAACATTTTGTACTTTCTTCTGTTTTTCTTGTCCAAAAAAATCACGTTTCGCATACTGGTTCACATTGCAACTTTTCTAATGTCAACTTAAGTTTACTCAACGAATCTGGAATTTCAGTAAACAAGAATTTTTCAGTAATGTTAGTAACAAATCTGTCCACAATCTAACAAATTCCGGCTCACTCCAATTGACAGTTGGGCAGCAAAAAATGGCCTTCAAAAATTGAAGTGCGTCCTCATCTTCCTTTTTTTTACAAAGTACGACTTCTTGGAGCAATTCATTCCTACCTAATGACGTTACATATCTATCTAACATGTATTTAACCATGTTACCCCACGATTTTCAGTAGTGGTAGCGGACCGGTTGACAAACCGAAAATGAGGCTCGGTGAGGCTCGCCTTAATGGATTTCTCTCGTAAGGCATGAGCCTCATTTTTTCGCAGTGTTGCCAACTCCTCACTCGAAAAAAATCACCAAGATTTTTTTTTGGGTTTAACCTAGCCTAAAGCAAGGAGCTGGCAATCTTGCTTGAGGCTTGCCTTAATGGTTTGTTTTTGTAAGGCATAAACTCTATTTTCTTGCAGTGTTGCTAATATTTTACTCGAAAAAAATCACCAAGGTTTTTTTTTGGGTCTAACCTAGCCTCAAGCAAGGAGCTGGCAATTTTGCTTGAGGCTCGCTTTAATGGTTTGCTCTCGTAAGGCATAAGCCTTATTTTCTCGCAGTGTGGCCAACATCTTACCTGAAAAAATCACCAAGGTTTTTTTTCGGTCTAACCACCTAAAGCAAGGAGCTGGCAATTTTGCTTGAGGCTTGGTTTACAGGGGGGGGCATAAAGCAAGGTTGGCAACCTGGTGGTTTTGCCATAGCTTTTTACAAAAAAAAAGAGAGTGGAGAGAAAGAGAGGGAAGAGATAAACAACCGACAGCTGCCAACACCCACCCTAACCTAACCTAACCTAACCTAACCTAACCTAACCTAACCCACCCTAACCCAACCCAACCCAACCCAACCCAACCCAACCTAACCTAACCTAACCTAAAGCAAGGAGCTGGCAATTTTGCTTGAGGCTTGGCTTACAGTACATAAAGCAATTTTTGCCAACCTACATATACTAAACAAGGAGAGTTGGTACTGCCGTAAAAGAGAGAGAGGTGGGTGGATGGCAACACAAGCGCGCGCGCGCGCGTGCGCGTGCGTGTATAATATGTAGCATTATTAACTAGAGTGTGTTGGCAATTTACTTCCAACTAAAAAAATAGAGATGCCAACGTTGCTGTAAGATGAAGAGAGAGAGAGAGATTTATGGCTGGCAACAGTAATAAGCGAATGCGCCATATCGTAATTTTCCAACTCCGTATATCGTGATTTTTGTAAACCTCTCTCGGGGGAACGATGTGCCACACACACACGCACACACACACACATGCGCGCGCGCACACACACTTATATTATAACACAAACAAACAAACAAAATAATAATAATTGTTGTTTTTAGGATTTGTGGCCTCCATAACCCCGCCAGGAGTGCGTGGTGCCCAACCAAAAAAAAAAAAGTAAAGGTTTACAAATAGGAATTGGCAACACTGACGAGGCTCGAATTATTATTTGAGGCTCGAAATTATTATTTGATGCTCGTCGGTGTTGCCTACCCACAGGAGGAGGGGAAAGAGGGGGAGAGGAGAAGAGGGGGGAGAGAGAGAGGAGGTACTATCAGCGCCATCTATTAGCAAACAATAGAAATAAAAAGTCGGGTCAAACTTTTTCAACACCCAAACATTTTAAACGTCTTCACGTAGTAATACGATAGCTGAAGATGTTTAAAAGAGTACTCTTAGTCGACGAAGCTAATTGCTAGGGCCCTTATATTACTAAAATATTCTTTGATTTGCATATTTCTCATACCGCCATATGTTGTTCTAGTTGACTTCTTCCAAAAAAATGCTAATTAGCGAGAGTTAATTAAGCAAGGCAAGTAAAAGAAGCAAAATAGAACATATGTGCCGGCGTGAAAATATGTAAAAATTCGATTCAGAGGTGGATCGAATTAAAGTTGGGGGATATTTTGCATTTTTCCCTATAATGTACAAAATATTTACCGTACATAATCTTTTCCATTTACAACAGTATAAAATAAGAGGAATGTGTGACAATATCCATATTAATTAGGAAAGTATGTTGTATGCTAGGTTAGCTAATTGTGTCTTCTACAGCTTCACTGTATAGAGGGAAGATGGAAAAGAGAGCTCTACGGAAACTGACGCTCTTAACAATATTGTACGCCCGTGAAAATTATATATAAATAAGACTTAAGCGTATTATCTGCTTTCATGTCAGATTTTGTCGACCTGTGAGCTGTAGTGTTTAGGTGACAAGCGACCTGCTTAAATATGATACTGTTGACAATATTGTACGCCCGTGAAAATTATATATAAATAAGACATAAGCGTATTATCTGCTTTCATGTCAGATTTTACCGACCTGTGAGCTGTAGTGTTTAGGTGACAAGCGACCTGCTCAAATATGATACTGTTGACAATATTGTACGCCCGTGAAAATTATATATAAATAAGACTTAAGCGTATTATCTGCTTTCATGTCAGATTTTACCGACCTGTGAGCTGTAGTGTTTAGGTGACAAGCGACCTGCTCAAATATGATACTGTTGACAATATTGTACGCCCGTGAAAATTATATATAAATAAGACATAAGCGTATTATCTGCTTTCATGTCAGATTTTACCGACCTGTGAGCTGTAGTGTTTAGGTGACAAGCGACCTGCTCAAATATGATACTGTTGACAATATTGTACGCCCGTGAAAATTATATATAAATAAGACATAAGCGTATTATCTGCTTTCATGTCAGATTTTACCGACCTGTGAGCTGTAGTGTTTAAGTGACAAGCGACCTGCTCAAATATGATACTGTTGACAATATTGTACGCCCGTGAAAATTATATATAAATAAGACATAAGCGTATTATCTGCTTTCATGTCAGATTTTACCGACCTGTGAGCTGTAGTGTTTAGGTGACAAGCGACCTGCTCAAATATGATACTGTTGACAATATTGTACGCCCGTGAAAATTATATATAAATAAGACATAAGCGTATTATCTGCTTTCATGTCAGATTTTCCCGACCTGTGAGCTGTAGTGTTTAGGTGACAAGCGACCTGCTCAAATATGATACTGTTGACAATATTGTACGCCCGTGAAAATTATATATAAATAAGACATAAGCGTATTATCTGCTTTCATGTCAGATTTTACCGACCTGTGAGCTGTAGTGTTTAGGTGACAAGCGACCTGCTCAAATATGATACTGTTGACAATATTGTACGTATATTGTATTGTATAGGAGACTAGAAGCATATAATTTGGCGAAAAAAAAAACCAAAAAAAAACCAACTAAGGTCATAGAGAATAGTTAAAAAAAAAGTGAACAATTATATTTTGCATTGCACAGCATTGGATATTAAATAACATACCAACAAAAAATCTCTGCATTATACGTTCTGTAAAAAATTGCCCTACGTACCAAACTGCTGTGTCAAGTAAACATTTTCAAAGACACTGTCGTACTTGTGTGCCGGGAAAACAAATATATGCGACCAAACTGTGCTCTAAAGTGTGGGAAAAATATTTCTATTGCCAACTTCAAGCGACACCAGCTTACTTGCCACTTACACTTACTTGTAGCAAAAATAAGCACCACCCATATATAAATAAACCCCCCAAACTAACGCTAATTAGAATTAGCTTACAAAATTTTTCTTATAAGATATTTTTTTTTTAACACTCTACCACCAACAGATCTCACATAAATAAACATACCCCCCAAAAAAATGCGCTCCATGAAAAGTTGCCATGTGTGCAAAAAAACAAACATATCAAGCAAAAATTTTGCAAGACATTGTCGCACCTGCGTGCCAGGCAAGCATTTGGCTGCCACCGAACTGTGTTCCGGATGCAATATACGCTTCACAATTGCGTATGCCAAGAAGCATAAGCTTACTTGTCTAAGCGAAAGTACATCTGGGGCTCAGCCTTCGACCTCCACCAAGAGGAAGGCAGAAGCAGCCTCCATCAAAGTAGGTGAAACCCAACGTTCTGGAGCGGTCCCTCCCCTCTCTCCCCTCCCCTCTCTCCCCTCCCCCTCTTTCTCACCTTAATGGATTTCTCGCGTAAGGCACGAGCAGTGTCGCCAACTCCTCACTTGAAAAATCACCAAGGTTTTTGTTTTACGCACTAAACTAACCTACAATGAGAGAAAAAATGGACAGAAAAAAGCTCTGGCATCATTTTTTAAGCTATTTTTTATGCTAACTTGTTTTTTGACCCACATTTGAAATGACTTACGACATTTTACTATAAGGCTGTCTCCCCTTACGATATTTTTCTGTAAGGCTAGACCGGTTCTTTGACCTACTTTTCGCCTTACGACATTTTACTATAAGGCTGTCTCCCCTTACGATATTTTTCTGTAAGGCTAGACCGGTCCTTTGACCTACTTTTCGCCTTACGACATTTTACTATAAGGCTGTCCCCCCTTACGATATTTTTCTGTAAGCTCAGTTCTAGAGCGGTTTTTTGACCTACTTTTCGTGTATATATTGTGATCTTTGTAAACCTCTCTCGGGGGAATGATGTGCCACATGCGTGCGTGCCTCTTATTATTTCTGTATTGTGACGCAAACAAACAAATAATAATTGTTGTTTTTTAGGATACCTGGCCTCTATAACCTTGCCAGGAGTGCGTGGTGGGGTGGGTGAAGTCAGATTCAAAGAGAATGCCAAGTGATTATTTTGATTCAATAGCTCCGTCTAGTTCGCTGCATTTTTTGACTGCACTCACGCGTCTAGTTGGTTACACGGTGCAACCTACCTTGTTGATTTGGTGTCATGTAGTGTATTTGGTGTCTGCACCACGTCTTGGAGAGGTGTAATATGTGGTGTGGTGTATGACCACGTGGTGAGTGGTTAACTAATCAAATGAATGTTTAAAGCAGCAGACAGGTATTTGTTGAATCTTCTGAACTTGAACACTGCTATTCGTCTACTTGGTTGAACGTTATTTTTTTTCACCAGCCTGACACCGGGATACACCTGCACTGCATCTAGTGTCAAAGAAGTGCAGCGTACTAGACGAGGATATTAAATTGCTCTGTTGTAAATGAGATGCATGTTGTTAATATGAATTGATGTTACTGTGAAGAAACTGAAGGTAGAATAACGCCAACGCTATCTGGACTCGCTTAGTTAATTCAAGATAGTCGCGACAAACGTAAACGGGCTGTGCAGGACTTGGAAAATTTTTTCGATTGATGAAAATTTGGTTCTATGATGATGACCTATACTAAATTTTTGGTATGGGAGGACGGAGGATACCGAGACTCGACCAACACACTAAACCCCAGACCTCTCTATGGCTACATGTTCGGAAGTTACGAGTGATTAAAAGTTTTGGGAGGGTGTGTGCAAACATCCCTTACCCTTGAACGTTTATTTATATACGTCGTTTCTCACAACGTTACAACGTTTAGAAAGTCGTTGATTTTGTTTCTGTATTTTCCGTCGTTCGTTCGTTCGTTGAAACGTTTCAACGTTTATGCAGAAAGGTTGAAACGTATTGTCACGATTAGTCGAACATGTCGCGAAAAGCAAAATAAAAAAAATAACTCCCAAATTCAAAATCGACCAAACAAGAGATAGTGAAAAAAAAAAAAACATGGAACCTTACAACATCCATTCGTATCAATCCCTAAGATTGTATGTTTATTTTATTAAGTCTCTCTGAACGCTTCATGTTGACCAGGGCATTCACTTGTTTTTCTCAGCTGTCTCAAGCCTCTTAGGCATGTTTACAATGCGTTGTGTTGTGCCATGCAAACTTCCTGAGCTTTCAGGAACAGGTAACACTTCTGGTTATGGTGTCAGCGGTTTGCATGGTAGCAATTATAATAAACACGATTCGGCGATTCGGCATCGAGGAAGAGCTCGATGGCCAGTGAATATAGAGGTGAGACAAGCTGGGAAGAGACCGGACTTTGGGAATTGAGTTGGTAGAGGAAGGTGGTCAGCAAGGCAGGAGGTCGATAGTGGAAGCACGCTTTGGTCAGGATAAGAGAGAAGCTTACAGAGGACTTCGCTATTTTCATTCAGCTAAGAGACTTCAGTTAGACAGGTAATTATCCTACACCCAGCCATGATACAGGTTCAACGGTTCACAAAACACAACGAGTGTCCATTGTCTTTTCAGTAGTTTAATTCCTTTGTGTAATTTGCACCTTTCGCATGCCAAGCAATAACTCGTCATGTCAATGACGAGTGGTCTCATCAAGAGGATGAATAATGAGTAGTTTACATCACCCCATCCATTAACTGGTTCAGATCTCTTCATTCTTTAGAATGACACGCATTGAATAATCGACATTTTGCTGAAATGTCTCAGGCGTTCGCTGGATGATCGTGAAAAATTACATTTCTAAAATTGCAGGGGGAAAAAATAATAATCTAGAAGTCTCGATTGTGATAACAGAAGAAATGGACGCGACGAAAAAACAAAAAAAAAAAACATAAGAAGATTAATCGATGCGAACAAGATAAACAATGATCTAATCAATAACATTACAGCATTAAGTGCCATGCATTCTTTCCTCGTTCGTAATAAAATTTAACAAATTATAAAAAAAATAGCAATCCAACTTGTCATTTGACCTCCTTAGTGAAGTATGTTATAAAAATATATATATATTGAAAATTTCCAGTTCGTTTTATTTCGCGATTTATCCTCATAGCCGCGATAAACTTAGGAGGTACAGGCTTGTATACATTCTATCTCTCGTTCGGAGAGACAAGATAAACCGAGCACCTAACCAACCATTCAATGATAATAATATTCATGAATTTTTGTTTTGAATTGAGAAAATAAAAAAAATAATCACCTCCTTTAAATATCACATCTACTCTAAAGCATTCATTCGCTGTTCATATTTTCCGTCCTTGAATTCGAATGTATGTTTTGTCTAACAATTGATTAAATTAAGTACCGAACATTATCGAAAAGCAATTCTGAAAACATTATACTGAAATATTAACATTATAATAAGTATCCTTCCATAGCCGTTTCAGTCTTCAAACTGCTTCCAACACTGCTTCTGCATACTTTTCAATAAAATCAATTTACCGTACGCCCTGACCCCTTTGCAGATTAACAAAAAATCGTCTAAAGTTTGAAGTTGTGACCCTTCTCTATACCGTTGCAAGCTTTTTTGTGGTTATTCAAAGTATTTTATTTTCGCATATTCAAATACACACCAGTAAAAAGAGTTCATGTCTCATTGGTGATTTTAAATTTGTATTTTTGGGACCATGCACACACTTCCTAACATTGTTGCTTTGTAGTCGATGAGTTGTGCGGGTACAGATGTGAAGTAGTTAATAAGACCCCACACAGACAAGCCCCCCACCATTTCTTTCCGACATAGTTGTTGTTTTGTTACTAGAAAATTGTTATGATTACAGTACACCTGTATCAGTATAGAATAACATAGTGCCATTTTCTGTTTCTGTTGCCAACAAAGCAAATCTACAGGCCACAGGTTCGAGAAACAAGACATTTTTTAAAAATTCTCCTGCGCATAACATGGACCACCTATAGCGATGATATAATATAGATAACATAACCCTACAGCTCTACAGCACCATGGCGAGCCTTGGCTTACCTACCGACTGCTGGTCTCCCTCCCACACTGTTCCGCCGTCACCTGTTATAGCATGGAGGTCTCAGACCAGTGTTGGGGTGACGAGTGATCAGCCCGACGAACCCCCAGCCGTTATTGTAGGTCTTCTTGACCAGGTTACGCTCACTCACTCGGAGCTTCCCAATTTCCTCACGATGGTGGGTTGCCACCGGCCCTATACGTAGGCCGAATAAATTCCGACCAGAGCCGGATTCGAACCTACGCCGTCCCGCAGCAAACGATCTCAAGACGAGTAAACGCCTTAACCCGCTCGACTACGGAGGAGGACATATAATATAGATCGTATTAACAAATATACTTCAAAGTTATGTAATAAGATTTTGGTTTAGTATTTAATCACAGCAGCAAAACAAAACTCTCCATTCGCTTCACAACAGAAGTTAAGTGCATTTTGCATACATGAAGAAGCAGAAATTTACGCCCCCGAGGTATGCTGTTGGAAGACTATACAATAAGACGCAGCACCTCATTCTTTACAATAATAAGTAGGCGATGGAGTAAAAAATCCTCTGTTTTATTTTGATGTAAAAAAAAGTTTTAGTCCATACATTGATCTGATCCCCCTTGTCCAAAATAATAATAATAATAAGCTCCGGTCTCATCTGGAGATTGCAACACTGATATGTCCGTCTATTCAGAAAAAAAAACAAAAGTTTTAACATCCATGGACAATACCGTACAGCAGCTGTTGAGTCCCCCATATGTAAAGTTTCTTTTTTTTCCTCGTTAGCTGAATACGAAGATGAGGATTGGAAGATGCTCGAGACTCCCCGTTCATTCGGGTATAACATCTTTCCTTTCTAACACTCCATTTTTTTTCTGTAAGAGGGGGCATTCTTTAGATAGCAGGAGCACCTGTCTGATGTGGCCGCTCTCTGTTTCCAACTTCGCCACTGGACCGTTAACAAAGCCAATTTCTGCACAATTCATAACCGTTGGTTGATATGTAAATATATTCAGCAATACTGAAAACTCACAGACGTGATGATGATTCAAGCAGATCACGATACAGCCGTATGCATGTAAAACTATTTTCGTCACACACAGGCAAAAAAGTAAAAAATAACATTTCTCTCCTTCCACCGCTTTTAGCCATCTTCAAATAAAATAGCGTCCAGTATCCTTCTAGATAGGAGGTGAAACATGACTGGCGAAAGTATTGAAATCGAAGTGTGAATTATTTTGTTATGATCTCCCTCCCTTCTTCGCATGCATGTTTCATATCACGCTCGCTGACATTGAAATAAGCAAAAACAATTGCAAGACAGCACAGATTATAACCCATCGTAACTAGGTCTGTTTTTTTTTTTTTTTTTTTTTAAAAAATAATAATCGTCAGTCCATATGACAATGCTTTTGTGACGTGCACACCCTTTTTTTTTTGGTTGTTGTCCGTGATGAAATTTTTTATCATTAATAGGCCGGGGACTGAGCTTCTAACTTTCCACATTTACAAACAATATCGTTTACAATAATACCTTCGCTAGAAAGCACAGTACAATAAATATCCTTTTTTTTATATATAAATATTTTAAGTTATGCAATAACTTTGGACAGCAGCTAATTATCATGGCATTATATTCGCGTCCATGTCTGAAACTAGTCTTTATACACACAGCCAACTCACTCATGCAATATAATATCTGATGTAATATAATACAAACAGCTGTGGAAGGTTGTCGTCTCTTCGCGAAACAGGACGTACGTTCACGTCAGAGTTGTGCAGAAGATAGGGTCGACCCCCTTGTCGATTTTGGTGATGTAGAGTACGTGTACGAAATTTGGAGGTCAAGGGTGGGCCAATTGTCAATTTCTTTTCGATAGGATCATCGTAGAGACATGCGCTAGCATTGGCTCCTAACAAAATAAACATAGGTTATCATGGTTGACCAATGTATGCCAAAGTTTGGTGGTCCTGAGTTCAAGGGTAAGGGATGTTTGCACACACCCTCCCAAAACTTTTAATCACTCGTAACTTCCGAACATGTAGCCATAGAGAGGTCTGGGGTTTAGTGTGTTGGTCGAGTCTCGGTATCCTCCGTCCTCCCATACCAAAAATTTAGTATAGGTCATCATCATAGAACCAAATTTTCATCAATCGAAAAAATTTTCCAAGTCCTGCACAGCCCGTTTACGTTTGTCGCGACTATCTTGAATTAACTAAGCGAGTCCAGATAGCGTTGGCGTTATTCTACCTTCAGTTTCTTCACAGTAACATCAATTCATATTAACAACATGCATCTCATTTACAACAGAGCAATTTAATATCCTCGTCTAGTACGCTGCACTTCTTTGACACTAGATGCAGTGCAGGTGTATCCCGGTGTCAGGCTGGTGAAAAAAAATAACGTTCAACCAAGTAGACGAATAGCAGTGTTCAAGTTCAGAAGATTCAACAAATACCTGTCTGCTGCTTTAAACATTCATTTGATTAGTTAACCACTCACCACGTGGTCATACACCACACCACATATTACACCTCTCCAAGACGTGGTGCAGACACCAAATACACTACATGACACCAAATCAACAAGGTAGGTTGCACTGTGTAACCAACTAGACGCGTGAGTGCAGTCAAAAAATGCAGCGAACTAGACGGAGCTATTGAATCAAAATAATCACTTGGCATTCTCTTTGAATCTGACTTCACCCACCCCACCACGCACTCCTGGCAAGGTTATAGAGGCCAGGTATCCTAAAAAACAACAATTATTATTTGTTTGTTTGCGTCACAATACAGAAATAATAAGAGGCACGCACGCATGTGGCACATCATTCCCCCGAGAGAGGTTTACAAAGATCACAATATATAAACATTTGGTCCCCCCCCCCCCCGGGGACTTGGAAAATTACGATAAGGTGCATTCGCTTGTTACTGTTGCCAGCTATAGGTCTCTCTCTCTTTATCTTACAGCAACGTTGGCATCTCTATTTTTTTAGTTGTAGGCGATTTGCCAACACTCTCTAGTTAATAATGCTACATATTATACGCACACACGCACACACATACTATATTACCATCCACCCATCTCTCTCTCTCTTTTACGGCAGTGCCGGCTCTCCTTGTTTAGTATATGTAGGTTGGCAACGCTGATCTTTACTTGAGGGCGATCAACCGGGTTGATTGCACAAGCAAAATTGCCACCTCCTTGCTTTAGGTTAGGTTAGACCAAAAAAACCTTGGTGATTTTTTTTTCGAGTGAGGAGTTGGCAACGCTTATCTCCACTTGAGGGCGATCGACCGGGTTGATTGCACAAGCAAAGTTGCCAGCTCCTTGCTTTAGGTTAGGTTAGAGCAAAAAAGGCTGTGGGTAAGCTGTCGGTTGTTTAACTCTTCCCTTTCTCTTTTTTTTTCTTGTAAAAGGCTATGGCAAAAGTACCAGTGGGTTGGCAACCTTGCTTTATGCACTGTAAGGCAAGCCTCAAGCAAAATTGCCACCTCCTTGCTTTAGGTTACGTTAGACCAAGAAAAAAAACCTTGGTGATTTTTTTCGAGTGAGGAGTTGGCAACACTGCGAGAAAATACCTCAAGCAAGGTTGCCACCTCCTTGCTTTAGGTTAGGTTATACCCAAAAACAAAAACCCTGGTGATTTTTTCGTGTGAGGAGTTGGTAACACTGCGAGAAAATGGAGCTCATGCCTTACAAGAGCAAACCATTAAGGCGAGCTCCATTTTCGGGCGTTGAATTCTCCATTTGGGTCTACACGAAAAGTAGGTCAAAAAACCGCTCTAGAACTGAGCTTACAGAAAAATATCGTAAGGGGAGACAGCCTTATAGTAAAATGTCGTAAGGCGAAAAGTAGGTCAAAGGACCGGTCTAGCCTTACAGAAAAATATCGTAAGGGGAGACAGCCTTATAGTAAAATGTCGTAAGGCGAAAAGTAGGTCAAAGAACCGGTCTAGCCTTACAGAAAAATATCGTAAGGGGAGACAGCCTTATAGTAAAATGTCGTAAGGCAAAAAGTAGGTCAAAGGACCGGTCTAGCCTTACAGAAAAATATCGTAAGGGGAGACAGCCTTATAGTAAAATGTCGTAAGTCATTTCAAATGTGGGTCAAAAAACAAGTTAGCATAAAAAATAGCTTAAAAAATGATGCCAGAGCTTTTTTCTGTCCATTTTTTCTCTCATTGTAGGTTAGTTTAGTGCGTAAAACAAAAACCTTGGTGATTTTTCAAGTGAGGAGTTGGCAACACTGCTCGTGCCTTACGCGAGAAATCCATTAAGGTGAGAAAGAGGGGGAGGGGAGAGAGGGGAGGGGAGAGAGGGGAGGGACCGCTCCAGAACGTTGGGTTTCACCTACTCATCAATGCACCATCCGCCAAACGTGTCAAGCCTGTGGCGAAAGCGAACCGGACTGCTTTCGAGCGGTTGTTAGAGGACTTTGTCCTCACTTCGGAGGGCTCATGCGACGTGCGTAGCTTTTTAGAGGAGAAGCGAGCAGAGATAATTTCCATCCTCGGTGATGCGCTTGCAACGCACTCCACCAAATTCTACGCATCGCTACGTTGCCAGTACAAGAAGCCGTCCGATGAAATTTACAGCTTCTGCCACAACACCAAGGCGAAGACGCTGCATCTGGCGGATGTCGATCGAGGTCATCTACAACCAGTTTGCCGAGGAGCTGGTGGCAAAACAAGAAGAACATGAAGCTGAGGGCTCGGGGGGGTTCGCTGTGTGGCGGGCCTCACGAACTGTGCGTCAAACTTTGCAAGTTTACGCCTCTCTCCGCCTCCAGCTACGTCCCCTTACCACCTTCCATCGCGGCAAAGAAGGCTGTCCTGAACATTCAAAACGGTGACGCCAAGTGCTTCGTATGGTGTGTTCTGGCAGCGTTGCACCCTGTCCACTGGAAAAACCAACCACGCCGAGTTAACCACTACCTACCCTACGAGTCAGAGCTGGAAGTTGCTATGGTTGGGATCGACTACCCGGTGGAGGTCCGGGACATTCGCAAGTTCGAGGCCCGTACACACAACTCATCACCACTACACCCTCGGTTGGCCATCAACGTTTACGGCCTCACTGACAAAAATGTGGTGTACCCTATCCGGGTGAGCGACGTAGACGACGATGGTGTGCGGGAAATTCACCTTCTGCTAATCAAGGATGAAACTCATCACCACTACACCCTCATTCGCTCCCTCTCTAGACTTGTTTCGAGTCAACGGAGCAGTGAGAGTCACCACGTCGAGGTGTGTCGCAGGTGCATGTCAACTTTTGATAATCGAGAACAGCAAGATTACCAGCGCATCAGAGGTCCCAACATCGCTGCAGAGAAGCTCGCTCGCCACAAACTTTATTGCGATGCCAACGAGCCTGGGGTGGCAGTCTTGCCCAAACCTGGCACCGTGGAGCGTTTCCGCATGCACGGTGCCATGGTGGAGCATCCCGCTATCATCATCGCGGATTTCGAGGCCTTCCTCAAACCCCTGTCCACTTGCGATCCAGATCCCGAAGTTTCCTCCACCACCCCTTACCAACTCCACGAGGCATCCAGTTTCGCATACGTTGTGGTGCGACGTGACCAGCACATCGCCCCCGAGCCCTACGTGTACCGTGGCCCCGACGCAGCCAAACACTTCCTCGAGAGGATGGTTGTCGAGGCCAACGAGATAGGAAAGGTACTGTTGGCCCCCAAGTCTATGCTCCCACTGTCCCCCGACGATCAACGTAGACACGACGAGGCCATCGCTTGCCCTGTCTGCGTCAAGAAGTACACCGCCAACAACCGTAAAGTCCAACACCACGATCAGTTTAACGGTAGGTACGTTGGTCCATGGTGCAACGGATGCAACCTCATGGCCCGGGACTCTCGATTTATCCCGATCTTTTTCCACAACGGCTCGGGGTACGACTTCCACCACCTGATCAAGCATCTTGGATACGACAACAAGGGAATCAACGTTCTCGCCCAGAACGAGGAGCGTTACATCAGTGTGAGCAAACGAGTGTCGATCCCGGGATCACGCTCTACCGTCGAGCTTCGCTTCCTCGACTCCCTGAGGTTCCTCCCGGCAAGCCTCGATGCTCTCGTGGGGAAGCTTAGCGACGAGCAAATGCTCATCACCTCAGCAAACTTTCCGAACTTGGACGCCGGCCTCTTCAAGCGTAAGGGGGTCTATCCCTACGAATACATCACAGACCCTACCAAGTTCGCGGAGACGTCGCTACCTCCCCAGGCGAAGTTCTACAGTCAGCTACGAGGCTCGAACATCACCGACGAAGAATATCACCATGCCCAGTCCATGTGGCGCGAGCTGGGTTGTCGAACTCTCGGGGACTACCACGACGCCTACCTCAGACTTGATGTGACGCTCCTCGCCGACGTGTTCCAGACGTTCCGTGCGACCGCAATGAAGATCTACCAGCTGGACCCCGCCTACTACTATAGTCTCCCCGGACTGGCGTGGTCAGCCATGTTTCTGGTGACGAAGATCGAGCTGGAGCTTCTTTCCGATTATGACATGGTGCTGTTTGTGGAACGCGGCATCCGGGGTGGCATGGTCCAGGTGTCGCAACGGTACGCGCGCGCCAACAACCATCACATGGCTACTGGCTACGACCCCTCACAACCGTCCAGCTACATCATGCACACGGACGTGAATAACTTGTACGGACACTCCATGATGCAGCCACTCCCCTTTAGAGGGTTCGAGTGGGCCGACCCCTCCAACTTTAACATTGAAAGCTTCGACGATTCAGAACATGGGTTCTTCGCCGAGGTTGATCTGCAATTCTCCGAGAAGCTGCAGGATTTGTTCAGCGATCTCCCCCCTGCACCCGAGTTCAAGTGTCCACCCGATTCCAACCAGAAGAAGCTCGTTATGGATTTCGAGCCCAAGAAGAATTACGTCCTACACTACCAGAATCTCCGGTGGTTGATGCAGCAAGGGGTCGCGGTCCACGCAGTTCACCGCATCCTCAAGTTCGAGCATTCTCCGTGGTTGCGTCCATATATTGAAGTCAACACCAAACACCGCACCGCAGCCACGTCCGAGCTTGATAAGGATTTCTTCAAGCTTATGAACAATGCGGTGTTCGGGAAAACCATGGAGAATGTACGGAATCGTGTAGATGTGAGGCTAATATCAAACAAAGCACAATGTCGCAGGCTCGTAGCAAACCCGTTATTCAAATCGGGGACTATTTATAACGAACAGCTTGCTCAGGTGCATATGAGGAAGAGCGAGGTGAAGCTCAACAAGCCAATTTATGTTGGCGCCTCAGTATTAGACCTGAGCAAGCTGCACATGTTTCAAATATATTATGGGAAACTACGCCAGCACTATAACGACAATATTAGCCTACTCTACACGGACACGGACAGCTTGGTGTACCACGTTCGCACGGACGACGCGTACGGGGATATAGCCACAGTTCCATCTTTGGTTAACCTTTTCGACACCTCGGGCTATACCCAGCAAAACAAGTACGGTATCCTGCCCTGCAACAAGATGGTGCCTGGCAAACTCAAAGACGAGAAGGATGGTGATTTAAGTCTCGAGTTTGCAGGTCCTCGCGCCAAGGCCTATGCCATCAAAGCCGAGGGCAGCGTTACCAAGAAGGCCAAGGGTGTCGGCAGACAGGTGGTTCGGGAGCATCTCACATTCGAGGACTTCGTCGATTGCCTCAAAACCAGGTCGCCGGTTCTAAGAGCAGAACAGCGCATCCAGAGCGTCGACCATGTGTTGACCACAAACAAAGTTAGAAAAATTGCGCTGGATCCTAATGACGATAAGAGGTGCGTCCTCGAGTGTGGTATTCACACATTGCCGTGGAGGCACTATCGCTTAGCAAAAAGCAAAACCTGCAACATATGTCCATCTTCAACAGAAGATTCATAAAAACAAAACAAAACAAAAAAAAACATTTTGACTGTCATTACAAAAAACTTTGACCGTATTCTTAAATAACCAGCATGCCTATGAATTTGTTCGGTTTCAAAAAACAGATCATTATGGAAACCATACCAGATCATGAAGTCTTACCTTCCGTGTTACCTAAACTCAACGGTCTGTTGATTATTCACCTCAACAGCATTTGGACGAAACTGAATGACGATGTGGGCAAGATGTTTTATGTTTTTAATAACAATTTACATTTCTACGAAATTCCGATCGACGGGAAACTTCAAATCACTGTGAATCCGGAAAACGCAGGCGAAATCAAAATTTCTACCGGCAAGAACATTTTTCGAATCAAGCACGACAAGATGCTTTCTAACATTACGTACGATGTGTCTGCAGGAGATTATCTTTACATGGTACTCCTCGGAGATTACGACAAACTTATTCCTCTCTTCGTAGAATTACGAATCGTCTATCCTATTATAAATAACCGTTAACCAAAAATGCCTAACGACATTTTCGGCAACACCAAGCGTGTAGACCATGCAGAAGAGATTCTTATGTTGGACGTTCGAGTTAAGAAGTTGAGGACCGATTTGATCGCTTTGCAGGAGACCTTAAACAAAAGTTTAGAGTCGGAAATCGCTACGCTCCAAACGCAATGTCTCGACCCCATTCTGAAAATCGATTCCGAACTAAAAACACTCATAAAAAATTATGTCGACGTACCTTCTTACGACAGCGTTCAAAATATACAGTTGAGCGTGGATTCGCTTCAAAATGATTTGGCCAAATTACAGCAATTTCAATCGAAAAATGAAGATTTGGAAAAACTGAAACTCGAAATCGAAGAACGAACTTCCGCAATAGAAAAGAATTTCTCTGAACTTCAAACCGTCGTGAACGATATAGACGCAGAACGCTTACATGTCGTTGTTTCCAAATTACAAGAAGAATTCACCAGCACGTTGGAAGAAATTAAATCCAAGTTGCAGACTTTGGAAGATACCATGACGAACCTACCATCGTCGGACGAACTGCAGGTCATCGGTAAAAGCGTCGCGAACATAAAAATTCAATTGGAGGCCTATCAAGATTTCGAACACATTCAAACCACCATCGCTACGCTTCAGGCGTCCTTGGAATTGATCAACGAAGAAATTAAAAATATTCACGCTGAAGCAAGAGCGTTGACGAGCATTCAAGACACGTTGAGCACGGTTCAGCAGAAGATCGAATATTTAGAAAATTTGAACGTCGAAACGAATCTCGCTCATTTTCATCACGTACTCGACAACATACAGGGTGACTTGGAATCGTTACGGACGAGCGTGCCTTCGAGCGAAGATTTGGAAAAATTGAAAACGGCGGTGACGGCACTATCCGAATCGAGCGACATCAAAAGTTCATTGAGCGATCTCGAGAGTAGGGTGGCCAATCTCCCCACCTCCAAAGAATTGCACGCTTTGAAAAGAAACATATCACGTATGCTGAAACGACTAGAAACGGAAACGGCGAACGTGGAACAGATTCGAGACGAAATCAGTTCGCGGGTGTCGACGCTGCCCACTTCGCAGAGCGTCGCCGACCTTCACACGCAGTTTACAGAGATGCGAAGCATCGTGAACGATCTTACCGAGAAGAGCTCGAAATTGAATCAAGTCGAGAACCTTCAGAATATCGTCGTCAACATCAGAGATCAAGTCGGAGTGCTGGAATCCACGCAGGAATCGACGCTGGCTTCTTTCGGTGTCAAGTTGCAAGAACTCAACGAAAACTACAAGCAGTTGAACGTGGAAGTGAAAATCAAACCATCGTTTTCTGCCGTAACAGATACCATAGTCGAGCATTTGCTGCCCATCGAAAATAAACTCGGACAAGTTCACAGTAATCTGCTCGGCGTCGACACTAAATTCGCTAAACTGCATTCTCTGCAAGCCATCGAAATCAACAGCGTACCCAATCAACAGAGAATCTCCACGTTCGTCGAAGGTAACAAACTGTACATGTTACATCCTTATCATCCGTACTACAAGTTTCTCCTCGATGGCACGATTCAGATAAACGAATTTTCGTACTGGTCTCACGGTAGAAAAGCTAGCGTTCCCACCATGACTTTGATATCGAATCGTGGTGTCCAGAAAGCAGGAAACATTCCTCTGGCACGTTGGAACGAAACGCGCAACATATATGAAATACACGAAGACGAAGATCTTACCGTTTTCGACGTGAGTGCCGGCGATAAGCTGATCATTCAAAACACGAGCGAAGTGCCACCCTCTTTGAATCCCATCACGCTTGTGCTTCTCTTGAAACGTAATCTCTAAAAAAATGTCTAGGCAAGCCATCGTCGAAGAATTGCATAAACCTGCACGCCGTAACTACGAACGTTTGGCTGTGGTAACCAAGGGCATCGACGACCTCTGGCAAAGCGACCTCGTGGAGATGAGTAGCGGCAATTTGAAAAACGTACATAAATTGAACAGGGGCAACAAGTACCTCCTTACCGTCATAGACACGTTTTCGAAATTCGCATGGGCTCTACCTTTGAAGGCGAAAACGGGAACATGCGTCACGGAAGCATTCAAGACAATTTTTCGCGAAAGCGGCGGCAGACAACCACGGTTTCTGCAAACAGACAAGGGGAAGGAATTTTACAACGCCGTATTCCAAAAGTTTATTCAAAAACACAAGATTCAACATTATTCGACCTTCAGTCACATCAAAGCCAGCATCGTGGAAAGATTCAATCGAACCTTGAAAACACACATGTGGAAACGATTCACGCTTCGGGGAAATTACAAATGGGTCGACATCCTGCCGGAACTCGTCGACACCTATAATGATACGGTACACAGAACGATAGGCATGAAGCCAGCTGACGTTACGAAATCTGACGAGCAGCGTTTAATTTCTACAGTTTACTGTCCAAAGTACACACCCACGACAAAAAAAGCTAAATACAAAATTGGAGACCAGGTGAGGATCAGCAAATTCAAACGCACCTTCGAGAAGGGATTCACAAAAAATTGGAGCACGGAACTCTTTACGGTGGTTCGAGTTCTACCCGGAAACCGACACACGTATATAATAAAAGATAGTATCGGCGAGATTTTGAAAGGAAGATTTTACGAAGAGGAACTCTCTAAAACGAAACACCCCGACACGTACCTCATCGAGAAAGTATTGCGTAGGAAAGGTGACAAACTGTTTGTCAAATGGCTGGGACTTCCGGAAAAGAGTTGGATCGACGCGAACGAAGTGATCTTGTGAGTACGTGGAACGTGGTGAAGCGTCTACCGGATCCGGAAAGTCAAACGAAGAAAAAGAACGGCAAGTTGCTTCCCGACAGCATCCGCTGTCTGATCGTAGGTCCTTCGGGGTGTGGGAAAACGACACTGCTCGTGGACAATTTTCTCCTCGCACCGAATTGGTTAGATTGGAAGAACAGGCACCTGTACGTGTTCTCGAAAAGTTTGGAGCAATCCAAATACCAGCAACTGATGAAACTGTACGATGGTCTGGACATTGCAACGTTCGCCTCGGAAATAAAACCACTCGACGATTGTCGTGAAAATTCAGTTGTTGTGTTCGACGACGCCATCCTGGAAAATCAAAATGAAATTCGCAATTTTTTCACGCAAGGTCGTCACAAAGGAATGGATTGTTTTTACCTAGCTCAAACGTTTTCCAAAATTCCAAAACAGTTAGTGCGCGACAACGCTAATTTCATATGTTTGTTTCGCCAAGATCACACCAACCTCAAGCATGCGTACGATGACTACGTAGGCGGAGACATGAACTACAATCAATTTTCGGAAGGCTGCTGTTCTACTTGCTGGAACGGTGACGATTTCGGATTCGCGACGATCGACATGACGAGGAAACCCAACGACGGAAAATACAGAAACAAAATCAACGATTTTCTAAACGTTGCAACGTTGTGAGAAACGACGTGTATAAATAAACGTCATGACGAAACGAAAAATCGAAGACGAAAATCTCAAGCTTCGCGATTACCTCGCGAAACGCTTCAAAGGTTGGAAATCCGAGAATCGCGGATTCTACGAAGAGAAGAAACGTCAGGATCAACCTGTGATCGATGCCATCAGCAGTCTAGGTAAAGAAATTAAAAGTGTCACGGAACAAAATAAAAATTTGATCAACGAACTCGTACCGCTCGCAGCTAAAAGTTACGCCGTACCCACACCTATTTCGAGCATTCCTTCGACGCCGTTCGAACTGAAGGATGCACCGGCACGACGTCGAGCCATAGGCAGCACGTCTTCGGATAAAATCGACTTGGGACCTTTGGCACGAGACTACCTGAGCACGGGGAAATTCGACAAGGATGAAGTGTTCGGATTGTATCCCAGCATGGAAACCAGCGAAGGCGGTGGTGTGGTGTGGAAGATTGGGAAATCGAAGGTGACCTTCGAAGGCAACGACATTAAAGTCAATTTAGGCGACAAGGATAGTTGGAACAGGTATCCGGGTACGGTGGGACTGTGGGAACTCGTTGCCAAAAAGCAGCCGAAAGATTACACCGACGAAGATTACCAAAGTTACAAGGAAATTCTGATCATGACGGATGCCTTGTACCAGAACAACGACGCCTCGCAGAATAGGGTGAAATCGAGCAGCGGCGAGAAGTACAGGAATCTCATCAAACCGATTTGGAACCAGGTCAAAACAGGCAGCGGCGTCAAACGCTACAACACGTTACCCAAAGAATTCGTTTGGGTGGACGACGTTAGGAAACTCGTGGACCGATTGTTGGTGATAGCCGGCGAAGAGAATGCAGGCAACCGTAATTTCTACAACGAGAAGGTTGGCATCGTGGACATGATCAGCACGAAACTTTCCAACTTCATCGTGAACGACGACAAGTGCATAGGTTACCTGATCAAAATCATCAACACGCTGCCTCCGAAATTTTGGAACGTGGCCGAAGGAAAGGGACTCGTGAACGACATCATCAACAAGTTACCTTTCGAGATGCATCTACCTGGCTACCAGTACTGCGGACCGGGTACCAAACTCGAGAAAAGATTGGAGAGAGGAGACAAGGGTGTGAATCCGTTGGACGCAGCATGCAAAGATCACGACATCGCCTACAACACCACGCAGACGGATCTGGACGCACGTCACGAAGCAGACAGAAAGTTAGAGCACGCAGCTTTCGAAAGGTTCGTAAGCAGAGACGCATCGCTGGGTGAACGGGTCGCCGCACTGGGTACCACCATCGCCATGAACACGAAACAAAAATTGGGGTGGGGTATATAAATAACATACCGTAAAAAAACTACACAAGAAAAAATCTCAGAATATATATATAAATAACATACCGTGAAAATAACACAGAGCATCAACATGAAGCCCAAGGGTGTCGTGTACCAGATACCATACTCCAATCTTAAAAATCTAGGTGCCCTCGATGGGTTACTCACCAAGAAACAACGCGAGAAGAAACGTTCTTGCTTGTCGAAAGGACACGGTATGAAATTGCTGCTCAGCACACCTCAATTGAAAAGATTGCAGCGTTCGCGGAAACAGCAAAAAATCGGAGGTTTCATATTCAGCATCCCGGCCATCCTGGCAGCATTGGGGGCCGTTGGAAGTTTGGCCGGCGGAAGTGCCGCCATCGCGAAAACCGTCATCGACTCGAAGAAGAACAAGGCGGAATTGGAAGAACAGAAACGTCACAACCTGGCCATGGAGAAAAAAGGAGGCAAGGGCGTGATGAAAAAATTTAAAAAAAAGAAACAACAGCACTCACCAACCGAGACATTGAATCTCTGATCGAACCGTTACAAATCAAACACTTCAGAGGAGTTTTCATGTCCGACTCGTTACCTTCAAGCGTTAAAAGAAGAGAATGCGGAGTAGTCAACTTGGACGGTCAAGAAAATCCAGGCACGCATTGGATATGTTACCACAAAAACGACAATGATAAAGCATTCGTTTTCGATTCTTTCGGAGGTGTTCCACCTACAAATTTAATTCATTATCTGAAAACGAACAAAACCTCTATATACTACAACGACGAACGCATTCAAAATTTCGGAGACGTGAACTGCGGCCATCTCTGCCTCTCCGTGCTCGCGTTTCTCTCTAAAATCAATAACCCTACGATCAAGGATTTCCAGAAAGCATTGTGGAACCTCAAACAGCATCACTAGGATGGGCGTGTTCCATCTCACGAGCGAATCTTCAATCTTGAAACTCACGCTGCACGACGACATCGTCTATCCTAAATCCGTGGCTCTGCGTGCATTCTACAGCATGTACCTCATACCTAACGTCACGCAGCACAACAACAAAATTAGCGTCGGAAGCGAACACATCGTCGTCACGCCAGGACAATACAATCTTTCCACTTTGCAAGCTCAATTACCCAAAGGCACATACCTTTCTCAAAATTCGGTCACTCACAGAGTGGAAATCCTATCCGCGACGGAGACCGTGGACCTGGACACCATGGGAGAACTTTTAGGTTTCGAGAATGACACCAAACTCGAAGCTGGCATCAAGCACGTGGCAACCAACATTCCTAAATTCTTGGCCATAGAGACTCTGAACGTACACTGTAACGTGGCCGAAGGTATGATCACGAAATCTTCGGACGGATTGTTAGGAAGTCACAAGCAGACGGGAATCATAGCCACTTTCAAACCAAGTTCCGAGTTCATGGAACCGATCATCTACACGCCCTCTTCGCCGATCTATTTTCCAGTATGTCGCAACCGCATAGACGACATAGAGTTGGTGGTGACGAACGAGAAAGGAGACGTGGTGGATTTCGCAGGTGCCACTACGACGGCCATCGTGGAGATCAACATATAATAAATAACCATACATGTAAAATGGAGCAAATCGAAAGTTACGAATTGCAATCTTTCCCTCCCAACCGTCGCACGTTCGCCAATCTGAACGAAGCGAACAGGGACAACGACGCACTGATGCGATACGCTACTTTGGGTCCGGACGGCACCACGCCGATAGCCAACACTTTACCCGAAGCGGCGAAATGCGTCATCCGGAGCATGGAATTGAGAATGCCGGTGGTGGAATACGAAACGAACTACGCCCTCAAGTACAAAGCGGAGATCTTGAAAAGTCCGCAGGTGCCGATTCACTTTCACGGTTACCAGTGCGTGCAGAAGATGGCGTCGGGAAGTCACATGGAATTCGACGTGACGACGCAGTTCAACAACATACAGTTCGACATGCCAGATTTCGTCGTAGTGCTTTTTCAGACCGGGAGGGACAAGAATCAGGAAAAAGATTCCAGCAAGTTCGACGACTGCAAGATCAAGAACGTTTATCTGAAGAACGGTAGGAACGAAGTGTTCCCGCGCGAGAATTACAACCTCGACGTGACCAAAAACGATTACCTCAAACTTTACGAAGCGTTTTCGGCTTACAAACGCGTGACCGAGGGAAGCGTGGACATGTACTACACGCCCAGCGAGTTCAAAGCACGGAGACCCATGACCGTCATCAACACATCTAAGAGAAAGAAGGTTGTGGTCAACGATCGAACCAACATCAAGGTCGTCTGCGAGTTCCACGATGCCTTGCCCGAGGATACCCTATGCAGTGTCATCCTGATTGCAGAGAAGTCCTTCGCCTACGACGTGAAGAACGAGAGGGTCACAGAGCAGTTTTAACAAGTTTTTAACATCTTTTCTTGCACAAATAAGAAATTTTTTGTACTAGCACAATCAGTTACAATAGCACAATACGAATTTCACTAGTTCAGATCAGTTACAAATGTCAATTTCATTAGTTATCAGTTACAATATCTTTTTTTGCACTATAGCACGAGACAATCAGAAAATTTGCACAAAAAAATTTGTTGTTGTTTTTTTACACAAGAAAATTAACAATAAAATTTCTTTTTTTATCGTTTCAGATGCTGTCGAAACATCAAAAACACATACACACACTAGAAAAAAAAACATGCAACTTTATTTGTAACACACACATATTCTCCATCTTCATCAAGAAAATATTATAATAAACATAATTATTTTTATCTATATCTCACAATAAAACTCTATATCCAAAAAATATCACAACATCAAATAACACTAGAGTCGTTAGTACACGTTGCATGCATTACGGAGGTCCCTCTGTAGGGTTTCATGGAAGTTTGGGGAAAAAAAAACACGTGAAACCCTACAGAGGTGCGGTTATCTAGAGCCGCAGCCGTTAGAACCTTTTTGGGTTGGGCACCACGCACCCTGGCGGGGTTAGGGGCCAGGAATCTTAAAAAAAATTAAAAAAAATTATTTGTTTTGCTTGCGTCACAATACAAAAATAATAAGAAGCACCAGCGCGCGCACGTGTGTATAGCACATCGTGTTTCCCCCGAGAGAGGTTTACAAAGGTCACGATAGGTCTCTTTTTTTATCTTACAGCAATGTTGGTATCTCTATTTTTTTTTTAGTTGCAGGTGGGTTGCCAACACACTCTAGATAATAATGCTACATATTATACACACACACGCACACGCATACTGTATTGCCATCCATCCATCCATTTTTTTCTCTTTTACGGCAGTGTGTGTTTGTTGCCAGCTCTCCTTGCCCAGTGTATGTATGTTACGCCAGTATATAAATTGGCTAAACCCTTGCCAAGTAAAAAAAAGCTGTAGGTAAATATTAGCGACATTGTCAGTTGTTTAACTCTTCCCCCTCTCTCTCCTCTCTCTTTTTTTTTGTAAAAACTATGGTAAAAATACCAGTAGGTTGGCAAATTGCTTTATGCACTGTAAAGCAAACCTCAAGCAAGGTTGCCAGCTCCTTGCTTTAGGTTAGGTTAGACCAAAATAAAAACCTTGGTGACTTTTCGACTAAGATGTTGGCAATACTGCGAGCACACAAGATTGCCAGCTCCTTGCTTTAGGTTAGATTAGACCAAAAAAAATCTTGGTGATTTTTTCAGGTAAGATGTTGGCAACACTGCGAGAAAATAAGGCTTATGCCTTACAAGAGCAAACCATTAAAGCGAGCCTCAAGCAAAATTGCCAGCTCCTTGCTTTAGGCTAGGTTAGACCCAAAAAAAACCTTGGTGATTTTTTCGAGTAAAATATTAGCAACACTGCAAGAAAATAGAGTTTATGCCTTACAAAAACAAACCATTAAAGCGAGCCCTCAAGCAAGATTGCCAGCTCCTTGCTTTAGGCTAGGTTAGACCCAAAAAAAACCTTGGTGATTTTTTCGAGTGAGGAGTTGGCAACACTGCGAGAAAATGAGGCTCATGCCTTACGAGAAAAATCCATTAAGGCGAGCCTCACCGAGCCTCATTTTCGGTTTGTCAACCGGTCCGCTACCACTACTATTTTCCTTCATTAATTAATTGTAACCAACTTTCTACCAATTGGTGATTAGGGGTGTAAGGGGTGCTCCACGTAGTGCACCCAATAGTCAACCTCACTTCCACGTAGTACACCCTGGACTGCAGACTAACAAGGCTCTGGCGACTGGCCCCATGGCCAGTATAATTTTGTTTGTGTTGTCCTGTTTTTTTGTCCTTATGTGTGCTGAATGCCCCTTTACAGCCTCAGCTTTTTACGAAAGTCAGAACATTTTAATATTTTATGATTTTAGTTCTGCAACGTTAGAGTTGTTATTTGTAACGATGAGGGGCTGGACCCTGTATAATGTGACGGGTGCAAAATAGCCTTAGTGCTGACACACCCAAAATTTTAAATTCAAGTCCAAAATTCAAATTCAATTGATGATGAACTTTCGGCATTACTGCAATCAGTATATTACGCAATGGAAATAGATTCAAGTCAATCATTTGTTGTAATTTAAAGAGAAGTACAAAAATTAATCTGGTGTTTAGATTATGCATTAGTGGAAGATTTATCATATTTTTCAATGTGTCATGAGCTATTTTATTTGACACCTTTTGCAATACATTTCCTTCAAATACACATGGCATATTTCCTAATGACGTGATTAACAACCAGAGGCGTACTACTCACATTATCCTGACCAAGATCAATTAAATCACAGTTTTGACTTGAGTTTCCTTATTGTAACAATCTACTTGTTGTATTCTACCACTATCTAAGAAAGTGAAATCTAATAGATCTTCCCCAACTGCAAATAGTCTTTGAAATGTGGACGACATTTTGAAATTCTGACATTATCGCTATTCCAGTGCTACCAATTATAATAATTAATTTTACTTGACATAGTTCTATCGAACCATGCTCTGCCTTTTATAGCCCTTTCTTTCTTGCTCTAGTTCGGATTTAATATATAACAATTTGTTTTAATTGGGATTAAAATACCCTTCCGTTTAACCGATGAAAGATAGCTATGAACCTGCATACTGGACCCCCATAGGTATGTGGTACACCTTACATCAAGTATTTCAATTAATTACTAGAATATAAAATTCACTGAATAAGAATGAAATGGATGATAATTTCTTTAACAAAATTTAAATTTGGTATTAGAACAATAATATATACGGGGTGGGCCATAATAAACCGAACCCAACCAAGTAATGAACATATGAACTGCAAGGCTATTTTATTGTATATTTTTATACAATTAGATCACAGACAGAAGCCTACTCACATGCATTTCTCCGTCTCTACAGGTACTGCTGAAAATGTTGACCACCATGGTCCAGGCACAGGGTGGCCCGATAGATCACGTTCAGTGTGACTTGCTGTAACTCGTTCCGTTGAATGTCGGCGATGGCGTTGCGTATGTTCTCTTTCAGTGCGTCAATAGTTCTTGGATTGTTGTGGTACACCTTGCTCTTCCGGTCGCCTATCTGAGCATAAAGTTAATCTATCCAGTTGTGATTTTTATTTGTCTTGTACTCCTTCGTCAGCTGCATTTTTGTGTCTACACTGTTGATTAGCTTTACCTCGATTGTTGCCTTCAGAAGTGTAGGTTTACTCCTCCCTGTGCCCTTCCCTTTCTCCGTTCAAGATCAATGTGCGTCGTTCACAGGTCCCTATGTTGAAAACAAAATAATATTATTATCATTGCATGTTGCTACATCGAATATGTTCTCCCATGTTGGGTTCGGTTTATCTTGGCCCACCCAGGGTGCTCGGAAATTCCCCTTACAAACTCCTAGGGCTAGTAGAGGGGACTAAGTAGACAATATTTGGAATAGGAACCCATGTCCAGAAACGTACCGTTTCCGTGCTACAACCATGACAATGTGTCGGATGTGCCTGTGTTGGTATGCAACCGGGTAGGCACTACATGACGTCAGAGGATCAACTGATGGCACGTGACGTCTACAAATTTTTGCGTTCCACTGTCGACACAGGTGTTGATCAATGAATAGTACGTTTCTTTCTTGTTCCCTTGGCATTGTTACCAAATAAAGTTGTTTGTATTATGGACTGAGTCACACGTCATTCACTTCTGTACCTTACGTAACACCTCATTTCACATGGTTGTAATAAATGATTACACGGGGTGTAAGGGGTACCTTCCACGTAGGCGCCCAAAAGTAAACCTCACTTCCACGTAGTGCACTCGGGACTGAAGACTAACGAGGCTCTGGCGACTGGCACTATGTCCAGTATAATTTTGCGTGCGTTGTCCTGTTTTTTGTCCTTGTGTGTGCTGAGTGCCCGTTTGCAGCCTCAACTTTTAACAGAAGTCAGAACATTTTAACATTTTTAGTTATGCAACGTTAGAGTTGTTATTTGTAATGATAAGAAGGGGTTGGCCCCCGTATAATGTGAAGCGTGCAAAATATGCTGACGCTCCCACAATTTTAAATTCAAATTCATATTTAAAGATACTTTTTTGATAGACGTCCTTAACTAATAATTGACTTTCTCTCCCTTTGCTGACTACTTAATTGGTATCATTATTCATCCATTTTGTATCTGATTGCACAAAGAATATGTCTATGTTAACCCCCCCTTTTTCTACTTGTCTGTAATGACGATGGGGGTGTAAGGGGTGACCTTCCACGTAGTACACCCAAATGTCAACCTCACTTCCACGTTAGTACACCCTGGACTGAAGACTAACGAGGCTCTGGCGACTGGCCCCATGGCCAGTATAATTTTGTTTGTGTTGTCCTGTTTTTGGTCCTTATTTGTGCTGAGTGTTCTTTGCAACCTCGGCTTTTAACGAAAGTCAGAACATTTTAATATTTTATGATTTTATTTCAGCAACGTTAGAGTTGTGTAATGGTAAGGGGCTGGACCCCGTATAGTGTGACGGGTGCAAAATAGCCTTAGTGCTGACGCACCCAAAATTTTAAAATCAAAATCAATGTAATGACGATGGTGGCTCAGTCGGTAACGCGTCTGACTACCATGCTCAAGGTCCCGGGTTCGATCCCCGGCCGGTTCAAATCCGGGAACTTTTCTAACGGTGGAAGCGGCCCCGGCGCCCACCCAGCGTCGAATGACATGGGTACCTGGGGGAAACCCTTGGGGGTAAAGGCGGTCAGGGGCGTGATGCTGATCACATCACTCCCACTCACGACCGGATCAAGAAAGTGTGGGTCGTTACCCCCACACCCTCTATACGCCTTCATGTCGTGGTGCTATGCACAGGGGAACACTTTACCTTTACCTTTTTTGTAATGACGATAACTCGGTAAAGATAAACAATCAAATTAATATAATACTACGAACTCTACAAATTAAATAAAATAATATTAAAATAATTATCTACGAAAGAAAATAAATTAAACAATCACCACTACGTGTGTCTAAGTCCCCTGTTGACCTCTCCCGTCACGTCGAGTTCCCTGTTGGATTATGATTTTGAAGTGTGCCATCCTTCTTCTTTTTTTCTGGCCCACACCGCCTTTGCAGTCTCTGGCCAAAGTAGCTATTGGTGTTGATATCATTCCTCCTCTGTAAAAACAAAATATTGTAAGCATTTGGAATTACCAAAGTCACTAACACTTGGGAAGGAGGGGGTGTAAGGGGTGACCTTCCACGTAGTACACCCAAATGTCAACCTCACTTCCACGTTAGTACACCCTGGACTTAAGACTAACGAGGCTCTGGCGACTGGCCCCTGGCCAGTATAATTTTGTTTGTATTGTCCTGTTGTCCTTATGTATGCTGAGTGCCCGTTTACAGCCTCAGCTTTTAACAGAAGTCAGAACATTTTAAGATTTTTAATTATGCAACGTTAGAGTTGTTCTTTGTAATGATAAAGGGCTGGCCCACGTATAATGTGACGGGAGCAAAATAGCCTAAGTGCTGACGCTCCCACAATTTTAAAATCAAATTCAAAATTCAAACTTGGGAAGGACATAAGACATGTTTCCATTCTCGCCTGTTTCGCACTTGTCACTTGTCTTCGGAACTAGCACCTTACATCACACTTCCGTGTTGAGGTCTCTTTGTTGATCAACAGAGCTTTGTTTACATTAGGATGTTTTGTTTTCGGTCGAACCCATATAAGATCCACATGACAGCAAGGTGAGAATTATGGAGTAAGGTGGCTATGGAAAGAGGAAATGTTGTTCCTGCTCGTACAAGACACTGATAAAGGGTAGTTCTGTGTATTTCGCTTAACAGACATTGAAATAATAAATGATTGATCGTTTGTATGGCCTCATCGCAACTGCAGGAAGGGGTAGAAGATAAGTGATGTCGAGCAAGGTGTTGGTTGTTTTGCACGTGACCTGTGCGAAGTCTTGAGGTGAGTGTAATCACTGCACGAGGCAAGTGTAGAGAAGGGAACCAAGGCTGGTGGTTGCTAAATTCTTCATCCGCGGCTTCGTCCTGTATCATGTCCTCGGGTAAGGACACAGAGGGCGAAGGGGATGAAGAAGGGGGAGAGGGGGCGGGTGCTTTTAGCGCCCGCCTGGCAGCTTTCAGCTGCGCTTTAAGTCTCATGGTGGTCGATGCCGCCCTGACTGGAGAGCTACTGGACTCAGAGAATATTCTTTTGTGTGTACCTACTTGAACTTCTTTTCAGTGGAGCGAGGAGTGGTTGCTGGTTTCCTCGAAGCAGGGCGAGCTACTACGGGAAGCGTTGTCGTTTCGGTTGACACGTCGCTGGTTTGTACACCTACACTGCGACGGGTAAGAGCAGCTGCAGCAACTGTAGCGAATGGCACAGATAAAGTGGAGCGTATACTTTCACGGAGACGTTGTTTGGCTTCACCAGCAGAGATTTTCTCTGCCTCGGAGATCTTGATCCTTTACCCAATTAAAAGTATGATACAAGCGGGGAGAGGTAATTGTGAGATCAGTGCAGGAGGGTCGATTACCATTTAATGGATAATGAGTAGTACGTACTCATTATGTACGTGAGGTTACGTAAGTATCCGAAAGCGTACGAGTTTGTAGATGAGCATAAGAAGCGAAGATGACGTTGTTTGAAAAAAAAAAAAGCTTTCGCCCGAACAGGGATTCGAACCCTGGACCATTAAGTTAAAAGCCTAATGCTCTACCGCCTGAGCTATCCGGGCGACAGAGGTTCATGAGTAAAACGTGTGTGTGTGTGTGTGTGTGTGTGTGTGTGTGTGTGTGTGTGTGTGTGTGTGTGTGTCGTTGACGTAGGTGTTGTGAAAAAATACAAAGCTGTAGATGTTATAGTTTATTGGTGATGAATAGGTGCTACATCGGTTTCCCTGGCGCTGCTGATTCGTGTAGACGATGGTAAGGTCCGTGCTGATGGCAGCCGATATCTGAAACGAGTGATAGAGAAGAATACATAAGACGGAGTTATAAATCAGGAATGTGTTTTCGTTATTGAGAAGGAAAGGCGATTAAAATGTGAACTGAATCGGTACAGCTTTGTAGTGCGTTGCGCGACGCTCGGGAATGTGGGTTAGTAAAAGTGGTTTGAATTGTCGTCGTCGTCGGAGGGATAATGTCAAGGTGAGTGCGATGTCTGTAGGTGCGGCAAGGTTGTCTGGTCCGTGGTATGTTGTCAAGGTTGTGAGCATAAGATGTAGATGGGAGTGCGTTTCGTGAATACGTAAGTGGTGTTGTCGGTACTTGTTTGGGTGAAGGTAATGTGTCGAGTTGTCCTTGGCGTAAGTGTATATATTGTGAGTGCAGAGTCGATGTGTGGTGTGATTTTGTTTGCATCCGCAGCAGGTTCTAGCAGTAACGAGTAGGTAAATATGTGGTATTTGGGGGAGAATGTGTTTGGTTCGAGTGGTACGTTAGAGTATGGTAATAATATAAACGTTTTGTATCGTTACAGGTTGGATTGAAGGTTTGTTTGTTTCGATTGATTGTGTTAGGTCAAACAAAATGTCGAACAACATGTTATATTGGCGTTTTTGTGTGGACGCAATGGGTAAACATGATGACGCCGATCCGTTTTCGATGGCGAAATGGTTTTACGGACCAAGCGATAAATGTAGGTTCGAAACGAATGTGGAAAATGAAAAAGTTCGTATGTGCGAGTCGTTCATGCTCCACAATAGATTACCTGCGTATAATCATTTTAGTTTCGTGACTGATGATGAGTCTGTGATTCGCGAGATGTTACGGACCGGGGAATTAAGTGGTCCGTACTACATTCATGCTGTGGAAGACAATTTCAGGCAGAAATGTGTTTGTATGGAGAGGGAGAGGGTGAATTTTTGGAAGGAAGTGTGGTCGTTAAAAAAATGTACGACGCAATATGAAATTAGAAAAGGTAATCCGATGAAATTAGATCTAGAGCATATAAGTATGCCGAAAGGTACTCTATATGCTACTTTGGAGGAGTTTGTTAGATGTAAAGTGGGTGAGCATGCGATAGGAAGAGTGGGTGGTTTTCAAAATTGTTTTATTTTGGATACAGGTAAAATGTCGCGGTTAAAGGAAGCTATGGATGCGGCGCACGACGAATTTCTGTATGGGTGGAATGCGGTGTGGGGGTATTTAAGTTTGTTTCATGGTCGTCTGACACCGAGACACACAATAGGGGATATGTTCATGGGGGACATTCCGGATGATATGAATTTAGTTGAGTGTCATTATGTGGAAAAAGATAAATATTTACCGATATATAGTGTGTTCGGCAGTTTTTTTGACCAACATGCTCAATCGAAAGAGGGTTTGTACTGCTCATTTAACGTCTATGTTATCCTCATTGACAAAGAAAAGAGGAGCCCGAAGAAGAAGAAGATGAAGAAGAAGTGGTGTCGACGAAAAGTTGAGAGAATACGAAAGAAGGCGGAGAAGACGAAAAAAAGGAAGATTCAATTGTGACCGTGGAAGACTCGTCGAGCACCTCGTCCCCGTCACTGTTAGCATCAGATTTATTCGCCAAAGAATAAACAAAGTACGGAATATAGTATGGTGAGTGTGTGTTGTATGTCTAAACAGTTTGGTACTTACCTTATGGAGAGGTTGGTGATCGTTTGCACACCAATGGTAAAGGGTCCTCTTGTTTGATCGCTGCTGTATGCGCTGCTATTCCCGTTGGATATAATGCCATTACAGGTGATCGAGATATAGTAGAGGTTGCGGGGATGTTGGCCCGCGGGACGAATGTGGAGGTCCGTGATAGATGATAAGGAGGAGGAGGATGTTGTGATTGAGGTTGTGGAGGGGAAAGTGGGGGCGCTGAAGGTTGTAAATGGGGAAGTAGTGGTGGTGGTAGATTCAGAGGAACCCCGTCACTAGGAGTCGCTGCAAATGGTAAATAAATCATGTCAGCGCGACGTTCCAATACGCATGACGACTGCCAGATGACACGTCCGTCCACCTCAATAGTATCTCTCTGTAAGGTGTCCACGGTTCGAACCTGGACAGAAAACAAAATCACCATAAGTATGTGTGTGAGATGGATGAAGTAGTGTGATTTGTTTTGTATTCACAGGGCCCATCACCAAGAGGAGGAGGAGGAGGATCACAAAATTTCCCAGGGGAGTATTGCCCACCCTGCAAGAAAACACACCGAGGCGAGCCTTGCGAGCAAGACAGCAAGGATAGTAACGAGACGTCGTACTATCTGCAGTACATTGTGCGGAGGGAGCACACGAACGAATTTCTTCAGATACTAGAAGCGAACGCCATGCGCATAGAGAAGGAGATACAAGGATTGATCGCCCTGTATACAACAATGCAGCAGATGCGGAAGGAAAGTCCGGAGATTGATGTTTTTTTTCAAAATGTGCTACAAGACCCTGTAAAATCCCATTGGACCCTACGAAGCAGCTATGATTTGTACAAATTTTTTCGTAAAGAAAATTTTGTAGGTGTCGATAAAAACCTTGCGGCAAAGTACGATATGAAATAAGAATAATGCTGATGGTGTCGAGTACTATGATGATGTGTTTGTACACAACAATAGGTGAATAAAAAATCACTTACCGAGATTTTGTTTGTTGTTGTTTGAGAACTGGGGTTCTCCTATAATTGTGATAGAAAAAGAATACTTACACCAGCGATAGTGTTTGGTAGCTGCGACGACGACGACGACGACGACGAAGAGTAGCGTGTATCCATGATGGTTCTGTAGTATGATTTTGCTAACAAGAAAATATTTTGCAGAATAAATACCAGTGATTGTGGGTCAGCAGCAGCAGCAGAGTGGAATACCTAAGAGGAGAATTACTGAAAGTTGTCTTAATGTAGGTTTCGAGTATGTGTAGGTAATATATTATGCGGTCGATTACATATGGTAACGTAATATGTTATGGGGTCAGCATAAAAGGTCAGAGTAGAGAGTAGCGGCGAGCGAAAAAGAAAGAGAGAGAGAGAGGAAAAGTGGAACAAACATGTAGTAATGGTTGTGAAAATACAGAACAAGTTAGGTGTCTGGTTGTCGGGACGAGGATTCGAACCTACGACCTTTGAATTCGAAGTCTGTCACGTAAACCACTCACCTAACTTGTCCGGTATGCATCCTTACATGTAATGTTTTGTATTTATCGACCGTGGGAGACAGAATAGCGGCGGCAGCGGCGGATAAGATATAGTGTTGTTGCCTAGAGGTCCCGGCGGCGGCGGGTTCGATACTCTGTGGAGACATAAGAAGAAAATGGTTCGATTCCCGATTAGCCTAGAGGAGGAGGGTTCGAATCCCGCCGCAGCCGCTCGGACTTGGTTGACCGAGAAGCACACTATAGCGTAAGGTGAGTCCAGATGACGTGTTGTACATGAAGATAGTTCGATTCCCGATTAGCCTAGAGGGGGGTTCGAATCCCGCCGCCGCTCGGACTTGGTTGATCAGAGTAGACTGTAGTAGTAACCTATCGGGTAGATAGATAGATATGTTTCGTCAACAATAGGACACAAACCCGATGTGTGTGTGTGTGTGTGTGACAAGGCCTTCGTCTGATGATCGCAGACGGTCTGTCTGCGGCGACGTCCACGGTCGTCGACGGCGCCGTCGTCGAGCAACCTCCAGCTACAAAACTCTACAAAGGTATCTCTGGAGGAGCAGCAGCAGCAGGAGGTTCTTCGGACGTGGATGGGGAGAAAAAGCCGGACGACGACGACGACGCCACAACGGTCGTTGTCGCCCCTGCGGTGAATGTGAACATGGAGGACCATCAACACTGTGTCATCTGTTATGTGCATCAGAGACAGATAGCTTACCTACCGTGTGGTCATTTTCTGGTGTGTGCATCTTGTGCTGTGAAGACCACGGATTGTTGCGTTCTGTGCCGTGCACGTATTGCGGTTCTACAAAAAATATACATGTGAAATGAAAAAACGTAATAAATGTGTATTAAACTATTTATTTTTTCTTTGTTTGTAGTGTTAGTACGTACAAGCTTCATATACTAGAGAATAAATATAGTGGTGTTAGTAGTAGTAGTAGTAGTTCTGGTAGTCTCCGGTTTCATTGGGCGTGCCAGTGTCGGTAGTAGGTCTTCAATATAGGGTGATACATGTGCATGAAGGTCTCCCATTGTCGGGCGTCCAGCAGCAGGATCTCGCCACCATCCTCTTAGGGTTACCGTGAAGTTGCGAGCACAATCCTGAATGATGATGCTGAAGTCGGGTGTAAGTACACATTTTACGATACGTCGTTTGCTGCAATCTAGGCGACGATCGTGGAAAATGTCTGTAAGAAGTCCCATTGATTTGGTTAATTCTGTATATTTGTCCGTGCCGAGACTGATTCGGGAACCATCCTTCCGGAACACGATCCTAGTGTCATCCCTTTCGCCAACAACGGAAATCTCGAAGGCGTCGTCCACGGTGAAGACAATTGCTCGGGGGTCGACGGCGGCGGCGGCCATTGTTGATGATAGTAGTAGTAGTAGTAGTAGTAGTAGTAGTAGTGGGTGACGAGGGTGGTCTTTCGAGCAGCAGCAGCAGCGACGGCCACAGGATCCCAAAAACAACTGGTTGGGTGGGTATTTCACTTTGGGTATTTATGTTTGAAGACAGGAGGCCACATGCGCAGTAGCCCAGCACTGAGAAGGTCGATCCGAGGACATACGAGTGGGTGGGACACATCATCACGGACGTTATGTTTTGCGACACAGTATCGCATGTACGCAGCAGCCTGTGGGTGTAACCCCTCGTAGTAACACATGTAGGCTGCCAGTGTGCGTCGTGCTCGTAGAAATCGTTTCAGTTCATCTTGTGTCAAGCAAAGTCGTTGGCCGCCCACTAGAAAAACAAGGATGCGTTCTGAAAATAAATAGTCTGTATGGACGACCATCACGTGGTCGTCGCCGTCGCGGAGTACTCTTGTGTGACCGTCACCTGTTTGGAAAAATGTTATTATTTGGTTCCAGTTGATATTGAGTAGCAGGTCCCTGAAGATATTCCAACAGAGGGGCACATCTCGTTCTGAGAAACGTAGCAGCACCGCCGGGAAACACTTCTCTAGTCCATTGGTATCGCCGTCGCCGCCGCCGCCGCCAAGTTCGTACCCTAGAAGTATAATTTTAGTTGGTGACAGGTATTCTAGAGATTGCCGTAGGCAAATCAAATGTCCGCTGGTGGAGTTGGTGATCGTGGTGTCAATCGGGAACGTCGTCGTCGTTTCCATTATCGACGTCCGCGATGCGTTTTCTTTTTGTTCTTTGTCTTCTGCTTCTTCTTCTTCTTATGTCGAATGGTCGCTGTTGTGAGGTGTTTGTCGTCGTCGTCGCCGCCGCTGCCGCCGCCTTTGGTGCCGTCGTCGTCGTCGTCCAGGAAGATGATCTCCAGGTGAGCAGTGACAGTCACCTCCTTCGCTTTCTTAATGTCTGCAACAACAGGAACAAGAGAAACGATCGATGAGTCTACAACATGATTGCACACATTGTATATTAGGGTTAGTGGTACAGCTAGTCGGGGTGGGAGTAGTGGTAGAAGGAGGATGCGAAAAATACGCACCAAACATTTGAATCGCGATGTGATCGTTTCGGACATGATCGTTTGTGAAGTGTACGTGAAAGGGTCGTTTGGGAACTCGCATGCATTCGTGGCGTAGGTATATGCAATAGTGACCGCAGACGGTACTGAACAAATCTTGATACTGACGTGGATTGTACTCCCACGATATGCAGTTTCGATTCATGAACCGGGCAAAGGCTGGTTTCCTTTCGAAGTTCGATCCCTTCGTGTTCACGATAACGTAGAAGATACTCGTCTTTCTTTTTCTCATCCGTACACCATGTAGGCCAACCGCTACTCTCCTGTTTGATCTGAAGGAACGTGTCCACGTATTGAGCGAACAAACCGCCAGTCTGGGTTCGAGGATCGTAAACACTTACTTTGTACTTCCACACCTCGTACACGTTCAGAATCTTGTACCCTTTTTCCACAGCAACACGAACTTCATCCAACACCCACGTTCCCACAATAGCTCGCTCCTCATCCGTATGCTGACACCCATCTTTTTTTCTTCTAACTGATCGCACAATACTGCACATGTACGACACAACGGAAACAACAGTTTTCCACCGGTCCTCAACGGTAATACAGGAATGTACAATCGTTTCGGGGGTAGTACCCGTACTTTTACAATCCCATCCATCTCCAACATATCCTCCGTAGTGGGTATATTCTCACCGAATAACACCTCCGGATGACCTACCGGGGCCTTGGCGAATTTATTTACCGTAGGATACAAGGATGTAATGTCGAAATATTTTATCTTCTCCTCGGAACCTGACGTCGATGAGTACATTTTGAACACTTCCACCCGACCTCCATATTGAGCATCCCTCACTCTCAACGGTAGACATTGGAACGTGGGGTGTTCTTCCAACTCGCTACTCAGTGTAGGACGATCTTTTAATATCTGGAGAATCTCACACTCCCACATTTCGACTACTGTATAGCCCAACTTACGAAATAGATCCGATATTCTCTGGGTTCGCTCATATCGTGCTCCCATCGTGTCCGCTGGATCGGACTGTATCTTCTTCGATACCGGACTGTTTCTTTCCTTGAAACAATTAGGACAACCAAGAAAGTAACACCCATGATATTGATAGATGGTCTTGGAGTCTGCGTCGTATCCATCAACAGGAATACCGTTCACAACTTTGTGCTCCCTTTCTTTCCCTGCATACTGTAATTCCACGTGTTCTGTTTTCTCCACAAACATAAGCCATTTTATAGCATTTTTCGATTAGTTACCGAGCTGTCTGTAACCATCGTTGGGAATTATTCCCACTGTACTCGGAGGAAGAAAATGACGTCTGTACGTCAAGGAACAGGCAGATGCAATCGTGAAACATTCTACCAGAATATCCACTCCCGCTATGTCCAGAAAATGTTGTCTGAATTTCAACACACCAAGACGTAACACGGTCACATCCTGAATACAATATCTTCGACACTCGTATGCGTTGTCGTACAGTACACACCTATCGGTTTCTTCCTCATACCACTGGTAAAATTTCTCCCGTTGTTTCGAGGACATATGGTCTGGATCGAAATAACGTTGGTGTGGAAATGGACCTCTGTAATTCCGATTTGCTTTTGTGTTGAAAAAGTGTGGGTAGAATCCTTTTGTCTCTTGTAGTCCAAAGGTTTTCGAAAAATTTGACAACGGCATTTGCAAATAGTTTAGCGAATCCAGAAAACACACCTTTTTGCCTATACTCATGTACATTATCTTTGTCCCATCCATTATAACCTCCGGTGGTTCCACGTCGCGTTTCAACAACTCACCCAACACAAACATCCCATCATATGCTTTAAAATTGTGGGCGACTAAAACAATCTTTTTGAAATATGGCCGTTCGATACATACGTAATCCATAAACTCCTTTACTGGATCCTCCTCGAAACAATGCTGTCTTATTCCACACACGTTACAATTCTTTTGAATGTCACCGTCGTCCATACAAAACCTACACACCTGCTGGACCACACACAAACACGGTTCATGGATATACGTTGATGGACGACCAACAAACGGCGTACATTGTGTAGCTTCGAAATCGTAAAATACAAACAGGTACCGTTTCAACGCGTTTCCTTCTCCCCGTCCTTGATGTCTTTCCATGTAACACAGGTGGTTGAATTCTTTTTGTTCCTTACACGTTTTACAATATCTGTAGCCACATCTGTGTTTTCCCGTGTACGGATGCGTTTCGTCTAATAGTTGGAAACAACCAACACAACTTCTGGTCTGACTACAAACCGTTCCCTTACCGTAACGTGTCGTCAAGTGTTTTGCATAACAAATGTTACTGTTAAAGTTTCTGTTACATCTAGCACAACTCACGGTACGTTCCTTTTCGCACACAGGTTCTGACCGACACTGAGGACACATACTCTTACAAACATGCCTTTCGTTCCGTGCGAATAGATAGCATTTTTCGCAAAAATACGGAATTGTAAATGCACCCACAGGATTTACAATCACATCGTAATGGTTTGTGTCCTGATTCAAAAGAAGGTAAATTGACTTTTTGGCATCAGGAACATTTTGTGCAAACACAACTTCCGGGTGTTCCAAACTGTTAAACACAAATATTTTGTATTCGTTACGAAAATAACGCTGGAACGCAGCCAACTGAATAAGACCCCCTCCTGTTTCCTCCAGATCCACATCTGCTTGTCGACATAAATCCATTGCACATTCCGTCAATCGACCATCGCCATTGATGAACATCTGCTTATGTTGACGAAAATATTCAGAATCGCTTTCTTTATTTGCATACATTATGCCGATCACCAACGCCTTTGCAAGACATATCTTCGCATCCTTGGAACCACTCGCCTTTGTACTCTTCACCGTCACCACTTCTTTTCAGCTGTACATAACGTTCCTTCGATAACACACCCCTACTTGTATATTTTCTTCCATATCCTACAGGCATATCGATTACCGACACCTCCATCTCCAACAGATCCGTAGATAGAAACGTAGTATTTGATTGGAGAACTCGAGCAACCACATCCCATAATATATCAGGATGCATTTGACTCATTCGACGTAACGATAAACCAACAGGTTTGATACTTTCGTCTGTTACATTTCGCAACACAATACCAATCTTAACTGTTGCTTTATACTGTCCGACGATATGTGACACCACATGGTCCAAACCTTGGTGCACCCATTGTAACGCATCTGTTCCATCCGGTCCATTAAAACTAAACGTCATTGTTGTACATTCCGCATTGTATTTTTTTATACGACGAACGCCCGCCTCTTTCAAATTCACATATTTATTGTACGGCACCTCAACACGACGGTTTGTTTCCTCTTCTCCCGCACCTTCTTCGTCTTCTCCATCTTCCACCCGCCTCAACCTCGATCGCAATGATGTACCTGCACCATCTTGATTTCCACCGGCAACGTCCACTCTCAGACGTTAGTAGATAGTAAATGTACCTTTGACTGCAATTCTGATTTCTTGACCAAACGACCGCCAAAACCTCAAAAACTTATTTTCTCTCCACGTTCCGCGCCTCATTTATTGCGCTGACGATGTTTCACGGCGCAAAAAAGCCGTGATGAGTGAAAGATGAGCTCTCATCCTCTCATCCTTGAAGGACCAAATGTTTGTAGATCGTGACCTTTGTAAACCTTTTTCTCGGGAACGATGTGGCACACACATACACACGCGCGCGCGTGTATTATTTTCTCTCCACGTTCCGCGCCTCATTTATTGCGCTGACGATGTTTCACGGGCGCAGAAAAGCCGTGATGAGTGAAAGATGAACTCTCATCCTCTCACCCTTGAAGGATGAATGCACCTTATTGTAATTTTCCAAATCCCGGTCAAATGTTTGTATATCGTGACCTTTGTAAACCTCCCTCTTTCGGGAACAATGTGGTGCACACACACACACACACACACACACACACACACACACACACACACACACACACACACACACACACACACATACACACATACACACGCGCGCGCGTGTATTGTGACGCAAACAAACAAACAAAATAATAATTGTTGTTTTTTAGGATACCTGGCCCCTATAACCTCGCCAGGGTGCGTGGTGCCCAGCCAAAAAAGTAAAAGTTTTCTAATGGCTGCGGTTATCTACAACCGCACCTCTGTAGAGTTTCACGTGTTTTTTTTTTCTCAAACTTCCATGAAACTCTACAGAGGACCTCCGTAATGCATGCAACGTGTACTAACGACTCTAGTGTTATTTGATGTTGTGATATTTTTGGATATAGAGTTTATATAGGTAATATAGTATGTGTGTACGTGTGTGCGTATAATATGTAGCATTATTAACTAGAGTGTGTTGACAATTTACTTACAACTAAAAAAAATAGAGATGCCAACTTTGCTGTAAGATGAAGAGAGAGAGAGAGATTTATGGCTGGCAACAGTGGTGGGCGATGTCCTCTTATTGTAAATTTTTTCCAAGCCCCCCCCCAAAAAAAGAGAGAGGCCAATGTTTATATATTGTGACTTTTGTAAACTTCTCTCGGGGAAACGATGTGCCACACACGCGTGCGCGCTTATGTATTGTGACGCAAACAAACAAACAAAATAATAATTGTTGTTTTTAGGATTCCTGGCCCCTAACCTCGCCAGGGTGCGTGGTGCCCAGCCAAAAAAGTAAAAGTTTTCTAACGGCTGCGGTTATCTACAACCGCACCTCTGTAGGGTTTCACGTGTTTTTTTTTCCCCCAAACTTCCATGAAACCCTACAGAGGACCTCCGTAATGCATGCAACGTGTACTAACGACTCTAGTGTTATTTGATGTTGTGATATTTTTGGATATAGAGTTTTATTGTGAGATATAGATAAAAATAATTATGTTTATTATAATATTTTCTTGGTGAAGATGGAGAATATGTGTGTGTTACAAATAAAGTTGCATGCTTTTTTTTTCTAGTGTGTGTATGTGTTTTTGATGTTTCGACAGCATCTGAAACGATAAAAAAAGAAAAAATTTATTGTTAATTTTCACGTGTAAAAACAACAACAAATTTTGTGCAAATTCTGATTGTCTCGTGCTATAGTGCAAAAAAAAATATTGTAACTGATAACTAATAAAATTGACATTTGTAACTGATCTGAACTAGTGAAATTCGTATTGTGCCATTGTAACTGATTGTGCTAGTACAAAAAATTTCTTATTGTGCAAGAAAAGATGTTAAAAACTTGTTAAAACTGCTCTGTGACCCTCTCGTTCTTCACGTCGTAGGCGAAGGACTTCTCTGCAATCAGGATGACACTGCATAGGGTATCCTCGGGCAAGGCATCGTGGAACTCGCAGACGACCTTGATGTTGGTTCGATCGTTGACCACAACCTTCTTTCTCTTAGATGTGTTGATGACGGTCATGGGTCTCCGTGCTTTGAATTCGCTGGGCGTGTAGTACATGTCCACGCTTCCCTCGGTCACGCGTTTGTAAGCCGAGAACGCTTCGTAAAGTTTGAGGTAATCGTTTTTTGTCATGTCGAGGTTGTAATTCTCGCGCGGGAACACTTCGTTGCGTCCATTCTTGAGATAAATGTTCTTGATCTTGCAGTCGTCGAACTTGCTGGAATCTTTTTCCTGATTCTTGTCCCTCCCGGTCTGAAAGAGCACTACGACGAAATCTGGCATATCGAACTGTATGTTGTTGAACTGTGTCGTCACGTCGAATTCCATGTGACTTCCCGATGCCACCTTCTGTACGCACTGGTAACCGTGAAAGTGAATCGGCACCTGCGGACTTTTCAAGATCTCCGCTTTGTACTTGAGGGCGTAATTCGTTTCGTATTCCACCACCGGCATTCTCAATTCCATGCTCCGGATGACGCATTTTGCTGCTTCGGGTAAAGTGTTGGCTATCGGCGTGGTGCCGTCCGGACCCAAAGTAGCGTATCGCATCAGTGCGTTGTTGTCGTTGGCCGCTCTTCGAAACGTGATCCTCAGTCCTCCCTTCCACATGATCTCCTTGTAGTCCGAGAAGAAACCAGGCAGCAGACGCATGGGAAAGAGCACCGTGTGACTTCTCGTCGATATTTTGGTCCCGGCTTCGAATCCCCCGGCCTGGTAGTACGCTGCGTCTGTTTTGGATAATTTCAACGTTCCCACTGCCGTCGACGTGATGCCTGGATAATCTATTCTGTCGATGACGGTGTTGTGTTTCCTCACCTCCACCTGCGAGAACAGGTGAGGCACGAAGTTGTCCACGAGTATCAAGTTTGCTGCTGCGGGAAACGCGTCTCCGCTTTCCTTCTTCACCACGTCGAATTGAAGGTAGAGGTCCGCTCTGTGAGGATGAATGAACCCGTCGCCTACGTCCACGTCGTATTCGATCTCCCTGTTCGCTTCGTTCAGATTGGCGAACGTGCGACGGTTGGGAGGGAAAGATTGCAATTCGTAACTTTCGATTTGCTCCATTTTACATGTATGGTTATTTATTATATGTTGATCTCCACGATGGCCGTCGTAGTGGCACCTGCGAAATCCACCACGTCTCCTTTCTCGTTCGTCACCACCAACTCTATGTCGTCTATGCGGTTGCGACATACTGGAAAATAGATCGGCGAAGAGGGCGTGTAGATGATCGGTTCCATGAACTCGGAACTTGGTTTGAAAGTGGCTATGATTCCCGTCTGCTTGTGACTTCCTAACAATCCGTCCGAAGATTTCGTGATCATACCTTCGGCCACGTTACAGTGTACGTTCAGAGTCTCTATGGCCAAGAATTTAGGAATGTTGGTTGCTACGTGCTTGATGCCAGCTTCGAGTTTGGTGTCGTTCTCGAAACCTAAAAGTTCTCCCATGGTGCCCAGGTCCACGGTCTCCGTCGCGGATAGGATTTCCACTCTGTGAGTGACCGAATTTTGAGAAAGGTACGTGCCTTTGGGTAACTGAGCTTGCAAAGTGGAAAGATTGTATTGGCCTGGCGTGACGACGATGTGTTCGCTTCCGACGCTAATTTTGTTGTTGTGATGCGTAACATTAGGTATGAGGTACATGCTGTAGAATGCACGCAGAGCCACGGATTTAGGATAGACGATGTCGTCGTGCAGCGTGAGTTTCAAGATCGATGATTCGCTCGTGAGATGGAACACGCCCATCCTAGTGATGCTGTTTGAGGTTCCACAATGCTTTCTGGAAATCCTCGATCGTAGGGTTATTTATTTTAGAGAGAAACGCGAGCACGGAGAGGCAGAGATGACCACAGTTCACGTCTCCGAAATTTTGAATGCGTTCGTCGTTGTAGTATATAGAGGTTTTGCTCGTTTTCAGATAATGAATTAAATTTGTAGGTGGAACACCTCCGAAAGAATCGAAAACGAATGCTTTATCATCATTTTTGTGGTAACATATCCAATGCGTGCCTGGATTTTCTTGACCGTCCAAGTTGACTACTCCGCATTCTCTTTTTTTAACGCTTGAAGGTAACGAGTCGGACATGAAAACTCCTCTGAAGTGTTTGATTTGTAACGGTCCGATCAGAGATTCAATGTCTCGGTTGGTAAGTGCTGTTGTTTCTTTTTTTTAAACTTTTTCATCATGCCCTTGCCCCCTTTCTTCTCCATGGCCAGGTTGTGACGTTTCTGTTCTTCCAATTCCGCTTTGTTCTTCTTCGAGTCGATGACGGTTTTCGCGATGGGGGCACTTCCGCCGGCCAAACTTCCAACGGCCCCCAATGCTGCTAGGATGGCCGGGATGCTGAATATGAAACCTCAGATCTTTTGCTGTTTCCGCGAACGCTGCAATCTTTTCAATTGAGGTGTGCTGAGCAGCAATTTCATTCCGTGTCCTTTGCTCAAGCAAGAACGTTTCTTCTCGCGTTGTTTCTTGGTAAGTAACCCATCGAGAGCACCTAGATTTTTAAGATTGGAGTATGGTATCTGGTACACGACACCCTTGGGTTTCATGTTGATGCTCTATGTGTTATTTTTTCACGGTTTTTTATTTATATATAAATGTTCTGAGATTTTTTTTCAATAGATGTTATTTTGTATATACTCCGCGTAGCCCCGTTACACAAATTCTATTACATGCTTTGTTTTCTTACCAAGAAGTTCCTTTGTCCTCTTGTACACGATTCGAGTTTTGTTCTCGATTAAGATAGCTAGCTTCTCGTCGGATAACATGATAGCATATCGATCTGGTAAAAATAGACTGTATTGTCCGTTGAGCAACAGACACACCTTGGGACCATACTGGGTAGAAACGATTGAACCGGAAGTTATCGTGTAAGGTTTGTCGACTTCCAATTCCTGAATTTTTACATACTCGACTGACAAATTTAGCATTTGTTTTAATGCTTGGAGGTCACTTATTTTTTCAGTTGTCATATCGAAGAAGAGAAATTTTCAGTGTGTGTGTTAGAGAAATTTAATATTTTTCACGATGTGTGTTATTTATATATACCGAAGATTATTTTTTTTCACGATGTGTGTTATTTATATATATTTTTTTTCACGATTTGTATCGAAGATTTTTTTAACAGAGGAAGAAAGTTCGTGCTTCGGAGAACGCGATGATGTGCGTGATGATTTCTTCAGTTTCCTGTTTGGACTTACGCCAATCATCAGTATATCGTCTTCTTCCCTGCCTCGCCTCGTGCAATTCATCTAACCTATCGTTTAATTTTTCCCCTGCAGCCAAAAGCAGAATGTTGAGATCACCGCACCTCAGGCCGCTGATCTCCCGAAGATGGTCCTTGAGAACTATTTCGCATCCCATGCGAAATGCCGGCGTCGTTCTAGCTATGATCACAAGTTTATTAACATCTCCGTTAACTACCTTTTTTGAATATTTTAGATAGTAGTTCGTGCGGCAAATCAGTTATGCAAGCCATGTTGTTTTTTTTACTGTATGTTATTTATATACCCCACCCCAATTTTTGTTTTGTGTTCATGGCGATGGTGGTACCCAGTGCGGCGACCCGTTCACCCAACGATGCGTCTCTGCTCACGAACCTTTCGAAAGCCGCATGTTCCAATTTCTTGTCTGCTTCGTGACGTGCATCCAGATCCGTCTGCGTGGTGTTGTAGGCAATGTCGTGATCTTTGCATGCCGCGTCCAACGGATTCACACCCTTGTCTCCTCTCTCCAATCTTTTCTCGAGTTTGGTACCCGGTCCGCAGTACTGGTAGCCAGGTAAATGCATCTCAAAAGGTAACTTGTTGATGATGTCGTTCACGAGTCCCTTTCCTTCGGCCACGTTCCAAAATTTCGGAGGCAGCGTGTTGATGATTTTGATCAGGTAACCTATGCCCTTGTCGTCGTTCACGATGAAGTTGGAAAGTTTCGTGCTGATCATGTCCACGATGCCAACCTTCTCGTTGTAGAAATTACGGTTGCCTGCATTCTCTTCGCCGGCTATCACCAACAATCGGTCCACGAGCTTCCTCACGTCGTCCACCCAAACGAATTCTTTGGGTAACGTGTTGTAGCGTTTGACGCCGCTGACTGTTTTGACCTGGTTCCAAATCGGTTTGATGAGATTCCTGTACTTCTCGCCGCTGCTCGATTTCACCCTATTCTGCGAGGCGTCGTTGTTCTGCTACAAGGCATCCGTCATGATCAGAATTTCCTTGTAACTTTGGTAATCTTCGTCGGTGTAATCTTTCAGCTGCTTTTTGGCGACGAGTTCCCACAGTCCCACCGTACCCGGATACCTGGTCCAACTATCCTTCTCGCCTAAATTGACTTTAATGTCGTTGCCTTCGAAGGTCACCTTCGATTTCCCAATCTTCCACACCACACCACCGCCTTCGTTGGTTTCCATGCTGGGATACAATCCGAACACTTCATCCTTGTCGAATTTCCCCGTACTCAGGTAGTCTCGTGCCAAAGGCCCCAACTCGATTTTATCCGAAGATGTGCTACCAATGGCTCGACGTCGTGCCGGTGCATCCTTCAGTTCGAACGGCGTCGAAGGAATGCTCGAAATGGGCGTGGGTACAGCGTAACTTTTAGCTGCGAGCGGTACGAGTTCGTTGATCAAATTTTTATTTTGTTCCGTGACACTTTTAATTTCTTTACCTAGACCGCTGATGGCATCGATCACGGGTTGATCCTGACGTTTCTTCTCTTCGTAGAATCCACGATTCTCGGATTTCCAACCTTTGAAGCGTTTCGCGAGGTTGAGATTTTCGTTTTCGATTTTTCGTTTCGTCATAACGTTTATTTATATACGTCGTTTCTCACAACGTTGCAACGTTTAGAAAGTCGTTGATTTTGTTTCTGTATTTTCCGTCGTTGGGTTTCCTCGTCATGTCGATCGTCGCGAATCCGAAATCGTCACCGTTCCAGCAAGTAGAGCAGCAGCCTTCCGAAAATTGATTGTAGTTCATGTCTCCGCCTACGTAGTCATCGTACGCGTGCTTGAGGTTGGTGTGATCTTGACGAAACAAACATATGAAATTAGCGTTGTCGCGCACTAACTGTTTTGGAATTTTGGAAAACGTTTGAGCTAGGTAAAAACAATCCATTCCTTTGTGACGACCTTGCGTGAAAAAGTTGCGAATTTCATTTTGATTTTCCAGGATGGCGTCGTCGAACACAACAACTGAATTTTCACGACAATCGTCGAGTGGTTTTATTTCCGAGGCGAACGTTGCAATGTCCAGACCATCGTACAGTTTCATCAGTTGCTGGTATTTGGATTGCTCCAAACTTTTCGAGAACACGTACAGGTGCCTGTTCTTCCAATCTAACCAATTCGGTGCGAGGAGAAAATTGTCCACGAGCAGTGTCGTTTTCCCACACCCCGAAGGACCTACGATCAGACAGCGGATGCTGTCGGGAAGCAACTCACCGTTCTTTTTTTTTTTCTTGTTTGACTTTCCGGATCCGGTAGACGCTTCACCACGTTCCACGTACTCACAAGATCACTTCGTCCGCGTCGATCCAACTCTTTTCCGGAAGTCCCAGCCATTTGACAAACAGTTTGTCACCTTTCCTACGCAATACTTTCTCGATGAGGTACGTGTCGGGGTGTTTCGTTTTAGAGAGTTCCTCTTCGTAAAATCTTCCTTTCAAAATCTCGCCGCTACTATCTTTTATTATATACGTGTGTCGGTTTCCGGGTAAAACTCGAACCACCGTAAAAAGTTCCGTGCTCCAATTTTTTTGTGAATCCCTTCTCGAAGGTGCGTTTGAATTTGCTGATCCTCACCCGGTCTCCAATTTTGTATTTAGTTTTTTTTGTCGTGGGTGTGTACTTTGGACAGTAAACTGTAGAAATTAAACGCTGCTCGTCAGATTTCGTAACGTCAGCTGGCTTCATGCCTATCGTTCTGTGTACCGTATCATTATAGGTGTCGACGAGTTCCGGCAGGATGTCGACCCATTTGTAATTTCCCCGAAGCGTGAATCGTTTCCACATGTGTGTTTTCAAGGTTCGATTGAATCTTTCCACGATGCTGGCTTTGATGTGACTGAAGGTCGAATAATGTTGAATCTTGTGTTTTTGAATAAACTTTTGGAATACGGCGTTGTAAAATTCCTTCCCCTTGTCTGTTTGCAGAAACCGTGGTCGTCTGCCGCCGCTTTCGCGAAAAATTAATTTGAATGCTTCCGTGACGCATGTTCCCGTTTTGGCTTTCAAAGAGGGTGGCACTTCGCTCGTGTTTTGAATGATCAGCTTATCGCCGGCACTCACGTCGAAAACGGTAAGATCTTCGTCTTCGTGTATTTCATATATGTTGCGCGTTTCGTTCCAACGTGCCAGAGGAATGTTTCCTGCTTTCTGGACACCACGATTCGATATCAAAGTCATGGTGGGAACGCTAGCTTTTCTACCGTGAGACCAGTACGAAAATTCGTTTATCTGAATCGTGCCATCGAGGAGAAACTTGTAGTACGGATGATAAGGATGCAACATGTACAGTTTGTTACCTTCGACGAACGTGGAGATTCTCTGTTGATTGGGTACGCTGTTGATTTCGATGGCTTGCAGAGAATGCAGTTTAGCGAATTTAGTGTCGACGCCGAGCAGATTACTGTGAACTTGTCCGAGTTTATTTTCGATGGGCAGCAAATGCTCGACTATGGTATCTGTTACGGCAGAAAACGACGGTTTGATTTTCACTTCCACGTTCAACTGCTTGTAGTTTTCGTTGAGTTCATGCAACTTGGCACCGAAAGAAGTCAGTGTCGATTCCTGCGTGGATTCCAGCACTCCGACTTGATCTCTGATGTTGACGACGATGTTCTGAAGGTTCTCGACTTGATTCAATTTCGAGCTCTTCTCGGTAAGATCGTTCACGATGCTTCGCATCTCTGTAAACTGCGTGTGAAGATTGGCGACGCTCTGCGAAGTGGGCAGCGTCGACACCCGCGAACTGATTTCGTCTCGAATCTGTTCCACGTTCGCCGTTTCCGTTTCCAGTCGTTTCAGCATTCGAGATATGTTCCTTTTCAAAGCGTGCAATTCTTTGGAGGTGGGGAGATTGGCCACCCTACTCTCGAGATCGCTCAATGAACTTTTGATGTCGCTCGATTCGGATAGTGCCGTCACCGCCGTTTTCAATTTTTCCAAATCTTCGCTCGAAGGCACGCTCATCCGTAACGATTCCAAGTCACCCTGTATGTTGTCCAGTACGTGATGAAAATGAGCAAGATTGGACTCGACGTTTAAATTTTCTAAATATTCGATTTTATGCTGAACCGTGCTCAACGTGTCTTGAATGCTCGTCAACGCTCTCGCTTCAGCGTGAATATTTTTAATTTCTTCGTTGATCAATTCCAAGGACGCCTGAAGCGTAGCGATGGTGGTTTGAATGTGTTCGAAATCTTGATAGGCCTCCAATTGAATTTTTATGTTCGCGACGCTTTTACCGATGACCTGCAGTTCGTCCGACGATGGTAGGTTCGTCATGGTATCTTCCAAAGTCTGTAACTTGGATTTAATTTCTTCCAACGTGCTGGTGAATTCTTCTTGTAATTTGGAAACGACGACATGCAAGCGTTCTACATCAATATCGTTCACCACGGTTTGAAGTTCGGAGAAATTCTTTTCGATTGAAATTGCTGTAATTTGGCCAAATCATTTTGAAGCGAATCCACGCTCAACTGTATATTTTGAACGTTGTCGTAAGAAGGTACGTCGACATAATTTTTTATCAGCGTCTTCAGTTCGGAATCGATTTTCAGAATGGGGTTGAGACATTGCGTTTGGAGCGTAGCGATTTCCGACTCTAAACTTTTGTTTAAGGTTTCCTGCAAAGCGATCAAATCGGTCCTCAACTTCTTAACTCGAATGTCCAACATGAGAATCTCTTCTGCGTGGTCTACACGCTTGGTGTTGCCGAAAATGTCGTTAGGCATTTTTGGTTAACGGTTATTTATAATAGGATAGACGATTCGTAATTCTACGAAGAGAGGAATAAGTTTGTCGTAATCTCCGAGGAGTTCCATGTAAAGATAATCTCCTGCAGACACATCGTACGTAATGTTAGAAAGCATCTTGTCGTGCTTAATTCGAAAAATGTTCTTGCCGGTAGAAATTTTGATTTCGCCTGCGTTTTCCGGATTCACAGTGATTTGAAGTTTTCCGTCGATCGGAATTTCGTAGAAATGTAAATTGTTATTAAAAACATAAAACATCTTGCCCACATCGTCATTCAGTTTCGTCCAAATGCTGTTGAGGTGAATGATCAACAGACCGTTGAGTTTAGGTAACACGGAATGTAAGAGGTTATTGGAATTTGGTGGTGCACTTTCCATGTTGATCTGTTTCCGGAAACCAAAGAGATTCATTGTCCTTGTTAGTTATTTAAATTTTCTATATGCTGTGCCCCTTTGTAGATCGAATAAAGAGAAGAGAAGATTTTATCTGCGGCGATGCAGTTCAAAGACTCGAACATGAAATTATGTCATTAGATCAGGATGAAGAAGAAAAAAAGTAAGAGTTGAATTTAATAAGCCTCGTTTAGAGCGAGCTTAACGACATAATAACAACTTCCAACTTTTCATCGCCCGAGGGCCCCTCTTTTCCGCCGTATGTTTTTGAAGAATGGCAAAAACACAGCGGACTTCATGGCTATGGGGTTACGGTTAACACACGTCACATTTATCGCTTCCATTGCAGTGGCCCCACTCTCTCGTGTGGATTTGACAATCGAGAACACGTAACTTGTTGTCTCTGGCATCCAATGCGACCTTGGTTACGCGCGTCGTGTACAATTCGTGTAATTTATTCGCAATGCGATGATCGGTGCTGAGTTGTCTTTTACCTTGAAACAGGCATTCTTTGTAGTCTTTCATGCTAAATTTGCTGGTACTTATTTTTCCTACCCCTTTCGCTTTCTTGATATCTTTTTCCTCTGCGGGGTGTAAGGGGTGACCTTCCACGTAGGCGCCCAAAAGTCAACCTCACTTCCACGTAGTGCACCCTGGACTAAAGACTAACGAGGCTCTGGCGACTGGTCCTATGGCCAGTATAATTTTGTGTGTGTTGTCCTGTTTTTTGTCCTTGTGTGTGCTGAGTGCCCGTTTACAGCCTCAGCTTTTAACAGAAGTCAGAACATTTTAAGATTTTTAGTTATGCAACGTTAGAGTTGTTATTTGTAATGGTAAGGGGCTGGTCCCCGTATAATGTGACGGGAGCAAAATAGCCTAAGTGCTGACGCTCCCAAAATTTTAAATTCAAATTCAAATTTTTCCTCTGCAATCTTGACGCAGTACATTTTGGCACGAAGCCCCGCAAATTCGCTGATGTAATTACCAGCTGCTTCATCTTTGAACTTTCCTATGGTTATTTTATTTTCTGTCGAATGCAAGTGATGGCCTGATGGTAAGTTGCTAAAATAAAAAAGATGCTTCATCGAACTCAGATCATGTTCGAGGCTTGGTGTTTGGATTAGAAAAATGAAGCTATCCGTGTCAATGTAACATATTTGGATGTTATCTCCATAAAAGGGTTGAAACTGATCGTAGTACGATTGTTACATGTGCAATTTTGATAGTTCAAGGACGGTGGCACCTATGGCAATCGGCTTGTTGAGCATCACTTGCTTCTTGTTCTTCTCGACGAATACTAGATTCTCGTCGAAAATGGTGAAGTTTTTGAAATAGGGGGACGCGACAATTTTCTCAAATTTCTTTTCGTCCGTGACCAACGTTGCGTCGATGTAATTACGCACGTTCTCCATCGTCTTGCCGTAGATGGCGTTATTGAATAGTTTGTACAGATCCTTGTCTGCAGGCGATGTCGATTGCGCTCTGCGTTGCGTGTTCTCGGCTATGTAGGGTTCGAGCCACCTACTCTGTCGGAACTTCAATCCTCTATGTACTTTCTTCAGCTGCAAGCCGTGACTCACATAGAATTGGAGGAGTCGGTAGTGCAGAACGTAATTCCGCTTGTTCTCCATGCTTAGTATGAGTTTTGGCTCCGATCCTCCAGGTGGCTTCTCTTTGGAGGGGGCCAGGGCCAATCCATGATGTTTCTTGTGAAGTGTTTCGGGATAATCGAGATCCACTTCCAAGAAACAGCCCCATTCGTTATCTTCGCTCCAGTTGAGAAAATCCTCGCAGGAGAGTTCCTCTTCGGTCATCCACGCGTAGTCGCTGATGGGAAGACACTGGGACATGGAGTGGCCATACAGGTTGTTGACATCCCAGTAGACGATGTAGGTGTTGGGCTTCGATGCATCCTAACCAGGCGTATGAGGATTGTTTGCCTGAGCATGGCGTCGAGGACATTGGACGATGCCACCACGTATCGCACTCTCCATGAAGGCATACTGTTCCTTCTCTGCGATGAGACCCAGTTCCACGTTGGTGTATTTCATCATCGATTCCCAAGTCAATCCCGGCGTCGTGAAGAAATACGCAGGATCCAACTTGTAGATCGAGATGCATCTCTTGCGAAACGATTCGAAAATGTCCATCAGAAGTGTCACGTCCGATTTAAGATAGAGATCGTGATAATCACGAAAAGTTTGGCAATTGAAGGCCGTCCACACACTACGAGCGTGTTCGTAGTCCTCTTCGGAACAGACGTCCTCCGTGAGATGAGAATAAAATGCCTCCCGGGGTGGAAGTTCCGTCTCGTCAAATTTGTCGAAATCGTTGACGTACTCGTAGGGGTAGACACCCTTGCGACGCAACAGATTCAAATTCTCATCTCTCCCCGAAAAACACATTTGCTTGGTGGCCACAAGATCTTCGTCGCCAAGTTGAGATGCAAGGGTGGCCAGGCTGGAGGACAGGAAATTGTAAGAGTCCAGGATTCGCACTTCCACGCTTCCTCCTTCTTCGAGAGGGATCCACACTCTCACCACAATATACTTCTCGCTCGTTCTCGGGATGATGCTGATTCGAGTCGTGATGTTGTACAACTCCTTGACGAACAGATGCGTATCGTATTTTTCCGTGTAATGCAGAAACACGGCAACGAAATGCGACTCCTTAATTTTAAGATTGCACGAATTACAGATCGTGTTCAGGAATAATCCATTCTGGTGGTCGTGGTGTACGACCTTGTGATTTTCGGGGGTGAAAGCCTGGTTACACTCCGCGCATTTCGTTGCCGTGTCATGTCTCCGTTGTTGTTCCGTCGTGAGAGCAGGTGGAGAAACGTAAGAGCCTTTCAGGCTGGGTGCAAGTTCTCCCGCGCATTCCGCTATCTTCTTAACAAAATGTTTTGCCGCATCAGGTCCGCAATACAAGATGACATCATTTAATTTTTCTCCGTAGATGGAGAAACTGCAAGGCTCGTGGTGAAAAATTTGGATCGTGCTTGAGGTAGAGGGATCAGGGTCGCAAGACGTCATGGGAACTTGGAAGCTTTCAAAATCGGCATAAAGGACGACAGGATGGTGGAGAAGAGCCTGGTGTTTCTGAAATTTCATCTTGGTTCCGGGTTCCGGCATGACATCTTCGGGTTCTGCATTCGCAGAGCCAAAACACTTGTGCTGTTCTTTCATCTTCTTTCCCACGCGAAAAATTCTCAAACACCGATCGCAAATTTCGATCTTATCGTGATGCTTGCTCATCTGTCTTCCTACTAATCGTGAGAAATTCCGTATCAAACTGTAACGACCATCTACAAGCAAGAGTCGAATTACATTATTCTGGCTTCTCGCAGGTCTTAACACACGAATGTTGTCGCAATCGTCAACCCCAAACACAGAAATATCGATATCTTCTCCTTTTTCCTCTCTATAGTTTTTTTCAAATTGATTGATCTCATTCAGAGGCACAGGATAGGAAATTCCTCGCATGACATTCTTGTATTTCCTCTCGTATCGTCTGTAATTGGACAGGCGTTCGGGGTTAACATTATTAGCTGGGTGTAATGCGGCGATGACAGACCATAAGAAACTCTTCTGATCATTACTTTGTATGTTTAACACTGCATTTTGCTTTTTTTTTTTTTTTTTTTGAGCACTGCGTAAGGGTTTGAAATTGCACACTCGAAGCTCTAACATGTGGCTGCGACCGCAAAGACTCCATCCACTTCCTCGACCTTCAAACGCTTCTTGTTTTTGTGTCAGATGCTCAAAAAGCCGTGTCACTATCTCGTCAAGATCCTCGTGATTGCCCTCATGTAAGCCTTCACACCCTACGTAAAAGCTGAAAGTGCTTGACTCGGACGAGACAACTTTCTCATACAGCAGGGTCAAGACGAGATGAATTTTAATTGCAACATTAACGAGGCAATCCCCTAGTTGATCAACTACCCGCGATTTCACATTGTCGAGGAAGGTACTCGAGTCACATTTTTCGGCACTTCCAGATTTATACGTCATGATGCGTGCGCTTTTATTCAAAGCACCCCATTCTTCTGCATCAGTGCGAAATTTTTTTGCCGGGGGGGCGTCATCATGTTCCGGTAGACGACATTTTTTCAAATGCCTAGCAATATTAGGTTTCGAAATTAATTTTCCACAGTTACGACATGCCACTTTCCCGCAAAGACCGGAGGGACCTGCTTGCGGTTCCATTTTTTTTCTCTGTTATTTATATATACAGAGAAATTTTTTGGGGTTGGTGGTGGTAGGGGAAAGCGCACTGAAACAGAAGAAAAAAAAATAGATCAAAAATGCTAGACAGTTTTTTTCTTTCCACAAGTGCATATATATATATATTAGACGCGATCAGTGTGTGCACTGTTGTAGGAGGTGTGTGTCAATTTTTATGACTCCTCTGAATATGTGTGTGTGTGTCAGACGCAAAACAAAATAAACATATGATGAAAAAAAACACTTGAAAAACAACTTACCTTTCAAGAGAGATAGAGAGAGTTCAAAAAAACTTGTAGCTCACTAAAACTTCCACGATGATATATATGTATACTGCCAGACAAACAAATTAAAGAATACTAAACTGCCACAATTGACGTTCACCTTTCAAGAAAGATAGAGAGACTTCAAAATAAAACTTGTAGCTCACTGAAACTTCCACGATGATATATATGTATACTATCAGACAAACAATTAAGAATACTGAACTGCCACGATTGAGGTTCACTATGATAATGATGTACAAAAAGAGAAACTGGTGCGTTATATAGGAACCCCCCCCCATCCCACGCGACCCCCTTGGTGAAAACACAATGAGCGCTATAGTCAATGTCCTAGCAATAAACCCCGTTGACAGTTCCACCTCATGCGTGTTTATCATGGTATTCGATCATTTTTTCCTCGCATCCTCTTACAGATTCGCTTCGGGCGGAAGCGGATGCGAGATAATTAGGTTCGGGGAGTTTGTTGCCGTTTGTGGTTGCCGAGGGTGGAGTCGTCCACTGCGGAAGCGGATGGCAATGAACCCCGTTGACAGTTCCACCTCATGCGTGTTTATCATGGTATTCGATCATTTTGTCCTCGCATCCTCTTACAGATTCGCTTCGGGCGGAAGCGGATGCGAGATAATTAGGTTCGGGGAGTTTGTTGCCGTTTGTGGTTGCCGAGGGTGGAGTCGTCCACTGCGGAAGCGGATGGCAATGAACCCCGTTGACAGTTCCACCTCATGCGTGTTTATCATGGTATTCGATCATTTTTTCCTCGCATCCTCTTACAGATTCGCTTCGGGCGGAAGCGGATGCGAGATAATTAGGTTCGGGGAGTTTGTTGCCGTTTGTGGTTGCCGAGGGTGGAGTCGTCCACTGCGGAAGCGGATGGCAATAAACGTGGAGAGAAAATGATACACGCGCGCGCGTGTGTGTATGTGTGTGCACCACATTGTTCCCGAAAAAGGGAGGTTTACAAAGGTCACGATATACAAACATTTGACCGGGATTTGGAAAATTACAATAAGGTGCATTCATCCTTCAAGGGTGAGAGGATGAGAGTTCATCTTTCACTCATCACGGCTTTTCTGCGCCCGTGAAACATCGTCAGCGCAATAAATGAGGCGCGGAACGTGGAGAGAAAATAATACACGCGCGCGCGTGTGTATGTGTGTGCCACATCGTTCCCGAGAAAAAGGTTTACAAAGGTCACGATCTACAAACATTTGGTCCTTCAAGGATGAGAGGATGAGAGGATGAGAGCTCATCTTTCACTCATCACGGCTTTTTTGCGCCGTGAAACATCGTCAGCGCAATAAATGAGGCGCGGAACGTGGAGAGAAAGTGAGTTTTTGAGGTTTTGGCGGTCGTTTGGTCAAGAAATCAGAATTGCAGTCAAAGGTACATTTACTATCTACTGACGTTCCAATACAGCCAATTTGCTACAAGGTTCCCCTTCACCCATTAATCGAATCACCTCCTGCAGTATCAAACGCTTCCTATCCACCCTTCCAGTCGTTCCTATTCTCTCGTACTGGTCGAGTAAATAATCACACGCACTCAAATAACTACCGTGTGGTGCAACCATTGTCGTCACCAATCAAACCACCTTACCAACACAACAGTCGAAGAAATATAAACGTTTCCCCAACACAACTGTACTTATATATTCTCTACCCAACCATGACGTCAACTCACCTTCACACAACCCCAACCGACGCAACAACAAAGGACTCAACTCCTTCTCCAAACTCAAAACACGATCACGGAAACGACAACGATCCGACGCTAACATTACTCTTGGCACCTCGTAGTACCTGGCGACCTCGGAAAAACACACGTTTCTGCATTCCATACACACTAATCTTCTCCCATCACATCCTTCCTTTTTGTACCTGTTCACCTTGAGACAAGAACGACTACCTCCACCCTAGCATTCCGTACCACACCCAGTTCACCTCGATCGATCACGTACTTGCATTTTGAAACTACCTCACTTTGTTTGAACAAGGACACCCACATTTCACCACAACGACATTTTATACATACTCACCTTGAAACATCTCTAATATTCCGTACCACACCCAGTTCACTTTGATCGATCATGTACTTACATTTTGAAACTACCTCACATTGAACAAGGACACCCACAACGACATTTTATACTTACTCACCTTGAAACACACACATACTTCCCTTTTCCTTATTATACTTACTCACCTTGAGAAACCACGGACCCATTCGTTTCCACGGATACAATCTCCCAACTCCCGCATCACGTCACTTTTCACGCAGATATTCTGCAGAACGATGTAAAATTTACGTTTGCCCTCTTGCCCTACATTCTCCGGATGGGTGCGCTGATAATAATCAAATAGATGAGGCGTATTATCACGATCGCGAAAATACCTTCCAAGACGTTCCATCGTATGCTCCAAACACGTCGGACAATTTTCTTTCTCATAATCTCCCGAACAATAATCGGAATGATACGTCAAGCATTCATGACCCAATTGATTTGCATACCCTTGGAAACAACCGCCACACATTACCCTATACATCGGTGTATAACCCTTCAGCGTATTCACCACGCACGCCTCATCCAAAACATCCGGAAAGCAACCGCAACTAGCCAGTATACAACCCGCCACCTCCGCACCACAAGATGTCCCTGCCACGTCGCTCATTTTGCGTAATAACACACTCCCGCTCATTTACTTTAACTTTTATACCAATCTTACCACATCCCTCCTCTCCACAACCTGCCCACCTTCGATTCGTACCCCTACCATTACACATACTACCGTTTCACGACAGCATGACTCAGTCGATACAACATTAGACTCCTCGTACAGGGTTCGAACCCCTACTACACCTCTATATTCACCCCCACCTCTTCCATCTACCTACAATCTCCTACGCTATCATTTACTCCCACCCCCTTCACCCACATTGCGTCATACTCGCCTACAACACTCGGTAACCTTCAATTATTAAATACCTAACCTCATTTGCATAATTTCAAGGTAAACAACTTTTATAGACCATGATACAACTACTGGTGGTATTTAGCAATTACATCTAACAGTTCGAGTTTACGTGCGGAGAAACTATTCACATTCCATTGTAATATGGTACCCGTTTCCGGTGTCACCTTAGGCAAAAAGTTTGTCTGTCAAAAATTGAGGGGTGTAAGGGGTGACCTTCCACGTAGTACACCCAAATGTCAACCTCACTTCCACGTTAGTGCACCCTGGACTGAAGACTAACGAGGCTCTGGCGACTGGCCCCATGGCCAGTATAATTTTTGTATTGTCCTGTTATTTTGTCCTTGTGTGTGCTGAGTGCCCCTTTACAGCCTCAGCTTTTAACAGAATTCAGAACATTTTAAAATTTTTAATTATGCAACGTTCGAGTTGTTATTTGTAATGGTAAGGGGCTGGCCCCCGTATAATATGACGGGAGCAAAATAGCCTAAGTGCTGACGCTCCCAAAATTTTAAATTCAAATCAAATCAAAAATTGAATGTGCTGGTTGAGTCGAATTCGTTGGGTGTTGTCCCGTATGTGTCTAACAGTGTTCCACATGCTGGGAATCATATCTAATAGAGCTTGATACACCTCGCTGTGGTCGGCAGGTTGTTCATTAATGTGCGAGTGTGGCTTGTCATGCCTCTGGATCGGGTGCATATATGGCTGACGTTGGAAATGCTTGGCATGGGAATTAGCGTTATTAATAGGGTATGCGTTATTTCCTACGGGTTGGGATGTCACTTCCTCTAGGTCGGTAAGGGTCGAAGAACTAGCAGGGGACTCTATTGCAACGTCATCGTGTTTCCATCGCTGATGGCGATGGATTTCTTTCCTCGGGAAGGGGCGGATTTTGGATTTCTTAGTGTTTCGTGTGTTAAAATTGGTCGTAAAGGATGGCACCTTAAAGCGAGAAGCATCAATTGATGTTTGAGAATTCTTATTTTCAATAAAGGCTCTGTCAGGTTGATTACGTAGCGGGGAAAATAAATTAGCATATGTCCTGTTTGAGGATTGCAAAGTGTGATTAGTAAAGAAAGGTTTTGTGCGGGAGGTATGCAGGTCAGGGAATGCTTCTTTCGTCACTCTGGGTCGAAAGACATCATCGCGAGTGGGAGTGGGGAGGAATATGCCTTGCAGTTTAAGTTTCGCCTCCCGATATGATATATTGTGTTCGGCCATGCTTGTTTGAACAGCTGATTCCAACCGCCAGCTCGCACAGGTGCGGTCTAAGGCTGAATGTGGTAACTTGCAATTGATGCAAGACACTGTAAGTTCACAGTCCTCTGGGTGGGAGTCCATTCCACACTTGGCACACTTTGGTTTCGATTTACAAACTAAATGTAAATGTCCGTATCGGAAACATTTGGAACATTGTTGGACTGACCGTATACGCGTACGAACCTCGAATATTTCACTGTTAATGAGAACTTTAGCCGGCAAAATATTACCGAGAAATGTGATGCAGAAGAGTTTAGTGGGAGCTATCTGAAAAGATCAATCTTGTTTCCACAGTTTTTTGTGCATGCGCTTGGCCAGAAGGGCAGGGATAGGACTCTCGAAGCCATCGAGAACGTCCTGTTCAGCTATGCCGAATATGAGTCCTTCCCGTTGAATTAACGATAATGGAATTCTCGGTTTGACTCCCATATCATGATGCATTTCAATACGCGTGAGAAACTCATTAGCAGTTGTAGCGGTGGGGAAAGTCACCCGAACGCGATTACGACCGCATTGTTCCACAAAATGTACGCGGACTTCCTTCTTACGGAGATAGTTACCAACACTTCCAGCGGCAAGAAATTTCGCGTTTTTGTCCATACCGTCAAGTAGGACTATGTATGGACCCGGCATATCGGTACCATACCAATCTGTAGGTGGAATCTTGGGGGACACATTAAATGTATCACTTCCTGAGATTTTATCGGGGTGACCATCCGTCCACTTCTTCGCGAGAACGTTTATTGGAACATTTCTCAGCGTCCATGTCGGATTGGGAGTCCGGGGTATGATTCCCGGCCATGATAGAACGGGCCTAATTCCCGGCCCGTAAATTTAACTCGACATTCAAGCACAAGATCACTTCACAACACTGTCACTGGTTCACAAATATTTTCCCGTACAGGAAAAAGATAAGGAGACACTTCGAACAGGTATACGGTGGTAGTTACTCAGGACCGCTATACCTACGGGTCTTGATCCTATCACGTCCCGTCACTCACTCCACCAGTACGTTTGCCTTCAGCTAGAACCAGAAATAAAATATTTATTTGCGTGTGCCTTCATTTGGCTTTTAGGTCATTTCCAGTATTTTTGCCATTCTTGTTACATTTTCTTAATTTTATGGCTTATTTTTCTCCGTCCTTGTGGTTTCGTGAATTTTAAATGCATTTGCTAGCATAACATGTAGATTTAAATTTCCTGACATGGTCCTTTTAGCAAGTTCGTCATTAAACGAATATATGGTCAATGGAAAAGCACAACTATCATTTTCAAGTTTGGCAATGCATTGAATAATGAATTGTGATAAATTTATTTTTCCAATACCAAATTTTTTGGTGTGTTATAGCCAAAAGACCAATAAATTGTCTCGCACAACTTTTGTTTGGAAATTGCATAAAACGATGTCAGCATAATTAATTAAAGCTTAACGTGGTCATATTTGCATAAGGGACCTTAGTGGCACTGCTACTCAAATGTAAATCAAACATAAGTTTTAGTAACATAAATAAGAATAACTTTGATTGTAATTAGTGAAAAAATGTGTTTTATTATCCTTCGAAAGATGTGTGAATATTGAAGTTGCAATGAACATCAGAAAATAAAATGTGGTGAATAAAAGTGAAACTCCCATGATAAATATTTTTATCCCAGACTATATAATTAGGAACAGGTCGCTAGGTGCCGTGGGTTATCGAGTTGGATCAGTGATCGGTTAGTTTGTATGAACTTTCCAGCCTGATCATTACTAGTGCGTAGTTAGAGATCCGTTAGTTCATTGAACTCTCCAGCCTAATTATTGCCTATTTTAGTGGGAGCAGGAAAAGGTTTATTATCCATTTTGCCTTGACTCATCTCACTCAACAGGTCGCTAGGTGCCGTCGCTTGCCGCGAGTTCGTAGCTTCCTGGAGATGATGCCTTGCTCAGAAAAAGATCCATCAGTGATCGGTTAGTTCGTATGAACTTTCCAGCCTCTTCATCCATTACCTGTGCGTAATTAGAGATCGGTTAGTTCATTGAACTTTCCAGCCTAATTATTGCCTATTTTTGTGGGAGCAGGATAAGGTTTATTATCCATATCCAAAGAAAAAATTATTACCAGTGTATAGTTAGAGATTGATTGATTAATTCATCGAATTCTTCAGCCTAACTATTGCCTAATTTGGGTGAGCACAAAAAGTTTTTATAAGCTACAAAGAGAAACTCTGACGTTACAAACATGGGTGTGTGTTTTTAATTAGCTCCAATTTCATATATGTGTATAGAATGTACATTACAGCCATGTTTATACAGATATATATATATATATATATAAATTAACATAAAGATACACATTACGGCTTACTTCGAGCATTGCATTCTAAAGATGGAAAATTCCGTTCATTTTTGGGATTCGTTTCGTTGTGAACTACTTCAGCATTTTGATCAGTTCAAAAGATTTGTTCGCGAACGAATTAGCTGACCCGGTCAGAAACAACCAGGGGCGGTGCCAGAGAGTTGCGAAGGGATGCTTGTTCATTGCACACCCCTTTTTCAAAACCCATATTAAACCGGAAACACTATTAACTCTTACAGTGTCACATTACGTTATTACATTGTTGTATTAAATCCAATTTATCCACAGATAAGCTAATCGGCGCTAGACCTACAGTTTAAAGTTGGATCCAAACCACTGTGCAATGTGCCTCCACCGTGTTTCCAACCCAAGACCCCTTGATTTGAATTCTTGTTTTAATTTCACTCTATGCGCAGAAAGGCTAATCGGGACTGGACCTATAGTTTAAACCACTATGTGCCTCAATCGAGTATCGAACCCGGGGCTCCTTGAATACAAGGCGACGCCGTTACCACTACGACATCAGGTAGGCCCTCACATTACGTTATGGCTTGTTAAACCATGTCGTCATATTCAGCCTAGAATGTTGTTACGTTTTGAAGTGAGACAACTATTATATTGCATACAACAGACAATTCATTGGTTCTAATTTGAAATCGAAGCTTCATTTACTTTACTGCAATGGCGACAGTCGCTACACAGATCAACGACTGTTGTGTTTCGTCATTATTGTTGTAAGATGTCTCCTCTTTTCTTTATTCAGCTATCCCTTTTGTGGTTTTCGATAATTGCTTACAGTTTAGTGAGAGTGGTTTTTACATATATTTTAGCATTCATTTCATTACACATGATTGTAATTAGTGTTTAAAACAAACACTAATCGTCACTAACACTAAAACCAATGGCGTCGCGTACGGTTCACATACGGGTGTTCACAATACAATTTTTATACTGATTGGAGATTTACTACTCTCCCTTGTAACTTCATCTTCAATATTGAACAAGTAAGAATAACAGTTCAACTTATTTTCATCAATTTCCCCCCAAAATCATGCTATATCTGAAGCAATACAATACTTTTTTATTCAATTAACACCCTTTTAATTACGTTATTTACAATTAGTGATGGCTAGTGCAAACTAATTAGTATAACATGCAATCTCAGGTATGTACTACAACACAAGACTACCATACTTCGCAATCTATTTTGTATTACACGGACCATATGTTAACCAACCACATTTATTTAGTATTGAAAGCACGTGCATCGTTAGCGGAACAGAGGGGAGGACGCGTCCAGTCCAGATTTTTTTTTGTATATATAGAATATTTGGGTATTGTACAGAATGTCCCCTCGCCCCGCCCACAATAACTCGGTTGTGATGCTTGTGATTAAATTATCAGTTAATGTGACATTGCTTGTATTCCTTTTTTCCTATTGTTTCGTATTTTTCCTCCTAGCCATGGTTCAGAGAGAGATTGATTAATTTTCGACCATTTAAAGCAAAGGTTCCCAAACTTGTTTGCTTCACGTCTCCCTTAGTTTCTTCAAGACTTTACTGCTGCGCCCAGAATGTAGCCCTCTCTAATAGTTGCAACGCTCAGGATCTTGTAAGATTGCTTGTCTTAAGTTAAAAATTAAACACGTATTTCAAGTTCAGAAATATTAGTAGTATAATTGGTCCTATTACTGGGACACAAAAGTACGACCCACCTCAGATTGGTTTGGCTACACTTAAAACTATGTCAAGATGCTTATATAAGCTTATTGCCTACAGTGTGCTACTCTGTCAAATCCAAGAATTTAATAAAATAGCCCTCGGGGATTTCCCGTGAAAAGTACGACACCCCTCAGATTGATTTGGCTACACTTACAGATTGTTGTCCATAGGATCGTAAAAAATATGGCCCTCTTGGCATTGTTTTGACTACACTTAAAACTAGGCCAAGATGCTCATATGAGCTTATTGCCTTTAGTGTAATACTCTGTAAAGTGTAATCTTATTAGCTACAAAGCACACTGCTGAACCCAACTGATATTTTTTATTAAGTATATAGTTTTCGATTTGAGCCCCAAGAAATTATATATAAATACCAAAAACCACAAATAGTAGAGCCAGCGTATTTTCGGAACAGCTATGAGGTTTTCTTATGCACGAGCTCGAAGCGAGTCGCACAAAGCTTTCTGCAGCTGTGGGGGAGGAGGAGGAGGAGAAACAAGTGATGTTAGCGCGCGTTATGCAGTGTTGCAAGTAAACGAAGGAACGGCGGCTGACAGTGACACAAAGCAGACATCTGACTAGAAAGGCACACGCAAAACAATTTAATTTAATAAACTTACCTTGTGTATTGTAATGCCGCAAATGTCATCGTGAAACAAAGTTGTTTTTTATTCCAACTGCTCAATGCCATCAAGTTCGGAATCCGAATCTGTCATGTCACACGAATCCTCATCGGCACTTGAAACAGAATCGTCTGCACTGCTACTGCTGTCACCAACACTGAAAGCGAGACCTTCAATTTCCGGTTCCAGCAAACCTTCCAAACGAATGTATTCTTCCTCAGCCTTTTTTACATTGCCGCAACAGGGCTCCCATTCCTTCTCGCCAATTTCGGCAAACACTTCCTTGCACAGTTCCCAGACGTCGTTCAATTTGAAAGTGACATTGCGATTGGCAACATTTTGTTTACATATCCCCAAAATGTTCTCAATTGCGTTCAAGTCGGGATGATATGCGGGCAAACGAAGAACAGTGTGACCATGCTCACTCATTATGTCATCTATAACGTAAGACTTTGTTTTTGGTTTGTGTAGTTTTATGAGACTGTACAGTTCAGGTTTAAACATATCATTAGTAAAAGGTATCCCGTTTTTCAATAACCAGTCTTGCATTTCACTTTTTCTACTATTAGAGGTTGGGCTTCTTTCTTTCTGGACATTGTGATATGATGCATTGTCAATTACTAATACTGAATTTGGTGGTAAATTTGGTATTAACATTTCCCGTATCCATCGCGTGTAATTTTTTGAATTCATTTCTGTATGATAATCACCAGTTTTTTGACTAGACTTGAATATCAAAAGGGCGTTCGCGATAAAGCCATTGTGGGTGCCTGCATGAACAATAATCAGGCGTTGCCCTTTGGATACTGGAGATTTTAGGCCCTGAACAGTGTCGTCACACCATGCTTTGGAGGTTGTGTGAAAGCTCTGTATGTATGTTTCGTCGGAATAAATAATAGGCCGCTCTTCCCTTCGATATCTACAAATTGCACGCAGATAACTTATTCTCGCATTGCGAATATCATTTCTTTCAATAAGTATGCGCCTATTACTCTGCACTTTCTTCCACCTGAACCAGAGTTTTCTAAAAATCTTCAACAAACTAGACGCCTGCCCTTTAAACCCTATTGAAGTCTTTAATTTAGAGAGCACAGATTTTACTGTAGGCACTTGTTTGTCTGTGGTATAGAATTCGTTTATTGTCCTTCGAACAACGCACATATCGAAATCATCAATATTTGTACATGGTCGCGGTCTGTTTTTATTTCTACGTGGCGTGCTATATGACGAGGATGTTCCCGCATTACCCTGTGAACTTTCCTTTTTAATTGATTTTATTGTATTTACAGAGACACCAGTCGCAGCACAAACACGGTCCATCACTTTCTTCAGAGGCAACTTCAGATCCTTTTGGTCGGCTTCCTGCTGCATAAATTTCAATACGTTCGCGACAACTTCACGCGTTTGTCCCTTAAGTGTCCTACGATATATTTTGGAGTGTGTAGGAGGCATATTCTTCACGTGAAACGTAATTGAAAATAGCACTTCTACCCGGTCTTCAACAAAAGATTGTAGAAAACAACAATGGCCCGGCAAGAACGCGAAACTCAAACACCCGATCCTATCACCTCGAGTTTACACGCACAAGTGATTTCTGAGCATTCTTTCTGCGCAACTTGCTACGTCGTCGCATTCACGAGTGGAATTTTAGGCTCGCTGACTAGCAAAGTGAAAGATCCTGTAGCTGTTCCGAAAATACGCTGGCTCTAACAGACTAAGTATACACACTAAGTATACAAAGCACACTGCTGAACCCAACTGATATTTTTTATTAAGTATATAGTTTTTGATTTGAGCCCCAAGAAATTATATATAAATACCAAAACAAAAAATGCCAAATCAAAAATATTGTAATCAATGCTATAAGATTATATCTAGCTCTGATTGGGCTAGGCACCAAAGTAATTATGATCCTGAGAAACTCAAAATGCCCACTAAAATATGCCCAAAATGCCATAGAAAATTTAGCATGCCATACTTCCATAGGCATATAGGCTCTTGTTCTGCACAGGCAGCAACATTGCCCCCACAGCCATCTACATCTGGTCTAAAAAGAAAGCTTTTAACATCCGATAATACTAGACCGTCAAAGCGACCACGCAATGCACCTATTCATAATAGTTTTGACGGTCAACTTAGTGTTTACCGTTTCGTAGCAGAGTCAAGATGTGATGCTAAGAATTTTTTGAACAGTAAAAATCATGATATGCTAGCTATTCTAAATGCACAAAATGGCTCTTATAAGCTATCACTCAAATTGTATACTCAATATAAGAAACCAAACGGCACAAAATTTACACCCCCCCACATAACAGAAACTTTACCTGTATACTCAAATACAAACTTAGACGAAATACTAAGGAGGTTGATAAACCAATTGCTTATCAAACATTCTGAGTTTGCTGCTAAATAATCAGGATGGAGTCTTCGTGGATCTCCACACAGGCTCTATGTTAATATGTCTGAATTCAGACCTCTACAAGGTTCTACATATCTGCCTTCACCTGACAATATCAAAAACAAAAAAAGCTGTGGTCAACGTAGATAATACCGACCAGAAATGCTTTTTGTGGTGTATTTTGGCTGCTTTGTTTCCAGTTTTAGATCATCCAGAGCGAATAAGTCATTATAAACAGCACGAACATGATTTTGATGATGCTATGGATGGCTTAGAATATCCGATGCTTGTCAAGAATATCGATAAATTAGAAAAAAGGGCCAACAATAGCAATTGTATGCCATTATCTATTAATGTGTTTATTTGTTCTGCTAGTCGTGGCGATTGCTTAATAGAGCCTCTTAGAATCAGCAACCTTGATGATGACTCTGCTGTGCCGATTGATCTGCTCTTAATTGAGGGAGATGGTACATATCACTACACTCTGATACGCAATCTTCAGGCTTTAGTCAGAAAACAACAAGGCAAATCCAACGCAATATACAAGTTGCGTCGAAGATATTTGACTGTATTTCATGGTCGAAAAATGGTAAATGGCGTTCGTAAAAAGAATATCGAAATTGCTCAAAATAAGTTGGTCGAACATAAAAAAATACTGTGACAACCATAAACCTGTTCATATGGTTATGCCTAAACCAAACAAAAATACCGAATTCAAAAAATTCGAAGCCTTGTTGGAGCACCCAGCGTGTATAATTTGTGATTTTGAATCAAATCTCAAACCGTTTGCTTTCTGCTGCCCAGATCCAGAAGAGTCTTCAAGTACACCGTATCGGGGTGTAAGAGGTGACCTTCCTCGTAGTACACCCAAATGTCAACCTCACTTCCACGTTAGTACACCCGGGGTGTAAGGGGTGACCTTCCACGTAGTACACCCAAATGTCAACCTCACTTCCACGTCAGTACACCCTGGACTGAAGACTAACGAGGCTCTGGCGACTGGCCCTATGACCAGTAAAATTTTGTTTGTATTGTCCTGTTCTTTTGTCCTTATGTGTGCTGAGTGCCCCTTTACGGCCTCAGCTTTTAACAGAAGTCAGAACATTTTAAGATTTTTAGTTACGCAACGTTCGAGTTGTTATTTGTAATGATAAGGGGCTGGCCCCCGTATAATGTGACGGGAGCAAAATAGCCTAAGTGCTGACGCTCCCAAAATTTTAAATTCAAATTCAAACGTTAGTACACCCTGGACTGAAGACTAACAAGGCTCTGGCGACTGGCCCCATGGTCAGTATAATTGTGTTTGTATTGTCCTGTTTTTTTGTCCTTATGTGTGCTGAGTGCCCCTTTACAACCTCAGCTTTTAACGAAAGTCAGAACATTTTAATATTTTATGATTTTAGTTGGAACGATAGAGTTGTTATTTGTAACGTAAGGGGCTGGACCCTGTATAATGTGACGGGTGCAAAATAGCCTTAGTGCTGACGCACCCACAATTTTGAATTCAAATTCAAAGTACACCGTATCAGCTACATGAACCTTCTAGTTTTTGTTATGTTGTTGTACAGGATGGTGTTATTAGTAAAGGACACATGGGCCAAGATGCTTAAAGAAATTTGCTTGTAAAATAGAAAATGAGTTCCGTCGCATAGCCCATGATATATTATTAAAATCAGAACCTATTCTACCCTTAATAGAGGATCAAATCGAAGATTTCAACAGTACAGAAAAATGCCCGGTATGCAATTCTCAATTTTCGAATACAAATATCAAGGTGCGTCATCATCGCTATACGGACGGTCGATATAAACAGGCTTTGTATAGTAGCTGTAATATTAAGATCCAGAGACCAAAATTTGTCCCGATATTTTGCCACGGTGCATCTAATTATGATTTTCATCATCTGATCAGATACGAAGGGTTTAAGAAGCAGGATTTAAATATTTTAGCAGAAAATGACGAAAAATATATAGCTATTAGCAAAATAATCAGTGTTAATGGCAAGCCCATATACCTAAGATTTCTAGATTCATATAGGGGTGACCTTCCACGTAGGCGCCCAAAAGCCAACCTCACTTCCACGTAGTGCACCCTGGACTAAAGACTAACGAGGCTCTTGCGACTGGCACTATGGCCAGTATAATTTTGTGTGTGTTGTCCTGTTTGTTGTCCTTGTGTGTGCTGAGTGCCCGTTTCCGGCCTCAGCTTTTAACAGAAGTCAGAACATTTTAACAATTTTAGTTATGCAAGGCTAGAGTTGTTATTTGTAATGATAAGGGGCTGGCCCCCGTATAATGTGACGGGAGCAAAATAGCCTCAGCGCTGACGCTCCCAAAATTTTAAATTCAAAGTCAAAAATCGAATCTAGATTCATATAGATTTCTGTCGGCTAGCCTTGCCACTCTGGCCAGTCAATTATCTGATGCTGTCACGTGCCAGTTTCACACGACACAATGAATGTTGCAAGGAGGAATGGTTTCTCGGAAGCGACGATAGATGGCAGCACGCCATATAAAGACGAGCAGAGCCCATTGTACAAACTAGGTGCGGAGAAGAGGGATTATATATATTATAGTAAATTGAGAAATATATAAAAGAAGAGTTCAAATACTATAATAGAAGTAAATAGAATGATGTATATAGTAATTTGAAAGAATTAAGAATATAGCCGCATATGAAACGTTTACGAAAGTCATTAAGCGAGCAAATGAATTCAGAAATGTATCTCATCTCAATTTCTTTTTGATTCTCTGACGAGGAGAACATCGTCAGTTTTTGCATTTGTCCGTTCCCCGGTGGCGCTGTGTCAAATTAGACGCCCCGAAGCACTTTTCGGTTGCGCTTTTTATTAGTCGCACTGGGCCATTGGCAGCGCTTGCTATTAGCGATCCTGGTTATTCCCCTTTGGTCGTTAAATAGGAGGTGGCGCTGTTGTCAGATTAGACGCCCCTAAGAATCCTCTATAGTTTTGGTTCAATTCTCTACAAGGAATGCAGCATAATGATTTGTCTACATTATTGAGAAGATATACGGTAAAGAGAAATATTTGCGATAAATGAAAGAAATAAGATTCTTTTCCAGTGGCAAAGAAGAATAGAAGAAATAAGAATTTGCTGCGGAAACAATAAATAGAAGAATTTATCGAGAATATAAGATTATCTCGGCGGAATATAGAAGATAATAAGAATTGCTGCTGAAAGAAGAAATAAGAATTGATATGAATAGAGGAAATAAGAACAGCGATGAATAAAAAAGGGAATGACTATTTTTTGTAAATAGAAGAAAGAAGAAGACATGCATATATTTTGTTCATAGAAGAAATTGATAATAAAAGAAGAAGAAGCCTTTTGATAATAAAAGAAGAAGAAGCCTTACGATAATCAAAGAAGAAGCCTTGTTGATAATAAAAGAAGAAGAAGCCTTTCCATATTAAAAGAAGAAGAAGCTTTTTAAAAGAAGAAGAAGCCCTTTAAAGAAGAAGAAGCTTTTGATAATAAAAGAAGAAGAAGCCTTTTAAAAGAAGAAGCCATTTAAAAGAAGAAGAAGCCTTTTGATGATAAAAGAAGAAAAGAAGAAGAAGCCTTGTCGATTATACATATATATATATATATATATTCTCTGTATTTTGTATAGTTCTCAGAATATAGATCCGCATTTAACTATATCCTCTTGGCTATAAAACGCTTTCTTATTTGGAATTCTCAAATAAAAGAACCTATCCCCTGAGATTAAGATATCTGTAGCCGTGGTAAATAACATGTAAGTACGTACCCACAAGGGGCGTAGCATTAGTGGCGGCCATAACTTGGAGCCTTGCCTTACCTTAACTTACCCACGAACAAGACGTAGCATTAGTGCCGACCAACGTTGCGGCTAGCAGAATTGTGAATAAGAAAGCAAAGAGAGAGAAAGCCAAAATGGAGGAAGAAAATAAAATTGAAGACGAGAACAGAGAAACTATAATGGAGGAAATGGAAGACAGAAAGGATATATTAAACTACTGTGGAAAAGAGGGAAATAAGGAAGAAACTATCCTATGCAGCTCATGCAAAGAAATGAAACATTGGCTATGTGAGAAGATAAGAAGAGAAAAGTACATAGGAATATGTGAAAGAGGAGATTACGTATGCAAAAATTGCAAGGAAGAAAGGATAAATGAAAAGGAAGAGAAGAAAAGGGAAAAGGAAGAAGAGAAAACGAAGGAAAAACCAAAGAAGACAGAAGAGGTGAACATGATAGAAATGTTCCAGAAGTTATCGATGCAGATAGAAGAAAGTAATAAAGAGAATAACAGAGAAGCAAAAGAGAATAATAGAAGACTCGAAGAAAAAATGGAAGAAAATAGCAGAAGATTAGAAAGAAAGTTTGAAGAAAATAATAAAAAGATGGAAGAAAGGCTCGAGGAAAATAGCAGGAAATTGGAAGCTTCGAGGTCCGAAACCCATGAGATGTTCTTGAGATTGAATGAAACGTGTGAAGGAAATAGAAAGTCGTTGGAAAGAAAGATAGAAGAAACAACGTTGTTAATCGAAAGTATAAGTACAAATAGAAGAATAGAAGAGGAGGTTTCGAATTTCTGAGAGGAAAATAAACAAAGAAACGAAAATTTGGAGAGAAAGCTGGTTGAAAATAAATCTCAGATAGAATTAGCCGTTCCAAGAACAGAAGAAAATGACAGCAAGACAGAAGTAGATGTTTCCACAATAGAAGAAAACGAAAAGAAGATAGAATTAGCCGTTTCAAGAACAGAAGAAAATGACAGCAAGACAGAAGTAGATATTTCCAGAATAGAAAGAAACAAAGACAAGATAGAAGAAGCGAAGGTCCTTATAGAAGATAGAAGTTGGAAGAAGAAAGAGGAAAGTTCCAATGACGAGCAGGACAGCAATATAGAAGAAGAAGTTATAAAATTAAGCGAAGTAAACAAAGAAGATACAGAGAAGAAAATAGAAGAAGAAAAAGAGGAAAGTTCCAATGACAAGCATGACAGCAAGATAGAAGAAAAAGTTATAAAGTTAAGCGAAGTAAACAAAGAAGAGGAAGATAAGAAAATAGAAGAAGATGAAAGAGGAATAGAAAGTGAGGAAAAATTTAGTTGTCAATGTAACGATGAAGAAATCCATGTCAAAATGACGATAAAAGAAGAAAGTTTCAATGACGAGCATGACGGCAAGATAGAAGAAGTAGCTATAAAGTTAAGAGAAGAAACCACTCAGGAACTTAAAGAGGTCAAAGAAGAGGAAGATAAGAAAATAGAAGAAGATGAAAGAGGAATAGCAAGGGATGAAAATGTAGTTGTGAAAGTAATGATGAAGAGATCAATGTCGAAATGAAGATGATAGAAGAAAGTACCAGTGACGAGTCTCTGACGGAGGAAGAAAATAAGCATAAGCCGAGCAGAAGATGTAAACAAAGAAGAAAGAGAAGTAAAATGAGATTTATATATATTCACGTAAAGACATGGAAGAAGAGGAAGAGAAAGAAACTAAAAATAGAAAGGTACCTGAAGAAAGTTAAGAATACGCTAAAAAGGGTCGACATAGATCAAATGGATTTTGATGCTACTTCGCCAAAGAGAAGGAAGAAGAAGACGAGACGGAGAAGACAAGGAGAGCATGCATTTTATGAAGATGTAGAACATAAGAAGAAATCTTGGCAGAAACCAGATTGGAAGAAGAGAGAAATGAAAGTAATTTCTTTATTGGAAGAAAGTTGGAAGAGGAGGAAGAAGAATCTTGAGAATAATAGAAAAGAAAATGAAAGAAAGAGAAGAAAAAGAGGAAGAGAAAGAAAACAATATAGTGACAAGCATCGAGTATTTGAAATCATTGGAAGAAACAAATAAGACTGACTAGTGCAAAGGAAGGAGATGTTATGATTTACAGACTGGGAAGCCCACGTTTCTAGAATAATTAAAGTTGTCTGAGAAAGTTCCAGTTCACCAGAAGAAAAATTCGTGGAATTATTAGTTTCGACAAATATTGATGATCTATTTGAAGGAAGAAAATTTTAGTTCTTTAATGTTAGTTCCTGTAAGAAGATATATAGATATGATAGTTATCGTTGGAGGAAAATCTATTCTGCAAGTTATATCTAAAGAAAGAATAATGAATGCTAATTTATGTCACCACTCCATTGAACAATGAGACTGATAGTGAAAGATTAAACCTGTAAAAGAAGAGAGGCCAAAGAAAGTAATATGGAAAATGGATGTAAACTTTTCAATATACGAACAGAAGAGAAAGAAGATAGAACAGTTAAGCACAGAAGGAAGTTAATTACGAAGAAAACTCTCAGGAAAAAGGAGAAGATAATATGAAAGAAGATCGAATAGTATCAGTAAAATGAATTCTTTGCAAGCTTAGACGACTAAAGGTCATCGTGTATTTAGAAAAGTGTAAAACAAATGGGTTGTAATCCCAGAAGATAAAGAAAAATCGGTTGTATTCCGAGAACGGGTTTTAATCCCAAAAGTTAAAGAAGAATCCGTTGTATTCCGAGAAAAGGGTAGTAATCCCAGAAAATAAATATATCTAGATACATGCTGATATGAAATTAAGGCTGATGTGAAGAATTAGTGTAGCTGATAAAAACACAAGATGGTCAACTTAGAGAAGAGAGAGAGTTCTTTGAAACGGAAAAATCTGAGCTAACTGATAATCTGTAGAGAGGTTGCTGAAAGAAGAAAAGAGTGAAACGGAAATTACTATTTTGGCATGACATCGTCAGGTAAAGACTATCTTGGAGAAATTAGACGAGCAGACTTGCAGGAGATGAACTATTGAAGAATTATATTTTGTATCTAAAAATAACTTAAGAGGTCACGAATATTTCCGGAACGGTGATAAGATATCTAGAAACGAAAATTGAAAGAAGAGATAAATAGAGAGATGAGGAAAAATGTTGCCTGCCAAAAGATATAATTTCACAGTGAAAGTGAAAAGCAATGTAAGCTGTAGAAATGAGAACTAATGAGAAAACTTAAACGAGATGTAGAGAAAGTGGAAAAATACTATAATAGAAGTAAATAGAATGATGTATATAGTAATTTGAAAGAATTAAGAATATATCCGCATATGAAACGTTTACGAAAGTCATTAAGCGAGCAAATGAATTCAGAAATGTATCTCATCTCAATTTCTTTTTGATTCTCTGACGAGGAGAACATCGTCAGTTTTTGCATTTGTCCGTTCCCCGGTGGCGCTGTGTCAAATTAGACGCCCCGAAGCACTTTTCGGTTGCGCTTTTTATTAGTCGCACTGGGCCATTGGCAGCGCTTGCTATTAGCGATCCTGGTTATTCCCCTTTGGTCGTTAAATAGGAGGTGGCGCTGTTGTCAGATTAGACGCCCCTAAGAATCCTCTATAGCTTTGGTTCAATTCTCTACAAGGAATGCAGCATAATGATTTGTCTACATTATTGAGAAGATATACGGTAAAGAGAAATATTTGCGATAAATGAAAGAAATAAGATTCTTTTCCAGTGGCAAAGAAGAATAGAAGAAATAAGAATTTGCTGCGGAAACAATAAATAGAAGAATTTATCGAGAATATAAGAATATCTCGGCGGAATATAGAAGATAATAAGAATTGCTGCTGAAAGAAGAAATAAGAATTGATATGAATAGAGGAAATAAGAACAGCGATGAATAAAAAAGGGAATGACTATTTTTTGTAAATAGAAGAAAGAAGAAGACATGCATATATTTTGTTCATAGAAGAAATTGATAATAAAAGAAGAAGAAGCCTTTTGATAATAAAAGAAGAAGCCTTACGATAATCAAAGAAGAAGAAGCCTTACGATAATCAAAGAAGAAGAAGCCTTACGATAATAAAAGAAGAAGAAGCCTTTCCATATTAAAAGAAGAAGAAGCTTTTTAAAAGAAGAAGAAGCCCTTTAAAGAAGAAGAAGCTTTTTGATAATAAAAGAAGAAGAAGCCTTTTAAAAGAAGAAGCCTTTTAAAAGAAGAAGGCATTTAAAAGAAGAAGCCATTTAAAAGAAGAAGCCTTTTCCATATTAAAAGAAGAAGCCTTTTCCATATTAAAAGAAGAAGAAGCCTTTTGATGATAAAAGAAGAAAAGAAGAAGAAGCCTTGTCGATTATACATATATATATATATATATTCTCTGTATTTTGTATAGTTCTCAGAATATAGATCCGCATTTAACTATATCCTCTTGGCTATAAAACGCTTTCTTATTTGGAATTCTCAAATAAAAGAACCTATCCCCTGAGATTTAGATATCTGTAGCCGTGGTAAATAACATGTAAGTACGTACCCACAAGGGGCGTAGCATTAGTGGCGCCCATAACGTGGAGCCTTGCCTTACCTTAACTTACCCACGAACAAGACGTAGCAATGCCCAATTCAAAATTACGTCTGACACGTTTCCAAATTTGGACCTGAAATTGCTTAGGCGTAAGGGTGTATATCCATACGATTATATTACCGATTTTTCTAAATTTGACGAGTGTACTTTGCCACCGCAAGAAGCGTTCTACAGCAAACTCAGAGTATCAGGAATCACCGATGACGATTATCGCCATGCCCAGTTGATGTGGAGCAACTTAAATTGTCAGAATCTTGGTGATTATCATAAATACTATTTGGCACTCGATGTGACGCTCTTAGCCGATGTCATTGAGGCATTTAGAGCATCCTCAATACAAAATTATTACCTTGACCCGGTCTATTTTTAGTGCTCCAGGCCTAGCATGGTCTGCGATGTTTCTGAACACTAAAATAAAATAAAATTGGATCTGATCCAGGACCAGGACATGTATCTGTTCATCGAACAATATATACGGGGGGCATAGTACAATGTTCTCTAAAATATAGCAAAGCCAGCAACAAGTATGTCCCGGATTATGATCCTGCACGACCATCAAACTATATATTTTATGTGGATGCCTACAGCCTGTATGGTTATGCCATGATGGATATACTGCCATATGCAGGGCTTGAGTGGGTTGAAGATTTTAATATTGAGGATCTTCAAGACTTCGATGACAGTGACTATGGCCTGTTCTTAGAGGTGGATCTGGCAATTCCTGATAATTTACACAGTCGGTTTTCTGATCTGCCGCCAATACCTGAGGTCAAGTGTCCACCTGACTCTAAACAGAAGAAACTGATGATGACTCTGGAGCCAAAACAGGGTTATGGCATATACTACAAGAACCTCCAGTTCCTGATGCGTCATGGTGTTAAAGTAACCAAGGTTGGCAAAGTCTTAAGGTTCAGGCACTCAAGATGGTTGAAGCAATATATTGATACAAATACCGAGCTTCGAACACGTGCGATAACACAATTTGATAAGAACCTTTAAGACTCAGGCTACCAACTCTGAGCAACTAAAACAGCAACTAGAAGAGCAGATTGGTAGTGTCCAGACACAGCTCCAAACAATTGTCAAAAGCATTAAGTCCCAAGATGATTTTGATCTAGTGATTTCTACTTTAAAAGAACAGATTCGATCACTACAGATACCTAATCTGGACCCCTTAAACAATGCCATAGCCGAGGTCGAAGAAAAAATCGAGACACTAGAAAATTTTATGAACAACCTACCATTTTCGGATGCTCTGAGTGCTATTACTCGTAGTGTTGCCAACATCAAGCTACAACTAGAGACATACGAGGATTTTGGCAAAATTCAGAGTACCATAAGCCATCTTGAGGGTACCAGAGCAGCAGTACGCAACGATCTGACAAATGTACAAGAAACTCTGGAATCCCGTTTACCTGGTATCGTAGACACCCTTGCCAGTGTCCAGCAACAGATTACCAAACTTGAAAATCTTAATACCGAATCTGAGCTATTACATTTTCATCCCTTGATCGATGATATTCAAACAAAGCTTGAAATTTTACAACAAACAACACCTACTCAGGCAGACATAGCCCTGCTCCAAGATGCTATGCGTAGTGTGGCTGATGCTACTGAATTAAATGCTGTAAAATTGGCCCTTGAGTCTCTGCAGAATACGGTGGCCAATCTGCCTACATCACAGGAATTTAAAAATATTAAAAGAGCCCTACATCGCATATTGAAATCTGAAGACATCAAGAATATTCAGACAGAGATCAAACAGCTTACTCAGATAGTGGCTACTCTTCCAAAAAATCAGCATATTAACGAACTGCATGCCCTGTTTGAGGATATCAGAACCCAAGTCCATGATCTTACAGCCCAAAGTTCAAAATTAGATGTTGTTGAAAATCTATCGACCTGCTTCGAGGAAACCAGCAACCACTCCTCGCTCCACAGAAAAGAAGTTCAAGCAGATACACACAAAAGAATACTTCCTGAAATCCAGTAGCTCTCCAGTGAGGGTGGCATCGACCACCCTGAAACTTAAAGCGCAGCTGAAAGCTGCCCGGCGGGCGCTAAAAGCACCCGCCCCATCTCCCCCTTCATCCCCTTCGCCCTCTCTGTCCTTACCCGAGGACATGATACAGGACGAAGCCGCGGATGAAGAATTTATCAAGGTGACAGGGCGTAGAAACAGAGTACGCCTCAAAAGGTAACTATAATACCTCCAGATATGGCTTATTGTCTCCAATGGAACCTTAACGGTTTCCGTACACATCTCGAGGAACTGCAAATCTTAATATCTGAATTTGACCCTACCATTATATGTCTCCAAGAGACACACTTTCGTCCAAATGAATCAGTGATTCTAAATGGATACACGCTTTACCGCACCGACAAACTTCCTGAGGGTCGTCGTGCACACGGTGGTGTTGCAATCGGTGTTCGAGATACCTTCCACTCAACACCAATCTTTCTCAACACCCCCCTCCAAGCTGTCGCCGTGCGGTCCATCTACCACAGCCAATATCTGTGTGCTGTATCTACATTACAAGGGAGGAGCGATTCTCTCTTGACCTCCATTGTATATTCGAACAACTTCCGTCTCCTGTAGTTCTTTTGGGCGATTTTAATTCCTACCATCGTTTGTGGGGCTCCGTTCGTACAGAGCCCCGGGGTCAAATTGTAGATCAATTCCGTGAGGCATCAGGTTTAACGTTGCTGAATGATGAAACTCCCACATATTTTAGTCCTTCCTCTGGCACATATTCTGCGTTGGACTTGTCCTTTTGCAGTCCTAGCCTTGCTCCTACCACATCTTGGAGCGTTCATCCTGATGATTGTGGGAGTGATCACTTCCCTCTCATTCTTAACTTCGAACATCTTCAGCAATCGGGGTGTAAGGGGTACCTTCCACGTAGGCGCCAAAATGTCAACCTCACTTCCACGTAGTGCACCCTGGACTAAAGACTAACGAGGCTCTGGCGACTGGCCCCATGACCAGTTTAATTTTGCTTGTATTGTCCTGTTCTTTTGTTCTTATGTGTGCTGAGTGCCCTTTTACAGGCTCAGCTTTTAACAAAAGTCAGAACATTTTAAGATTTTTAGTTACGCAACGGTAGAGTTGTTATTTGTCATGATAAGGGGCTGGCCCCCGTATAATGTGACGGGAGCAAAATAGCCTAAGTGCTGACGCTCCCAAAATTTTAAATTCAAATTCAAATTCAAATCTTCAGCAATCACGTGAACAACACCCTCACTGGAATCTCAGTCGGGCCGACTGGGAAGCCTTCGAGCGTGCAGTGGACCTTGAAATCGATCTTGCGTAGACTTTACCACCAATCGACGCCTTAGATGTCTTTGTGTCAGGAGTGCATGATGCTGCACGCACCTCCATTCCACATCCCAGTGGACCTGCGAGGCGACGCCCAGTCCCCTGGTGGACTGCGGAGATCGGTGCAGCCATCAAGGTGCACCGCAATCATGCTCTCGATCGATTTAATAGGAACCACACTGCCGCAAACCTCGAGCAGTTCCGCATTAAACGTGCCAGTGCCCGTCAGTTCATTCGAGCCAGTAAGAAGGCGTGCTGGGTCCAATACGTGTCTTCTCTGACGAAGCAGGCTTCGTCGAAAGCCGTTTGGACCAAAGTACGTCGCATCCAGGGGGGTGCATCTACTCCTCTGAGCGCTCTGGAGCACGATGGGACGTTGTACACAGATTCCGGAGACATAGCTAATATCTTGGCCACGCAGTTTTCTGATGCGTCTAGCTCTGTAAATTATGAACCACGTTTCCGCCGTGAGAAGGACCGTCAGGAACGACGCCCTCTCGTTTTTCGAAGTCATAACACCGAGCCATACAACTCTCCATTCACTGAACGGGAGTTCGATCAGGCACTTCGAGATTCTAAGAACACAACTCCTGGAGTGGACAAGATCCACTATGAGATGCTTCGTCATCTGCCCATTGGAGCAAGAAATTTCCTTTTGGCGGTATTCAACAGGCTTTGGTTGGAGGACTCTTTCCCCACTTCCTGGAAAGAAGCTATTATTGTTCCCATCCTGAAACCAGGTAAACAACGCACCGCAGCCTCGAGTTACAGACCAATTGCCTTAACTAGCTGTGTGTGCAAGTTGATGGAACGCATGATCAACAAGCGTCTCACCTGGTTTTTGGAGGAAAACTGCTTGATAAGTAATTTTCAATGTGGTTTTCGCTCCAACCGTTCCACACTGGACCATCTGGTTCAGCTGGAAACACACATTCAGGATGCATTCCTCAACAAGGAACATTTAGTTGCAGTTTTCTTTGACGTCCAAAAAGCATATGACACAACATGGCGTTTTGGCATCCTAAAGCAGCTCCATTCTTGGGGCGTCCGTGGCCATATGGCGTAATTTATTAAAAACTTTTTATCTGATCGTTTTTTCCGCGTACGTGTTCGGAACTCCTTTTCGGATCTTCACGAACAAGAGAACGGTGTCCCGCAGGGCAGCGTATAAAGTAGACTCTGTTTGCCATAGCAGTGAACAGTGTTATGGCAAACATTCTTTCCCCTGTGCATGGCGTCCTCTATGTAGACGACCTCACGATCTTTTGTCGCTCACGGAATCTCGCGTCAGCTTCTCGTCAACTCCAACTGACGATAAACCGTTTGGTTGAGTGGTCCTCCCAAACAGATTTCACCTTCTCATCCGAGAAATCCGTGTGTGTTCACTTTTGTCGTCAACGTACATGTCATTTCGATCCTGACCTGTACATGGGGAAATCTCCCCTGTGCTTCGTGAATGAGGTCCGCTTCCTGGGCCTCATTTTCGATAAGAAATTAACATGGCTACCTCACCTTCGCCAGTTAAAGTTCTCTTGTCTTCGAGTTCTCAAACCTTCTACGTGTTTTATCTCATACTTCCTGGGGTGCTGACAGGACGGTACTGTTTCGCCTGTACCGTGCACTCATCAGGTCGAATCTTGATTATGGATGTGTTGCGTATTCTTCTGCCCGCCCATCTAGACTTCGCATCCTAGACACCGTCCACCATGCTGGTATACGTTTGTGGTGTGGTGCGTTTCGTACGAGTCCAGTCGCTAGTTTGTACGTAGAGGCATCTGAGCCGTCGCTGTCTCTCCGAAGACAGCGGCTGGTAGTGAACTACTTCCTTCATTTTCGCTCGATGCCTTCACATCCTTCATTTGACACCATCTCCGACGAGAGTAGGCTGGCAAGGTATTGGCTCCACCCTAGTGTCACTAGACCATTTGGTGTTTGTGCAGACTAGATCCTGTCAGCACTTGGTGTTGACAGTGATCTTCCTGGCGTCTCTCCACTCATTCCGCCTCTCCGTACCTGGGAGTTTCCTGCACCTTCTATCGATTTTTCCCTGACTGCCCTTCCAAAGGCAGAAACACCAATGGTTGTATACCAGCAACGGTTTTCAGACCTTCGTGCGAAGCACCCCAATTTTAATGTGTTTTACACGGATGGGTCCAAGACAGTCGAACCAGTTGGTTGCGCCTTCGTCCTAGACACTCAAGCTTCCAGTTTCGCGCTACATCCTGCCTGTTCCATCTTTACGGCAGAGTTGTACGCAATTTTAAAGGCACTGAACTATGCAGACGTTAATGTGCTGAAGAAAGTCCTTGTGTGCTGCGATTCGACCAGCGTGTTGCAGTCTCTGGATTCGCCGTATTCCCGGCATCCGGTAGCGCAACGCATATTCAGACGGCTTGTGTCCTTATCTGCCAGTGCGGATGTACACTTCTGTTGGGTCCCTAGCCACGCGGGCATCCAGGGGAACGAAGCAGCTGATGCTGCCGCCAAGTCTGCTCATGCAGATGGCGACGTTCTCCTCCACCTTTTGCCAGCTAGCGACCTGCAGAACGTGTTCCGTTGTCGCCTTTTTGACACTTGGCAGGCCGAGTGGGATACGGAAACGGGGAACAAGCTTCACGCTGTTTGGCCCACCATAGGTGCTTGGCGTTCCTCGTCTCGTCCCTCTCGGCGAGAAGAAGTTATTCTTACCCGCATGCGTATAGGACACAGCCGTCTCACGCATGGTCACCTACTTCAAGGGCTGGACCCACCGTTGTGTCGTGCTTGTAATGTTTTATTAAGCATTCGACACATTCTCGTTGAATGTGCCGATCTTGCTTACCTCCGGCAGACTTTTAACCTTTCCGGCTGTTTGTCATCCCTCTTGGGTGATGACAGCAGTATTTTATCACGTGTTTTTAGTTTTTTGCGAAGAGCTGGACTCTTCCACCGTCTGTAAGGAGGTTTTTAGTTTGTTCTGACTTTTTAATGTGTCGTGTTTGTCTCGTGCAGGTCTCTTTACAACCTTGCACTTTTAGTTCTTTCCCAAGGGGCTATCTACACCCCCTTTTTTAAATCTCAGTCAGAATTTTAGATAAGGGGACATTTCCCCGTATATACAGAAGGGTGCGAAATGGCCTTAAGTGCCGACGCACCCATAAATTTTAACTCAATCAATCAATCAATCAATCTACTTATCCAGACCAGCACAGATCGCCAGACAAACAACCTTTTAAAGCTAAGATCTTTGGGCGACTTCCCTGTAAATGTTGAACCTCACCGTCAACTTAACAGTAGTAGTGGTGTGATTCGCCACTGGGATCTGCTAAATGCTGAGGAGGAAGATATTCTTGAAGCACTCTCAGACCAGCATGTGACCGCAGTACAGCGAATAAAGACTAGTTAAGTCCGGAGAACTAGTACCAACTGCTTCACTCATAGTGACCTTCCAAACGACCACTCTCCCAGATATTGTACGGGCTGGATATTTGAGACTCAAAGTCCCGTACATACCTAACCCGATGCGCTGTTTCAAATGCCAGCAGTTTGGGCACACTCAGCCTTCCTGCAAGGCCACTACCGCCCTTTGTGGTAAGTGTAGTAAGCCTGATCATGGGACCGAACCTTGTTCTTCAGGTCCCAAATGCATTAACTGCCAAGGCGAGCACCCAGTCTGGCATCGTGACTGCCCTTCTTTCCAACAAGAGAAGAAAATCAGAGAGTTGGTCGTCACAGAGAAAATCTCTGCTGGTGAAGCAAAACAACGTCTCCGTGACAGTATACGCACCACTTTACCTGTACCATTCGCTACAGTTGCTGCAGCTGCTCTTACCCGTCGCAGTATAGGGGTACAAACCAGCGACGTGTCCACGCAAACAACAACGCTTCCTGTAGTAGCTCGTCCTGCTTCGAGGAAACCAGCAACCACTCCTCGCTCCACAGAGAAGAAGTTGAAGCAGGTTCACACAAAAGAATACTTCCTGAAGACCAGTAGCTCTCCAGTCAGGGTGGCAGCCACCACCCTGAAACTTAAGGCGCAGCTGAAAGCTGGCCGGCGGGCGCTCAAAGCACCCGCCCCCACTCCTCCTCCCTCATCCCCTTTGCCCTCTCTGTCCATACCCGAGGACATGATACAGGACGAAGCCGCGGATGAAGAATTTATCAAGGTGACAGGGCCTAGAAATAGAGTACGCCTTAAAAGGTAACAATCACACCTACAGCTATGGCTTATTGTCTCCAATGGAACCTTAACGGTTTCCGTACACATCTCGAGGAACTGCAAATTCTAATATCTGAATTTGACCCTGCCATTATATGTCTCCAATAGACACATTTTCGTCCAAATGAATCCGTGATTCTAAACGGATACACGCTTTACCACACCGACAAGCTTCCTGAGGGTCGTCGTGCACACGGTGGTGTTGCAATCGGTGTTCGAGATAACATCCACTCAACGCCAATCTTTCTCACCACCCCCCTCCAAGCTGTCGCCGTGCGGGTCCATCTACCACAGCCAATATCTGTGTGCTGTGTCTATATCACAAGGGAGGAGCGATTCTCTCTTGAGGACCCCCTTGCTATATTCGAACAACTTCCGTCTCCTGTAGTTCTTTTGGGCGATTTTAATTCCTACCATTGTTTGTGGGGCTCCGTTCGTACAGAACCCCGGGGTCAAATTGTAGATCAATTCCGTGAGGCATCAGATGTAACGTTGCTGAATGATGGGACTCCCACATATTTCAGCCCTTCCTCTGGTACATATTCTGCGTTGGACTTGTCCTTTTGCAGTCCCAGCCTTGCTCCTACCACATCTTGGAGCGTTCATCCTGATCTCTGTGGGAGTGATCACTTCCCTCTCATTCTTACCCTCGAACATCTTCAGCAATCACGTGAACAACACCCTCACTGGAATCTCAGTCGGGCCGACTGGGAAACCTTCGAGCGTGCAGTGGACCTTGAAGTCGATCTTGCGTCGACTTTACCACCAATCGACGCCTTAGATGTCTTTGTGTCAGGAGTGCATGATGCTGCACGCACCTCCATTCCTCATCCCAGTGGACCTGCGAGGCGACGCCCAGTCCCCTGGTGGACTGCGGAGATCGGTGCAGCCATCAAGGACCGCAATCATGCTCTCGATCGATTTAAGGAACCACACTGCCGCAAACCTCGAGCAGTTCCGCATTAAACGTGCCCGTGCCCGTCAGCTCATTCGAGCCAGTAAGAAGGCGTGCTGGGTCCAATACGTGTCTTCTCTGACGAAGCAGGCTTCGTCGAAAGCCGTTTGGACCAAAGTACGTCGCATCCAGGGGTGCATCTACTTCTCTGAGCGCTCTGGAGCACGATGGGACGTTGTACACAGATTCCGGAGACATAGTTAATATCTTGGCCACGGAGTTTTCTGGTGCGTCCAGCTCTGTAAATTATGAACCACGTTTCAGCCGTGAGAAGGAACGTCAGGAACGACGCCCTCTCGTTTTTCGAAGTCATAACACCGAGCCATACAACTCTCCATTCACTGAACGGGAGTTCGATCAGGCACTTCGAGATTCTAAGAACACAGCTCCTGGAGTGGACAAGATCCACTATGAGATGCTTCGTCATCTGCCCATTGGAGCAAAAAATTTCCTTTTGGCGGTATTCAACAGGCTTTGGTTGGAGGACTCTTTCCCCACTTCCTGGAAAGAAGCTATTACTGTTCCCATCCTGAAACCAGGTAAACAACGCACCGCAGCCTCGAGTTACAGGCCTATTGCCTTAACTAGCTGTGTGTGCAAGTTGATGGAACGCATGATCAACAAGCGTCTCACCTGGTTTTTGGAGGAAAACTGCTTGATAAGTAATTTTCAATGTGGTTTTCGCTCCAACCGTTCCACACTGGACCATCTGCTTCAGCTGGAAACACACATTCAGGATGCATTCCTCAACAAGGAACATTTAGTTGCAGTTTTCTTTGACCTCCAAAAAGCATATGACACAACGTGGCGTTTTGGCATCCTAAAGCAGCTCCATTCTTGGGGCGTCCGTGGCCATATGGCGTACTTTATTAAAAACTTTTTATCTGATCGTTTTTTCCGCGTACGTGTTGGGAATTCCTCCTTTTCGGATCTTCAAGAACAAGAGAACGGTGTCCCGCAGGGCAGCGTATTAAGTGTGACTCTGTTTGCCATAGCAGTGAACAGTGTTATGGCGATCATTGTTGCCCCTGTACATGGTCTTCTGTATGTAGACGACCTCACGATCTTTTGTCGCTCACGGAATCTCGCGTCAGCTTCTCGTCAACTCCAACTGATGATAAACCGTTTGGTTGAGTGGTCCTCCCAAACAGGTTTCACCTTCTCATCCGAGATATCCGTGTGTGTTCACTTTTGTCGTCAACGTACATGTCATTTCGATCCTGACCTGTACATTGGGAAATCTCCCCTGTGCTTCGTGAATGAGGTCCGCTTCCTAGGCCTCATTTTCGATAAGAAATTAACATGGCTACCTCACCTTCGCCAGTTAAAGTTCTCTTGTCTTCGAGTTCTCAACCTTTTACGTGTTTTATCCCATACTTCCTGGGGTGCTGATAGGACGGTACTGCATCGATTGTATCGTGCACTCATCAGGTCGAATCTTGATTATGGATGCGTTGTGTATTCTTCTGCCCGCCCATCTAGACTTCGCATCCTAGACACCGTCCACCATGCTGGTATACGTTTGTGGTGTGGTGCGTTTCGTACGAGTCCAGTCGCTAGTTTGTACGTAGAGGCATCTGAGCCGTCGCTGTCTCTGCGAAGACAGCGGCTGGTAGTGAACTACTTCCTCCAGCTTCTCTCGATGCCTTCACATCCCTCATTTGACACCATCTCAGACATGAATAGGCTGGAAAGGTATCGGCTCCATCCTAGTGTCACTAGACCATTTGGTGTTCGTGCAGACGAGATCCTGTCAGCACTTGGTGTTGACAGTGATCTTCCCGGCGTCTCTCCACTCATTCCGCCTCTCCCTACCTGGGAGTTTCCTGCACCTTCCATCGATTTTTCTCTAACTGCTCTTCCAAAAGCAGAAACACCAATGGTTGTATACCAGCAACGGTTTTTAGAAATTCGTGTGAAGCACCCCAATTTTAATGTGTTTTACACGGATGGGTCCAAGACAGTCGAATCAGTTGGTTGCGCCTTCGTCCTAGACTCTTAAAGTTCCAGTTACTCGCTTCATCCTGCGTGTTCCATCTTTACGGCAGAGTTATACGCCTTTCTAAAGGCACTGGACTTTGCAGACGTCAATGGTCTGAAGAAAGTCCTTGTGTGTAGTGATTCGACCAGCGTGTTGCAGACCTGGATTCGCCGTATTCCCGGCATCCGGTAGCGCAACGCATATTCAGACGGCTTGTGTCCTTTTCAGCCAGTGCGGATGTACACTTCTGTTGGGTCCCTAGCCACGTGGGCATCCAGGGGAACGAAGCAGCTGATGCTGCCGCCAAGTCTCCTGATGCAGGTGGCGATGTTCTCGTCCACCTTTTGCCTGCTAGCGACCTGCAGAATGTGTTCCGTTGTCGCCTTCTTGACACTTGGCAGACCGAGTGGGATGTGGAAACGGGCAACAAGCTCCACTCTGTTAAGCCCACCATAGGTGCTTGGCGTTCCTCATCCCGTCCCTCTCGGCGAGAAGAAGTTATTCTTACCCGGATGCGTATAGGACACAGCCGTCTAACGCATGGTCACCTGCTCCAAGGGCTGGACCCTCCGTTGTGTCGTGCTTGTAATGTTATTTTAAGCATCCGACACATTCTCGTTGAATGTGTCGATCTTGCTTACATCCGGCAGACTTTTAACCTTTCCGGCTGTTTGTCATCCCTCTTGGGTGATGACCAGTATTTTATCCCATGTTTTTAGTTTTTGCGAAGAGCTGGACTCTTCCACCGTCTGTAAGGAGGTTTTTAGTTTGTTTTTTCTGACTTTTTAATGTGTCGTGTTTGTCTCGTGCAGGTCTCTTTACAACCTTGCACTTTTAGTTTTTTCCAAGGGGCTATCTACACCCCTTTTTTAAATTTTAAGTCAGAATTTTAGATAAGGGGACATTTCCCCGTATACATAGAAGGGTGCGAAATGGCCTTAAGTGCGCACCCACAAATTTTAATTCAATCAATCAATCTTATCTGCCAGCACAGATGTGCACTTCTGTTGGGTCCCTAGCCACGTGGGCATCCAGGGGAACGAAGCAAGTGATGCTGCCGCCAAGTCTGCTGATGCAGATGGCGACGTTCTCGTCCATCTTTTGCCAGCTAGCGACCTGCAGAATGTGTTCCGTTGTCGCCTTCTTGACACTTGGCAGACCGAGTGGGATGTGGAAACGGACAACAAGCTCCACTCTGTTAAGCCCACCATAGGTGCTTGGCGTTCCTCGTCTCGTCCCTCTCGGCGAGAAGACGTTATTCTTACCCGCATGCGTATAGGACACAGCCGTCTCACGCATGGTCACCTATTACTAGGGCTGGACCCTCCGTTGTGTCGTGCTTGTAATGTTATTTTAAGTATCCGACACATTCTCGTTGAATGTGTCGATCTTGCTTACCTCCGGCAGACTTTTAACCTTTCCGGCTGTTTGTCATCCCTCTTGGGTGATGACAGCAGTATTTTATCACGTGTTTTTAGTTTTTTGCGAAGAGCTGGACTCTTCCACCGTCTGTAAGGTTTTTAGTTTGTTCTGACTTTTTAATGTGTCGTGTTTGTCTCGTGCATGTCTCTTTACAACCTTGCACTTTTAGTTTCTCCCAAGGGGCTATCTCTTTTGTATGTATGTATTTTAATGTTGTCTTCTATTACTACCAGTAATATTGATAATAAATAATATATAACAATCTACTCCTCCCTTAAAAAAATACATTTCCTTCCAAATATATGCATTTCCTTTTTATATTTGAATCCAGAAATTGAATCCCAAAGAAAAAGTCAGAAAACTGTTGGGATTGAATGGAAGTATTACCGGCCAAACCTTCTTCACCTTAATTTGTTTTGTTTCTAGAGGGCCTCTTCGATTGCATAGTGGTAGACAAAGACCCCCCGAGTTCGAAACTCCCAAAGGCATATAGTTGATCGGATCTCACTTAAATTACAGGTCCAGCGCCGATTTGCCTACCAGTGCATAAAGTGGACATAAACTTCTAACTTAGTTTTCCGCAGTGTAATATTTGCAGAATTGAGATAAAATGTCAACGAAACAGTCAAGTGTACGCGCAGTTCCGTTGTTTAGAAACAGGCACTCAGAAAAATTAATGCAAAATAGACAAATTTCTACGAAATTCTTAAAATGTACCGAAAACTAAAATATTTTATGGGGCACGTTTAATTTTAAAATTATATTTGTTAAATAGTTTATAAAAACTCTCTTAATAATAATATAGCTACATGGTGTATTAACGAAAACTAAAACTAAAGTGGACATTAATGCCAAAGTCGTAAAATTCATGATTATCCTTTTCAAGATATAATTGTAGCATTAGAACCTTAGGCATGTGATATTCACCACCCTTCATATGATAACACAGAACATAAAGATATTTCTTTAATCGCTTATAATTACAGAAGGATTTGAATCTCAATTTGAATGCTTCTTCATCTATCTACTTCAGAAACAACAATATCACTGCAACGGAATCTTTGCAATTTTATGTTCATAAATCACTTTCTCTCGACAAGCAGAAATGCCTGCGGCAGAAAGATGACAATCTTCTCCAGCACCCTCTCTTGACCTTATAGAACGCCATCTCCTTCTCAATGATTCTAAAATCCAACTTCAGCTCTTCCATGAGGTTCTTTTTCGTTTCCTTAACTGACAGGCAATGACTTTTCATGAACCGCACAGCATGTTCGTGGTTGAGACGTTTGGGTCGGTCAAAATAACATCGGAGTCGGTTCTCGGAAGGAATCTGTTCGTCCGAAAGCTTTTGTTTAAGGTTTGCTTCCAAATCCTCGATCTTTTTGTCGAATCTAGATCGTGCACTATTAGAAAGCAGCTTTTTCTGCAGTGAGGACTTCTGGGAGTCCATGAACTTACTAATTTCTTCCTCCGCACGGTTCCATTCACTGTTATAAAGTATGAAGATGGAATTATCGTCGCTCCTTCCAGTTTCTTTCTCGGAGTTTGCCTTTCTCTTCTTCTGGTTTCCGGTTTGAACAACTATCATTTGTTCTCTCTTCCCTGCGAAAGTTACAAGCTCAGCTGCCGGGAGGTTCCCTCCTCTCGTGGTGGACTTCCCACGGAGCCCCGTCAGCCGACACTGAATGCAATAGTAACAAGGCATAAGCGACTTCACCTTTTTCTTCCCAATCATCTCGTAGAAGCTTCTCTCTTCCAGAATCTGTCTGCAATCTCGTTCTATGTGGTTCATTAGATTCCTCTACAACAGTTTTAGAGTCTTGCGTTGGAACTTAGCAAATTTCAATATGGAATGTGCTGTGTTGTTTTTGTTGGAGAGCAGGAAGTATTGTAGCTCTTCCTCCTGTTTCGATTGCAGCTTCTCGCACCTCCATGCTAATGCGGCTTCCAAGCTGGCAACCTCCTTCTGGAAGACTGTGAACGCGCAGTTCTTCAAAAATTTCCCTTTCAAGCTCTTCATTGAAGAGGATTTATTTGCTTGAATCGCTCAGTTAACTACCACCATCGTGTCCTCCCACTCAGCAAGCTGTCCTGATGAACTTTTCGCCTCGTCGAGAGCGCGAATCTTCCTCTGCAAGCTGCGAGGGCGTTGTTTCCTCTACTTGAACCTGCATTCCATCAAAGCGATCCAGTTTAGTAGTTCCGTGTTCCGTTGCATCGTCTCCCGAATCTTGAGTGTCTGTGGGCGAGATCCCATCAACTGCCAGAACGCCTTCATGATTCGTGATCGATTCCTCACGATCTTCTGCCAGTTGACGTGTCGTGGCCTCAGAAATCCTCTCCTGATCTCGTTTTTCCTTTCGAGCGACCTGCACGCTGTGGGACAAAATACTACTGTAGTTGTCGTCGTCTCTTTTGTAGACGTACCTAGCAGTGCTTCCATCTTTCGATGTTTTGGCTTCTCCAGGTGGTTTCACATCAGCAGACAGAGCGTCTTCATGATTCGTGGGCGATTCCTCACGATCTTCTGCCAGTTGACGTGGCGTGGCCTCAGAAATCCTCTCATGATCTCGTGTTTCTGCCTCGGCCATGTTTTCAAGTTCTCTTGCATTGTAAGGAAACTGTACGGCGTGGGACAAGAGTTTGCAGTAAATGTCACCGCTTTCGTGTACGTAGCTAGAAGAATACTTAGATGTCGGTTCCCTCTCGTCATTGCCGTCACCCTGGAACATTTTCTATCTCCTCTTGGGAATTTTTGTCGATTCTTTAGTTGATAGAAATGTTTTCGAAGAACGTCTCCTGATGGCTCCTTTTGATTGTTGGGGGTTCTCAGGTGACATTGTATCGGCTAACAGAGCGCCTTCATGATCCGTGGGTCTTCTGCCACGGTCTTCTGCTAGCTGATACGACACGGCCATCTTGTCAAGTTCTTCCTTCTGAGGAATGCTGGTTGCTTCCTGTATTGTTCTCCTCGCTTTCCCTTCGAAAAATCTGTCGCAGCAAGCACAGGGTGCTGCACAATCTATAATACAGTTCATTTCCAGGGGTTTTATCGGCAAATCACGGTTTGGTTTAAAATCTCTCTGAAGCAAGTGGCTGCGTGAACCTTTGACAATCTCTTATTTTCCAGTGCAGTCATTCTGGTCGGTGGCCTTTCTGACCGATTGCAAAGTGCTCAGTGCCCTAGCAGCGATGCCATATCTAGGCTCGTCATTTACAATATATGCACCTGGCGATTCATTATCTTTCACCCTCCATGCAGGAGAAAGAGTGACTACCAGGACATCTCCTTCAGGCAAATGTATCTCTTGGCCACGTATTGGGTGCGAGCGTGAGTTGGGGTCCCAATTCCTATATTCTACATTAACTAGTAGAATATCGTTTTCTGTTAAATCAGTGTTCGTTCTCTTCGTAATGTTTTCATTGTTCTCAATCATAAGGAAGATTGGATCCTTGTTGAGTACAATTCTATCAGTTTTAATCGTCTCTGTAATCTTGACGTGCTCGTCTTGCGTGAGAACAGATGCTTCCTTTTTGGTCTCCACATTGCTTCTTGTCACTGAACTTTCAACAATCTTGTGGAAACCATGAATCAGCACATCAAAAGCTCTAACTCGGAGCGTTTCGTCTGGCATCTTATAAATTTCTCTCCTGCTGACAGAAAATATTACTCGAGGTTGGCCGTCCGTCTAAATGTAATAAACGTATCTCAAAACTGAAGATTGATACGACACGAGTCGATAGATGAAAGAAGAGCTGTAAAAGTAATCCTGGAAAGTCCATAGTGTGAAGAACTGGTTTGTTTGTATCTGATACGCATGATGCGACTAACGCTCGTCCAAATTTAAAAATTTTGGTAAGCACGTTTCTGCTTGGTGTATATTTTTAGATATCTCATTGCAAAGTTCCGAAAGCAGTTTCCTCCGAATTGGGGGATGAAATGCACTTGTAGTCTCTCGACTGAGAATTTGCAGCCTAGTCTTGACAGACATCAAATCACCAAAGATCTGCGACACAAGATCCATAGCGCTCTCTATTAACTTTTGCACCGTTTTTTGTTCGGAGCGTTTTCCGCACTTCTATGTCCAAATACTTATATTCGCAGCTCAAATTACCGGGCAACGTTTTCTCTTTTATATTCAGAGCCAACAATGAGCTTGATCGTTTATGTACTGTTGCTAATCCCATTTTAACTTTTGCTCTCATAGTAATTATTACCTTGCTTCCCTTATTTTTACAACTCACTCGTGTTGCTTTCCCTGAATGTATAAACCTCGCTCTCCCGTACACTCGATCTAATTGAACCCTTTCCCTGCTCCGTTAGGGAATGAGGAAACGACAAGCGCTACAGGAAGTGAAGCGGCGAAATACTTTTATAGCCCCACCGCAGTTAAAGTGTGTGGAGGGATTGTAAATGCTCGTCTAGTTCTCCAAATATATATTATAAATATGTGTGTGAATATGGTGGTTGATTTTGTTTACTTTTCGCTTTTCTGCCACTTTTTGACTAATCGTGAAGTTGAGTGATTAACTCAATGTACAGACACTCAGAAATAACATACATGCTCAGGTCGGGGTTCGAATCCGTGCCTCCTGGGATCGTAGTGTGCTGTGATAAGCACTCTACCACGGGAGCCTGGTAATTGCATATGTATTTACATATATTTAGGTATGTATGAGTGTATAAATAATTGTTTTGTGCATATCGACGAATTGTCGTTTTTACTGTGGTTTATCTTTTGTGATGGGTATATGTTAAACTAACGTCGTCGCCCTATAAAGCATATAGTGGTTCTGATCCCACTTTAAACTTTAGACACATTCGCGGTTAGCCTTTGTGCATGAAGTGGACTAAAAAAAAACTTTAACAAGCAAGTGTGTATGTGAAACAAGAGCTAAATAAGCCCCCTCCATGTAGGACTGCCTTGACGGGGCGAGGGGCTTAGTAGGGAGGTCAATTTCATCTCATCATTTCTCCCATTCTTCATATCCATATCTCACGTTTTTCACCATTCCATCACGTCATTCATCTCCATATCTTTGACCTCCCTCTAAGAAACTAAGGTAGGGAGGTCATTTTCATCTCATCATTTCACTCATTCTTCACATCCATATCTCACGTTTTCACCATTCCATCACGTCATTCATCTCCATATCTTTGACCTCCCTATAACTAAGGGTCCTGCTAGAGGAGACAACCTCGATAAAAAAAACCTATCCCAAGGTGTGAGTTGCACGTGCCGATGGGACAGTGTTGGCTGCAGGGGTAGGTGCAGTCGCGAACGTGGCCTCGGGGATTTCGGTTTGGTCCTCGAGTAGCCTCCATTTTGGGGGGTAGGCCTTCCTCGGCATAGAGGGCATGTCGAGGCGACAATTTATGGACCCTCCACTTAAAATCATTTTTGTATATGGGTACAAAAAACAACTCAAACGGGGGGAAACCCCCAAAACGAGCGCGGCCTTCGAGCCCGCTTCAATTATTGGAAAAGACAAGTAACGTGCCACGTTATCTTGTGATTAGTATTGTGCAGAAGACCGACAGTACCGATGAATCTGCAACAACAAAGAAACATGGAGCTGCTACATTAAAGGACTTGTCACCGTTCCTGATCAAGAAACAGCTAGACTACGCCGCTGGTTCAGACGTACCAGAAATAAAAAAGCTGAGAAACGGGAGTCTACTTATCTAGACCAGCACAGATCGCCAGACCAACAACCTGTTAAAGTTAAGATCTTTGGGCAACTTCCCTGTTAATGTTGAACCACATCGTCAACTTAACAGTAGTAAAGGTGTGATTCGCCACTGGGATCTGCTAAACGCTGAGGAGGAAGAGATCCTTGAAGCACTCTCAGACCAACATGTGACCGCAGTGCAGCGAATAAAGACTCGAAAATCCGGAGAACTTCTACCAACTGCTTCAATTATACTGACCTTTGGAACGACCACTCTCCCAGATAGGGTACGGGCTGGATATTTGAGACTCAAAGTCCGGCCATACATCCCTAACCCGATGCGATGTTTCAAATGCCAGCACTTTGGGCACACTCAACCTTCCTGCAAGGCCACTACCGCCCTTTGTGGTAAGTGTAGTCTGCCTGATCATGGGACTGAACCTTGTTCTTCTGGTCCCAAATGCATTAATTGCAAAGGCGAGCACCCAGTCTGGCATCGTGACTGCCCCTCTTTCCAACAAGAGAAGAAAATCAGAGAGTTGGTCGTTATAGAGAAAATCTCCGCTGGAGAAGCCAAACAACGTCTCCGGGAAAGTATACGCACCACTTTACCTGTGCCATTCGCTGCAGTTGCTGCAGCTGCTCTTACCCGCCGCAGTGGGGGTTTACAAACCAACGACGTGTCCACTCAAACTACAACGCTTCCCGTAGAGGCTCGCCCTGTTTCGAGGAAACCAGCAACCACGCCTCGCTCCACAGAAAAGAAGATCAAGCAGGTACACAGAAAAGAATACTTTCTCAAATCCAGTAGCTCTCCAGTCAGGGCGGCATCGACCACACTGAAAATTAAAGCGCAGCTGAAAGCTGCCCGACGGGCGCTGAAGGCACCCGCCCCCACTCCCCCTTCATCCCCTTCGCCCTCTCTGTCCTTACCCGAGGACATGATACACGACGAAGCCGCGGAAGAAGAATTTATCAAGGTGACAGGGCCTAGAAATAAAGTACGCCTTAAGAGGTAACAACCATACCTCCAGCTATGGCTTATTCCCCCTCCATGTAGGACTGCCTTCACGGGGCGAGGGGGCTTAGTAGGGAGGTCAATTTCATCTCATCATTTCACCCATTCTTCATATCCATATCTCACGTTTTTCACCATTCCATCACGTCATTCATCTCCATATCTTTGACCTCCCTCTAAGAAACTTATGTAGGGAGGTCATTTTCATCTCATCATTTCACTCATTCTTCACATCCATATCTCACATTTTCACCATTCCATCACGTCATTCATCTCCATATCTTTGACCTCCCTATAACTAAGGGTCCTGCTAGAGGAGACAACCTCGATAAAAAAAACCCTATCCCAAGGTGTGAGTTGCACGTGCCGATGGGACAGTGTTGGCTGCAGGGGTAGGTGCAGTCGCGAACGTGGCCCCGGGGATTTCGGTTTGGTCCTCGAGTAGCCTCCATTTTTGGGGGTAGGCCTTCCTCGGCATAGAGGGCATGTCGAGGCGACATTTTATGGACCCTCCACTTAAAATATTCTTTGTATATGGGTACAAAAAACAACTCAAACGGGGGGAAACCCCCAAAACGAGCGCGGCCTTCGAGCCCGCTTCAGGTAATGGAAAAGACAAGTAACGTGCCACGTTATCTTGTAATTAGTATAGTGCAGAAGACCGATAGTAACGATCAATCTGCAAGAACCAAGAAACATCCAGCAGCTACATTAAAGGACTTGTCACCATTTCTGATCAAGAAGCAGCTAGACTACGCCGCTGGTTCAGATGTACCAGAAATAAAAAAGCTGCGAAACGGGATTTGTGAATGAGGTCCGCTTCCTGGCCCTCATTTTCGATAAGAAATTAACATGGCTACCTCACCTTCGCCAGTTAAAGTTCTCTTGTCTTCGAGTTCTCAACCTCTTACGCGTTTTATCTCATACTTCTTGGGGTGCTGATAGGACGGTATTGCTTCGCCTATACCGTGCACTCATCAGGTCGAAGCTAGATTATGGATGTGTTGTGTATTCTTCTGCTCGCCCATCTAGACTTCGCATCCTAGACACTGTGCACCATGCCGGTATACGTGTGTGCACTGGTGCCTTTCGGACCAGTCCAGTCGCCAGTTTGTATGTAGAGACATCTGAGCCGTCGCTGTCTCTGCGAAGACAGCGGCTGGTAGTTAACTACTTCGTCCATTTTCGCTCGATGCCTTCACATCCTTCATTCCACACCATCTCAGACGAGGGTAGGCTGGCAAGGTATCGGCTCCATCCTAGTGTCACTAGACCATTTGGTGTTCGTGCAGACGAGATCCTGTCAGCACTTGGTGTTGACAGTGATCTTCCTGGCGTCTCTCCACTCATTTCGCCTCTCCCTACCTGGGAGTTTCCTGCACCTTCTATCGATTTCTCTCTGACTGCCCTTCCAAAGTCAGAGACACCAATGGTTGTATACCAGCAACGGTTTTTAAAACTTCGTGCGAAGCACCCCAATTTTAACGTGTTTTATACGGATGGGTCCAAGACATTCGAATCAGTTGGTTGCGCCTTCGTCCTAGACTCTCAAAGTTCCAGTTACTTGCTACACCCTGCCTGTTCCATCTATACGGCAGAGTTGTACGCCATTCTAAAGGCACTGGACTTTGCAGACGTCAATGGTCTAAAGAAAGTCCTTGTGTGCAGTGATTCGACCAGCGTGTTGCAGACCCTGAATTCGCCGTATTCCCGGCATCCGGTAGCGCAACGCATATTTAGACGGCTCGTGTCCCTATCTGCCCGTGCCGATGTACACTTCTGTTGGGTCCCTAGCCACGTAGGCATTCAGGGGAACGAAGCAGCTGATGCTGCCGCCAAGTCTGCTGATGCGGACAGCGATGTTCTCGTTCACCTTTTGCCAGCTAGCGACCTGCAGAACATGTTCCGCTGTCGCCTTCTTGAAACTTGGCAGGCCGAGTGGGATACGGAAACGGGGAACAAGCTTCACGCTATTAAGCCCACCATAGGTGCTTGGCGTTCCTCGTCCCGTCCCTCTCGGCGAGAAGAAGTCACTCTAACTCGCATGCGTCTAGGACACAGCCGTCTTACGCATATTCACTTGCTGCAAGGGCTGGACCCTCCGTTATGTCGTGTTTGTAATGTTTTATTAAGCATTCGACACATTCTCGTTGAATGTGTCGATCTTGCTTACCTCCGGCAGACTTTTAGCATTTCCGGCTGTTTGTCATCCCTCTTGGGTGATGACAGCAGCATTTTATCAAATGTTTTTAGTTTTTTACGAAGAGCTGGACTCTTCCACCGTCTGTAAGGAGGTTTTTAGTTTGTTTGTTCTGACTTTTTAATGTGTTTTGTTTGTCTCGTGCAGGTCTTTTTACAACCTTGCACTTTTAATGTTTTCCCAAGGGGCTATTTACACCTCTTTTTATGTTTTTAGTCAGAATTTTAGATAAGGGGCTACTTCCCCGTATACATTGAAGGGTGCAAAATGGCCTTTAGTGCCGACGCACCCAAAAAAAGTTTTAAATCAATCAATCAATCAAGAGCTAAATAAGCAAATAAAATATTTCATTATTCATCGTCGCGAGAAATACGAGTAAAAAACGACACCAAGAATTAGTATTTTTTTTTTGTAATTTAGCGCGCCGTATTCTGTGGCACAGCGATCAGCAAAGCGCGCTACGACACCAGAGTTCAAATCCCAGCCTGGGCGTGTTCTTTGGCAGTCTCCATTCAACAATTTTATCACATAACCTCATTACCGCGATTAGCCAATAGTTAAAGAAAACGACGCTAAATAACCAAAATCGAATCGAACCCAGAGACGAGAGTCTACCACAAAACACGCTCGCCACTGTTTAGGCGTAACCTCTGCCAACCCTGCCCCCCTCCCCCCCAGGGCAACGCGTTGATGAGGACAAACATATTCGTATATGCTGCCTCAACAGGTAGTCCACGTTCAGGCATGTATCTAGAATTTTTTTCGGAGGGGGGTCTGAACCAACTAACTAACTAACTCCCCTAGCCTTTTTAAACCCGAAGGTTCATGGCTGCAGCAACACAGGCCTTCCATCTTTCCCTATCTTGAGCAAGTTCTATATACTCTTTTCCATCCCTTAGTTATAGGGAGGTCAAAGATATGGAGATGTATGACGTGATGGAATGGTGAAAACGTGATATGGATGTGAAGAATGAGTTAAATGATGAGATGAAAATTACTTCCCTACCTTAGTTTCTTAGAGGGAGGTCAAAGATATGGAGATGAATGACGTGATGGAATGGTGAAAAACGTGAGATATGGATATGAAGAATAGGTGAAATGATGAGATGAAAATGGCCTCCCTACTAAGCCCCCTCGCTCCGTCAGGGCAGTCCTACATGGAGGGGGTGTCCAGATGCATAACTAAGGAACAAAAGGAGCAGTTTATTTCAGAGTACTATGAGAGGGAAGGGATACTCTTAGATTATGACAAACTTGAAAGAAACCCTGGGAAACGTAGTCTGGCGAAGCTTATGTTGAATAGTTTTTGGGGAAAATTTGGACAGAGACCCTATCTCCCCAAAACAAATATAATCTCTCAACCATCGGATTTATATGACAAATTAACAAACCCATCTATATGTGTGAATTCACTTCTGCCGGTGGACGAGACTGCATTAGAATTGGGAGCACATAAATGAAGGCATTGGAGAGTTACCAACTACAAATGTCGTTATTGCTGCTTACACCACTGCTACAGCAAGATTGCATCTATACAGTTATCTGGAACAATTAGATGACCGGGTGTTATATTATGACACAGATAGTGTTATTTACACTACAAGTACTGGTCAAATAAGTCTCGAAACTGGAGATTGTTTGGGGCAAATGACTGACGAATTAGAAGTATATGGGAGAGGTACTTACATCACTGGATTTGTATCTACTGGACCGAAGTCCTATGCATATGCTGTAAAAAATCCGGTAACAAATTGTGAAAATACTGTATGCAAAGTTAAAGGGATAACGTTAAATTATGGCAAGAGGAAAATTGTAAATATGGTATCACTAAAGGATTTAGTAGTTCACGAAACTAAAGCTATTTCTGTTCAAAATAGGAAAATGTTTGCAGAACAAAAAATTTTAGTGTTTAATAGACATGACAGGAAAATAGTAAGAGTAGTCTACACCAAAAGAAGGATTGTCGGAGATTTTGAAACAGTTCCCTTTGGGTATATTCAGCCTGCAAAGAAAACGCTTTGGCTGAAATGCAGGAACAGTACATTTTTCAAAGAAATTTCCAGAAAACTCTAAAGAGGATTACATAATTTAGAGGCGTGCCTAATTATATTCTGCTGTAAATTACCAAGTTTTTCCCGAACAAATTTATACTGAAGGATGGCACAAACCTGGGAACACCCATTTTCCATGATTCTCGCTGGACCCGCTGGGTGTGGAAAATCCAATTTTGTTTCAAGAATCCTCTCGCATATCGATGCTCTAATAAATACAGAATACAAGAATGTTTGCTGGTGTTATGGGGAATGGCAACCTCTATATGAGAAAATTTCTACCGTTGTTAAATTTCATAGAGGGTTACCTAATATGGATACATACCAAGCAGACGAAGGACCACACCTGATTATTATTGATGATTTAATGAGAGAGGCTGATAACAGAATTGTTGACTTGTTTACAAAAGGTTGTCATCACAAGAACATCAGCACCATATTTCTTACACAAAATATATTTCACCAGGGTAGAAATTGTCGCGATATATCCCTGAACTGCCACTATATAGTTTGCTTTAAAAATCCAAGAGATAAAGCACAAATTCGTCACCTTTCCTATCAAATTAACCCCGAGAATAAACATTTTATTCTTGAAGCATTTAAAGATGCTACCTCTCTTCCCCACGGGTACGTCTTCTTCGGGGGTGTAAGGGGTGACCTTCCACGTAGTACACCCAAATGTCAACCTCACTTCCACGTCAGTACACCCTGGACTGAAGACTAACGAGGCTCTGGCGACTGGCCCCATGACCAGTATCATTTTGTTTGTGTTGTCCTGTGTTTTGTCCTTATTTGTGCTGAGTGTTCTTTGCAGCCTCGGCTTTTAACGAAAGTCAGAACATTTTAATATTTTATGATTTTAATTAAGCAACGTTAGAGTTGTTATGTGAAACGGTAAGGGGCTGGACCCCGTATAGTGTGACGGGTGCAAAATAGCCTTAGTGCTGACGCACCCAAAATCTTAAAATCAAATTCACTTAAGGCCATTTCGCACCCTTCTGTGTATACGGGGAAATGTCTCTGACAGATTTAAAAAAGGGGTGTAGATAGCCCCTTGGGAAAAACTAAAAGTGCAAGGTTGTAAAGAGACCTGCACGAGACAAACACGACACATTAAAAAGTCAGAACAAACTAAAAACCTCCTTACAGACGGTGGAAGAGTCCAGCTCTTCGCGAAAAACTAAAAACACGTGATAAAATACTGCTGTCATCACCCAAGAGGGATGACAAACAGCCGGAGAGGTTAAAAGTCTGCCGGAGGTAAGCAAGATCGACACATTCAACGAGAATGTGTCGGATGCTTAAAATAACATTACAAGTACGGCACAACGGAGGGTCCAGCCCTTGCAGTAGGTGACCGTGCGTGAGACGGCTGTGTCCTATACGAAGGCGGGTAAGAATAACGTCTTCTCGCCGAGAGGGACGGGATGAGGAACGCCAAGCACCTATGGTGGGCTTAACAGAGTGAAGCTTGTTCCCCGTTTCCACATCCCACTCGGTCTGCCAAGTGTCAAGAAGGCGACAACGGAACACATTCTGCAGGTCGCTAGCTGGCAAAAGGTGGACGAGAACGTCGCCATCTGCATCAGCAGACTTGGCGGCAGCATCAGCTGCTTCGTTCCCCTGGATGCCCACGTGGCTAGGGACCCAACAGAAGTGTACATCTGTGCTGGCAGATAAGGACACAAGCCGTCTGAATATGCCTTGCGCTACCGGATGCCGGGAATACGGCGAATCCAGAGACTGCAACACGCTGGTCGAATCGCAGCACACAAGGACTTTCTTCAGCCCATTCACGTCTGCAAAGTCCAGTGCCTTTAGAATGGCGTACAACTCTGCCGTATAGATGGAACAGGCAGGATGTAGCGAGAAACTGGAACTTTGAGAGTCTAGGACAAAGGCGCAACCATCTGATTCGACTGTCTTGGACCCATCCGTGTAAAACACATTAAAATTGGGGTGCTTCGCACGAAGTTCTAAAAACCGTTGCTGGTATACAACCATTGGTGTTTCTGCCTTTGGAAGGGCAGTCAGGCAAAAATCGATAGAAGGTGCAGGAAACTCCCAGGTAGGGAGAGGCGGAATGAGTGAAGAGACGCCAGGAAGACCACTGTAAACACCAAGTGCTGACAGGATCTCGTCTGCACGAACACCAAATGGTCTAGTGACGCTAGGGTGGAGACGATACCTTGCCAGCCTCCTTCGTCGGAGATGGTGTCAAATGAAGGATGTGAAGGCATCGAGCGAAGATGGAGGAAGTAGTTCACTTCCAGCCGCTGTCTTCGCAGAGACAGCGACGGCTCAGATGCCTCTACGTACAAACTAGCGACTGGACTCGTACGAAACGCACCACAGGACAAACATATACCAGCATGGTGGACGGTGTCTAGGATGCGAAGTCTAGATGGGCGGGCAGAAGAATATACAACACATCCATAATCAAGCTTCGACCTGATGAGTGCACGGTACATGCGAAGCAGTACCGTCCTGTCAGCACCCCAGGAAGTATGAGATAAAACACGTAGAAGGTTGAGAACTCGAAGACAAGAGAACTTTAACTGGCAAAGGTGAGGTAGCCATGTTAATTTCTTATCGAAAATGAGGCCCAGGAAGCGGACCTCATTCACGAAGCACAGGGGAGATTTCCCCATGTACAGGTCAGGATCGAAATGACATGTACGTTGACGACAAAAGTGAACACATACGGATTTCTCGGATGAGAAGGTGAAACCGGTTTGGGAGGACCACTCAACCAAACGGTTTATCGTCAGTTGGAGTTGACGAGAAGCTGACGCGAGATTCCGTGAGCGACAAAAGATCGTGAGGTCGTCTACATACAGAAGACATACAGACATACAGAGCTGCTTTTGGATGCCAAAACGCCACGTTGTGTCATATGCTTTTTGGAGGTCAAAGAAAACTGCAACTAAATGTTCCTTGTTGAGGAATGCATCCTGAATGTGTGTTTCCAGCTGAATCAGATGGTCCAGTGTGGAACGGTTGGAGCGAAAACCACATTGAAAATTACTTATCAATGAATTTTCCTCCAAAAACCAGGTGAGACGCTTGCTGATCGTGCGTTCCAACAACTTGCACACACAGCTAGTTAAGGCAATAGGCTTGTAACTCGAGGCTGCGGTGCGTTGTTTACCTGGTTTCAGGATGGGAACAATAATAGCTTCTTTCCAGGAAGTGGGGAAAGAGTCCTCTAACCAAAGCCTGTTGAATACTGCAACGTTAAACCTGATGCCTCACGGAATTGACCTACAATTTGACCCCGGGGCTCTGTACGAACGGAGCCCCACAAACGATGGTAGGAATTAAAATCGCCGAAAAGAACTACAGGAGACGGAAATTGTTCAAATATACAATGGAGGTCCTCAAGAGAAAATCGTTCCTCCTTTGTGATGTAGACACAGCACACAGATATTGGCTGTGGTAGATGGACCCGCACGGCGACAGCTTGCAGGGGGGTGGCGAGAAAGATTGGTGTTGAGTGGATGGTATCTCGAACACCGATTGCAACACCACCGTGTGCACGTCGACCCTCAGGAAGCTTGTCGGTGCGGTAAAGCGTGTATCCGTTTAGAATCACTGATTCATTTGGACGAAAATGTTTGTCTTGGAGACATATAATGGCTGGGTCAAATTCAGATATTAAGATTTGCTGTTCCTCGAGATGAGTACGGAAACCGTTAAGGTTCCATTGGAGACAATAAGCCATAGCTGGAGGTATTATAGTTACCTTTTGAGGCGTACTTTGTTTCTAGGCCCTGTCCCCTTGATAAATTCTTCATCCGCGGCTTCGTCCTGTATCATGTCCTCGGGTAAGGACACAGAGGGCGAAGGGGATGAAGAAGGGGGAGTGGGGGCGGGTGCTTTTAGCGCCCGCCTGGCAGCTTTCAGCTGCGCTTTAAGTCTCAGGGTGGTCGATGCCGCCCTGACTGGAGAGCTACTGGACTTCAGAAAATATTCTTTTGTGTGTACCTTCTTGAACTTCTTTTCAGTGGAGTGAGGAGTGGTTGCTGGTTTCCTCGAACCCATCACTATACAAACAGACAAAGGAGCAGAATTTCTTAATAGAGCCTTTCAAAAATTGTTCAAAGTTAAAGGTATTCATCATTTTACCACCAAAAATCCTGATGTAAAGGGTAGTATTGTAGAAAGATTCAACAGGACTCTAAAAGAAAAAATGTGGAAGTATTTTACTTCAAAGCACAAATACCGCTACATCGACGACTTACCAAAAATGTTGACGTCCTATAACACAACCAGACATCGGAGTATTAAAATGGCTCCTATAGAAGTAAAGGCGGGGTGTAAGGGGTACCTTCCACGTAGGCGCCCAAAAGTCAACCTCACTTCCACGTAGTGCATCCTGGACTAAAGACTAACGAGGCTCTGGCGACTGGCACTATGGCCAGTATAATTTTGTATGTGTTGTCCTGTTTTTTGTCCTTGTGTGTGCTGAGTGCCCATTTACAGCCTCAGCTTTTAACATAAGTCAGAACATTTTAAGATTTTTAGTTATTCAACGTTAGAGTTGTTATTTGTAATGATAAGGGGCTGGCCCCCGTATAATGTGAAGGGAGCAAAATAGCCTTAAGTGCTGACGCTCCCAAAATTTTAACTTCAAATTCAAATAGAAGTAAAGGCGGGGAATGTTCTGGAGGTGTGGCGAAATCTCCGTAGTAGTAATAGATTACTAGACTAGAGTGCAACTGGGAAGGCGGTCGTCTGCTACCTTCGCGCAGAGCGTTGCCACATCCGCGGCCGTGTGGATATGCGATGTTTTTCGCACGCACCGCAATGAAACGATGAACAAAATCTTTGAGCCAAAATTTAAAAAAAGAAATTTCGTTTGACATTAAGCGAACAAATCGAAGCATTTTTGTCTCCATAGATACTACAATTATAAACATACAAATGAAATCACAAAACAGAAATAAATAGGATAAGAATGCGGCAACTGAACATACATACCTGCAATTTTACTCAGATTCAGAAGATTCATTTTCACCCTCAGTGTCTTCGGAGTCGGAGTCCTGGAGGTTGATAACGAAGGGCTCCATGATGCTGTCTCGAGAGATTTCACGGTGATAATCCTCTTCTTGTAGACGTTCTGCATGTTGCACACATTTATCCCAGGCAGAAACCGACACGTTCGCTACAGCCTCGTGGGTCAACTTTTCGACATCAGCCATTTTAAAAGTGCTGTTCTTTTCTGCAACGTAAGATTTCACTTGCGCCCAGATTAATTCGATGGTGTTGTATTGGCAATGGTACGGGGGCAGACGCACAACTTGGTGGCCGAATCCTCTTGCAAGTGTATTCACTTCGTATGATTTCGACGTCGGCTTGTGATTCCTGACCAAAAGTAAAAGCTCTGCTCTTGTTTGGGAAGATGCGTGGGGAATATTGTGTTTTTCCAGCCACGATATTATTTATGCTTTCCTGGTATTTGTTGTTGGGGCCTTATTTAACTCTACAAAGTGTACGCTGGCATTATCCATAACTATAGTGGAATTTGGAGGAAAGCTCGGAATTAATTTTTCTTCAAACCACTGTTTAAAAACAGCACTAGTCATTTCGTTGTGGTAATCGGTAGATGTGCTTTTCGATTTTGCTCTGAAAATCAATTTGCAATCGGGAAGGAAGCCGGTGTTTGCAGAGCCAACGTGGCAAATAATCAGACGCCCCCCTTTCCTACAGGAACTTTTAGCCCACCCGTACCATCGTTCATTTGCCAACATGTTTTTCGTGTGTGGTTCTGGTTAACCCACGTTTCATCGAGGTAGAAAACAGGTGATGTCCGTCCTTTCCATTAACATCTTCCGTCCATCATTGCATTTTCTATATTTAAACCCCATGCTCTTTAGAATACGCAGCATAGACCATCGGCTTCCAACAAATTTACATTGCGCCTTCATTTTCTTTGCGAGTTTCAATGATGTAGGAAATCCACCATTTCTGTTCATGTTCAAAACTTCCCTGCGTAATATGCTCTTATCGAAATCATCATCAATATCGTTAACAGGCTTTTCGCGGCGAGGATTTTTGCCTGGTGATCGAAATACAGCACTCCCACTTGCACGAACAGATTTTTTCCCCTCGCTCACAATTCTCTGCACTGAACGCAAACTTAACCCGCACGCCGCGGCTGTCCTTTCTTGAGGTCTGGCAACATGGCACTCAGCTTCGCCCTCCACAATCGTTTTCTGCTCGGCCTCGATTTTAAAGTAATTGTACACGTTGTACACGATCTCACGTGCTTGCTTGTGTAAAACACAAAGCTTCCTATTCTCAGCTTCCATTGTGCACACGGATATGCCAAATATTGCTACTCCAATAGCCACAACCAAAACAGTAAATCACAGCGTTCAAAACTCCGCACTCGGAAACACAGTTGCAGATTCGACCGTACTGGCTCCAAGTCAGCGTTGCCAGCCTCGCACGGGAAACAAACGCTGCTCACTGAATTTATTCTGTAGGCTACTGCAAAGGGTAGTAGAATTTCACGCTTATCAGACATTTTATTATTTGCGTTTGTAATAATAATAATAATATCAAAATAAGGAATAATAACACCAAACACTTATTTCGCTGTTATGGTTCTGTTTACCAGAAAATTTTTAGATCGAAATGAATTCTTGGACTGTTACACGTATATTATTTTGTAATAAGTGCTGTAACTTTCCAGTTCTTCGTTGTACGGTTGTACTTTCCATTTTTAATTCAATACATTACAGAATTACTGGGAACGATTTCTTTGGTTAGCGTTCTTATTACGCGTATGGATGACTATGCCAATAGGTATGGCAATAACACTAATATAATACAGATACATTGTTATTGTTATCCGTATTGATATAGTAATTTTACATATATAATAATACGTACAACAATAACTCAAACATAACTGTATGACATGATGGTTGCCGTTATAAAACATTGCATAAGATCGTGGTGGCTTGAACCCAATCTATTCAGTATCAACTTTAAATATTTTGTTTTTTGATTTTATGTTTTCAGTTCACTTTATGCACAGTAAGGCTAATCGGGACTGGACCTTCAGTTTAAAGTGGGTTCCGAACCACTGTGTCATGAACCTCAACCGGGTATCGAACCCGGGACCACTTGATTGCAAGGCAACGACGATACCACTCCGCCATGGGGGAGGCCCTTTAGATATCGTGTTTGCCTCACGGACCAGATAAAAGGCAAAACGTTCTCTGCAGGTTTTCACGCGTTTTACTTTCCGTCCCAATTACCCACACCTTTTCCTATTTCGATACAAACAGCTGTCCCTTGCCTCACCGACAATGAAGACTTTGATTTTGCACTATTTATTTATTTGGAATGAGTTGCAAGGGAATAGATACATAATGCTTGGAATGCTGTCCCTAGTTGTGGTGGTTATATTTTACGGATGGTTTCAGTACTTATAGCTAGGGTTGGCAACGCTGCCTTTCTTTGCTACTGCGCACCCAATTTCCACCCGCCTTCCCAGATGCTCTCAAGTCTAACAAAAGCATCAAATACCACAAAAAATCCTCTTCAAAACGGGGATTATGTCAGAATCAGCAGAGAAACCAAACCATTTGAGAAAGGATACATTGGAAAATGGTCGGAAGAGATTTTCAAAGTGAGTAATATTATCCCACCTTCACCGATAGTATACAGAGTTGAAGATTTAAAAGGTGAAATTATTGATGGAACATTCTACAGACAAGAGCTTCAAAAAGTACAACTTCCATCAGAATTCAAGATTGATCAAATACTGAAGACAAGTGTTAAAGGCAGCAGAAGGAAGTTGTTCGTTAAATGGAGAGGTTATCCGTCTTCTTTTAATTCCCGCATCACATACTCTAATTTGAAGAAACTAACATGAAATCTTTCTATGTAACACTACCTAGCAATAGTTCGATGAACATTTTCCCTAATAATACATTATCAAATTTCACAACAAAACTACCCAAACAGATGGAACTTCAAGGTGACTGGGAAGTTGCTGCAGTTGAAATACATTACCCAAATATCATGTATAATATAACAGAGAGACAAAATGTGATCTATTATAATCTCGACCCATATACACATTATTGGAAAAAGGTAAAAATACAAGCAGGGTATTACCAAGGCATGAATCATGTAGTAACTGCAATTCGTAATACCGGTGTACCATTCAATATCTCACTTTTAGACGATCACCATGTTCTGATAAGAATAGATGGACAAGATCTAAAAGAAAATAACGAACCATTGATATTCACGGAGATAAGATTCTCCCCAAAATTGGCAACACAATTAGGCTTTGATCCTTTTAAAACAATCAAACTCGATGGTAATCAACGTGTACATTCATCTTCTCCAATTAATTTAGCTCTCGGTGTACCTCAGCAGATGTTTATATATTGCGACATATTAGAACGTCAAATTGTGGGAGACTCATACGCACCCCTCTTAAAGATAGTCGGAACACATGTTCGGAATTCCCCCTCCATGTAGGACTGCCTTGACGGGGCGAGGGGGCTTAGTAGGGAGGTCAATTTCATCTCATCATTTCACCCATTCTTCACATCCATATCTCACGTTTTTTCACCATTCCATCACGTCATTCATCTCCATATCTTTGACCTCCCTCTAAGAAACTTATGTAGGGAGGTCATTTTCATCTCATCATTTCACTCATTCTTCACATCCATATCTCACGTTTTCACCATTCCATCACGTCATTCATCTCCATATCTTTGACCTCCCTATAACTAAGGGTCCTGCTAGAGGAGACAACCTCGATAAAAAACCCCTATCCCAAGGTGTGAGTTGCACGTGCCGATGGGACAGTGTTGGCTGCAGGGGTAGGTGCAGTCGCGAACGTGGCCTCGGGGATTTCGGTTTGGTCCTCGAGTAGCCTCCATTTTTGGGGGTAGGCCTTCCTCGGCATAGAGGGCATGTCGAGGCGACAATTTATGGACCCTCCACCATAAAATAATTTTGTATATGGGTACAAAAAACAACTCAAACGGGGGGAAACCCCCAAAACGAGCGCGGCCTTCGAGCCCGCTCCAAGTAGTGGAAAAGACAAGTAACGTGCCACGTTACCTTGTTGTCAGTATTGTTGAGAAGACCGATAGTAACGATGTTTCTGCAACAACAAAGAAACACGGAGCTGCTACATTGAAGGACTTGTCACCATTCCTTATCAAGAAACAGCTAGACTACGCCGCTGGTTCCGATGTTCCAGAAATAAAGAAGCTGAGAAACGGGAGTCTACTTATCCAGACCAGCACAGATCGCCAGACCAACAACCTGTTAAAGTTACGATCTTTGGGCCATTTCACTGTTACTGTTGAACCCCATCGTCAACTTAACAGTAGTAAAGGTGTGATTCGCCACTGGGATCTGCTAAATGCTGAGGAGGAAGAGATCCTTGAAGCACTCTCAGACCAACATGTCACCGCAGTGCAGCGAATAAAGACGCGAAAATCCGGAGAACTTGTGCCAACTGCTTCTATTATATTAACGTTCCAAACGACCACTCTCCCAGATATTGTACGGGCTGGATATTTGAGACTAAAAGTCCGACCATACATCCCTAACCCGATGCGATGTTTCAAATGCCAGCACTTTGGGCACACTCAGCCTTCCTGCAAGGCCACTACCGCCCTTTGTGGTAAGTGTAGTCTGCCTGATCATGGGACCGAACCCTGTTCTTCAGGTCCCAAATGCATTAATTGCCAAGGCGAGCACCCAGTCTGGCATCGTGACTGCCCCTCTTTCCAACAAGAGAAGAAAATCAGAGAGTTGGTCGTCACAGAGAAAATCTCTGCTGGCGAAGCAAAACAACGTCTCCGGGAAAGTATACGCACCACTTTACCTGTGCCATTCGCTACAGTTGCTGCAGCTGCTCTTACCCGCCGCAGTGTGGGTGTACAAACCAGCGACGTGTCAACTCAAACACCAACGATTCCCGTAGTAGCCCGCCCTGCTTCGAGGAAACCAGCAACCACTCCTCGCACCACAGAGAGGAAGTTCAAGCAGGTGCATAGCAAGGATTACTTTCTCAAGTCCAGTAGCTCTCCAGTGAGGGTGGCGGCCACCACCCTGAAACTTAAGGCGCAGCTGAAAGCTGCCCGGCGGGCGCTCAAAGCACCCGCCCCCACTCCCCCTTCTTCATCCCCTTCGCCCTCTGTGTCCTTACCCGAGGACATGATACAGGACGAAGCCGCGGATGAAGAATTTATCAAGGTGACAGGGCCTAGAAACAGAGTACGCCTCAAAAGGTAACTATAATACCTCCCGCTATGGCTTATTGTCTCCAATGGAACCTTAACGGTTTCCGTATGCATCTCGAGGAACTGCAAATCTTAATATCTGAATTTGACCCTGCCATCATATGTCTCCAAGAGACACATTTTCGCCCAAATGAATCAGTGATTCTCAACGGATACACGCTTTACCGCACCGACAAGCTTCCTGAGGGTCGTCGTGCACACGGTGGTGTTGCAATCGGTGTTCGAGATAACATCCACTCAACGCCAATCTTTCTCACCACCCCCCTCCAAGCTGTCGCCGTGCAGGTCCATCTACCACAGCCAATATCTGTGTGCTGTGTCTACATCACAAGGGAGGAGCGATTCTCTCTTGAGGACCTCCTTGCTATATTCGAACAACTTCCGTCTCCTGTAGTTCTTTTGGGCGATTTTAATTCCTACCATCGTTTGTGGGGCTCCGTTCGTACAGAACCCCGGGGTCAAATTGTAGATCAATTCCGTGAGGCATCAGATTTAACGTTGCTGAATGATGGGACTCCCACATATTTCAGCCCTTCCTCTGGCACATATTCTGCGTTGGACTTGTCCTTCTGCAGTCCCAGCCTTGCTCCTACCACATCTTGGAGCGTTCATCCTGATCTCTGTGGGAGTGATCACTTCCCTCTCATTCTTACCTTCGAACATCTTCAGCAATCACGTGAACAACACCCTCACTGGAATCTCAGTCGGGCCGACTGGGAAGCCTTCGAGCGTGCAGTGGACCTTGAAGTCGATCTTGCGTCGACTTTACCACCAATCGACGCCTTAGATGTCTTTGTGTCAGGGGTGCATGATGCTGCACGCACCTCCATTCCACATCCCAGTGGACCTGCGAGGCGACGCCCAGTCCCCTGGTGGACTGCGGAGATCGGTGCAGCCATCAAGGACCGCAATCATGCTCTCGATCGATTTAATAGTAAACACACTGCCGCAAACCTCGAGCAGTTCCGCATTAAACGTGCCCGTGCCCGTCAGCTCATTCGAGCCAGTAAGAAGGCGTGCTGGGTCCAATACGTGTCTTCTCTGACGAAGCAGGCTTCGTCGAAAGCCGTTTGGACCAAAGTACGTCGCATCCAGGGGGGTGCATCTACTCCTCTGAGCGCTCTGGAGCACGATGGGACGTTGTACACAGATTCCGGAGACATAGCTAATATCTTGGCCACGCAGTTTTCTGATGCGTCTTGTTCTGAAAACTATGAACCACGTTTCCGCCGTAAGAAGGAACGTCAGGAACGACGCCCTCTCGTTTTTCGAAGTCATAACACCGAGCCATACAACTCTCCATTCACTGAACGGGAGTTCGATCAGGCACTTCGAGATTCTAAGAACACAGCTCCTGGAGTGGACAAGATCCACTATGAGATGCTTCGTCATCTGCCCATTGGAGCCAAACATTTCCTTTTGGCGGTATTCAACAGGCTTTGGTTGGAGGACTCTTTCCCCACTTCCTGGAAAGAAGCTATTATTGTTCCCATCCTGAAGCCAGGTAAACAACGCACCGCAGCCTCGAGTTACAGGCCTATTGCCTTAACTAGCTGTGTGTGCAAGTTGATGGAACGCATGATCAACAAGCGTCTCACCTGGTTTTTGGAGGAAAACTGCTTGATAAGTAATTTTCAATGTGGTTTTCGCTCCAACCGTTCCACACTGGACCATCTGGTTCAGCTGGAAACACACATTCAGGATGCATTCCTCAACAAGGAACATTTAGTTGCAGTTTTCTTTGACCTCCAAAAAGCATATGACACAACGTGGCGTTTTGGCATCCTAAAGCAGCTCCATTCTTGGGGCGTCCGTGGCCATATGGCGTACTTTATTAAAAACTTTTTATCTGATCGTTTATTCCGGGTACGTGTTGGGAACTCCTTTTCGGATCTTCAAGAACAAGAGAACGGTGTCCCACAGGGCAGCGTATTAAGTGTGACTCTGTTTGCCATAGCAGTGAACAGTGTTATGGCGAGCATTGTTGCCCCTGTACATGGTCTTCTGTATGTAGACGACCTCACGATCTTTTGTCGCTCACGGAATCTCGCGTCAGCTTCTCGTCAACTCCAACTGACGATAAACCGTTTGGTTGAGTGGTCCTCCCAAACAGGTTTCACCTTCTCATCCGAGAAATCCGTGTGTGTTCACTTTTGTCGTCAGCGTACATGTCATTTCGATCCTGACCTGTACATGGGGAAATCTCCCCTGTGCTTCGTGAATGAGGTCCGCTTCCTGGGCCTCATTTTCGATAAGAAATTAACATGGCTCCCTCACCTTCGCCAGTTAAAATTCTCTTGTCTTCGAGTTCTCAACCTTCTACGCGTTTTATCTCATACTTCTTGGGGTGCTGATAGGACGGTATTGCTTCGCCTATACCGTGCACTCATCAGGTCGAAGCTAGATTATGGATGTGTTGTGTATTCTTCTGCCCGCCCATCTAGACTTCGCATCCTAGACACCGTCCACCATGCTGGTATACGTGTGTGCACTGGTGCCTTTCGGACCAGTCCAGTCGCCAGTTTGTATGTAGAGGCATCTGAGCCGTCGCTGTCTCTGCGAAGACAGCGGCTGGTAGTTAACTACTTCCTCCATCTTCGCTCGATACCTTCACATCCTTCATTCCACACCATCTCAGACGAGGGTAGGCTGGCAAGGTATCGGCTCCACCCTAGTGTCACTAGACCATTTGGTGTTCGTGCAGACGAGATCCTGTCAGCACTTGGTGTTGACAGTGATCTTCCTGGCGTCTCTCCACTCATTCCGCCTCTTCCTACCTGGGAGTTTCCTGCACCTTCGATCGATTTTTCCCTGACTGCCCTTCCAAAGGCAGAAACACCAATGGTTGTATACCAGCAACGGTTTTTAGAGCTTCGTGCGAAGCACCCCAATTTTAATGTGTTTTACACGGATGGGTCCAAGACAGTCGAATCAGTTGGTTGCGCTTTCGTCCTAGACTCTCAGAGTTTCAGTTTCTCGCTACATCCTGCCTGTTCCATCTTTACGGCAGAGTTGTACGCCATTCTAAAGGCACTGGACTTTGCAGACGTCAATGGTCTGAAGAAAGTCCTTGTGTGCTGCGATTCGACCAGCGTGTTGCAGTCTCTGGATTCGCCGTATTCCCGGCATCCGGTAGCGCAACGCATATTCAGACGGCTTGTGTCCTTATCTGCCAGTGCGGATGTACACTTCTGTTGGGTCCCTAGCCACGTGGGCATCCAGGGGAACGAAGCAGCTGATGCTGCCGCCAAGTTTGCTCATGCAGATGGCGACGTTCTCGTCCACCTTTTGCCAGCTAGCGACCTGCAGAACGTGTTCCGTTGTCGCCTTCTTGACACTTGGCAGGCCGAGTGGGATACGGAAACGGGGAACAAGCTTCACGCTGTTTGGCCCACCATAGGTGCTTGGCGTTCCTCGTCTCGTCCCTCTCGGCGAGAAGAAGTTATTCTTACCCGCATGCGTATAGGACACAGCCGTCTCACGCATGGTCACCTACTTCAAGGGCTGGACCCACCGTTGTGTCGTGCTTGTAATGTTTTATTAAGCATTCGACACATTGTCGTTGAATGTGTCGATCTTGCTTACCTCCGGCAGACTTTTAACCTTTCCGGCTGTTTGTCATCCCTCTTGGGTGATGACAGCAGTATTTTATCACGTGTTTTTAGTTTTTTGCGAAGAGCTGGACTCTTCCACCGTCTGTAAGGAGGTTTTTAGTTTGTTCTGACTTTTTAATGTGTCGTGTTTGTCTCGTGCAGGTCTCTTTACAACCTTGCACTTTTAGTTCTTTCCCAAGGGGCTATCTACACCCCCTTTTTTAAATCTCAGTCAGAATTTTAGATAAGGGGACATTTCCCCGTATATACAGAAGGGTGCGAAATGGCCTTAAGTGCCGACGCACCCATAAATTTTAACTCAATCAATCAATCAATCAAAAACATGTTCGGAATTTTGTTTTCGGAAGTTATGCTCACACAGAATTTCATTCCCCACACTACATCCCACTGATGAATAAACAATTCGACACTGTAGAAATAGATATTAGAGATAACACTGGAGAAAAAAATACCATTTATATTTGGAGAGGTGTCGTTAAAGCTTCACTTCCGACGCTCTGTACAACAATGACATCTTATGATCACCATTATCATATTCTCAGCGGTAGAGGTGTTTCGAACATATACCAAGGTATGCCGTACCAGAGGGGTCATGGTATTGGAAGTTTCCTCAGTGGCCTCTTCAGATCTGTATTCCCCTTAATAACCAGAGGTGCTAAAGCAGTTGGGAAAGAAATGTTGACTACTGGGGTCAACGTTTTGAGTGATATTTCACAGAACCAACCAATTAAACAATCTCTACAAGCCAGAGTTTCAGAAGCAGGTCAGAGGTTAAAACGAAAGGCTGAAAACAAGATAAATAGTATGGTTGGGTCTGGTAGAAAAAGAACAAAAATATCAAAACCTAAACCTCAAACAAACAAACGTAAAACTACAAAGGAGAAGAAAAAGGAGGAGAAGAAGAAGAAGAAAACAAAACGGGTAGTGCATAACAATTATGTTGATCAAGATATATTCGGATGAATGAGTTGTACAAAACCAGTCTTCATAATGTTACTCATTAAACATATTACTGTTCAGTAACAACTTGATTGTTGAAGGGTGAGGTTCTTCTCAACATGTCTTTTATCAGTAACCTTTCTTGTCAATGTGCGAATTCAGAACTGGAAATTTTCTGTCCCTCCCACGCAAACAAGCATTCAGTCAGGACAATGGATATCATACAAACCACTAGCTTCATTAACAGATGATGCTCCTGTAGAATTTACAGTTCCCGGACATGGAGAAGATTATCTTGATCTCGCACATACAGCTCTTCATCTGAAGGTAAAAATTATTGCAGCTGAACATACGCCTGTACTTGTCTCAGACAATGTTGCACCCATTAATAATTTTATGCATTCTATGTTCAATCAAGTTGATGTATTTCTTAATCAAAAACTTGTGACATCACCTTCTCATAATACCCATACAGAGCGTACATTGAAAAACTCTTAAATTATGGACCTGCTGCGAAAATGTCTCATCTAACATCATGTTTATGGTACAGAGATACCCCAGGTTATATGGATTCCATAAACGGTGATGAAAATAAAGGGCTCCAAAAAAAGGAAAAATTATATTTCGAGTAACAAATCTATTGATATGATCGGCCATCTGCACTGTGATATATTCAATCTTGAACAATTAATTCTCAACAATATTGAAATGCGTGTGAAACTAATTCGTAGCAAAGACTCTTTCTGCCTCATGGCTGACAAAAATACATTCAAGGTTCACATCGAAGATGCTACATTATTCGCCAGAAAAGTCTCCATAAATCCGAGCATAAAAATTGCTCATTCTCGTGTGCTCCAGAGAACAACAGCAAAGTATCCAATTAATCGTGTGCATATAAAGACAATTACCTTTCCCAGAGGAATTTTAAATAAAACCGTTGACAACTTATTCCTAGGTCAAAATCCAAAAACGTATCATTGTAGGATTTGTCTCAAACACATCATACAACGGAGATTACAGCAAAAATCCTTTCAATTTTCAACACTTCAACATAAATTTTCTTTGCTTGTATGTAGATGGAAAACATTCCATCAAATCCTCTGCAGCCTGATTTTCGAAACAATCTATTTGTACGCTCCTATCAGACATTGTTTGATGGTACTGGGATCCAATATCTGGATGACGGGAATGAAATATCTAGAGAAGACTACGGCCAGGGATATACACTATTCGAATTTGATTTAACTCCCGACTTATCCACTCACACGTCAACCCACTGGAATCTTGTACGTCATGGAACAATTCGAATGGAGGTACACTTCAACGCAGCTTTATCAGAGACAATCAACACCATCGTTTACGGGGAGTTGCAGAACCTTCTCGAGGTAGATAAGGATCGCAACATCATTGTGGACTATTCAAACTGAATGCATAAAAGGTACGTATCTTTCAGTTCTATTTTATTACCTCAGAACATTGAGTTCGAAGTAGTTGATGTTCAAGGTTTTAATGTAAACAAAATATTCATACCAAAAGAGGTAGCAATATACAGTGGTAATGGTAGTCAATCTTATCACTGGTTATTTGAATCACCATTTTCAATAGATCGTCTTTCCTGTAAAGATAAAATCTATGGTTTGGTTGCAGAAAAACTATCACGGTCTATCTTGGTTTGATGGTGTGGTTCCGTTTCATTATTTACAGAGTATATTACAGTATGCACTTGCTCCTTACAGTTCTGTATTTTGCAAATGTTTGGAGAAAACCAACTTCTTAAGTTTTTTTACTTCGTAGGTCAGTTCAGGCCTTACACTATCTGATTGCCCCTCATTAAAACTTTTACCTTTCAGGAGGTAAATCGAACGCCTTTGGAAGGCTTGACAAGGGCATGGGCAAAAAGTTTCAAAGAATCTAGAAATTTGATATGTCCTGTTTGCATCAGCATAATTTTGGAGCCATTCATTATAACACCTGTATATACTTTAAATTGTCCAATCATAGCTCTCACAACCCCCTCCATGTAGGACTGCCTTGACGGGGCGAGGGGGCTTAGTAGGGAGGCCAACTTCATCACATCATTTCACCCATTCTTCACATCCATATCTCACGTTTATCACCATTCCATCACGTCATTCATCTCCATATCTTTGACCTCCCTATTAAGTAAGGTAGGGAGGTCATTTTCATCTCATCATTTCACTCATTCTTCACATCCATATCTCACGCTTTCACCATTCCATCACGTCATTCATCTCCATATCTTTGACCTCCCTATAACTAAGGGTCCTGCTAGAGGAGACAACCTCGATAAAAAACCCCTATCCCAAGGTGTGAGTTGCACGTGCCGATGGGACAGTGTTGGCTGCAGGGGTAGGTGCAGTCGCGAACGTGGCCTCGGGGATTTCGGTTTGGTCCTCGAGTAGCCTCCTTTTTTGGGGGTAGGCCTTCCTCGGCATAGAGGGCATGTCGAGGCGACAATTTATGGACCCTCCACAATAAATATTTTTTGTATATGGGTACAAAAAACAACTCAACCGGGGGGAAACCCCCAAAACGAGCGCGGCCTTCGAGCCCGCTTCAAATAGTGGAAAAGACAAGTAACGTGCCACGTTATCTTGTGATTAGTATTGTGCAGAAGACCGAGAGTACCGATGCATCTGCAACAACAAAGAAACATGGAGCTGCTACATTAAAGGACTTGTCACCATTTCTGATCAAGAAACAGCTAGACTACGCCGCTGGTTCAGACGTACCAGAAATAAAAAAGCTGAGAAACGGGAGTCTACTGATCCAGACCAGCACAGATCGCCAGACCAACAACCTTTTGAAGTTACGATCTTTGGGCCACTTCACTGTTAATGTTGAACCCCATCGTCAACTTAACAGTAGTAAAGGTGTGATTCACCACTGGGATCTGCTAAATGCTGAGGAGGAAGAGATCCTTGAAGCACTCTCAGACCAACATGTCACCGCAGTGCAGCGAATCAAGACGCGAAAATCCGGAGAACTTGTGCCAACTGCTTCGATTATACTAACATTACAAACGACCACTCTCCCAGATATTGTACGGGCTGGATATTTGAGACTTAAAGTCCGGCCATACATCCCTAACCCGATACGATGTTTCAAATGCCAGCACTTTGGGCACACTCAGCCTTCCTGCAAGGCCACTACCGCCCTTTGTGGTAAGTGTAGTAAGCCTGATTATGGGACCGAACCTTGTTCTTCAGGTCCCAAATGCATTAACTGCCAAGGCGAGCACCCAGTCTGGCATCGTGACTGCCCCTCTTTCCAACAAGAGAAGAAAATCAGAGAGTTGGTCGTCACAGAGAAAATCTCTGCTGGCGAAGCAAAACAACGTCTCCGTGAAAGCATACGCACCACTTTACCTGTGCCATTCGCTACAGTTGCTGCACCTGCTCTTACCCGTCGAAGTATAGGTGTACAAACCAGCGACGTGTCCACTCAAACTACAACACTTCCCGTAGTAGCCCGCCCTGCTTCGAGGAAAACAGCAACCACTCCTCGCTCCACAGAGAAGAAGTTCAAGCAGGTGCATAGCAAGGATTACTTTCTCAAGTCCAGTAGCTCTCAACTTAAGGCGCAGCTCAAAGCTGCCCGGCGGGCGCTCAAAGCACCCGCCCCCACTCCCCCTTCTTCATCCCCTTCGCCCTCTGTGTCCTTACCCGAGGACATGATACAGGACGAAGCCGCGGATGAAGAATTTATCAAGGTGGCAGGGCCTAGAAACAGAGTACGCCTCAAAAGGTAACTATAATACCTCCCGCTATGGCTTATTGTCTCCAATGGAACCTTAACGGTTTCCGTACGCATCTCGAGGAACTGCAAATCTTAATATCTGAATTTGACCCTGCCATCATATATCTCGAAGAGACACATTTTCGCCCAAATGAATCAGTGATTCTCAACGGATACACGCTTTACCGCCCCCCTCCATGTAGGACTGCCTTGACGGGGCGAGGGGGCTTAGTAGGGAGGCCAACTTCATCACATCATTTCACCCATTCTTCACATCCATATCTCACGTTTATCACCATTCCATCACGTCATTCATCTCCATATCTTTGACCTCCCTATTAAGTAAGGTAGGGAGGTCATTTTCATCTCATCATTTCACTCATTCTTCACATCCATATCTCACGCTTTCACCATTCCATCACGTCATTCATCTCCATATCTTTGACCTCCCTATAACTAAGGGTCCTGCTAGAGGAGACAACCTCGATAAAAAACCCCTATCCCAAGGTGTGAGTTGCACGTGCCGATGGGACAGTGTTGGCTGCAGGGGTAGGTGCAGTCGCGAACGTGGCCTCGGGGATTTCGGTTTGGTCCTCGAGTAGCCTCCTTTTTTGGGGGTAGGCCTTCCTCGGCATAGAGGGCATGTCGAGGCGACAATTTATGGACCCTCCACAATAAATATTTTTTGTATATGGGTACAAAAAACAACTCAACCGGGGGGAAACCCCCAAAACGAGCGCGGCCTTCGAGCCCGCTTCAAATAGTGGAAAAGACAAGTAACGTGCCACGTTATCTTGTGATTAGTATTGTGCAGAAGACCGAGAGTACCGATGCATCTGCAACAACAAAGAAACATGGAGCTGCTACATTAAAGGACTTGTCACCATTTCTGATCAAGAAACAGCTAGACTACGCCGCTGGTTCAGACGTACCAGAAATAAAAAAGCTGAGAAACGGGAGTCTACTGATCCAGACCAGCACAGATCGCCAGACCAACAACCTTTTGAAGTTACGATCTTTGGGCCACTTCACTGTTAATGTTGAACCCCATCGTCAACTTAACAGTAGTAAAGGTGTGATTCACCACTGGGATCTGCTAAATGCTGAGGAGGAAGAGATCCTTGAAGCACTCTCAGACCAACATGTCACCGCAGTGCAGCGAATCAAGACGCGAAAATCCGGAGAACTTGTGCCAACTGCTTCGATTATACTAACATTACAAACGACCACTCTCCCAGATATTGTACGGGCTGGATATTTGAGACTTAAAGTCCGGCCATACATCCCTAACCATATACGATGTTTCAAATGCCAGCACTTTGGGCACACTCAGCCTTCCTGCAAGGCCACTACCGCCCTTTGTGGTAAGTGTAGTAAGCCTGATCATGGGACCGAACCTTGTTCTTCAGGTCCCAAATGCATTAACTGCCAAGGCGAGCACCCAGTCTGGCATCGTGACTGCCCCTCTTTCCAACAAGAGAAGAAAATCAGAGAGTTGGTCGTCACAGAGAAAATCTCTGCTGGTGAAGCAAAACAACGTCTTCGTGACAGCTTACGCACTAGTTTACCTGTGCCATTCGCTACAGTTGCTGCAGCTGCTCTTAGCCGTCGCAGTGTAGGTGTACAAACCAGCGACGTGTCCACTCAAACAACAACGCTTCCTGTAGTAGCTCGTCCTGCTTCGAGGAAATCAGCAACCACTCCTCGCTCCACGGAGAAAAAGTTCAAGCAGGTACATAGTAAAGAATACTTCCTCAAGACCAGTAGCTCTCCAGTCAGGGTGGCAGCCACCACCCTGAAACTTAAGGCGCAGCTCAAAGCTGCCCGGCGGGCGCTCAAAGCACCCGCCCCCACACCCCCTTCGCCCTCTGTGTCCTTACCTGAGGACATGATACAAGACGAAGCCGCGGATCAAGAATTTATCAAGGTGACAGGGCCTAGAAACAGAGTACGCCTCAAAAGGTAACTATAATACCTCCCGCTATGGCCTATTGTCTCCAATGGAACCTTAACGGTTTCCGTATGCATCTCGAGGAACTGAAATCTTAATATCTGAATTTGACCCTGCCATCATATGTCTCCAAGAGACACATTTTCGTCCAAATGAATCAGCGATTCTCAACGGATACACACTTTACCGCACCGACAAGCTTCCTGAGGGTCGTCGTGCACACGGTGGTGTTGCAATCGGTGTTCGAGATAACATCCACTCAACGCCAATCTTTCTCAGCACCCCCCTCCAAGCGGTCGCTGTGCGGGTCCATCTACCACAGCCAATATCTGTGTGCTGTGTCTACATCACAAGGGAGGAGCGATTCTCTCTTGACGACCTCCTTTCTATTTTCGACCAATTTCCTTCTCCTGTATTTCTTTTGGGCGATTTTAATTCCTACAATCGTTTGTGGGGCTCCGTTCGTACAGAGCCCCGGGGTCAAATTGTAGATCAATTCCGTGAGGCATCAGCTTTAACGTTGCTGAATGATGGGACTCCCACATATTTCAGTCCTTCCTCAGGCGCACACTCTGCGTTGGACTTGTCCTTCTGCAGTCCCAGCCTTGCCCCTACCACATCTTGGAGCGTTCACCCTGATCTCTGTGGGAGTGATCACTTCCCTCTCATTCTTACCTTCGAACATCTTCAGCACTCACGTGAACAACACCCTCACTGGCATCTCAGTCGGGCCGACTCTGATGCCTTCGAGCGTGCAGTGGACCTTGAAATCGATCTTGCGTCGACTCTACCACCAATCGACGCCTTAGATGTCTTTGTGTCACGAGTGCATGATGCTGCACGCGCCTCCATTCCACATCCCTGTGGACCTGCGAGGCGACGACCAGTCCCATGGTGGACTGCGGAGATCAGTGCAGCCATCAAGGACCGCAATCATGCTCTCGATCGATTTAATAGAAACCACACTGCCGCAAACCTCGAGCAGTTCCGCATTAAGCGTGCCCGTGCCCGTCGGCTCATTCGAGCCAGTAAGAAGGCGTGCTGGGTCCAATACGTGTCTTCCCTGACGAAGCAGGCTTCGTCGAAAGCCGTTTGGACCAAAGTACGTCGCATCCAGGGGGGTGCATCTACTCCTCTGAGCGCTCTGGAGCACGACGGGTCGTTGCACACCGATTCTGGAGACATAGCTAATATCTTGGCCACGCAGTTTTCTGATGCGTCTAGCTCTGAAAATTATGAACCACGTTTCCGCCGTGAGAAGGACCGTCAAGAACGACGCCCTCTAGTTTTTCGAAGTCATAACAACGAGCCATACAACTCTCGATTCACTGAACGGGAGTTCGATCAGGCGCTTCGAGATTCAAAGAATACAGCTCCTGGAGCGGACAAGATCCACTATGAGATGCTTCGTCATCTGCCCGTTGGAGCAAGAAATTTCCTTCTGGCGGTATTCAACAGGCTTTGGTTGGAGGACTCTTTCCCCACTTCCTTGAAAGAAGCTATTATTGTTCCCATCCTGAAACCAGGTAAACAACGCACCGCAGCCTCGAGTTACAGGCCTATTGCCTTAACCAGCTGTGTGTGCAAGTTGATGGAACGCATGATCAACAAGCGTCTCACCTGGTTTTTGGAGGAAAACTCATTGATAAGTAATTTTCAATGTGGTTTTCGCTCCAACCGTTCCACACTGGACCATCTGGTTCAGCTGGAAACACACATTCAGGATGCATTTCTCAACAAGGAACATTTAGTTGCAGTTTTCTTTGACCTCCAAAAAGCATATGACACAACGTGGCGCTTTGGCATCATAAAACAGCTCCATTCTTGGGGCGTGCGTGGCCATATGGCGTACTTTATTAAAAACTTTTTATCCGATCGTTTTTTCCGCGTACGTGTTGGGAACTCCTTTTCGGATCTTCACGAACAAGAGAATGGTGTTCCGCAGGGCAGCGTATTAAGTGTGACTCTGTTTGCCATAGCAGTGAACAGCGTTATGGCAAGCATTGTTGCCCCTGTACATGGTCTACTGTATGTAGATGACCTCACGATCTTTTGTCGCTCACGGAATCTCGCGTCAGCTTCTCGTCAACTCCAACTGACGATTAACCGTTTGGTTGAGTGGTCCTCCCAAACAGGTTTCACCTTCTCATCCGAGAAATCCGTGTGTGTTCACTTTTGTCGTCAACGTACATGTCATTTCGATCCTGACCTGTACATGGGGAAATCTCCCCTGTGCTTCGTGAATGAGGTCCGCTTCCTGGGCCTCATTTTCGATAAGAAATTAACATGGCTCCCTCACCTTCGCCAGTTAAAATTCTCTTGTCTTCGAGTTCTCAACCTTCTACGCGTTTTATCTCATACTTCTTGCGGTGCTGATATAACGGTATTGCTTCGCCTATACCGTGCACTCATCAGGTCGAAGCTAGATTATGGATGTGTTGTGTATTCTTCTGCCCGCCCATCTAGACTTCCCATCCTAGACACCGTCCACCATGCTGGTATACGTGTGTGCACTGGTGCCTTTCGGACCAGTCCAGTCGCCAGTTTGTATGTAGAGGCATCTGAGCCGTCGCTGTCTCTGCGAAGACAGCGGCTGGTAGTTAACTACTTCCTCCATCTTCGCTCGATGCCTTCACATCCTTCATTCCACACCATCTCAGACGAGGGTAGGCTGGCAAGGTATCGGCTCCACCCTAGTGTCACTAGACCATTTGGTGTTCGTGCAGACGAGATCCTGTCAGCACTTGGTGTTGACAGTGATCTTCCTGGCGTCTCTCCACTCATTCCGCCTCTTCCTACCTGGGAGTTTCCTGCACCTTCTATCGATTTTTCCCTGACTGCCCTTCCAAAGGCAGAAACACCAATGGTTGTATACCAGCAACGGTTTTTAGAGCTTCGTGCGAAGCACCTCAATTTTAATGTGTTTTACACGGATGGGTCCAAGACAGTCGAATCAGTTGGTTGCGCTTTCGTCCTAGACTCTCAAAGTTCCAGTTTCTCGCTACATCCTGCCTGTTCCATCTTTACGGCAGAGTTGTACGCCATTCTAAAGGCACTGGACTTTGCAGACGTCAATGGGCTGAAGAAAGTCCTTGTGTGCTGCGATTCGACCAGCGTGTTGCAGTCTCTGGATTCGCCGTATTCCCGGCATCCGGTAGCGCAACGCATATTCAGACGGCTTGTGTCCTTATCTGCCAGTGCGGATGTACACTTCTGTTGGGTCCCTAGCCACGTGGGCATCCAGGGGAACGAAGCAGCTGATGCTGCCGCCAAGTTTGCTCATGCAGATGGCGACGTTCTCGTCCACCTTTTGCCAGCTAGCGACCTGCAGAACGTGTTCCGTTGTCGCCTTCTTGACACTTGGCAGGCCGAGTGGGATACGGAAACTGGGAACAAGCTTCACGCTGTTTGGCCCACCATAGGTGCTTGGCGTTCCTCGTCTCGTCCCTCTCGGCGAGAAGAAGTTATTCTTACCCGCATGCGTATAGGACACAGCCGTCTCACGCATGGTCACCTACTTCAAGGGCTGGACCCACCGTTGTGTCGTGCTTGTAATGTTTTATTAAGCATTCGACACATTCTCGTTGAATGTGTCGATCTTGCTTACCTCCGGCAGACTTTTAACCTTTCCGGCTGTTTGTCATCCCTCTTGGATGATGAAAGCAGTATTTTATCACGTGTTTTTAGTTTTTTGCGAAGAGCTGGACTCTTCCACCGTCTGTAAGGAGGTTTTTAGTTTGTTCTGACTTTTTAATGTGTCGTGTTTGTCTCGTGCAGGTCTCTTTACAACCTTGCACTTTTAGTTCTTTCCCAAGGGGCTATCTACACCCCCTTTTTTAAATCTGTCAGAATTTTAGATAAGGGGACATTTCCCCGTATATACAGAAGGGTGCGAAATGGCCTTAAGTGCCGACGCACCCATAAATCATGAAATATCTTGATTGCTTACACATTCACTACAAACCTGCTGAATAACACAGAGATTTGGCTGATGCTCGGTTCGGTCTGGTAAGTTATCAAATGGTGTATTCTGTGTACACTCCAAATCATAAAATATCATCATGAATGTTTTTTTATGTTGTGGTGGTCGAGATTTCTGCATATAACATAAATGAGCGTCAGGAAAGTATTTCCTACATAATTTGCAGTAAATTTCACCACAAACATGTTATGAACTTCTCTCTTTCATAGCTATAACTTTAAAGCACTGACCGCACTGATGAAGTTTTTCACACAAGCTTTTCCCGGCCTTCGGTTTCTTCTTATGTTCATCGAAACATGTGCTGCCATAAAACTGTCTATTACAATCATTACACTCTTTAAAGTCTGTGGAATTTCATGAAATTGGAAGTATCTGTTACAGCGGTTTGGACAATCAGTGTGCTTTGTAAAAGACCAATATCTTTTTCTGCAAAACTCACAATAATAATTGCAAGCAAAGGCTGATGTCAGTGAAGTGATTACATTAAAATGATTATCATAATATAATAAGAATAGAGGTTTTCTAGATCTGTCTTTGCTTCCTTCGAAGACGATGTTACTTCCACTTAGATCACCATATACAATAATTCTATATTCTGGCATAGCATCTTGAAACTTTCTGAGTTCGTTAATACCGCATCCTTTTGTACTGACTTGAACCCCAGCTTTCTCGCACAATTCCGAAGCCTCGGATTTCACAATCGGACGCCCCATCCGATACTTACTCCTTTCATTATGCCCTGTCAACACTGTATATGCTCTTGCTACCAATAGTGCACGAGGCAGACACATAGAATCTCTATTAATAATAGATATTATTCCAGATCGTTTCCTACACATTTCCTGCATATTTTCTAAACCTCCCTTAAATCGTCCAGAAGGGCCTGCCCCTTGCGGTAAGCGGAATCGGTGTAAATTAAATACCAGTTCATCACAAACTAAGAAGCTAGCGTTGCTCTGCATCAACTTCTCCAGACTTTCCCAAACCACATCGGCGTGAAGCTCACTTCCAAGACGAAAGCTAATCCAAAATGGATCCCTGGGGGAGTTGATATTCTTTATCGTCAGACCGACATAGTCATTATCATCAACGTTGTCTGTCAGTGTCTATGATTTGATTCAAACCTTCATGAATCCAGTTAACCGGATTAGAAATTTCAGGGACTGGGAGAAGGCGCACATTCATTTGTCGGCCTTCGAGGTTAAATCTTCTATCACGTCTGTTAAAGTCCCCTAGCACAGTAAACCTATTGTTCTCCTCTGGATTGTCCTCTTGAGATTTTTTTCCCTTTGATCCACATCCATGTTGGACAGTTCGCTGGCAGTCGAATTCTGTGTAACTTCTAGCAATTACGTCACTTTGACGTGTATTTGTCTGGACTTCTGTGTTACTTTCAGCTATACACGTGTGTTCACTTCCAGTTTCTGGCTCCAAAATTTGAGATCCGACATATTCTTGGATATCATCGAGAACTTTCTGGGTGGATATTCCTGTGATTACCTCACCTCTCATAGCACACTCTATTCTCACATTAGAGATAGATATATTTTGAGATTTGTAATCATCACCACATAGTGATCCATTCCCACTTATATCTTCAGCACAATCAACCACTTGGTCTATTTCTTGCACAAGTTGCTGTGTTGAAATTTCCTCCCCGGTTGTATTCCCTGCAATATCCTTTATCTCCCGAAGAATATCCTGTGTTGACAGTATAACAGGAATTGGATCTGTAAACAAAATCATACCCTCTATAACTATATACACACGTCCAAGTATTTATTTTAAAATATCTATACAACACTTTAATTAACATATCGGGTGAAATAATAGTGTGACGCACATTCGATATATGGTATATGTTCAACAGAAACCGAATTATAATATACAGGCCCTCGTGGCGGAGTGGTTAACACAGTTCACTACGATAGCAGAGGCACTTGAATTCGAATTACAATAAAAAGGTAAAGGTAAAGTGCTCCCCTGTGTATAGCACCACGCCATGAAGGCGTATAGGGGGTGTGGGGGTAACGCCCCACACTTTCTTGATCCGGTCGTGAGTGGGGGTGATGTGATCAGCATCACGCCCCTGACCGTCTTTACCCCCCAGGGTTTCCCCCAGGTACCCATTTTATTCGACGCTGGGTGGGCGCCAGGGCCGCTTCCAACGTTCGAATTACAATATCATTGTTATTTGTGAGCCTCCCCTCATCAATTTCACCATAATATCCTCATCTCCTCGATTAGCCAAAAGCGGTAGAAAAGCAAAACTAGGCCGAATCAATTAATCGATCAGGTAACTATAAAATAAATTAATCTCTTCAACTTTAACCCTTCACTGTTTGTATTAGGTTGATAAAATGTTATATTTAAAAGCTTCGTGGTAGTTGTAGCGGAATAGAATACAATAGCTTAGGATTAAACTCTCTGAGCAAGAAGGATATACACATTTTTTTATACTTATCTTTTGGATTAACCAATCTGCAAGAATTTATAATTATATATATATATATATTATGGCTCTGTGATGGACATTTTTTTTGTTATGAAGCCTTGGACCATTTGTTCAATCTCTGTACAGAAATTCGAATTCTTATATATAAAACTGCAATATTTATACAAAATAATAGTGTTGACCATTCTTGTTACCGCGATTGACCGTAGAGGCATAAAAGTGATGATGACTGAGTCTCAAAGTCTGGGGCTTAGTATCGATCGTCGCTCCTGGATACACCCCTCTCATCTTATTAATTTATGAATAAAAAATACTACAAATCACATCAGACTGATTATATATCTAAATGACCAAGCTGTTTGCGAACTACACCCATGGATAATTTTATTATTATTTTAAACTTTCGATTAATGTGGTTACAGAAACCATTTTTCAAATATGTAATAACATCTTGTTTCTAAATCTTACTAACTAGCTACGTTCTATATTCATCGACAATTGGTCTGCATCACTTTTATACCTCTTAGACTGACCACCGCAAATGAGATATAGGATACGTCTACCCGATGCAAGGATATACAAGTACAAAAAAAAAGTTGAACACCAAATTAGCCTCTGTGGCTCAATGGTTAGCACACCGCGCTATGACGCCAGGGGCCAGGGTTCGAATACAGGCTTGGACACAAGTGCTTGTGAATATCTATTCATCAATTTCGTCATCCCCACCTTCGCAATTAGCCAGAAGTGACGGATAACGAAAGTAAAATAAACCAATTCGATCAATCAATCAATCCAGACACTCAAATTGTAAGACTGTGATTAGTACACTCAACATATTCATTCATCGAGACACATCAGAAATTTATAAAAATATTTCTACTAACCCATCTTCCTCTCCATCTTCCGCTTCTCCCCTTAAAATGGAAAGTTTAGAAGAACAGACAACAATCTTCTTCTTCACAACTCGTCAATTAAATAAAATACTCGCTTGTAATATGCAAAGCACAAAATAGAGCAAACTCACTCACTACTTCCGTAAACAGAAAGAGCAGTACTACTGAAGACCACACGGTGGCTGGTACATTGGTGTTCGACAGTGAGTCAGTTTTGTTTTGACAGATTTCAGAACCATTATCAAGATAACATCTCTAAGATCAGGCTCCCCCCCAAAGTTGAACTCAAAAACAACACACGTCACCATAAAAGAAAATACTAGTCTTACTTCGACAACAACGGAAAATAGCAACTATATATATATTACACAAGCTTCAAACTATGTTAATAGATAAAACTTTTGTTTTAACATCAGGTTGCTAACGCAAATACGGAGTGGGGGCCCGCGCGTTGCAATTTCTAGCGAAGCTGTCGCACAATACATCATTCTCTCGAAAGTTATTCTGCGAAACCTGCTCTAGAAAATACCGTCTCCACTACGTATGTTACCAATAAAGTAATAAAAGGTACTAAAATAGTAAAATTATAGTAAACAAAAAACATCAATAATTTCAAGATGACAATTTATTCTATTTTTCTCCACCATTATTTATTGTAATACAGACAAGTACATTCTTTTTTTATCTTTTCAAGCATCACTTCAAGTCTCTCTACGGAAAAGTAAAAAGCGACAAATCTATCGTTTTAGCACTCTCCAACAACATAGGAGCCAGCGTAGTAACTGTCATGTCCTTATAAAATTGTTCCATCTCGAGAAGCAATCTATCCCCATCGATTCCAACCCAGTCCTCACCAACAGTCTCCAAACATCCTCCCCTATGCTCCTGAATAAAATCAGTCTCAATACAACCATGAATAGCGGAATCGTCTCTGCATGCATCACACCTCTCACTCACATTTTCCGCGCATTTTGACAAGTACCTCTCGTACCATTCAAACACAGACTTCACGTTTCTCTGCCTCTGAAGTACGGCATGATCCACACAGGAACGAAGATTAAGCAGCGCTTCCCAGCCACTCTTGGCCACACACACACACACAAGTAATAATCATTCTTCAAAACTGGCTCAAGACTGATCACTTTCTTTCCATGATAAGACCAAAAACGAACGTTCGTGCTCACTCCAAGTTTCACAGTAGGTTGACGTTTCACACTATCATTGTAGAAGTATTCAGTGATAATCCCTTGTACACCCAGCAAAGTATACCATTCATCCACGTTCATCACTGCACCCTGTTGTCCTGCTTTGAAAACACGTATAAACACATTAAAGGCATTGTGTGGATCCATGCCTACAACAATCTGCTTCGATGCACTGTCATTTAAATTGTAACTTACTTCTAGTACACCCTGTCGAATCGGCTCACGTGGAATCCGCTCCTGTTTATTTTCTTCATCCTTCTCAATTCTCGCCTCTCCTTTAACTTCCTGGTCAACTTGTTTCTGCTTCTCAAAAAGCTTCTTCTTCTGCTGCCTCGGAGTATTATTATTATTCCCCATCATCATCTCTTCCAGACAACGTTTCACACCTGCTTTCTTTACACACTTTTCCAACGTGAAATTCATAATTCGACATTCAAATAAGCGATTCACGTTAAACACCACCAAACTCGTCCGCAATTTGCAAAAAAAACTGGCACTCTTCATCAGTTAATAGCAACGACATCTATCGGAAATCTCCTCCTGACGTAACACACCACAATCAACATGCTGGAACTTGCCATTTGAGGTTAACATACACCGTACAACGCTACCAGCTATCGCTCTGACGTCACAGAATGTACCCCCTCCATGTAGGACTGCCTTGACGGGGCGAGGGGGCTTAGTAGGGAGGTCAATTTTCATCTGGTCATTCCACCCATTCTTCACATCCATATCTCACGTTTTCACCATTCCATCACGTCATTCATCTCCATATCTTTGACCTCCCTCTAAGAAACTAATGTAGGGAGCTCATTTTCATCTCATCATTTCACTCATTCTTCACATCCATAGGGTAACTTCGGTGAATAACGCCAGGCGGGAAACAACGCCATTTCAAAGTTTCAACTCTGAAAGCATGGACGCATATAAAGTTAAGGAGTGACTCACCGTTTTGCGATAAACAATGGTGCCTGGTAGCATTGCTGATAAGAACGGTTGCCATTGTCGAGCCTTCATTTAAGAGAAACACTTTGAACAGTGTAGACGTTTGAGTTGCGTTTCGAGGAAAAAGGGTCCACATTTTCATCGCGCCGACAAAGATGAGTGTTTTTCTATTGTAGAATTAGATTTTAAATGTTAACAATGTTGTACGTACACAATACGTTTATTACGTAAGAGAATGATGTGTGTACGGTTTTCATGGTCGGTGTCGTAAGTTTAGAACAGTTGGTTAAACTGCAATCTGTTGTTTCTGGAAATAACGCCATCATCGTGTCGGGGAAGAACGCCACTCAATTTAAACTCAAATTTAAGGAAATGTTGATTTCGAAAATAGGTTTATTCTTGCTCAGTTACCTTCGAGGCGTACAGATATTTATTCTCGGTTAATTTCCTCTTTCAGATGGCGAGAAAATGTAGAAATATACAGGCCAAATGGTCAGTAGATGACTTTAGGCAAGCTATGGCAGCCGTCAAACAAGGAATGAAGATAGCATTTGCTGCATGTTTGTTCCAAATTCCTCGCAGAACTTTGAGGGACTGAGTATCGCGAAAAGACAAAAAAAGACATGCTTTTTCTAATAACTTACTACAGTAATTATTTTTCCTAGTACAGTTTAGTAAAGAAGATGTGAATGTTTTATTTGTAATTAAGATAATGTGAATGTTTTACTTGTAATTAAGAACATGGCGTTATTACCCGACAGGTCTGGAAATAACGCCATTTTGCATTAACAGAGAATTTCGTATTTTATTGCTTTCATTATAACAGTGCAATCAATATTTTATTATTACACAATAGAGGAAAGTTCATTCTCCTAAACACGTAAGTTTCATGTTCCTAACAATAAAAATGTATGAGTTATAGAACAAAATGACCAATTGGTGGCGTTATTCACCGAAGTTACCCTATCTCACGTTTTCACCATTCCATCATGTCATTCATCTCCATATCATTGACCTCCCTATAACTAAGGGTCCTGCTAGAGGAGACAACCTCGATAAAAAAAAAACCCTATCCCAAGGTGTGAGTTGCACGTGCCGATGGGACAGTGTTGGCTGCAGGGGTAGGTGCAGTCGCGAACGTGGCCTCGGGGATTTCGGTTTGGTCCTCGAGTAGCCTCCATTTTTGGGGGTAGGCCTTCCTCGGCATAGAGGGCATGTCGAGGCGACGATTTATAAACCCTCCACTTAAAATAATTTTTGTATATGGGTACAAAAAACAACACAAACGGGGGGAAACCCCCAAAACGAGCGCGGCCTTCGAACCCGCTTCAATTAGTGGAAAAGACAAGTAACGTGCCACGTTACCTTGTTATCAGTATTGTTGAGAAGACCGATAGTAACGATGTTTCTGCAACAACAAAGAAACACGGAGCTGCTACATTGAAGGACTAGTCACCATTCCTTATCAAGAAACAGCTAGACTACGCCGCTGGTTCCAGAAATAAAAAAGCTGAGAAACGGGAGTCTACTGATCCAGACCAGCACAGATCGCCAGACCAACAACCTTTTGAAGTTACGATCTTTGGGCCACTTCACTGTTAATGTTGAACCCCATCGTCAACTTAACAGTAGTAAAGGTGTGATTCACCACTGGGATCTGCTAAATGCTGAGGAGGAAGAGATCCTTGAAGCACTCTCAGGCCAACATGTCACCGCAGTGCAGCGAATCAAGACTCGAAAATCCGGAGAACTTGTGCCAACTGCTTCGATTATACTAACATTACAAACGACCACTCTCCCAGATATTGCTGGATATTTGAGACTAAAAGTCCGACCATACATCCCTAACCCGATGCGATGTTTCAAATGCCAGCACTTTGGGCACACTCAGCCTTCCTGCAAGGCCACTACCGCCCTTTGTGGTAAGTGTAGTCTGCCTGATCATGGGACCGAACCTTGTTCCTCTGGCCCCCTCCATGTAGGACTGCCTTGAAGGGGCGAGGGGGCTTAGTAGGGAGGTCAACTTCATCACATCATTTCACCCATTCTTCACATCCATATCTCACGTTTATCACCATTCCATCACGTCATTCATCTCCATATCTTTGACCTCCCTATTAAGTAAGGTAGGGAGGTCATTTTCATCTCATCATTTCACTCATTCTTCACATCCATATCTCACGCTTTCACCATTCCATCACGTCATTCATCTCCATATTTTGACCTCCCTATAACTAAGGGTCCTGCTAGAGGAGACAACCTCGATAAAAAACCCCTATCCCAAGGTGTGAGTTGCACGTGCCGATGGGACAGTGTTGGCTGCAGGGGTAGGTGCAGTCGCGAACGTGGCCTCGGGGATTTCGGTTTGGTCCTCGAGTAGCCTCCATTTTTGGGGGTAGGCCTTCCTCGGCATAGAGGGCATGTCGAGGCGACAATTTATGGACCCTCCACAATAAATATTTTTTGTATATGGGTACAAAAAACAACTCAACCGGGGGGAAACCCCCAAAACGAGCGCGGCCTTCGAGCCCGCTTCAAATAGTGGAAAAGACAAGTAACGTGCCACGTTATCTTGTGATTAGTATTGTTGAGAAGACCGAGAGTACCGATGCATCTGCAACAACAAAGAAACATGGAGCTGCTACATTAAAGGACTTGTCACCATTTCTGATCAAGAAACAGCTAGACTACGCCGCTGGTTCAGACGTACCAGAAATAAAAAAGCTGAGAAACGGGAGTCTACTGATCCAGACCAGCACAGATCGCCAGACCAACAACCTTTTGAAGTTACGATCTTTGGGCCACTTCACTGTTAATGTTGAACCCCATCGTCAACTTAACAGTAGTAAAGGTGTGATTCACCACTGGGATCTGCTAAATGCTGAGGAGGAAGAGATCCTTGAAGCACTCTCAGACCAACATGTCACCGCAGTGCAGCGAATCAAGACGCGAAAATCCGGAGAACTTGTGCCAACTGCTTCGATTATACTAACATTCCAAACGACCACTCTCCCAGATATTGTACGGGCTGGATATTTGAGACTTAAAGTCCGGCCATATATCCCTAACCCGATGCGATGTTTCAAATGCCAGCACTTTGGGCACACTCAGCCTTCCTGCAAGGCCACTACCGCCCTTTGTGGTAAGTGTAGTAAGCCTGATCATGGAACCGAACCTTGTTCTTCAGGTCCCAAATGCATTAACTGCCAAGGCGAGCACCCAGTCTGGCATCGTGACTGCCCCTCTTTCCAACAAGAGAAGAAAATCAGAGAGTTGGTCGTCACAGAGAAAATCTCTGCTGGCGAAGCAAAACAACGTCTCCGTGAAAGCATACGCACCACTTTACCTGTGCCATTCGCTACAGTTGCTGCACCTGCTCTTACCCGTCGAAGTATAGGTGTACAAACCAGCGACGTGTCCACTCAAACTACAACACTTCCCGTAGTAGCCCGCCCTGCTTCGAGGAAAACAGCAACCACTCCTCGCTCCACAGAGAAGAAGTTCAAGCAGGTGCATAGCAAGGATTACTTTCTCAAGTCCAGTAACTCTCCAGTGAGGGTGGCGGCCACCACCCTGAAACTTAAGGCGCAGCTGAAAGCTGCCCGGCGGGCGCTCAAAGCACCCGCCCCCACTCCCCCTTCTTCATCCCCTTCGCCCTCTGTGTCCTTACCCGAGGACATGATACAGGACGAAGCCGCGGATCAAGAATTTATCAAGGAGACAGGGCCTAGAAACAGAGTACGCCTCAAAAGGTAACTATAATACCTCCCGCTATGGCTTATTGTCTCCAATGGAACCTTAACGGTTTCCGTATGCATCTCGAGGAACTGCAAATCTTAATATCTGAATTTGACCCTGCCATCATATGTCTCGAAGAGACACATTTTCGCCCAAATGAATCAGTGATTCTCAACGGATACACGCTTTACCGCACCGACAAGCTTCCTGAGGGTCGTCGTGCACACGGTGGTGTTGCAATCGGTGTTCGAGATAACATCCACTCAACGCCAATCTTTCTCACCACCCCCCTCCAAGCTGTCGCCGTGCGGGTCCATCTACCACAGCCAATATCTGTGTGCTGTGTCTACATCACAAGGGAGGAGCGATTCTCTCTTGAGGACCTCCTTTGTATATTCGAACAACTTCCGTCTCCTGTAGTTCTTTTGGGCGATTTTAATTCCTACCATCGTTTGTGGGGCTCCGATCGTACAGAGCCCGGGGGTCAAATTGTAGATGAATTCCGTGAGGCATCAGGTTTAACGTTGCTGAATGATGGAACTCCCACATATTTCAGTCCTTCCTCTGGCACATACTCTTCGTTGGACTTGTCCTTTTGCAGTCCCAGCCTTGCTCCTACCACATCTTGGAGCGTTCATCCTGATCTCTGTGGGAGTGATCACTTCCCTCTCATTCTTACCTTCGAACATACTTCATCAATCACGTGAAAAACACCCTCACTGGCTGGGGTGCCTTCGAGCGTGCAGTGGACCTTGAAGTCGATCTTGCGTCGACTTTACCACCAATCGACGCCTTAGATGTCTTTGTGTAAGGAGTGCATGATGCTGCACGCTCCTCATTAATGTAAAATACCATAATATAAAGTATGAGCCCCTCTCAGGCAGATTTGGCTACACTTAAAACTAGCTCAAGATGTGCATATGAGCTTATTGCTCAAGTGTGGTACTCTGTCTAACCCAAGATTTTTGTAAAAATGCCCTCGGGAATTTAACGTGAAAGTATGACCCCCCTCAGATTGATTTGCCTACACTTACAAAAGCTACATCTGCCAGATTGTTGTCCATAAGCTTGTCAAAAATATGCCCCTCTTGATGTTGTTTTGCCCACACTTAAAACTAGGGCAAAGAGCCACCTACACCCACCCACACCTACACATATTTACTTCCGGTCCACTTCCGGTTTAAGTTCAATTGGACACCAGGCCCAACTTGCATATCTAGTACTAAGACAATGCATTTTGCAGAGGCTTTCTAAAATTGCTCTGTGACTCTCTCATTTCTTACATCATAAACATATGATTTTTCACCTATAAGAATAACACTACATATGGTGTTATCAGGGAGTGTATCGTGGAATTCACAGAAAATTTTAATGTTTGTCCTGTCATTAACCACAACTTGTTTCCTTTTTGAAGTGTTGATGACAAACATGGGTCTCTGTGCTTTGAATTCATCTGGTGTGTAATACATGTCAGTATTGCCAGTAGTGACCCTTTTGTATGCTGTAAATGCCTCCTATAATTTTTGGCTGGTATCTAGGATAATAAACAGTGCTGATCAATTTTTGCTCATCAGATGAAGTTACCTCAGAGGGTTTCATGTTGATTGTGGAATGGACTGAGTTGTTATATCTATCTAAAAGTTCTGGAAGAATATTAAGCCATTTATAATTACCTTGGAGGGTAAATTGTTTATACATATGATTTTTTAGGGTTTTGTTGAATCTTTCTACAATAGAGGCCTGGAGATCACTGTAACTCGAGTAATGTTGTATTGACTGGCTTTTAATAAATTGTTGGAACACAGAATTATAGAATTCTTTGCCATTATCTGTTTGCAAATAGCGCGGTGATCTTCCACTCTGATTGATGGTTGTCTTGAAGGCTTCTGTAACACATTTTCCAGTCTTATATTTGAGTGGCACAGCCCAGGCAAATTTTGAAAATGTATCTATGACAGTGAGTAGATACTTGTAGCCCTTGTTGATCTTGTCTAAGTTTTTCAGCTGTCCACTTGCCATCTCAACCAAGTCACACTGCCATAAATCATCTATGCCTTTTGTAACCACTGGCAGTCTCTTATAATTATGTCTGGCTTGTCTGTGTAATTTATCAACAATAATTTGTCTAGACATAGTATGTAAACAAGAATATTGCAACTATAGGGTGTTCAGCAGCTGATACTACAGTATTTTCTAAATACAGTTTGTCTCCTATTTGTGTATTAAATTCCAGAGAGCCATCATCTTCAGCATAAGATGTCTCTAATGTATTGGGGTCTGTACAATCCTCAAACTTTACACTGGTGATTTTTGCTTTGTTATCAGCATTTGTTATTGATAAGGTAGGGTAGTGGTGTGCCTGTGGTTGTAGCCAATATTTGATCTTGATTGGTCTGAGTGTGCCCCCAACAAAATACTGGTAATAAAATTGTGCAGGGGACAGCATATATATTTTGCCTCCTGGTGTAAATGGTGAATCATATTCTTTGTTGGGGACACTGTACAATTCAAGAATTACTGTATGTTTAGGATTCTCGATTATGCCAGTTATTTCTTTTTCTGCTGTAAGCAATCTACTTGTTACAGATTCAAGATGCTCATTGATAGTCCTAACAACATCATCATGGCCTGGCTTGATCTTTATGTCCACAACAAGTTTTTTGTATTGTTGCACAATTTCTTGTAGCTGCGTGGCAAAAACAGACAAAGCATTTGCTTGGTTGGATTCCATGCTTCCTAGCTGTTGCTTGATATTAGCTACAATTTGCTGTAAATTTTCAACAACTGCCAATTTTGAATTTTGAGCAGTAAGATCATGGACTTGTCTTCTGATATCCTCAAACAGGGCATGCAGTTCATTAATATGTTGATTAGTTGGTAGAGTGGCTAGTGTCTGAGTAAGTTGTTTGATCTCTGTTTCGATATTCTTGATATCTTCTGATTTCAATATGCGATTCACAGCTCTCTTAATATTTTTAAGTTCCTGTGATGTAGGCAGATTTGATACAGTATTCTGCAAAGATTCAAGTGCCAATTTCACATTATTTAATTCAGAAGCATCAGCCACACTTTGCATAGCATCTTGAAGCAGAGCTATGTCTGCCTGAGTAGGTGTTGATTGTTGTAAAATTTCAAGCTTTGTTCGGATATCATCGATCAAGTGATGAAAATGAGATAGCTCAGATTCAGTGTTGAGGTTTTCAAGTTTTGTGATTTGTTGCTGGACACTGAAAAGAGTGTCTACAATACCAGGCAGGCGAGATTCTAGATATTCTTGTGCATTTGTCAGATCACTTTGCACTGCTGCTATGGTACCTTCAAGATGAGTTATGGTACTCTGAATTTTTCCAAAATCTTCATATGTCTCGAGTTGCAGCTTGATGTTGGCAACACTACGAGTTATAGCACTCAAAGCATCGGAAGATGGCAAGTTGTTCATAAAATTTTCAAGTGTCTCAATTTTTTCTTTAACCTCAGCTATGGCATTGTTCAGAGGGTCCAGATTAGGTATCTGTAGTGATTGAATCTGTTCTTTTAGAGTGGAAATCACTAGATCAAAATCTTCTTGTGACTTTATGCTTTTGAGAATTGTTTGGAGCTGTGTCTGGACATTATTAATCTGCTCTTCCAATTGTTGTTTCAATTGCTCAGAGTTAGTAGCCTGAGTCTTAAATTTGGCTTGAAGAGCTGCCACAGCTTCCTCTAAATTTTGAAAATTATCTAATGTTGCCAAGTCAGTATATTTTTGAAGCAGCAATTTGAGTTCTGAGTCAATTTTAAGAAGAGGGTCCATGCATTGTGATTGTAAATTTGTAATTTCTAGTTGAAGACTGGCATTGAGTGTGGTTTGTAAAGCTTGTAAATCACTTCTTAATTTCTTGACTCTGACATCAAGCATCAGAATCTCATCACTGTGATCTTCATGCCTTGTATGGCCAAATATATCATTAGGCATTTTTGTTTTAGTGGTTATTTATTATTGAATATCTAATTCTTAATTCTATAAAAAAAAGGTATAAGCTTGTCATACGATCCTGGGACCTCAATATATAAACAATCACCTGCAGAAACAGTATATACAGTGCCAGAAATCATGTTTGAGTGCTTAATTCTATAAATATTTCTCCCTATTGAAACCTTGACATTACCCTCGGGAGTTGTAATAAATTGTAATTGACCACCTACAGGTAATTGGTAATGATTTAAATTATTGTTAAATATGTACAATATTTTACCTGTTTCATCATCAACATCTGTAAGTATGCTGTTCAGATGAATAATTAACAAAGCACTTAGTTTATATATTACAGATTGTATATCAGAAGAGGGTACTGGTGTTGGCAGGTCCATAATAGCCTGTTTTTTCAACCCAAATAAGTTCATAGGCATGTTTATTTATTTCAAATTATGCTCTGTAATTGGGCATTGTTTGCCACTTTTCAAATCACAATGCCCCCATGGTAGAGTATGTATGCCACATGATATAATGCATCTCTTATCATCATGTGGGTCCAGAGCCACTTTTCTTACAATATTGCTAGTCAACAAGTGATCTTTACTCTGAATTCTGTTTTCCGATGTTCTGATTAAACTCTGGGTTTTGAGACAATTTTTGTAATCTTTAAATTGGAGCTCTTTGTCCACAGTTACTCTGCCAATGCCCTTGGTTTTTTTGACAACAGCACCACCACATGCTTCAAAACTGTACATCTTGGCCCTTAACCCAGCAAATGCCACAATAACATCACCAAGTGTCTCATCTTTTAACTTGTCAGGCACCTTTTTGTTGTGGGGTTGAATCTTTGTATGTTCACTGGTATCAAAATATTCAAGCAATGCAGGCTGTGTCATATCTTGATAATCATCTTCTGTCTGAATATCAAGAATAAAGCTATCTGTGTCTATGTACATCAGTTTTACACGATCACCATAAAAAGGCTTCAACACATCATAACAGAGCTTTAGCATGTGTAATTTGGCCAATTGTAATATCACAGCCCCTACATAAATAGGCTTATCAAACTTAATCTTTGTTTTTTTCATGTTGAAGAGTGCCATATTTTCATCATAAATTCTTCTGTAGTTGAAATTAGGCTTTGCAATCAATTTTTTGCTCCGGCTGGGGTCAGTAATTAATTTAACATCACTATGTTTCCTGACATTTTCTATGGTTTTGCCATACACTGAATTTACCATCAATTTAAACAAGGTCTTATCAAATTGGCTTATTGCAGATGTTCGAAGCTCTGTGTTTGTATCAATATATGGCTTCAACCATCTTGAGTGCCTGAACCTTAAGACTTTGCCAACTTTGGTCACTTGAACACCATGATGCATCAGAAACTGGAGGCTTTTGTAATACATGACATAACCCTGTTTTGACTCTAGAGTCATCATTAGCTTCTTCTGTTTAGAGCCAGGTGAACACTTAACCTCAGGAATTGGGGGCAGATCAGAAAATGTGTTGTGTAAATCATCAGGAATTGTCAGATCAACTTCTAAGAACAGGCCATAGTCACTGTCATCAAAATCCTGAAGATCTTCAATATTGAAATCTTCAACCCACTCAAGCCCTGCATATGGCAGTTTATACATCATAGCATAACCATACAGGCTGTTGGCATCTACATACAGTATATAAATTGATGGCAGTTGCTGGATCATAATTGAGAATAAACTTGTTATTTGCTCTGGCATATCTCTGAGAACATTGCACCATGCCTCCTCTTATACATTGCTCCATAAACAGATACATATCTTGATCTTGAATCAGATCCAATTGCATTTTAGTGTTTAAAAACATTGCAGACCATGCTAGGCCTGGAGCACTGTAGAAATACATTGGATCCAGCTTATAATTTTCCATCGATGATTTTCTAAATGCCTGAAGTATATCAGCTAAGAGAGTGACATCAAGTTTCAAGTATGCCTTATGATAATCACCAAATGTCTGGCATTTTAAATTGTTCCACATCAACTGGGCATGGTGATAATCTTCATCAGTGATTCCAGATGCTCTGAGTTTGCTGTAGAACTCTTGTTGTGATGGCAGAGCACACTCATCAAATTTAGAAAAGTCAGTAACATAGTCATATGGGTATACACCCTTACGCCTAATTAATTTCAGGTCGTGATTTGGAAACATAGCACATGTGATTTTGAATTGGTCATCAGATAATTGATTGGCAAGAGTAGCCAGGCTAGCCGACAGACTTCTGTAGAAATCAAGAAATCTTAAGTGAATAGGAACACCATTAACTTTAATTATCTTGCTAATAGCAATATATTTCTCATCATTTTCTGCTAAAATATTTAAATTCTGCTTGTCAAACTCCTTGTACCTGATCAGATGATGAAAATCATAATTAGATGCACCATGGCAAAGTAACAGTTGGGCTGAAAAGTTCGTAGGCTGACTTATAGATGGCGTTACTAGAATTAAATCCATGTGATTTTTACTTAGTACTAACCTTCAAAAGATAAGTATATAAATTTCACAGCTTCCGGATAATTAGTTCGTGAGATATAGAATTGTGAGTGAAGCAGCTTTTGTTATTGTGAAAAAATGGATAAAAACAGAATTTCATGTGTTAATAAAGCATTGTTTTTTGGCGAAAAAAAATACTGTTGAAGCCAAAGCTTGGCTTGATAAACATTATTCGGACTCTGCACCAGGAAAATCAACCGTTGAGAAGTGGTTTGCTAAATTTAAACGAGGCGAAATGAGCATCGAAGACGATGCACGCAGTGGACGCCCCAAAGAGGCTGTTACCGACGAAAACATCAAAAAAGTCCACAAAATAATTTTAAATGATCGTAAAGTGAAGTTGATCGAGATAGCTGAGATTATTACATAGCGTTGTTGGAGCGTTTAAAGGATGAAATCACGAAAAAACGGCCCCATTTGAAGAAGAAAAAAGTGCTGTTTCATCAAGACAATGCACCGTGTCACAAATCAATGAAAACGATGGCAAAATTATATGAATTAGACTACGAATTGCTTCCCCATCCACCATATTCTCCAGATCTGGCCCCCAGTGACTTTTCCTGTTTGCAGACCTTAAAAGAATGCTCGCTGGAAGGAAATTTAGCACTGATGAAGAGGTAATCGCCGAAACTGAGGCCTATTTTGAGGCTAAAGAGAAACCGTACTATAAAAATGGCATCGAAAAATTGAATGACCGCTATAATCGTTGTATCGCCCTCGAAGGCAACTATATTGAATAATAAAATCGAATTTTGTCAAAAAAATATTTTTTACTATGTTAGCCTACGAACTTTTCAGCCCAGCTGTTATTGGGACAAATTTTGGTCTCTGGATCTTAATATTACAGCTATTACACAGGGCCATTTTGAATTTACCATCTGTATGGGAATGGTGTTTCACCTTGATATTTGTATCTGAAAATTCAGAATCACATACCGGGCATTTTTCTGCATTGTTGAAATCTTCAATCTGATCCTCTGTTAAAGGCAACATGGGTTTTGATTTTAATAAGACATTAGATGCTATGTTATGGCACTCATTTTCTATTCTATGTGCAAATTCTTTGATGGCATCTGGTCCCATGTATAAATATTCTTTACTAACCACACCATCCTGTACAACAACATAATAAAAACTAGAAGGTTCATGTAACTGGTATGATGTAATTGAAGATACATCAGGATCTGGGCTGCAGAATGCAAGGGGTTTGAGGTTTGATTCAAAGTCACAGACTATATGTGCTGGGTGTTCCAACAAGGCTTCAAATTTTTTGAATTTGGCATTTTCACTTTGATTAGGCATCACCATATGAACAGGTTTATGTTTGCCACAGTATTTTAAATGTTCAATTAACTTGTTTTTAGCAATTTTTGCATTTCTTTCACGGGCACCATTTATTATTTTTTTGACCATCAAATACAGTCAAACATCTTCTACACAACTTGAATATTGTCTTAGATTTGTCTAGTTGTTTTCTAATTAAAGCTTCAAGATTATGTATCAGAGTGTAATGGTGTGTGCCATGCTCTTCAATTAAGAGCAGATCAATCGGAACAGCAGAATCATCAAGTGTACTGATTCTGAGAGGTGCTATCAAGCAATTGCCACGGCCAGTAGAACAAATAAATACATTAATAGATAATTGTTTACTATGGATATCCCTGGCCCTTTTTTTCAAATTTATCAATATTCTGAACAGACATTGGATATTCTAAGCCCTCCATAGCTTCATCAAAATTGTGTTCAAATTGTTTATAGTAAGCTATTCTCTGAGGATTCCTTAAAACTGGATACAAAGCAGCTAAAATACACCACAGAAAACATTTCTCATCGTTATTTTCTATGCTAACCACGACTCTTTTGTTTTTAATATTGGCAGGTAAAGGCAGATATGTAGATCCTTGTAGTGGGCTGAATTCAGAAATATTAACATAGAACTTGTGTGGAGATCCGCATAGGCTCCATCCTGACTCTTTTGCTGCAAATTCAGAGTGTTTAATATTCAATTGCTCTATCAAACTGCTTATTATTTTGCTAAATTTGCATTTGAATATACAGCTACAGTTTCTGTTATGTGGGGCTGTGTAAATTTTGTGCCATTTGGTTTCTTATATTGTGTAAACAATTTGAGGGACAGCTTATAAGAGCCATTTTGTGCATTTAGAATTGCCTGCACATCAGGATTTATACTGTTCAAAAAATTCTTAATATCACATTTTTGCTCTGATACAAACCGGTAATCCCTAAGTTGGCCAGCAAAACTGCTTTGGATGGCTTCATAGCGTGGCTGCTTTGCTGCTCTAGCATTAACAGGTGTTTCATGCTTCCTTTTCAGACCAGATGTAGATGGTTGTGGGGGCAATGTTGATGACTGTGCAGAACAAGTACCCTCATGTTTATATGTGAAATATTCCATGCTATATTTTCTAAGGCGTTTAGGGCATATTTTAGTGGGAGTTCTGCATTTGTCTGGATTACAATTCTTTTGGTGCTTAGCCCAATTGGGGCTGGATATATTGTTATTGCATTGATTACAATATTTTTGATTTGGCATTTTTGTTCTTTATTATATAAAATTTCTTGGGATTCAAATCAAAACTCTATGCTTAATAAACAATATCAGTTGGGTTCAGCAGTGTGCTTTGTATATTTAGTGTATATACTTAGTGTCTTAATATTTTTGGCTTTGTTGTTGGTTTATTATATACAATTTCTTGGGGTTCAAATCAAAACTCTATACTTAATAAACCTATGACAGGTTGTAAAGCTGATAGCCTACATGCACAAAGGTAGAATAAGTATTGATCTAGTGAACCACTGACCTTTCACAATTGCATGTCTGCACAGGCATGTCGTGGTGTGCATGGAAAGGCAATGACCTAATACCATGTGTCATGTATTGATCTTGTATAACAAACTAGGGCAGATATAAACCCTTTGTTCAATATATTAGAAAATTCTGTATATTAAATCAAACAAACCTATAATTCAATTTATACAAATCTGCTATATTTTTGTGTTTTTTAAAAAATAAGAGGAGCACTGCAACAACACATCTGTACTCCTCAGCCACTCTCACAATACTGATATGTGATGCAAAAGCTCTTGCATCATAATTTGTTGCATAATATTGGGTAATAATTTGTTGCACATGATGCAAAAGCTTTTGCATCATAATTTGTTGCATAATATTAGGTAATAATTTGTTGCACAACATGATACAATAGAAATAAACCAGAAGTAGGCTAAAAGTAGGCAACAAGTGGGCCGGAAGTAGGTAAACCGGAAGTGGACCGAAAATAACCGGAAGTGGACCGGAAGTAAATATGTGTAGGTGTGGGTGGGTGTGGGTGGCTCTTTGCCCTACTTTTAAGTATAGCCATAACAATATCAAGAGGGGCATATTTTTGACAAGCTTATGGACAACAATCTCACAGATGTAGCTTTTGTAAGTGTAGGCAAATCAATCTGAGGGAAGTCATACTTTCACGGGAAATTCCCGAGGGCATTTTTACAAAAATTTTGGGTTAGACAGAGTACCACACTTGAGCAATAAGCTCATATGCACATCTTGAGCTAGTTTTAGGTGTAGCCAAATCTGCCTGAGAGGGGCTCATACTTTCTCGAGTTTATATTATGGTATTTTACACTACTCACCTCCATTCCACATCCCGGTGGACCTGCGAGGCGACGCCCAGTCCCCTGGTGGACTGCGGAGATCGGTGCAGCCATCAAGGACCGCAATCATGCTCTCGATCGATTTAATAGGAACCACACTGCCGCAAACCTCGAGCAGTTCCGCATTAAACGTGCCCGTGGCCGTCAGCTCATTCGAGCCAGTAAGAAGGCGTGCTGGGTCCAATACGTGTCTTCTCTGACGAAGCAGGCTTCGTCGAAAGCCGTTTGGACCAAAGTACGTCGCATCCAGGGGGTGCATCTACTCCTCTGAGCGCTCTGGAGCACGATGGGACGTTGTACACAGATTCCGGAGACATAGCTAATATCTTGGCCACGTAGTTTTCTGGTGCGTCTAGCTCTGTAAATTATGAACCACGTTTCCGCCGTGAGAAGGACCGTCAGGAACGACGCCCTCTCGTTCTTCGAAGTCATAACACCGAGCCATACAAGTCTCCATTCACTGAACGGGAGTTCGATCAGACACTTCGAGGTTCTAAGAACACAGCTCCTGGAGTGGACTGGAATGGACTGGCAGCCATTTAAGCCAAATTGGAGACTAAAATTTCTAAAAACCGAAAGAGCAGAAACACAAAGTATTGTTGATATTGTGAATAACTTAGCGATGATTAATTATAGGAAATAAATTACAATTGGAAATAGCAATAAAGAAAACCTTCTTTAAATCAATGTACTTACCACCAAGATCCACTATGAGATGCTTCGTCATCTGCCCATTGGAGCAAGAAATTTCCTTTTGGCGGTATTCAACAGGCTTTGGTTGGAGGACTCTTTCCCCACTTCCTGGAAAGAAGCTATTATTGTTCCCATCCTGAAACCAGGTAAACAACGCACCGCAGCCTCGAGATACAGGCCTATTGCCTTAACTAGCTGTGTGTGCAAGTTGATGGAACGCATGATCAACAAGCGTCTCACCTGGTTTTTGGAGGAAAACTCATTGATAAGTAATTTTCAATGTGGTTTTCGCTCCAACCGTTCCACACTGGACCATCTGGTTTAGCTGGAAACACACATTCAGGATGCATTCCTCAACAAGGAACATTTAGTTGCAGTTTTCTTTGACCTCCAAAAAGCATATGACACAACGTGGCGTTTTGGCATCCTAAAGCAGCTCGTGGCCATATGGCGTACTTTATTAAAAAAAAATTATCTGATCGTTTTTTCCTCGTACGTGTTGGGAACTCCTTTTCGGATCTTCACGAACAAGAGAGAGAACGGTGTCCCGCAGGGCAGCGTATTAAGTGTGACTCTGTTTGCCATAGCAGTGAACAGTGTTATGGCGAGCATTGCTGCCCCTGTGAATGGTCGTCTGTATGTAGACGACCTCACGATCTTTTGTCGCTCACGGAATCTCGCGTCAGCTTCTCGTCAACTCCAACTGACGATATACAGTTTGGTTGAGTGGTCCTCCCAAACAGGTTTCACCTTCTCATCCGAGAAATCCGTGTGTGTTCACTTTTGTCGTCAACGCACATGTCATTTCGATCCTGACCTGTACATGGGGAAATCTCCCCTGTGCTTCGTGAATGAGGTCCGCTTCCTGAGCCTCATTTTCGATAAGAAATTAACATGGCTACCTCACCTTCGCCAGTTAAAGTTCCCTTGTCTTCGAGTTCTCAACCTTTTACGTGTTTTATCTTATACTACCTGGGGTGCTGATAGGACGGTACTGCTTCGATTGTATCGTGCACTCATCAGGTCGAAGCTTGATTATGGATGTGTTGTGTATTCTTCTGCCCGCCCATCTAGACTTCGCATCCTAGACACCGTCCACCATGCTGGTATACGTGTGTGCTCTGGTGCTTTTCGGACCAGCCCTATCGCCAGTTTGTACGTAGAGGCATCTGAGCCGTCGCTGTCTCTGCGAAGACAGCGGCTGGTTTTGAACAACTTCCTCCATCTTCGCTCGATGCCTTCACATCCCTCATTTCACACCATCTCAGACGTGAATAGGCTGGCGAGGTATCGGCTCCACCCTAGTGTCACTAGACCATTTGGTGTTCGTGCAGACGAGATCCTGTCAGCACTTTGTGTTGACAGTGATCTTCCTGGCGTCTCTCCACTCATTCCGCCTCTCCCTACCTGGGAGTTTCCTGCACCTTCTATCGATTTTTCCCTGACTGCCCTTCCAAAGGGAGAAACACCAATGGTTGTATACCAGCAACGGTTTTTAGAACTTCGTGCGAAGCACCCCAATTTTAATGTGTTTTACACGGATGGGTCCAAGACAGTCGAATCAGTTGGTTGCGCCTTCGTCCTAGACTCTCAAAGTTCCAGTTTCTCGCTACATCCTGCCTGTTCCATCTTTACGGCAGAGTTATACGCCATTCTAAAGGCACTGGACTTTGCAGACGTGAATGGGCTGAAGAAAGTCCTTGTGTGCTGCGATTCGACCAGCGTGTTGCAGTCTCTGGATTCGCCGTATTCCCGGCATCCGGTAGTGCAACGCATATTTAGACGGCTTGTGTCCTTATCTGCCAGCGCGGATGTACACTTCTGTTGGGTCCCTAGCCACGTTGGCATCCTGGGGAACGAAGCAGCAGATGCTGCCGCCAAGTCTGCTGATGCAGATGGCGACGTTCTCGTCCACCTATTGCCAGCTAGCGACCTGCGGAATGTGTTTCGTTGTTGCCTTCTTGACACTTGGCAAGCCGAGTGGGATGCGGAAACGGGGAACAAGCTTCACGCTGTTAAGCCCTCCATAGGTGCTTGGCGTTCCTCGTCCTGTCCCTCTCGGCGAGAAGAAGTTATTCTTACCCGCATGCGTCTAGGACACAGCCGTCTTACGCATGGTCACCTGCTCCAAGGGCTGGACCCTCCGTTGTGTCGTGTTTGCAATGTTTTATTAAGCATTCCACACATTCTGGTTGAATGTGTCGATCTTGCTTACCTCCGGCAGACTTTTAACCTTTCTGGCTGTTTGTCATCGGTCTTGGGTGATGACAGCAGTATTTTAACAAATATTTTTAGTTTTTTGCGAAGAGCTGGACTCTTCCACCGTCTGTAAGGAGTTTTTTTAGTTTGTTTCTTCTGACTTTTTAATGTGTCGTGTTTGTCTCGTGCAGGTCTCTTTACAACCTTGTACTTTTAGTTTTTCTTAAGGGGCAATCTACACCCCTTTTTTAAATTTTAAGTCAGAATTTTAGATAAGGGGACATTTCCCCGTATACATAGAAGGGTGCGAAATGGCTTTACGTGCCGACGCACCCAGAAATTTTAATTCATTCATTCATTCATTCAAAACTCAACAGACCAACTTCCGAGTTCTTAGTGGGCGACAGATCTTAAGATAACCTGCAGACTTCTGGCACGGAAATTCCGGCTTCCGTTCCGCGCTTTTCCATGTAGTGGGCGTTACACCATTGGATTTCAACAGAAGCAGACAAACTGTTGCCGGATATTTCCGTGTTTCGCCGCGTCTCAGTGCAAAACCGGAAAAATTCCGACCTTAGATCACCCATCTCGGGAATCGAGAACCCTGGGTGTCCCACGTGGCAGACTATCGACTCTTCCTGACAGTTGTACACATTCTTAAGTGTGGTCTTTTTGCATTACGAGAAAAGGCTTTTATTTACACAAACCACTGTTGTTATACTAACTAACTAACTCTCTAGCCTTCTTAAACCCGAAGGATTATGGCTGCAGCAACACATGCCTTCCATCTTTCCCTATCTTGAGCAAGATCTATATACTCTTTTCCATCCCTACCGATTTCCCTTAAGTCCATCTCAACGTTGTCCCTCCATCTTCGTCTTGGCCTTCCTACAGGTCTCTTACCATCAGGTTCAGAAATTTTAAATAAATTCAATTCCGGTCCAGAAGAGAAAATCACCAAGCGTAAATAGGTTCTGAACCGTAAAGAATCATTTTATCTGTAAAATATTTCAATTCAGTTCAGGAACTTTTTCTCCGCCTTAAATTAAATACGGTCCAAGAACATTCTTTTCCGGATGAATTTAAATACGGTCCAGGTACCTATTTCCGGCTCAATTTAAATACGGTCCAGGAACATTTTTCCGACTCAATTTAAATTCGGTCCACGAAGCTTTTTCAGGCTCAATTGAAATACGATCCAAGAACATTCTGATGCTTTTCAAACTCAGGTACCCAAAGCTATGCTCACTGCACAGCTCCCACTGAAACTCAGTCTCATTCTCAACAGACATCAGGTCACACTCTGACAGGTTTGAGAACCTCAGCTTGAATTCAGAAACAAGAGATTTAGATTTGATGTATCTGGAAATGCCCCTTTTTTCAAAAAATGTTTGCATCTTGAATCAATCAACCTGCAAACAATATTACATGTTAGGCTAGGCTATCTGAACAGCAAAGGCATACAGCTCAGTGGCTTCCCGCACTTATTTTACAACTCACTCGTGTTGCTTTCCCTGAATGTATAAACCTCGCTCTCCCGTACACTCGATCTAATTGAACCCTTTCCCTGCTCCGTTAGGGAATGAGGAAACGACAAGCGCTACAGGAAGTGAAGCGGCGAAATACTTTTATAGCCCCACCGCAGTTAAAGTGTGTGGAGGGATTGTAAATGCTCGTCTAGTTCTCCAAATATATATTATAAATATGTGTGTGAATATGATGGTTGATTTTGTTTACTTTTCGCTTTTCTGCCACTTTTTGGCTAATCGTGAAGTTGAGTGATTAACTCAATGTACAGACACTCAGAAATAACATACATGCTCAGGTCGGGGTTCGAAGCCGGGTCTCCTGGGATCGTAGTGTGCTGTGATAAGCACTCTACCATGGGAGCCTGGTAATTGCATATGTATTTACATATATTTAGGTATGTATGAGTGTATAAATAATTGTTTTGTGCATATCGACGAATTGCCGTTTTTACTGTGGTTTTGTAAAAATAAGGGAAGCAAAGTAATAATTACTATGAGAGCAAAAGTTAAAATGGGATTAGCAACAGTACATAAATGATCAAGCGCATTGTTGGCTCTGTATATGAAAGAGAAAACGTAGCCCGGTAATTAGAGCTGCGAATACAGGTATTTGGACATAGAAGTGCGGAAAACGCTGCGAAGAAAAAACTGTGCAAAAGTTAATAGAGAGCGCTATGGATCTTGTGTCGCAGATCTTTGGTGATTTGATGTCTGTCTAGACAAGGCTGCAAATTCTCAGTCGAGAGACTACAAGTGCATTTCATCCCCCAATTCGGAGAAAACTGCTTTCGACACTTTGCTATGATGTACATAGAAAGATACATGCGTATCACATACAAACAAACCAGTTTTTACACTATGGACTTTTCAGGATTATTTTTACAGCTCTTCTTTCATCTATCGACTTCTGTCGTATCAATCTTCTTCGGTATTGAGATACGCTTATTTCATTCAGACGGACGGCCAACCTCGAGTAATCTTCCCCCTCCAAGTAGGACTGCCTTGACGGGGCGAGGGGGCTTAGTAGGGAGGCCATTTTCATCACGTCATTCATCTCCATATCTCTGACCACCCGATTAAGTAAGGTAGGGAGGTCATTTTCATCTCATCATTTCACTCATTCTTCACATCCATATCTCACGCTTTCACAATTCCATCACGTCATTCATCTCCATATCTTTGACCTCCCTATAACTAAGGGTCCTGCTAGAGGAGACAACCTCGATAAAAAAACCCTATCCCAAGGTGTGAGTTGCACGTGCCGATGGGACAGTGTTGGCTGCAGGGGTAGGTGCAGTCGCGAACGTGGCCTCGGGGATTTCGGTTTGGTCCTCGAGTAGCCTCCATTTTTGGGGGTAGGCCTTCCTCGGCATAGAGGGCATGTCGAGGCGACAATTTATGAACCCTCCACAATAAACACATTTTGTATATGGGTACAAAAAACAACTCAAACGGGGGGAAACCCCCAAAACGAGCGCGGCCTTCGAGCCCGCTTCAATTAGTGGAAAAGACAAGTAACGTTCCACGTTACCTTGTTATCAGTATTGTTGAGAAGACCGACGATGAATCTGGAACAACATCGAAGAAACATGGAGCTGCTACATTGAAGGACTTGTCACCATTTCTTATCAAGAAACAGCTAGACTACGCCGCTGGTTCAGATGTACCAGAAATAAAAAAGCTGCGAAACGGGAGTCTACTTATCCAGACCAGCACAGATCGCCAGACCAACAATCTTCTAAAGCTAAGATCTTTGGGCGACTTCCCTGTTAATGTTGAACCACATCGTCAACTTAACAGTAGTAAAGGTGTGATTCGCCACTGGCATCTGCTAAATGCTGAGGAGGAAGAGATTCTTCAAGCACTTTCAGACCAACATGTCACCGCAGTGCAGCGAATCAAGACACGAAAGTCCGGAGAACTTGTTCCAACTGCTTCCATTATTTTGACCTCCCAGACGACCACCCTCCCAGATATTGCATGGGCTGGATATTTGAGACTCAAAGTCCGGCCGTATATTCCTAACCCGATGCGGTGTTTCAAATGCCAGCACTTTGGGCACACTCAGCCTTCCTGCAAGGCCACTACCGCCCTTTGTGGTAAGTGGTCTGCCTAATCATGGGACCGAACCTTGTTCTTCAGGTCCCAAATGCCTTAACTGCCAAGGCGAGCACCCAGTCTGGCATCGTGACTGCCCCTCTTTCCAACAAGAGAAGAAAATCAGAGAGTTGGTCGTCACAGAGAAAATCGAAATGACATGTACGTTGACGACAAAAGTGAACACACACGGATTTCTCGGATGAGAAGGTGAAATCTGTTTGGGAGGACCACTCAACCAAACGGTTTATCGTCAGTTGGAGTTGACAAGAAGCTGACGCGAGATTCCGTGAGCGACAAAAGATCGTGAGGTCGTCTACATACAGAAGACCATGTACAGGGGCAACAATGCTTGCCATAACACTGTTCACTGCTATGGCAAACAGAGTCACACTTAATACGCTGCCCTGCGGGACACCGTTCTCTTGTTCGTGAAGATCCGAAAAGGAGTTCCCAACACGTACGCGGAAAAAACGATCTGATAAAAAGTTTTGAATGAAGTACACCATATGGCCACGCACGCCCCAAGAATGGAACTGCTTGATGTTGCTAAAGCGCCACGTTGTGTCATATGCTTTTTGGAGGTCAAAGAAAACTGCAACTAAATGTTCCTTGTTGAGGAATGCATCCTGAATGTGTGTTTCCAGCTGAACCAGATGGTCCAGTGTGGAACGGTTGGAGCGAAAACCACATTGAAAATTACTTATCAAGCAGTTTTCCTCCAAAAACCAGGTGAGACGCTTGTTGATCATGCGTTCCATCAACTTGCACACACAGCTAGTTAAGGCAATAGGCCTATAACTCGAGGCTGCGGTGCGTTGTTTACCTGGTTTCAGGATGGGAACAATAATAGCTTCTTTCCAGGAAGTGGGGAAAGACTCCTCCAACCAAAGCCTGTTGAATACCGTCAAAGGAAATTTCTTGCGCCAAAGGGCAGATGGCGAAGCATCTCATAGTGGATCTTGTCCACTCCAGGAGCTGTATTCTTAGAATTTCGAAGCGCCAGATCGAACTCCTGTTCAGTGAATGGAGAGTTGTATGGCTCGGTGTTATGACTTCGAAAAACTAGACGGCGCCGTTCCTGACGGTCCTTCTCGCGGCGGAAACGTGGTTCATAATTTTCAGAGCTAGATGCATCAGAAAACTGCGTGGCCAAGATATTAGCTATGTCTCCGGAATCAGTGTACAACGTCCCATCGTGCTCTAGAGCACTGAGAGGAGTAGATGCACCCCCCTGGATGCGACGTACTTTGGTCCAAACGGCTTTCGACGAAGCCTGCTTCGTCAGAGAAGACACGTATTGGACCCAGCACGCCTTCTTACTGGCTCGAATGAGCTGACGGGCACGGGCACGTTTAATGCGGAACTGCTCGAGATTTGCGGCAGTGTGGTTCCTATTAAATCGATCGAGAGCATGATTGCGGTCCTTGATGGCTCCACCGATCTCCGTAGTCCACCAGGGGACTGGGCGTCGCCTCGCAGGTCCACTGGGATGTGGAATGGAGGTGCGTGCAGCATCATGCACTCCTGACACAAAGACATCTAAGGCGTCGATTGGTGGTAAAGTCGACGCTAGATCGACTTCAATGTCCACTGCACGCTCGAAGGCATCCCAGTCGGCCCGACTAAGATTCCAGTGAGGGTGTTGTTCACGTGATTGCTGAAGATGTTGGAAGCTAAGAATGAGAGGGAAGTGATCACTCCCACAGAGATCAGGATGAACGCTCCAAGATGTGGTAGAAGCAAGGCTGGGACTGCAAAAGGACAAGTCCAACGCAGAGTATGTGCCAGAGGAAGGAGTGGAAATATGTGGGAGTTCCATCATGACGGGAGCAAAATAGCCTAAGTGTTGACGCTCCCACAATTTTAAAATCAAATTCAAATATCCTATTAAAGCACCCAATGCTGCAATTTTTAAATTTTTGCTGAAGAATATACATGATTATCTTAGTTATGTTCAGAGAGTTGTATGCATCAAAGGGCTGCAGGTGATGATTAAAATCTGCACCACTATACAACATCCCACTGTCTGTGGTAACAAATTCTGACCTATGGAACCTGTCCAGATGCAGCTGCAAAAATATAAAATGTTTCCAATTTGAGCTCTGATTGGGAAGCATCTCAAAATCATAGAATCCCCCTGGCTTTGCATGATTTGTGAACCAGCGCCCATAATAGGTAAAATTAATACAATAATAAAAAACAACAAAATGCCCTACAATTCTCCTGTAGGTGTTATACTTGTTGCACTCAAAATCTGTAATACATCTCAAGTTCAGATATTTGAAACTGTGTGTGCTGTCAAGTGCCCAGTGAAACTGTCTCAGTATTGATGGCAAACACATCATGCTCTGACAGTGTTGAGAATCTAATTTTGAAACCCTCAACAAGTGATTCAGATCTAATACATCTTGCAATGCCTCTTCTTTCAAAAAATGATATTTGTGTGCATGTTATATAGGGTGTTCTGGTGGTATGTCTAAGAGCAGGGGCATATTGCTTCTCTCTCCAAAATTACACACAACAGTTTTCATAACATAATCGGGACTACAATTTTTAAACTTTTGACCTAATAGATACAGCAGAACCTCATTCATATCAATAATTCCTTTATTGTGGAAATTTTCCTTGCGGACAAAATCTGCCCCAAAATACACCATGCCTGTATTTGTAGTTATAAACTCAAATGTATCAAAATAACTCAAGTAGATATCACAATTAAAATGTTTCCAGTTTGAAGTCTGGCCAAAGGCCATATGAAAATTGTACAGTGCTGTAAAATTTGTATTTGTGAACCAGAAATTGTTCCTGAAGCAATCATAGAAACTTACAAAGAATCCAACAATTCTCCTGTGTATAAAATATACAATTTTTTCACTATTGCCAAGTCATGCGATGTTTTATAGAATCCATTAAGATTAAGAGAACGGTGTCCCACAGGGCAGCGTATTAAGTGTGACTCTGTTTGCCATAGCAGTGAACAGTGTTATGGCGAGCATTGTTGCCCCTGTACATGGTCTTCTGTATGTAGACGACCTCACGATCTTTTGTCGCTCACGGAATCTCGCGTCAGCTTCTCGTCAACTCCAACTGACGATAAACCAGTAGACACAATAAGAGAGTTCTAAGCCCTCATTTGAGGCTCGAATCATCATTTGAGGCTCAGTGTTGCCAACTCACCCCACGAAAATTTCACCAACTGATATTTTGAAGCCTTTCACGGTGTATGTTAACCTCACAAGCAGTGTTGCCAACTCGGGCGAGGCGTAGCTTTTTATGGTGTATGTTAACCTCACCAGCAGTGTTTCCAACTCGGCGTAGCCTTTCACGGTGTATAATTTTTTAGCTTTTTTTTGTGTGTGTGAGTGTACATGTGTTCGGGCGAGGCGTAGCCTTTTACGGTGTATGTTAACCCCACTAGCCTCAGCGTACATGAGAGTTCTGAATTTTTTTTTGAGGCTGGAATCATTATTTGAGGCTCGTCGTAGCTTTTTATGATGTATATTTTGAGGGCAGAGTTGGCAACACTGTGTCCTATTACTGTAGCCTTTTATGAGGGGGGTCTATTGCCCTCTGTTTACATCTGGCAACACTGCCGTAGATTGACAGTGTTGTTAAACCTACTGGGTTTTTCACTGTAAATTTTTATTAAAGGACCTGAGGGGTCCATGTATTTTTTATGTTTGGCAATACTGTTGGGGGCCTAGTGTTGGCGACACTGTGGGTTTTTACTGTAGCCTTTTATGAGGGGGGCCTATTGTCTCTTTTTATATTTGGCAACTCTATTGGATGTTTCTTTTTTGAGGCTTGGGTTTTGCCAACCCATCCGAAGAAGATTCCACTATATGATCTTTTACTGGCTAAGCTAACCTACAAATAGGAATTGGCGACACTGACGAGCATCAAATAATGATTTCGAGCCTCAAATGATGATTCGAGCCTCGTCGGTGTTGCCTACCCACTCTACAAAAATTCTACTATATGATTTTTCACAGGCTAAGCTAACCTACAAATAGGAGTTGGCAGCACTGACTTATAAACACACTGGGTCCTCTTGGCATGTTTTTTCATGATGTGTTGCTAGGCTATTGAGCATCTTGACGTATACAATGTATATATTTTGAGAGGGGGGTTATAGCTTTTTATGCTGTACGAATACTGGAAGCTTGACAGTGACAACCAACAGAGTAGGTAAACCTACATCCAGGAACTGGCAACACTAGTTTCTGACAGTGAATTTGAAATAAAATATTAAACAAAATACATGAGTAAGCACTGTGATTACAAATAGTACCAGTGTTATGCCCCCAACTCCAACTGGACAACTGGGGAAAATAATTGTACAACAATTTGTACCTAATTGTACAATACTTGTACCTAATTGTACAACATATACACAGACATAAAAGAGAGAGCCTTCCCGCAACTTACTTCATGTACAATTTATATATGATTTTTTACAACTGTGAAAAGAAAGCATATGTGTTCTGTATGCACACATTTATTCTTATTTTTCGAAGTTGAATGAAAGCACATGTTTTTACGCTCTCGTAATACTAACCTTGCTCCACTGATTTTAAATTGCTTCCACCCGTTTTTTTTTCTGTGTTATTTCCGTATGCACGCAACATTCGCTTTCAATAGACAGAAGGAGTGTTAGTATAGCAGACTCCGAGTTTACAATTTATTAAATTAAACAATAATTTATGTAAGAATATACTTGTACTTACCGAATACAAAATAATAAAAAGCACATGTGAATATTTGCGTGTGTTCATGTTATATGACGACTGAGTAAAAAAATAATGTTGACTCCCCGAAAGATAAAAGTTCCTAGTTCGACATCAGATGCATGCAAATTTTATGTTTTGCTCTCCAAAATCTTGATTTTTATGTTTGTGCTATTTGTCATACAGCAGAGGAGAAGAGGGGAGAGGGAGGGGAGGGGGTACTATTAGCGCCATCTATTAGCAAACAATAGAAATAAAAAAAGGTCAAACTTTTTCAACACCCAAACATTTTAAACATCTTCACGTAGTAATACGATAGCTGAAGATGTTTAAAAGAGTACTCTTAGTCGACGAAGCTAATTGCTAGGGCCCTTATATTACTAAAATATTCTTTAATTTACATATTTCTCATACCGCCATATGTTGTTCTATTTGACTTCTTCCAAAAAAATGCTAATTAGCGAGAGTTAATTAAGCAAGGCAAGTAAAAGAAGCAAATAGGACAACATATGGCGGCGTGAAAATATGTAAAAAATTCGATTCAGAGGTGGATCGAATTAAAGTTGGGGGATATTTTGCATTTTTTCCCTATAATGTACAAAACATTTACCATACATAATCTTTTCCATTTACAACAGTATAAAATAAGAGGAATGTGTGACAATATCCATATTAATTAGGAAAGTATGTTGTATGCTAGGTTAGCTAATTGTGTCTTCTACAGCTTCACTGTATAGAGGGAAGATGGAAAAAGAGAGCTCTACAAAAACTGGTGCTCTTAACAATATTGTACGCCCGTGAAAATTATATATAAATAAGACTTAAGCGTATTATCTGCTTTCATGTCAGATTTTACCAACCTGTGAGCTGTAGTGTTTAGGTGACAAACGACCTGCTCAAATATGATACTGTTGACAATATTGTACGCCCCGTGAAAATTATATATAAATAAGACTTAAGCGTATTATCTGCTTTCATGTCAGATTTTACCAACCTGTAAGCTGTAGTGTTTAGGTGACAAACGACCTGCTCAAATATGATACTGTTGACAATATTGTACGCCCCGTGAAAATTATATATAAATAAGACTTAAGCGTATTATCTGCTTTCATGTCAGATTTTACCAACCTGTAAGCTGTAGTGTTTAGGTGACAAACGACCTGCTCAAATATGATACTGTTGACAATATTGTACGCCCGTGAAAATTATATATAAATAAGACTTAAGCGTATTATCTGCTTTCATGTCAGATTTTACCAACCTGTAAGCTGTAGTGTTTAGGTGACAAACGACCTGCTCAAATATGATACTGTTGACAATATTGTACGCCCGTGAAAATTATATATAAATAAGACTTAAGCGTATTATCTGCTTTCATGTCAGATTTTACCAACCTGTAAGCTGTAGTGTTTAGGTGACAAACGACCTGCTCAAATATGATACTGTTGACAATATTGTACGCCCCGTGAAAATTATATATAAATAAGACTTAAGCGTATTATCTGCTTTCATGTCAGATTTTACCAACCTGTGAGCTGTAGTGTTTAGGTGACAAACGACCTGCTCAAATATGATACTGTTGATAATATTGTACGTCCGTGAAAATTATATATAAATAAGACTTAAGCGTATTATCTGCTTTCATGTCAGATTTTACCAACCTGTGAGCTGTAGTGTTTAGGTGACAAACGACCTGCTCAAATATGATACTGTTGATAATATTGTACGTCCGTGAAAATTATATATAAATAAGACTTAAGCGTATTATCTGCTTTCATGTCAGATTTTACCAACCTGTAAGCTGTAGTGTTTAGGTGACAAACGACCTGCTCAAATATGATACTGTTGACAATATTGTACGTCCGTGAAAATTATATATAAATAAGACTTAAGCGTATTATCTGCTTTCATGTCAGATTTTACCAACCTGTGAGCTGTAGTGTTTAGGTGACAAACGACCTGCTCAAATATGATACTGTTGATAATATTGTACGTCCGTGAAAATTATATATAAATAAGACTTAAGCGTATTATCTGCTTTCATGTCAGATTTTACCAACCTGTAAGCTGTAGTGTTTAGGTGACAAACGACCTGCTCAAATATGATACTGTTGACAATATTGTACGCCCGTGAAAATTATATATAAATAAAACTTAAGCGTATTATCTGCTTTCATGTCAGATTTTGCCAACCTGTAAGCTGTAGTGTTTAGGTGACAAACGACCTGCTCAAATATGATACTGTTGACAATATTGTACGCCCGTGAAAATTATATATAAATAAGACTTAAACGTATTATCTGCTTTCATGTCAGATTTTGCCAACCTGTGAGCTGTAGTGTTTAGGTGACAAACGACCTGCTCAAATATGATACTGTTGACAATATTGTACGCCCGTGAAAATTATATATAAATAAGACTTAAGCGTATTATCTGCTTTCATGTCAGATTTTGCCAACCTGTGAGCTGTAGTGTTTAGGTGACAAGCGACCTGCTCAAATATGATACTGTTGACAATATTGTTCGTATATTGTATTGTATAGGAGACTAGAAGCATATAATTTGGCGAAAAAAAAAAACCAAATAAGGTCATAGAAAATAGTTAAAAAAAAATAACAATTATATTATGCATTGCACAGCATTAGGTATTAAATAACATACCCCCAAAAAATCTCTGCATTATGCGTTCTGAAAAAAATTGCCCTACGTGCCAAATTACTATGTCAAGTAAAAATTTTCAAAGACACTGTCGTACTTGTGTGCCGGGAAAGCGAATATGTGCAACCAAACTGTGCTCTAAGTGTGGAATAAATATTTCTATTGCCAACTTCAAGCGACACCAGCTTACTTGCAAGAGCACTGGAAGTAAGAAGTAACCTCCCTCGATGAATCGCCACCTGCCAAACGCGTCAAGCTGGCGAAGAAAGCAGACCGATTTGCGTTTGAGCATTTATTAGAAAACTTTAACATAACATCAGACAGCTTCTGCGATATGCGTAGTTTTCTGGAGAGCGAACGAGCTAAGATAATATCCATCCTGAACGATGCATTGGCTACATACTCCACTAAATTCTATGCTGTGCTATGCTGCAAGTATAAGAAACCGTCTGATGAAATATATAAATTCTTCCATGCCACAAAAGCAAAAACACTGCATCAGGCAGATATCACTGACCTCGACAGCATCTACGACAAGTTTGTCGAGGAGTTTGTGGCAAAGCACGAGGAGCATCAGGATAAAGGCTCGGGCGGTTCGCTGTGTGGCGACCCCCACGAACTTCGTCTGAAACTTAGCAAGTCCCTGCCACTGGCAGGGTCTAGCTATATTGCCCTGCCACCCGAGGTTGAAGCAAGGAAAGCTGTTCTCAATATTCAGAACAAAGACACCAAATGCTTCCTCTGGTCGGTGCTGGCAGCATTGCACCCTGTTCACTGGAAAAACCACTCGTACCGTGTTGCACACTACAAGCAGTATGAGTCGGAACTGGAGGATGCAATGGCCGGGATTGCCTACCCTGTAGAAGTCTCGCATATTCGCAAGTTTGAGGTTCGTGCTCGTGACTTGTTGGGCCTACAATTAGCCATCAATGTTTACGGTCTCACCGAGAACAAAAATGAGGTCCACCCCATCCGGGTGAGCAACGTGAGCAACAACAACGAGGTACGAGAAATCAACCTCCTGCTCATCAAGGACGAAACCCATCACCATTACACCCTTATCCGTTCCCTCTCTCGGCTTGTTTCAAATCAGAAAAATAGACATAATGGTCACATCGTGGTGTGTCGCAGGTGCCTGTCCACTTTCGACAACCAAAACCATTATAAATTCAAACACTCTCGAGGACCCAACATTGCTGCTGAGAAGCTAGCTCGCCACATGTTCTACTGTGGTACCAACAAGCCTGCACGAACTATCCTGCCCGAACCTGGTGCAGTAGAGTGCTTTCGCATGCACAGTGCTATGGTGAAGCATCCTGCCTATATTGTAGCAGACTTCGAGGCCTTTCTTCAACCTCTGTCTAACTGCGAGCCCAACCCCGAAACATCCTCTACCATTCCTTTCCAAATCCACGAGGCCTCGAGTTACTCCTATGTTGTGGTGTGGCGAGACCAACATATTGCCTCCGAGCCCTATGTGTATCGCGGTCCCGACCCGGTCAAACACTTCCTGGAGAGAATGCAACAGGAAGCCATCAAGATAGGGAAGGTGCTGTTGGCCCCCAAGCCCATGCTGCCTCTGTCTCCCAAAAACAAGCATCAGCACGAAATGGCTCTAAATTGTCCTGTTTGCAAGTCGGTCTTCACTGACGATAACAAAAAGGTCCACCACCATGACCATTATGGGAGCGGAAGCTACATTGGCCCGTGGTGCAACAGATGTAACTTGAGAGCCAGGGACCCGCGCTTCATACCGGTCTTTTTTCACAATGGCTCGGGATATGATTTCCATCACTTGGTTACACATCTAGGGTACGACAATGCGAGAATCAATGTCCTGGCACAGAACGAGGAGCGTTATATTAGCATCAGCAAGTGGGTGCCGATCCCCGACTCAAGCAGCATCACAAACCCTTCCAAGTTCGCGGAGACGTCGCTACCTCCCCAGGCGAAGTTCTACAGTCAGCTACGAGGCTCGAACATCACCGACGAAGAATATCGCCATGCCCAGTCCATGTGGCGCGAGCTGGGCTGTCGAACTCTCGGGGACTACCACGACGCCTACCTCAGACTTGATGTGACGCTCCTCGCCGACGTGTTCCAGACGTTCCGTGCGACCGCAATGAAGATCTACCAGCTGGACCCCGCCTACTTTTATAGTCTCCCCGGACTGGCGTGGTCAGCCATGTTTCTGGTGACGAAGATCGAGCTGGAGCTTCTTTCCGATTATGACATGGTGCTGTTTGTGGAACGCGGCATCCGGGGTGGCATGGTCCAGGTGTCGCAACGGTACGCACGCGCCAACAACCATCACATGGCTACTGGCTACGACCCCTCACAACCGTCCAGCTACATCATGCACACGGACGTGAATAACTTGTACGGACACTCCATGATGCAGCCACTCCCTTTTAGAGGGTTCGAGTGGGCCGACCCCTCCAACTTCAACATCGAAAGCTTCGACGATTCAAAACATGGGTTCTTCGCCGAGGTTGATCTGCAATTCTCCGAGAAGCTGCAGGATTTGTTCAACGATCTCTCCCCTGCACCCGAGTTCAAGTGTCCACCCAATTCCAACCAGAAGGAGCTCGTTATGGATTTCGAGCCCAAGAAGAATTACGTCCTACACTACCAGAATCTCCGGTGGTTGATGCAGCAAGGGGTCGCGGTCCACGCAGTTCACTGCATCCTCAAGTTCGAGCATTCTCCGTGGTTGCGTCCATATATTGAAGTCAACACCAAACACCGCACCGCAGCCACGTCCGAGCTTGATAAGGATTTCTTCAAGCTTATGAACAATGCGGTGTTCGGGAAAACCATGGAGAATGTACGAAATCGTGTAGATGTGAGGCTAATATCAAACAAAGCACAATGTCGCAGGCTCGTAGCAAACCCGTTATTCAAATCGAGGACCATTTATAACGAACAGCTTGCTCTGGTGCATATGAGGAAGAGCGAGGTGAAGCTCAACAAGCCAATTTATGTTGGCGCCTCAGTATTAGACCTGAGCAAGCTGCACATGTTTCAAATATATTATGGGATACTACGCCAGCACTATAACGACAATATTAGCCTACTCTATACGGACACGGACAGCTTGGTGTACCACGTTCGCACAACCGACGCGTACAAGGATATGGCCACGGTTCCATCTTTGGTTGACCTCTTCGACACCTCAAACTATCCCCAGCCGAACCGATACGGCATCCTGGCTCGCAACAAGATGGTGGTCGGCAAACTCAAAGACGAGAAGAAAGGTGATGTGGCTCTCGAGAATGCCGGTCTTTGCTCCAAAACCTATGCCATCAAAGCCGAGGGCAGCGTTACCAAGAAGGCCAAGGGTGTCGGCAGACAGGTGGTTCAGGAGAATCTCATATTCAAGGACTTCTTCGATTGCCTCAAGACCAGGTCACCGGTTCTAAGAGCAGAACAGCGCATCCAGAGCGTCGACCATGTGTTGACCACAAACAAAGTTAGAAAAATTGCACTGGATCCTGATGACAATAAGAAGTGCATCCTCGAGTGTGGTATTCACGTATTGTCGTGGTGGCACTATCGCTTAGCAGAAAGCAAAACCTGCAACATATGTCCATCTTCAACAAAAGATTCATAAAAACAAAACAAAACAAAAAAAAATCATTTTGACTGTCATTACAAAAAACTTTGACCGTATTCTTAAATAACCAGCATGCCTATGAATTTGTTCGGTTTCAAAAAACAGATCATTATGGAAACCATACCAGATCATGAAGTCTTACCTTCCGTGTTACCTAAACTCAACGGTCTGTTGATCATTCACCTCAACAGCATTTGGACGAAACTGAATGACGATGTGGGCAAGATGTTTTATGTTTTTAATAACAATTTAGATTTCTACGAAATTCCGATCGACGGGAAACTTCAAATCACCGTGAATCCGGTGAACGCAGGCGAAATCAAAATTTCTACCGGCAAGAACATTTTTCGAATCAAGCACGACAAGATGCTTTCTAACATTACGTACGATGTGTCTGCAGGAGATTATCTTTACATGGAACTCCTCGGAGATTACGACAAACTTATTCCTCTCTTCGTAGAATTACGAATCGTCTATCCTATTATAAATAACCGTTAACCAAAAATGCCTAACGACATTTTCGGCAACACCAAGCGTGTAGACCATGCAGAAGAGATTCTCATGTTGGACATTCGAGTTAAAAAGTTAAGGACCGATTTGATCGCTTTGCAGGAAACCTTAAACAAAAGTTTAGAGTCGGAAATCGCCACGCTCCAAACGCAATGTCTCGACCCCATTCTGAAAAATTAAAGAAATTAAATCCAAGTTACAGACTTTGGAAGATACCATAACGAACCTACCATCGTCGGACGAACTGCAGGTCATCGGTAAAAGCGTCGCGAACATAAAAATTCAATTGGAGGCGTATCGAGATTTCGAACACATTCAAACCACCATCGCTACGCTTCAGGCGTCCTTGGAATTGATCAACGAAGAAATTAAAAATATTCACGCTGAAGCAAGAGCGTTGACGAGCATTCAAGACACGCTGAGCACGGTTCAGCAGAAGATCGAATATTTAGAAAATTTGAACGTCGAAACGAATCTCGCTCATTTTCATCACGTACTGGACAACATACAGGGTGACTTGGAATCGTTACGGACGAGCGTGCCTTCGAGCGAAGATTTGGAAAAATTGAAAACGGCGGTGACGGCACTATCCGATTCGAGCGACATCAAAAGTTCGTTGAGCGATCTCGAGAGTAGGGTGGCCAATCTCCCCACCTCCAAAGAATTGCACACTTTGAAAAGAAACATATCTCGAATGCTGAAACGACTGGAAACGGAAACGGCGAACGTGGAACAGATTCGAGACGAAATCAGTTCGCTGGTGTCGACGCTGCCCACTTCGCAGAGCGTAGCCGACCTTCACACACAGTTTACAGAGATGCGAAGCATCGTGAACGATCTTACCGAGAAGAGCTCGAAATTGAATGAAGTCGAGAACCTTCAGAACATCGTCGTCAACATCAGAGATCAAGTTGGAGTGCTGGAATCCACGCAGGAATCGACGCTGACCTCTTTCGGTGCCAAGTTGCAAGAACTCAACGAAAACTACAAGCAGTTGAACGTGGAAGTGAAAATCAAACCGTCGTTTTCTGCCGTAACGGATACCATAGTCGAGCATTTGCTGCCCATCGAAAATAAACTCGGACAAGTTCACAGTAATCTGCTCGGCGTCGACACTAAATTCGCTAAACTGCATTCTCTGCAAGCCATCGAAATCAACAGCGTACCCAATCAACAGAGAATCTCCACGTTTGTCGAAGGTAACAAACTGTACATGTTGCATCCTTATCATCCGTACTACAAGTTTCTCCTCGATGGCACGATTCAGATAAACGAATTTTCGTACTGGTCTCACGGTAGAAAAGCTAGCGTTCCCACCATGACCTTGATATCGAATCGTGGTGTCCAGAAAGCGGGAAACATTCCTCTGGCACGTTGGAACGAAACGCGCAACATATATGAAATACACGAAGACGAAGATCTCACCGTTTTCGACGTGAGTGCCGGCGATAAGCTGATTATTCAAAACACGAGCGAAGTGCCACCCTCTTTGAATCCCATCACGCTTGTGCTTCTCTTGAAACGTAATCTCTAAACAAAAAATGTCTAGGCAAGCCATCGTCGAAGAATTGCATAAACCTGCACGCCGCAACTACGAACGTTTGGCTGTGGTAACCAAGGGCATCGACGACCTCTGGCAAAGTGACCTCGTAGAGATGAGTAGCGGCAATTTGAAAAACGTACATAAATTGAACAAGGGCAACAAGTATCTTCTCACCGTTATAGACACGTTTTCGAAATTCGCATGGGCTCTACCTTTGAAGGCGAAAACGGGAACATGCGTCACGGAAGCATTCAAATTAATTTTTCGCGAAAGCGGCGGCAGACGACCACGGTTTCTGCAAACGGACAACGGTAAAGAATTTTACAACGCCGTATTCCAAAAATTTATTCAAAAACACAAGATTCGACATTATTCGACCTTCAGTCACATCAAAGCCAGCATCGTGGAAAGATTCAATCGAACCTTGAAAACACACATGTGGAAACGATTCACGCTTCGGGGAAATTACAAATGGGTCGACATCCTGCCGGAACTCGTCGACACCTATAATGATACGGTACACAGAACGATAGGCATGAAGCCAGCTGACGTTACGAAATCTGACGAGCGGCGTTTAATTTCTACAGTTTACTGTCCAAAGTACACACCCACGACAAAAAAAGCTAAATACAAAATTGGAGACCGGGTGAGGATCAGCAAATTCAAACGCACCTTCGAGAAGGGATTCACAAAAAATTGGAGCACGGAACTTTTTACGGTGGTTCGAGTTCTACCCGGAAACCGACACACGTATATAATAAAAGATAGTAGCGGCGAGAATTTGAAAGGAAGATTTTACGAAGAGGAACTCTCTAAAACAAAACACCCCGACACGTACCTCATCGAGAAAATATTGCGTAGAAAAAGTGACAAACTGTTTGTCAAATGGCTGGGACTTCCGGAAAAGAGTTGGATCGACGCGAACGAAGTGATCTTGTGAGTACGTGGAACGTGGTGAGGCGTCTACCGGATCCGGAAAGTCAAACGAGAAAAAAAAAAGAACGGTGAGTTGCTTCCCGACAGCATCCGCTGTCTGATCGTAGGTCCTTCGGGGTGTGGGAAAACGACACTGCTCGTGGACAATTTTCTCCTCGCACCGAATTGGTTAGATTGGAAGAACAGGCACCTGTACGTGTTCTCGAAAAGTTTGGAGCAACCCAAATACCAGCAACTGATGAAACTGTACGATGGTCTGGACATTGCAACATTCGCCTCGGAAATAAAACCACTCGACAATTGTCGTGAAAATTCAGTCGTTGTGTTCGACGACGCCATCCTGGAAAATCAAAATGAAATTCGCAACTTTTTCACGCAAGGTCGTCACAAAGGAATGGATTGTTTTTACCTAGCTCAAACGTTTTCCAAAATTCCAAAACAGTTATTGCGCGACAACGCTAATTTCATATGTTTGTTTCGTCAAGATCACACCAACCTCAAGCATGCGTACGATGACTACGTAGGCGGAGACATGAACTACAATCAATTTTCGGAAGGCTGCTGTTCTACTTGCTGGAACGGTGACGATTTCGGATTCGCGACGATCGACATGACGAGGAAACCCAACGACGGAAAATACAGAAACAAAATCAACGATTTTCTAAACGTTGCAACGTTGTGAGAAACGACGTATATAAATAACGTCATGGCGAAACGAAAAATCGAGGACGAAAATCTCAAGTTGCGAAAATACCTCGCGAAACGCTTCAAAGGTTGGAAATCCGAGAATCGCGGATTCTACGAAGAGAAGAAACGTCAGGATCAACCCGTGATCGATGCCATCAGCAGTCTAGGTAAAGAAATTAAAAGTGTCACGGAACAAAATAAAAATTTGATCAACGAACTCGTACCGCTCGCAGCTAAAAGTTACGCCGTACCCACGCCCATTTCGAGCATTCCTTCGACGCCGTTCGAACTGAAGGATGCACCGGCACGACGTCGAGCCATAGGCAGCACGTCTTCGGATAAAATCGAGTTGGGACCTTTGGCACGAGACTACCTGAGTACGGGGAAATTCGACAAGGATGAAGTGTTCGGATTGTATCCCAGCATGGAAACCAGCGAAGGCGGCGGTGTGGTGTGGAAGATTGGGAAATCGAAGGTGACCTTCGAAGGCAACGACATTAAAGTCAATTTAGGCGACAAGGATAGTTGGAACAGGTATCCGGGTACGGTGGGACTGTGGGAACTCGTCGCCAAAAAGCAGCCGAAAGATTACACCGACGAAGATTACCAGAGTTACAAGGAAATTCTGATCATGACGGATGCCTTGTACCAGAACAACGACGCCTCGCAGAATAGGGTGAAATCGAGCAGCGGCGAGAAGTACAGGAATCTCATCAAACCGATTTGGAACCAGGTCAAAACAGGCAGCGGCGTCAAACGCTACAACACGTTACCCAAAGAATTCGTTTGGGTGGACGACGTGAGGAAGCTCGTGGACCGATTGTTGGTGATAGCCGGCGAAGAGAATGCAGGCAACCGTAATTTCTACAACGAGAAGGTTGGCATCGTGGACATGATCAGCACGAAACTTTCCAACTTCATCGTGAACGACGACAAGAGCATAGGTTACCTGATCAAAATCATCAACACGCTGCCTCCGAAATTTTGGAACGTGGCCGAAGGAAAGGGGCTCGTGAACGACATCATCAACAAGTTACCTTTCGAGATGCATCTACCTGGCTACCAGTACTGCGGACCGGGTACCAAACTCGAGAAAAGATTGGAGAGAGGAGACAAGGGTGTGAATCCGTTGGATGCCGCATGCAAAGATCACGACATCGCCTACAACACCACGCAGACGGATCTGGACGCACGTCACGAAGCAGACAGAAAGTTAGAGCATGCAGCTTTCGAAAGGTTCGTGAGCAGAGACGCATCGCTGGGTGAACGGGTCGCCGCACTGGGTACCACCATCGCCATGAACACGAAACAAAAATTGGGGTGGGGTATATAAATAACATACCGTAAAAAAACTACACAAGAAAAAATCTCAGAATATATATATAAATAACATACCGTGAAAATAACACATAGAGCATCAACATGAAGCCCAAGGGTGTCGTGTACCAGATACCATACTCCAATCTTAAAAATCTAGGTGCTCTCGATGGGTTACTCACCAAGAAACAACGCGAGAAGAAACGTTCTTGCTTGAGCAAAGGACACGGAATGAAATTACTTCTCAGCACACCTCAATTGAGACGCTTGCAGCGTTCGCGGAAACAGCAAAAGGTCGGAGGTTTCATATTCAGCATCCCGGCCATCCTAGCAGCATTGGGGGCCGTTGGAAGTTTAGCCGGCGGAAGTGCCGCCATCGCGAAAACCGTCATCGACTCGAAGAAGAACAAGGCCGAGTTGGAAGAACAGAAACGTCACAACCTGGCCATGGAGAAAAAAAGAGGCAAGGGCGTGATGAGAAAGTTTAAAAAAAAGAAACAGAGGCACTCACCAACCGAGACATTGAATCTCTGATCGAACCGTTACGAATCAAACACTTCAGAGGAGTTTTCATGTCCAACTCGCTACCTTCAAGCGTTAAAAGAAGAGAATGCGGAGTAGTCAACTTGGACGGTCAAGAAAATCCAGGCACGCATTGGATATGTTACCACAAAAACGACAATAACAAAGCATTCGTTTTCGATTCTTTCGGAGGTGTTCCACCTACAAATTTAATTCATTATCTGAAAACGAACAAAACCTCTATATACTACAACGACGAACGCATTCAAAATTTCGGAGACGTGAACTGCGGCCATCTCTGCCTCTCCGTGCTCGCGTTTCTCTCTAAAATAAATAACCCTACGATCGAGGATTTCCAGAAAGCATTGTGGAACCTCAAACAGCATCACTAGGATGGGCGTGTTCCATCTCACGAGCGAATCTTCAATCTTGAAACTCACGCTGCACGACGACATCGTCTATCCTAAATCTGTGGCTCTGCGTGCATTCTACAGCATGTACCTCATACCTAACGTCACGCAGCACAACAACAAAATTAGCGTCGGAAGCGAACACATCGTCGTCACGCCAGGCCAATACAATCTTTCCACTTTGCAAGCTCAGTTACCCAAAGGCACATACCTTTCTCAAAATTCGGTCACGCACAGAGTGGAAATCCTATCCGCGACGGAGACCGTGGACCTGGGCACCATGGGAGAACTTTTAGGTTTCGAGAATGACACCAAACTCGAAGCTGGCATCAAGCACGTAGCAACCAACATTCCTAAATTCTTGGCCATAGAGACTCTGAACGTACACTGCAACGTAGCCGAAGGTATGATCACGAAATCTTCGGACGGATTGTTAGGAAGTCACAAGCAGACGGGAATCATAGCCACTTTCAAACCAAGTTCCGAGTTCATGGAACCGATCATCTACACGCCCTCTTCGCCGATCTATTTTCCAGTATGTCGCAACCGCATAGACGACATAGAGTTGGTGGTGACGAACGAGAAAGGAGACGTGGTGGATTTCGCAGGTGCCACTACGACGGCCATCGTGGAGATCAACGTATAATAAATAACCATACATGTAAAATGGAGCAAATCGAAAGTTACGAATTGCAATCTTTCCCTCCCAACCGTCGCACGTTCGCCAATCTGAACGAAGCGGACAGGGAGATCGAATACGACGTGGAGGTAGGCGACGGGTTCGTTCATCCTCACAGAGCGGACCTCTACCTTCAATTCGACGTGGTGAAGAAAGAAAGCGGAGACGCGTTTCCTGCAGCAGCAAACTTGATACTCGTGGACAACTTCGTGCCTCACCTGTTCTCGCAGGTGGAGGTGAGGAAACACAACACCGTCATCGACAGAATAGATTATCCAGGCATCACGTCGACGGCGGTGGGAACGTTGAAATTATCCAAATCGGACGCAGCGTACTATCAGGCCGGGGGATTCGAAGCCGGGACCAAAATATCGACGAGAAGTCACACGGTGCTTTTTCCCATGCGTCTGCTGCCTGGTTTCTTCTCGGACTACAAGGAGATCATGTGGAAGGGAGGACTGAGGATCACGTTTCGAAGAGCGGCCAACGACAACGACGCACTGATGCGATACGCTACTTTGGGTCCGGACGGCACCACGCCGATAGCCAACACTTTACCCGAAGCGGCCAAGTGCGTCATCCGGAGCATGGAATTGAGAATGCCGGTGGTGGAATACGAAACGAACTACGCCCTCAAGTACAAAGCGGAGATCTTGAAAAGTCCGCAGGTGCCGATTCATTTTCACGGTTACCAGTGCGTGCAGAAGGTGGCGTCGGGAAATCACATGGAATTCGACGTGACGACGCAGTTCAACAACATACAGTTCGACATGCCAGATTTCGTCGTAGTGCTTTTTCAGACCGGACGCAATAACGATCAGGAAAAAGATTCCAGCAAGTTCGACGACTGCAAGATCAAGAACGTTTATCTCAAAAATGGACGCAACGAAGTGTTCCCGCGCGAGAATTACAACCTCGACATGACCAAAAACGATTACCTCAAACTTTACGAAGCTTACACGGCTTACAAACGCGTGACCGAGGGAAGCATGGACGTGTACTACTCGCCCAGCGAATTCAAAACACGCAGGCCGATGTTCGTCATCAACACATCTAAGAGAAAGCAGGTGGTGGTCAACGATCGAACCAACATCAAGATCGTGTGCGAGTTCCACGACGCGCTGCCTGCCGATACTCTGTGCAGCGTCATCCTGATTGCAGAGAAGTTTTTTGTGTATGATGTCAAAAATGAAAGAGTGACCGAACAGTTTTAAGTAAAAAAAAAATCACATAATTCTCAAAAATTATACTGACCTCAGGTTCAAATCTTAGATTAACCTGCAACGCAATGTTTAGGATGTACTGCGAGGAACACCTTTTTACATTTGTGAGAATAATCTGGAATAAAAAAATAATAAAAAAAAACAAATTAATTTTAATGCATTTATAATAAATCACACTTGAACGCACAAAGGAACTTCCCCTTTGGCCCTGCGTGTGCCCCATATTCACCCCGTAGGGCGCGGCAGGGAGTTAGTCCCGCTAAAAATTCCAAACCTCCACCTGTTTTTTTTTCGCATTTGAAGATAAACAAAATATTGTTTAGATTTTGGCTATATTAAATTAGAACTTCTGTTACATGAATTGTTTTTTTTTTCATACATACATACATACATGCCATTTACCACATTCTAAGCTAATTTTTAGATGATGGTAGCCCCATGGGAGCGTGTGAATCCCACATTTCAGAACGCAAATCTTGTTGTCGCGTGCGTCCAGGGCAACCTTTCTCACCTGGTTGGTTGTCAACACATGGTCGACGCTCTGGATGCGCTGCTCCACTCCTGCAATTGACGTCCCATTTATAAGGGCTTCGCGGTAATACGCGAACTTGAGGTCCTCTCGGACGACCCGCCTGCCCACACCCTTAGCCTTTTTCGTGATGGATCCTTCTGCCCGAATAGCATAGGTTTTGGAGCGAAGACCGACATGCTCGAGCACCAGATCACCTTTCTTCTCGTCTTTGAGTTTGCCTATCGCCAGGCAGTTGTCGAAGAGGTCAACCAAAGATGGAACCGTGGCCATGTCCTTGTACGCGTCGGCTGTGTGAACCTGATATATTAAACTGTCCGTGTCTATGTAGAGAAGCGAGATGTTGTGGCCGTAGTGTGCACGTAATATGTCGTAGTACGTCTCGAACATGTGTAGCTTGCTCAGATCCAGAACCGCGACTCCAACGTAGATTGGTTTGTTGAGCCTCACCTCACCTCGATTCATGTGAATCAGAGCCAGCTGCTCATTGTAAATGGTGCTTGATTTGAATAACGGGTTTGCTACGAGCCTGCAACATTGTGCTTTGTTTGATATTAACCTCACATCTACACGATTTCGCACATTCTCCATAGTTTTCCCGAACACCGCATTGTTCATTAACTTGAAGAAATCTCGATCGAAATCAGAAGTGGCGACTGTGCGATGCTTGGTGTTGAGCTCGATGTATGGTCTCATCCATGGAGAATGCTCGAACATCAAAACTCGATGTACCGTGCGGACGGTAACCCCTCGCTTCATCAACCACCGGAGGTTTTGGTAGTGCAGGACATAACGCTCTTTGGGCACAAAGTCCATGATGAGCTTTGCTTGGTTCGAGCCGGGTGGGCATTTGAATTCCGGGACTGGCGGAAGATCGCAGAACAAATCCTGCACCTTCTCGGAGAACTCGATGTCCACCTCGGCAAAAAATCCACGCTCCGAATCGTGGAAACCTTCAACGTCGAAGTTGGAGGGATCGGCCCACTCGAAGCCTCCAAAGGGGAGTGGCTTCATCATGCAGTATCCGTAGAGGTTGTTGACGTCCGTGTGCATGATGTAGCTGGACGGTTGCGAAGGGTCGTAACCGGTGGCCATGTGGTGATTGTTGGCGCGTGCGTATCGCAGCGGCACCTGGACCATTCCACCCCGCACGGCACGTTCCACGAACAGCATCATGTCCACGTCCGAAAGAAGCTCAAGCCTGATTTTCGTAAGAAGAAGCATGGCCGACCAGGCCAGTCCGGGAAGACTGTAGAAGTATGCAGGGTCCAGCTTGTAGATGGTCTTCACAGTTGCACGAAACGCCTGGAACACGTCGGCGAGGAGCGTCACATCAAGTTTGAGGTACGCATCGTGGTAGTCCCCGAGATTTTGGCAATCCAGCTCGCGCCACATGGACTGAGCATGGTTATAGTCATCCTCAGATATGTCCGAGCCTCGCAGCTTGCTATAGAAGTTTGCTCGAGGAGGTAGCGACGTCTCCGCGAACTTGGTAGGGTCCGTGACGTATTCGTAGGGGTAGACCCCCTTACGCCTGAAGAGACCGGCGTCCAAGTTCGGAAAATTCGCAGAGGTGATGAGTGTTTGCTCGTCGCTGAGTTTCCCCGCGAGAGCATCGAGGCTGGCCGGGAGGAACCTCAGGGAGTCGAGGAAGCGAAGCTCGACGGTAGAGCGTGATCCCGGGATTCGAACCCACTTGCTCAAGCTAATGTAACGCTCCTCGTTCTGCGCCAGGACGTTGATTCGCATGTCGTCGTACCCCAAGTGAAGCACCAGATGGTGGAAGTCGTACCCCGAGCCATTGTGAAAAAACACAGGGATGAAGCGCGGGTCCCGGGCCATTAGGTTGCATTCGTTGCACCAAGGACCAACATACCTACCGTTAAAGTGATCGTGGTGTTGGACTTTACGGTTGTTGGCAGTGTACTCCTCGACGCAGACAGGGCAAGCGATGGCCTCGTCGTGTCTACGTTGATCGTCGGGGGACAGTGGGAGCATAGACTTGGGGGCCAACAGTACCTTCCCTATCTCGATGGCCTCGACAACCATCCTCTCGAGGAAGTGTTTAACTGCGTCGGGACCGCGATACACGTAGGGCTCGGGGGCGATGTGCTGGTCTCGTCGCACCACAACGTATGCGAAACTGGATGCCTCGTGGAGTTGGTAAGGGGTGGTGGAGGAAACTTCGGGATCGGGATCGCAAGTGGACAGGGGCTTGAGGAAGGCCTCGAAGTCCGCGATGATAATAGCGGGGTGCTCCACCATGGCACCATGCATGTGGAAACGCTCCACGGTGCCAGGTTTGGGCAAGACTGCCACCCCAGGCTCGTTGGCATCGCAATAAAATTTGTGGCGAGCGAGCTTCTCTGCAGCGATGTTGGGACCTCTGATGCGCTGGTAATCCTGCTGTTTTCGATTATGAAATATAGACAAGCACCTGCGACACACCTCGACGTGGGTTTTGTCTTTGCTCTGTTGGCTCGAAACAAGTCTAGAGAGGGAGCGAATGAGGGTGTAGTGGTGATGAGTTTCGTCCTTGATGAGCAGAAGGTGAATTTCCCGAGCATCATCGTTGTCTACATCGCTCACCCGGATAGGGTACACCACATTTTTGTCGGTGAGGCCGTAAACGTTGATAGCCAACCGAGGGTTGTGTGTACAGGCCTCGAACTTGCGAATGTTCGAAAGCGCCACCGGGTAGTCGATCCCAGCCATAGCATCTTTCAGTTCCGACTCGTAGGGTAGGTAGTGGTTAACTCGATGTGGATGGTTTTTCCAGTGGTCAGGGTGCAACGCTGCAAGCACCGACCATACAAAGCACTTGGCGTCACCGTTCTGAATGTTCAGGACGGCCGTCTTTGCCGCGATGGAAGATGGTAAGGGGACGTAGCTGGAGGCGGAGAGAGGCACGAACTTGCAAAGTTTGACGCACAGTTCGTGAGGCCCGCCACACAGCGAACCCCCCGAGCCCTCAGCTTCATGTTCTTCTTGTTTTGCCACCAGCTCCTCGGCAAACTGGTTGTAGATGACCTCGAGGTTGTCGACATCCGCCAGATGCAGCGTCTTCGCCTTGGTGTTGTGGCAGAAGCTGTAAATTTCATCGGACGGCTTCTTGTACTGGCAACGTAGCGATGCGTAGAATTTGGTGGAGTGCGTTCCAAGCGCATCACCGAGGATGGAAATTATCTCTGCTCGCTTCTCCTCTAAAAAGCTACGAACGTCGCATAAGCCCTCCGAAGTGAGGACAAAATCCTCCAACAAACGCTCGAAAGCAGATTGGTTCGCTTTCGTCATACGCTTGACGCGTTTCGTGGGTGGCGCATTGATGGAGGCTGCTTCTGCCTTCCTCTTGGTGGAGGTCGAAGGCTGAGCCCCAGATGTACTTTCGCTTAGACAAGTAAGCTTATGCTTCTTGGCATACGCAATTGTGAAGCGTTTATTGCATCCGGAACACAGTTCGGTGGCAGCCAAATGCTTGCCTGGCACGCAGGTACGACAATGTCTTGCAAAATTTCTGCTTGATATGCTTATTTTGCACACAGGGCAACTTTTCATGGAGTGCATTTTTTTGGGGTATGTTTATTTATATGTGATCTGTTGGTGGTAGAGTGTTTACGAAATGCCTTACGAGAAAAATTTTGTAAGCTAATTCTAATTAGCGTTAGTTTGGGGGGTTTATTTATATATGGGTGGTGCTTATTTTTGCTACAAGTAAGCTTAAGTAGCAAGTAAGCTGGTGTCGCTTGAAGTTGGCAATAGAAATATTTTTCCCACACTTAGAGCACAGTTTGGTCGCACATATTTGTTTTCCCGGCACACAAGTACGACAGTGTCTTTGAAAATGTTTACTTGACACAGCAGTTTGGTACGTAGGGCAATTTTTACAGAACGTATAATGCAGAGATTTTTTGGGGGTATGTTATTTAATATCCAATGCTGTGCAATGCAAAATATAATTGTTCACTTTCTTTTTTTAACTATTCTCTATGACCTTACTTGGGTTTTTGTTTTTTTTTCGCCAAATTATATGCTTCTAGTCTCCTATACAATACAATATACGTACAATATTGTCAACAGTATCATATTTGAGCAGGTCGCTTGTCACCTAAACACTACAGCTCACAGGTTGGTAAAATCTGACATGAAAGCAGATAATACGCTTAAGTCTTATTTATATGTAATTTTCACGGCGGCGTACAATATTGTCAACAGTATCATATTTGAGCAGGTCGCTTGTCACCTAAACACTACAGCTCACAGGTTGGGAAAATCTGACATGAAAGCAGATAATACGCTTAAGTCTTATTTATATGTAATTTTCACGGCAGCGTACAATATTGTCAACAGTATCATATTTGAGCAGGTCGCTTGTCACCTAAACACTACAGCTCACAGGTTGGGAAAATCTGACATGAAAGCGGATAATACGCTTAAGTCTTATTTATATGTAATTTTCACGGCGGCGTACAATATTGTCAACAGTATCATATTTGTGCAGGTCGCTTGTCACCTAAACACAGGTCGGTAAAATCTGACATGAAAGCAGATAATACGCTTATGTCTTATTTATATGTAATTTTCACGGGCGTACAATATTATCAACAGCATCATATTTGAGCAGGTCGCTTGTCACGTAAACACAGGTTGGTAAAATCTGACATGAAAGCAGATAATACGCTTAAGTCTTATTTATATGTAATTTTCACGGGGCGTACAATATTGTCAACAGTATCATATTTGAGCAGGTCGCTTGTCACCTAAACACTACAGTTTACAGGTTGGTAAAATCTGACATGAAAGCAGATAATACGCTTATGTCTTATTTATATATAATTTTCACGGACGTACAATATTGTCAACAGTATCATATTTGAGCAGGTCGCTTGTCACCTAAACACTACAGCTCACAGGTTAGTAAAATCTGACATGAAAGCGGATAATACGCTTAAGTCTTATTTATATATAATTTTCACGGGCGTACAATATTGTCAACAGTATCATATTTGAGCAGGTCGCTTGTCACGTAAACACAGGTCGGTAAAATCTGACATGAAAGCAGATAATACGCTTATGTCTTATTTATATATAATTTTCACGGACGTACAATATTGTCAACAGTATCATATTTGAGCAGGTCGCTTGTCACCTAAACACTACAGCTCACAGGTTAGTAAAATCTGACATGAAAGCAGATAATACGCTTAAGTCTTATTTATATATAATTTTCACGGCGGCGTACAATATTGTCAACAGTATCATATTTGAGCAGGTCGCTTGTCACGTAAACACAGGTCGGTAAAATCTGACATGAAAGCAGATAATACGCTTATGTCTTATTTATATGTAATTTTCACGGGCGTACAATATTATCAACAGTATCATATTTGAGCAGGTCGCTTGTCACCTAAACACTACAGCTCACAGGTTGGTAAAATCTGACATGAAAGCAGATAATACGCTTAAGTCTTATTTATATATAATTTTCACGGGGCGTACAATATTGTCAACAGTATCATATTTGTGCAGGTCGCTTGTCACCTAAACACTACAGCTCACAGGTCGGTAAAATCTGACATGAAAGCAGATAATACGCTTATGTCTTATTTATATATAATTTTCACGGACGTACAATATTGCCAACAGTATCATATTTGAGCAGGTCGCTTGTCACGTAAACACAGGTCGGTAAAATCTGACATGAAAGCAGATAATACGCTTAAGTCTTATTTATATATAATTTTCACGGCGGCGTACAATATTGTCAACAGTATCATATTTGAGCAGGTCGCTTGTCACGTAAACACAGGTCGGTAAAATCTGACATGAAAGCAGATAATACGCTTATGTCTTATTTATATGTAATTTTCACGGGCGTACAATATTATCAACAGTATCATATTTGAGCAGGTCGCTTGTCACCTAAACACTACAGCTCACAGGTTGGTAAAATCTGACAGGAAAGCAGATAATACGCTTAAGTCTTATTTATATATAATTTTCACGGGGCGTACAATATTGTCAACAGTATCATATTTGTGCAGGTCGCTTGTCACCTAAACACTACAGCTCACAGGTCGGTAAAATCTGACATGAAAGCAGATAATACGCTTAAGTCTTATTTATATATAATTTTCACGGACGTACAATATTGCCAACAGTATCATATTTGAGCAGGTCGCTTGTCACCTAAACACTACAGCTCACAGGTTAGTAAAATCTGACATGAAAGCAGATAATACGCTTAAGTCTTATTTATATATAATTTTCACGGCGGCGTACAATATTGTCAACAGTATCATATTTGAGCAGGTCGCTTGTCACGTAAACACAGGTCGGTAAAATCTGACATGAAAGCAGATAATACGCTTATGTCTTATTTATATGTAATTTTCACGGCAGCGTACAATATTGTCAACAGTATCATATTTGAGCAGGTCGCTTGTCACGTAAACACAGGTCGGTAAAATCTGACATGAAAGCAGATAATACGCTTATGTCTTATTTATATGTAATTTTCACGGCAGCGTACAATATTGTCAACAGTATCATATTTGAGCAGGTCGCTTGTCACCTAAACACTACAGCTCACAGGTTGGGAAAATCTGACATGAAAGCAGATAATACGCTTAAGTCTTATTTATATGTAATTTTCACGGGGCGTACAATATTGTCAACAGTATCATATTTGAGCAGGTCGCTTGTCACCTAAACACAGGTCGGTAAAATCTGACATGAAAGCAGATAATACGCTTAAGTCTTATTTATATGTAATTTTCACGGCGGCGTACAATATTGTCAACAGTATCATATTTGAGCAGGTCGCTTGTCACCTAAACACAGGTCGGTAAAATCTGACATGAAAGCAGATAATACGCTTAAGTCTTATTTATATGTAATTTTCACAGCGGCGTACAATATAGCTGAACCGTGCTCAACGTGTCTTGAATGCTCGTCAACGCTCTTGCTTCAGCGTGAATATTTTTAATTTCTTCGTTGATCAATTCCAAGGACGCCTGAAGCGTAGCGATGGTGGTTTGAATGTGTTCGAAATCTTGATAGGCCTCCAATTGAATTTTTATGTTCGCGACGCTTTTACCGATGACCTGCAGTTCGTCCGACGATGGTAGGTTCGTCATTGTATCTTCCAAAGTCTGCAACTTGGATTTAATTTCTTCCAACGTGCTGGTGAATTCTTCTTGTAATTTGGAAACAACGACATGTAAGCGTTCTGCGTCTATATCGTTCACGACGGTTTGAAGTTCAGAGAAATTCTTTTCTATTGCGGAAGTTCGTTCTTCGATTTCGAGTTTCAATTTTTCCAAATCTTTATTTTTCGATTGAAATTGCTGTAATTTGGCCAAATCATTTTGAAGCGAATCCACGCTCAACTGTATATTTTGAACGTTGTCGTAAGAAGGTACGTCGACATAATTTTTTATCAGCGTCTTCAGTTCGGAATCGATTTTCAGAATGGGGTCGAGACATTGCGTTTGGAGCGTAGCGATTTCCGACTCTAAACTTTTGTTTAAGGTCTCCTGCAAAGCAATCAAATCGGTCCTCAACTTCTTAACTCGAATGTCCAACATGAGAATCTCTTCTGCGTGGTCCTACTCTCGAGATCGCTCAATGAACTTTTGATGTCGTTCGAATCGGATAGTGCCGTCACCGCCGTTTTCAATTTTTCCAAATCTTCGCTCGAAGGCACGCTCGTCCGTAACGATTCCAAGTCACCCTGTATGTTGTCGAGTACGTGATGAAAATGAGCGAGATTCGTTTGGGTGGCCAATCTCCCCACCTCCAAAGAATTGCACGCTTTGAAAAGAAACATATCTCGAATGCTGAAACGACTAGAAACGGAAACGGCGAACGTGGAACAGATTCGAGACGAAATTAGTTCGCTGGTGTCGACGCTGCCCACTTCGCAGAGCGTCGCCGACCTTCACACGCAGTTTACAGAGATGCGAAGGATCGTGAACGATCTTACCGAGAAGAGCTCGAAATTGAATCAAGTCGAGAACCTAATGTCGTTAGGCATTTTTGGTTAACGGTTATTTATAATAGGATAAACGATTCGTAATTCTACAAAGAGAGGAATAAGTTTGTCGTAATCTCCGAGAAGTTCCATATAAAAATAATCTCCTGCAGAAACATCGTACGTAATGTTAGAAAGCATCTTGTCGTGCTTGATTCGAAAAATATTCTTGCCGGTAGAAATTTTGATTTCGCCTGCGTTTTCCGGATTCACGGTGATTTGAAGTTTCCCGTCGATCGGAATTTCGAAGAAATGTAAATTGTTATTAAAAACATAAAACATCTTGCCCACATCGTCATTCAGTTTCGTCCAAATGCTGTTGAGATGAACAATCAGTAAACCATTGAGTTTAGATAACACGGAAGGTAAGAGGTTATTGAAATTTGGCGGTGCAGTCTCCATGTTGATCTGTTTGCGGAAGCCAAAAAGATTCATTGTCCTTGTTAGTTATTTAAGAATACGGTCAAAGTTTTTTTTTTGTAATGACACGCAAAGTTTTTTTTGTTTGCTTGCGTCACAATACAGTCACGTGCGCGCGCGCGTGTGTGTGCGACACATTGTTCCCGAAAGAGGTTTACAAAGGTCACGATATATAAACATTTGGTCCCACAGTTGGAAAATTACGATAAGGTGCATTCATCCTTCAAGGATGAGAGAGTGCATTCGTCACAATACACGCGCGTGCGTGTAAAAATTATACACCGTGAAAAGCTACGACGAGTTGGAAACACTGCTGGTAGGGTTAACATACACCATAAAAGGCTACGCCTCGCCCCGAGTTGGCAACACTGTTTGTGAGGTTAACATACACCGTGAAAGGCTTCAAAATATCATATAGTGGAATTTTTGTAGAGTGGGTTGGCAACACCGACGAGTCTTGAATTATTATTTGAGGCTCGAATCATCATTTGATGCTCGAAATCATCATTTGAGGCTCGAAATCATTATTTGATGCTCGTCAGTGTTGCCAATTCCTATTTGTAGGTTAGCTTAGCCAGTAAAAGATCATATAGTGGAATTTTCTTCAGATGGGTTGGCAAAACCCAAGCCTCAAAAAAAAAAACATCCAATAGAGTTGCCAAATATAAAAAGAGACAATAGGCCCCCCTCATAAAAGGCTACAGTAAAAACCCACAGTGTCGCCAACACTAGGCCCCCAACAGTATTGCCAAACATAAAAAATACATGGGCCCCTCAGGTCCTTTAATAAAAATTTACAGTGAAAAACCCAGTAGGTTTAACAACACTGTCAATCTACGGCAGTGTTGCCAGATGTAAACAGAGGGCAATAAACCCCCCTCATAAAAGGCTACAGTAATAGGCCACAGTGTTGCCAACTCTGTCCTCAAAATATACATCATAAAAAGCTACGACGAGCCTCAAATAATGATTCCAGCCTCAAAAAAAAATTCAGAACTCTCATGTACGCTGAGGCTAGTGGGGTTAACATACACCGTAAAAGGCTACGCCTCGCCCGAACACATGTACACTCACACACACAAAAAAAGCTAAAAAATTATACACCGTGAAAGGCTACGCCGAGTTGGAAACACTGCTGGTGAGGTTAACATACACCATAAAAAGCTACGCCTCGCCCGAGTTGGCAACACTGCTTGTGAGGTTAACATACACCGTGAAAGGCTTCAAAATATCAGTTGGTGAAATTTTCGTGGGGTGAGTTGGCAACACTGAGCCTCAAATGATGATTCGAGCCTCAATTGAGGGCTTAGAACTCTCTTATTGTGTCTACTTAAACCGTTTGGTTGAGTGGTCCTCCCAAACAGGTTTCACCTTCTCATCCGAGAAATCCGTGTGTGTTCACTTTTGTCGTCAACGTACATGTCATTTCGATCCTGACTTGTACATGGGGAAATCTCCCCTGTGCTTCGTGAATGAGGTCCGCTTCCTGGGCCTCATTTTCGATAAGAAATTAACATGGCTACCTCACCTTCGCCAGTTAAAGTTCTCTTGTCTTCGAGTTCTCAACCTTTTACGTGTTTTATCCCATACTTCCTGGGGTGCTGATAGGACGGTACTGCTTCGATTGTATCGTGCACTCATCAGGTCGAAGCTTGATTATGGATGTGTTGTGTATTCTTCTGCCCGCCCATCTAGACTTCGCATCCTAGACACCGTCCACCATGCTGGTATACGTGTGTGCTCTGGTGCTTTTCGGACCAGCCCTATCGCCAGTTTGTACGTAGAGGCATCTGAGCCGTCGCTGACTCTGCGGAGACAGCGGCTGGTAGTGAACTACTTCCTCCATCTTCGCTCGATGCCTTTACATCCCTCATTTCACACCATCTCAGACATGAATAGGCTGGAAAGGTATCTGCTCCATTCTAGTGTCACTAGACCATTTGGTGTTCGTGCAGACGAGATCCTGTCAGCACTTGGTGTTGACAGTGATCTTCCTGACGTCTCTCCACTCATTCCGCCTCTCCCTACCTGGGAGTTTCCTGCACCTTCCATCGATTTTTCTCTAACTTCTCTTCCAAAAGCAGAAACACCAATGGTTGTATACCAGCAACGGTTTTTTAGAACTTCGTGCGAAGCACCCCAATTTTAATGTGTTTTAGGGGTGTAAGGGGTGACCTTCCACGTAGTACACCCAAATGTCAACCTCACTTCCACGTAGTACACCCTGGACTGACGACTAACGAGGCTCTGGCGACTGGCCCCATGGCCAGTATAATTTTTTTTGTATTGTCCTGTTCTTTTGTCCTTATGTGTGCTGAGTGCCCCTTTACAGCCTCAGCTTTTAACAAAAGTCAGAATATTTTAATATTTTATGATTTTAGTTCTGCAACGTTAGAGTTGTTGTTTGTAACGATAAGGGGCTGGACCCCGTATAATGTGACGGGTGCAAAATAGCCTTAGTGCTGACGCACCCAAAATTTTAAATTAAAAAAAAAAAAAAAAATTCAAAAATTTAATGTGTTTTACACGGATGGGTCCAAGACAGTGGAATCAGTTGGTTGCTCCTTCGTCCTAGACTCTCAAAGTTCCAGTTACTCGCTTCATCCTGCGTGTTCCATCTTTACGGCAGAGTTATACGCCATTCTAAAGGCACTGGACTTTGCAGACGTCAATGGTCTGAAGAAAGTCCTTGTGTGCAGTGATTCGACCAGCGTGTTGCAGACCCTGGATTCGCCTTATTCCCGGCATCCGGTAGCGCAACGCATATTCAGACGGCTTGTGTCCTTATCAGCCAGTGCGGATGTACACTTCTGTTGGGTCCCTAGCCACGTGGGCATCCAGGGGAACGAAGCAGCTGATGCTGCCGCCAAGTCTGCTGATGCAGATGGCGATGTTCTCGTCCACCTTTTGCCTGCTAGCGACCTGCAGAACGTGTTCCGTTGTCGCCTTCTTGACACTTGGCAGGCCGAGTGGGATACGGAAACGGGGAACAAGCTTCACGTTATTAAGCCCACCATAGGTGCTTGGCGTTCCTCATCCCGTCCCTCTCGGCGAGAAGAAGTTATTCTTACCTGCATGCGTATAGGACACAGCCGTCTAACGCATGGTCACCTGCTCCAAGGGCTGGACCCTCCGTTGTGTCGTGCTTGTAATGTTATTTTAAGCATCCGACACATTCTCGTTGAATGTGTCGATCTTGCTTACCTCCGGCAGAGTTTTAACCTTTCCGGCTGTTTGTCATCCCTCTTGGGTGATGACAGCAGTATTTTATCTCATGTTTTTAGGTTTTTGCGAAGAGCTGGACTCTTCCACCGTCTGTAAGGAGGTTTTTAGTTTGTTTTTTCTGACTTTTTAATGTGTCGTGTTTGTCTCGTGCAGGTCTCTTTACAACCTTGCACTTTTAGTTTTTTCCAAGGGGCTATCTACACCCCCTTTTTTAAATTTTAAGTCAGAATTTTAGATAAGGGGACATTTCCCCGTATACATAGAAGGGTGCGAAATGGCCTTAAGTGCCGACGCACCCACAAATTTTAATTCAATCAATCAATTTTAGTAATGCAACGCTAGAGTTGTTATTTGTAATGATAAGGGGCTGGCCCCCGTATAATGTGACGGGAGCAAAATAGCCTAAGTGCTGACGCTCCCAAAATTTTAAATTAAAAAAAAATAAAAAAAAATATTTCTGGTGACTAGGCTTTGAATGCCTGCAGATCTGTACATGCTTATGTTTTGCCGGCATGATTTTGGATTGCTGTATTCTTTATCTGTTTGGGAGGCAGGCAGACCCTGTCAGGACAAACAGCAGTGAAACATATAGATTTGTACAGAGTTCAAACATGGCAAAGGGTGTATGAATAACAGTCAAACCACTGTCAGTATCAAACACTGTCAGGATAAATAGCAGTTATTCTGTAAAAATATGTATGTATTACGTAACAAAATTCTAATATTTATTTTTTTGTTTAGCAGGTACAACAAGTTACATAAGCAGTTTGTGAGGAATACAAGGCAGTAGGAGGCAAGGTAATACTGTCAAATATTTATATGCCTGACAATATTAACTTATGTGGGTCCTATATAATTGCATGGATAATTCTGATACAGGATTTTTTGAGAGTAGATATATTTTGAAATACATAAAATCCAAGTCACTTGTAAATAATATCAGGCTCAGGTTCTCTGGCCTGTCCGAGTATGACCTGTTTGCTGTGCAGAATGGAACTGAAATGCAGTGGGTGCTTGTTAGTGACAGAATTTTCCAATACCTGTCCCTTAAGATGCTTAGCAAGTTTGAAAGGATTGTATACAACAGATAGAGGAGGATTGTTGGATTTTTGTTAATTTTTACAAAAACAAGTACAGTAGAGCGTCGATTATCCGAACGTCGGTCAACCGAACGACCGCTTAACCGAACTGTGTACTCGCTCACTTTCAGATATCTGTAATGAAAAAAGTACGTGACTTAGCTGCTCGTAAGCGTGTAGGCTTGCTTAGACAGACCAAAATAAAGGATTTTTTTAAACGTTAATTTTGTGTACTGTGTGTATTGTCATGCAAAATGCGTATGTAATATGTACATATTTTTGTTTAATAAACTGTACCACATACTATATATTCCTACTAAAGTTGCCTTTGTACGTTACTTTGTAATACATACTTAAAGAGATTTTTTGTTTTTATGAATAAATTTACTGTACAGTACTTCTTTTTGCAAATAAACATGTACAGTTCGATTATCCGAACAAACCAGTTTTCCGAACACCCATGTCCCCCAATTACTTCGGATAATCGGCGCTCTACTGTATTATCAATATTATTGCATGTTGAGATTGTATGGTAATTATTGGTTCAACAATTGCTATGAATTGCCTGCAGAGTATAGGATGTACATGATTGCAGATCAGAGTTCAAATTGGAAGCACTACAAATATTTAAATAAGATTAACAGAAAATTGATAGACAAGAATATTGAATTTGCAACAACAGATGATGGGAACTTGTACAGTGGTGAGGATTTTAATCCGGATCTTGTCGGGTGCCCAGAGCATATACATATAAGTGAGATTGTTCTGTATTTTCTGAGACAGAGATTCAGGGATTGTAATTACAAGTGTATTGTTGAATTATTACATGATAATAATTGTATATGTAAATGTGGTAAACAATTATAGTCTGCCTGTGTGATAATACATACAATATGTATTTCAGATACAGGAATCTGGAGATAGGCAGTGAGCAATAGCCTGCAGCAGATCTCAATATAAGCAGTACAGGAGACATCAATCAAGATAATTGAGATTTCAAAATATTTACTAGAAACAATTTTATATGGATTCAGGATTTTTTGAGACGAGATGTATTTCAAAGTACATAAAATCCAAGTCCCTTGTTGATGATTTCAAGCTTAGGTTCTCTGGTCTGTCTGAGTATGACCTGTTTGCTGTACAGAATGAGACTGAGATGCAGTGGGTGCTTGCCAGTGAGAGGATTTTTAAATATTTGTGCCTGAAGCTCCTCAGCAAATTTGAAAGATTTGTATACAACAGGTGCAGGAGGATTGTTGGGTTCTTTGTCAATTTTTACACAGATAGGTATAGATATTATTGCATGTTGAAATTGTATGATAATCACTGGTTCAACAATTGCTGTGAGTGGTGGTGTTTTGAGTACAGGATGCACATGATTGCATGTCAGAATTCAAATTGGAAGCATTACAAATTTTTAAATAGAACAATTAATATGAACTTGAAGCACAGTGAATTTATCACCACAGATGATGGGTATCTGTTTAGTGGGGTGGATTTTGATCCAGACCGTGTTGAGTACTCAAAGCACACATACCTGAATGAGCTTGTTATGTATTTTCTTAGGCAAAAATTTAGGGATTGTGACCATGAGTGTGTTGTCTTATCACTAGAGGAGAATAATTGGAGTGATGTATGTAACTGTGGAAAACAATTATCTAACCTGCCAATAATACATACATAGGGTTGGAACAATTGTATTTTCGAAGCCAGACAAACATCATGTATTTCAGGCACAAGGGTCTGACAGTAGACAGAGAGGAGGAGCATCATCAGCCTAGGGGTGAGGTGCTCAAGCAGAGTATTCAACATGCTCTTAAAAAATTGCAGTATTGTATTTTTGAGTGTGTTGTTGTGTTGGAGGGCTGAAACAGAACAATTGTGATAATTATTATCTAGTCATGCACCTGTTCCTATTGGAGCTGCCAATTAATTGTATATACAGCACTGTGATGTTTACACTGTAGCAAGTATGTTTTTTGACAGAAGAAATCTTTCCAGATACATAAAATCAGAGTCACTTTTAAGAAATTTCAGGCTTGTATTCTATGAGTTATCAGAATATAATCTGTTTGCTGTGAGAAGTGAAACTGAGTTCAGATGGTTGCTCAACAGTGAGCATGATTTCAGATACCTGAACCTGGGATGTCTTGGCAAGAGTGAAAAAATTGTATATTTTATACACAGGAGAATTGTTGGATTCTTTGTAAGTTTCTATGATTGCTTCAGGAACAATTTCTGGTTCACAAATACAAATTTTACAGCACTGTACAATTTTCATATGGCCTTTGGCCAGACTTCAAACTGGAAACATTTTAATTGTGATATCTAATTGAGTTATTTTGATACATTTGAGTTTATAACTACAAATACAGGCATGGTGTATTCTGGGGCAGATTTTGTCCGCAAGGAAAATTTCCACAATAAAGGAATTATTGATATGAATGAGGTTCTGCTGTATCTATTAGGTCAAAAGTTTAAAAATTGTAGTCCCGATTATGTTATGAAAACTGTTGTGTGTAATTTTGGAGAGAGAAGCAATATGCCCCTGCTCTTAGACATACCACCAGAACACCCTATATAACATGCACACAAATGTCATTTTTTGAAAGAAGAGGCATTGCAAGATGTATTAGATCTGAATCACTTGTTGAGGGTTTCAAAATTAGATTCTCAACACTGTCAGAGCATCATGTGTTTGCCATCAATACTGAGACAGAGTTTCACTGGGCACTTGACAGCACACACAGTTTCAAATATCTGAACTTGAGATGTATTACAGATTTTGAGTGCAACAAGTATAACACCTACAGGAGAATTGTAGGGCATTTTGTTGTTTTTTATTATTGTATTAATTTTACCTATTATGGGCGCTGGTTCACAAATCATGCAAAGCCAGGGGGATTCTATGATTTTGAGATGCTTCCCAATCAGAGCTCAAATTGGAAACATTTTATATATTTGCAGCTGCATCTGGACAGGTTCCATAGGTCAGAATTTGTTACGACAGACAGTGGGATGTTGTATAGTGGTGCAGATTTTAATCATCACCTGCAGCCCTTTGATGCATACAACTCTCTGAACATAACTAAGATAATCATGTATCTTCTTCAGCAAAAATTTAAAAATTGCAGCATTGGGTGCTTTAATAGGATAATGAAATCATGTAATGTGTTTACAGAATGTAAGTGCGGGAAGCCACTGAGCTGTATGCCTTTGCTGTTCAGATAGCCTAGCCTAACATGTAATATTGTTTGCAGGTTGATTGATTCAAGATGCAAACATTTTTTGAAAAAAGGGGCATTTCCAGATACATCAAATCTAAATCTCTTGTTTCTGAATTCAAGCTGAGGTTCTCAAACCTGTCAGAGTGTGACCTGATGTCTGTTGAGAATGAGACTGAGTTTCAGTGGGTGCTGTGCAGTGAGCATAGCCTTGGGTACCTGAGTTTGAAAAGCATCAGTCACTTTGAGTTGGAAGTGTATTACAGAAAGAGGAGAATTGTTGGGTACTTTGTGAATTTTTATTATTCTGATGATTTTTTTTTCCAGCAGATCTATACATCAAATTTGATGTTGTAAAGCTCGATGGTAGAGATTATCCGGCTAACTCAAACATAAGATTTGTAGACAATTTTGTGCCACATCTGTTCTCTGAAATTGAGATCAGAAAACATGGTGTTGTTATAAAGAGAGTAGATTACCCTGGGATTACCTCTACAGCTTTGGCCACACTAAAATTATCCAAGACCGAGGCTTCTTACTACAAAATAGGTGGATTTGAGGCTGGTGATAAAATATTATGCAAGAGCCACACAGTATTGTTCCCTATGCGCCTGTTGCCAGGATTCTTCTCAGATTACAAAGATATTATGTGGAAGGGTGGTTTAAGAATTACATTTAGAAGAGCTGCCAATTATAATAATAATAGTAGTACGAAAAAGACAGTTCACGGACCTCTATTGAGGCTCGGTGAGGCTCGCCTTTTTTTTATCAATTGAATATAAGTTTTTGACATATTTTGACAATTTTTTTGTCGATGTTTTAGCGTTCAGCGATGTTTTAGTATAAATTTTCACCGAACTCATTTTTTCCACTCATACTTGGTAGGTATATCAAGATCTTACGTGATACAACTTAACCTATCTTTTTTTTTTTACGATTTTGACAATTTTTTGTCGATGTTTTAGCGTTCCGCGATGTTTTAGTACAAATTTTCACCGTACTCATTTTTTCCACTCATACTTGGTAGGTATATCACGATCTTACGTGATACAACTTAACCTATTTTTTTTTTACGATTTTTTTAATTTTTTTTTACGATCCTAAGTGATATAACTTAACCTATTATTTTTTTTATTTATGTACTGAACTAACCTACAAGCGACTCTGTTTGTTTTAATATTTCAGTATTATATTTTCACAAATTTTATATAACCTAAAATGTGTTGGATGTTGATTTTTAGTATGTGGCAATTTTTTATGAACTTTAAAACTGTTCTGTGACCCTCTCGTTCTTCACGTCGTAGGCGAAGGACTTCTCTGCAATCAGGATGACACTGCATAGGGTATCCTCGGGCAAGGCATCGTGGAACTCGCAGACGACCTTGATGTTGGTTCGATCGTTGACCACAACCTTCTTTCTCTTAGATGTGTTGATGACGGTCATGGGTCTCCGTGCTTTGAACTCGCTGGGCGTGTAGTACATGTCCACGCTTCCCTCGGTCACGCGTTTGTAAGCCGAGAACGCTTCGTAAAGTTTGAGGTAATCGTTTTTGGTCACGTCGAGGTTGTAATTCTCGCGCGGGAACACTTCGTTGCGTCCGTTCTTCAGATAAACGTTCTTGATCTTGCAGTCGTCGAATCCGAAAACAGTCTTACCGTTTCCAAGATAACCCCACTTCCGGTCGCCATTTTGGATTTCCGAACATAGGTTCTATTCATATTTTACTCACATATAGACGTACGTAATGAATCCCCAAACAGATTTTTGCTAAGTCTTACCGTTTCCAAGATAACCCCACTTCCGGTCCCCATTTTGGATTTCCGAACATAGGTTCTATTCATATTTTACTCACATATAGGCGTACGTAATGAATCCCCAAACAGATTTTTCCCAAGTCTTACTGTTTCCAAGATAACCCCACTTCCGGTCGCCATTTTGGATTTCCGAACATAGGTTCTATTCATATTTTTTCTCACATATAGGCGTACGTGATGAATCTGCAAACAGATTTTTCCTAAGCCTTACCGTTTCCAAGATAACCCCACTTCCGGTCGCCATTTTGGATTTCCGAGCATAGGTTCTATTCATATTTTACTCACGTATAGGTGTACATAATGAATCCGAAAATAGATTTTTCCCAAGTCTTACCGTTTTCAAGATAACCCTACTTCCGGTCGCCATTTTGGATTTCCGAACATAGATTCTATTCATACTTTTTCTCACGTATAGGTGTACATGATGAATCAGCAAACATATTTTTCCCAAGTCATGAATTGGAGGGTTCTATGACCCTGTTTGTCAAAAATTCGAGATATTTGCAATTTAAGATTAGGTTAGGTTAGGTTAGGTTAGACGTTCAAAAGTTACGAGAGATATATTTTTTCGATAACTCTTACCATTTTCGAGATATTTGCAATTTAGGATTTTTTTAACGCTGTGGACTTGGAAAATTTTCGATTGATGAAAAAAAAATAGTTCCATGACGACTTGGTGTGAGAGGAGAGACGACACCGAGACTCGATGAACTAAGTGGTGCTTTGTTTGTGTGTGCAATGCTTTTTGCACTTGGTTATCATCACCTAACATGTTATTAATTCTCTTTTAAAATTAATTACAACTGAAAACTAATAATTAATATTATCTAAAGTTACTAATTAATATTATACAAGTAATTGATATATTTTTTTGTTTTTGTTGCTAGTGTTGGGTAATTATAGTTGTTGCAAAATATAGCTCTCGCGTATGACAGTTTCTGAGTTTTGTTGGGTATATATAGACGAATCGAAATTTTACTTGTTATGTTAAATTGTATATTAGGGTACATGGTAGGAGAAATTATTGTATATTAGAGCGCTCTTTTAATGATTTGCCTATAACTGCATACAGGCAGCCGTAAATTTAGCATAAAATATCCTGATCTTGTTTCTTCTAGCATGTGCAACGTTTGTTGTGGTGGGATTATTGGGGGGGAAATGTGATTCTCCCAATATGTCATCTGACTTACTAGCATATGCGATACGAAGAACAGGTGTGTATGTGGCTTACTAGGATTAGGCTCATGGTAATGAGGTCCTAGTAGCTGAAACGTTGTCGGGGTATTTTGCAAAAATTTTTCTTAAACAGTTAACAAATATTATATATATTTTTTTTATATTCAGACATTAGATGGATTTTACAAATATATTTTTAAAAAAAATAGGTTAGGTAATTGTGGCTTCTACAGCTCGCCAAGCAGGGTGCTCTTGCATAAGCTCTTATCAGTCTGTAAGTCAGCAACAAGCAACCTGCGCTAGAGGTAGATGCTCTTGACATCATGAAAAATAAAAGCTCGAGTAAATTTAGCTAGTTTTCGAGTATTTTTTTTGTGTGTTTTCTGATTAGTTAAAAAATACGTAATGTGATGACTCATATCTTCTGATTGCGCGACAAATTATTACGTAACATTGTGATGACTCATATCTAATGCTCTTCGTTGTATTAACTATAAGAGAGTAAACTATTACACAACATATTGCAACAAGTTATGACGTAATGTGATGAGTCATATCTAACGTGGCGTCTTCTGATTGGTTAATTATTACAGGTGTTTTCAATACGGTCCGCGCTTTTATTATAAAAAAAACGGCATACACGGCAGATCAGTCAGTCTCGTGAGAGCAGCCGAAGTGTACGGACGTCCTGTCGCAGCGCTCCTCGTTTTTGTAAAAAAATAGGTATTTAATTTTCTTTGCAGCTACATACCATCTATTATTTTAAGTTTAAAGGTGTTTCACATGGTTTTTCATAGTAATTTCGACCAGATTGAATTTTGACGTGATCGTGCGTTTTTTATTTCACCCCAAGAAATTCTATATAAAATAACATAGCTGAAAATTGTATCGCTATATACTAGACTTTTTGATTTCTGCGATTTTCGAAAAAAAAAAAGCAATGGCATCCACCACGAGTTTCAATCGTAAAAATGATAAAACTGAATGTGTCACTTGTGGGAAGCTAATCTCAAGGAACAATTTATCGGTACACAGGGCAAGATGTAAGGAAACAGGTTCGAGAATTAATCGTTTGTTACCTTCTAAGCCTTGTGCTCGATGCAGCAAAATGATCAGCATTGCAAATTTAAGTAAACACCTCAAAATTTGCAAACTATCGACCGGACAAGCACCGAAAAGGAAAATCGATAATTCAGAAACGGAAGCTTCCACTTCCAAGCAAATTAAATTATCTAATAAACAGAAGCACTGTCGTACCTGCATACCTGGTAAGCGTGTGACCGCTACAGAACCATGTCCCAGGTGCGGTATACATATTACCATTAATAATTTAAAAAGGCATATAACATCATGCAAAGTTGTCGTCGGAGCACCTGTTCCACAACCGTCGACCAGCTCCACCAAAAGGAAGGCAGAAGCAGCCTCCATCAATGCACCACCCGCCAAACGTGTCAAGCCTGTGGCGAAAGCTAACCAGTCTGCTTTCCAGCATTTGTTAGAAGATTTTGTCATCACTTCGGAGGGCTTATGCTACGTGCGTAGCTTTTTAGAGGAGAAGCGAGCAGAGATAATTTCCATCCTCGGTGATGCGCTTGCAACGCACTCCACCAAATTCTACGCATCGCTACGTTGCCAGTACAAGAAGCCGTCCGATGAAATTTACAGCTTCTGCCACACCACCAAGGCGAAGACGCTGCATCTGGCGGATGTCGACAACCTCGAGGTCATCTACAACCAGTTTGCCGAGGAGCTGGTGGTTAAACAAGAAGAACATGAAGCTGAGGGCTCGGGGGGTTCGCTGTGTGGCGGGCCTCACGAACTGTGCGTCAAACTTTGCAAGTTCGTGCCTCTCTCCGCCTCCAGCTACGTCCCCTTACCACCTTCCATCGCGGCAAAGAAGGCCGTTCTGAACATTCAGAACAGTGACGCCAAGTGCTTCGTATGGTGTGTGGTTGCAGCTTTGCACCCTGTCCACTGGAAAAACCAACCAAAACGCGTTAACCACTACCTACCCTACGAGTCAGAGCTGGAAGTTGCTATGGCTGGGATCGACTATCCCGTAGAGGTCCGGGACATTCAAAAGTTCGAGGCTCGTATACGGTTGGCTATCAACGTTTATGGCCTCACTGACAAAAATGTGGTGTACCCTATCCGGGTGAGCGACGTAGACGACGATGGTGTGCAGGAAATTCACCTTCTGCTCATCAAGGACGAAACTCATCACCACTACACCCTTATTCGCTCGCTCTCCCGGTTGGTGTCGAGCCAAAAAAGCAAGCATGATGGTAGCATAGAAGTTTGTCGAAGGTGTCTGTTCACTTTTGACAATCAAAAACAGCAGGATTATCAGCACATCAGAGGCCCCAACATCGCTGCAGAGAAGCTCGCTCGCCACAAGTTCTACTGTAGTAACAACGAGCCGGGTGTGGCAGTCTTGCCCAAACCTGGCACTGTGGAGCGTTTCCGCATGCACGGTGCCATGGTGGAGCACCCTGCTATCATCATCGCGGATTTCGAGGCCTTCCTCAAACCCCTGTCCACTTGCGATCCAGATCCCGAAGTTTCCTCCACCACCCCTTACCAACTCCACGAGGCTTCGAGTTATGCATACGTTGTGGTGCGACGTGACCAGCACATCGTCCCCGAGCCCTACGTGTACCGTGGCCCCGACGTAGCCAAACACTTCCTCGAGAGGATGGTTGTCGAGGCCAACGAGATAGGGAAGATACTGTTGACCCCCAAGTCTATGCTCCCACTGTCCCCCGACGATCAACGTAGACACGACGAGGCCATCGCTTGCCCTGTCTGCGTCAAGAAGTACACCGCCAACAACCGTAAAGTCCAACACCACGATCACTTTAACGGTAGGTACGTTGGTCCATGGTGCAACGGTTGCAACCTCATGGCCCGGGACCCTCGCTTCATCCCTGTGTTTTTTCACAATGGCTCGGGATACGACTTCCACCATCTGGTGCCTCACTTTGGGTACGACGACATGCGAATCAACGTCCTGGCGCAGAACGAGGAGCGTTACATTAGCTTGAGCAAGTGGGTGCGAATTTCAGGATCACACTCTACCGTCGAGCTTCGCTTCCTCGACTCCCTGAGGTTCCTCCCGGCCAGCCTCGATGCTCTCGCAGGGAAGCTTAGCGACGAGCAAATGTTCATTACCTCAGCAAACTTTCCGAACTTGGACGCCGGCCTCTTCAAGCGTAAGGGGGTCTATCCCTACGAATACATCACAGACCCTTCCAAGTTCGCGGAGACGTCGCTACCTCCCCAGGCGAAGTTCTACAGTCAGCTACGAGGCTCGAACATCACCGACGAAGAATATCACCATGCCCAGTCCATGTGGCGCGAGCTGGGCTGTCGAACTCTCGGGGACTACCACGACGCCTACCTCAGACTTGATGTGACGCTCCTCGCCGACGTGTTCCAGACGTTCCGTGCGACCGCAATGAAGATCTACCAGCTGGACCCCGCCTACTTCTATAGTTTCCCCGGACTGGCGTGGTCAGCCATGTTTCTGGTGACGAAGATCGAGCTGGAGCTTCTTTCCGATTATGACATGGTGCTGTTTGTGGAACGCAGCATCCGGGGTGGCATGGTCCAGGTGTCGCAACGGTACGCGCGCGCCAACAACCATTACATGGCTACTGGCTACGACCCCTCACAACCGTCCAGCTACATCATGCACACGGACGTGAATAACTTGTACGGACACTCCATGATGCAGCCACTCCCCTTTAGAGGGTTCGAGTGGGCCGACCCCTCCAACTTCAACATCGAAAGCTTCGACGATTCAGAACATGGGTTCTTCGCCGAGGTGGACCTTGAGTTCTCCGAGAAGCTGCAGGATTTGTTCAACGATCTCTCCCCTGCACCCGAGTTCAAGTGTCCACCCGATTCCAACCAGAAGAAGCTCATCATGGATTTCGAGCCCAAGAAGAATTACGTCCTACACTACCAGAATCTCCGGTGGTTGATGCAGCAAGGGGTCGCGGTCCACGCAGTTCACCGCATCCTCAAGTTCGAGCATTCTCCGTGGTTGCGTCCATATATTGAAGTCAACACGAAACACCGCACCGCAGCCACGTCCGAGCTTGATAAGGATTTCTTCAAGCTTATGAACAATGCGGTGTTCGGGAAAACCATGGAGAATGTACGGAATCGTGTAGATGTGAGGCTAATATCAAACAAAGCACAATGCCGCAGGCTCGTAGCAAACCCGTTATTCAAATCGAGTACCATTTATAACGAACAGCTTGCTCTGGTGCATATGAGGAAGAGCGAGGTGAAGCTTAACAAGCCAATTTATGTCGGCGCCTCAGTATTAGACCTGAGCAAGCTGCACATGTTTCATATATATTATGGGATACTACGCCAGCACTATAACAACAATATTAGCCTACTCTACATAGACACGGACAGTTTAATATACCACGTTCGCACAGCCGACGCGTACAAGGATATGGCCACGGTTCCATCTTTGGTTGACCTCTTCGACACCTCAAACTATCCCCAGCCAAACCGATTCGGCATCCGGGCTCTCAACAAGATGGTGGTCGGCAAACTCAAAGACGAGAAGAAAGGTGATTTATGTCTCGAGAATGCCGGTCTTTGCTCCAAAACCTATGCCATCAAAGCCGAGGGCAGCGTTACCAAGAAGGCCAAGGGTGTCAGCAAACAGGTGGTTCGGGAGCATCTCACATTCGAGGACTTCGTCGATTGCCTCAAGACCAGGTCGCCGGTTCTAAGAGCAGAACAGCGCATCCAGAGCGTCGACCATGTGTTGACCACAAACAAAGTTAGAAAAATTGCGCTAAATCCTGATGACAATAAGAAGTGCATCCTCGAGTGTGGTATTCACGTATTGTCGTTGGGGCAGTATCGCTTAGCAGAAAGCAAAACCTGCAACATATGTCCAACTTCAACAGAAGATTCATAAAAACAAAACAAAACAACAAAAAAAACATTTTGACTTTCATTACAAAAAAACTTTGACCGTATTCTTAAATAACCAGCATGCCTATGAATTTGTTCGGTTTCAAAAAACAGATCATTATGGAAACCATACCAGATCATGAAGTCTTACCTTCCGTGTTACCTAAACTCAACGGTCTGTTGATCATTCACCTCAACAGCATTTGGACGAAACTGAATGACGATGTGGGCAAGATGTTTTATGTTTTTAATAACAATTTAGATTTCTACGAAATTCCGATCGACGGGAAACTTCAAATCACCGTGAATCCGGAAAACGCAGGCGAAATCAAAATTTCTACCGGCAAGAACATTTTTCGAATCAAGCACGACAAGATGCTTTCTAACATTACGTACGATGTGTCTGCAGGAGATTACCTGTACGTGGAACTCCTCGGAGACTACGACAAACTCATTCCTCTCTTTGTAGAATTACGAATCGTTTATCCTATTATAAATAACCGTTAACCAAAAATGCCTAACGACATTTTCGGCAACACCAAGCGTGTAGACCATGCAGAAGAGATTCTCATGTTGGACATTCGAGTTAAGAAGTTGAGGACCGATTTGATTGCTTTGCAGGAAACCTTAAACAAAAGTTTAGAGTCGGAAATCGCTACGCTCCAAACGCAATGTCTCGACCCCATTCTGAAAATCGATTCCGAACTAAAAACACTCATAAAAAATTATGTCGACGTACCTTCTTACGACAGCGTTCAAAATATACAGTTGAGCGTGGATTCGCTTCAAAATGATTTGGCCAAATTACAGCAATTTCAATCGAAAAATGAAGATTTGGAAAAATTGAAACTCGAAATCGAAGAACGAACTTCCGCAATAGAAAAGAATTTCTCCGAACTTCAAACCGTGGTGAACGATATAGATGTAGAACGCTTGCACGTCGTCGTTTCCAAATTACAAGAAGAATTCACCGGCACGTTGGAAGAAATTAAATCCAAGTTGCAGACTTTGGAAGATACAATGACGAACCTACCATCGTCGGACGAACTGCAGGTCATCGGTAAAAGCGTCGCGAACATAAAAATTCAATTGGAGGCCTATCGAGATTTCGAACACATTCAAACCACCATCGCTACGCTTCAGGCGTCTCTGGAATTGATCAACGAAGAAATTAAAAATATTCACGCTGAAGCGAGAGCGTTGACGAGCATTCAAGACACGTTGAGCACGGTTCAGCAGAAGATCGAATATTTAGAAAATTTGAACGTCGAAACGAATCTCGCTCATTTTCATCACGTACTGGACAACATACAGGGTGACTTGGAATCGTTACGGACGAGCGTGCCTTCGAGCGAAGATTTGGAAAAATTTAAAACAGCGGTGACGGCACTATCCGAATCGAGCGACATCAAAAGTTCGTTGAGCGATCTCGAGAGTAGGGTGGCCAATCTCCCCACCTCCAAAGAATTGCACGCTTTGAAAAGAAACATATCACGTATGCTGAAACGACTGGAAACGGAAACGGCGAACGTGGAACAGATTCGAGACGAAATCAGTTCGCTGGTGTCGACGCTGCCCACTTCGCAGAGCGTAGCCGACCTTCACACGCAGTTTACAGAGATGCGAAGCATCGTGAACGATCTTACCGAGAAGAGCTCGAAATTGAATGAAGTCGAGAACCTTCAGAACATTGTCGTCAACATCAGAGATCAAGTTGGAGTGCTGGAATCCACGCAGGAATCGACGCTGACCTCTTTCGGTGCCAAGTTGCAAGAACTCAACGAAAACTACAAGCAGTTGAACGTGGAAGTGAAAATCAAACCGTCGTTTTCTGCCGTAACGGATACCATAGTCGAGCATCTGCTGCCCATCGAAAATAAACTCGGACAAGTTCACAGTAATCTGCTCGGCGTCGACACTAAATTCGCTAAACTGCATTCTCTGCAAGCCATCGAAATCAACAGCGTACCCAATCAACAGAGAATCTCCACGTTCGTCGAAGGTAACAAACTGTACATGTTGCATCCTTATCATCCGTACTACAAGTTTCTCCTCGATGGCACGATTCAGATAAACGAATTTTCGTACTGGTCTCACGGTAGAAAAGCTAGCGTTCCCACCATGACTTTGATATCGAATCGTGGTGTCCAGAAAGCAGGAAACATTCCTCTGGCACGTTGGAACGAAACGCGCAACATATATGAAATACACGAAGACGAAGATCTCACCGTTTTCGACGTGAGTGCCGGCGATAAGCTAATCATTCAAAACACGAGCGAAGTGCCACCCTCTTTGAATCCCATCACGCTGGTGCTTCTCTTCAAACGTAATCTCTAAAAAAATGTCTAGGCAGGCCATCGTCGAAGAATTGCATAAACCTGCACGCCGCAACTACGAACGTTTGGCTGTGGTAACCAAGGGCATCGATGACCTCTGGCAAAGCGACCTCGTGGAGATGAGCAGCAGCAATTTGAAAAACGTACATAAATGGAACAAGGGTAACAAGTACCTCCTCACCGTCATAGACACGTTTTCGAAATTCGTATGGGCTCTGCCTTTGAAAGCCAAAACGGGAACGTGCGTCACGGAAGCATTCAAGACAATTTTTCGCGAAAGCGGCGGCAGACGACCTCGGTTTCTGCAAACAGACAAGGGTAAGGAATTTTACAACGCCGTATTCCAAAAGTTTATTCAAAAACGCAAGATTCGACATTATTCGACTTTCAGTCACATCAAAGCCAGCATCGTGGAAAGATTCAATCGAACCTTGAAAACACACATGTGGAAACGATTCACGCTTCGGGGAAATTACAAATGGGTCGACATCCTGCCGGAACTCGTCGACACCTATAATGATACGGTACACAGAACGATAGGCATGAAGCCAGCTGATGTTACGAAATCTGACGAGCAGCGTTTAATTTCTACCGTTTACTGTCCAAAGTACACACCCACGACAAAAAAAGCTAAATACAAAATTGGAGACCGGGTGAGGATCAGAAAATTCAAACGCACATTCGAGAAGGGATTCACAAAAAATTGGAGCACGGAACTCTTTACGGTGGTTCGAGTTTTACCCGGAAACCGACACACGTATATAATAAAAGATAGTAGCGGCGAGATTTTGAAAGGAAGATTTTACGAAGAGGAACTCTCTAAAACGAAACACCCCGACACGTACCTCATCGAGAAAGTATTGCGTAGGAAAGGTGACAAACTGTTTGTCAAATGGCTGGGACTTCCGGAAAAGAGTTGGATCGACGCGAACAAAGTGATTTTGTGAGTACGTGGAACGTGGTGAAGCGTCTACCGGATCCGGAAAGTCAAACGAAGAAAAAGAACGGTGAGTTGCTTCCCGACAGCATCCGCTGTCTGATCGTAGGTCCTTCGGGGTGTGGGAAAACGACACTGCTCGTGGACAATTTTCTCCTCGCACCGAATTGGTTAGATTGGAAGAACAGGCACCTGTACGTGTTCTCGAAAAGTTTGGAGCAATCCAAATACCAGCAACTGATGAAACTGTACGATGGTCTGGACATTGCAACGTTCGCCTCGGAAATAAAACCACTCGACGATTGTCGTGAAAATTCAGTTGTTGTGTTCGACGACGCCATCCTGGAAAATCAAAATGAAATTCGCAACTTTTTCACGCAAGGTCGTCACAAAGGAATGGATTGCTTTTACCTAGCTCAAACGTTTTCCAAAATTCCAAAACAGTTAGTGCGCGACAACGCCAATTTCATATGTTTGTTTCGCCAAGATCACACCAACCTCAAGCACGCGTACGATGACTACGTAGGCGGAGACATGAACTACAATCAATTTTCGGAAGGCTGCTGCTCTACTTGCTGGAACGGTGACGATTTCGGATTCGCGACGATCGACATGACGAGGAAACCCAACGACGGAAAATACAGAAACAAAATCAACGATTTTCTAAACGTTGCAGCGTTGTGAGAAACGATGTATATAAATAAACGTTATGACGAAACGAAAAATCGAAGACGAAAATCTCAAGTTGCGAAAATACCTCGCGAAACGCTTCAAAGGTTGGAAATCCGAGAATCGCGGATTCTACGAAGAGAAGAAACGTCAGGATCAACCCGTGATCGATGCTATTAGTAGTCTAGGTAAAGAAATTAAAAGTGTCACGGAACAAAATAAAAATTTGATTAATGAACTCGTACCGCTCGCAGCTAAAAGTTACGCCGTACCCACGCCTATTTCGAGCATTCCTTCGACGCCGTTCGAACTGAAGGATGCACCGGCACGACGTCGAGCCATAGGCAGCACGTCTTCGGATAAGATCGAGTTGGGACCTTTGGCACGAGACTACCTGAGCACGGGGAAATTCGACAAGGATGAAGTGTTCGGATTGTATCCCAGCATGGAAACCAGCGAAGGCGGCGGTGTGGTGTGGAAGATTGGGAAATCGAAGGTGACCTTCGAAGGCAACGACATTAAAGTCAATTTAGGCGACAAGGATAGTTGGAACAGGTATCCGGGTACGGTGGGACTGTGGGAACTCGTCGCCAAAAAGCAGCCGAAAGATTACACCGACGAAGATTACCAAAGTTACAAGGAAATTCTGATCATGACGGATGCCTTGTACCAGAACAACGACGCCTCGCAGAATAGGGTGAAATCGAGCAGCGGCGAGAAGTACAGGAATCTCATCAAACCGATTTGGAACCAGGTCAAAACAGGCAGCGGCGTCAAACGCTACAACACGTTACCCAAAGAATTCGTTTGGGTGGACGACGTTAGGAAACTCGTGGACCGATTGTTGGTGATAGCCGGCGAAGAGAATGCAGGCAACCGTAATTTCTACAACGAGAAGGTTGGCATCGTGGACATGATCAGCACGAAACTTTCCAACTTCATCGTGAACGACGACAAGGGCATAGGTTACCTGATCAAAATCATCAACACGCTGCCTCCTAAATTTTGGAACGTGGCCGAAGGAAAGGGACTCGTGAACGACATCATCAACAAGTTACCTTTCGAGATGCATCTACCTGGCTACCAGTACTGCGGACCGGGTACCAAACTCGAGAAAAGATTGGAGAGAGGAGACAAGGGTGTGAATCCGTTGGATGCCGCATGCAAAGATCACGACATCGCCTACAACACCACGCAGACGGATCTGGACGCACGTCACGAAGCAGACAAAAAATTGGAACACGCAGCTTTCGAAAGGTTCGTGAGCAGAGACGCATCGCTGGGTGAACGGGTCGCCGCACTGGGTACCACCATCGCCATGAACACGAAACAAAAATTGGGGTGGGGTATATAAATAACATACCGTAAAAAACTACACAAGAAAAAATATCAGAATATATATATAAATAACATACCGTGAAAATAACACATAGAGCATCAACATGAAGCCCAAGGGTGTCGTGTACCAGATACCATACTCCAATCTTAAAAATCTAGGTGCCCTCGATGGGTTACTCACCAAGAAACAACGCGAGAAGAAACGTTCTTGCTTGAGCAAAGGACACGGAATGAAATTGCTGCTCAGCACACCTCAATTGAAAAGATTGCAGCGTTCGCGGAAACAGCAAAAGGTCGGAGGTTTCATATTCAGCATCCCGGCCATCCTAGCAGCATTGGGGGCTGTTGGAAGTTTGGCCGGCGGAAGTGCCGCCATCGCGAAAACCGTCATCGACTCGAAGAAGAACAAGGCCGAGTTGGAAGAACAGAAACGTCACAACCTGGCCATGGAGAAGAAAAAGGGGAAGGGCGTGATGAGAAAGTTTAAAAAAAAGAAACAGAAGCACTCACCAACCGAGACATTGAATCTCTGATCGAACCGTTACAAATCAAACACTTCAGAGGAGTTTTCATGTCCGACTCGTTACCTTCAAGCGTTAAAAGAAGAGAATGCGGAGTAGTCAACTTGGACGGTCAAGAAAATCCAGGCACGCATTGGATATGTTACCACAAAAACGACAATGATAAAGCATTCGTTTTCGATTCTTTCGGAGGTGTTCCACCTACAAATTTAATTCATTATCTGAAAACGAACAAAACCTCCATATACTACAACGACGAACGCATTCAAAATTTCGGAGACGTGAACTGCGGCCATCTCTGCCTCTCCGTGCTCGCGTTTCTCTCTAAAATAAATAACCCTACGATCGAGGATTTCCAGAAAGCATTGTGGAACCTCAAACAGCATCACTAGGATGGGCGTGTTCCATCTCACGAGCGAATCTTCAATCTTGAAACTCACGCTGCACGACGACATCGTCTATCCTAAATCCGTGGCTCTGCGTGCATTCTACAGCATGTACCTCATACCTAATGTTACGCAGCACAACAACAAAATTAGCGTCGGAAGCGAACACATCGTCGTCACGCCAGGCCAATACAATCTTTCCACTTTGCAAGCTCAGTTACCCAAAGGCACATACCTTTCTCAAAATTCGGTCACGCACAGAGTGGAAATCCTATCCGCTACGGAGACCGTGGACCTGGGCACCATGGGAGAACTTTTAGGTTTCGAGAACGACACCAAACTCGAAGCTGGCATCAAGCACATAGCAACCAACATTCCTAAATTCTTGGCCATAGAGACTCTGAACGTACACTGCAACGTGGCGGAAGGTATGATCACGAAATCCTCGGACGGATTGCTGGGAAGTCACAAGCAGACGGGAATCATAGCCACTTTCAAACCAAGTTCCGAGTTCATGGAACCGATCATCTACACGCCCTCTTCGCCGATCTATTTTCCAGTATGTCGCAACCGCATAGACGACATAGAGTTGGTGGTGACGAACGAGAAAGGAGACGTGGTGGATTTCGCAGGTGCCACTACGACGGCCATCGTGGAGATCAACGTATAATAAATAACACACATAGTGAAATGGAGCAAATCGAAAGTTACGAATTGCAATCTTTCCCTCCCAACCGTCGCACGTTCGCCAATCTGAACGAGGCGAACAGGGAGATCGAATACGACGTGGACGTAGGCGACGGGTTCGTTCATCCTCACAGAGCGGACCTCTACCTTCAATTCGACGTGGTGAAGAAAGAAAGCGGAGACGCGTTTCCTGCAGCAGCAAACTTGATACTCGTGGACAACTTCGTGCCACACCTGTTCTCGCAGGTGGAGGTGAGGAAACACAACACCGTCATCGACAGAATAGATTATCCAGGCATCACGTCGACGGCGGTGGGAACATTGAAATTATCCAAAACGGACGCAGCGTACTACCAGGCCGGGGGATTCGAAGCCGGGACCAAAATATCGACGAGAAGTCACACGGTGCTCTTTCCCATGCGTCTGCTTCCAGGATTCTTCTCCGATTACAAGGAGATCATGTGGAAGGGGGGACTGAGGGTCACGTTTCGAAGAGCGGCCAACGACAACGACGCACTGATGCGATACGCTACTTTGGGTCCGGACGGCACCACGCCGATAGCCAACACTTTACCCGAAGCAGCCAAGTGAGTCATCCAAAGCATGGAATTGAGAATACCGGTGGTGGAATACGAAACAAACTACGCCCTCAAGTACAAAGCGGAGATCTTGAAAAGTCCGCAGGTGCCGATTCACTTTCACGGTTACCAGTGCGTGCAGAAGGTGGCGTCGGGAAGTCACATGGAATTCGACGTGACGACGCAGTTCAACAACATACAGTTCGACATGCCAGATTTCGTCGTAGTGCTTTTTCAGACCGGGAGGGACAAGAATCAGGAAAAAGATTCCGGCAAGTTCGACGACTGCAAGATCAAGAACGTTTATCTGAAGAACGGACGCAACGAAGTGTTCCCGCGCGAGAATTACAACCTCGACGTGACCAAAAACGATTACCTCAAACTTTACGAAGCGTTCTCGGCTTACAAACGCGTGACCGAGGGAAGCGTGGACATGTACTACACGCCCAGCGAGTTCAAAGCACGGAGACCCATGACCGTCATCAACACATCTAAGAGAAAGAAGGTTGTGGTCAACGATCGAACCAACATCAAGGTCGTCTGCGAGTTCCACGATGCCTTGCCCGAGGATACCCTATGCAGTGTCATCCTGATTGCAGAGAAGTCCTTCGCCTACGACGTGAAGAACGAGAGGGTCACAGAACAGTTTTAAAGTTCATAAAAAATTGCCACATACTAAAAATCAACATCCAACACATTTTAGGTTATATAAAATTTGTGAAAATATAATACTGAAATATTAAAACAAACAGAGTCGCTTGTAGGTTAGTTCAGTACATAAATAAAAAAAATAATAGGTTAAGTTATATCACTTAGGATCGTAAAAAAAAATTAAAAAAATCGTAAAAAAAAAAATAGGTTAAGTTGTATCACGTAAGATCGTGATATACCTACCAAGTATGAGTGGAAAAAATGAGTACGGTGAAAATTTGTACTAAAACATCGCGGAACGCTAAAACATCGACAAAAAATTGTCAAAATCGTAAAAAAAAAAAGATAGGTTAAGTTGTATCACGTAAGATCTTGATATACCTACCAAGTATGAGTGGAAAAAATGAGTTCGGTGAAAATTTATACTAAAACATCGCTGAACGCTAAAACATCGACAAAAAAATTGTCAAAATATGTCAAAAACTTATATTCAATTGATAAAAAAAAGGCGAGCCTCACCGAGCCTCAATAGAGGTCCGTGAACTGTCTTTTTCGTACTACTAATAATGCTTTGCCCCCTCCATGTAGGACTGCCTTGACGGGGCGAGGGGGCTTAGTAGGGGAGGCCATTTTCATCACATCATTTCACCCATTCTTCACATCCATATCTCACGTTTTTCACCATTCCATCACGTCATTCATCTCCATATCTTTGACCTCCCTCTAAGAAACTAAGGTGGGGAGGTCATTTTCATCTCATCATTTCACTCATTCTTCACATCCATATCTCACGTTTTCACCATTCCATCACGTCATTCATCTCCATATCTTTGACCTCCCTATAACTAAGGGTCCTGCTAGAGGAGACAACCTCGATAAAAATACCCTATCCCAAGGTGTGAGTTGCACGTGCCGATGGGACAGTGTTGGCTGCAGGGGTAGGTGCAGTCGCGAACGTGGCCTCGGGGATTTCGGTTTGGTCCTCGAGTAGCCTCCATTTTTGGGGGTAGGCCTTCCTCGGCATAGAGGGCATGTCGAGGCGACATTTTATGGACCCTCCACTTAAAATATTCTTTGTATATGGGTACAAAAAACAACTCAAACGGGGGGAAACCCCCAAAACGAGCGCGGCCTTCGAGCCCGCTTCAGGTAATGGAAAAGACAAGTAACGTGCCACGTTATCTTGTAATTAGTATAGTGCAGAAGACCGATATTAACGATGGATCTGCAAGAACCAAGAAACATCCAGCAGCTACATTAAAGGACTTGTCACCATTTCTGATCAAGAAGCAGCTAGACTACGCCGCTGGTTCAGATGTACCAGAAATAAAAAAGCTGCGAAACGGGAGTCTACTGATCCAGACCAGCACAGATCGCCAGACAAACAACCTTTTAAAGCTAAGATCTTTGGGCGACTTCCCTGTTAATGTTGAACCTCACCGTCAACTTAACAGTAGTAGAGGTGTGATTCGCCACTGGGATCTGCTAAATGCTGAGGAGGAAGAGATTCTTGAAGCACTCTCAGACCAACATGTGACCGCAGTGCAGCGAATAAAGACGCGTAAGTCCGGAGAACTAGTACCAACTGCCTCACTCATAGTGACGTTTCAAACGACCACTCTCCCAGATATTGTACGGGCAGGATATTTGAGACTCAAAGTCTGTCCGTACATCCCTAACCCGATGCGGTGTTTCAAATGCCAGCACTTTGGGCACACTCAGCCTTCCTGCAAGGCCACTACCGCCCTTTGTGGTAAGTGTAGTAAGCCTGATCATGGGACCGAACCTTGTTCTTCAGGTCCCAAATGCATTAACTGCCAAGGCGAGCACCCAGTCTGGCATCGTGACTGCCCCTCTTTCCAACAAGAGAAGAAAATCAGAGAGTTGGTCGTCACAGAGAAAATCTCTGCTGGTGAAGCAAAACAACGTCTCCGTGACAGCATACGCACTAGTTTACCTGTGACATTCGCTACAGTTGCTGCAGCTGCTCTTAGCCGTCGCAGTGTAGGTGTACAAACCAGCGACGTGTCCACTCAAACAACAACGCTTCCTGTAGTAGCTCGTCCTGCTTCGAGGAAATCAGCAACCACTCCTCGCTCCACGGAGAAAAAGTTCAAGCAGGTACATAGTAAAGAATACTTCCTCAAGACCAGTAGCTCTCCAGTTAGGGTGGCAGCCACCACCCTGAAACTTAAGGCGCAGCTCAAAGCTGCCCGGCGGGCGCTCAAAGCACCCGCCCCCACTCCCCCTTCTTCATCCCCTTCACCCTCTGTGTCCTTACCCGAGGAGATGATACAAGACGAAGCCGCGGATCAAGAATTTATCAAGGTGACAGGGCCTAGAAACAGAGTACGCCTCAAAAGGTAACTATAATACCTCCCGCTATGGCTTATTGTCTCCAATGGAACCTTAACGGTTTCCGTATGCATCTCGAGGAACTGCAAATCTTAATATCTGAATTTGACCCTGCCATCATATGTCTCCAAGAGACACATTTTCGTCTAAATGAATCAGTGATTCTCAACGAATACACACTTTACCGCACCGACAAGCTTCCTGAGGGTCGTCGTGCACACGGTGGTGTTGCAATCGGTGTTCGAGATAACATCCACTCAACGCCAATCTTTCTCATCACCCCCCTCCAAGCGGTCGCTGTGCGGGTCCATGTACCACAGCCAATATCTGTGTGCTGTGTCTACATCACAAGGGAGGAGCGATTCTCTCTTGACGACCTCCTTTCTATTTTCGACCAACTTCCGTCTCCTGTAGTTCTTTTGGGCGATTTTAATTCCTACCATCGTTTGTGGGGCTCCGTTCGTACAGAGCCCCGGGGTCAAATTGTAGATCAATTCCGTGAGGCATCAGCTTTAACGTTGCTGAATGATGGGACTCCCACATATTTCAGTCCTTCCTCAGGCACACACTCTGCGTTGGACTTGTCCTTCTGCAGTCCCAGCCTTGCTCCTACCACATCTTGGAGCGTTCACCCTGATCTCTGTGGGAGTGATCACTTCCCTCTCATTCTTACCTTCGAACATCTTCAGCACTCACGTGAACAACACCCTCACTGGCATCTCAGTCGGGCCGACTGGGATGCCTTCGAGCGTGCAGTGGACCTTGAAATCGATCTTGCGTCGACTCTACCACCAATCGACGCCTTAGATGTCTTTGTGTCACGAGTGCATGATGCTGCACGCGCCTCCATTCCACATCCCTGTGGACCTGCGAGGCGACGACCAGTCCCATGGTGGACTGCGGAGATCAGTGCAGCCATCAAGGACCGCAATCATGCTCTCGATCGATTTAATAGAAACCACACTGCCGCAAACCTCGAGCAGTTCCGCATTAAGCGTGCCCGTGCCCGTCGGCTCATTCGAGCCAGTAAGAAGGCGTGCTGGGTCCAATACGTGTCTTCCCTGACGAAGCAGGCTTCGTCGAAAGCCGTTTGGACCAAAGTACGTCACATCCAGGGGGGTGCATCTACTCCTCTGAGCGCTCTGGAGCACGACGGGACGTTGCACACCGATTCTGGAGACATAGCTAATATCTTGGCCACGCAGTTTTCTGATGCGTCTAGCTCTGAAAATTATGAACCACGTTTCCGCCGTGAGAAGGACCGTCAAGAACGACGCCCTCTAGTTTTTCGAAGTCATAACAACGAGCCATACAACTCTCGATTCACTGAACGGGAGTTCGATCAGGCGCTTCGAGATTCAAAGAATACAGCTCCTGGAGTGGACAAGATCCACTATGAGATGCTTCGTCATCTGCCCATTGGAGCAAGAAATTTCCTTGTGGCGGTATTCAACAGGCTTTGGTTGGAGGACTCTTTCCCCACTTCCTGGAAAGAAGCTATTATTGTTCCCATCCTGAAACCAGGTAAACAACGCACGCAGCCTCGAGTTACAGGCCTATTGCCTTAACCAGCTGTGTGTGCAAGTTGATGGAACGCATGATCAACAAGCGTCTCACTTGGTTTTTGGAGGAAAACTCATTGATAAGTAATTTTCAATGTGGTTTTCGCTCCAACCGTTCCACACTGGACCATCTGGTTCAGCTGGAAACACACATTCAGGATGCATTTCTCAACAAGGAACATTTAGTTGCAGTTTTCTTTGACCTCCAAAAAGCATATGACACAACGTGGCGCTTTGGCATCATAAAACTGCTCCATTCTTGGGGCGTGCGTGGCCATATGGCGTACTTTATTAAAAACTTTTTATCCGATCGTTTTTTCCGCGTACGTGTTGGGAACTCCTTTTCGGATCTTCACGAACAAGAGAACGGTGTTCCGCAGGGAAGCGTATTAAGTGTGACCCTGTTTGCCATAGCAGTGAACAGCGTTATGGCAAGCATTGTTGCCCCTGTACATGGTCTACTGTATGTAGACGACCTCACGATCTTTTGTCGCTCACGGAATCTCGCGTCAGCTTCTCGTCAACTCCAACTGACGATAAACCGTTTGGTTGAGTGGTCCTCCCAAACAGGTTTCACCTTCTCATCCGAGAAATCCGTGTGTGTTCACTTTTGTCGTCAGCGTACATGTCATTTCGATCCTGACCTGTACATGGGGAAATCTCCCCTGTGCTTCGTGAATGAGGTCCGCTTCCTGGGCCTCATTTTCGATAAGAAATTAACATGGCTCCCTCACCTTCGCCAGTTAAAATTCTCTTGTCTTCGAGTTCTCAACCTTTTACGCGTTTTATCTCATACTTCTTGGGGTGCTGATAGGACGGTATTGCTTCGCCTATACCGTGCACTCATCAGGTCGAAGCTAGATTATGGATGTGTTGTGTATTCTTCTGCCCGCCCATCTAGACTTCGCATCCTAGACACCGTCCACCATGCTGGTATACGTGTGTGCACTGGTGCCTTTCGGACCAGTCCAGTCGCCAGTTTGTATGTAGAGGCATCTGAGCCGTCGCTGTCTCTGCGAAGACAGCGGCTGGTAGTTAACTACTTCCTCCATCTTCGCTCGATGCCTTCACATCCTTCATTCCACACCATCTCAGACGAGGGTAGGCTGGCAAGGTATCGGCTCCACCCTAGTGTCACTAGACCATTTGGTGTTCGCGCAGACGAGATCCTGTCAGCACTTGGTGTTGACAGTGATCTTCCTGGCGTCTCTCCACTCATTCCGCCTCTTCCTACCTGGGAGTTTCCTGCACCTTCTATCGATTTTTCCCTGACTGCCCTTCCAAAGGCAGAAACACCAATGGTTGTATACCAGCAACGGTTTTTAGAGCTTCGTGCGAAGCACCCCAATTTTAATGTGTTTTACACGGATGGGTCCAAGACAGTCGAATCAGTTGGTTGCGCTTTCGTCCTAGACTCTCAAAGTTCCAGTTTCTCGCTACATCCTGCCTGTTCCATCTTTACGGCAGAGTTGTACGCCATTCTAAAGGCACTGGACTTTGCAGACGTCAATGGGCTGAAGAAAGTCCTTGTGTGCTGCGATTCGACCAGCGTGTTGCAGTCTGGATTCGCCGTATTCCCGGCATCCGGTAGCGCAACGCATATTCAGACGGCTTGTGTCCTTATCTGCCAGTGCGGATGTACACTTCTGTTGGGTCCCTAGCCACGTGGGCATCCAGGGGAACGAAGCAGCTGATGCTGCCGCCAAGTCTGCTGATGCAGATGGCGACGTTCTCGTCCACCTTTTGCCAGCTAGCGACCTGCAGAATGTGTTCCGTTGTCGCCTTCTTGACACTTGGCAGGCCGAGTGGGATACGGAAACGGGGAACAAGCTTCACGCTGTTTGGCCCACCATAGGTGCTTGGCGTTCCTCGTCTCGTCCCTCTCGGCGAGAAGAAGTTATTCTTACCCGCATGCGTATAGGACACAGCCGTCTCACGCATGGTCACCTACTTCAAGGGCTGGACCCTCCGTTGTGTCGTGCTTGTAATGTTTTATTAAGCATTCGACACATTCTCGTTGAATGTGTCGATCTTGCTTACCTCCGGCAGACTTTTAACCTTTCCGGCTGTTTGTCATCCCTCTTGGGTGATGACAGCAGTATTTTATCACGTGAAGAGCTGGACTCTTCCACCGTCTGTAAGGAGGTTTTTAGTTTGTTCTGACTTTTTAATGTGTCGTGTTTGTCTCGTGCAGGTCTCTTTACAACCTTGCACTTTTAGTTCTTTCCCAAGGGGCTATCTACACCCCCTTTTTTAAATCTCAGTCAGAATTTTAGATAAGGGGACATTTCCCCGTATATACAGAAGGGTGCGAAATTGCCTTAAGTGCCGACGCACCCATAAATTTTAACTCAATCAATCAATCAATAATAATGCTTTGATGAGGTACAGTACATTAAATTCTACTGGGGAAGCTCTGCCTAATACCCTACCTGATGAGGGCAAATGTCTTATTCAGACTATGGAGCTAAGAATTCCAGTTGTTGAATACGAAGCCAGTTATGCTCTTAAATACAAAGCAGATATCCTAAAAAATCCACAGGTGCCTTTACAATTTTATACATATCAATGTGTGCAGAAGCCTGCCACTGGAAGCTATTATGAATTTGATGCTACAAACTCATTCTCCAGTATACAATATGACATGCCAGATTTTGTGGTGGTACTGTTTCAGACTGGAAGACACAATAATCAGGAAAAAAATTCAAGTAAATTTGATAACTGCAACATCAAGAACATATATCTTAAAAATGGCAGAAATGAGGTGTTTCCTAAAGAAAATTATAATTTAAACATGTCCAAGGATGATTTCCTCAAATTATATGAAGCATTTACAGCATAAAAAAAGGGTCACCACTGGCAATACAGACATGTATTACTCAACAGATGAATTCAAAGCACAGAGACCCATGTTTGTCATCAACACCTCAAAAAGGAAACAAGTTGTGGTTAATGACAGGACAAACATTAAAATTATCTGTGAATTCCATGATACACTCCCTGATGACACCATATGTAGTGTTATTCTTATAGGTGAAAAATCATATGTTTATGATGTAAGAAATGAGAGAGTCACAGAGCAATTCTAGAAAGCCTCTGCATATTACATTGTCTTTGTACTAGATATGCAAGTTGGGCCTGGTGCCCAATTAAAATATTGGGCATATTCCAGGTAACATATTAATTCTCTGAACTTAAACCGGAAGTGGACCGGAAGTAAATATGTGTGGGTGTGGGTGTATGTGTGTAGCTCTTATGAGCATTTTTGGCTTAGTTTTAAGTGTGGCCATAACAATATCAAGAAGGGCATATTTTTGACAAGCTTATGGACAACAATCTGACAGATGTGATTTTTGTAAGTGTAGGCAAATCAATCTGAGGGGGCTCATCATTTCACGGGAAATTCCCGAGGGCATTTTTACAAAAATGTTGGGTTAGACAGAGTACCACACTTGAGCAATAAGCTCATATGCACATCTTGAGCTAGTTTTAAGTGTAGCCAAATATGCCTGAGGGGGGCTCATCATTTATCGAGTTTATATTATCACAAATAACACTACTAACATCATCTAAATTTCACGACAATTGCTAATTCGGAAGATATATTCACAGCATACTGTTGTTTTTCCACGCTCTGCACCGAACTGTTGAGTAATAATTTTTATTTATGTCACCTTATATGCTTTACTCGGTAAAATATTTGATTAAAAACAGCATAAATCGTGTATCTCTTGCATAGATCACCTCTCAAGTTTGCTAAGTGAGGAAGTAAATTAACTTCGTGCTATTTTTAATGTATTCATACATCAGTGTCTTCATTTTTATTCTGTAAACATGTATGCCTTGCAGCTGATATCTAAGCCTAATGTTATTGAAGTTCCAAGGCGCATTAGTGATAATTCTACAACAATTATTTAAATGTCTAAATAAATTGCAAGAATAAAAAGTTTACGTGTCATGCCCGTTGGCAGAATGTAATGAGCACGCGCAGATGAAAGTTTAGTATCTTTAATTCTAAGCAAATTAACGTCTTCGGGCGCAGTTTAATATTCATAAGAAAAACTAAATATCGCATGGTGTCTAAAAAAGGGCCAATGTATTTATATTAGTGTAATTTTTCCCCTGCGGTATGAGAGAGTGTGTGAATGCTGAGTGATAGCGAGGGGTTGTGTAATAGGTATTATTTTTGTGTGTTATATAATATACATTTTTGTTATTTATGATTTGACTATGATTTGTGTTCATACAAATAGTATACTAATCCTCATAACTATTGGTATTTATATTTTAGTTCAACGTTAAGTCAGCAAAGCATTTCTGCTGGCTAACATCAATTATTATTATTATCTACGTCATTATTATTATTATTATTATTATTCAACGTCACTTTATGCACGAGTCGGCTATTCGTCGGGGGTAAAAACCGATCCGGTCACACGTACCCTGGAATCAAACCGTTTAGCTGGGCCCGGCACCTAGGAAGGGGACTTCGGTCTCCGGACTAAGTGTCAAACATAGGTCATGTACAAAGGTCCGGTGAGAGCTAGGTACGTCTACAAAAGAGACGACGACTGCAGTAGTATTTTGTCCCACGGCGTGCAGGTCGCTCGAAAGGAAAAACGGGATCATGAGAGGATTTCTGAGGCCACGACACGTCAACTGGCAGAACATCGTGAGGAATCGACCACGAATCATGAAGGCGCTCTGGCAGTTGATGCGATCTCGCCCACAGACACTCAAGATTCGGGAGACGATGCAACGGAACACGGAACTACTAAAAAGGATCGCTTTGATGGAATTCAGGTTCAAGTAGAGGAAACAACGCCCTCGCAGATTGCAGAGGAAGATACGCGCTCTCGACGAGGCGAAAAGTTCATCAGGACTTACGTTAGTGCTGAGTGGGAGGACACGATGGTTATAGTTAACTCCGCGATTAAAGCAAATAACTCCTCTTCAATGAAGAGCTTGAAAGGGAAATTTTTGAAGAACTGCGCGTTCACCGTCTTCCAGAAGGAGGTTGCCAGCTTGCAAGCATTAGCATGGAGGTGCGAGGAGCTGCAATCGAAACAGGAGGAAGAGTTGTAATACTTCCTGCTCTCCAACAAAAACAACACAACACATTACACATTGAAATTTGCCAAGTTCCAACGCAAGACTATAAGACTGTTGAAGAGGAATCTAATGAACCACATAGAACGAGATTGCAGACGGATTCTGGAAGAGAGAAGCTTCTTCGAGGTGATTGGGAAGAAAAAGGTGAAGCCGCTTATGCCTTGTTACTATTGCATTCAGTGTCGGCTGGGCTCCGTGGGAAGTCCACCACGAGAGGAGGGAACCCCCTCTGCACCTGAGATTGTAACTTTCGCAGGGAAGAGAGGACAAATGATAGTTGTTGATACCGGAAACCAGAAGAAGAGAAAGGCAAACGGCGAAGAGAATTCCATCTTCACACTTTATAAAAGTGAATGGAAGCGTGCGGAGGAAGAAATTAGTACGTTCATGGACTCCCAGAAGTCCTCACTGCAGATAAAGCTGCTTTGTAATAGTGCACGATATAGATTCGACAAAGAGATCAAGGATTTGGAAGCAAGCCTTAAACAAAAGCTTTCGGACGAACACATTGCTTCCGAGAACCGACTCCGATGTTATTTTGACCGACCCAAACGTCTCGACCACGAACATGCTGAGCGGTTCATGAAAAGTCATTGCCTGTCAGTTAAGGAAACGAAAAAGAACATTCTGCTTTTCCAGTGAAAGTGATTTATGAACATATAATTGGAAAAATTCCGTTGCAGTGATATTGTTGTTTCTGAAGTAGATAGATGAAGAAGCATTCAAGTTTCGGGATAAAACACAAACTTCAAGATAACCTATTCGGCAGAACCACAATTCCATATGGGTCCATATATAAAGAATGCGGGCGTTAATTAATCCCCCATCAAAATACGCCGAATTGCAAAATCAAAAATAAATTAGGAACCAAAGAACCCTTGTAAATTCATGTATTTCATAAACCATATACCTTTCTTGAAATTTCCTTGTACTTTCTTTGGAAGAACCAAATCCTTCACTTCCTTCATACCAGCCGAGGGAGACAACCCCCAACGTACTGCCGGTACGCTCAGCCTCTAAGGAGGCAAATTAAACCCTTTCGAGGAGAACACCTCAAAACTTCAAGCTCCAGTCAAGTAAACAGGAGCAAAAACCTCTTTCCTACCCTAGAAACTCAGCTGTTGCAGTTGCAGCAGGAAAAAGCATATCACAATAACGAAAGGAACAAAATTTTCCACTCCTACCTACACTCATATCGATTGATGTACCAGAATGCATCGATTGATGCATTGTGGTGCATTTTTGTATATCGTGAAAGAAACACCAAAGTGCATCATATGATTCAAGTGAGGATTTCTTTCAGTCAAGATGCACTTTAATGCACCCTTCAAAAGAAAAGCCAAGTTCCACGGGACGTTACTTACACCAGTAAGAATGATGATGATGAAGACAGTATGGAATAGAGGCATTTTATCAGCACCTTCTTGAAAACATTTTCAGAAACATTTTTTTTTCCTTTCCCGATCTTAATTTGCACCTTAAAATCCTTTCCCGAATCATGACACATCCATGCCTGATCATGGTTCAAACCTGGGGTCTCTGGCTTGTTAGCGTGATGCGCTGACCACTCAGCCACGGTGGCCGGCAACAGTGTTTCCCATTGTTACATACGCAAATGTAATACAACTGGGCGCGGAATGAAATTAACGTAACGCGATCCTTCAAGAAGAAATTAAGAAACGAGCAGCGTCGTAGAATCTTTCTTCTCATTCCGATATTAAGCTCAGTGAAAGTGCGTGGTGATTTCACGAAGTTATGACTCACGACCTCTAGATAATGCCGCTCCGTGGATGAAGCAGTTTTCAACTAATTGCGCTAAACCGTCTCTTGTTCGTTTGCTTGTTCTGTGCTTTTGTCCTCAGTCGTTCGGCTTGTTAGTCACGGTGAATAACTAACTCTCCAGCATTCTTAAACCCGAAGGTTCATGGCTGCAGCAACACACGCTTCTCATCTGTCCCTATCTTGAGCAAGATCGATATACTCTTTTCCATCTCTACCGATTTCCTTTAGGTCCATCTCAACGTTGTCCCTCCATCTTCGTCTTGGCCTTCCTATAGGTCTCTTACCATCAGGTTTCCCAACAAGAATCATGTGAACTCCTCTTTCCTCTCTCATTCGTGCCACATGGCCTGCCCACCTAAGTCTTCTTGATTTAATTATTCTAATAATATCTGGACATGAATACAAATTATGTAGTTATACATTATGTAACCTTCTCCACTCACCTGTCCCCTCATCCCTTTTAGGTCCAAAGATTTTCCTAAGGATCTTATTTTCAAATACGGTGAATGGAAGGGCTAAAAAGAACCAACAGTTGATGGAACGGATGAAAGGACACCCACACAGAACACCCTTGCTCATGTCGGGATTCGAACCTGTGCTAACCACTCCGCCACGGCTAATGTAGCGTATTATAACTAGGCAAATCATTTTAAGGTGCAAAATTATGGTCAGGAAAGAAAATGTTTTCAAAAAGGTGCTGAAGAAATGCCATTATCCAATGCTATCAGCGGCAGTGGCAATTCTTGTGGGTTTAAATGGGTGTAAGTTTCGTCCCGTGGGACCTGACTTTTCTTTTGATGAGGAGACTGGTAAAGGTCAAGGTTGTTTCTGGGTTTCAGGTAGTTGTGGTTTTCTTCCTGCAACTGCAACAGGAGAAGTATTTAAGGAAGGGTGGTAGGTTTTGCCCCTTTTTTCCATGGCTGGGGCTGATTTGTTGGAATTTTCTTCCCTTCTTCTGCTGTTTCCTCCTTGGAGGATACTTGGGGCGATGTTATGATCTTGTGGGTTGCTCCCTCAGCCTTTGGGGTGGTGTAGTGGTTAGAGCTTGGAGGATTGCTCGGTAATGGGGAAAAGTTGGTTGTTTGGTTGTAGGGTGTTGCATTGATATATATGGATATACAGGGTAATAATATAGTATAATGGGAAATATATACGCAATTACAAGGCAAATACAAGGAAAATAACAAGGGAAATAAACAAGGTTTAAAACAAGGTAAAAAATGTAGGACATGATAATTGCATAATGTATACATAAGGTGAAATAGGTGGTTCAGGGAGTGTTTGTGAGGTTTGGAAGGGGTGTTTCGTCATTTCGTCGGGTTTATGGGTTGTCGGGTAGCAGGTTTCTATGGTCGTCGGGTCTCCGGGTGCGGTGTGTCCATCTTAAGATGGGAAGTTGTCCAATGCTGCGTACAGAGGGGTTGTCATTGAAGTGAATGTCCGTGCAAGTCGGTTAGCTTGCTTTCTTACCGTCTGGAGGTTCAGGTCTTCATGGAGCTGCGTGATCCGGGTATATCTGCTGTGCCCGCTGATGATCCTGGCCGCTCGGTTCTGCAGGACTTGGAGCTTCTTGAAAGTGGTCGGTGCAACCTGGTGCCAGGCGGGGATGGCGTAGAGCAGTATAGGCTTTATACAAGCATTGTATACATGGAGCCTGGTTTCCATAGTAAGGGAGTGTGCTCGGAGAACAGCGTATAGGCCAGCCAGCCTGGCCCCCGCCCTTTGACTGATGTCTTCCACGTGCCTCTTGAAAGTTAGCCGTCTGTCCAGTGTCAAGCCTAGGTACTTTGTTGCTTGTTTGTGTGGAATTTCTTCACCTAGGAGGGGAAGTCTTCTCTGCGGGTTGTGTCTTCGAGCGCCAAAAGTCACAGCTTCGCTTTTGTTGGGTTTGGTTGGATCCGCCACCTCCTTGTCCAGTCTTCGTATGCGTGTAGCTGCTGTCGCATCCTGTTGTAGCACACGTCGAGGTCCCTGTGCGACGTTAAGAAGGCGGTGTCATCGAAGAATACAGCTGGGAAGATGTGTCTCTGTACTGGAACATCCGCCGTGTATATGGCGTGAATGGCGTAGAGCAGGGGGGCAAGGACGGAGCCTTGCGGTACCCCTGTATGGATTCTCCTTGGCGCTGCTGTTTGTCCTTTGTGTTTCACAATGAAACTTCTGTTTGTGAGGTAGCTGGCGATGAGTTTGATTATGAGAGTCGGAAAGCGGTACTCGTGTAGCCGGAAGATCATGCCTTCATGGCACACTTTATCGAATGTCCAGGAACGTCCCGAGGATGTAATGACGTCTGGTTCTCATCGTCGCCACGTGATCCACAACCCGGGTAAGCTGTGCTGTGGTGGAGTGTTCAGGCCGGAATCCGAACTGAAAGTACGGGAGAAGGTTCCTTTCCTGAGTTGTTTCCTGCATTCTCTTCTTAATTGCCCTTTCGCACACCTTGCTCAAATGAGAAAGGAGGCTAATCGAGCGGTAGCTGGCTGGTAGTTTTGGATTTTTCCCGGGTTTGAGGATCATCGTGACGCGTGAGGTCTTCCATTGGCCTGGAAAGTCGCCTGCTAGCATTACGGCGTTGACGATGCGTGTGAGAGCGACTACCGCTTTCCGGGGGGCTCGTTTTAATGCTAGTGGTGGAAGCCCGTCTAGTCCTGGGGCGCTGTTCTTGGATAGACGCTTGATGTAGCCCGCTATTTCGCGTGGATTTGCGAGCCTGGGGCGGTCTTCTATAGGGGCTCGTCGAAATTGGCGCACGGCTGCTTCCACTATCCCGTGGTGACGGTCCGGTTGCTGTGGTGGTGGATTTGGTTGGAATACTTCTGAGAGGTGTCTGGCAAAGATGTCCGCTTGCTTCTTCGGGTTTACTTCCAGTCCGTTCGGGCCTTCAAGTACTGTGGTGTAGGTCCGATGGAGGACGGGTTGATTACCTTATTATGTTCCAGAATTCTCCACTTTTTTCTTCCACTGCAGCGAATCTTCTCTCCCATTGTTCTGAGATGTTACTTTGGAGGCGTCTTTTTATTCGGCGCGTCATGTCGTTGTATGCTTGTTTGCTTCTCGGGTCCCGCGTGGTGTTCCAATGCTTTCGGCATCTCCGTTTGGCTGCGAGGAGAAAGTCCAGGTAGATGTCGGGTATCTTCCGTCTGCTTCTTGCCGGGCGTGTCGGGCGGTTCTCATTGCGTCGTTCATTTGAGTTGTGAGGTTAAAGATTGCATTGTCTATCTCTCTCGGTGTATTTAGCATTAATATCGATGCCATCTTTTGCTGTTCTCAGTTTTCCCGCTGCCCGTAGAATATGTGGCAGCATTCTTGTTAGGTTGGCTCCCGTGAAGGCGGCGATGAATGTGTGCAAGAGGTCATCTTCGCCCTGGTTGGTGGACTGCTGTCGTTGGGGACCTGCGTTGCTCGGCGCCGGGCGAGTTTCTGTACTTGATAGTCCGGGGGGAAGAGCCGCCGCGCTCCTTCCTGTTCCGTTTCATCATCATCATCATTCATTGTGGTTTTGTAGTTTTAAGTTTCGTCCCTTGGGACCTGTCTTTACTTTTGTGTTTGAGATTTATGTGAAGATGAGAGTTTTGAGTGGATTTTTGTGGTAGTGGCACTCCCTGCAACTGCTACACGGTGTGGGAGATGGATTGATTTCCCCCTTTATTTGCTGGAGCGGGTGAGGTTTTTGGAGGGGATTATTGTCCCCTCCGGGAGGCTGTTTTTTGTTTAGCCTGTCGTGTGTGTTTCCTCCTAAGATGACTGGTATGGCAGTACGGCTTCAGGTGTTGTGTTGGCGTTAGCTGCTATGCAGGATACAAGGTACAGGATACAGGGTACATGTCAATGTGATATACATGACTAGCGAAGATATATGGAGGAGATGCATGGTAAAATAAGCTTAGAACAATACATAGGGCATACATAATGAGGGTACAGGTTAATGTGATATACATGAGTAGTGAAGGTAAGTGGAGAAAAATACATGGAAAAGGAGGCGTAGGACAGGAGATAATGGAAAAATATATAGTGGTGGCAGTATGTGAGTTGGGGAAGTGAAGGTTGGACTCAGGTTACTGGAGCCTGGCTTCGTTCCTGGGATCGTGAGGGCGAGGGGTTCGATGTTTCCATCGCAGGATCGGTGTGGTGCCTATGCTGCGGACAGCTGGGTTCTGGTGTGCCGCCAGTTGGCGCCAGAAGGTGAGTGTGAGTTTACCTGTCTGGGTTTGGGGTGTAAGGGGTGATCTTCCACGTAGTACACCCACATGTCAACCTCACTTCCACATTAGTACACCCTGGACTGAAGACTAACGAGGCTCTGGCGACTGGCCCTATGGCCAGTATAATTTTGTTTGTATTGTCCTGTTCTTTTGTCCTTATGTGTGCTGAGTGTTCTTTGCAGCCTCAGCTTTTAACGAAAGTCAGAACATTTTAATATTTTATGATTTTAATTAAGCAACGTTAGAGTTGTTATGTGTAAAGATAAGGGGCTGGACCCCGTATAGTTTGATGGGTGCAAAATAGCCTTTGTGCTGACGCACCCAAAATTTTAAATATAATAATAATAAAAACCTGTCTGGGTTTGCAGCATCTCCAGGTTCAGGTCTTCATGTATCTGCACTATCCTGGTCCTTCGGTCGTGGCCTCCGACGAGTCGTGCAGCTTGGTTTTGCATGACCTGCAGCTTACGGAAAGTTGTTGGTGCCACCTGGTGCCAGACTGGAATGGCGTATGACAGCAGTGGGCGCACATGTAGCCTCGATTCCACTGACAATGTGAGCGCTCGGAGGATGGGGTACAGCGCTGCGAGTCGTGCTCCGGCTCGCCGGCAGATGTCATCGACGTGTCTGGCGAAGGTCAGCCGGCGGTCCAGTGTCAGCCCGAGGTATACTGCGCTCTCTTGGTGTTGGATCAAAAAGTATACACGGAAAGAGCGCCGAGTCCGCCTAAAAATGGAAATTACGCCGCGCATGCGCACTTCATCTCTCGAGGTCTGCGACACTAGCGACGTCGCACCTTAGGTACAGTGAACTAACATGCGCTCTACTGTTAACAAATGAATGCAGCATCGCGTGAGTGTATTCGAATTTGAAATAACGATTGTCTGGTTTCGTTGAGCTGCTACCGTTGACGTCGAACTAGAGTATCATAGTTCGTTCTAGTTCGGGTTAATGTTGTCAAAAATTGAAACTATGAAGATTGATAATTATTTGAAGCAGTTTGTAATGATGTTTGACCGAATATGCTGGAAAAAAGCGATGGATATACATACTATATAAGAGAGAGGTACGTATTTGTGTGTGTAGTTGCTTCTTCACGTGTATTTTAGTTCCTATGTAACAACAAATTAAGCAAATATATGATATGGGGATATATATATACTTTCATGGGTGGAAAATAAAATGATGCAATGCTTTGGTGTGTGCACAGACAAGTGAGACCAAATTTATCATTGAAAGAAATGGGAAACCAAATAAACATTACAACGCACACGCGGTATTTAGATAAATTGACCACATATTTATACTAAAATTAAAAGTGCTGGTATTATTTTGAATCTTTCTATATCTTTAATTTTTGTTTTGCCTTTATTTCCCAAATTATTATTTTTTTAAAGTTCAAGCTTGTGAAAGAGTGGTTGTCATTCACTAAATACATAGAGATATAAAATGTTATTTAATTTATATTATAGTATATACTGTGATTGTAAATATATTTTTCTTTTTATTAAAATACTAAAATTTCGTGTTTTTTTTATTACAGATATTCACAGGTGTTGAATGGAATGGAAAGTCTGGACTGCAAGGACACATTTCGCTTTATCTGTGAAAAGAATACCCTGCCTGTTTTCTGCAACAATAATACTGAAAAATGTTTCAGTGTGGTCGATTTTTATCTTGTTAGTGAATCTCCATTGAGGTGAAAGGGGTCAATTCTGTTTATACGTACCGTACAGTGTTAGTGAATGAAGAAATTTTTATATAAAGATGATATATGATTTCATTGAAGATTGTGTTTCCAGACAGTGTATAGTGTTAGTAGTAATAGTATGTACATCAAAAGGGAGTGAAGACAATAGCATACTTTTTATGGTGGTTATGTGAATCTACACAAATGCAGGGAGCATGGTGATGATCTGTTTTGATTAGTGTTTATTTGTGGCTGCTTTGTGGTTTCATGTAGTGTGCTAAGATACGTGGTTCTAGTGTATACATGGATGGAATAATGAATTCTAAGAGAGTAATTCTATTTGGTTTGTTCTTTTTCCTTACTAAAGTGTAGGCATTAAACAGGAGAATATATTGGGGTGGAAATAACACAGGAAATATATTTAAAAGCACAACCATATATTATAATGGAGGGACTTGCTTCATCGCTGTGAAGCTAGCTTTCGGGCTATTTTCACCAGGTTTTAAAACTCTGCATGTGTATGATCTATGACCTGGCTTGGTCTTTTACATGGATATAATTGTTGATGTGAATCAAACTTACGTTAGTGTGCATTTATATTCATGGAGTTTGAAAAAATACCACCAGGTATTCTGATATAGACTGCTGCTGCTATGTCAGTGAATGCTAATGTTGTTAGGTTAGGCAGCTCAGGGTCTCACTACAGAACATGGGCTGCTTTTTGCCTCTAAATAGATTAACAAAATTACGTACCTTCTACTTCCATTTTCCGGTGTTACTTTTCCGATTACTATTAGCCTATATTATTGCATGTAAAAAAATGTTTTTACTGCTGCTAAAAGCAATGCATTTCTCCATTCGTTCTCGTCCATATTGTTTACACACAGTTGCTGTCATTTGTTTTGTTTTTCCTGCTACTAAAATATTGCATTTCTCTTATTCGTTCGCGTCCATATTATTTACGCAGTTACTTTATTTCGACGAGGAATGCCTACAAGGTTAGGTCTGTTAGGTTGGGTTCCAATAGCATAAACACAATGAAAAATGTTTTTCCTGCTACTAAAATAATGCATTTCTCTATTCGTTCGCGTCCATATTGTTTACGAAAAGCTACTTTAATTATTTCGACGAGGAATGCCTACAAGGTTAGGTTAGGTCGGGTTCCAATAGCATAATTACAATGAAAAATGTTTTTCCTACTACTAAAATAATGCATTTCTCTATTCGTTCGCGTCAATATTGTTTACGGACAGCTACTTTAATTATTTCGATGAGGAATGCCTACAAGGTTAGGTTAGACCTGTTAGGTTGGGTTCCAATAGCATAAACACAATGAAAAATGTTTTTCCTGCTGCTAAAATAATGCATTTCTCTATTCCTTCGTGTCCATATTGTTTATGCACAGCTACTTTAATTATTTCGATGAGGAATGCCTACAGGTTAGGTTGGGTTCCAATAGCATAAACACAATGAAAAATGTTTTTCCTGCTACTAAATAAATGCATTTCTCTATTCGTTTGCGTCCATATTGTTTATGCACAGCTACTTTAATTATTTCGATGAGGAATGCCTACAAGGTTAGGTTAGACCTGGTAGGTTGGGTTCCAATAGCATAAACACAATGAGAAATGTTTATCCTGCTACTAAAATAATGAATTTCTCTATTCGTTCGCGTCCATATTGTTTACGAACAGCTACTTTAATTATTTCGATGAGGAATGCCTACAGGTTAGGTTGGGTTCCAATAGCTTAAATACAATGAAAAATGTTTTTCCTGCTACTAAAATAATGCATTTCTCTATTCGTTCGCGTCCATATTGTTTACGAAAAGCTACTTTAATTATTTCGACGAGGAATGCCTACAAGGTTAGCTTAGACTTGGTAGGTTCGGTTCCAATTGCATAAACACAATGAAAAATGTTTTTCCTGCTACTATAATAATGCATTTCTCCATTCGTTCGCGTCCATATTGTTTACGCACAGCTACTTTAATTATTTCGATGAGGAATGCCTACAAGGTTAGGTTTTATTAGCATAAATGCAATGACAAATTATTATTCAGGCTAAGAGAACTAAACCTAGCTACCTAACAACGTAGGAATTTTTTGCTTTCACTAAATTTGTGCAGGAATGTGCACCACCATGTCACTTTTTCCTTCCAAGAGCACCCAACCTGCATGGGTATTTCTAGTTTTTTCAAGGAAATAAAATTTTCCGTACCTTCAAACTTACTTTTCCCAATTACTAACTACAAAACATTACCAAAAAATTATGAACCACGTTCCTCCTAAGCAGCCCATATTCTGCAGTCTTACGCAGCTCAGGTTTATGGCTGTTAGCATTAAAATTTCTTCCATAAATACTTTCAATACCTGATTGTGTAATTTCTGATCTTCAACATCTGGTGAAAATAGCCCAGATGCTCGCCTCGGTGGTGGAAATAATTCTCCATATCGAATATTGAAGACTTTTTTTTAGCAGTATAGTTGACATGTTGTGGTGAAGACACTTCTGACTTCACCAAGATATTCCATAGAAAACTTACATTTGGGGGTGGGGGTGAAAACTAACTAAAACAGCTTCAGGGTAAGTACCTCCATGTGTTTCAGCAAGTTTTAACAGGAGTGGCACATAATGCAAAGTGCACATCCAAGAGCTGTTGTGAAAAGTGAGTTCCAGTGTCTACTTATATTTATTTGGATTTTTCCATATTGTTAGCCACCAATTTGCTACAACAGGTAGCTGCATGTAAGATTTTTTTCTTAAAAAAATAGGAGCCAACGATTAAGTATTTCCGAGAGGTCTTCCTTCTCGCAGATGGCGATACCAACCTTGTGTTATGACGTCAGACGTGATATGCCTACGTTGTCAAGTTTGGTTCTCTTAGCATAAATACACTGCAAATGTATTATTTATGCTCAGAGAGCTAATACTAATAAGCCTAACCTAACAACTTATGCATTTAGCCTAACAATGAAACCATCCCACAGTGACTTCAGAACGCAAGGTTGGTATCATTAAAAACTTACCGAAATGTAAGTAAAAGAAATAGAACCATTACAGAATGTCCTGGAAATAATTGTTAAAATGTGAAAATAAGTTTTAATAAAGTGAGCAGGGGATCTTCCGTGAGTTGGCATTTTGATGGTGGTGTCATCAGATTTGAACCTACATGTACTTCACATGTGGCCTCTTTTTTACTCTGAATTTACATGATTTTTAGTGAATTACACTTGTTTCACTTAATGAAAGGAGAGGAAGGAATGATTGCTTTTATTTAGGTATTATATAGACACTCCCATGTTCATTACCATGGTAGAATCTAAAAAAAATCATTTTTGCATTAAAAAATCTAGTGATTTTTTTGTTACACAAAAGAATTGTTACACCTTTCACTTGTTTAATGAATATACAAAGTAACACAATATGGGGACATAATACAGTAAGTACACTGTTCATGTAATGCAAATAAGATAACAAAATCATTATTTGTGCAGTCTCTGCAATGCATATGTTCAAGTAAAATACGTGCATACTTTTAGTAAGAATTAGCAGAATCTTACTGAGGAATATGTAACATTCGATAAGTTTTCATAGCTATTTATTTAATTTCTTATGTTCATTTATGTAATGAAGGGGCCACCAAAGTAAACTTTTTTTAAAACAAAGGGAGCCTCCTCCTTGTGGGCAAATAGCCTGTAAATGAAAATGGCCAGTCTATGTATTTGGACTGCTTGACATCTTTATTGTTGCATGATAGTGGTGAAGTCAGTTTCTGCATTAATTTATTCTTGGGCACTTACTCCTTTGATGATTTTTTTTCATTGAACAGTAGAAACACCTGTAAGCGAACTGAATTTATGGTTTGTGTGTTTTTAGTTCCACTTATGCTAATCAGGACTGAAACTACAGTTTAGTAGGATTTGAACCACTGCTTCAACCAGGTATTGAAGTCAGGTCTAATGCACAGGTTTGGCCTTGATTACACTTTTAGGTTGTGAGGATGGGAGAGAGATTTAGCACCAGGTATGTTTTTAAGATGTATGAAAAATTCATGCATTCTTTATCTGCGCTACTCCTGCATGCATATCGTAGTCAACCATCGTTTTGTGTGTGTGTTGTTAGAAAGAGAGCACCCTGTGTTGCTGCATCTCCTCTTCCCTCCCGACCAGCAGCAGACATGATTAACTAACATTCAAAGATGGAAGTGTATGGGACCGTTTTACAACTTGGTTCCAGTATGTTCCAAACAATGTATGTTAACTACGTAAATATTTTCAAAATACAAAATAAGGGGGATTTTTTACGTAAAAGTCGGTAAGTAGGAAAGTTTTAAAAATAAATTTGATTCATAATGACACTATGAAGTTGATAAGTAACTATCTGAATTATGATTATAGCTCAAATTAATTATCCAGAGTACTAGATTTTCTTCATATAGGATGAGTAGCAGGCTAAAAATTTCCATTTCTTGTTACCAAAAATGGACATTTTGCCAGTGCAATTTTCAGTATCTTGAAGACATTGTGCATACTATTATTGCTTTAAAAAATATTTATAAGTGTGAAGAAACAACCTTTTTTCCCCTGTATACACCAGGGTACTTCAAGATTTTCATGCGTACTGCCAATGAGGCCGATGGAACAGTTGGTTGCAGGTCTTGTTGCATTTTTCTTTCAGCGAAGATAATACCTCAGAATAAAAATAATGAGGTTTCATAAGTACTAAAGTAACTTTAGCAAGCCAGAAGCAACTCTCAGGCTGCATTTTGGACAATCCTCCTATGTACTGAATGGTTGTCATTTATATGTTTTATTTGTTTATTTACTTGTGCTTTTCTACTGTTAAACAAGTAAATAAGGAAATACTGGTTTTAGTTTGTAGGAACGATAGGAGAGCATGGTTTCATGCACTAATTGTGCTTTTTCCCCACTCTCAAGAACATTCTCGACTTCGAATTTATATAGGTTTACAATTTTATTGCAGCTGCATGAAGTGTCCGAAATTGTGCCTAAAATTATGAAAGACAATTTTTCGGGGAGCAACAAGAAAATACATAATAAAACTGATCTCATGGGTACAAATTAATTTACTCATATCATAGTGATAACTAGGGCTAGGATTTTTATGACCTAAAAATCACCAAAATATAAAAAATAAAATATGCTCTTATGACCCAAAATTTTACAAAATATGCCCTTATAACTGGACTGTTTCAAACATCAACATCTAAATGCAGACATATTTGCACGTATGTACTATTTTAGTTCACTTTATGGACCCGAGTTGCAATACACAATGAATACTTTCTCTAAATTTTCAAAGAAAAATGCAAAAGATCTTAATACAGTGGAAAAAAACTCGAGTAAAAATGGGAGTAAGAGCGAATCCACTTCAAAAATGACTATATTTGTTGAAAATTTAAAAATATGCTGAATATGACCGAAAATTCATCAAAATATGCTTATCACGTAGAAATGGCCAAATATGCCCTTAATAAGCACCTTAATTTAATTAGTTTCTTCATAATATGAATGTCTACATGTTCAGGGAACATATCACCCTTACCCTAAAAAAATATTCTGTCATGAAAATGATCCTAGCCCTAGTGATAACTATTATCAAAATAGATAAGTATATCCTTCTTAAAGTATAGACAATTAATTGATTTTAATAATCGAACAACATATTTCAGTCCTTTAATGTTTTGCGCAACACGAAACTACTAAATTCAATATCCAATTGACTGTAGTGTTGAATCTGAAAGACGTCTGCATATAGCGTGCTTGCTGCGTTGCTATGGCAACCAACGTAGTTCGGTACCTAGACGGCGGCGGCAGCACCAGTCCACCTGCCTGTTCCTCATTGGCCAGTTTGTTTTAAAATTTCTGACGTCATCTCAAGCCGTCTGCTAAAATGTTTCCATTGTAGGGATAGGGAGTTATTTCTCTCCCCTAATCTTATTCTCTTTGGTGTTGGATGTGCTCCCCTAGCAAGGTGATGCGTCTTAGCTGTTGTGGTCGTCTCGCCCTGTAGATTAATGCAACGCTCTTGCCGGGATTTGGATGGATCCTCCATCTTGCGGTCCAGGTTTCTAGCAGGTGTAGTTGGTCCTGCATCCTGTTGTAACTTTCGTACAGGTCTCTATGCGATGCAAAGAACGCCGTATCATCCGCGAACACGACCGGGGTGATCCTTGGCGCTACCGGCATGTCTGTCGTGTAGATGGCGTATAGCAATGGGGCCAGTACTGATTCTTGTGGCACCCCCGCGTGGATGGTTTCTGGGGCGGCTGACTTTCCCTTCTGGTGGACTATGAAGGATAGTAGGTGAAACCCAACGTTCTGGAAGGGTCTTTTGACCTACTTTTCTCACCTTAATGGATTTCTCTCGTAAGGCATGAGCAGTGTTGCCAACTCCTCACTCGAAAAATCACCAAGGTTTTTTGTTTTTGGGTATAACCTAACCTACAATGAGAGAAAAAATGGATAGAAAAAGCTCTGGCGTCACTTTTTAAGCTACTTTTTATGCTAAACTCGTTTTTTGACCTACATTTGAAATGACTTACGACATTTTCCTATAAGGCCGCTTTTTTTTTACTGTAAGCCCCCCCCCCCCAGTGTAATCTACTACGACCTGCTAATAGGCTTTTGCTCTCGGCGTAATCTGTTTTACGGGGTAAACTAACCTACAATGAGAGAAAAATAAACAGAAGAAAAGCTCTGGCATCAGTTTTTAAGCTATTTTTTTTATCTTCTGCAAATTTTGCTCTTATGCTACCTCCTCTTTTGACCTACATTTGAAATGACTTACGACATTTTCCTATAAGGCCGCCTCTCTTTTACTGTAAGCCCCCCCCCCCCTCAGTGTAATCTACTACAACCTGCTAATAGGCTTTTGCTCTCGGCGTAATCCGTTTTACGCACTAAACTAATCTACAATAAAAGAAAATTAGGCAGAAGAAAAGCTCTGGCATTATTTTTTAAGCTATTTTTTTACCTTCTGCAAATCTTGCTCTTATGCTACCTCGCTTTTTGACCTACATTTGAAATGACTTACGATATTTTCCTATAAGGCTGTCTCCTCTTACTGTAAGGTCCCTCAGTGTAATCTACCACGATCTTGCACTCTCAGCGTAATCTGCCACAATGTTTTGTTATTAAAACTCTCAGGTGTGATTTTCTACAATGTGTGTGTGTGATAATCAAAATTTTATTTTTTTTGTTAAGGAAATCCCTACTACAACCTAACAAACTACAACCTAACAAAACTTCTCCTATAATATTTTAAGCCCCTGTTATGATATTTTTTCCTCATGATGTAAAAATTGGTATTGTAGCGATATTTGAAATCGAGTGTGCTGCGTGAAGGGGGAAGAATGAATATATTTTATTGCAATTTTCCAAGTCTCGGTCAAGTCTGTCAAATGACAGACGGATGTTGAACAAGAGAGTGTTCACTCGAATATGGAGTAGGTTACGAGAATGAACAGGAAATTACATTGTGTTGGTTTCGAAATACCGTCCTCTTATTTCTAATGAAATTCTAAAGCTTTTTTATTACATTGAAATATCTGTAATGCGAAAGGAATTTCCCCGTGCTATCAACATTGACGCAATAACTCAAATTCAACAATATGTAGACCTTGGGATGACGGAAGTATATATAGTGACGTCAGTTAGCAGCATAGATACCAGTGATGCAAGTCCTCTTATCTCTAATGAAATTCTAAAGCTTTTTTATTACATTGAAATACCTGTAATGCGAAAGAGGATTTCGCGTGCTATCAACATTGACGCAATAACACAAAATTCAACAATACGTAGGCCTTGGGATGACGGAAGTATATATAGTGACGTCAGTTAGCAGCATAGATACCAGTAATACAATGCGACGTATTATTCAAAATGATGTGGCTGAAATGTAGGGGAAGAATCTTCTAGAGCGGATTGTCTCGGATTTCTATTGGTCCACGTTGCGTTGGCTAACATTTCACTTTTGATCTTATTAGAAAACCGTATAAAACTTAAAGCGCTGGTGTAAAAAGTTCTGTTTTTATTTTAAACGATAGTGAAGAGCATTTCTGCAGTATTTTCCAAAAGTAAGTAACTTTGTTTCTTAGCTTGCATGAGTTGGCTTTGATTTATAAGTATGGTTTTGCTTTTGTGAGTTGATTTTTGAAACTGGACCTACAGTTTCAAGAACCACTTGTACCTCCACCAGGTATCGAACTCTTGATTACAAGACAACGACGTTATCGCTGCGCCATCGCAGAGGCTAGTGGAAGTACTGATTGATTTGATGTTTTAAGTCCACTTTATGCACAGTAAGACGAATCGGGGGTGGACCTACAGTTTTAAGAACTACTTGTGGGGGTATCGAAGCCTTGATTACAAGGCAACGACGCTACCGCTGCGCCATCGCAAAGTCTAGTGAAAGTCCATAGTTATTCGAATCTTATTTATTTAAAATATTTAGTTTTTATGCACGCTTATTGATATTAAACCTCAAATTAAATAAAATCTGACAACTATATCCAATTATACTTATGGCTACAGAACGAGCATTCGCAAAAAAATGGCTTGAGATTTTTTTTTACCATGTAAACAAAATGGCCAACATGCCAAATATGAACAGGCTATATAGATTTGAGAGAGAGAGATGGATAGGAAAAAAAGTTAATTAAAATTTAATTTCATGATTGCAACACACGGAACTTAATGATCGATTTATTGATTTAGTTTATTTTACTTCGCGTTTTGTATCTTTTGGCTAATTTGCGAAGATTGGGGATGAGTGATGAAATGGATGAATAGACATTCACAAACAACCAAGCCCGACCGGGATTTGAACCCCGGGGGACTCTTGACGTTGCAGTGCGATGTGCTAACCAGTCGGCCACAGGGTCGGGGCAAACACGGACATACATAAAAATTAAATGTTTGGTGCTGATCACATTACATATTACCAACTATGTATTGGACTTCCTATATGCACAGATATGAATTTATTTTTGCTTGTTGTAGTGCAAAAATATGTCGTCTGGGGGCCTCCTCCATGGTGCAGTGGTAGGTAGGTTTGTATTCAAGGGTTCGATACTCGCTGGAGGCACAAGTGGTTCGGATAACACTTTAAAACTCTGTAGGTCTAGTCCCGATTAGTCTTACTGCACATAAAGTGGACTTAAAAAAAATACCAACTTAAATGTTGTCCGGTTCGGGTGACCTAGACCTACAGTCTAAAATATTATGGTATTATTATTATTTCTGCAATTATTTGCAATCTTGGCCAGAGAGAGAGAGGGGAAGGAGAAAAAATAATATTTTGTTTCAATATCGAGCTTATATTTAAATTTATACATGTGCGCATGCGCGCAGGGGGTAAATTTTATTTTTTGATCGGGTGGGTTGTAAGGTGAGTGAACATGTAGGAAAAGTACTGGTATATTAATTGATTTATTGATTTAGTTTATTTTAATTTGCGTTTTGTACCTTTTGGCTAATTTGCGAAGATTGGGGATGAGTGATGAAATGGATGAATAGATATTCACAAACAACCATGCTCGACCGGGATTCGAACCCGGGACCCTTGGCGTCGCAGCGCGATGTGCTAACCACTCGGCCACAGGGTTGGGCAAGTACTGATATATACATAGATCAAAGTTACATGGTTCTAGGCCCCATAGGAGCCGAGAAAATCAACGTCTTGGAAAACGTCTTAAGACAAATATCTTAATCTTTAAGAAAGTCGACTTCCGGTCTGTCAAGATGTTACTTCCGGTCTGTCAAGAAAATTTTCTTAAAACAATTATCTTAAGACGTTTTCCAAGACGTTGATTTTCTCGGCTCCTAATTGAGCTAGGATGATGATTGTGGTTTTGTTGGATAGGTTTTGATGATAACTACTCAACTACAAGCAAGCCCCCCCCCCCTCAATTTGTTTAAGAAATTCGATTTGATCCTAAAAAACACTGCATCCTATTGGAGTGCTTTTGGATGTGTTTTTAGATTAAAAAATTTTGTAATTGGGAATATAGAAAAGCTATTCCTGCTTGTTGGCGATATTTTTTAAAACTGCTCTGTGACCCTCTCGTTTTTCACGTCATACGCGAAGGACTTCTCTGCGACCAGGATGACGCTGCACAGAGTATCGGCAGGCAGCGCGTCGTGGAACTCGCAGACGACCTTGATGTTGGTTCGATCGTTGACTACCACCTGTTTTCTTTTTGTGGCGTTGATGACGAACATCGGCCTGCGGATTTTGAATTCGCTGGGGGTGTAGTACATGTCGACGTTTCCCTCGGTCACGCGTTTGTAAGCCGTGTAAGCTTCGTAAAGTTTGAGGTAATCGTCTTTGGTTATGTCCAGGTTGTAATTCTCGCGCGGGAACACTTCGTTGCGTCCATTCTTGAGATAAACGTTCTTGATCTTGCAGTCGTCGAATTTGCTGGAATCTTTTTCCTGATTGTTATCGCGCCCGGTCTGAAAGAGCACCACGACGAAATCTGGCATGTCGAACTGTATGTTGTTGAACTGCGTCGTCACGTCGAATTCCATGTGACTTCCCGACGCCATCTTCTGCACGCACTGGTAACCGTGAAAGTGAATCGCCACCTGCGGACTCTTCAAGATCTCCGCTTTGTACTTGAGGGCGTAGTTCGTCTCGTATTCCACGATCGGCATTCTCAATTCCATGCTTCGGATGACGCATTTCGCCGCTTCGGGTAAAGTGTTGGCTATCGGCGTGCCGTCGGCGTTCAAGTTGGTGTATCGCATCAGTGCGTCGTTGTCGTTGGCCGCTCTTCGAAACGTGATCCTCAGTCCTCCCTTCCACATGATCTCCTTGTAGTCCGAGAAGAAACCAGGCAGCAGACGCATGGGAAAGAGCACCGTGTGACTTCTCGTCGATATTTTGGTCCCGGCTTCGAATCCCCCGGCCTGGTAGTACGCTGCGTCTGTTTTGGATAATTTCAATGTTCCCACTGCCGTCGACGTGATGCCTGGATAATCTATTCTGTCGATGACGGTGTTGTGTTTCCTCACCTCCACCTGCGAGAACAGGTGAGGCACGAAGTTGTCCACGAGTTTCAAATTGGCATTGGGCGGAAACGCGTCTCCGCTTTCTTTCTTCACCACGTCGAATTGAAGGTAGAGGTCCGCTCTGTGAGGATGAACGAACCCATCGCCTACGTCCACGTCGTATTCGATCTCTCTGTTCGCCTCGTTGAGATTGGCGAACGTGCGACGGTTGGGAGGGAAAGATTGCAATTCGTAACTTTCGATTTGCTCCATTTTACATGTATGGTTATTTATTATATGTTGATCTCCACGATGGCCGTCGTAGTGGCACCTGCGAAATCCACCACGTCTCCTTTCTCGTTCGTCACCACCAACTCTATGTCGTCTATGCGGTTGCGACATACTGGAAAATAGATCGGCGAAGAGGGCGTGTAGATGATCGGTTCCATGAACTCGGAACTTGGTTTGAAAGTGGCTATGATTCCCGTCTGCTTGTGACTTCCTAACAATCCGTCCGAAGATTTCGTGATCATACCTTCCGCCACGTTGCAGTGTACGTTCAGAGTCTCTATGGCCAAGAATTTAGGAATGTTGGTTGCTACGTGCTTGATGCCAGCTTCGAGTTTGGTGTCGTTCTCGAAACCTAAAAGTTCTCCCATGGTGCTCAGGTCCACGGTTTCCGTCGCGGATAGGATTTCCACTCTGTGCGTGACCGAATTTTGAGAAAGGTATGTGCCTTTGGGTAACTGAGCTTGCAAAGTGGAAAAATTGTATTGTCCTGGCGTGACGACGATGTGTTCGCTTCCGACGCTAATTTTGTTGTTGTGCTGCGTGACGTTAGGTATGAGGTACATGCTGTAGAATGCACGCAGAGCCACGGATTTAGGATAGACGATGTCGTCGTGCAGCGTGAGTTTCAAGATTGAAGATTCGTTCGTGAGATGGAACACGCCCATCCTAGTGATGCTGTTTGAGGTTCCACAATGCTTTCTGGAAATCCTCGATCGTAGGGTTATTTATTTTAGAGAGAAACGCGAGCACGGAGAGGCAGAGATGGCCGCAGTTCACGTCTTCGAAATTTTGAATGCGTTCGTCGTTGTAGTATATAGAGGTTTTGTTCGTCTTCAGATAATGAATTAAATTTGTAGGTGGAACACCTCCGAAAGAATCGAAAACGAATGCTTTATCATCCTTTTTGTGGTAACATATCCAATGCGTGCCTGGATTTTCTTGACCGTCCAAGTTGACTACTCCGCATTCTCTTCTTTTAACGCTTGAAGGTAGCGAGTCGGACATGAAAACTCCTCTGAAGTATTTGATTTGTAACGGTTCGATCAGAGATTCAATGTCTCGGCTGGTGAGTGCTTCTGTTTCTTTTTTTAAACTTCTTCATCACGCCCTTCCCCCCTTTTTTCTCCATGGCCAGGTTGTCACGTTTCTGTTCTTCCAATTCCGCCTTGTTCTTCTTCGAGTCGATGACAGTTTTCGCGATGGCGGCACTTCCGCCAGCCAAACTTCCAACAGCCCCCAATGCTGCCAGGATGGCCGGGATGCTGAATATGAAACCTCCGACCTTTTGCTGTTTCCGCGAACGCTGCAATCTTTTCAATTGAGGTGTGCTGAGAAGTAATTTCATTCCGTGTCCTTTCGACAAGCAAGAACGTTTCTTCTCGCGTTGTTTCTTGGTGAGTAACCCATCGAGGGCACCTAGATTTTTCAGATTGGAGTATGGTATCTGGTACACGACACCCTTGGGCTTCATGTTGATGCTCTATGTGTTATTTTCACGGTATGTTATTTATATATATATTCTGATATTTTTTTCTTGTGTAGTTTTTTTACGGTATGTTATTTATATATAAATTTTCTGAGATTTTTTTTTCACGGCCCCGCAGTCGCTACACAAATTCTATTACGTGCTTTGTTTTCTTGCCAAGAAGTTCCTTTGCCCCCTTGTACACGATTTGAGTTTTGTTCTCGATTAAAATAGATAGCTTCTCGTCCGATAACATGTTAGCGTATCGATCTGGTAAAAATAGACTGTATTGTGCGTTGAGCAACAGGCGTACCTTGGGGCCATACTGGGTAGAAACAATTGAACCGGAAGTTATCGTGTAAGATTTGTCGACTTCCAATTCCCGAATTTTTACATACTCGACTGACAAATTTAGCATTTGTTTTAATGCTTGGAGGTTACTCATTTTTTCAGTTGTCATATCGAAGAAGAGAAATTTTCAGTGTGTGTGTTAGAGAAATTTTTTTTTTTTTCACGATGTGTGTTATTTATACCGAAGATTATTTTTTTCACGATGCGTGTTATTTATATATATTTTTTTTCACGATTTGTATCGAAGATTTTTTTAACAGAGAAAAAAAGTTCGTGCTTCGGAGAACGCGATGATTTGCGTGATGATTTCTTCAGTTTCCTGTTTGGACTTACGCCAATCATCAGTATACCGCCTTCTTCCCTGCCTCGCCTCGTGCAGTTCATCCAACCTCTCGTTCAATTTCTCCCCCGCGGCCGACAGAAGAGTGTCGAGATCACCGCACCTCAGACCGCTGATCTCCCGAAGATGGTCCTTGAGAACTATTTCGCATCCCATGCGAAATGCCGGCGTCGTTCTAGCTATGATCACAAGTTTATTAACATCTCCGTTAACTACCTTTTTGAATATTTTAGATAGTAGTTCGTGCGGCAAATCAGTTATGCAAGCCATGTTGTTTTTTTTACTGTATGTTATTTATATACCCCACCCCAATTTTTGTTTTGTGTTCATAGCGATGGTGGTACCCAGTGCGGCGACCCGTTCACCCAACGATGCGTCTCTGCTCACGAATCTTTCGAAAGCTGCGTGGTCTAATTTTCTGTCTGCTTCGTGACGTGCATCCAGATCCGTCTGCGTGGTGTTGTAGGCGATGTCGTGATCTTTGCATGCCGCGTCCAACGGATTCACACCCTTGTCTCCTCTCTCCAATCTTTTCTCGAGTTTGGTACCTGGTCCGCAGTACTGGTAGCCAGGTAGATGCATCTCGAAAGGTAACTTGTTGATGATGTCGTTCACGAGCCCCTTTCCTTCGGCCACGTTCCAAAATTTCGGAGGCAGCGTGTTGATGATTTTCATCAGGTAACCTATGCCCTTGTCGTCGTTCACGATGAAGTTGGAATGTTTCGTGCTGATCATGTCCACGATGCCAAGCTTCTCGTTGTAGAAATTACGGTTGCCTACATTCTCTTCGCCGGCTATCACCAACAATCGGTCCACGAGTTTCCTAACGTCGTCCACCCAAACGAATTCTTTGGGTAGCGTGTTGTAGCGTTTGACGCCGCTGCCTGTTTTGACCTGGTTCCAAATCGGTTTGATGAGATTCCTGTACTTCTCGCCGCTGCTCGATTTCACCCTATTCTGCGAGGCGTCGTTGTTCTGGTACAAGGCATCCGTCATGATCAGAATTTCCTTGTAACTCTGGTAATCTTCGTCGGTGTAATCTTTCGGCTGCTTTTTGGCGACGAGTTCCCACAGTCCCACCGTACCCGGATACCTGGTCCAACTATCCTTCTCGCCTAAATTGACTTTAATGTCGTTGCCTTCGAAGGTCACCTTCGATTTCCCAATCTTCCACACCACACCACCGCCTTCGTTGGTTTCCATGGTGGGATACAATCCGAACACTTCATCCTTGTCGAATTTCCCCGTACTCAGGTAGTCTCGCGCCAAAGGTCCCAACTCGATTTTATCCGAAGACGACGACGTGCTACCTATGGCTCGACGTCGTGCCGGTGCATCCTTCAGTTCGAACGCTGTCGAAGGAATGCTCGAAATAGGCGTGGGTACGGCGTAACTTTTAGCTGCGAGCGGTACGAGTTCGTTGATCAAATTTTTATTTTGTTCCGTGACACTTTTAATTTCTTTACCTAGACCGCTAATGGCATCGATCACGGGTTGATCCTGACGTTTCTTCTCTTCGTAGAATCCGCGATTCTCGGATTTCCAACCTTTGAAGCGTTTCGCGAGGTATTTTCGCAACTTGAGATTTTCGTCTTCGATTTTTCGTTTCGTCATGACGTTATTTATACGCGTCGTTTCTCACAACGTTGCAACGTTTAGAAAGTCGTTGATTTTGTTTCTGTATTTTCCATCGTTGGGTTTCCTCGTCATGTCGATCGTCGCGAATCCGAAATCGTCACCGTTCCAGCAAGTAGAGCAGCAGCGTTCCGAAAATTGATTGTAGTTCATGTCTCCGCCTACGTAGTCATCGTACGCGTGCTTGAGGTTGGTGTGATCTTGACGAAACAAACATATGAAATTAGCGTTGTCGCGTACTAACTGTTTTGGAATTTTGGAAAACGTTTGAGCTAGGTAGAAGCAATCCATTCCTTTGTGACGACCTTGCGTGAAAAAGTTGCGAATTTCATTTTGATTTTCCAGGATGGCGTCGTCGAACACAACAACTGAATTTTCACGACAATCGTCGAGTGGTTTTATTTCCGAGGCGAACGTTGCAATGTCCAGACCATCGTACAGTTTCATCAGTTGCTGGTATTTGGATTGCTCCAAACTTTTCGAGAACACGTACAGGTGCCTGTTCTTCCAATCTAACCAATTCGGTGCGAGGAGAAAATTGTCCACGAGCAGTGTCGTTTTCCCACACCCCGAAGGACCTACGATCAGACAGCGGATGCTGTCGGGAAGCAACTTGCCGTTCTTTTTCTTCGTTTGACTTTCCGGATCCGGTAGACGCTTCACCACGTTCCACGTACTCACAAGATCACTTCGTTCGCGTCGATCCAACTTTTTCCGGAAGTCCCAGCCATTTGACAAACAGTTTGTCACCTTTCCTACGCAATACTTTCTCGATGAGGTACGTGTCGGGGTGTTTCGTTTTAGAGAGTTCCTCTTCGTAAAATCTTCCTTTCAAAATCTCGCCGCTACTATCTTTTATTATATACGTGTGTCGGTTTCCGGGTAAAACTCGAACCACCGTAAAAAGTTCCGTGCTCCAATTTTTTGTGAACCCCTTCTCGAAGGTGCGTTTGAATTTGCTGATCCTCACCCGGTCTCCAATTTTGTATTTAGCTTTTTTTGTCGTGGGTGTGTACTTTGGACAGTAAACGGTAGAAATTAAACGCTGCTCGTCAGATTTCGTAACATCAGCTGGCTTCATGCCTATCGTTCTGTGTACCGTATCATTATAGGTGTCGACGAGTTCCGGCAGGATGTCGACCCATTTGTAATTTCCCCGAAGCGTGAATCGTTTCTACATGTGTGTTTTCAAGGTTCGATTGAATCTTTCCACGATGCTGGCTTTGATGTGACTGAAGGTCGAATAATGTTGAATGCCATGTTTTTGAATAAACTTTTGGAATACGGTGTTGTAAAATTCCTTCCCCTTGTCCGTTTGCAGAAACCGTGGTTGTCTGCCGCCGCTTTCGCGAAAAATTAATTTAAATGCTTCCGTGACGCATGATCCCGTTTTCGCCTTCAAAGGTAGAGCCCATGCGAATTTCGAAAACGTGTCTATGACGGTGAGAAGGTACTTGTTGCCCTTGTTCAATTTATGTACGTTTTTCAAATTGCCGCTACTCATCTCCACGAGGTCACTTTGCCAGAGGTCATCGATGCCCTTGGTTACCACAGCCAAACGTTCGTAGTTGCGGCGTGCAGGTTTATGCAATTCTTCGACGATGGCCTGCCTAGACATTTTTTTTAGAGATTACGTTTCAAGAGAAGCACAAGCGTGATGGGATTCAAAGAGGGCGGCACTTCACTCGTGTTTTGAATGATCAGCTTATCGCCGGCACTCACGTCGAAAACAGTGAGATCTTCGTCTTCGTGTATTTCATATATGTTGCGCGTTTCGTTCCAACGTGCCAGAGGAATGTTTCCTGCTTTCTGGACACCACGATTCGATATCAAAGTCATGGTAGGAACGCTAGCTTTTCTACCGTGAGACCAGTACGAAAATTCGTTTATCTGAATCGTGCCATCGAGGAGAAACTTGTAGTACGGATGATAAGGATGTAACATGTACAGTTTGTTACCTTCGACGAACGTGGAGATTCTCTGTTGATTGGGTACGCTGTTGATTTCGATGGCTTGCAGAGAATGCAGTTTAGCGAATTTAGTGTCGACGCCGAGCAGATTACTGTGAACTTGTCTGAGTTTATTTTCGATGGGCAGCAAATACTCGACTATGGTATCCGTTACGGCAGAAAATGAGGGTTTGATTTTCACTTCCACGTTTAACTGCTTGTAGTTTTCGTTGAGTTCTTGCAACTTGGCACCGAAAGAAGCCAGCGTCGATTCCTGCGTGGATTCCAGCACTCCAACTTGATCTCTGACGTTGACGACAATGTTCTGAAGGTTCTCAACTTGATTCAATTTCGAGCTCTTCTCGGTAAGATCGTTCACGATGCTTCGCATCTCTGTAAACTGCGTGTGAAGGTCGGCGACGCTCTGCGAAGTGGGCAGCGTCGACACCAGCGAACTAATTTCGTCTCGAATCTGTTCCACGTTCGCCGTTTCCGTTTCTAGTCGTTTCAGCATTCGAGATATGTTTCTTTTCAAAGCGTGCAATTCTTTGGAGGTGGGGAGATTGGCCACCCTACTCTCGAGATCGCTCAATGAACTTTTGATGTCGCTCGAATCGGATAGTGCCGTCACCGCCGTTTTTAATTTTTCCAAATCTTCGCTCGAAGGCACGCTCGTCCGTAACGATTCCAAGTCACCCTGTATGTTGTCGAGTACGTGATGAAAATGAGCGAGATTCGTTTCGACGTTCAAATTTTCTAAATATTCGATCTTCTGCTGAACCGTGCTTAACGTGTCTTGAATGCTCGTCAACGCTCTTGCTTCAGCGTGAATATTTTTAATTTCTTCGTTGATCAATTCCAAGGACGCCTGAAGCGTAGCGATGGTGGTTTGAATGTGTTCGAAATCTCGATACGCCTCTAATTGAATTTTTATGTTCGCGACGCTTTTACCGATGACCTGCAGTTCGTCCGACGATGGTAGGTTCGTCATTGTATCTTCCAAAGTCTGCAACTTGGATTTAATTTCTTCCAACGTGCCGGTGAATTCTTCTTGTAATTTGGAAACGACGACGTGCAAGCGTTCTACATCAATATCGTTCACCACGGTTTGAAGTTCGGAGAAATTCTTTTCGATTGCGGAAGTTCGTTCTTCGATTTCGAGTTTCAATTTTTCCAAATCTTCATTTTTCGATTGAAATTGCTGTAATTTGGCCAAATCATTTTGAAGCGAATCCACGCTCAACTGTATATTTTGAACGTTGTCGTAAGAAGGTACGTCGACATAATTTTTTATGAGCGTTTTCAGTTCGGAATCGATTTTCAGAATGGGGTCGAGACATTGCGTTTGGAGCGTGGCGATTTCCGACTCTAAACTTTTGTTTAAGGTCTCCTGCAAAGCAATCAAATCGGTCCTCAACTTCTTAACTCGAATGTCCAACATGAGAATCTCTTCTGCATGGTCTACACGCTTGGTGTTGCCGAAAATGTCGTTAGGCATTTTTGGTTAACGGTTATTTATAATAGGATAGACGATTCGTAATTCTACGAAGAGAGGAATAAGTTTGTCATAATCTTTGAGGAGTTCCACATATAAGTAATCTCCTGCGGAAACATCGTATGCCATGTTAGAAAGCATTTTGTCGTGCTTGATTCGAAAAATGTTCTTGCCGGTAGAAATTTTGATTTCGCCTACGTTCTCCGGATTCGCGGTGATTTGAAGTTTCCCGTCGATCGGAATTTCGTAGAAATCTAAATTGTTATTAAAAACATAAAACATCTTGCCCACGTCCTCATCCAATTTCGTCCAAATGCTGTTGAGGTGAATAATCAACAGACCGTTGAGTTTAGTTAACGCGGAAGGTAGAAATTCATGATCTGCCGTCGTGCGGTGTACAGTTTCCATTGTTTGCTTTCGGAAACCAAAAAGATTCATGTTGGTTATTTAAGAAAAAATTGAGGTCGTATGTAATATAAATAACACCACAAAAAAATGTGTGCAATTTAGTAACTTCATCTTTTTTTTCTTAGCAAAAAAAATGGAGAAGAAGGAAGCGAAACGTGCATGCGACCAATGTGGGATTTATATATCCATTTCTAACTTGAGTAGACATCGGAAGAATGTGCATGGGGAAGGATCAAGTAAGAGAGAGCTCGATGTTGACGATCAAGCGCCACGAAAGAAGCAGAAGAGTGCCGGCTAAAATATTCGAAATATTTTAACCGAGGAGACTTTCCGATCTGAAGAAACATCTGATCTAAACAACTTTTTTCCCTCGGTCAAAAGCAAGTTAATTTCGTCTATCACCGAAGCTTTGTTGCAATGCTCGTTGAAAATCCACCTCATCGTTTCCGTCATTTACGAAAACGTGAAAAAAGAGCGAGAAACTTTCCATCATTACACTGGTGTAAAGAGCCTCCACGCCGCCAACGTCGATGAGGTGGATGCCATTTGCAACCAGATGTTTGACGCTTTGTTGAACAAGCACGAGACTTTCCAAAAACGTGGATCGGGTTGGACACTTTGCGGTTCGCCTCACACTTTAACTTTGAAGGTGGCACGATACAACCCGATGGGAGCATCCAGCTACATCAATTTGCCTCGGGAAATAGCCGCTAAGAAAGCCATAATCAACATACAAAATGAGGATAACAGATGCTTTTTGTGGTGCATCATTGCCGATCATCACCCAGCCAATAATAACAAACATTGTTTATACCACTACAACAAGCCAGAATATCTCTCAGAATTTGAAAAACCTATGGCTGGCATTAATTACCCTGTAAATCTACGAGACATTAGTAAATTTGAGACACAGTACAAGACAGATAAAAACGAAAGTATAGCAGTACACATATTCGGATTAGACAAAAAAAACGCCATCTACGTTCTCAGACACAGCGACATTAAAAGTAATCGTGTCATCAGATTACTCCTCATCGAAGATGATGATAATTATCATTACTGTCTAATTCAGAATCTTCCAAAATTAATAAGAAGTCAAATTACCACAGATCACCATAAAATTCGAGTATGCGACAGATGCCTGAGTATATTCTACGGTCAAGGAAAAAAGAAGGCTGATGAAGAACTCCGAGATCATCATGAAATGTGTAGTAAACATCCGGCCGCGGCTATCAAAATGCCTTCTCGAGACATGACATTTTCCAACTACAAGGCATTACTCTGGCATCCCGTGGTGATATGCGCCGACTTTGAAAGTTTCCAAATTCCACTCGCCACATGCGAACCGAATCCCAGCGTATCGAGCACCACCGAAATTCTACATCACGAAGCCTGCGCTTTTGGATTGATGGTCAACAACACAGGCAATGTTATTTTACATCGTGGCAATAATGCTCCACAAAAATTCATTCAAACCTTGAAACAGATGGCCATGCAATTCGCTCCTCTACTAAGAGAAGACAAAGCAATGGAGTCTCTTACCCAGGAAGAGAAGAAAGCATACGACCTTGCCTCTCAGTGTGGTGTGTGCGAAAGTAACTTCACCCTCGAAAATGTCAAAGTTCGCCACCACAATCATCACACGGGAAAATATGTGGCCCCCGTGTGTAACAACTGTAATCTTCAAATCAAAAAAACGAATTTTATTCCCGTATTCATTCACAATTTGGAGGGCTACGACGCCAAAATCTTCATAAAGGAGATGGGATGCGACGCTCAACCCATTAGCGTCATACCTCGCACCAACGAGAAATTCATTTCATTCAGCAAGATGGTGGACGTTGGAAATCGCAATCACGTAGAAATTCGCTTCTTGGACTCCTACAACTTTCTGTCTTCGAGTTTGGCGACACTTGTGTCTCAACTCACCGACGATGATTTGGTCGCCACCAGAAAATGTTTCGGCGACCAACATTTAGCACTGTTGAGACGCAAGGGTGTTTACCCCTACGAATACATGACGGATGCTTCCAAATTCTCAGAAACATCGTTACCACCGAGAGAAGCATTCTACAGTCGCCTTAGCGACACCTGTTGCACCGAAGAGGACTACCATCATGCTCAGCTCGTGTGGTCTACATTCTCTTGTCAAACCATGGCTGACTATCACGATCTGTATCTGAAACTGGATGTTACGCTATTGAGCGACCGTTTTCATCTCCATCGCTCGAGAGGAATGGCAGCATATGGTTTGGACCCCGCTTTCAGCTACACCACACCGGGTTATTCTTGGCAGGCGATGTTAAAATCCACGAAGGTGGAGATAGAACTCATCAAAGACGTCAATCAACTTTTGTTTGTCGAAGAGGCAAAACGTGGTGGAATCGTCCAGTGTCCCCTTCGATACGTCAAGGCCAACAATCCATATGTCACTGATTTTGATGCAAAGAAACCGACAAACTTCTTGGCATACTGGGACATGAACAATCTCTATGGTTATGCCATGTCCGAGCCTCTGCCCATCGGAGAATACGAATGGATGAGCAAGCAGGAACTTCAAGATTGTTTGGAATGGAGCGAAGATCATGAAAATGGATGTTTTCTGAAAGTAGATTTGGAATATCCTGCATCGCTTCATCGAAAACACCATGGATTTGCGATGGCACCTGTGATGGAATCGGCTCCGGAGAAGAAGCTGATGCTCACCTTCAAGAGCAAAAAGAATTACGTGGTGCATTATCGTCTCCTACAATTCTACCTCCGGCATGGATTGGTTTTGAAGCACGTGCACTCGGGATTGAAGTTTAGACAGACCAGGTGGCTAGCACCCTATATCGACGGCAACACTCAACGTCGAGCATCAGCTTCTTCTTCCGCAGACAAAGACCTATACAAATTGATGAACAACAGCATCTACGGCAAGAGCATGGAAGATGCGAGGAAAAAAAGAAATATCAACTTGGTCTCCGACCCGAAGAAAATAAACAAGCGCGTCGCTCAGCCCACGTACAAAAACTTCACGATACTGAGCGACACGTTGGTATTGATCGAACGTGCTCTCCACCTCATAACATTCGACAAACCAATCGCCGTGGGAGTCGCGATCCTCGAGTTGTCGAAGCTGGCCATGTACAAGTTTCACTACGACATCATGAAACCACGCTATGGAGAGGCCATCGAGGTGGCGTACACCGACACGGACAGCTTCGTGTACAACATCCACACCGATGATCTATACGAAGATCTGAAAAACATGAGCCAGCATTTCGACTTCTCGAACTATCCAAAAGATCACGCTCTCTTCGACGACAGCCAGAAAATGACGATCGGGAAGATGAAGGATGAAGTCAACGGCCGCATCATCACAGAGTTTGCGGGTCTTCGAGCAAAAATGTATGCCATCAAAATTCAGGATGAGACCGAAATAAAAAAAGCAAAAGGGGTGGGGCGTTCGAGCACAAACAAACTAACCGTAGAAGATTACAAGTCGTGCTTGTTCGACAAAAAAATCAAACGCATGACCGAACATCGGATCACGAGCACCATCGACCAATTGCGTACATCCACAATCAACAAAGTGGCGCTTGATCCCCACGACACCAAATTGAGGCTACTGGACTGCAACATCCACACCCGAGAATGGGGATACCATGACGAGGAAGAAATCTGCTCGCACCATTAGACTTCCGCATCAAAAAAGTACGTATTATTTCTTGCACCACTTTTTTTTTTTAAAAAAACAATTATTCACACTTATTTTTGCATTCATATTTTTTTTATATTTTTCTATTATTTTTTTAAAAAAAAAACAATTATTCACACTAATTTTTGCATTCACACTTTTTTTTATATTTTTCTATCATATTATGTACACTATTTTGAGGATATTTTTTTATTTCTTTCAGATGCTGCACCCCCTACGGAAACTTTTTTAGTTCTTACACATTCCATTCTTAACCAAAAATTTTTTCTTCTCTTCAATCATAAAACACACACATTACACACGGAGGTCCTCTGTAGGGAGTCATGGGGGGGTTTTAAAAAAAAAAACCCATGAAACTCTACAAAGGCATGGCTTTGTTAGCCGTGGCCATTAGAACTGTGTTGGGCACCACGCACCCCTGGCGGGATATTTTCTTTTTTTGGGGGCCAGGGATTTTCTTAACAAAAAAAATAAAATTTTGATTATCACACACACACATTGTAGAAAATCACACCTGAGAGTTTTAATAACAAAACATTGTGGCAGATTACGCTGAGAGTGCAAGATCGTGGTAGATTACACTGAGGGACCTTACAGTAAGAGGAGACAGCCTTATAGGAAAATATCGTAAGTCATTTCAAATGTAGGTCAAAAAGCGAGGTAGCATAAGAGCAAGATTTGCAGAAGATAAACAAATAGCTTAAAAAATAATGCCAGAGCTTTTCTTCTGCCTAATTTTCTTTTATTGTAGATTAGTTTAGTGCGTAAAACGGATTACGCCGAGAGCAAAAGCCTATTAGCAGTTTGTAGTAGATTACACTGAGGGGGGGGGGGCTTACAGTAAAAGAGAGGCGGCCTTATAGGAAAATGTCGTAAGTCATTTCAAATGTAGGTCAAAAGAGGAGGTAGCATAAGAGCAAAATTTGCAGAAGGTAAAAAAAATAGCTTAAAAACTGATGCCAGAGCTTTTCTTCTGTTTATTTTTCTCTCATTGTAGGTTAGTTTACCCCGTAAAACAGATTACGCCGAGAGCAAAAGCCTATTAGCAGGTCGTAGTAGATTACACTGGGGGGGGGGGGGCTTACAGTAAAAAAAAAAAGCGGCCTTATAGGAAAATGTCGCCATTTTTTCTCTCATTGTATGTTAGGTTATACCCAAAAACAAAAAACCTTGGTGATTTTTCGAGTGAGGAGTTGGCAACACTGCTCATGCCTTACGAGAGAAATCCATTAAGGTGAGAAAAGTAGGTCAAAAGACCCTTCCAGAACGTTGGGTTTCACCTACTAAGGATCTCTGCGTTAGGTAGCTCGCGATCAGTTTTGTGTAGTTATCAGGAAAGCGGTAGGTGTGCAGCTTATACACGAGTCCCTCGTGCTACACCTTATCAAAGGCGCTCTGTATGTCTAAGAAGACACCGAGGATGAGATGCCATCGGTTCATCATGGATGTGATGTGGTCCACTACCCGGGCCAGCTGGGTGGTGGTGCAGTCTCCGGCCCGGAATCCAAATTGATGTTCTGGGAGAATGTTGGCCGCTTCAACATGTTCTTGTAGTCTGCGCAGGATCACTCTCTCGCATATCTTGCTTATGTGCGAGAGCAGGTTGATTGGTCGATAGCTTGCTGGCATCCTCTGATTTTTCCCCGGTTTTGGAATCATCACTACCCTCGATGTCTTCCATTGCTCAGGGAACTCTGCAGTTATCATGATGCTGTTGATTATCCTGGTGAGCAGTACTATTGCTTTCCGTAATGCCCGTTTTAATGCCATTGGTGGTATCTTGTCTAGACCTGGAGATTTGTTCGTCGGAAGCTTTTGGATGTAGCTTGCCACTTCTCTGGGGTTCGTGAGTTTCGGTAGCCCCGCGACCGGTGTGTGGCGGATTTCTCTCACTGTTTCCTGTACTTCTTGTAAGAAGGGAGGTGGTGGCGGCGGGTTGGGTTGAAAGATTCCTCTGAGGTGGCTGGCAAAGATATCTGCTTGGTGTTGTAGTTCTACTTCCGGGCCATTTGGCCCGTTCAGGACTGTGGTATATGAATCGGGCTTTGGCGTGGTGAATTTTCGTATTATTCTCCAGAAGTCTCTACCCATGGGCGCGATGTTCCTGAGCTCTCCTTCCCATTTCTCGGTGATAGAGTTTTCAATCCGGTTCCTGACTCGCCGACTCATGCTGTTGTATGCCTCCTTCCAGCGTCGATCTCTGGTGGCTTGCCATTTCTTCCTAAACCTTCGTTTGGCTGCTAGGAGGAAGTTTAGCTTTTCGTCTTCCTCTTCTTCCTGGCGATTTTCGTCTATCGGTGGGTTGCGTGCGTATTGAATGGCGTCTCTCATGTGCTGAGTTAGCATGCTAATTTCCGTATTCACCTCTCTGTTGTTGTTAAGTGGCATTCGTGGGTCGACTAGTTGGTTTAGGAGTCGGCTGTAATCATCCCAGTTGACCGGCGGTGGTGGTGGTGGCGGCGCCTTGTGGGTGATGACCCTGTGTGATACCGATGTATGCACTGGGACGCGGTCTGAGTCCAGTGATATATCGGCATAGGGCTGTACCTGTATCCCACAGCCTGCGTACAGGATCACATCTATGACGTCTGGCTTCTGGTTTGCTGCATCGGGGTAGTGGGTTGGCTCTGTGGGTGCCGTGATATCCAGGTGAAACCTGTCAAGAATTCTGTTGAGCTCTCGGCCAGCGTTGTTCTGTTGTCTAGAGTTACATCGTCTGTGCTTCGCGTTGAAGTCGCCTGCAAGAACGACGTGCTGCCCTAGTGCCTCTAGTGTCTGGATGTCCTGCTCCAGGAGTTGGTGCCCTGGTACTTTGTAGCAGGAGGCGATGATCAGCGGTGCCCCGGGAGCGTGTATTTTTATGGCCATTGCCTCCATTTGCTGTAGTGGCGGAACTGTGATTTCTTCAGAAGGGATGCTGCGTTTGATTAGTATTACTAGTCCTCCCCGGCCGGCGTGGAGACGGTCTTTTCTATATGTTTTGTATGCTCTGGTGTTGAAGGTTCTGTTTGGCTTGAGGAAGGTCTCCTGGACACACAGCACATCTGTTTTGTGTAGGTTGAGGTAATGGAGTACTTCTGTTTTCTGTCTTCTTAGTCCCCTAGCGTTATAGGTTACTAGCCTTATGCTTCTGTGGAGGGTTGTTCTTTTAGAAGCAGCCATCATTGATCATGTCAGCAATCATAATTGTAATGGCGAACATCCGGGAGCAGTCGTCCTTTGCTGCCTTTAGTAACGGGGCTGTTTTCATTATATGAGGGACCATCCTATTTTTTCGTCCTCTTCATTTTGGCGTGGCTGCTCTTCTCGGGTTGTTCTTTCCTCCTGCATGCGAGGTTGGGTAGGCGGTTTGTTGTTTCTTGTTGTGGGCATCTGGTAGTGGTTGATTTTTGCTGTTCTGGGTATGGCCGGTCTGGTTTCGGTCGCATCTGCTTGTTCTACTCTGTTCGTATTCCACGATCGGCATTCTCAACTCCATGCTCCGGATGACGCATTTGGCTGCTTGGGGTAAAGTGCTGGCTATCGGCGTGCCGTCGGCGTTCAAGTTGGTGTATCGCATCAGTACGTCGTTGTCGTTGGCCGCTCTTCGAAACGTGACTCTCACTCCTCCCTTCCACATGATCTCCTTGTAGTCCGAGAAGAATCCCGGAAGCAGCCGCATGGGAAAGAGCACCGTGTGACTTCTCGTCGATATTTTCGTTCCCGCTTCGAACCCCCCCGCTTGATAGTACGCTGCGTCCGTTTTGGATAATTTCAATGTTCCCACTGCCGTCGACGTGATGCCTGGATAATCGATTCTGTCGATGACGGTGTTGTGTTTCCTCACCTCCACCTGCGAGAACAGGTGAGGCACGAAGTTGTCCACGAGTTTTAAATTGGCATTGGCCGGAAACGCTTCTCCGCTTTCCTTCTTCACCACGTCGAATTGAAGGTAAAGGTCCGCTCTGTGAGGATGAACGAACCCGTCGCCTACGTCCACGTCGTATTCGATCTCCCGGTTCGCTTCGTTGAGATTGGCGAACGTGCGACGGTTCGGAGGGAAAGATTGCAATTCGTAACTTTCGATTTGCTCCATTTCCACTATGTGTTATTTATTATAAGTTGATCTCCAGGACGGCCGTCGTCGTTGCACCTGCAAAATCCACCACCTCTCCTTTCTCGTTCGTCACCACCAACTTTATGTCGTCTATGCGGTTGCGACATACTGGAAAATAGATCGGCGAAGAGGGTGTGTAGATGATCGGTTCCATGAACTTGGAACTTGGTTTGAAAGTGGCTATGATTCCCGTCTGCTTGCGACTTCCCAGCAATCCGTCCGAAGATATCGTGATCATGCCTTCCGCCACGTTACAGTGTACAGTGGTGGAAAAAAGTTCTTCCCCATAAGACTTTAATGGCAGTAAATAATGCCGGAAGGGTAGGCAACACACATTACACAATTAGGTGATCGGGTGATTCTGTCTGTCTCAAGAGCAACTCGTCTTTCATGCAAAAGCCAACAGGCACAGGAAATGCAGGAAAGTCACGTGACTTGTCAGGTGGAGTGTTGTTCGTTAGACAATCGTCTTTTCTCAACCCAGGTCGCAGAACCGACAAGAGCTACCCGTTATATCTCCGAAAATGATTCCCCTAAAAATGTTGAACGAAACGCTAAAACAATTCTTGCCTTAATTACTGTATGTGCCGCAGTAGCACAGTCGTTAGGGCGTTTTATTACCATGCGAGAGATCTGGGTTCGATCCTCGACGGGGGATAATCGGGATTTTGTCCACCTGTTCAAGCTGCTTCGGTGCCCACCCAGCGTCGTATAAAGTCGGTACCTGGAGGAAACTCTGGGGAAGGGGGTCGGTATGGCGGCCAGGGGCGTGGTGCTGATCACATCATTCCCACCTTCCGCCTGATGAAGAAAGCGTGGGGCCCTAACTCCACTAACTCCACACCCCCTATACGCCTCCATGGCTTGGTGCAAAGCACAAGGTAGGACTTTGCATTTTAATTTACTATACATCCCAATTTTGTCGTAACAAAACTTCCCAATCTCTACGTGGGCTTTCTTCAAAGTTCCGTAGGGATGTGAATAGGCTCCAATTTTTCTTGAGACAATTCATACATGTTATATTCCCTTATAAGAACAACAGCCGATATATATTTTGTGTCTTTTTTTGGCGGGGAGGTATAATCCAAACATGTGAGGTGATCCTTTTCCCACTACTCACTCCATTCTCAGAAATAAATCGCAATTCCAAACACTGAAAATGCAGCACTTTCTACATCTTAGCATGCAAATATGTACATAGTAGCAAAGTAATGTGTGGAAAGAGAAAAAATAACGATTTGTAACGGCACTCTGGAAATCTTTTACAAGTAGTTTATTTTTTCAATTTGAACTGACATTCATAACATTCATTAACAATTCCAATATTGACAAAAGAATAGCTTAGGCGTTCTGCTTACTTTCAATTCTTCATTATCGTAGTCACCGTAACTCTCTCTCTCTCTCTCTCTCATCCTTCCCGATGGCGCTGTATTAGAGGAGTCGCCTTGTAATCAAGGAGTCCCCTGTTCGATACCCGGTGGAGACACAGTGGTTAGGATCCCACTTTAAACTGTAGATGCAGTCTCGATTAGCCTTTGTGTGCATAAAGTGGACTTAAAATACCAAATGAAAATAAAAATAAAAATCACCGTAACTCTCTACAAAGCCAGAGGATCCATTTTTGAAACCTGTTGAGGCTTAGATGTAGCATTGCATTCGTATCATTACCCATCATCTTCGTCGTTGGGATTATCGCAAGAGGTAAAAATGCGACACAAAATAACCCAAACAGAAGCATGGAATCAATCTGAATATTGGTTACGTTGGGTACGTGGTAGAATTGTTTTAAATATCACTTTCTGTGATGTAATAGGGTTTTTGATTAAGGACCATTTGTATAATGCATATCGTTGATGCGAACAATAAGTAGTTTCACGTTCACCACACTCTTCGGTTGTTTAGAAATCGTAAGGAAGAAGGATCTCTAAATTTCCGCTTTCACATGTCAATGAAACTTTAAAATAAGTTCAGTGTAGGTCACAAAAGAGATTTACATATTGTTATGATATTTTTTAAACACCACGAAATCTAATTCCAATAGAATACGATACTACTCCTTACGTTCCTGTAAATGTTCACCATTAGTCTGGCGAAAGAAGTAACTAAGATTTCCGTGTTTCCTTGAGGAAAGATAAGGTGCCTGCTTGTAGCGAGCAAGCACCAACTGCTTCGATCAGTGACCTTCACTGCCAGAGTGACTCACAGCAGGCCTGCGCTCGTTCCAGTGTGCGTATGAAACAGGTATTTTATTTCGCTCGTTCCAATCCACAGTTATATCAAGTTAACATTCTAATATTTTCGTACAATATGTAGTAAACAAGTTGTATACATTGTGGTTTTCTAGAGTGTTGTTGCCTGCTATTTACACGCGGGAGATGGGGGTGTTGTAAACATTTCTGAACCCAAAGGTCGAGCACGAAGGAAAAGTTGTGTAAGCATTGGAGGTAATAACAAGGTAATGGAGGTTGAAGAAAATGCTGGAATAAATTATATCAGAAATTGAGTAAAAACAGTTTTCATCACATGTAAGGCTATCAGCGCAAAGTAGGACAAATTGTCTCAGAATGTTGGACACGAAGGCATTTACAGTAAATACATAATAGGTTACTAGGACATCTTAGCATATAACGAGAATATGACACATCTTCAGCTCAAAACTTAATGGTTAAGTGAACGCTTGAGTTTAAAATTCCTCAACTGCTAATTAATAGCACGGCTGTATGTCATTTTAAGTTGTGTATGTAAGACAGAACGTTTTTCGTCGATGTGGGGCCAGGAAGAGAAAACAATCCATGAATTCGGGAAGGAAAAAAATCACAATTTCGTAAACAAAGTCTGGAAGTTCTTGTTTATTAATATGTAAAAAAAACTACTATACACTGGGGAAAAAAAAAACAGAATTGTGTGCCTTATTTCTCCAATAAGTAGAAAAATTACTTGTTACTTCGAACAAATTACAAACACTTACATCGATAAAACTTCACAAAGTAAGCATTTTTATACATATATCCGGACTTTTTCGGATCTCGTGAAGTAATTTCTGAGCAGGGATTGTAATTTTTTCCGAACATCCAGTAACAACCATGGACACTCTTTGATTTATGCATACTTCTCCAAGGAACCACGTTATCTTAGACTTCCCTCAGTTCTTCTGTTTCTCCATCTAATTTGAAGTTACGTGATGCTCAATATACGTATAAGACATTTGAGATTTCTTTCAAATTCCTTCCGGAGGCCAGACACAAATATAAAATGTAGGACACGTCCGGAAATAAGAATGATTCTTATAAGTATTTTTATTTTCTTATTTAGCGTCGTTTTTTTCACCTCTTGCTAATCGCGACGATGAAGGGGCACTCACAAAGAACACCCATACGCACGACGGGATTCGAACCCAGGACATCAGACATCGTAGGGCACTGCGCTAATCACTCTGTCACGGACGGAATTCTTATAGCCCTAATCGTTCCTCAAGCATATTTCCTATCTTTAACTACACACGAAACATAAAGAACAATCTAAATAAACAGGTGCCAGTTCACACTCTAACCGTAAAAAAACATATGTATGTGAAAATGCAAAATAATATTTATTTTTAGGTAGTTGTGACTTATTATTGTATATTAAAGAAATATATTAGTGATAAAATGACGGAAGTAGAGGAACATCTCCAATGAAACACTCATGCCTTATGGATATTTGTATTTCTTGCCGAACCAGGTTCCGAGTTCGAGTTCCGACCAAAATGGATTCATTGTGTATGTTCATTCATGTCTTTAATGTAATCATAAATCGTCGTCATGAATAATTTAACTTCAGAGGAAGAAAACCGAGGTAATTACTAATAAAAACAATAACAAAACAAATTTGATCTTAAAGCCCTGGCTTTGCGCTACATATTCCATCACGGGGATCATAGGCGTGCGCCCATGGGGCCAGGGGGAGGGCAAATGCACCCCTAATCATGGACGTCTGCAGATTTTTTCCACGAAGAGACAAGCAAGGTATTTTTCCATGGGGCATATTACCCCGATAATAGTGTTGCATTATCGCATTCCTGCATCCTCATTATAATAATTAATGTAAATTATTATGACTGAAATCAAATTATACATGTGAAAACGTACTTTTTGGTTGACATTCGTTTTCTAAGGGGAACATGTGGCAATCCTTGCCTCCCTTTCAGACATCTATGCCCCTATATTATTATATTTTCACCTAGAAATTTAGGATAAATGAATCCTATCGCCGTTATTAAACTATATTATACTCTTAAAGAAAATTAAGTATTTTCAAGCCGATGAAAGTTCAAGGCAACTACGGGGGAAGGGGGTGCAGTGGCGAAACCACAGCACCCCCACAACCTTGAACGGAAATCAATTTTAGGGGGCAAACATGGAAGTAAAGGAAAGCAAGAGTAGCAGAATCTAAGAGTAGCAGGACAAAAGGATACTCAAGATGGATTTTGTTTTCACGTTTTTCTTGCATTTTTTCTTCCAGACTGCCAAGAGCACCTGCGGGGGGGGGAGGGACAGAGCTGCAATTGCCCGCTTGATTTCAAATTTTATACAAATATAAATACCTTTTGTAAAATGTTCTTGCTCGCTTCGCTCGCAACGTCTGCTTTTCTTGCAGTCTAGTCAAGTTCAGAGCCGTAGCTAGGGGTCGGCGGAAGTTACCCTGGACGCCAAACGATCTAAATGCAAAAAAATTGTAGAGAATAATATGGCGCTCCATGATTTTTTTTCCCCATATTAAATCGACATTGTTTTTATTTTGCAAAAATTTGGATCTGAAAATTTATTGGTCGCTTCGCTCGCAATTTGTTTTCTGTAATGCATTTTGTATTACCGAGGAGAGAAGTACTGCAGCTAAAAGATTTTCTCTTAAGTGCCATGAACAATTGTTGGGAGGAAAACGAACTCGCAGATTTGAGAGACAATTTATATGATTTTTACTGTTGGTATATATATATATATATATATATATATATATATATATGTGTGTGTGTGTGTGTGTGTGTTGTTTATATATATATATATGTATGTATGTATGTATTTATATGTGTGTGTGGGGCGGGGGAGGGGTGTATATATAAGCACACCCATCAATGCAATAAAATTTAAACAAGTGAGATGAAATTACGTTATTCTTTTCCGGCCTGAAATATAATCAAGGCTATCCCCCCCCCCTAATCAGAGGGTCTGCGCACGCCTATGACGGGGACTGACATTTTACGTAGGTGTAGACACGCTTCGTACAATTTGATTGTATCGCGATTACGTAATGGATGTGCAGCCACTTAACTGAAGCCCCCAAAATTCACTTTTATTACTAAATTCTAAATTAGCATAATATCGCATAGTTTATCTATTCATAATATGCGCCGCTTTGGTGCACTTTGTGGATTGTGCATTAATCAACATCAAGTTAATCGCGGCAGGCAAAGTGGAGGGAAAATGACAATGAAGCACAACGAGGGGACCCTTGGTTCCCGATTAATGAAACTTTGTCTACATGCAACTGAGTCGCTGCGTGAAATAGCTGAAAATGTAATTTATTAATTTCTTAATTTTGCTTATTTTATATTGCTTTTCTAGCACTTGGCGTCAACAAAGACGATGAGGATGATTAATGAAGTTATGAAATGGATGACAGGACATGATGATCCATGTCTTACACAAAATTCTAAGTTGGGACTAATGAATAGCGATTCGTCTTATCATTAGTCAAGTAGTTGTTTTTAACTCCAATCTTTTTCGAGGACTTCTGGGTTGACAGCATGTGTGTTGCGCGATGATGATTCGACGAAAACCACCATTTCAGTGAACTTTCTTGACAATGACTCTAATATCAGTAAAGAGAACATTTTCTAACGAATAGCTGTTGTTAAGAAACCAATTCCTGAAACTTTTTCTGGTGGTCTCACGGCACCCAGCTGTTATTTGTTATGGCTGGGCTTGGCGGTATGACTCACGCTGCTGTCAATACTCAATCATTCCCGAGAATCCAGGTCCGCCAGGCAAACCCAAGCAACAATTTTGTTATTTAGGTTGCATAGACAACAGGCTTTAAGATGTTACGATATCGTAGGTCTCGTGGCCCAAGAACTACTTTCCATGACTGTACGTTCAGAGTCTCTATGGCCAAGAATTTAGGAATGTTTGCTCCCGTGTGCTTGATGCCAGCTTCGAGTTTGGTGTCGTTCTCGAAACCTAAAAGTTCTCCTATGGTGCCAAGGTCCACGGTCTCCGTCGCGGACACGATTTCCACTCTGTGCGTGACTGAATTTTGAGAAAGGTACGTGCCTTTGGGTAACTGAGCTTGCAAAGTAGAAAGATTGTATTGACCTGGCGTGACGACGATATGTTCGCTTCCGACGCTAATTTTGTTGTTGTGCTGCGTGACGTTAGGTATGAGGTACATGCTGTAGAATGCACGCAGAGCTACGGATTTAGGATGGACGATGTCGTCGTGCAGCGTGAGTTTCAAGATCGAATATTCGCTAGTGAGATGGAACACGCCCATCGTGATGCTGTTTAAGGTTCCACAATGCTTTCTGGAAATCTTCCACCTGTGGCTTATTTATTTTAGAGAGAAACGCAAGCATGGAGAGACAGAGATGACCGCAGTTCACGTCTCCGAAATTTTGAATGCGTTCGTCGTTGTAGTATATAGGATTGTTCGTTTTCAGATAATGAACTAAATTTGTAGGTGGAACACCTCCGAAAGAATCGAAAACGAATGCTTTATCATTTTTGTGGTAACATATCCAAAGCGTGCCTGGATTTTCTTGACTGTCCAAGTTGACTACGCCGCATTCTCTTCTTTTAACGGTTGAAGGTAACGAGTCGGACATGAAAACTCCTCTGAAGTTTTTGATTTGTAATGGTTTGATCAGAGATTCAATGTCTCGGTTGGTGAGTGCTGTTTCTTTTTTATAAACTTTTTCATTACACCCTTCCCCCCTTTCATCTCCATGGCCAGGTTGTGACGTTTCTGTTCTTCCAATTCCGCCTTGTTCTTCTTCGAGTCGATCACGGTTTTCGCGATGGCGGCGCTTCAGCCAGCCAAACTTCCAATGGCCCCCAATGCTGCCAGGATGGCCGGGATGCTGAATATGAACCCCCCTGTCTTTTGCTGTTTCGCGAACGCTGCAACCGTCTCAATTGTGGAGTGCAGAGCAGCAATTTCATTCCGTGTCCTTTCGACAAGCAAGAACGTTTCTTCTCGCGTTGTTTCTTGTGGGTAACCCATCGAGGGCACCCAGCGTTTTCAGATTCGAATATGGTATCTGGTACACGACACCCTTGGGCTTCATGTTTTTTTACGTTATGTTATTTATATATATAAATGTTCTTTGATTTTTTTTGTTTCGTGTAATTTTTTTTTCAAGATATGTTATTTTTATATATATATATATTCCGAGATTTTTTTTTGTTTCGTGTAATTTTTTTTCAAGGGATGTTATTTTACATACTCCGCGCAGCCCTGTTACACAAATTTTATTACGTGCTTCGTTTATCTTACCAAGAAGTTCCTTTGTAACCTTGTACACGATTCGAGTTTTGTTCTCGATTAAAATAGATAGCTTCTCGTAGGATAACATGTTAGCGTATCGATCTGGTAAAAATAGACTGTATTGTCCGTTGAGCAACAGACGCACCTTGGGACCATACTGGGTAGAAACAATTGCACCGGAAGTTATCGTGTAAGGTTTGTCCACTTCCAATTCCTGAATTTTTACATACTCGACTGACAAATTTAGCATTTGTTTTAATGCTTGGAGGTCACTCATTTTTTCAGTCGTCATATCGAAGAGAAATTTCAGGGTGTGTGTTACAGAATTTTAATTTTTCACAATGTGTGTTATTTATATATACCGAAGAATTTTTTTTTGATCTCGTAGATTTTTTTTTACGATGTGTTATTTATATATCAAGTTTTTTTTTACTTGTACATTTTTTTTGGCACGTACATTTTCTGTCTTGTATATTTTTTTTGACACGTATATTTTTTCTCGTATATTTTTTTTGACGTACATTTTTGGGACACGTACATTTTTTTGTTTCATATTTTTTGACAACTTTTTTGTCATATTTTTTTTGACACGTATTTTTTTTGACAGGTATATTTTTACACCTACATTTTTTTCTCAATTTTTTTTGACAGGTACATTATTTGACACGTACTTTTTTTGTTGCACATTTTTTGACAACTTTTTTTTTGACGAGACAACTTTTTTTGACGATAAAAAATTTTACGATAAGGCAACTTTTTTTTCTGACGATGTCCACGTCAACTTTTTTTGACGAGACAAATTTTTTTTGACGATAAAAAATTTTTACGATAAGGCAACTTTTTTTTCTGACGATGATAATTTTTCCACGTCAACTTTTTTTTGACGATAAAAATTTTTACGATAAGGCAACTTTTTTTTCTGACGATGTCCACGTCAACTTTTTTTGATGAGACAAATTTTTTTTGACGATAAAAATTTTTTCCATGGCAATTTTTTTTGACATGTACATTTTTTTGACGTATATTTTTTTGTCTCATATTTTTTTTGACACGTACATTTTTTTGACACGTATATTATTTTTTTTCAGGGTGTGTAAGAGGAAGAAAGCTCGTTCTTCGGAAAACGAGATGATGTGCGTTATAATATCTGCCGTCTTCTGTTCAGACTTGCACCAATAATCCGTGTATCGTCTTCTCCCCTGCCTCGCCTCGTGAAGTTCGTCCATCCTATCGTTTAATTTTTCCCCTGCGGCCGAAAGAAGAGTGTCGAGATCACCGAACCTCAGGCCGCTGATCTCCCGAAGATGGTCCTTGACAACCATTTCACAAGGGATACGAAATTCCGGCGTTGTATTTGCTATGATTACAAGTTTCCCTACATCCTCACAATCTCCGTTTACTGCGTGTTTGAATATTTTACATAGTAGCTCGGGCGGCAAATCAGTTATACGAGACATGTTATTATTTTTTTTTACTGTATGTTATTTATATACCCCACCCCAATTTTTGTTTCGTGTTCATGGCGATGGTCGTACCTAATGCGGCGACCCGTTCACCCAACGATGCGTCTCTGCTGACGAATCTTTCGAAAGCGGCATGTTCCAATTTCTTGTCTGCTTCGTGACGTGCATCCAGATCGGTGCGAGTGGTGTAAGCGATGTCGTGATCTTTGCATGCCGCGTCCAACGGATTCACACCCTTGTCTCCTCTCTCCAATCTTTTCTCGAGTTTGGTACCCGGTCCGCAGTACTGGTAGCCAGGTAAATGCATCTCGAAAGGTAACTTGTTGATGATGTCGTTCACGAGTCCCTTTCCTTCGGCAACGTTCCAGAATCTCGGAGGCAGCGTGTTGATAATTTTGATCAGGTAACCTATGCCTTTGTCGTCGTTCACGATGAAGTTGGAAAGTTTCGTGCTGATCATGTCCACGATGCCAACCTTCTCGTTGTGGAAATTACGATTGCCTGCATTCTCTTCGCCGGCTATCACCAACAATCGGTCCACGAGCTTCCTCACGTCGTCCACCCAAACGAATTCTTTGGGAAACGTGTTGTAGCGTTTGACGTCGCTTCCACTCTTCACCTCGTTCCATATCGGTTTTGATGAGATTCCTGTACTTCTCACCGCTACTCGATTTCACCCTATTCTGCGAGGCGTCGTTGTTTTGGTACATGGCATCCGTCATGATTAGAATTTCCCTGTAACTCTGGTAATCTTCGTCGGTGTAATCTTTCGGCTGCTTTTTGGCAACGAGTTCCCAGTCCCACCGTACCCGAATACCTGGTCCAACTATCCTTATCGCCTAAATTAACTTTAATGTCGTTGCCTTCGAAGGTGACTTTCGATTTCCCAATCTTCCACACGACACCCTTGTTAGTTTCCATGCTCGGATACAATCCGAACACTTCATCCTTGTCGAAATTCCCCGTGCTCAGGTAGTCTCGTGCCAAAGGTCCCAACTCGATTTTATCCGAAGACTTGCTGCTTATGGCTTGACGTCGTGGTACGTCCTTCAGTTCGAACGGCGTCGAAGGAATGCTCGAAATGGGCGTGGGTACAGCGTAACTTTTAGCTGCGAGTGGTACGAGTTCGTTGATCAAATTTTTATTTTGTTCCGTGACGCCTTTAATTTCTTTACCTAGATCGCTGATGGCATCGATCACAGGTTGATCTTGACGATCTTGACGTTTCTTCTCTTCGTAGAATCCGCGATTCTCGGATTTCCAACCTTTGAAGCGTTTCGCGAGGTAATCGCGAAGCTTAAGATTTTCGTCTTCGATTTTTCGTTTCGTCATAACGTTATTTATACACGTCGTTTCTCACAACGTTGCAACGTTTAGAAAGTCGTTGATTTTGTTTCTGTATTTTCCGTCGTTGGGTTTCCTCGTCATGTCGATCGTCGCGAATCCGAAATCGTCACTGTTCCAGCAAGAAGAGCAGCGTTCCGAAAATTGATTGTAGTTCATGTCTCCGCCTACGTAGTCATCGTACGCGTGCTTGAGATTGGTGTGATCTTGACGAAACAAACATATGAAATTGGCGTTGTCGCGTAGTAACTGTTCTGGAATTCTGGAAAACGTTTGAGCTAGGTAAAAACAATCCATTCCTTTGTGACGACCTTGCGTGAAAAAGTTGCGAATTTCATTTTGATTTTCCAGGATAACATCGTCGAACACAACGACTGAATTTTCACGACAATCATCGAGTGGTTTTATTTCCGAAGCGAATGTTGCAATGTCCAGACCATCGTACAGTTTCATCAGTTGCTGGTATTTGGATTGCTCCAAACTTTCCGAGAACACGTACAGGTGCCTATTCTTCCAATCTAACCAATTCGGTGCGAGGAGAAAATTGTCCACGAGCAGTGTCGTTTTCCCACACCCCGAAGGACCTACGATTAGACAGCGGATGCTGTCGGGAAGCAACTCGCCGTTCTTTTTTATCGTTTGACTTTCCGAATCCGGTAGACGCTTCACCACGTTCCACGTACTCACAAGATCACTTCGTTCGCGTCGATCCAACTCTTTTCCGGAAGTCCCAGCCATTTGACAAACAGTTTGTCACCTGTCCTACGCAATACTTTCTCGATGAGGTACGTTCGGGGTGTTTCGTTTTAGAGAGTTCCTCTTCGTAAAATCTTCCTTTCAAAATCTCGCCGCTACTATCTTTTATTATATACGTGTGTCGGTTTCCGGGTAAAACTCGAACCACCGTAAAAAGTTCCGTGCTCCAATTTTTTGTGAATCCCTTCTCGAAGGTGCGTTTGAATTTGCTGATCCTCACCTGGTCTCCAATTTTGAATTTTGATTTCTTGGTAGTCGGTGTACTCTGGACAGTAAACGGTAGAAATTAAACGCTGCTCATCAGATTTCGTAACGTCAGCTGGCTTCATGCCTATCGTTCTGTGCACCGTATTATTATAGGTGTCGACGAGTTCCAGCAGGATGTCGACCCATTTGTAATTTCCCCGAAGCGTGAATCGTTTCCACATGTGTGTTTTCAAGGTTCGATTAAATATTTCCACGATGCTGGCTTTGATGTGACTGAAGGTCGAATAATGTTGAATCTCATGTTTTTGAATAAACTTTTGGAATACGGCGTTGTAAAATTCTTTACCGTTGTCCGTTTGCAAAAACCGTGGTCGTCTGCCGCTTTTGCGAAAAATTAATTTGAATGCTTCCGTGACGCATGTTCCCGTTTTGGCTTTCAAAGGTAGAGCCCATGCGAATTTCGAAAATGTGTCTATGACGGTGAGGAGGTACTTGTTGCCCATGTTCAATTTATGTACATTTTTCAAATTGCCGCTGCTCATCTCGACGAGGTCACTTTGCCAGAGGTCATCGATGCCCTTGGTTACCACCGACAAACGTTCGTAGTTGCGGCGTGCAGGTTTATGCAATTCTTCGACGATGGCTTGCCTAGACATTTTGAAGTTTACGTTTGAAGAGAAGCACGAGCGTGATGGGATTCAAAGAGGGTGGCACCTCGCTCGTGTTTTGAATGATAAGCTTATCGCCGGCTCTCACGCCGGTAAGATCTTCGTCTTCGTGTATCTACACGCTTGGTGTTGCCGAAAATGTCGTTAGGCATTTTGTTAACGGTTATTTATTAAAGGATAGACGATTCGTAATTCTACGAAGAGAGGAATGAGTTTGTCGTAATCTCCGAGGAGTTGAACGTAAAGATAATCTCCTGCGGAAACATCGTACGCCATGTTAGAAAGCATCTTGTCGTGCTTGATTCGAAAAATGTTCTTGCCGGTAGATATTTTGATTTCGCCTACGTTTTCCGGATTCACGGTGATTTGAAGTTTCCCACCGATCGGAATTTCGTAAAAATGTAAATTGTTGTTGAAGATGTAAAAAGTTTTGCCGGCGTCTTCATCCAATTTCGTCCAAATGCTGATGAGGTGAATGATCAACAGACCGTTGAGTTTAGGTAACACGGAAGGTAAGACTTCATGATCTGGTATGGACGGTGCAGTTTCCATGATGATCTGTTTTTTGAAACCGAACAAGTTCATAGGCATGCTGGTTATTTAATGATACGGTCAAAGTTTTATTTTGTAATGACAGTCAGTGTTTTTTTTACTGAGTAACAAAATGTTTTTTTTTTGAGTTAGTGAAAATTGTTGTGTGTGGTGGTGAGTGCTAATTATTTGCACTGTGCGCAATTCTTATTTATTTCTAAACGACGATGTCCCCAAGGCAATGTGTGAATACCACACTCGAGGACGCACCTCTTATCGTCATCGGGATCCAGCGCAATTTTTCTAACTTTGTTTGTGGTGATGATATGGTCGACGCTCTGGATTCTTTGTTCTATACTTAGTATCGTCGATTGTGAGTAAAGGCAATCGATGTAATCGTGGAAGGTGAGTTTGTTCTCCACCGTAATTTTTCCCACACCTTTTGCTTTCTTCGTGACGCTACTCTCTGTTCTCATGGCATACATCTTCGAACGCAAACCCGCGAACTCGACAATAATATCACCGTTACATTCATCTTTCAGTTTACCTAGGACTTTTTTGTTACGAGATGGAATTCCAAATCTGTTGGGTTGAGGATACGCAGAAGTATCGAAATACTCAAGCATGGAAGGATTTTTTGTCTTCGTATAGGTTAGGTGTTTGTATGCTGTAAGTAAAGCTGTCGGTGTCCGTGTACAAAAGTGATACTTTATCATTGTACAAGGGTTTCATCACGTCATAATGAAATTCGAACATGTAAAGTTTCGACAAGTCGAGAACCGTTGCGCCAACGTAAATTGGTTTTGTGAATTTCATCAATTTTATATGTAGATTGAAAAGTGCAAAATTCTCGTTGTAAATTTTTCTCGACTTGAATCTAGGATCGGCTATCCACTTCCGACATTTATTCTTATCGGAAATTAATTTCACGTCTACGTGCTTTCTAACATTCTCCATGGTCTTTCCGTACACCGCATTGTTCATTAATTTAAAGAAGTCCTTGTGTAAATCGGAAGTGGCAGCTGTTCTATGTTGTGTGTTAGTTTCTATGTAAGGTCTTAACCACGTGGAATGTTTAAACTTTAGTATTCTTCTAACATTTACTATCTGAACACCCTTCCCAATCAAAAACCGGAGATTCTTGTAGTGGACGACGTATCTTTGTTTAGGGTCCAATGTTAACAAAAGCTTGTCTTGAACCGAGTCGGGTGGACATTTGATTTCGGGAGTCGGAGGCAAATCCGAAAACGTGTCGTGCAGGTGGTCGGAGAATTGGAGATCTACCTCTGCGAAGAAACCACACTCGCTATCGTCGAAATGAATAATGTCTATCGAAGTGGGATCTAACCATTCGAATCCCCCGTAAGGAAGTTTCTGAACCATGGCATGTCCGTAGAGATTATTAACGTCGGCGTAGAAGATGTAATTCGATGCTCGATTTCCCCCTCCATGTAGGACTGCCTTGACGGGGCGAGGGGGCTTAGTAGGGAGGTCAATTTCATCTCATCATTTCACCCTTTCTTCATATCCATATCTCACTTTTTTCACCATTCCATCACGTCATTCATCTCCATATCTTTGACCTCCCTCTAAGAAACTAAGGTAGGGAGGTCATTTTCATCTCATCATTTCACTCATTCTTCACATCCATATCTCACGTTTTCACCATTCCATCACGTCATTCATCTCCATATCTTTGACCTCCCTATAACTAAGGGTCCTGCTAGAGGAGACAACCTCGATAAAGAAACCCTATCCCAAGGTGTGAGTTGCACGTGCCGATGGGACAGTGTTGGCTGCAGGGGTAGGTGCAGTCGCGAACGTGGCCTCGGGGATTTCGGTTTGGTCCTCGAGTAGCCTCCATTTTTGGGGGTAGGCCTTCCTCGGCATAGAGGGCATGTCGAGGCGACAATTTATGGACCCTCCTATATAAATTTATTTTGTATTGGTACAAAAAAACAACTCAAACGGGGGAAACCCCCAAAACGAGCGCGGCCTTCGAGCCCGCTCCAAGTAGTGGAAAAGACAAGTAACGTACCACGTTACCTTGTTATCAGTATTGATGAGAAGACCGATAGTAACGATGTTTCTGCAACAACAAAGAAACACGGAGTTGCTACATTGAAGGACTTGTCACCATTCCTTATCAAGAAACAGCTAGACTACGCCGCTGGTTCCGATGTTCCAGAAATAAAGAAGCTGAGAAACGGGAGTCTACTTATCCAGACCAGCACAGATCGCCAGACCAACAACCTTTTGAAGTTACGATCTTTGGGCCACTTCACTGTTAATGTTGAACCCCATCTTCAACTTAACAGTAGTAAAGGTGTGATTCACCACTGGGATCTGCTAAATGCTGAGGAGGAAGAGATCCTTGAAGCACTCTCAGACCAACATGTCACCGCAGTGCAGCGAATCAAGACGCGAAAATCCGGAGAACTTGTGCCAACTGCTTCGATTATACTAACATTCCAAACGACCACTCTCCCAGATATTGTACGGGCTGGATATTTGAGACTTAAAGTCCGGCCATACATCCCTAACCCGATGCGATGTTTCAAATGCCAGCACTTTGGGCACACTCAGCCTTCCTGCAAGGCTACTACCGCCCTTTGTGGTAAGTGTAGTAAGCCTGATCATGGGACCCAACCTTGTTCTTCAGGTCCCAAATGCATTAACTGCCAAGGCGAGCACCCAGTCTGGCATCGTGACTGCCCCTCTTTCCAACAAGAGAAGAAAATCAGAGAGTTGGTCGTCACAGAGAAAATCTCTGCTGGCGAAGCAAAACAACGTCTCCGTGAAAGCATACGCACCACTTTACCTGTGCCATTCGCTACAGTTGCTGCACCTGCTCTTACCCGTCGAAGTATAGGTGTACAAACCAGCGACGTGTCCACTCAAACAACAACGCTTCCCGTAGTAGCCCGCCCTGCTTCGAGGAAAACAGCAACCACTCCTCGCTCCACAGAGAAGAAGTTCAAGCAGGTGCATAGCAAGGATTACTTTCTCAAGTCCAGTAGCTCTCCAGTGAGGGTGGCGGCCACCACCCTGAAACTTAAGGCGCAGCTGAAAGCTGCCCGGCGGGCGCTCAAAGCACCCGCCCCCACTCCCCCTTCTTCATCCCCTTCGCCCTCTGTGTCCTTACCCGAGGACATGATACAGGACGAAGCCGCGGATGAAGAATTTATCAAGGTGACAGGGCCTAGAAACAGAGTACGCCTCAAAAGGTAACTATAATACCTCCCGCTATGGCTTATTGTCTCCAATGGAACCTTAACGGTTTCCGTATGCATCTCGAGGAACTGCAAATCTTAATATCTGAATTTGACCCTGCCATCATATGTCTCCAAGAGACACATTTTCGCCCAAATGAATCAGTGATTCTCAACGGATACACGCTTTACCGCACCGACAAGCTTCCTGAGGGTCGTCGTGCACACGGTGGTGTTGCAATCGGTGTTCGAGATAACATCCACTCAACGCCAATCTTCCTCACCACCCCCCTCCAAGCTGTCGCCGTGCGGGTCCATCTACCACAGCCAATATATGTGTGCTGTGTCTACATCACAAGGGAGGAGCGATTCTCTCTTGAGGACCTCCTTGCTATATTCGAACAACTTCCGTCTCCTGTAGTTCTTTTGGGCGATTTTAATTCCTACCATTGTTTGTGGGGCTCCGTTCGTACAGAACCCCGGGGTCAAATTGTAGATCAATTCCGTGAGGCATCAGATTTAACGTTGCTGAATGATGGGACTCCCACATATTTCAGCCCTTCCTCTGGCACATATTCTGCGTTGGACTTTGTTCTTTTGCAGTCCCAGCCTTGCTCCTACCACATCTTGGAGCGTTCATCCTGATCTCTGTGGGAGTGATCACTTCCCTCTCACTCTTACCTTCCAACATCTTCAGCAATCACGTGAACATGATCTTGCCCCTGTACATGGTCTTCTGTTTGTAGACGACCTCACGATTTTTTGTCGCTCACGGAATCTCGCGTCAGCTTCTCGTCAACTCCAACTGACAATAAACCGTTTGGTTGAGTGGTCTTCCCAAACAGGTTTCACCTTCTCATCCGAGAAATCCGTGTGTGTTCACTTTTGTCGTCAACGTACATGTCATTTCGATCCTGACCTGTACATGGGGAAATCTCCCCTGTGCTTCGTGAATGAGGTCCGCTTCCTGGGCCTCATTTTCGATAAGAAATTAACATGGCTACCTCACCTTCGCCAGTTAAAGTTCTCTTGTCTTCGAGTTCTCAACCTTTTACGTGTTTTATCCCATACTTCCTGGGGTGCTGATAGGACGGTACTGCTTCGATTGTATCGTTCACTCATCAGGTCGAAGCTTGATTATGGATGTGTTGTGTATTCTTCTGCCCGCCCATCTAGACTTCGCATCCTAGACACCGTCCACCATGCTGGTATACGTGTGTGCTCTGGTGCTTTTCGGACCAGCCCTATCGCCAGTTTGTACGTAGAGGCATCTGAGCCGTCGCTGTCTCTGCGAAGACAGCGGCTGGTAGTGAACTACTTCCTCCATCTTCGCTCGATGCCTTCACATCCCTCATTTCACACCATCTCAGACATGAATAGGCTGGAAAGGTATAGGCTCCATCCTAGTGTCACTAGACCATTTGGTGCAGACGAGATCCTGTCAGCACTTGGTGTTGACAGTGATCTTCCTGGCGTCTCTCCACTCATTCCGCCTCTCCCTACCTGGGAGTTTCCTGCACCTTCCATCGATTTTTCTCTAACTGCTCTTCCAAAAGCAGAAACACCAATGGTTGTATACCAGCAACGGTTTTTAGAACTTCGTGCGAAGCACCCCAATTTTAATGTGTTTTACACGGATGGGTCCAAGACAGTGGAATCAGTTGGTTGCGCCTTCGTCCTAGACTCTCAAAGTTCCAGTTACTCGCTTCATCCTGCGTGTTCCATCTTTACGGCAGAGTTATACGCCATTCTAAAGGCACTGGACTTTGCAGACGTCAATGGTGTGAAGAAAGTCCTTGTGTGCAGTGATTCGACCAGCGTGTTGCAAACCCTGGATTCGCCGAATTCCCGGCATCCAGTAGCGCAACGCATATTCAGACGGCTTGTGTCCTTATCAGCCAGTGCGGATGTACACTTCTGTTGGGTCCCTAGCCACGTGGGCATCCAGGGGAACGAAGCAGCTGATGCTGCCACCAAGTCTGCTGATGCATATGGCGATGTTCTCGTCCACCTTTTGCCTGCTAGCGACCTGCAGAACGTGTTCCGTTGTCGCCTTCTTGACACTTGGCAGGCCGAATGGGATACGGAAACGGGGAACAAGCTTCACGCTATTAAGCCCACCATAGGTGCTTGGCGTTCCTCATCCCGTCCCTCTCGGCGAGAAGAAGTTATTCTTACCCGCATGCGTATAGGGCACAGCCGTCTAACGCATGGTCACCTGCTCCAAGGGCTGGACCCTCCGTTGTGTCGTGCTTGTAATGTTATTTTAAGCATCCGACACATTCTCGTTGAATGTGTCGATCTTGCTTACCTCCGGCAGACTTTTAACCTTTCCGGCTGTTTGTCATCCCTCTTGGGTGATGACAGCAGTATTTTATCCCATGTTTTTAGGTTTTTGCGAAGAGCTGGACTCTTCCACCGTCTGTAAGGAGGTTTTTAGTTTGTTTTTTCTGACTTTTTAATGTGTCGTGTTTGTCTCGTGCAGGTCTCTTTACAACCTTGCACTTTTAGTTTTTTCCAAGGGGCTATCTACACCCCTTTTTTAAATTTTAAGTCAGAATTTTAGATAAGGGGACATTTCCCCGTATACATAGAAGGGTGCGAAATGGCCTTAAGTGCCGACGCACCCACAAATTTTAATTCAATCAATCAATCAATCGATGCTCGATTTGAATCGTAATCTTCTTTCATGTGTACGTTATTAGCTCTTGCATGTCTCTGTACGCATTGTACCATTCCACCTCGTATCTCTCTTTCGATAAATAGCAACATGTCAACGTCCGATATCAGTTCCAGCTTGACCTTTGTCTGGAATAATATTGCCGACCACGCTAATCTCGGTAGACTGTAGAAATACGCTGGATCTATTTTATAAATATTCGTTGCCGTTTTCCTGAACGCTTGAAAAACATCCGCGAGTATCGTCACGTCTAATTTTAAGTATGCGTCGTGGTAGTCTCCGAGTGTCCTACATTCTAATTTCTCCCACATGAGTTGCGCGTGTTGGTATTCTTCGTCCGTGATTCCTTTCTCTGTGAGTCTGCTGTAAAATTCTCTTGGAAGTGGAAGAGCGTCGTCGTTAAATTTAGAACCATCACTAACATATTCGTAAGGATACATCCCTTTACGTCTAACGAGTTCTATGTCTACGTTGGGAAAACTAGCTCTAGTTATTTTAAATTGATCGTCGGTGAGTTTGTTCGCTAAAGCATCCAGACTTGCAGAGAGAAATCTATACGAATCCAGGAAGCGCATCTCGATTGTATTTTTCGTTCCCGGAATCGACGCTTGCTGAGACTAATGTAGCGTTCTTCATTCTCGGCCAAGACACCTATACGTTTCGGATCGTAGCCAAGATGTCTCACCAGGTGGTGAAAATCATATCCGCTTCCGTTGTGAAAGAATATGGGGATGAATTTAGGTTTCTGGATTTTAAGATTGCACGTGTTGCAAATTTCACCTATGTAGTTTCCGCTGAAATGATCGTGGTGGAATATTTTTTGTTCTCATCAGTGAAACATACCGGACACACCTCAGTGGAATTGTAATTTCAATTTTCAGTTAAAGGTGCCATCGGTTTTGATGTAAGCAGTACGCTACCAATTACCTCAACCTCCTCCACCATTTTTTCCAGGAAGTGTTCGATTACATTTGGCCCGCGGTATATATATGCTTCATTTATTTTATCACGTCGCACAACAACATAGCCGAAACTATTAGGTTGATGAAGCTGGTACGGCGTTGTGGAGGAAATTTCTGGATCCGGTTCGCAGTAGGAGAGTGGTTTCAGGAAAGACTCGAAATCTGCGACGATGATTGCGGGATGTTCTAACAATGCCTTGTGCATTTTGAATTCTTCGACTTCGTTCGTTTCGGGCATCAACATTCTAGCCGGTCTGTTGTCACCGCAATAAATTTTATGTTCAACAAGTTTATCGATAGCAATTTGACGTCCGGTGTAATTTTGATAATCGAGTTGTTTTCGATCGTCGAACATGGTTAGACATCTCGGACAAACTTCGATGCAATGTTCATGCTTGGTTGTTTGGCTTCCTAGTAATCGAGACATTGAACGAATTAGCCTGTAATGATAGACATCCTCGTTGGAAATGAGAAGGAGATTTATTACACAAGCATCGTCATCGTCGATATCGCTTATCCTGACGGGATGCACGAGATATTTATCTGACGTGAAGGAATATACATTAATAGCGATGCGTTTTCCTGAACGATTTTTGAACTTTGTTATATCCGATAATGTCACCGGGTATTCAATTTCAGACATTACACTTTGAAAGTCGGTCTCGTATTGTTTGTAATTAGAAACCTGTTCTGGATGAATTGACCAATGAACAGGATGCAGTGCAGCCAATATACACCAAAGGAAACACTTTTTATCGCTGTTCTGTATATTTAACACAGCCCTCTTGTGTTGAATGTTCGGTGGAGCGGGAACGTAGCTGGAAGCGCGAAGAGGCGAGAATTGGTTCACGTAAACAGTTAACGTGTGAGGACTTCCACATAGAGACCATCCCGACCCTTTAGCCTCGAAATCGTCATGTTTCTTAATCAGCTCGTTGGAAACTTTATAATAGAAGTTGTCCAAATTTTCGACGTCAGCAAAATGAAGTGTCTGGTTTTTTGTACGATGATAAAAAATACTCGTTGTGCCATCAACTTTCTCGTATTCAGAAAACAGAACAACGTATACTTTTATAGAGTTGTTTTCAAGTTTATCTTTTAAAATATTTAGTACAGATGTTTTCGTTTCATCCAAGAAACTAAGGATGTCACGACCTGGTTCTGACTTAATTGAAAAATCCTGGAGTTGGTCGTTGAATGCAGATCTAATTGGTTTGGGTTCATTGGATAATTTAATTTGCTTGGAAGTGGAAGCTTCCGTTTCTGAATTATCGATTTTCCTTTTCGATGCTTGTCCGGTCGATGGTTTGCAAATTTTGAGGTGTTTACTTAAATTTGCAATGCTGATCATTTTTCCGCTTCGAGCACAGGGCTTAGAACGTAACGAACGATTAATTCTCGAACCTGTTTCGCTACATCTTGCCCTGTGTTTGCTAATATTAGTTTTAGATATTAATTTTTCGCAAGTAACACATTCAGTTTTATCATTTTTATGATTGAAACTGGTGGTGGATGCCATTACTTTCTCCAAAATCACAGAAATCAAAAAGTCTAGTATATAGCGATACTATTTTCAGGTATGTTATTTATATAGAATTTCTTGGGTGTGAATACAAAACTCAAGAATTCAATCTATTGTGAACAGAATTTCAGGTATGTTATTTATATAGAATTTCTTGGGTGCGAATACAAAACTCAAGAATTCAATCTACTGTGAATAGAATTTCAGGTATGTTATTTTATATAGAATTTCTTGGGTGTGAATACAAAACTCAAGAATTCAATATACTCTGAATAGAATTTCAGGTATGTTATTTATATAGAATTTCTCGGGGTGATTACAAGAATCAAAATTCAACTTAACGTGAATATAATTTCCAGGTATGTTATTTTATATAGAATTTCTCGGGGTGATTACAAAACTCAAAATTCAACTTAACGTCAATATAATTTCCAGGTATGTTATTTTATATAGAATTTCTCGGGGTGATTACAAAAAAAATCAAAATTCAACTTAACGTGAATATAATTTCCAGGTATGTTATTTTATATAGAATTTTCTCGGGGCGATTACAAAAATCAAAATTCAACTTAACGTGAATATAATTTCCAGGTATGTTATTTTATATAGAATTTCTCGGGGTAATTACAAAACTCAAAATCCGAGACAGTTCAGTTTTAACGTGTTCATATTTGAAAAAAAATGCAAAATACGCCTTGGAGATTTCAACCAATCCACTTTACTAGATTGGGGAAACTCTAACTATTGTTATTTGGAACCTTTAACCTTTTTTGGTGACGTAGAGTACGCGTAGAGAGGTTGGGTTTAGTGTGTCGGTCGAGTCTCGGTGTCCTCTGTCCTCCCATACCAAAATAAACATAGGTCGTCATGAAACAGAAAAAAATGTACCGAAAATTTTCTGTCCAGCGTTAAAAAATCTTAAATTGCAAATATCTCGAAAATGGTAAGAGTTATCGAAAAAATATATCGAAAAACACCCCCATACGGCATCGTTAGATGCCCCCTGTCGATTTTGGAGGTGTAGAATACGTATACCAAGTTTTGGTGGTCCTGGGGTCAAGGGGTAAGAAGTTAGCCCATCCCCTCCCAAAAACTTTGATCACTCGTAACTTTTGAACGAATAGTCGTAGAGAGGTCGGGTGTAGTGCGTCGGGCGAGTCTCGGTGTCCTCTGTCCACCCATACCAAAATAAATATAGGTCGTCATGGAACCATTTTTTTTTCATCAATCGAAAATTTTTTCCAAGTCCTGCGTTAAAAAAATCTTAGGACAAAAAAAACCTACAAAGACAGAGACATGGACATAGACATTACATATAGACATAGACATTAGACAACTTAACCTAACTTAACCGGGAACACGAGCCCGTGGACAGGGATAGACCCCGGGGACAGGGGTCCAGGGACAGGGGGGACCCCCGGGGACAGGGGGTGGTCACTCCACCGCAGCAGTGGTTGAACGCAGCTAATGACCGAATATTGTTTCCAATGTGCTTTGGATACATACATGAACACCATATATACAGGGTGATTCTAAAGGTATAGTACAAACGAAAACCACAGATACCTCCCATGAAATAGAGACGAAAGTTCCCCTTCCACTTTGCCGAGAGATGCCTCCGTGAGGAGCTAGACAACGCCGAAAACGTGTGAAAATGAACTTCACACCTCTGTACAGCCAGTACCAGTGAAGATAGAAAGGCGGGACAAACGAAGTCAAAAGGAACACCAAAGTCGCCCATCCGAAAAACACTAGGCGGCAGCTGCGCAACGCATGCGCATGGGGTTCCACAAAGGAAATAATAGTGTCCCGCAAGACAAGTGAAGGGAAAGGGTAGCGAACGACAACGGTAGGGACAAAAGAAGCAATGAAGCATGAAGTAACAATTGCACAGCGGGAAACAAACACATGCAGCGCGTGGGGAGTCCCCAAACACAGTGGGGAGACACCGCAGCAAGAACAAAGCACGGTTCAACAAAAGAGAAAGAGGACCGGACAGGGAATGGTACCTGTCAAGGAGACAACAAATGCTGGACGAGGGATTCCCCGTAGCAGCACCGAGGGGATGTCACACAGAGGTCGTGCGCCAGCAGGACAAACACAGCAACTACGGGCACAGGAGGTTTATTGCCACGCAAAGGTGCACTTACAGATAGGAATAGTACGTAGTACGTAGTCGTACCCCGGACTGACGTTGTTACAAAAGTTACTCAAATTGACGACCACCACATTCAATGCAGGCATTGCAGCGTCGCAGGAAATTCTGGCGAACCCTATCAAAATCCCTGGCATGGTACACACCTCGGCCGATGCTGCAAGTATCCGCGCTACCAATGTTTCCTTGTCAGGCACCGGGGTCTCGTAGACGAGTGTTTTCACATGGCCCCACAAGAAGAAATCCATTGGTGTGAGGTCAGGCGAACGGGCGGGCCAGGGGACGGGGCCCTCTCTGCCAATCCAGCGCTGTGGGTAGGTACGGTGCAAAAGGGTTCGCACTGTGCCATCAAAATGTGCAGGCGCTCCATCCAATTGAAACCACATACGATGTCGCACGTTGAGGGGTACATCTTCTAGCAGCTCTGGAAGGACTGATGCAAGAAAGGTGCGATAGAGGCGGCCATTTAAACGTGGTGGCAGCAGGTATGGACCGATAATCTGTTCATCGATGATACCTGCCCAGATATTCACTGCAAACTGGGTCTGATGGTGCACCTGATATTCAATTGATAAAAAAAGGGATACCTACTAAGTACTGCGTTGAAACGATCCAATTACACTACTGGCTTCTGTGGTGGCGGCGTTTGCGTCCGGCTGGTCTGCTGCGTCCATTAGCGCTTCGAAGGTGTTCTCGAGCAGGATTTCTTCTTCCGAGAAGTATGGAGAACTCGGTCTAGACGTCTTCTTTGGATACTCGAACTGTCCTTCATCCATTCTTTCTTCGTCTGAAGTGTCGCTCTCGGGGGGGGGGGGGCTGCCTTTGTGGAGATAAGTCTCTGTCCGTTTGTGCTGGGTGCTGGTTGGTTTTGGAGATTTCCACAAGTTTGTGCTGGAGTCTTCCTTCCGCTGCGGGAACTTGATAAGGCTTGTGTACTGCTCCCCTGGTCCTTGGCATGTTGGTAGTCTCTTGTTGTTGCTTCTGCTTGGCTGTCTCCTTCTTGTTACTTTTGCTCTTTGGTGGGACCGTGGTCGTTGCTGCTGTGCTGAACAGTGGTTCTCGGAAGTCCCGGCCGAGGGTGGAGTGGTGTCCGGTGTCGTCCCGAAGCGGCCGGTGTCTTGTACTTCTTGATGGCTTGGAGGGATGAGCCTCCGCGCTCCTTCCTTCTTCGCTCGCGCCGCAGTCCGATGCTGCTCGCTGATTGGCTGAGGCTTCCGGTAGGTTCTCGATGGCGCTCGTGGCGGTGTGCTTGTCACTTGCAGGTGTGAGATTTTCTTGGCGGGAAGCGGGCGGTGTTTGCTAGACAATGGAGCGACTTTTTCGCGCCTCGATGATGATCTTTCTTCCTGCTAGCGCGGGCTGGCCTCGGAGGCCTGGTTGCTTCGCGGGTGGGTCATGTGATCCCGTTCCCGGTCGCGGGTTGGCTGAGCGTGTCTGCGGTGGTACCGTGATGTCGCGATCTTCACACCTCGTGGTGGAAGCTTCCTTCGCACTTCCAGGTGTCGGTTTTCGATCTTGACAAAGAAAATAAAACTCAAATGATGACGAATGCTATCTTTTTTTTTCGTCGTGGACTGGGCATTATTTTTAAGTAGTTTCAAATTTATTTAACTACAATCTCAATACACAAATACAGTGGGAATAGACATTCTGGTTACCCCTTTCCCCCCGCACTAAATGGCGAAGTCGTAAGAAAGGGGGAACCGTTTGTACAGCAAGGGCACACCCCCCGCGAGCCCTCCCGCAACTGTGGCAAGGCTGACTCGTTGGGAGTGTACAGGGTCAGGAAACAGGTATAACATTAAATACAGACGAACACAAGACAAAACATGGTACCCTAAGGTGCCAGGGCGTCGACGAGTTGAGTGATGACTCTTCGTCGGGTATGTCCCCGTACGAGCTGTAGCAGTCCAGGGATGACATCAGGCTGCGCCAGTAACCGGAGAAGTTCCAGTAGAGATGCATAGTCCACCTGGGAATCCGGTGTCGAATTCTCAGCTTGGCTGGTAGTCCGTCTCGCTGCCGGAGGACGTCTGTCTCTCCTGCGTGGTTCTGGCTTCTGATTGACCGGTCTAGAAGGAAGTCTTGGACGGTACTCCCGAGCTGGGGTCTTCACCGGGACGTCTGGTCGAATAGGCCTTGGTGCTATGTGGCGTTTAGGGTCCGATGGGGCCCGTCGTTCTTTCTTAATTTTCTGGAACAGGGGGCAACCCCTGTAGCTGGCATAGTGAGCTTGTTCGCAGTTCGCACATCTGGGTAGAGTAGGTTTGTCCTTCTGGGGGCAGTCGGAAAATTTATGGGGGCCCGCACATTTTACGCACGCAGGGGGTCGCATAGCAGTGTCTTTGCCCGTGCCCGATCCTCTGGCAGGCATGACATTGCAGGATTTGGTGAGAGTGGTATTTTTCCACCCTGACTTCATAGAGGCCGATTGTAGTGATATTGTAGATCTGACGTGATGTCGTGTTGTTAGGCAGAACGACCATTACGAGGGGTAATGGTCGCTTGGGCGTGCGGGAACGCTGTTCCTCAGTAGATTGGGTCTTCCGGCTACGGTCGAACGAGGTAAGTCTGCTAACGCTGTGGATGGCGAATCCATACTGTACCATCAAGCCCTCTTGAACTTTCGGCAGGGGGACGTCTAGCGGGAGGTCTCGGATGACGACTTTAATTTTCGCCGCTGCGGACGAACCGTAAGCAAATCCAATTTGATTAGCTCGGAGGAAGTCACAGATGGTAGTGAAATCCTCCTCGTCTTTAGCGGTAACTCGGCAACTCCCTCGGGTGTATCGGAATGTACAGTCGGAGAAAGAATTACCTGAGCCACGGGACCTAGAATTTCGTAACGTCTTAAAGCCTGTTGTTTATGAAACCCAAATAACAAATTATTCGCTTAAGTTTGTCTGGTGGATCTGAGTTCTCGGGAAGGATTGAGCATTCATAGCATGAGTCACATGAATGATGCCCCAGCAACAACAAACAACAGCTGGGTGCTACGTGGCCTCAAGAAGAACATTTCAGCAACTGTTTTCTTAACAAGACTGCCACACGCTAATTGTTTAAGTCCAGTTTATGCACTGGACCTACAGATTAAAGTGGGATCCGAACCAAATGTTCCTCTATCTGGTATTGAATTCGGAAGCCTTTGATTACATGTCGAAGATGTTACCACTACGCCATCGGAGAGGCAATGGAACGCCTTGAGAAAGAGACGAGTGAAACCATATTTGACGTAAATTTTAAAAACAAGACAATATTTTGTGGTCACAGTTTCGAACCGTGGGAGAGGCATATATATTTTTTGTCCCATCGTCCATTTCACGAGTTTATAATTCTTCCTCAGCATCACGATTAACACGAGTGGTAGAAGATAAGCGAAGTAAAATAACTGAAACAGAAATAAAAGGAAAAAGCGAAACAAATTTTATCCATAATATTCTGCAGTCACTTCAGTCGTGTTCAAGGAATCATACCTTTAAAGAGAACCGTGGTCTCTCCCTTGTCTTTTCCCCTTCCTTTGTGCTCTCGATTCCCTCTGTCACGATTGGTCTAAAACTAATTAATGCGACGTTAATTAAACAAACCAAACAACGAAACAATGCACAATCAACTGCTCAACATTCCAATTTTTTTCGAATCGGAAAACAATTGAGAAGCAGTAAAATGAAGCAAGAAGCAGTAATAAACTGGGAATTTGGTAAAAGGTAAAAGGTAAAGTGTTCCCCTGTGCATAGAACTACGCCATGAAGGCGTATAGGGGGTGTGGGCGTAACGCCCCACACTTTCTTGATCCGGTCGTGAGTGGGGGTGATGTGATCAGCATCACGCCCCTAACCGCCTTTACCCCCCAGGGTTTCCCCCAGGTACCCATGTTATTCGACGCTGGGTGTGCGCCGGGGCCGCTTCCACCGTTAGAAAAGTTTCCGGATTTGAACCGGCCGGGGATCGAACCCGGGACCTTTAGCATGGTAGTCAGACGCGTTACCGACTGAGCCACCGCGGAATTTGGTACGGTATAGAATTAAATCGGTGAAGATGTTCCATTTGATTGGATTTTTATTTAGTGTCGCTATTCTTTCACTTTTGGCAAATAGCGACGATGAAGATGAGTAATGAGTGATATGATGACATTGATTAACTGACACTCACCAAGAACACCCATGGCCAAGCCTAGATTCGAACCAGGGGGCCATGATGTCGTAGCGCGCTGTGCTAACCACTCCGCTACGGAGGTTGGTTAGGAGTGGACATTATACCATATTTTGTGTGCGCAATTGGGATCAATCAATGGAATGACTAGGCATATTATTATTAATATATTCCTATCATAATATCACGTCATATTATTTGGCACGAAGTAACATCATAGACATTCAATCTTGCATTATTGCCTTTCAACTATTTCTTCGACTTCAGGTTAATAACATCAATAAGATAAATTATGAAACAAGTGATAATGAATGTGGGATATTGACAGTTATTTCGAATTACCTGACACAAGCAACATTAAGCAGACTCGGTGGGCAAGCTTATTAAGTGGTCAACCTTCTATCTCGTCACCAAAGTTCCCGGATTTGAGTACCGTCCTTGTCACAGGTGTTTGAGTATTTCGTCATTAATTTCATGTAATGGTCACTCGTCCGCGACTAGGAAGAAAAGTGATGTTACGTAACAAAACTAATAAAAATAAACATGATCGAAGAGTACTTATTTCATTTCTCACGAAGTCTCCTACAAAACCGGGATATATATGAAATATATGTATCTTCACATAATTTTTCGATTTCTATATTTAACTAGCCGAGACCGAGAACGGGAGAGCAATTTTCAATTCGAGAAACCGAGAGACGGAGACACTGTAAAGTCTTGTTTCTTTCTTGACATCTTCCTAATTGAGTTGTTGTTCTGTTCGTTATTGGCTTTGTATTGGCAATTATTGTCATTATTCCTCCCCTGTAGGTAAGCCATAACGACGATTTATGATGAAATACAGTAGAGCAGATAAAAGGGCAAGAACAAGAGAGTCATGCGTGCCCGGGACTTCAACCCAGAACCTTACGTAACGAAATTTGAAATTCTGGAGAAGGCATCTGTGTTTCGCTTGGCTTTCTCTTTCCTCAACTTCTGTTATTTTATCATGCACGTATAATTAAAATGGATCTGAGAAAATACGTTGCGATCCATAATTGTGTTGGTTAGATGCTATAAATGTGAACTCCAACATGGAATAAATTATTCCCTTTTGTATGTGGTTGAACATGAAATTTTCTTACACTGTGACAATTTCTCTTTTAGTTTTTCTGCACAGATAAGCTAATCTGGACTAGACCTTCAGTTTAAAATGGCATACGAAGTACTACGTGCATCCACCGTGTATCGAACCCGGGATCCCTTGATTATAAGGTGACGACGTTATTATTACGCCATCGAGGAGGCCCCGTGAGAAAATATTATTCACTCGATCTATACAATAATTTATTTAAACATTTACATTTTCGTTTTCTTCTTTCTTTTTTGTTAACTACTCTTCTACGACTCTTTTTTTGTCTTGGAATTTCTTCTTGTTTCAGGAAAAAAATAATACATGCAGGCTGTATACCCCCCCCCCCCCCATACAAATAGATAGAAAGCTCACTCTCGAGAACTAATTTATAAATAACGTAATTATTAGGAAACAATTAGAACGTTAACTGATATAACTGCAGATGAAACAATACTTACAGACGCTAACGAAATATCTATTCTTGTATAAGCTCACAGGCAACAGGTATCTGGTGAGTCATTCACTCTTGCTAACTACGAGCGAAGGTCACGGAACCAAAGGGTGGCAAACAGCCGTCTGCTCTACGAAACTAGGGTTAGCAGACGAGGCCCGTGTTCCTGTTATCAATGACGTACGAAATAAGGAGGAACACAGCTTTCATATCAAACTAGACCTGTGTTTTGGTCCCGTCATTGCATGTAAAACACTTTCTCATCGTGGCCTTGAAGGTCTACGTAAAGACTTCTCTGCAAGAAAGATATCTTACCATTGAGGGGAGGAAAAGTGTGTGTGTATCGAAGTCCTTCAACTTTCGTAATCTTCTTCATTTCAGAACGCGTGCTGTATCGTCGATTTAATCTAATCTAGCCGTTCTAGGTTCTGTTTCTGTTCGGTAATTTCACATTGTCTTCCTGCTTATGTTATTCGCGACGAAGCTTCTGGTTTCGATAATCTGGACGATAACGGGATTGTGTTGGTTGGTTGATTTGGTGTCTTAAGTCCACTTTATGCACAGTAAGACTGATCGGGAATGCACCTACAGTTTAAAGTGGTATCCGAACCACTATGTGCCTACACATTACTTTGCTGCTAGATATTTGCATGCTAAGATGTAGGAAATGCTACATTTTCAGTGTGTGGAATTAAGATTTATTTCTGATACGAAGAATCGGAGAATGGAGTAGTGAGAAAAGTATCACCTCATATGTTTGAATTATAACCCCCCCCCCCCCAACACACACACACACAGGATATCGGCCGTGGTTTTTATAACGAAATATAACGTGGATGAATTGTGTCAAGAAAAACTGGAGCCTATTCACATCCCTACGGAACTTGGAAGAAAGTCCACGTAGAAATTAGAAAGTTCTGTTCCGACAAAATCAGGACGTATAGTAAATGAAAAAGCAAAGTGCTACCTTGTGCTTTGAACCAAGCCATGAAGGCGTGTAGGGGGTGCGGAGTTAGGATCCCACACTTTCTTGTTACGGCCGAAGGTGGGGATAATGTGATCAGCACCACGCCCCTGGCCACCTTTACCCCCCCCCCACGTTTCCTAGGTGTACCCACTTTATACGACGCTGGGTGAACGCCGGAGCCACTTGAACAGGTGGACAAAATTCCAATTCTCCCCAGTCGGAGATCGAACTCAGATCTCTCGCATGGTAATCAAACTCCCTAACGACCGAGCTACCGCGGCACATATAGTATAGTAGCCTTTGTAATTAAGGCAAGAATTATTTTAGCGTTTCGTTCAACGGTTTTAGGGGGATCATTTTCGGACATAGGCTATAACTCTTGTCGGTTCTGCGACCTGGCTTGAGAAAAGGCGATTTTCTGACGAACAACATTCCACCTGATGTCACGTGACTTTCCTACATTTCCTGTGTCTGTTGGCTATTGCATGAAAAACGAGTTGCTCCTTGAGACAGACAGAATCACCCGATCACCTAAAGGTGCAATGTGTGTTGCCTACCTTTCCGGCATTATTTATTGCCATTAAAGTCTTATGGGGAATAACTTTTTTCCACCACTGTACATCTGTTGCCGACAGTCTTGCGTATTCTGTTGCCCATTGCTGCGCTGGTCGTATTAAAGACAGTTATACATGGCAGTTTGTAAGTCCTTTCTGGTGGCGTTGTCTGCTGAGTCTCAGAGAGGCTCTCAGCGTCGAACTTAGCTGTAGTTTCCGCATCCCCCTCTTCTTCTTCGGGTTGTGGTCTCTCATTTCGGGCGCGTTTCGTCCTTCTCCCCTGTTGCATGGCTGGGGTGTACTGGAATCGAACATTCCCTGTTGTTACCACAGCGTGGCATAATTTCCGAGGTGCTTAGACCTCGGCATCTCTGGAGGGGATGTCCTGTGCTATCTAATGCTATCTTTTTCTGCGCCTTCTGTATATAATTCGCGCGGACCGCATAGAGAACTGTGTTTCTGCCGAATAGGTTTTGTTGAAGTTTGTGTTTTCTCTCTCTACATTATCTTGGGGAACTATAGGGGCCGCAATGATTATATTCTACCCTTTCATAAGTCTCGTTCCGCTCTACAAAATTAGACTATAGGATTTTATGTAGCTGCTCAAGAAGAGTGAAAGTAATTTATTTTTCTGTCCAATTTTTTAACAAAACATGAAAGAAAAGGAAGGGAAAAGGTGCTGAAGCATTAAAGGGGGCGTAAAAATGGGATAGATGTGCAAAGGCGTAAAGGTGTAAAGTGGTAGTCCAAGTGGATGGACGTGCGTGAATAGAGCTCCGCGTTAGCATTCTTCTCTCCAGTCTCTGCTATTTAACATAGACTATACCTCCTGAGAATTTTGTTACTACCCCACTTGACAGTATGATTTCCCTTTTGCCTATTTGTCCCAATACCAACTGACTCTCACTTGGCTACCGTGCAGTAGCGTTGGCGTCTATTATGAATCTCAATGAGTGGATCCTAACCACCGAAAGGAAGAAAAACTTTAGCACTAAATTTATACTAATTAAGAATAAATATATATATAATTTAAATTTGGTCCGGTTATTTATTAATCACCCTGTACCTTCTATGTTACTCCAGCTGGAGGAGGAACAATACTAGTAATTCTCTGTTTAGATTCAAACCAGAGTTAGACTCTGTAAACATTAAAGTATATTTTACTTTTAGTGTTTCCTGAGTGGTAATTGACTTGCCATAAAGGGTTCAACCATAATTTATGTTCAAATACTAAAATTCACCAACGGCGAAAGGTGAACCAAATAAAATTCCACCTGATCAATTAAACATACAAATATGTGCAATTTCCATCCAGCACCTGAAGTTACCCTCACCTGAAAAGGAATCTCATGGTTAAATCACATGCATAGCCGACAACTAGATACTGTGATGTAATATTATGGTGAAATGTAAAGCTAACAACGTTCAAACTATTTATTCTGTTGTGAAAAGGTTAAAATTACATTTAAGCTGAGCACAATATCCAAGATTATTCGATCATCCGTGCATTACAACACATATTTGTTATTTTCCATTAGATTTGATATCACCTTTCAATACTAATATATAAGTTCCCATCAGGTTACTTTACCTGGTTGTTAAAAAAAAATACCTCGGTACAACAAATTATTCAAAACTTGGATCCGGTTCAAACCAATACTTGAGCAAAGAACAAACTAGCTGGTGCATGCATTACATGAACTGAATAAAAATGCCTGTTCCTGTATATAGGTATGACATCAAAACTTACTTTTCATCATGCAACAAATCGGAAATTCTTATAATACTAAATGGTTGTTGCCTATCACACTGTAGACAAGATTGAAAATAATTTAATCTGACAACATTCACATTTATTTTTCTCAAATACCTCGTCCGTGCATTGGACTAGTTGCTATACTTGCAATGCTTTCAATGTTCTTTTGTGCACATTCAAAATAAAGATTTCGTCACGTGACGTTTCCCCTACTAGAATGTACTATTTACCGAAGTTAAATTAACGTTCCATTAAGTACTGCTAGCAGTATCTATTTAACGTAATAACACCTTGCTTTCTTAGCAATGAAGTTTCGCTCGTGTAATACAATAGTTATCACAATGGCTGCATGCGTTAAACACGATGCGTCACTCGGTTATCGATATAATGCACTGTTTTATATCATGATATATTACGTTCAATTGAGCTGTACAGCAATTTTCGCGAATATATTTATTTCCACAAAGCTTGTATTTCCGTCGCGATTGCGTATTTGGTACTAGTACGTGACGGGTTTGTCGTGAGCACTTCACTGTAGGTATGGAAAATTCTTACCTCCTTGATGTGGCCAAAGCACAACCGCTTTCTTGCCGTTCCTTCACTAAGCTAGCAATAGCACACAAAATCACTTCTTCTAGGATTTTTATGCCTAATAGTGTCCATAGGACTTCAGGATCATGGACGTCTCACTATCATTTGGTTTACTTATCTGCAAATGTGTGAAACCAACCCAGCAAAGTTTTGCTGCAGTTCGCGCCATCCATCTTCCATTTCCCTCCTTTTCAACCGACGCCGTTCCTTTCGATACCTCACCCAACAAGCCCTTCTCCGCTTGGATTCTTCAGACTTCCGCCAGCGATAACACACGCAACCGTTATTCGCACCAAACTGTTACATATGGTAGTACATGTGTGTGTTAGGGTACATTTAAGTTTGTTTTAAATCAATTTACACTACTTATACACTAAAAATCTATATACACGCGAAAATAATGTAATGCCTTTTTATCCTTTTCCTCTCATGGATTTTTGAATACACCTATTTCACGCCGAATCAGCCAAATTGTCCCTCATTACATATTATTTACATCAAGATTCTTTATACAACTTTCAAAATACAGGTTACATAATTTTCAAATTCCCAATAAACGAACAAAGTAATCTACATTAAAATTTATTACATCAAACATAGCAATAATAAGATTTTTCTTTATTTTTACTATTCCTTCAAATGGTGACATCTAGCGAGCATATTTTGCATTATACTCCCATGCTAACAGACTGCCTGCAAACACCTGCCCCCTAGTGAGAATTCTTTTTACTACATGTGCATTAATTTTACGGGCAAGTAATATGAAATCATGCGTTTATTTAATTACCAAAAGAAACCCATTTAGATGTTTAATTCTTGAATATGAAAAGTATTTATTACCTCGAATGCAATTATGACCTAATATCGTCATAATATCCCGCCCACAGGAAACTGGAAGATTTGTATGTCAAGGTCCATTTGCCGGTAATATTTGTCTGATGTGCAAACTGCTCGTGACGCTCGTCGTTCTGTCCTTGAAACTGCTTGCAATTTGAAAAATTTTCCCATTTTTCTTGTTTAGTGCGAAAAATAATATTGTTGTGCCATCACTTATTTCGCATTTTGTACATAAGTGTCCATTCATTCTTGATAAAATGTGGTTGCAAATGCATTCCCTACCCTTTGAAACGATGCAAATTGAACATTATAGTGAATTTCACATTTCGTGTTTCTACGTCAAAACGAAATATGCATGTCTCTAGTTATTGTAAATCATACTTGCATATTAGACCAACATTGTACTACAATGCACACCGATCAATACATTATCGTTGTTCTATCAGTTAATAGCGATGTATCCCAAATACCAATCGCCGCCATCAGCATACGGGATCGATTACGTAGTAACTGTCAACAACCTGGTGTTTTGTCGGAAGAAAAAGTATTTTATTATTAAGTTAAAGAACATTGCAGTATTAAATATGTTCCTCAGTTCAATCAGAATCGACGAGGGCCTTCTTTAAATACTGAAAAGCAGAATTCGAAAGTAAACCAGACATTTGAACTAATGATGCAATGAAGACGTATACCTAGGTAGATACATTGAATTACGTTACGGTTTGGATTCAAGTAGAGCGAAGCATTTCAATGTATTTATTGGGCACTAAAACTGCATTGGATCAGAGGTTTTGGTCAAGATAGAAACCAAGAAACAACGAGACGCGAGGCTCTTTCTGTTGTTGCATTTAAAGAGCATAGTTTTAATGCATTTTCTTCTCTGTGGCTGGACAGGGACTGTTTGATTCGGGAAAAGTGCTTTTCGTGAAAAATAAAATATGCCATCTACTGGCGTAGAAGGCTTGCTCGTGAGATATCTGTATTCATTCTTAAATATTACATATATATTCATTATTCTGTCATTCTCTGCAACTGCTACTTAGTTTGAGAAGTCAAATATATGACATTTATCAACATACAACACTGATCGGCTTACCACTTATTCACCTAGCAGTTTACACATATGTAAATACACGACACATTCGCTCGTAGAAGGCAAATTTTGATATCCACGGCAGACAGCGAGGTGCCACGTACCGACAGCATGGATCTACATATTCTCGATAACATGTTGTTGATGAGAACTAAAGCCTGTTCGGCGAAAGAATAAACTTAAAAATTCTATCGAGTTAACTTTATGCATTACATTTAATATATAAACATTATGTAGGCTGAAATTCATCGCAGGCTCTCAGTACATCTGATGATGTCAGAATAATCTCTTCGGATGATGGGTAACCGTCGGTTCGTCAGAAACATCTCTTGAGCTTGTTGAATCTTCCTGTCAGTAGTGGAGTTCGATGGGTGTCTTGCTCCCACGTCGTGTTTCACGCTTGTCCGGCTATTTTTAAACCTCTTGATCCACTCATACACAATTCTACGCAGTAAAGTGCTGTTCCTGTATTGTACTGAAAGGCTGCGATGAATTTCAGCCCCTGACACACCTTCAGACCAGAAATATCGGATCACTAATTTATACTGCCAGTGGAGCGGCCATGTTTATACTGTAACAAAAGAAAGAAAAATGGAGCGATTAAGATCAAACCTCACCCACATGACCACAAAAGTACAACCTTGTAGCACACAAGCGCCGAAGGCAGTGCAGCCAACCTGAGAAAAGTTGTGGCAAAAGTGCAGATAATTTTTGACTTACCCTCGTATTTTTGTATTTTCCGTCGAAAGCCAGGGAGAATCACATGAACCGCTGAACCAATCGGCTTGGTCCAGTTGCCGTGGTGGTGGGAAATTCTCGTGGTATTCTGCGTTGCCAGATTTATCGTTTCGAGTCGTTTCCGAACCAGGTGGCACCCTCAACAAGGTCAAGCACGGCGAAGCCTACAGCCGGGAAGAAATAACCTGGCAGTAACGTCACTCCCTGCTAAGTCAGCGTTGGCAACTACTATGAAAGGAACCATAGCACGAGTAAGAGTACGAGCAGCAAGGATCACGGTGCAAACTACCAATCTTCAATTTAATGTTAGCACTGCTAGATGTTTATTTTATGTTTGTTTATTTTAATTATTTCATATAATTCGGCTTTCAGCAAACCTTCTGCATGTGGAATATTGTGAGATGATAGCCACGACTTCATTTCATCCTTCTGCTGTTTGATGTTGGGATTTTTTTCAGTAACTTGTTGTGGTATGGAGGATTGTCACACACAATAACAAGTTTGGGGGCAGATTGGAAAGAAGCTGTTCTTCGAACCACAACATAAAATGGTTAGCGTTTATCTCCCCATGATAGTCACCAGAAGTTGTTTTTGAAAGGAACACTAACTTCGCCCCTCCACAAATCCACTTTCACCACCGGCATGCACAATAATAAACCTGGGACCCTTTCCTGTTGGCACTTTTAACCCCCCCCCCCCGAATCTTTGGAATCCAGCCAAACTTTGGGGACAGTGTGGTGTGTGTTCACGAAACTTTCATCCATATAAATGAAAGACCGGCGGTTTGCTCTGTGCGCAGTTCTTTAACTTCACGCAACGCAACGATGCTGTTTCGTTCAAGGAGTAGCTTCCTGCTGTTTACGCTGTGCTTTTTTAAATCTGAATCCTAATTTTCTTATGATCATACGCAACGACCAACGCGAAACCTTAAAATTAACATTTTCTTGCAGTTCCTTCATCAGTTTATGTATGGTGACAACAATGCCTTTCGTGTATTAAACAATGGATTGTTTGGCGCACGACTGCTTCATCAAAAGAATCCAGATTTGTGACACGTTGCTGGGCGTTCGGTCGGTTTTTGCCCGCCGTTGAAAAAGATTTCCCGCTCGCAATCGCAACACTTTTGTGTTTCTTCAAAATTCTCCACACAGATCTTTCACTGACACCTGTCGCCACGGGCGTTCTGTGAACAGCTGTGGTTTTGTTTTCATCGCAATCAAAGTACTTATACACATTGAAAACTATTTCTCTTGTATCGCTGTGCAAGGGCTTACCTTTCTTTACTCCACTGCTCATTCTACAACAATGACAAAACCAACCAAAAAACCCTCCCTAACAAAGAAACAAAATAGCCTGCAATCCCTCGCTCGTAGCTGCGGTTTGTTAGACTAATTAGCAGTGTGGGGGTTTGCACGCCTGCATCACCCCTCTCGGAATGATTTCGATTGGTTTGCACGCCACCTTGTCGTCCGCTCTAGCGAATGAGCCTTCGCTTCTGGAAGGAGAGGTGAAGGTGGGAGATGACGTCACTGCCAAGCTATTTCTTCTGCGCTGTAATGGTTGCCGCAGCGTAGCAAGCAAATGGGTCTCCGATTCCCTCTCTCTCCCTGAAATGCGAGCGAAGAGTGAAAGTTGACAGCACAAGATGTCGTGTACAACCGAACAAAAATCAGGCGTGTAGCAACACCGCTTTTCCCCCCTTGAAATTTCCACAACTGGAGGCGAAAAGTCTGGGCTTCCAGTCGGAATTTCGCTCTGTTGCAGTGTTCCACAGTGTGCTTACCTAATGAAACCTAGACTTTGAAAGATACAGAGTGGCGCTGGAGTTACAAAAACACGTGCATCCGATTTCGCCGGCAAGCGGCCTGCTTCCAGCCGCTACACGGACCGCGTTCTAGCGGCACAATAACAATACCTAGGCACTAGGGTAAAGTGCCCAAATACCGTCCCCCTAAGCCAAATCTTCAATTCTGAAAATGTTTAAAGTTAAAAATAACTCAACAACTGATTGAACTCAACTCCATACCTACTAGTGCTGCTGGTCTGATTCTACTAAATAATTCTTTCTTAACCAAAAAGAGTAAATAATCAAAGGAACGCAAATTTTGATTTTTCAAAAAAAGGTGTCCTAATTCCGACCACCTTTCCAGTTCATATCTACTCATTTATTTTATGGGAAATTTGATTAATACAGTGTTAAAATCTCTTGTAATAAATTTATTGAGATGAAAACATGTTTATACATTTTTATACTTAACTTACATCTTTCTACCCATGCAGACAAAAATCGCAAACAAAGATTTTGACTTTTGTTGAAGATGAACAGATCTCGTGGCACCACTGGAAGCATTTCGAACACTTTGCCCATTTCTCTCCTTGCTTGTCTTGGGAAAAACTCTTTCCACAAATAGGACATAACACAACTTCATCGCTTGAACTATCCTCGTCATCGGTGGACACCAGCGGAACTTGTGTTTCATCCTCAGAGTCGCTTGAAGTTGAGTCATATTTCTTTGTTTTCTTTTTGGGAGGCTTTGTCGATAATGTTCCAAGCTGATCTTTATCTTTAATGATGAGACGTTTCTTGGCCTTTGATTGGGACTGTTTCTTCTGACGCTCTTCCGCCATTTGTTTCTTTTCATAGAGGCTTTTAGAGACATCTTATGTGGACTTCCTGTTACCAAGAATGAGCTCCTGGCTCTAGAAGATGTGGAAGAGAAGGCTGGGTTACTGGAACTTCCTGGATGTCTCTTGGACTGACCACTTGAGGTGGAGCATTCTGGTTGACATCATTCTCTCCATTGTCAGACAGCTCTGGCTCTTCAGGTTCTCTGGCTATGAAGTCATGCTCTTAAAAGACATCGGGATCAAACGGATGAATTCCAGTTTTCCTAAATCCATTGACGGCAGTTTCAAGAGTATCAGCACGAAGGTACGCTTCACAGAACAAACTGGATACTTATAGTTTCCTCAGAATTCTGTTTGGGTTAGAGGCCAACCATTGCTCTATAGCCTTTGCGTATAGAGTTTTCAGAGGAAACGTAAATGCTACATCCAAAGGCTGTAGCTTGTCTGTTGAGTGAGGAGGAAGGCACGTACCCCCTCGAATCCACCGCTGGCGCCACCTTCTTCATAGAACTTGTAAGTTTAATATATACTTTTATTAATTATTAATTTATTAAAAATAAGGCATAGAAGTGTTAAACACATTAAAAACTGTCGACAAGTGATCATACATCAATCGAAACTAGTCTATGTGGTCAGGAAAAAAAAATAAAATATATCACAAGATAGATACATAATGTGGGTCCTAAATCCGTCCCCGGGACGGATTTGAGAATCTCAAAGGGGACGGATTTGGGACTCCAGTTTTAACAAAAATAGCGACTGCTCCTGACCAAACGACTACAGGTACATGGCTGTGACAACTGAAACGCAATATTCAAGTACTAATCTATAATTATCAATCACTAAATGATGAAAAACTTACCGCGAGGCGTCAATATAACTGTTTCAAGTTGATTTCACACTCTAACAATCTTTCAATTTTTGAAAAATTAAAGCGTGAATGAACAGAAAAAAAGCAACTGTACTGCCAGTACACAACCGAATGGTTCTTAAGATTTTCATGTTGCTCTCGCAAAATGGCAGCACTTTTCTTTGGGTGTTAAGAGGGGGACGGATTTCGGGCACTTTACCTTATATTTAGAAATGTACATATGAAATGTACTTCCGTATTTTCTTTTGTGACTGCAGGTTAAAATTACACTCTTCCTTATGACGCTTTCGAGTCATTCTGTAGAATATTTTCACGGTCTCTTGAGTCCATCTCCATATTTACACAATATTGCAATGAAACCAGAAAGCATTGCATTATAGTACAAATAGATAGAGGAAAGCTCTCATTGTGCCTCTTTCACGGTCTGAATAGACCTATCAATGGGAAGCTTGATGCGTTGTCATGTAACAGTAGAGGATCGGTGTAATCTCTATGGGGGGTCTCATTAGCCACTTTCTAGCCAACAAAACGTTTCAAGTGGTTCTCTCATTAGTTGAAAATCGCTTGGAGCTCCACACACAGCCGTTATTGGCAGCTTGTCGGGCAAGTATGAAGCTCTCTTGGAGTCGGGTCCCTTTTTCCAAGCCATTCTCATTTCCAGTTTAAAATGTTGTATCAATGAAACTGGATTTAAATGCGCACAATAGGGAGCCATTGGGCAGACACAACCAAAACATTATTATGTTATACGCCTATTAACTTATTATATAGAAACTGTGGCATTTTTCTTTTACAATTCCTGTACTCGTAAATACAATGTTATTTTTATTTATTTATCTTCCTTTAAAATATAGTATACTGTATACAAATTGTCGTATTACAGAGACATGAATATATTGCGCCGACCTCGATGGCGGAGTGGTTAGCACAACACGCGGTAAGGATGTCGAATCGACCCTGTACGATTCCAGAAATGTAGGATTAATGGTGAAGAAGAAAGTGGAAGTGGAAAAAACGTAGTATTAATTTGGAGAACCTCCATAATAAATGAAACATAGACTAATTTAAGGCTAAATGTCTAATTTGTTATGTTAGGCTTGTTGGGTTTAGTTATCTTAGCATACATTTACAGTTTATGTTAAGAGAGCCAAACTTAATCGACCTAACCTAACAACGTAGTCATTCCTCGAGTGACGTCACAACGCAAGGTTGTCATCACGTTGTGCGATAAGGGAGACATAGTGACGGCAGGGTCTCCCTTATCGCACAACGCTAGGACAACCTTGAACAATAAAATAAACCAAGAATTTATTTCCCAAAGAAATTGAAACAAAACTATGTAAATTAGCGAAAATAATTTACAGTTATTAAAAATAATAGATACTTCAATATCCAAAAATGAAATGAGAATCATAAATACGGATGAAAACACGAAATAGAGAAAGTTGAATCCTAGTGGAAATTCGCATACATATCCACGGTAAAAACCAAAGTTCGACCTGGCAATACTGTGTGTTTACAACATGGACTTCGATACAGGAAAGCAGCTATGGTAAGTAATGTAACAAAGTTTATATTATTTCACAGAACAGGAACTTCTAAGTGAGAAATGCGCAGCGCCAATTCGAAGCTCCAATTAAGTACTACGAGCAGTGATGTACATCTACGCGTAAACAACGATTGTCTACATTCTACTTGTAGACAATGTAGACTATGTAAACTATATATCTACGTAATCAACGTAGACAACATGGCGCTTGGCGTTCTCCGTGCAAGGCACGCGATCGTTCTACAAGCAGCAAAAAGCATCAGCAGGTGGACATAGAGAGCATGAAGTATTCCACTGTCCAGAAATGCGTGTTTCAAGTATTTATTTACGTTCAAGCAATTCACTACGTATTAATTGAACTGCAAAATAAACTTCTCCCGACATACCCCCCCAAAAAAACAGATTTTAAAGTGGATGAGGGGTTGCAAGTGGGATCAAGTTCAAGGATCCCTGAATTTTGTGGAAAACTAAATTTGATACTGCGCCACCGTCACGTGTAACAATTACGAAATTACGCGACAAGTTTGAGAGGGAAGGAACTGTGTGTGATCTGGGACGGTGTGGCAGGAAGAAATCAGTATCGGACGAAAGAGGGATGGAAGCAGTGGTACAAACTTTCACAAGATCCCCCCAGAAGTCCATACATCAAATTCTGCCCGCCATCGTCTCTGCACTTCTTTCATGTTCTCATATTTCCAAAAACACTTTAAAATCCACTTCCATTGCTCAACGGAAAGGTTCCCAGCCATCTTTTCAATTACTTGTCACTACTGGCAACTGAACTGAAATTAAATAAAAACAAATAGATGGCAATAAGCACCAATCATGACAGATCCAGATACAAAAAGTTCCATCAGGTTATCTATAATACTTTCTCTGTTATTAACATTAAAATGGTGTAAACCCCTTGACACTCTGTATTTGTTCAAAAATATTCACTTCTCGTATATGCATACAAAGCAGTTGTAGCGGAGGGTATACAGCGTATAGTCTCTGCTTAACTTTACTTGTTAGCACATATCTTCAGCTGTAATACATACTTTCTACTTTCCTTATCGTTTGTCGGCGATTAGCCCCCCCCCCCCCCGCACTTTTTCCCACTTTTGTCCCAGCAGTTTTGGAACCAAATCGCTGCCACTGAATTTGACCATTACTTTATTGAGCTTTTAATCCTCAATCGACAGGTGTTGTCGCTTCAGTGTGAAATCTCCTTAAATGTTACCTTTTTTCCGAAAAAAATGGCGGCGGACTATAAAGACTCTTGTCTTTAAACGCGGCGATTGAGGTCTGTTGTGTTTCAGTTTTAAACGAAAGAGAAGAAAATTGTTGCTTCTTCTGCTGTCCATTCTGTTAATTTCTTTTTACTTTACATAAGTATTTTCCAAGATTTTCACTTTAGTATCCGTATACAAACTCATAATGTACGAAAGCAATATCGAGAAGAAAGTAGCCTTTTATTGTTAAATGCAGTAATTAAAATTCGCATTCATATTTTATTTTCAAAACGTCTTCACTATTGCACTATGCCTCTTTTATGCCAATTATGGGTATGGAGCAGTGGTTCTCAAACTGTGGTACGCGTACCCTCAGGGGTACATGAACGACTTTAGGGGGGTACGCGATCAGCTCAGAAGAGAATAACCACACGGCAACATTTTTGCTGCATGTATGTAGAGTAGTCTTCATAGATTCAACACTAAACAGGAAAATAAGACTGATTTTGTCACTGATGATCTTATCTTTCTTTCGTATTTTCTGAAACAAAATACTGGTTCGAAATCTATAATAGACTAAATTTGAAGCCGAATCTCCGCTTGAAAGTTTTAAGTGTACAACCAGACCTCAAGAAACTGTGTCAGGTTATGTAGGCAAATCTTTCTCAACAGAATCTCTGAAGATTTACAATTAGAAACTCCAAAATCGTGCTTCACAGTTTGTTTACAAACTCATTTTTGTTCGTTACTTCTTTTACAATAACTCTGGAAAAATATATGAAAATTAAAGTTTCTTATACACTTCATAGCATACATGTGTTTCACATTTTTATTATTGTAATTAATCATAAAAGATTGTAATATACCTAGAATTCCAATGTTTATTTGTTTACCATCTTTCCACATGCTGTTCAATGTCATTTTGCTCTGTTGCAGATACACGCCTCCAACATATTTAAAATGCCCCACCAATCAGGCAGCCAAAATAAAAAATCCCCAAAACCTACTATTCCGTAGACGTACTGGGATCGAACACAATCTCTAACTTGTTTCTGAGTTTTCCTTTTTGTATGACAGTGCGTGCGTGTGTGTGTGTGGAATTATCAAAGATCTGTACCTGTGTCAGAGACATAATGCCACGAAAAAGAAGTGAGATTTGGAACCAATTTTCCGAAGAGAAGGGAGGAAAGGCTCGATGTAGTTACTGTTCACAGACTCCTAGGGTTGTGTGCGGTTCTACTTAAAAACTAAACACCCTACTGACCCAGTAGCAAGATTAGAAACAGAACCTGCGTCATCATCCCTTGCCAGTGTGCCTAACGTGACCAAAGAAATTGCAAGGGAAGTGGACAATTCCAACACAACAGAGGCTTTGACGAGTCACGTGCAAGATTTACGTGGAAGACTACAAAGACCACAAATTCAAAAACAATCAAGTATTGTGGACTTCGTCAGAGTAAACAGGCCCCTTTGAACGAACCAGTCAAAGCAAATTGACCAGCAATTGGTAAAAATGGTGGTGAAAGAATGCCATCCTTTTAGCATTGTGGAGGGTGAAAAATTTAGAAAATTTGTAAATATGCTAAATCCCGGATATGTTCTTACAACAGGAAAACCATTTCCGCCAGTTTGATCCCACAGCTTCACCATTTCACCTCGGAAGATGTTAAAGTAAAAGTTAAAAATGCCCCAGCTGTTTGCCTGACGACAGATTCGTGGACATCCATAAATAATGAAAACTTTCTGGCTATTGCTGCACACTTTGTGGATGATTATTGCAAATTAAATTCACATTTATTAGGCTGCCTTTCATTTGGTTAAAAATACACCACGGAGAATCTTGCAAACCGCCTGAAAGAAACTGTACGTGAGTACGAACTTCAAAACAAAGTAGTTGCCGTTGTCAGCGATAATGCAGTCAACATTAGTGCTGCTATACGTTTATGTAATTGGCGACATTTGCCCTGCTTTGCACACTGTAAATTTTGTCGTTCAGGCGGGTCTGATAGCTATCCGCAATGCAGTAGATAAAGTCAAATCAATCGTCGAGTATTTTAAAAGAAGCACCTCAGCTCTAGCAAAATTACAGTCAGTGCAGCATCAGATGGGGGTCTCCAAATTAAAACTCAAACAAGACGTTGTTACGCGTTGGAATTCCACATTTGACATGCTGGACAGAATGATTAAAATAAAAGATGCTGTAGTTGCCACATTGGCATTACAAAAAAATCACGTAACTGTGTTGACTCCTGATGAGTGGAAGATTGTGGAGAAATCCTTGAATGTACTTAAAATATTATGAGACGTATACGCCAGTGGAGGGGTCTTCCCTATATTCCACCGCGTGACAAGAACCACCAACTAATATTTTAACCTTGCCCGAAACTCCCAACTAAATTCCTAAACCATTCAATCTGTTCTCGCTCGTCTCGCCAGTAGCGCTAGAAGCTATGACTGGAGGGCCACAAGTGAAACTTATGTTCATATAATGTGATTCAAAATAAATTTAATAAACTTCCTAGGGAAACCACCTTTCGTTGTCGAAAAACGCCCGCTATAGGTAATGTGGAGCCTAACTTCCACAATAATTCACAAAGTCTTTCATTTATTTATTAACAAACTATACTTTTCCTTTAGATACACCCTGTACGTTAAGTTAAGCCAAATCTGATTAAGTCTTCAAGTTGTTAGTTATCAAATTTCATAACACTATCTGACTTTCTCATTTAACTAAAATGTACCCCTTCTTTCGGCACACCCTATATGCTAAGTTAGACCAAACTCAAATAATCCCTTATTCATACGGAATCTCATGCTTTTGAAATTTCATTTCTCAAAGTGACAGGTTATACTAAACTGGTATGCCACCTGGGATCAAAACCACCGACAATTCACGCAAGAGATGAAACTAGAACTTTACTTAAGGCCTATGCCACCATACTAGATTCCCTTGAAATTACCATGGGACTGATCATTCCGGAGATTGTAAATATAAATTCAAGCTAAAACTGGTTAACTTCTTAACAGTAATGTATGCCCCTAGATATCATCATAATCCCAATATTACCGACAATTCTCAGGATGAAAAGTGGGAGGTGGGCGTCCCCCTCTGAAATGAAACTGGTGTTAGTACACAAAATGCTAATATATTCTACACACTGAGGTAAATAATAATAATCCTTAGCGCGACAGCCCATGAAGGGCCTTGGCTTACCTACCGACTGCCGGTCTCCCTCCCACGCTTTCCTTCGTCACCTCTAAGCGTGGAGATCTTCAACCAGTATTGGAATAGTCGGGGGGTCAGCCCGACGTATCCACAGCCGTTATAGTAGGTCGTCTCGACCGGATTACGCTCACTCACTCGGAGCTCCCCAATTTCCTCACGATTGTGGGTAGCCACCGACCCTATACGTAGGCCGAATAAATTCCGACCAGAGCCGGATTCGAAACTACGCCGTCCCGCAGCGAACGATCTCAAGACGAGTGCACGCCTTAACGCCTCAAAATTGACGCCGAGCTTAAATCGCTGCTGCAAAAGTACACCGACCTCGCGTCAATAGACAACTTCGACAACTTGGCGCTGAGCATAGGCAAGCTCCAAAACGAACTTGTGAAGCTGCAGCAAACGCAGACCTCCGATGTGGAACAGCTGAAGCGACACTTGCAGGACCAAACGAGCACCATCCAGACTGAACTGCGAAACATTATCCAGAGTATAAAAACTCAAGATGACTACGATCGCGTGAATGCCAGTATTGCCAAATTGCACGAACAGTTTCAATCGTTCGAAATTCCTACGTTGGAAAGCATCAAGGCTGAGCTTCAAACGGACGCTTTGCATGCAGCCATCAACGAAGTCAAAACTAAACTCCAAACGCTACAGGACTTCATCGACAATTTACCTTCGTCCAGCGAGCTGAATGCTATTGCCCGTAGCGTTGCCAACATCAAACTCCAACTTGAGACCTACGAGGATTTCGGGAAGCTGCAAGGTACCATAGCCCATATTGAGGATGCTCTCGCCGTCATCAAAAATGATCTGGCAAACATACACGAAGCACTGGAATCCAAACTGCCCGGCATCAGGGATACTCTGGCCAGCGTCCAACAGCAGATCACCAAGTTGGAAAATCTAAACACTGAATCAGAATTGTCGCATTTTCATCACTTGATCGACGATATACAGGCAAATTTGGAAACTTTGCAACAATCCACCCCCACCCAGGACGACATAACACAATTACAAGAAGGCTCTCAACCGAATGCTCAAATCCGACGACATCAAAAACATCCGTGTTCTTCCAGACAGGGGAGGACAACAACCAAGAAAAAGATTCGAGCCAGTTCGACAATTGCAAGATCAAGAACATCTACCTCAAAAATGACAGGAACGAGATATTCTTGCGTGAGAACTACAACCTGAACACTGCAAACAACGACTACCTGAAACTGTACGAGGCATACACAGCTTACAAGAGAGTTACCTCCGGCAATGTGGACGTGTACTACTACATAGCTCGCAGACCCATGTTCGTCATTAACACATCGAAGAGAAAGCAGGTGGTTGTTAACGATCGCACCAACATCAAAATCGTATGCGAGTTCCACGATGCCTTACCCGCCAACACCCTGTGCAGCGTCATCCTTATTGCAGAGAAACCTTCTGTGTATGATGTCAAGAATGAAAGAGTGACCGAACAGTTTTAAGTACAAGAAAAAAGAAGAATCGCATAATTCTATAAAAATTATACTGACCGTAGGTTCAAATATTAGATTTTTTGTTAACCTGCAACGCATTGTCCAGGATGTACTGCGAAGAGTGGAGGTTGATAATTAAGCATACTTGAATTTGAATTTAATATTTTGGGAGCGTTAGCACTTAGGCTATTTTGCTCCCGTCACATTATACGGGGACCAGCCCCTTACCATTACAAATAACAACTCTAACGTTGCATAACTAAAAATCTTAAAATGTTTTGACTTCTGTTAAAAGCTGAGGCTGTAAACAGGCACTCAGCACACACATGGACAAAAAAAAACCACACAAAATTATACTGGCCATAGTGCCAGTCGCCAGAGCCTCGTTAGTCATTAGTCCAGGGTGCACTACGTGCAAGTGAGATTGACTTTTGGGCACCTACGTGGAAGGTACCCCTTACACCCCAATTGAGCATACTTCATACCACATCTTCTTATATTTGTGGAGAAGATTTTTTGAGGATAATCTGGAAAGAAAAATTGATGCATTTTAGAAGTAATCACACTTGAGCGCAGAAAAGAAACTGCCTCTTTTGGCCCTGCGTAAGCCCCTTTTTCACCCCGTAGGGCATGGCAGGGAGTTAGTTCCATAAAAAAATCCCAAACCTCCACCTGTTTGCATTTGAAGATAAACACTATTGTTCTAGTATCTTGGCTATATTAAATTGGAACTTCTGTTAGAGGAGTGTTTTTTTTCATACATACTATCTACTACATTTGAGGCATGTCTTACTAGTTTTTAGATGATAGTGGCTCCACGGCAGCGTGTGAATCCCACATTTCAGAACACACCTCTTGTCGTCGCGTGCGTCCAGGGCAACCTTTCTCACCTTGTTGGTTGTCAACACATGGTCGACACTCTGGATGCGCTGCTCCACTCCAAGAATTGGCGTCCTAGTTTGAAGAGTCTTGGCGTAATCCTCGAACTTGAGGTGCTCTTGGACGACCTGCCAGTCCAGGAAGACTGTAGAAGTATACAGGGTCCAGCTTGTAGATGGTCTTCGCAGTTGCACGAAACGCCAGGATCACATCAGCGAGGAGCGTCACATCGAGTTTTAGGTAGGCATCGTGGTAGTCCCCAAGAGTTTGGCAATCCAGCTCGCGCCACATGGACTGAGCATGGTTGTAGTCGTCCTCAGAGATGCCTGATCCTCGCAGCTTGCTGCAGAACTTCGCTCGAGGAGGCAGCGACTTCTCCGCAAACTTGGTAGAGTCGGTGATGTATTCGTAGGGGTAGACCCCCTTACGCCTGAAGAGACTGGCGTCCAAGTTTGGAAAGTTGGCAGAGGTGATGAGCATTTGCTCGTCGCTGAGCTTTTTCGCCAGGGCATCGAGGCTGGCCGGGAGGAACCTCAGGGAGTCGAGGAAACGAAGTTCGATGGAAGAGCCTGATTCTGGGATTCACACCCACTTGCTCAAGCTAATATAACGCTCCTCGTTCTGCGCCAGTACGTTGATTCGCATGTCGTCGTACCCAAGATGTGGCACCAGATGGTGGAAGTCGTACACCGAGCCATTGTGGAAAAACACAGGGATGAAGCGCGGGTTCCGGGCCAACAAATTACACCGGTTGCACCAAGGACCAATGTATCTACCGTTGAAGTGATCATGGTTGTTGAACTTTACGGTTGTTGGTGCTAAACTCCCTGGTGCACACAGGACAGGTAGTAGCCTCCTCGTGCTGGATTTCGTCGTCAGGAGACAGCGATTCTATAGACTTGTGGGTCAACAGAAACTCCCCTATCTCGTTGGCTTCCACAACCATCCTTTCTAGAAAATGTTTGACTGCGTCGGGACCGCGATACACATAGGGCTCGGGGTCAACATGACGGTCTCGTCACACCACAACATAAGCATAACTCGAGGCCTCGTGGAGTTGGTAGGGGGTACTAGAGGAAACTTTGGGATTGGGATCGCATGTGGAGATAGGTTTGAGGAAGGCCTCGAAATCGGTGATGATGATAGCAGGGTGCTCTAGCATGGCACTGTGCATGTGAAATGTTTCTACAGTGCCAGGTTTGGGCAAGACTGCCACCCCTATCTCGTTGTTAATGCAGTAGAGCTTGTGGCGAGCGAGCTTCTCGACAGCGATGTTGGAGCCTCGAACACACCTCGACGTGGTGACTATCACTGCTCTGTTGGCTCGAAACAAGTCTGGAGAGAGAGCGAATAAGAGTGTAGTGATGGCGAGTTTCATCCATGATGAGTAGGAGATGGATTTCTCGAGCATCATTTTTGTCTACGTCGCTCACCCGAATAGAGTACACCACATTTTTCTCAGTGAGGCCATAAACATTGATAGCCAACTGCGGGTTTTGTGTACCGGCTGTGAACTTGCGAATATCCGAGACCTCCACCGGGTAGTCGAATCCAAACATCGCATCATCCAGCTCTGGCTCGTACTGCTTGTAGTGGTTAACTCGGTATGAATGTTTTTTTCCAGTGGACAGGGTGCAACGCTGCAAGCACCGACCAGAGAAAGCACTTGGCGTCACTGTTCTGAATATTCAGGACGGCCTTCTTTGCCGCAATAGTACGTGGTAAGGGGACGTAGCTGGACGCGGAGAGATGCACAAACTTGTTAAGTTTGATACATAGTTCGTGAGGCTCGCCACACAGCGAACCTCCTGAGCCAACAGCTTGATGTTCCTCCTGCTTGGCCACCAGCTCCTCGGCAAACTCGTTGTAGATGGCATTTAGGTTGTCGACATCCGCCAGGTGCAGCGTCTTCGCCTTGGTATTGTGGTAGAAGCTATAATTTTCATCAGACGGCTTCTTGTACTGGCAACATAGCGATGCGTAGAATTTGGTGGAGTGCGTTGCAAGCGCATCGCTGAGGATGGAAATAATTTTGGCTTGCACGTTCTCCAAAAAGCTACGCACGTGACATGAGCCCTCCAAAGTGAGGACAAAGTCCTCTAACAAACCCTCGAAAGCAGACTGTTTCGCTTTCGCCACAGGCTTGACACGTTTGGCGGATGGCGGCAAGTCGGCTTTCGCTTTTCTCTTGGTCGAGCGTGGGACAGGTGCTCCGACGATTTTGCATGTTATTATTGCTTTTTTAGCTTACCAATAGTAATATGTTTACCGCACCTGGGACATGGTTTTGTAGCGGTCACATTCTTACCAGGTACACAGGTACGGCAGTGTCTTTCGAAATTTTTAGTTGAAACACCAGTTTCACACATAGGGCAAATTTTTACCGATTGCATCTTGTTGAAAAAAATATTTGTGGGGTACGTTATTTTTATATATTTAGTGGAGTGCCACAAAATAAATGCTTTGCAATAAAAAAAACCTTGGAAGGATAATTCACGATGGTGCTGGGTTTGGTGCATGTTATTTATGTATATGCTATTCTTGCTCCTTAATCAATCCTGTAAATAAATGAAATAAAATAATTATGTTTGTGTATAGAAAACACAAAAATATTATGTGTACATAATTCTGTTTAAGTTTTTCTACCAAACAATCTCTTTTTTTTCTAACCCTCAGCCCTCTTGGCGTATGAAGTATAAATCATAATTTCAGAAAAACATAGTTATTTCTGGTCGCCATTTTTTAAAATCAAACCATAAGCATTATTTATGTTTATAGTATTCGTCGAGCAATAGCAGATAAAACAAGAATATGTTTTCTACAACCCATAGTTTATGAATTACAAGACATCTTAGAAATAACATCTTGAAATTTAAATTTAAAATAACTCGAAAACAGCAAGCACTAGTCATCATCCCTCCAATAGGTTGTAGAGTACTTCTAATTTTTTATCGAATGCTATTAAAATCTTCGAATTAGGGTAAAAACTAAGCCGGCAAATCAAGTTTCTCAAAAATAAAAAAATGTCTGTAATTCCGAAACTTGACGGTTAGAATCGATTTTATTTGCCAGTCGAATAGTTCTCGTCGAATCCTATCCAACAAACTTAAAATCATCATCCTAGCTCAATTAGGAGCCAAGAAAATACATGCGCACATGTATAAATTTAAATATAGGCTCGATATTAAAAAAAATATATCACTTTTCTTCCTCTAGCCAAGATTGCAAATAATTGCCGGAATAATACCATAATTTTTTAGACTGTAGGTCCAGGTCCCGAACCAGACAACATTTGAGTTGGTGTTTTTTAAGTCCACTTTATGCGCAGTAAGGCTAATCGGGACTGGACCTACAGTTTTTAAAGTGGGATCCGAACCACTTGTGCCTCCACCGGGCAATGACGCTACCACTGCGCCATAGGGGAGGCCCCAGACAACATATTTGCACTACAACACAAATAAAAAAAATTCATATCTGTGCATATGGGAAGTCCAATACATAGTTGGCAATGTGTGATGTGATCAGCACCAAAACAATTAATTTATGTGTTTGTATATTTAAGTTCCGTGTTGCAATCATGAAATTAAATTTTAATTAACTTCTCTATCCATCTCTCCATCTATATAGCCTGTTCATATTTGGCACAGTCATTGCGAGTCTGCCGTAGCAAAAACAAAATCTCAAGCCATTTTTGCGAATGCTCGCTGTAGCCATAAGCATAATTGGATATCGTTGCCGGATTTTATTTAATTTTAGGTTTAATATCAATAAGCGTGCTTAAAAACTAAATATTTTTAAATAATAAGATTCGAATCACTATGTACTTCCACTAGATATCAAACACACACAACTCTTCGATTACGCCCCTCCATTTTCTTGCCTTCCTCTAACAATTTAACATATTTTCGACTTTTGTATTATTATTTTTTTGAAAAATATTTCCTACCAACAACGGCACACAGAAGAGAGAAATATTCCAGCTACCCACATACTGAAAAAGCAATATACAACTAGTTTTTAAGAATTCACGAATAACATATTGCTCACAAATTCTTAAAAAATAGTTACATTAAATTTTCAACATGCTCCAAATATATCAAACAGAGAGAGACATGAAAACACCTTCTATATTCTCACTTTTTGTATGTTTTTGTGAGTATATTTTCTTCCACAATACATAAGGGCTGTTTGGTTTTTCAGGAAGTTACCCTCCATCCACAATCCCTTACGTCTGTTAGGTTTTTCAGAATCATCTCACAAAAGCAAGGCCATATTTATAAATCAGAGCCAACTCATGCAAGCTAAGAAGCAAAGTTACTCACTTTTTTTGGAAATCCTGCTAAACTGTTCTTCTTCACCGAAGTTCAAAATGAAACAGAACTTTTCCGCACTAGCGCTTTAAGTTTTATCCTTTTTAGTGAGGTCGAGGAGTGATATGTTAGCCAACGCAACGTGGACCAATAGAAATCCGAGACAATTCGCTCTAGAAAATAGTCCCCTACATTCCAGCCAGGATTTCCAATGCTATTAACTGACGTCACTATTTCTCAACAATTGCCAGGGTTACTGCTGTAACCCTGTAGCCACATAGCATCGTTTGTATTGAAACATGAACAAAACAAATTGTATACGCCATATTTATTGTTCAGCTACTGAAAACACAAAAAAATATATTGTATAACTTCCGTCGTCCCAAGGCCCTACCTATTGTTGAATTTCTGTATTCTGTCAACATTGTTAGCATGCAGAGGGGAACGAAATTGTCGTTTCTAGATGTCCACAGGCAAAGCGTAATTTTCAAATACGATGGCAGTCGCTTTTCGATACCAAAAAAACTAATTGCTACAATACAATAAGTATATATATATATATTTACATTTAATAGCAAAATATTAATATTGAATAACAATATCTATCTATGAATTTGTTTCGAACAAAAACATTTTCCAGCCGTAAGTTCAAAATTTTGGCCCCCTCTTCCCCCAAATCGCATTACATACATACATACATGTGGAGGACCCGTGGCGTTACAAGATCCCCTGCCTCTCAAGAGGTTTGGTTAGCATGCAATAGATCAATCACTATGCTAGAAAATACAGAGATGAAGAAGAAGAGGGGGGAAGAGGAGGAGAAGAAGAAGAGGAAGCATTAACACTGCACCGCCAGTTAGCGTCATTAATTCTTCTTCATCTTACTGCATACTGTTAAGTGTGTATAATATCTGAATCGATATTCAATTGTTTGTAAAGTTGTTATTGATAAAATTGAGAGTTCAGCCATCTTAGAAATGGTTATTGTAAGTTCAGTATTAAATCGTTATTTTGTATCCTCGTTTCTATCTTTATAATGTGAAGTACCTACGTGTGCGAATCAATTAACCTCTGCGTGTGAATACACGACAATATGGAGATGAATGACGTGATGGAATGGTGAAAACGTGAGATATGGATGTGAAGAATGAGTGAAATGATGAGATGAAAATGACCTCCCTACATAAGTTTCTTAGAGGGAGGTCAAAGATATGGAGATGAATGACGTGATGGAATGGTGAAAAACGTGAGATATGGATATGAAGAATGGGTGAAATGATGAGATGAAATTGACCTCCCTACTAAGCCCCCTCGCCCCGTCAAGTCAGTCCTACATGGAGGGGATAAGATATTTGATTCAGGACTGCCAACCTCAAATTGCTTATTTAGCGTAACAAGTTATCTAATTTATTGTTTGCACGTGAGATGGCAGCAGTAGGCGGTAATACATTTTGAAGTTGTTTTTTTTTTTGTTTTTTTTTTTTGTAATACCAATTGTACTCAATAGATGTCCTCGGTTGACACTTTGTAAAGAAATAGTCTTCTTTCTTTCTTTTTTTTTCTTTTTTTTTAGTCGCTTGGTTATAGAAATACTCTTGTGAATTATAATTTAATTAAGTAATAACATTATGCAAATAAAGCAAATTGTACTATTAATACGATATCATCTGGGATTTATGTATTTATCTTGGAAAGCGTGAATGTGCATAACATCTGAGGTAGAGAGTACGGCAGAACCGGATTGTTTGGAAAACCCGAAAAAAGAGACGGAACGAAAAAGGATTCTGGAGGGAAGAAGGAGAACGAATGGACGAGTAAATTGGACAAGATGAGTTAAATCGATGGATATCCGCTCAATCATGAACGTACAAGTTAAACTGAATAGCACGATTTGAGCACGAAAGTTGATGTTTGATGATTTGATGAGAATATGAAGCCGATGGACGCTTTTACGAAGGATAAGTGAATTTCTTTTCGGCTTACAGGAATTTATGGTTGATATGCGCGCAGTGACTATGTAAGTACGTAAAATTCTCTATAATTAAGTGACTACCAGATGCTGATGTAAGGATAATTGAGAAAACCACCAATCATCGCATTCTGTATTATGCTAGCATTCGTGTGCAACGGGTTATGGCCATAACATATTCGCGTTAACGCAATACCGCAAAACGTGGTCGGTAACAAAAGATTCTCAGAGTAGCTACGTGAAAAGTATATCGTTGACTAGAGTGCGCGTCAAATCTCCTGCATATGACGATAGCCAATAGCAGCGCACTGCAGCGGTGCCATGTCGAAATCTCACACGGTTGAGCGAAACCCCTTGTCACAGAGCGCGGAACTAGGCAACGCCGCACGTCTGTGATTCGCTGGTGCTGTTCAGCCGTTCAAGGCCATATGCAGGAGATTTGACGCGCACTCTAGTCATAATAAACATTTATGAACAACATAGGTGATCTTTTCATATTGTCTGTAAAAGGGTATTGATTTCTCATTCATTGGTCTGTATACAGCGCAAAGGCGTAATTAAGTCAAGGTCACGTGACGCAGGTTAACATATGATCTAGCTCTTATCAAAGTAGATGAGATCTCAGCAAAACTCGTTGTTTATGTAACCAATGTCTCATTTAAAAACAAAAGTCTTATGATATGTTCATTTTGAATTCCGGCTGATGTTTATTATTTTTTATTAGGCATCCATATCTGTAAGAGATGCATAGAGTTGGGAAAGATTGAATCAAAGGTACGCCGCCATCCTTTGAGTGCCATTAAAGTGTTGTCTGTCACAGATCGGCGTACTTCTAGAAAGTTTTGAGCAGTGTCAATATAACAGTTTCATACAGACAAGAGTAAAATGTAGGTAGTTGATATTTAACATATGGCCTTTGTTCGGCGTTGATTAATGATTGTGAACCTTAATATACGAATTCTTTTTCATGTTAATTAACTAATAAAGTTCCTATTGTTAACTCGCGGTGTTGCAATTTAACCCAAAGGGTACCTCAGTGTGTAGAATATATTAGCATTTTGTGTACTAACACCAGTTTCATTCCAGAGAGAGGGACGCCCACCTCCCACTTTTCATCCTGAGAATTGTCGGTAATATTGGGATTATGATGATATCTAGGGGCATACATTACTGTTAAGAAGTTAACCAGTTTTAGCTTGAATTTATATTTACAATCTCCGGAATGATCAGTCCCATGGTAATTTCAAGGGAATCTAGTATGGTGGCATAGGCCTTAAGTAAAGTTCTAGTTTCATCTCTTGCGTGAATTGTCGGTGGTTTTGATCCCAGGTGGCATACCAGTTTAGTATAACCTGTCACTTTGAGAAATGAAATTTCAAAAGCATGAGATTCCGTATGAATAAGGGATTATTTGAGTTTGGTCTAACTTAGCATATAGGGTGTGCCGAAAGAAGGGGTACATTTTAGTTAAATGAGAAAGTCAGATAGTGTTATGAAATTTGATAACTAACAACTTGAAGACTTAATCAGATTTGGCTTAACTTAACGTACAGGGTGTATCTAAAGGAAAAGTATAGTTTGTTAATAAATAAATGAAAGACTTTGTGAATTATTGTGGAAGTTAGGCTCCACATTACCTATAGCGGGCGTTTTTTCGACAACGAAAGGTGGTTTCCCTAGGAAGTTTATTAAATTTATTTTGAATCACATTATATGAACATAAGTTTCACTTGTGGCCCTCCAGTCATAGCTTCTAGCGCTACTGGCGAGACGAACGAGAACAGATTGAATGGTTTAGGAATTTAGTTGTGGATTTCGGGCGAGGTTAAAATATTAGTTGGTGGTTCTTGTCACGCGGTGGAATGTAGGGAAGACCCCTCCACTGGCGTATACGTCTCATATAAGATTATGAGACTTAGTGGCTGAGTGGCTACGGTTGTAACTTTTCAAAAAAAAAAAAAAAAAATGAAATTTTAAGTGGTTTTTTTTATATAATTTTCCTTGACTATTAAAATGGGTAGTGAGAAGCAGTGGCGTTAGCAAGGGGGGGTTACGGGGTTTAACCCCCCCTTGAGCTTGTGAAATATGAAAAATGCTGTGGAAAAAAATTAAATGGGCAATTTATCACAGTCAAAGATCTGGGACAATACTATTACTACTTCTTCTTCTTCTACTACTACTACTAATAATAATAATAATTTGAATTATTATTCCTATGCAGCATGGAGAAAAGCGCAGCATTCCGAACACACGCGTCTTACAGAGTGATGCCTTGAAAATAAACACGAGTTCTTGAAAATAAAATATGAGGGTAACTATGATTTAAAAGAGAAAAAAAAATTGTATCTCAGTTGCAACAATGTTCAATACACTGGCGAACGCAGAATTTTTTTTCGGGAAGGGCTGGAATAGTAAATGTGGATAGCACGTGACTACGTTTTGGAGAGCAGGATGCATAATAAAATATTTCGTTTTTTTGGAGCTTTTCAGTCTATTACAATTGTATTCAAAAACAAAAATGGTAATCGGGACTCACTTTAAAAGAGGTTTCGCATTTACAAATTTTGATTTTTTAAAGTTCTTAACGGATTTTTATTTGAAAATTCTGATTTTCTCAAAATTTCGGTAGGGGCTGGAACACCATCGGCCACCCCTCTACGTACGCTAGTGTTCAACGAACATGTATATTTTTTGTGTGAACAATGAGAATTAACTAAAGAAAGTTCTTGGTTCGTTGTAAGAGGCTAATGTATAGACAAAGGCTAGGCGGACAAGAATACAGTCAACAGTTCGCCTTCCCATTGTATTGTTTACCGCAGCACGTTTGAATGTCTCTCCTTAAAAATGTCTCACCTTGTTGACTAGACAATTATTCAAACGACAATAAGCTTAACTATTGTAAAATGTTTTGTTAGTAAGAACAGCGAGACAATCCAGATGTGAATTATCGGGGACATTTATGCGGGGAAGAAGCCGGAAAAATTCCAACTAATTTCGTGAATCGAATCTGGATCTCCCGCGTGATTGTCAGACGCTCTACCGACCAGACCACCGCAGCTCCTTGGATGAGTTCCATACTTTGATTATTTAAATTTATTTTAATATATTTTCTTGTTTTTTTTATTTTCTTCACCCTCAAAATGTCTCACCTCGTTGACCAGACAATTATTTCGTAACAATGAAACAAAAAAATGCTCCCAGGATTTGATAAAAATCGAATGACTAGAAAGTAATTTCGTTCTATTGCTTTTATAAAAACTATATTTATGTAGATCTCTACTACATAATAGTAGTAGTGGTATTAGTAGTAATTCAGCTAATTAATTAATTATAAGTATTATTAATTAATTGTGGTTATTATTTAATTAAGTATAATAAAACAATGGTAATGTGAATTTGGAGAAAGTTTTAGAAATAACCCCCCCCCCTTGATGAAATCCTGCGTACGCTACTGGTGAGAAGGAACCAGTAACTCTTGAGGCCCTCTTTGCTCTAGTTATACAGAGCAAGAAAGAGACTCAAGAGAACTTTGAAAAATCAAACGAATCGCTCAGGTCTGAGTTACAAGCGAGTCATGAAAAGACTACAGAGCTACTCAGATCTGACCTGGCTCAAATGAAAAGAGATACCGCGGATCATATTTCAAAGCTGAAATCTGAAACTGAAGAACTTCGGCGTTGCGTATCCCTGTATCGTGTGGAGTGTATGACCAGGGCAGAGGCGGTAGAGAAAAAATATGATGCTAGCAGACTAGATGATGAGGTACAGGGTGTTCATGAAGTTTTGGATCGAATGAAAATAGATGGAACAGTTTGGGATCTTGAAGGGTCAGATAGATGAGAAGATCAGAGATAGAGTACAGGATAGTAAAGGGGAAATGGTACAGGTGGCGCTGCGGACGCGGGAAGAGGTTGAAAAGCTAGTAGATCGCGTGAAGTCTGAGAAGATTGAATCATCTTCATCTCAATTGCTTGTTCAGGAAGCCGCAACCCAGTGTGGGGTGAAAGGTAATCTGGGTGGTGACATGGTGTCAACAGAAATACTTTCTACCCTTAAATCATTAGATATGTCGATGAGAAAATTCAATCACATGATCACTTGTTTAGAAGATAGACGTTCTTTGGGGACGAATCATGATACAGTGGACAATGAAGGGCATCTTTTGAAAGGGGGTTAGATCTCCCGAAAACGTGAGGTTGATAAGGCAACTTCGACGGAGGATTCGGATGCTGAGGTTAACCATGTTATGTTCAAACTTGGCTCTCACCAAGTGAGGGGGGCAACAAGTAGAGATTCTTCGAGTAGTAACGTGGAAATAGGGGAAGGGGCTTCTTCTTGTAGTAAAAGGAGATCTATGAAATTCCGCCACAGAAAATCTTTGAAGCATAAGGATAAGGTAGACCTACGAGAGGGTGGTGATCAGGATAATTCAGGTGTTCGAGAGGTTCGTCGTTCGTCACCCAGGAATGTAGTTCAGGTTAAGCCGCAAGACTTACTGAAGTTTCCTAAATTCAATGGTACGTATTATCACAGATGTCACTCCAACCGAGTTCTTAGAAAAGGTTGAGGAACTCTTGAGTTTGTACAATTTAGACGAAAATGAGTATCTTAATTATGTCCCAAAATTATTGCTAGATAGTGCTAAAGTATGGTACAATGGAAGAAAGGCTGACCTTCTTTCATACAAGCACTTTAAGGAGGAGTTTATTGGACATTATGAAAGTTCGAGGTGGCGTAGCAGTAGTATAATCAACCTGCTTCTAAGCCATTAAGTGAGTCTCAGTGTTGCCAACCCACGCCAAGAAAATTTCACCATATGATATTTTACAGGCGAAGCTAACCTACCAATAGGAGTTGGCAACACTGACTAGTTGCTTCACCAACCTTTTGATTTTTAAACATTTTGCCATATGATATTTCACAGGCGAAGCTAACCTACAAATAGGAGTTGACAGCGTAGCCTTCTAAGATGATAAGTATGTGTCGTGTATTCACACGCAGAGGTAAATTGATTCGCACACGTAGGTACTTCACATTATAAAGATAGAAACGAGGATACAAAATAACGATTTAATACTGAACTTACAATAACCATTTCTAAGATGGCTGAACTCTCAATTTTATCAATAACAACTTTACAAACAATTGAATATCGATTCAGATATTATACACACTTAACATTCCCCCTCTTCCTTATTTGACTTAGTTATATTTCAGTCTATCAGGCGGTTTTCTCTGTCGAGAGGACCTCCTACACTGATTCTGCTGTTGTTGCTGATGTTGGCTGCAGGAATCATCCAAGTACGATGTAGATGGTTTGTCATTTGGCGTAGAAGCTTCTGGCGCCACAGAACCACTGTCATTACTTCCACTTTTTCCTGTAACGAATAAGTCTTCATCGCAGAAAACTGATCCGCCGTCTTGACCTGTATCTGGTCCATGAATTCGTTCATCATTATCCTCCTCCTTCTTCTGACTTCCAAAATGATACCTATTTTTCTTGTCTTGCATCCATTTTAACTGATCTTCATGCACGACCCGGTTTCTACCTTCAACATTCACCAGCCATGTAACTTTGCTTTTCCGTGCTATAATTTTTCCCTTGACATACCTCATAGCATTCCTTTTGTCCTTAAATGGTAGCATAACCCATACAAAATCGCCTCTTTGGTTCACCTTTTCATCTGCTTCTGCTTTATCCCTTTCGCAGTTTTGATCTATTATTTCTTCCATTTGGGCATCAAATTTATTCCTGAGAATGTAGGAAAATATAATTTGCTGTGGCGTTTTGTCACCTGATGCGTTATATTCGCTTCTCAAAGCTACCAATACTCTCTGCAACAATTCTTCAACGTTGACATGCGTATTCTTGTTCAATTGCTCCCGTACAGCACAGTCTAGCTTTGTCTTCACTGTCTGCACGTAGCGCTCGACCTGACCATTGCTTTCAGGATGGTACGCAGGAGAATGGTACAAATTGACGTGACGTTCATCACAGAATGTTTTAAATTCTGAAGATGAGAATGGGGGACCATTATCTACCACAATACACTTTGGTAGCCCAAAATAGCAAAATGTTTAATTAGATAACGCTTTACTTCTTTAAATGAAGTAGACGAAACTCTATCACAATCTACCCATTTGCTGTAGGCATCTACTATTATAATATAAGTAATACTTCTATACACAAAAAAATCCATATGCATCCTTTCCCACGGATGTCTGCATTCAGTCCATGCACTATAGTTCTTAGCACTTGTATTTGGTTTGACTGCTGCACAAACTTCACATTTATTTACATACTCTTCAATAGCCTTATCTATTCCTGGCCACCAATATCTCTCTCTGAGCATTACTTTCATTTTTACAATACCACAATGATCTTCATGGGCTCTCTGAATAATGTAATTTCGCACTCCTTTGGGAACAACCAGTCTCCGACCCCAATACAGTAACTCATCCGTAATGCTCAATTCTGCCTGTCTTCTCTTGTACGCCAACAGTTCCTTCAATTCATCTCCTTTGAACCCTTTCACATCTTGTGGCCATCCATTCTTGCAATAAGATTTCGTTAACTTAAGAATTTCATCTCGTTTCAAATACGTCAAAATCGCCTGCTTTGCATTCGGCGTAAGCGTAACCTGGTACACAAATTCTTCTTGCCTAGGATCATCATCATGTACGTCAGGAAGTGGCAACCTTGATAACATGTCTGCAAGTTCAACCTTTTTAGTACATATTAGTTTGTATGTGAAAGAAGCCAAAAATAAGCACCACCTTTGAATGCGTGGCGACGCCATAATAGGAATTGGTTTTTCCCTAGCTAACAATTGCTTAGCTGGCATTGAATCTGTCCATATTTCAAACGATCTACCTTGTACGTATTTTTGGAATTTCCTCACTGCATATACGATACATAAAGCTTCCTTTTCATGCATAGGATACTTAACCTCATGCTTATTTAACGTACATGAAATACATTCAATCGTACGCAATTCCCCTTGTACTTTATGGCATAATTGTGAACCTAATCCATTTTGAGATGCGTCACACTGTATAATAACTTCTTTATTCTGGTCGTATGGAACAAGGACCTTGGCATTTTGTAGAGCCAATTTAGCTGCCTCAAATTGCCGCTGACAATCATTTGTCCATTGCCACCGCACATTTTTCTTCAATAAATTGTAAAGATCCGACAAGATGACTGACAGATTAGGCACACATCTTCTGTAAAAATTAATACCTCCAAGGAAAGCCTTTAATTGTTTGGTGTTGCAAGGCTTTGGACATTGTATCAATGCATGCAGCTTCTTTTCAGAAGGATGTATTCCTTCTTTACTTAAAGTATATCCTAAATAATCAATTTTGTTTTTGAAGAATGAACACTTGTTCCAATTAACCTTAACATTGTACTCATTCAAACGGTTTAAAACTTCAAGTGTTCTGGATACTGCTTGTTCTAAACCCTTGCTAACAAAAAGTAAGTCATCTTGGTATGGAATGACAAAATCTAATCCCTGAAGTATGCCTTCAATCGTTCTTTGAAAGATTTGTGATGCGATCCGTACACCAAATGGCAATCTAGTATGTTGTACCAATCCCCATGGGGTATTCATTACTAGTAACTGTTTGGCTTGATCATCAAGTTTTATTTGAAGGTAAGCACTTCTGAGATCCAAGGTCACAAATACATCACATCCATTAACTTTTGGAAACACTTCGTCTATCCTGGGCAATGGATAAGTTACATTTTCAACATATTTATTCACAGTGTTCTTGAAATCGCAGCAGAGCCTCAAATTACCATCATTCTTACACACAACGACCATTGGACTCGCCCAATCACTTGAGTCAATCTTTTCTAGAATGCATTGCTCAATCAATTTGTCTAATTCAGACTTAACTTTCTCACGTAAACCATACGGAACATTATAAAATTTCTTAAAAATTGGTGTAATGCCTTGTTTCATTGGAATCGTGGCGGTAAAATGTTTAATTGGCTGCGACAAATCATTATCGAATAACTCTTTATATTCGTGCCTAATAAATTTTATTAATCCTTGCACATCACAAGATGCAATCAGATTTTTACACTTAACCATCTGTGATTTAATCAAGGTTTGCCCGTGCACAATTTTCAACTTGTCAGCTGTTAACATAGGCGAAGCATTAGTCGTATCCTTCGACTTAAGCAAAGTTTGCCCTTGAACAAATTTCAACTTGTCAGATGTTAACATAGACGAAACACGAGTCTTGTCTTCATACACTTCCAACGATGGCCTCAGTTGAGATAAATTAATGTGACAATCAGGTAATAAATGCTTAATCCATTGTCTTCCCATGAGTGGATATTTTAAATCACATGCGACTACATACAAGTCTAGTGTTTTATCTACATTTTCATAACGAACTCTTACAGCAACCTTTCCTACTAACGGCAAAGTCATATTGCTAGCACATCGTAAAACACAGTCAGCTTCCAGATATTGCAAACCATGCAGTTGAATGTCACAAAATGTTTTACTTGCAATCGAAACTTGTGAACCTGTATCTATTTCAAAGTTCAACATAGAATCATTAATATTGAGAGCAATTACATATTCGGACGAAGAAGCAAACTTACTAGTAGCTTTATCACAATGAGCTATTTTCATAGGCAATGAAGAATGGTCAGATTTAAGATATGGTTGCGACGAAACTGAACTTTCATTACAGTGAGACAAACTATACTCAATCGATCTTTCTTGCATAAATTTACTTTCTCCATTTACTTCCATAGTAATCATTCCAACCCTTAATTCATTTACATCTAACACTTCACTGTCCATATCATCCGAAGAAACAGGTTCAACAGCCTGTACAGCGTTCGCCTTGTACTTGCTATAAGGTTTAGTACTATTAGTTTCTTTATTGCGCTGTAACTTGAAACACTGGGAAACATCGTGACCGAATTTCTTACAGTATCTGCAATGCCTGAAATATTGTTGCTTTCTTTCCCGTTCATTTTTACTTCCCTCATTATCCGATTGATTTTGTCTGAACCTAAGATTGGATCCACTTGACACAGTATTTTGGAATTTCCAGCTATCCTGTTTTGGATTAGAATTGGCACCGGAGTTCAAACGCGTATCGCCCTTGCACTTATTTACCTTTGCGCGGTTAGTGTTCAAAAAATTTACATTGGACTGGACGTAATACTCCTTCATATCTGCTTCTAATTTTTCCATCTGCTTAGCTACCTCAAAAGCTTTGTGAAATTCCATTACATTGTCACTAATGAGTTTCTTACGAATAGTGTTAGATCTGATTCCGCTAATTAGTGAATCAAATAAAGCAATGGAAAGAAACTCACCATAACCACACTGCTCTCCGATCTTTCGTAATCTCCTTACAAAATCTTCTATTTGTTCGTCTTCTTCTTGTACACATTTTCTAAGCTTTAACCTTTGCACAATATAGTTGCTTGATGGACTATAATAAGATTTTAATCTTTGTGCAATTTCCTGATAGGATTTATCATGAGGCAATGTAGGTGCAAATAATTCACGCAGAACTTCATATGGCTTGTTTCCAATGACAGATATTAATCTAGGAACTTTCTTGTCCTCTGGAATAGCTTGTGTTTGACAATAATTATCAAAGCGCTCCAAATACGCTACTACCGATCCATCTTGGGGATCATATTTATCAAAACCAGCTACTAAAGCCATTATACATTTACGCTATAACACAAGGCTTAGAAGTGAAATATACTTATCCTCGATTTCTAAATAAATCCTCGTCGCCACAGAACCACTGTCATTACTTCCACTTTTTCCTGTAACGAATAAGTCTTCATCGCAGAAAACTGATCCGCCGTCTTGACCTGTATCTGGTCCATGCATTCGTTCATCATTATCCTCCTCCTTCTTCTGACTTCCAATTTCATCTCATCATTTCACCCATTCTTCATATCCATATCTCACGTTTTTCACCATTCCATCACGTCATTCATCTCCATATCTTTGACCTCCCTCTAAGAAACTTATGTAGGGAGGTCATTTTCATCTCATCATTTCACTCATTCTTCACATCCATATCTCACGTTTTCACCATTCCATCACGTCATTCATCTCCATATCTTTGACCTCCCTATAACTAAGGGTCCTGCTAGAGGAGACAACCTCGATAAAAAAAACCCTATCCCAAGGTGTGAGTTGCACGTGCGATGGGACAGTGTTGGCTGCAGGGATAGGTGCAGTCGCGAACGTGGCCTCGGGGATTTCGGTTTGGTCCTCGAGTAGCCTCCATTTTTGGGGGTAGGCCTTCCTCGGCATAGAGGGCATGTCGAAGCGACAATTAATAGACCCTCCACAATAAAAACATTTTGTATATGGGTACAAAAAACAACTCAAACGGGGGGAAACCCCCAAAACGAGCGCGGCCTTCGAGCCCGCTTCAATTATTGGAAAAGACAAGTAACGTGCCACGTTATCTTGTGATTAGTATTGTGCAGAAGACCGAGAGTAACGATGAATCTGCAACAACAAAGAAACATGGAGCTGCTACATTAAAGGACTTGTCACCGTTCCTGATAAAGAAACAGCTAGACTACGCCGCTGGTTCAGACGTACCAGAAATAAAGAAGCTGCGAAACGGGAGTCTACTTATCCAGACCAGCACAGATCGCCAGACCAACAACCTTTTAAAGTTGAGATCTTTGGGCGACTTCCCTGTTAATGTTGAACCTCACCGTCAACTTAACAGTAGTAGAGGTGTGATTCGCCACTGGAATCTGTTAAATGCTGAGGAGGAAGAGATTCTTGAAGCACTCTCAGACCAACATGTCACCGCAGTGCAGCGAATAAAGACGCGGAAGTCCGGAGAACTAGTACCAACTGCTTCACTTATACTGACTTTTCAAACGACCACTCTCCCAGACAGGGTACGGGCTGGATATTTGAGACTCAAAGTCCGTCCGTACATCCCTAACCCGATGCGTTGTTTCAAATGCCAGCACTTTGGGCACACTCAGCCTTCCTGCAAGGCCACTACCGCCCTTTGTGGTAAGTGTAGTCTGCCTGATCATGGGACCGAACCTTGTTCTTCAGGTTCCAAATGCATTAACTGCCAAGGCGAGCACCCAGTCTGGCATCGTGACTGCCCTTCTTTCCAACAAGAGAAGAAAATCAGAGAGTTGGTCGTCACAGAGAAAATCTCAGCTGGTGAAGCAAAACAACGTCTCCGTGAAAGTATACGCACCACTTTACCTGTGCCATTCGCTACAGTTGCTGCAGCTGCTCTGACCCGTCGCAGTGTGGGTGTACAAACCAGCGACGTTGCAACTCAAACAACAACGCTTCCCGTAGTAGCTCGTCCTGCTTCGAGGAAACCAGCAACCACTCCTCGCTCCACAGAGAAGAAGTTCAAGCAGGTGCACACTAAAGAATATTTTCTAAAGTCCAGTAGCTCTCCAGTCAGGGCGGCATCGACCACCCTGAAACTTAAAGCGCAGCTGAAAGCTGCCCGGCGGGCGCTGAAAGCACCCGCCCCCACTCCCCCTTCATCCCCTTCGCCCTCTGTGTCCTTACCCGAGGACATGATACAGGACGAAGCCGCGGATGAAGAATTTATCAAGGTGACAGGGCCTAGAAACAGAGTACGCCTCAAAAGGTAACTATAATACCTCCCGCTATGGCTTATTGTCTCCAATGGAACCTTAACGGTTTCCGTACACATCTCGATGAACTGCAAATCTTAATATCTGAATTTGACCCGGATATCATATGTCTCCAAGAGACACATTTTCGTCCAAATGAATCAGTGATTCTAAACGGATACACGCTTTACCGCACCGAAAAGCTTCCTGAGGGTCGTCGTGCACACGGTGGTGTTTCAATCTGTGTTCGAGATACCATCCACTCTACACCAATCTTTCTCACCACCACCCTCCAAGCTGTCGCCGTCCGGGTCCATCTACCACAGCCAATATCTGTGTGCTGTGTCTACATCACAAGGGAGGAGCGATTCTCTCTTGAGGACCTCCTTTGTATATTCGAACAACTTCCGTCTCCTGTAGTTCTTTTGGGCGATTTTATTTCCTACCATCGTTTGTGGGGCTCCGTTCGTACAGAGCCCCAGGGTCAAATTGTAGATCAATTCCGTGAGGCATCACGTTTAACGTTGCTGAATGATGGAACTCCCACATATTTCAGTCCTTCCTCTGGCACATATTCTGCGTTGGACTTGTCCTTCTGCAGTCCCAGCCTTGCTCCTACCACATCTTGGAGCGTTCATCCTGATCTCTGTGGGAGTGATCACTTCCCTCTCATTCTTACCTTCGAACATCTTCAGCAATCACGTGAACACCACCCTCACTGGAATCTCAGTCGGGCCTACTGGGTTGCCTTCGAGCGTGCAGTGGACCTTGAAATCGATCTTGCGTAGACTTTACCACCAATCGACGCCTTAGATGTCTTTGTGTCAGGAGTGCATGATGCTGCACGCCCCTCCATTCCTCATCCTAGTGGACCTGCGAGGCGACGCCCAGTCCCCTGGTGGACTGCGGAGATCGGTGCAGCCATCAAGGACCGCAATCACGCTCTCGATCGATTTAATAGGAACCACACTGCCGCAAACCTCGAGCAGTTCCGCATTAAACGTGCCCGTGCCCGTCAGCTCATTCGAGCCAGTAAGAAGGCGTGCTGGGTCCAATACGTGTCTTCTCTGACGAAGCAGGCTTCGTCGAAAGCCGTTTGGACCAAAGTACGTCGCATCCAGGGGGTGCATCTACTCCTCTGAGCGCTCTGGAGCTCGATGGGACGTTGTACACAGATTCCGGAGACATAGCTAATATCTTGGCCACGCAGTTTTCTGGTGCGTCTAGCTCTGTAAATTATGAACCACGTTTCCGCCGTGAGAAGGACCGTCAGGAACGACGCCCTCTCGTTTTTCGAAGTCATAACACCGAGCCATACAACTCTCCATTCACTGAACGGGAGTTCGATCAGGCACTTCGAGATTCTAAGAACACAGCTCCTGGAGTGTACAAGATCCACTATGAGATGCTTCGTCATCTGCCCATTGGAGCAAGAAATTTCCTTTTGGCGGTATTCAACAGGCTTTGGTTGGAGGACTCTTTCCCCACTTCCTGGAAAGAAGCTATTATTGTTCCCATCCTGAAACCAGGTAAACAACGCACCGCAGCATCGAGTTACAGGCCTATTGCCTTAACTAGCTGTGTGTGCAAGTTGATGGTACGCATGATCAACAAGCGTCTCACCTGGTTTTTGGAGGAAAACTGCTTGATAAGTAATTTTCAATGTGGTTTTCGCTTAAACCGTTCCACACTGGACCATCTGGTTCAGCTGGAAACACACATTCAGGATGCATTCCTCAACAAGGAACATTTAGTTGCAGTTTTCTTTGACCTCCAAAAAGCATATGACACAACGTGGCGTTTTGGCATCCTAAAGCAGCTCCATTCTTGGGGCGTCCGTGGCCATATGGCGTACTTTATTTAAAACTTTTTATCTGATCGTTTTTTCCGCGTACGTGTTGGGAACTCCTTTTCAGATCTTCACGATCAAGAGAACGGTGTCCCGCAGGACAGCGTATTAAGTGTGACTCTGTTTGCCATAGCAGTGAACAGTGTTATGGCAAGCATTGTTGCCCCTGTACATGGTCTTCTGTATGTAGACGACCTCACGATATTTTGTCGCTCACGGAATCTCGCGTCAGCTTCTCGTCAACTCCAACAGACGATAAACCGTTTGGTTGAGTGGTCCTCCCAAACAGGTTTCACCTTCTCATCCGAGAAATCCGTGTGTGTTCACTTTTGTCGTCAACGTACATGTCATTTCGATCCTGACCTGTACATGGGGAAATCTCCCCTGTGCTTCGTGAATGAGGTCCGCTTCCTGGGCCTCATTTTCGATAAGAAATTAACATGGCTACCTCACCTTCGCCAGTTAAAGTTCTCTTGTCTTCGAGTTCTCAACCTTCTACGTGTTTTATCGCATACTTCTTGGGGTGCTGACAGGACGGTACTGCTTCGCCTGAACCGTGCACTCATCAGGTCGAAGCTGGATTATGGATGTGTTGTGTATTCTTCTGCCCGCCCATCTAGACTGCGCATCCTAGACACCGTCCACCTTGCTGGTATACGTTTGTGCTCTGGTGCGTTTCGTACGAGTCCAGTCGCCAGTTTGTATGTAGAGACATCTGAGCCGTCGCTGTCTCTGCGAAGACAGCGGCTGGTAGTTAACTACTTCCTCCATCTTCGCTCGATGCCTTCACATCCTTCATTTGACACCATCTCCGACGAGATTAGGCTGGCAAGGTATCGGCTCCACCCTAGTGCCACTAGACCATTTGGTATTCGTGCAGACGAGATCCTGTCAGCACTTGGTGTTGACAGTGATCTTCCTGGCGTCTCTCCACTCATTCCGCCTCTCCCTACCTGGGAGTTTCCTGCACCTTCTATCGATTTCTCCCTGACTGCCCTTCCAAAGGCAGAAACACCAATGGTTGTATACCAGCAACGGCTTTTAGAACTTCGTGCGAAGCACCCCAATTTTAATGTGTTTTACACGGATGGGTCCAAGACAGTCGAATCAGTTGGTTGCGCCTTCGTCCTACACTCTCAAAGTTCCAGTTTCGCGCTACATCCTGCCTGTTCCATATTTACGGCAGAGTTGTACGCCATTCTAAAGGCACTGGACTTTGCAGACGTCAATGGGCTGAAGAAATTCCTTGTGTGCTGTGATTCGACCAGCGTGTTGCAGACCCTGGATTCGCCGTATTCCCGGCATCCGGTAGCGCAACGCATATTCAGGCGGCTTGTGTCCTTATCTGCCAGCACAGATGTACACTTCAGTTAGGCCCCTAACCACGTGGGCATCCAGGGGAGCGAAGCAGCTGATGCTGCCGCCAAGTCTGCTGATGCAGATGGCGACGTTCTCGTCCACCTTTTGCCGGCTAGCGACCTGCAAAATGTGTTCCTTTGTCGCCTTCTTGACACTTGGCAGACCGAGTGGGATATGGAAACGGGGAACAAGCTTCACTCTGTTAAGCCCACCATAGGTGCTTGGCGTTCCTCGTCTCGTCCCTCTCGGCGAGAAGACGTTATTCTTACCCGCATGCGTATAGGACACAGCCGTCTCACGCATGATCACCTACTGCAAGGGCTGGACCCTCCGTTGTGTCGTGCTTGTAATGTTATTTTAAGCATCCGACACATTCTCGTTGAATGTGTCGATCTTGCTTACCTCCGGCAGACTTTTAACCTTTCCGGCTGTTTGTCATCCCTCTTGGGTGATGACAGCAGTATTTTATCACGTGTTTTTAGTTTTTTGCGAAGAGCTGGACTCTTCCACCGTCTGTAAGGAGGTTTTTAGTTTGTTCTGACTTTTTAATGTGTCGTGTTTGTCTCGTGCAGGTCTCTTTACAACCTTGCACTTTTAGTTTTTCCCAAGGGGCTATCTACACCCCTTTTTTAAATCTCAGTCAGAATTTTAGATAAGGGGACATTTCCCCGTATACACAGAAGGGTGCGAAATGGCCTTAAGTGCCGACGCACCCATAAATTTTAACTCAATCAATCAATCAAATATCTTACAAATACTCACTTGAGTATCAAGCAAATTAAATCTCACCAGTATGAGTCTTATGACAAAGTTTGTCATAATATTTCAAGAGGTTACCGAAGAAATCAATTCGGAGAAGACTGTTTCTGCCTCGAAAGTCCTTCTCCTTGTAAGTGGCATGAACAGCAGGTTACGGGTTCTGGAGAGTGATCATAGCCTGCCGCCTGAAGTTCATGCGATGATAGGCACACTGAAAGAGTCACTTCTGAAAAGATTCAGAGAAATAGAAGATAACGATCTGTGGACTCAAACTTCGATTTTGGATCCCAGATTAAAGAAACTAGGTTTCAGCAGTGAAGGTAAATACCAAGCCGCCTATGCCTTCATGTGCCGAAAACTATATTCAATACATATTACACAAAATCCACCAACATCGTCAGAAACATCCTCCACACCTAGTACATATGGCACTGAATCGTGGCTGTGGTCGGATTTTGACAGGGAAGTGCGACAATTATCAGCCGTACACAATGTGCAATCGGCTGGTATTGTCGAATTAGACAATTTTTTGCACGAACCCCTCTTGGACAGAAAAGAGGACCCTTTACTGTTGTGGCATGAACGACAGAAAGTTTATCCTCGTTTATTCGAGATGGTAAAGCGGCGGTTGTGTATAGCAGCTACTTCTGTTCCTTGAGAACGAATATTTTCCAAAGCAAGACATATTCTTAGTGAAAGAAGAAGTAGACTTACATCATCCAAGGTTTCCAAAGTTCTATTCTTAAATCATAATTGGTAACAACTATCAAGAAATTCCAACAAAACAAGATCAAGAGGCAGTGCTCTGCCCTTTAACATGTAAGTAACACAATACTTTACTATAGTTCATTACTTTATAAACATGATGTTGGATTTTAAATATGTGAGGCAAATAAGTAAGCTTGGCAGCGAGACGAAAAAAGTCTGTCTCGTCTCAAAATTTGAGGCATGACCGAGACAAAGGCCACCTCGAGGTAAAGAACAGATAAATATCATCGAGACTTGTTGAGACGAGGTGAAGAACGTAAACGTAACAGGGGAATGTAAAATCGAGATCTAGACTTAAATATTCGAGAGTCTCGTATCGTTTCATTTTAAATTATTTTCCTTATTTTATGTGTCGTTTCTGCAATTTTTGGCTAATTGTGACGACGAAGGTGAATGATGATTCCGTGATGAAGAGACTCTCATAACGATGCCCAAGTAAGTTTTCGAACCTGGCAAAATCGAAGTTACTTTACTGTGACATATTTGAATATAACAAAGAGTTCATGCTCCGTAATGAACTAACTTATGTTTTCAGTGTTTGTTTTCATGGAGATTTTCTTGTTTTAAATTTTTGTATTTCGAGATCTTTCCTTGTCAAAATATGTGTCAAAGTTTGTTGTAAGTCGGTATGTACAGTTTAAAGCGATATCCGAACCAATGTGTGGCGCAGTGGTACAATCGTCACCTTGTAATCAAGGGGTCCCGGGTTCGACACCTGGTGGAGGCACATAGTAGTTTGGATCCCACTTTAAACTGTAGGTCCAGTCCCGATTAGCCATACTGTGCATAAAGTGGGTTTAAAACACCAACTCAATCAATCAATCGGGACATCCTTAGATCGAAAATCATTTCTCATTTTCCTATATTTCTGATGAACGACAAATTTGCCAAATAATTCTACCCATGCGCTTGTTGAGACTCTTTTTTTTCCCAGAGGGGGACAAATATAACTCTTTTCCAGGGGGGCAAGGAATATGTACTCGTACTTGTGGCGATGCTTTCTTTATTTTGAATGGTTTAGAAAGGGAATAAATAACATTTATATTTATTCTACTTTCCAAGGCAAAAGCACAGTGAGCCAAATGAACACCACTATTTTTTACAGGGGGGGATGACAAGTGCCGGTCTTGCCCCTTGCTGGTTCTAGCCACCTAGACGTCACTCTGCAATTTTGTTTTGTATCACAGGCGCGGAGTGTGACAAAGGGACCAACCAGGACCAACTGTTTCCCCCGAGCGCTCGAGGCATCTTTCAGTCTTTCCTATGCGAGCGCGGAGCGGTTTCTGTATTCGTTCGCGACTGAGCCGTTTCGAAGCGAATCAGTGCACAGGATCAATCGTTCCTTGGAAACATTCGTTCAAAAAGATTCGTTCGTTCGCGAACGACTCATCTCTATTGCACTCTGTAAGCTTACAGCTAGTTATGAAAAGCTTGATGCAAGCAAACGTTGGCAAGCTTGCTGCAACTTCCAATTGTGGTAACTAGATTGCTTAATGCAACCTTGCATCCAGCTAATAGCTTGCCATAGCAGGCTTGCTGCTAGCTACTTAGCTTGCCATGGTAAGCTTGCTTCATGCTAGCAGCAAGCTGTCTGTGCTATTACGTTATCTGTCTCTCTTCATTTCTTATTCTGTTTCTCAATCTTTATTTCTTACTTTGTTTCTCTATCTTCATTTCTTACGTACTCAGTTTCTCTATCTTCATTTCTTATTCTGTTTCTCTATCTTTATTTCTTCCTTTGTTTCTCTATCTTCATTTTATTCTGTTTCTCTATCTTTATTTCTTATTTTGTTTCTCTATCTTCATTTCTTACGTACTCTGTTTCTCTGTCTCCATTTCTTATTCTCTTTCTCTATCTTTATTTATTACTTTATTTCTCAACCTTTATTTCTTACTTACTCCGTTTCTCTGTCTTTATTTTTTACTTTCTCTATCTTTATTTCTTGATTACTCTGTTTTGTTTCTTAGTTTATCTGTTTCTCTATATTTCTTTCTTTCTATGCTTATCCATCTCTCTCTCTCTCTCTCTCTCTCTCTCTCTCTCTCTCTCTCTCTCTCTCTCCGGTTCTTTTTCATTTTCTTACCCCATTTCTCTCCCTCTTACTGCGTTTGTCTTTCGCTTTCTTATTTCTCTCATTCCATCTCTTTCTTACTGCATTTCTTTATCTTTCTCGCGGTTTAAGGGGTATTGCCTTCTGAAGAAAACCTCTCTTCTGCACGTAGTGCTCACTGTACTTCATGTTGCAGACAAATGAGGTTCTGGCGTCTGGACTTTCAGCCAGAATAATCCTCTGGGACTTTTTTGTATCCTGTCCATGACGTTTGTGATTGTCCTTTCAGCAGTTACATCTTACCACCTTTCATCATCATATCAGTTGATGTCCTCCTCTACCTCATTGAAAAGGGCCTCCCTGATGGCGCAGTGGTAGCAACGTCGCCTTATAATCAAGGGGTCCTAGGTTCGATACCCGGTGGAGGCACAAGTGGTTTGGATCCCACTTTAAACTGTAGGTCCAGTCCCTATTAGCCTTACTGTGCATCTGGACTTATAACAACAAATCAATAAATCAACCTCCAGCCCAATAGTGCTTTTTCGAGTTGTTTTTCAGTGAACCAGATTATTCTGGGTGACTCACCTAACACGTTACAAGAACACGGAATCTGCCCATTGCATTTTGACAGGGTGAGCCAGCATGTGAACGAATCTGATGTTGAATGGCCACACGGGTCCACAGTTGGCGACGCTTCAGTATTACGTCATTAAAGGTAAGAATAATTTTATAGAACTGTTCTTAACATTTGTTTTGAGTTCATTTTATGCACATGTAGGCTAATCGGGACTGAACCTACAGTTTATAGTGGGATCCGAAGCACTATGTCCCTCCAACAGTTTTCAAATCTGGGATCTCTTGATTACAAGACGACTACGTTACTACCACGCCATTAGTTGTCACTTGTAGAACTTAGTAAACTTAAAGTTTTCCTAACTTCGTTGATACATTTAGGATGACTTATGTTTGAAATACACACGTTAAATATTAAATACAATAAGTTCTAAATATTTTAATGTCGCTTAGCCTTTTAACGTGTTTTGTATGTCCTATGTAGGGTTCTTTACAATCTTGCCCTTTCGTATTCCAAAGGGGCTTTCATACCCCCTTTTTAAAATTTAAGTAATGATTTTAGATAAGGGATTTTCTTCCCGTGCTGTTCTGTGTGTGCAAAATAACCACATGTGCTGACGCATCTATTAATTTTACTTCATTATTTCATTGATACAATATTATTTTAGGGGTGTAAGGGGTGCTCCTTCCATGTAGTGCACCCAATAGTCAACCTCACTTCCACGTAGTACACCCTGGACTGCAGACTAACGAGGCTCTGGTGACTGGCCCCATGGCCAGTATAATTTTGTTTGTGTTGTCTCGTGTTTTTTGTCCTTATTTTTGCTGAGTTCTCCTTTACAGCCTCAGCTTTTAACGAAAGTCAGAAGATTTTAATACTTTATGATTTTAGTTCTGCAACGTTAGAGTTGTTATGTATAACGATAACGGGCTGGACCCCGTATAATGTGACAGGTGCAAAATAGCCTTAGTGCTGACGCACCCACAATTTTAAATTCAAATTCAAATTCAATATTATTTTACATAATAAAGTTTATACTAGAGAGATGGGTCCTCAATAAATGTATAGGTGTTTATAGATATATTAAATTGATTCTATCTCTCTCTCTCTCTCTGTGTGTGTGTGTGAGTGTGAGTTTCTCTCTGTCTCTCAACTTATTAATAAAACACAAAATAAGATTGTAATGTTTTATTTCTGGGAAGGCACAGAAACGGGTTTTGAAATCTTCAATATTGATAACGTTTTAGGAACTTTTCACAAATGAACGGGAGACGTTGATCGCAGAAGTAATCATGGAGTTTCGCTGTTTTGAAGATGGCTGTGCATTTCTCTGTTCCCACTCTGTCAGGTTGGTTGCCGTCCCAGTTCAGGTTAAGTTCTTGCTGAACGCCTCCTGAAAGAGTAACGAAAGATGGACCAATGAGAATTCACAGTTAGAGATGACGTCAAGGTCGAGCTGCAAACCTTATTAACAATTATAAACTGGTTCAATGAAATACTCTTAGGGCACATTCGTACCAGAATTTATACACCGGTTGTCGGGAATCCATCACCATTCATCCTGATATTTACGATTAGCCAAAAGTCGTAGGAAAGTGAAGTAAAATGAAATAATCAAAGATATCACTGTTTTAGACCGCTTTTTTTCTAGGTAAGAAATTTATCTGCATGTGGTGAGTTTTAATTAAGAAGATGTGTGTTATTTAAAGCATACATATTCTTCATAAAGTTATTTTGACGGTGCAAATAGCCCTAGTGCTAAGTCACCCAACATTTTAATTTAAATTAATTATTTAATTAATTAATTACATTAAAAAGAGGTTGACTTTGGAGTAAATTCCTAGACGGCCATCCTTTCAAACTCAGTGCTCAAAGTGGTTTCAGTCAATAACCGGAACGTCAACTAAAAATGAATAGACAGAAGTACTACTACTACTACTACTACTAATAATAATAATAACAACAACAACAGCTATTATTATTATTATTATTATTATTAACATCGCATCTAATTTTAGTAAACACAAGATCTAGCTGGAAATTATGTTCTCTTATACATCATAAACGAATTGCGCTGGCCAAAATATATTATTGTTTTCCAAATTTGCTGACAGTCCACCCAGGCGACAAGTTTAGCACAAAAACTTTCTCTTTTTCCTCTTGGGGTGTAAGGGGTGACCTTCCACGTAGTACACCCAAATGTCAACCTCACTTCCATGTTAGTGCACCCTGGACTGAAGACTAACGAGGCTCTGGCGACTGGCCTCATGGCCAGTATAATTTTGCTTGTATTGTCCTGTTATTTTGTCCTTATGTGTGCTGAGGCCCCTTTACAGCCACAGCTTTTAACAGAAGTCAGAACATTTTAAGATTTTTTAGTTATGCAACGTTAGAGTTGTTCTTGTAATGATAAGGGGCTGGCCACCGTATCATGTGACGGGAGCAAAATAGCCTTAGTGCTGACGCTCCCACAATTTTAAAATCAAATTCAAAAATTCTTTTTCCTCTTCATCTATTATTTACAGTCTAATGTTTTATTTGGGGTGTAAGGGGTGACCTTTCACGTAGTACACCCAAATGTCAACCTCCCTTCCACGTAGTACATCCTGTACTGCTTTTTGCAGACTAACGTGGCGTGGCTACCTACGGCCAGTATAATCCTCTGTAGGGGCTCTGTGTGTGTTGTCCTGTGTTTTGTCCTTGTTTGTGCTGAGTGCCCCTTTACAGCCTCAGCTTTTAACCTAAGTCAGAATATTCTAAGATTTTAGTTATGCAACATTACAGTTATTTATTATAGTAAGGGGCTTGGTCCCGTATAACATGACTGCTGCAAAATAGCCTAAGTGCTAACGCACCCAAAATCTTAAATTCAAATTCTATTGTTTCATGTAACGAAGGGTGGATTTAAATAGTGCATTAAATAAACAAAATTGATATCCAATATCGCAACAGGAAATGAGTTCCGGTGCCGGCACAATCTGATTTGCCTGAACGATGTTCCGTTGGTTTTCGGTATACTTTAAGCCCCGCTTACAACCCAGGATTTGATATAGCTTGCCCAGATAGTATTCACCCCATGAATGTTGTCCATAAAAAAAACTTTCCATGTACTTGGTAACACTCGGTACCATCATGCACTACCACAAAACAATAAAATGGCGACGTTCCAGGAAAAGGCAATGTGTATGTTGTGGATTTGGGAAACAAAATCTCCTGACGCCCCTAGATTTCTTTATGTGGGGGTTACATGAAGGACTACAGCAAGAACGTTACTGACTTGGTGGAATTGAAGTCCAGGATGGAGGAGGCTGTGGCATCGATCGCCGTGGATATGATCCACAGCACGTGGAGTGAATTCGTCATTGATATTGTGAAAACCACTCAGGGTGCCCATGTAGAGGTTGATTTGTAATGAGAACTATGTTCACCAAAAATTCTCCGTCAATGAATGTTATGCCATATCATGTCTCTTGTCTCAGAGAAACTTTATGCAGTAAAGATCTGTTATCGGATGAATAATTTATGTACACCCTGTATATTTATAAAATAGACGACGTACCAATTAATGTCTTAAGTTTCGCAATCAGATAATTGAAAATGCATACTAATTCGGATTCTGATATGAAAGTATCACAGTTTAACGTTACGTACCTATAACACTTTCGTAGAAGCCTTCGTAGTTTCTGTCGTGTATCCCTGCGAACGCGTATGCCACTCCCATCCGCTTCATGATGTCAGCCACAACCTTTTCTTCAGTTTGTGAGTTGATAATGACCAGGTGAGCCCCCTCAAGCCCACAAATAACGCTGGCCTCGTCCCAAGTCCTCGTTTCCTTGTGATACAAGTAGTTTCCCATCACGGTTCCCGCTTCAATGTTGCTGACCACTTGACTGGGATCATCCTCTGTGAGGATGAAGGTAAGAACAAGCATTGTAACAGAATTTTTAGACACAAATAACATAAATGTGTGGTATGAAAACAACCAGGACAATATATTTTCATTGCTGATAATACATTTATTAAAATTATAAAACTAAAGTGAACAGTAATTAATGTATTTTCTTAAGAAAAACCTTAAAAGGATGTCGATGGACTTTTCACCACTGTATTAAGTTTCTATATACCTACGTTTCAGAGAATATATCAGAGAAATTTCACTAACTAACTAACTCTCTAGCCTTCTAAAACTCGAAGGTTTATGGCTGCAGCAACACAACCTTCCATCTGTCCCTATCATGGGCAAGATCAATCCAATCTTTTCCATCCATGCCGATTTCCTTTAAGTTCATCTCGACGTTATCCCTTCATCTTCATATTGGCCTTGCTATAAGACTCTTACCATCAGGTTCCCCAACAAGAATCCTGTAAATTCTTCTCTGCTCTTCCATTCGTGCCACGTGGCCTGCCCTCCTAAGTCTTCTTGATTTAATTATTCTAATAATATATGGACAGGAATACAAATTGTGCAGTTCTAAATAATGTAACTGTCGTGTATGCACTATTGTAAGAACTACTTGTCCTATAATGATAAATGTGATTAACATTAGCCTGCTTGTAATATTCCTTCATGTCGTACTCTAATTTTTCATGAAAAACTAAATATGCTGACCAAGGCAGTAATTTATTTTATTAAAAACATAAACTAACGTAACGTTTCAACCTTCTAGCAAGGTCTTCTTCAGACTCTGTATCAAGTACAAAAGTAACCAGATACAACAAAAGGGCAACACACAATGAACTGGAATGGGGGACTGAAGTTAAACAAAGAATGGAAGATGATGTTAGAAAGAGTGGAAAGGACAACAGAGAAAGAGGAGAGGAGAAGGAAGAAAAATGAAGGGAAAAGAGCTTGAGATTAAAAGTCCAACCACATTCTATATGGAAGTAATTGTGTTTAGCCTTTTAGGTGAAAGTAAAGTTGGCAAGTGAAAGTCATCTGCTAGAAAGTTCCAAACAACTTTCTAAATAGTCTGGAGGGAGTAATGTTTGTGTATATAATGCCCTTTTGTTGTATCTGGTTACTTTTGTACTTGATACAGAGTCTGAAGAAGACCTTGCTAGAAGGTTGAAACGTTACGTTAGTTTATGTTTTTAATAAAATAAATTACTGCCTTGGTCAGCATATTTAGTTTTTCATAATCATGGAAACAAGGCTTAATGGTGTTCTAATTTTTCCATCTGTTTAGCAATTTCAAATGCCTTTTCAAATTGCATAACGTTTTTTGGAAATTATGTGCTTTATAATTGCTTCTGATCTAATACCACTAATAATTAAAGAATGAAATAAAGCAATTGGCAAAAAGTTGTCATAACCGCACTGCTCGCCTATTTTCCTTAGCCCTCTTACGAAATCTTCAATCTGTTCGCTATCATCTTGTTTACAGTTTCTTAGTTTCAGCCTTTGCACAATGAAATTACTGGCTGGACTATATTAAAAGAAATTAATCTTTGTGAAACTTCTTCATATGTTTTGACTTCCGGCAGGGCTGGAGCAAACAATTCTCGAACTTCATACGGTTGCAATCAAATTACAGAATCAATGTAGGAACTTTATCATCTGTTGCAACGTGCTGAATACGACAGTAATTAGCAAATCTTTCTAAATATGTAGAAACAGATCCATTTTGAGGACCGTATTTATCAAAAGGTACTACATAAGCCATTTTACTAAACTTGTAACAAAAAACTTGTAATTATCCAGATATACCTTCTCGTCGCCCCATTGGAAGCTGTCGTGTATGCACACAGACTAATACGCACGCCTTTCATACATACTTAAACTTGAGACATAAAGAGACCACTAATTAATTTAATACTAGATTTACTGACACACAGCTTAACATACAACTTCCACAATGAACACCTCCATATTTCAACAAACCATAAACAAAAGCCTAACGATATTTCACACCTAACAGTAAGCCTTCTCCACTCACCTACAGCGAGTCACATAATTATTCGGACACACAGTAAATAAGAGCGGGAAGGGAGTGAAATCTGTGTACAGCGTTGAAGTTGATTTTCGTTTAAAAAATGTCATGTTTAGCACAACATTGGACGATAAAAAGTTAAAAAACGAACATCAGCAACAATGTAACGAAGGATGAATCCCTACCGTTGCAAATATAGTGCCACAAAATTATTCGGACACATAGTAAATGTTAACGTAAGTTTGCGATACAGTGACAATTTCGATTTACGGATTGATTGATGTATGTATACTCTGTTCATATATACCTATTAACTCTGGTTTCCTGTAGGTTTCTATAGCAATTACGATCGCGTTTTGTTTAACAAAGTTGTGATATAAGAACATTTTCTATGTAGAAATGGGGCGAAGAGGAAAGGAAAGTTCATTTGAACAACGTCAGTTAGTGATATGGCACCACGCTAAGGGTAAAACTTACCATGCAATTGCCTCAATGTTGAAAATTAAAAAAAGTACAGTTGCAGATATTATTAAGCGATTTAAAGATGAAGACAGAATCGAGTCCGACGGTCATACAGGGAGACCAACAATCCCCCCCCCCCCAGAGAAGAGACAGTAATCGTGAGGAAAATTAAACAAAGATGAGTGCTCCAATGGTGCGTGCGGTAGCTGAGGAGTATGGAAAGCATAGTCATCCTGAAACTATAGGAAGAGTGCTCAGAAGGGCAAACTATCATGGCCGTGTAGCCAGGAGAAAGCCATTTGTAAGTAAGCCAAACAGGACAAAAGACTGGTGTTCGCAAAGGAACACTTAGGAAAGGATCAGACATGGTGGAATCGGGTAATTTTCACTGACGAGAGTAAATTCAATATTTGTGAGTCAGATGGGAGGGTAACAGTGTGGCGTAAACCAAATGAGGAGCTCAGAGGGAAAAATTTGCAAGCAACAGTGAAGCACGGGGGTGGTCACGTAATTGTTTGGGGCTGCATGTCGGCCCAAGGCGTTGGTAAATTGGCTTTCATCGAACAGACAATGGGCAGGTACCGTTACCTTGACATTCTGAAGACAAATCTAAAGACTAGTGCTGAAATGATGGGCACTCTTTGTAACTTTATGTTTTATTAAGATAATGACCCGAAGCACACTTCCCGCGTAGTACAAGAATGGTTATTGTACAACTGCCCAAAAGTGCTCCATCCTCCACCGCAGTCTCCAGACTTGAACGTCATTGAGCACCTCTGGTGTAAGTTGGAAAAAGAAGTGAGGAAAACACCTTTAACCTCGAAGGCAGACCTCAAGGAGAGACTTCAACATGAATGGGCCAACATATCGCCAGTGTACACCAGAAAAATGGTAGAAAGTATGCCAAATCGTTTATCGGAGGTGTTAAAAATGAAAGGGATGCCTACCAGATACTGACATTTCTGTTCGTTGCTTTTCAAGCGTGTTTTCCTGTTTCTCCTTCCATGTGTCCGAATAATTTTGTTTAACCCACAAAAAATGTTTGTTTTGTTTAATGAAAATATTTTACTAATATATTATATTAAACATAATTGAAGATAATTAACAGTGTGCTCATATTGTGTTTTGTTTGTTAAATAAATATTAAACATTTATCATCGTATTATATCACGACTACATCAATAAATATTAAGAAATCTTAGTCAACCTCACTTTCACGTAGTGCACCCTGGACAAGAGACTAACGAGGCTCTGGCGACTGGCGCTATTGCCAGTATAATTTTGTGTGTGTTGTCCTGTTTTATGTCCTTGTGTGTGCTGAGTGCGCGTTTACAGCCTCAGCTTTTAAGAAGTCAGAACATTTTAAGGTTTTAAAGTTTTTAGTTATGCAACGTTTGAGTTGTAATTTGTAATGGTAAGGGGCTGGACCCCGTATAATGTGACGGGAGCAAATTAGCCTAAGTGCTGACGCTCCCAAAATTTTAAATTCAAATTCAAATTAAGAAATCTTATCTGTCCGAATAATTATGTGACTCACCGTATATCCTCATCCCATTTAGGTCCAAATATTTTCCTCAGGATTTTATTTCCAAATACTCTTAATTTATGTTCCTCTTTTAATGTAAGGAACCAAGTTTTACATCCATATAATACTACAGGCGAAATTAGTTTTGTATATTTTAACTTTTAGTTTATTATATATTATACGAGAAGATCAAATTTTATGAAAAGTAACACGCATTTCCTGAATTAAGCCTACTTTTTAATTCCTCTTTAATATAATTTTCATTTGTTAGTATTACTCCTAAGTACTTGAATTTGGAAACTGGTTCAACCGGGTTGTTATTAATAATTAGATTTTGATTATTACCTAACACTTGGTTTCAGCCTGTAAGCATATACAAGTTTGTATATGTATTTAGTTTTCTCTTTGCTAACTTCCAAACCTATCTCTTTAGCTGCTTTGTAAAATACTTTAGCATTATTATTAATTGTATTTACATCATCCCCTAGTAAGTCTACATCATCTGCAAAAGCTAAAATCTGAGTCACACCGTTTAATTTGAGCCCTTCATTAGTTTCTTTTACCTTCCTAACATCATATTCTAAGGCAAAATTAAAGAGCAAGAATACATTACTATTTATATTTATAAAAGTTTTGGATATCATACCTGCTTGTGCATTGGATATGACAAATATTACACCAAAGAAGATGTACAGATTCTTCATGGCTTCTGTATAAAGGATTGCAACTGTAATGGTATGCAAAATGTGTCAATTCAGGTTAAATCAAATATTACAGAACTTTCTTTGTTCATTATTTATTAATATAACATTCAATAGTAACAAGGGGTGTAAGGGGTGCTCCTTCCACATAGTGCACCCAATAGTCAACCTCATTTCCACGTAGTACACCCTGGACTGAAGACTAACGAGGCTCCGGCGACTGGCCCCATGGCCAGTATAATTTTGTTTGTATTGTCCTGTTGTCCTCATGTGTGCTGAGTGCCCATTTACAGCCTCAGCTTTTAACGAAAGTCAGAACATTTTAAGATTTTTAATTATGCAACGTTAGAGTTGTTCTTTGTAATGATAACGGGCTGGCCCCTGTATCATGTGACGGGAGCAAAATAGCCTAAGTGCTGACGCTCCCACAATTTTAAAATCAAATTAAATTAAATCAATAGCAACAAAGGACAAGGTAATAAGCTAAAACATTTAATGTAGCCTGAGATATACCTTTGTTCGGTATGCGAAACGTTTGTATTAAATGAGGGTTGTAAGAATGAGAGGAATTACACTCTTGACTTGTGTATTTTTAAGACAAACACCAAAAAACTTTCAAAAAGAATATCCCGTACAGATTCTTTCAATAAAATTCTTAAAATATTAGGATGTAGGTATATATATATATATATATATATATATATATATATATATATATATAAAGCTTTAAATCTAAAGTATATTTCCTTTTTCCTTATTAAAACACTTAAGTGTTCGCGTGGCTCCAAATATTTTCCTTCAACAATTTTCTACATATGCCATTTCCGGCTACATTACTACGTGGTTATCTTACTAGCTCACCGAAACTTTCGCTTTCCAAACCTTCATTCTCTATATTATAGGCCTTTAAAACACAATACACGAACGCACCAGGCGAGGATTTAAGAGGCTTTGGGGGATCACAAAATGAAAATTATGATTTTTGAAATCTGGTAGAAACCTTTTAAAATCATAAATAACCGTCTGATATAACTTGAACGACACAATATCGTTAAATCCAGGCCTGACACGTATTATAATTGCAAACATAGTAAAAATTCTACTCTAATAACCTACTCTACAATATTCTTCGATGAAGTTTCTTGACGATCTAAGAAATAGTTGTCGCTCTCCAAGTATAAGAAACCTTCTCTCCAGGAAAAACGACCCTCACCAACTAAATGGAATTATTTTAAAGATTCCTCGTTCATGCTGATAAAAAAAGGTATGCTATCTGGATCGACATCATTTCTCCACCAAAACAAATTTTACAGAACAATTAAAAAGTAATTTCTTTCATAATGGACTGGACACAAAAACAAGATAGGACAGGGTTTCCATCTTCCGTAGAATCTACCCGTAGGTAGAAAACTTAAGAAGTATCAGCTGGTATCATCAACAAATACTTTCGATTTTGGGCATGAGGTGTATATAAATTTAGATGACACCAAGTATGAAAAAGCTTATTTAAAAGTGTTAGACGTTTTGAGACACATTCTGTTGTTCGTCTCTCTATATAACTGTCTATTGAAGGTCATCCGATACAGAGTGCCGGACAATGCAGTCAATTCGTATGTCGAAGAAATGCATAACCCAATCAGTCTAACCATTTGCCTGACTTGAAGCTCGGGTGGACCTTTGACCGACTCCAGCAATATGGGGTGTAAGGTGTGACCCTTCGACGTAGTACACCCAATTGTCAACCTTACTTACACGTAGTGCACCCTGTATTGCATTTTACAGACGGACGAGGCTCTGTCGTCTGGAACTACAGCCAGTATAATCTTCGTAGGACGGTGCGTGTGTTGTCCTGTGTTTTGTCCTTGTTTGCGCTGAGTGCCCTTTTACAGCCTCAGCTTTTAACAGAAGTCGGAATATTTTAGTCTCCGGCATTATAGTTATCGTATTAGTCATATAGCAAATAGCCTAAGCGCTGACGCACCAAAAATTGTAATTTCAATCAATCAACTGTTCTAGAAATATCTTCTCCTTTCGAAAAGAATGCAATCATATTTCTTATTCTGAAGAATTACATCTACTTGGAATTCCTTCTGGAGAATTTACGTGATTCTTCGTGTGGTTTTTTTTCGCTGCCGTCTAGATATTGGCAATAGTTTAATAAGTATCCGTGGCCACAAAACTCTTGCGAATATCTAGAAGGAATTCTAAGTAGACGTAATGTTTCAAAACTTGGAATACCATAAGGGGCTTCCCCATGGCATAGAGGTAATGTCGTCCCGAAGTCCAGTCTCGATTAGCCTATCTGTGCATAAAGTGGACTTGAAATCTCAAAACTCAGCTCGAAAACAGCTGCGCTGCCGTAGGCCAAAGTTCCACCGGAGACTTAATGCTTCTAGTTGCAGTATAATGTTTGCGATAACGTTCCTCTTGAAATCTCAAAGTGAGCTTTCAGACCGAAGCGACAAGCGGCACGTGTCACTTCGTAACGAAAGTTCAGAAATAAATTCAATCATTCGTATGGAAGTGACACGACAAGCTGCACGTGTCGCTCGGACTGACCAGTTTGCTCAATATCGTGAGGGGTGTAAGGGGTGACCTTTCACGTAGTACATCCAATTGTCAAACTCACTTCCATATAGGGGTGTAAAGGGTGCTCCTTCCACATAGTGCACTCAATAGTCAACTTCACTTTCACGTAGTACACCCTGGACTGCAGACTAACGAGGCTCTGGCGACTGGCCCTATGGCCAGTATTATTTTGTTTGTGTTGTCCTCTGTTTTATCCTTATTCGTGCTCCTTTACCGCCTCAGCTTTTAACGAAAGTCAGAAGATTTTAATATTTTATGATTTTAGTTATGAAACGTTAGAGTTGTTATGTGTAACGATAAGGGGCTGGAACCTGTATAATGTGACGGGTGCTAAATAGCCTTAGTGCTGACGCACCCAAAATTTTAAATTCAAATTCACTTCCATATAGTGCACCCTGAACTGTATTTTGCAGACTAACGAGGCTCTGGCGTCTATACCCAGTATAATTCTGTGTGTTGTCCTGTTTTATGTCCTTGTGTGTGCTGAGTGCCCTTTTACAGCCTCAATTTTTAACCAAAGTCAGAATATTTTAATATTTTAGTAACATGACACTGCAATTATGCTATTTTAGTTATAATAAAGGGCTGGACCCGGTATAATGTGACGGGTGCAAAATAACCTAAGTGCTGATGCACCCAAACATTTAAAATCAAATTCAATATCGTGCACTGTGTGGTCTTAGTCTGTTGGTAGCTCATGCTTTTCTACACACTTGATGGGTCTCGTGTCATTTGTTGCTTGACTCTTCGGCACGAAACTTCCGCGTCCCTTGTGCCTTCGGTGTGAAAGATTCCTTAGACGAATAGAACTTCCGCGTAGCTTAATGGTTGGTACCCTCCGATGTGTAGTAGTCAGCGTGCCACAACAGCAGAAGTCCTGGGTTCGAATCCCTGGAACAGATGGATTTTTGTGTTGTTAATGATGAAAATTGAGAACATAATATGTGACATGAAATTGAATACAGCCAAAAACGACAGTCTGCATAACAACTGACATTGAAAAAAAATGATTATTACTCTCGCCTTTAGTGCAAGTAGTCACTGGTTCGAATCCCACCGGGAATTCAAAACTTCGGCGTTGACTCAGTATCATGTTGATGATAGGGAAGCTACTTGAAAGCAATAGTCTCGAAAGCCAATGAAAAGCCACTTGATAGGCTCAGGTTCTTAGGAGTTGGCCTGTAAGGAGTGATCCTTTGTGAAGATACGGAAATACCAATCTCTATTCCACGTAGTACACCCTGGACTGCATTTTGCAGGCTATCGAGGCTCTGGCGTCTGCACTTACAGCCAGTAAAATCATCTTTGGGACTTGTGTTATGTTGTCCATGTGTGTTCGTGATTGTCCTTTCACCAATTTAACCTTGTCACCTTTCAAAAGTGGCAGAAAAACGACGTAAGGCAAAATAAATAAACCAATGTTCTGTAGGGCTGTGCGTTGTCCTGTTATGACGAGACCAGACTACGTAACAAGGTAACGGTAGCACTGGCAGAGACAGTTCCACGCAGGTAAAACAACGAAAGCGAAAAATCAGGCGAGGACGGCTCGGTAGCTCAGTGGTTAGAGCAACGGCACGGTATGCCAGAGACCCGGGTTCGAGTTCTGGTCGAGCCTGCATTTTTCGCTGAAAATTTCTACTTATTACATATCCTGTGTGTGCCTAATCTACAAGAACTGAACGTAGTTTTGAACGTAGTTACGTAGTTACGTAAAATAACTCACTCGGTTTTGGTTTGAGCCTCCCCCATGGCGCAGTGGTAGCGTCATTGCCTTGTAATCAAGGGGTCCCGGGTACGATACCCGGTGGAGGCACAAGTGGTTTGGATCCCACTTTAAACTGTAGGTCCAGTCCCGATTAACCTTACTGTGCATAAAGTGGACTTAAAACAGCAACTCGGTTTTGGTTTGGTTTGAGTTGGTGTTTTAAGTCCACTTTATGCATAGTAAAGCTAATCCAGACCGAACCTACAGTTTAGAGTGGGATCCGAACCACTGTGCAATGTGCCTCCACCAGGTTTCGAACCCGGGTTCCCTTGATTACAAGGCAATGACGTTACCACTTCACATTGGGGAGGCGGGGTGTAAGGGGTGACCTTCCACGTAGTGCACCCAATAGTCAACCTCACTTCCACGTAGTACACCCTGGACTGCAGACTAACGAGGCTCTGGCGACTGGCCCCATGGCCAGTATACTTTTGTTTGTGTTGTCCTGTGTTTTGTCCTTATTTGTACTGAGTGCTCCTTTACAGCCTCAGCTTTTAACGAAAGTCAGAAGATTTTAATATTTTATGATTTTAGTTCTGCAACGTTAGAGTTGTTATGTGTAACGATAAGGGACTGGACCCCGTATAATGAGACGGGTGCAAAATAGCCTTAGTGCTGACGCACCCAAAATTTTAAATTCAAATTCACAATGGGGAGGCCACATCCACACACTTGAATTTTAGGACAATTCATTTACATAATTGGATTAAGGGAAAGATTAATGGAGATATATTACAGCGTTGTTTACGTGAAATAAAGTATTAATACGTATTACATGTCGTTCGGTATTCCATGCAAGGTTATGAACGATTATCGTTCATTAAATCAGTTATCTTGAACTATTCTTTGTAAGACAACAGTTTTGTTTGAAACTCATAAACTTGAGTCATGACAGAGTGAATACAAGGATGTCAAAATTTACAGCGTTGTTGAATACTGAAGTGTGAATATCATTCTGCATGGTCATGAATATCTCAACAGTACTGTTAAGATTTCCTTGCACAGTCAACGGCAAAAACAATAAAATTTTAAATTAAAATTAAAATCCCCTTATGGCGACTGACCCCATAGCCAGTATAATTTTGTTTGTGTTGTCCTGTGTTTTGTTCTTATTTGTGCTGAATGCTGCTTTACAGCCTCAGCTTTTAACGAAAGTCAGAAGATTTTAATGTTTTATATTTTATGATTTTAGTTCTGCAACGTTAGAGTTGTTATGTGTAACGATAAGGGGCTGGATCCCGTATAATGAGACGGGTGCAAGATAGCGTTAGTGCTGACGCACCCAAAATTTTAAATTCAAATCAAATCAAATCAAAAATCCCCTTAATAGCACTACTCCGATTTATGATTTATGAACCAGTGCATACCGTGTTTCATTCTGTTGTGCGCTTAGTGCCCGTATTATGAAAGATATGGATAATTTAGTCCTCCGGTACTTTTAATTTATTTTAGTCTTGGATTGATTTGTTTTATTTTTCTTCGCTTTTTGTGCCACTTTTTTGGTTAAGTTGTGAAGATGGGGATGAGTGATGAATTGATGAAATTGATGAATGGACATTCACAATACTATGTCCAGGCCGGAATTCGAACCAGGGACCCCTGGCGTCGTAGCACGATGTGCTAACCACTCCGCCACGGAGGCCGGCTTTAGTCTTGGAAAGGGAGTGTCTGCACATAATGTGCTTTACTAAATAAGGTATGTTTCATTCAATACCTCTCCTTCATATAGTTATTGATAATAATTGTTATACTATATTTTGACGGGAGCAAATAGTTCTAGTGTTGTGTGACCAGGCATTTTAATTTTAGTCATTATGACTATAAAAAGTATGATAATATAATTTCTTATTTTATGACATTATTGAGCAACCTTACGTGTCATTTACTTCGGAAGCAACTGTTATCCTTTTGTGATCTTTAGATTCCTTGATGGCCAGTCAACAAGGCCAAGGACCCTGCAATGGACAAACATCTCGGTTATCTGCCGCCACTAATCACTGAAGGTAAAAGAGAAGGAAATTCGACTGTAGAAATCTGTTTGAGTTTATCTTGAAATATAAAGAGCGTGTTTTGTTTTCCTGCATTTTCTTAGGATATAACTTGGGGAAGGTTACTACACACGATTCTTGGGTAAGTTATGGCGTTGCAACTAGACAAGTCCCTGATTGAAATTAGAAAAAAGTGTGTCCTATCTCGGCATAGGAGACAAGTTCACCTTAAAAGATAAGAAATAGAGGAAAGGGTGTAAATACCTTTAAAATAAAGATCGCTACAATAACTAGGCTAGATAGCAGAGTGCACATTCATATTTTACATAAGAGGTTTTGCTGTCTCAATGACTAAGCATGTTTTTAAAGTAATGCCAATTCTGCTATTTATTAAATGTTTGGTCGACAAATACTTGATGCTAATCATATTAATTTTCAGTACAATACAAAACATGGGCATTATTTAACACTGAGCAACCAATTTATATATATTATGAAACAACATTGTAACTACTTTTCTGTTGTCAACTAATATTAATAGCATGCCATAGACAAACCAGCCTACTATGTATTTTCTCAACAGCTGCTCAGGAAGATACCTTGCATTCTCTCCTCAAGCAGAGAAATTCTGTGTGATCCAGTATAAAAGACATTTGAATACACAGTAGTGCCAGATCATGTACATTTCATGTTACCTAGTATATCGAACTGGTCACAAGGTCCACTAAATTCAACGGAACAATTTCTTAAATTCTCTGCGGAGACGGGCCCCTTGCAAAAGCTAAAAAAAAACATATCATCGACGGTGATATCCTACTTTTAGTATAAATGCCCCTCTGTCGAATTATTAGGAGACGCAGTAGAAAATCTGCTGTCGGGGTGTAAGGGGTACCTTCCACGTAGGCGCCCAAAAGTCAACCTCACTTCCACGTAGTGCACCCTGGACTAGACTAACGAGGCTCTGGCGACTTGCACTATGGCCAGTATAATTTTGTGTGTGTTGTCCTGTTTTTGTCCTTGTGTGTGCTAAGTGCCGTTTACAGCCTCAGCTTTTAAGATTTTAAGATTTTTAGTTATGCAACGTTAGAGTTGTTATTTGTAATGATAAGGGGGCTTGCCCCCGTATAATATTAAGGGTGTAAAATAGCCTCAGTGCTGACGCACCAAAAATTTTAAATTCAAAATTCAAAAATCTTCTGTCCATATGTGTTTGCGATTGTCCTTTTATCAATTTCATGTTATCCCCATTTAGGCACGTTAAACTGGCTTGTTTAATGCATACAAACCTTGAAGTAAGCGCGCAGTGGAAGATTTCCGTCTTAAATGTCTACTTATATACTATCCTATTCGAATGTACAGATACAACACTGTTCCAGATTATGCGATTTTATTTATATAATGTGCAAGCACAATTAGACTACATGAATAAAGTTTGTTCGACAATAAACTCGCTTATAGAAAAATATTGTCTTCTCACTTAGGCCAGTTTGATGGATATTCGTCTAACTAATTAATAATGAAGTAAATCTGTCTTTTGACTGTCAAGTCACTTCTTCACGTAGTATAGAAGAGAAAGATTATGAACAAAACATATTTGAGTGAGTGAGTGCAAGGTCGAAACTTAAAACATTACGGAAAGTACTTCTCCTTCTCCTCCATATCGTGGTTCCTCAGACACCTTCGCAAAGTGTCTGTCTACCTTGAGGAAAACAACTTCCTCTCCTTGTGTCAGAATCCAAAATGCGCTGCCTGAAGGACTGCGAGGTCGCACCGAGGCTTCCTCATTACGTCATTGCGTAACCGATTGACCTCTGGTGGCAAAATTAACAATGATTCCATCAATCTGGCACAAATAAAACAGAAATATAACAAAATGACGACTTCGCGCGCACTATGGTCCATACATTCTAGACAAATTTACAGAAGAGCGAAGTTGAATGAATCAATCAACCAATCACTGGATGTCGCACTTTGACTTCCAAAACTTCTGGTCAGTTAACTGCATATTTATGCCGGAGTAGTTAGCACAGCATGCTTCGACGCCAGGGATCCCGAATTGAAATCCTGGACATGGATGTTGTTTATAAGAGTTCCTTTATCAATCTCATCATGTTATCACCAATCCTCATTGTCGTGATTAGCTGAAAGGGGGAGAAAAGCTACGCTAAATAACACATATCAAATATCCATATTTATGATAAAACCTGAGGATAAATAGGGGGTTCTCAGTACACAGAGGATCTTAATGGCTGTAGCTAAAATCATAGCGTCTAAGTAATGATTCGTGGTAAATATTACCTATTAATGTATCTGTTTTCTTTGGTTATATTTAATATAACTATGCTGATTTTGCATTTCATTCATCATATAGGAACTCCAAATACAAAGAGCTATCATGGGGAAGTTACCAGTGTTAGTGTCTGCCCTTCTACTCTCGTTCATTTATGCTCAAGCAGGTAAATATATCATATTTTGATACATATTTACAAACATGGAAATGTGGTACACTTAGGTAAAGTAACTGAACAGCAAATATCCCAAATGTATGTTAATATACGCTCGTAGAGCTCTTCTTAACAACGTGAAGAGTGATCAATTATCAATCAACTTGATATTCGTATGGTCGTGAATCACGTATAGACTACGTTCATTAATATTTCTTACGAGTATTATAGTTTCCTTTCTGCCCGTTTAAGCTAATCGTAATGATGTATTCGTTAAATTATAATCATCTAAGTCAATGACCGCAAAGCATGGAAAATTTTCATTTTCTTTTTTTCCTGTTTCCAGTATTTCCATGTCATAGACCATCACTAAACACACCTTTTGTTGCCTTCAAACATCAACAGTGTTGCCACTGTACCTCATATTTTTTTTAAAACACCCATTTGGACCGTACGCCTTTACGAGGCATTTCAGTATTGGCTATACGCGAAAACGATCGGTTTTCTTCTCTGAACTATAGATGGCGAAATAGTCCACCTACCCAAGGTGGAAATTGACGTCCAAATTTCCGTACGAATGTTTGACATGCAATTTTCCATGCTTTGTGGAAAAATAAATTTACACTTTCACTTACATTTGGCAACACTGCATGAACAACACTGCACCCCGTTTGTTGTTTCTATGTTTAACAGGACTAACATTTGGTGTATGACTTATGTATGTACAGGTTTCGTTTACAAAATTGCGCCGTTCGTAGGACACCCTGTATTTTTACGTATGCTGGTGCAGAGGTTGACAACAGCTTGTTTGCAATCACCATGTTAATTCTCTTTGTTTCGCGCAATGAGAGCTTTAAAAAGCGCCAATTTTCTTGGTAATACTTATGCATACCACTGTACCAAAGAAGATTTATTTGCACTGCTACTTATACAAGGTTCGTTCAAGGTTGACCGGGATTTTCGTACGTAAAAAATCGATGAATAGCCGGATCATGATGAAACGTGCGGGTGACGTAATGTATTCCTTCGCGAGTAACTAGCGCCCGGCATGACGTATTTCGCGCATGCGCAGCAGTTGCAGCGAACATGGCGGAAAGCAGTGTGTTTGTGGCTGTGGAGCAGCGGTGTGTAATCAAATTTCTCGTGAAGGAGAAAGTGAAACCAGCCGAGATTTTCAGACGATTGCAAGTACAGTATAGTGAACAAACGATGTCGCGGACAAGAGTGTACGAATGGTGTGAGCAGTTTCGCGAAGGACGGGAGCTGGTGATCCGCTGGAAAGATCATGGCAAGTGTCTTCTGGGACATGAAGGGAGTTATCCATGTGGATTTTCTGGACAAAGGGAGCACGATTAATGCCCAGTATTACTCCACATTGTTGAGTGGAGCTGTACGAAAGTCCATTCGCAGGAAAAGATTTGGGATGTTGTCTGGAAATGTCATTCTTCTCCATGACAATGCCCGCCCTCACACGGCCAATGTGACAACAACTCCTCTGGCCGACATGCGCTGGGAAGTTCTGCCCCATCCCCCCTACAGTCCGGATTTAGCCCCCAGTGATTATCATTTGTTTGCACCCCTTAAAGACCATCTGCGAGGGAAGAAGCACTGCGGAGCGATGTCCTCCAGTGGCTACGACAACAACCAAGTTCTTTCTACGCCAAAGGAATTCCGGAGCTGCCAGAACGATGGCAACGGTGCCTCGGCGCGCACGGAGAATACTTTGAAAAACTGACATAGTTTGGTGTTTCTTCTGCTACCTATTTCCTCTGCAGAAATAAAAATCCCGGTCAACCTTGAACGACCCTTGTAATAATTTGCATAAAATATTAATCATGAACTTTACTTTGTGTCAACTGATATAGCATCCTTCTTTATTCAATAAATATTCAATTCTTTATCTTTTTGACATTCATTTCCTTGCCAGGACAGTTGTTTCCATACAAATGTTGACTATCCTAAAGACACCTAAATGAGAAAACGAATACGTGTTGTTATATTTCTATCCTTAAACCGCCTTTTTACCTATTCATTCAATAACAAAACTGTAATAATTAACTTACATATTATTATCAATATATCAATAAATTATACGTATTAACGTATTCATTTATATATTTATATTGTTACTATCATTGTTATTAGTAGTAGTAGTAGTTTTGAGACCTGCCTGCTTTTCTATCTTCCAGAAATCATAAACACCAGAAGCTTACTGGGCAGAGGCTATCGCTTTGGGAGGTACACCTACTACAAGGACGACCTGATGACGTGGGACCAGGCGTTTGTGGTCTGTGCTTTGCAGGGCAGTCATCTTGCCATCGTGGACTCCCCGGGGGAGGAAAAAACTCTGGGCAACATCGTTAACAAGGTCGGTCTCCCTACGGGCATCCCCCACCCGACAGTGAACATTGGGTTTCACGACAGGAATAGGGATGGCATCTTCGAGACTATTTTCGGTAAGCTCTTCTGGTACAACTGGAGGCTGGTCCACAATATCAACATTTGGCCTTGTACTATGCTCCAGAGGAATAATTTCAAAAAGGAAATAGTCTGACTAAAATTCTTACATGTGAGCAGTGGCGTGCCCAAGGGCGGGTTGATGGGGGTTATAACTCCCTTTTCGCCCTGTATTCCTAAAAAAAGTACATCAAAGGTAGGAAAATATGACAAAATGACTGCTGACCACCAAGAAAATGTATACATAACCCCCTCCCTTTCGAAAATCCTGGCCACGCCACTGCATGTGAGAGGCCACCTTCTCTGAAGATATTCAAATACGAACCTTTCTACCACACTGGACTGCATTTTGTAGACTAACGAAGCTCTGGCGTCTGGATTCACAGCAAATATAATCATCTGAGGTCTTGTGCTGTGTCCTCTCCATGTGTGTTACTTCTTTCAACAATTTTATCTTATCTCTTTTCATCCCCATCTTCGCGATTAGCCAAAGTTGGAAGAAAATTGACGGAAATTAAAGAAAATCAAGCCTTTGGAGGTTTTTGAATTATCCTTACGTTTTGTAATGTGCTGTGTTTGACCATGGAAGTCGATTTACAACCCGCATTTTAAAACTTTCCGATGGGACTTTTTACACCCCTTTTTTAAATTTTGAGGTAAGGGTTCTAGATAAGGTGATCTTCTCCATATATATATTAAAGGGTGCAAAATGGGCCTAGGTGGCGACGCAGCCAACAATTTTAAATCAATCAATCAATGAAGCCTTTGGAAATATTCACAATTCAGATATATACGTGCCCCACCAAATATTAAATTTGCAAGTAATTTTTCAGCAATGCAGAAACAAGCAGAAAGTTATTTATCGCCATAACTACTTTTGGCCATGGGCATCTTTGATATTTTCTACCGGAAGGAGCTCCCAAAGAAATTTTAAAGAACAGTGCTGGTCCCAAACTTTATTCCAGTTTGAATTGTAACGTTTTGCTATTCTTGTTTGTAAGATCAGTACCTTATAATAATTAAGAGGAAGTATTGTGATCGAAAAGAAATTGCATGTTCAATGAATAATGAATTTTGGACACATTCTCGCTTGTAGAAAGAACACCATATACGTTTCCTTTTGGTAGCCCATGCCGATATACTTAAAATAATGTAACGATATATTTTAGAGTCTGCATATGGTAAAAGGCATCAGCAACATCTTGCACCATTGCGCAAGCAATCACAGAATGGTTATTTACCTCAGTGGGTAATCATATATGGAAGTCCTTTTAGCTCTGCCCTACGGAGAGGAGGAAATTCCATTGGATTCTTTCTATAAATCTGCATAATGATCCAGCTGTTACTGGTTATCTGTTATTTACAACTAAATGGTAATGAAATTGTTTCTAGTCTGCAAAATTCTGATCTTTACCGTAGATCACATTGTATAAGAATATTAAAACGAAGCCCATTGTTTATATTTTCCACTGCATTCCACATCAAACTGAGCTGAATCTCAATATTTACTTTTCAACTGGTTTTGCCATATAAATCGTGTTCTGTTTTCGCTACTAGCTGAGGTCTAAGGGGTGATTCGTACACGTAGAACGCCCAACTGTGAACCTCACTTCCACGTAGTACACCCTGGACTGCAATTAGCAGACTAACGAGGCTCTGACGTCTGGACCTACGGCCAGTAGAATCATCTGTAGGGCTGTGTGTATGTGTTTTGTCCTTATGTGTGCTGATTACCCATTTCAGCCTCATCTTTTAACTGAAGTCACAATATTTTAGTTACACTACATTACAGTTACGTTATATTAGTTATAGTAATGATAAGGGGTTGGATCCCGTATAATGTGATTGGTGCAAAATAGCCTAAGTGGTGACGCACCCAAAATTGCAGATTTAATCAATCAATGTTCCGCAGGAGACGACTTATACACGCCGTACCACTCCTTCCAAGGTGGACAACCTGACAACTTTGCAGGCCCGGAAGACTGCGGGTCCATCATCCTCCCAAGCGGCAAACTCAACGACATCCGGTGCAGTATCAAGAACCCCTTCATCTGCGAGAGGTACGGATACGTTCCCGAGTCCCTCGTGGGACATGTCTATGCAACGAGCTAGGACCAGTTATGAAGTGAAAAGCTCGCTTTAGACGGAAGCATTTCCTTTAACATTTCTGCTAGCATAAATGCTATGTAAATATACTTCCAAAATTTTTATAGCAGATAGTATTTTACACGGAAGCTTTTCATGTAATATCTCGGGTAGCTTTTGCGATTACAATGCATAATATATACAACACGAAATACTCGAGTTACGCCATCTATGATGAATGCACGGTGTTCACAATTGAAACAACTAAAATATTCTTCCATACGTGTACAGTGTACGTTATAATTATGAATTTAAGCAGTGCCATTGTTATTTACCTAATACCATTTTATGTGAAACGTTATTCCTCTCGGTTGAATAGTTATCGACCTTTAAAAGTGTGAAGTGATACATTCTTTACATCTCACGTGGCCGCCATTACAACTGCACTCGTGACTTAGAGGTCGCTTCTGATTGGTTATGCTACGAAAAATGCAACGGAAATAGAGCCTGTTCTATCCTTGAGAAATACCATGAAATATGCCATTTTTCACTTTACACGGTAGCATTTTGGTCATAGCGTAAATGTTAAGAAAAATGCTAAGGAAAATGATTTCGTCTAAAGCGAGCCTAAGCAGTGAATATTTGGATGCTGTTGTAGGCTGGACACATCTTGCCTAGCCCATTCTGTACTTTGGCCATAAAATATATACCTTTCCATTCTTGTCTTTATTTTCATTGCGTTATAACTTCAGGATAAGATAACTATAATTGATTACTCCCTCTGTCCCATTATTATAGTCCGGTATGCCAAAATGGTAGTACAGGAATTACAGCCGAAGAGGCAGATGGAAGGCACACTCGTGAGGAGAGGCACAGTAGATCAGTCTTCAAGATTGTGAAGAGGAAAAACGTGACCTTTTCGCAACGAGCAACAAATACCGCCCAGCCGATTACCAATGATTATGGGACAACAAACAAAGGTGTACCGGACAATAATTATGGGATAGAGGGAGTATTAATAATTAGCGTGGGGTGTAAGTGGTGCTACATCAACCTCATCTCCATCTTACGCAGGCAGAGAAGTCCCGCGACCACGCCTCACGAGGATAAATTCACAACACACATCTGATCCCTCTGAGGGCCAAGACTTTAAAACCCTATTGGAATTGGACAATACGTAAGTGGAACTTCTCGAAGATATGGCAACATATCTCTCGTGGGCTAAACATAATCTTCCGAGCGACCTCAGGGATCTCAATAGTATCGATTTTTATAGAAATACTGATGGACATGCAGTCTGATGGCTGCTTTTAACATACGTAACTATCTCCGTCAAATTAATCTGCTAGTCTTCAACGCAGATGGTCTGGACAAACAAACTGGTGAACTTTCTTATCTGCTTCACAACAAGAATATTTCTCGTTCATTTTTGCCATGGACCACCTGGATTTTGATCCAAAATCGCTGTACACCGCAACAGTTTATTAGCTTGGTTATTTTACGTCGCATTTATTCCATTTTTGGTTAATTGCAACGATGAAGATGAGTGACGATATGAAATTGATGAAATGGTGATGGAATAAATTTTATGAATGGACAACAGAAGCATAATATGGATAAATCAAACACGTGCTAAACAGAAAATGCGTGTGGCTCCACACGCCAGAGACTCGTTAGTCTGTAAAAATGTCGTCCAGATGTAGTATGTAGAGGTTCACTTATGTGCCTACTCAAAAGCGTGGGTTGAGTCCATGCAGAAGCAGGAGTTGATCTGCCCTCTGACGTTGTTGAAGGAGCAGTATTTCCCGAAGCTGGTTGCGTAGTATATCTCTGCGGCTGGCGATCATGTAAGGTGAAAATGCAACATCTCCGAAAGTTGGCCGGGTGATCACCACCACAATTGACACATTTAGCAGGTGCAGCGCATTCTGATGTTGGAGGAAAGCCAGCACATTTAACACACCTCGGTGGGGTATGGCAACTAGTCTGAGTACGTCCAAGCCATTGACATTTGTGGCATTGGAGCACTGATGGTGGGTGGTAAGGTTCAAATTAAACACGATAAGAGAATAGATATTCTAACTTGTAGATGTCTGAGACTGTATCTATCCCTTAAAATGAGGGAAATCTTATATCTGCCCGACCCGTCCGGTTGGCGTTTGGTAATTTGATGAACTGCGTTTACTTTGTAGCCAGCCAGCTACCTTAAGATACGAGGGTCACTATTTATATTTTGAGCCTGACAATGAAAAAACAGGAATTTGGCATTGAAAACTGATTTATTGTTTTTCGAAGTATTCTCCTTTATGGTCAATACACTTTTGCATTCGTTCGAACCATTTGTCAAAGCAGTTTTTCCAATCTTCTTGAGACACCTCCATAATATGGTTTTTGAACGCATCAACGGCGTCTTCCGCCGACGAAAATCGTTGTCCACGAAATTTATTCTTGACATTCGGGAACAAGAAGAAGTCATTGGGTGCCAAATCAGGACTGTACGGCGGATGACCCATCAATTCGATTTTTTGACTGTTCATAAAGTCGGTTGTTAGACGAGATGTGTGACAGCTGGCATTGTCTTGATGAAGAATGATCCGACGGCGTTTGTTTGTTTTCAGTATTTGACCGAAGACCTCTGGCAAACAAATTGTTGTGTACCATTCAGAGTTGACCGTTCTACGTTCTTCTAAAGGCACAGTTGCCACATGACCAGTTTTCCCGAAAAAACAGGCGACCATTTGTTTCGATGTGCTTCGAGCGCGAACAACTTTTGTTGGATTGGGTTCATCTTGAAACACCCATACAGTCGACTGCTGTTTACGTTCCGGCTCATATGCATATATCCATGATTCGTCACCTGTTACAATCTTATATACTTCTTTTGAAGCACCACGATTGTATTTATTGAGCATTTGTTTGCACCAATTGACGCTAGCGTCTTTTGAGTTTTTGTCAAATTGTGTGGGATACAACGAGAACATACCTTTCTCACAGCTAAATGATCATGTAATATTTTATATATGGTGGAACTAATGCCTATGGTTGCCTCAATCTCACAGTATGTCACATGACGATCTTGCAGTATTAGTACTAGGTTTGGCACAGCATCAATGTTTTCTTGAACAACAACTGATTTTGGACGACCCTTCGCGTATCTCGTCGGTGAGCGAATGGCGGCCACGATTAAATTCGTTATACCAGCGTTTCACAGTGGCAAAGGATGGGGCTTCATTGCCAAATGTGGAAGTAAGTTGATCGATGCACTCGTGTCTTGATAATCCACGTCGAAAATCGTAAAACATCATCGCACAAAAATGTTCACGAGTTAATTCCATTTTATTGTTGTCGCGCAATCTCCAAAGCAACATAAACAACACAAATAAAGCTATTGACAAAACATTTGAATTACGTTATGGTCAATAATGCCAGACGATTCCGTGCAAACGTCAAATCGCGCCTAACTTCAATCATTGTTGCCAAGGCTGAAAATATAAATAGTGTACCTCGTACTGTGTAATCTCTTGGGTATAGAGATCCTTGGGAAGTTGGTGAATAACGACCATGAAAGATCTCGATTGAAGAATAGGAGAAAAGGCATGAGGAGCCTGTTTTTGCCTGACATAAGTCACGAATTTCTCATAGTCTGAGTTGGGGTGTAAAGGGTGCTCCTTCCATGTAGTGCACCCAATAGTCAAACTCACTTCCACGTAGTACACCCTGGACTGCAGACTAACGAGGCTCTGGCGACTGGCCCCATAGCCAGTATAATTTTGTTTGTGTTGTCCTGTGTTTTGTCCTTATTTGTGCTGAGTGCTTCTTTACAGCCTCAGCTTTTAACGAAAGTCAGAACATTTTAATATTTTATGATTTTAGTTATGCAATGTTAGAGTTGTTATGTGTAACGATAAGGGGCTGGACCCCGTATAATGTGACGGGTGCAAAATAGCTTTAGTGCTGACGCACCCAAAATTTTAAATTCAAAATCAAATCATAGTCTGAGTTGCTTCGGCATTGGAGACGGAGGCTATCAGATGGGTAGTGTACTCGCGGGGAGTCCGTAAGTTTTTGGAGCGCATTCGCAACAAAGGCGTGCGGAGAATATTGATGGTATATAAATACCGTAGGTATCCTTAAAGCAGACGCTGCTGCGATCCTTGGAGTAGCCTCATCTACTAGCATTTCTTGTGAGATTTCTATTTATGTAGACTGTTCAAGAGGTAGTATATATTAGGCGTTGCAATATATTGCAATGTGGAGACCGTCGTTGTTACCGGTTTGGCAGCCTTACGAGGAACGACAATTTGAAATCCATCGATTTCAGTCGGACGTTTTTACGAACGAGAGGAAAGCTTTTCTCGTTGGCTGGGAGTCTTTACAGGTCGTTATGAGAGTTGCCTTGTATTGTCCTTACGCGCAGATGGACTTTTCTTGGTGACTACACCATGGATGGCAGAGATGTGAGCCGATTCCGCAGAAGATGAAGCAGATGTCGAACGAGCAGTTCTAGAGCCGTCTACGTAATGGCGGCCGGATATCGTGACGTCGGCATGAAAATTTGAATCACCAAGACGATCTACGTCGCAAGAAATAGTAATTAGTTGTCAATGGTCATCCGGGAGTACCTGGCCAAAAGCGGCTTGTCGGTTGGCTGGTAGTACAGACTTATAAGCAGCCGGATTTACATCCATACTGAAATCGGAATTTTTATCACGCGAAGTCTCGCGGAAATTCCTTCGTTTTTCGCTCATGCCGGCCTTGACGCACACTAGATCTGAGTTGGCATCATGACGTTCACTACTCTAGGTCCCGAGGGACAAGAGGGACTTCCCTCTTTTTTTCTTTTTTCTTCTTCTTGTTTTACATTTAGAAGGGTACACCTTCTCTTTGGTATGTGAATTGTTTTGATAATATTTTTCTTGTTCAAAGTGATGTTCTAAGTGTCTTTCAGTATTAGGAGTGGTACATATTTACTTATTCTGAGGGTATTTCATTCAAATCTTGTTTATTCAGTGACAGTAGTGGGAAATTTACTTCAGTGAGGAAAGTAATCATTTGCTGTGGATTATTTATACGTAGGGACGTGAAGTGTTCGTTTTAACGATAACACCGAAACGTTGAGGAAAGCAAAATAAAGCGTTTCAAGTCTATTTGAACAGGTTAACGAAGCAAATTTTCGGTGTTTCGGAATTGCGAAATAACAAGAATTTTGCCATTTGTTCAGAATGACACTGAATTTTGCATTTTAACGCGAAAACTCCGAGAAATATGCAATATTAACTGGGTATGACACTTCTGTTCAAAGTGAACTACCTGAGCGTCTGTCCTTTGTAGTCTAGCTGGTGATAGTTTGATTCAAAAGAGATTGTAACTCTTCATGTATTGCAGTTTTGCACAGGCATGACTGACAGTGTTTAACCTAATCCTGCAATAGAATTCGCGGGGGGATCTTCGTAGAAATGGAAACATTTTCAGGGAGAAGCACCTGTTGTGTTGCAGGGAAGGGGATTGTGGGGTGTGTATGTGTGTGTACATGAAACGGTATTTTTATATTGAAGAGGGATTTTTTGGCATTAGGGAAATATGATGTGTATGATTGTGTTAAAAAATTTGGGTGATATCCTTTAATAAACATTTCACTGCCTGATGCAATGAAATATAGTTTTCCAATGGAAGAAATTGGCCATTTCTCACAAAGGTTAGCCTTCATTTATTACTATTATTATTTTGCAATTACAACTACAATTTGCCTGAATTTTCCACAACTAAATCAATTTGAAAATATTAAACATAGAAGAAACAGTAAAAATGCATGTAACACCGATTTAAAATTACTAACACAGAATTTTGTTCTAAACTGTGGAAAATAAAACGAAAACTTCACGTATAAATTATACGGCATGTGTTGGATATACCACATGCCGTAGTTTCGAAGGATACTGGATATTACACAGCTGATAGTCAGGATGCTGTGGATCAATCAGGAAGGTATACATGGTTAAGACATGCTGTAATGATGTGCAGTGGTATATAGGAAGGCAGTCGTGAAGAGCATCTTCGTGGATGGTGCGAGTTCATTCGACCAGTTATATATTTGTGGCGGACGGCTTCGATGTTGGTTGTGATTTAGGGAAAGGTTATTCGTTCGTACAGTAGTCGTGTAGGACTTGGCAGGACCACTCCTAAGGCCAAACGAAGAACATGTCTTTCCAGAACTTGTAGTTTGTGACAGAATGAATCTGGGGCTGATATGCAGTGTGGCCGTAAATAATTGCTGGTCGAAGGAAAGCCTTGTAGGTAAGTAGATCGACCTGGGGGTTGAGTCCCCAGGAAGTTCCAATTAGCCGTTTGAGCAACATCAGACGATTTGTTTCTTTCTGAGCAATGTTGAGCAAGTGAGGTTTCCACGTTAGCTTGGAGTCAAATATGACTTCCAGGTATTTTGCAGTGGCGGTAGTAAAATAGGAGTTCCCCGTACTTTAATGTTTAATAATGTTGAGTTTCTTTGGATCTTCGAGCGACAGCCTGTCTGTAAAAACACCAGTGCTTGTGTTTTGGGAGCATTAATTGTGAGACTCCATGTGTCACACCATCTTTGTAAGGAGTTTATAGCTGGTTTGGAGAGTTTTGTTTATAGCTTGGATGGCTGAACAACATGCGAGAACTGATAGTAGTGGAGATTTAGGTAGTGGTGGTGCTTGTTTTTGAGTGGAAGCATTCAGTGTTTGGATATTTGCTTTGGGTCCATATATTCCAAAAGAAGCTTTGTTTCGAATTAGTTTTCCAAAGTCAGGATCTGGAGATTTCAGGATTGAGGGTGAACAGTATTTGTGAAATTTGTGCCCCTTGGCATATATTTGGATGTTTGGTGGAACACATGTTTTGCTGTATTGTATTTGGTGTCATAGTTGGAAAGATGGAAATTGTAAAGCACTGCTTTCTGTGTATTTACGTCGGAGTTTTTCTGTTTAGAATCTGGTCGCTCCGGAAGTTTCTGCTTTTTGTTGTTGGCAAATGGTGATCTAGAACGATCGGCGCGGGAATCCATGGAAGACCTTGGAGAACTTTGGTTTTCAAGCTGATTCCGGCCTCTGGTTCTGATATCTCTAGGGACAGTACCCCCAACCTGTTGGGGAGCCCTTTATGCATCGCTTGACTTTCACTTCGCTATTCGGCGAATGTAGTAGCGGCACTTTTCACGTGAAGGAGAGTCAGAGTCTTGGAACAGACAACCTTTTCAAAGAAACTTACCAATCAAAGATTTTGGAACTTGAAGGATTATTTTTAGGCGGTGATGATGGAGGTTTTATATACATTGCTGAAACCAAAGATGGCCTCACCGATGGCGCACTGGTAGCGTCGACGTCTTCTAATCAAGGGGTCTCGGGCTTGATATCTGGTGGAGGCACATAGTGTTTTGGATCCCACTTTAAACTGCAGGCCCAGTCCCGATTAGCCTTACTGTGCATAAAGTGGACTTAAAATACAAAATCAATCAATCAAAACCAACGATCGAGAACGAAGAAAATGTCGTGTAAGCATAGAAGGTAATAGCAAGGAGATATAAATTAAAGGAAATGCTGGAATAAATTATATTAGAAATTGAGTAAAAACAGTTGTTATCATACCTATGGTTGCTTATCGCTCCTTAACGAAAATTAAGACATATTGTCTTAAAATGTTGGACACGAACTCATTTGCAGTAAATATAATTGGTTACTAAGATATATTACCAGCTAACGGGAATATGACACATCAAAATTAATGTCCAAGTGAGCTCTTGAGTGCACAATTTCTCAACTGATAATTAAGAGCACTTCCATATGTGATTTCAACTTGTGTGTGCAAGATGGAACGTTTTTCATCGGGACGGGATCAGGATGGGAAAACAATTCATGCGTTCGGAACGGAAAATGTTCACAATTTCGTAAAAAAGTCGGGATGTTCTTGGTTATTGAAATGCAAAAGACTTCTATACATTGGGAAAATCCAGAATTGCGTGCCTTATTTCTACAAGGACTGCTTATGTAATTTCTGGAATGAAACTTGTTACTTCGAACAAATTACCGACACTAATAGTATCGAAAAAACTTGAAGTAAGCATTTTTATACAAATGTCCGGACTTTTCGGGATCTAGAAATCGGGAAGTAATTTCTCAGCTGGAATTGAGACATTTCTCCCCTAAAACGTCCAGTAACAACCATGCACACTTTTTGTTATAAGCATACTTTTCCAAGAAACCACGTGATCTCAAACTTCCCTCTGATTTTCATTTTTTTCTAGCTAATTTCAAGTCATGTAATGCCCAAAATGTAAGACATTTGTGATTCTTTCAAATTCCTTCCGGAAGCCAGACACAACTCTAAATTGTATGGCATGTCCGGAAAGAAGAATGCTTCTTATAACTCCGTTTTATTGTGCTATTTAGCGTCGTTTTTCTGTTACTTTTTCTAATCGCGACGTTTAGGATGAGTGATATGATGGAATTGATAAAGGGGCACTCACAAAGAACACCCATACCCACGGTGTCGTGCGACGAGCGCACACATATTTTTCTACCTTTATGATTAAATGGCAACCTTTCCTCACACGTTTTTCTAGACTTGGGACTGGACAATGTGTAATCTAACACAATGGTGGTTTATAGGTTGTTGTCTATTAGGTACGGCTTCGTCAGATCTTTTAGGATTAATTCGTTTTAATTCAGCACGTCAGGAATAAATAACTACGAGATGGTAAAGATGGGAAGCGACAACAATTCAGAAATACAAATGATTTTTTCAGTGAGACAGCAAGGACATTTATAGCGTGCTTGCACTTAAACAGAAATTGCAAGATGAACTCTATATTGTACATGGCTTCTCTTTCCTTACTACTGCAACCAAAACTGGAGGAGCAGTGTCCTGAAAAGGAAGCGCAGTGGGCTGTTTTGATGGATGTGCAACGAGAGCTGCAAGGGGTCGGGAAAGAGAAGTTAGAACAAAGTTTAGCCAAAAATCCTGATGTTCAAGAAGTCGCAACCAACAAGGATGTGGATTACCAGTTGAAAACAAAATACGCACGACTTGTGTCTGTTGACGTTGAACGTTCTTTTTCAACTTACAAGTATCTGCTTAGTGACCGCAGATGTAGCCTCACTCAGAAGAACATAGAAATTTTGAATGTAATCTATTTTAACAGATTTCGAGATGACTAATTCTAAGCAAGTAAGAAGAAGCATGTTTTCCTTTATGTCGCTTTCTAATGTATCAGAGAATTTTCTTTGCTTAGTTATATTAAACGATTTAAAACCAGAGAATACTCTGTGTTTATCCAGACAAGTTGAATCATATATATATATGCACTGCTCAAAATAAATTTTACATCTGAAAATTAGCACCTATTTTAGCACCTTTTTTGTACAAAAGTTGGCACCTTTTTGCACCTTTATTGGCAAATTTTTGCATCTAAAATTCCTAGCTCTAGTAATTACCAATAAAAACAATAACAAACCGAATTTGATTTTCAAGCCCTGGTTTCACAGCTCTATGCGCCACATATTCCATTACGGGAAATGACAGTTTACGTAGGTGTAGATATGCTTCGTGATACGAAGCATATCACGTGATACGAAAAAACACTCCATCAGTTCGTGACAAGTTCCACTGTTTCACGTTATTCTTTCTTTCACAAATTTCATCAATTTATCATTCATTCATCATGATTACCAGAAATTGACGAGGAACGTGTAAATTAAGCCAAAGACAAAAATACAGGCTGCGGTGTAAGGGGTACCTTCCACGAAGGCGCCCAAAAGTCAACCTCACTTTCACGTAGTGCACCCTGGACTAAAGACTAACGAGGCTCTGGCGACTGGCACTATGGCCAGTATAATTTTGTTTGTATTGTCCTGTTCTTTTGTCCTTATGTGTGCTGAGTGCCCCTTTACAGCCTCAGCTTTTAACAGAAGTCAGAACATTTTAAGATTTTTAGTTATGCAACGTTAGAGTTGTTCTTTGTAATGATAAGGGGCTGGCCCCCGTATAATGTGACGGGAGCATAATATCCTAAGTGCTGACGCTCCCACAATTTTAAATTCAAAATTCAAATTAAAAAATACAGCCTGTTTGTTTCTTATACAAAATGAATTTAATGTCTGTACTTACAAGGGAGGTTATCTAAGTGCCCCCTCCGATTTCTATGAAACTTGGCAGGTGTATAGAGAGGCCCAAAGGAAGAAATTATTTCGGTTAAAACACTGTTTTAGGGGGCAAAACCCGCCTAAAATGTCAAAATGAGGACAAATTGACGTGGGGATTTGACCCGTGTGTCCCCCTCCGATTTCCATGAAAGAAACACGTACTTCTTCCTTTGGGCCCCTCTATACACCTGCCAAGTTTCATGGAAATCTGATAGGGACACTTAGGTAACCTCCCTTGTTAGTCATATTATTCATTGATTTCAAGTGAGGATATCGCGATTACATAATAGATGCCGCTCATGTAGGGTTGCCAGCAGGCGCGTATATTCCAGGCTGGCTAGTCTTTCGCCGAAGCCCAGATTAAATAGAGGAATTAATCGATTAGCAAATGTGCTGATGCTTCACTCTCGAATAACGGCCGCGGAGTAAAACGATAGTTTATGCTTTAGACCATCAGTAGCACAGACTAGATCACCAGGCTTCATCCTGTCGATTCTTTCTTGCAACCACCGCCTGAGGCGGCGGGGCTTATGCTCGCTGAAGACTCCTGCTTCAGTCTTCCCAGCGGTAGAACCTCACAGCGATGCCAATTGTACAAAACTCGCTAACCAGCATGGGATTATTCCTAGAAAAGGGAAATATTGAAACGAAACTACTATTACAGGAATGGGAAAAGAATGACATGTTATAGATATTTTTTCGTCTGGGCAAAAACAACATTGTCCCATCGAACACATGCAGAAGCGACAGGCTGCTGAACTTCAACCAACCACGATGTTTTGAACCCCTTGGCCAGGGTTGCCACAATATGGGGGCACAATTTCCCTTTCCAAGGGGTATAATTTCCCTTTTTGGACCAATTTTTCCCTTCACCTAAGCAAATTATATAAAAATAATAATTAGTAGTAGTAGCAGCATTATTAGTGGTGGTGGTGGAATTATTCGTTAGAATAAAAAATATTTTAAAAAAATTTCACATTTCAGTTTCATCACTTCCTGGTCAGATGTCCCAGGTTTGAATCCTGGTCAGGAATTTATTTAATCGTTAATCCTCATCGTTACTATTTATCCAAAGATGCATAAAAACAACGTACAATAAACTTAACCCGAGAAAGCCCATGACTTTATTTCTGTGAGTTTTGTGATCATATTAACAGGATTTTTTTGTTTTGCATCAAAATGGAATATAATGAAGAAAAAATAAAGATTTTATTATGCTGCTCGAAAATACAGGGGTGTCACCTGTAGGTGACATTGGGCATTCAAGGTACCAAAATGAACATAACGTGAAACTTATACCATGGAACATCTCTGTTTTATACCTCCCTCCTTATTTTTATGTAACACAGTTGATATTAACAATGTCAGAACTTGACATTACACTTTACACTTTTCCCTGTTCTTGTATATGCATGAAATTCGTACCAACAGTGTATGTGTAATGATACACCGCACCTCATACACATTATCCGTGTCCTCTTGTGGCAGTGTGCACATCTTCTTTGAGAACACTCTACCTGTACAGTCATGGAAAATAGTTCTTGTGCCACGAGACCTACGATATCGTAACATCTTAAAGCCTGTTGTCTATGCAACCCAAATAACAAAATTGCCGCTTGGGTTTGCCTGGCGGACCTGGATTCTCGGGAATGATTGAGTATTGACAGCAGCGTGAGTCATACCCCCAGGCCCAGCCATAACAAACAACATCTTGGTGCCGTGAGACCACCAGAAAAAGTTTCAGGAATTGGTTTCTTAACAACAGCTATTCGTAAGAAAATGTTCTCTTTACTGATATTAGAGTCATTGTCAAGAAAGTTCACTGAAATGGTGGTTTTCGTCGAATCATCATCGCGCAACACACATGATGTCAACCCAGAAGTCCTTGAAAAAGATTGGAGTTAAAAACAACTACTTGACAAATGATAAGACGAATCGATATTCATTAGTCCCAACTTAGAATTTTGTGTAAGACATGGATCATCATGTCCTATCATCCATTTCATAACTTCATTAATCATCCTCATCGTCTTTGTTGACGCCAAGTGCTAGAAAAGCAATATAAAATAAGCAAAATTAAGAAATTAATAAATGACATTTTCAGCGATTTCACGCAGCGACTCAGTTGCATGTAGACAAAGTTTCATTAATCGGGAAACAAGGGGCCCCTCGTTGTGCTTCATCGTCATTTTCCCTCCACTTTGCCTGCCGCGATTAACCTGATGTTGATTAATGCACAATCCACAAAGTGCACCAAAGCGGCGCATATTATGAATAGGTAAACTATGTGATATTATGCTAATTTACAATTTAGTAATAAAATGTGAATTTTGGGGGCTTCGGTTAAGTGGCTGCACATCCATTACGTAATCGCGATATCATCAAATTGTACGAAGCGTGTCTACACCTACGTAAAGTGTCAGTCCCCGTCATAGGCGTGCGCAGACCCTCTGATTAGAGGGGGTTAGCCTTGATTATATTTCAGGCCGGAAAAGAATAACGTAATTTCATCTCACTTGTTTAAATTTTATTGCATTGATGGGTGTGTTTATATATACACCCCTCCCTCCGCCCCACACACACATATAAATACATACATACATACATATATATATATATATATATATATATATATATATATATATATATATATATATATATATATATACATACACACAACACACACACACATTATATATATATATATATATATATATATATATATACCAACAGTAAAAATCATATAAATTGTCCCCCTCCATGTAGGACTGCCTTTACGGGGCGAGGGGGCTTAGTAGGGAGGTCAATTTCATCTCATCATTTCACCCATTCTTCATATCCATATCTCACGTTTTTCACCATTCCATCACGTCATTCATCTCCATATCTTTGACCTCCCTCTAAGAAACTTATGTAGGGAGGTCATTTTCATCTCATCATTTCACTCATTCTTCACATCCATATCTCACGTTTTCACCATTCCATCACGTCATTCATCTCCATATCTTTGACCTCCCTATAACTAAGGGTCCTGCTAGAGGAGACAACCTCGATAAAAAACCCCTATCCCAAGGTGTGAGTTGCACGTGCCGATGGGACAGTGTTGGCTGCAGGGGTAGGTGCAGTCGCGAACGTGGCCTCGGGGATTTCGGTTTGGTCCTCGAGTAGCCTCCATTTTTGGGGGTAGGCCTTCCTCGGCATAGAGGGCATGTCGAGGCGACAATTTATGGACCCTCCACAATAAATCTTTTTGTATATGGGTACAAAAAACAACTCAAACGGGGGGAAACCCCCAAAACGAGCGCGGCCTTCGAGCCCGCTTCAATTATTGGAAAAGACAAGTAACGTGCCACGTTATCTTGTGATTAGTATTGTGCAGAAGACCAAGAGTAACGATGAATCTGCAACAACAAAGAAACATGGAGCTGCTACATTAAAGGACTTGTCACCATTCCTTATCAAGAAACAGCTAGACTACGCCGCTGGTTCAGACGTACCAGAAATAAAAAAGCTAAGAAACGGGAGTCTACTTATCCAGACCAGCACAGATCGCCAGACCAACAACCTTTTAAAGTTAAGATCTTTGGGCGACTTCCCTGTTAATGTTGAACCTCACCGTCAACTTAACAGTAGTAGAGGTGTGATTCGCCACTGGGATCTGTTAAATGCTGAGGAGGAAGAGATTCTTGAAGCACTCTCAGACCAACATGTGACCGCAGTGCAGCGAATAAAGACGCGGAAGTCCGGAGAACTAGTACCAACTGCTTCACTTATACTGACTTTTCAAACGACCACTCTCCCAGACAGGGTACGGGCTGGATATTTGAGACTCAAAGTCCGTCCGTACATCCCTAACCCGATGCGTTGTTTCAAATGCCAGCACTTTGGGCACACTCAGCCTTCCTGCAAGGCCACTACCGCCCTTTGTGGCAAGTGTAGTCTGCCTGAGCATGGGACCGAACCTTGTTCTTCTGGTCCCAAATGCATTAACTGCCAAGGCGAGCACCCAGTCTGGCATCGTGACTGCCCCTCTTTCCAACAAGAGAAGAAAATCAGAGAGTTGGTCGTCACAGAGAAAATCTCTGCTGGTGAAGCAAAACAACGTCTCCGTGAAAGTATACGCACCACTTTACCTGTGCCATTCGCTACAGTTGCTTCAGCTGCTCTGACCCGTCGCAGTGTGGGTGTACAAACCAGCGACGTTGCAACTCAAACAACAACGCTTCCCGTAGTAGCTCGTCCTGCTTCGAGGAAACCAGCAATCACTCCTCGCTCCACAGAGACGAAGTTCAAGCAGGTGCACACTAAAGAATATTTTCTAAAGTCCAGTAGCTCTCCAGTCAGGGCGGCATCGACCACCCTGAAACTTAAAGCGCAGCTGAAAGCTGCCCGGCGGGCGCTGAAAGCACCCGCCCCCACTTCCCCTTCATCCCCTTCGCCCTCTGTGTCCTTACCCGAGGACATGATACAGGACGAAGCCGCGGATGAAGACTTTATCAAGGTGACAGGGCCTAGAAACAGAGTACGCCTTAAAAGGTAACTACATTACCTCCAGCTATGGCTTATTGTCTCCAATGGAACCTTAACGGTTTCCGTACACATCTCGATGAACTGCAAATCTTAATATCTGAATTTGACCCGGCCATCATATGTCTCCAAGACCTCACTTCCACGTAGTGCACCCTGGACTAAAGACTAACGAGGCTCTGGCGACTGGCATTATGACCAGTATAATTTTGTGTGTGTTGTCCTGTTTTTTGTCCTTGTGTGTGCTGAGTGCCCGTTTACAGCCTCGGCTTTTAACAGAAGTCAGAACATTTTAAGATTTTTAGTGATACAACGTTAGAGTTGTTATTTGTAATGATAAGGGGCTGGCCCCCATATAATGTGACGGGAGCAAAATAGCCTAAGTGCTGACGCTCCCAAAATTTTAAATTCAAATTCAAATTCAAATATGTCTCCAAGAGACACATTTTCGTCCAAATGAATCAGTGATTCTAAACGGATACACGCTTTACCGCACCGACAAGCTTCCTGAGGGTCGTCGTGCAGACGGTGGTGTTGCAATCGGTGTTCGAGATACCATCCACTCTACACCAATGTTTCTCACCACCCCCCTCCAAGCTGTCGCCGTCCGGGTCCATCTACCACAGCCAATATCTGTGTGCTGTGTCTCCATCACAAGGGAGGAGCGATTCTCTCTTGAGGACCTCCTTTGTATATTCGAACAACTTCCGTCTCCTGTAGTTCTTTTGGGCGATTTTAATTCCTACCTTCGTTTGTGGGGCTCCGTTCGTACAGAGCCCCAGGGTCAAATTGTAGATCAATTCCGTGAGGCATCACGTTTAACGTTGCTGAATGATGGAACTCCCACATATTTCAGTCCTTCCTCTGGCACATATTCTGCGTTGGACCTGTCCTTCTGCAGTCCCAGCCTTGCTCCTACCACATCTTCGAGCGTTCATCCTGATCTCTGTGGGAGTGATCACTTCCCTCTCATTCTTACCTTCGAACATCTTCAGCAATCACGTGAACAACACCCTCACTGGAATCTCAGTCGGGCCGACTGGGAAGCCTTCGATCGTGCAGTGGACCTTGAAGTCGATCTTGCGTGGACTTTACCACCAATCGACGCCTTAGATGTCTTTGTGTCAGGAGTGCATAATGCTGCACGCACCTCCATTCCACATCCCAGTGGACCTGCGAGGCGACGCCCAGTCCCCTGGTGGACTGCGGAGATCGGTACAGCCATCAAGGACCGCAATCATGCTCTCGATCGATTTAATAGGAACCACACTGCCGCAAACCTCGAGCAGTTCCGCATTAAACGTGCCCGTGCCCGTCAGCTCATTCGAGCCAGTAAGAAGGCGTGCTGGGTCCAATACGTGTCTTCTCTGACGAAGCAGGCTTCCTCGAAAGCCGTTTGGACCAAAGTACGTCGCATCCAGGGGGGTGCATCTACTCCTCTGAACGCTCTGGAGCTCGATGGGACGTTGTACACAGATTCCGGAGACATAGCTAATATCTTGGCCACGCAGTTTTCTGGTGCGTCTAGCTCTGTAAATTATGAACCACGTTTCCGCCGTGAGAAGGACCGTCAGGAACGACGCCCTCTCGTTTTTCGAAGTCATAACACCGAGCCATACAACTCTCCATTCACTGAACGGGAGTTCGATCAGGCACTTCGAGATTCTAAGAACACAGCTCCTGGAGTGGACAAGATCCACTATGAGATGCTTCGTCATCTGCCCATTGGAGCAAGAAATTTCCTTTTGGCGGTATTCAACAGGCTTTGGTTGGAGGACTCTTTCCCCACTTCCTGGAAAGAAGGTATTATTGTTCCCATCCTGAAACCAGGTAAACAACGCACCGCAGCCTCGAGTTACAGGCCTATTGCCTTAACTAGCTGTGTGTGCAAGTTGATGGAACGCATGATCAACAAGCGTCTCACCTGGTTTTTGGAGGAAAACTGCTTGATAAGTAATTTTCAATGTGGTTTTCGCTCCAACCGTTCCACACTGGACCATCTGGTTCAGCTGGAAACACACATTCAGGATGCATTCCTCAACAAGGAACATTTAGTTGCAGTTTTCTTTGACCTCCAAAAAGCATATGACACAACGTGGCGCTTTGGCATCCTAAAGCAGCTCCATTCTTGGGGCGTCCGTGGCCATATGGTGTACTTTATTAAAAACTTTTTATCTGATCGTTTTTTCCGCGTACGTGTTGGGAACTCCTTTTCGGATCTTCACGAACAAGAGAACGGTGTCCCGCCGGGCAGCGTATTAAGTGTGACTCTGTTTGCCATAGCAGTTAAGTGTTATGGCGAGCATTGTTGCCCCTGTACATGGTCTTCTGTATGTAGACGACCTCACGATCTTTTGTCGGTCACGGAATCTCGCGTCAGCTTCTCGTCAACTCCAACTGACGATAAACCGTTTGGTTGAGTGGTCCTCCCAAACAGGTTTCACCTTCTCATCCGAGAAATCCGTGTGTGTTCACTTTTGTCGCCAACGTACATGTCATTTCGATCCTGACCTGTACATGGGGAAATCTCCCCTGTGCTTCGTGAATGAGGTCCGCTTCCTGGGCCTCATTTTCGATAAGAAATTAACATGGCTACCTCACCTTCGCCAGTTATAGTTCTCTTGTCTTCGAGTTCTCAACCTTCTACGTGTTTTATCGCATACTTCTTGGGGTGCTGACAGGACGGTACTGCTTCGCCTGTACCGTGCACTGATCAGGTCGAAGCTTGATTATGGATGTGTTGTGTATTCTTCTGCCCGCCCATCTAGACTTCGCATCCTAGACACTGTCCACCATGCTGGTATACGTTTGTGCTCTGGTGCGTTTCGTACGAGTCCAGTCGCTAGTTTGTACGTAGAGGCATCTGAGCCGTCGCTGTCTCTGCGAAGACAGCTGCTGGTAGTGAACTACTTCCTCCATCTTCGCTCGATGCCTTCACATCCTTCATTTGACACCATCTCCGACGAGAGTAGGCTGGCAAGGTATCGGCTCCACCCTAGTGCCACTAGACCATTTGGTGTTCATGCAGACGAGATCCTGTCAGCACTTGGTGTTGACAGTGATCTTCCTGGCGTCTCTCCACTCGTTCCGCCTCTCCCTACCTGGGAGTATCTTGCACCTTCTATCGATTCTGCCCTTCCAAAGGCAGAAACACCAATGGTTGTATACCAGCAACGGTTTTTAGAACTTCGTGCGAAGCACCCCAATTTTAATGTGTTTTACACGGATGGGTCCAAGACAGTGGAATCAGTTGGTTGCGCCTTCGTCCTAGACTCTCAAAGTTCCAGTTACTCGCTTCATCCTGCCTGTTCCATCTTTACGGCAGAGTTGTACGCCATTCTAAAGGCACTGGACTTTGCAGACGTCAATGGTCTGAAGAAAGTCCTTGTGTGCTGCGATTCGACCAGCGTTTTGCAATCTCTGGATTCGCCGTATTCCCGGCATCCGGTAGCGCAACGCATATTCAGACGGCTTGTGTCCTTATCTGGCAGCACAGATGTACACTTCTGTTGGGTCCCTAGCCACGTGGGCATCCAGGGGAACGAAGCAGCTGATGCTGCCGCCAAGTCTGCTGATGCAGATGGCGACGTTCTCGTCCACCTTTTGCCTGCTAGCGACCTGCAGAATGTGTTCCGTTCTCGCCTTCTTGACACTTGGCAGACCGAGTGGGATGTGGAAACGGGGAACAAGCTTCACTCTGTTAAGCCCACCATAGGTGTTTGGCGTTCCTCGTCTCGTCCCTCTCGGCGAGAAGACGTTATTCTTACCCGCCTGCGTATAGGACACAGCCGTCTCACGCATGGTCACCTACTGCAAGGGCTGGACCCTCCGTTGTGTCGTACTTGTAATGTTTTATTAAGCATTCGACACATTCTCGTTGAATGTGTCGATCTTGCTTACCTCCGGCAGACTTTTAACCTTTCCGGCTGTTTGTCATCCCTCTTGGGTGATGACAGCAGTATTTTATCACGTGTTTTTAGTTTTTTGCGAAGAGCTGGACTCTTCCACCGTCTGTAAGTAGGTTTTTAGTTTTTTCTGACTTTTTAATGTGTCGTGTTTGTCTCGTGCAGGTCTCTTTACAACCTTGCACTTTTAGTTTTTCCCAAGGGGCTATCTACACCCCTTTTTTTAATCTCAGTCAGAATTTTAGATAAGGGGACATTTCCCCGTATACACAGAAGGGTGCGAAATGGCCTTAAGTGCCGACGCACCCATAAATTTTAACTCAATCAATCAATCAATCATATAAATTGTCTCTCAAATCTGCGCGTTCCATTTCCTCCAAACAATTGTTCATGCACTTAAGAGAAAACCTTTTAGCAGCAGTACTTCTCTCCTCGGTAATATAAAATGCATTACAGAAAACAAATTGCGAGCAAAGCGACCAATAAATTTTCAGATCCAAATTTTTGCAAAATGAAAACAATGTCGATTTAATATGGGGAAAAAATTCATGGAGCGCCATATTATTCTCTTTTACAATTCTTTTCATTTAGATCGTTTGGCGTCCAGGGTTAACTCTCGCCGACCCCTAGCTACGGCTCTGAACTTGACTAAAAAAAAAAAGTAAGAATCACGAAACTTCCGACCCTCTGTAAACAACCGTATCACTTCGAGTAACGTATCACTCCGCGCCAGCTGTTCGTGAATGGTGCGGCCATCATATGCTGCTCACTCGCAACCTTTAATTTTACGTAACATGGAAAAACGTATTCTTATTTAACTGATAATCTACACATTGAAGTGATTAAATACGTGTTCTTGTTCAAGAATGAACATATTTTTCTACGCCAAAAGTCCCATTTATCTGACACTGGGTTAACAGATCCCCCTTCCCCCCCTCCTCTCTCAGTATGACAGCGCCAAAGTTATACAAGAGAGTGAGAGATTCGTTTCAGTAAATTCAAGCCTTCATTGCCCAACATTGTTGACATGTAGAGTATTGTTTTCTCCTTTGTGCGGGGTGTAAGGGGCGGCCTTCTTCTAAGGCGCCAAAAAGTCAACCTCACTTCCCCGTAGTGCACCCTGGACTAAAGACTAACGAGGCTCTGGCGACTGGAATTATGACCAGTATAATTTTGTGTGTGTTGTCCTGTTTTTTGTCCTTGTGTGTGCTGAGTGTCCGTTTGCGGCCTCAGCTTTTAACAGAAGTCAAAACATTTTATGATTTTTAGTGATACAACGTTAGAGTTGTTATTTGTAATGATAAGGGGCTGGCCCCCATATAATGTGACGGGAGCAAAATAGCCTAAGTGCTGACGCTCCCAAAATTTTAAATTCAAATTCAAATTCAATTTCTCCTTTGTGCAACAAATATACCGCCAGTTTTAGCAGAAGCTAAACAAAGATAAGTCGGGGAATAAAAGTAGATTGTTTATCTTTCTCTCGGTTTCTCGTGCACAAGAAGGCGATAATAAGCGCATTATTTACGCAAGTCTCATGTAAGTAATGTATTTTCTTACCTTGTTTCAGCAGTTCCTTTTTGAACTTGAGGCATTTTCGGCGCTAGACATCATCCTGTCAGAGTACGGTTTGTCAAATTTGCTTCCCAAAAAGGAACTCAACGTGGCACAAGAGGCGATTTAATGCCGACTGCTAAAATTGGGAAGATCGTCATCAATCATCACTATCAACATCTTCCCCACAGTGCACAGGACGGCTCTTTGATTGAAAGAATACGAAAGCACCTCGCGTTGTATTGCGCTTATCTCAAAATCGGTGTACTTGTTTATACGAGCAACAACGTGTTTTTTTCGCGGGACTCACATCTTGACCGGTCGTTTTCCTTTCTTTCACCGCACCGAAAACACAAAGACGCAGACACACAATTACACTTGGACACCAACTTCACTGCTTTCAGAGGATAGCCTCGACACAACGTCACATAAACGTTAAGAACAACCTGCTTCGTGCCACTTTTCAAACGGCTGTATTTCCGAATGACTAGTCTGAAAACACGGGAGAGCTTCCTGCTCGCATGGAAGTCGCCATGTTCGAAACTGGCGCTATTTTCTTGCTGTTCACGTGATCAATTGTAATTTATACAATAATCACGTATTATTATTATAAATAGAAACCTTAAATGAAAATATATTTTAAAATGTATAATCCAATGTAATTTACACGTTTCTCTTCCATTAGCGTACTTTCATAGAACGGACTACATGATGCGGAAGAAATCCGTTATTAGGCTGTTGCCAACCTCAATACTTCTCACTAAGTCAAGTACAGAAAACGGAAGTGGTATGTCGAATGTCGGCATATGATAGTGTGATTTCACATTGTCAGTGACGATCCTCCGGGGATGGGGGAGGGAGTGGGACGCAGGAGTCGATCTATAATTCAGAGGTGTTGTTCACCATCCGGATGGTGACATCCTCACACTCCGGAATACTTTTGTGGGTGAAGGAGGGCAGGCCGTAGGGTGAGGGAGGTTGATTTAAAATGAATACCTCTCAACAAGAGAGAAGAAAAAAGTGACAATATTTAAAAATTCACACGCAAATATCCATTTTATTTTATATGTAGCTTACAAAAAAATGTGACTGCCTCAAAATATTTCTGTATTCTACAGTCTTCTTTCCCCACTTTTATGCTTCTCTAAGTTGCCGTTTTAGTTTCCCTTGGTGTCTTTCTGCATAATCCATCATTTTTGAACGGGATGAAAAGGACATACGAGTGTGTTTTTGGATGAAGTAACTTTAGATATGTTGAAGTACACTCTGGAGGATACTGAAATGTGTCACATTGAGGTGTAGATCGACCACGCTGTGACACGCACATTTGTCATTAGTTACGAGACGATGAGGGATAGGTGATATTTGAATTCCAAATTAGTTAGCCGTCCTCGTGACGGAGTGGTTAACACATCAGGCTACGACGCCAGGGGTCCCGGGTTCGAATTGTGGCCTGGGCATGAATGTTTGTGAATGTCCATTCATCGATTTCATCATATCATCATCATTCATCCCCATCTTCTCAAATTAGCCATAAGAGGCACAAGAGGGGACGTAAAATAAAGTAAATCAATCAAATCAAATGAGTTAGTTTCATTATTTTATCTAATTAATAATTATTAATTTAGTCAAATCAAATCATATGTATTAGCTTACTTTCATTATCTATAATAATAAATCATAACACTTTCAAACATCAAATAAATTTATTGAAGTAACCCCGGTTTCAAAACGTAATTTATCTCAATGTGTCACATTCTTCTAGCAAGGTTTTTTTTTTTAGTAAAAGATGAGAGAAAATTAATCCTTTGGTACGGAACCGTCTTACTCCTGGGGGATAAGATGTCAATTTTGTATTTGATTTTTTTAAATTTAGCATTGCTTTTCTTCCACTTTTGGCTAATCCCGACGATGAGAATGAGTGATCGTCAGATGAAATTGATGAAGGGACACTCACAAATAACACTCATGCCGGGATTCGAGCCAGGGAACTTCGGTGATGAGTCTGAAAGTCGGCCACCAGACAAGATGTACATTTTTTTTTTTTTTTATTTTTTTACATACATTCAAAAACTTTCAACAGGTCATCAGTGATACACTGCTTATTCCGCATCTGTTGACAAATGGAAATGTTTTTACACCTTGTAGGCTATGTGGATTATTTTTTTTTCATAAGTTTGCAACACTGTAAGGGTGCACCTGCTTTTGTTTACAGAAGGTCTGAAGTTCTATGATTCTCACTTTAGACTGCAAGAAAAGCAGACATTGCGAGCGAAGCGAGCAAGAACATTTTACAAAAGGTATTTATATTTGTATAAAATTTGAAATCAAGGGGGCAATTGCAGCTCTGTCCCTGTCTGTCTGAACTTTCATCGGCTTGAAAATACTTAATTTTCTTTAAGAGTATTATATAGTTTAATAACGGCGATAGGATTCATCTATCCTAAATTTCTAGGTGAAAATATAATAATATAGGAGCATAGATGTCTGAAAGGGAGGCAAGGATTGCCACACCTTCCCCTTAGAAAACGAATGTCAACCAAAAAGTACGTTTTCACATGTATAATTTGATTTCAGTCATAATAATTTACATTAATTATTATAATGAGGATGCAGGAATGCGATAATGCAACACTATTATCGGGGTAATATGCCCCATGGAAAAATACCTTGCTTGTCTCTTCGTGGAAAAAATCTGCAGACGTCCATGATTAGGGGTGCATTTGCCCTCCCCCTGGCCCCATGGGCGCACGCCTATGATCCCCGTGATGGAATATGTAGCGCAAAGCCAGGGCTTTAAGATCAAATTTGTTTTGTTATTGTTTTTATTAGTAATTACCCCAGTTTTCTTCCTCTGAAGTTAAATTATTCATGACGACGATTTATGATTACATTAAAGACATGAATGAACATACACAATGAATCCATTTTGGTCGGAACTCGAACTCGGAACCTTGTTCGGAAAGAAATAAAAATATCCATAAGGCATGAGTGTTTCATTGGAGATGTTCCTCTACTTCCGTCATTTTATCACTAATATATTTCTTTAATATACAATAATAAGTCACAACTACCTAAAAATAAATATTATTTTTGCATTTTCACATGCACATGTTTTTTGACGGTTAGTGTGTGAACTGGCACCTGTTTATTTAGATTGTTCATTATGTTTCGTGTGTAGTTAAAGATAGGAAATATGCTTGAGGAACGATTAGGGCTATAAGAATTCCGTCCGTGACGGAGTGGTTAGCACAGTGCGCTACGATGTCTGATGTCCTCGGTTCGAATCCTGTCGTGCGTATGGGTGTTCTTTGTGAGTGCCCCTTCATCAATTTCATCATATCACTCATCCTCGTCGTCGCGATCAGCAAGAGGTGAAAGAAAAACGACGCTAAATAAGAAAATAAAAAGACTTATAAGAATCATTCTTATTTCCGGACGTGTCCTACATTTTATAGTTGTGTATGGCCTCCGGAAGGAATTTGAAAGAAATCTCAAATGTCTTATACGTATTTTGAGCATCACGTAACTTCAAATTAGATGGAGAAACAGAAAAACTGAGGGAAGTCTAAGATAACGTGGTTCCTTGGAGAAGTATGCTTAAATCAAAGAGTGTGCATGGTTGCTACTGGATGTTCGGAAAAGCAATTACAATCCCAGCTCAGAAATTACTTCATGATTTTCTAGATCCGGAAAAGTCCGGATATATGTATAAAAATGCTTACTTTGTGAAGTTTTATCGATATAAGTGTCGGTAATTTGTTCGAAGTAACAAGTAATTTTTCTCGTTATTGGAGAAATAAGGCACACAATTCTGTTTTTTCCCAGTGTATATTAGTTTTTTTACATATTAATAAACAAGAACTTCCAGACTTTGTTTACGAAATTGTGAATTTTTTCCTTCCCGAATTCATAGATTGTTTTCTCTTCCTGGCCCCACATCGACGAACAACGTTCTGTCTTACATACACAAGTTGAAATCACATACAGTCGTGCTATTAATTAGCAGTTGAGGAATTTTGAACTCAACCGTTCACTACAACATTAATTTTTCAGCTGAAGATGTGTCATATTCTCGTTATATGCTAAGATGTCCTAGTAACCTATTATAGTTACTGCAACATTTTGAGACAATTTGTCCTACTTTCCGCTGACGAGTGATCTGATAGCCCTATGTGTGATGAGAACTGTTTTTACTCAATTTCTGATATAATTTATTCCAGCATTTCCTTCAACTTCTATTACCTTGTTATTACCTCCAATGCTTACACAACTTTTCCTTCGTGCTCGACCTTTGGGTTCAGAAATGTTTACAACACCCCCATCTCCCGCGTGTAAATAGCAGGCAACAACAACACTCTGGAAGACCATAATGTATACAACTTGTTTACTACATATTTTACGAAAATATTAGAATGTTAGCTTGATATAACTGTGGATTGGAACGAACCAAATAAAATACCTGTTTTATACGCACACTGGAACGAGCGCAGGCCTGCTGTGAGTCACTCTGGCAGTGAAGGTCACTGATCGAAGCAGTTGGTGCTTGCTTACTACAAGCAGGCGCCTTATCTTTCCTCAAGGAAACACGGAAATCTTAGTTACTTTCTTTCGCCAGACTAATGGTGAACATTTACAGGAACGTAAGGAGTAGTATCGTATTCTATTGGAATTAGATTTCGTGGTGTATAAAAGATATCATAACAATATGTAAATCTCTTTTGTGACCTACACTGAACTTATTTTAAAGTTTCATTGACATGTGAAAGCGGAAATTTAGAGATCCTTCTTCCTTACGATTTCTAAACAACCGAAGAGTGTGGTGAACGTGAAACTACTTATTGTTCGCATCAACGATATGCATTATACAAATGGTCCTTAATCGGGCCTCCCCGATGGCGCAGTGGTAGCGTCGTCGCCTTGTAATCAAGGGGTCCTGGGTTCGATACTCGGTGGAGGAACAAGTGGTTCGGATCCCAATTTAAACTGTAGGTCCAGTCCCGATTAGCCTTACTGTGCATAAAGTGGACTTAAAACACCAACTCAACTCAAATGGTCCTTAATCAATAACCCTATTACATCACAGGAAGTGATATTTAAAACAATTCTACCACGTATCCAACTTAACAAATATTCAGATTGATTCCAAGCTTCTGTTTAGGTTATTTTGTGTCGCATTTTTACCTCTTGCGATAATCGCGACGACGAAGATGATGGGTAATGATACGAATGCAATGCTACATCTAAGCCTCAACAGGTTTCAAAAATGGATCCTCTGGCTTTGTAGAGAGTTACGGTGATTTTGATTTTGATTTTGATTTGGTATTTTAAGTCCACTTTATGCACACAAAGGCTAATCGAGACTGCATCTACAGTTTAAAGTGGGATCCTAACCACTGTGTCTCCACCGGGTATCGAACAGGGGACTCCTTGATTACAATGCGACTCCTCTACTGCAGCGCCATCGGGAAGGATGAGAGAGAGAGAGAGAGAGAGAGAGAGAGTTACGGTGACAACGATAATGAAGAATTGAAAGTAGTAGAACGCCTAAGCTATTATTTTGTCAATATTGGAATCTTTAATGAATGTTATGAATGTCAGTTCAAATTGAAAAAAATAAACTACTTGTAAAAGATTTCCAGAGTGCCGTTACAAATCGTTAATTTTTCTCTTTCCACACATTACTTTGCTACTATGTAGATATTTGCATGCTAAGATGTAGAAAGTGCTGCATTTTCAGTGTTTGGAATTGCGATTTATTTCTGAGAATGGAGTGAGAAGTGGGAAAAGGATCACCTCACATGTTTGGATTATACCTCCCCGCCAAAAAAAGACACAAAATATATATCGGCTGTTGTTCTTATAAGGGAATATAACATGTATGAATTGTCTGAAGAAAAATTGGAGCCTATTCACATCCCTACGGAACTTTGAAGAAAGCCCACGTAGAGATTGGGAAGTTTTGTTACGACAAAATTGGGATGTATAGTAAATTAAAATGCAAAGTCCTACCTTGTGCTTTGCACCAAGCCATGGAGGCGTATAGGGGGTGTGGAGTTAGTGGAGTTAGGGCCCCACGCTTTCTTCATCACGCGGAAGGTGGGAATGATGTGATCAGCACCACGCCCCTGGCCGCCATACCGACCCCCTTCCCCAGAGTTTCCTCCAGGTACCGACTTTATACGACGCTGGGTGGGCACCGAAGCAGCTTGAACAGGTGGACAAAATCCCGATTATCCCCCGTCGAGGATCGAACCCAGATCTCTCGCATGGTAATAAAACGCCCTAACGACTGTGCTACTGCGGCACATACAGTAATTAAGGCAAGAATTGTTTTAGCGTTTCGTTCAACATTTTTAGGGGAATCATTTTCGGAGATATAACGGGTAGCTCTTGTCGGTTCTGCGACCTGGGTTGAGAAAAGACGATTGTCTGACGAACAACACTCCACCTGACAAGTCACGTGACTTTCCTGCATTTCCTGTGCCTGTTGGCTTTTGCATGAAAGACGAGTTGCTCTTGAGACAGACAGAATCACCCGATCACCTAATGGTGTAATGTGTGTTGCCTACCCTTCCGGCATTATTTACTGCCATTAAAGTCTTATGGGGAAGAACTTTTTTCCACCACTGTACATGTTCTGCGATGTTGATGTCTTGTCTGACTTCATTTGGTATACGCAAGGACCAAGAACCAATTTGGGAACTTCTGTAAGGAAGGTGTCCATGTAAACGGCAGTATGATTCCACCAATGATCGTCGGAAGTCACAATATGTCACACTTTTGCCATTCACGTTCTTGAAAATCAACCGTGCATTGTGGCATGCTGCATCTATTCCAAAGGCAAACAAGGAGAACCACCACTTTTTACCCCTGAAACTGACCCACAAGGAGTGAATGTTCTGGTCGAAACGATCGATGCCACCCATGAACATGCCTCCCGATTCCACTAACATCAATTGTTGTCTCTTCAATTGTTGCGGTCTCTTGTGAATCATGATAACTTCTTGTGACAACTTCCACCTCGGCGAGGAGCATTGCTGGAGGAAGACAATTGACATCTGTGCAATTCTCATCCCCACAGTCTTCATCTGTGAATCCATAATCATCAGGTGGGAAAAGAACCTCATCAATGTCATCATCATTCTTCAATAAGTTGTAGGGGTGTAAGGGGCGGCCTTCTTCTAAGGCGCCCAAAAGTCAACCTCACTTCCACGTAGTGCACCCTGGACAAGAGACTAACGAGGCTCTGGCGACTGGCACTATAGCCAGTATAATTTTGTGTGTGTTGTCCTGTTTTTTGTCCTTGTGTGTGCTGAGTGTCCGTTTGCGGCCTCAGCTTTTAACAGAAGTCAAAACATTTTATGATTTTTAGTGATACAACGTTAGAGTTGTTATTTGTAATGATAAGGGGCTGGCCCCCGTATAATGTGACGGGAGCAAAATAGCCTAAGTGCTGACGCTCCCAAAATTTTAAATTCAAATTCAAATTCAAAATCAATAAGTTGTAATGCTTCATCCAAATTCAACCTGAAATCATAGTAGATTCCAAGTTCAACATTTGTATTATTTTTTTTATTAGTACTAGACTGTAATACACATACCACAGCATTACAGTGTATATCAGAATAAGATACTATAGCATTGTTTTGCCCCCAAGATTTATCATTATTATTGATGAGGAAAGCATTTTCTTTGTGTTTATTTTTCAAGTCTCAATGTTTTTATTCTTGTTTTTACAATAATTATAAATCATTACTCACTGGAGGACTAAAATTATTAAAATTATATTTTATTATTATTATTATTATTACATCATTGTTACAATATTATATTGCAATTATATTATTACTGCAATTATAATTATAAAAATTAACGCTAAAATGCAATTATGTCCTAGTCCTTTATACATTTATGACTTCCAAAGTCCAATGTCACCTACAGGTGATACTACAAATTTATTCAACAATTACACCAACTTATTGTTCAGGGAGAAAATTTATATTTACCAGACATAAACCTTAAACCTTTAAGAGTAAGTAAAAGTAATTAAGAACAAAAAGGATAGCAATGGAACGTGAAAATACCATTTTGCTAAATTTCGCATATGGAACAGGAAAACCTAGTGGATTAAACCAACCATACACAAATTAAGAAGTGTATAAAGCAATAGTACAGGGAGTACGGGGAACAGCACCTGGGGAAGATGGAATAGCGACTAATGCATATAAAGTGTTATGGCCAACAATGGGTAATACTTTAACAAAATGGGTTAATACAGTATTAAACAAAAATAATTTAGTAAATTATGAGACAACAGGAATAATAATTTTAATACCAAAAAATAGTCAACCCAAGAAGATGAAAGATTACAGACCAATAACATTATTTAACACAGACTATAAAATACTGACTAGATATGTAGCAAACCGATTAAAGTTGATTTTGACAAAACCGGCTACACCATATCAATATGGAGTTGTTGGAGAAAAAAATATACCATTTATTGACACTATTAAGAGATGAAATAATAAAATCTCAAGACTCCCAACCAAATAAATACCTCGTAGCGATTGATTATTCACAGGCATTTGATAGAGTGGGGCATAGTTTTTTGTTAAAAACAATACAAAAGATGGACAAATGTATGAAAATATTAAAACATTAGTGACAAATATAAGCTTAAAGGCAAAAATCAATGGGTTTTTAACTAATAAATGCATAGTCAACAGAGGACTTCCGCGAGGAAGCCCATTAAGCTTACCCCTTTTTGTAATGGCCTTGGCACCTTTCCTTCAACACTGTCGCACGACCGTAAATGATAACAATACAGGAACGGAATTTACGATTGGAGCTTATATCGACGATGTCACAGTCATATGCCAAAATCAGTAGCGATTAAGAACTTAATGGAATGTATACGAAAATATGAAATAGAATCTGGTGCGTTAGTGAATATGACTAAAACGTGTTACTTAACATTAGGAAAACAACATGAACAGCCACCTGATGTGACATTTAAAAAAGTGCATCAAGTTAAAATCCTAGGAGTGTTTTTTACAAATGACATTACAGAAAGCATAAAACTTAGTTATGATAATATATATCAGAATATTAATTATACCATACACAAATTTATAGAACGACCCTTCACTTTATGTACGAGAGTCAAAATAGCAAATGTACATATCTTATCAAAACTGTGGTATGGAGCCCAAATTTGGCCATGTGATAATCGTAACTTAGCACGAATAAAGAAAAGTTTAAACCGGTTCCTTTGGGCAGGAAAAGTTTTCCGAGTGAATCAGCAGACACTTAGCTTACAAAAACAGCAAGGAGGAATGAGTTTGGTGGACGTTGGTAAAAAAACAAAAGCTTTGTTTAATCATCGATATTTTTCAATGATTCAATCTAAAGAAAATGTCGAGGACGTTCCAGGGTATACATACATAAGAGATATTCCATTAGAAGCACCAGTGAATGAGATCAAAATTCCCACTTCCCAAAAAGTATATCAAGAAGCTATAATGGAATATTTATATGGACTTATAAAGAAAATAGACTATAATCAGTAACAGTGAAAGATTTGTATAATCAATACCTTACTCAAAATATGGATACGCTGCACATAGTGAAGAAACACCCTCAATATAATTGGAAAAGAATTTTTACCAAAATTTCGTCAAAACATTTATCCAATAGACAATGCAGTCAATGGTACCAAGTTGTTCACGAACTAATTGATAATAAAGCAAAAAACGACATCGGTTGGGGTTTAGTTGAGACCCTAATTGTGAGCAGTGTTTATTAGAAGATACAAGAGCATACAGGATGACGCACTGTGGAAAGGCAATACAAGACTGGCCGGTACTCCAAAAAATGATAGCACACACAAGTCGATCATCAGTTCAGTGTATTACTCCGGAATTTAATTTTTTTCCCTGCTACAAAGCATCGAGCGATACAGTGGATTATAGGTACGTACATGATATATATTTTTTTCAATGGACAAACAGGAAACAATATGAGGGACTATTACCGAAGTGAATATGGGAAAATGTTACCTAGTAGGAAAAAAAAGGTTATATGCAAACTATATTCAACACACACTGTATGACTCAACAATAATGTAATATTGGTGAATGTAACTACAAATGAAGTATGTTTAAACCTTGTTAAAAAGTAGTAGTATGTAATAGTTATATTGTAAATAAATAAAAAAAGTCCCGGCGAGGGCATGGGTGTGTTTTAATGTCTGCAACAGACATGTGATGGGTTGCAAATAACCTAGTGTTGACGTACCCATAAAATAACGAATATTTACAATATTTAACAGTTTTATTTAATTATTTACATAAATGCTAACACAAATCGCAGGAAAAGAGTTTTACTTTCTTGTTCTTCCTACAATATTTTACTTTTTAAATTTAATTTTGCAATAATGAAAAAATAGCATGTTCATACACAACAAAAACATATGAACATGATTAAAAAATAAAGCAAAATTTGCTCTACGCAGTGGTTTATTTTTTATGAACTCATTAACGAGCGGTCTCAGGTCCAAATTATCAAGCACAGTTTGATGTATGTGGAGTACCGCTAAGCTGCTTAGTCTCTTCTGCCTCATTGTAGATCTCAAATATGTCTTTAGTCGGCTAATAGCACTGAATGACCTTTCGACTGTGGCTGTCGTCACTGGCACAGTGCGGAGGACCATCATGAATTTGCCAACTTCAGGCAGAAGCTCCTGGAGGGTCTTCCAAAAGAAATTTCCTTATGTCACGCATGGTAGTTAGAACCACTTTCTTCTGTTTGGCGATATCACCAAGCATGGACAGGTGTAAGGAGAGCCTATCAGCATCCAAACATTGGCGAAAGAATTCTCGCGTTTGCTGAAAGTTTGTTGTGCAACTGTTCACAGCTGAGATGCATTCTTTCTCTACGGCTGTTATTTTTTGTAGTCCTGTAGATTCATGTCCTTGTTTAACACATGATTTTGGTGTGTCACTACGTCAGTGTATATTGATTTTTAATGCTCTTTTGGAGTGTAGAACTTGTGAGGTTTGGCAGCATCAGGATTTTCAAGTCTCTTAGGGACGTGAAGTTGCCGGGGCAATTCTGGCTCATCAACGAGGCTCGGTTTGCCCTCTGTGCATTTCAGCCAGAACTGCTCAAAACACATTCGCTTTTCTTGAAAGATGTCAGTCAAGTATTTTAGTTTTGATTCCACTTCTGTAGCACCAATGCGTGGAGACTGAATCTTACAGTTTACCTCTTCTATTGGACCCATCACATGGCAGTAGAGGGAGAGAAAGAAAAATGTCTTGAAGTGAAGCATTGCCTCCAGGTATCCAGCAGATTTTAATACTGCGTCAGTAGAATCTTCAGAAAATTTCTCAAAAAAATTGAGAAGGTTTTCATAGTTCCTCAAGATCTGTTGCATACTGGAGGCTCTCAACGTCCACCGACGAGAGCAAAGTGGTCGCAGTCCAGTATGGCCAGCCTTCTCATTCACATCAATAATATTCCTAAATATTTGCATTCTTTTAGGGGATTCCCAAACAGTCTTTAACAAGTCGTTGGCTAGATTCATTATGTCTCTGATTAATATATGTATAATAGTAAATAATAATTATATACTTAGTATATAGTAATAAGTCAAGTGTTTTGCTGTCTCTGGTCATAGCCCCCCAAAGTTGATGGTTTGGCGGTCTCAGGCCCCCAAAGTTGATGGTCTAGAACATTTAAAATGTGTATTTAAAGTTAAGTTCATGTGGCACAATTCAGAGTAAACTTTACAAGAGAAGAAAAATAATACATTAGATCCTCTTAAGCAAAATTATTGGGGGGGCTCTGCCCCCACATCCTTAACATTGGGGGGCTCGAGCCCCCCTAAGCCCCATGGAGTCGGCGCCTATGGTTACGAATGATCTGTGTTGCGTCGCGTAGTGAACGAAAATGAGTGACATAATTATCGAACTATTGACGAAACAATTTGCTCGGCTTTTGCATGAGGAAAGCTTCAAATCGTGAAGATATGCAGACCTTTGGCATCCCAAGGAAGAGAAGAATGGATTTTATTTGTTATTTAGCCTTGCTTTTCTGCCACTTTAGATAATCGCGATGATGAGGATGAGTGACGATACGATGATATTGATGAAGGAACATTCACAAGAAATACCAATTTCTATGACTGGATTTGAACCCGGAACCCCTGGCATCGTAGTTAGCTGTGCTAATAACCATTTTACCACAGACGTCGTCAAGATAAGAACAGAGTTCTTGTTAAAATCAAATATTCAAGGTAAGAAGTTCATTATAATTTTATTCTCGCACATAGTCCTACAAAAATATTTCACAATATCGGCCTCTATATTTTATAAATAGTGTTGCCCACGGGACGAGACGGGACAGACTTTTAAAAATTCGAGACGAGACGAGATTGACCATGTGTCATAAGACAAACGAATATTTTCGAGACGAGACAGCATTTCCACGAGACGAGACAGGCCAAAGTCTCGTCTCGTGGGCAACACTATTTATAAATGACCATGAAATATTTGAAATCCTTTTCCTACTGTTTCTATATTAATGAAAGTGACATTTTTATAATTATTTGTAAATTGTAATGTATGTATTTTCAATCACAATGTCACATTATTTCAAAATCCAAGAAATTGAAAGAAAAAGAGCCTCGAATTTGAACATTATGATATGAAGAGAGAGCCCAGGTTTTGAACCCAGCATACGCCACTGGTTTATACATATTTTATATCAGCACGCCAGTACTATGTGTAAATATATGTCTGCTATAGTTATATCCATGTAATATGTGAGCATGGTATTTAATTTCATTTATATTCATATTTAAATTATTTATGTTGTTTCGATGCCTCTGTAATTGGAGATATCTTATCTCTGTAGATGGCAAATAAATAAATAAATTATGATCATATGAGGAATATGTACATACAAAATATAGTAAATTTCTCGCTATAAAATTGCTTCTTATTCGCTTGACACGTGCGAATCTGTTTGCCCCACTTCATGCTGTTTCTTCCCAAAGCTCACTGCGTGCTGACGTCAAATTGAATGTAATCCATTTTAATCATTCTGACTGTAAAAAATATGGAAATTCTTTCGTTTATTATGCCATTATTGAGCGAACCTTACCTGCCTTTCATTGTTCATTTCTGGAAGCTGATTTTATCCTTTTGTGATCTTTAGATTCCTTGATGGCCAGTCAACAAGGCCAAGGACCTTCTAATGGACAAACATCTCCGTTATCTACTGCCACTAATCACTCAAGGAAAAAGAGAAGGAAATTCGACTGAGGAAATCTGTCTGCGTTTATCTTGAAATATAAGGAGCGTGTTTTGTTTTCCTGCCTTTTCTGAGGATATAACTTGGGGAAGGTTACTACACACGATTCTTAGGTAAGTTTTGGCGTTGCAACTAGACAAGTCATGGTTGAAATTAAAATTAACGCTAGTTTCACACGGTACTTAGGTACTTGCCGACTGGAAAGTACCATAAGTTTGCTTAAGTCCTCTGTTCGTGAAGGGTCTCACACAATCCATAAAAACGCATCTTTAAAAAATGGCGACTGCACAAACAGGACATCCCACTTCAGATGCTAATAACTGTTATAATAAAGGGAAAATAATGTTTTCTCCAAAAAGAATAAGAGAATAACATTAGCAGTGTTGAAAAATGCGGCACACGTAGCCCATAGGAGTGAACTGTTAAGAAATGTTATTTCAAGTTCATATTCCACTTTATGGACGCACTAGTATTTATTTTATATATATAAAGTTGCATTACCCGTACGGTTTTCAAATTTATTACCCATACGAGCAAATACTACTTTATTTATGAAAAATAACGTTGAATACACTAGCGAATGAAGTGATTACGCGATGAACAGGTTAGAGAAAATAACATCTGTCGACTGATGTGACGTTTTACAGGGTTGGCAAAATGGAAACTCCGGGGTGTAAGGGGTAACCTTCCACATAGTACACCCAAATGTCAACCTCACTTCCACGTTAGTACACCCTGGACTGAAGACTAACGAGGCTCTGGTGACTGGCCCCATGGCCAGTATAATGTTGTTTGTATTGTCCTGTTGTCCTTATGTGTGCTGAGTGCCTGTTTACAGCCTCAGCTTTTAACAGAAGTCAGAACATTTTAAGATTTTTAGTTATGCAACATTAGAGTTCTTCTGTGTAATGATAAGGGGCCGGCCCCCGTATAATGTGACGGGAGCAAAATAGCCTAAGTGCTGACGCTCCCACAATTTTAAAATCAAATCAAATCAAATCAAAATCAAAATGGAAACTCCGGCCTCCCTTGGAATAAAGTTAGCCGTGGAACTAGTTAAATAAATTACATGGACTTCACAATAATATTCAAATTACGAAAACTGTAATGTTTACATTAACATACCATATTAACATTACATTGTCATTTCTTTGGTCACATAATACTTATTGTGAGATTTACTTGGAAGGCCATCAAACAAATTACAATTCTATATATCATTACAACACTAGCAGATTTATTTACTGCAGCGCTATACACACAGCACAGCTTATTTGTTACAGGCAGCATATGTGACTGTCAGTGGCGGCGATCAGGGGGCCGAGGGGGCAGTTGCCCCCAACCCCCACTATGCTAAACCTTATCTACAAAGGGAAATATACTGTTCTTACCCCATAGTTTAGGAACCCAATCGCCGCCATTGGTGACTGTTCACTTTAAAATACTATCTATTCGTGTGCTGTTGTGAAAATAAGATATCTGTATCACAGTAGGTGATTTAGACATGTGCACTATTTATATGAAACAATAATAATTAGTAGACCCTTCATTCAATAAATGAAATGTTCTCTTCAGTTGTATTTGTAGAATATTAAAAAAAAAAAAAAAAAAAAAGCTGCCTTCAAATAATGAGTCGACCATCTATTGCTCATCTCTTCCTACTTCAGCTGGCCAGTATGCTCCTCAATTCTGATTGGTATCAAAGATGAATTTAAAGACGGTTTTTAATTCTGTTGGTAACTGAATACGAGAAAGTTCTCGCATGATACTTAAGTAAGGAAGTTGGAAGCCGATCGGGAAGTGAGGACAGCCTAAGTACAGTGTGAGACTGGCTTTAGTATTAGAATTAGAATTAGAAATTCTTTACTCATGGGCGCTCGACCCTGTGGCCGAGTGGTTAGCACATCGCGCTGCGACGCCAAGGGTCCCGGGTTCGAATCCCAGTCGGGTATGGTTGTTTGTGAATGTCCATTTTCATCCATTTCATCACTCATCCCCATCTTCGCAAATTAGCCAAGAGGCACAAAACGCGAAGTAAATTAAACTAAATCAATCAATTTATTCATGGGCGAAGTTCAGCCTGTGGCTGCTCTACCACTTAACTGGCTTAAGGGTGTGTCAGCGTTCGCACTATGTGTAACTGTCTCCGCATAAGGGACAACCTACCCTTTGAAAAGAAAAGAAACATAGGGCACGTCTCCTAAATTTAAAGGAAGTGTTTTCATTAAACATTCTCTGCGGAGATGGGCACCTGATAAAGACTAAAACCATACAATTGATGCCTACAATTAAATTGATCAGACGGGGTGTAAGGGGGTGACCCTTCTACGTAGTACACCCAAATGTCAACCTCACTTCCACGTTAGTACACCCTGGACTGAAGATTATCGAGGCTCTGGCGACTGGCCCCATGGCCAGTATAATTTTGTTTGTATTGTCCTGTTTTTTGTCCTTGTGTGTGCTGAGTGCCCCTTTACAGCATCAGCTTTTAACGAAAGTCAGAACATTTTAATATTTTATGATTTTAGTTCTGCAACGATAGAGTTGTTATTTGTAACGATAAGGGGCTGGACCCCGTATAATGTGACGGGTGCAAAATAGCCTAAGCGCTGAGGCACCCAAATTTTTTTTTTAAAAAAATAAAAAATCAAATATCTCTTATGAATGTGCCTGTTTTTTCGTGGTTATAAATCTATTCATGACTTGTTTTAGCTCGCTCATTAGCTCTGGTTCATAGTTAATACATAATTTTGGACTGCAATTTCACTTTATGTAAATATACGTACTCATTATGCATTCTCTTTATCATGTAGGAACTCCAAATACAAAGGACTATAATGGGGAAGTCTCCAGTGTTAGTGTCTGCCCTGGTACTCTTGGTGTTCATTTATGCCCAAGCAGGTAAACATATTTAACTAACTAACTCTCTAGCCTTATTGAACCCGAAGGTTCATGGCTGCAGCAACACAGGCCTTCCATTTGTCCCTATCCTGAGCAAGATCTATATACTCATTTCCATCCCTACCAATTTCCTTTAGGTCCATCTCAACATTATCCCTCCATCTTCGTCTTGTTCTTCCTACTGGTCTCTTACCATCAGGTTTCCCAACAAGAATCCTGTAAACTCCTCTTTCCTCTCCCATTTATACCACATGGCCTGCCCACCTAAGTCTTCTTGATTTAATCATTCCAATAATATCTGGACATGAATACAAATTATGTAGTTCTAAATTATGTAATCTTCTCCACTCACCTGTCTCCTCATCCCTTTTAGGCCCAAATATTTTCGTAAGGATCATATTTTCAAATACCCTCAATTTATGTTCTTCTTTCAATGTAAGGGACCAAGTTTCACATCCATATAATACTACAGGCAAAATTACTGTTTTGCATATTTTAACTTTTAGTTTCTTAGATATTAAACAAGAAGACAAAAGTTTATGAAGAGAGAAGTAACATGCATTTCCTGAATTAAGCCTGCTTTTTATTTCCTCTTTAATAGCATTTTCATTTGTTAGTATTACTACTAAGTACTTGAATTTGGAAACTGGTTCAAACGAGTTGTTATCAATAATTAGATTTTGATTGTTACCTAACACTTGGTTTCGGCCTGTGTGCATATATTTAGTTTTCTCTTTGCTAACTTCCAAACCTATCTCTTTAGCTGCTTTGAAAAATATTTTAGCATTATTCTTAATTGTATTTACATCATCCCCAAGTAAGTCGAATCCACGACTTTTGCGACACTAGCATTTCTGTCGTCATATGCGAAACTCTATGGGAAATATATTCCATGATAGTTGCGACACCGACATCTGCGACACAAAGTGTAAATAACTTTCCGTCACACTTTATCCAGGCTTAGGACTGGCAGCATCATGGAAGCTGGTGTGTTTTTTAAAACTTTTAATAGTTTTCCTTCACACTGCCATCATGGAAGCTAGTGTTTAAAAGCTGGATGTATTTATCCTTTGTCAATGACGGATTTTTCACATCCCTTGTCAGTATAGGAGCAGACTGCAATCCCTTGTCAATGTAGAAATGTAGAATGCGTCGTTTCTGTTGTAGTTGAACCAACATATTACTATTTTCATTCTAATTTCTGAACGTACGCAATTCTCCTCAAAAAGCGTTTAAGATCTCTCCGAATTTCATAGTCTGCAAACGCTCTTTGTATTCTCTCATCTAATGTAATGTACTGACGTCGTCTACGTTTCCCTTTAAGATTCAAGGCCTTTCCTCTCACATAAGTAGTCGTTGTACACAGCTTCTAATCTTAAAGTCTTCACTAATTGGTACAAGTTAGGACTTGACTTTTCCGTTAATTCATTAACTGTATGGTTCCATCCCTCGACTTTATTGTTAGTCCTGTGCCGCTGTTGGGAGCAGTTTTACATGGAAATGTCGAAAACAGAGTTGTTCGTCCACTGTTCAACGAAATAATCCAAAAAAATTCTCAATATGTCGTGGTTTGACGCATCTTCCATCACACACAGCCATCCATCATCGACGTCAGCCACAGGGAGGTAAGTCAGAGCTGAACACATTCTTATACACAGCCGCACATTTGGATCTGTTTTTTAATCGTTTGTGAGTCCCAACTCTTGCACCTTTCGCCACAAACATTGGTTAAAGTGATAATTACAACCACTGATCTGAGTCTCAGGAAATACTTTCTTCAGAGACGCTATTGCTGCTGCTTCGAAATCCATTTTCATAAATTTCGGGTTCCATCCATCTACATTCGCCTTTACGAAAATGATTTTTTTCATATGTAGTCTGACTGCTGCTCCTGAAAGTACCGTCTATGAAACACGTCGTGTGTTCCGCTAAAGTCTGTCTTCCCTTAGCACTGCAGAATATTAGTTCTCTCTCTTCAACGCGATTATCTGCAAATAAGAAACTTGATCCGTCATCCATCTTCAGAATATCGTCTGGTATTGCTATTTCTTCAGCTGTTGAAGGATCTGGCGGTGCTTTCCCATTCTCCCTCCTTTCACGCTGCAGTGTTCTTTGAATAGATTGATATGTGGGTAATTCCATTTCGAAGTCGTAGCCCCTGGAAAACAGAGTTTCACATTCCTCTCTGTAAATTCTACTTATTGGAGTATTTTCCTCTCTCACCCGTTTCTTCATCGCACAAACCTTTTCTCTCACTTCAGCCGCAGCTTCATCAGGCATGCATATACGCGTATGATCACCTTCATTCAGCAATTGATTTTCACTTGTGGTCAATAGTCTCCCTCTACATATCAGCCCCTTCTTTTTCAAACAAAGCCACGCTAAGACGAACACCTGCGGGCCTTGAAGACTTGTGTGCAGAACTGCACGTACGCAAATGTCGCTAATGCTGGTAAACAAATTAGAAATCGTAGGGGAAAATCCAAGCAGTGTCGCTTATGACGATAAAAACAAAACAGTTTTTGCCTTAGTGTCGCAAATAACGGTGTCGGGAATGTCGGAACTCCAAGTAAGTCTACATCATCTGCATATGCTAACAGCTGAGTCACACCGTTTAATTTTAGTCCTTCGTTAGTTTCTTTTACCTTCCTAACAGCGTGTTCTAAGGCAAAATTAAAGAGCAATGGAGATAATGCATCTCCTTGTTTTAACCCATCATGAATTGTAAATTTGTCAGACACATTAATACCCACACGAATTTTACTTATCATATTAACGAGCTTCTTAGGTATTCCAAACTCTACTAATATATACCTATTATATAATTTATATCTTTTGACTGAATCATATACTTTTGGTAAACATATTAACAAACATAGAAATGTGTTACACTTGAGTAAAGTAATGGAACAAGTGCATGTATACATTCGTAGAGACCTTCTCAACAACATGAGATGTAATAAATCAATTTGATGTTCGTATGGTCGTAAATTTTTTTGTTTGATTTTTATTTTTATTTGCATTATTTTACTTTGCTTCTTGTGACACTCTTGGCTAATTTGCGAAGATGGGGATGAGGGATGATATGATGAATTGACACACACAAACATCTATGCCCAGGCCAGGATTCGAACCCGGGACCCCTGGCGTCGTAGCGCGATGTATGGTCGTGAATTATACGAGGGTCACTATTTATATTTTGAGCCTAACAATGAAAAAACAGGAATTGGGCATTGAAAACTGCTTTATTGTTTTTCGAAGTATTCTCCTTTATGGTCAATACACTTTTGCATTCGTTCGAACCATTTGTCAAAGCAGTTTTTCCAATCTTCTTGAGACACCTCCATAATATGGTTTTTGAACGCATCAACGGCGTCTTCCGCCGACGAAAATCGTTGTCCACGCAATTTATTCTTGACATTCGGGAACAAGAAGAAGTCATTGGGTGCCAAATCAGGACTGTACGGCGGATGACCCATCAATTCGATTTTTTGACTGTTCATAAAGTCTGTTAGACGAGATGTGTGACAGCTGGAATTGTCTTGATGATGAATGATCCGACGGCGTTTGTTTGTTTTCAGTATTTGACCGAAGACCTCTGGCAAACAAATTGTTGTGTACCATTCAGAGTTGACCGTTCTACGTTCCTCTAAAGGCACAGTTGACACATGACCAGTTTTCCCGAAAAAACAGGCGACCATTTGTTTCGATGTGCTTCGAGCGCGAACAACTTTTGTTGGATTGGGTTCATCTTGAGACTCCCATACAGTCGACTGCTGTTTACGTTCCGGCTCATATGCATATATCCATGATTCGTCACCTGTTACAATCTTATATACATCTTTTGAAGCACCACGATTGTATTTACTGAGCATTTGTTTGCACTAATTGACGAGCGTCTTTTTGAGTTTTTGTCAAATTGTGTGGGGTCCAACGAGAACATACCTTTCTCACAGCTAAATGATCAATCATGTAATATTTTATATATCCTGGTGGAACTAATGCCTATGGTTGCCTCAATCTCACAGTATGCCACATGACGATCTTGCAGTATTAGGTTTTGCACAGCATCAATGTTTTCTTGAACAACAACTGATTTTGGACGACCTTCGCGAATCTCGTCGGAGAGCGAATGGCGGCCACGATTAAATTCGTTATACCAGCGTTTCACAGTGGCAAAGGATGGGGCTTCATCGCCAAATGTGGAAGTAAGTTGATTGATGCACTCTTGTCTTGATAATCCACGTCGAAAATCGTAAAAAATCATCGCACGAAAATGTTCACGAGTTAATTCCATTTTATTGTTGTCGCGCAATCTCCAATACAACACAAATGAAGCTATTGACAAAACATTTGAAGTACGTTATGATCAATAATGCCAGACGATTCCGTGCAAACGTCAAATCGCGCCTAACTTCAATCAGTGTTGCCAAGGCTCAAAATATAAATAGTGACCCTCGTATAATCATCTATGATACAGTTAATCGATCAGTGATCACAATGGTTGAAATCAGTAAAACTGTTCATTCTAGCAGCAGCATTAGCACTTGAATATTGTGAATAAAATAGTAAAAGAACTTCAAGTTTAAAATTCATGATAAAATAATTGTCTACATCATATACAACACAGTATCAATGTTAACATGTTGAAAGTACTATTATATTTCTAGAAATAATTGTACATGGATCCGAATCTGTTTTAATACAAATGTTCGTGTAAAATACGAGCTATCATTTTGAAACAGCAGCAATATTTTGTAAAAACCTTTTCTTCAAGGTCGTATTTAGGAGGGTTTATGGGGTCCAGACCCCCTACGAAAGGCTTAATAAATTCCAATATTAAATTATGAAAATATACTTGTTAGCAAATGTAAAATATGCCTGTTTCCCCTTGTATATCCGATGGTTATCTATTTATTTCCGTCGAACTTACTGGAAGGCAAGGATTGGATTGAGATAGCACTGCTTGAAATTGAAAGTACCAAAGAAGATAAATGCACACTACTGCTTATAATAATTTGCATAAAATATTAATCAGGAACTTTGCTTTTTGTCGATTGAATAACATTCTAAAACTATTCAATTCTTTATCTCTATGACATTAATTTCCTTGTCAGGACAGTTGTGTTTACACAAATTTTGCCGATCTTAACTACACGTAAGATAGATAATAAACATTCTTAAATTGTATTTTTACCTATTCATGTAATTATAATAAAACAGTAGTATTAACTAATTTACATATTATTATCAATATACCAATAAATTATACGTATTAACGTATTCATTTATATATTTATATTGTTACTATCATTGTTATTAGTAGAGCCCGGAAGTTCAGGCATTTATTTTCGTTAAAATAGGCAGGCGAAAAGGCATTTATAATGTGGAAAATAGGCACTAAAAATGAAAAAAAGGCAAAATAAACCGAAAAAAGGCACATTTGGAAGTCACATACTTTTATCTATAATTTCTGGCAAAATGTTAAAATCTAAATTGGGAAGAGCATTTCAATTTTCTCCGTCTTGATTGCTCATAACTACAAGGTGTTTTTTAAAGTTCTCAACATTCATTGATAGTCGTCTGTCAGAGAGAATGTTTATCATAATAGAAAATGATCTTTCTACTTTGACAGAAGTTATTGGAGCATACATAAAACAAGCTAATGTAGCTGGACTCATTTTGGTAACAGCATTTTCACCTTTTAGAATATCACAAATTGTTTTCAATTGTTTCAAGTCCTCATTTGCACTTTTCCGCAACAGCTGACCCCTTTTCTCCTGGCACTTCCATCATATGCTGCATAGATTCCTCAATAGATTTTCATGGATGCTATAATTGTAATTGTCTCTGGCAATGCACCATAATGTGCAAAAATAAACTTGAATAGCACAGGAGTTTTTCCACTGAAGCCGCTTCATTTTCTGGAAGAGCATCTATCACCTCACTATTTTTTTCAAGGTCGTTAGCAATATATAGCTGCTGATATCCAGGTTACCTATCTGGTCAAGACTGGTTGCGGAGGTAAACTAAGCTCAGATGCAACTTCCTTAAATTTTCGGGTTTGAGAGGGAGATTTCAGAAATATCTTCTTTGTGTTCGAAATCAACCTGTCCACTTCAGCAGTCAATCATGCACAAGGAAATGTTAACCGAAAGGCAATATCCTAACTGAGCATGAAATACATTTTTCTCACACTTTTCTCCTTCAGCAATGTTGAAAGATGTACGAGTTCAATATTACTTAAATAAGACGAAAATTACTCACATAATAAACGGAAGAAAAATAAATGCCAACAACGTTTTTTCGGAGAAAAATAATTTATATACACATTTTTTTAAAAAAGAAATGGTCAAATTTCATTGAAAAAGGCAAAAAAGGCATTATAATTAAAAATAGGCAGTGGGGTCCCAAATAGGCAAAATAGGCAAAATGAAAAGGCTTCTAAAACATTCGAAACAACGCAAGAAACGTATATCCGGAAAAAAATTATCAATATATGCAGTAGATAAAAAGAGGTATTTTGCCAAACTTCCGGGCTCTAGTTATTAGTATTGGTATTAGTAGTAGTAATTTTGAGACACGTGCCTGCTTTACTTTCTTCCAGAAATCATAAACACCAGAAGCTTACTGGGCAAAGGCTATCGCTTTGGGAGGTACACCTACTACAAGGACGAGCTGATGACGTGGGACCAGGCGTTGGTAGTCTGTGCTTTGCAGGGCAGCCATCTTGCCATCGTGGACTCCAAGGGGGAGGAAAAAACGCTGAGCAACATCATTAACAAGATCGGCCTCCCTGCGGGCATCCCCCACCCGACGGTGAACATTGGGTTCCACGACAGGAATAGGGATGGCATCTTCGAGACTATTTTCGGTAAGCTCTTCTGGTACGACTGGAGGCTAGTCTAAGATAGTAACATTGATTCTTCGAGGATTTTTCCTTCTTAATCTGAAAGAGGCTATTGTGTGGTTTAACGATGGTCCGCCATCTTGGACGAGGTGCCCATCCCTCTTGTCACCCGAAAACTCAATCCTCCAAACTCAATCCTAACTATCCGAGGAGGTACCAAAAAACCGGAATTTTGTCACCTTGTTTTATTTTGACCGTACATGTACATGTAGGCAGTGGCGTAGCGTTTATAGTACGCCCATACACCCGGCGTTCCCTGATTTAAAATTTCAAAAATACGTAAATGCTGAATATAAAGTAAATCTTGAGTAATTTCATATATGTTTGACGTTCATGGCATTATAATAGCTATTTTTCGCGATCCGCTTGCAACGCTCCACTAACAACACTCGTTCCAGCATTTTTTTCAATGCCTTTCCTGCCTGGACGCCGGGTAGGTTCGGCGTAAAGGACTCTATATTCCTTGCTGCCTTTCTGGAGGGAAAGCTTGGATCTCTACAGCACGCGCGCAAATGCTCTCTCGTACGCCAGGCTATGGAGCAGAGGGCTACGTGATTGGTTCATGTGACCCTCCCTGCCTTCTGAAGCAGACGACAACGGTAGAATTCCTACCCGCTTCTTCGCGCACGTGCCACTCGTGCTATGTGATGCTACCATACACAATATTGACTGACGTAACTTTACCAAACTCAAATATACCATTTATTAATGACCACTTTATTGTATAATTTATCGCACGAACAGCGATGTATATTAAAAACTAAAACATCAACAAAGTTTTTGTCAAATAAGTTGGTGAAGTCCTCGTGGTAGAAGTTCAGCCTGTGGATGCTCTACCACTTAACCCGAAAAACTATTCATTTTTTATTATTATTATTTCGTTAGTATCTAACTGCTTCATATTGTGTCAATGGAAATGTTTAGCATTCATTTGAAAACTCTTAACATCGAATGGTCTGTGGACAAAATTATTTTAAAATGTTTATCACCATTCCAAGATGCAATAAACAGTGGTCTGAATTACTAATCGGCACTGTTACGTCAGTAGAGTGTACGATAGTTTGATCATCCACCAACCTCCGTGTCAGAGTGTTTTGCACAGCGCGCCAAGACGACAGAGTTCCCTGGTTCGAATCCCGGCGTTAGCACGTGTGTTCTTTATGAGTGTCCCTTCATCAACTTCATAAATATCATCACTCATATTCATATTCGCCATTAACCAAAAGTGGTAGAAAAGCGAAGTAAAATAAACCAAATCAATCAGTAGTTGGATCGCCCACAACAATGACGTTTACTGTTGTTCAGAGGCGCTTGTGATTGAGGTAGGTTTTCTAATGACTTGCGTCATACCGAAAAGTATAAAACACCAGAGTTCAAAACATTTTCTAGCTAAAACATGCATGGATGATGTTTTATTGAAAACCCAACTGACTTCAGGCAAATAAACAATACCTGTGGCGACTAATTACATAAGTAAATTATTAAGCAAAGAAAGGCCGACCCTTCCTTTGGACTTGGCGTTCCCACCCGAAATGCCCATTCTACGCCACTGGTTGTAGGTACATTAAGGTAAGCATGTCTACTCTAGTCACCTTCAAAGTATTGCACATGTGCTTTAACGCAATTGTCCCAACGTTTTTCCCACTGTTGATACAGTTTCGAAACTTCTTTGCGCAATATTCTTCAAGGTTTTGTCCGTAATGTCTTTGACCTCATTGACGTCATGGAATCGTTTCCCTTTCATATTCCTCTTCATCCGCGGGAACAAAAAAAGTCACAGGGCGATAAATCGGGTGAGTACGGGGGATGGGGCACAAGCACCATGTTGTTCGTTGCCAAGAACTGTCGCACTGACATGGCCGTGTGGGCTGGGGCGTTGTCATGGTGCAGTAACCACATTCCACTTCTCCACAGTTCTGGACGCTTCCGTCGCACATTTTCACCCAATCTTCTAAAGACATTGCTGGTTCACTGTCTGGCTGGATGCTTGTTTTGGTTCAGGATCGTACCCATAGCACCAGGAACTCATCCCCAGTCACAATTCGTTTGAGAAAATTTGGGTCCTTGTGCAGTTTAGCCTTCAAGTCGCGACAAACATTCACTCGATTCTTTCTCTGCTCCTCTGACAGCAAGCGAGGCACAAATTTAGCAGACACCCGTCTCATCTTCAAATCGTCAGTTAAAATGCGCTGGCAGGTACTCCAGGACAACTCCACTTCTTCAGAAATTTGCTCGATGGTCTTTCGACGATCTTCATTAATGGCATCTCTAACTTTTCCAATGTTTTCTTCATTTCTGCCTGTCGAAAGACGGCCAGGCCTTGGCAAGTCTTCAGTTGACATGTCGCCATCTTTGAACCGCGAAAACCACTTGTAGACTTGTGTCTTTCCCAAAGCAGCTTCATTAAAATCTTGGCAAAACATAACAACGGCCTCAGCAGCCGTTTTTCCCAACAAGAAACAAAATTTAACACAGGTCCTTTGCTCCTTGTGGTCCGCTATCTCAACAATCACTCAAAAATCGCCAGACTCTTGCCGCAACACCACAAACAATGCAACACTACGAACGAACAGCTCAACACAGAATAATGCCAACTTCCAGATTGATGCAAGATATCCCATACTAATGACACCTAGCGGCACAAGCCGTAAACTACATCGGTAATCCGCGAACATTATTATTCCGTTTTTTTTTTGTTTTTTTTTTTTGGGTACCTCCTCGTATTCCACTTTCCCCCAAAACCACAAATCCAACCATCCGCCAGCGAGAGATGCGCCGTTTGCTGTTTCACAGTCAAATGACTTGACGATTAATACCAAAGAAATAATCAAAATATTATACTTAAAAAAATGGTTCAAGTATTTCACAAACAACCTGTACTATATTTCACAGCAGAACATCAATTATTTCAACCTAGAAATCCAGCTGAGCACATGAGGATGTTGCATTCTGAGGAATCACCAACTAGTATATATAATTTATATATATATATATATATATATAGGCTATATATATAATGTGTGTGTGTGTGTATGTATGTGTGTGTGTGTGTGTGTGTGTGTGTGTGTTTGCCACAAACTTTAGGCCCCCCCTGTATCTCTGAATTACATTAAGACCGGACTTTATACTGGTAACACATATCTTACGACAAGAATGTACTTGAGCTGAATTTGTACTGAAAGAAATCTTATCACCCCTTTTTGTGATTATTCTTGTATTTCCCTTTACATATATCAAGCTGGAATACACATGTGCAGATTTCTTTAACCTGGGTGGTAACAGGAATTCAACGTCCTTATTGATGCAGATTCACTATTTCTGAAATTTCTTTCCCCCCAATTTTGCCCAAAGATGCATCACTTCCAAGCACACACATGGGCAGCCATCTACTGAAAGATAACAAAGAAAATTATGCAAGTCAACATAGGACAACTTATGTTTAAATTAGGTGTCTGCATAAAGAAGTGATACTTGCACATTCATGATGTTTATTATCGGTGCATACAAAGTAAATTTAAATTAAGCTTCCACACTCTCGACCAGAACCAATGGTCCTGTTACTTAAATTGCAATCCACAAAACCAACATGGTTTGCGCAGAAGTCTACATAAATACAAAGATTATTTGAGCTTAAATGAAATTATGACAGGCTTGATCTAATTTACAGGATCTATATTCATACAGTCCTCTCCAGTTTTTACAAATAACAAATGTTCCCTTCTTTTGTTCTTATTCAAACATCATTTGATTTCTGAAAATGCCAGAAATAATATTTCAATAACTAGTTTCTTCCTGTGTAATCAATACACCAAACTATGACATGTATCTGATGTCAGATAGTATAATAGTCAAATAGTATTCGCGTCGGTTGTGAAAGTAAAATTACAGTATCACAGTACAAAATTTAGACATACGAAATATTTATTTAAAACCATAATAATTAGTAGACTCTTCACTCAACAAATTAAATATTCGCAAAAACCATATATATAGCTGTATTGGTCGAATCTTGATCTTCGTAAGCTCCCTTGAATAAACAATCGAACATCTATTGTCTTTCTTCTTCTACTACTTCCTACTTCAGCTGCCAGTGTGCTCCTCAATTCTGATTGGTAGTTCTATGGTATTAACGATGGATTTAGAGACTGTTTCTAATTCTGTCGGGAACTGAATAAGAGAAAGCGGTCACATGATCGTTCGGTAACGAATTTAGAAGCCGATGGCAAAGTGAGGACGTACCTAACTGCCGTGTGAGACTGGCTTAAGAGTAGAAAATACCTATAGGCATGAATATTCTCAGGATGTTTTACAGGGAGGGACAAGAAAGCAATTTCTAAGAACAATGCTGCCTCCAAACATTATTCAAGTTTGAATCCATGCAAGGAGGACTGTCGTATGCTGATTGAACTCGAACGCCAGACCTGATTATTAAATGTTGTTGGTTTTTAGTCTGTGCGTTCATCCTGTCAAACATGTCCAATATGATATAGCCGTCCTGTGCGACTCAACTTTGTATCTTCATATCACAATGTAAGTTATTGTGCTGATTATGTTACTGTGTTCCTAAATTATACATTTACGTTCGTGTTGCTAATACTGTTTTATTCCTGACTCCATTTCTTGTGTAATTGAAGAACTGAAAGAACCCGAAACTCAACAATGGCGACGAGGATCTTGGAACATACTTACTTCTCGTAATTCTACATTTCTCGTTATTGTTCTTCAAGTTGTCTGTTGGAGGTAAGAATCTCTATATACAATGCAGAGGTTGTCTCAATTTTCCGAATTCTGCAGGGAGCAGGAAGGTATTAAGCAATATTTTGATAGATTCGAGCATTTCTGCAAAGGTTCAGACATTCCAGATGAAAAGGCTAAGCATATTCTATTAGCAGCAATAGGGCACAGAACGTATGCTGATTTATATAATCTCATACAACCAAAATCTATATCAGAACTCAGTCTTACCCAAATTCAACAAATGTTGATCCGCCATTATGAGCCCAAGAAAAATCTCGTGCTTGAAAGGCATAAGTTCTTTCTTATTAAACAGAAAGAAAATCAGAACATTCCGGATTTCATTGTGCAAATCAAAGAACAAGCTTCAAAATGTGATTTTGGTGATCTCATCCACTCAATGTGTCGCGACGTATTTATTCTTGGTATGAGAAGTGTGCGCGTTAGAAACAGACTGTTATCAGATCCTGATTTGACCTTGAAAAAAGCAATAGATACGGCCATGTATCTCGATGAGCTAGAATTAAATGAGGGAATTATTAATCAAAGTCGCTCAAAGAATGCTGTGGAATATTCTGAAACTCCAACTGAAGTCACTTCGCAAATACAAAACAGGTACAAGGACAAATTCCTAATGAACATCAGACAAAATAGAACTGATTCAAGGTATATTGGTAACAAATCAAACAATGATTCTGGTAAACCGTGTGGTAATTGTAATTCTTTTCATCCTAACTGGAAATGCCCAGCTTTTGGGGCTACTTGCAGATATTGTAAAAAGAAAAATCATTTCTTGACTGCCTGCAAGAAGAGAGAATTTAACAATTCTAGTAAAAGCAAATTGGTTTCTGGCACTAACATTGTGCTTAACACGGGTATCAATGAAAGATCTATTGATATGCAAGATAATTCGAAACCTTCCATTGTACCTAACAATCACAGCAATTTCAAACATATGGTCCGAGAATCATCCATTGATTTTTCAGATTTTAATGTGCCGTGCATTCCCATAGATCACAAATTTGCAGATGATCAAGAAGAAAAATCTAAGAGCGAATTTGTTGATTACAGCGCCGCTAGTGTCCAATGTAATGCTCTGTGTCCAAAAATTTTCACTACCTTCATCACTAAAGAGAGTGAATCTGTTTGGCAAACACAGGGATCGTTGTTTGTCGACTTACAAGTCAAGAATTCTAAGATTCCATTCCTAGTGGATACAGGTTCTGTTTATACTTTAATTGATAGCAGACAATTTGAGTCTTCATTGCGAGGTTGCACTATATTCAATTTTCCTATCGTCTTGAAAGCAGCAAATGGCAACAATCTTGGTGTATTAGGAAAAGTTAATGTTGAAGTTATATTTCGAGGAATGAAACATAACTTAGATATGATTGTTGTTAAGACAAAATTGAATCGTTCGATTATGGGTTTGTCTTGGATTGATGTTTTCATGCCTGAATGGCGAAACATCTTTGTTTCACATACTCTTCAGACGGTTTCAAATACTCTTGAATCGTCATCAATAAAGGAACTGGTTGCGAATCTAAAGAAAGATTTCCCTATACCTTTTGATGGTGACATGTCCAAGTCGATCAAGCGTTTTGAGATAGATTTGCCATTAAAGGACGATGCTACACCAGTATTCAAGAGATATTATGACGTCCCGTACTCGCTAAAGGAACCAGTCAAAGATGAATTACAGAAGTTGGTTAGCGATGGAGTCATTGAATCGATCAAATCATCATCGTGGGCTTCTCCTCTTGTTGTTGTTCGTAAGGGAAACGGTGAATTAAGATTATGTGTATCCTACAAGAACACTGTTAATCCGCAACTCAGGAAGATGGCATCCGTTACCTAGAATAGAGGATCTTTTCAACAAGATGGTTGGTTGTTGTTGGTTCGTTTCATTTGACCTTCGAAGGGCTTACCTTCAGTTACGCCTATCTCTTCAGGCTCAGAAGGTTCTTGTCTTCAACACGGAATTCGGGTTATTCAGACAGTTGAAGCTTCCCTTCGGAGTAAACTCTGCCAGTGCAATTTTTCAAGCCGCGATGGAGCAGATATTGATGGGTGTAGACAAGGTTTCCATTTTCCAAGACGACATTTTAGTGGGAGGAGTTACTCTTGAGGAGTGCTATGATAACGCACGAAAGGTGCTAAATCTTTTCTCCGATTATGGCGTCCGCATAAATGAACAAAAGTCTGTGTTCTTTGTACAAAATGTGAAGTATCTGGGACATTCTCTTTCACAGGAGGGAATTCGTCCTCTGAAAGAAAACATTGATAAAATAATTCAATGTAAGCCACCCACTAATGTCGGCGAATTGAAGTCATTTCTCGGTATGGTCACGTATTACGCTTCGTAACTGCCAAACCTAGCTGACTGTGTTGCCAGTTTATATGATTTGTTGAAGAATGGGGTGCGCTGGTCATGGACAGATGTTCATCAGAAGGAATTCCAGAATGTCAAGGATCTGCTATCTAAGGACTTAGTACGCACAGTATATGATCCTGATAAAGACTTATACCTCATGTCGGATGCATCTCCTACCGCTACGGGAGCAGCCATAATGCACAAGATAAACGGAGTCCTAAAGCCTATCATGTGTATGGCCGGTACTTTATCCGCTGCGGAAAGGAACTACACTCAATTGGAAAGGGAATCACTTGCATTAGTCCGTGGAGTCAAATACTTTCACAAGTATCTTATTGGACGACATTTTGTCACGTTCACCGACTCGAAACCTTTATCTCACCTGTTGGATCCTAGAAGTAACTTGCCTGCTTTAGCCATCAGCAGAATCAACAGATGGAAGTTAGTATTGGAAGAATATAACTTCAGAACTGTTTACACGCCGCATGTTGAGTTGGCTGGTGCTCTATCTAGAATTTGTGTTGCAGATGATCCAGTTCATGATTATCATGATGATTTCGCATGTCAGTTGACAGCTGAGCCAGTTGTCCTTAATCTTATTGAATCTTCGGTGTTGACACGCATTTCGCTGGAATCACAACGTGATCCTGAGCTTTCTAAAGTCTTCGAATATGTTCAAAGGAGATGGCCACAATCCATAGGGAGAACAAAAAGTCATCCTATCAGGAAAATATTCGACAGGCGATATGATGTCCACATACAGAAGGGATGTATTTTCGTGGGCGAAAGACTAGTTGTACCTGAATCTTGTATACAAAGTGTCCTGTCTCTGTTACACAAATTCCACCAGGGAACATGCAAAATGAAGGAAATAGCTCGTTCATCGTTCTTCTGGAACACGATGAATGAAGATATTGAAAGGGTTACATCTTCGTGTGACACATGTTTGCGATACAATAACAGGCCCAATGTACCAGGTACCACATTCGAAACGTGGCCTATTGCATCGCAGCCTTTTGAGCGTGTTCATCTTGATTTCTTCCATTTCTCAGACATGGATTTCTTGTTGCTAGTTGACGCTTACTCTCATTGGATATATGTGTGGAGAGTGAAGAATATGCGATTTGACACCATGATTGGTTACTTAGAGGAATTTGCCTCATGCTTTGGATATCCGAAAACATATGTTACAGATAATGGCCAACCATTTGCATCTTCAGACTTCAATTCTTATTGCTCAAAGAAGAACATCAAGCTTCTTCACTCAGCTCCGTACACCCCTCAATCAAATGGTCTAGCTGAAAGGAATGTTGGGGTAGTGAAGAATTTACTACAAAAGAACTTTTCGAATCGTTCATACATCACGTTGAGAGAGATGGACAAGTTCGTTCTTGAGCTTTTAGGCAGATTAAGGAATACTCCAGTGCACGGATGTAGTCCAGCAGAACGTTTGCTCAAGTTTCGGCCAAGAACGGACATTTCCGCTTTTGACGCACCAAATGGTTTCGACAATCAGCCTGTTAGTCCCGTTCCGTTTATGCCGGGGGAAAAGGTGCTTGTTGAACAACGCAAGAAACAATTCAGCCATGGATCCAAATACAAAATCGGAGAAATTGTTAAATTGATGGGCCGGAAGATGGCGAAGGTGATTGTGGACAATGACACGATTGTTGTTCATCTCTCGAAGATCAAGAAGTATCCCGACAAGGTCGGAAAAGACATCCTTGTCCGAAAAAACCCAGTGCTTGTTGGAGAGGAAGATTATCTCCCAGTGCCTGCTTATCAGGATCCAGTGGTACCTCCGAATGCGGCCTGCGACAATCAACCGGTTAGGATATCATAAAGACCAAGACGACCGCCTGACCGATATGGGCAAACTACATGAAACGGGAGTCTCTTCAACCTAAGGGGGGAGAGTGTCGTATGCTGATTGAATTCGAACGCCAGACCTGATTATTAAATGTTGTTGGTTTTTAGTCTGTGCGTTCATCCTGTCAAACATGTCCAATATGATATAGCCGTCCTGTGCGACGCAACTTTGTATCTTCTTATCACAATGTAAGTTATTGTGCTGATTATGTTACTGTGTTCCTAAATTATACATTTACGTTCGTGTTGCTAATACTGTTTTATTCCTGACTCCATTTCTTGTGTAATTGAAGAACTGAAAGAACCCGAAACTCAACAAGGACTTGAGTCTAATGCATTTTACTTTCTTCCGCAGGGGACGACATATACACTCCGTACAACTCCTTCCATCCTGGGGAACCCAACAACTTCCTCGGCAAAGAAGAATGTGGCTCCGTTCTCCCGAGCGGCAAGCTGAACGACATCCGGTGCAACATCAAGAACCCTTTCATCTGCGAGAGGTACGGTTACGTTCCCGAGTCCCTGGTGGGACATGTCTATGCAACGAGCTAGGACCAGCAATAAAGTGTCAGCAGTGAATTAAATAGATGTATGCTCTTGTAGGCTGGGACATCTTCTGTTTCGGCCATTCTGTACTTTGCCCACGAAATATACATATATCTTTCTGTTCTTGTCTAATTTTCCATTGTAGCGTCGTTGCCTTGTAATCAAGGGGTCCCGGGTTCGATACCCGGTGGAGGCACATACTGGTTCGGATCCCACTTTAAACTGTAGGTCCAGTCCCGATTAGCCTTACTGTGCTTAAAGTGGACTTAAAATGCTAACTCAAACCAATTTTCCATTGTTTCGTGACTTCAGGATAAGATAACTTTAATTGGTGAATGCAGTACTGGCGATTGGGTGCCAAAACTGGAGAGGTGGGGTGTAAGGGATGACCTTCCACATAGTACACCCAATTGTCAACCTCAGTTCCACGTAGTACAGCCTGGACTGCATTTTGCAGACGAACGATGCTCTGGCGATTGGCACTATGCCAGTATAATTTTGTGTGTGTTGGTCCTTGTGTGTGCTGAGTGCCCCTTTACAGCCTCAGATTTTAACTAAACTCAGAATATTTTAATATTTTAGTAACACGACACTGCAATTATGCTATTTCAGTTATGGTAATGGGCTGGACCCCGTATAATGTGACGGGTGCAAAATAGCCTAAGTGCTGACGCACCCAAAATTTTCAATTGAAATTCAAAAACTGGAGAGGGGTCAAGCACAGTTTACTTTCTCTTTGTAGACAATGCGTAGCATTAAGAGGCCATTGTTACGGGGCAAAAAGTGGCCGGGTAAAGCCCCCCTAATCACTGCCAATGATCAATGTAATGATTATTAAAAATTAGCATGTGAGGTGCCTTTTGAAAAGGTACTGAAAGGTGAGCTTTTCTTCTGGTGCTAACGAGGCTCTGGGGCTTGGATCCACAACCATCCTCTGTTTGATGTGCCCATGTTTTCCTGTTGTCTTTTCCTGTCACCATTCATCCTCACCGTCCCGATTAGCCAAAAGTGGAAGAAAAGCGACTTAACATAAGGAAGTCAATTAAAAACGGCGATGTATGCGTCAGAACTGAAGGTGACTTCACCCTTCACCAACAAGCTCTTTAGCAAAACTAGTCACTCGCATAGAAGAAGCGTTCCCTAGACCGACACACAGCTGAGATGATGACTCTCGGTTAGTCAAGGACAGCTGATCGGTGGTGCAGAACCACTGGACAGATTGGTAGCTATTAGGGATGGCCAGAAAATCCGAATACAGATATCCGGAATTTATATTATTCGATATTTGATATATCTCATTCCTCTGGCCTCCAGGTGATATTTCTCGTACTGATGTTCCCCCATACTCACTTCGGAGTCGCGACAAATGCGGACATCGACATATGCGGACAAGAGGAAATTCCGCGACAAAAGCGGACAATGCTTCGCTATAGGGCCGCAGACGTAAGAGCGAAACGTCACTCAAATTTTAACATGCGACATAAGCGGACAACACCTGCATGTGTCAATGTTGCAAACATATATTTATGTTAACTGATTTCCATCACACTTCTTCCTGGCTTTGGACAGACAAAATGATTACCATTATACTGACAAACATTTTGGCGTGTTTAAAATCAGCTTTTTGTCTCGTCATATTCAACACAAAATTGTTTCGTCAATAAAATAATGAACTATTTACAAATTCATCATAAAATGTTTCGTCACTTCAAAGTTTGTTTTTCACACATCTAATTTTTGAATATAAGAAATTGCTTTCAAGCATGATCTGATGTCGCCTGTTTGGTCATACTTTGCAACAATTCTTCCAATCCTGTCAACCAGCTTAACGTACTTTCTCTTCCTCTTCTTGCCGTCCATGGCCAATTCCATTCTATGTACATATAATTTGTGGCCTCAGCTTCTGTCTTCAAACACTGAACGACGTCTTTTTCTTTAGGTTTTGAATGAAAAAAAATGGTTAATTTTGTTGTGCCAACCCTCTACAGCATTGGTAGTTCTGTGTCTCCTTTAACATGTCCAAAGCGATATAGGTATATCTGCATTTTCTACCCATTGATCGACAAAATAGTCAAAACATTTCGTGAGATTCTCATTACACGGAGCTGTGGAGTGAATCTCGACGAAACCTTCTTGTACGTGTTCTGGCCGTAGAAAGGCAAGGGCTGCACACATCCTAACGTGAACACTGACGTCTTGATCTTCGCGGTAGTCGGTACTGAGTCCTAGTTCCTGCACTTTCCTCCACAAGCTTTTCTTCATATGGAAGTGGCAACCATTGACATCTGTGAGAGGGAACACTTGTCGAATAGCCGATATGGCTGCTGATTCGTAGTCAATATTGATCTTCGGTGGCTTCCACTCAGGAATGAGTTCCAAGATAAGACGAAACATACGGACGTAAGTTTCCTTTCTCTTGTTCGGCAAAAGGGCAAACGCCACTGGATAAACGTTTGTTTCTTCCTGCGTACTTTCGAAGTCCGCATGTATTGTATAGATCTGTTCAAATTGCTTGCTGCAGCTCTTGAACGTTCCATCCATGAAAAATACCGTCGATTGCTTCAGACTTTCTCTACCTTTCTCGCCACTAAAAATTAAAATTCTTTCATCCGAGGAGTCAACACTCCAAAGAAAGCTGCTGCCATCAGTCATTCTCAAACATTCATCCTCAAGAACAACTTCGTCGCGCGTTGTCGGTTCCTTCTGGTTACCTCTAGCAGCGCACCTGTTCCTCTGCAAGGTTCTCCTAATGTGGAGAGGTGATGGAATTTCAGTAACGAAGTCGTAACCTCTTTCAATCATGCCCAGGAAATAACTCCTTTTGTATTTTCACGATGTTTCCTATAAGCATATCCCATGTGATGTGCTGATGGCTTCCCCTTGTTAGTGTTGATAACTTCCATTGCAATAGAAGCTGAGTCTACAACTGACTGATCCTCGCGAATACGCGAGCAAGTTGTTTGTGACCTTGGCATGTGCAGGTGTTGTCCGCTTATGTCTTAGGTGAAAATTTGAGTATCGTCTCCGTTCTTCCCTCTCCCCCTTCCACTGTCCGCTTTTGGCGCGGAATTTCCTCTGTCGGCATATGTCACTGTCCGCATTTGTCGTGAAATCCTCACTTCTCCTACTGCGATTCCAGTAAGACACCCTCCTCCTCTTAGTCGTCTCGAATTTATCATCATGGTGATGAACTTTTAACTGAAAAATGTACAACAAGTATAGGCTTTTAAACTTCCTACCAATCCCAATTAGTAACTTTGTCAACTTTATTTCCTTAACCTAATAACTCTTGTATCCCATTCCATACAAATTACACTAAGAAAGTGTTTAATTTCAGATTACTAACCTGTTCTCTCTAACTTTGAGATCTTTAAATCAATAATTGTAGATCTAACACAATAACATCTTAACCCTACTAACACTATTATATGTAAACCAATGATTATTCTGGTCTCCGAATAATCATTGGTCCTTTTTCTGGTAGGTTAAGGACGGGGCAAACGGACGCACTAAGCACAATTTTCAAAATAACTGTGAAACATTTTATTGAAGAATGAAAATAACTATTGGCATAAAAGGTGTGAACCTTTAGTTAACACATGATAGCACATAGTATTCAAGCAAATGAACATCTGTCTGAAAATAGTCTGATCAATCCCCGGATGCGGAAGTGTCCGTTTACACCGCACGTTCGGGGCAGACGGACATTTGATTGGGGCAGATAGACACGTGATGATTTATGAACTATCATCACTCTCACAATAACACCACACATAATATGGGTCAAACACAATTGACATGGAACCAGAGAGAACACTCTAAGCACTGCAACCAATTTTGACCCTGGTTGTACACATCTTTGCATTTACGGCACTCATCACTTGTGGTGCGTTTAAACTTATTTGATTTTTTGCTTCAGCTTTCAGTTTTTTGCACTTGAGTCAAGCGATGAAGGAAGGATCCCTCAATACATGTGATTGCCCAGTTTTGCGTTTCCTGATGCAGGTCCCAGAAGTTGATGGCAAAGAGTTTAGCTCATCAAAACTTCACGAGATGACACATCCTCTTCTCTTGCTGTAGGCTCTGATGATCGCTCATCTTGAACATGGACAGTTGCAGGAACAAAGACATGCCCAGACAGTCGTTGTGGATTAACGGGATATATTCCATAAGCATTGAATCCATTTACAGTATTGTTCGTTCTCGATGTCTCACAATCCTGTATCAAGGGCACATTTTATTAGAAACACAAACATTTGAAGGGTACAAAATGCATTCTATACAATTCACACTTGCCATTTCCATTACTGAGTCAAATATACATTAGTATCTCAATGGGGTGTAAGGGGTGACCTTCCACGTAGTACACCCAAATGTCAACCTCACTTCCACGTTAGTGCACCCTGGACTGAAGACTAACGAGGCTCTGGCGACTGGCCCCATGGCCAGTATAATTTTGTTTGTATTGTGTCCTGTTCTTTTGTCCTTATGTGTGCTGAGTGCCCCTTTACAGCCTCAGCTTTTAACAGAAGTCAGAACATTTTAATTTTTTTAGTTATGCAACGTTAGGGTTGTTATATGTCATGGTAAGGGGCTGGCCCCCGTATCATGTGACGGGAGCAAAATAGCCTAAGTGCTGACGCTCCTAAAATTTTAATTTCAAATTTCAAACAAAATTAGTATCTCAATGAAAAAGTACCTAACAATAGTTAAATGCAATACAATTCATCTATGTCCGTTTGCCCCAACGGCAACCTGTCCATCTGCCCCACTTGTAGCCTTTGACTTTACATTCTGGAAAAGTCCACCAGATGGCAGCACAATGTTGTCAACACGTGTGCATATATAAAGGAATCACTGCCTGCACCCTACTTCAAATCACAACTTCGGCGGGACTATAGTAACCTATGCAATCCTTGTGTTCGCAACACATTTTTTTAGTATTCAAGGTTTTGCACGTACATTTTCTGCTTACCTGGTCAGGTTTTTATGCTGGATTCGCATTTCTTCTTTACGATTTCTTCCGATGCTCAACACAACTGCTCGCAAACGTTCAGGTTCGTACACAACTCCAACTGCTGTACTGTTGCTAACTTCAAACCGAAAATATTCGTACTTTTCTTATGGGATGTCCGTTTACCCCAGTGTCCCTATGATATTTAATCATACCATCATGTAAAACAAATGGAAATTTAGAATAAAGAACAAGGATATACGGGGGAATCTGGTAAATACTTGGCGTTACTGACGTTCCGGTATAATTTAAGGCACACCGAGACAATAGTTCATACATCCGAATGTATGCTGGTGGAGGAGGGCATTTACCCGGAGTACCCCCTTTATTATTATTTTCTTTATTATACTTGTGTATCCGCTATAGGTTTCGGATGTAATGCATAATCGTGACATCCGAATAGATAATTCAAATATTCGAAATAAACAAATATCATAATATCCGGATAATATCTACGAATATTCGGAAAATCCGAAAATGTGGATATACGAACAGAATCAAACTAATAACGTTTATTCCTGATATCCGAGTATTCAGATAATTTCAGTATGCAAATCGCTATTTAGTTTTTCAAGTTCAGTAAGTAATTCTAGTAAGAATGGTGTCCAAATGAAACATCGGATTATGTATTTTCTTTCTTTCGGCAGAAAACTTTGTGCATTTACACTGAACTTAGTAATGCAGAGATCTGTTTTAGGCAACAAAAAAAAGAAAGAAAGAAAATAAAAAGAATATAGTAAACATTTAAAAATGTATGCGGAATGCTGCAAGTAGTTGAATTGAATTGGTGTTTCAAGTCCACTTTATGCGCAGTAAGGCTAATCTGGACTGGACCAACAGTTTAAAGTGGGATCCGAACCACTGTGCCATGTTCCTCCACCGGATATCAAACCCTTGATTGCAAGGCAACGACGCTACCACTGCGCCATCGGGAAGGCCCTGCTGCAAGAGTTACAGCAGTAGAAGCTCACATTGCACCAGGCCTGCCGCTCTACACATATCCATTGTTAAGGGGTGTAAGGGGTACCTTCCACGTAGGCGCCCAAAAGTCAACCTCACTTCCACGTAGTGCACCCTGGACTAAAGACTTACGAGGCTCTGGCCACTGGCACTATGGCCAGTATAATTTTGTGTATCTTGTCCTGTTTTTTTGTCCTTGTGTGTGCTGAGTGCCTGTTTACAGCCTCAGCTTTTAACAGAAGTCAGAACATTTTAAGATTTTTAATTATGCAACGTTAGAGTTGTCATTCGTAATGGTAAGGGGCTGGCCCCTGTATAATGTGACGGGAGCAAAATAGCCTAAGTGCTGACGCTCCCACAATTTTAAAATCAAATTCAAAATTCAAATGTCCTTTGTTAAGTTTCAGTGAGAAATTGAATGTTATTACAAAACTAATTAGCGGTTATCAAAATGGACGATATTTAAAATCATTCATTGTTTTGACTTAATTATAGAGAAGACTGAATCAGTGCTTATTATTACGAAAAAGGCAGAAAAGCGAAAGAAAGAAATCGAAATTGAACATGGTTGCCAAATTTCTTACCTATTGTCCGAATGCTTCGACAGTTTCTTGAAGTTTTCGGGTGGTGGGACTTTTCTATTACTGGAGCCTGGAGGGGTTACACCACAAAATAGTGTTTTCACATGCATACGTGTATAGAAAGTCTGGATTCCAGGTGACATGTATTTTCTCATTATTCCCGCCATCCATCAAGTTCAGCAGCGTCAGTACAGTGGGATGCTCAAGTATTGCTTGGCAAATTGTGTACGACTATTTTCATTAATTTTTCTCTTGCACCCTGTGAATTTTTAAGGAATAGTGATACAGAAGTTGTCAGCAGCTTATTGAGAGTTTTGTTTCATTGAAGCTCTCATTACGTCAAACAAATAGGAAAAAATGGTAGTGGACAGTTTGATTCGTAATATATATGCATCCCACTCTACGTGTTTTAAGTAATGGACTGCGCTGTCTGAAGTAATGGATGGGAATGAAGTCGTCTATGAAATTATGAATGCACACATTGTTGTTTTATCATGCAACCGCAGACACATTTTTTACGCCTTCGTACTGAGATTAAGCAGTTAGGACATTGTTTTATCTGTCACTTTTCGAAAGACTTAAAAGGTAAGGCAACCGATTCTATTATTGCGAACAAGCGTGAACACCGACGCAATCTAGAAAATAGTAAATAGTCTGTGCTTTGTCATTGATTCGTCACAGTATGAATCCATTCCATTGTCTACAGTTCTGCAGATTAATGTAGTTTGAGACGGTGATCAGAAATGCTTATATACGCACGAGCAAGTGTTATTATAAAATACCGTGGGAGATTGTTCAATTTCTCGAATGTAATGTGGAATTAGCGCACGTTCGATACGTTGACGTGTGGATGTACTGTTGCGTATCACAGTGTGAAGGAAGGTAGGAAGCACACAGGCTGATAATGTTTTATAATAATTTCTTCTATTAGATATACATTTAGACTTATATGCCCTTGACTTTGTACAGTGCTTTTCACGGTCGAGTTGGCCGTGGAGCTGCGGTTAATGCGCCGGGAAGTAAGGCGCATCTGCCGGCAAACTGGATGCAAGTTTTCGAACAGTATCTCTGTGTGAAACAGAAATATTTGGGAATTTAGCTGCAAAATGTATTCTAACTTCCCTACAAGAATTCCTAATGACGTAAGAGTCGTGCATTTTTGTTTTAAATTGTACGTATAACGTGGCATTATTAGACTGCAGGAAAGCACCGGTAATACGTAAACTACAACAAAAAAATCTAAAGCATTTGTTAAAACCTTGACACTTCACAAACACGTGCAAATTGGACACCAGCTATCTGGACTTCGGTGTTGCCAATCTCCGAATGCAGGATTTCCCTTTTATCAGTGTAAAATTTCCCTTTTTCGACCTAAATTTCCCTCGATTTTCAAAACACATTTGAAGCTGTATCTTTGGGCTCGGGTACCCTTTTCTACACCCTCGATTTTTCGCACATTTCACTACTATAACTGTTAATCAGGACCGTATATAAGGGGGTTTAGTGGGTTCAAACACCCCATTGAATAAAATACTAGAAACTGATCATAGTTTCATAATATAATTATTTTAAAATAAACATTTGGATTTTAAAATAAAACACTAATGTATTGAAAAAATCCCCAAACAAAAAAAAAATTCTTCTGCAGAGCAATGATTGTCGGACTTTGAAACCCACCCATTGTCAAAGCTTAGCTAGGTGCCTGCTGTTAATATTTTTCTTTTGAAGCCTGTTTTGCCTAAGGAACAAACTTTATTATTATTATTATTAAATATTTATGAAAATCATAAAGCTACGCACCTACATTTACACTCATTACGTTTAACTGGTTGTAGCCAGCCTTTGAACTGCGGGTCTTCCTGCCACTCAATACGAAATTTTTTCACATGTTTCCCAGATATCTTTTCATCCGCAGATAAATCCCCACGACGTTTTCTAACCTTTTTGGGAATTGCAGGTAGCTTCAGTCACCTCTTCCATTCTCCTTGCAACGACACAGGACACACAAAGTCACACACACAGCCACTAAGACACGTTCTGAAATGATGGATGGAAGAAGGAAAGAAGTTGAAAATCGCATCCCAAATTCTTTCCAGGTGCAGCGCGGCTCGTGCCTTGAGGCCTTTCTAGGAAACGCGACAAATATAAGACTGACCGGTCAAGGTCATCTATAACAGGGAGAAAGAAAGCTTACTGAAAAATGTCACTGTTGCTAACTATTCATTTGGAAAAAGTACACACTGAAAAAAAATATTTTCGAACTTTTTAAAGAACGAAAATGTGAGTTTAAATTTCCCTGTTTTTTAGCTATTTTTCATTAAATTTCCCTTTTCCCTTTTCACCCTCAAATTTCCCTGTGCCGAGGGAAATTTCCCTGCTTTTGGCATCACTGTACTGAAGCACTAACGCAGAATGAAAGCACAGGGCCCGCTACAGCCAGCTACAGCCTTTCAACCTAATACCACGTGACTGGACGAATCCATTCGCTCCAGGGGAAGTTTGGCTCTCATCGGAAGATATCTTCTATGCCAGCACTGATGCCTTTATATGAAAATTTTTATTTTCTAAAAATTTCTGGAGGGGCTTTAGTAACTTTAACTCTCCCTCTGTGTACGCCAGAGGGAGGAAACCCACACTCTCTTGCAATAAAACTCATGCTGTTTTTCACTAAATACAGAGAGTACCAGAAGAGTGTTTACACTTTTTGAACGTTAATATTTAGCAGGAACACTTATAACAGCACGTATGAACTTTTTTTGGTGTCGCATACCTTAAAGTTATAGATGTCATTGCCAGCAATGCATCGTCTGGAACTCTGTAGAAGAGATCAAACTGCAAATATGGTTTCCACGGGAAGAGAAGCATGGGTAGTCTCAATCGAATGTGTCATCCATCCAGTGTCCGTGGCTTTGTGGCTTACACGTCGTTCTTCACAGTTCCCTACAGGTAGAAATATAAAGGTGTAAAATCGGGAGATTTCGGTGGATATTCAACACTTCTTACGTTGCTCGAAAGAAAAATTTCTCACTTCTGCCATTTTGTGTACAACAATGCCTGGCCTGGCGGGCTGTGACGAAACTAAAAGCAACAGAATGCCTGCACGTACTCACACACAATCAACGTAGACATTGTAACTTCAAACACAAACTTCAGTCAAGTTATGTTTAATAGTTTCTCTGTTATTAACGTTCAAAGACTGTAAACACTATTTTGGGACACCCTGTATAAGTGTAATATATATTAACTAGTCTTGCTCTGTTATTTTAGGTGCATCATTTTAGCTTCGAGTCATGAAGAAGTCCCTGGTTTTCCTTGGTGTCCTAATAACTGTGTATGGCGATGCTAAAAACGGTAAAAGTTATTGTGTATTTTTTCGTTAGTTTTTATGCTCAGTTAGATTTATACTGTGGGACAAAAGTCACTATCGGATACTATTTACAGTGCAAGAACGTTTTATTTGCAGTGACGTGCGGTGACTTCGACACTTGGGGTAGCAATGAGTGGCGTGCCCAACGGGTCATAACCCCCGCCCCCCCCCCTTTTAGGGCCCAGTATTCCTTAAAGAAGAACGTCAAATACAGGAAAAATTGCAAAGTTAGGAATGACTACAAAAAATTGTACACATAACTTCCACCCACTTTCGAAAATCAAAAACGATTTGATTTGACTACTGAGCCAGAGATGCCGGGTTTGAATCTCGGCTTGGCAATGGGTGATCTTTGTGTGTCCCTTCATCAATTCTATCGTATCGTCTTCGCGATTAGCCAAAAATGGCGGAAAGCGAAGTAAAATAAACCAAATCAAACAATCACTCAATGAATGATTTGATTTGATTCGCTTTTTTGACACATTTGGTTAATCGCGAAGATGATACGAAAAAATTAATGAAGGGACAAACACAAAGAACACCAATGTCCAGGTAGGAGTTCAAACCCGGAACTCCTGGTGTTGTAGCGCGTTCTGGTAACCACTCTCCCACGGTTGGTTGATTTGATGGTTGATTTGACGTTTTAAGTCCATTTTATACACAGAAAGGCTAATCGGGACTAGACCTATAGTTTAATGTGGGATCCGAACCACTACATGCCTCCATCGGGTACAGATCCGGGACCACTTCCACTCCCCCACGGAGGTCGGCCGACAACAAACGTGTGAGGAAGGCGCTAACCATTCGGATACGTGGGTATCGGTAAAGCAAACTGCATTTTTCCTGAGTAGTAATTTTCAATTGAATTTTTGAAATACCATCTTTATATATGATTAATGTTTTTTCAAAAATTTTGCATTTCTTGATTTCCCTAATTTCCCCTGAACTGAACTGAAGGATCTGGGCTCGAGCCCTGGCCTTTGCATGAGTGTTTTTTTGCAACCACTCTTCACCCGTTTAATTTAATCAACGTTCATCGTCATGGCAGAAATTAGGTAAAGCGATGGAAGAGAGAAGAAAATGCAAATAATTTCCTCCCAGTGCATCTGCAGGGCACTGTGAAATCAGGAGCCTAGAATTATCTCTTTATGATTGTCCCTCACGACTTTCCAAGCTCTTAGCTACTTATTCCGATTAAATCTATACAGCAAGAAAAATCGATGGGGAACAAAACACACCTTTAAACAAATCTTTTTTCTACTTTCTTCAATGATATTCAATTGGCTTTTTGAGTTCGATGATACATTTTTCATTTCTAATTTTTTCATTATTCGCTGCAGACAGAGTACAACATATAAGAACAAGAATGCACGCTCGTCACGAATTCCGGCCTGAATTGTTCATTGTGAGGTCCGTTCATCAGTTTAATCATATCATCACTCATCCTCATTTTCGCGATAACCTAATGTTGCAGAAAAGCGAAGTAAAATAAACCAAACCAAGAACAAGAATTAGAACGCGTGTTCACTTGCCCAAATAAATACATCCGTATTTATGATTGTTAGCTTATCCATTTTTTTTTATTTGAGGCCAAGAGATTAGTATATTTAAATAAAACACTACTAAAACGAGAACCAGAGAGAGCGTGAGCAAATATTTGTTATTTAATCATTATATATTCCATATTTTTAAAAAAAGCATAACATTTTTGTCTGCACATAAGACGTTCCAATTGCATAAATAATAAAAGTACATCCCATATTATACATATTGTACAACATGTAAAAAGTAGTGTAAATACAGAGAACATACGTACTGCAGAAACATTTCCCCTTAGTACTTTAGAGGATTTACAAAGGAAGCGAAGGGAATCCAATCCCCTATATGTCCTATAGGAGATAGACTGGAGGACCTGAAAGCACGGGCTTTCAACCATTGGAGCGGGGGCAAGGAGGCAAGGGAGGTAGAGGCAGAAATATTCCCTCTCCCTTCGGAAACCTGTTTCTACCTGGAACTGTGAGGCGGAGAAAGAGCGAGCTAGGCCGCTGAACGCACCGAGGGACGAGAAGCGCGTGAAAAAAAGTGTTGCATATGAACTGTGGCTTCAACAAAACAATAAATATTGTGATTTGAAAATAATTAGAGATTTGAGATTGATTGATCTATCTCTGCTAGACTAGCTACTCCTCAGTGCACGTCACTGTTTATTTGCAAGCATAATCGAAGTAAAGATATGTCATAGCGTGAGAGGAATATTTCGTTTGTTTTCCGATAGAGGTCAGCTAATCCCAATACTGTGGTTAGGAATCAGGTTTTCGGGTAGGGGTATGTCCGAATACTACAGCTAAAAGCCACATTCTGAGACAATACAGGTATTCTTGCCCTAGTTCAGTCTTTAATGTTCAGTTCAATACAGTTTCCGCACTCATTACCGCATTTTCTTCCACGATAATGATATTATTTTAAGCATTCGACACATTCTCGTTGAATGTGTCGATCTTGCTTACCTCCGGCAGACTTTTAACCTTTCCGGCTGTTTGTCATCCCTCTTGGGTGATGACAGCAGTATTTTATCACATGTTTTTAGTTTTTTGCGAAGAGCTGGACTCTTCCACCATCTGTAAGGAGGTTTTTAGTTTGTTCTGACTTTTTAATGTGTTGTGTTTGTCTCGTGCAGGTCTTTTTACAACCTTGCACTTTTAGTTTTTCCCAAGGGGCTATTTACTCCCCTTTTTTTAAGTTCTCAGTCAGAATTTTAGATAAGGGATATTTCCTCGTATACATAGAAGGGTGCGAAATGGCCTTAAGTGCCGACGCACCCAGAAATTTTAACTCAATTCCAATTCCAACAATAATGATATTATATCAATATCCGATCGTGACTTTTGGTACTCCCTGTATATTCCCAACAGACTAATTTTACCATTAAAACTATTTCCGTGTTTGCATACCGCTTCGTCTGACGCTTACACACCCTAGTAGTGCATTTTTACTTAAGGTTTTTATGTGATGGTCTTAGACATTAACCACTGTTCCACGTATTTTGCTGCAGACTAACGGGGCTATGGCGTCTGAATTCCTCTGTGTGAGGCTTGTGTTCTGTCCTACATATATGTGTATGATTATCCCTTCATCTGGTGTGAAGGAAGTGACTTGTCGGTAAGGTAGGACACCCGAATTAAACCCTTCCACCCGCATACATTCGAGGGATATATACCAGGACATCAGTTGCTATGAATTCGAACGGTTCCCCCATCTTTATATTATTATTTGTTACATGTAAGATTACAATACATAATACATATAATAGTAAGAAAGATTTGGAATGTCGAGACACGATGGAGTTTGCGAAAGAGATTATGTAAAGTGAATTTTCTGTTCTGGTGGCCAGAACAGAGACGTAACATTGTGAGCGACGCTTTCATTTAGTGTTAAATTGGTATAGTGACGTTTGTGACATTTGCAGTATTTACTCCAACATTTACACTACATTAATGAAATTTACAATTGCATTTGTATTGATTGATTGAATTGGTGTTTTCAGTCCACTTTATGCACATTCAGGCTAATCGGTACTGGACCTACAGTTTAAAGTGGGATCCGAACCAGTATATGACTCCACCGGGTATCAAACCCGGGATCCCTTGATTACAAGGCGACGACGCTACCACTGTCCCATCGAAGAGGCCATTACATTTGTAATACTTACATTAGTAACAATAACAGTTTGTGAATAATAACAGTATGCCACACACACCAGCACATACATATTTCCCATTAACATCAAAGCGTCACCTCGATATTAGTAAAATTTTTGAACGTGTTAACATAACATTAACTTATAACAATTTACAATTTGACTAGATATCAGAATATAGATAATGTGTTATAAAGTAATTGTCAATCGTGTGCAATTGTTTTAATTGCCTGTAAGCACCCAAATGGCAACCTCTATTCCACGTAGTACACCCTGGACTGCATTTTGCATTTTTCATCTTATCATAATTCATCCTCCTCTTCGCAATGGCAGAAAATCGAGGTCAAATCAAACAAATCAATCAATCGTGTTCCAGACGTGTGTGGGCTACCCGTGACTGACCTGGCAACTGGCTACAGGGCCGGAAGGTACACTTACTACACCCAGCCGAGGACCTGGGACGAGGCGGTCGTCATCTGCGCCATCGAAGGGAGCCACCTGGCGGTCATCGACTCCCCCGAAGAGGAGAGGGCGGTAGCCAGCATCCTCAGGGCCAAGGGCGTTCCCCAGAACACGGACGGGGCGCAGTTTGTCTCCGTCGGCTTCCACGATAGGAACTCCAACTGGCTCTACGAAACGGTGCTGGGTGAGTTTATTATGTGGGCAGTTACTTAGGTAGGGATTGGTTCAAATTCACGTTACTACTACTACTAATGATAATAATAATAATAATAACCCGTGGAGCAACAGCCTACCTACAACCAGTGCCTACCTACCGACTTCCAGCCTCATTCCCACGTGCCTCAGTAGAGGTGACGTGTGGTCAGCACGACGAACCACACTGAAAAAATGTTGGTGTTAAAACGACACAGAGTGTGTCGCTGGAGGTCTACACCACATTTTGGTCAACATTTATCCTCAGTGGTGTCAAAAAGGTGTTGATTGCAACCATTTGTCTCTGTTATTTCAACACCAGTGAGGTTAAACGTTGACCAAAATGTGGTGTAGACCTCCAGGGACCATACTCTGTGTCCTTTTAACACCAACATTTTTAACAGTGCACAAGTCGTTGCAGGCTTTCCATGACCGGATTATAGTATTCATTCGTAGCTCCCCAATTCCCTCACGATGGTGGGTGTCCACTGGTCCAGGCAGAAATTTCAGGAGAAAGGTTTTCACGCTTCTCCCCAGGAGACTCGAACCTGCGCGCGTTCCGTAGCCCGAGCCAAAAGCGTAACCCTTAGACCATCAGGCCACTGTGCGGGACAGTTCACAAATGCACAAATTAATTCTCGTTTTCTTTAAAAGAAAGATAATTACTATTCATGAAATATAGTCGTACATTTTTAGAGGCAAAGTAATCTCCAGAGGAATTTATACACTTTTGCTACATACTTCGGACAGCTGGGGATATAATGGCGGCGGTTTACTGTCTATAAAATCAATAATGCTATTTTTCACGTCTTTAAAGTATCCGAAGTGGGAATCCACTAGGTGCTGCTGTAGGGATCAGAACAGGTAGTAGTCTGAAAGAGCCAGGTCAGGGGAATAAGCAACATGAGGCAGAAACTCCGACATCAATAAATAGAGTGTATTTTCAGTTCCTTTTCTCGTGTATGGCCTGGCGTTACCTTGCAGCAATATCACCTTCTTTGTCCCACTGCGGGTAAATGGCCTTTTTCTCTCAATTCTGTTACCCAAACGAATAAGTTGACCTTTTTGTACATTTGTTCAACATTTGCTCAACTTCTTTGGTTGTCATCTTCCAGATTGAAATGAATCTTCAGGAATCGCTGAAACCACTTCTTGCAGTTGAGATATGATACAACAACATATGCCAAACAAATCATTTCCTTTGCTTCAGAGGCATTTTTAATCAGTTGATATGCAAAGAGCATGCAATGCCTGACTTACTGCTTCTTATGTTACGTTGTCTGCTAGTCGGGCATTTTACCTTATTAGGTTGGTATTGAAGGTAGGATAACACTGGACTGGACCTACAGTGTGATCCGAACCACTATACAATGTGTCTCGTCTGGGAATCGAACACAGGACCGCTGAATTTCAAGGCGACTACCACAGCCCTTTCGATGTGGGAGTCTTTACAAGAATATGCAACATCGAAGGGTGGCCGTGTGTGTTTGTGATCGATCCTTCATCTTATCACAATCCATCCTCATCTTCGCGATTAGCCAAGTAGCTGAAAAGAGAAGTAAAACAAAATGAATCAATCAGCCAATGAATTAAACTGTAAGGCCAGTATTCCGAGTACTCTAAGGTTTTTGATTTGGTTTTGATTTGTTGTTTTAAGTCCACTTTATGCACAGTAAGTCTAATTGGGACTGGACCTACAGTTTAAAATGGGTTCCGAACCACTTGTGCCTCCACCGGGTATCGAACCCGGGACCCCTTGAGTACTCTAAGGATACACATACACAGACACATTTTTAGTCAAAATATAGGACACAAATCTCTTTTACTTTGCTTTTCTTCCACTTTTGGCTAAACGCAAAGATGAAGATAAGTGATGATAAATATCGATGAACGGATAATCACGAAGAACACTCATTCCCAGGCAAGGATTCGAGCTCGGAGCCCCTGGCGTCGTACCGCGCTGTGCTAATCACTCTGACACACAAAATACATACATGCACATGTATATATGATGTAACTAATCTTCTAAATCTACAATCATCTCTTTTCTTAAGATATCTTAGCAAGGAGTAATATCTCCCAACCAAACACCATATAGAACCATCAATATATCTCTCGTCGTACCTTCTGATACAGAAAACAAACGCAGTATTTAGCTACATTAAATATATTAAAATCGTGATCTTATTTAAAAGGGGGGAACCCCCCGAAGCAGCCCTCCTCCACCAGGACGTATTTTGCTCACAATTTATCGGTTCCCCCGCTTTCTTTTCCTTTCTTTATTGTTGTTTATTTATAATATACAATTACATACATGCACATCAAACAATATATACAGTATATATGTATATATATATATATATATATATGTATATATATATATAATGAGAATAGATAATTCAGTTACATATAAATTATTTAGTTATTATCTCTCTCTTTTTTCTCTCCAAGATTCCTAAAATCCGTTTTGTTATCAACTTTTCGAGAATTTGCATAAAATGTTTATCAGATATATCGGATGGTATGATTTGAGTGCGGTTTCATGTCAATGCGTATCTTTTTTATGATTACGACGTTTGCTTGTTTCCATATATAATATAATATCGTTACCGTATTGTAGACTACAATTCATTTACAATTTTTGTTGCTCTCTTGCAGGGGAAGTCCTGGCAGGAATGTACCACTCGTGGGGTAAAGGCCAGCCGAGTCAGCCGGCCAAGGAGACATGTGGCTCTGTGTCTCCCGACGGGAAACTCAACGATGTCTCTTGTTCCGTAAGAGGCGCGTTTCTGTGTGAAAGATACACGAATAGAGGTTGCTAAACGTTTCTTGTTCTTCCACACTTTCGATCAGAAAATACGACTCACGTGAATAGTTAATATTTAGAAGAAAAAAAAAGTATTTTCTTGAACAGGAGTGTAATAAAAGAGGAAGAAGATAAACGTCCAGGATGTCTACCCGCTTGTTTAACATTTATCAATGACTGCCTGCATGACAACATGAAGACTTCAGCAGCTGGCCACAATTGGAACATACAAGGGTGTACATGTTTTCGGAAATATATTTATTATAAAAACCAATAACGTCTTTCATATTGTGAACTCCTTTAGTTATTTCTCAACGCAAGATATTCTCTTTCGTTTTTGCCAATGTGATGTAAGGAGTAGCCATTTCAGACGCCTCTCAAGTGTCAGCCTCACTTTCACGAGTACACTCTGGGCTTCGTTGTTGCAGACTAACAAGGCTCTGGTGTGTGGACTTTCATTTTACAAGTTGGGGTGTAAGGGGTGATCTTCCACGTAGTACACCCAAATGTCAACCTCACTTCCACGTTAGTACACCCTGGACTGAAGACTAACGAGGCTCTGGCGACTGGCCCCATGAACAGTATAATTTTGTTTGTATTGTCCTGTTCTTTTGTCCTTATGTGTGCTGAGTGCCCCTTTACAGCCTCAGCTTTGAACGAAAGTCAGAACATTTTAATATTTTATGATTTTAGTTCTGCAACGATAGAGTTGTTATTTGTAACGATAAGGGGCTGGACCCCGTATAATGTGACGGGTGCAAAATAGCCTTAGTGCTGACGCACCCACAATTTTAAACTCAAATTCAAATTCAAATTTTACAAGTTAATCAAATGAAGGAAGATTTTAGGAAACTAAACGAAATGTGTTTTCGGTTACCAATCCTGGCAAGCAAAAATAATTTACTTTTCCAGGTTCTTTTGGGCCTCCCCGATGGCGCAGTGGTAGTGTTGTTGCCTTGTAGGTAATCATGGGGTGCCGGGTTCGAAACCCGGTGTAGGCTCCTACTTTAAACTGTACGTCCAGTCCCGCTTAGCCTTACTGGACTTATTTACACCAAATGTGTAAGTGGACTTAAAACACAAAATCAATCAATCATTTTCCAGGTTTTTAATTATTTTAAAAAAATCCTGCATTTCTATGACTTTCTCACTCTTGGCGTGGTTTTCCTGACGTCTCCAGTTACTCCATGATTTTCAGGTCAGTGCGAACCCTGTAAATGAATTATCTGAAGTGAACAGTTAAAATAAGTGAATTCACTCTGACAGTGTCTCTGCTGGCATAATATTGTTTCCATGGCATATTTTGCTTTAGAATCTAGACAGTAAAAAGAACGCCCGTGGCAACCATGAAGCTATTAATGGTGGTTGTATACTAAATATTAGACACAAAATGTCATTTTTCAATGTCCCGTAGCATCGCATTTGTTGGTCTTGATATTCTGTGAAAGTTGTCGGCTTCACACACCTCCGTAGACGGTTACAAGAAGAAGAAAAGAAAAAAAAAGTGCCAGTAAAATACATTCCTATTGACAGAATCTCGTAAATAATATTGTACTTAATTTATTGAGTGTTTTGGAAAATCTAGCAACTCTTCTGCTATAAAGTGTATTCTCCTATTTACAGTATAGCCTATTCATTAATCCTACGCCATTCTATGACTGGGAATCGACATCAGTTGCAGAAAAACCCTGATGTTAGAGAAAGAAGACTTTTTTTTAATCCTTCTGCTCAGTGGTGGCAAAAAGAGACCACAGACTTTGCGGTGCGGGTTGGTTTTGTATTGCAGTCATTGAGGAAACTTTACTCCATAAAGTAAAGAGTATACAAAATTCCCCTCTATGAATATTAATTTGAAATATTAATGCCCGTATCCAGGTGAGAGTACCATGGGGGCCATGTCCCCCCTCGAAGTATAAAGCATTATAATGTGAACCATAAAATCCTACCAAGATAACACTAACAACATTTTTGAGAATTTCGATATCGTCCTTGTACGTACAATGCGATTAAAAATCCACGAACTCTGATTTCATTTTTTTTTCATGAAAATAGTAAACCCCCTCCATGTAGGACTGCCTTGACGGGGCGAGGGGGCTTAGTAGGGAGGCCAATTTCATCCCATCATTTCACCCATTCTTCACATCCATATCTCACGTTTTCACCATTCCATCACGTCATTCATCTCCATATCTTTGACCTCCCTCTAAGAAACTAAGGTAGGGAGGTCATTTTCATCTCATCATTTCACTCATTCTTCACATCCATATCTCACGTTTTCACCATTCCATCACGTCATTCATCTCCATATCTTTGACCTCCCTATAACTAAGGGTCCTGCTAGAGGAGACAACCTCGATAAAAAAAAACCCTATCCCAAGGTGTGAGTTGCACGTGCCGATGGGACAGTGTTGGCTGCAGGGGTAGGTGCAGTCGCGAACGTGGCCTCGGGGATTTCGGTTTGGTCCTCGAGTAGCCTCCATTTTTGGGGGTAGGCCTTCCTCGGCATAGAGGGCATGTGGAGGCGACAATTTATGGACCCTTCTATATAAAATAATTTTGTATATGGGTACAAAAAACAACTCAAACGGGGGGAAACCCACAAAACGAGCGCGGCCTTCCAATTAGTGGAAAAGACAAGTAACGTGCCACGTTACCTTGTTATCAGTATTGTTGAGAAGACCGATAGTAACGATGTTTCTGCAACAACAAAGAAACACGGAGCTGCTACATTAAAGGACTTGTCACCATTCCTTATCAAGAAACAGCTAGACTATGCCGCTGGTTCCGATGTTCCAGAAATAAAGAAGCTGAGAAACGGGAGTCTACTTATCCAGACCAACACAGATCGCCAGACAAACAACCTTTTAAAGCTAAGATCTTTGGGCGACTTCCCTGTTAATGTTGAACCCCACCGTCAACTTAACAGTAGTAGAGGTGTGATTCGCCACTGGGATCTGCTAAATGCTGAGGAGGAAGAGATTCTTGAAGCACTCTCAGACCAACATGTGACCGCAGTACAGCGAATAAAGACTCGTAAGTCCGGAGAACTAGTACCAACTGCTTCACTCATAGTGACCTTCCAAACGACCACTCTCCTAGATATTGTACGGGCTGGATATTTGAGACTCAGAGTCCGTCCGTACATCCCTAACCCGATGCGGAGTTTCAAATGCCAGCACTTTGGGCACACTCAGCCTTCCTGCAAGGCCACTACCGCCCTTTGTGGTAAGTGTAGTAAGCCTGATCATGGGAGCGAACCTTGTTCTTCAGGTCCCAAATGCATTAACTGCCAAGGCGAGCATCCAGTCTGGCATCGTGACTGCCCCTCTTTCCAACAAGAGAAGAAAATCAGAGAGTTGGTCGTCACAGAGAAAATCTGACGGTCCCGTGACAGTATACACACAACTTTACCTGTGCCATTCGCTACAGTTGCTGCAGCTGCTCTTACCCGTCGCAGTATAGGGGTACAAAGCAGCGACGTGTCCACGCAAACAACAACGCTTCCTGTAGTAGCTCGTCCTGCTTCGAGGAAACCAGCAACCACTCCTCGCTCCACAGAGAAGAAGTTGAAGCAGGTTCACACAAAAGAATAGTTCCTGAAGACCAGTAGCTCTCCAGTCAGGGTGGCAGCCACCACCCTGAAACTTAAGGCGCAGCTAAAAGCTGCCCGGCGGGCGCTCAAAGCACCCGCCCCCACTCCTCCTCCTTCATCCCCTTCGCCCTCTGTGTCCTTACCCGAGGACATGATACAGGACGAAGCCGCGGATGAAGAATTTATCAAGGTGACAGGGCCTAGAAATAGAGTACGCCTTAAAAGGTAACAATCACACCTACAGCTATGGCTTATTGTCTCCAATAGAACCTTAACGGTTTCCGTACACATCTCGAGGAACTGCAAATTCTAATATCTGAATTTGACCCTGCCATTATATGTCTCCAAGAGACACATTTTCGTCCAAATGTATCAGTGATTCTGAACGGATACACGCTTTACCGCACCGACAAGCTTCCTGAGGGTCGTCGTGCACACGGTGGTGTTGCAATCGGTGTTCGAGATAACATCCACTCAACGCCAATCTTTCTCACCAACCCCCTCCAAGCTGTCGCCGTGCGGGTCCATCTACCACAGCCAATATCTGTGTGCTGTGTCTACATCACAAGGGAGGAGCGATTCTCTCTTGATGACCTCCTTTCTATATTCGAACAACTTCCGTCTCCTGTAGTTATTTTGGGCGATTTTAATTCCTACCATTGGTTATGGGGCTCCGTTCGTACAGAGCCCCGGGGTCAAATTGTAGATCAATTCCGTGAGGCATCACGTTTAACGTTGCTGAATGATGGAACTCCCACATATTTCAGTCCTTCCTCTGGCACATATTCTGCGTTGGACTTGTCCTTCTGCAGTCCCAGCCTTGCTCCTACCACATCTTGGAGCGTTCATCCTGATCTCTGTGGGAGTGATCACTTCCCTCTCATTCTTACCTTCGAACATCTTCAGCAATCACGTGAACACCACCCTCACTGGAATCTCAGTCGGGCCGACTGGGAAGCCTTCGAACGTGCAGTGGACCTTGAAGTCGATCTTGCGTCGACTTTACCACCAATCGACGCCTTAGATGTCTTTGTGTCAGCAGTGCATGATGCTGCACGCACCTCCATTCCACATCCCAGTGGACCTGCGAGGCGACGCCCAGTCCCCTGGTGGACTGCGGAGATCGGTGCAGCCATCAAGAACCGCAATCATGCTCTCGATCGATTTAATAGGAACCACAATGCCGCAAACCTCGAGCAGTTCCGCATTAAACGTGCCCGTCCCCGTCACCTCATTCGAGCCAGTAAGAAGGCGTGCTGGGTCCAATACGTGTCTTCTCTGACGAAGCAGGCTTCGTCGAAAGCCGTTTGGACCAAAGTACGTCGCATCCAGGGGGTGCCTCTACTCCTCTGAGCGCTCTGGAGCACGATGGGACGTTGTACACAGATTCCGGAGACATAGCTAATATCTTGGCCACACAGTTTTTGTGGTGCGTCTAGCTCTGTAAATTATGAACCACGTTTCCGCCGATAGAAGGGCCGTCAGGAACGACGCCCTCTCGTTTTTCGAAGTCATAACACCGAGCCATACAACTCTCCATTCACTGAACGGGAGTTCGATCAGGCACTTCGAGATTCTAAGAACACAGCTCCTGGAGTGGACAAGATCCACTATGAGATGCTTCGTCATCTGCCCATTGGAGCAAGAAATTTCCTTTTGGCGGTATTCAACAGGCTTTGGTTGGAGGACTCTTTCCCCACTTCCTGGAAAGAAGGTATTATTGTTCCCATCCTGAAACCAGGTAAACAACGCACCGCAGACTCGAGTTACAGGCCTATTGCCTTAACTAGCTGTGTGTGCAAGTTGATGGAACGCATGATCATCAAGCGTCTCACCTGGTTTTTGGAGGAAAACTGCTTGATAAGTAATTTTCAATGTGGTTTTCGCTCCAACCGTTCCACACTGGACCATCTGGTTCAGCTGGAAACACACATTCAGGTTGCATTCCTCAACAAGGAACATTTAGTTGCAGTTTTCTTTGACCTCCAAAAAGCATATGACACAACGTGGCGTTTTGGCATCATAAAGCAGCTCCATTCTTGGGGCGTCCGTGGCCATATGGCGTACTTTATTAAAAACTTTTTATCTGATTGTTTTTTCCGCGTACGTGTTGGGAACTCCTTTTCGGACCTTCAAGAACAAGAGAACGATGTGCCGCAGGGCATCGTTTTAAGTGTGACTCTGTTTGCCATAGCAGTGAACAGTGTTATGGCGAGCATTGTTGCCCCTGTACATGGTCTTCTGTATGTAGACGACCTCACGATCTTTTGTCGCTCACGGAATCTCGCGTCAGCTTCTCGTCAACTCCAACTGACGATAAACCGTTTGGTTGAGTGGTCCTCCCAAACAGGTTTCACCTTCTCATCCGAGAAATCCGTGTGTGTTCACTTTTGTCGTCAACGTACATGTCATTTCGATCCTGACCTGTACATGGGGAAATCTCCCCTGTGCTTCGTGAATGAGGTCCGCTTCCTGGGCCTCATTTTCGATAAGAAATTAACATGGCTACCTCACCTTCGCCAGTTAAAGTTCTCTTGTCTTCGAGTTCTCAACCTTTTACGTGTTTTATCCCATACTTCCTGGGGTGCTGATAGGATGGTACTGCTTCGATTGTATCGTGCACTCATCAGGTCGAGGCTTGATTATGGATGTGTTGTGTATTCTTCTGCCCGCCCATCTAGACTTCGCATCCTAGACACCGTCCACCATGCTGGTATACGTGTGTGCTCTGGTGCTTTTCGGACCAGCCCTATCGCCAGTTTGTACGTAGAGGCATCTGAGCCGTCGCTGTCTCTGTGAAGACAGCGGCTGGTGGTGAACTACTTCCTCCATCTTCGCTCGATGCCTTCACATCCCTCATTTCACACCATCTCAGACATGAATAGGCTGGAAAGGTATCGGCTCCATCCTAGTGTCACTAGACCATTTGGTGTTCGTGCAGACGAGATCCTGTCAGCACTTGGTGTTGACAGTGATCTTCCTGGCGTCTCTCCACTCATTCCGCCTCTCCCTACCTGGGAGTTTCCTGCACCTTCCATAGATTTTTCTCTAACTGCTCTTCCAAAAGCAGAAACACCAATGGTTGTATACCAGCAACGGTTTTTAGAACTTCGTGCGAAGCACCCCAATTTTAATGTGTTTTACACGGATGGGTCCAAGACAGTGGAATCAGTTGGTTGCGCCTTCGTCCTAGACTCTCAAAGTTCCAGTTACTCGCTTCATCCTGCGTGTTCCATCTTTACGGCAGAGTTATACGCCATTCTAAAGGCACTGGACTTTGCAGACGTCAATGGTCTGAAGAAAGTCCTTCTGTGCAGTGATTCGACCAGCGTGTTGCAGACCCTGGATTCGCCGTATTCCCGGCATCCGATAGCGCAACGCATATTCAGACGGCTTGTGTCCTTATCAGCCAGTGCGGATGTACACTTCTGTTGGGTCCCTAGCCACGTGTGCATCCAGGGGAACGAAGCAGCTGATGCTGCCGCCAAGTCTGCTGATGCAGATGGCGATGTTCTCGTCCACCTTTTGCCTGCTAGCGACCTGCAGAACGTGTTCCGTTGTCGCCTTCTTGACACTTGGCAGGCCGAGTGGGATACGGAAACGGGGAACAAGCTTCACGCTGTTAAACCCACCATAGGTGCTTGGCGTTCCTCATCCCGTCCCTCTCGGCGAGAAGAAGTTATTCTTACCCGCATGCGTATAGGACACAGCCGTCTAACGCATGGTCACCTGCTCCAAGGGTTGGACCCTCCGTTGTGTCGTGCTTGTAATGTTATTTTAAGCATCCGACACATTCTCGTTGAATGTGTCGATCTTGCTTACCTCCGGCAGACTTTTAACCTTTCCGGCTGTTTGTCATCCCTGTTGGGTGATGACAGCAGTATTTTATCCCATGTTTTTAGGTTTTTGCGAAGAGCTGGACTCTTCCACCGTCTGTAAGGAGGTTTTTAGTTTGTTTTTTTTTTCTGACTTTTTAATGTGTCGTGTTTGTCTCGTGCAGGTCTCTTTACAACCTTGCACTTTTAGTTTTTTCCAAGGGGCTATCTACACCCCTTTTTTAAATTTTAAGTCAGAATTTTAGATAAGGGGACATTTCCCCGTATACATGGAAGGGTGCGAAATGGCCTTAAGTGCCGACGCACCCAAGTAGTGGTATTGATGCTATTATAAACCCAAGAAAGGAAGAGCCCCCCTCAAGCAGATTTGCTACACTTAAAACAAGCTCAACATGCCCATATGAGCTTTTTGCTCTAGTGTGGAACCCCGTCTAATCCAAGATTTTTGTAAAAATGCCCTCGGGAATTTTTCAGAAAGGAAGAGCCTCCTCAGATTGATTTGTTTACACTTACAAAAGGCACTTCTGTGAGATTGTTGTCCATAAACCTGTCAAAAATATGCCCCTCTTGATATTTTTTTTGGCCACACTTAAAACTAGGCCACCCACACCCACACACACCCACACCCACCTACACCCACCCACACCCACCCACACATATTTACTTCCGTCCACTTCCGGTTTACTTCCGGTCCACTTCCGGTTTAAGTTCAATTGGACACCAGGCTCATCTTGCATATCTAGTACTAAGACAATGCAATATGCAGAGACCCTCTAGAATTGCTCCGTGACTCTCTCATTTCTTACATCATAAACTTATGATTTTTCACCTATGAGAATAACACTACATATGGTGTCATCAGGTAATGCCTCATGGAATTCACAGATAATTTTAATGTTTGTCCTGTCATTAACCACAACTTGTTTTCTTTTTGAGGTGTTGATTACAAACATAGGTCTCTGTGCTTTGAATTCATCTGGTGTGTAATACATGTCAGTATTGCCAGTAGTGACCCTTTTGAATGCCGTAAATGCCTCATATAATTTGAGGAAATCATTCTTGGACATGTCTAAATTGTAATTTTCTCTAGGGAATACCTCATTTCTGCCATTTTTAAGATATATGTTCTTGATGTTGCAGTTATCAAATCTACTTGAATTTTTTTCCTGATTATTGTGTCTCCCAGTCTGAAACAGTACCACCACAAAATCAGGCATGTCATATTGAATACTGGAGAATGAATTTGTAGCATCAAACTCATAATAAGAACCAGTTGCGGGCTTCTGTACACATTGATATGTATAAAATTGCAAAAGAACCTGTGGATTTTTTATTATATCTGCTTTGTATTTAAGAGCATAACTGGCTTCATATTCAACAACCGGGATTCTTAGCTCCATAGTCTGAATAATGCACTTGCCCTCATCAGGTAGGGTATTAGGCAAAGCTTCCCCTGTAGAGTTTAATGTGCTGTACCTCATCAAAGCATTATTATCATTGGCAGCTCTTCTAAATGTAATTCTTAAACCACCCTTCCACATAATATCTTTGTAATCTGAGAAGAATCCTGGCAACAGGCGCATGGGGAACAGCACTGTGTGGCTTTTGGATAATATTTTATCACCAGCCTCAAATCCGCCTATTTTGAAGTAAGAAGCCTCGGTTTTGGATAATTTTAATGTGGCCAAAGCTGTGGAGGTAATGCCGGGATAATCTATTCTGTTTATAACAACACCATGTTTTCTGATCTCAATTTCAGAGAATAGATGCGGCACAAAATTATCCACCAATCTTATATTTGAATTTGCCGGATAATCTGTTCCATCGAGCTTTACAACATCAAATTTGATGTATAGATCTGCTCTGTGGGGGTGTATAAATCCATCCCCAACATCAAGATCAACTTCAATTTCTGTGTTGGGTTGATTTAAATTTGCAAATGTCCTCCTGTTTGGGGAGAATGATTGTAGCTCATAACTCTCAATATTTTCCATTTTTTTTGTATGTATTTTTATTTAAATTTTAATCTCTATGATTGCAGTTGTTGTGGCTCCAGCAAAATCAACTAATTCTTCTTTTTCATTAGTGACCATCAATTCAATGTTATCTATTCTATTATGGCACACAGGAAAATATAATGTTGGGGATGGAGTGTAGATGATTGGCTCCATAAATTCGGAATTAGGTTTAAATGTTGCAATGATGCCAGTTTGTTTGTGAGTGCCTATGCCATTTGATTTGGTGATCATACCCTCGGCCACATTACAGTGAATATTCAGAGTCTCTATGGCTAAGAATTTAGGTATATTCATAGCAGTGTGTTTGATTGCTGGTTCAAGTTTTGTGTTGTTCTCAAAGCCTAACAGCTCTCCTATAGTACCCAGATCCACTGTTTCTGTAGCAGATACAATCTCTACTCTGTGAGTGACAGAATTTTGAGTTAATACTATACCTCTGGGTAACTGAGCATTTAAAGTAGATAGATTATATTGCCCTGGAGTGATGACAATTTTTTCATCCCCTACTGCAATTTTGTTGTTGTGGTGTGTAATATTAGGGATCAAGTACATGCCATAAAATGCTCTGAGAGCTATTGTTTTGGGATACACTATGTCATCATGCAATTTGAGTTTCAATATTGAATTTTGGCTGGTGAGATGGAATACCCCCATGATGTTTTAAATACCACAAGGCTTTTTGAAAATCTTCAATTGATGGTTTATTTATTTGAGACATATATCTGAGAACAGATAAACACAAATGTCCACAATTAACATCTTTGAAGTTTTGAACACGGGCATTATTGTAATAAAGATTAGTTGATTTTAGATATTTTATTAAATTTTCAGGTGGAACACCTCCAAATGAATCAAACACAAATGCCTCATTGTTTAAATATTTAAGATAACAGATCCAGTGAGTGCCCTGATTTTTGTACTTATCCAAATTAACAATGCCACACTCTTTGTTGAGTGGTTGTTCTGGTAAAGAATCAGACATGTACACACCCCTAAAATTTTTGATGCCCAGTGGCTTGATTAAAGCTTCAATATCTTGGTTTGTAAGCGGCTCTTGTTTTTTTTAAACTTATTCATGGCTCTCTTAACACCTTTGCCTTTTTTCTCCATGGCCAGGTTATGGCGCCTCTGCTCATCTAATTCTGCCCTATTTTTCTTGGCATCTATTACTGTTTTTGCTATGGCAGCTGATCCCCCAGCCAAGCTCCCAACAGCCCCGAGAGCAGCTAAGATGGCAGGGATGGTAAATATGAAACCCCCTACATGTGATTTTTTCCTTGATTGTTGTAATTTTTTTAATTGGGGGGTACTAAGCAACAATTTCATACCATGTCCCTTGGCAAGACAAGAATTTTTTTTCTTGCGCTGCTTTTTGGTTAAAAGACTGTCAATAGTTTTAAGAGATTTAAGACCTGCATAAGGTATTTGATACATAACACCCTTGGCCTTCATCCTAGGTTTATTATATACATATTCACAGCCCCCACCCCAGTTTTTGTTTGGTGTTCATAGCTATGGTGGTCCCCAATGCTGCTATTTTTTCACTCAAAGATGCATCTTTGCTTACAAATCTGCCAAATGCAGCCTCTTCTAATTTCTTGTCTGCAACATGTCTCTTGCCAAGATCAGAATGTGTGTTGTATGCTATGTCATGGTCTCTACAAGCAGCATCTAAAGGATTAACACCAGGATCACCTCTGTTTAATCTATGGTCCAATTTTGTGCCTGGACCACAATACTGATAGCCTGGAATATGTAGTTCAAATGGCAGCTTGTTTATAATGTCATTAACCAGGCCCCGACCCTCAGAAATATTCCAAAATTTGGGTGGTAGAGTATTAATAATTTTTATAAGATATCCAATCCCCTTCGTGTCATTCACTATAAAATTAGACAATTTTGTGCTTATCATGTCCATAATTCCAACCTTTTCATTGTAAAAATTGTGGTTGCCAGCATTTTCCTCCCCAGCTATCACCAATAACCTATCTACAAGTTTCCTGACATCATCAACCCAGACAAATTCTTTAGGCAGGGTGTTGTATTGTTTGATTCCACTGCCTGTCTTAATTTGTGACCATATGGGCTTGATTAAATTGTTGTATTTTGCTCCACTGCTAGACTTGACTCTTTTTTGTGTGGGATCATTGTTCTGGTATAGAGCATCTGATTTTATTAATATTTCTTTGTAATGTTCATAATCTTGATCTGTATAGCTGCCAGGCCTTTTCCTAGTCATCAGTTCCCACAACCCAGGTGTGCCGGGGTACTTAACAAAAGCACCTTTTTCTCCGAGACGAGATTCTGAATAAACAATCAGATCATCCCCCATAAAAGTTACTCTGAAATTGCCAATTCTATGTATGATGCTGCCATCAAGCTCTGTGTCAGCATATAAGCCAAAGACCTCATCTTTATTGTCTTTAGGTGTGGTTAAATATTTTTGAGCAAGAAGACCCAATTCAATAGGATCCTGAGTAGCTTCAATTCTTCTAGGAGCAATAGGACTAGGTGTATGAATACTGGAAAGTGGGGTGATTGGATAATCTAATATGTTCCTAGCAGCTACAGGTACAAGCTCTGTGATCAAATTTTGATTTTGCTCTGTAACAGTTTTGATATTCTTACCTAAATTATTAATAGCATCAATTACAGGCTGCTCTGTTTGTTTGTGTTTTTCATAAATTCCCCGGTTCTCTGATTTCCATCCCTTAAATCTTTTTACAAGATAATCTCTTAATTTAAGATCATCAATTATTGGCCTTTTCATGTTTATTTATTTATGTTTCAATGTCTAGAAAATTGTTGATTTTATTTCTGTATTTGCCACTATTGGGTGTTCTTGTCATATCAATAGTGACAAACCCATAACTGTCCTGGTTCCAGCACCTGCTGCAAAACTTGGAAAAATCATTGTAGCTCAAGTCCCCACCTACATATTCATCATGTATGTGTTTGAGGTTGGTATGATCTTGATGAAACACACATATAAAATTGCTGTTGTCTCGGATCAGCTGCTTGGGTATTTTAGAAAAAGTCTGTGCCAGGTAGAAGCAATCAATGTTTTTGTGTCGGCCCTGTGTAAAGAAATTTCTAACCTTGTTTTGATTATCCAGTATAATGTCATCAAACACAACAACAGAATTATCGAGACATTCGTGAAGTGGCTTAACATCTGGTTCAAAAGTGGCTATATCCAATCCATCATATAGCTTCATCAACTGCTGATATTTTAATTGTTCCAAGCTCTTAGAGAAGATATACAAGTGCCTGTTTTTCCAGTCTAACCAGTTGGGTGCTAATAAAAAATTATCAATCATTAGTGTAGTTTTACCACAAGCAGATGGCCCAACAATAAGACACCTAATATTATCAGGCAGCAATTTGCCATTTCTCTTATTCTGTTGTTCAGGTTCTGGCAGCCTTTTTATAACATCCCAGGTGCTCATATTATTATTTTGTTTGCATCGATCCAGCTGTGTTCTGGGAGTCCTAGCCATTTGACAAGTAACTTGTTGCCTTTTCTGCGGATGATTTTTTCTACTAGATATGTGTCAGGCTGTTTAGTTTTGCTGAGCTCTTGTTCATAGAATCGGCCTTTGAGAATTTCTCCTCGATGATCTTTTATTATATATGTGTTAAGGGTCCCAGGTTTAACTTGAACCACTGTAAATAATTCAGTGCTCCAGTTTCTTGTAAAGCCTCTTTTGAATAAGTGCTTATATTTGCTGATTCTTACTTGTTCACCCACCCTGTATTTGGCCTTTCTTGTTGTTGGCTGGTATCTAGGATAATAAACAGTCCTGATCAATTTTTGCTCATCAGATGGAGTTACTTCAGAGGGTTTCATGTTGATTGTAGAATGAACCGAGTTGTTATATTTATGTAGAAGTTCTGGAAGAATATTAATCCATTTATAATTACCTTGGAGGGTAAATTGTTTATAAAAGGTAAAAGGTAAAGTGTTCCCCTGTGCATAGCACCATGCCATGAAGGCATATAGGGGGTGTGGGGGTAACGCCCCACACTTTCTTGATCCGGTCGTGAGTAGGGGTGATGTGATCAGCATCACGCACCTGACCGCCTTTACCCCCCAGGGTTTCCCCCAGGTACCCATGTTATTCGACGCTGGGTAGGCGCCGGGGCCGCTTCCACCGTTAGAAAAGTTCCCGGATTTGAACCGGCCGGGGATCGAACCCGGGACCTTGAGCATGGTAGTCAGACGCGTTACCGACTGAGCCACCGCGGTAAATTGTTTATACATAAGATTTTTTAGGGTTTTGTTGAATCTCTCTACAATTGAGGCCTTGAGGTCACTGTAACTCGAGTAATATTTTATTGCCTGGCTTTTAATAAATTGTTGAAACACTGAATTATAAAATTCTTTGCCATTATCTGTTTGCAAATAGCGCGGTGATCTTCCACTCTGATTGATGATTGTTCTGATGGCTTCTGTAACACATTTTCCAGTCTTGGATTTGAGTGGCACAGCCCAGGCAAATTTTGAAAATGTATCTATGACAGTGAGTAGATACTTGTAGCCCTTGTTGATTTTGTCCAAGTTTTTCAACTGTCCACTTGCCATTTCAATCAAGTCGCTTTGCCATAAATCATCTATGCCCTTTGTGACTACTGGGAGTCTCTTAAAATTATGTCTGGCTTGTCTGTGTAGTTCATCAACAATAATTTCTCTAGACATAATATGTAAACAAGAATATTGCAACTATGGGGTGTTCAGCAGCTGATACTACAGGATTTTCTAAATATAATTTGTCCCCTATTTGTATTTTAAATTCCAGAGAGCCATCATCTTCAGCATAAGATGTTTCTAATGTATTGGGATCTGTAAAATCCTCTAATTCTACACTGGTGATTTTTACTTTGTTGTCAGCATTTGTTATTGATAAGGTGGGGTAGTGGTGTGCCTGTGGTTGAAGCCAATATTTGATCTTGATTGGTCTCAGTGTGCCCCCAACAAAAAACTGGTAATAAAATTGTGCAGGGGACAGCATATATATTTTGCCACCTGGTGTAAATGGTGAATCATATTCTTTGTTGGGAATGCTGTACAATTCAAGAATTACTGTATGTTTTGGATTCTCAATTATGCCTGTTATTTCTTTTTCTGCTGTGAGCAATCTGCTTGTTACAGATTCAAGGTGCTCATTGATGGTCCTAACAACATCATCATGGCCTGGCTTGATTTTTATGTCCACAACAAGTTTCTTGTATTGTTGCACAATCTCTTGAAGCTGGGTGGCAAAAACAGACAGAGCATTTGCTTGATTGGATTCCATGGTCCCTAGCTGTTGCTTGATATTAGCTACAATTTGTTGCAAATTTTCAACAACTGCCAATTTTGAATTTTGAGCAGTAAGATCATGGACCTGTCTTCTGATATCCTCAAACAGGGCATGCAGTTCATTAATATGTTGATTGGTTGGTAGAGTGGCCACTGTCTGAGTGAGTTGTTTGATCTCTGTCTGGATATTCTTGATATCTTCTGATTTCAATATGCGATTCACTGCCCTCTTAATATTTTTAAGTTCCTGTGATGTGGGAAGATTTGATACTGTATTTTGCAAAGATTCAAGTGCCAATTTCACATTGTTTAATTCAGAAGCATCAGCCACATTTTGCATAGCATTTTGGAGCAGGGCTATATCTGCCTGAGAGGGTGTTGATTGTTGTAAAATTTCAAGTTTTGTTTGGATATCATCGATCAAGTGATGAAAATGAGATAGCTCAGATTCGGTGTTGAGGTTTTCAAGCTTTGTGATTTGTTGCTGGACACTGACAAGAGTGTCTACAATACCGGGCAGGCGAGATTCTAGTACATTTGCCAAATCATTTTGCACTGCTGCTATTGTACCTTCAAGATGGGTTATGGAACTTTGAATTTTTCCAAAATCTTCATATGTTTCAAGTTGCAGCTTAATATTTGCTACACTCAGAGTTATTGCACTCAAAGCATCAGAAGATGGCAAATTGTTCATAAAATTTCAAGTGTCTCAATTTTTTCTTTAACCTCGGCTATGGCATTGTTCAGGGGGTCCAGATTAGGTATCTGGAGTTACTGAATCTGTTCTTTTAGAGTGGAAATCACTAGATCAAAATCTTCTTGTGATTTTATGCTTTTGACAATTGTTTGGAGCTGTGCCTGGACATTATTTATCTGCTCTTCCAATTGTTGTTTCAATTGCTCGGAGTTGGTAGCCTGGGTCTTAAATTTGGCTTGAAGAGCTGCTACAGCTTCTTCCAAACTTTGAAAATTATCCAATGTTGCCAGATCAGTATATTTCTGAAGCAGCACTTTGAGTTCAGAATCAATTTTAAGAAGAGGGTCCATGCATTGTGATTGTAAATTTGTAATTTCTAATTGAAGACTGGCATTGAGTGTGGTCTGTAAAGCTTGTAAATCACTTCTTAATTTCTTGACTCTGACATCAAGCATCAGAATCTCATCACTGTGATCTTCATGTCTTGTATGGCCAAATATATCATTAGGCATTTTTGTTTTAGTGGTTATTTATTATAGAGTATCTGATTCTTAATTCTATAAAAAAGGGTATAAGCTTGTCATATGACCCCGGGACCTCAATATATAAGCAGTCACCAGCAGAAACAGTATATACAGTGCCAGAAACCATGTTTGAGTGCTTAATTCTATAAATATTTCTCCCTACTGAAATCTTGACATCACCCTCAGGGGTTGTAATAAATTGTAATTGCCCACCTACAGGTAATTGGTAATGATTTAAATTATTGTTAAATATGTACAATGTTTTACCTGTTTCATCATCAACATCTGTAAGTATGCTGTTCAGATGAATAATTAACAAGCCACTCAGTTTAGACAGCATATCAGAAGAGGGTTGTGGTGTTGGCAGCTCCATAATAGCCTGTTTTTTGAACCCAAATAAGTTCATAGGCATGTTTATTTATTTCAAATCATGCTCTGTAATTGGGCATTGATTGCCATTTTTCAAATCACAATGACCCCATGGTAGAGTATGTATGCCACATGATAAAATGCATCTCTTATCATCATGTGGGTCCAGAGCCACTTTTCTTACAATATTTGAAGTCAATAAGTGATCCACACTCTGAATTCTATTTTCTGATGTTTTGATTAAATTCTGGGATTTGAGGCAATTTTTATAATCTTCAAATACAAGCTCTTTTTCAACAGTTACTCTGCCAATACCCTTGGCCTTTTTGGCAACAGCGCCACTACATGTTTCAAAAGTGTACATCTTGGCACTTAACCCAGCACATTTCACAATAACATCACCAAGTGTCTCATCTTTTAACTTGCCAGGCACCTTTTTGTTGTGGTGTTTAATTATTGTATGTTCACTGGTATCAAAGTATTGAAACAATTCAGGCTGTGACATATCTTGATAAACATCTTCTGTTTTAATATCAAGAATAAAACTATCCGTGTCCATGTACATCAATTTTATATTATCACCATAAAAAGGTTTCAACACATCATAATACAATGTTAACATATGTAATTTGGCCAATTCCAATATCACAGCCCCTACATAAATAGGTTTATCAAACTTAATCTTTGTTTTCTTCATGTTGAAAAGTGCCATGTGCTCATCATAAATTCTTCTATAATTGAAATTAGGCTTTGCAACCAATTTTTTGCTCAGGCTGGGGTCAGTAATTATTTTAACATCGGTATGTTTTCTGACATTTTCAATAGTTTTGCCATATACAGAATTAACCATCAATTTAAACAAGCCCTTATCAAATTGGCTCTTTGCAGATGTTCGAAGCTCTGTATTTGTATCAATGTATGGTTTCAACCATTCTGAGTGCCTGAACCTCAAAACTTTTCCAATTTTGGTCACTTGGACACCATGTTTCATCAGGAACTGGAGGTTTTTGTAATATATGACATAGCCTTGTTTCGGCTCCAGAGTCATCATGAGCTTCTTCTGTTTAGAGCCAGGTGAGCACTGAACCTCGGGAATTGGGGGCAGATCAGAAAATTTATTGTGCAAATCATCAGGAATTATCAGATCAGCCTCTAAGAATAGGCCATAGTCACTGTCATCAAAATCCTTAAGATCTTCAATATTGAAATCTTCAACCCATTCAAGCCCTGCATATGGCAGTTTTTGCATCATGGCATGACCATAGAGGCTGTTTGCATCTACATACACTATATAATTTGATGGCCGTGCTGGATCATAATCAGGCATATATTTGTTATTTGCTCTGGCATATCTCTGGGAACATTGCACCATTCCCCCTCTTATACATTGTTCCGTAAACAGATACGTATCTTGATCTTGGATCAGATCCAATGGCATTTTGGTGTTGAAAAACATTGCGGCCCATGCTAGGCCCGGAGCACTGTAAAAATACATTGGATCCAGTTTATAATTTTGCATGGAAGATTTTCTGAATGCCTGCAATATATCAGCTAAGAGGGTGACATCAAGTTTTAAATATGCCATGTGATAATCACCAAATGTCTTGCATTTTAAATTGTTCCACATCAATTGGGCATGGTGATAATCTTCATCAGTGATTCCAGATCCTCTGATTTTGCTGTAAAACTCTTCTTGTGGTGGCAGGGAACACTCATCAAATTTAGAAAAATCTGTAACATAGTCATATGGATATACACCCTTCCGCCTAATTAATTTCAGGTCCTGATTTGGAAACAATGCACTTGTGATTTTGAATTGATCATCAGATAATTGATTTGCCAGTGTAGCCAGGCTAGCAGATAAAATTCTGTAAGAATCAAGAAATCTTAAGTGAATAGGAACACCATTAACTTTAATTATTTTGCTAATAGATATATATTTCTCATCATTTTCAGCTAAAATGTTTAAATTCTGCTTGTCAAACCCCTCGTATCTGATCAAATGATGAAAATCATAATTGGATGCTCCATGGCAAAATATGGGGACAAATCTTGGTCTCTTGATCTTAATATTACAGCTATTACACAGGGCCATTTTGTATTTACCATCTGTATGAGAATGGTGCTTCACCTTGATATTTGTATCTGAAAATTCACAATCACATACCGGGCATTTTTCTGCATTGTTGAAATCTTCAATCTGTTTCTCTGTTAAAGGCAACATGGGTTTTGATTTTAATAAGATGTTAGATGCTATGTCACGGCACTCATTTTTTATTCTATGTGCAAATATTTTGATGGCATCTGCTCCCATGTATAAATATTTTTTACAAACAACACCATCCTGTACAACCACATAATAAAAACTGGAAGGTTCATGTAGCTGGTATGGTGTAATTGCAGATTCTTCAGGATCTGGATTGCAGAATGCAAAGGGTTTGAGGTTTGATTCAAAATCACAGACAATATATGCTGGGTGTTCCAACAAGGCTTCAAACTTTTTGAATTTGCAATTTTCACTTGGATTGGGCATCACCATATGAACAGGTTTATGGTTGCCACAGTATTTCAGATGCTCAATTAACTTGTTTTTAGCAATTTCTGCATTTTTTTCACGAACCCCATTTACCATTTTTTGACCATCAAATATAGTCAAACATCTTCTGCACAACTTAAATATTCTATGAGTTTTGTCTAGTTGTTTTCTGACTAAAGCTTCAAGATTATGTATCAGAGTATAATGGTGTGTATCATCGCCTTCAATTAAGAGCAGATCAATCGGAACAGCAGAATCATCATCAAATGTACTGATTCTGAGAGGTGCTATCGGGCAATTGCCAGTGGAACAAATAAATACATTAATAGATAATTGTTTGCCATTGATATGCTTGGCCCTTTTTTCAAATTTATCAATATTCTGAACAGACATTGGATATTCTAAACCCTCCATTGCATCGTCAAAATCATGTTCATGCTGTTTGTAATAACTTATTCTCTCAGGATTCCTTGAAACTGGATACAAAGCAGCTAATATACACCACAAAAAGCATTTCTGGTCAGTATTCTCAATATTGACCACAGCTCTTTTGTTTTTGATATTGGCAGGTAATGGCAAATATGTAGATCCTTGCAATGGGCTGAATTCAGAAATATTAACATATAACTTGTGTGGAGAGCCACATAGGCTCCATCCAGACTCTTTTGCCGCAAATTCAGAGTGTTTGATGTTCAGTTGATCCATCAAACTGCTTATTATTCTGTCTAAATTTGCATTTGAATATACCGGTACAGTTTCTGTTATGTGGGGCTGTGTAAATTTTGTGCCATTTGGTTTCTTATATTGTGTAAACAATTTGAGGGAGAGCTTATAAGAGCCATTTTGTGCATTTAGAATTGCCTGCAGATCAGAATTTATACTGTTCAAAAAATTATTAATACCACATTTTGACTCTGATACAAACCGGTGATCTCTTAATTGGCCGTTAAAACTGCTACGGATGGGTTCATAGCGTGGCTGTTTTGCTGCTCTGGCATTAAGAGGTGCTTCATGCTTTCTTTTCAGACCAGATGTGGATGGTTGTGTTGATGATTGTGCAGAGCAAGTATTTTTATGTGTGTATGTGAAGTATTGCATGCTGTATTTTCTATTGCATTTGGGGCATATTTTTGTGGGAGTTCTGTATTTGTCTGGGTTACAAATCTTTTGGTGTCTGGCCCAATTAGAGCTAAATATATTCTTATTACACTGATTGCAATATTTTTGATTCGGCATTTTTGCTGTTGTTTATTATATACAATTTCCTGGGTTTCAATTCAAAACTTTATACTGAATAAAAAATATCAGTTGGGTTCAGCTGTGTGCTTTGTATGTGTGTGTATGTGTGTATGTGTGTATACACTTAATATTTTTGGCATTGGTATTTATATACAATTTCTTGGGGTTCAAATCAAAACTCTATGCTGGATAAAAAATATCAGTTGGGTTCAGCACTGTGCTTTGTGTGTGTGTGTGTGTATGTGTATGTGTGTGTGTGTATGTGTGTGTATGTGTGTGTGTATGTGTATGTGTGTGTGTATGTGTGTGTATGTGTATGTGTGTGTGTGTGTTGATATTTTTGGTATTGGTATTTATATACAATTTCTTGGGGTTCAAATCAAAACTCTATGCTGGATAAAAAAAGCAGAAATAGGCCACAACTTGGCCACAAGTGGACCGGAAGTAGGCAAACCGGAAGTGGACCGGAAGTGGACCGGAAGTAAACCGGAAGTGGACCGGAAGTGGACCGGAAGTAGACCGGAAGTAAACCGGAAGTAAACCGGAAGTGGACCGGAAGTAAATATGTGTGGGTGGGTGTGGGTGTGTGTGGGTGTGGGTGGCCTAGTTTTAAGTGTGGCCAAAAAAAATATCAAGAGGGGCATATTTTTGACAGGTTTATGGACAACAATCTCACAGAAGTGCCTTTTGTAAGTGTAAACAAATCAATCTGAGGGGAGCTCTTCCTTTCTGAAAAATTCCTGAGGGCATTTTTACAAAAATCTTGGATTAGACGGGGTTCCACACTAGAGCAAAAAGCTCGTATGGGCATGTTGAGCTTGTTTTAAGTGTAGCAAATCTGCTTGAGGGGGGCTCTTCCTTTCTTGGGTTTATAATAGCATCAATACCACTACTCACCCACAAAAAAAAATGAAAATAGTAAAAGACAATTTAATTTAAATACTTTTACACTGTAACCCATAAATTTATTGAAATTCGTGATTGCTTGTAACCATACAATATTTAGCCTACAGAAGATGCTTGAAATGCCCTCCATTTTCTGGAATTCACAAATTCACACGAAGACTCATGTTGGATCCTTCTTTTTTCAATATGTTGCTTGGGATGTTCCTCGCGGCTCTGATTATGTTGTTCTGCAGGTCCTGCAGCGTTATGGGGTTGTTGAACTACCATTTTTAGATATCCCCATAAATTAAAATCTTGAGGACTGAAATCTGGTGAGCGAGCCGGCCACAATTTTTTCGAGGTCAGCCGACCTTGGAAGAACTCACGGAGCATCTACACCTCCATTGTCTCGTTTGAAAAGTGGCAGGTTGCACCGTCTTGATATAACCAACAATAACGGTCCTCTTCTTCAAGCCTCGCCACGAAATTATGGATAATTTCTCCGGACATAGCTGAATTAACATTTTTTAATGGTCACACAATTTGCAATGTTCATTGAACAATCGTCCATTTCTTTTAATCCCTGTCCCGACTTTTTTCGAACTGGAGTCGTGATGCAAAAATGTTCTGTTTTTTAGTTAACTTCCATTCACGTATACATATCCTTTAAAAATAATCATTGCTAACAAGTATCATTACATTTAAAAATATATATATTTTTTAAAACTTGCAATTATCATGGCTGTTCAGTGGTCCTGGCATAAGATAATTAAAAGAAATTTGAGAACATTGTTACTCTTCTTGTAGACTATAATATTGCAACTCTATACTTGTACGTTTAGCTTTACCTGCAATACTACCATCTAATACTCATTTCGCCGACCAGCATGGTGCAGTGGTTAGCACAACGCGCTACGACTACCGGAGTCCCTTGTTCGAATGCCGCCCTGGACATGGCTATTCTTTGTAAATATCCATTCATTAATTTTGTCATATTATCACTCATCCTCGTCGTCGCGATTAACCAAAAGTGGAAGGAAAGCGACGTAAAATTACCTAATTCAATCATTTCGGATCTTCTCTTTGTTCCATATTTTTGGATCTGTACCCTCCCTCAAAAAAATACTGGGTATAGGCCTGATTGGTTTCGAATGTCAAACAACTGTTTATGGCTCATAAAAAAATCAAAACAATTTTAAAAATGTACACAGTGTTCTGCAGAATGTCCTATATAACCAGTACAATGCCCGTAGTGATGCAAGAGTATGTCTTTGTATAGCAAGTAGTGTCCGAACCGAGACAAGGAAAGTGTGGACATGAATTAAAAGGAAGGGACTGTCCCAACTAAATCGGGATATATGGTAGCGTTGCATGCGTAGTTATAAATCTAAAATTACCAAATATTACAGACTGCAGACTTCTGGATACTGCCTCTCTCTAGAAACAACCAATTCATTTGTGCAGGACAAAATCGAAATTCTTCAAAAATTTGAAAAATATTCAACGTTATTTTCGTAGGTTTTTAAACATATTTCGTGCCTCCTCCTCCCTTGGGCACGAGCCTGGTCCAAATGCTCGAAATTTCCTTTGTGCCTGATATTTCCATAGGGAGCATTAAGATCGAAGCGACAAGCAACACGTGCCGTTCGAATAACTATCGGATTAAAAATTATAGATACTCGAGTTTCGACTCCAATTAAAAATTAACCAGTAAACCTACAAAAAACGAGTTACATCGAAATTTAGCTTATTCAATTCTGCGTTCATCTATGCTAACCAATTTTTTTCGAGTATGCCTTATATTTTTTAACGTCGTGAGAACAAAAAAAGGGTCTGTTTTTGGAGTTTTGCAAACGATCGCTCATTTTAAATTCCATAAATAAAAAAACGGGTTATCCGATCGTGATGAAATTTTAGTATGGTGAAGGCAGAAAGGTTTTAAACATAAATCGTAATTTTCAGATTTTGAAAATTTGTCAAAAAGCCGTTATCATCAATTTTGAGAACTTTTTTTCATATTATTGGGTAGTCCTACAAATACAAAATTGGTCTTGTTTTGAAGCTCTTTGCATCTGTTTTTAAAATCCATTGTCACTGTTAATTCACATCGAGAAACCGATTTTATACAGATTTTTATTCAGCGGAGTAAAGATGAGCGCGAAACGTGGCAACATGGCACACAGCGATATCCGTTAAACCGTGGAAACTACAGGGCTTGCGCTGTGAGCCGGTGGTTGCGGTGTTGCCACGTTTCCCGCTCCGGTCTGAAAACTCACTTATCCTTCCATGCTTTCAATAGATAGATTTCAGAGGCATATCAGTCTAACCATTTACTGAGATGAACTTGAAACTTAACGACTTCATAAGGAGATCAACAACAACGAAAATGTATTATCTATCTTAATAGCCATCATTGTCAATGAATATTGTCAACAAATATAAGAAAAACATACTAATTAGAGATTTATCGCTTTCGCTACTGGCGTAATGGTGTGAAGGAGATCTTCAAAATTAGTTTCCTGATCTCCTTGTATGTTGCTGTTTCCTCGGTAAGTTTTTGGACCTAAAGCTAGAGATATTACGCAATCATGTTGTGGACTTCAGAATATCTGATACAAGGACGGATTTAGAGGGGAGTCCTAGGGGTCCGGATCCTCAGGAAGACTAACAAAGTCAAAAATGTAAAAAGCAAAATACTTGTATAATAAGAAGTTTATTTACATAACTTACATAGAGATGAGGGGTGTAAGGGGTGCTCCTTCCACGTAGTACACCCAAATGTCAACCTCACTTCCACTTCCACGTTAGTGCACCCTGGACTGAAGACTAACGAGGCTCTGGCGACTAGCCCCATGGCCAGTATAATGTTGTTTGTATTGTCCTTATGTGTGCTGAGTGCCCCTTTACAGCCTCAGCTTTTAACACCAGTCAGAACGTTTTAATATTTTATGATTTTAGTTCTGCAACGATAGAGTTGTGATTTGTAACGATAAGGGGCTTGACCCCGTATAATGTGACGGGTGCAAAATAGCCTTAGTGCTGACGCACCCACAATTTTAAATTCAAATTCAAATTACATAGAGATGAGAAGAAAATTGTGAATATAGAGCTTGGTGTTGACAATTGCTGCGAGAATTCATACTACCACTCACTACAAGTACCAATATGCATAATAATACTGATCAGGGACTTTAGTTTCTATCGGCTGGATGTAACAACTTTTTTGGTATTAAATAAATAATCTGACATTAATTTATTTTGTAGTACAGCTGTTTTTATGTAAAGTTTAGGGTTAGATATAAGATAGATAATAAATACGCCTTGTTACTATACATATCAATTCTTGTATCATCTATTTACCTTTTCATGTAGTAAAAACAATTATTAATTGACCAATGATATCATTAGTAATAATAATATATATGTTATTCTTATTAATATATTAATTCAAAATTATATTAATAATAATAATAATAATTTATTATATATTGAGACACTTGTTTCAGACCCTTCCCGAAATTCAGTCCTAGATGTGTGCCTGACCTGACATGAATTCAACATCACATAATTAATTTTTCTATTCTTTTAGAAGCACTTGAAAAAGACATGGCTATTCTACTAATATTCGCTGGAACGCTGCTTGCGTCCCTTAGTGAATCTGCCGAAGTTTCAGTTCAAGGTGAGTCAAACAGGAAACCTAATGCAATGCAGTGATTTATCTAAACACCTCTAAACATTTTCACAAATTCCAAATTTATGGTCATTTTGTTGCTGAATTGACCCTTACACCCCTAAATATAAACTCAACACCCCCGTAGATGGAAAATTCTGATAACCCCTAGTAGAATGTCTTCTGCCTAATAGGGGTGTAAGGGGTGACCTTCGACGTAGTACACCCAATTGTCAACCTCACTTCCACGTAGTACACCCTGGACTGCATTTTGCAGACTAACGAGAATCTGGCGACTGGTCCCATAGCCAGTATAATTCTGCGTGTTGTCCTTTGTTTTGTCCTTATGTGTGCTGAGTGCCCCTTTACAGCCTCAGCTTTTAACCGAAGTCAGAATGTTTTAATATTTTAGTTACGCTACAACAATTGTGTTGTTTTAGTTATGATAACGGGCTGGACCCCGTATAATATGACGAGTTCAAAATAGCCTAAGTGTTGACGCACCCAAATTTTGAAATTCAAATCAAATCAGGGGTGTAAGGGGTACCTTCCACGTAGGCGCCCAAAAGTCAACCTCACTTCCACATAGTGCACCCTGGACTAAAGACTAACGAGGCTCTGGTACTATGGCCAGTATAATTGTGTGTGTGTTGTTTTGTTTTTTGTCCTTGTCTTGAGTGCCCGTTTACAGCCTCATCTTTTAACAGAAGTCAGAAGATTTTAAGATTTTAGTTATGCAACGTTAGATTTGTTATTTGTAATGATAAAGGGGCTGTCCCCCGTATAATGTGACGGGAGCAAAATAGCCTAAGTGCTGACGCTCCCACAATTTTAAATTCAGGTCTCCTCGATGGCGCAGTGGTAGCATCGCCGCCTTGTAATCAAGGAGTGCCGGGTTCGATTCCCGGTGGAGGCACATAGTGGTTCGGATCCCACTTTAAACTGTAGGTTCAGTCCCGATTACCCTTACTGTGCATAAAGTGGACTTAAAACAACAAATCAATCCAATCCAATCCAATTTTAAATTCAAAATTCAAAAATTCAAATCAAATCAAATCTTCTGCCTAATATGATGCTTCGTTAGAAAACTGGTAGAAAAAATACAAGTATAAAACACTACTCACTGCATTACATTCAAGGCACCCAGTGTGTGTGTGGAGTTAGAGCTCCACACGTTCTTGATTTCGGCCATCGTGGAGGTGATATGGTCACCACAATAGCCCCGTTGCACTTTTTGACACTAGGTGTAGTGCAGGTGTATCCCAGTGTCAGGCTGGTGCAAGGAAGTTCCTCTATGATATGACGTTCAACCAAGTAGACGAATAGTGGTTTTCAAGTTCAAAAGATTTAACGAATGCCTGTCTGCTGCTTTAAACATTCATTTGATTAGTTAGCACGCACCACATGACCATACACTACACCGTTCCAGAACATAGTGCAAACGGTGAAGACACCAAATACAATGCTTGACTCCAAATCAACGAAGTTGACGGATCGGTGTTGCACTGTGTAATCAACTAGACGCGCGAATGCAGAGTGTCAAGAAGTGCAGCGAAATTGACGGGCCTAATGTGTCAGGCCCCATAACTACCAGGTTGACCTCAAGATTGATTACAGGACTCACTCTTGAACCGCCAATCCTCCGCGATCAAGGGGTCCCGAGTGCGACCCTTGATTAGCCTATCTGTGCATAAAGTGGACTAAAAACAAAGCAACCAATAAAGGCATTATAAAGGCAACTAAATGTCAGCCTCTTTTCCACGTAGTAGACCGTGGGCTGCATACTAACAAAGCTCTGGCGTCTCGGATCCACAACCAGTATAAGCCTCTGTGTAACTTGTGTTCTGTGCTGTTCGTGTGTGTTTGTGATTATCCTTTCATTCATCTCATCTTATCACCATTCATGCTTATCTTCGCTATTATCCAAAAGTGGCAGAAGGGCTAAGTAAAATAAATTAAATTAATCAGTCAGTCAGACCTTTCTGTGTTATTCTTTAAATTACACCTACCCTCGAAAAATACGTAACAGACGAAGATGAACAAATACGTTATAGCAGGACACATCTGCCAATAAAAGAAAAGTTGCCTTGAGTCGCTATATGCAGGAAGAATGTCGAAAAATATGCTATTCATAACTCCGACCCTTGAAATTAAATCCGAGACGACCACAAATATATTTATTACTTGGGGTGTAAGGGGTGCCTATTCCACGTAGTGCACCCAATAGTCAACCTCACTTCCACGTAGTACACCCTGGACAGCAGACTAACGAGGCTCTGGCGACTGGCCCCATGGCCAGTATAATTTTGTTTGCGTTGTCCTGTGTTTTGTCCTTATTTGTGCTGAGTGTTCTTTGCAGCCTCGGCTTTTAACGAAAGTCAGAACATTTTAATATTTTATGATTTTAATTAAGCAACGTTAGAGTTGTTATGTGAAACGGTAAGGGGCTGGACCCCGTATAGTGTGACGGGTTCAAAATAGCCTTAGTGCTGACGCACCCAAAATTTTAAAATCAAAATCAAATCAAATCAAAATCAAATATTTATTACTTATTTATTTACCAACAGTTTCAGATACAGTAGAGAATGGTCATTTTATACTGAAACAGCAACAGCAGAAAAACAACAAAACAATAGCGTGCAAGATGGCACAGAAAATAAATTAAGAATACACATTCTGGCCAGTATAATTTTGTGTGTATTGTCCTGTTTTTGTCCTTGTGTGTGCTGAGTGCCCCTATACAGCCTCAGCTTTTAACGAAAGTCAGAATATTTTAATATTTTAGTAACATGACATTGCAATTATGCTATTTTAGTTATGGTATGGGACTGATCCCGTATAATGTGACGGGTGCAAAATAGCCTAAGTAGACCCCTTGATTACAAGGCGAGGACATTACCACTACGCCATGGGGGAGGCCAGTCTGTCAGGGAGATCATCCATGTATAGAAGGAACAAAAATGGGTCTAAGACGCTCCCCTGGGAGACTCCCGACAAAAGAGAACGAAGAGGTGCCAGGAAGGATAACTCGCTGCTTTCGTGCACGCAGATAGTCTTGTAGTAAGGATAGAAATTTCCCATGAATTTTATATCTGGATTGTAATTTACGAAGAAGGAGATTATGTTTAATTTTATCAAAGGCTTTTGAAATTAATGTCCAAAAATATAACGTCAAGCTGGGAATTATTTGAAATTGATTGAGTAGCATGAGAAAGTAACACTGAAAGGTTGGTTGCCTGGAAGGAAACTTAAGCAACCTCCCTTTGATTATTTTCTCGCAGACCATAGAGAGAGAGGTGACAAATGAGAGATTGGTGTGTAAGATTTTCTGGAATTTTTGTCTCCAGATTTATAGATAGGTACAATATTGGCACGATTGAACAAGTCAGGAAACACACCTGCATAAAAACACTTAAGGGGCTCAAAGGGTGTGCCAAGGAGTTAGCAGTTTTGCAAAGGAAAATTGCCGGAATTCCATCTGGGGTTAAGGCGAGGAGGGACAATTACCCTAGGAGGCACTTTATGCAGCCTTCGTTAATCTAGCCGCTTGAAAGTCATATTTAGCTATATTAATGATGAAATGTAGGTTTTTTATGCACATCAGGATTGGCAACACTGCCAGGATGGCCGTATGAGGCAAGGAGAAATGCGTTAGTTTTATGGGACCATTATTTTATTCGTTCTCTCGGGAATATCAAACATACAATGGCGTAGAAAAGTACATGGACGGAAAAAGGACACGTTGAACTATGTCATAGTAGTTCCAATTCTATTCCGATAACAATTTATTTTTTGTACTAAATACATGCTGTGAAGATGTTTGTGGATGCTCTCGATGTTGCAATATATGACTTTGGTTTGACAGTGAACTTACTCTTATTTTGAAGAAAGAACAAAAAAACTGGCTTGGAACTTGTGGAAACAGCACCCCAATGAACGTACTTATAAAACGTTCTGTGATATTCGGAGTCATTCAAAATATTTATTCAAAAATAAGTATATTGACTATGTAAATAATTTAACAGCAGAATGTACGACTGATCCAAATAAGTTATTTTCGCTAGTAAATTCAAGAAAGCAGAACCCTCGTGTGACGATGGAAATTGATTGCGCATAATTCTACCACCGCGATAGAAGATGAGAGAGCGCAACTTTTTAATTTTTTTTTCTCCTCAGATACAGTTTCTGAATCTCTTCCTCAAGTCCATATCTGCCAAAAGAAAATTTGCCTTGAGTCGCTATATGCAGGAAGAATGTCGAAAAATATGCTATTCATAACTCCGACCCTTGAAATTAAATCCGAGACGACCACAAATATATTTATTACATATTTATCTTCACGGCATGTATTTAGTACAAAAAATAAATTGTTATCGGAATAGAATTGGAACAGAATGATAGTACCCAAATAACCACAACTGTTGGCCGAACTGCAGTTTTTACGTTGGTTGGAAAATTGAAGTTGGTCTTAAATTAGGACAACTGTTGTTGCCAATTCTTGCCCAACCATGAAAAAGTGAGTCAAAATGAGTTTTAAAAACTACTATCTGTCAAAACAACTTTCAAGAGTAAGTTGAGGGGTGTAAGGGGTGCTGCTTCCACGTAGTGCACCCAAAAGTCAACCTCACTTCCACGTAGTGCACCCTGGACAAGAGACTGACGAGGCTCTGGCGACTGGCGCTATGGCCAGTATAATTTTGTGTGTGTTGTCCTGTTTTATGTCCTTGTGTGTGCTGAGTGCGCGTTTACAGCCTCAGCTTTTAACAAGTCAGAACATTTTAAGGTTTTAAAGTTTTTAGTTATGCAACGTTTGAGTTGTATTTTGTAATGGTAAGGGGCTGGTCCCCGTATAATGTGACGGGAGCAAATTAGCCTAAGTGCTGACGCTCCAAAATTTTAAATTCAAATTCAAATTCAAAAAGAGTAAGTTGAAAATTCTAAGAGTGTAATATAAGAGTGTAATATAATGTAATATATGTAATATACATGTAACAGTATTTCTTTTCATATATTTCAATTACAGCACATACTGGAACGTTCGTACACATAGAGGTGCTGACTGTGCCAGTGACCATTATTTAGTAATTGCTAAATTAAGATAAAGACTCTCAGTGATAAATCATAAGCAACAAAATCTAAAAGTTCTAAAATTTAATACACGAAAATTTGCTGATGAAAGAATTAAGAAAGATTACCAAGTTAAACTGTCAAATAGATTTGATGTTTTGCAGGATTTAAATGATGATGAAAATATAAATGAAACAGACGTAAATAAGAATTGGGAGCACATACGTAATGCAATAGAATCAGCAGCTAAAGAAAGTATAGGATACCATAAACCAAGAAAAAGTAAGCCATGGTTTGATAATGAATGTCATAAAATAATAGAAATAAGGAATCAGGCTAGACTTAGGTGGTTAAATAACAATGATGATACAAATCTAAGCAATTATAATAGAATAAAGCGAGAAGTTAACCGCACGTTTAGAAGTAAAAAAAGAGATTACTTGAAAAGCAAAATTAACGAAATTGAAACAAACAGCAAAAACAAAAATATCAGAGATTTATATAAAGGTGTAAATGAATTTAGAAAGGGGTGGCAACCTAAAGTAAACTTGATAAAAGATAAAGACTGATTTTCTAGCTGACCCAAGCGATATTCTAAATAGATGGAAGAACTACTTCAATGACCTTTCAAATGTTCACGTAGGAGATAAAGCAGAAGTAAATGAAGTGCACACAGCAGAACCTTTAGTTCCAGAACCTAACTTGACTGAAGTTAAAGATGCTATTAAAAGGCTAAAAAATAACAAAGCACCTGGCATTGATTTAATACCAGCTGAGTTAATTAAATATAGTGGAAATTCGTTAATATGTCAAATTCATAAATTAATTTGTTTAATATGAAATAAAGAAGAAATCCCTCAACAGTGGAAAGAATCCATAATTGTGCCTGTGTTTAAAAAAGGTGATAAAATGAACTGCAATAATTACCGTGGAATTTCTATACTCTCAACAAGATATAAAATATTATCTAACATTCTTTTAACAAGACTAACCCCATATGCTAATGAAATTATAGGTGATTATCAATGTGGATTTAAACGTAACAGATCAACTACAGATCAAATTTTTCACATCAGACAGACAGTAATTTTGCCTGTAGTATTATATGGGTGTGAAACTTGGTCCCTTACATTGAAAGAGGAACATAAATTGAGAGTATTTGAAAATAAGATCCTTAGGAAAATATTTGGACCTAAAAGGGATGAGGAGACAGGTGAGTGGAGAAGGTTACATAATTTAGAAGTACATAATTTGTATTCATGTCCAGATATTATTAGAATGATTAAATCAAGAAGACTTAGGTGGGCAGGCCATGTGGCACGAATGGGAGAGGAAAGAGGAGTTTACAGGATTCTTGTTGGGAAACCTGATGGTAAGAGACCTGTAGGAAGGCCAAGACGAAGATGGAGGGACAACGTTGAGATGGACCTAAAGGAAATCGGTAGAGATGGAAAAGAGTATATAGATCTTGCTCAAGATAGGGACAGATGGAAGGCCTGTGTTGCTGCAGCCATGAACCTTCGGGTTTAAGAAGGCTAGAGAGTTAGTTAGTTAGTTAGTTGATAATGTAAGTAGACCTACAGCTATTTTCAACTTGTAGTCACTCAAGAGTACTTTGTCAGACGCCATGGATGAAAGATAACTCTGTGCTGGTAATTGCTTATTGTTTGTCTGTTTAGGTGCAGCAGAAAAAGAACATTCTTACATATATTCTTGTGACGGAGGTTCAAGAAACAATGTTATGTGCAGACTAAATTTCATGAAAGATGAATAACTAAGTAAACTCCAGATAGCTTTCGTGCTACCACTTCAAGGTACCTTGAAAAGTTTGTGTTGGTGTTTTAAGTCCACTTTATGCACAGTATGGCTAATCGGGACTGGACCTACAGTTTAAAGTGGGATCCGAACCACTTGTGCCTCTACCAGGTATCGAACCCAGGACCCCTTGATTACAAGGTAATGACGCTACCCCTGCGCCATGGGGGAGGTCCGTACCTTGAAAACAATGATACTATGTATGAATGAGAAAGTGCTGTGTATTTTTTTTTATTTTACACAAATAATTTGTTCTAGAGTTTATACTTGATTTCACAATAAATTATATTGATGAGGTATAATGAGTGAAGTTAGAGAAGAGACTCGTTTAATGCTCTCTTTACTCTGTTCATTAACCTGTCGCCTTCATCGATTGCCTCCAAGTTATCCCAGGAATGCCCTGCATTTCATTTTGCTTCAATACTGAAGTTGTACGGGAGGTTACGAAAGTAGCCTCGCGATAGAGGACTGGAGGAGTAACAACCTCAAGTCCGGCATGAGTATAAATGCGAAGTCCGGGAGGGCATCGCTCTCATTCGCTCACTGTTTTACTCAGACACTTCTTCGATACACTTGGCGCTGGATAACGGAGGACAAGTTGGTCAGAGTCGAAGTACGGACTCTGACACGATATGGACACAGCGTAGATCTTTATCTGGGACAGGACTCTGCAAGAACTTCGGGCAGGTATGATAAGTGTGGAGAGGGCATTCTCACTCAGTTATAACTCATCTCACGCCCGTTTGCAATTGTTATGAACCATAAACCCCTAGCATTGTAATTTGATACATCCTGGTGACTCTTGATCCCCGTCTTCATTTGAGTCACACTTCAATATATATATATATATATATATATATATATATAAGGTATGCCCAAATGAAAAGGAGACCTTTGCTGTAGCGGCGTTGTTTCTAATCGAATAAGGTAAATATGTTTGCCGATAGATGGCGCGGTGTTTGTCCCAGTTTGCAGGTGTAGCGAACGACTTCGCCTGCTGTTTCCTCAGTTCGCGAGAGTGGTTTTCCGCGGATGGGTGCATTATGGATTCCTCCAAATCAGTGCAGAGAGCTGTAATCTAGTTTCTTCGCGCAGAAGGCGAGCATGCTTCACAAATTTATCGCAGGATGAAGGACCTCTACTCATCGCCTGGCGGTACTGCAACACGTTGCTGAGGCTTAAACATGCCATCAAAAAGAAGCGCTGAGGTAAGCTCTCGAAGGCGATAGTGCTGTTCCAGGACAACGCTAGGCCACATGTGGCCAAGAAGACCCTCGACCTGGTGAGAACATTTCAATGGGAAGTCCTCACACATCCTCCATACAGCCCCGATATTTCCCCACGTGACTCCCATCTTCTGCCCCTTAAAACAATCACTGAAAGGTCAACGATTCACCTGTGACAAGGAAGGCAGAACACCGTGGAAAACTGGATCCGTAAGCAACCCAGGAGTTTCTATACTGAAGCCATCCACTCCCTTCCTACGCACTGGGATCAGTGCATCAATATCAATTACACATTAATTGTAATTCACATATTATGTAGTGTAAATATTCTGTACTGTATAATACTCTTTAGATATAACCGTAGTCTCCTTTTCATATGGCCCGACCCTGTAGCCGAGTGGTTGTCGACCTCCGTGGCAGAGTGGTTAGCACAGCGCGCTGCAACGCCAGGGGTTCCGGGTTCGAGTCCCGGGTAAGGCATGGGTATTTGTGTTTGTCCAAACGTGAAAAACTGAGAATACTGTAAAAATTGAAAAGTGTAAAAGTTGAAAAATGTGAATGACGGGGAATACCACCGCGTAGGGGTATTCCTTTTAATAAAAAAAAAAAGTGGTTAGCACACCGTGCTGCGACGCCAAGGGTCCCGGGTTCGAATCCCGGTCGGGCTTGGTTGTTTGTGAATGTCCATTCATCAATTTCATCATTTCATCACTCATCCCCATCTTCGCAAATTAGCCAAGAGGCACAAAACGCGAAGTAAAATAAACTAAATCAATCAATCAATCCTTTTCATATGGGCATACCATATATATATATATATATATATATATATATATATATATATATATACCTATCCATACTTTAGTTTTCAGTACATTGTTCCAAAGAAAAACCAAATGTTGGCCTAACGTTGGTTACTTGGGTATGCGGAAAGGCAGTGGATAAACTCACGTAACGGGTAGCTGTTCGATATCGAACAAGCTTTTGGCTACTTCCTGATTCCGAAGGTACTAATGGTATTTTTGCAGGTCGCTACACAAGCAAAGATGTTTCCTCCGTCGAAGTGGGCAAGTACACCTACTTCCTCGACCGTGCAATGTGGAGCGAGGCGCTGGAGACGTGTGCCATGAAAGGACTCCACCTGGCTGTCATCAACTCCCTCGACGAGCAGCGCGAGATCGCGGAGATGTTCAACCGAATGGGATTCCCCGAGGATGCCCCTGTGGAAGCCGCGTTCGTGGGGTTCCACGACAAGAACATTGAAGGACTCTACGAAACGGTGCTGGGTGAGTGGTGATATACAGAAGTGGCTCTACGTTGGCAACCCCCAGCTAAGTCTCGGCTTGATCTTTTGGGTTATGGGAGGGTAGAAGTTTTAGAATATTCCTCTTCTTTCAAAAACCTCTGTAAGATTCCAAAATCTTAAAAATTACATCCACGTGAATTTTCATGTGACTTGTTTTCGCTTATATCTAAATATTATCAATTCTTTAATTGACTTGCATAGCCAGAAAACTATTGAGAATGTATGGGAACAGCGAAAGCAAACCACGTGAAAAGTCACGTGAACGTCGTAGAACGAATTCTAAGCATGTGTAATTTTTAGATTTTGGAATATCATAGCCTTTTTTGGAAGGAGAAGGAAGATTTTGAGAATAGCAGCCCTAGCATCGCTCAAAGGTCCAGTCGATTGAGCTTGTGGTTACCAGGGGGCAGATCAAGATAAGATTTTACCGAGGCGAGGTGGAGTTTGGGACCAGCTGCCCTCCTATTTCTACACTGCCACCCAGGGTAGAACTTTCCTCCCTGGCCCTCTGCTTTCCACAGCCTCTCAGTAATGTACGTATATATAACGGTCTTAAAAATAGCAGCCTTATTTTTTTCACTCTATTAAATAACTCGTTTATTGTAAGTATGTATCTATTTAATCCGAGCTTACCCGAGGCGGGGAGGGGGGGGTGTCAGGTCACACTTGGTGCATTGTTACAATATATTATTGACTGTTGTTGAATTGTTATTTTAAGTCCATTTATGCACAGAATGGCTAATCGGGACTGGACCCACAGTTTAAAGTGGGATCCGAACCACTATGTTCCTCAACCAGTTATCGATTATACAAGTCGACGACGCTACCACTACACCATAGGGGAGGCCTCTTATTGATTGTAATACGCATATTTCTCAGTGACGAAGAGTAAACAAATTACTTCTGGCAATATTTTCTTACTAATCCTGATGTTTTCCTGCAGGGGATAACTTGACGGATGTGTTCCACGACTGGGCCACAGGACAGCCGGACGATTCAGCCAAGGCGCAGAACTGTGGTGCGGTGAGTGGCTTAGGGAAGTTGATGGACGAGAGGTGCGACCTGCGACTGCCGTTCGTCTGCGAAGAGTACACTGACGCTTGTCGCCAGTGAGTCCCAGGCATCTTTTATGTATTGCATAAAACAATTAAAACGAGCTGCTCAAATCCTAACACCTGTTTTAGTACTACGAGGTGCATCCAGAAAGTAAGTTTCCCTATTTTTTTAAAAAAAAAACAACAACACAGTTTCAGGAAACCATTTATTGGCAACAGGTACAGCAAAGGTTCAGCTATTTTTCAACATAGCAACCACCAGAATTGAGACACTTGTCGTATCGTGGTATCAACTTTTGGATCCCACTGTCGTAGAACCCTGGCGCCTGTGAATGGAACCAGCGTGTGACAGACGTCTTCAGCTCTTCGTTGTTGCCAAAACGCTCACCGGAGGACAGGAATTTCTTGAGGTGCAAGAAAACGTGAAAATCGCTGGGAGCCAGATCAGGACTGTAAGGTGGATGATCAGACAACTCCCAGCCAAATTCCGTCAAAACAGCTGCTGTGCGCCGAGCCGTATGTGGACGAGCATTGTCATGGAGGAGCACAACACCTGCAGTAAGCATGCCACGTCTCTTGTTTTGAATGGCACGTCGCAATTTCCTTAGTGTTTCACAGTAATAGTCAGCGTTCACCGTTTCACCTCTGGGGAGGAAGTCAATGAGCAAAATGCCCTTCCTGTCCCAAAACACGGTGCACATCACTTTCTGTACCGACAGCGTCTATTTGAATTTTTTCTTGACCGGAGATCCACTATGCCGCCAATGCATTGACTGCTGCTTGGTTTCCGGGGTGAAGTGCGAAATCCACGTCTCATCGCCCGTGACGATCCTGTCGAGGAAATCATCGCCGTCATCATGGTACCGTTGCAGGAATGTCAGTGCTGCTCCTGAACGTTTCATTTTGTGTTCGGGTGTCAGGTTTTTCGGCACCCACCTGGCACACAATTTTTTGAACAGCAGGCGCTGCGTGACAATCTCATGCAACACGGATCGCGATATCTGCGGAAAAAGGCTACTCAACTCCGTAATCGTGAAGCGACGGTTCTCTACGATGCGCTGCCGCACCAGCTCAACCAGATCATCAGTGATGAGGGACGGACGCCCACTGCGCTCTTCATCATGGACACTTTGACGACCTTCCGAAAACTGCCGACACCAGCGACGCACCATCTGCTTACTCATAATGTTCGGCCCATAGACCTCACAGAGCTGACGATGAATGTCAATTGGCGCAATGCTTTGTGCATTCAGGAACATTATCACCGACCGAACCTCGCATGCGGCGGGAGAAGGAATACGAGCTTCCATTTCGGACCACTGCTGCCTCGCTACTGGCATGCGGCGGGAGAAGGAATACGAGCTTCCACTTCGGAACACTGCTGCCTCGTTACTGGCGCCGGGCGGGATCTGTCCGCCTGGCATATGATTGATACGTCTTAGCTCTTCTGCGCATGCGCAATTTACACGACTCATTATGTTTACTTTCACGGGGAAAAAATAGGGAAACTTACTTTCTGGATGCGCCTCGTATAATCTACACAAGCGTTGTTCAACGAGATTTTAGGCGTCATCAGAATAGCTGAGAGAGAGAGAGAGAGAGAGAGAGAGAGAGAGAGAGAGAGAGAGAGAGAGAGAGAGAGAGAGCGAGAGAGACAGAAGGAAAGTACAAGTAAAATGTTTCACTCTGAATTTTAATTATTATTGTATCCTTGCAAGTCATGATACTTGGAAACCTCTATTGTGTGGTCAGTAGGGCGTCTTAGTGCCATGCCGGAGACCTGGGATCGATTCCCGGGGTGGGTGATCTGAGGTCGGAATTTTTCCAGTCTTGTCCCTGCATAAAGTGGCTCTGGGGGTCACCCGGCCTCAATTCAAATGTTACCTGGCGAGTAAATTGGGTCGGAGCGTGGTGCTGATCACATCTCCTCCAAAACGGTAGAGATCGATAGAATGTATGGGGCCGTACTCCAACAAGCCCCTATATATACCTCATGGCATGGTGAAAATTGCACCGTGAACTCTGCGTTTAACCTACAAATGAAGGTGTGTAAGAGGTAATGCTGCCAAGTAGTACACCCAATTCTCAACCTCACTTCCACATAGTGCACCCTGGACTGCATTTTGCAGACTAACGAGGCTCTGGCGACTGGCCCCATAGCCAGTATAATTTTGGTTGTGTTGTCCTGTGTTTTGTCCTTATTTGTGCTGAGTGCTCCTTTACAGCCTCAGCTTTTAACGAAAGTCAGAAGATTTTAATATTTTATGATTTTAGTTATGCAACGTTAGAGTTGTTCTGTGTAACGATAAGGGGTTGGACCCCGTATAATGTGACGGGTGCAAAATAGCCTTAGTGCTGACGCAGCCAAAATTTTAACTTCAAATCAAATCAAATCAACATTCTATTCCGCATTTACGTCAGAAGGCGAAATGCAGAGATCGACCAAAAAGTTGCGTGAGAATCGTGCGATCAGTTAACCCGATGATTATACTCTATCCCGGAATTGTCTGGAGTGAACGAACGAAAACAAGTTTCTGCGCAAGTAGCGACTCGAGAGGGCTAGACCAATGATCTCTTGGGAGGAGAAGTGAGTGCAGCTACGAACCATTTGCAGCAGCGCGCACTGCTTTGCTCCACCAACTCGCATTCTCTTCTTCTCTTCCGCCATGCTCCACATATTCCAGTGACGGAGTATAGATTCACCCGGGAACCAGGCTGCTCTTGTCCACCCAGTTCCCCTAAGCTGGCAGAGAAGGACTTAGCTGGGATAACTTCAACACTTCAAATAACAAAGACTTATTTAGTGGGGGTCCCGGGGGGTGTGGACTGACCCGAAAGATTTAACAAGTCCAGAATTAAATAACCAAAACATTTATTTATCGTTGTGTAATATGAAGTTGATTTTCTCCTGAAGAATACGTAAAAGGAAGGATTGTTGATAGATTGATTGAATTGTTATTTCTTCGCTTTTCTGCCACTTTTAGCTAATTGCGAGGATGAAGATGAGTGATGGTATAATGACATTGATGAAGCCCAGACAGGACTTCGAACCTGGAACCCGGCCGTGACGTCGCAACGCGCTCTGCTAACCACTCCACCACGGAGGTCGGCACAGGTAATTATTAGATTCTGATTATAAAGCTTTGTGTTGTGAAAATTTATGTTTACTACTGATTATAATAATACGCAAAAAATCAATGATTAGGAACTTGGCTGTTCATCAGCTGGAACTACCAACCAATCTAATATTCAATTAATAGGGCCTCCCCGATGGCGCAGTGGTAGCGTTGTCGCCTTGTAATCAAGGGGTCCCGGGTTCGATACCCGGTGGAGGCACATAGTGGTTCGGATTCCACTTCAAACTGTAAGTCCAGTCCCGATTAGCCTTACTGTGCATAAAGCGGACTTAAAACACTAAATCAATCAATCAATCAATATTCAATTAATAATCCACTTAAAATTGTTCTTGGCACTAATTTCTTTGGAAGGACATAGGTTTTTATAAATATTTTAGTTATTTTATCTAGACATAAGCTAGATAATGAATGTTATAATGTCTCTATTCTTATACAAGTTTTACCATTTCGTTTAATAATAATAATTATTAATGGACCTAAATTAACAAAATATTATTAACAATTTACATATTGATCTTATTAACCCATAAATAATAAATGTTATTATTAGACTCCAGATTTTTATGTAATATCAAAGTACAATATATGTACGTACATAAATGTGTAATAATAATTGATAAAATATGTACATAAATACGTATTATCAAAAGGATGTGTAGCTAAATATGTAGTATTAAAAATATGTAATATTAATAATAATCGAATATCCAAGCAATTTCAAGAATTCTGCTACATATTTGAACACGTTCAACATAATTTTAAGGACATAAGTTGTTCAAATTAAAAAAAAATCAAATGTATACACTAAACAAAGCACAGGAACGTCTACATATTTAAGAAACCAATATTGTCAACTATTAATTACTTTTCACATCGCAAATTATTGTAGAAATTCTTCAATAATTTGCGATGTGAAAAGTAATTAGAATACGTAAATGTAGGGGACTTCTTCTTCAAGAAGAATTAATGCAGGACTTACTTATGTTTTGTTACAGAGTGAACCACTAAACTCCAGCATCTTTCCATAAATAACAGTTCACTTATTTTGTCTGCAGCCTTGACGGCAGTTGAAGGTGACCGTAAGAACTATGCATCTCATTGATTAGAATATATGACATCACATGAGCTACTTTTTTTTATCGTCATGTTTCAGAGATCGAAAATTTAGGGAAAAGGCACAAGATAGGGAAAAAATACGAAATATGTTGTTTTGTGTAAAGTAAATTACCGAACATGTAAAATATGTAATATCCTGGCAAATTTGTGAAATATGTAACATGAAACTTATGCAAAACCATGTCAGTTACGTATGTACGTATAATTCGTTGACGTGTTCCTGTTCAAGTTGTGTATCTAGATAAGAATAGAATATGTAATCTTATAATATATAAAAGATGTATGTGTGTGTGTGTGTGTGTGTGTGTGTGGTTGTGAGTGTGTGTGTGGGTGTGTATGTATGTTTGTTTATTCCGGCATAATTCTCGAACTGCTAGAGCGATTTCAACCAAACTTGGTACACGTATCACTTGCAATCTCGAAAGAAATACTGTGGGGTAAGACACCCCTGGCAGCCCCCCTAGGGTTAGGGTGAGAAGAGGGTAACATGTAAAAATAATCGAAAACGACCTATATTAGTGTGGAATCCATAGTTTTCGCGGTCGCTAAGATGAATAGTGACACTCCCAATGCCATTCAACTCAAAGTTCATCACCTATCGGGATGGAGGGTGAGAGGTGGTGAAAAATAAAATGGAAAATCTGAAAAGAAATACTGTGGGGGTAAGACAGCCCTGGCACCCCCCCCCCCCCCAGGGTTAGGGTGGGAAGAGGGTGACATGTAAAAATAATCGAAAACGACCAATATTAGTGTGGAATCCATAGTTTTCGGGGTCGCTAAAATGAATAGTGACACTCCCAATGCCGTTCAACTCCAAGTTAATTTTACATTATAGTTAGAATTCATTATATTCATGTCTAATAGAAGATTGGGATAAATAAACACCCGTGCAACGCCGGGCAATCGGCTAGTTACATATAAATCCTGACTCTACAGTTATTACACGTGAAACATTTTGTTCGGACCCCTTCCTAAATATCTATCTAATGAGATCTTCATAATACCAAGTACTCTTTTTTTAATTGTAAATGTTACAATTTCTACCGAATCCAATAATATACTGATGTAAATATCCTACTACACAGGCCACATACTGTTAGACGTTTTCATTTTAAAAATGGCTTTATAATGACACAAAATATCACTCTTGCAGGAACACAACGTTATAATGGCCATGTTCACTTCCAGAGTAGTAAACAAGAAGCGAAGAAAGATATTACTTTTCTTATCTCACAGTTTGGAAGTTTCCAGTTTTTCAGTGGTAAAGCTGAAAGATAGTGAAGTATTCTTCTTGCTAACAAGGTTCATTTCGTTGTAAGATATCACTTATCCAGGTAAAACATTAAAAATATTTTTATATACTATGTAGTATAGTCTCCAAAAGAATGTTTATCATATGTAATATTACTTGCAGATATTATACCTACTTTATATGAAGTTCAATTGTTTTCCATGCTGATTTGACAGCAAAACATTTGTTTTTGTAACCTAATTTTATGGTCCTGCTTTACGTGTTGTGTCAATGTATAGGCATGTTTATCCTTAGAAGTAACTACATCCACAATTATTTACTACTAATCTAACAAATAATAATCTGTAATGGCTGAAGGTTATAACCTAATACAACTCTTTATTAGATATTTTATTTTCAGTGATACGTATCTTAATTCTGGCTTCTTCTCCATATTTCAGGCACTACGTGCATCAAAATAATGGACAATTGGACAACAATCGCTTGCATATTGTTGCTGTCGTTGCTAATTAATGAAATTGAAGGTGTCTCAAGTAAGTAATGTTTACTTCACTCAGGTATGTTGTTCGCTGTGAATCCTTTATAGATTAAAGGGGCCCTTTTCATTTGTGGCTTGCCACTTCGATGTGAAACGTGCGTATCTTGTCGCTTCGGTCTGAAAGCTGCCTTAAGAAAACTTCAGGCCAAAACGACACGCGGATTTCAAACCGAAGTAACAACATGTGGACATTTCCAGTCTGCAGAAAAGCATTCACTGCACGTGAGCGATCAAAAGACCAAGACGAAAACATGCCCGATATTGAGAAATCGTCTCAGTCCGAATGTGACAAGCGTCATGTGCAGCTTTCGTGTCACTCCAGTGTGAAATGTTGCGTTTATTTCTGAAGGTTCGTTTCGGTCTGAAAGCTGCCTTAGAGTGTATATTCTTTCCTCTCGCCATCTGAACTACCTGTGTGTCAGTTGCCTTTCCCTCCACTGTGAATGTGGCAACCAAGTATTCAAATTCCCCTCCTAAAGGGAATAGCGAGCTCTGACTGGCAGTAAACAAAACACGTGCTGTCCGCAGCGCTCCTCTGAGTGGGTGGAAGCGCTCACGTGACGGGTAGGAAGATGTTCCAGCAGACGACAGAGCACCGAGTGGAGGGAGCGGTACCAGAATAAACCTTCTGAGGTATAGCTACTGCCATTCTAGGATTCAGGTTACTTGATCGATTCATTGGTTTTAAATAATACGGGAAAGTCAGTATATTAGCAATAATACAGTCACTTGAAAACAAACAAGTGTAAGAACTCTTACAATAGAAGGAATCGCCTTGTAATCAAGGGGTCCTGGGTTCGATTCCCGGTGGTGCACATTGCATAGTGGTTCGGATCCCACTTTAAACTGCAGGTTCAGTCCCGATTACCCTAAAGTGGACTTAAAAGAACACTACAAACAAACAATAGAACAAACATGTCCTTTTGAAATTCTAGCATTAGAACAGATGACTTCTGACAACAGTTGAAGTCAAACATGCCTCGAACGTACACGTGTACGTGGAACCGCCATTTGCACAGAATTCCGCGAACGTACACGTGAACATCGTCCCGCCTTGAGGAGTTAATGAAAGAGAGCAACATATTTAGAAACGCTGGAAAAGAACATGTAAAAATAAAGAATAAAGATGTCTTACATTGTGTTATTGGAAATATAAGAACTCAATATTTTTCTCAGATCCCGTGACTAGAGCAATCCCATCCAGTCTCCGTTTCGGGAAGTACACCATCTCCACGCAGAAAGCAACATGGCGGCAGGCGCTGGAGAGCTGTGCCCTGGCTGGGAAGCACCTGGCTGTCATCGACTCTGCAGACGAAGAGACTGAGATTGCAGACATCTTCTCCAAGGTTGAGGTTCCCGCAGGAAAAGCCTTCATAGGTTTCCACGACAGGAATTTTGAAGGATACTACCAGAATATCCTTGGTAAGTCTGCCGTATCCTCACGTGTTCCTTGTTTACATTAATTGCTACTTATACTCTAAGGAGATAATTGTAAATGTATATTAAATATTGGGGTATGAAACCAACGTAACTTCTATTTGCAAAGCACGTGGTAATATGACTGGTCAGTGGCGGCGATAAGGGGAGTTGGAGGGTAATTACCCCCAACTTTTGTCACTTTTGCACTCACACTATGGCATTTTAATGCTAAGCCTTGTTTACAAGAGAAAGAAAACTGTCCTTACACCCGCAGTTTTGCAACCCAGCAACGGCGGCGCCAGGATAAATCACTTGGGGGTGCTGAGGGGTTGCGGAATGAAATTTAGGGGGTACGATGTTGAAATTAAAGAAAACATAAAATATGCATGAATGTTTTTGTCCCTAAATCAAATACTAATCAACATTTAGTAGCCATCTATGATAATATGCTAATGAAACTGAAGAATACTAATGACTTGCTTCATTTTTGCCTAATTTTAGCAGAACAATGACGTTTGGAAATTTGAAAACAAAAACAGCTTATTCAAGGGAGGCCAATGGCATATATGGAGGACTGGAGGATTTTTTTTTCATAGAGAGGCAAGCAAAGCAAGGTATTTCTCCACGGAGAGGAATATCCTCTCCCCCCCAATAGCGTTGCTCATTCTCTCAAAAAAAATCTTCAGTTTCAAGTTACCATGTTCCTGCAACGCTCTTATAATAATTAACATAAATGACCGTGACTGAAATGTACACTTTACATTGACATCCATTGTTCTAAGTCCACTTGATAGACTAATCGGGACTGGGCATACAGTTTAAAATGGGATCCACTGGGTGTCGAACCCGGGACCCCTTGATTACAAGGCTCAAGCAGTTCAGGTGCTCAATTCAGTTATTAATCAAATGTCAAATACGTTATATAATTAACAACAACTCCTGAGTTTGCGTGCTTTGGGTAAAGGAAAGATATCGGTAGGGCTAGTATGCAAACTAAAGTTCTGCAATTTGAAAAATAAAATAACACAATAAATACGAAATCATGTAGTCACTTTTATGTAATTATCAATTCACTTTTTTTTCTGAAAATGTTCCGTTGCTTTGTTACCCCTCTTTTAATTTTACACAATGCTGCATAGCCTACCTTTCGTTTGCCCAAATGCTGCGGTGTCAGGACAAAACTATAAGTACACAGCAACATCTTGGTAAAAATCCCTTGGGCCGCATTGTCCCCAATAACGAACTACAACATTTCTTCGCGAATGTTTGGACTCTTCGTAACAGTTTTTAAAAAAGTCTGAAATGGTACGTTTCTAGAACAAATAGAACGAATCAGAAGGAAACTACCGTCACGGTAAAACTCCTGTTATATAATTTTCCGAGAATGACCTGACGATACTTGAAAGCAACTGAAATTTTTGTTCCAATGCAACTTGAGGAAATGAGAAATGAGAAACAAGCCGTGTATCAACAGTGGGAAAAAAAAATACAACTGACAGTGAGCCTGACTAAGCTATATACATTTATCGAAAAACACAAACAGACACAAACAACAAATCTAATTAAATATACACAAGGACCGCTGAACTTACAGTACAGGAAAATAAATGCGGAATCTCTTTGAGAGTAGGATCAATGCCTGCCTGTTGTTAATAATGACAGTAGTCTCACTTCAGTACCTAACATTCGGCCCTCAATGTGAGAACGGCAATGATAATATGACACTGTAAGAGGTAATATTTTCGGTACAATATAGGTTTTGGATGGGGGTGTTGAAGGGGGTGCGGAAAAGAATGAAGGGGTGCACAAGCACCCCCTTGCGCCCCCCCCGACCTGCCACCCAATGGCCGCTTCTGTGCCTGGTATATCGGAGAATCCACCTATGGCTTTTTCAGCTTGCTCTTCCGCGTAGTACACCCTGCATTCTGCAGGCTAACGAAGCTCTGGTGTCTGGACTCACAACCATTATAATCCTCTGTGAGACTTGTGTATATCCATGAGCGTTTGTGATTTTCCATTTATTATTTTCAATTTTTCACTATTCCAGAATAGGATGGATGATTTTTCCAGAATAGGATGGAGCGTAAACGCACCTCACAACACGCAATTAACTATCAACTAACGAGTCGTTTCAATTCAGAAAACTTAAAATAGGCACTCAAATACACTCACATTCCACGCGAGAGCATAACAAACTTTTTGCATGTCATTACAGTACCGCTTCCTTCAAATCATCATCCGTAAATGCAGTTTGAACCTGGAATAAATTGCCCATAACAATAACTAACCAATCAACACTTCATGTCAAATATTTCTCTTCTTGCACCATCAAACATTCACAAATATGCATTTACATGTACGTACATGTGTGAGGGCCTCCCCGATGGCGTAGTGGTAACGTCGTCATCATGTAATCAAGGTGTCCCGGGTTCGATACCCGGTGGAGGCACATAGTCGTTCGGATCCCACTTTAAACTGTAGGTCCAGCCCCGATTAGCTTTCCCGTGCTTAAAGTGGACTTAAAAAACAAATCAATCACAATCAATCAATCACGTGTACAGTGTCTCTCAAAAGTTTTAGGACAACGACATTTTAAACTAGGCAACCCAATTTACACAAGCCGTTGGTGGGTTGCGTGCAGAGTTAGGCTCAATTTCAGAGTTGCCACGTGCACAATAGATATGTGTAAAATACGCGAAAGAAATATAAACAATTATTATTGTATAAAATTATTAAAAATATTTCTATTATATCGCAAATGACAAAATTCTTTCTGAAAGAAAAAAAATAGGTTTCTAGTATTTCGTCGCTGATGTGTCTACAGTAAGGAAAAGAGGTGAGAGGAAACGAAAGGTTACAAAGGAGAGGAGAAAGAGAAAGCGAAAGGAGAAGAGGAAAGGTAGAGGAGATAAGAAAGGATAGACTAGGAGAGGAGATCTAGTGAGGAGAATGGAAAAAGAACAATGAAGAAAAAAGAGGAGGAAAACGAGAGGAGAGGAGGAGACGAGAAGAGGGAAGTGGAGAGTAGAGTAAAGGAGAGAAAAAGAGAAGAACGAAAAAGAGAGTGCAGTGGAGTCGGAAATCTAAGACAGGAAAGGAGATAAGAGGAGTGGAGAAGAGTGGGATGGAGATAAGATGCGAGAAAAGTAGGGAAGGCGATATGAGATAAAAGCAGAACAGAAAGAGGGGAGAGAAGAAGGAGAAGGAACTGGAGAGAAGAGGTAGTTGCAGAAAATATCGTCTGAGCGTCAAGAATGGATGCATTGGTCAAATTATCGACATGAAACATTCAATAACATTTTGAAATGTATTGGAGAATATATTAGATCGGTGCGAAATGCCTTTTGGCTGAGTTCAGAGCAAATTAAAAATCTTCCATGTAAGATCTTTGATTTTACCTACGATTACACCACTAAACAAATGAACGTAATTTTTAATATTTATAATAATTATTCATTTTTTCTCTACTTCTCGGTTCGTTGAAATTGAGATTTTGCAATTCAATATTTCCCCTCCCCCCATCGTTAATTTTAAATTGAATCATTCCGTTTCACACGGCGTGGACAATGAACACAATAGGATATGTCTAAAACTTACGAAAATTTTCTGCCACCGGAAGGGTTTGAACCTACGACCATCAGATTGACAATCCTGAATGGTAGCCACTACCCTACAAGCTTTCTTTCCTTAAACCAGGTAGAAGAACCGCTACAGCACGCCTTTACCTTCGAATGAAACAACAATTTTTTCTAAGTATTCTGTTCCTTTAATATTGTAAATGTCGTTTGGTATACGTGTAGTTGAACTTTTACTTTAATTTTGATTTGCTTTCTTATAGTATAACCGATATCTTCGAGAAATAATTTTCGAAGTATTTAAAAACGAGAATATTGGTAGTTGTGAAAATGCGAGTTATTTCTTCTAACTTATTATTGTGATTAGACATTACTAATGGAAAATATCTAGAGGCTTGAACATTACAGGACGATGTTCTTTTCCTGTGATACTGTAACAGACAAAATGCTTGTTTACTGATGCAAGTATTGTGTCCAGAACAGTCTTATGAAATGTATTTGCTGTTGCGTAAGGTAACACGAAATAATTACACCGTGTGCGAACTACCAAATCTGTGCAACGTTATACGTAAACAGGCGGAAAATTTTATTCATAAAATCATGTCACATTTGACAGTATTAGTCAAGAGAGACTCGTGGGACACTGTGTTAAGGTGCTGGACTAAATCCTTCTAATTTTTCTTACTAGAACAACAACAATTTCTAAGGAAGAGCAACAGTGATGATCTTTCTTATTTCTTTTAAATGCTTACACTTTCCTTTAATTGGGTTAAAAATAAATAAGAATATTGCTTGTATTTCTGTCATTGACGTAGACCAGAGAGAGAGACAGACAGACAGACAGATGTTACAAAATAGTTCAAATAGTGCGAGCGCCATTAAAAAGTCATGATAATTCTATGTTGCGTACTTAGAATTATTCATACAATAAAGAACATGTCTAATTATGAGTTAAAAAAACAATAATAAAAAGACATTTTCGCATCACAATTGCAGTTCGAAAAAGTCGGGACAGGGATTGAAAGTAACGCACTGTCCTGACTAAATCGGTAAATCGGACGTCTGCTAGCCTTGCATCAATGATTATAAAACTAAAACCACCCAATATTGCAGCTTGAAGACTTTTGCGCAAGAAACAGATTCATTTATGCAAGAGCAAAATTGAAATTTTTACACATTTCAAAAATCGACGATGTTATTTTCGTATTTATTTATTTATAGGTTCACATTTAAATATTTTAGGGTTCGAGGGGGGAGCATGGCCCACATGGACCCTCCCCTGGGTACTGACCTTACGTAGACAGTGGAAGAGAAATTTTGGAGAACCTTTCTATTAAATTTAGTATTTACATTCACCTTATGCTCAGATAGATTAAACCGTTTATTGACAAATCGTGAACTTTTCGTTTAGGCTAATAGATAATATTTGGTTTTAGACGACGGGAGAATATTGGTCAAATTTCCTTTCGTGCTCTTTTGAGAGAATATATACTTCTACAATAGCAATCGCGTTCGGAAACCGTGAAAAAAAATGACTTGGTTTTCAAAGGCAGACAAGCTTGGTAGTCCAGCTTGCTCGCGATCAAAGTGACTCACTCACGCTATTCAAGGCCGCTTCTTATCGCAAAACACTGTGGTTCGATGCACAGAGTCGAATTTTAAAGAGAATCTGAAGAATGGTAGATCTCATCGGAGGCGGCTAGGTAGGCACCAGCTCAACATGCAATAGTTTAAGTGATAATTCCTGACAAACAAAAAACCGTATTGAATAATTATTGGGATAGTAATACGTGTATCCGCTCCTTTTTAACAATGTAAGCTCGAAGATAATCTGTATTCCATTTATTTATATTGGCAACTTGGTCAACCGGAGGTTATTTTATCGCCTTCGATGATCGAATTGTCTGATCCATTATTTTTTGTTTACCCAGGAACATGCCCCATAGGAGATTTCTGAGACCGGGTTACGCTACTCACTCGTAGCTCCCCAATTTCTTCACGATGGTGGGTTTCTACCGGTCCCATACACAGGCCGAGAACCTAGAGAGTGAGAATAGGCGGACTCGAATCCATGCCGTCCTGCAGTCCGAGTCCAAAGCACAGCTCCTTTGACCGCACGGTCACGGAGGAGGACTTTTCTTATCTTACGTTTGGCTAATCGCGACGATGAGGATGAATTATGAATAGAAAAATAAAGAAGGTCACGCACAAAGTAGAGGACGATCTTCAACCTCTTGGGATGACGAGTTCAAGCCCTTAATATGAGGATTTCAACCTTAGACGACCTCAATTTCAAAATTATAAACAAAATGCCTACTTACACTAAACTTCTCATCAAGGCCAAAATAGTTTGTAACTGTGAAACTACCCCTGAATACAAATTGACATTTTTTTCCATGTGAGTAAGAATTCAATGTGTGGCATACAGACATAGATGTTACCTTTTGAGAAACAATTAACTGTACCCTGTCCCAGGATCTCTGGAGCAAAGCCGCGCTTAGCGGAAGAGAAGTGGGGAGAGGGGATCGAGTGGACAGAGCGAATCAGTGCACGCTGCTGGGAAGCCTGGTAACTGCAGTGGTTTTCCTCCCTCCACGCAATCCCATTCCTCTCTCACGTGTTCATCGCTGCTCAGATTCTTTTTTTTCGTTCACCTGCTCCAGAGATAAGTGGGACAGAGTGTAGTTCGCATACATGTAGCAAGTTACGTATCCCAGAATGAAAATTCCACGTAGTTTTAAACAGGGTTTCGGAGCGGAGTGCGGAGCGTACTAAAGGAGCGCTCCGGAGCGACTTCGAAGCGTCATTTCTACTCCGCTCCTCGCTCCGGAGCGGAGCGTGGTACGACAGCACTCCGATCCGGAGCGGAGTGGTTCGACTTCTTGAAAGACACGCTCCGCTCCGGAGCGGAGTGGTTCGACCTTTTGAGACGTACGCTCCGATCCGGAGCGGAGCGTGATACAGCAGTACTCCGCTCCGGAGCGGAGTGGTTCAGATTTTTTAGACGCACGCTCCGATCCGGAGCGGAGCGTGAGGCAACAGCACTCCGCTCCGGAGCGTTGTGCTTTTAACAGCACGCTCCGATCCGTTTAGGAGTTTTTTTTACACGAATGCTGTAATGCAACTATGAATAATGGAATGGGCGCGTTAAAGCCGACTTCCGTGACGGAGTGGTTATAATGGGACCATATGGAAAAGAGCCTGCAGTCCTGTTTCCACGTACTCTAGTTATTTGTCTGTATGATCGGCCTCGCTTGGATGGGAGGGACACAGTGAATCATGCTTCCTTATGGCCCTAGTCGAACGGGTGAAGGAGGAGGTGCGCGGACACTTTTGACCGAAGCTTTTTTGTTTGTGGTCGCTCTACAGCACAGCACCCTATGACGTCAGGGATCCGTGGGGTATTTCAAATTTTGTATTGTGACTCTTAGATATAAGAGTTTGAATGTTATGTGTTGAATGGGTTACGAATAATTTCGAGCAATCAATTTTTTCTGCTTTACGGATTTTTCCGACCCACCTCCCCCATACAACAGACAGCTTCTTTTTGTGCCGTATTCCGTGTTCCTTGCAGGGGAGTCAGTGCAATCGGCTAGCTCATTGGTCTTGTGGCCGTTTCAAGAGGGGAGGAGGGTGAAACTGGTACACTGGCGAACTTTTAAAAAAGATCTCCCTCCTCTTAGTTAGATTGCAAGGTAGTTGGAAACACTTCATTAATCCTGTATTGGATAAGAAAGTGGGGGACGTGAGTTGCAGACAAGGCCATCATTACCTTATGCGCACGTAAACTTGTTTCCGGAAAGCTTTCTGTTGGAGTCTTGTCAGGCATTACCTGGGCAGTTTGTGGAAGAATTTTGTGTTTCTACCCCCCCTCTCTCTCTCTCTCTCTCTCTCTCTCTCTCTCTCTCTCTCTCTCTCTCTCTCTCTCTCTCTCTCTCTGTGCGTGCGCACACGCACACGCCGACACCTGTTTCTTTTTAAGTTTGACGTATTATTATTGCATCGACTAATTGCTATTAGCTATGAAGGCACATTTAGTAGTAGAGCCCCGCATATTCTCGAACTCGGCCATTTTGGAGGTGATATGATCAGCACCATGCTCCAGCCGCCTTTATTCGTCACGGTTGTAGTAGAAATTTTTCACATTCTGCGTATGTGACAGTATTCTTTGGATATTGTCTTGGAAGTATCTGTTAACATCCTAACCAGCAGTTTTTGTTAAGGATAAACAAGTTGAAGGCCGCGAGTGGTTCCTGACAAGTGATGAACATATCACAGAATGCACAAAAGCTTAGCTCGCGTTTCTCGAAGAAGAAAAAGATATACAAATTTATGTATTGATTGATTTGGTGTTTTAAGTCCACTTTATGAACAGTAAGGCTAATCGGGACTGGACCTACAGTTTATAGTGGGATCCGAACCACTATGTTCCTCCACCGGGAATCGAACCCGAGACCTCTTGATTACAAGGCGACAACGCTACCACTGCGCCATCGGGAAGGCCTACACAAATATATTCTACGAATGCTTACGTCATAGTGACCATGGACAGTATTTTGCAGACTAACGAGGATCTGGCGTCTAGACACAAGGCCAGTTTAATGATCTGTGGGGTTTGGGCTGTGTCCTATCCACACGTTTGTGATTGCTCTTTCACAAAGTTCATCGTAACACGCCTTTCATCCTCATCTATATGATTACTCAAAAGTGAAAGAAAAGCGAAGTAAAATAAAAAAATCAATTGGTCATTGTGTCCCTGCCTTTTTGCAATATTTCTTGCTGATCGAAAATTAATGTAATGCATCACTATAGTCATGTGAATTATTTTCCGTTATATTATTTTATTATAGTGTGCTTAATCATTTCTTAAAGCATAGATTCTAGACTATAACGCTGTTGTCCTTAGTGTAATCGATCGTAACTGTGTGGAAGTTTTGATGTAGGCAAAATAATGGTTAAGAGTAAATCCCAATTGATTGTTCGAAATTTAAAATATAACTCCGACGTGACGTATAGTAACTGTTCTGAGTTCACTGTCAAGGAACGATTTTTCCTAATTAAAAAGGATTCCGGCCTCTGTGGCAGAGTGGTTAGCACACTTTGCTTAAACACCGGCCTTGGCATTGTGTTCATTCGGTGTTCATTGTGAGTGTCCCTTCATCAATTTCATCATTTCATCGCGCATCCTCATCGTCGCGTTTATAGTGGCAGAAAAGCGAAGTAAAATAAACCAAATCAAACATAAATAAGAAGCTGAAGTGATAAATATTCCATTACCAAATATAAAATATATAAAATACAGTAATTACTTTGTTGATATTGCAGTCATTTTTTCAGAGGGTAGCTGTCTTAGGGTAGTATGTTTGAATTAGCTGACCTCAAAATATACGAAGAGTGAACGATTAATGGAAATGGGGATGCACATTTCTATTACTTTAGTAAGCGTTCGGTCGTAAATCCTGTGGACACAGTGTGATTTTCGTGCAAGGAAGGGTCCCTGGGATATCAACTAGGTCGACGTTTACTTATAACCTAACAGGACATGGATTTCTCTCAACAAATGTAACAAATGTTTAAGGTCATGGAAATGATTTTCCTGTTGAGGCAGGCGGCGATACCCGTGCTCTGTGTGAGTGTATGTGCATGTCTTGTAATAAATAATTCATTGCAGTTCTATTAAAATTAAAACTACGTATTTATGAAATACGTAATATTCGCATAATACTCACTTTCCAGAGGATGGGTCTAATCCTTTCTCACTCATTGGCAGAACCGTAGTGAATATGGGATTAAAGCTTGTAAGGATCGCAAGGATTATATATCGTGGTGTTTGATAATCGACTGGCAATAGGAAAGCAACCCCTCTTTAGAAATATAAGATTAGATTTTCTAAACAAACCATAACGTAATAATCATAACATTTCCTGTGCGTAATGGAGAAAGAGATAAATTTGAACAAGTGTTCTCGGATTATCAGCCAGGTTAATTCGATACGACGCTAACATAGAATTAACCGTGATGATAAACGAGAGGCCTCCCCGATGGCGGAGTGCTAACGTCGTCGCCTTGTAATCAAGTGATCTCGGGTTCGATACCACGTGGAGGCAAATAGTGGTTCGGATCCTACTTTAAACTGTAGGTGCAGTTCTAATTAGCCTTACTGTGCATAAAGTGGACTTAAAACACAAACTCAAACAAACAAAACGGGAATATCTGTTCGAAATACGTCGCCAGCAAAGCTAAAATTCCTAAACAGATTCATTGTTAAAATGTGCAAGAAAATTTCTTGCTCAAAAGAAAACCAAAAAAAAAGACAAGAAAACGTAAAAACGTAGTTTTCTTGTGTGTATAAAGGGGAAGTAGATCATTATTAATATATGCAAAATCAAATGTTGTTTTCAAATAACGTTTTATCTCTTAGTTAACAGTAGTTAAATTAAAAAGATTCCAAATAGAACGTTCATCTCCAAAAACAAGTGTTAATACAAATTTTACAGTTTTCCCTGTCTTTTAAGGAGCAAAATGATTCACAAAACATACAAAATCAAACGTTGTTTTCGAACTTTACAAAACTTAACAAAACTTGACAAAAAAATTAAGCTTTTCTGTGCTTTTGCCACGGAAAGTAGTTCACAATGGAAATTTACAAAATAAATATTTTCTTTCCTCCGAGAAGCATTAAAAATTCTTCACGTTCCAAGCGATATAAAATGCCAGGATAAGAACCCTCGCATACTGATTTATGCTTAATAATGAGTCCACCAACCATTATTCTCGATGACTTCATGAAGTCGTCTTGGCATGGAATTCACCAGTCTTCGACAGATGGACGGCCGATTTTGGATGCTGCGCCATACATCATGAATGTGCAGCTAACTGTTCTCTTGTGCGTTCGCCTGCAGGTTGCCACTCTCGAACCACGATTACCCAAATATTTTCTATCGGGTTCAAGTCTGGTGATTTAGCTGGCCAGTCAATAGGATGGATGTCAGGATGATCCGAAAGCCAACTTCGTGTTAACTTTGATGCGTGGATGCTGCCGTTGTCGTGCACAAAGTTTATCACTGGCACGTCCTCGCGGGAATATACAGCACGCACAGTTGGTAGCATGCATTCTTCAAGAACATCGACGCATTCCTCGGAATTCACGTGGGATGAGATTTGCACCATTTCTCCCGCACCCGCTGCACTCACCCACGCCCAAAATGCCACCGACACCCTTCCACTTCTCCTGCGAGTGAGAACGTAACGTGGATCGTGCCGCATCTTCCGTGGCCGCCACAGATAAAGTTGCCCATCTGCATCGGAGGAAAATACCTTTTCATCCGTCCATATCACGGTATTCCAAAAATCACCGGGCATGGGCAAATATTGTAGTGCGAATCCAAGCCGACCGTCGCGATGGACTTCTTTCGGCTCTTCTTTCCTAGCTGGAACTCCGTGATGAATTCCCAAGGAACGTAACCGTCTTCTCACTGTTATAGCGGAGCACGAGAGATGGAGTTGGCGAGCGACCGTTGTAGCGGGAGTAAACGGATCGTTTCTAAGAAGCTCCAGCATAGCGGCTTCTTGCTCGGCTGTAATAACTTTTGGGCGTCCTGATTTTTTTCGAGTCTTCAAACCTTCTTCCCCTTCCTGTTGAAAACGCCGAATCCAGCGTCTCACGCATTTCTTGTCTTGTCCAAGGGATGCGGCGATTTGTGCAACTGTTCGTCCACATTCGTGCATTACAATAATACGGCCACGGGTCAGATGTATACGGCATTTTCTCGCAGTAACTACGCAGCACAACCGGCACTGTTCGTGAAGACTTCACAAATACACAGAGCGATCTCTGTGTAGTGATGCCTCTCGTTTGCCAGCATCGCTATAACCCGTTGAATAGGGCCAAGATTTCACAACTTACTTGCAAGAAATCCTTGCATAGGACAGGTAGATCACGAGAGTAGTTAGTGTACCGCCTTGGAGTCGATAAATCAATTGATTGGAAAAGATCGATCAAAGATCAATTGATGATGTAGTTGTGTGGGCAAGCAAGGGTTATTGTTGTTCGCGATGACGTCATAAAATGGGCGTGGCTTAATTTGCGAGGAGCGTTTTGATTGGTTGGAAAAGTATTCGGGTTTTTCCCGATTCTGATTGGTGTGACGTCATAAAATGGGCGGGGCTTATTTCGTATGGAGGATTCTGATTGGTTGTTGGGAAGGAGGAAAAGTATTCGGTGTTTTCCCGGTGACGGTTGGTCGGAATTGGAGTTTCCGGTGTCTGAAAACAGATGGCGTTGATGAGCCAGAAATTCTGGGAAGTTGTAATTTTGTGAGGAGCGTTTTGAGTGGTTGCTGGAGGAAAGCGAGTGTTTGATGGTTTCTCGGAATTTCCGGCGTCTGAAAACAGATGGCGTTGATGAGGCTTTTAAGGCGTGCGGTGAATGTTTCGGAATTGGAGTACGTGTTTCCGGTGTCTGAGGAAAGATGGCGTTGATGAGTTTGAAAGTCTGGGAATAGTGATACGTGTTTCCGTTGTTTGAGGAGAGATGGCGTTGATGAGGCATTCTGGGGAGGAGGTAACTGTTTTTCTCAGAATAGGGATCTTTCCTGCTTGGCTGAGAGATATGGAATTCTTGGAACGGTTGAGTGATATGTGTGGCGTGTTTGTCGGGCTAAAGATATGGGTTTCCGACTTTTAATGGGTCTGTGAAGAAGAGAAGGGGAAACGTTTGGTCGTAAGCTTCTAGGAATTGTGCCTGTTTGAAATATGTTTAACGGAAAACGTGATGTTGGAAAATAGAAGGTACAAATAGAAGGGATAAAAGATAATAGGATCTGGTAACGTTTCTTGTGTGGGGAAATGTTTGTTCGTTTGTTGTAGGTAAGAAATGTGGTGTCTGTTGAAAATAAGGAGGATAAAAAGAGGAATAGGTGAAGATGGGGTTCGATAAAAGAGGAAAATAAGATATTCAAAAATATGAATTATTTGGAGGAATCTCGAATTGGTTATGTAACACTCAGGATAAAAAGAATTGGAGGAATATTTACCATTACGAGTATAGAAATTTTGGGATAAAAGATAAGATGAATAAATGGGGGTGCGACAAGAAAATAATATATGAGGGGTGTTCACAAATGGGGGAATTGCTGTCAATATTATTATATAGTAGTGGAAGTAATTATTAAGGGACATACTACATTTTCGGAAAGAAGTTAAAGTTCAGGGGTATACCAAAAATATTGGAAAAGGGTAAGGGTGTTATTGGTTGGATTTAAAATAATGTGTGGCGGCGGAGAGTTTGAAAATGTTATGTGACATTGAGAGGTGTATGGATATTAAACACCACCAAGTTTGAATTTGATGTTTTCAAAATTCTTCTAACTATAATCCAGATGATATTCCCGTATTTCCATATATGTTTCTTACAAATGGAGAGTAATTTCTTGTGCACACACGATTTCGTAAGAATTATGCAATTCAGTTAAGGATACAGCTATTTGATATATAAAAGGTGTCCTAATAGAGTTATAATAAATGTTTAAAGAGTCCCTGTTATATCCATACAATGCTACGAAAATTTCCATAATATGTTCCAAACAGGAAACATCTTTTGTACATTCCAATAACACCCAGAAAATGTTAAAAAGGAAAGTTTTATTCATATCTAAATCGTGTCCAGATAAGATTCAAATGTAGTCTAAAATGTACTTTTTGTATCCACACAATATCCAAAGTACGTACAAAAATGTCTAACGAAAGTATATTGTCTAGATAACGTCCATTTGGTGTACAAAACATTCCAAATATGATCTCGAATTGCCCATAACACATCCAATTCTGGATATCCCCTGGGTCCTGTCCCAATTACCTTATGTGTGCATAAACTGAAATGAAGCAGCAATCGAGCCAAAAACAGATCCCTGTCTCAATCACCCTAAATATGCATGAAGTGAAGGTGGACACATTGGTCAAGCTATTCAGCTTCATTATTGAAAGGAAAAGAAATGCGTCAGTATTCGGTGATTTTGTAGAAAACATACAGAGAGCGTAATATGTACCTTCGCATTTGTCGTTAAGAATGTGGTTCGCCTACCCACTTTTTGTCATTTGTGGCCCCGCACTATGCTAAAACTCACCTGCGAGGGAAAAATAAACTGTCCTTGCCCCCCAGTTTTGTCACTTTGCTCTCCTAGTTTGGATGCCCCCTCCCCCAGTTGTGGCACTTTGCCCTCCTAGTTTTGGAACCCAATCGTCGCCACTGCGAAAAACCTATACTAAAGGACCCGTATGTTAACAAAGAAACTGTACTATGAGTTGAAGTAATAAAACAATTTGTACATACAAGTAAATCTTAGTATTGTATCGAAATAAATAGATGTAATATACGTACAAAATTCTCTCCCTCCATCAATACAACACTGTACCAGTAAAGACGTTACGGAAGAATGAAAACTCTGCAGTGATGGTCACAACACATACATATCAGTTCTGTGTAGGGTTTAGTCATTAACAGAACAGATGCAACTTCCTTGCTGATTATGCATTCCAGAGATAACCAACCACAACTTCCTTTTTGAGTCTGCGGGCAAGAGATAATTTTAATTGCGGTGTAGGGTTTAGACATTATCGGAACGGTTTCTCGCAACACCAAACCAATTAACACCAGACATCAAACATTACTCATTCCCCGAAACCCTACTCTCATCCCCCACAATTCCTAGAACTCGAACACTCAACACTTCAACGTCATCTGCTCGAACATTCACCAGACCCTGAAATAATCTCCCGACAAAATTCCTTGTAAAACAGACCTTAAAACACTTGACTCAAACACGCAAAAGCAATTACCATTCCAGACCCATTACCCAAACCACATCCATTAATTCTCACAACATTTCCTCGAAACAACACTCGACAAACCCAATTTTCCAAGAAAAGGCACAGAGGTCTATTCATGGAAGCACGACTTCCTTGTTACATCCTGCTACAGATTCACTGGTGTTAAAAATTAAACACTCACAACCGAAAAATGGAGAACGTGCCTGTCAAAACAATTTAGCTAACCGGGGGCTTTTAGTACAGGGCCTACAGTTTAAAAAACGTGGTACCGAACACGCCCAAATCTGTAATTAGTTTTAGGATAGACAGGACCGGGGTCCCTTATCTGCAATTAGTTTTACTCGGGGACAAACAGAGTCGGAACAGGGGTTCTTTGAAACGTGAGTACAGGGCCTACAGTTTTAGAAAGGGGTTCCAAACGCACAGACTCCGAATGTATAATTACTTTTGAGGCAAAGAGGATTGGAGCCGGGGCCCTTATCTGCAGTAAGTTGTACTGAGGGCCAAAGAGGGTAGAAAATGGGGTTGCTTTGAAACATGAGTACAGGGCCTACAAAAGTGGGGTATGTGTAGATTCCGAATGTACAATTACTTTTCTCTGGGGCAGGCAGGACCGTAACTGAGGGCCCATTGAAACTTGAGGTCTGGGGAAAATAGGGTCCGTAACTAAGGGTCCCTTTAAAAACTTGAGGTCCAGGGTAAACAGGGCCGTAACTAAGGGACCCTTCGAAACTTGAGGTCCAGGGTAAACAGGGCTGTAACTGAGGGCCCTCTTATTTCACGTTCTTTAAAAAATGTCAACTTTTTTTTAAAAAAATTCAATTTTTCTCAAAAAATGTTTAACTTTTGTCAAAAAAAATTTAAAAAATCAACATTTTTCAAAAAAATCAACCTTTTTTAAAAAAAATTTCAGAAAAAATTAACTTTTAAAAAAATTCAACTTTTTTCAAAAAATCTGGAGGCCTTGCCGATTCCGGTCACGACGAACCGCGTTTTATTGTACGGTGATGTATAAGAGGAGACGGCTGCAACGGAGGAACGGAGAAGTCTATGGAACAAGGGGCATGGACGACAAGTGGAGAAACAGATTGCATGCTACGTAAATTGCTGTGAAGAGAATGATTTAGCCGAAGATCTACTGGAAAAACTGGAAGAAACGTGCAAGGACATGGAGATGCACTTGTAAAAATATTTACATATATAACCGGAAAAAAAAGAAATACACCTGTGTGTTCTGATTTTATAGAAAATGTACGTCTGTCGCTCAGAATATGTTTCGAACTGATGGAGGTATTTAAGAGTGTGAGAAATTAAAAAACAGAAAATAAAAAAGCAGGGGGGGGGGAGAAAAATGGAGGAGCGAATGTTGGAAATTTGGAAGAAAAGGTAAATAAACGAATAAACAACACTAACATTGCTAACAAACGAACACCATTTATTTGTTTATTTTTCTTTGATATACAGTGAGAGTCATGAGTATTACTCTTCAAATTGTCTGTGACGATTTTAAGCAATAATGTTGATGTAAAAGCTGTTTTGAATTTATGAAGCTCTTATTTGGTCAAATAAAATACTGGATAATACTAATGGATCCCACTGTACAAGGTGTTCGGATGTTGGTAGTATGAACATAATACTTATGGATGCCACTGTACATGGTGTTCGGATGTTGGTAGTATGATTTGTAAATAGAGTAAAAATATATATATCCAAAACCTGTATCGAAT